>NW_024870840.1:5812500-8605000 GCF_019054845.1 Dipodomys spectabilis
TTCCATGGACCTCAGCCTGCATTCTAGCCTAGTCTCCCTAATTAACACTTCTACACATTTTCAATGGCGTGGTCACTATTAAGGTATAATCAAAGAACACCATTTCAGAGGTGCTTTTTGACCCATACCCTGGCATTCTAAGATGCCTGATATATTACCTAAACATGTGAAATACAACCAAGATTTCAGCTTTGACAAATCTTACTCTTGTGTTTAGTGGTCATCTCTAATCACAACCCTGACCATTTTGTAATAAAGAATCACTACCTCCTATCAGGGAAACAGGGAAGAGGAACTTAAGAGAGGAATTCAAAATAGGGTGAAGGGGTGGTCCTGTGGACAGTTTCTGAGAGGAGATGGAGTGAAGAGAATACATAGACTTTCATAGGACTGTTGCATTCATTCACCTGGTACCAGTATGCATTGGACTGGAAACAGGGGACACAGCAGGAAAGAAAGTAGGCCAATTCTCTCTGTTCACAGTTTCAGTTGGAGGAAATAGACTTTAATCAAGTGATTTCACACACATACACACACACACATAGTTGCATAGTTGCAAAAAAAAAAAAGGCTTCACTAAGAAGTAACTTTGGAGCCAACACTATTACATACTCATGCCTTTAATCTGAGCTACTCAAAGAGGCTAAGATCTGAGGACCATGGTTCAAAGTCAGCCCAGGCAGAAAAGACCTTGAGGATCTTTTCCTCCAATAAACTAGCAAAAAAAAAAAAAAGCCAGAATAGAGCTAAAATGGTAGAGAACACTAACCTTGAGTGAAAAAGCTAAGGGATAGTGCATGGGGCCCTGCATTCAAGCCCCAGTATCAATTTACACACACAAGCATGGGTACGCACATGCCCACCCACCCACTACCCACACACACACACACACACACACACAAAGTAACTTTGGAGTGGTATGTGGGAAAACGAGTGCCTGCTAAGGTTTGGGGCCTAAACATTATGAAGAAGAAGGCAACAAATAGCAGTGGCTTAGAATAAGAGGTCTCAGAAGCTTTGTTTCAGATCGGTTGTAGACAGGCTACAATGGTATCTGGGTCAGACAAAGAGAGCAAATTCTTGTTAATCTGGCTTCATTAACAGATGTGTTTGGAAACAAAGACACATAGGTTGATCAAAAACATTCGGATTTTACTGTGTGCTATTATTTTATACGCTGAAATTTGGAATAGAAATTAGTCTCATCTCTGCCTTCACGGAATATGATTTGTACATGAAAGGTAGCTTGTAAAAACTGAACAGAGGAAAGTAAAGGTCATGTTGTTAAACTGAAAATAGACTATAAAGGAATGATGCACAGCCCTGCCACACTTCAAAGAATTGGTCACTATCTCTTCCATCGAATTCTCAAAGTAAAACACAGTGAAGGTTAAGGCTCTCCTCTGAGGGAAACACATTAGAATGCAAATTCAAGTCACCAACTACTATCAAAGTAGGAAGTAAACTTTCAAAGGTCCTTGTGAATTTCATCCAAGAATGTAGAAGACACAGCAAGGACAGGATGAATAATAGATTCTTATTCTTTGGAAAAGAGAAAGACTTACATAGGGAAATCCCACTAGCAAGGCTACTTAAACATCTTGGCCCTTCACCAACACTCAGTACATATTGAATTTCAAGGGAAAAAAATCTTCTTTGCCATTTTTACATCCAAATAAGTGCCAAAATTACATCATGCTGGAGCAGCAGGAGAACTGAGGCTCTGAAACCTAATTACTGTAGGAATTGAACAGATAATGGACAAAATAAAATATACTAACTCAAATTGTCTTCAAGAGAAATGAACAACAGAGCATCATAAAGAGCTTGAAATAAGAACAAGCTCTGAAATAAAAAATAAATCCAAGTAATTTAAAAGCCAAAAATGCATAGATCTAAGTCTATCTCTCTATAAAATCAAACGAACATGATAAAAAAATTTAAGACATATGATTAAAATGTAAATGCTTATAACATGCAGCTTGTAGGTGACTTATTAAAAATCTAATCTAGGGCTGGGAATGTGGCTTAGTGGTAGATTGCTTGCCTTACATGCCTGAAGCCCTGGGTTCAATTCCTCAGTACCACATGCACAGAAAAAGCAGAAGTGGCGCTGTGGCTCAGGGGGGAGAGTTCTAGCCTTGAGCCAAAAAAGCTCGGGGACCATGCCCAAGCACTGGGTTCCAGCCTCAGGACTGGCAAAAAAAAATCTAATCACTAGACGTGGTGGCACAAGCCTGTAATTCCAGCATTTAGGAAGTTGAACAGAAGAATTATAAATTTAAGGCCAGCATGAGGTACAAAATGAGACCCTGCTTCAATAATGTTATGTTGATAACTAGTTAATAAAGTTATGTAAGGAAGTAAATGTGAAAGAACAGCTAACAAAATGTTGAAAAATAATTGACAGGTCACCTAGCCAACTAATACTAGAATTGTATTCAACTAAATTTGTCCTACAGATGTCTCCATACTCGACTCCTAACCAACAGACTATAATAAAATAACTAAAAGCATATCAAGAGTATGCTCTTACAACAAATAGCTGAGTCTCAGCCAATCAGAGACTGCTATCCAATCAGACCATGTCCAAAGAATGAAAACATTGAGCTGTACACCATCAGTTGACTGTATACCAAGCTTCCATTTGGTTTTTTGGTCTGGATCTCTCACTTACTTTGCAAGAGAAGAGTTCTCTGAACATGTTCTGGTTTTGATTTGCTGGCTGATTTGTGAATTGTTCTTTGATCGATTCAACCTTAAATTTAATTTGTCTGAAGTTTTTCTTTTAATACTACTTTAAGTCTGTGATAAGTAGGAACACACATGAGACCAGCAGATTGCTGAAATGAAATGAAGTTCAGACACAGACCCATGTGTGGAAATTTACTAGGCTAAAAAGTGTCATATTTCAAAACACTTAAAAAGGGATTAATGGCTACATAAATGGTCTCAAAAATGAACAAATGGCATATGATCTTTAAAGAGAGGAATATCTTGGCTCTACTGACTCAACCCAAAACTTGTGTGTGTGTGTGTGTGTGTGTGTGTGTGTGTGTGTGGCCTTGGTTTTATCCATATAATTTTGAAAATCTTAATTAACCCATACTAACAATTTTTTTCAGGAGAAATTATTTGGAAGAAAATTCTGCTTCCTTTGACTAATCTGTTATATAGCACAATTTAATCATTTCTAGTTATATCATTTCTGGTATAATTATTTTCATGAAGACCAAGGTTCTCTTCAGAAAATTGTTTAATTCTTATCAAATCTATCAGTTAACATTTCTGCCACTCTTAAGTCTTCTTCTGTGACCAAATTTTTCCCAAGTCAAATATTAGAAATAAATTTGTCAACAAGATTTTATTCTTCTGGAAGCAACCAGATAATAACTTATTTACTCTATGCACTTATAACATTTAGCATGGATTTGTACTGATTACAAAATAGTGTGGTTAAAACATCCTATGTCAGATTACCTTACAGTTTATGCACAAGTAAATTCTTCACTGATTCAAAATTTTATAATAAATATGAAAGAAAAATTTGAAAAAATAGGTTTCTTTATATATATATATATATATATATATATATATATATATATATATATATATATATATATCAGAGTAGAAAAAGCCTTTCTATACATAACCCAAAAATCTGAAACCATAAAGAAAGCTTAGCTGCCTTTATCTATCCCAGATGAGCAATTCCACTAGCATGGTCCAAATATTCCCAAGTGAGAGACACAGGAGGGAGCTAAGAATAAGGGCTTCCTCCTGAGAGAGGGGCTGAGAATAAGAGACTGATTAATAACAGCTGTAAGTGGGATCAATGAATAGGCAAAGAGCTGTAGAAATATGGAATTTGAGCTTTTAGATTTTCAAGTATTTTTATCATCATAAATGTAATGTACAGCTGTTATATTTTGAAAATGTAACTCTTATGGACAATTCAATTAGTGTCATTCCAGGATTATTGTACTTATTATTTTTGTTTTAGGGCTTTTTTGTTGTATGTATTTTCAGTTTTTCAGCTTTCTACTTGTTTTTGCCCAACAGATGAGAAACTGGAAGTGTGGGAGTTTCTTTTAATTTAAAATATAACACATTCTCAATGATACCCTTATACACACATAATCTTTTAAATGAAGTCATATTAAACAAAATTGATCTAAGTTTCAATTATTTAAAGTCTGTATATGGCTGGACATCCTTAAATATGAGATAGAAGGCAAAAAAGAATTCAGATACTTCTCAGTCGGTAGAGATTAATCCTATACAAACACTTCTAAAACCTTCTGAACTGTTTTCCTCTCCTATGCTAATGAAATACACGTTCCTTTAGGAAATATAGAAGAGCATAAAGAGGGAAAGTCACTGAGAATCCACCACATATAGCCAACCACTCTTAACTTTCGATAAAGAAAAACCATGTGTCATAGTCATGTTTTACAGCTGTGGGCAAAAAAATCTTGCAAAAGCTAGATTTCAAAAGGAAGGTTCCAGTGCTAGTGTTCCAGTGAAAGGTGTAGGAGTTATAGGCCATACACCCTGTAGACCTGACAAGATGAAGAGGAAGCTGAAAGGTGGTCAGGGACTTTGTATAAAAGACACACCACAGGACCTCACAAAGACAGCATTCAGACAAAAACTCAGACCATGAGTCTCGTTGGCAAATTCGTGTCTGTCCGCTCAGGCTCAGAGAAGCTTAAAACTATAGGCAGCACTGTGAATAGGCAAAGGAAGCCTACAAGGTAAAAACATCTCCCTAAGAAAGCATTACCACCAGATGCCCTCCTATCCCCACCACTTAAATTTCCACTTAGGCTGAACCAACACCCTTGGGATATTTTAAACCCAGAGGTTTCATTTAAAGGCCAACACAGGACTATAGACCAAGGCTGCACACAGGAAGAACATTTTTTTAAAAAGATTCCATTTTAAGCTAGAAATAAAGAAAAATACCTTAAACCTTTATCAGGAACAACTCCCCCCCACCCCCAACACCTGTAATGAAAAGACTAGAGTTGTGGAGAGCTTCTTACCCAGCAAAACTTACTTTTCCAACTATTGTTGTTATTGTTTGGTTTGGGGGGACAGAGTCCCGCTATGTAGTCCAGGCTGGCCTTGAATGCAAGATCCTCCTGTTTTACTCTTCCTACTTCTGGGATTACAAGTATAGTTCACCTGCCCAGCATTCTGAAGCTTTAGAAGTAGCCCAAAGAAATGAATTAAGCTCTGTAGAAAGCTTCAAAGGAGAGCAGGTTTTTCCTGTAAAGAGCCAGAGAGTAAATGTTTTTGTTTCTTCAGGCTGCTAGGCTCATAAACACCTGTTCAAAGCTGCCCAGCATAGCTGAGAAGCCACAGTGGCTAGTCTATAATAAGGAGCCTGCAGTTCTCATGAAGGTCTCGTTAGACACTTTCTGACCTTTGGAACTTGCAGAGAGTTGTCAGGGGTCACAAAATATCCTTCTTTTGATCTATTTCTTTCTAGTACTCAAAAGTATAAAAATACTCCTTAGCTTGCTGACTCGTATCTGTCCACGGTTTGGCCTGTGGTTTGACGACCCTTGTACTAAAAGTAGAGTGTAAGTTTGCATTCTGATAACACAGATAAGCCCAACCTAAGGAGGAGGCATCATTTTGAGAGGTTTTCTGCCAATACTGGAGCAAAGAGGGTAGAAGCACTCTGGGGGCCCAGCAATTCAGCTGGGTTGGGATGGAGCTGTGAGGGTGAATGGTATAGAAGCACTGGAGATGTCCCCAAAAGGTCTGATTCCCAAGGTGTATCTCCATGGAGTTGGTCCCTAGTAGCAAGCAGGAGAGGGATGAGAAACTCCCCACCCCCCACTCCATAATTATGCATGTTCTACTTTCCCGTGAATCAGGCCACTGAAAAGATCAGTGAAGGCAGAGTCAAATTTAATTCAGAAGACCCTCCCTTTTTTGCATAAAGATGAGGTACCCACAGTTCTCAGATCACCTCCACATTGGGCAATCTAAGGAGGAAGGCTTTGTTTACCTGTGTGCACAAAGCTCTTATGCAAATTCCAGCAGCCAGCTCAAAATAAGCCTAAGCTTGGCCTTGATGGATTTATTTCTCATTTGCTGCAGCCACAAAACACAGCTATTGAAGAGAGGGAGAGGGGGAAAAAAAAACAGCCCCTCCAGAGCGGCTTGCCCAGAAGTCCAGGGCCTGCCTGGCAACAAGCCTCTTTGCCCCTCATCCAGCTTGGGTCTGACACTACCTAGCCATTGAATAGTCTGATGGGAAGGGTTCAATGCAGGGTTTGCACTTTCCCAGCCATTAGCCAGCTGCCAACGCATTTCATTATCTTAGGAGAGTTTTGTACATCAAAGAGAGCCCCAAACAGTGTGATCAAGTGGAAGTAACAGTGCCTGGTCAACATTATAACTTGCAGCATTTTTTTTTTCATGGATATAATGCCATCTGGCACCTAGGAATAGCAAAGGCCAGGGATGGAAAAACCCCATTGCCCTGTTTTGCTTATTGGTATAACAGTTAATCCCGATAAAGGGCAAGGCCACAGAGCAACTGCCCGGTATTTATCTTGTATGTCTATTGTTTTACACAGGCTGAGCTGCCCTGAACCAGAAAAACAAAGGTTATGTGTATATTTGGGAGGGGGGGGATATCAAGGAGTCCTTTTGTTTATTTCTTAATTGTTTAACACACACACAGGAGAGGAGACACGATTCAAAGGATTCAATCTTTGATTCTTTCTGGGCAAGAAAACTCAGAATCATTAAGAAGCTGGCTTTCTGCAGTTAGACTCTCTGACCACTTCTTAATATCTTATATGCAAAATTTGTTTTTGATTGTTTTGAAAATTCCTCTCCTAATCTCCTTAGATTTTAGATTATAACCACCAG
This sequence comes from Dipodomys spectabilis, assembly GCF_019054845.1. Classification (NCBI taxonomy): domain Eukaryota; kingdom Metazoa; phylum Chordata; class Mammalia; order Rodentia; family Heteromyidae; genus Dipodomys; species Dipodomys spectabilis. The sequence continues at coordinate 5,819,398 of NW_024870840.1, forward strand.
TCCCACTCTGAAATTTAAAAAAAAAAACTCGTAAAAAGGATTTCTGGTAAGGAATTTCTGGGAGTTTCATTATTCTCTTATAGTTAAAGCAGGAAAAAAAGCCACATAGGGGAAGTGGTGCTATGGCTCAGATGGCAGAGCACTCACCTTGAGCTGAAGAGCTCAGGGACAGTGCCCACCCAGGCCCAGAGTCCAAGTCCCACAACTACCACCACCACCACCAACAACAAAAAAAAACACATAGGAATGCGGAATAAACTTCTGTACTCAGAATCCTACTTTCTGGCCATTTACTCTTTAATAACCACCTAGCCTGGCCATGGGTTTTTTGTCTTTATTTTGGCCTCTGGCTTCCAAACATAGGAGAACAAAATACATCTTCTCTGAAATGAGGACAGAGGGCTGGGTTCCTGGTGTTCGCCAGTCTCCAGTGCTCATGGTATTTGTTTTTGTTTGTTTGTTTTTGTTTTTGTTTTTGCCAGTCTCCAGTGTGGTTACCTCCCTTGCACCGGGTCTATTTGTAAACGTCAATGTTTTGGGTTTTTTTTCCCAACCCATTACACAAACTCCTGCCTTCTTCCAGTCTTCCCTGCCTACTCTACTCCCTACCTATCTCATCCATCTCTGCAGGAGGGAAAAAGCCTGAAATTATAAGATCCTTTGGTAATGGAAACTCACATCCAGTGAAGATTTTGCGATTGTGATTTAAGTAACTACTTAGGCTTTGCAAAACATGGAACTTTTTCTAGGGCAATGGTCCCCTATACACAGTTGTACTAATCTAGATTGTTTAAAAATAAGTAGACACCACCCAACAGCCAACTTCAGAAATCTGAATTTTTCTCAGAAAACCCAGACTTAAATCTATTGTTTGCTTTTCTCTTCAGTGTCAGAAATTGTAATCAAATTATGGCACTCAAGAAAAAAAGGGACTAGGTTGCTATTTTAGGCTGGCATGGAAATTAAGCTTGGAGAAAGGAAGCCTCTAGAAGCCAGCAAAAGAGCTCAGTTCTCAGATTTTTATCACCCAATGGCTCTTTCCCCCACTCCTTTTCCCTCCTCAGAACAGAGAGAAAAGAAAGAAAAAGACCCCACTGGAGCTGTAGTTGAAATCTTTGGGAGGAAAAACAAGGAATATGGTAGCCTTGCGACACAAGGTGTTCAGATATTAAAAGTCGAGTTATTTATGCATGACATAGGTCTGACACATCTGTTTTGCTGTAGAAAGAAACATGTAGTGGAAGAAAACTTCAGTCAATGGTAAAGAAACATTGTATCAACTGCCCAAGTTTACTTAGATAATGACAGAGCTTGAACTAGAATATTGAGCTTTTAACAGATAGTTCTGGTTTAGCCCACATTTACTACTTAGGCACTGGTTCACCACACAGTGCATCAGTACATTTTATAGCCAGAAATAGGAAAAGATTCTTGCTTTCGAGGTATTTGAAATTTAATAATGGAATCAGCATTTAAACTAACTCTCTCTCTCTCTCTTTCTCTCTCTCTCTCTCACACACACACACACACAGAGTCCCATCATGATCAGATACAGTCTAGGCTAGAGACCCACAATAAAGTCCTTATTAGAGCCACATCAGGCTTTAAAAGTATTGCAGAATCAATGGTTAGCCAAAATAAACCTCTTTTCCTTATAAGTAAATAAGCAAGTAAATAAATGCCACAGAAACAAAGTTATTAAAATAGAGAGAATAGTACTATAGTAACAAAAATAGTTTTTTTAAAAAGAAGAAAAAAGAAAAAATAGTTATACCAGAAACGGTCTTCGCTGTTCCTTCTTTCATGCTAAAATAATGACCTGCTATTGTGTTTAAGTCAAATAAGTCTTTGTCCACAAATTAGCCTGGAAGGAGAATTGATGACTTGTGGCATGTCTTAAATTCCACTTTAGCTATAATTCAATCTGTCGAGTGCTTCCTCTGATTATTCTGGATTTGTTGGTGCCTAATGTTAACAAAGAAGTGGAGCTGTGTGGTTTGCACATTCTGATTGTTCAAAAGCAGTGTTCACTGCAGGATTTGGCTGACGTGCTAAGTGGCCAACATTTGCAAGGGAGCAGACAAAAAAAAACCAGTTTGGATGAGAAAATTATACATAATTCCTTTGCTCTTGTTATGTGAAACTCGTAGACTCCTGGTTGCTAGGAATTAAACAGTTCTTAGTAAACGCTGCTTCTATACAGCTTTTAATACTTAATTTTTTTAATCTAAGCCCCAAATTTACATTTCTAAATGGAAGATTCCACCATCACTTCTGGGTGGAATTTATCCCAATGTTATGGACCTGTCTATTGACACCTTTCGTGTAATTGTTTGAAAAACTCAAATGACCTCTTTTCCCACCAGGTAAATTCTGAATGCAAAGTCAACAAGAACATTGAAGAGTCTCCATTTTATGCCAATGTGATGTGGGGAAGGAAATGATGAACAAATTCTGACAATGCTCATTTGATAGGAAAACACAGAAAACAAAATCCATGCCTGCTTGAAACCTAGAATCTCTTAGAATCTGCACAAATTCCTTCTAGACAATTCCAGCAAGATAGAGTGATAATCTTATATGAGAGACTGGAATAATTATATTTTCTTTCTCTGAGTTCTAAAAGAGGAACAAAACTAAATTGCAGATAGGGATAATACTTTCCTAGAAATCTCTCTTTCTCTCTCTCTTCTCTCTTTCCCTCCCTCTTGACTCTTCTTCCCTCCCTCTTTTTGTTCTTGTTCTTTCTCTCCCCCACTCCTCACTTTTTCTCTCTCCCTCCTTTACTCCTTCTTTCTCTCATTCCCTCTTTCTTCTTGATCTCTTCTTTCTCTCCAGACAACTAGAGAAAACAAGAGCATATAAGGAAAATAATGGACACTGAGGATCATGGTTTATATAAAGAAAATAACAATCCAGTTTTCACTGGTTTACAAAGTATTTTCTGAACAATGTAAAGTAAGTTCCTCACAGAGATATTCTGACATCTAAATACAGTAGTGGAATTAAAAGAGTCCACATAAAAAGCTAGTGTTAATAGTACTATTATTACTCATGCTATTATTTCTATCACTGGTATTATACATAGAGCTTGCCTAACTCCACACTGAAAACAGTTCAGCAGGATGGGATCACATTTTGCCACTTATAATTTAGGAATGGTTCTATTTCTAAACTCCAAATCCTAACAATAATCCTTTCATTTTTCAGGAAATATTTACACTGACTTTCTTCTATAAACCAAGAAGTACAACCCTATCTTATCAAGCTTTATTAAAAACATGGCTTCACTTACAAAAGATTGGCTCCCATGCTTTTGAAAAATTCTAAACTCGTCAGAAAACTAGTCACAACTCATTTCTGGTCTACCTCTCTAGCCGTTCCAAATGTCACTTCCCATTCTGTTCTTCCAGGGGCTCAGACCTATGAACAATTGGCCAGCCTCAAGTATGCTTGTACTTTCTTTACCCCTGCATTCACGCTGCTCTTTGTCCCTGGGGTAATCTCTCCCGTCTCCCTTTCCAAGTCCAGCACCTATCTTACCCTTCTTCAGCCTTCCTTGAAAATATCTTTGCTCTTTCAAAGTTCATTCTTCATATTACATTTTGAGAAATAGCCTTCTTCCATTTTGCATTTCCTATTATGTGGAAATCCTTTATTCACAGAGTATAACATTCCCAGCGCACATAGGAAGGACTCTTGTGCTCACTGGCTTTCAACAAATTCAGTTCAAACACAAGCTAGCAAACCCATCTTCACATTACCAACCTCTTGATTAATCATTTTTATACAGTTGTGAAAGTTTTATAATGATTTGTAATTAAGGATACAGTAATGCCAGAAAAAAAGTAGCTGTTTCAGACATGTTATTTCATGCCCTTAGACTTACCAAATAAATATTTGATGCAGCTCCAAAACAATGTCCTATGCAATCATAATTGTAATAACAATAAAAGTAGAGCCATCTGCCAATATTATTTTAGAATATTTGAATGACACATGCTTATTTTCAGGATTGATTACATTGGTTAACACTCCCCCTCCCCCCAAAAGAAATGCCCTAAAAAGTTTATTAAATCTATTCAGATTAATAGAAAAAGCTTAGTAAGTTGTATATGTGTGTATGAAAATACATATATACACTGAATGAGATATCTTTGGAATAGGTACCAGATCTAAATATAAAATTCATTTATGTTTCACATATATCTATATACACAGAAACTGAAGGTAATTTTACACAATATTCTTGATAATTTTGGGTGTACGATAGTTGCAAGAATTTTCTACTTCTGTTGTCATTTCATTACTCAAAAAAGTTTTGAATTTTGAGTACTTTGGTTCTGGATTTTCACATTAAGGATGCTCAACTTTTTTTCTTTACATGAATAATATAGAATTTGGAGTTAGCATATTCAATTATTCTACCTGCATAAGTATACAAAACATAAAGTGTCTGGGAGTATATTTTCTAAGAAAAGACCCTGCAGGAAAACACATTTTACATAAAAGATAATATATGAATGAATAAAATAATATTTAGATGGAAATATATCTCATTAAAAATGACAAATCTTCCAAAATAAATTTAATAAAGACAAGAATTTCAAAAGATTATTCTCTTTAAGTCATATGATATACACTAAATATTTCATTATGCAACATTTCAGGATATCATAGAAGAAAAATGTCCTGACTAAAGGAATTTCTGAGCATGAATGTTGAAGCCTAGCGAGCTTCAAAAATAAGTTAATACAGTTAGCATTACCACCTGCAAAGTATACGGCCTTCTCTTCCACATACTAGCACAAACCAGAACTATAAATATCCAATGAATAATCTTCCATCCACTATCATAACTGGGGGGAAAAAAAGCATAAATTTCAATCAATGCAGTTCAAGTTCACTGGGCATACATTTTAGGTTCCATTTTACCACCCATTGCTTTCTGTCCTCAATGTTTACCATTTTTAATCATTTCCTTTGCCATTTGCTTTTGTTGTTTTGTTTTGGGTAGCAGTATACACATAAGGTGTTGTTGCATTATTTAGCTCCAGTTCACTCACAAATCATCCCTGCCTTGGGTCTCTGTATCTAAGGATTCCTAGAATTAAGTGTTCATTGCTTTTATTTTTCCACTGCCATCTGTGATTTCTTCTCATATCTCCTTTCTGTATCTCTGACCTTTTCTGCAATGATGATTCTGCTGGCTTTCTGTCTCTAAAGCAGTTTTAATTTGAAAAATGATTTCATCTTTCCTTTCGATTTCTTTTATTAAGCATGACAAGACTTGTTCACATATACCATGACTTTAGTTTCACTTGAGAATTCCTAGTTCCTGAAGTACCGCCACTCCTACAGTGTTTTGTTTCTTTTTTCACACATTTCATTACTTCTAAAAAAAAATAATTTTAAGGCAATCCTATTTTTCTTGTTTCTTTTGTTTATTATTATGATTAGGCATAATTGTTTGGTTTTGATATTGACTCAACAGCATGGGTAGGTTACCATTCAATGTTTATCTAGTTCCTTGTATTGTTCCATCTTGAGCTGGAAATCTGGACACTGAGGGGTTATGTTTTCAGTTATTCCTATTACTGAGGAGAGTAGAGGTAGTAGATGAGTAGCAAAAGCCTAGCTATGCAGGAAATATTAAAAACAATTTTTAACCCAATCCTATCAATCCTCTGAGGAAAAATATCTCCTAATTTTTAGTCCTAAATTCTCTTCTTCAAGGTGAACATTAACTCTACAGAAAGTCAAGCCAGTAGGAGAGCATTTGGCTCAAAGATCTTTTTGCTAGTGGTTAGTTCTGACTTCTCTGTTCAGTCAACTTTCCTCAGATATTTGATTCCAGATATTCTCAGTCTACACCTTGCCCCAGCCTATTTTTCTTCTAAATAGCTCCATTTGTTAGAGCAAGGAAAATAAAAAAGGTCCCTGGTTACAAAGATCTCTCTCCCACTCCATCTCACCTACTTTTCTACAGCATGGACAAAATGCTCGAGTAGAAATCTATTCTTCCATTGTTTATCCCTGTGAGTTTTTAAATAAGCCTTAGTAACTTCATGTGAAATGAGGTTAGATCTATGTGAACTGTCTTTTTACTAAAATTACCATTTTAAATGGCAGATAATGTCTGTGGTGTGAGAATATGGCTGTTTCACAGTTGATGGAGCATCAATAGAAATAGAGGTTTTTCATGGAGGAGATTGAAATTGTGTGCTCTATCTATCAAGATGTTTTGTGAAATGTGCAGGGACAGAGTCGGAGAATCTGCATTTCTAATAAAATTCCCAGATTATACCAATGCCATGAGCTGCAAATCACACATTAGTTATTCTCCAGAACCTGTAGTATATAGACATTCTTAGTTATGCAAATACAAAATGAACCTCCTTGGTTGTCAACTTGAATGGAATGAGAGAGGCATATACTGATAGAGAAGACTTCTAGGTATGTCTATGAAGGTGTGTCCAGAGAAAACTGGTATTTGAGTCAGAGTCTACTGCCCCCTCCCTCCACCCAAATGTGAGTAGCATCATCCAACAGACTAGGAGCCAGATAGAACCAAAAAGAAAGGAAGGAAGGATGAAGAAGCTCCAGCTAGGGTGGGCACTCAACTCTTCTTGAGCAGGTGCATTTTTCCTGCTGCCATCACTCACTGGGGTATCATATGCCAGAGTCTTCAGCTGTTGAACACTGACCTCTCCAATGACTCTCCAGAGACATCAGCTTGTTCTGTTTGGGGCTATCATTGGTTCTTCTGAGGCTTCCCTCTTCTTGGTCTGAGCAGCTAACAGGTCCCCCAACTTCCACCCTACAGAGGACTATTATGGTAGTATTTAGCCTGTGTACACCAAGCGAATAAGTTGCTTCTTATAATTACACATACATTCTACTGGTTCTATTACTCTTGAGAACATTGACTGAGATATATATATATATATATATATATATGTATAATATGTACAATTATATATAGTATCAGGTATAATGTATATAACTATATTATATGACAAATCATATATTATTATATGGCATATAATGTGATGTATAATAAAATATTAACTTATATATAAGTAATTTTATAAGAGATTTTATATAACTAGTACTTGCTTATAAATCTCACCCAATTATGGAGACCAAGAAATCTTGTGATCTGCTGATAATAAGCTGAACACCCAAGAACACCAGTGGTAGCTCAGTGACTGAGAACTGGAAAGCTGATAGTATAAATTTCGGTCTGAGTCTAAAGTCCTGAGAACCAGGAAAAAAAGGACAGGAAAAGACTAAGAAGTCAGCAAGATCAAGCAATCAACTTGCCTTGGCCTTTTTGTTCCTGTCTGACCAGGGATGAGTTGGGTAACATTGACTTGGGTCCTAATGAGGAAGATCTTTATTCAATCCACCAGCTGAAGTGCAAATTTCTCTGGAAACAGCACCACAGACACATCAAAAAAAAGTTTCATTAGATATAAGGGTATCTCATGGCTTTGTCAAGTTGATTCACAAAATTAATCATTACAGGCTACAGTCATGCAATATCATGCATATAATCACAAAGCCAGGAAGGCTTAAATGGTTAACCAATGGATTTTAAAATAATAGTTAATACTTGTTAGAATGTTTACTACCAAGACCTATCACCAAGTGCTGATTACCTTTATTTAATGTTCATGATTTTAAAGAGAAGGAACTTAGGCAACTTGCTTGAGATTAAACATTTAGCATGTAACAGAATTGAGCAATCAAACTACACAGCCTCAACATGAAATATCATCTCTTGATGCTAATCTGCAGACATGTGACCCTGCCATGCTAAGGAAATCAGGGATCTTGCCATGGTGTAGAATCAATTTTCTGCTTAGCAAAACTGGAGGGATTTGAGTAAACTAAGCGTTTTCTCTGGATTTTAAAGTAGCATTGGAGCTTCATAGAGGGTCCAGGTTGGTGAGAAGCAGTAGAAGCGTAATTATGCCAGGGAAAATGATCAGTGCCCAATGAGGCTAGAACAGACTTAGCACCCTATACTTCAATTTAGAGGAGAAAGAACTTTGGCCTGGCTCAACCTTGAGATAAAGTTAACTTAGAAATTCCCAGAAAGGGCTTTGTAAAACCTTTAAAACCAGTTGGGTTTCTGGGGCTGGAGGTCTGGCTCAAATGTAAGGGTAAGGTCCTGAGTTCAAGTCCCCAGTACTTCCAAAAAACAAGCAAATTAAAAACCAGTTGGGTTCTGGAATCCAGCATTATTTTTTTGTATTAAAAAAGACAAAATGGTACATGCAGTGTGAATCCTCTCCATGAAAACCGAACGCAAACCTGGCTGCCCCCTAATGTGTCCACAGATACACCTAAATAGGAAATGACCATATTAAAGAGTGTTACATCCAGTCAGATTTTGCTACCACACTGGTTTTTTGTTTTTTTTTTTTAACCAAACCTAGATATTTTTTGCAACAAATATATTAGCAGAGGTTGAATTGGAACTTGAAGATTGGAGGTATCATTGATTTCTTCTTTGCAATACAGGGTCTAGGAGGAGAGGAAGAAATGCCTTATCCTTGGCACCCCAAGCAGATTTTAAGCCAGAATCCAGCCCAAAATCTCTGATTCAAGAGCCTGTGCCGGTGGTGGTGTCTCTCTAGGTAATAGTAGGAGACCTTTTCTGAAAAACAAACTAACTGAAAATAAAACTAAAGCCTAAAGAGGTTGAGGAAGTAGCTCAAGAAGTAGAGCACTGGACTAAGTAAGCATGAAGCCCTGACTTCAACCCTCGGTACTAGCAAGTAAATAAACAAACAAGGAAAGAATACATGGAGGTGTGGCTTTTGAAGACATATCATCACAGTGTACAGCAGGTACTTTGTCTCCTTTGTTTGAAGAGAACCATCACATGATAGCCCCTGTAGATCAGAGACATACTCTAAAACTTGTTGGTTTTAGTTTCTAAGAAATCTACCGTCTAGAATCATAAATTGCCTGCTAGACATTGTTTAAATACAAAAGGATAAGGCTGTCTTCCCCGTACACACAGGGCCATTTTTTTTTTTTTTTGTCAGTCATGGGGCTTGAACTCTGGGCCTGTGCACTGTCCCTCAGCTCTTCAGCTCAAGGCTTATGCTCTAACACTTGAGCTACAGTGCCACTTCTAGTTTTCTGGTGAGTTATTGACGTAAGAGTTTCACGGCCTTTCCTGCCCAGGCTGGCTTTGAACCATGATCCTCATATCTCAGCCTCCTGAGTAGCTAGGATTACAGGCATGAGCCACCAGCACCCGGCTTGGGCCATATCTTATGGACACAATAACACAACATTGGTAAAGAAAATATATATTTTATATATATATATATATATATTACATATACATACTAGATATTATATATACTTTTTTTTTCTCTCTAGCTTTCCCTTTCCTCAAAATCCATAGCCAGGCATTAGAACAAGGCATAGTTTTTAAAAGAATATTAAAAATCTAATCAGCCTATCTCTTTCCTTGTAGTAATTTAAAGAAAAACAAAAACATATACATATGACACACAAGTACTTGCAGAACCTTCCTTTCCCATCATTCTTGGATGTTCCAGCAAGCTCAAAAGAAACACATACACAACACACAAGTCTGTAAATTTCTAGTGAAAATCATCACAGAAACAAATGCATACTTCTTTCGACCAAAGAAATACTTATACTTCTATGCTAATACTCTAAAACCTGGAACTATAAAATAGCCAACTAGGTAATTCCATTTCAAATAGCTTCATCATAACTTTATATTGCCAACAACACAACAAGTGTTATACCAAATGTCTGAACTTAATAACTTTGCCCAACCCCACATTTAGGTGAATGCTACACAGCAGAGTATTTTCCAACAGAAGTTAACAAGTTCAGTGTGAGGAAGTAAAAGGTAGAAAAACAGACACTCGTTAAGAAAGGAAGGTAGGACCAAGAGTAAACACACCTTTTAAAGCCAGAGGATTTTGATAAGAGAATGAACTTTGATCTATACTGATGAATCTGAGAAATCTTCTGGGCAGATGCCACCCATCATTGCAACAATATTAGCAGAGGCTATAATCACTATTCATATCAAATTAACATGGCTTTTTTACTTGTATTCCCAAATTTAACATCAGGGAATTTGGGTTGTGAGTCTGTCATCATATATGTTGTGGTTGAAGATAATTTTGACATAATTAGGTATTGTTTGTAGTAACAAATGTAGGGATTTAAGAATACAACTTAAATGATCGACCCTTCCCTTCCCCCACACCTGCCCCCCGAAAAGTCTCATATCACCTTTGGTAAATGTTTGCTTTAGATAGAACTTCAAAATCTTCCTAAAATCCTACCTGATATTACTATTGCTTCATTATATTTCCCCACTTTGTTCCCCCTATCCCTCGCAAGCCCATCCCCTTATGCCCAGAAATATCTGTTCATGTTTATTTGGGAACATTGAGGTAGACCTTTCCTTAAACCCACAATATCCCCCTGTCTTCTCTTCAGTCTTGCTTATAGTCTCAAGATTGGGGAAGAATCATCTTTGAGTTTTAAGGTTGACTTGGACTGGGCTAATATATAACACTTTTAACATTGTTTGAAGGAAATAACCCTATTCTTGGAATGGGGAAGCATGAGTAGGGCAGAAAATAGGGTGAAATGTATTTGAAAAAGTACCTTTCTACTCATCTTTAATGAGGAAAATGAAACTAGAAAGTTTACTCCAGGGATTTTCTTTACTCTAATATTATAGGCCAGATGCCTACTAGTACCTTTAAAAACTGTTTCCTCATTTTTAATTTACTGTAGGACAAAAGCAATGCACTCTTGCTTTTTTCTTTTAGTCTCATACACAAAAGGAGCTCTATATTATAAGTCTCTGCATTGTAGTCTCTGGTTTTCTAAGAAACAGGCACTTTGGATAAGAGCTTTCAAGTTATCTAAATAGCAAGAAAAAAAAAACAGCTTTTTTGTTTTCAACATTTGTCTATTAGCTTGTCTAGCTATAGGTCTTGAAAAATGCATGTAGCCAATCTTGTATCATTATATTCAATACCAGTTCTCATTTAATATTTATTATAGATACAGAATTTCAAGAGATCAAACTTTTTTTTCTTAAAACTGAGTTCTTTAAAATCATTCTGTTATGGTTAGTAATTTTCTCTGAAGCAGAGAGAGAAAAATGGTGCTAGGTTTTTCCAGTACTGAAAGATGTGACGTATAATCATCATGTGATACATAATAATCAAATGTGGAGGGCGTGGAGAGGTATTCTAGAAATGGTGGCATTTCTGTAGTAATCAGAAAGTTGAAAGTGGTCAGGAGAGAAACCCATATAAACCAGGTGAGCTGACACTGTAAGACAGAATCCCAGAATGCCAAATAACAGTCATGTGTTTGGGAAGGGCTGAGTCTGGAATTCACTGATTCTGGGAATCACTCAATTATATGAATACAATGCTCTTTTTCAAGATACCTCCTAAGTAGTTTCTCTAGTTTCCTTCACACATTCCTTCAAATGTGACTTTATCAGTAACACACTTCCAGACCAAACATTTTACTTAAAATAGTAACTGCCCTTTTACCTCTCCCACTAACTCCCTATCTCACCTTCCTTCTGCATAGTGATTTCACCAGAGGATGATACCACAGAACCAACAAAGCAAAGCAGCCCTCCCCTTAGCCCCCTTAGTCCCCCTGTCCCCCCCCCCCCCGCGCCTGAGTTCAAGGGCCCTGAGTTCAAGCCCAGAGCTGCCACATACACCTGAGCTACAGCTACTCAGGATGCTGAGGCCTGAGGGTTGAGGTTCAAAGCCAGCCTGGACAAGATAGTCCCCAAGACTCTTATCTCCAATTACCCACCTAAAAAACCAAAAGTGGAGCTGTGATTCAAAGTGGTAGAGCATTATCCTTGAGCAAAAAAGCCCAGGGACAGCTCTCAGGCCCTGAGTTCAGGCCCCAGGACTGACAACCTCCCCCTCCCCCCCGCCCCCCCCCCTCCCCTCCTGCCACCGCCCCATCTCGCTCCCAAAAAAGAAATTAGGACTAAATCTATTCCTTGTGTCTAATCAGAGTAGGGGCTTCTCCTATTGGAATGAGGTTATTGATAAGCTTTTCTAGTAATCAGATCTGGCATTGACCCTTCTTACACTTTCACTGGTTTGTTAAAATGGAATGCACCCAGGGGGAAATGGTCAACTGGTTCTGAAAATATTAGGTATTACTGCACTGTGAGAGAGAGATGTCTGCAAACCACATACACTATCAGCCTCAAAATACTCCACTGCACGGGCAGAACAAATTGCCCTTTTCGGTACAAAAAAAAAAAAAAAGGCAAAAATCTGGTTTCAGGTCAGATTCCAACTGGAACACTAAACCTAAAGAGGTGTGTGTGTGTGTGTGTGTGTGTGTGTGTGTGTGTGTGTGTGTGTGTGTGTGTGTGTGTGTGTGTGTGTGTGTAAATCCCTTTTCAATTACTGGTGAATTTATCTCCTTTCTCTGTCTCTCATTAGATCCCAAGATCATTACAAGCAGTTGTTTTTGCACAAGTCTTTCTGTCTCTGACTCAAGAACCACAAAAGACAATGCCACTAAGTCTAGAGTTAGATGAGTTTCACAAGGAACTGTGCTGTAACTTAGGTCAATATTCTAACTGCTCTGTTGAAACTGGTAGATGAAAGTGTCCAAAGTTGGCATCCAGCCTTGGCACTGGTCTTTTCTGCAAAACTTACTAGATTGACACAATCAAGCTACGAAAGAAAAAACAAAACAACAACAACAACAAAAAGAGGTGGGAGAGACATTATATAAATGTGGCATTATCAAAATCTTTTCCTTTTTTGGAGTTTGAGCTCAGGGCCTCACACTTGCTAGAAAGGCACTCTACCACCTAAGTCATCTCCTCAGCCCTATTTTGCTTTAGTTAATTTTGCAGATAGTCTCCTGTTCTTTGCAAGTCTAGGACCACTACTTCTTAACTCCTTTCTAGCTGGTATGACAAGCAGATGCTACCTTGTTTGGTTTGATGAGGGTGTTTTTGTTTTGTTTTGTTTTACCCTAAATGACCTTGAATTGCAATCTTCCATCTCCATCTGGAGTATTTGAGATTACTGGTGTGAGCCACCACACCCTGCTCACAATCTTTTTTAGATTGACCAAGAGTCTAATGTTTATGCCTACTAATAAAGAGGCAATCCTTAGTAAGCTTGTGAGTCAGAGATGGGGCCATGAGTCAGATTTTACTACTCATTTTAAAGGAGTAAAAGCCATATTGGGTAGGAATTAGTAACCACCAAATCATAGCTGGTTATCAGGCAGTGGTTTCTGCTGGTGACAATTACTTTCAGGTGATAAAAAGAGAGAGATACAACTCATTTGAAATTTGAGGCCTGGCTCTACATTCATGTTTCCTAATCAAATTTTAAGTGTCTCAAAAATGGAATTTCCGGGGGTGGTAGAAATGTTCAGTCTCCTAGTCAGGTTGTGGATTGTGTTTGTGTGCAAAATCCTTTGAACTCTATGCCCTTAAATGTACAGAAGATTTCAAACTTCAACTTAAAAGGAGGAGGGGGAAATTAAGTGAGCCATACCATTAAAGTTAGGCCCAGGAGGTACTATCAGAATAAAACTGTTTCTTAAACACTAGATAAAAAATTTAGAGTCAGTGTGTGTAGAAAGACAAATAGGCTCTGTTGGGGGTATTAGTGACAGGAGGTTGAGCTAAATAGGGGAGTAAAAAATAAGTAATATGGTGGAAATAGCTCATAGGTAGGAAAATGGACCAATGAGAGCTGCTGAAAATGTTTTCGGAAAGGGGATACAGGTGAGTGATGAAGGGAAAGAGACAATCCCCGGCATACATTATCCACATGCATGGAAATGTCACAATGAGATCCTCCCATGTATAACTAATATATGCTAATAAAAAATTTGAATCAAAAATCCTGCAAAGTGACAAGGCTATTGTACTGTGCAATTCCGTAAATCATGACAGTGACTGTAATATAGCTTGTAATTCAAGCTAAAATTGATCTTCATGCCAAACCTTCAAAACATGAAATAGTCATGAATATCTACATCAGAGCAAATCATCCAACCTCAGTGATCTGAAAAATACACCCTGGAAGTGGTCTGGGCCATATTTGACCAGTTAGAATGACATGTTTACTAGGAGGCAAGAACACCAATGGTTGCTGAGCCTAAGAGATAGAACTGTTCCTGACAAGACCTATAAACCTAAAGTGACCCTACGTCCAGGCTGATGCTTACAGTCTGTATTTATTATTAATAGCAGCCCCTTTTACCCTTGAGAGTCACAGTTTGAGGACGGTATATGGCTCAAGTGGTAGAGTGTCTGCTTACCAAGCATGAGACCCTGGGTTCAAATCCCAATATTGCCAGAAAGAAAAATATCAAACTATATATTCACTCTACTTTCAATCCCATAATTCCTCTCCCCACTCATGGCACTGGTCTTGGGTCCCTCCCATTCCATCAGCCTCCAGGAAGATTTTGTGTGTACTGGTCCTTCTCGCCTCCTCCTCCACCTCAAGCACCTCATCCTTCATACTTCAAGCATAAGAGCCCCTTGCTCTGGAAAAGCTTCCTCTGGTAGCCATACTGGCCATCACTCTCACCACAGCACTCCTCCATTGTTTTTCCTTAGCACACTGCAGATCAGGTTCAGCTTTCGCATTTGTTAGGCAACTTTTGCTCTTGTGACTAGGCTCTGAGGTCCCTAAGTATAGGAAGACCAGGGATAGTGGCTGTCTTTGTATCTTCGATGTGTGGCAAAGTATTTGACAGAGGGACTCGGTATTTGTCCAGTGAATGTGAGTAGAGCAGGTGAAGCAGAGGATAAAAGTCAGTTGTATTTTAAGTATCAGAAAAGTAATTGGGCACAGTGGCCCATGTGTCTAATCTTAGTTATTTGGAGGCTGTTTCAAAAACACAGGTACATTTTTTTGTAGTTACTGGCTGAAGGAAGCTGCTTTCGAGAACTGCTAAATGTAGTTACACTATGAAGAAAAAAACCAAAGAAAAAAAAGGAAAGAAAGAAAAAGAAAGAAGGAAAGAGGAAGGAATAGAGAAAGAAAGGAAGGTAAAAAAGAGAAAGAGAAAAAAAATCTGTATTCAGGAGCCCATACACGAAACCTCATCTCAACAGAAAAAGTTGCAATAGCGAACAACTTCAGCTACAGAAAGTACTAGAAACAAGAGAATCACAATCCAGGCTATATTGTAAAGAAAGCAAGATCCTATACAAAATACAACGTGGGCTGGAGGTTTGGTTTAAGCAGTAGAGCACCTGTCTAGCAAACCCCAGCATTGGAAAAACAAAACACCAGATTTTTAAACACAGACTTAGGAGGTCAATGAGAAAAAAAAAATCAAATAATTAAAGGGAACACTCTTGAATCTAATGTTTCGGTATTACATAACTGTTCCAACAACACTGGTCATATATCACTATCCTAACCAGTAAAGCTCACTGATTAATTTATAAACCTATGCACACAGCTCCAAGAAGGCTCTGGTCCATTCATGAGCTTTAAGATACCAAGATGTTTGAAAGGGGCAAAGGGACTTTTGCCTCTGAGTCTCTGGAAAATCCTGAAAGATCAAGCCCCATTTGTTTCCTGAACTCTTGCAAAATGCATTAACCTGAAGTTCTGCTGGCTACCTATCTACTTCACCCCATACACATGTGGCAATGATATATAAACCAACAGCAAGTATTCAATGAGAATATCCCACATAGCAAAAGGAACTTGATTTCAAACCAGAAGAACTGATGGTCTATGACTCATGTATGACTGACATGGGGAAATCAATGAATTAGTGAGTCAGATAAATGTTGCATTAGGTTACAATGCAAGAAAAACCCAAACCCTGGTAACTTTAAAAAAAAATCAAAAGGCTGTGTCTTTGTAATCAACAAGTGCTCACACTACTGTATATGAAGAAGACATTGATAACTACCTAAGCTCTATATGAAAACCACTGTCCTAAAGTCTCCTGTAAAAGCATAGCCAAAAACAAAAGGCAAGCTTGGGAAATGTTCACTGACTCCATGTAGCAAAGGGTTACTGTGAGGATTAAGGCACATAATGAACGCAATATGCTTTGTACAGGATGACACTGTGCCTCATTTTTGGTAGCCATATCCAACCCTCAACCTCAGGTAGTCAATGGAGACAAAGAATACAAAGGGTTCTGGCATTCATACGAAGAAAATGACTCTGAAAGGTAAAAGGATCTGGCCCAGAAGTCAGTAAAATAAGAATGCCTGGCCTGGGTTATCTGTATTTTTATCTTGACTTTTGGAGTAATCCATTATCCTTCCTATATTATTTTAGCTATTGGTTTGAGGGCTTTTCCAGAAACTCCTAATGTAATTACACTATGATCAAATTAGACAGATAGATTAGATAGATAGATAGATAGATAGATAGATAGATAGATAGATAGATAGATAGATAGATAGAGGCTCTCTCTATATGTATAGAGATTTTATATATCTTATATATCATATACATATATAATATATAGTATATATAATCTATGAGTAGACATCATAAGAGTTCACATTCCAAAAGTTCAATGTACTATCTGTTGCTATGTTTTCATTTATTTGATCTTGACAACTAACTTACTATCATCATTTTTATACATGGAATAATGGACACAAGCTATGTAATAGCTCCATTCACAAGCAGTTGAAGCCATGGTTCCATCACTCATCTGAATCCAAGAGTACATTGAATCCCAATGGCTTCTCAGAGAACCAACCCCAAACCCCTAGTTGTAAACAGTTAAAAGTCTCTTGAGCATAAAGACTGAAAATGACCAAAGATGGCCAACAAGCAAGGAGAAATTAAAATCTAAGTTCCACCAATATGAAAAGTAAAACAAGGCAAGTAAATCCTGCACCATAATATACTTACAGTTAAAAGGTTGTGTTTGGGGGTCAGAAAGACCTAGATTCAAATTATGCATTTAGCTATTTACTAGTTGTTTTGCTTTGGGGCAAATTAAGCTTTCTTAATTTTCTACCATAAAATAGCCATTAAAAAAGTACTTAACTCCAGTAAGCCCCACCCAGTTGTTATAAGGTAAAATAAGAATATATATGTATATGTATATATAGATATATATGTATATACACACATACATAAAATCTGAAGACTCAAGTATAATTTGCCAGAAGTCTGATGCAAGTCTACTGACTTACATACATAAAACTTCCATAAACTAGAAAGACTAGAAATTATATTCTATCTTGCTTAGGATATAATGGTTAAGCCTAATCAATTTAGGTTTATGCTCACTTATAGAAATCTCAAGTAAAGTCCAATTTGTCATCTTGTTTTCCCAAACATTTAGGGATGGCTCAGAACAAGAGATATACAGGGTATTCTGGCTAAACCACAGCTACTCAATTAATTTAATCACCTATCTGTGAGTTTGATAGAGTTCTCTTGTCATACTTTATTATCAATATTAAAAAGACTAACATAATATAAAAACATTCTAAAAAACAGTGTGAATGAATCTCTATTTTATAGCGCAGACTTGAATATACAGGAACAGACTTTTGACTTGCAAACAATTTTGAATATGTGTGAACTGTGAAAGACTAACTTAATTTTACTAATAAGGACCTATGCAGATGAACTGAAGTTATGTAATTGTTATATTGCTACAACAGCTTCTCAGTTCAAGATTTATCACCCAAACAACAAACACAATCATTACAAGTTATTCTCGGAACAGCAAATACTCATCTACTTGAGTAATAATCTAGTGAAATAATCTAGAGAACATTTTGATGGTACATGCCATCAATAAAATTTTGTGTCTCCAATGTTTGCTTATATAAAAGGTACCATGAACACCCAAATATATGCAAAAAATTTTTAATCACACAAAATAACTTTGGAGATGACCGACTATAGAGAATCATTAAAAATAAATGTAAATTTACTGGTGGATAAATATGGGTAAATAGGACCTCAAGCACTGTTAATTTGAGATAGTGTTTGATAGAATGTTCTCCAAATAAAGGAATCTAGCTAACTCAACTGTTTTTATTGGTTCTTTATTGTGGTGTTAGAGATCTGGCCTATAATCATCCTTCCACCACCAAAATTAGGGTCAAAAATGTCCTTCACAACCTACAGGCACAAGGAAAGAAGCTATCCTGGTCAAACGGCTTATAACAGAAAACTTGAAAAATATCCTCCCCTTAACAAAATACTGAAACACAAAGGCTCTCCAGATAGATGAACTATTTGCTTTTCCTTGTAAATGCCCTTAAGATTGTGCTTTATGGTTCTCAAATCACCTCTGTCCAATGCCAGTTTCTAGGTAGGCCTATAAACCTGCACTTCTACTTTGAACCTGCCGCCTGTTCACAGAAACAAATATGAGCACAGACTACCTCAGCTTCATGAATGGCAGAATCCCTGAGCAGTGATCCCCAAACACTGCTAAGACTGCCACACAGACCTCAATCACTGTATACTACAACATGAAATCCCTCTCTCTTCTCAGCTAAATTCCCTACATCTCTTCCTTTCCCTGCTCCTTCCCTTTATATCCAACTTCAACTAGATTCAAATCACTTTATGTTTCAGCACCAGTATTCCTTGTAAACATGCAGAATGCCCCCTAAGAACAACTGCATTTTTGGCACTGAACCAAGAAACATCATGAAAAGGCTCATGTAAGTCAGAAGGTTCTCCAAAATGTCCTGTAACATGATTCAACCATCAGATGACAGGAAGCATTCAAAAATACAAGTAATGCTACAAAGGGAACCTTATTTTTTTTCTTCCTGTTTGGACACTGGGCAATGTAGACACTCATTAAAATACAGCAACAAAAAACAACTAAAAAACCTCCTAAACTGTTATTCTATAAAACAGTTAATGAAATGGTGTCAATTGCCATCAATAATGCAATCCAAGGCTTACTTCATGAGAAGAATCTTAAAAAATATAAAATATAACATCTCAGTGATGCCCCTGCACCTTATGTTCTCAGAAAAAAAAAATATTCTCTAGATACAACCAGAAATAACAGATTTCGCTGGCTCTTTTAGCCCCATGTATTAAAAGGAAATGATTGAAGGCTTGTTAATCCATAGGGAAAGCGATGTTACTATGTGTTTATTACTATTAAGTTCCAAATATAAAAACAACTAGTTCAGCTACAAGACAGTAATCATATGTAGAGGTTCAACTGCATAGTCTGAGATAACAAGTATCTATATTTTTGGCCTACTTTCAAATGTAAAAAAATCTAGTTTCAGGTGATCTGAAGCATATTTTTAAAATTTCATTGCTGATCTAAAGTATAATCATCTAAAGTAGCCATGAAAGGGGACAGAAAATACTTTTCATCACTAATATTCAAAGACAAAAGAGTCTCAGAAATGTTATGGAAAACACAAGAGAAAAGTCTACTAAGATTAAAAGGGACCTGGAAATGAATATCTAGCCATGAAACCCTAAACCTCAGTATTGCTTCCTTGTAATCTGAAGGCCAGTCTATCCTTAACACCTACAGAAAACAAAACTACTTGCAATGTGGTTATGTTGACTCAAGAACATCATTTGTGCAAACTGTAATAGAAAGTCCATGTCATAGTGGGTCTTTCTGGTTTACCATTACAAAAATATTTCAACTAAATGTAAGGACATGATTCCCATTCCATATTAACCACAATCATTTTGATTGTACTCCACTTAAAACCCTTGTGTCAAAATTACAGAGCAAGATACTACCTACACTGGAAGGAAATTATCTTAAAACCATCTGTTTAAAACTTAATACCATTCTTCAAACATTGCCCGTCCTAACTCTTGACTTCCAAAAGCAACTAGTAATTTTTGAAAGTAATTATCTTTTAAGAGGATTTCCAATAAACTATCCTGAGTGCAAAACCTTTTACAATCAAACCAATATTACATATGTGTTAAAAAAAAAAAAAAAACTGGTATAAATGACTACATGTGGAGGTCTGGCACACACCTGCATGTCTGAATAGCATAGGAGACAGACTCAAATGATTTTCTTTTGTCAAATAGCTAGGCAAAACACTCCACAAAAGTGAACAAGAAATATCAAACAGCTACTGTACTGCAGAATGAAAAGTTGGCTTACTGTCTGGGGGATGGTAAGGTTCAAGTCACAGGAAACAGCTGGATGCTAGGTCTGTTGATGTTTGCATGCCTCAGAGGATGTTTGCATGCAATGAACAGGACCTCCACAGACCTCTGCATGCTAGCCATCAGCTGATTTCTAAAATACCTTTGTTAAAATTAACTTCTTACCAAGTTCTTCTAAAGTAGTACAAAATGTTTGATGTGAAAGATCTTCAAACTAAAATTTTAGGCAATCAAATATAGCCCCTAAACTGCCTGGAAGTTCATGCTCATTTTGTCTTGCTTTCCAAGATTCAGTATTCAAAACCTTACCAGTACAAAGCCTTCAAAGGAATTACCAGATGGTATACAGTTGGTTAGCAAAGGAGTGCGATGTTATAAGAAGTATACTACCAGTTGTTTTTATCATAAAGTCATGTAAAAAACTGAGAGGCTTTTTACAGAAAGGACTTTAAAATAAAAAAGCATAATTGGCAAAAGCTGTCCATATGTTATGCTTATGAGAATTTCAACTCCCAGCTGAGTGGTAGCATGGGCCTGTAATCCTGGCACTCTAGAGGCTAGTCAGGAAGGAGTCCAGACCAGCCCAGGCTACATAGCAATTCCTTGTTCTCAAGATAAAACACAAAATGGTAATTCAAACCTTTAAGAATAACCTGTGGATAATGGAATGAAGAAATATCATTTATATGTGAATTTTTAAATATCTGATGTGTTTCTGTGTTGTCCACAAAAACCAGAAAAACAAACCTTAACACAGAAAAAAGTCCTCACATTTATTGGGGATGACTTCAAATAGTTACTGACTTTAAAGTGCATGATATATTCCCAATGTGAATGTTAAAATGCATTACCCTTTGCCCAAAGCAGGTTATTTAACTGTAAAGAAGGTCAGATTTTTTCCACTTTCAATTTCTATTGAAGCATCAGTTTGTTTTCCTCCCCAACCAGAGAACTGCCATTTGTATAGGGGAGTTAACTCATCTATCTTACAGTGTTCTCAAAAGGTTATATGCCTAGAGCTTGAAAATGAGAATATTTGAGAATAAAAGTTCATCAACATACCTTTAGTTGAATTCCAGCTTAAGGGATTTTTACGTAAATCTTGTGGGTGATGAAAAGCAAAAAGCAACCAATCTCTGCAGTGATTAGCCTGTTCTTTAAGACTCTAGGTCACCTGCCCCCGGATTTTCTAATTGAACATGGAATCCATGGGGTTTCACAAAAGTGGGCCAGAATGGATCATTTCTATCTTCACTTCAACAAGGAAGCAATGGTACATAATCCTTTAGTTAGGCTTTTTTTTTTTTTTTAATAGCTGTTACCTATTGTCTCTTATCCACATTTCAAGAGATAAGCCTGTGAATGTGTCCATGTTTTGACTGTAGAGTTTAAAAAATAAATGTTCCTCCTGTTTCCTCTAACTCCTATTTACACACAGACCACCTCTGCTGCTCAGCAAGTGTTTTTTTCAGTGTGACCAGTGTGCAACTGACATTCACATAGCTTACAGATCCTAAGAAAAATACTTTTGGCTAAACCTCTACAATCATGACAAGAGATTGATTAAAATGCCAAGATAAGAAACAATTTATTATAGAGAGAAGAAAAATTTCTCATCCAAAATATAGAAATCTGTACAACTTTGCCACAATCAATATACATGAACTGTACAAATTTACACCAGTTCATAATTTACCAAATAAAAGATGACTAACAAAGTTCACAAAATAGATGGTGGTTTGTGGAAAAGACTTTTACCCAATTAAGTACAAGGAAAGTTACAAACCAGACCTCCACTTTCTAAAAATAAGAAGTTTACTCAGTCTTAGAAAACTACAAGCTAGCAAATGTACAGAGAGCTGGCTGGTGCTAACACCACAGTTGAGACAGTGTCTTTAATTTTTTTTTAAGGATCTTTTTAAAAGCCTGTTGCCAAGGCAGATTCTGGTCACTTGCTACTTTCAAAGCCAAAAACACAATACAAGGTCTGACCATTTCCCCAGGTCATGCTTACTAGTTTGTCTTTATGTACATTTATACATATTTAAGTGCTAGGTAAAAGTCTTGTCATAAAATTTCCAGTACTACCATGTTTAAAACGTTGAGCTTTCCTACTGAGCTGCCAAAAAGATTACTGATAACAATTTCAAGTGTTAAGAGTGCAAATTCCTCTGCGAGATCTACTGCAGAGAAGGGTTCTTAGAAATACAGATTTTCCTTAAAGGGACTGATGTCAAAATTTAGGTATAATGTCTGGGAGAAACAGAAACCACCCTAGGACTTCACTCCCTAGCAAATAAAGTGATCATTTTACTTGGACTC
Source organism: Dipodomys spectabilis (assembly GCF_019054845.1). Classification (NCBI taxonomy): domain Eukaryota; kingdom Metazoa; phylum Chordata; class Mammalia; order Rodentia; family Heteromyidae; genus Dipodomys; species Dipodomys spectabilis. The sequence goes on from NW_024870840.1 coordinate 5,841,900, forward strand.
ACAGGCTATTAAATCATTGAAAGGTACTGTCCAAACTATGGCACTGTTACTTAAAAATTTTTTTTTCTTTTTTACCATTCTATCTTGTGCCAGATCTTCACAGCTGTGACATGGTTTTAAATCCATAATCCATCCCCAAGAGGAGCCCACCCAAAGCAAAAAATCAAATTTATCCATCCATTATAAGATGATCCATCCATAGACTATATCTTAACCCGATACAGTCATCATATTGTAGTTTTTGGAAGGGCTTGTTCTGCCCAAGAGCAGTTCCTCCTTACAGCTGATTCTGCTGTCTACCATTTGCACGTTGGAGCTGTTTTGAGTGCTACCTCCTGCTGGTGAGGCTTCGTACAGCACACAGATGGAGCCATCCTCTCCGATTCTGTAGGACACTTCGTAGGGGTCGACCCAGAGTGTGAGTTCACTTGGAAGAAGCCTGAACAGCTCCTGACTGCTCAGTCCAATGCGCTGGGCTGCCTGTCCAATCAGAGGATCCATTTTATGGTTGATGCGAATACAACGGTAACCTGATCCCTTGCACGGCTTTTCTGGGAACCAGTGATGTTTATAATGTTCTACAGAAGAAAACAACAACACAAGACACAAGGCTTAGCGTCGGTGCGGTGAGCTCCGCCGTCCCGTCCTCCGCCCTCCCGCGGGCTCCTCGGAGGAGCGAAAAACGCCAGGGCCAACTCTCCCTGACTCCCCCCAAAAAAAGATAAGAAAACGTCCCAGGTGGGGTTTCCGGCGCGGGCGGGCCGGAGGCGTCCGCCGGCAGCGCGGTGGCGGTGGGTCGAGCACGCACGCCGCCGCCGCACCGCACCGCACCGCACCGCACCACGCTCCAGGAACCAGCCGGCGGGGCCGCCCAAACAGGACAGACGCGCGCGGCGCGGCCCGATCCGGCCCGGCCCGGAGAGCGCACGGCACCGCCGGCCCGGCCGGCCGGAATCTGTTCACTTTCGCCACCCCACCCCGGCGGCACACAATGGGGTTTACGGCTTTGCAGGGGAGAAGCGCCGCCGGACTGTTAGCCCCAAAGCGGAGGGAGGGGGGTGGGCCAGAAAACAACAACAACAACAAATCCTAAACCGGGTCCGGGCCGGGGCTGTGATCCTAAACCGCTGACAAATCGGAGGACGAACGAGCCAAGGGCGGGAGGTGCCCAGGAGGCGACACGTCGGTCTCGAACTGCCCTCCGGGGTGCCCACCCTGGACACCCGACGGCCGGCCCTCGCAACGGTTGGGAGGGCTTGGGGGGAGGGGACATCTCACCAACCCCCACCCCGCACCCCCCGGCTCCTTTGTTCCCCCATCCGCCGACGGTCCTCGGACCCCAGGCTCCCGGCTCCCTTCGTCGCGGGTAGCTTTAGTTTTTCTTTGTTGTGCGTCTGTTTGGGGGTTTGGGGTTTATTTGGGTGTTTTTTTTTTTGTCCTCCTCTTCATCTCCCGTCTCCCCCATCTCCAGCTGGAGAGGAAAAGAGTAGGGGGTGCGCCGTCCGCCCAACCCCCAAACCTCGGTCGGGACGCGCCCGTTAGCGGCCGCCCAGGCGCAGTCCCGTGGTGGGATCCGAGCGCGGCCAGTCCTCCCGGGGGGGGGGGGGGGCGTGCTCCCGAGACTCCCGGGGCCCCGACGGCTCGGCCTCGGCCCAGGCGTTGAGACTCGGGTCTCCCCCTCCCGTCCCCCTCGAGACGCTCGATCCCCGATCCCCGCACCGTCCAGCCGGCCCTCGATCCTCGACCCCCGCACCGTCCAGCCGGCTCTCCCCTCCCCGAGGCGCTCGATCCCCGATCCCCGCGCCGTCCAGCCGGCCCTCGATCCTCGACCCCCGCACCGTCCAACCGCGACTCCTTACCTGCCAGTAGCTCTTGCAGGCTCTGGCTGAAGGTCTGCAGCTGTCGCTCGCTCGTGAGCCCCTTGGTGCGGAGGAACTTGGAGATGAAGGACACGGCGGCGGCGATCTCGCCTATCATGGTGGCAGCCCGAGTGTAGAAGGGATGCATGGGGGCGGCGGGCAGGGGCGGCCCGGGGCGGCCGGGGCTCGGCGGTGCGGCCCCGACGGCGGAGCGGCCACCCCGGGCTCCCTCACAGACCAGACGGCTGGGAGGGAAAAGAAGAGGGGTAAGAGGAGCGGACGGCGGCTACTTTTTTTTCCCCCCTCTTTAAAGAGTTTTTTTTTTCTTTCTTTCTTTTTTAGAAAAAAAGTTATTTTCGAGACAGGAGGCGGCAGGAGAGAGACAGAGACGAGCGACGGCGGCCTGGTCACATCGCTCGGACCTCCCCAGCCGCCTCCGCCTCCAGCTCGGTAGCCTCCGAAGATCCCGAGAGTTGCATTTCCAGCTCCGAGGGGCGAAGAGGTACGGCCGCCGTGCAGCACTTTTTATAGCGCCGAGGAAAGGAAGTGGCGTACCTGGAGCGTGACGCTCGACCTCAGCCAATCCGGAGATCGCACCATTGTGACGCCAGCAGATTCGGAGCCCGAGGGGGCGGGAAAAAGATCCAGGGAGGGGGCGGGTCCCGACAGCGGGGAAAGAGAGGGAGGAGCTGACGTAATCCGCTTGTAAACAAATAAACCCCCCGAGTGGCGGCGGCGCCGAGACCGGCGAAGGGAGAAACGGAGGGTGCGCGTGTGAAAGCTCCGCCCCGCCAGCGCTAAGCTCCTCCCCCTCCAGCCCGCTGGACGCAGTCCGGGCCCGACGCCCGCGCCTCGGGCTCGCGGGGGGTGTGTCTGCCCTCCCCTACCCCGGGGCGTCAGTATCCCGGGAGAGGGTCGGGGCCGCCGGGGCTCCGGGGGGGCCCCCGTCGGACCGGGCTGCAGCCCTGAGCCGCGGCCCCAGCGCCGTCCGTTTACTTCTCTCTGATGCTAACTGGGGCTTGCGCGGGCTGGGCTGGGCCAGCCGGAGGGGACGTGGGGTCCGGCGGGGGGCGGGGGGTGGGGAGAGGGGGGCGGGGGATGGGGGGCGGGGGAGGGAATTAGTGGAGGGAACGGACGTCCGCGAGGCATTCTGCCCAAGAAACCGAACTGGAGCTTTCGGAAGCCCTCGCGGGGGCTGCCAACGCCCCGGAGCCGTTTTATCCCCTCTCCCCCCCCCCCCCCCCCGCCCTGGCGTGGAGGTGGGGGGGGGGGAGGGAGGGAGGGAGGGGGAGGGAGAGGGGAGGTATCTGTAAAAAAGTTTCAGTTGCAAAACAAGTAGGCAAGTAGGTTAGTGAGGCGGTCGGTGGCTGCCGTTTTTTCAGAAACTTCAGGAAATAAATGGAGAAAATCAGGTGAAACCTTTTTTTTAAGCAACTCTTTTGAGTGCAGATAAAGCCAGTTCTTGAAAATTAAAAATGACCTGCAAAGGGGGGGTGGGGGAACTGTGAAAAAAATCTCCGTGTGTATTTTTAAAACAGGTACACAACACCAAAAATGTGTTTTGGCTAGTTCAAATAAGGTCTGAGCCTTAGATTGCTGCTGCTCTGATGGAGAAGAAAGGAAAACGATAAAAACGAAAGCTAATTGAAAAAAAAAAAAAAGACTTGAAACTCTACTGCAAACCTTTTGGAAAGAGCCCTGGTAAGAAGGCTTGAAGCCTAAACCACTGTTAATCTGAACTCCATGGAGGAGGGGGGTGGTGGAGGGGGGTGGACATGGGGAAATAATGACGGCCAGGCAGGCACTTGGAGAGAGCAAACAGGCAGAAGTTGAGCTCTACCAGACAGAAATAAATATCCTGGAGCTTAGCTGGCCATCAATATTGCAAAACATACCATTAAAAAAGAAAAAATACAGAGCCAAGTATGGTGTGACACTTCTGTAATCCCAGCTCCCAAGAGGCTGAAGTAGGAAGATCATGAGCTCAAGGCTAATTTAAGCTGTACAGTAAGAAACTGCCTCAAAAAAACAAAAATTCTGAGCCAAAGGTAGAGCAAAGAAGCAAGAATATAACTTGTTAAAAAGCTAGAGAAAGTGTTTTTAATTTTTAAAATACATAATGTGAAAGGTTTTAAGGTTAAGATACAATAAGTTGACACATACATGGGATGGAAGCTCATATTTAAAAGCACTGACTTGAAACTATTATCTTTGAATAAATGTATCAGAAAAGTTGGTAAACAAGGTACTTAAGAGAACTTTTCAGATATACTTGTGCTTTTAAAAAGTCACAATAAACAATTCTGATGATTCTGATGAGGACAGGAGATCCCTTTTACTAGTCAAAAAAGAAAAGTAAATCTATGAACCCACCCCAGCTTTTGAATAAGATCTGGTACCCTTTCTAACCCATCCATCCTGAGTTTATGTGCTCTTTCCTGTCCCTTACATTCTGGGTGGTTTGAGCTAGGATTGGAAATGAGGAGGAAGTTTGTTCTGAGCCTGATCTCCCATTTTTTTTTTTCCTCCCAGTAATTCTTAGGTTAAACAGATTTATGTACCAAACAGAAAAAAATAAAGCTACTGAAATGCTATGATTTGATCACAGAGTTCTCTCAAACCCATGTTCTCTGCATGATTTGTTATAACTGCTCACTGAGACATCAGGATCCTTTCTAAAAACTGAACAAAGGCATGTCAACAAATAGGATTCTGTGTGAGGAAGCATTCCTGTAATCCCAGACCTTGGGAGGCTGGGAGACATGTGTGTTTCAAGCCTACCTAGGAAATGTAAGAAGACACTATATCAAAACAAAACAAATCATTTGAATAGATTATTACCTATATACTCATGGGGAGGTTTCCCCAGAGTTTTTCAAATTGTGTTTGTTTTTTCTACTATAAATCCTTCTTCAAAGAGACAAATGGAACTAGGAAATTTTTTTTATACCTAGGGGGACTAATGGAGGAAATAAGAAAACTTGTCCTAAAGTCTTAGTGCACCAATGTGAATCAGTTTTTATTGTTTGGGTGGTGGTGGTTGGAGGTACTGGGGGTTAATCGTTCATGTGTAGCTTTCAATTCTGGATACATACAGTTAGTAACACTTTTCAGAAGCTGCTTCAGACTCCTCCAATCTTTGAAACATAATATTTTTGACAGCATTTGAATTTTAAAGGCATTTTCTCCTGTTGTTAACCTAGGCTGTTGCAACTATTTATAACCTGAGCTCTTAGTTAACCTCTCTGTGTAATAATCTCCTAAATATCACAATGGAACTAAATGGGATAACCTACAAAGACCATTTAGCACAGTGCTGGAATTTATATAGTGTCTATTTTATTGTCAGGTACATTGATAATGCTATTATTAAAATTAATTTCTAAAAGCTAGGAAATTGCAAGTCAAACAATTAAAATTATAGGAATTGGTTAGGCACCAGTGGTCCATGCCTGTAATTCTAAATACTCAAGAGACTGAAAAACTAGCCCAGACCAGAAAATCTGAGACACACAATCTAATTACTAAAAAGCCAGGAGTGAAGGTGTGGATCAAATGGTAGAGTGCTAGCCTTGAGTGAAAAACCTAAGGGACAGTGCCCTTAGCCCCAACACACTTTCTTACACACACTCACCCATAGGAATTCTGCTAAAATAGGAATTTTTAAAAGTTCAGTTCAGTTCCAGAATAAGTTGACAAACAGCACAAATGTCAGGTCTTTGGGAATGGTGTTTTAAGAGTTCAGAAGGTCCTTTCTATAGAAGTAACTATTAAGACAGTTAACTAGAATTTCAAAGTTTAGCTTCCCTTTTCTCCACTAATAGAGCTCATTGTATTGGGGGGGGGGGGGTGGCTAGGATTACAAGTGTATGCTTAGCAAGATGAAGGCCCTGAGTTCAAACTCTAGTACTCCCCAAGAAAGAAAAAAAAACCTGTGGAGGGGGAGCAGCAGCTTGAGCAGGAGGAGAACAGTACTGCAGCAGTGGGACTGCTGATGGGAATGTAAGACATTCAAATTGACTAGATATTCAAAGTAAATGAAATGACTAAAGTGATGTCATAAGCTGCTCAGGAATATTTTGCCAACATCCTCCCATCATAAAAGAGAAGTCTTTTGGGGGGCATCTTTGCCTAAGCTATGCAGATATGTATTGGTATTTTGACATTGGGTTGAGGTGGCATCATTTGCTTGGCTGCTGCTCTTTCCCAAGGCACCTGTCCTAGGCTCCAAAAGTATGTGATTGAGGATTCTTGAATTATCACTGGGCAACTCCCAGATTCTCTTTGAATGGCTTCCAAGTCATAAGGTTTGTCTTGTGAAAGCCCCTCCCAGCTCCCTGTCTCAAATCATAGACAAAAGAATTGTTTTTTCATCTGGCCCAGCCCTCCTCTGAAGGTTTTTTCCCCCAAGGTCAATGGCTCCCAAACTAAGATAGAAGGGGCCTCCACCTCCATTCACCTGACTGCAGTCACAAGAAAATTTACAGTATAATGATCGTACGTATAACTCCTAAGTGCACTGAAAACTTAGAGCTTAATCACAGATGCAAGGTCAAGTTGCAGGGTTCTTAAGAGAGTGCTAATAGCAAATAGAAACAAGGCACTCCATTTTGAATGGGTGTTGGGTGCCAGAAGGGTTAAAGGACTCCCAAAGTGAAAGGCATGATGAACTATGATTAGAACTCAGAAGAGATGGTGAAAAGAGGCTTGATTCTGAAGTATTGCAAACCAAATATTTTAGACCTTAGTATTTAAACCAAGGTGGTTATTTCCTGGGGAAACACTCTTCAGTGGAGGGGAACATAGGTACACTTCCGGCATTTTTGGTAGGGAAGTGATATGATCAGATTTACTTTTGGGAAAGTCAAGAGAATGATGGATAGGAGAAGGTTAAAGTTGAACTGACTTCTAGTTTGGTCTCTCATTCTTATTTAAATCTTTAAATAACTTAGCATTTCTTTCAGACTTCAACTTGAGACCTATGCTTTTGTTGTTGTGCTGGTTCTGGTTTCAGGAGACACAGTCTTGCTATACAGTCTAAGCTGGCCGTTTGAACCCAACTACCCTCCTGCTCTGGCCGCCTCAGTGCTAGATTATTGGCTGAAGAGTGCAATGAACCATACCAGGCTGAGATCTATTGCTTTTATTTGTATTTTGATAACCTACAGAGACAAAACCCACTTTTAGATTGGCCTCTAGCTCTTTTGTCCTAGCACTCTACCTTGTGTTGCCTTGATTTGATTTGGGTTTCAGTCGATGGAGTTTCCAGCAAAGAAGCAGTTCTATCAAATTCTGTCACCAGAGCTCAATTTCCTTGGACATGAGCACTGCTAATTAGCTTTAATTAGCTGTATAAGGGGGAGGGATTCATTTTAACATGTCCATTTATGTATACAGTGTACCTTGATCAGAGTCACATACTACTTTGTTCTCCTGTTTCCAGCTTCCCCCTTCCCACACCAGTCTCAAGTTCTCATGTTCGATTTTCATGAAGTATGTACACTATTATGACTTATATACTCCTGCCTTCTCTCCATCAGCCACACACCCCCACCCCCCACCCACCCCCACCTCAGTCAAGAAATGTTTCAGCTTTCTAATATTCTTATTGTTGTTGTTCTTGCTAAACTGCCTGTAAATTGGAGACAATACTAAAGCAAAAACAAATCAAGTCAGTCATTTTTGTAAATTCTTATACCCACCTTTGAACTCTAAAATTATAGACTGGAAAAAAAAAAGATGCACACTGTAAAGGTTGAAAGAAGGCTCCTGGTATTCCTTTTTACTTAAAAAGAAGTAACTGTAAGAAATAAAGCCTGATAAAAGAGATCTGTGAATGAGTAGAGACAGTAAGGAAGTGTTAGGTCTGCTGAGCCTTATAGAAAGGAAAAACCAAAACCCACAGCAGCTGAGGAGACTATCATAGAGTTGCCATACCCTGAAAGATACAGCCACCTTTTTCTAAAGACTCACTGGAAAATGAATCAAAGGGCATATTCAAAAGTGAGTCTGCCAAATAAAATAGTTTCACTGGAATTGAACATCTTCCCTGGGGACAGATAAGAGAAAGCAGCAAAAATGTCTTCTATTTAAGTTTGTTTTAAACTTTTCACTTCCTTTTTGGTCTAAATTGGTAGGAGGAACTGGGCCTGTATGTGTGGGGAAGCTTGTGACTTGATGGGTAGAGAGGCAGAGGGCTACAGGCCAGCCAGCTGGGCTGGTTTGGTGTCCATCTCAAAACAACACTGTTTGATCTGATCTCTTCCCTCCAGGAATCCTCAGGACTTCTCTTACTGTACAGCCTCTGGGGCTATTCCTCCAGCTCAGCTTTCTCTCTCTGAATCCTTCTTCAGGGAAGAGCCTCCAGACTCTTAATTTGTTCCAGACTGTAAAGCTCCTACTGTCTCCTCCATGTCTGGGGTGGCCAAACATGCATCCAGAAGGATTGGAAACTTCCTTTGGCTCAGCTACCTATGTTAAGGTCTAAGAAAGGTCAGAAAAGAGGAGTCAGTGCCAGCAGTGACTCAAACCTGTAATCTAGCTACTCACTCAGAAGGCTGGGATCTGAGTATCTCAGTTCAAAGCCAGCTAGGGCAGGAACGTCCCTGAAATTCTTATGTCCAATTGCCATCAGAAAACCAGAAGTAGAGCTGTGGCTCTAAGTGGTAGAGCACTACCCTTGAGCAAAAAAGCTCAGGCGCAGGGACAGCAACCAGGCCCTGAGTTCAAGCCCCACGACCACTATCACCAAGAACAAAAGCATGTTTCTGGTCCCATCTAAAGATAAGAGATGTAAGAGTTCAGAGTTCACTTTGGCTTCTTTAGCGCTCTTGTTCTCTGATTCTGAAAATGATGTATAACAAATAGACTTAGGGTTCCTGCTTGAATACACAATAAGTTCAGAAACAGGAAGTGACAATCCTCCTTATAACCCTCCATACACCTGTACCTTTTTTCTCAGTTTTTCTCTTTTTTCTTCTCTTTTTCTTTCTTCCTTTTCTTTCTTTCTTTTCTTTCTCTCTCCCTTCCTTCCTTCCTTCCTTCCTTCTTCCCTCCCTCCCTCCCTCTCTCTCTCTCCTTTTCTTTCTCTCTCCCTTTCTTCCTTCCTTCCTTTCTTTCTTTCTTTCTTTCTTTCTTTCTTTCTTTTCTTTTTTCTTTCTCTCTTCCTTCCTCCTTCCCTCCCTCTCTTCCTTCCTCCCTTCCTCTCTCTCTCCCTTTCTTTCTCTTTCTTTCTTTCTTTTCTTTCTTTCTTTTTTTCTTTCTCTCCCCCCCCTTATTATTCCTTAGCAATACTGAGGATTCAACTCAAGAATTTGTACTTGCAAGGTAAGTACTCTACCATGTGAACCATGACTCTAGCAACTTTTGCACTGATTATTTCTTTTCCAGACTGGGCTTTCCCTTATGACCAGGCAAGCCTGGGCTAAAACCCTCCTACTTTTGCTTCCCCATATCCCTGGAGATGATAGACCTGAGTTACTGAAAACATGATTCATCCCTCCTCTGCCTCCCAAGTACTTCAGATTACAGGCTTCAGCCATCAGATCCAGCAAGAATCTTATACATTCTTACAGACTATAATCCTGACCTATAGGATTTATAACTTTCTAAATATAGAACAGATGGGCCCTGGCAAAGGATTGGACTTTTCAGTGGCTCTCTAAGTGTTCCTTCAACTAGCAGCTTGAGTCTCACCTTGTGAACTCAAAAGAAATCCAAAATTTTGATCCTACTGAATCAGAAACTCCAGGAGTGGAACCCAACTATCTAGTCACTTGTGCTTAGAAAAGGGAATGGCATTGTTCTGTATTAAAAGCAAACAAATGGGGCTGGGAAGGTGGCTCAGTGGTAGAGTGCTTGTTTTGCATGCATGAGGCCCTGGGTTCGATTCCTCGTACCACATAAGCAAAAAAGAAAAAAGCTGGAAGTGACGCTGTGGCTCAAGTGGTAGAGCACTAGCCTTGAGCTGAAGAGCTGAGGGACAGCACCCAGGCCCAGAGTTCAGGACCCATGACCGGACCCAAAAAACAAAAACAAAAAAAAAAAACGCATAAAAACATATTTTTCCTTTCAACGTATATACTCTCAAATAGAAATCTCTTCCTTTAAGTAAAAATAGCACAATAGATGAAAGCTCTCTTTAAACATCAGCTAGTTTTAGGTGAGTTATTTACTTCCCTGAGTTTCTAGAATCTGGGTAAATTCCATTCCTCCTGGTTTCTGAGACTTAAGCAAGACAAAGCTAAACTTGTTAAGTCACATGGGTGTCCACATTTTGCTTTTGAGAGAAAATAATGCTCAAAAGCTTGTTAAAGTAATCCATGAGTCCAATGTTGGCAATTTTCAGGCTTTCATTTTCACTTCTGCAAAAAGTCACAATTTGCCCTTTCACTGAGAAAGGTTGATTGGCATTTAAATACAGGAGGATAAATGAGTTCTTAATCCCAGCACTCAGGAGGCTGAGACCAAGGAGATCTCTAGTTTGAGGCCAGCCTATGCTATATAGGGAGAGCTTGTCTGAAAAGAAAAATAAGTCAAGAGGAGGAAGAGAAGAGGGGGGAGGGAAGAAATGAAGGAAGGGAAGAAGCAAGGAAAGGAGGGAAGGAAAGGAAAAAAAGGAAGCCAGGAGGAAGGAGGGATGCAAGTATATATAATATCAGTTTTTCAGTATCTTTACAATAAAATAAAATATATTTTTAAAAAATATAAAAATGAAAAAATATATATCATGCATATATGTGTGTGTGTATATATAAGTATATATATGTATATGTGTGTATATACATATATAAAAATGTTGGATTCAACTATTTCATGAGCAGATTTCAAATAACAGTAAAAGTTATACCATTAGAGTATTCAGGGAATGGATCCTTTTTGTTGTTGTCTGTTTCTTTCCTGTAGAAACAAAGCTGCCTGTACATTATTAGATAAGAGACTAAGATGATTAAAAGTGCATCTACCTTTGTGTTTAAAATGTTCTATTCTGACTCTTTTGCAAAGATGATGTTCTCACCTTACTTAGGGTTTTATTGAAATATATTTTACATATTATGAAATCCTGTGCAATTCAATGAGTCTTTAAAAAATCACACTTATGTATGCATCACCCTGATCAGTTTCGGAACATTTCCATCATCTCTCATTGAACTTCAGTGTGCCTAGCTCCAGGAAGACACTATCTACATTCTGTCTTTATTGGTCTGCTTATTGTGAACATTTCATACAAAATCCTACATGGTCAGATCTGACCTCTTTCGCTAAACATAATGTTTTCAAGGTTCATCCATATGTGGAATACATGCTTAATTTGTTTATTTTAAAATGTATTTTTCATATTGCATTTCTAATGGAGTCTCATTTTCAGGGAGTTTTAAACTCCCATTTCCAATGTGGAGAATAAAAGATATTTATCTCCATTTTTCTATTTTTTTCCCTACTTTATGCTGTTATACTAAAATAAACCTTGGCTGAAAATTCAAAACAAAAGGAAAGAAAAAAAAAAGGAAAAGGGAAGAAAGAGAAATAAAAGAAAATGAAGAAAAAAGGACAAGAAAAAAACCTATTAGGAACACTTAATTTTACAGCTGCATCTCAAGCTGACTTAGAGCAACTTGGGAGTCTCCTGCCTCTCTTTTCCCTGGCCCTTCTTCAGACATACTCCTGCTGATTTTTAAAGCCTTCAACAGAATGTCCTTCTTCATAGTTTGACCTAGACAAGTCCCCTCCTGGCCCTTTTCCTGCTATAATATTGACCATTTGCTCACTTTTGGTGCCCAGGACATTCCAAAAACCTACATCTGACATGTAACTGCCCAAGGATTAAGCCCAGTGAGAGAGAAAGCTCCTCAAAGCTTTCATTCACCTGGAATCCTCAGGGGAGGACATTTTGGGGTAGAAAGAGGGTAAGTAACAAGGATACTCTAGTTACATAGTCCAACTTAGGGCAAAAAAATCTGCCCGATAACTTAGCCAAGAGGATTAAACTGAACAGTTAAGCTCTTAACAGAAGCTTGATTTAGGCTCAATCTGACAAAAACACGATCAGCAGACAAGTTCTTTTTTGAGGAAAATTCTCTTTCATCTGACTAAAAAGAAGGCACACATTTAAACCAAAACAGGAACTACTCTGGCAACATGTGTGTATAAAAATAAGCATCCTATGGGGGCTCTTTTTTAAATTAGCCAGAAAGTACAGAGAAATCTTTGAAAAGCAAACTCGGAGAGGGGGACTTCCCCCCACCCCCTTGATTTCATAAGCATTCATTGTTTAATCATCTGAAGAAAGTACGAATTTCAATTCCTTTGCCTCCTAAACTAATGCATTATGTTCATTTTGTCTCCTCTTCCTAGCCATGGATTGGGGATGCGGAACGGTAAGACCAGCCTACTCCAGAAGCCAACCAAGAAGTATTCACTCTCATTCTGGACACACACAGAAAGCAGTTCTTATATAGAAAGAAAGGGTCTGCCAAGTTGTTTCCAGAGCATATTAGGTTATTTGTGTTGCATGAGCAATGGACAGCCTATTCCCCTTCATTTTGATGCCCTTAAAATTCATTTTAACCTCAAAGACACCTTTCCTCCCCTGCTTTTCTTCCTGATTCCAAGAACTGGTATGCCAACCAGTATATACAGTATCATATACATATACCAGTATCTATAGTGGACTGCTGACAGGGCCCTTGAAGACACAGAAATCCTCACCCATACAGATCCTTCTGTATACATTACATCATCCTAGATTACTCATAAGACCTAATATTAGAAATCCTATGGAAATCGTTAGCGCTGAAATGCTCAGAGAATAATAATGAGAAGTAAAGGTCTGTGTTGTTTAGTACAGATGCAGGCCTGGGTGACATTCTGTTTTCAGACATTGATTGGATCTATGGATGCAGAGCTTTATTACCTAGAAGCTACCTGTATTGCATCAGGATCTGTAGAAACTTTGACATCGACTGAAGTGGACCTGGCTAAGAGGTGCTATTTATGTGCTTTTTTACTTCATTGAGAAAAATTGTGGGCTAGAGATGTAGCTCAGTAATAGAATGAGTGCTTAGTATGCTAGAGGCCCTGAGTTCAACCCTCAGCATTAAAGAAAAATTAGAAAATAAGAGATACAATTATGTAAAAGTTGAAGCAGTAAAAGTAAATATTTAAGAGATTTTAAAAAATATATAAGCCATGTAAAGGAGACAAGTAGTATTTTAATCAGGATTAGGGGTTTGGAAAGCATTGCTCTAAATAGACTGGGTTAGTCAGTTTTCTGTTGCTATGATAAAATACCTAAAAGTATCAGGTTAAAAAGAGGAAAGGTTTATTTTGGCTTATAGTTTCAGAGATTTCAGTACATAGTATCTTGGTCTCATCATACAGCTGTGGCAGAGGATGTAGAGCAGCTGCTCAACTCTAGCAGCCAAAAAAGGAGAGAGGGAGGAAGGGAGGGAGGGAGAGACCCTTCATACCACCCTCCCAAGTAGCTTACTTCCTCCAACTTGGCTCCCTCTGTTGCTACCATCTCATCTTCCAATAGTCATTCAGTTATAAATCCATGAATGGATGTCATTATCCTCTCAAGTTATCGCTTCCTTCTTTGGAGAGATACTATGGTTCGAATGTCTCCTAAACTCATGTTGAAATTTAATTGCCATGCTGATAGTCTCAAAGAGGTAGATCCTTAAGGGGCAATAAGACCAGGAGCACTACTCTCATGAAAGACTCAGGATGTTCTTTATCCAAGTGGGTAGATGCTATAAGAATAGGTATTGATCTCAGGTTAGAATTTGGTTTCTTTTTTTTTTTTTTGTCGGTCGTGGGGCTTGAACTCTGGGCCTGGGCACTGTCCCTCAGCTCTTCAGCTCAAGGCGAGCGCTCTACCACTTGAGCCACAGCGCCACTTCTGGTTTTCTGGTGGTTTATTGGAGATAGGAGTCTCACGGTCTCTCCTGCCCGGGCTGGCTTTGAACCGCGATCCTCAGATCTCAGCCTCCTGAGTAGCTAGGATTACAGGTGTGAGCCACCAGCGCCCAGCTAGAATTTGGTTTCTATCCTGTCTTATTTGACCTATCTTTTGTCAAGGGATCACCCAGAAAGAAAGCCCTTGCCAGATGTTGGCACCCTGTTCTTAGACTTTTCAGCAACTACAACTGGGAGTCAACTAGGTTTCTGTTCATTATAAATTACCCATTCTTTGATATTCTATAATAGACACCACAGATCAGAAGAAAATGAGTACACTGAAACATCATTAGATGACTATGTTTGATACTTCTCAAATTCTTTATGATTATAGTACAAGTGCACCCCTCTGCCTGTGTGTGGAGGTATACACACACATTCATACATAACCCTTGACAACAGAGTATCTCAGCTGCTACACAATCCATTTTCCCATCACAGTTAATGGACTTTTTTGTTTTTAATTTTTGTTTTTAATATCAGGGCTTGTAGAAATTAACATTATTCATTAGGATATAGTGTAATTTGTTTCCTCTATAATCAAATGCAATTGAGTTCACACATTTATAAAAATCTTGTTTCAAGGAAAGGTTCATAAGCTATAGAGTACTGAAGGTATGTATGATTATGTATTAGAACAATGTCTAATATGGAATAGAGATCAGTAAACATTTCTTGAATACTCAATGATTTTTAACCCATAGCAGCCATGTTCAAAAGATATGTTCTGCACATACATATTGTTTGAAAAGTGTTGTGTCACTGATGGTAGGAATTAGTGCTAAGCTTGTTACTTTTTATGGTACAAAGGCCCACATAGGCCAAAAATCTTCCCCAAATACTTGGATTGAGTTTTCAAAGAATTGAAGGTATCTAGAATGAGAATCTCCTCATCCAAGTATGCAGCCATTTGGCATCCCGACCATTCTGTTCACCAGCACACCATCTCACTGAACACAGACCTGGGGAGGTAATGACATTGACAGATAAATACTTAAGGAATGAGTGAATGCTGGTTGGGATTCTGTGGCAGTAAAACCTCTGTTGGAAGAATAAAGATAATCAATCAATAAAATCATATGGTTTAGCGAAATAGTACTTATCAATGGAATCAGGGGTTGATGAGAGATCAATATTGCAGGAGTGTTCAGTTTATTTTTAACTGCATTTTTGCGCACCTGGATAGATTAAAAAATATACGAAAGGCCAGGAGTAGAATTATGGTGCTTTAGATGCTCCTTCTTTGCTATACAAGATATTGAATGGAGAAGCCAGATCTGTAACACATTAAAAAAATGCTATCCAGAGAGAGAGAGAGAGAGAGAGAGAGAGACACTCCCCATCTCTCCCAACCCTACCCATCCCCTCAGGAATTCATTTTTTAAAAAATACTTTGTTTTGTCTTCCTTGACACAGGGTCTTGTTATATAGCCTAGGACCATCTCAAACTCAATTTTATACACTTGGTTTTCCACAGCACTCATTATATATGTATTTTAATTAACTAAAATTTTGTGTGTTGATAGTACTTTATTTTTATTTTAGTTATTCTTTTTTTTTTTTTTTTTTTTTTGGTCGGCCATGGGGCTTGAACTCTGGGCCTGAGCGCTGTCCCTCAACTCTTCAGCTCAAGGTGAGCACTCTACCACTTGAGCTACAGCGCCACTTCTGGTTTTCTGGTGATTTATTGGAGATAGGAGTCTCAAGGTCTCTCCTGCCCGGGCTGGCTTTGAACAGCGATCCTCAGATCTCAGCCTCCTGAGTAGCTAGGATTACAGGCGTGAGCCACCAGCGCCCGGCTTTAGTTATTTAGTTGCTCATCCTGGGGCTTGAACTCTAAGCCTGGGAGTTGTCCCTGAGTTTTTTTTTGCTCAAAGTGAGTGCTCTACCACTTGAACCACAGTACCACTCCCAGCTTTTTTGGAGCAGTTTACTAGAGATAAGAGCTTCACAGACTTTCCTACCTATGCTAGCTTTGAACCTTAATCCTCAGATCTGAGCTTCCTGAGTAGCTAGGATTACAGGCATAAACTACTGACTCCAGGCGCCAACCCACCATTTTTAAAAGAAGAACCCTGAAGCAGTTGACTTCTGGATTTATGTTATCTGCATAGCACCTGTGTGTGTGAGCTCCTCCAAACATGCCCCCCCCCCCCCCACATTTCCTTTACTCTTACTTTCATCCATGGCTGCAGCCTTGATAGGCTCTTGGGTGTAGCCAATGAGTCATTTCACTGTGAACTGGAAACTCTAGAAGTCACAGCGGTATCTCATAGATGTGCTGCTTAAGTAAACACTTGCCATCATTGGCAGCCCTTTATTGTTATTTTTTCCTCTTAAATGAGAACATAGGAAGAGAAGGAATGGAATGGATAGAGAACAGGAGAGAATTAGATACGTGCTGTAGGAAACATCTATGGGTTGTTCTAGAAGGCTCTGTCTGCTATATTCTTGTAACTTGGTATTTTACCTTCTTAGTTTCTCAAGACTCCAGTAGTATTTCAGTAATTTTGTGTCTTTGATGGCACTGGGAATCCAACTCAAGGCCTTGTGCATGCTTGACAAGCCTTCTACCACTAAGCCACCTCCCTAGAAGCCCAGTTGGCAAACTTTTGTGTTTTGCACTGGCCAGAGGCACACATCCTGTACTGACGTTATATATACAAAGTTGAATGAATAGGCAACTAATAGATTTCATTCCTGAAATGTATCTTTGAATCTTCCTTTTGCCTGAATAGTAGTTTTTATATCCCAACATATAAACAACACCAAGAAAAAAAACTAGTTTAGAAGATACACCATATGTACACACTTTAGGAGAAAAATGGGGAACAAAGATAAAGCAGTAATTCCCAAACAAAACCAGAGGACATGGGAGAGAGGAGACAGTGATAAGAGTGTAGCAGAGACAATGGTTATTGCTGATGACCTGACCTTTGGTCAATGAGCAGCCCATTGGGCTGTCTTTTCTGGAAATTTCCAGAGGTTACAGGGCTATTTGAATTTTACCCAAGAGGTGTAAGTTAGCCTATGCCCTTTGTAAACTACATCGATGAGTATTTTTAACCTTGGTCTTTAGAATTCTCTCTACCAGACCTGGCAAAAGATGTTAATTCATGAAGGAAGCCTCCTAGGCTACCTTTGAGGCAGAGCCTTCTCTGAAGTGCTAACCCTTCCCCACTGTTAAAAGTGAACTATTAAAGGTAGAATGAAATTAGCTAAAAAAATTCAATTAACAAAGCAATGAGATCATCGGGACCAGCAGATATAACCAAAACAGGATGGATCCGCTCTGGACAGGCCCCAATCAGAAAAAGTGAGAAGACTGAAGGCTGTAGGGTTCTGTCCCCAGTAGCAAAAGTGAGGGTGACCATGGGCAGGCAGGATTATTTCTTTTCTAGGGACACTTCCCCTTTGAAACTTCAAGTCTAAAGCCAGAGCTTTCCCCTTAGTCTACTGAAAGGGATATGTATGCTGACTTAGAGGCCCATGAGTTGCTTCCAAGTTCTCTCTACTCTCTTGAGCCCAAAGAAGTCCTTCCTCAAACGGGAGGTGTGGCAGAATATATGATACAAACTATTGCACTCTTAGATTCTGTCCTTTGGGGATGTTCATCTCTTCCATACCCCATTTCCCTGTGTATCGGTATGCCTGGTCTTTAAATGATCACTTTCCTTCCTTTTCTTCTTCCCTCTCTCCCTTCCTCCCTCTCTCCCTTCCTCCCCCTCCCTCTTCTCCTTTCTTCTCCTTTCTTCTCCTTTCCTTTCCTTTATTTCCCTTTCTTTTCTCTTTCATTCTTTCATCATTCATTCTTTTCTTCCCTCCCTCCTTCCTTCCTTCCTTCTTTTCTTCCTTCCTTCCTTCCTTCCTTCTTTCTTTCCTTCCTTCCTTCCTTCCTTCCTTCCTTCCTTTTTGTTGAGACAAGTTCTTACTACGTAGTTCAGGATGGCCTCAAACTCACAATCCTCCTGCCTCTACCTTCCGTGTTTACTGTGCTGGGATTATAGGCACGCACTACCACACTAGCTGTTCAGTAACCTGTTATTACACATGGATTTAACCTGTTATTACACGTGGGTTTTGTCAAGTGTGGTCAAAACTAAATAAATGAGTGAATAAAATCAAAAGAAAATTGAATAATGAAATCCCTGCACCCACATTACACAGTGATGAGAAAAGGCTCTCAGTCCTGTGTCAACTGTCTTTATGTTCAAATGTGTGTATGATCTATTGTTTCCTGTCCCTTAAAAAGCAAATAATGCCTACAAAAAGCAAGGTAAAAGTGAACACGCTTAATTTAAGTATTTTGTTTTTGTTTTTATTTTTTTGGCCGGTCTTGGGGCCTAAACTCTAGGCCTGGCCACTGTCCCTCACCTCTTCAGCTCAAGGCTAATGCTCTACCACTTGAGCCATATTACTACTTCTGGCTTTTTCTGCTTATGTGGTGCTGAGGAATTGAACCCAGGGCCTCATGCATGCAAGGCAAGCACTCTACCACTGAGCCCTTAATTTAAGTATGAGAATTTGAGAATTGTTGAAAGTCAGCAAGTCTTAAAGCAAAAGTTGAATGACATTATGGTAAACCTGAATCCATCATCTGCAGTACAGTACTAAGCCCTGCATCCTAAGCATGCACAGTTTTTCCTCAATGGTGGTTTCTTTGGAATTATGTGCCCAAGGATACTAAAAAGATTTGTTAATAGACACAGAAGGAAGTTTTCAAAAAAATACAGCATCTGTTTCCTGTGTCAGAGATGGCCATTCTTACTGCAAATATTAGAGCTTTCTCTGTTGCTACCTTCCTCTTTAGAGTGTTTGAGAAAATCAGTCTGCTCTAGTAAGGAGTGAATCATGTTAAAGTTATGAGCAAGAAGAAATGGCGTCCCAGAAGACAGCCTTCTCTAAGAGCAGGCTCTGACATTTTCCTAATGGTAAAACACATTTTGAAGCAGCTGTGTACTAAATTTCTTTAGAAATTGCTGTTTTTGGATATTAGTGACAGTATATTTCAGATACACATGCATTTGAATAAAATGATACCAGTTGGCATGGTAGTATACTTATGAACTATAATTTTTTTTTTAAAGTCCTTCCTCTCTTTCCTACTACAATCAATTTGGCTGTACTTACACTAGTTAGCTAGCTCTCAGCCAGAGCGGGGATCATCTGAAATCTATTTTTCCAGGTTTCACCTTCTACATTCTAAATATTACCAGATTCTAAGCAGATGAAACCACAGATATAACATGCAAATCAGGAGTTCTTCCTTTGGCTTTCTTCTTTGCTATCTAGAGGAGAAAGCTGAAGCTTTGGCTTTTAGTTATTCATTGATTAATGTTGATGCATCATTGCCACAAATCCTGGGTCCTTTGTGTCTATTAATTATCAATCTTACCCTCATTTAGTTTCTGCTCAAAAAGAAAAGACTTAAAGAGACTTAGACCTATAGGAGTTATTTACTGAAAGACTAAAAAAAAAAAAAATCAGAAATCAGTGGGAAGGAGGAAGAAAAACCAAACATTCTCCAGATGTGACCAGTACTGTCTATGTGAAAATAGGAATGGCTGACATGTCCCATTCAGCTCTAAGGGTCAGTGTCAGGAACAAATAAATGCTGCCTGGCAGGGAGTAGTTTCCTATGGAGCCTTTAGCATTTCCCTCCATGACCTGGATTTTAGAAGAAAGAAACTCTTCTTTACATCTGAAGATGTCACTAAACTTGAAGCTTAACAAATTGTATGGAGAAGAGATGGGAGGAGAATAGGGTTGCCAATAAATAAAACCAGAATGATTGTTTCCTGAATTATTATTTTTTTTAATGTAAGTGTATCCCAGAGAGCATTTGGGCCATGCTGTCACTTTGTTACTTTGTTCATTGATTCTTTGAAATTCCAACTTGAAATGGGTGTCCCTTTTATTGCTGTTCAGCTGGTCAATCCTAGATGGGGATTGGACAGGGTGATGAGAAAATGAATATTAAACAATGATGGGGGAAAAGTCCGAAAGAGCAGTGAGCACTTTGTCAAAGTTCCACAATTGGTTCAGAGAAGAATGTAAGATGGTACAGAGAAGAAAACAAATGAAAATCCTGGCTGTGTAGCTTTGTTTTTGGTTTTTCTTTTTTGTTTTGCTGTTCCTAGGGTTGGAACCAAAGGCAGGTGCTATCCTTGAGCTTTTGTGCTCAGGGTTAGTATTCTAACACTTAAACTAAAGATCCACTTTTGGCTTTTTTGGTGGATAATTGGAGATAAGAGTCCCTGGGAAGCTTCAAAACACATTTCTCAAACGTCAGCTAGGATTATGGGAATGAGCCACCAATGCCTGGCATTGTTTTGCTTTATTAAAATCATCTTTGTGTTCCAAGTCTGTAGTCATTCACTTTTAGTAGATTAGCAATAGGGATTTTTGTTTGAATGAATGCTTTCTTCAAAATCAGTACCCTTTCTAATACCCTGACACAGTTTTAAAAAATATTGACCTGAGACAAGCATGGTGGTACTCTTCTGTAATCCAGCTATTTGGGAGACAGAAGGAGAAAGATGGTGATCTAAAGCATAAGACCCTATCTGAAAAATCAGACTAAAAGCAAAAGGACTGGGTGGTGACTTAAGGGATAGAGTGCTTTTTAGCAAGCATGAGGCTCTGAGTTCAATCCCTTATACTGTCTCCTCCCAAGTTATTGGCTTTATGTTCCTGACACATACCTATTTCCTGGGGAAAAGATCCCCAATTTTCACATAGTCAGTAAAGTGAGATAATATCCAAGTTTAGGTGGAAATAGGATCATAAAAATTTCCAAGGTCTAAAGGATATAAATGAGCCATTTAAGATAAAGTTAACCCAGGATAACTTTCAAAGCACTCAAGTTCTTCCGAGAGAGGAGAAAGAATATATGTAACAAGAGAATCAGGGAAAGATTCACCTTGACAGAAAAGAAAGCAGCCACCTAAAGGCTAATTCCCTATACATTTCTCACCAAAGGAATGAAATTTTTTTAAGAACTAAGCTAAGATTCATAAACGCTCTGTTGTTAACCTTTGGAATCCTGCTATTGTTTTCCCCATAGTGACTGACAGGCAAATCCTTAAAACAAGAAGGATGGAAGGGTTTTTCTGAAGAGGAAAGTCTGAGTCAGGAGTGGGCAGGGTAGTGGGGGAGAAACATTGAAGATGTCATTTATTGACAATGTTTCCAAAGTGTATTTATAAATTCTTTAAAAAAGAGGGTCTATATCATTATATGTATGTATTATGTATGGAGTGTGTATGTATATACACATATCCATAGATTTTATATATACACACCTTGTTGAGATAGGGTCTCATTTTATAGTACAAGCTTGCCTTCAATTTGGTGGTCCTGTCTTCTGAGCTCTGAGATGAGAGGCATGTACCACCAATCCCATACTGATCCTTGAAGAATCAGTTGGGGAAAACCTATAGTAGGAGGTTAAATTATCATTACATATTAAATAAAGGAGGATGTAAAAATGCTTGATAGGAAATGGACTCATTACCTTGCTCATGTAACTGTAACCCCTCTGTACAGTATCTTTACAATCAAAAATACATATTAAGTATAAGATCTGTTGGCGAAAATGAACTACACATATTTGGTGCTGGGGAGGATGAGGGGGTAGGGGGAGGATGGGAAGGGATGGGAAGGGGAAACAAAGGAGGAGGCAACAATGCTTGATAAGAAATGCACTCATTACCTTGCCCCTGTAATTGTAACCCCTCTGTATGGTATTTTCCCAATAATAAAAAAAAGGAACAAAAAAAATCATTACAGCCATTTTCCTCCCTTTCTCCTTTGTCTTGCTTTATTGAAATATGCAGCCATATTGGTTATTTGCAATTTTCTATGTTTTTGTTTTCTGTTGTTTGGTCTTGTTTTTGTGACTAGATCTTACTACTTAGCTTAGGCTAGCCTTGAACTAATAAACTTACCTGCTTCCTGAGCACTGGGATTATAGGCATGCAATACCACACCTTTCCATCCCTTAATTCTATTTTTTTGTGAAGAATTAATTTTTTTATTGTCAAGGTGATGTACAGAGGGGTTACACTTATACAGTTATACAGTTATACAGTAATAAGTACATTTCTTGTCAAACTTGTTACCCCCTCCCTAATTCTTAAAGCAATAGACAACTCATTTAAAATTTAAATATATCAACATTCAATGATTCACTTTAAAATCTTGGGGTTTTTCTACCCAGTATTCCAACACTGTGTAAGGGGAAATTAAAAGCTAATGAAAAAGTTTACCAGCTTCTCCATTTAATACAAGGTCATGTCCTGTCTGTTTTATTTCTATTAATAACTACTATGTGGCAGGTATCAAAGCCTTCTGAAGGCAAAGATGTCCTCAGTTTGGCTCCAGAGGCCCATTGTGGATTGAGCAGTTGAACTTTTCAGTTGCCAATAGAAGCAGTTGCAGAAATATAATAGAATCCTTGTGACATACTCTGCTCATGTGATTTTTCTCCCAGTCTGTGGACCAAGCCTCCAGCATAGAAAACCTAACACCTAACTCACCAAGAATCTAGGTGGCATGGAGGGGGAGAGGAGGTGAATTTCATGAAGTCTGAGATAACACATTTGACACATTCCAAGTGCTGAAAATAAGTGTTCTTGCACCTCTGAAGTTATTCTCACAAAGCGAGGTGCAACGACAAGGTAACATGTAGGTTTTAGTTACCACTTAGCTGCAGGGGAGTCTTTAAAATGATAACATTTATGAAATTAGATTCAGTTTGAAAAGTCACCTTTAAAAGGAGTATAATCCTATGGAGAGCCTAAATATTGCCCAGTATCTTGGACACCTGGAATAAAGTAAATAAATCAATGACTTTCTGTGAACTGATAATGAGAAATGTACACATTTTGCAATATGTATTATAGATTTAAAATAAAGATGCTTGATAAAAGTTTAAAGTAGTAGAAATGCCAGCCACCCTGATTCACGTACTACACAATGTGTATATGAAACAGAGCATCACATTGCAGCCCATAGATGTATATATACACACACATACATACATATATACAATTATTGTCAACCACAAAATATTTGTTTTAAAGATGATAGAAAACATTATAGTTTTCATAAACAGAAGACTCAAATGCAAGTGCTTTATTTTAAATGTAATGATTTAATCCAGGATTCTAATTCATGACACAGTAATATTCAATTACCTAAAACATGGGTTGCAATATATTTTGATGAGAACAGTCAGGCAATCAAGAGATCATTTCTGTTCTGTTTGCCCAGGAGCTAGTATAGCCTGTCTGCCCATTCAATTCTTTCTCTCCTAAGCCTTTATTTCTCTTGTGTGTGAGTAAAGAATTTATGAGACCCACAGATTTTTACCTATTTTCGGAAGCTCTCCCCATCTCTTGGGAGGTGGAGAGGTTATATAGTTTTCATTTTTAAATAAAATAAATCTCCTCCATAATGTGCATCTTTTACAAAATACTGCAAATTCCTTTGTGTTCTAGAATCTTCCCTGAGACAACCCATTTACTGGGTTGTTTCAAAATGTGGGTTGAGGGATTGAGGGGGCATTTCCCCCTAGATTCAAATTCATCCATAATCTCAGTGTGAGTTTATTTGAAAATAGAATCTTTATAGATTGTGAAAAGACTCTATAAACTCCCTTTCCCTTTTGGATACCCAAAGAACTATGGAAACAATATATTAGCTGAAGTGAGTGGGCAAAGTCCCATGCAAAGCCATTCACATACATCACTTTCCTATTTCACAAGTGAGGATGTTAGACTTGAGAGAGTTCACATAACTGGTAGAATACCAGTTAGCTTAATGGTAAAGCATTTTGCTAGTGTGTACAAGGCCTGGGATTCCATCTCCAGCATCACATATACACAAAACAGTATGTCCTAATAGATAATGCTTACATGCTATGTGTTAGATACTGTGCTAGACTCTATGTAAATTACCCTATCTCATTTTTATAGCAAAACCATCAAAGTAGCTATCTTAAATATTTACCTCCTTGACAAATGAAGAGATGGACCTATGGAGCATTAATTTCATGCCCTAAGGCTCTAATCTTGCACAAAAGAAGAATCTGAGCCCATGTAAAACTTATATTGAACTTCTTAAAGTTTGTCATACTGTATGTGGTTGTAATATGCTTATTACCCTTGCCATTTCTGCCTCTGATTTCTCAGGCATCCCACACACTTACTAACTGGCCATTAGCATCCTACACAGACAATTACACTACCCTGACCATTTTCAACAGAATGCTTTAACTTTCCCACAAGTACTCCTAGTCCATCTGCATGGCAATAAATTGTGCTAATTTTCTCTGATTTTCAAGGTAATTTTTTACAAAGTTTTTTAATGTATGAAGCTAGCCTAGTGGTCAAAATATAACATAATCTTTTATAATTTGTTCTGTTTTCATCATAGCAAGAGAGCAGAAAGTCACCTCTTTTGTCTCCATTGTTTGAGGACAGAGGAAGTTCTGCTTTTATAGATGTAGGTAGTTCTGAAGGGACCTTTTTTATTTGTTACATTTATACAGCTGCAGTTTGATAAATAGTCATCATCCTGGTACAACAATTGATCTCAGGGTTTTCTTTTTCCTTTCCCCTCTTTGCCTAAATTATATCAGTTTTTCTACATAGTATAATAGGCTGAGAGTGGAAACCTTAAAAATAGCTGATAACATGATGTGGGTAAGATGCTTCTGTCGGCCTCAAATGTCAAATCACATCCTTCCTGAAGACGCTCACAGTGTCACTGCATTCTGCTCCTTCGTTTGTACCTGCTACAAATCTCAAGTCTCATATGATACGTTTTTCCAATGGAAACATGTTTTTGAGACCTAAATTTTTTTCTATTTACTTCTTAGGCTTTTGACTCATATATAATATAGATAATATAGACAATTGATATATATATAATTTAGATTTGATTCATATATAACTTACCATATATAATATATATTATTTGTAATTAATATAATATATTACACACATACACATACACACATATATGTGTACATATGTGTGTGTGTATATATATATATGTGTGTGTATATATATACAGGTCTGGACCAAACTGGTCTGGAATTTGCAATCCTCCTGCTTCTGATTAATAAATGTTGGGATTACTGGCCTCACCACTATACCAGGCTAAATGAGGAAAATACTGACATAAATTGTGACTCTTACTACATACTCCCATCTTCATAATTGGTACAACAATTTCTATATCGATACTCTTGATCCAAGCATGGTTCTTCACAAGCTACTCTTTGTATATTTCCTCTTAAGTGTAGAGATGTATCCTTGAACCAATCAGATGCTTTCCATGGGAATTTTGGAAATGCACCTAAGAGAAGATTCACTGTCCTCTACATAACAACAACAAAAAATGAGGTAGGGAGATATGGCAACTAGTTATGTACTTGGCCACAGACTCAGAAGTGTGGCTTGTTAATGAGAGATGGGTGAGATAGATGCCGGGAGGAAGAAAAAGAAGGGATAGAAACAACATTTTACTGCCCCTATTCATGCTCCTGCAGCCAGTTGCTAACTATATCACGTCTCTATTGTAAAAGAAGTTACTTCAAAACTAAGTGGCTTATAAAAACAGCGTTTATAATCCTACAATTTCTGTGGGTCAGGGATCTAGAGAGAAATTGGTTGGATCTTGTCTCTGGGTCTCTCACAAGAGAGAAGGTAAAGGTGTTGGCTACGGTGGTGGTTTTAGGTGAAGTTTGGACTGAAGAAGGATCCTTGTCCAAGTTCACTCATGTGGGTTCTGTGAGGATTCATTCCTTTCTGTCTGAGAGCCTGAAACTGACAGTCTCATTTCTTATTAGCCGTGGCCAGAATCTGCCCGTAGCCATATAAATTGCTCTGCTCACAACATGCCATCTGCCTTCATCAGAGTGAGAAGACAAAGTGCAACCATGAAGAAAGTCACAGGCTCAAATGACTTGCTCCTGGAAGAGACTCACAGTTTTCACTGTATTCTGCTTGTTAGACTTCAAACTACATAGCCTACATTTATGGCATAGAGATGACAGAATCTCAAGAGGTTAGAAGCCACTGAAAACCATTGTACGAATAACCTAACACACTGACACCAGCCAGTCCTCAGGGAACAGTAGGACGATCTCATGTTTGGGAGATAATTTCCAAGACCTCCAGACCATATCTGAAATTTCAAGTCCTTTTAAATACTGACTGAGTCAAAATTTTCTTCTTTCCACTCTAAGAAGGCGCACTTTGTGGCTGTCTGTGGCTGGTCCAGATTGCCAGCATCACTACTCTTGTGTTTTGGGGCTTATGGGTACCTTGAACCACAAGCATACCATACTGCAAATGTCTACCTGATAACAGAGATGTTGACTAAGTACCTCACCAGCTAGTGACATGTGCATCATGGAGATGCTGGACAAAGGAAAATTCATGTTTTACATGGGTGAACATGAGAACTTACCATGCTACTGAAAATGGCACACCACTTAAGCTTACAAAGTGCTCATTTCTGGAATGTCCCATTAAATAATTCCACATTTCAGTGACCACACAAGACAACGACTGTGGAAACTGAAATCATAGCTATGAGGGAGGGCAACTATATTGTGAAGTAGCCCTGCTGTTATGTTTGTTTTGATTTTAGCTTTTTTTGAGACAAAAAAATTTCATTATATACCCTATAACTGACCAGGCTGGCTTCAAACTTGAGTCTTCTTCCTCAATCTCTCCAGTGCTGAGATTATAAGCATGAACCACCATACCCTGATTGCAGTAGATCTTTTTTTTGTGCCTGAACTAGCAACAATTTACTGGTATTATTTACAAACAAAACTTTTTATGTTTATATATATATATATACATATATGTATGTGTGTATACAGAGTATAGTTTAATAAAACTCATGCATGTGTGTATACATACACCATAGTTTAATAAAGCCAAATTGATAGAATCAAGGAATAGTTTTATTATGCATTGCTAAATTTCTAAGATCCTTACACACACAAACCCTGAACACACTATTTAATAATGATAAAGGCTGATTTGTGAAAAAAATACTAAGAACTCAACAACAGGAAAAATAACCCCTTGGAAACAAAATGGTCAGAAATCTTCAGGTAATCCATTCATGTATGGTTAATGTAAGCATTAACGTATGGTTAATGTTGGCTTTTCTATTTTTATTTTTTTACCCCTAAATACTACCACAAGAGGAAGCTTATGTTTCTATGCATTTGACTTTCAAAATAGCTTTTGCTCATCACATTACACAGTGGCAAAGTAAGCAGTAACAAGAACAAAAGATAACATGAAGAATAGCTTAACATTTCTCTGATTCAGAGTATATAGTACATTTTTGTGGTCATAAAAATGGAAAAAAAAATAGGAAAATCCCCATATCTTGGGCTACTGTATCAATCAGAAGAAAGTTAAATAGCAAAAATTCCCCCCTCTGGTTTTTCTGTAAACATTAACCTCAAACATTGACTTCCGTTCATGTTATTTATACTCTTAACCTCAAAAAATTTCATCTAGGAAGTTACAAGCAAATATAAGAAAGGGCTTAAATGTCAGACATCTGTAGGCCAGGCCTGATAAGCATGAAAACATGACAAGATGAAAACCTCTCACTACACAGCACGGCAAAGGGGGTGTTGCTTCCAACTAGGCACCCTATGAATATGCATATGCCCCTCAACTACATAGTCAATTTTCAATCTCTCTCCCTTCCTCTCTCCCTCCCCAGTCCTTCTCTCTCTCTCTCTCTCTCTCTCTCTCTTTCTCTCTCTTGTTGTTCTTATGGGGCTTGGACACAGGGCTTAGCACCGTGCCTGAGCTCTTTTGCTCAAGGCCATTGCTCTACCACTTTGAGCCACAGTGCCACTTTTGGTTTGGAGGGATAGTTCATTGGAGATAAGAGCCCCATGGACTTTCCTGCCCAGGCTGGCTTCAAACTGCAATCCTCAGACCTTAGCCTCCTGAGTTGCTAAGATTACAGGCATGAGTCACCAGTACCAGGGTCTCTTCAGTTCCTTTATTAAAAAAAATAATTTTATTGTAAGGTTGATGTACAGAGGGGGTAACAATGTTTGACAAGAAATGTACTCATTATCTTACTTATGAACTATAACCCCTCTCTTTTCAGTTTCTGTATTAGAGTTTGTCTTTGGTGTGTAGATTTTTTTTTAAGTTTTAAAAGCAAACAAAGACACATAATAAGCACAAAGATGGTACTCATTTTCCCTTTAGTTAATAAGCTCCCCTCCCCCCCCCAATAAAAACACCACATAAGGTAAGAATTATTCTTACAATCCCCTTTTCTACACTGTAAGTTTCACCAACCTTGTAAGAATTGCTGGGGGTCCAAATGGTCTATTCTGCTGCTGTCTTCATTAGTGTCTCACGTAATGACCTTGAATTCTAGGTGATGCCTGGTCTCACAACCAGATGGATCCCTTCTCTCCATCTGGACAACACATTAGAATCACTTGGGAAATTACTGGAAAAAAATAATAAAGCCTCAGTGTTACACTCCTTCCTGAACCAACTGAACCTGGATTTCTAGGGTTGGGATTCTTTTAAGCATTGCTAGGTTTTAAAGCTTCCCAGAGACCACAAAGATCAGCTAAGCTTAAAACCCCTGCTAGATTCTGCTGTGTTGTATTAACTAGGATCTTAGCGAAAAGATACCATCGAATGGCGAGAGAGCTGGATTAAGAAATGGAATGTGCCTTAGAAGTGGGAAAAAGGGGGCTACTTTTAATGAACAACTAAAATATCATTATAAAAAGAAGTTTCAATTCATACCCAGGGTAAAAGTGTCCATGATCAACCACAATGAGAAGCAACCATGCAGTAAGGGAATACTGAAATCTTGGGGGAGACCTTTAAGATAGGCAAATGTGCCATTGGACACCTGAGTATCTCAGGGTCAGAGAAAAGAGCCAAGGCTAAGGATACATTCTTCATGAAGAATGATACATGAAGACTTCCCCTCCCCTCATTCTTAGTCTAGGTATTATCCTTTGAATGTATTCAGAGGTTTCATTTCATGTCTGGCCATGCATGGCAAATGCTCAATGACTGGTAGTGTTGGGGAAAGTGATGTTGTTAGTAGCACTAATAATCATATTTTAATGATGTCTATAGGGTTTTATTCAGTGTTGTGATCTCCTTCAAATACTTAGCCAACAGAAACAAACCATGGCTTCTGTTGATGTTTCATTTATTGTAATTATTATTAATAATCATAAAAACAAGGGATAAAAGGCTTTTATGCAGAACTGCAGTAACCCCTGGGTGATCCCTTCCTATTGAATGGCTCATCAGTTGAACACGATGTATAATTAATTATGAAATACATATCATTTGATCTGGCTTTATGTAGAAAATTCTACAGTTGTTTTCCTGATGAAAGTTCTATATGTAAGTATAGCTTTTATTAAAGATTAAAAAGTGTGTTTACCTGTTATTTCATTCTCACATATAATCAAAAATTATAGACTAACCTGCCCCAGATGTTTGTGGTTAGAAAACATAAGCTCAGAAGATGAAAGAGACATACTATGGCATCTTTGTTAATGAGTAGCAAGGTTTGTATTTCCTCTCTGGTTTTCTACCTTTGAGTCCTTCATTAGATTACATACTTGGAACTGTGTGTTGCTTTAGCCTCTTGAATAATTGGTTTTACAGAGCCACAATGCAATACTGTCACTGGGCTTTCATTGAACAAAATGTGAAATCCCTCTGTTTGAAAACTTGCTTTGTGCAAGCATAGTTCCTCATTATGTTGGTCACTGTTTGTTTGAGACAAGGTCTCACAGTGTATCACAAGCTGGCCTTGAATTCATGATGTACCTCAGGGAGCCTCAAACTCATGATCCTCTTGATTCTGCTTTCCAAGTGCTAAGGTTAAAGACATGCACTACCATGTCAGCTGTTCGAAAACGGTCTTAATTTAAAGGCTTCAATGACCGATTATTCTCAGTGTTCATTATTCCAAGCTGGAAATTTCCTTTCATTATATCAGGAGGGTTACATGATTTATTGACTATCTTCCCTGGCCCTGACCTCTAGAAAACTCAGAGCTTTGTATTATTTATTTAGCAGTACTGTGGTTTGAACTTAAGGCATTGTGCTTGCCACCCACATGTTGCATAGCTTGAGCTACACCCCACCCCAGAGGAAAAATACCTGTATTTGATCATTCTACCTTTTATTCAGTCCAAATTTCTATGACATTCTATCTTCCTCCCTTCTTCCCTCCAGACAACTCCTTATTTATAAACAATGCAGTTTTATTATAACCTGCCTTTGAGAGGGTGCTGGTAATCAAATACATGGTTTCAAACATGTAAAGCAAGTCTTCTACCACTGAGCTACATGGCGTTGGTAGATGTCTCTAATATTCAGCTTCATGCAGCATTTTTTTTAATCCCTTTGTGATAATAAAATTCCAACACTTCTGGATTCTTGGTTGTTTTCTTTTCCCTATCTTCAGTTCATGTCGTTTTGAATAGCATTGATCCTAGTATTTCAGAGCCAAGGGTTGAAATGACCCATGCTAGGCCAATGTGTTCTGTTGTCTAGGCTACAGTAATTGGTTCAAAATGAGTACATGGTATGACATAAGCCCATTCTATCAAGGCACAATGAAGTGCATCTCCTAGCATCCTAATATGACTGTAAAGAAGGTGTTAATTTTCTAATGGAATAATCAAGAAGATGAGATGAAAAACTGGAGCTCCTAGCTATCATTTTCCCTTCCTCCCCCACACCCCATCCCAGAGGAGTGTGTCTGGAAATGGAATCAATCCAAGAAAAAGCATATCTGAACTAAGAGATAAAGGCAGGAGACCCTGAAGGCATCTTTGAATCCCAGGGTCCAGTTGAATTTGTTGTGGGCTTGCCCTCTGAACTTCAACTTTTTGGGCTAGTGCATTCTCTACTCCCTTCCTCCCTTCTCTCCCTCCCTCCTTCCCTCCATTCCTCCCCCTCTCCTTCCTTCCTTCCTTCCTTCCTTCCTTCCTGTCTCTCTGTGTCTCTGTCTCTCTCTCAAAACTGAGGATTAAGTAGGGCATGGGTGGCTCACACCTGTAATCCTAGCTACTCAGGAGGCTGAGATCTAAGGATGGCAGTTTGAAGCCAGCCTGAGCAGGAAAGTCCATAAGACTCTCATTTCCAATAAACTACTCAGAAAAAGCTAGAAGTGCACTGTGGCTCAAGTGGTAGAGTGCCAACCTTGAGCATGAAGAGACTCAGAGACAGTTCGAGGCCCTGAGTTCAAGCCCCAGGACTGGCAAAAAAAAAAAAAAACAAGCTAGGAATTAAATCCAGTGTTCCAGTGTCTCACACATGCTAGACAAGTGCTCTGCTTATGATGTTAAACAGAAATTTTTGAAGCTGCTGTAGAGAGAATAGATTAACTTTCAAATGAAACAGATGTCTGAGCTCTTACAGGACTGAAATGTTCAAGTTAAATTCAAATCTCTGCATGGTCCACTGAGGTTACTCAGTGGCAGAGCACTTGCCTGTCATGCTTTAATCCCTGGACTTAGTCCCCAGCACTGTAAATAAAAGGGGAAAAGAAAGTTTCTTCAAGGCCAGTTATGACAGTGTTTCTTCACTTTACTACTGATTTGTTTGCAGCTGATTATCTCTGATTTTTTTTACCAGTAAGGTCAACTAAATGAACCAACTTTATTTGTTTTTATCTCGTGATTATGGCTCCTTGTTTTGATTATATTTATTTACTATCTCGATTACAATTGGAGACAATATCACTTAGGGTCAACTTGTCAAAGTTTCAAGGTGTGCCTTAAACTTTTTTATGTTTCCATGTGTACTTCATAGGATACATTTATTTCTTTCATTATATCTTTTGTTCTGAACAGAAAGCTGGTACCTGTTTAAAATTAAAATGCTGAATCCTTAACCTGTGATATTGATAATATTTGGAGATGAGTTAGATTAGTGGCTTTTAAGAGGAGCAGGGACAGGGAAAGAAAGAGAAAGAAGGAAGAGGAGGAAAGAGGGTAGGAGAAGGTGAAGAGGGAGAGACAGATGGACACCCAGAGGTGCCCACTGAGGACACAGTGGGAGAGTTGTCTACAAGACCCCTCATCGGGCTGGGAAGGTGGCTCAGTGGTAGAGTGCTTGCTTTGCATGCATGAGGCCCTGGGTTCGATTCCTCAGCACCACATAAGCAGAAAAAGCCAGAAGTGGCGCTGTGGCTCAAGTGATAGAGTGCTAGCCTTGAGCTGAAGAGCTGAGGGACAGCCTCCAGACCTAGAGTTCAAGCCCAGGACTGGCAAAAAATTTTAAAAAAAAAAGAAAAAAGAAAAAAAAGACCCCTCATCAAGTCACCAAACTGGCCAGCACCATAATATCAAACTTTTCAATGGCCAGAGCTAGGAAAACTTCGCTTGTTAAGCCACCCAGTTTATGCTTAAGACACCTCCTATGGTTATTTCTAGTCTACCTGGCTACAAATAAATGATACAGTCCTTTTTAATATACTCCATGTAGCAATTCAGGGGAAAAAAATCAGTCTACTAAAATTGACAAGGAACCATCACCAAGCTTGTGAAATTGTATTTTATCTCCAAGATGGTATGAAGATTTTATTTTAAATATTTTTTTATTGTGAAAATACTGTACAGAGGGGTTACAATTACATGGGCAAGATAATGAGTACATTTCTTATCAAGCATTGTAGCCTCCTCCTTCGTTTCCCCTTCCCATCCCCTCCCATCCTCCCTGAAGATTTTATTTTAAAAGACAAATTTTCCCTTTTAAAAGCTTGAACAAGAGAGTTATTTATGAAAGACTTTCACAAAATATAAGCAGCTAGAGTTGCAAACATTTAAGAAAAAGGTTTTGCCTTTAGGCTATGTCCTTTTGAGGGTGAACTGGATACATTTTATTTCATACACAACTTTCAGGTTTCCTGGATTTGTCAGGTTTACTGATAGGCAAACAAGCAGAAAGAGTTTGGTGGCTGTATTTGTTATATTTCTATTCTTGGCATTACCTATTTTTACTTTCTGGAAGCAGTGTAGTTTAGTGAATAAACACTGGAGTTTTCAAAAACCAGTCTTAGTTAGCTGCTAAGAGAATGTGAAAAAATCACTTAATCCTCCTGTCAGTAAAATCAGAATAATGATAGCTGCCTCATTTAGCTCCTGTACTTTTTTAAAATAGAGTATTATGAATTTTAATTCAAGCCACTATAATTCAAGCCACAATAAATGTAATCTATGAAGAAAACCTGCCATCATACGGTCGCATTTGAAATAGAATGATAAAAATATATTTTAAAAATATTGTTATACTTTTTATGATTTAAAATGTATCTTAAAAGGATAAAAAATTGTAAATATCATTTTAAGTTGACACATAATCATCATAAATATTTATAAAAGTGGTGAAAGATTTTAATGCATATAATGCTTATCTAGTTAAGCTAACTAGTATATTTATTAACTCAGACATCATTTATTTGTGCTAGAAACATCCTTTCCACTGGCTATTTAAAAAATACCCTTAATTGTTGTCAAGTGTAGTTATCCTTGTTCATTGTTTTGTTTTTATTTCAAAACAAGATCTCATTACATAGTTAGGCTGTCCTTGGATGTACAATCCTCTTGCCTCAGCCTCCCGAGTAATGGGATTACAGGTGTGGCCCACCACGTCTGACTCATTTTAATTTAAAATAATACATTGCTGTGGTCAAGAACGTTACAGTCTATTGGAGAAAGTCATACATATATGTGTACGCAATGTATATATATATATATATATATGCAACATATATATATATATATATATATATATATATATATGCACACACACTGGAGAGGAGAGGGCTCTCCTATATAATTTATCATATCTAGTCATTCACATACTGAGGCCAAAGCATAGGAGTGGTACAAGCATAGGAGTGGTGGACAAAGGCTCAATAGGTATGTACAGATGATCATACAAAATATATTCTATGAAATGAACTCTAAGAACAGGAAACAGGAGACATTTTTAGCTGTTGCTCAACAATGTTGTTTTCTTTTCCTTTTGTCTTGTTTGTTAGTTTATGTATATTTGGGAAGATAAGAGAGGAAAGAAACATAAAAGGAGGAAGCAGGGTGAACAAATACAACAGTATATTCACTAGACACCATGTGGAAAATTAACTGTATATCTTGTGTTTGGGGAGGAAGGGAAAGACTGGAAGAGGGTATCAGAAGAGGAGACATGGTTTGAAAAGAATTGTACTCATTACCTGATTCATTTAACTGCAACCCCTCTGTATATCAACACTACAATAACAATAAAAAATTAAAAAAATTAAAAAATGTAAATATGGGTCTTATCATTTGCTTTCTTGGCTTTTTTGTTCTACTAGTTTTAACACAGCTGTAATTCTATCATCTACACCCTATTCTTTTAATATTTCTCTGAACACCCTCTTTCTTAAGAATATTATAGACACCAGGAGAGCAGTCTGTTTTGTTAACTATTCCATTTACAGTGCCCTCAGCAGAATTATCTAGAAACTGATATTTAAATAAAAAGAAGAAGAGGAGAGGAAGAAGAGAAAGAAGTCTGGGAAGTCCCTTGAGAAGTTCAGTGATATGCTTTCTAAGTCATCCAACGTTAAGTGACATTTGCAATTTAATCCTAAGAGTAGAGGAGAGAGCTTTTACTTCTTATAATTCTTGGGAAATCAGTTAACTAACTTTAATCCCTTTCACCAGACATAATTATTTTTCTCTGTCAAGGCTTTATATTAGTAAATTATAAAATCAGGTACAATTTTCACCCCCTCAGAGTATTTTACATTCAACCAATAATAGTAACAAAAGAAACCGGAATTGATTGACTTCAGTTCCCATGAATACAAGGATATGAAGTTTAAATAACAGCCTTTAGTGTTTCATAGTTAATAGATTCTTTGCATAGGTTTCTGGTTTTAGGCTGCCACAATGTCCTGCTTGTCCCTTGCAATAAATAAATCAAGGGTATGTAATCTTGTCCTGCAACCTGCCACAAATCCCATGGATGTGCAGAATTCATTAGCTCCAAGTTGGTAAGGGTGGAGATTGAAGAGAAAATCCCTTTACTCTTAAATACCCTTAGCAGGGATACTTACTCATCCTTCCTCTTCCCCTTTAGTCATGGGGATGTGTGTTTAACTTCTCTTTAACGAAGAGAAGTTCTTAGAAACCAAGATCCTGAAAGAATACTGAATTTTGGCTGGTAGCTGCTAGTAATTCATTTTATTTTCTAAAACCTGATTGTCCAGAAAAGAAAAGCATTTGAAATTATAATAGAGAAGAGTCAATTTTGGCTAGTTTGCTCACATACAGTAAGAAGGAGCATTTATAATTTATGTCCTATAAAAATCAGAAGGATGTTTACAATTGGGAAAAATTTCAGAGAGTCTCCATAATTTCTTTCACTTTCTAGATGAAGAGAAGGGAGAAAGGGTTTCATTGGTAGAAACAAGCCCTTAAGCTCTAAAAATCAGCTCAGCAGTAAACGGAGATTTTCTAGCTATCCAGGTCCTGTTGAGAAGATGATACTGCTTTGTCAGAACCCCACTTGTGTCAGAGAGCAAAGTGTCAACTTTCTGCTTCAAGACTGTGCAGGCAAGAAACAGTATGTCTGGGTACACAAGATACAGTCTGCCCTTAAGACCTGTGGCATTACACTTGTTCTTCATTGCAGAAACATATTTCCCAGAGAGCTCAGAGGGGTGTGAGGTGCAGGAAAGAAGTCTTCATCTCATTATTTCTCCCCAAGCAGCAGAGGCCTCCATGATAATAGGAAAATAAGAATATTATTGAATTTTCTTAATGGCATCAACTTACTACCCTCAAGTCTGGTATTTTTCAAATCCCATTAAAAGCTGGAATCCATAGCTTTTCAAGAAGTCCTTTCCCCTTCTTCAAAAACACAAAGGAAAAGAAATTGCTATTATGTATAGTAGAATAGTGTATGTCTCTGAAAGATTGGATCATCATTTACTATTGAAGAATAACCTAATTTCATCATATTATAACTTTCCTTAAGAGCAATTTATATGGTGGATGGGGTACAGGGAGAGAGAGGCTGGGTAGTAGAGAGAATGACTTTAAAAAAAAATCTCTCAACTGTCTAAGTTTGTTAGGGTAATTTGATCTTTTCCTCTGGGGCACATATGGAATAGTATTTACTGAAACTAATGTTACCAAGATGGTGAAAATTTGCCCCTGATATATAGGCTTTCCAGTGCTGAAGAAGCGAATGTAAATTGTGTAATCTTTGTGACTTACTTAGGAAAAATGCACTATAGTACTATAGCTCCTGCTTCCTTCCCTTCCATTCATCCTTTCTCACCACATAATCTGTCACATGAAGAATATTCTAAATTTATAATCAAATTACAGACATCTGGAAAGCCCAGCGACTGAAGTAAATTGTTTTTCATAAGTCATGTTTGTGATCTGTAAATGCTGAAAAAGCAAATGCTGAAACTATAATTTTTTAAATGATAGATTACCATTGGAAGCATTTCATTTAGGAGCAGCACATACAACCCCAAACCCTAGCCGGGCATGTTTGATTTGGCTATCATCTTGCAAAGATATTTTTCTCTCACTCAGAAGCTTGATTCATGTAACAAGAAGTGGAATGATCAAAACCTAATATGGAAGAGTTCTAAAAATGCTTACAAGTTGATGTTACCCTTTAGTTCACTGTTTTAAAAAAAGAATAGGCTTAGAAATGTTGGTATGAATTCAAGTCACCATGTGTTCCCTTAATGATTATTTGGAAACAACAAGGAACAGACCTCCCACAGATCATTCTCTGTACTACTAGATTCCTTCAAAGCACGGACTTAGAATATTATTTTCTTTGAGCTTGTGTGTGGGTAAGAAGCAGGCCCCGAGTAGACTTGTAAATAAATTTAACTGGTTTGTTGGAGGGTTATGCAGAAAGATCTTCATTTAAGTATATACAATGAACTATAGCCTTTGATCCCTTTGTGTTCAAAAGCATTATGCTCTCAATATTAGAAAATGTAGAGGCAGAGGGATTGTAATGCTTGGCAGAAGTGGAGGAATTCACCATATGAGATTTGTGCAAGGTCAAAGAATCCCGACGCTGAAAAGAATAGATGAGTGTTCAGGACTGACAAATCATTTTTCAGATTGAAGGGTCTTTATCTCTAATATCTAATCAATATTAGGCTTCCTGAAAAAAAACTTTCTAAATGTATGTACCTTCTAAAATACCTTGAACGTTTCCAAATGTACGTCAAGTATTTTGAAAAATAAAAGGGGAACAGTCATAAGCTTAATCAGGAATTGTTCTAGCCACTGAGTGCATTAAGGACACAAAAGGCAGCTTCCCAGTATCTTGACACAAGAAATATGTTTGGGTTATAACTAGACCAGAATGTGACAGCATGGAGTCTACCGAGAGCCTGGGAGCAGCACACACCTCAGGAAGGGCACAGCCTAGAAAGTATATGTCAGGATGCTGCCACATTAAGGAAAAGAAAAGGAAGAGCAGAGCTAATCAAAAGCACTGTGTCAGCCCACATGATAGCTATTTCTATTTTTTGGTATGAGGTATTGTGTGAGCAGGGCCTCTGACTTGCTAGGTAAGTTTACTCGACCACTTAAATTATATCTTTAGCCCATGAGAAACACGCGTGGTGGTTCCAGGGTTGCCTCATAATATCATGATCATGATTGGGATTGTGGATCTGCTTTGTTCTTTCCTCTGGGTATCTCCTACCTTACAGCAAGTGGCATGATGTTGTACGGCATGGAACAAACACCAAATGCTTACATGACAGAATCTAAAAGTAGAGCATGGACTGATCAAGTCAGGGAGCAAGACTGCTGGCCATGTTCCCTTCTTTCCTCCCTCCCCCCCTCCCTCCTTTGCTCCCTCTCTCTCCATATATATATAATTTCTTCATATATGTAAATATATAGATGATATATGAAAGATGATTTACTCCAGATAACTACTTAAACTAATTTCCTTTTACATTTCATTGGCCAGAATTGGATTTCAAGCTCATCTCCCAGTGATTTACCACCAAAGGGGAAATATCCATTCAAGTTCATAAACACCTCTGAAACATCGTTATCTAATGCTTTGAACAAACAAAAAATATTCTGGTAGTGAGTAAGGTGAAATGTGGTTAAAGGGACAGTTGACAGTGTCTACCAGATTCATTCTTAACAATGTCTGCATAGTTCTGTGTATTTCTCCCATCCAGTGGTTCCTTTTCAAGAGCTGGAACTCAAGAGTACAGTACAGACCCAAGGGAGGTAGAGAAACAGGATATAGTTCAGTATAGTTCCAGCACAGAATTTAAATAAAGCAGAAGTAATGGATACTTATAGAGCACTTAATGTGCACCAGTTAAGATGCTAGATACCCTTTCTCCATCCACATCATATTTAATACTCAAAAAGAAGGTTACTACCAGGTGCCAGTTGGCTCATACCTATAATCCTAGCTACTAGGGAGGCTGAGACCTGAGGACCATGGTTCAAAATCTGGCCAAGTAGAAAAATCTGTGAGACTTTTATCTTTAATTGACTAATAAAAAGCTGGAAATGGAATTGTGGCTCAAAGTGGTAGAATACCAGCCTGGAGCACAAAAGCTTAGCAACAAGTGCGTAGGCCCTGAGTTCAAACCCTAAGGCTGGAACACACACACACACACACACACACACACACACACACACACACACACACACACACACACACACACACACACACACACGGTACCATTTATTCTACTCTAGAATCAAAGTCCAATTTGAAATTTTTGTTAAGAGGCAATAGAGCTAAAAATACTTATGTTGGTGGCCAGTGGCTGACACCTGAAATCCTAGCTACTCAGGAGACTGAGATCTGAAGAAAATGGTTGAAAGCCAGCATAGGCAGAAAAGTCCAGGAGACTCTTATCTTCAATTAAACATCAGAAAACCAGAAGTGAGCTATGGCTCAAAATGGTAGAGTACTAGGCTTGAGCAAAAGAGCTCAGAGACAGTATCCAGGTCCTGAGTTCAAGCCCCACAACTGAAAAAAAAATTAAAGATTTCATTTTGGCTCAATATATATGGGTGAGAGCTATTTATACTCTGCCTATGGTACATACCTATATTTCCTCACTTAATTCTCCAATTCTGTCACCTAACCATACCATCAGCACTGTTGAGTGGATGGAAGGCAATGAGTAATAAGAACTAGAGGCCTTCAGATTTTTGAAGATATCCCAATTCACCCTCTAAAATTCTGCACTGAGGGAATGAGAAAAGCAGAGGGGGGGGGGGGGGTTGGGGAAGAACCGAGTCATTACAAACAGTGGTGACAGTACATTGCAATCTTTTATCGAATGTCACCGACCCCATCAATTTGACCAATTTAAGGTGGGCTGATGGTTGGATGCATCAGTATCCAGGGTGAATACCCTGAATACTCAGATTAAAACTCAAATTGGTTTTGAGATTCAGAATTATTTTGATATTGGATATTTTCACAGTTAATGGTACTGAAAGACCTCACTGCATAAATGCTTTGACCTCAGAAATTCGCGGAGATATAGAAGGAGATTACCTCTATGTCCTTATTATTTCTAGCTGTCTGATGGAGAAAGCGGAAGATTGACCTCTGCTAAAAAGGACATTTCTGCAAGAATACAGGCATTAGACAATTCATATAGCTTTCTGCACTAGGCAGCCACGTTGACCAAATATGATTATGCTTTCCCCCAAACCCTTAGGTGGCCACTATACATAGGCTCCTTTCTCTTGGAAATATTTTCAAGAAGAGTTTATTGTAAGAGGCTTTCTCATGGGGTAAAAGAATCCAGGGGTCAATTAGGATATTGTCAGCCTGTAGATTGGATTGTTTATGAGCTCACAAGCAAAATGCCTTCTGTTAAACAGAGTGAAACAAACTCCCATCACTCCCTTCCACATTTTCTAACATCCCATATATCTTTCTGACATATAAGCTATTTCCATCCAGAGGGAATTGCAAAATTTAGGCAATTACTTGGAACCTCTACTCCCCAAATGGTTTAATATTTATTTTATTTAAATAGTTTACAAATGGCTACATCACTGTCTGAAGTTTTTAGCTTGCTGTAACTTTTTGAGCACTTTCTCTCTCTCTTGTTCTCTCTCCCATCTTGCTCTCAGTGTACATCTTTCCATGTGTCTTTCTCTTGTCTGTCTCTGTCTCTCTCTCCCTCACTCTCTCTAAAAGAGATCAGGAACTTAGTGATAATGAATCTGGAAGCAAAGGAACACCAGCAAAACTATTCAATAGTGCCTTTACCCTGGTTTCTTTTGGCTTACAACATCCTACGAGTAGCAAGCACGTCTCTACAATCATTATCCAACCAACATTAAAAAAAATAGTTCTTTCAGAAAGAAAGTCTTTGGTTGTAAAAAATGAATTGAGGTTATTACTAGGGTGAGTGTTTGGCCAGATTCTTTGTTCTGTTTACATAATGGCAATAGTGAAATATGAAAGAAAAGTACATTTTAAGAAAAGAAAAGCAACTCAACCAAAAACACATTGCATTGGCTCGAGGGATCTGGTAACTTTGGGCACTGTCCCCAGTGCCTACGTGTGGGGTGCATGTGGCGTGTGCATTGGGGAAAAGGAGGAGGAGGAAGCCATACTGCAGCCAGACATCTGGAAAATTTACCCAGATGTTGTTGAACAGAGTAGGGCCTAATTCATGCACAACACAGGCAGTCGATTATGCATGCCCATGCATATGATCAGATTTACATGTCACAGAGGGAACAAGTGGTCATTTTCAAATATAAGTCCTTCTAGGGAGGACAGAATAAAAAGCCCTTTTGTCCATAAGTATTCCTTGAAGGCGTGTCTAGAAAGAGGTCTGTAAGTAGGGCTATGAGGAGAACTCTGGCTCCTGTGAGAGACCCTCTTCGACCAGCTTGGAAGGGAAACCTTCTGGAACATAAGTGGGTAAAGTATATGTTTATATCTGATTAGGAACTCACTTCCACAGGAAGCATAAACTCTGGTTCATTTCATTAGAAAACAAATGGATCTAAGGCTCTGTTCATCACCTTCTCTTTCTACCCAGTCTCCTTCAGCCAGCATAGTCAGAAAAAAATAATTTCCTGCTTTAATAAGGTGTAGTTTAGTTTCTAAAATAGACCAAACTTTTCTTGCTCTATCTTCTTTGAACTCCAATTCTTTTGGATCTTAAGAAGAAGAATGAAAAAGGTTTAAGTTTAGTTTCTTTCTCATCTAACCCCCTCCTGCCATTTTTCACTGAATTGCCAAGATACATGGTGATATGTTTGAAAGTTATCCAAAGAAAACCAGAAAATGTCACAGTATGCAAACTTATCTAGCCTATATATTTGTGAATATATAGGATAAATCTCTAGCTATATTTCTTAGACTCTATCATTCTACTCCTACCCCCCACCCCTTTCTACAAAGTTCTTTCGCTTGGTTGTTTCTATCCACAAGAAACATATACAGTAGACAAGAACACATGTGACATTGTCACTCTGATCTTGAGTAAGGATGATTGATTTAAGGTTGGCTAATGACGTACACGCCTCCCCTCCCACCATGAGTCAAAGAAAAATAGGCCAATCTTACCATTCAGAGCCATAAAGTCCCATATATGTTGGCTATGATATTTCCCACATGTGGTAAAATTTGGACTGTATTGATAGAAAAAATGAATCTTAACTGATAGGTCAAGTCATATTCTCTTCTTGGGTTCTAGGAAACATATTAATATTTCCATTCACACTATCTTCTGTATACTTAAACTTAGGTGAACGGACCTGTCACTCGTTTGCTGGGAAAGAGACTCATGTCATATGGCAACTGTATTTCAAAAGGAAGTCAAACCTTTCTCCCCCACTGTGCCTGTGTTCCTTACTGACCACCAAAAGCGGTTTTAATTTCCTTTTTTGTCCAAATCCTTAGGTAAATCACTTAACTTTTCTTATAATACTATTTCTCTCTCAGCATTGTTTTTGGATTCAGAGACATCCAATAAATGGTAATCAAAC
The DNA here is from genome assembly GCF_019054845.1 of Dipodomys spectabilis. NCBI lineage: Eukaryota > Metazoa > Chordata > Mammalia > Rodentia > Heteromyidae > Dipodomys > Dipodomys spectabilis. The sequence continues at coordinate 5,883,831 of NW_024870840.1, forward strand.
TCAAAACAGTCATCTCAATGACATGAAAAGAACACTCAAAAGTGTAAACTCTATGCCAGAGTTCAAATATTTGGATCCGTTCTTTCCTCTTTGCTTCTCTCCCTCCTCCTATCATCCCTTCTTTTCTTTTCTCTCTTTTTGTTTCACTTCCTTTGCCATCTTTTTTTTTAAAGAGAATCTGAGATGATTGAGAAGTTAAAGGATTCATTCATTTGACTGCTAGGAAGCTTAGGATTAGTAGGCACATATTCCAGCCAGAAAAATTTTCTTAGTGGTTTCATATTTGCTTCCTTATGGTCCAGAATTCTCAGTAACATCTTTGGTCCTATGTCTGAAGCCTCAGGAATTGAGAGGCAGAGCTGTGCACACAAGGGTTTAATTTGGGGAATGCTGTGGGAATATAAGTATCAGGATAGAGCCGAGAGAGGAGTTGAACCTTTAGGAGATTGTGTTGGGGCCCTTACCCTATCTCAAATATAGGAGCTTCTGAACTGTGTGGAACCTTCAGAGCTGGCCCACGTCAAGACACAGTGGCCAGGCCATTGTACCTGTGCATCCAGAATGAATCATGGGAAGCAGACCACTCCCCAAAGATGATAAAACCTTGGTTGGAGCTGTTCTTTATAGCTAAGGGAAAATTCTATACAGAGACTCAACTGGGAGCTGCCCAGCAGCTAGAAGAGTGAACCCCTAGGTCCTGAAAGGAGTTTCAAACCACTACACACAGCCTGATCTCTGGAGCTTGTGTGTGAATCTATCTTTCTCATAACTGAGCACTGAGCACAAGGCTCTTCAGCCGTTAGTGCCATCACTACATAAAACACATTACTAACATACTTTGAAATATCATTCTTTACTCTCTTCATTCTTGAACATCTGTTGATTTGATTTGGGAAAAAAATATTCAAAGCCCTGGATGGCCTCATCCTAGGAAATGTATCCACTAATCTCAGTAACCCAATAGGACACAGAGACAAAGGACCTGCATTGTCAGCATAGGCTGGGAAGGGACTCCAGTGCTAAAACTGATGAGGCGTGAAATTCAGGGCCTTTAAGAGCTGAATATAATGGATTAATAAAGAAGAGAGAATAAATAGAGGAGAATTTAAAATTTCACCCTATCTTTCTTTGATTCTCACTCAAAAGAGGATGACAAGCTACTTGGTCATTTAAATCAAGTAGAAATGGCTCTCTTTTGAGCATATCTGTGTGATAATTCAAGCTTTAATAAAGTCCCAGCAGATCTGTTGTGAGACCACAGGATTTGGTGGAAGACTCTTTCCTTTATTAGGCTCCAGTACCACTCAAAGTCATCTGGTAGCACCACTTGTGTTTTCCATTAATTGTTTTTTTTACTATCACTGTAGAAAAAAAAATACTGCGGAAAATAGAAACATTTCAACTCTGGTCAATTGATTAGGTTCAGAGTGGGAAGAAATATTGTGTATTTATTTGTTTGGCATTATAGTTTCAAAAAAATGTATTGGTAGACAAATAGAATTTTAAAGTTACTTGTATTGTTTTACATATCATTGTAGATTTTTGTAGGCTTGGATGTACAGAATTTTTCCTCGGTCTTGAAATCTATTGGTCTTGCCTATATTATTAAATTAAGGAACACAAAGGTGCAGTACTGGGATTTGAATTCAGGGTCTCCCTCTTACCACTTAAGCCATGGCCCCAACCTATGGAATTACAAGAATATGTGTGTGTGTGTGTGTGTGTGTGTGTGTGTGTGTGTGTGTGTGTGTGTATACATGCCCTCCCCTTATCAGAACTGAGTGTTCTAGTGGTGAGCATTTAACCAAGCCTGGGTCACCTCATTTTTTATATTGTTTGTCTGTGTTTTTGTCTTTGTAGTGCTAGATACCAAACCCAAGGCCTCACATATGGTAAGCAAGCACTTTTTCACTGAGCAATATCCCCAGCCCCTGGGTCAATGTCTTTCATTCTCCCAGAACTTATCAACTAGAAGTAGAACAGAGAAGTGAGATTGTTATTGTTAGAAGTGAATGTTGGAGATCATAACTGGCCTTGGTCTTTGTGATATAAAGCTTGCCATTATGTAGAGAGAAGAGAGAAATAGAAGATGGAGAGAAATAGAAAATAAGTACTCATTTTTAATTATGTGTGTGTGTGTGTGTGTGTGTGTGTGTGTGTGTTTGTGCGCGCGTGCGTGTGTACCAGGTCTGGGGGCTAAGAACTGTACTTGAGCTCTCTTACTCAAGGCTAGCTCTTTAACATTTGAGCCACAAACTCTAATTCTGGCATTTGGGTGGTTAATTTGAGGGGAGAGTATCATGGACTTTTCCTGTCTGTGTTGGCTTCCAACCACTATCCTCAGATCTCAGCCTCCTAAGTAGCTAGGATTAAAGGCACCAGTGCCTGATTCCTTCCTTCCTTCCTTCCTTCCTTCCTTCCTTCCTTCCTTCCTCCCTCCCTCCCTCCCTCCCTCCCTCCCTCCTTCCTTCCTTCCTTCCTTCCTTTTCTTTCTTTCTTTTGGGTAAAGCTTAACTGAATCCTTAACCTTACAAAGTTTGAAAGATCAGTCCTTATCTCATTATTTCAATAAAAATCCAGCTAATGCCAACCATGGACAACTTACATTAGTGACTTCATTGAAATTGACTTCATTGCGTTGGCTACGACAGTATACTCATGACTCAATTCCTCAATGAGTATTCATTTCTCCAAGCACAAGCTTTCTTTCTATCATCTGTAATTAAGTAGTAATAACAACTAAATGTATATGTACAGAATGTGAATTAAAGTCTTCCTTTCCCTTAGATCAGGAGGTTTCCATAACAAATTATGACTAGCTTGATGGCTTAAAAGCAGAAACTTATTTTTTCAAAACTCCACAGGCCAGGAATAAAAAAAAAATGAAAACTAAAGCAGAGCCTGACTCTTCCAAAGTTCTAAGAAAGAAGCTTTCCTGCGACCCCTGTTTCCCATGGCTGGAGGCTTCTATACCAATGGCAATTTAAATACAATTTCTGCCCCTGTCTTCCTGGGTACTTTTCCTGTCTCTGTACCTCCCAAATCTCCTCTACGTTTTTTTTCATAAGGACATCAGTCATTGTACTTAGGAGAGGCTCTCAGTCTAGATCATTTTTACCTTGAAATCCTTAACGACATCGATGGAGAAACTTCCACACATACCTTTTCCCAGAAAACTTCACATTGACAGGTGTGTTTCTGTTGAAATGATCTTTATAAGGGGTATCTATTCAATCCAGTGCAATTGCTTCTCAATCAAGAGTGATTAAGTAATAATTGAGTCTAGAAATATTTTTGGTTGTTACTCCTTGGGTGGGTGACATGTAGGGGATGAAGCCTAGGGACTGTGATGACCACTCTACAATACACAAGATGGCCTTCAAAACTGTAAGTCACCTGATCCATAAGGACACTAGAAGGGGAGAAACTCTGCTTCATACATACAATTAATGGCACAATACAGTGATCTAGCTAGTGATGACTGTGGACAAGTAATGTAAGTGCTAATAAAATAGTAAAACTGACTTTGTTGAATTAGCTATCACAGAGAAGAGTCACTAGCATATGATTAAAGAAAAACAACTAATCACCATTAATACAGCTGCCACGAAGCAGAGTAATCCCTTAATTATTTTACTGATGCAAAGTCTTACAGCCCCCAAAAGCTTATATTCTTATTTTTTATATTTTTTTCTGAAATTGAAAATCAATACAATGCACCCATTTAACACAAGCATTCAATGTGCCATTAGTTCTTACTTTGATTCAAAAGCTGTTATTACAGTGATGTTCATCTTATAAGGTGTCTTAGGTCTGCTATACAGCCCAGGATAGCCTGGAACTTGTGATTCTCCTATTTCAGCATCCAGACGATTCAGATTACAAGGGGGAGCACCACACCCTGTGAGAGTCTGTCTTTCTCATTGTTGCTACTATTCTAAATGCTACATTTTGGAAACCAACGTCTCTAATAGGTGCTTTCAGATCTGCTGCCTATTTTCATAAAGTTTTATTCCGATACCCAGTCACATCCACATGTTTATGTGCCTGTCTATTGATTGGTTTTTTAAAAACATTTTATATTATTATTATCATCTTTAGGTAGTTGTACAAAGAAGTTCCCATTCTACACAACAGTATGTGAGTCAAGGTGTCTGACAACATTGTCACCCATTGCTCCTAACCCTTCCCTTCTGTCACTTTTCTTTTTAGGTGATTATATAAATTTCACATATTTCACAGTATTGTGGAATAGTGATACTTAAAGTCACAAACACATTTTAACCTTCACAAGGCAAATTGTCATTATCATGGTCTATAAAGTTTGTGAATTCTATGAATTTTGACAATACAATTATTTCTTCCACATCAGGTGACGTTTACATTTCTTTCCTTCTGCTTAGTGTAGGCTGTTCCTTCTTTCCCTCTCATTCCTCCCTGCCCATTGCTGTCTTTGGGTTGGTTAGTTCTTTTTCATCTCTGTCCAGTGCAGCTGATGGGCCCCTTTGTTGTATGTTGTTCTGGTTTTAACAGAGTCTGTCTAGCCCACATATCTTAAATGTTTATTATCTGGCCTTTTTACAGTGTTTGCAGACCTTTGGTCTTGAGTGATTATAGTCAGGGAATCTAGAATCAGAATGTCTGGGTTTGTATTCTAGCTTTGCCACACATGTCTTTTTCCTGGTCAGACTTCTCTAAATCATAGTTTCCTGTGTGTCAGGAGGGGATAATAACAGTGCATACTTGATAGAGATGCTAAGATTAAGTGCAATGGCACAGGTGAAGTGCTTAGCACACAGTGTAACTCTGCCTAAGATACTTGGGAAGCATGTTCAAAGTCTACATCCCAATGCTCTATTTCTCCAGACTCCATTCATGAGGTCTGGGGTGGGGCCTGGGAATCTGTCCCTGAAACCTGTTTTCCAGAGGATTTTGGTGCAAGGAGACATAGGTGGGGGACAGGGAGAGGAAGGAGGGCCCAGTGTTCACTATGTGTTCACACCCCTCCCCTATTCTTCCTCCCCTTCCTTATCTCTGTCATGCACAGCAAGCAAAGGTGGTGAAGGCGGCTTTGTGGCTGTGCACCTCTCTGAATCCACATGCTATGAGCCAAGCAACCCCATGTCCAAGCTGGTTTTCCAACTTGTCCCCAGGATGCCTGCTTTAAACTTCACCCCTAACTTTGCCATAACTCTCTAGAAGGGACACGTGTGCTCAGGTCTCCAACAAGGTGATTATGTGTGCCCTCCTTCGCCCTCCCTTAACTCTGTTCTGAGAGCGTGTTCTGCCAGTTCCACGTGCCTGTGCCCCAAACTCACATGCTAGGTGGGGCTCTAGCAGCACTTAGGAAGAATGCTTTGGGGAGGAGTACTGGGGCAGTGAGTGGTTCTGTTGTCATTGCCTGGGGACAACTGGGAGAAAACTGTGTCCCTGGTAAACAGATGATCTAAGAGGGCTGCTATGGAGGTCTTTTTGTAAACACTTAGATCTGGAGATAGACTTGTCAAGTTTTCTAAAAATTAGGATGAGTTTATAATGCATGTTTACTAATGTGACAATGGCTTTTGCAAAAGATTTCTTAACTTCTCTCTCTCTCCTCTCCAAAGTGCTCTCACAGACATAAACATATAGATGTTTATGTATATATACATATATACGTGTATACACACATATACATATAAGTATACATGTTTATATATGTGTATATCATATATACATATGACATATGTATACATATGTATATATACATCTATACACACATTCATACACATGCACATAAGCATATCTGTATACATACATACACACATATACACATGCCACACACAGACAAAAACATAGACACTCACATATACATGCATATGTATCCATACATGCACACACATATGCACACACAACTTCACTGATTTTAATGGATTTTGGAATCTCAGAGGAAAGCTGTAATATAAATGTTAAGTTTTATTATCACCAGTTCAATATGTTCAGGGTTTCTTAATTCCTTAAGAATGTTTTCCTACTAGTGAAGAATTCAGTGGTGTTCAGTAATTTTCCCTTATTTTGAACCAGTAATTAGCTTAGTTGTGAATAAAACCAGACACTAAAATTTTTTGAGTAGCCCCAGATTGCCCTTTGCCATTTCAATTACTGGAGGAATCAAAGATGTCATTTCTGAGGATATAGCTAGAATACTAAAACTCATTTATGAGCTAATTGAAAGTCACATTTTAATATCTTCTTTACAGTTCAGAATTTCTGGTCTAGAGCTATCTTTGACCCTGATTAAAACTATTCACAGAAACCCACGTATGAATAGACTTGAAAAATAAACATTCCTTCTAATCTAAGGGAAAAACTCATTACCGTAGCAACGACATATTGATTAGTTGTTGTCAGACTTATCTTCTAAACAAGTAGTTTGGTTTCTTATTCATTAAGGTATATTTATATTTTATGTTCTTAATCCCAAGGGGCTGAAGCTACATTTGTGTCCTTCCCTGAGAGAAAGCATTCTAACCATGGAAGAGAAGCACTGAGCACCGAGACATAAAGTGTATTACATGTTATAACAAAGGCATGGGAAGAGATTGGAGTAAGGTGCCATCTTGGAAAGGCTATTTAAGGAAGACTTAAATAAGCTGAAGTGAGAACACAGAACTAAAAGAAGCAGGAAGGATAGCCTCTAGATGCAAATGTCATGAATGGGCTCTGCATAGTTGAGGAGGGTGTGGTAGCCAAGGTGACTTCAGCTGAGTGAGCCAGAAAGACACTGGAAGGAAATGAAAGAAGGAAGTGATTCAGGTCAGTGATATGAAGCCTCCAGGTCATGATGACTTTGGGATAAGCCAGAACGTTGAAAACTGTTGGAGTGCTGTGAGCAAATAGTCACATGACCTAATTTAAGTTTTGAAGACTTAAATTGGGATCCCAAAACTATAGGAGTACAAAGCTGGGAGCAGGGAAGGTAACTAGAAAATGGTACAGACTTGTTATTAGACTTACTTCCTTTTTCTCCTTTACAGTTTCATAACATCATCTGACTTTGCTTTGTCTAATATGATGAGAGTAAGGATCTTGTAGGCCACTTCCAGATTTAGCCTAAAACCCTCCAATATGCAACCCTCCTTTACTCTTTCCTTCTTTCTGCAACTTTACATCCCAATGTAGAGGATCCTCATCTGCAGGATGTAAGAGGTTGAGCCCCCAGAACCACTGTTTAGATGACAGCTACCCATTGAATAAGAGTATGAAGAATAACTTCATTGGTGTTAAACAATTGAGATAATCTACTACCACCTACACCGAGAAGTGATCAATAATTTCTCCATTGATAAAGGTTCTAAGAGGTATAGATGATGAGGTGTGGTGAGATTCTCTGTATGGTTTAGCCAAGTACCATGATTTCCTGAGAATTTCAGGAGAGGACTACCAAATGACTGGGGTACTTTGCCTTAAACATTGGGAAGAAGAATTTTCCACTTTCCATTTCCTGAGATGACAGTAGAAAATCAAGCATAAAATTTTTAGCATATTAATATTGAGGTGCCTGATATTATCTCTTTAATCACCCATACATATATATATATATATATATATAATATATATTTATCTTAATATTTGAGATGAGGAAATAAAGACTTGACAGACAAGGCAAAATAATTTCCTTCAGGAACACTGCCTCCTGAGTGCTGGAATTACATGCACTCATGCCATACCCAATCTTGTTTCTTAGTATTCCAAACATAATTCCAGTGGTGGGGGTCAATTGTAAATTGCCATGAATTAGATTCATTTTTTATCACATAAAATAGCATATGATATACTGATAGACTCCCAATGGAGCATGCTTTTTGTTCTTCAAGTCTTACTAATAATGACACTAATTTGAATTCAGAAAAAAGTTGTTTCCAAGCATTCATAAAGCTTGAACATAATTCCTAATGAAAATGTTTAATTAATTAATAGCCCTCCTTCCATAGAGAAAGAGATTGGTTTTTCTTGGAGCTTTTTCTGTTTTGCCATTCCTATGCTGTTTTGCATGTCACATTGTTCCAGCTTTGATTTTATAAAAATGCTTCTTATTTCTTAGCACTGGGGATAAAAAAAATATATAGACCATTAATATGTAAAGTATTACATATGATTCTCTATGGCTTTAAGGCAGAGGATGACAAGGAAATACTCTACTCAAGAATTCCAGAATTGAGAAAGGATTGATTGAGTGAGTGAGAAGGCAGAGCTATTGTTTATCGATTGATTAGAAGTTAAGAGGGGTTGGGTCCTGGGAAGTATATGATTAAAGAGAGGACATTTCAGAACCATCATGAAAAAGCGTAGGAACTAAAACATGTGTTTAGGAATCAGAAATTATTTGTTTGAGCAAGATCATGGCATCCCAAATGGAGGCTGGGAGAAGAAACTAGGAAGAAAGCAATGTAATCTTTGCTATTAGAAAACAGCTCTTAACAGAGTAGACAGACCCAGTTAGGTAGGGGGCCAAATTCAGGCTTGGCATAGGTAACACTCGGCATTTACACTACTAAAGATTGCCTTGTGTACCCACAAGGAATGCTACAACCTGACCTACCTGCTAGGACCAACGCACCATACACTTTCTGTCTATGTTAACTAAAAATACGGATTTCACCACTGCAAAATACAAGAACAAAATATGCCTTAAGAGCTACACTTGCAACCATATTTTATTGCAAGGGGATAGCTCAGATTACTAGAGATGCTAATTTCAGTTTTGTGGACTCTCAATACATAGAACATATTCTGAGAATTGAATTAGTATAATAATCATATATAATGGTAACTGTCTCTAACAATGCCATCTGATGATATCAAACTGTAACTCTGAGGAAAAAGTCTGTTGCTGTTACTCTATAACCTAGCTAAGATGTCCCATGTACATAATGCCAAAAGAGAGACTGCCACTTCGTCTTTCATTTGTATGTGAAATTTTCATAGCTTTAATTATAAACTGGCAATTGTTTCTTATCATCTGCTTCTTATCAGAAAAAAAATCATACCCATATTGGGCAATGATTTCAAGGCATGTTTCTGCAAGTGAGAAAAGCAAGGATTTTTTTTTTCTATTTTGAGCCAGCTAATGTGTTCATAGAAAATTATATAGAAATTATCAGACATTACACAGCAGACTAAAGGTTCAGTTATGGGCTACTAGGAATTGTGAGATCAGATCTTGAAGAGAATGAAACAGGTCTTAAATACTACTTCAGTAGGCAGCAACCATGGCTTTTACTTCTGGATCATGGAGGGCTTTTATCAGCAATAGGAAAAAGTTTTCCCTTAGAGACAAAGGAAAGGAATGAGTACAGGACAGGTGAGTCAGACGAGCAAAGTAGAGGTATTCGCTGAAGTTATAGCAATGTTCAGCAGATCTAGAAGAAACTTTAAATTAGAGACCAAAAGGACTATGGGCTATTATATAGAGAATTAGACAATGTGTAAATGCAAATGCATATCAAAACCCTACTCAGCAGATGAGGGTATGCTTGTGGACAACATGAATTGTACATTCTTCCAAAAAATGCTGCCAAAGATCAAAGGTCAAATTAGGTTGCTTTGTTTAGTTTAGTTTTGTTTTGAAAAGGAGACTTAGCTATCAAAGGTTTTAGAGTGAGATAAAAATTCACCCAATGTTTAGGGAGTATCATACATATGACAATGAACTTTCAAACCGCTTAACTAATCAGTTTTTTGGTAATGATTCCAGAGACACATATTAAATCAACCCATTTCACAGACTGGGTGACTGGATGTGAAAGGCAGTATCTCTCCTTCTACTCCTGGGCTGTGATTCACGGAAACAGAAGCTGCCAAAGCCACATGGTAGTGACTGGCAAGGATAACCTTCTGTTTGTCAAATTTCAGGAAGTTGGTGGCAGAGGATGGCTCCCAACAGGGTCAGCTTGATATGGCTCTGGAGGATTGAGAGGTGAGTTGGGATCTGAGGATGTGCAAATCCAAGCCTGGGATGAAAGAATTTGTGAGCTATGCGCTCCTCCCTTCTCTGCTGCGCCCAGCCCTTAGGAAGCCGACACAGAGACAGCTAATGAAAAGCCTGCATAGTGCAGAGATTGTAGGACAAACACTGCTCAGGGAAGATTTCTCATATAAGAGTGAATGGACCCAGATCAGAGTTAATCCTGGAATGGATCTACTTTGATGGCAACAGTAATATCAGCTCAGTCCAATACAGCACTCATTTCATGAAGGCCTGTTTCAGGTGCTGTGTGAATGGAACCCTCACAGCTCCATATGGCAATAACATGGAATGACAATTATCCCCACTTCATAAGCAGGAAAAATAAGAAGAGTCATCAATGAGTTGCTCAGGGCACACAGATGGGACCTATCAGAGACAGGTGTTCTACTTGGTTCTAAAAGTTATGGAGACACACCACACTTGCCCTTATGTTGATAGGGCTGAAAGAACAAGGGGTTTCTAGTAGCAGCTGGAAGTTCTCAAGTCTTGGTTCTTACCTTATTTTCTATGGGACTTTGGAATATGTTACTCATATGTTCATTCATTCATCAGACCTTTCATAGGCAGGATTCCCATTCTCCTCATGATATTCCAGATTCTTGAGCTTTCTGACAAATAAGGACCGCTCTCTGCTCTCAGGAAGCTCATGGAGGAGGTTCTAATTATTTATTAATTGATTATGACTATAATAAATACTATGAGAATGTAAGGTTGTTCCTTAGCTTGGAGGACAGCAAGAATTTGAACTTCATGTCCTTCAGCTTTTAAAATATGGGAAGTATATTTCTTGTGTCATTAATGACGATCTTAGAACATACCATATACCAGAAAGCAGTACATACATGTTAAAACACGACCAGGGAAAGTGTCTTAGCTATGCTAATAATGTCATCAATTTCAAATCCATTTTTACTTCCTATCAGTCATCCATATAGTCTTCAGTTGCTTTTGTTAGATATTAAAAACCTTCGTGGGGAGCTTATAATTGATGGCAGGCTTCTAGCCAAAAGAGAGGCCCCAAACAAGAATGAAGTAGGTATAAAAAGACAAAGACAATAGCTTTCCATACCTGTATGCATACTGAATGAAAAAAAAAACAACAGGCATGTATTTTATAAATATCAACATTTCATGCCATGTAATTCTTTTTCATAATACACATCATCCAAAATGTTTTCAATTACTGTTTTCATTATTTTATATTTTTCTATACTGGAGTTTGAACACAAAACCTTAAATATGATAGATTAAGTGTTCTAGCATGTGAGCCATGCTCCAGTCCTACCTACAGCTTTTAGAAGTTTATTTATTTATAACTAGTTTTCTGTTGCTGTTGCTATTGTTTTGAAATAGGGCCTTGCTAGGTAACTCAGGCTGGCCTTGAACTCACAGTCCTCTTACCATCATCTTCCAAGTGCTAGGTTTACAGATGTTCATTATCATGCATAGTCAGTCGAAACATGTTTGATTATTCATTTTAGAATTTAAGGATGTCTGGCAGTTAGAAACATCCAGAAGGCAATGAAATTCCTGTTTCTCCTAATTCACATTCAAATTCAACAGCCAACTTAAAAAAAAAATTTCTTGAAGCTATTAGTATAGAAGCTGCTTCGTTCCAGGACTTAGAGTTCATTATAATATCTTCAACCTGGGAAAAAAAACTGTGATTATTTATGTAATCACAAAATAAATGAACACCTTTGTATTTTAAACAGAAGAGTCTTGGCTTTTCAGGACTGAGAGCAGGGCTATTTTGTTTTTTTTTATCTCCACAGTGAGGCTTCTGCTTTTATCTACTTTAGTTACAGGGCCTGGCGTAAGGCTAGCTCCAGGAGACAGCATACTACAGGAAAAAGAGAGATCCTAGGTTAATACTAACAATTAGATGGTTGGTTGTAACACTTTCCCATTGTAAGTTTGTATGGGTGGTAGCGGGAGGGAGAGAGAGCGATGTGATCTTTGCTTAAGTTCTATTACTTATATCCATCTATTTGGACATCTATCTTTACCCAAACTTTTATTTAAAAAAACTTTCTCAGGTTTCCATTTAGTTCTTTATAATGCCTATATTAAACCCCAGATTTCTAGCTGTCGTTTTTTATTGAAAGGTGATCAGTAAGGTAATAAGTACATTTTTAAAAATCATCGTTACCCAATCCCTCATTATCTCCCATTTATCCCTCCTTATTACCTCCCTCCAAGTTGTAAGGTTCTTATCCCACACAGTGTCAAGTGAGTATTAATGTTGCATTGGTTCATCCTTTGTCCTCTAGTACTGAAAAGAGAAACTAGCAAAAAAGAAAAAAGAAAAAACTACATACAGGACATAGTGGCCTCTTATTTCCATATCTTGGAGTTCATGTTGATATGCTTCATTATATATGGTCCTATGCACAAAGGAACTAAGCTTTTGGTAGCCCCTTTTAAGACTATCATAGACATATTCTAGTTCTTACAAATGAGGGATATCATGCATCCTACTTTTTCTTTGGGTCTGGCTTACTTCATTTAGTATAATTTTTTCCAAGCCTTTTCCATTTCCTTACAAATGGGGCAATGCCCTTCTTTCTGATGGAAGCATAGAACTCCGTTGTGTAAATATACCATTCATCTATTGAGAGGCATCTGGGTTGGCTCCATATCTTACCTAGCTGCCATTTCTTAAAGAAAAACTTTGAGGTTTTGTTTTTTAGTTTTGTTGTTGTTGTTGTTTTCTTTTCCCAGAGAATCTCTCTTAGAGGGAATGCAGCCCTGATTTTATTTCATCTCATTCATGAATGCTCACAAATCACTGGACCTTTGATACATAGTAAGAAAAGGAAATGCTAAAGAATGCCAAAGGTGGAAGCCTTTGGTTTATTTCTCTCTGTGTTCTTTCTGGTACACTCTGATCTTAGTGACGGCCAGCTCAGTGGAAGATGATGTCAAGCTGTTCCAAGCCAGTTGTATGGAAAAAAAAAAAAACAACTGATGTGTTTTCCTCTCAAAATGATTGATTCTATAGCCTTGCCTTTATCACCTGGCTCTTCATTACCAGCTCTTCTCAGCCTATTGCAGGATGACCTCGTTATCACTGCCTAGCCCCTTCTTGCTTCACCTGCTATACTGGGTGACCTGAAGCTCTGCTTGTGCGATGCAGGTTAATGAGGTTCCAGTCATCAAGTGAGGAGCTTGCCTTTCTAGTAATCAAGTGCGAAGGAAAGGCCCAAGGCCCATCTCAAACATGTCACACTGACAGAAGGGAAATGATGTCCTCATCTTGGTTGGTGACATCATCCCCAGATCTGACAGATGAAAGGCCCTGGCCTGTGTTAAGTCCTTTGCTGTCTGAGGTCAGCTCATCATCCGCTGGCCTGCTTTGCAGACTCCATCGTGTATGTAGCCTCAGCAGGGCTGGAAGCCAGAGGAACACAGCATATGATACTGAGTAACTGCTTTATGTAAATAAGGGATTTAAAACCTTTACAAGAAAATGGATAGCCATGTTTGCTGTCTACTATGAATGTGGGGCACTTTTTAATGGTAAACTAAAGAAACTTCAAAGAGATTATGCACTTGAGGCAGGGCCCCAGGGTCCTTCCCCTCCTTTCCCACATCCCCATTCTCCTGCGGCTCAGGTGCTTCAGTGGGAAACTCAGAAAAGAGCCTGCTAACACGATGCTTCCATACAGTGGGTCATGACCCCACACTGGGTTGTGAAAATAAATTTGGTGGCTCACAGCTGTTATAAAAAGAAATAGAACATCTGGGTTGCAGTGAAATGTATTACTTATTGGGGATGGTGCTAAAAAATGTTTCAAAGCTGAGCCCTAGGTAATACATTTGGTCAATTTCTTCCTAGATATATGAAATGATCATTCAAGAAATCCTGAAGTTAATTGAAACAATTATTTTATAACTGATATATTTTATTATAACTCAGATCAAGAAGAAAAATAATAAATAGCACATGAGTCTTCTCTCCACCCTGTTAATTCATTATGTATTTAATTGTTCACTTAGTTATTTTTTGTGGTTTTATTTTTGTGTGGATGTGGATGATTGTACTCAAGGGTCTTACTCTCTCACTTGGCTTTGCCCACTTAAAGCTGGCACTTTAACCACTTGACTCACAGTGCCACTTCCAGCTTTTGGGTTGTTAATTGGTGATAGTCTTAGGAACTCTTTTACTCAAGTCAGCTTCAAACTACAATCCTCTGATGTGAACCACCAGTGCCTGCGTCACTATTTTTTCTTGAAGCAACCTCCAAATTCTCTATGATAAAGAATCTAGGTAATTTAAAACAGTAAATTCAGAGTAAGGTGAACGGTGAAATGAGTGAGTGTGAGAGAGAGAGAGGGAGAGAGAGAATATATTCATAGGAGATAAGTTAATTTGGCTCTCATGGGGAGGAAAACACATTGCTAAGAAATGAAATCTATGGATGTAGTTCTTTATTTCAAGTCTTTTCAGTTACATGGCTCCTTTACAAGTTTGAAATATGAAATGGTTTAGATATTGGTATCCAAATCATGCTTTTTTTTCTCCCAGAAGGCCTACTTATCTGTTTTTTTTTTCTCTAGCCTGAGTTTATAACCCCCACACCCAGAAGAATTGCTTATGTTAGAATCCTCTGTTTCTATGACCTTTGGCTCTATTGATTTGTTTTCTTTTTCCATATTTTTAATGTTGCCCTTGAGATTAAAGCCATTTTTCTTCTGCAATCGTGGGCAAATAGTGACTTTGCTGTTAGGAAATAGAAATTTTGATAAGAAAAAAAGAATGTGTAAGCTCTATTTTTTTAAGAACTCTGTACAGACAGCCATGAGATATAAACACTATGGCTCTCTCATAAAAACAAAGGATTTTCCTGAACTAAGAGATTATCTAAATATCAGCTACAGTTTACTGGGACTCTTAGCTACTCAGGAGGCTGAGATTTGGAGGATTATGGTTCAAAGGTAGTCTGAGAGAAATTTCACTAGACTCCACCTCAAAACCAACCAGCCAAAAGCTAGATTAGAGGCAAGGCTCAAGTGGAAAAGTGCTAATCTAGTGAACATGAGGCCTTGAGTTCAAACCTCAGTACTTCCAAAAGAATATTATCTAAAATTTATGATATATCTTTGATGTACCTAAACCTATTCTAAGCACTTTAGAAATATTATCACATTTATTCTTACAACCTTAAATGAAAGTCATTGATAATTTTCTGAAGCTGAATGTAAGATCACAGAGGTTGAATAATGTGTCTGTGGTCCCATAAAGATCAAAGATTATAGGAAGGTAGTCCAGATCCTTTAACCTTGTTTCCAATCACTGGTCCTTGGCCAAAACTTTAAAATCACTATACTCTGTCACTTTCTTTATAATTCAAGCACCAGATAACATTTTTCATATTCATTCCCACTCCTCAAGTCAACAAAAATAATATCAACTTTCTAACATCTACTAGTATACATGCTAAGTGCTAGGGAGATACCTATTGGTTCAATCAGAGACAACTCTACAGTGTAAAGTAAAACGTGTAAAGATATAAGTTCAAAACTGGGTGGTGTCTCATGCCTAAGCTACTCAGGAGGCTGAGAGTTGAGGATCACAGTTCAAAGTCAGCCCTGCAGAAAAGTCTGAAACTCGATCTCCAATTAAGCACCAAAGGAAAAAAAGTCAGAAGTGCAGTGGTAGAGCACTAACCTTGAGCACAAAAAGCTCAGGGACAGTGCCTAGGCCCTGAGTTCAAGTCCCAGAAGCAGCACAATTTTTTTTTTAAAAGCATGTAAGTTTAATTTCAATCATAGTCATCATGTAGAGAGAAGAGAAACATCCTACGAAGTCAAGTTTTAGGATCCTTGATATTGTAACACTTGAAATTACAAAAAAATTAATTTTTCTACCAGCACCCAGTTATTCATAGATGGTGTTCCTAAACAGAACTAAGAATGTGATAGAATATTATCCACTAGTTTTCTTGCCTTCATTACTACACTGAAGTGACTAATAAACTAACTTTTTTTTTGGGGGGGGGGTCGGGTCTTGGGGCCTGAACTCTGGGCCTGGACGCTGTCCCTCAGCTCTTCAGCTCAAGGCTAGCACTCTACCACTTGAGCCACAGCGCCACTTCCGGATTTTTTCTTCTTTTGTGGTGCTGAGGAATCGAACCCAGGGCCTCATGCATGCAAGGCAAGCGCTCTACCACTGAGCCACCTTCCCAGCCCCATAAACTATTTTTTAAATCACATTGTATTCCATTGTCCTAGGGAGCTCCATCATCATCCTTATATAGCATGGTTTCTTCCTAGAAAGCAGGTATCCAACTTGGTCTTTAGTTCTTCTCCAGTCACCACCATCATTGGCATAGAAAGAACCAACCAAACCTTTCATTCCCAGTTACGCTGGGTGAGGAGTTGCTGAGAATGTGTGGTCTCAGGTGTCATGCTCAGGGTCCAGTCCAGCTCTGACTCCTCTTAAAGGCTGTGTGACTTGCACCAATTTACCAACCCTGTTTTTAAATGTTAGTCTTTACAAAATACTTAAGCCACACAACATGAGTTAAGAGTGATCTAATCATTACCTATCTGTTCAATTCCCAGCTTAAAAATAAAACACATCAATAAGACTATAGGTGTCATGGATAGTTCTGCCTGACTTATTTCTCTATATCAGAAAAAAAAAACCCAACTCTCCATCTAACTGGATGTTTGTCATTTCTGCTCAGCATCCTTAAACATTTACTACATTAGTTTCTGGAGATAGGTTCTCACTAAGTAGCCTAGAATGGTCTCAAACTCACGATCCTCCTGCCTCAGTCTCCTGAGTGTTGAAATTGTAGTATACATTACCATATCTGGTTGTCTACATGTTTTGTTGTGTTTTGCTTTGTTTTCTGTGCTGGTCCTGAGGCTTGAACTCAGGCCTGTGTGCTGTCCCTGAGCTTGTTTTCTTTTTGCTCAAGGGTAGGGCTCTACTATTTGAGCCACAGCTCTATTTCCATCTGTGTTAGTTTATTGGAAGGAAGAGCCTCACAGATTTTCCTACCTGAGCTGGCTTTGAACCATGGTCCTCAGATTCCAACCCTCTGAATAGTTAGGATTATAGGTGTTGAGTTACTAATGCCCAACTTACATGGTTTTATATCTAGACAATATGTTTGATTTTTAGAACATGAAACATAAGAGTAATGAAATGTTCAGTCTATACATGAACCTCTTTGGAGGTTGTTCTATGCTATTTAGCTCTGATGAAGATATTACCTAAACATAAACAAACGGCAGTGTAAGTTAAAATATTCTACTGCTACCTTTCTGTAGTCGATTCTTTGTCATTCTTGCATACCACTCCCAGCTTTGGTGATTTCATATTTAATTGCCTCTGCTAATGCAAACATTTTTGGGGATTGCCAATTGTCTTATAAATATTCAAATCACACACTGCATTCATTGAGAAGGTTTTAATTTTTCTGGAATCCTAAAAAATTTCAATCAATCATTCACATTGTAAATATGGGGTTATTTAAGAATCTTTGAATGATTTGCCTGACTTGTAGGTTTCTTATAACATGTGGTCTCATGTTGCATTCAGGTTTGCTTAATATTGTCAAAACACATCGTAATTCAATCATCCTGGAAAAAAATTGCCATCAATATGTAAGAGGAAAGAAAGGGTAAAAAAAAGTCAAACTGTGTTTTGAGTTACTGATTTACTAATGAAATATTTTGCTTTTCTCCAGATTATTTATTTCTTGTGTAAATGAAGGCACAGTAGTAGAGAACATAAATATTTGTTTGCAGTAAACAACATTAACAAAGAGAAACTCTCCCCATGTCAGCACTGTAAAACATGTTCTATCCTATCCTACGAGGAAAGGTTTGGTGGGAGGAATAGAGCTTGTACTCTAAAGGTTTATTATTTTCCAATTGAACTTGACTTCCTCATAAAAGCCAGCACCAAGCCTTCTATTAGAAATACAGTGCATGGCAGTTGTGTGTAAAACTGATTAATAACCTATCTGAAAATCCTACTTCCACAGCTGATTAAAGAAGATGAGGTTAGTCATCCAATAAAAGAGAGGTACTAGGTCTCTAAATCACACATGTAGGCTGAATTGCTAATTGCTGAAAAGGTGAGGTTTAACGCATCTGTGGGTAGCTCTTTTCTTGGAATGAGCTCAGCCCAAGGTACATGTAGTGTGGCTCACATAATATCCAGAAAGAATTAGTAAGTCCAGAGCTGTTGGCTTTGTATAATTCTTGTCATCCATTTGCAATTATGATACAGTACATAGTGGCTGAAGAAGTATTAAATATGCCTGCCTTATTTTTTTACAGACATTGTTTTTCAGAGATAGTTAGATCTATCTACAAAGTATATAACATTATCAAGATTATTTCAAAGAAGCATTTTAATAGACTATTCGGTTAACACTGATTAACTTTGTTTCAAGGTAGAAAGGTAAAATGAATTTTTTTCAGTAACTGAACAGCTCTCTTTTTATCTTAACAAAATGCTTAATGTCCTTTGAGGAATTGCAGAGGTATCACAATCCACGAGTAATACATGGATCAAATAGTGCTTCAATTCACAATTATATGGAAGCAAGACCAGTGACTTTTGGCATAGCTAACACAAATAATCCTAGATTTCTAAAAAATTAACATGCCATCACCTCTACCTAATAGTGTTGATAGTTAAAAATTCTCATTTTAAAACTGGGCCCTCAGAGCTCTCATCTGAAATCCCAGTCACTTGGGGAGGAACATGGCTCAAAGTCAGCATGGACAGAAAGAAAAGTTTGCAAGATCCCTCCTCCTTGGAAGGAAAGCTGAACACAATGGCTCATGCCAGTGATGATAGGAAACCTAAAAATAAATAGGTGGATCAAAGCTCAGGCAGGTATCAAAACCTATCTGCCATAAGTCTCTTTTGCATTTCAGGCAAAGCTTACTGACACTCACCACTGTTCTTGCTGATCTTTCATTTTTGTTGGCCATCTCCCTTTCCCAGCAGTCCACATGTATCTAATGTCCTGTGGTTTCATCAGTGGGAAACAAGAAGGAAACACAAATGCATATTCTATGTTCTCTTCATGAACCAAATAACAGATGTTCAGCAATAAACTTCCAAAGAGATAAGTGATAAGCCACTGATCATAATGTGCATCTGTTATTTACATAGTGATTTGTGGATCCAGGCCCTAGCGAAGTTCGAAGTTGATGCAATTTCTCACAGCTAACCTATCACAGGAACTGGCGCCTGAGCCATGCTATGGAGGGACTGGTGTTATCTAACTATATACCATGGTTACTGCAATTGGTGAATGTTTTAACCATGAAAAGCATGAACTGCCTGTGTTTGATTTCTTAGAATAATTGTTTGGAAAAAGATTAAAACTGCTGTGATCAGCATCACAAAAAGAGAACCTGTTTAACTTCCTTGTGTCAACAAAGCTTGTTCTCAATTATGAAGCATAAATAAAAATGTGATTTTTATCTCCGTTTATTTTTTCCTGTGTAGAAGATGATTAAAAAAAAAAAAAAAAACAAGGTCAAACTATCCTTATTCCCCAGGGCAACTGCTGTTGAGTTCTGATCTTGCTGCTTATAGGATCAGGCAACTTCAGCCTCAGCAGCTGTGTACTCTTCCATTCCCTCCTCCTGGAATATTATTTATCAAGATATGTTCATGTTCACTTAAATGTTGCCTTCTCTATGAAGCTTTCCCTGAACTTCTAACATGATAGCCCCTGTCTGACATTCTCTAGCCCTTCTCTACCTATTTCAATCTACTACATTTGATTAATTTCTTATCATCCAACTTTCCCCAATAGAAAGCTATATGAGTGCAAGGATCTCGTGTATGTTTTATTACTGTTGAATCACAGACTAGGAAGACATTTGATACATGGAAGCTACTCCATATAGGTATATTGGATAAGTGCATTATAATTTGCTTTTAGAAGTGTTAGATCAGATGTAGAATATGACAATTTTTTATCCATTCAAAAATATGTCATAGAAGGGTCTTGGTATGATAGCACACACCTGTAATCTTAGCTATGCAAGATGCAAATGTGGGAGGATTGTGCATGGTCCAAGCTCTGGTGAGGGTGGTGGCGGGGGGGGGGGGGGGGGGGCGGGGGGGGGAGGGGGGCGGGGAATGAGAGAGCCTATCTGAAAAAATAACAAAAGCAAAAAAGAGTTTGGGCATGACTCAAGTGGTAGAAAGCTTACATAGAAAATGCCATGAGTTGAATCTTCAGTACTGCTTAAAAACAAATTATGGCTGCCTTGTCATTTTGGTTCTTCAAAATATTTCTCATTCTTTTAATGGCTATATAATGTTCTTCATGGAAAAAAAAGTATTATAAACTATTTTTATGATAGAGTCTTGTCCCAGTTGTTAAAAGTAAAAACTAACAGTGCAATAAATGTGCTTGTTGATGGATTCTCTTGGGATCCTTTAATATAAAAATAAAGCCTAAGCCTCCAGAAAATGCTTCTTTGTCACTCTTCCATAGAAACATTTACAATATGTTGCATCTTTTCTGGCTAAAAGTATCAGATTATCTATTTGTCATTTGTTCATAAGAGATCTAAACATTCTATTCTTTAGATTCATCAAATAAACTCACTGAACAGTGTATTTATCAGAGTACCCAGCATGCAAGAAAGAATACATTCAAGAAGGAAGAAAGAAGAGGATTTAGGTTACAAAAATGTTGGCAGGATAAAGAAACCGTGAGGAATCTAGAGCACTGTAGTCAGGGCTGGTACTAGTGGGAAGCAGGTACCAGCCCTGGGAGAAGGGAAAAGAACGGAGTGTGAGGAGGGAAGCCTTCATGTTCCCAAACAGAATCCTATGGCACTGCCAAGTCATGGCTTGGCAGGAAGAACTAAGAGAAGAATGACAGGTAGCTTCAAGTTTCAGCTAGATCCTTCCATTGGCTATTCCATCTCCCAAACCAGGGAGCAACAAGCCCAGTTAAGCAGTCCATAGATTACTGGATCCCTGAGACCAGATAGAATCAAGAAGGGACAAATACAAAATGTCTAGTATCAAAATAAATTTCTTTGAATTTTCCTTTCTCTCTTCATATATGACTAGCCTAATGGATTTAAACCAGGGAGTTCCAACACCAGAATGTCCAGAAGAAGTGGCCCTGTCCATGAAGATTGGATTTCCAGTAGCAGATTGCCCAGGCACCAGCATTCAGTGCCCCTCCCAGCTAACAAACAGGAGAGCATACTAACCAAAAATGATGCAAACAGGGTGTCCTCAAAACTTATTAATCTTCAAAGCATGAATTGGAGCTGGCCAGTAGGATTAAATTCCTATTTCTGCTCTTTGCTAGCTGTAAACTGAGGCTGAGTGGGTGCTGTCCCAAAGTGGTAGCTAGAGATGCCTATTTAAAGATATATTTATATAAATGGAATGTAAGTAATACTTTCTTGCTTTATTTGTTCTTGCCACAAGTCAAAACTGCAATAACCACTATGGCTGAATGGTTACCATATTGGGTAACAGAGATCTGGAATGCTTCTATCATTCTACAAAGTTCTATTGGATCATGTTGGGCTAGATACTTGAACACTTTGAACCCATCACAAAGTACTACTTATGATCTTCTCTGGGGAGTAAATAACTTACTCTGTATCAAGTTCCTAATAACCAGAGGCTCCATAAATGGCTATCATGGTAACAACAGAAGCAGCAACATTCTTGTGGTATATCATATCCCTGGTAGGTACTTCCAGCAATATTGTTACACAGCCTCTTTGCACAGCCTCATGTGTTTTTCTTATTGACAGCTCTGCTCTATCTTGGAATAGTTTTCCTCAATCTTCTATATACAATATGATTCTTCCTTTTTCTGGTGTTTAGAACTCTGTTAACATATTCTTTTCCCAGAATATGATTTTGCTTTCCATGTCTCTGGAAAGAAAATAAGATCCTAATCTTTGAAAGGAATTCTCTCAGGCCAAGTTTCTGCCCAATCATACTACTGCTTCTCTACAGCATGTCAAATGACTAAGTTTGATTCATTTCTCAATGGAATTGTTTAGATATCATACAGTCTATTCTACCGGCTATGCTACAAATTTTGGAAGATAGGTTTCTAAAATGAATGCTCTACTCTTTAAGTGGGATGAGGAATAGATTGATCAGCAAGCAAACACAATTAATGCCTTCCATTTTTCTCTACTTCCATTCCCCATTCCTACACTCCAAACCAGTATTTCTTCTTAGCTTCCTAACATGAATTTTCCACCTTGAGTAAGGTATTCAATGTCTTCCTGATGCACTTAGTAAAGAACGTCCCTCCCTTACCCCCTGTATCGCTCCCTCCCCTTCTCCCTTCTTTCTCTTTCTCTCCTTTCCTCTCCTTTTTTCTTCCTTCTTTCCTACTTTCACTTCCCTCCCCTCCTGTTCTTTATTCCTTTCTTTTGTCCCTTCCGTCCCTCTCTCCCTCTTTAATTCCTTACTTCCTTGGTGTTGGGCTTAAACCTAGGTCCTTGCAAATGCTTGGCAGCTACTTTACCACTGAGCTACCTCAGTAGGCTCTCCTGTTGATATTCTGTCTCTCCTCTTGCCACCATCTGTCTAGATTTTGTCTGTAAGGAAAAATCTTATCCACTCATTGAAACTGCAGGTTATAAGGATCTGGAAAGTGTCTGGAACAGAAAAGAAACTTTCAAAAGGCCTCAAGGACAACTTCAGGCAGGATGTAAAGAAGAAATTGCAAACTTATAAATTACAGTTGAGAACTGTGCTTGTTATATTACAATGTCTTTCTCCAAAAGCTCAATAAGATGTGTAGGGTTCTTAAGCTTATAATGTTTGTGTCATGGCCCTTCAGGATGGTCTGGTGAATCCAGTGATTTCCTTTTTGGAATAAAGAAAATGTTTAAATGCATACATTTTTAAAAAGATTATCAAGGAAGCTGCTAATGCTTATACACAGATATCAACATAGTTAAAAACTTCAAAGTTGTGATTTAGTAACAAGTGCTCCTCTATTGCATGTTAGGAATGAGTTCTAGGGGAAAGTTTCAAGTAAGTTATTTTGAGATTTCTGCAACAATTGTAATGGGATATGAAATTATCTGTGATTGCCATTGGTCATAAAGTCACAGGTACTGCTATAATACCCCTAGAGCTTGTTGCCTAAGCTCTCATCTAAGAAGCTGCCAGGGTTCAGTTACATGTTCATAAGAATGTGGATGGAACTTTCTCCTTACTAAGTTTACAGACACTGAATTCTCAGCACAGATTTCTAACTTTTTTGGGGGGTGGGTGTCCAGTCGTGGGGCCTGGGCGCTGTCCCTCAGCTCTTCAGCTCAAGGCCAGCACTAAGCCACAGCACCACTTCCAGCTTTTTTCTTTTTGCTTATATGGTGCTGAGGAATCGAAACCAGGGCCTCATGCATGCAAAGCAAGCACTCTACCACTGAGCCACCTTCCCAGCCCCCTCAGCACAGATTTCTATGGGTTCTGGGTCCCAGGTAGACTTGAACTAGAGTGCTGGAGGTAGAATGTATGCAGATGGGCAGGTCTGTGAATTTTAGCTTTCAATACAATGTTGACTAAAGTATTTAATGCAAGTACATCTGCATTGCAAATAAGATCTTGGGCCTTTTCATTTCTTGATCATTGTTTTGGTTATTGTTTATTTGTTCTATCATATTTTAAAACATTGACATAATACATAAAATCAAACCTTGCCAATATTTAACAATGTAAAAAATATAAAACAAATAATGAGAATAACTTTTCCCCCACCAATCCTAACTCTCAAAAATAATATATTAAGAATCACTGAACAGCCGGGCACTGGTGGCTCACGCCTGTAATCCTAGCTACTCAAGAGTCTGAGATCTGAGGATTGCAGTTCAAAGCCAGCCCAGCCCAGGCAGGAAAGTCTATGAGATTCTTATCTTCAATTAACCACCAGAAAACTGGAAGTGGCACAGTGGCTCAAGTGGTAGAGCGCTTGCCTTGAGTTGAAGAGCTCAGGGACAGCGTCCAGACCCAGAGTTCAAGCCCCACAGTCGAAAAAGAAGAAAAGAAAAGAAAAAGAAAAGAGTCACTGAATATATTTAGCTCATTTTTCCATTTATTAATTGTGTTTTTGATTATTTAAGTATTTAGTTTCTTACACTCTGTATTTTCAGTATCAGGCCATTGTCTGATATGTACCTGGCAACAAGATCTCCCATTTTGTAGGTTGTCTTTTTTAGCTTATTAGCTATGTTCTTTGTTGTGTAAAACTTTGTTATTATGATGCTATACCATTTATCAAGTCTTTTTTTAAAATTTATTGTGCTTCTGGATCTTTACTCAGGAAGCTCCTGCCTGTACCAAGAAGTCCTAATATTTCTTCTACTCTTTCTTGTAATTGTTTCTGCTCTTACATGGAAGTCTTTGATCCATTTTGAATTGCTATTGGTACAAGGTGATAATAATCAGTTTCAATTTTCTGCATGTGGATATCCAGTTTCCCCAGCCCCATTAGAGCTAAATAGAGATTCTCAGAAGGAGAAGTGAAAGTGTCCAACAGACACATGAAGAAATGTTTAACAACTCTGGCTATAAAGGAAATGCAAATCAAAACAGCACGGCGATTCTACCTCACCTCAGTTAGAATAATCATCATCAAGAACACAAACAAGGATGTGAGCAAAAAGGAACCCGAATACATTGTTTTCGGGAATGCGAACTTGTTTAGCTTTTCTGGAAAGCAGTGTGGAATTTCCTCCAAAAAGATAAAGTAAACAAAGAACTATCCTATGGCCCAGCAATTCCATTCCTGGGCACCTAGCCAAAAAATTTCAAATTAAGATTACAAACTAAGATACAGTAAGGTCACCTGCACCACTATGTTCATTGCAGCACTGTTCACCATAGCCAAAGTTCTCTCTCAATGGACAAGTGGATCAAGAAAGTGTATTATATATATACACAATGGAATTTTACTCATCATAATGCAATAGCATTATCTAATGATATTGTATCATTTGCAAAGAAATGGAAGAACCTGAGAAAATCATGTTAAGTGCAATAAGTCAGACCAGAAAAACAAAGTGTATATATTTTCTCTCATATTTAGAAGCTAGAATTAGTTTATAAACATATAAACACTTTGGGTGGTATGCAAATACACACAAATGTATTAACTGAAATATGGTAGATTTGGGGGATAACTCAAACACTATAAATACTTAGAAAGGCTAAATCATAGTTCAAGGAAATAAACACCAGGAAATGGGGTCAAGGGGAGGGGGGAGATAAATGAAGAATGGGGGAAATGCAGCCAAAAATTTAATGCATATTAAATGGGAGGGATGTGTGAAAATGTTGAAAGGGGTGGTGAATTGTATTCATAAATTGCCTTTTGAATGGCAACTCTTGTGCAGTTCTTAAATATAATAAACACACACATGTATATATAAAGAATTGTTGAATATAGTATCTAATCGTTAAAAATAAGTGTGTGTATATATGTGTGTGAATGAGAAGTGTGTATGCCAAATCTATTTACAATGGTAGAATAATAATAAACAAACTCATTTGTTCCTGGATTTTTTCCCCTGAACACTGTATTTTAGATATTTTTCCACAGATCATTTTTTTTTAACCTTGACTGCTTGGTATTTCATTGTATGAATGCATCACATTTATTGAAATTTTTCAATATGTTGTAATTTGCTACTATAAATAATTCTACCTTGAACATCCTATATGCAAATATTCAGACATGTCTTTGTAAGTATTATAGAAAAAAAACAGATTCCTAGACATGGAATAGTCAGGTCCAAGGGTATTACATTTTAATAGAGATTTCATTACTTAGCCAAAAGGAACTTCAATTGTACTCAATGAATATCTATTTCCTCACATTCTTGCTCAAACTAAAGATATATCTTATTAGCCACTCATCAAAGGGGCATATACACATGTATAAGTGTATGTATGTATACATATATCATGTATGTATGTATAAATATAACTTAGATTGCTATTTTAATTACTTTACCTTGATTACTAGTACAGTTGATCATCTCTTCATATATTTAGTGGCCATTTACATTTCTTCTGAGATTGATCGCTGAAATTAAGATATATATTATATTTTAATAAGTTTGGGTATTATATTTTACATATTAATTTGTAGATATTCTTTGTCTAGCTTGTTAAAGACAATAGCTGGTTTTTTAAATAAGTAATGCTTTTTCCCAGGTGCTTTCCCCCTCCTCCCTCAGGCCCTCTCCTCTCTCTCTTCTCTCTTTCTCTGCTTTTGGATGTGAGTTAAATGCACAAACACAAATCCTTAGCTGTTCTGCCTCTCAGCTCTTCTGATACTCAGAACAGATCCCAGCCCAGAGTTGAGATGTTCTTAGACAAGATAACAGTACCCTCCATCCTCTTTCACATGGTAGAGATCCTGAAGCCCTGAGCATGGCCACATTACAGGGAAGAAATGACAAGCTGAAATAGATGAGACTTGCAGGGAATCACGTAGAAGACAATTTCAATAGAAGGTGCCTAATACTGAGCACAGTTCACAAAACCCAATTATAAACAATTGGTTGTGCTGAATGAGGTCAGTCCCACCATGGTCTGACGAGATGAGCAGGTCATTAGAGTTGCTTAGATGCTCAAATGAAGGAATCGAGTAAAATGTTGCAAGAAGAATCAGGTATTGTTAGCATACCGAGTATTAGATCACTGGATGCCAAAAATGTTAAAAATGTGTTTGATGGTTTATTTTTCTATTCCTACACACAAATTTATACAAATTACTTTGCTCCATACCCAGAGAGATCACATTAGAGCTATAATGAGACCTTCATGTCAGTTGGCATGTTCCTTTGTTTTTCCCTATGTGTAGCTAGGCAAGCTACCTATTGTACATGGTAGTTCTGAATAGCTATCATTTTATTTATCTCAAGTTCTCTGTTATCCAAATAAAAATAAGACTCCTCAGACATCACTTTGGGACGGTGGCCTTTGAAATTAGAAGTAAACTGGCTGCCTCAGCATCCAGGGAGTTCAGCTTTTTCTGTCACCTTCCAGAACTTTAATTCACTATTTGGAGTCTTCCAAGTGTAGTAATAAAGGAAAATGGAGAAAGGATGACTGATGAAAGAACTCATGGTACACAATGAATTTTTATAACCTTGTCCCTTTTCTTCTCTCTCTGAACAGATATTGCATTTTGAAGGGAAAAAAAGTTTTGTAAGAAGTTGCTTATAAAGTGAATTGCTCTGTAGCACATCATAGTCATCTCCTGACTTCTACAACATATAAAGTTATGCTTTACACAGGGAAAACATCAATGCCCCGCTCATACTCGTAGCTGGGCATGTTGACTTATGTCTGTGACCCCAGCACTCAGGAAGCTGAGGCAGGAAGACTGAAAACTCAAGACCAGCCTGGGCTAGAGTGAGAACTTGCTCAAAAAGAAAGCTAGGTCTAAAATACACAGGGACATGACATTAAACAGTACTCTAGGCATTCACACATAGTGAGACCAAAGGAGGATACTATTAGGGGAAGAACACTAAGAAGCAATGCCTATGTGCCTCTGATCATATAAAATAATAATATGTATTGAAATGAACTGCAGGAAATGAAAACAAGAGGTTTTTTCCCTTTGGTTGTTTTTGCTTTTGTTTTTGTCTTGTTCATTCATTTATCTGTCTTTGGGAGTTGAAAGGAGAGCATAGAAAGGGGGGACAAAGGGTAAACAAATGCAGCAGTGGTATTCACTAGACACTATGTTGAAAGGCAACTACATGATTTGTGGGTGGGGATGGAAGGGAAAAACAGGAAGAGAGAGAGCAAGGGAAGGGGTGACATTGTCCAAAAAGAGAAGTACTCATTACCTGACTTACGTCACCTTTATATCACCTTTCTAATACCAGTTTAAAAAGATCTAACAAACAAACAAACAAACCCATACACCTATCTTTAATAGCAAAAACAAAACTTTTAAATAAAACATTAGGAGTAAATTTAAGAATAAAAACACAAAGGTATTGGGTCATTTTTTTTTAGCATTGAAAATAAGAAGATTAAAAAGAAAAACACTCCCACCACTATGCTGAGTAGAACAAGCCAGGGGCAGAATCAGACAACTGGCTTATGAAAGACATTTTTCATTTGTAGCCAGAGTGTGCTTGCTTTACACAAGGTGACATCACAATCCCGTGAAGAGTGAACCACTCAGCCTATCAACAGGTTGCTTCATGTTGAACTGGTCCAATGCTGTCTGCTTAGCTGGACAGTTTCTCCCCTTGGAGTAACCAACTTTAACAAACACTTTTAAAGGAAGGAAAAAAAAAAGACTAACTGATGAGCACCCATAAAAATAAGCCCTAAACTCAGATTCCAGAAGTCTGGGTTCTTTGTCTAGCTTGTCACTTCGACAAACGACTTGGAACATGTGTATAGAAACAGAAGGCTTTATTTCCCCAAAAGGTCATCAGGGAAGATGATATAATGCACATGGAAGTCTATGGCAAGTAGTATACACACAACAAGAGTGGCCTGGGCACCTGCTTTTAGAGTATGCTGTGTATTTTATGAATGAGTTTATTTCTATATAAAATCAATAGTTTAGTTTCACATACATAAAAAACTATGATATACACCACATCTCAGCCTTCTCAATGATGCTTATAAAGTAAATTTCTATGTAGTCCAATGTTAAGGAATCTATAGACCTCATGAAATTAAACGTTTGCTCTTCAGGGGGGAAATATTCATATAATAAAACTCTGGTGGCACATGCTTGTAATTCCAATATCTCCGTAATTTATCCAGAGAGACAAAGCCAAAGAGCACAGGCTTTTGTCTTCAAGTGTGTCCCTGGGTTACAAAGGAGGCTTGGCTCCAAGTAGTAGAATTCAATTAACCGATAATTTTTGCTCATTCACTAATTCATGCAATAAGTTGGGAATTTTTGCTTCCCATGTGCTCCAAGCTAACTGGGCAGGCCTGCGCTTCCATTGCTTTCACAATCAGTTTGTGAAGGTAAGTGAGAAGTAGTAAAGTGTTAAGAAAATGGCATAAAGGTACCAGGTGCCAGTGGCTCACATCTGTAATCCTAGCTACTTAGGAAGATGAGATTTGAGGATCGAGGTTCAAAGCCAGCACAAGCAGAAAAGTCTGCAAGATTCTTATCTCCACTTAAATCACAGAAAAGGCCAGAAGTGGCACTCTGGCTCTTGTGGTAGAGTGCTAATCTTGACCAACAACAGATCAGGAACAGTGCCCAGGCCCAGAGTTCAAGCCCCCAGGACTGGCAAAAAAAAAAAAAAAATTGTTTTGAAAGGCATAAATGCTGTAAATGAGGTTGGTACAAAGTAGGAGAGAAAGGAATTGTGTCATCCCTGAAGTGTTACAAAGGGACAGACACTTAATAAATGGTTTTGGTAAAGATTAAACCAAAGGAATTCAGCGATCATAGGACTATGCAGTACGTGTGTGTGTGTGTGTGTGTGTGTGTGTGTGTGTGTGTGTTTCTGAACTTCGTGTTCACTGACTAAACTCTTTAATGAACACTGAGACTAGAATTTGTACCAGACACAAAAGACACCAAAGCAGCTGATGCGATCATTTCTTTCAAAGACGCTCCTCATCTTGCTGTTGGGGTAATTAATACAGCTGTGTGCTAACACTGGAAATTGCCTTTTAAAGTATTGGGGGGAAAAGTAAAGAGAAATTTAAAAATCAGTTATGGCATATAATACCTACATGTTCTGTACTTCTATATTTTTATCATCTGACGTTCAGAAGAAGCTACTGCCATCAATTCTCTAGATCCCTAGATCCTAATTACCTAGAATATTTGATTCTCTGAAAGATGTGAGAATTGCTAAGAATACCTGCTCTTAAACAAATTTTCTTGCTAAGGAGGTTTCATAAAAAAGCAATTTAACTCCAAGCCTCTTATGGGTATGTAAAATGAAAAGAAGGCGTGAGTTTTGCAGATCTATTTCATCCATTGGCTTTATTCCTTTTTCACTCATTTGGTTTCCTTCCTTCCTTTCCTTTCCTTTCCTTTCCTTCCTTATTTTCCTTTCCTATCCCTTCCTTCCTTTCCTTCTTCCCTCCCTCCCTCCCTCCCTCCCTCCCTTCCTCATTTCCTCCCTTCCTTCCTTCTTTTCTTCCTTCCTTCCTTCCTTCCTTCCTTCCTTCCTTCCTTTCTCCCTCCCTTTATGTGCTCCCTTTTTCTTTCTTTCTTTCCTTCTTTCTTTCTGACAAGGTCTTGCCATATAGCTCAGGTTGGCCTCAAACTTCTGACATTCCTGCTTCAGCCACCTGAGATCTAGAATTATGGTTGTGTTCCACCATGCCCTGCTTAGGTTTTTTAAATTATCCATAGAGATTCTGAAGGCAGTGCTCAAAGCACATGATTTAATTGCTCCCTTACTTTGTTTATATCTGTGACTTCCCTGCATCATTACTGGAGATTCTGCGCAGTACAAGGGCTCTGAGGGCAAATAGATGAGGATTACTAAGAAGCTGGATGGTCCTGTTGGCCCACCTCCCCACTCAGGTCAGTGGTAGAAGCAGTTCATATATGCTGACGTCATTCTAACAGCACACAGAACTTAAACCACCCATCTTACACATCTCATCAAAAAAAAGTATTTATGTGAACCAAAAGGAAGTTAAAGATTGTGAATGATGAGCTTGGAATTTGTTAGTAGAGGTTTTTAAATCACAAAACAAGGGTCTTAGCATTTACATAAAAACTATTAGCTTCTAGTCAAGAATCATGAGAATCAACATGAGTCAACTTAACAGTTCAAGCTTTCTGGTTTTGTAAAACCCTGATAAATGCAAAACACATAAACCTCACACAAGGACAAAAATGGGTTGTTTTTTTTGGGGGGGGAGGGAAGCTGACACATCCATATGAATGCATTTTTATAAAGCCTCCTTAGAGAACCAATGTCAAAGACAGATAACCCTCCTAAGGAAACTACAGAAATGCCATTGAGCCTTGAGCACAATCATTCAGACATATACAATGCAGCATTAGGATTGGAAGATAAAGACAGGACTCAGGAATTGGGACTCGCTGAGGCAAGACCCTAAGTCTAAGTGTGAGGGACTGGCTACCCTCCTCTCTCACACTCCTGCCCTTAGCGACTACACAGGGACCCTCTACCAACTGGGCTCTGGAAATATTAAGTGGAAAATTCAAGATATAAGCTGTTGAGATGTTAAAAATAATTCTCATTATAGTACTTTGCCACATGGTTCTTTTACTAGTTATTGCTGTTGATCTCTTACTGTGTCTAATACATATTTAAACTTCATCACGGGTATAGATACGGAAAAATAAGCATAGTGTTTGCAGTTTGGGGCATAGTGTTTGCAGTTTAGGGCATAGTATTTGTGCTTTTAGGCATTCGATGGAGTCTTACAGTCCCCACGGAGAAGTGGGAAGCTGCTGTTGTTACTTTGGAAATTGGAGCTTCAGGAGCCGCAGTAAGGGACAGGGAAGTGAAAGGGGACCAGGAAACCTGGGGAAAGGAAGGCTTTTCCAGCTGACCATTAGTGGAGGTCTGTTTGCTGTTGCAGTATCTACTAGGATGCTTGGAGGATGTATTTGGGAGTTTTCCTCAGGGTGATGTAATAGGAAGCAATGTCCCATCCCACATCCATCAAAGGGGAATGCATGAGCGCTAGTTCTTCTGTGCTTTCAGATTGTGCAAGCCCACAATCTAAACCCGGTGACACGGATTCCCACAACTCTCCTAAGCTGAGGGTCAGAGAGTCGAGTTGAGCCGTTCGGCAGGCTATACCTGCCAGAACTGCCCAAAGCTTTGTAGAACTGGTTATTGCAGCTGGGGTTAGATAAGATGGTTGAAGGATGTGAATGTCAGACCAGAATTTTCTAGCATCCTGATAATACATCTCCCATTCTTAAAACTAAAATAAGCAGAGCATTTTCACAGTAAAACACTGAGATCTGAAACCAACCCTAGATTGTCCTAAGGGGAATCTTTAATCAATAGAAAGCACAGCAAGTGGCTTTGAAGTAATCTGGCACCTTGTGGGAGTGCAAACTAGGACAAGATATTTTCAATTTTGCTAAGCCTCTGTTTCCTCATCTCCAAAAATGGGGACAGACGAGAACTTTCTCATGGATTCTTGAATGCTGAAAGAGATGGTAAGGACCATCGCATTGGTTAGCATTTTGCAAAACAACCACTTATCATAATAATTATGAACAATCCATCAAGGGTGACACACAAGGCAATGTGAAGAGGCACTGCCATTGTGAAGAGGGCTGGATGTCAGTTGCTAGGACCAGGCGACAGGGAGAAAACAAAGGAGGCAACAGCTGGTGGGAGCTAGTGGAGGAGCTTTGCGGGACCCCAGGGGACTGCATTTTGTGCACAGCAATCAAAGCCAAGTTGGGAGTTGAGGTCAGAGATCATGCTGAGGGTAGAGGTCAAGTGTGCAACTTCTGGTCAAAAGCAAGGGGACAGAATGCTGGAAGCAGGAGCTCAAAGCCCTGTCAAGGGTCAAAGACAGGCAAATGGTCCTGCCACCAAATCTGCTGCTCCATTCATTATAGGACTTTCTTGTCAAGAGGCTTATGGTAGATGCCCTGCCACGTTGAAAATGAATAGCTGCTTTCCTAGGTGTAGTTAGCCATCTGTCTGAGGTCTCAAAGACACACAGCCCTGCAGATGATCAAATCATGCAGCAATTAACAAGAGATGTTCTAAATAAAATGATCATATGTTTATCCCAAGAAATTACACACTATTCTCAGACACATACAGCTTAAGGGGTTTTTGCTTAGAATTTACAAGGCATAGCATTTTTTTTCTGATTTCCTGACAGTTTGCTTTATCTTTCTGCCCTGGCTCTGCACATGTAAGCTGATGCTATAGTCAGAGTTCACCTAAAATGTGCTCCCTTAGACTCACTCACTATATATATGTCCTGTCTTCAAATGTTTTTACATTGTTTCACTAGTTACTAATTCCAAACATCTGCCTGTCCATCAATTCCACTATTCAGTTATTTCACTCATTTAGCCAGAAAAGATGCACTACACTTTTCTACATTGCTTTCTGGGTTTTCCCATTTTTTCATTACTTCAAAGGGGTGTCTGTGTAAAATGAAATAATTCACATATAAATCCCTGGCAAAAAGTATGTCTTCCAGCCAGCACCCAGGAGTGACCAACCCATTTTTTTCCATAGCTATGCTGTGCTTTGTAAACAGTTTTGTTTCTGTAATAGATTTATAGTTTATATGTGCCATGTAAGGAGATAACGATGTAGTGATATTACTGAAGTTTTAATTGATTTTGTGTAAAGACTAATGATACTGAAGGTCTTTCTGTGTGCTTCATTGTTATTTGGTATTTTCTCAGTGAAATCCCTCTTTGTATCTTTTGTCCATAGTCATTGGATGGCTAGTATTTTACTGCTGTGTTTTGGGAGGTTCTTGTGTATTTCCGCTGTGTCAAGTCCTGGTTATGTGGGTTCCAACTATGTCCTTCTGATAGATGCACAGTCTATTTTTCATCCTTTTAGTTCATTCTTTATGCAGGTATGAGAGTTAGGTAAAGCTTGAATTCTAACTATGGGTGACTAATTGCTGCAGCACCATTTGTTGGGAATGTTATGATTCCTTTATTCCTTGTTTGCCTTGGTCCCAAACTAATGGAAGCCAGCCACTGGGGTTTCATGCCTATAATCCTAGCTACTCAGGAGGCTCAGATCTGAGGACAGCAGTTCAAAGCTAGCCTTGGCAGGGAAGTCTATGAGTTCCTTATCTGAAGTTAATCACCAAAAAGCTGAAAGTGGAGCTGTGGCTCAAGTGGTAGAGTGCTAGCTTTGGACATAACTGCTTAGCGACAGTGCCCAGGACACACACACACACACACACACACACACACACACACACACACACACACACACACACACAAAGATATTTGGAAAAAACCTTACTTCTTATTCTTTCCAACATTCCAAGGTCCTTCTTTTATTTTTCATGCCTGTTAAAAAATTTCCTCTGGTCATTCTTTTAGCAAGACTTACTAGTGAAAAAATTCTTTTAGTTTCTCTTCATTGGAAGATTTCTTTTATTCCTAAAGAATATTTTCACTCAATGAAGGATTTGGCATGGGCATTTCTTTTCAGCAGTTATAAAAGTTTATAGCATTTCCTTCTGTCATGGTTTTTGATGTGAATCCCAGTGTCGTTCATGCTTGTTTTCTCCTACAGAAAAGTAGCATTTCTCTTCACTCCTTTCAAGAATTTTTCCTTGTCTTTAATATTTAGGTGTCGATGTATGATATGCCTTGATGGAGATTTCTTTGTGTTTATCCAGTCTTGTTTAGCTCAGCTTCTTGATTCTACAGCCCATGTCTTTTGACTACTCTAGTAGATTTTCATCATTTCAATTATATCTGGTCTTTCTTCCATCCCCAACATTCTACTTCCCTTTCTAGCACTTCAGTAAGTCAAATATTAGCTCTTATATAGTTCAGAGGCTGCTTTTGTTTCCAGCCAATTCTTATCTTTGTGCTAAGTTTTCTTTGTTTCACTTTTCAAAAAAGAGATCATATATCTAAAAATAAAATAGTAAAAGATTTCAAACCCTTCCTAATGAATAGGATTGTAAAACATTTCCATCTTAGCTGAGATGTCAGTCCACGCTTCAACCCACAAACTGGTAGGATGGATTTAGAAACAGTTGGAACACGGAGGGTCCCTCAGAAAAATATGAATACATTCATTATATAAACCCACATAACAGGATAGGCACTACTATTCTTACCATTTTACAAATCAAGAAAAAGCTAGGTGTGGTCATAGAAATCTTGGCAGTTAGGCAGCTGAAGCTGGCAACTTGAGTTTGGAGCCAGGTGGGGTTCCATAGTGAGACCTTGTGTTGAAACAAATAAATAAGCAAAAAACAAAAACAAAAAAATATAAGATATGAAACTTAGAAGCAGAGTAACTTGCAAGACTAACAAGACTAATTGGGGTGAAGCAAGAATTGGAATCATGGAGTACTTGTGAGATTGTACATTACCAACCATAGGAGATCCCAGTTATTAAAAATCCATTGCTGGGACACTAGGCTAGGTCTATTCCTAGATTCTATGGGTTCCTTTGACAGCTCACTTTGCCTTGAGAGCCAATCCTCATTTAGCTTTTACTGCAGTTGAGGACATCCTGACCTTGGAATCAGGCATGCATCATGGCTCTCAGCCATTTCCAGGTCCTTTCCTCATTTTCTCCAACACAGGCATCTTTTCTCACTCTCACTTCCAAATCCAGGCATATTTGATATCATCTTGGCATCCTTTTGTTTTTTTAAGACTCAAATGAGATAATGAGATAATATGATTTAAGAGCCTAAGCAATTGACGACCACTTCATATACGGTGGGATAAAATAAGTGGTTCGGGAGGATTACTTGACATTCCCCAGGAATATCAAATAAAATATGTAGGAAGATTTTATAATCTCTTGAATTGAATGCAAATGCAAGGTGTCCTTATTACTCAGAGTTCACACAGTATAACCCGCCTCAAGCTCTCTCTGTGCTAAGCCCCTGGCCTAAGTGTGGATCACTTCTAATTTAGCATTTTATCTAATGATTGGCTTCCTTGTGAGAAGTGCAGGCTTACCACTTTAATTTTTACAATATTTATCCAGGCACGTTAGTGACATGATCACTCTAAGCCGTGCTTTTTATTCACACACATACTGACTGGCATTTGGCAACAACTCTGCCAAAATCGATGCAATTTGCACTCCAGCAATTATCCCATTCATCACCATCCAATTTTCTAAATTGTCTTTAAACAGGGTGCGGTAGGTTCTTGGAGGAGTGATAATAAGCTCTGCAACCAGTCCTACCTGTCCCTCAGCAGCAGTAATTGAAGCTCACCTGTTCTCATCTGGGCCTCCTCTTGTGGGAAGAGAGAGTTTGAATGTGAGAAGCTCTTATTCATTTAGGGGCACACGATCTGGATCAGAATATATCACTCAAGTATTCACAATAACGAATACAAAATGATTCTGCTGTTGTTGTTCAATAGTCTCCTGACATCGAAGGGTGTCAGAATAAATTGAAGTTTACCAAAATGTCAAGAACACAAAATAGCATCTTTCACAGCATATGGGAAACAAAAAAAATATAAAAAATAAGCTATGTTCTTGGAGTTGGTGGCATATTGTGAATGTGTAACAAAAACGAGCAAAAGTTCTCCATTTCCATGTGCTTTTATCTTTATCATCAGAAAGCATTAAACTGTGAGCTATGGAAAATAGACACTCAGTTTGCAAAAGGGAATTAAAGCCGTGGATGAGTGAGCAGATGACAAAACACAGGGCAATTGTATGAGGTCAGATTTGTTTGAATCACATTTCAGGATAGTGATAATCAAGACAAACATTGATTCTTAGATAAAAGGTATTGCTCTCTGATAAACCTAGGAGGTGCTATTATCTCCATTTTTTAGATGGAAAAACTTAGGGCCACAGAGATTAAACAGTGTTCCCATGACAGGGCTGGGATGTAATCACAGATGATATAACTCTAGAACCTTCTAGAAAGTGGCTCACAGAGCAGCACTGTCATTGCCTGGGTTAGAAATGTGGAATCTGGGCTGGGAAGGAAGCTCGGTGGTAACGTGCTTGCCTTGCATGCATGAGGCCCTGGGTTCGATTCCTCAGCACCACGTGAGCAGAAAAAGCCGGAAGTGATGCTGTGGCTCCAGGAGTAGAGCACTAGCCTTGAGCTGAAGTGCTGGGGGACAACTGTCCATCCCAGGCCCAGAGTTCAGGCCCTACGACCGACAAAAGAAAAAGAAAAAAAAAGAAAGGTGGCATCTTACTCAGGCCTATAAAATCAGAAGCTATATATTAATATGATTAATATGATCTCTAAGTGTTTCTCAAGTACATTGCAGTTAGAGAAGCTGCATTGCTCTAGAGCCCAGACACTGGCTCTCAGTCACATGAAAGACCAGATGCATGTGAGTACAGGACTCTTATGGAGGCATAGGAACTAGGAAATACAAGATGGGTAGAACCAGACAGCTGACGGACAGATACTATGATTTTCAAAATGGATACTTAACAGAGGAGGAATTAGAAGACGAAGAACTAGTGTAAAGTGATTTCAAAAAATCTCCAGCAAATTCCAAATTAGAAAGCTCAAAGATGATTATGAAGAAGCATTCGTGGCTTCATTATAGAAACATCTTTCAACCTGGGTTCTTTAGCTTTTAAAATTACTGTTTTATATTTCTGGCAAAAATATTAAGGAAAATACCACAGCTGTATTATTCATGGATGTCAGCAACAAGACAAACACTTGCTCAAATCAGGTTATGCCTATGGGTTAAAGGTCACAAAGGAGAGCTTGGAGGTAGTTTGGTAATTATATTCAAAGAACATTGCTACATGGAAGTGAATAGAATCAGAAAGGTTCTATTCTTGCATGTATCCAGACAAATGTGTATTGAACATACCTGTAATGATGTGCTGGGGATACAGGAATAAATAAGACAATATCGTTATGAAACTTCACAACTAAATGAAGACCATCATATTTGTCATACCAATCAAAAGAAAGCCTTTCTGTACTACTGACGTTTGACAAGAGATGTGAAAATTAAACCAGAAGCAACCATGAGAGGATCTGATGTAAGCACATTTCATACCCAGGAGGAAGGCCTGAGGCTGAGGATGAGTATATCATGTTAGTGGAAGAATCAAGAAGCCTGAGACCCAGTCAGCATAGTCTTGAAAGCCACCAGGAGTGAAATTCAGTGGACAGTTTGATTTGAAGCATGGTCTGGTCCAATTTAATATTTCAAAAAATCAGATTATCACATGGAGAAATGGATCCTAACAAAGGAAAAGCCATTCTAACACAATTTCTGTCCGAAGTTTAGATGAGAACTCTTCAT
The DNA here is from genome assembly GCF_019054845.1 of Dipodomys spectabilis. Classification (NCBI taxonomy): domain Eukaryota; kingdom Metazoa; phylum Chordata; class Mammalia; order Rodentia; family Heteromyidae; genus Dipodomys; species Dipodomys spectabilis. The sequence continues at coordinate 5,921,790 of NW_024870840.1, forward strand.
GCATAGGACTAATTAATAGATATTACTTAGCTGTGTGACCAATATATGACATCATTCTGGTAGAGTTTGGAGAAGAGAAAGATTCCAAAGATTTCTAAAGTTGAGCGTATATCAGGATTGCTCAGGAAATGAAGCACATGTGTACATACATACATACATAAACACATATGTTTTTAATTATACAGTTTTCTGTAATGTTCCAGATTTATCTGTAAGATTGGGATGTAGAAATCTATTTCTTGAAAGGTTAAGTCCATGAACCATCATTTGGGAACTACTGCTATTAGGTAACTTGGATAAGAAGTAATATTTGGGCTTAATATTTAATAGCTCATGGATTTGATTCAGGGACCATACATATTAGAATGAGTGGAATGTAGCAGGGTTTCTTAGAGATAATAGTGGCAAGTTCCTTTAAGATTTAGTGAATGAAATTCTTTTTAAAATTCTTAGTTTTCATGTTCTTTTTTTCAGGCAATTTCTTCTATTTTTTACACTAATTAAAAACAAATATACATGTGGCTTAAGTTTTGCTATTTAAGTAACTTACTATAAGTTTACTATGTAGATAGCTCATTCCAAGACTTGTGAACTTTGGACACATTTTCTAGAATTACATTTTCCATTCCACTGCTGAAGGAGCAGAATGGCAAGAAATATTAGCTATCATAAATCTAAATGCACACAGCAAGAAAATATATTGAGAACCTAGAATAAGCTTTAGTGCATGAATGGGGGGAATGTGTGGTGGGGGACTGAAATCAGCAAAGGCTATCTGGAGTGAATACTAAAAGGAGCTTAAGTTTAACTAGAAAAGTGACTTTTACATGAGGTAAGAAGAACCCATGTGAGTTTCATAACACATGATCATGGAGACCTACAGCCAGACTGATAGAGAAGAAAAAAAAAAAAAAAAAAAAAAAAGCCAGAGGAAAAAAAAGCCAGAACATCAGGGCACCAAGTGTAAGGCCCTGTTAAGAGTGGCATGGTAAAAGAATTCCACATTCAATGTTGTTGTAATACATTGACAGACACAGATGGAGATGTAGGCATGCATGTCTCAAGTAGAAAATTTAAGATACCTTAAATGCTGATCGTGCAACAGACACTTCTGTACGTTCTTACCATGCCTATACTTTCATCTTCATAACTCCCTGAGAGATTGACGCTAGAATTATTTTATAATAATTTATTCCATTCTACAGAAAATAAAACTGAAAGATGGAAATTTGATTCAGTCAGCCTAGTTATCTCAGCTTGGTGCTAGGACATATACTCTTTTTTTATTGTCAGGGTGATGTACAGAGAGGTTACAGTTACATAAGTAAGGTCATAAGTAAATTTCTTGTCAAACTTTCCCCCTTCCCTCATTTTTCTCCTACTTTCCTTCCAAGTTGTATAGATCACTTCTAATATATTGTCTTGTGAATATTGCCGTTACATTGGTTTCCCCCTTATCCTTTGTCTCACCATTCTGTTGTTCCCTTCCCTTCCCTAATTCAGATAAATATATATATACAATACCAGGGGACTAAAATCAAATACAATGACAACAGGGGATATACCATACAAAAGAAACAAGAAATCACGTAGTCCATTAAAAACAATGACAAAAGTAAAACCTCGTGTTCACGTCTTAGAGTTCATTTTGCTTAGGATCATCTTATACGGTCAGCCCTACATAGCTATTGAGCCATTCTGCTCATTCGCTAAGATTATCCTAGACGTTTACTAATTATTGCAAATAAGGGTAACCATGGGACCCTACACAATACCTGTCTCAAGAATATTGTGTAATAATGTGGTTTGTTCTGATTGTAACCAGGGAAGATGGGAAGAATGTTTAAGCTGGAAACATGATTTGTATATGTTTATATTATGCTTCCAAGAAATTTTTGCATCATAAGTGAAATCTTAACCCCAATTATGTCTTGAATTTTGTAATACATTCAGCAACTGAATGAAAAGATTTGATTTAGATAATGAAAAAACCAAGTAAGCAAGCGGTACAGGAAGGATGGCTTCCTGAGCCTTTGAGATTTCTTTATGTTCTTGCAATAACTGTGATGAGTCCCTTACCTAATCTAGGATGCTATGTTGATAATTTGCTCTGCCTTATTGAATGTTCTGATGATTGTGTGGAATCCTCAAACCAAAGCCAAGAGATCAAGTTCACCTTGTTCAACAGCCCTCAAAGAGACACGTGATCCATAAGTTACTTTTTCATGTCAGTGATTTGTCACTTGTATAGAAGGTGTGAGGCCTTGAGAAAAACTTTGGACACTTTTAGTGTTCATATTGTACCTTAGTGAGTCAAAGAAGTTCACTGATAGAATGACTCATCCATGGTTGGGGGGCCTGAAAATGCAAAGACACAAAGGCATAGGAATTCAGTGCAAACTAAAACTGGCCCTCTATCTATTGTGGTTTTAGTCTAGGCCCTTGGTGGGCAAAGATGAACAAGCATGTCTTAAAATCCAGTGAGACAAATGGACATAGGGGATAATAATAGAGATATCTACAGAATGATACAGAGAATAATGGCAAGGAATGATACTTGTTCCGTTCTGGGAATTCACAAGACGTTTCCTAGAAGAGATAAGCTTTAACAGAACACTGAAAGATGAGTCAGACATAATGAGCCTGTGAAGAGTGGTATGAGTGTTCCAGTTGAAGGACTAACTCCCCCAGAGATAGAGCCAGAAGCACATGTGGAGATTCAAAGGCTATTGTAACAGAGGTTTAAAAAGAAATGGAGTTCTTGGGAGAAAACACTGGAGATGGATGTCAAACAAGAGCTGGATAATGAGTTCAGTATTTCATTCTCTAAGTTGATAGAGAGTTCTGAAGGGTTTAAAGCATCTTAGATTATGGCAGCTCCTATGTAGTTACTAAGGTAGTAGGGAGAAGAACCAATTAGGAATAAACCAGGAGCAGGAGTTAGTGGCACAGTTCTACATCTGAGACAAAAGGATATGGAGTTCGAGGCCAGCCTGTGCTGGATAGTAAGAACCTGTCTTTAAAAACAAAGCAACAAAACACTACCAACAACCACCATAACCAATGTTCATCATGGTAAGAAAAGTTGGGGTGACTAGAAGGAGATTCACTTAAAAACTAGTACAGAAAACTGGCTTGCCTTGGTGGTAGACGGGATATGTGTAAGGGTGGGTAGCGATAGAGAAATTATGACAAATTTTGGAGTTGCTTAAAGTAGGATGCCACCAACAGCTAGAAAACAAAGGAGAAGTACAAGCTGATAGCTCGGATCACTTTTGAGCATGTTGTTCAAGGTTCCCATGTTACATTCAGGCTGAGAGGTCTAGGCTATGGCTCAAAAGAAAGTTTGGGGCCAGATATCAGAGTGCAGGTGTAGTTGAATCAGGGAGACTGGGAAGGTTATCTAGGCACATTTAAAAGAGGTCTGGTGCCATTAACTCACTGGGATTTTCCCAATGTATGTCTGCTGCCTTGTCAGACCAAAGTCACCTGTTATCTGGGGCTAGCTTGAGAAAAAAGTCATAACCTATTTCCATCTCAGGGACTCAGGTTTAGGGAAAAAGCGAGTTACTCAGTTAAGGAGATACATAAAAATTCCTAAGCCCACAGGGCAAAAACCAGTTATTTAAGGAAACTTTTGAGTGCCATCTCTTGCGAGAATATGGGTGATGCAGAATATCTGCCTTTTATTTGTCCTTGTGTGTTGGAGGTTATAATGAGACAGGAGGGAAATGTGCAGAGGTGAATGACTTGTCACAGACAGGGTCTGACAACCTGCCCGTCGTCATTAATTTCAGAAGCCTCAGATCTGGAGAATTTTCCAGGTTCCAAGTAATTGCTGCCTCTGTTGCTTTGTTTCCAACCCTCAGAAAAGTGTAAATTATCTCAAAGGCCACTGGGCAAATGTTGCCTTGCCCTTGGGAGTAACCTAGCCCTGGAGAAATATCACTTGAGAGGCATCAAATTCCCTGAGCTTGTCCACACATGTCAGCGTGTGAGAGCTCCTGAGGAAATCGAGATTACAGAAGAAAATATCATCAGATAGCATGCAGGTCTGTCTTTCCCACCTCCCAGGCCTTTTGCTACTGAGCAGATGGTGTCATGGCACTTGTTAGATGCCTGGGCCTGATTCAAGAGCCTATCTTTGCTTTCACTGAGGCAACTGAACTGAAGGGGACCTGGAGAGAATTAATAAACCTCAATATCCCTCTAACATCTTTTCCCTGTGTGATACATCCATTCTCACCTGCTGCTCTCATATTGTACCCCTTTCATCCCTCTGTCTCTTATCGAAAGCCTGCAGAGCTGGAACGTTGCCTCGATCATTCTTAACAGGCTGCACACACAGTCAGACTTTGGCAAATAGTCATGCTCTTCCACTGGAAATCTTTTTCCCAGAGCCTCTTCCCACGTGCTTCCGGGCCAGCAAGGGTTAACTAGAATCCACCCACCAGTCCATCCCTGCAAGACTGACTTGCTTCTACTTGCCTAGCTTGGAACTTCTGCAGCCTGTCAAAATGACTTTTAGATCTGGGGAAAGGAACCATGGGATAACTGTCACAGCCATGGCTGGTGACGAGTGACAGCAAGAGTAACAGTTAATTACACTGAAAAGTGCCCTTTAATTAATAATACACCTTACTTCTTAAATACATTTATACCCTGTGATATCTGTCTGCTAAAGCTACTTATAGATCCTCTCCTGAACCAGGAGCCATGATTCGTCCCAGTTCAAGGGCTTAGAAGGATACTGATGGAAGAGAGGACTCTATTCCTGGCTAGGGTTTGAAGAAACCCTACTACTACTACTACTGGCCGTGTGCTAAGAAGAATATTAATAGCCCCGCCAAAGATGTTAGTCAGTGTCAACACAACTCAGCATCTTTGTGGGTCATGAGTTCGTTGTATCTTACTCATTTAATGAATGAATAAATGATAGATAGATGGATGGATGGATAGATAAATGGATAGATGAATAGATAGATGAATGAAGGTTACTTTTGTGTCAGTTTTTTCTGGCTGACAGGGCCAGTACAGCTGGACAAATTATTATTCTAGATGTTTACTGAAGGTACATTTCAGTGGAGATTAACATTTTGAGTAATGCAGGTTACTATTCAAAATGTGAGTAAAGCTCATTTGCTCAGTGAAGGCCTGAAGAGAACAAATAGTGACCTTCTCTAAGCAAGAAGAAATTCTGATAGTAGCTGGGCTCCCATCCCTGTATCCTGGGCTGTTGACCCACTCCAGCAGATTCTATTCATACCAAGCTTCTACAGCTACATGAGAACATTCCTTTAAAACATTCTCTTCTTCTCCATCTCTCCCACCCCACTCCTGGTCATCCCTCTCCCTCCCGCGCCCCGCTCCCTGCCCGTCTCAACTCCTTTCTTTCTACTCATCTATGTCCTTGCATTCATGAGTGAACACTGGTCTGTCTCAGTCAGAGTTCTACAGGGAAAAAGAAGAAAGACGTACATCTAGTTATATACACAAACCTTTGATCATTTCAATAGATGATGGTTTAAATAAGTCTTTGCTTTCTGACCAATTCTTAAAAGGACATACTTAATGCCAGGCTGCTACAGGCCAGCCCTGTGGGTTAGCTCCTGACTGTAAAACATAAGCCTCCTTCTCATTATTCAAAGGAAATCACCTCTTGCCTTTCTGGAGAACAATTGCTCCCTTTAACTATTTGCCTTTGATGGCTCTACATTTTTGCCTCCACAGTCTGTTTGAATAATCAGTACTCATCCATTAGACCCTACACAGAATGCCAGTTGTAAAATGTGGTCATCATCCCCTCTACTGCATCACCATGGCTTGCAATGAAGAGAAATGTGTGGGGTAACCAGGAAAGTAGCTGCCATTGTAGTAATAAAGAAAAATGGTCAGGGGTAACCAGGGGAATGGAGCCTGTACTATTTCCTCATATAATTCACATGAAGTAATTACTTTTTTTTTTTTTAAAAAAAAAAGATCCTTCCTTGATTTTGTCTTTGTAAATCCCTTCCAAATTCCTTGCATTCATCACAAAGTAGAAAATTGAACATGTGTAATAAATTAAAAAGACGCAAGATCTCATTTTTTAACCATTAAAAAGACTAATGTGCTAGTCTTAAAAGAAAGAAAGAAAGATTGTAGAATTAATAAAAAGGATAATAGGCTGAGAGGTCATTCTTTCTTGTTATTATTTTTGTCTTTACAGACTCAGCTTTCTGTCAGCTACATAGAAAGCCAGCGTCCCAAAGGAATTGGCTTCAAACACATACGGTATGCCACCAGAGTGACACCTGCTTTCGTGCAGAAGTGGACTTGAGGCCAGCACACCTCTTCTCATCCTCTGTGTAAGATCAGGACACAGGGCAGCGGAGCAGCCGAATGCCCAGTGTACAAAATAAGCACAGGGAGGGCGATGTTTATAAAGCTGCCCTTTTTCTGGGTTTTCTATTTTCAGCAGTGTAATCTGATTGGAGCTTCTCTAGATGTGGACCCTAGAAAGATTAGGAAAACTCCACATTTGCCCAGTGTGTTGGAGCACACATGTAGTCCTAGCACTGAGGTGGGGACAGGGGGTGGAGCTAAGGCAGGAGGATTATCAGTTTCCAGCCAGCCTGGGGGGCTACATACTCATAGTTTAATCTCAATTTGTGGGCTTTTTTTTAAATAAGAAAAAGAAAACTTCAAATTTCATTTTTAAAAACATCAAAAGATTTATGAATAATGACTGAATTCACTACAATAATTATGTGTAATTAGTGACATGAATTTCCATCATATTATTATTTTAACAGTAGATCCAGAAACTTCTTTTTATACCTTTCTTTTCCTGTACCTCATGTAAGTGGGATTTAGTGATTTGCACCCAATGAACAAGAGAGTGATATATTATTTGCAATGAAAGTAAAACACCCCCAAAGTCTATCAAATGATGAATAGACAAAATTGATTCAGTGGAATATTATTTGGCCTTGAATAAAATCCTGATGCTTGTTACACCAGGGGAATACCTTGAAGATATCCTATCACTGGACATATGCCAGACCCAAGAGGTTAAATACCTGAATGACCCACACAGGAAGCACCTAGTAGGAAACTTCATAGTGAACACACATAGAAGCTTCTGGAGCTAGGATTTGAGACAATCGGCAGTTACTATTTCATGGGTATACAGCTTCTGTTAGGATGATGAAAAGAACTGAAAATGGATGGTAGTGATTCATAAGCACGGGAATGTGTGAATGTCACTGAATGATACACTTTTTTTTCTTTTTCTTTTTCTTTTTATTGTGACAATACCATACAGAGGGGTTACAATTACATGGGCAAGATAACGAGTACATTTCTTATCAAGCATTGTTGCCTCCTCTTTGTTTCCCCTTCCCATCCCTTCCCATACTCCTCCCACCTCCCCCTACCCAATCCTCCCCCCCAACAAAGTAGTAGAATTCGTTTTTCGACATAACGACTTGTACATCTCATTGTTGCAATGGGTCCACCTGTATCCCTAGTTAAACAATTTGTTTTTGCCCTTCCCCTCCACAAATTATACCATCAAATACAGTGAAAGCAGGGGTTATACCGGGGGCGGAGGGGGGAGGGAGGGACATACAAAGCCACATAGAAATCATCTTAAACATGTGTTAGAAACAATTGCATGAAAGAAAAAAAAAACATTTGAATACTTATCTTGGGGTTCATTCCTCTAATATCAACTTTTCTGACATTTTCTGCTTGTCTCAGACATATACTAGTTATTGCAAATAAGGGAAACCATGGGACCTATGTTTCTCTGGGCCTGGCTTACTTCACTTTTGAGCTGAGTTCACTGGTAAATTCTACGTTACATATATTTTACCACAGTTTAAAGAAAAAACCTCTGCTCCCCACAAAGGACTATAGGTTCCACCAGCTCTGTCTCTCCTCTCTTTCTTTATCTTTGACCACTCACTTTGGGAGAAACAGTACTTTGTCCTGAGGCCCCCCAGGCAGCGATATGGAGTTGAGCTGAGACTTCCACGTAGCACTATGAGCCAGCAAGGACTCCATGCATCTCGAAGCCAGTTCTCCTGGCCCAGGCCCATTTCTCTAGAAGGGACGACTTCCTGAGACACCTTGAGCTAGAGTGGCCTCCTAACACACACTGGATGTCTGACGCTCACAGAGTGGGTGATAATACCTGTTTGCAGTTCTAACCAACTAAGCTTGAGTCCTGGTGTTAATCCTAGTTACTCAGCAGGCAGAGTTCTGGATTATCACAGACTAGGCAGAAAAGTTCATGAAACTCCATCTCTAATAAACCAGCAAACAGTGGAGCTAGAGGTGTGTCTCCAATGGAAGAGCACCAGCAGAGCAAGCAAGCATGAGGCCCTGAGTTCAAACCCCAGTACTGGTTTAAAAAAAGTTTAAAAAAATAATTTATATATACCAAAATGAACACTAATACTGAATACTATGAAGTGACAGTAATATTAAGTAATAATACCTATATATAATAAATGAGGGGGTTGGAAATGTGGTAGAGCGCTTATCTAGCATGCATGAAGCCCTGAGTTTGATTCCTCAGTACCACATAAACAAAAAGCCAGAAGTGGTGCTGTGGCTCACATGGTAGAGTACTAGCCTTGAGCAAAAGAAGCTCAGGTACAGTGCTAAGGCCCTGAGTTCAAACCCCAGAACTGGCAAAAAAAATTAAATAAATAAAATAAAGTAGGAAATGCTAGCTACTGAAGCTGGGGGAAATATCTACATCCTGATCCTGTTTGCATTCTTTCCTGCATTCATGTTAAGTTTTCTAAAATGTGCCTGTCCCCTCTCAGCTCCTACATGTTCTTTCCCACACTGGTCTTAACTATAGTACATTATTACTTAACTATAGTACAATATTGCTCCATCTGTGTACAATAACTCAAAATTGACACTTCAAATGTATAATCGGGAGTTTTGACTGTGTATTGGGGGTTCCAAATAATATATATGTGATTGTGGGAAAACATGACACGAAATGGGAACTAGGTAGAGTAATACCTGCTCCTATTTCTTTTCTCTTTCTCCCTCCTCACACTCTTCATAAAGTACTGATAGAATGGTGAAATCAGTTTGTACACTTCTGTAGAGCTTACAATGATAATACATACAGCAATAATGTTTCATCATCATTCACTAACATCTTGTACAGACTGGATAAGGTTGTTTATCAGAAACACATGGAAGGTAAGGCTTAGGAATCTGATTGTCCCAGGAAGAGTGGTACCTATCTGCAGAATAGCTCAGCTGTGGAAGACTTGTTTAGCTACAAAAGAAAGAGTGAAGAAATTAGCCAAAATCACTGAATATTACTACAGTACTTGGGAGGCTGAGGCAGAAGAATAATGACTTCAAAGCCAGTTTTGCTCACAAAGCAAGATCTTCTCTTAAAAATAAAGGAGAAGAAATGCATGCTATGTTCTGGAGATAGGCATTAATGCTTATATTCTGAATACTGAATATTATAGAATACTCGTGGTGAAGTCTGGCTCAGATTCTTTCTCTTGTAATTGTTATTATAATGGTGATACACAGTTACAGAAGTCAGGTTATGAGTACCTTCCTTTTTAGACAGTGTCACCCCTTCCCTCACTCTCTTCCAGTTTTTCCCTCCCATCCCCACCCACAAATTTTATAGTTCAACACAGTGTCTAGTGAGTACCACTGTTACATTTGTTTACCCTTTATCCCACCATTTCTGTATCCCACTTGCCCTCCCAAAGACAGATAACCAAATAAGACAAGAAGAAAAACAAAAGCAAAAACAGCAACGAAGAAAAAACCCTCTTGTTCCCATTTCCTGGAGTTCATTTCAATAAATATTATTTTATATGATCAGAGGCACTTAGAGTCATTGAGTCTTTGTGTTCCTCTTCTAAGAGTATTCTCCTTTGGTCTCACTGTGTGTGAATGTCTATAATTTACCATGTTCTGGTGTATATTAGATCTAGCTTCTGCATGTGAGGGAACACATGTGCCATATGTCTCTCTAAGCTTGGCTTACCTCACTTGACATGATTAGTTTTAGGTCCATTTATTTCCCTGTAAATGACATAATATTATTCATTCGAATGGCTGTGTAAAATTGTATTGCATATAGGTACCACGTTTTTTTTTTGGATCCACTCATCTATTGTAGGGCAACTGGGCTGTTTCCATAACAGTGGCTATTGTGAATAATGCTGGCTCAGATTTTTACAGGTATCAGATAGGTAAGACATCAATAGCACTGATACCACAAGACTTCTGGCATTTTTTTTTAAATTTTATTGTATTTTATTTGAGAACATACTGTACAGAGGGGTTACAATTACATGGGCAGGATAATGTATACATTTCTTACCAAGCATTGCAGCCTCCTCCTTTGTTTACCCTTCACCTCCCTTCCCAGCCTCCCCCCTCCCTCCCACCCAATCTTTCCCCCCTTTCCCCCCCACACACCGACACTGTAAAGCTCATTTTTGACATGACATTTTGTACTTCTCATTGTTGCAACAGGTCCACCTGAATCCTTAAACGACTTGTTTGTCCCCATCTCCTCCACAAGTTATACTGACATCAAATATAGTGAAAGCGGGGGTTACACTGTGGGGGAGGGACATACAAAGCAACAAAGAAATAATCTTATAAATGCGTTAGAAACACATGCATGAAAGAAAAAAAAACATTAAAATACATATTTAAGGGTTCGTTTTCCTAACATCACATTATCTGACCTTTTCCGCTTGACTCATACATATACTAGATATTGCATATAAGGGAAAACCATGGGACCTATGTTTCTTTGGGCCTGGCTTACTTCACTTAATATAATTTTTTCCAAGCCTTTCCATTTCCTAACAAATGGGGAAATGTCATTCTTTCTGAAGGAGGCATAGAATTCCATTGTGTATATATACCACATTTTCTTGATCCATTCATCAACTGAGGGGCATCTGGGTTGGTTCCATATCTTAGCTATGGTAAATAATGCTGCAATAAACATAGTTGTGCTGGTAGCTTTAGTGTGGTCTTGTTTGTAAACATTTAGGTAAATGCCCAAAAGTGGGATTGCTGGGTCATAGGGGAGTTATATGTGTAGTCTTTTGAGGAACCTCCATACTGCTTTCCAAAGTGGTTGAACAAGTTTACATTCCCACCAACAATAAAGTAAGGTTCCTTTCTGTCCACATCCCCTCCAGCATCTGTTGTTGTTAGAGTTCTTGATTTTTGCTGTTCTAACTGGAGTGAGGTGATATCTCAATGTTGTTTTGATTTGCATTTCTTTTATGGCTAGGGATGTTGAACATTTCTTCATGTGTCTATTGGCCATCCTTCTTTCTTCTTCAGAGAAGCTTCTCTTTAAGTCTTTCGCCCACTTATTTATTGGGCAGTTGTTTCTTTGAGGATTTGTTGTTGGAGGGTTTAATTTTTTGAGTTCCAAGTATATTTTAGATATGAGACCCTTGTCCGTTGTATGGCTAGTAAAGATCTTCTCCCAATCCGTGGGCTTTCTATTGATCTTGCTAGCTATGTCATTTGCCCTGCAGAAGCTCTGCAACTTTATGCAATCCCATTTGTCCAACCTTTCTTTGATTTGTTGTGTTTCCGGGTCTCTATTCAGAAAATTTCGGCCTGAGCCAAGGAGACCTAGGGTTTCTCCTATTCCATCCTGTAATGTTTTCAGAGTGTCTGTTTTGAGTTCAAGGTCTTTGATCCATTTGGAGTTGATTCTGGTGCAAGGTGATATATAAGGATCTAGCTTTAGTTTTCTACATGTAGTTAACCAATTTTGCCAGCACCATTTACTGAAGAGGCTGTCTTTCTTCCATTGTATTGTTTTAGCTCCCTTATCGAAGATTAGATGGCTATAGGTCTTTAGGTTCATTTCTGGGTTTTCAATTCTATTCCATTGGTCCTGAGGTCTGTTCTTATGCCAATACCACGCTGTTTTGATTACTATGGCTTTATAGTAGAGTTTGAAATTTGGTATTGATATTCCTCCAGCAGTGTTCTTTCCATTGAGGAGCGTTTTTGCTATTCGGGGTCTTTTATTGTTCCATATGAATTTTTGGATTGCCTCTTCTATTTCCTTGAAGAATGAGGGTGGAATTTTGATAGGTATTGCGTTGAATTTGTAGATAGCCTTGGGAAGTATTGCCATTTTCACGATGTTAATCTTTCCAATCCAGGAGCATGGGAGGTTTTGCATATTTTAAGTTCTGTGTTGATTTCCTTTTTCAAGATTTTAAAGTTTTCATCATAGAGGTCCTTCGCTTCTTTAGTTAAGTTAATTCCTAGGTATTTTATTTTTTGTGGGGCTATTACAAATGGGGTTGCTTTCCTAATTTCAGCCACACTTTTCTCATTGTTGGCATACAGAAAAGCCATTGATTTTGGGGGGTTAATTTTATAACCTGCTACTTTGCCAAAGTTTTGAATCAGCTTGAGTAATTTGGGAGTGGAGTCTATGGGATTCTTTAAATACAAGATCATGTCATCTGCAAAGAGGGAGAGTTTTATTTCTTCTTTCCCTATTTGGATCCCCTTTATGTCTGCATCTTGTCTTATTGCTGTAGCTAGGCATTCTAATACTAGATTGAAGAGAAGTGGAGAGAGTGGGCATCCTTGTCTTATTCCTGAGTTAAGAGGAAATGGTTTTAGTTTTTCACCATTGAGTATAATGCTGGCTGTAGGTTTGTCATATACAGCCTTTATTGTATTGAGGAATGTTCCATGGATTCCTAATTTTTCCAAAACCTTCATCGTAAAGGGGTGTTGGATCTTGTCGAATGCTTTTTCTGCGTCTATTGAGATAACCATGTGGTTCTTATTCTTGCTCCTGTTGATGTGATGAATAATATTAATTGATTTGCGTATATTGAACCAGCTTTGCATCCCTGAAATGAATCCTATTTGATCGTGGTGTATGATTTTTTGGATGAATTGTTGAAGTCGATTGGCCAAAATTTTGTTGAGAAGTTTTGCATCAATATTCATCAAAGAAATGGGTCTATAGTTCTCTTTCTTTGATGAGTCCCTGCCTGGTTTTGGGATGAGGGTTATGATGGCTTCATAGAATGTGTTCGGTAGTGAGCTTCTCTTTCAATTTCATTGAAGAGTTGGAGGAGAATTGGTGTGAGCTCTGCTTTGAAGGCCTTGTAAAATTCCGCTGTAAAACCATCTGGTCCTGGACTTTTCTTAGCTGGGAGGTCTCTTATTGCTGTTTCTATTTCAATGCTTGATATGAGCCTGTTAAGATAGTTTAACTCATCTTGGTTTAGTTTTGGCATGTCAATATTTGCTAGGAAAAGGTCCATTTCTGTCAAGTTCTCAAACTTATTAGCATAAAGTTTTGAGAAGTATTCCCTTATAATGTTCTGAATCTTGGTTGTTTCCGTGGTGATGTTTCCATTCTCATCTCTGAGTTTATTAATTTGGGTGTGTTCTCTTCTTTTTCTGATAAGATTTGCTAAGGGTCTGTCAATTTTGTTAAGTTTTTCGAAGAACCAGCTCTTGGTTTTGTTGATTCTTTCTATAGTTTTTTTGGATTCTAATTCATTTAATTCTGATTTAATTTTGATTATTTCTTTCCATCTACTGGATTGGGGTTTATCTTGCTGCTCTTTTTCAAGGAGGTTTAGATGTGTCATTAAATTGTTAGTTTCAGATCTCTCCAATTTGTTGATGTAGGAGCTCAGAGCTATAAACTTGCCTCTGAGTACTGCCTTTGCTGTGTCCCAGAGGAGCTGGTAATTTGTGTGTTCATTTTCGTTGAATAGCATGAACATTTGAATTTCCTTTCTAATCTCTTCCATGACCCACTCATGATTCAGCAGTGTGTTGTTCAGCCTCCATGTGATACCGGACTTTCTTTGGTGGCTTTTGGTGTTGAGTTCTAATTTTATTCCCTTGTGGTCAGAGAGAATGCAAGGTATAACTTCAATGTTTCTGAATTTAGATAAGTTTGCTTTGTGGCCTAAAATGTGGTCTATTTTAGAAAACGTTCCATGTGCTGCTGAGAAAAACGTGTATTCTGATGCTGCTGGGTGAAATGTTCGGTAGATGTCTGTTAAGACTTCTGGCATTTTAAGTCTTCCATTCATCCTCTCTTGCAAACTCCTCATAGACAAGAGAAAGTCATTACAGTGTTAGCATCTTCGATTGTTTAAGGCTTTGCAAAGTAAGGTGAAGTAGGAGGCCGTAGATTGGGCTCTCCTGGCTGCTAGTTTTACAAGGTAATCAGATACAATCTTGGGCATGACTTTAGTCTCTCTGGGGCTTCCTCAATGGTGTCTCAAGGGCTCCTTCTACTCAGGACGTCTAAACTGAATGAGATGATCCTTTGAAACTCCTTCCAGCTGGGTAATCTTTAATTCTGTGGGTTGGTCTGGATGCCCCCAGGCCTTCCCCTAGGACATTCCTAGAAAGCCTTCCTACTATGGCAACTGAGATGGATCAAATCACTTCCCCATCTCATCATTTGTCTTCCAAGAGCAGAAGTTTAGCTGGTCTGAAAAGTCCATAACTATGAGTCAGTTTAAAAGCAAACAGTTTGTGAATATCTATTGTCCAGGTTTGTTTTTAAGTCTCATCTCAGTACTCCTACCGAGTAGGAAATGCCTAGCTGCATGTCCCATTTCATCAGATGACAGGCCTGGGAAGTATACCTAGAGAGACAAGGACACTTACATAAAAGTCAATCTGCTACATGTACATGGATGGCATAAAGCTAAGAAGGAATGATTTCCAGAGGCTCAACTATGTTACTTTCAACATTTTGGCAAGGACTCTGACAGCAAATGAGGTTAGCTAGTACTCAGAACATCTTCAAGGAAAGTGAGACAGCAAGTAATTGCTTTCCCTACCCCCTACCCCCAAAAAAAACACTGGTTCTATTTCTCATCAAATGGAAGAATCCTTGCGTGTGAGTTTTCAACCAGACATGTGGGCAGATCTCAAAGTCAGATCTGATAGTGGCTTAAGGGTTGATAGCTTCCCCAGGGAGGAATGGAACAATTTGCTGGAAACTTCCCATCCCCATCATTTGACCTTAAAGCTTCAGAAGAAATGAAAAGAAGAATCTCTTGACAAAAACGAATGGGGATCCCTGCTGTCATGTATTACTGTTCCTTTAAGATCCCATGGAAATAAAAGATAGGTCAAATCTATTAAGAGAGTAGAAGAGGCATTTCCCTCAGGAAAACTAGAGAATAATAGAAAAGGACCTTTTCTGACAAAGCATGAGTATCTTTTGGTGTGTTTGATTTTTTTGTTTCATATTTATTTGCTTTGAGTGAGGGAGAAATAATTTAATTTGGGTATAAGAATAGTTCATTACTGAAAGAAAAAGGGAGAGAACTTCAAAGATGGGGCCCCCTGCAGTTCACACATTGTATGAACTTACCCTGGGTCCCTTGGCCTTTCCCATTCCCTTTCCTTTGGTAATTCTCCCTTTATCCTCCCAACCTATAGAGAATAATCAGGAAGCTGAGTTCCAACGGCCCTGTCTTGAAAGACACTTTATTGTTCTCTCCAGCTTCCCAGTAGACTGTACCACTAGAATTATTTCTGTCATTGGGGAGGCAGATGGGGGTGGGGGTGGAGAGTTGAGCAAACCTTTCTCCAAATTACAACATATTTTTGTATTAATACACGACAGGCCATCTGTTTAGCTCCTGAAGTAGAGAGGATTTACTAGACATCTAAGAGTCCTTCACAAAGGTCCTCACAAAAGAAACTAGAGATAGTACAATGATTTCTAAACTCACAATTTCTGGCTTACTGCTGATGTTCTCCATATATTGCCAGTGTTTGGTTATATAGACAAAGGAGAAGTGAAAGCTTTTATATTTCAGCTGACCTTTCAAGAGACAAGAAGTAATTTTGTTTGAATTCTCCATTTCAGTACAAGACAATAACAGCTGGGCAGGGAGTTTGCCTAACAGTTTGTAAGCTTTATACTCAACTGCAGTTGTTGGATTGACATTTTATATTAAATCAATAGAGCATTGTTATTGAGACCCCAGACCATTGCAACTTCAAGAAGATACTTTACCAAGTAATTGTTGCTAGATTTCTAGTGTTCCCACAACTGTACAGTCTAATGCTCCATTAGAAGGAAGGAGACATTCTAGCAGAATGATCTGGAATCTGAAGTTCTGGATTTGAAGATTCACTGCATCACTTACTTATAAACGGTGCAATATTGAGAGGGCATAGAATAGAGGGTAAGAATAGAGGCTTTGAGCACAGACTGTCTCCTAAGGTCCAGGTCGCAAACTGATGCAAGTAAAAAATGCTTTTTCTACAGTGACTGGCATATAGTGTGAAGTAATTGTTAGTTATAGTGACATTCATTCTTTCTAAAAATATCTGCCCACAGCACCAAAGCCAGAAGAAAACAACAAATAAAAGTGAGCTAATCCAGGAGCACTCTAGGAAAAGTTCCAAATTTGGTACATGTGAGAAGCAGGTAGCCCGTCAGCCTCCTTGATATTCTGCTCTCTCCTGCCAGAAGTTGACATTCCTCCTGTAACTCTGAACCCTAGCTCCAAAGATTTTTCCCTCTGTCCCTCTCTATACCCACCCTGATCAATGAAATTCCATCTACAACTACTCTACCATGGTAGAGTAGAATGACTTGGTCATTCTAGGATGACAATTTATTTTTAATAAATCACATCTGCTTTAAGGTATTAATGGAAGTTGTTAATTTATAGTTGTGATCTTCAGGTATTATGTATACATTGTACAAAATATAGGTTGACTTTTTTTCTGGGATGAAAGATCCAAATTGAGAACTTCAGGTACTCTTGGGGTAGGTAAGGATATTTTAAGGCAGGTGGAACATTTGTTTTTACTTGAATACCAGCTAAACTGCTATTTGGGCATCCCAAATAGCACTCCTAGAGTTGAGTGTTTCATACAAAAGGAATATAGACAGGTTTGGGGACGGAAGTACAACACTGTGCTTAAATACATTATTAGGTTGACAGGCATGACATCAAGGCCCAAGTGTTACTGGCCTTGCAGCGGCAGGGTTGCTGTCAACAAATCATGACAAATTGAACCAGCCAAATCTTTCAATCACAACTGGTTTTCATGAAGACACAGATATATACCTGCTGGATGTTCCAAACGGGAAACCCGAGGCCGAAAAATAATGCTAGCAAGCAGAGAAAAAGAAAATGCCAAAGGCCCAGCCTTAGCTTCCATCCTCTATCAAAAGGAGTCAAGAGGAAGGGGACTTAAGTTCTAGGTCCATCCCTGCTACTAATTGTCTACGTCTCTTTGAGCAAGCCATTACCTGCTCTCAAGTTTCTATTTATAAAACTGAGGGCAAGCCGGGCGCTGGTGGCTCACGCCTGTAATCCTAGCTACTCAGGAGGCTGAGATCTGAGAATCGCGGTTCAAAGCCAGCCCGGGGAGGAGAGACCGTGAGACTCCTATCTCCAATAAACCAGCAGAAAACCGGAAGTGGCGCTGTAGCTCAAGTGGTAGAGCGCTCGCCTTGAGCTGAAGAGCTGAGGGACAGCGCCCAGGCCCAGAGTTCAAGCCCCACGACCGACAAAAAAAAAAAAAAAAAAAAAAACTGAGGGCAGACCAAGAACATCATCTTGTCACCTTTTTCAACTGGGAAGTTCCCATGTGGTTTGGGGAAACCTAAAGTCCCACAGGGCAATTCAAATGCCACTCCAGTAAAAGGCAACAGTCTTCTAATCATAAGAAGTTATAAGGAAATCAAGATGCTGAGATCAATGCAGGAGAGACAAGTAATAAGGGATACAATGAAGAGTACAAAGATTGGATCTAAGGTCACCAATTGAAAGGTTACACAAATGGCCCTCAGCACTAGCTGAACCCTAAGAAAAGTTTTTAAAAGAAGATTTGAAACCTACAGAGGTTCATATGGGACTTTCTGAGTATAAGGCCTTACCTTTAGTGCATTTTATTTATTTTCTTTTTCATTTTTATCATAAAGGTGATATACAGATGTGTTATAGTTGTAAAAGTCAGGCATTGGGTACATTTCTTTTTGAACAGTATCACCTCCTCTCCCAGTTTTCTCCCTCCTGATCCTCCTCACCAGCAAGCTTATTTTAAAAGCTCCCCATGTGATTCTAATTTTCAGTCAGCAACTAGTGTTCATGATAGACTAGACTAGTTGTTGTTTAACAAACAGAAGAAAGGGTAGTGGTAATGGACTTCTGAAAGTGACATAGGATGATGGTAAATTGAATACATATGAGAAACAAAAGTCAGGAACAATGACTAATTAGATCTCAAGCAAAGGAGCCTACAAGAAGGATGAACTATAGTAAACTTCCTGGGAATGGTGGAGAATAAAAGGATTTGGAAGGAAGACAATACAATGCCTTTGAGTTGAAGAGGACAGCAGGAAGTCTCAATAATTCCAAATCTGAGAAAATTTAACCTTGAATTAATTTACTCATTAGTTCGTTGTTGTTGCTGTTGTTGTTGTTTTCAGAAGCCCAGCTGAAACAAAATGGCAGTAATGCTGAAATACGAAGAAATCTGTACTTCTGTGTTTTTGTTGCTGTGATTGTTTTTGCTTATTAATTTAGTTTTTGCATATTTGGTCCTTTTTAATCTGCTTGATTAACATCTTTCAGGGATGCTTTGTAAATATTTTGTCTATTTATGAAAGTTATGAACACAGTTTCAGAAAAAAAAACACAAACATTTAAACTTTTCTTTGGAGCCCAGGTTGTGAATCCCTTATTTAGCTAAGAGCTATGGGACAACAAACCAAAGATTTTCTTGTCATATTTATTATGCTTACTATTGTTGGTATTTCAAGATAGTGAGTTATATACAGAAGGAGAATATTACTAAAAGGAAGAATCATTAGGAAAAGGATGTATTATATGGAAAGCTTTTTATTTTTTGTAATAAAATGATGATTGCTGAGTCTCAAGAGGAAGTGTTGCTTTTTTCATAAATGCGTTAGAGCATTTAAGATCTTCTTGTTCTTTTTCTTCTGTTAAAATACTGATGTATTATGGATATCTGTCCTTGAAACCTCCTGGCAACCATGAAAAGTCATGCCAACTCATGATAACTATCTGCTTGAATAGTTCTGCATTTTTTACAAATAGCCTTTCAGTGTAGACTTGGAAACAGCTTTTGTTCATTCCAATAGAAGTAGGCAGCTTGATTTCCGGTACTCTGTTTTAATTTGGGTTTTACCAGCCTGTGATTTTATTGAAAGTGAAATCCATATTCTTGTTTAGTTTTAGTATTTCTGACTCTGAAACAGGAAAAATCACAGCTTCAACAACAAAACGAAGTTCTGGCATCTTTCTTAAAAGGCATATGGATAAGACTTCATCTTGATAAATGTTCACAAATTACTCACAATTATATAGTTGAAATATACATCAACAGGATTAGGAAACCTTCTTGAATTCAGTGAAATAATTAGGAATATGGGAGAAAAAAAACTTCTTTACCATAGACTTACCAACAGGAGTCTATGTTTGCATCAAGGTTAGTAAAGAAGAGGTGTGGGAAGGGAATCAAGTTGATGACCAAAAAGATGGAGTTCCATAGAATTCACAAACTTTATAGACCATGATAATGACAATTTGCCTTGTGAAGGTTAAAATGTGTTTGTGACTTTAACTAACTATCCTATCCTACAATACTGTGAAATATGTGAAATTTATGTAATCACCTAATCTCAATTTAAAAAAGGAAGAAAAGTGAGAGAAGGGATGGGTTAGGAGCGATGGGTGACAATGTTATCAGACACTTTGTATACATATACTGTTTTGTAGAATGGGAACTTCTTTGTACAACCACTTAAAGATAATAATTTTTTTAAGAAGATGGAGTTCATATACCTGAGCTCTCTATTTCCATGTAGATCTTCTGCAACTAGTGATCAGGACTAGGACCTCCAGCGAGATGTGTAGGAGACTTCTCTATCAGACCATGGGAGATGGATAAAAAAGAGAAAGCTGTTTTTCTATGGTTTCAGTCTTAGTCCTGTTAAAGGTTGACCAAAATTTGAGTTCCCTCAAAACTACAAGCTGTCCAGATCACAATGGAGGGGAACCCCAAAAGATCACGAGGAACATTGCAAATGTATGTGCTGAATTCAACAATGCTGGGAACTATCCTCTGGTAAGGGAAAGGAAAGCGAGATTTGGAAGAATAAGATAGTTGTGCTTCCTAATTCACCTGAGATAACTGCTTTCACACTGATAGAGGCGAGCTGTTCTCTGACAAAAACACTCTCTAGGGGAATTTTATGTTCTCTTATCCATATGGGCCTGCCCATATTAACAATTAAATAACACAGCAAAAACAAGAAAAAAATCTATCAACAGCTGCAGCCTGCACTTGAACCTCAGCCTGTGTGGCAACAATTCAAAGATCATACTCCATACTGTAGAGAGGAGCCAGTATTAAATATTCTGTGAGAAAACTTTGAATCCTATGACTTGACAATGGTTGTCACTCTGATACTAATTCTTCAGAGTGGAATTTCAGGACCCAATCAAAAGACAATGCCTGCAATAATGTTCATGTTGATTCTGTTACTGTAACATCTTCCATGCATACTTACAAGATTCTGAACCACTGCCCAAGTGGGGACACCCCTGGCTCAGTGGATGAGATTAAAGGCAGCTGGCAGATTGATGACCCACCTAGAGAAAGACAAGACAGGAGAGGCCACAGGTAATCTCAGAATAAAGAAAAACCTTAAAATAAATGCACAACGTACTTGCTTAAGTTGTATTGTTGTTGTCAGGGTCATCTTTAAAATAATCATCTCACCAGTATAATAACAATAATAATAATAAATAAATAAGCAATTAGAAACCAATGATGTCTTAAAAACATTCATTTCCTCATCCTAATGACATCATAAGAAGGACTAAAATAATTTCCAAATTAGAAAACTGAGAGACCAAGAAATTCAAAGTTAGGCAGCTAGAATGTGTCAGAGCTAGGATACTGAGGGTATATTCCATTGACAACAGCAGGTAGGTACCTGTGGTAGGTAGCATGGCCTCTCAAAGATGTATGTATCTAGAAACTGGATACTTCATGCTATATGAAAAGGAAGAATTGGGGTTGCAGATAGATTACAGGCTACTAATCAACTGACCTTAAAATGAGATTATCCTAGATTCTCCGCTGAGGTTAAATACAACCACCAAAGTACAAAAAGGAAGTAGAATGAGGCTCTCAGTTGCTTGAGCAAGCAATTCTTTGCTAGAACAGCAATTGCTAGCATTCCAAGATGGGAAGGCAGGAATCTGTTTTAGAAAACAAATTCATCTCTGCCCCCCAAGAGACAATGTAGCCTGCTGATCTTGACTTTAGCCCAGTGGGCCCTTTTAGGATTTCTGATTCTGGAAGTGTAAGGTAGAAATTTGTGTGTTTTTAAGTCACTAATTTTTGCAGAAGCAATAAGAAGCTAATACTAGAAACTAACATGATACTTATGAATTAACTTGGATTATGTAGGATTTTCTATGTGAAAGCAAGACAATATTTTTATGGCATCAATGCATTACCTGAGCTGGCTATATCAGTGAATGGAAATTAACTTCCTGAATGTTCTCATCTCTTGATGTCTAAATTAATGGCTCAGCCAAGCACTGGTAGCTCACACCTGTAATCCTAATTACAGCTAATCTGTAATCCTAGCTACTCAGGAAGCAGAGATCTGAGTATCACAGTTCGAAGTCAGCCTGGGCAAGAAAGTCGATGAGACTTTTATCTCCAATAAACTACTCAGAAAAAGTAAGAACTGGGGCTGTGGTTCAAGTGGTAGAAACACTAGCCTTATGCAAAAAGAGGCTTAAGGATAGAGCCTAGGCCCAGGACAGGCATGCACACGGCTTAAAACAATGAGTCTACTTCTTTTGAACAGAGGTAGAAATGACTTGGAAGAAATACTAGAGCCTCTTGCTAAAAGAGACCAAGAAACAATGAATCATCTGCAATCTAGGTCCTGACCCCCATAATGCCATTCTATTATCTTCTCCAAGGAAATGTAGAAAAGAAGTTGAAATGAGGGACTTGATGCCAAATAGAAATGGATGTTGTGATCACTTTACCATCACACATACTCAAAAAATCAATAATAAAGTAATAAAATTGGCATGGTACAGAGAAGAGATTAACAGGGCCCTGAGTAAACATGACACGCAAATTCACAAAGCATTCATTAAAACACAACAAAACCAAGCAGAGGATGCACTGACTGCTAAATAGACTTGAAAAGTCAATCATCTGAATCTATTTTTCTCTGGTTGTAAAATGGAGGGAGTCATATTCACCTAATAGACTCCACTTCCATTCTCCTTTCTGTATGTCCCCTTTCTTTCCTCTCTATTTCTTTCAGAGTTACAGCCAAGAAATTGCCACGCTTTTTCCTAATCAAATAGGGAGAATTCTGTTTGTCCTGAATAAAACTAATGCAGAAAAAGTTCCCTTATTACCATGATAGGTGTGCGGAATTCACAAAAACTGAAAGATTAAATTTTATCATTTCATGTGCTGTCTTTGTTTTCTCCTCTCTGCTTTACAAGACAAACACTGTTCCTTGGCCTTTCAACAACTTACTTAGCATTTCTACAGGTGTAAGTAGATCAATTCAAGAAGCCCAGTTCCAAAAAGATCATATCCTTGAGTCCCAAAGATTTTTGCCTCAGATCAGAATTCAAGTCAGAAAGGGGAGTGTTTAAAATACTAGGCACTATTCTGTTTCTCACACAAGCTTACCCATTTTATTTTGTTGTATCTGTAGACAAGGCAACTAGGCACAGATTGGTCCAGCAAATATCCCAAGATCACACAGCTAATAAGTAGTAGTAGGAGATTTGAACCCAGGCAAATCTAGTTTTATAGTAGGTGCTCTTACTAATTTTTGTTGTTATTGTTGGTTGTGGGGCCTGAACTCGGCCTGGGTGCTATTCCTCAGCTCTTCAGCTCAAAGCTAGCACTCTACCACTTGAGCCATAGCACCACTTCCAGCTTATTTCTGCTTATGTGGTGCTGAGAAGTCGAACCTAGGGCCTCATACATGCAAGGCAAGCGCTCTACCACTGAGTCACCTTCCCAGCCCACTCTTACTATTTTTGATGACATATATTACCTCTTGTCCAAAGATGATAGGTAAAAAAATATAGATGAGAGCTGAGTGCTAGTGCATCAAACTGTAACCATCAGGAGGGTAGAAACCAGAGAATCAAGGTTCAAAGCCAGCCAAAACAAAAAAGTTCTGTGAGATTCCATCTCCAATTAATCTAGAAAAAGCCGGGCTGGGGGAAATGACTCAAGAGGTAGACCACCAGACAAGGAAGCAAGCCGAAGGAGTGTGAGACGCTGAGCTCCAACACAAGTACCACCACCACCACTACCCAAAACAAGAGAGAGAAAATACAGATTAGAAGAAAATAAATCATGAAGACACTTGAAAGCCAGGCACTGGTGGCTCACACCTGTAACCCTAAGTACTCAGGAGGCTGAGATCTGAGGATCGCAGTTCAAAGCCAGCCCAGTCAGGAAAGTCCATGAGACTCTTATCTCAAATAAACTAGTCAGCTAAAGTCGGAAGTGGCGCTCTGTCTCTAGCCTTGAGCAAAAGAAACTCAGGGACAGGGCCTCGGCCCAGAAATCAAGCCTCAGGACAAACCGAAAAAGAAAGAAAGACTTGAAATAGGTATTGAGTTATTTCATTGAAATCATATGGCATTTTCAAACATTCATAATGAAGCATTAATGTTTTATCTGGGGGCAGGGAACTCAGCCTGATTAACCAGAAGCCCAACCGAGAGTCCTGAAAAGGACATTGCTGTTACTTCTCACGATTAACATTCCGTACCCAAAACCCATCTTAAGGGTTTTCAAGGGTGGCCAGACTCTCAAGGCTGATTTCTTGGAAAGAAGAACAATTTTCATTTCAAGGAGATGAAGTGGACATTTTCTTGGCCGAACGTTTGATAATGTTTTACTGGAAATACCTCTATTTCTTCTTCTTAAACCAGACCTGTAATTTTTGTTGTTTTTGTTTTAGTTGCTTAAATCACCCCTCCTTTTACCCCTCCCCCCCAAAAAAAAAACCCCAAAAGACCATTGGTAGCATTTACTCCTTCCCCACTCATTCAGTGGTAATAATGAAGGAGAGGCTATGGCCCTCTGAGTTCTCACTTACCATTCATTTAGGATTCCCATCAAGTCCCGTGCCTGATCTCTGCCACTCAGCCACATGTGTTTCTTTCTCTTACACACAGGCTCCTTTTGGCCACCAGTAAACACACTGACCTTTGAAATATGGAAAGAAAAGCGCTTTGAAATAAAACTGGCACAAGCAGAGGTCAGACAGCCGTCATCTGGAGGCTGAAACAAAGAGGAGCATAGTTTTCAAGCTGTCTTCGTAATTATCCCAAGCAGTTACCACTCAGGCTCCAGTCTGAGCATTGCTCCCCAAACAAACAGCGGAGGTCTGAGAAAGCACATAGGGTACTTTGTTGATGTAGCCTACTGAGGGTGCAAAGCCCCTAGCTAAGAATCACATGTGGCTGTTGAGTGTTTTCCAGAGCTCCAGGCTTTTTCCTTTCTTCCTTCCCCTATTAAACCCCTCTGCTCTTCTTGGCAAAAGCCTTCAGGTGAGGTAAGTGCCAATTAACAACAAAGAATGTGATGTATTTTGAGTTTATGGCTGAGAGCGGAGTTCTCATGAAATGCATTCTTTTTCCTCCAGAAGCCTCGATTGGATTGAGAGCAAGAATTCTAAGTGTGGCTGAAATTTGGTTCACTTTTGCTACTGCTTAAGAAATGATTTCCCTTTTTAAGGTTTTTGTTTTTGTTTTGGGGTTTTATTTTGTTTTTATTTTTGTTTTGGGGCTCCCCCCACCTCCAAATCAAAAGCAAGGTAGGCCAACTCAGGAAAGCACAAAAGCAATTTTGGAAATTTCAGTTGCCAAGCAAACTGGAGCAGTAGGCTCAGCAAATTGGTCTTTCGAGGGAGGTGAGGAGGGAAGAAATCTTAAATTTCTTTTAGGTTCTTGGAAAATAAATATGGTCAGATTTCAGAATGAGTAGGTGAGATAAGAATATCCAATCTAACAATCTCTAAAGCTTTTTCTAGCTTTACAATTTAACTTGCATTTTTCTGTTTTAGAAATGGTTTTGTCCTGTCATGATCATTTGAATGTTATCACATCAATTTATGAAAAATAGCTTTGTGCATTATTTTTAGACTGTACGGATCTGGACTTTGACCAATCAAATGATGTGGTTTTATATCCCAGTGCCCTTAATTACCTAAAGGTTTGGCCATCGGAACATAAATAAATGAAAATATATTACCAAACAATTCCTCTAATTACTAATTGTACTCTATTGTTTAATATTTTCAGAGCCTGCTGAATTTAGCAAAGGGAATGACAGATGCATATTTAAATGCATGCAAATGCTACATCCAGGCCACACTTTAATATCTTGTTTTGCATTCATAATTTTAGTCTTGTGATTTGTATTTTCATTTACTTGGGAACAAAGACTTTCTTCTTTCCCCACATGGGAAACAAGGCAAGACTTGTTTCTGGCGGCATTTGAATAGTATTCCTGAAGAAGCGGAGAACCGAATGGTTCAGGATCTGCTCTCACCACCTGCTTTACTGGCCCCTAACAGGGGCTGTGTTCACAACTCATTGAAAAGGAGAAAATATGCAATCAATCAATTGCTTTGTCATGTAATGGCAAGCAATAATATTTTTTGTATTAAAATGGAATAGAATGATGTTTGGAAAAAAAATACCATGTTTAAAGGTAGTCTTTTCAACTAGAGGATGCAGACACTGCTAGGCCTTGTCAGGGCCCATTTCTTTTCATCTGGGGCTGCAAAAGGCCACATATTCTAGTCTCACCTGAAATTAAATGAAGTGGTGGTAGTGGTAGTGGTGATATGGTGGTGGTGGTGGTGGTGGTATGTGTGTGTGTGTGTGTGTGTGTATGGTGTCAGCGGTGGTAGTGGTAGTGGTGTGTATGTGGTGTTGGTGGTAGGTGTATGTATGTGTGTGTGGTGGCAGTAGTAGGTATGTGTGTGTGGTGATAGTGGTGTGTGTGAGTGGTGATGGTGTGTGTGTGTAGTGGTAGTGGTGTGTGTGGTATGTGTCTGGTGGTGGTGGTAGTGGTATGAGTGTTTATATGTGGTGGTGATAGTGGTAGTGGTGTGTATGTGTGTGTGTGTGTGTGTGTGTGTGGTGATAGTGAAATG
Organism: Dipodomys spectabilis; assembly: GCF_019054845.1. NCBI lineage: Eukaryota > Metazoa > Chordata > Mammalia > Rodentia > Heteromyidae > Dipodomys > Dipodomys spectabilis. Next base: position 5,948,062 of record NW_024870840.1, read on the forward strand.
TGTGTATGTGTACCGTGGTGATGGTAGTGGTGTGTTCGTGTGGTGATGGTGGTGGTAGTAATAGAGCTTGAACATGGTATCTGAGTGCTGTCCTTTAGCTTGTTGTGCTCAAGCTTGCTAGGAATAGTGTAGGTGAACAAGGCAGGCTGTTTTCAGATGACATATACCACGTTTTGCCCTCTGCCTCCAATCCTGCTGCAGAGAGGCAGGGCCCACAATGGCAGAAACTGCAATGGAATATTCCATACCACAGCATAGTCAGTTGCATGCTGAGCAGCCCACAGAGAACACAGGGCCTCTCTGCTCATTGAAAACAAAACAAGACAAAAAAAACCTTCATCACTATTGCTTTCCAATGTTTGCAAATTAGTGGAGACCTCAAAGAAATCAGGACTGAGCCAAAGAAGCACTGGCAAAGATGGACAGATATCACTGTGTGGCCCTCTCCTGCCAGCACCATATTTGCTTGTTTTCTCACCAAGTGTGGTGAGAACTCTGGGTATGTCCTTGCTTGCAAGTAGCTCCCTGAGTTCTTTCAGCCCAGTGTTGTAGAAAAAACTGGAAGCTGCCATTGACCAGAAGCATTGTTAATGGATGAATGGGAAGTTTTCCTGACTTTTGGATGCTTACAGAACTGAAAGCTATTGAATTCTAATTTCAAGATTGACCCAGAGTCTTGGCAACATGGATAAGGATCTGTTGAACCAAGTTGTGACTAATGAAGAAAATCTTCACTTATTCTAACTTTTATGAGTTTTAGTCACTAAAGCATACTGTTGTCATTCTTACATAGTAAAAAAGATTTGAAATCACTCTGCCCCTTCATGACAGAATGTGTTTGTCAACAAAAAGAATGTTACACTAAACTTTTGTGAGGAACATAGTACAGTTTGCTAGAATATAATTGGGTAATATGCAAAAAATTATGAAGGTGTAAAAAATAAAAATAAAAATAAAAAATTATGAAGGTGTGTTTAAATAAAAAAGAATTGATATCGAAAATATTTTACTCTAAATAATTTATTTAGGTAGGCCCTCATGGACCAAATTTGAATTCATAATTCTTTATAATGTCCATCATTGAAAATGTTCACATGGTTATAGTAGTAGCTATTTTCTTCCAATCATTCTGACCTGAAGAAGTCATGTTAAAAAAAAAAATGGAGAACTGCTAGGCACCAGTGGCTCACACCTATCAGTCCTAACTACTCAAGAGGCTGAGAACTAAGAATTAGAGTTTGGGACCACACTAGGAAGACAAATCTGAAGGACTCTTTTCTCCAAATAAACAGTAAAACAGCTGGTGGAGGTATAGCTCAAATGGTAGAGCACCTGCTGAGAGTGAAGAAAGCCTAGGCAAAAGCACAAGGCCCTGAATTCAAGCCCCAATAGAGGAAAAAGGAAGGAAGGAAGGAAGGAAAGAAGGAAGGAAGGGAGGGAGGGAGGGAGGAGAAAAAAGAAAGAAAAATTCAGTAGCTCTAAGTTAATTTTTATTTTCTTTTTACTTTTCCCTTGATTTGCTCACTTTTTTAAAATTATCTTTAAGTAGTTATACAAAGGAGTTGCCGTTCAACAAAGCAGTTTACAAAAATAATGCATCTTGATCTATGTCATACCTTTCAGCATTCCCATCCACCCCTCCCAACTCAACCCTCCCTCTCTTTTCTTAATTTTGTAGGATATACATTGAATTTTTTACTGCATTCTCAAGAATTAATTGGTACTGTTCACCCCAGTTATGACCCCTACTCCAATATCACATGTATTCTAAATTTACTTGATTTAGGAATACACCACCGTGACCAACCACTATAGGCAGAGAGTGCTGCTCATCTTAGCCTAGACACTCTCAACCAATGATGAATGGAGGAAGTATAAAAATCTTCCTCCTCCTCCTCCCCCCTCCTCCTCCTCCTCTTCTTTCTTCTTCTTCTTTTGTTGGATGTAGGGCCTGAACTCAGGGCCTGGGCACTGTCCCTGAGCTTCTTTGTGCTCAAGACTAGCACTCTACCACTTGAGCCACAGTGCCACTTCTGGATTTTGAGTGGTTAGAGATAAGAGTCTTACAGGGACTTTTCTGCCTGGGCTGGCTTTGAACCATGATCCTCAGATCTCAGTCTTGTGAGTAGTTAGGATTATATGCATGAGCCACTGGTGCCCAGTTAAATATCCTTTGAACTGAGGACATTCCTCAAGTGGTAGAGTGCTTGCCTAGTGAGTGTGAATCCTTAAATTCAGTTCCCAGTGCTGGAAAAAAAAAACATATATCCATTGGGTAGGATGACTCTGGAACATATATACATACATATATATATATGGGCTTTACGTAAGACTCAGCTCCAGCTATCTACCCTTCCATGGCTGTCCTTTCTTCTTGCTCACACCTGGGCTGGCTTCAAACTGCAATCTTCAAATCTTAGCCTCCTTAGTAGCTAGGATTACAGTCATGAGCTACTGGCACTGAGCTACAGTGATTCATCAGCAGTTTCTTAGCCCCACGTGTTTGGACAGAACATCATGGCAGCCCAAAAGGTTCTTCATCTCATGACATACACAAAACAGAGAGCAACAGAGAGGGACCTGGGACAAGATCTAGTCCACAAACACATGCCCCCATTACCTTCCTCCATTAGCTGGGCTCCACCTCCAAAAGAGCTACCAACTAGAGATAAGTATTCCTCACATGAGCCTGTACCGTAACAGTTCCAATTCAAACCATAAAAGCCAGAGATGAGATCTACCTCTAACCACATATTGTGACAGATGCAGCAATTATTCTCTTTAAGAAACTATTTCACTACTGCATTTCTACTTGCATCACTATTTCTCGATATGTTTTCAGTGTGAATGAAAAGTGCAAATGCTTTGTATCTTCAGCATCCAGTGGCCTCTTGGACACCATTTGAATTCACTGCACTGGAAATTTCTTTATTTGATGGCACTGGGGTTTGAATCCAGTGCTATCAAATCCTAATCTTGTTAGGCAGGCTCTGTATGACTTGAACCACCATCCCCATCCCTTGCACTAGATTCTCAACTTCTCAAGAGCAAGCATCATATTCTTCCTCCTTTCTATTACTGGCTACCTGACAAAAGCAGGCAATGAATAAATGGAAACAGTTGCTGGTGAGTCACAGGTTTCTCTGACCTTTATGGCTGCAGGCACTGAGGTGCTGTGTAAATTGTTCGTGCCGAAGCTCAGGATTCAGTGCTGTTCATCATCTGTCCTGTCCCAGATCCTAGCCCCAGGCCTAGAGCATGATAAGAACATTTTCATAAGTGGAAAGAAATCATGGCCTATAGAAACTGTATGGTGCTGTAGAGCAGGATGGAAAAGCAGCCAAAGCATCAACAAGATTAATAAAAGGCCTATTCCGTTACTCCAGAAGGAGGAACTAAGTAAGGGCAAAGAGCTGGCAATGCTCTACTGTTCCTTTGTAGAAATCCTTGATGTGGGCTGTGAAATGTCAAATCCAGATTTGATTAAGCTCAACTTGAAATCCCCAAGGCAAATGTGTATTCATGGTCTTAATGTAATTATTGGAGCCACCTCTGTCTGCTGCTTTCAAAAGGGCTGAGCTAGCACCCCATCATTGATACCAACCCCTACCAAATGAAGCCTGCAATTAATTCATCACATCCCAGGCGGATAATGCTTAAAAGCCTGATCTGGCTCCATCCTGAAAATTGAAGTATTAAATTAAACCATATATATATATATATATATATATATATATATATATATATATCCCTCTCATCTACTGAAAAGTCAGAAAAAGAGTGAGGCTTTAGAGGCTACAACAGAAATCAGAGCTCTCTGTTTCTTTTGATCCATACTAAACTATTGTCTGCTTTGGAAATTTCCATATCTTCCCTGAAATGATAACATATCACTTTTCAGTGAACCCAGATTTGGGGTTTTTGAAACCAGAAGCTAATAAACAACACAGACATCTAGTTGAATGATTCAGTATATTCAAGTGGAAATTTGGTTCCTTCTGCTTCTACACAGTTGAATGATGTCAAACAAGTCAAGCCAAAACCTAGTACCAAACCAAAGGAGGCACATGGGATCCATCAAATTAAACCCAAATGCCACAGTTTCATTAGAGCAGACCAGATTTCACCATGGCCTTCTCAGTGGGAAGAGAGTACGGGGCATCTCCTCCCAATCTCAACCACAAGCCAGAGCTTGTTTGCTCTGTGAAATTCAGAACACATTTACTCTCCCTTTCCTCCCCCTTTAAAAATGTATTCCTGCCCCAATTTAGGGTCTGGCTAGAACAAGATCCTAAGAGCCAAGGATACTAAAAGAAAGGCTACCTTATTGTGAAATCCACTGGAAGCAAAAGCAAGACAGAGCAGCAATCTTTTGACCTTTCTCAGCAGTAAAGTCTAAAAGTCATCCACATGGTTTAGAGAGAGAACTTGGAAAAGATCTTATGAGCTGTTACACCCCTGAAAATTGAGAGCTTTGCCTGTCAGTCTTTACAGAAGTGATTCAGAAACTTTTCAAATTGTAGGAGCTTCACAAAGCAAGACCAACAACATCTGGGGAAGCACAAGTTTCTGAGTGATCCTACCACAAAACTCTGATTTCTAGAATTTTTAATCTCGATATTAGAATGGATTCTGTTGGAGAATTCTGCACCATACTCAGATAGATCATTACAAATCATGAGCCATTTTGTATAGGCAAGTGGGGGAAGCCAATGGCTTTGCACCATTTTTTTTTTTTTTTTGTCAGTCGTGGGGCTTGAACTCTGGGCCTGGGCACTGTCCCTCAGCTCTTCAGCTCAAGGCAAGCACTCCACCACTTGAGCCACAGCACCACTTCCAGTTTTCTGGTGGTTTATTGGAGATAAGAGTTTCAGGGACTTTCCTTGCACTGGCTCACTTTGAACCTCAATCCTTAGATTTCAGCCTCCTGAGTGGCTAGGATTACAGGCGTAAGCCACTGGCGTCCAGCTCCATTTCTTAAATTTTTATATTAAAATCTAATCCTTAACATGGCAGCAGCTGTCACTGGGATGACTGGCTTAAACATCACAATATTCCTTTATGCACTAATGTTATTAGACACAGTTCCTTCCTTCCAGGGCTCTCTTGAATATCCCTCAGAAAACTGATTGTCTTCTCCCTTTGAATAAAAGACAGACAGACAGACAGACAGATAGATAGATGCAAGGGGAATGTGAGACAATGGTTGCTCTGAGGGATGCTAATTATATTAGCATCTATCTGTCTGTCTGTCTATCTATCTATCTATCTTTCTATCTATCTATCTATTCCTAGCAGAGGAACAGCAAGATCAAGATGGCTGGAGCACAATATTCTAAGGAGGAAGTGAAAGGAAAGCATAGTGATGAATGAATGAGTAGACCAAAGTTGCCCTAGCTAAGAACAAGATATGGTGTTTCATGGAAAGAACTTTGATTTTTATTGACAATCAGATTGGAAACCATTAAAAGGCAGAGAATACAAGAGTCATCTAAGCTACCTGAGGTTTAATGGAGGCCACTCAGGTAGCTAAGCACTGTGCAACATATTAGAAGATAATGATAAAAGCAGAGGAACTTGATGTTGAGAGTTTACCATATTAATTCAGAATGTAAATGTTGCCCAGGGTGCTATAGGAGAGGGGTTAGGAGTTAAAAGATTCTGAATATATTTTGGAAACAGGTCTGAAAAGTAGGGTATAAAAGAAATATAGAAGCCAGGCATCAGTGGCTCACATCCATAATCCTAGTTACTCAGGAGGCTGAGATCTGAAGATAGCAGTCCAAAGCCAGCCTGAGACTCTTACCTCCAGTTAACCACCAGAAAACTGGATGTGGCGTGTGGCTCAAAGTGCTAGAGCACTATCCTTGAGCAAAAGAGCTCAGAGACAGCACCTAGACCCTGAGTTCAAGTCCAAAGACCAATTTTGAAAAAAAGAAAAGAAAGAGAGAGAGAGAGAGAGAGAGAGAGAGAAGGAAGGAAGGAAAATAGGAAGGAAGGAAGGAAGGAGGGTAGGTAGGAAGGAAGGAAGGAAAGAAGGAAGGAAGGAAGGAAGGAAGGGAAAAGAGAAAGAAAGAAAGAAAGAAAGAAAGAAAGAAAGAAAGAAAGAAAGAAAGAAAGAAAGAAAGAAAGAAAGAAAGAAAGAAAGAAAGAAAGAAAGAAAGAAAGATAGATAGATAGAAAAAAGAAAGTAGAGTCTAGGACAATACATGAAGTTTAAAAAATGGAGTTCCCACTTACTAGGATAGTAACAGTTGCAGGAGTAACAACAAGTTGGATATGAAAAATCAGGCTTTATACTTCATCATGTTATATTTGAAATGCTGATTACAGTTCTCTCAGAGGAAATGTTAAGTAGTCAGTCGGATAAATTCTCTGAAGTTCAGTGACGATGTCAAAGATGGGGTAGACCCTTGAGAATTATCTGCAAATGTTGATCTGTAAAGCTGTGAGACAAGGTGAGATCACTTACGAAGGAAAGTGAAGAGGAAACGTCAGGGACAAAACATTCAGAGGTTCTGATGTTGCATAGGCAAAGAAGAACCAACAAAGGACACTTAAGAGAAATGACCAGTGACACAGAAAGTGAGATAAGGAAGAAAGATTTCCTTGAAATTAGGAGACAATAAGTATCAGAGTGAAATTTTGCCAACATATTGAACAAGTTCAAAGTAAGACATGACCCAAACGTGAAAGCATAGGAGACCCTGTGGCCTTTGCCAAGAAATCTGAGGAAAGGTGGAGATGAAAGCATTGGCAGAGTGGAGGTAAAAGAATGGGAGGTCCAAAGGGAAACTTTCTTCTTCTGAGGTCCAGCAATTCTTCACACTCAATAATGATTATTTGTTTTTTTTTTTGATTGGTTGTGGGCCTGGGCGCTGTCCCTCAGCTCCTCAGCTCAAGGCTAGCACTCTACCACTTGAGCCACAGTGCCACTTCGGGCTTTCTCTGCTTATGAGGTGACAAGGAATCAAACCCAGGGCCTCATGCATGCAAGGCATGCACTGTACCACTGAGCCACCTTCCTAGCCCCTCAATAATGATTTTTCATCATGATTACTGACAGTTTGTACTGCCATGTTCTCAACTACTCTGTGAGCTATTTGGATACTGAGCTCTATCTGTATATCCACAATGCTAGGCACACAGTAAAAACTTGATGTTTGTTAAATAAATTTGTGACTATAAAGGAAGTTTTTGCATAAATGACTGACATTTCCGTAGAGAGTACCAAAATTGTAATATTAATAAGCACAATTTAAAAGAGGGTGGGGTAGAGATTGTATGCTCTTGAATAGTGGATCTATACCTTGGATATTTTACCCTTTTTTTTTTTTTGGTCGGTAATGGGGCCTGAACTCTGGGCCTTGGCGCTGTCCCTGAGCTCTTCAGCTCAAGGCTAGTGTTTGACTACAGCACCACTTCTGGCTTTTTCTGCTTATATGGTGCTGAGAAATTGAACCTAGGGCCTCATGCATGCAAGACAAACACTCTACCATTGAGCCATCTTCCCAGCCTCCCTTTAATTATTCATAACATGTCATGAAATAACTTAGTAGACTAGGCCAAATTTGCTAAAGAAAAGAATGAGGCTCTGGAGAAGTTAGGAAATCTGTCCTCCTTCTCTAGACTGTGCATGCTTGATATAAGATTCTCTCAACTTCATATCTCTGTTTCTTTTTGAAGTTCCAAGGTTATGAACACACTATCTTGTAGGAAAAATCCTCAAGGTCTTTCCCAATCTATTTCCCTATCTTTTCTTAAAACCCCACATTTAGAAATGAGATTCACTACAGTGAGTTACTTTGGGATCTGAATAACATTAGACTGATTAATTCACTCTTCATTGAAATGCTTATTTGAGAATTTAGACCTTAGATCTCTGAAGGCACAGAAGCACAACTTATTACAAGATGATTCAAGTGACTTTCTGGTTATAACGCTTAATAAAATTAATATTGAGATCTGAAACACTATGTCCAAAAGTCAAATGGTGATTTTCCAAAAGTTCATTTAAAAAACCTAAACCAATTATCCTGCCCATGTAATTGTAACCCCTCTGTACAGTATGTTCTCAAATAAAATAAAATAAAATTAAAAAAAAAAAACCTAAACCAAAAGAACGTTTTCACATAAGAAGATAAAAACTGCAGTCCTCTGTCTAAATAATGCTGTGTTAGTGTACTTACTGCACATCAGTGATCTGGTTACATTTTATTTATATATTATGAATACTATGAGGGGAAGTCTATATATGCATCAGGTGAGTCATTTAATAAGACCAAAGCCAAGGAAAATTCAAGGACTCTGGCTAAAGGTATTTATCCTGCAATGAGGTTTCTTTTGGAGAATTTGACACACAGATGTGGTCAAACATTAGCATGGAAAGTAAGAAGTCATGAATTCTAAGATAGTGACTCTTAATGCTTTGGGTATGTAATACCATAGATATGGAGACACAGTTGCTACAAGAAGCCAAAAACACATGTAACTGAGGAAATTAGGTGGAGCTAGTCAAACATTTTCTCCTTTTTCATTCCCCTTGCAGGTGATCTCAAGAATGCAAATACCTGTTCATTACATAAAGGACAATTAACATTTATTTCATAGAGAAATAACCTTATGGAAAACGACTCCTACAAAAATCTCTTTTGTGCTTTTTGAGCTTCCTATTTTGTGGGTCATAGATTTAATAGCCTATAATGCTATTTAAACACGGCAGCTACTTAATGCACCATGAAAAGCCCTTAAGCTATGGGAAATTACGAAAATAGCTCAATGCCATGGTCACAGAAGTGAATGGTCTTCTCCACATGAACTTCAAAGGTAAACTGAAATCACATTTCCTGTAGATTTGTGTGGGTCCACTGACGGGTGACCACGGCCACCTATGATGTCACCCATGGCTCTTAGTGATTATATTCAAGCCAGCCAGCCAGGGTTCAGCTGCAATGGCTCTGGACTTGAGCTCTTGGAAACACCAAGAGCGTTGGCAACGAGGCAGCAGGAGAGGTTCTAACTGTACTGTCTTCTGAACACACAAAAAATAACCACCTGGCACAGGTGGCAGAGGTATTTTCTGGTGCCCTGGTTGCCAGAATAAAGACAAGAGTCTTTAGTGTAAAGAAAATGAGTACCAAAAGCAATCAGCTAGGCGCCAGTGGCTCATGCATACAATCCCATCTACTCAAGAGGCTGAAATCTGAGGACCATGGTTCAAAGCCAGTCCCAGCAGAAAAGTCTGTGAGACTCTTATTTCCAATTAAACACCAGAAAACGAGAAGTGATGCTATGTCTCAAAGTGGTAGAGTGCTGGCACTGAGCAATAAAGTTCAGGGACAGCACTCAGGCCCTGAATTCAAGCCACATGACTGACTAAAAAAAAAAAAAAAAAAAAAAACAATGTACATTATCATTATCACTTTTGATAAACTAATACTAATCAACAGGCTATAAAATGTGTATCCAGGGGCTGGGAAGGTGGCTCAGTGGTAGAGCACTTGCCTTGCATGCCTGAGGCCCTGGGTTCAATTCCTCAGCACCACATAAGCAAAAAGAAAAAAGCCGGAAGTGGCACTGCGGCTCAAGTGGTAGAGTGCTAGCCTTGAGCTGAATTGCTGAGGGACAGCGCCCAGCCCTAGAGTTCAGGCCCCACGACTGGACCCAAAAAAAAAAAAAAAGTGTATCCAATCATTACAATGGCATATTCACTTTAGGATTTGAAACATACATAAAAATGTATAGAAGGGAATAAAATGCTATGGTCTTGGCTCCCAGTAGGAAGATTTGCAAACAAGAGAAGCATTCTTTTGTCTATATATTGCTTCTTATTTCCATTTGTTAAATTAATTTTCAATTATTTTCCTTTATACTTATTAAGGGATGAAGGGAACATGTATGAAATTTTATGTGTTAGGAGACTAAGAATTCACGTCTTGTTTACTAAATTGGAGAAGGAAATACAAACCCACCAATGGCTAATGGAAAGTAGATGGCCATTCAAAAAACTTTGGGGAGATAAGCACTGTTCACATCATATTCAACAACCGGTTTTCAGACCTGGCTTGCCTCTAATCATTCTTGGAGACACAGCAACAGGATGACATGCCCAAGACATTGTTTGCCCTTGCTTTGTGCTAAGTTTAAATGGTTTTGGACAACCAGCTTGCTTCCTGCCTTCCTCAAATTGTCTACATACTGTGTGAATAGAAGACACTCTCCTTCCCTTTCCTTTCCTTCCTTGTTTTATTGTCCTCCTCTAATATATTTTTCTTCCACAATTTTCAAACTGGAGCATGTAGTTGTTTCCTACAAACATTTGAAATAAACACTTGAAATGAAAGATTCCTGGGTTTCCATCTGAGATCATGTCAGCTTCCTTGGTAAACTGTTAGACTTACTTCCAAGCCTTGGATTTTTCATGTGTAAAATAGGGCTTTCAATACCAACTTCCCAGGTTGCTGTGGAGATTAATTGGATAATATAATTGAAACACTGAACAGGGGATAGCATGAGTCATAGCTACTATTACTGAAAAAAAATGACTTGTAAAAAAGATATAGGAACCATTAACATTTTTTTCATACCAATAATATTAGTAAGGACATAATAAACATACTAATATATGGTAAAATTAGCTCAACATGCCATTCAGAGGAATACAAGTCAGACTTATGTGACCTAACTATAGACCCATTTCATTTAGTACAGGTACCCAGAAAAGACAGGGGAAAACACACACACACACACACACAGCTGCTAACTTGACATTTAAAGGTTGCATATTTTTGCTCTTCATTTGGTCCAAGAGTATATTAGAGACTATTCTTGGCTTAAGGATCTGAGAATACAGAGCCTGGGTAACTTAAGGCTAGAGAATGACACAAAGACTAGGCACCCATCAATGCTGGGTGTGTTATAATAGAAACACAGGCAAAGAGAGAATCAATCTGCTCACATGGGCATGGGCTTCTCTGCCCTGCTCTTGGACTAAGGAATCTTGCTTTCTCCTCCATTTCCTGAGGCCAGCCCTCTCCCTCCCTCCCTCCCTCAAGTATTCAGGCTAATTACAAGTGGTGAGGTGGTTTCCAGGCTGAGTAAGGAATCAAAAGGGAAGGGAGGGGGGAATAGTGTGGATTTTAGGGGGAAAAAATAAGAAGTATGTTCTCAGAGGGGAGAAAATTAGAGAATTAGGTCACTGAGTTAGAGCCAGGAAAAATCCACACAAGTGGAAATTGGAGTGATGAAAGTATTTCAAATTAACACATCCAAGGGCTGAATGGGTCTGGCCTAGAGGACATTTCTTCCCCTCCTGCAAGTGGAGGAGCTGAAAGACCTCTAGGCTTGTCAATGTCATATTCAGCAAGTAATCAGTGCTATTCAGCCAGTGGCAAATGTGGGCATCTATGTGGTGCCCAGGACAACACGAGAGCCACATAACAACAATTATAATCAAAGCCACCGGAGACTCGGATTTCAGCTTTTGAAATACAAAGCCTAAAAGGCAGATATGCCTCTGAAATGTTTGTAAAGCCCCGTACTTCTTTGGTTTTTTTCTTCTTTTTTCTTTCCTTTCTTCTATTTTTCTCTCTTCCTTCTTTCCTTCCTCTCCCTCTTTCCTTCCCTTTTTTCTTCTTTTTTCCTTCTCTACATCTCTTCTTCCTTCCTCCCTCCTTCCCTCCCTCCTTCCCTTCCTTCCTTCCTTCCTTCCTTCCTTTCCTCTTTCTGCAAAATCTAGTATTTGAGATCCAAGTACTTGACCATATTTATATGTGGAATCCAAATGCATTCTGCCTAAAGCAAAGATATAAATGGCTTAAAGGGCAGGCAAAGTGCACGAGTCAGTACACATTAGCTGAGGTTAAATGCTGCTGATGTGACTAGAATATTGATATCTCTGTTAGAATCGATATCTCAAAATTGGTGTGGTTTGGCATACACATTTCCTTAATGACTTCTTAAGTAATAGGAAAATACCAAATAGCCCTTCATACAACTGAAAACCTTAAAATCCTTTCTTCAGACACCTACCAAGAATTGTTAAACCTTTCTATATCCAAATTTCAGTTGAGAACTGGGGATAAGGCACAAAATAAAAATTCTGGAAATGTTAGCAAAAAAGAAATAGTATTTTCTTTTGACTATAAGGCTAATTATGTTACTACTAAAGAAATTCTGGACCAGTCTCTTAGAAAAAAAAAGGAATGTTCTTTTGTTTGTGTTTTTAGTCTTTACTGTATCCTTCTTTAACTTTCAGCAGTTTGCCTGATCTAAAATAACATTTTTAGGTGACATTAAAAGCGTTGTCCATGATGATATAGGTCTGTAATTTCAGCTACGAAGGAGGCAGAGATTGAGAAGATTGTGATTTGAGGCCAGCCTGAGCAAAAACTTAGCAAGATCTTCTCTCAACCAACAAACCAGGTGTGGTGGCATATTTCTGTAATCCCAGCTACTTGGGAGGAAGAGAGGAGAATCACAGTCTAAGGCTGACCCTTGGGAAAACATGTAAGACCATGTCTGAAAAAGAACTAGATTTCACTGGGAATATATCTTAGCGGTTGAGTGCTTGCCTTGCATGCATGAAGCCCTATAAACAGAAAAAGTGGGAAGTGGTGCTGTGACTCAAGTGGTAGAATGCTAGCCTTGAGCAAAAGAAGCTCAGGTACAGTGCCAGGCCCTGAGTTCAAGCCCCAGGACCGGAAAAAAAAAAAAAAAAGGACTAGGCTCAAGGGGTAGAGCACTTGCCAAAGAACTTAAAAGGCCTAAATTCAAATCCCAGTGTAGCCAAAGAAGAAGAAAAACAAAGAAGCTACAAGTGTTCCTTTCTATAAAGTTCTACTGCTTCTACACTTTTTCTCAACTGGCCAAATAAGGACGTTTATGTATGGGACACACCTATCCAACTCTTGGGGCGCTGAAGTAAAGAAAATGTCAAGTTTAAACTTGCTATATACCAAAGCTCTGTCTCAAAACAAACAAAATGGAACAGAAAGAAAAGTCATGTGTGCCTTACTAACCTATCAAAGAACACATCTTTAAATATTTCTGTATATAAATATTTAGGTCTACATTAAGGTAAACATGAGATGAGAGTGATGTCTTCCGATCTAATCTGTGCCCACCTGAATGATTCTAACCTCCTCTCTTGCTTATCTGTAAATCCCAGTATAACAGCAAGAACCTTGGCTCCAAACACCCACAATCCATTTATTTAATTGACCCGGTCCTATATACATACGTAACGCTGACCAATCCCTAACTCCACCAACTAGGATGTACTGTTTGTATAAAGTTTCTTTTGACTTGATTATTCTTACATATGAGATTGTTTCATACATTTGTAATATCAATAGGTTGCTTTCTCAAAGTTGGCATTCTTTTTTTAATTGTGAAAATATAGAGGGGTTACAATTACATGGGCAAGGTAATGACTACATTTCTTATCAAGCATTGTTGCCTCCTCCTTTATTTCCCCTTCCCATCCCTTCCCGTTTACCCCCCACACCCCCACACCCCCAGCCAAAGTTGTAAAGTTCATTTTTTGACAATGCGACTTGTACATCGCATTGTTGCAATGGGTCCCTCTGTATCCCTAGTTAATGAATTGTTTTTTCCCTTCCCCTCCACAAATTATAACAACATCAAATACAGTGAATGCAGGGGTTATACCGTGGGGGAGGGACATACAAAGCAACAAAAAAAATCATCTTATAAATATGTTAGAAACAAGAGCAAGGAAGAAAAACCATTTGAATCCTTATCTTGGGGTTCATTTCACCTAACATCAACTTATCTGACCTTTTCTGCTTGACTCAGACATATACTAGTTATTGCAAATAAGGGAAACCATGGGACCTATGTTTCCTTGAGCCTGGCTTACTTCACTTAATATAATTTCTTCCAAGTCTTTCCATTTCCTAACAAATGGGGCAATGTCATTCTTTGTGATGGAGGCATAGAATTCCATTGTGTATATATACATCACATTTTCTGGTTCCATTCATCTGCTGAGGGGCATCTGGGTTGGTTCCATATCTTAGCTATGGTAAATAATGCTGCAATAAACATAGTTGTGCTGGTAGCTTTTGTATGGTCTTGTTTGTGATCATTTGGGTAAATACCCAAAAGTGGGATTGCTGGGTCAGCGGGGAGCACTATGTAGAGTCTTTTGAGGAACCTCTATATATATTCAAACTCTACTACAAAGCTACAGTAATCAAAACAGCTTAGTACTGGCACAAGAACAGACCTCAGGATCGATGGAATAGAATTGAAAACCCAGAAATGAACCTATAGACATATAGCCATTTAATCTTCGATAAGGGAACTAAAACAATAGAATGGAAGAAAGATAATCTCTTCAGTAAATGGTGCTGGCAAAATTGGTTAACCACTTGTAGAAAATTAAAGCTAGATCCTTATATATCACCCTGCACCAGAATCAGCTCCAAATTGATCAAAGACCTCGGAGTCAGAGCAGACACTCTGAAAACATTACAGGATGGAATAGGAGAAACCCTAGGTCTCCTTGGCACAGGCTGAAATTTTCTTAATAGAGACCCAGAAACACAACAAATCAAAGAAAGGTTGGACAAATGGGATTGCATGAAATTGCAGAGCTTTTGCATGGCAAAGGACATAGCTAGCAAGATCAATAGAAAGCCCACAGATTGGGAGAAGGTCTTCACTAGCCATACAATGGACAAGGATCTCATATCTAAAATATAGCTGGAACTCAAAAAACTCAATCCCCCAACAACAAATCCTCAAAGAAACAACTGCCCAATAAATAAGTGGGCTAAAGACTTAAAGAGAAACTTCTCTGAAGAGGAAAGAAGGATGGTCAATAGACACATGAAGAAATGCTCAACCTCTCTAGCCATAAAAGAAATGCAAATCAAAACAACATTGAGATACCACCTCACCCCAGTTAGAATGGCTATAATCAAGAACTCTAATAACAACAGGTGCTGGAGGGGATGTGGACAGAAGGGAACCTTACTGCATTGTTGGTGGGAGTGTAAACTTGTTCAAAGTTGGCATTCTACACAGCATCCTGCATTTTTTAAAATATTTTTATACTTGGCAGTTACGCTTTGCACTGGAAATTTTTGTGGGTTTTGACAATTTTTGCATTGTTTCATGTTACCATAAAATGTTCTACTATGTCATTGTTAATTTTATTCAATGAAGATTTATGTAGTACCTCCTATATAATAGACACTAACACATGCAGTTCTCCTAGTCTCCTTATTATATCATCATTGCAACATTGCTGCTTCAGATATGAAAAATTATAGCATAGAGACATTAAGTGAACTCCTTAAAAGCAAAAACTAACACAGGCTGGTTTAGAACTTGAGAACCTAGGATATTTGTGTCCTTACTCCCTTTCTTGACTTGCCTTCTTGGCATCATGATTTTTTTTTCTCTTCCTTAGCTTTATGAATATTTTTATTCTTTCTGTTCCACCTAAAAGAACTTCCCTTTCATCACACTGAATTTAACTCTTTCCTGATCCCCTTCTTCACTATTGTACGTTGGCATGGATCCTCGATTATCTCTGATTTCAATGATCAATTATCATTGTGTTCAGAAATTCAAAATGTGAAGACAGACTCCCATCTATCCCCCTTATTGGAGTCATCTCCTCAAAGTTTATGGTCCCTGTGACTCCTTCAACATGTACTTGATATGGTGTGAGCAGATGAAGCTTAAAGACTCAAACTTGAAAATTTAAAAAGAAAGGTGACTTCAAAATGTAACGCCCCCTTCCAGGCATGTGCAAATAGTCTCCCTTACACTGTCATTCTTTGAGAAAATGCACGAGCAACCTCTCTATCAGTTTTACAAATTCTAAGAGCTACTGAGAAATATAACCAGCTAGATTCTGAGCCCCTTTGTGTCTCTTCTTTGGGGAAAGAAGGCACATAAGTTAGAAATATTCATAGGAGCTTTCAAGGAGGCACAAGATAGGATCAAAAAAATCTTTTACCAGTCTCAATGGATTACGAATAAAACTACATTTAGAAAGAGCAGGCACATTTATTCAAGCAAATAACACATGGGTATTAGAAAGAAGGTCATCCAATTAACTAATTACTTCTTACATATCCTTCACAGCAATCATAATCAGTTACTGTTGGAAATATGGGCTCAAAGAGAGCAGATGATCCATGTTTGAAATTCACTTGGTTTTTAAAATCTGAGCAGTCATTACCTACATGTAAGGCTGTGGTATAATTAAATATTGACAAGAGCTGTTTCCTAGAATTCTAGGACATTTTGCCTTTTGAGTGTTCTCCTGATCAGCAAGGCCAAATTTCAGGCCAATGGCAATATAAATTATGCTGACAGTCTCTGACACAGTCTTTTTTTTATTGTGAAAATACTGTACAGAGGGGTTACAATTACATGGGCAAGATAATGCCCCTCAGTAGATGAATGGATCCAGAAAATGTGGTCTATATACACAATGGAATTCTATGCCTCCATCAGAAAGAATAGCATTACCCCATTTGTTAGGAAATGGAAAGACTTGAAAAAATTATATTAAGTGAAGTAAGCCAGGCCCAAAGAAACATAGGTCCCATGGTTTCCCTTATTTGCAATAACTAGTATATGTCTGAGTCAAGCAGAAAAGGTCAGATAAGTTGATGTTAGGGAAATGAACCCTAAGATATGTATTCAAATGTTTTTTTCTTTCATGCAATTGTTTCTAACACATTTATAAGATTATTTCTTTGTTGCTTTTTATGTCCCTCCCCCATGGTATAACCCCTGCTTTCACTGTATTTGATGTTGGTATAATTTGTGGAGGGGAAGGGAAAAAACAAATCTTTAAATAGGGATACAGGTGGACCCATCGCAACAATGAGACGAACAAGTCATTATGTGGAAAACTAACTTGACACAGTCTTAAAGCTCTCTCAAGGATAGCAAGGGGGAAAATAATGTGCATTAAATGCCTACTAGGTATGAAATACTTTTTAATATCTCCCACTTAAGCCTCACAAAAATCCTATGTGGATCTTAGAGATCAAGTAAGGATCTTGCTTTAAAATTCAACAGGAATCAGTTGACTGTAAAGAAACAAAACCAAACCGGTGTCTAGGATATGAGCAGTCTCTTTCTTCCATCAGTACTTAGTTTAAGTAGGGCTTGAGCACACATATTGAGTCTTAAGCTCCATATTCATTTCTTTCACTTCTGTCATAAGCTTCTGAGGTGCTAAGCTAGAGGGTCTGGTTGGTGGGAAATGGGTATAAAGTAGCAAGAAGACAACTATGCTTCCCATTAATGCTGACCTGTGCTCCTCACTTTTCAGGGAATGGTAGAAGAGACAGGACAGGGACCCAAGTCTAAGCCAAGGATTGGTAGGCCAAGAAAGAACTTGAAGAAGGCCCCATCCTTGGGTGAGGTCCAAGGTCCAAGCTTTGATTTCAAGGTTCTCTTCATCTTTTCTTTGAGATGGGAAGATTCTAGCAGTTCATGGGAAAGGTCCTCTGTAACACTGGTGCATAGTGCTAACCGGAAGATTGAAGTACTCCAGGACTTCTTCAATTTAGCAGTATTTCCTGTCTTTGGCCTATTTTTCTCCATCCAAGCCCCTGAAAGGAACCTGGAATCATCCAGCAGTAATTCCCCAATTTATTGCTCCTGTTCTACATTCCTGACCTATGAGCATTTACAGACATAGGGACCAGCTTTCCAAAGCCCAGCAGAGCTGCTTAATTTTGTCATTGTCCTATAATTTCATGGAAATGACTGCTGTGAAGCCAACAAACGACTAATAAAATCCCTCTGCCTACTCATTTTTAATATCATTCTGGAACTCCAGAACAGGGACCGTCTGGTCATGCTGCTTACTTTTATATCAAAAGAGTAGCTGGATTGAAAAATTGTATTTTTGAGAGGACACTGGAACAAGTCACATCCTCTGTTTGTGAGCCCAAATCATAGCAAAACATGTTATGTATCTAATCAGAGCAGTGATGAGATATGCCAAACACCACACCCTTTGATTGCTTTGCTTGTCCATGCATGCAATACTCTACTACTCAATATTCTACTACTGCTGTCACATTTATTGAGTACTATTTATGTGTTAGACACTGTGCAAAGATCTCCAGATTGTTTTGTAGAATGTAAGCATCATTACTGCTTTCATTTTATAGGAAAAGTAAATAGAGCCTTGCATTAGGTAAATTTGCTCTGAGCACACAGAATAGCAGAGCCAGGCTAACAAACCAAGTCAGTTTCTATTACAGGTACCCTAAGCAACTGAGTTATTTGACTTATTATACAGTGAGAACTGTATAATCCTAAGCAATGACTAAGTTTCCATTTAGGTAATTTGTAGGACCAAGAGGTTTGGGGAAGAAAACATTTTTGTTTTAAGCCTTTTAGTTTGGAATCATTTTAGATTCAATAGGAAAGTTGTAAAAAAAATATGTTCCCATATATTTTTCACTGTTTCCGGCAACATTAACATCTTACATAACCACATAACCATACTACAATCATCAAATATATGTGTGTGTGTATGTATTTATATGTATATATTATTGGGAGAATACAATGAATTTAACTATAGACTCTGTTCGGATTAGGGCATGATTTTCATTTGTAAACTTTTCTTGTAACTTCTAATTTGACCATCCTTTTTAATGTCTATGTTTTTATATGTGAGAGCAGGTTGAGTATATTTTTCAATTGTGTTGAGGTCCCTACTTAACCAGCTCTGCCATTTTCTTGATGTTGGAGAAACTAAACAATCTGGGCTTTAGGTGTGGACACACTTCTGCTCTAGGGTAAGCAGTTAAGAGCCAGCTAGTCTCCCCTTCGTTAATATTCTCTATCTGTAGCCCACCTGGCTTCTTTTCACAAACTTCAACTGTATCACTGACTTGAGTGATTTTGCCTCTGTCCTTGAGTGTATCTTATAAAAATCTGACAACCTGACACAGATCTTCTAAGTTCCTCACCTCACTTTCTCTGTCCCACGTTTATTTTCCTTCTGGACACATCTTTGGATCAAAATTCAAGTCTCCTTCTAGCTTGGCACTTTGGGTGTTTGTGTTCCTATAGACTACGTGTCTCTACTTGCACCAGTCATCCTTGTTTATAAGGAAGGACCCAAATTCACTGCTCTAACTTTTAACCTGTCCAGTTTTATGGTGCACATGGGAACTTACTGTGATGGGTTCAAAATTACACAGCTTGTGTCTGGAAGATAAAAGGCTCAGGGAAGGAAAAGCGACTTCCTAAGTGTCCGTAAGTTGTTAGAACAAGCACAGCTTAAAATAAAACTTAAACAGACATCAAACATCATAGAAGGGTATATTTTAGAAAAGAACTTAAAAGCCTTGTCTTTGCCAAATGGCAGAAACATTTTAATCCACTTTTGGAAAGGAAGGTTGTTATTAGTCACAGTATTTAAACTTGGGCTTTGACCAGGCAAAACAAGTATTAAAATCAGACTTAACATGTCTAAAGCAACATTTTCATCTCTTCTCCCTCCCCCTCCCTCCTCTCTCCCTCTCCCTCTCTCTCTCCCTCTCCGTCTCTGTCTCTGTCTCTCCCTCTCCCTCTCCGTCTCTGTCTCTGTCTATCTCTGTCTCTCTGTCTCTGTCTCTCTCTCACTCTGAAACCATTCCTGCCACTTGCCTTTCCTAGTGTCTCTGAGTCTGAGTAGTCCCAGGCCACCAGGGTAGGACATTTAGTGTTACTTTTTCTTCTTTCCTCACTTGGCATCTAAGCAGTTGCCTGGTCCTATAGCTTTGTTCATGCAGTTCTTGTGTGAGCTCAAGTCTTTTCCATCTTTACTGTGGTGACTGTCCTACATAGGTCGTCTCCCATATCACTTGATCTTCTAGGCCACTAGTACAATATGGGTGAATAAGTTTCTGATAGATAGCCATGCCCTGTGTTAATCTGCCCCCAAACTTCAGTGATATTCCCTTACCTATTGGGGTTAGAATAGACTCCTCATTCTGGCACTAGGGGTCTTCCATGTCCTGCCGTGTATTTTAGTTATCTTATTTCACTTCATTAGCATATATACTGAGCCATTTCCACTAGCTGTATTTTAACTGTGATGTTTCCTCTGACATCATGCCCTTCACATGATTTTCCTTCTGCTTGGATATGTATGCATCTCTATTCCTACTCCTAATCATCATTTGTTAGCATGCATAATACAGCAAGGGTCAGAAAATCATAGCCTGAAGGCCAAACCCAGCCTGTGGCCTATTTTTAGGAAATAAGGTCTTATTTGAACACAGTCACATACATTCATTTGAGTTTTATGCTACATAGCAACACACCTCAGGCCACAGATCAGTGGGAGTCTTGTGATATTATTTCAGCTGGTGACTTTGTAACCATCAGAGTTTGTATGTGTGTACTCCATAATGTCTGCATAATGACAAGATCACCTAACAATGCATTGCTCAGAACATATACCATCATTAAGCCATATATCTTATGATGTATCTCTGATTTTACACTACCACAGTAAACGTGAATAATTGCAGTAAAGACTCTCTGGCTCAGAAAGTGTATAGGGTTTACTTTCTGATCTTCTCACTATCTCCTTAGTCTTGAGTACCCAAAGCAATGTGTTTTAGAAAAAAAAAAGTTAAGCCCCTATCATACACTGAATACACAGAAACAGAAAAGACGTGTCCCTTCCCATAAAAAGGGATGGCAAAGTCATCAAACAGTAAACTCCCTGCACAACATGAGAAGGAAAGCAACAACACACGTGTAGGAGTTACCTCATGGGACAGAACAGAGACTGATTAGACCCTGTGGTTAAGAAAGTGCTGGAAAAAATACAGTCCATAGCTGAGGTGCATTTGAAATCAAATATAATCAGAGTGAGACATTGACGTTGATCTAGACAGAAGAAACAACACATACAAAGGCTTGGAAGGACAAGCTATATTTCTTTTGAAACCTCAGGTAGTACTAAGGGAAGCCAAGTGGCAAGAGAAGCCAAGTGGAGTTCTGCTAGCTTAGGTTTGAATTTTCTCAGACTATCAATATTTACATGAATTATCCAATGACATAGGTGGAAAGTTTATGGCATTATGTTTGACATTTTATATCTATGCAGAAAAGTTTCTTATCATCTAAACATTATCCTAAAGCAAAACTTCATGGAGGATAGCACGAGACAGGAACAGTAAAGAGAGATACACAACTCTCAAATACGAAGACAGCTCCACTTTCCTGGGCATCTTACCTCTCTGTTCTCCTGGCACTTCCTCTTTCCTACATTATGCATTGAAGGTGGAGATGGGGGGTGGGTAGAAGGTGGTTGGGGGTGGGGAGAGTGGGGAGAATGTACCCCAAATGGCAAATTCCTGAGCATGGGTCTGTCTTTATTCCTTGTTGTACTTCCTGGCCTGCAAGGTCTTGAATGGACATTTTCAGAATTTTTAGATAACAAGGGTATTTTTTGCAGCAATCAATCCATTATTTGATATGAAACATAGAAGTAATGGATTGTATCTTTTGTTTTGGTCATACTTTTCTAGGTTGATGCTTATGAATCTAATTTGTAACTACCAAGAAGGCAACCTTCGTTTATGTTGGTTTTTCTTTTTCACTTTTATTTTTTCCTTCCTACGCCTCTTCTTCTTCACATTCCCCTTGCAGAAGTACGTTCTTCCCTGTCCACCAGATATCCACTGCTAGGCAAGGTATGGCCTCAGCTTGTGGTCACAGTCATACTGAAATGATCAGGATTGTTTCACACTTTAAAAGAAAAAATTCCCGGGCTGGGATGTAGCTCAGTGGCAAAGCGCTTGCCTAGCAAGTGCAACGTCCTGGGTTTGATCCCCAGTACCAAAAAAGAGAAAAGACAAAAAAAAAAAAAAAAAGAAAAGAAAAAATTCCAACAGGCCTGTGGAAAGGAAATTTGGATAGTCAGAAGTGGGTTGCTAAGTGGGAATTTAGTCAGGAGGAAGGAGGCACAAATTTTCAAATCTTCACAAAGTAAACGTGGTATCCCACATAAGGAAAATTCTAGAGGCCCTAGAAATAACAGGTCTCTCAATTAAAACCAGCATTTTAGCTGTCACGTACTGTGAACATCTTGTGATCCATGGATATCCATTATAGCTCTCATATATTGATACATGCGTTGCAAAAGCTATGTCTACCTCTCACAACCTCTCTCTACAACTTATCATTCCACTTTCACACATGGAGAAACTTATACTCAAATGGTTAGATAGTTTTCCCAAGGCCCATTGCTACCAGACAGAGCCCAGATCTGCCTGCTTCCCTGGAGATCCTGACAGTGCTCTCAGATTGAACTGTGACTAAGAAGGAAGTTAGGTAATCTTTTAAATTTCTGCTCCCTGCTGAGCATTCTTCCCTTCCAGCATTTTCTGGCAAGGCATTCTTTAGAGTACTGGCCTAAAAGTAAGATTGGCTATAGAAGTCACGAGATTCAATGCAATATAAAAATGCACAGTTGCTTGTTGAAAAAGCAGAACAAATGCCATCCAGGACATTAAAATGTAAGGCCTTATCCTTTGCTCTCCTGATTTGTTGTATTTTTTTCAAGATATACTATTTTGTGTAATTCTAAGAAAAAATATAAATTGTTTTTTAAATGTTTACTACTTTTTTGGGAGATAGCAATACTGAGATTTGAACTCAGAGCCTCATACTTGCTGGACAAGCACTCGATCAACTTTTGGATTCCGTTTTCTTTCAGTTACTTTTTTTCCCCATTTTTGGGGCCAGGAGCCAGCTTCAGATCATGAGCCTCCTACATACAGCCTCCTTATATAGCTAGTACCACCCATATATACTGAAGTAAGGAGGCCAGGTCTGGCCAGCACCATATTGGTCACATGGTAGATGGTAGGGTCCGGCATCTTGTCTTCATGCTCGAGGAAGGAACCCCGTTCCTCCCCCCCCCCCCCCCACAATCACCTGCCTCATGGGTAATGGGTGAGCTCGGACCCCTGGAGGCAGGGGCAGGCACTTGGCTGATAGGTTACTGAATCTGTCATTCTGGTGCCTGGGACTGGGAATTTCCTGAGGATCTGCCCCTGTGCTAACCTATTTTAGGACCGGACTAGCCTAGACTTAGGACTCTATGCCACAGGTGTCTCTGTGATTGTGTCCTGTGTCTTGTGTCCTGTCTAGTCTCCAGTCATCATGGAGTCCCAATTCAGCTCTCCATTGCAGCTGAATTGGCTTGTTGGTATTGTTTTTGTCATCTCTTTCCTCTTTAGCATGTTTCCTGGCTGTGTTATGTGTATTCGTGTGCTGCAGGCCTTTGTAACAACTGGATGCCTGCAGTCTGTTTACTGTATAATAAAGACTCCAATATTCTAAAGCAACCTATGTTGCTTTAACAAGATTGAGTTTGGCTACATTTTTGTTCAGGCTGGCCTTGAACCATGATCTGTCTGATCTCTGCCTCCAGAGTACCTGGGATTACAAATTTGAGCCACTAAGCCTAAATCAAAAATGTTAGTTACAATCATAAAATTTCCCATTCATTTTTGTATTGTACAAGGTCAGTTTTAAATACAAACTATAAAAGCATGCCCAGAAGAGTCAAAATGATACAAGTTATACTTTGTAGTACCTGTATATTTATATTTTGTTTTTTAACCAGAAAAGTAGATCCAATGCTCTGGCTTTGTTTATTTTCCTTCTTAATAAATGCACATTCTACCAACACACTCACCCGGGCTAACTGACCTGTGAGGAAAAATGCAACGCAGAGGAGCTGTGAGCTATTCCCTCTCTCCCCTGGCTTCTGTGTCATTTGTAGCAAGTGTTGGGGTCATTCATAGAAATAGCATGCTAAAGGAACTATAGGGTAGGATGCCTAAGTTGCTGACATTTCTTTGCATCCCATTGCTCTATTTTTTGACTCAAAACATATTCAACTTTAGGGAGAAAGTGGGGACTCTTGAGGCTGACTGAATTTTCATGCAGCCTTGGACTGACTCTCAGCCTTTCATCACAGCTCCATTGGAATTCAATGCTATGGAGCATCATAAACACTATGCAAATGAGGAACAGGCAGTGGCAAACACAAATACTGTGCATATCTCTATGCTCATCTGCATGCTCTGCTGTCCTACTGAATTTCAGTTGTGTAAAGCACAAAGTTCTAAAATACCATTATTAAGATGGTGACAGCGGGACAAACAACCAAAGGAGAGATCTTGAGAGCACAGTCCCCTTGCAACTGTGTAAGTGGCATGGCACAAGGAAAGCTGGCCTTGCTTAGAAGATGTTAGAGAGATGCATGCAGGAGTGGCGGTTCCCCAGGCTAAACTGGGGAATCTTCTCTCTAATCACTCAGAACACTTAACCATCTATCTATCTATCTATCTAGCTATCTATATTATTTATTTATTTATTTTGCTGGTCCTGGGGCTTGAACCCAGTACCTGGGCACTGCCCCTGAGCCTCTGTGCTCAAAGCTAGCACTCTACCACTTGAGCCACAGTGCCACTTCCAGCTTTTTCTGAGCGGTTTGCCTGGTCTGGCTTCAAACCATAATCCTCAGATCTTAGCCTCCTGAGTAGCTAGGATTATAGGTGTGGGCCATCGGCTCCCAGTTTCCTACTAATATTCTTTTACCAAGGGTTCAACTCCCATTCTCCAGCCTTCAGCTCAAGCAGGCATTAAGAAGCAGAGGAAGAAAAGCCTCAAGCTCTTTCCTTAGCTGCTCAGAGTCAAATCCAATTGCTCTCTCCACAATTGTACTTACCTTCTAATGACCCAGCTCCTACCCCACACAGGGGTTTCTGGTATAAATTGTGTCCATATCTACTTTTCAATAACTCTCATGAGTTTATGGTTAGTGTAGCAATTTTGAATGTCAGTCTATAATTTTGTAAAATACACAAGAGAAAAAAATTTAATAAAGCTGTCTATCCTTGCCTGTGTGAGCTTTGCTTTTGTTTTATTCAGTATTTAACAAGCAATTTCTGGGTAGCTTCAGCTATGAGTGCTATCTCTTAAGAGTAGGAGAGCCTGTGACCTCTGAGCAGTCATAGTCTACTGCCTTTTGAGACTGGGACTTTGTCCTGAATATATAATTTAAATTTTAAAAAATGTTCTAAGCGGAAACCGCCTCTTGCTCTTTTGCTTTTCTACTCTGTAAATGTAGTCCACGAGAGAAATATGAAGCCAAGTACCCTGGGGTCATTATTTCAGATCAGCCACCAGAGTTCTCTAAGAGGTGGCTTTCTAAAAATGACATTCTGCACCCTGTATTCAAATCATTAAGGTCCTCCCTTCAATCTTAAAAGCTTGGTTGAAAATTTCAAATCCCTCTAACTATAGTTTCCTAACTGACTTCTAGATTTAAGCCCAAGAAATTGCATAAGGTTTCAAGTGTCTGTGGCTTCTCATATTTCCCTTAACTTTTAGTTTAACCACCTCATTACCTTTATCTTCTTTTGTCTTGCATTTTTCACCCCCCCCTTTTTTTTCTTAAAAGTATTCTTGATCTCAATGCCAAAAGAGTAGGGCACTTCCCACTCAACTCTGAATTTTAAAATATGAGTTGGAATTGTTACAGACCTATAGCATACTTTACTATCACTGCTGAGTTTAAGGATGATGAATTGGAAAATTATAGTGTAAAGTGAACTCAGGCTGACATGGAGGTTCACCCTATAATCCCAGCTACTTGGGAGGTGAAAATTGGGAGGATTGCTGTTCCAGGCAAGCTTAGGCAAAACTTTAGTGAAAAAATTCATTTCAACAAACAATCTAGGAAAAATGGCATGCATCTATAATCCCACAGGAAACCTAAGATATAGGAGGATATATATGTACATATATATGAAAATTCATATAATAAAGAAGCACTGTGTGAATAGACCACTTTTGCCTTCACATGATATTTCACTCCATTTTCTTCACTTGGAAATTAATATTTTAAATATCTAAGTGTTTCATGATATTTTAAAGAAATACTTGAACACAACCTAGTTTCTAAATTTGAACCATGAAGGATTCAGTAGATAATTACGGTCTTGAAGGAGCTTCAAATCACCTTAATGGGACTCTATCAACCAACCAACCAGAGGCCATGTTTAAATTTTTAAACAGCATATTAAATAATTAAGCAGCATAACAAATTATGTTTTGGATAACTGTCACAACCTAATTTTTTGAGCACTCTTAAGAAAAAAAAGTAACCAACTATAAATGGTTCATTAGAGGTATTTTGGAAGCCAAAAATGCTAATTTGAGTCACATGGAACTCCTAAAAGGAATTTGGCATGAAACAGAACGAAGTTGCTGCTGGAAACAGTAGATTAAAAATGTCAATCGATATAGCTACAACTGAAGCATGCACGCATAGACACGGCATGCTTTTATGACAAATACACTGGTGAGCTTTCTTTTCTTGCATTTTTTTTACATAAGCATAGTTGTTTAATAAATTTCAGGATCTGTTTTTATGTACTTCCTAGGGACATGAATTACAAAATAACTTCATGACTTTTTAGGCAAGAGTTCTACTACTGAGCTGCCACCCACCCCAACTGTACTTCACGGCTATTTTTGTGTGTGTGCTGGTAATGGGGCCTGAACTCAGGGCCTAAGTAAGAGAGACCCATGGTCTAAGGAATCTAAAACGAGTTAAATCTAAAATGCTTAATCAGCCTCAAGTGTGTTTATCAGTGTGTCAGTGTCTCTGAAATGTTAAGCATAGTTTCAGGAACTTGTACATATGACACCAGCTCAATCAAAACAGCTCCATTCAGGTGCCAATATGCCCATGCCACAGTCAGGTCATTTATTTGCCTGGGCAAGGAAGGCAGAGTTTAAACAAATTTGGTTTCTCATACCAGTTCCAGTTGTCACTAGCAATTGTGTGGCCTGGGGAAAAGTATGTCACTTCTCTGGGCTCCCATTTCCATAAAATGATAGGCCTGACATTCGATCATTCCTAACATCTCTACTAGCTGGAAAATTCAATAAGTCATTTGAAGCAATTGTTACACAGACATCATTAAAAAGCAGCTCCAGCAGGAGTTTGGGAAGATTATGCAGTGCTAGAGTGCTTGCTTAGCATGCTCAAGGCTCTGAGTGTGCTCCTCAGCTCAGTAAGAAAATACAGGCAACTCCAGAAAGAGGATGAAGGCTATCAGACACTGTCTGCTCACATGTGCCCACTGCTCCTTATAGGAAATGATTGACTCATCCTGTATACACCCAGGCTGCTGTTGACATGGTCACAATATCCCCTGGATAAAATAAAGCCATCTCTCAATCTCTCTTACCTTAAAAAGTGGCTGGTTCAAAGCAGCAGCTTCAGATCTGGAAATATGCCAGCGTGGCAGCCTCTTCTTCCTATTTGGTAATCCTGCAAGGATAAACAACAGAGAAGAGAGTTAATACAGGAGGAGAGGGGGCATGCACATCTAACTGCAGGTGCTGGATGGAATCTGTGAATGCAAGATCTTCCTAACCAATGAACATTCTCCCATATGACATGAGAAATGTGTATTACACTTCTATTGCTAAGCCTGGTTTGGTTGTAAGAATGTAATAAAATGACTAAGGCTGCTTCAAAATTATTAAACATAAACATTTTAGAGATAGGCTAGGTATAAATTTCAGCACTAACTTCATGCCAGAAGGCTAGATATTGATGTTTTGTGTCATGTGTAAGCATGGTGTATAATTCTGAAACAGTTCCTCATATGAAATGAATATTTTAAGACTCAATATTCAATATATCCATCATTTCCATTAGAACTGATTTTTCTTCTTAGATTGAATATAGTTCTGGAACCTTAGAAATATCACCAGCTCAGAGATTCCATATTCGACCTATAACTGCCTTAAATCCAAATTAGATTTTAAAATGTAATATTTAGAAATCAGAAGCAGCTAGGCACCTGTGGCTCATGCCTGTAATCCTAACTACTCAGGAGGCTGAGATCTGAGGATCATAGTTCAAAGCCAGCCCAGGCAGGAAAGTCCATGAGACTCTTATTTTCAATAAGCCAACCAGAAGTTGCACTGTGGCTCAAGCAGTAGAGCGCTCACCTTGAGCTGAAGAGCGCAGGGACAGGGCTCAAGCCCAGAGTTCAAACCACACAACTGACCAAAAAAAAAAAAAGAAAAAGAAAAGAAAGAAAGAAAGAAAAAGAAATCAGAAGCAAATAAGAACATCCTATTTTTGTCAAAGTGCTTCTCAGAAGGCGATGTGATCAAGAGAATGCCAAGGATTTGGCTTGACTCAAGTTGGCCTAGGTATTACTCTGAATTACTGTGCAAGCTCTATAAACTTGGAAATAACTTAAATTTCAAAGGCACTCAACTCTGCCATCTACAAAATAGGTGTGATACTCCTAACAGTAGTAGAGAAATTGAAGGAGGAAACTGTTGTGAAATGTACTCATTAGCTCACTCAGAGCTAAAAGGACTAGCCATCAGGAAGACAAATCTCTGCTAAAATGGGATCTTTACCAGCTCAGTCTTTCCAGCCCAATACTGTTAAAACTCCTCCGGATGTCATTAATGAATCTAAGGGGTTTTTAATGAAATGAATCATTGAGGATAATCAAACATACAGTGGAATGAGAATGAGAAACAGTTACAAGTTAATTGTGCAACAACTAACTAAACTGTGGGCCTCCCTGAGGTCTTAATCAATTCTCTATGTCCACTATACTTTATGTCCACTCCACTTTATGTCTCTACACTTCTGTCCACTAACTTTGTACCTCCTGAGTTAGCATTTCCCAATGTTTGTCCTCAGCATGGCCCGGACTGATCGATGGTTCTCTGTAGGGAGCTGTTTCCACATGACTGATAATTTCTGGATTCCATGGAATTTGCCTTGGTAAATTCCACATTCCTGTTCTTCTGGAAATGGAATCTCTGTCTATTTCCTATTGGGAATGGCACTTGTTCTGAGTGTGCTGCCCACTCTGCCAGGATCTATGTTACTGTGTGTCAAAGGTTATGCCCCCACCGCCTCAGCCCATGCAAGCATACGTTGTGAGGTGTGACCTGGGATGAACACTCAATCTACCTCTCTATCACTTTCTGAGAAGAGAAAGTAGGATCTGGATATGCCTACGTTTGGGGGCAAGATGGGAAAAACTTCTCTGTTCTGCAGACTTTATGGAATCCAAGGTACTTCTGATCTGTTCAACTTATTCATCATCATTATCATCATAACCATTGCTTAGTAGTGCCTATTACATTCCAAAATCTTTACATACACGTTTTTGAGACAGAGTCTTGTTTAGTAAACCAAACTGACTTCAAACTTGTGATATAGCTGCTTTTACATCCCAACTGCCAAATTATAGGCAGAAACAACATGTCTCATTTCTAATCACACTGAATGTGTGATCTCACATAATCTTCATAAATATTCAAGTACAGCCGGGCACCCATGACTCACTCCTATAATCCTAGCCACTCAGGAGGCTGAGATCTGAGTATCGCGGTTCAAAGCCAGCATGGGCAGGAAAGGCTGTGGGACTCTTATCTCCAATAAACCAGCAGAAAACCAGAAATGGCACTGTGGTTCAAGTGGTAGAGTGCTAGCCTTGAGTTGAAGAGCTGAGGGACAGTGCTCAGGCCCAGAGTTCAAGCCCCATGACTGACAAAAAAAAAAAAAAAAGACTCAAGTACATTATTGTACTCCACACATGCAAACTACACAAGTAAAGAACTAACTTTCCCAAGGTGATACTAATAATTGTGGTCAAGGGCACTACTAATCACATTTCTCACTGCCTCATGCTAAGTCACATCCATCCGTCATGATCCTTGTCCATACCAACTGCAGTTACCAAGGATTCTAATATTTTCCTTCTTCATGTCTAATTGTAAGGCTTTTATTTTCCCCGGATTAAAGGTGTTAATCAAATAAAACTAAGCTCTCCTAAGCTACGCATTTGCCTTGAATTATATGTCTTAGCAATATAGAAATGGAATCTTCCTCAGTCACTTAAAAATAGCATTAATGTGTGTCCTTTACTGTAGCAAATTCTGAGTGAGAAGCTTCATGACAGAATATTTCATGCTTGCTTGCATTATCTCTAGAGCATCTAACAAGGCTCACTTCTGCTAGGAGACCTTGAAGGCCAGTAGATTTGAGCAAAAATGTCAGCATTAGATGGGGCAAGTGCTTCCCCTGCTAGGTCATATGTAACCAATACCTGGACATGTGATGCACTGCAGTCACTGGGATTAATGTGGAGAGATTGGTTTTTGCCTTGCTCTGACCTATTGAGATGGTTAACCACTAAAACAGACAGACATGTAAGATTGGGAACACAGCTCAAAGGGTAAAGTGCTAGCCTAGCAGCCACAAAGTCCTCAGTTTAATCTGCAGTTAAGACAAGTACATATATATAATATATATATATATCTATTATGTATATATTATATATAATAGATATATATATTATATATATGTAAATTTAAGCCAGGTGCCAGTGGCTTGTGCCTGTAGTCCTAGCTACGCAGGAGGCTGAGAGCTGAGGATCACAGTTCAAAGCCAACTCTGAGATTTTCTCTGATTAGTCACGGAAAAAGCCAGAAGTAGCACTGTTGACTCATGTGGTAGAGCACTAGCCTTGAGCAAAAGGAGCTCAGAGACTGTGTTCATCCAGAGTTCAAGTCCCCAGACCAGCAAAAAACAAACAAACAAACAAAACAGTAAATCTGAATAAGAAATTATCCTTTGCGTTCTTCCCCCAAGGGAGAAGTCTACCTGGATACAGTGAATTCTGAACCACTCATCTTTAGAACTACAGCACGCTGATGAGGCTTATTGAGGATGAGGAAGATATTATTTCTCTATACACCTTCAGACACCATGAAACATTTAGCTTTCTTATATTAACCCCCTGAAAGAGAAATACCATCTATGATCCTGATGGCTCTGATGGGGACCTAGTGAGATAGGACAGAAAGAACCCATAGACTCTCCAGTGCTCTATGAGACTGGGGCTTTGGGTGATGATAATCAGTTACTTCCTTATACTTAAACGAGAAGAAGGCACAGGCTAGGAAGTGGGTACTCACCCTCCATATCAGTTCACATTTGTGACCTGATCCCATTTTGTGAAACTTCAGATACTCTACTGACTCTCTTATGCAGTCTCAACATTGAAATCTCCTTCACAGCTTGTCTAGTCTGTTTGTAGAGCGGGGGCTGACCACCAATGGGCTGGCAAAAATAAAAGAGTTAGCCTGGTCCATCCCCACCAGAGTCTCCAGCTGCTAACTGTGGACACAATGGATGAACCACCATGAACCTTGTCAGAGAATATTACACAGACTAAGACACACATGATAATGGGCACTCTGGCATGAGGGCAGATGTTATACTACATAGAGCCCATTAGCACTCAGGGTCATTGACTTGTTTACCCAAAAATTAGAGGAAGAAGGAGGGAGTGTTTAGTACACTGTTTTGGTAACATCCTAATCTCGATGTGCTACTTCCTTTATTGAATCTCAGAGTTTCCACCCACCACTGATATTTACAAGAGGATTTAGGGAAGTGTCTTTAGCTCTAGCTCAGGTGGCAAGAAGTATTTCTGCAGGTAGCAGAGCATCTTTGAATTTAATTAAATATAGTGTGGTATTTGAAGAATGAATGAAGAAAATTAAGAAGCTCATTATTTTTCTGGGTCCCAATTTATATATTTGATAAAGGGCTTTGAGTTAGCACCATTTTGAGTGGTAAAAGGATGAAATCTAGCAGAAGCCCTTTGAAAATGTTTTCATCATTCCAGAATTATCTAGAACAGTATGTATGGCACTCAGATTATAGTGCGTTATTAATTTCTAGGGCACATGTTAGAAATGAGCTATATAGCTAGAAATACATAAATATTTAGAATGATAGGAAAAAATATTGACTTCCTGCTATACATAATAGGTATTTAATTGTATCTACTTTTTCAAAATAAAAATAATATGTGTTCATTCACAAGTTTTCCAATACTGGTGTTTGAACTCAAGTCCTCCCCGATGCCAGGGTTGGGCTCTACCGCTTGAGCCACACTTCCAGTCATGAGTTTTGCTGGCTATTTTTGGTATGAGCCACCAGAACCCAGCATAAATATATATTCAGGCTTGAATTCAGGGTCTCACACTGTTGCCTGGCTTTCTTGCTCACAACTAGTACTCTACTACTTGAGCCATACCTCCATTCTAGCATTTTCACTAGTTAAGTAGAGATGGAGTCTGGAGGTCTTTTCTGCCATGATGGTTTTGAACCATAATCCTTTAGCTCTCAGATTCCTGAGTAGCTAGGATTACCAGCATTAGCTTTTGGGGCCTGGCTCAATTTTTAAAATTCAAATACAAAAAAAAAAAAATGTGTACTAATATTCTATCCCCTACCCCAAGTTTATTTCCCATTTTCAGTCATTCCAGCAGTTCCTTCTGCCCTTTATTTCTGTATTTATACACAATACATTCTAATACCTTCTCTTGATCATTTTTAAAATTTACAGACATTGACTACCAAATAATGACTTCTCTAGGGAAAATGAGAATTTATCTCATTTACATCAACCCCATTCCCTATGGACCTAGTATGGGTCTATAAGAATTTCTAGTTAAATCAGAAAATGAGGACAGGCTGCAAAGGCTGATCCAGGATGGAGATTTGAAGAGAGATTTTTTTTAAAAAATTGGCTTAAGTTGTGCTGTTGATATAAAAGAAATTAATTCTATTCAGACAACATTTAAAACATTCTACCTAAAATTTTAGAATAATATATACTTTGTAAGGTAAAAAAATAATTTCACTATATTGATTTTCTGAATGTTAAATTTAGCATAAGAATAATTTTTCAGTACCTATTTATATAATTTTAAGCACATCTCTAATAGCACAATACTTTTCTTGGAAAAAATCTGCTTTTTTAATGGGCTTTGCTTTAGAGCAAGTTTATAGAGATAAGAAGCTCACAATTTTTCTGCCCAGGCTGGCTTTGCTCCTTGATCCTAAGAGCTCAGCCTCTTGAACGGCTAGGATTCCAGGCATGAGCCACCAGCACCCTGCTTTGCAATTTTCTTTTAAATTGTCTTTATAATAGTTAATAAACTTGACATATTTGACAGCTTATATTGACTTTTCTTTGTTGACTATAATATTTTTAACTGAGAAAATACTCTGCCTCTGTATGCTGAGGTATTTTATAGTTGCAGAGCAAATCCTGCTCACTGAGGGATATTTTCCAGGGACTTATTGAATTTTATAAATATTTTAGTCAATTTGAAATGGACTGTCTTCTACACTTTATTTAAAGTGCTTCTTTTTGCCAGTATTTTTTTCAGAGACAAAACACATCAAATCAGTTTTCTCTGTTTTCAATTATCTTAATACTTTGCCAAATTTAAATGCTATAAAAGAATAGGCCTTCTTAAAATTTTGTTCCGTTTTATCATTTTAAAATGTTTGTCCATGAAAAGATTTTTATCACCAACTTGATACATTGCAAAATATAATTATAAAATTCTAAAATTAAATTTGTTCACCATGTAAGCTAGCATTGTTTAATTTATTCAATCCTTTCCTTGCTTTTCCTTCTTTGAGAAAGAATCACTGAAAACTTCACAAGCCAAAGTTCAGTGGTTCCCCATTTATTTTGGCATTTAGCTAATACTTTTTCCCCCTGGAATGACTGGGATCTCAACTCAGAACAGTTGCAGAAGGCTATAGTCCAGATATTAGTGGAGCTGATTTCTTTTGAATGCTCTTAGGGGAGAATCTGTCTCCTTGACTTTCTAAGTTCCCAATGGGACCTATAGACCCTTCCTGTGTCTCTGTGTGCAACACACAGCATTCCAATCCTTGCTTTGGTCATCATAGCTCCTCTGACTCTTCCTAATTTTCCTTCTCATAAAGACATTGTGATTGCACTGACCCAACCGGAAAATCCAGGATAATGCTATACTTCTGATTCTACCTATGTAGAGATAGGAGGATCTTGGTTAAAAAGGCAGTGATCTCTGAGCAAAAATATGAGATCCTATCTGAAAAGTAACTGAAGCAAAAAAATGGCTTGGTCTAAGTGGTAGAACATCTGCCAGGCAAGCACACGGCTTTGAGTTAAAAAAAACCTAGTGCTAGTAAAATGTATGGCCTTCTATTAACCAAGAGATGTTGTATTTACTGGCGTCTTATGTTAGGTCAGTGTCCAGAATTATGAAAAAGAAATTTCTGTTGTTTATAAGTTATAAAGTTTATAGACTTTGGTTATAGCAGCACAAATGGACTCCATTCTTACTAATAGTTAAATGTATTCTCCTTGTAAGAAATAAACAGCTGTCAGTCTTCTTTGATCATAAGTTTGAAGCTAAATGTATGCTTCAGATCCTATTTAATATGAAACTGTAGTAAAGCAAGGGTTTTATATGGTTTGAATTATATATCCCTTAGCAGAGAGAATGCAGTATTCTACTTAACAAAATATGTAAATATAAAATCAAATATAAATCATAAATGAGTATTACTTTCCAAATATCTAGACAAATGCAATCTTTTAAATAGTATTTTATAAGGAAAATAATTTTCTCATTTCTTAGTAATCCATAAGATATTTTAGGATGATGGAAAAACCTCTGTATAATTAATACAATTAATAGGTTCAGATATAGATAAGTCAATGT
This sequence comes from Dipodomys spectabilis, assembly GCF_019054845.1. Lineage (NCBI taxonomy): Eukaryota > Metazoa > Chordata > Mammalia > Rodentia > Heteromyidae > Dipodomys > Dipodomys spectabilis. Next base: position 5,982,739 of record NW_024870840.1, read on the forward strand.
AATAGTAACAAGTGGGTAGGTCAAAATTCCAAGAAACAATTTAATATTATAATTACTAGGAGAGGGGAGGAAAAAGGAGGAATGGGACTATGTTAGGGTGATTAATTAATTCAAAATGCACTGTGTGAATATATGGAACTATCACAATGAATCCATCTCTTATTTCCAAAAGTGTCTGAATTCAAAAATAAATTAAATTTTAAACAATAAATTGTAAGTCATTTTAGTAGGATCTCATTCATTCTTGTGATTTTTATTATCTGTATCAGAATCAGCAAACCTATTCTGTAAAGGACTAAGTAATAAATAATTTCAATTCTGTGGGTGTAATGGCCTGTTGGAGCTACTTCTTCATTGTCTACTGCCAACCAGCTAACGATGGCATGTGAAAACAATGCAAGAAACCATGCTTCAATAAAATTTCATTTACAAAACAGACTAGATTAAGCCTGCTGGTTAGAGCTTGATGATCAGTGATCTCGATGTAGATTACTTCCCAAGTTTCAACTGCATTTTTAATACTACGTTTTCTAAAACAATACTTTAATTTTGCGATTATATTTTTAACATTGTTACTTAAATCTGAAAACATCTAAAAAAAAAAGCTAAGAAAGGCTCTCTGAGTCGTGAATTATACCACCAAATCTATCTCTAATTTTCCTTCCATTGTTTTTCCCCATAATGCTCTTCTTTTTGCTCTTCCTCTTCTCATCAGTTCTCAGTACTCTTACTGCTATTTCCACGATGCTTTACATATTTCCTTTGTCATTGCCTTAGTGCAGGCTCTAACTTGTCTGCACTCTCACTGTACTCTCCTGTGCCATTTCCATTTCTATGCTGATCCTTTCTAGTTCTACATCTCCATAGCACCAGCTCCATCTCCCCCATACCCCCAACCAGAGCTGAACCTAGTACTTCGTGGCTTAGCAAACATCTTCCAATTGAACCAAATGAAAGCCCAATGACAGTCTGTTAAGATCTGGACCAACTTTCACTCTCAGATCAGCTAAAGCCAAGCTGAAATAGATTATTTTATTGTGCATGGAAACCTTGAACTTCCTATTGTTTCCATTCCAGATAGTTGCCTGTGCTCTGTGCTGATTTATTTGTCTAGAATTACACTGTCTATATGGTAGACTTCCATCATACAGTTCCTCAGTCGAATGAGCCACATTTCAGGTACCCAACAGTAGCTTGTATCCACCATACTGAACAGTGAAGATCACGAACATTTTCATTGCTGCAAAAAGTTCATTACAAGTGTCTAAAATTGTCATGCTTTCATTATATAATTTTCATCTCCTAGCTCATAAACAACTCCTGATCCACAGCATTTTTACGATTTTTCCATCCTTGAGTGATTTAACAATGTGTGATGCTCTGTGTACACTGCTATTTTCAGTTGTCCATTCTTTTGTTTCCTTATAAATAATAAATCTTCAGCCATGTGCACAGCAGATATGTATTTAAAAGGCATTATTGACCAACCTCATTAAGATATTTTCTGAGGTTTTGTAAACATGAACATATTTTCATAACAAAGAGTGATGACTTGTTTCCATATATTTACCAGTTAAAATCAGCATAAAATTTGGAATGTGATAACTGTGTTTGTAGAAATAATGTCCTGTTTTAGAATTCCTAGTGATAAATCACCATGATTTCCATCCATCGTGATTGATTTTCATCAGAGCTTGGGAAGGCAACAGAGTAGAATATGAAGAAGATGGATGTGGGTACCACACTGCCCTTTTTCACAATCCTTTTTCCATCAATTATTGACCTGCTTGCAAGTTATTTCATTCTTCAGAGCCGCATAGAGATGGTAATAACTACCTGCATTAGTTCAAACTCTTTGCTAGCTAGTAAATGACTGAAATAGAAGTCAAAGAAGCTTTTCCCGGAAAATAGATGTTTATGGATTCATGTGGCTGAAAAATGTCCAGTGTCATCAACATGGCTGGATCCAGGAGCCCAAACAATGCTGTAGCTCTTTTGAGGCAAGTTCCAGGTACAGAGCAGTGGGATGGGCCATAGCGTGAAACAGTCACATGCTTTGGATGACTCAGGGTTGAAGAGAAAGATTTCTTAGTTCCAGCACACATTCCAGGAAGGTTGATCTCATCTATCTGTCTTCAGGATTACCCTTTGAACAACTGTGGCTGTGAAACACAGTGGCCAGATAAGCCATGCCTACATCAAGTGACCAAAATGAAATCCTGGGTCAAGGGGAAGAGTCACACCACCCAAGCAAAGGGAAAGTGTGGGGCTGGGATGGAATGGAGGCTGTTTTCCTCTCCAAAGAAGGAAAGTAGACAAGCAAAGCAGGAATGCACTCTGATTTAGGAGTGTCACATTTCACAACTCCAGTGAGCACTCTTAATCTATTCTATGTGAATGGTGCCTGATGAAATTAAGTAGCATATGTGTGGCCTCTTTTGTGTTTCTCTGTCTCTGTCTCTCTTACACACACACACACAAACCTTTATTTCTCATGGCTTTGCTATAATGATTAAATAGTATAATGTAGTCAAAATAACCAAAAACTGGTAGAAACGTATCATTCAAAAATATTTTAGCATCTGTGCGCTGGTGGCTCACGCCTGTAATCCTAGCTAATCAGGAGGCTGAGATCTGAGGATCATGCTTCAAAGCCAGCTTGAGCAGGAAAGTCCATGAGTCTCTTATCTCCAATTAACCACCAGAAAAAGCCAGATGTGGCACTGAGGTAGAGAATTAGAGAACTAGCCTTGAACAAAAAAAGGAGCTGAGGGACAGGGGCCCAGCCCAGAGTTCAAGCCCCAGGACTGGCAAAAAAAATAAATAAATAAAATTAAAAAACTAGCCTTTCTTTTCCCTTTACACTAAGGAATAGACATGTTATTTGATAGTGATAAAGATCTGGATTTAACTCTTCTAGATTTCTCAATATCTGTTCTAAATCAAGAAAGAGAAACGGCTTTCTCCAAATTTTGTCTTCAGTAGCATTCTGCAATCAGTATAAAGGATCATGATTCTATTATTAGAATCTGCAGAAATGCCATACAACATTGTTTAGTAAAATTTTATAATTCAAATACTAAAGTATGTGAAACTATGGCTTCCACTCATCCAAACTCATATCAGATAAGTTGCACATTCAACAGATAAACATTTATAAGCTGATTATCACGAAGAATTATCCTTTTGTGTTAATGTTGAAATTTTCAAGTAAGTAACATAAAGAGATTGTAGTAATTTTTCCCCCTCTATATAATCAAGTCCAGAAATAGGCCATTCAAGCTGATAGAATGATGGTGGTTTCATAATATTATTTCCTTCTGGCTTCCTGTTTTCAAATTATTACTTTTTTTTTTTTTTTGTCAGTGCTGGGGCTTGAATTCTGGGCCTGGGTGCTGTCTCTAAGTTCTTCAGCTCAAGGGAAGCACTCTACCTTTTGAGCCACAGGGCCACTTTTGGTTTTCTGGTGGTTAACCGGAGATAAAAGTCTCATGGACTTTCCTGCCCAGGCTGGGTTTGAATCTTGATCCTCAGATCTCAGCCGCCTGAGGATTATGGGCATGAGCCACTGGCACCCAGTTGTTTGTAAATTACTAATCAGAGAATGGCTCCATTTCCTGATTCTCAGGAAGGCTTCCTAAGCTCCGGCTCCAGAGCTTCATGTCCATCCACATTTTAGGTAAATAAAAGAGAAAGGGAAAGAACAAAAATGCCCATGGCTATTTGATTAATTATTTTAGTCGCGCTTTTTTAGACACCTCAAACTATATCTTCTTTTAGATGGTTTTGGGCTATGCAACTACTTTCAGGTAAAGTTGGGAAATTGTTCATAAGAAAGAAGGCGACTGAATACTCAGCAGCAGGCATGGTCATAGGCAAATTAATATTATTTTTAAGATTTTAATCAAATGAGTTTCCCAAGAGGGTGTGGTGGAAATCTAAAAACTAATTATCTAGGAATGAGCTTTAGTGGTAGAACACCTGCCTGGCACTAGGAACTGGATTCAGTCCCTGGCCTTGAACATAAATAAACAAACAAATACCAATTATCCTGTGAAGCTCTAGAAAAAGAACAGTTTGTGTGTTCAGTTAAATGGTTCAAAGCAAGGTGGGGAAACATTCACACCTTAGATTCCAAAGTTGTGCATATAACAGTGTTCATTCCTTGTGGCTGTTTTGAATAACAAACAATTCACACACTTCTTAAGATGCCTTAGCACACCAAAGTGCCTTATGTATGTGTTTTCTCCCAGTAGTCTTTTCTCCTGAAGCCCCTGTACTATGTGGACCAAGAAGATGGGGGAAAATGCAGCCAAACAAGGGGATGGCTTGTGTAACTCTTCCTTCCCCTTGGAGCTGTCCTTGAAACCCAGGATGTTTCCTGGGGAAATCTACTGTAGGCTGAGTACATTGGACCATCCAGGGTCTGTTCCCCTGGTAACAGTACTGGGTAGCCTCAGAGCGGTGATAATCTCATTAGGGCATCTGGATGGTTCCTATGGTAGGGAGCCACAGGAAGCCTGTCAAAAATACCCACACATTTCAATGGACCCCCCATAGGTTTTCTGTTTAAGCCACCAGGGGATTTGACTATAGTATCAGCTTGCTTAAAAGCGAAGGAATCATCTTGACTAGTAATTACAGAAATGAAAAATGTCTGCTTGGCTTTCATTTTTGCAGTCTCCATCAAAGGGCTGAGTATTTGTGTTCCTTTCTACGCTGTCTGTTTAAATTGTAAATGTTCTGTAAGTGCCAACTTAGGCCTTGTTTCCACACAGTTTACCAGATGGCAGAAGCCTTAGCAGCCCCTCCTAAAATGTGGTGCCACTCACTGACAGGGCAAACCACGCAGTTGCCATTCATGACACATTGTGTTGTTCTGTACATTGTTGCTTTCTGTTCTTATCTCCCTGTTATCCCTGACTGAATTTAAAGCCTCTGAGGCCTGGGCAGAGACAGACACATTGTTATCCTTACTGGGAAACTTTTGAGAATGAAGAGGTGTGATTCAGAACTAGATCAGGACTTCTAGCATAAAACTGGAACTGCCTGAGCAAAGGGGGCCATTCCCCTGTGGTCGAAGTTCATTCTCTGCCACTTCTCTTTCCTTCCACCTTCAGGCCCATTGGAATTCACACATAAGCAGACATAGCTTGGCCAGGCAACAAAGGATTTCTCCTAGAACAGCTGTGAAATAGGTGAAAATTGAGGACAGGTCCCAACTGGTAGGAGATTTAATGCTTCAACATAAGAAGTAACTGCAAAGAAAGCTTTAAATAATCAGATGAAAGCTGTTCAGAGAAGCAACCAGTCTAGAATGTAGATGCTTACTAACAAAAGCTACGGGGCTCAAATGAGCATTCCCACCACAAGCGAAGAGAAAGTATTCTCAGTGGGAATTCTGGTAGAGTGAGCTCTTGTTTCAGAATTTCCACATCTCCTCACTAATCAGATCAACATCTGCATCCATCTGGGAGAAAGAAAGCAGGGGCAGAATCCTACAGAAATACAGATCATCAGCTAAGACTGTAATAATCTCCCACAAGCTGGTGCCCTTTACCAATACAAAGTCTAATAGTGTCTGGTGTGGTTCTGTAGAAGGATGGGGCCATTTGGGCGACTAGAAACCAAGACTAGGAAGAAGAGTGTCCCAACTAGAAATAAGATGAGGGGACAGCATCGTGTGAAAATTAAGTGTGGATGCTAGCGCCAGAAAGTGAAAGCAAGTCCCACCAGGTAAAACAGCACTGTAACTTGATCCCTGGCTTCTCCTCTCTGAAATGGAGCCAAATCCACATTGGATTGCCAAGAGGAACAAGTGAATCCATACACGCAATGTGCTTAGAACAGCTCCAGGCAGGTAATAATCACAGAGAAAGTGCTGGCCATTGTAATCAATCATCATCATCATCATCATCACCATCATCATCATCACTACCACCACCATTAATGAGATGGAAACATGAGAAAAATGGCCTGTAATAACAATCCAGTAACTACACTTTGATGTTTTTTATAGAAGAACAGAGATTGTCAGATGACAGGTTCCCGTTGTCAAATGAAAGTCTGTGTCCTCCTAACATTCAGGCATAGTCATTCTAACCCTCAACATGACAGTTACAGAAGATGGGGCTTCTGGACAGTAGTTACGGGGAGATGAGTAGGGCCTTCGTGATGGGCTGGCTTTTTAAAAAGAGGAAGACTGATCTCTGTCCCGCCCTGAAGAAAGACGATGTGAGGGCCAAGCCTGAAGACAGCTGCCTAAAAGCCAGGGAGAGTCCTTGCAGGAACCGAGTCAGAAAACACCACGTCTTCCATTTCCCAGCTTCTACAACTGCCAGAAATACATTTGTGTTATTTACACCTCTAGTCTATTTCATTTTGTCATGGAAGCCTGAGGTGAGATAACACCTACGTGGGAAAGAGGCAGGGAGAGGGAGAGGAAGAGGAAGAAGAGGAAGAGGAAGAGGAGAAGAGGGAGGGAGGAGAGATGGTTAGACAGATAATGATAATGGATGTATTCACACCCGCTTTGGCTGTGCAAACCCTCACTCTATCACACTTACACAGTGAACAAGGGCAGATCTCAGTGACAGATGTGTCAGGGCAGTAGAGCTCCAGGGTCTATGATGTGTCAGGATCCAAGCCCACACCTCTGTGGCCCCTACCTCTGCCCTTCAGTGTGTGGGATGCATTCTCAGACTCTCATGTGTCACCATACGGTGTAATGTAGAAACATGACAACAGCTCTCCCCATGTCTCTGTCTTGGAAAACACTTTTTTCCAGAAATTTCCAAGGCAAATTTTCTCTGATGTCTCATTGGCCAAATTGGTCTGATGATTATTTCTGACTCAGGTCCCAAGAGAAAGCGATTAGACCATCCTCTAAAACATGACAGAGGGATCACTGTTTCCTGAGTCCTACAGAGCCAAACCATCTCTCCAAATACAGTTAAAGTAAACTTTGGCTATAATCAAGATAATATGCCCAGAGGGCCAGACCAACTTACAACCCTGAATGGAGAGCGTCTGACATCTCATCTGGCTTCCCTACGTTGCTGCCTGTATCCCAATGTTTTTGACAATTTCCATCACTGCTGCTGTGATGGCATAAGGTGAGGCTTTCTTCCTGTTAACCCCAACTCAATACATCTTCCAATCAATTCATAAACTCTTTGCTTTATGCCATTTTTAAAAATCTGATTTGGGGAATTCAACTTTAGGCACTGACTTCAATTTGAGAGTTAGAAACTCTATGCTTCAGTCTTATCTTCGTTGCTTCTTTACTTCAAATAAAATTATCTCTGAAACACTAGTTTATCTACTACCTTGTAGTATATCCTTGATAGAATAGTTTTTATTTTTTGTACAATGCTAGCATTTCCACTCAGAGCCTCTTGCTCTCACTTGGCTTTTTCCACTTAATGCTGGTGTTCTAACCACTTAAAACATATCTCTACTTCTGATTTTTTTTTTTTTTTTTTGCTGATTAATTGGAAATAAGAGTCTTATGGACTTTTCTGCTAGGGATGGCTTTGAACCATGATCCCCAGATCTCAACATAGTTTAGGATTACAGAGGTAAGCTACCAGCACCCTGCTGTCTTGGGAGATTTAAATGAGATAGTGTATGTGAAAATGTAAAGGACAAAGCACCGTAAGGATACAGAGTCCATTTCATTTCCCATTTAAATCAACCCTTTGAGTTCTGTCTCTCTCAAGTAGGCTAACACTTGTTCACCAGAACACAAGTATACAGTTACAAGATTTAAAAAAATAGAATGCTAACAATACAACTGGCTGTTATATGATCTTTGACACAGTTGGACAGAATTTCCCCCTAAATTAAATAAAGTGTTTTGGCAGTCTGTAAATGCAACCTAAAATACAGAAAGAGAAAAGAATTATTTTCCTTAGGGAGAGTATAATTTTATCTAAAGTTCAATATACACATTTTAAGATGTACATTTTTGAACGTCTCTGCTAAGTACAAAATGAATATAATTAGTTATGAGATATGTCGCCCTTAGCTAGAGTGCATATTAAGCTTTAGAGTAACAGCTCTCACAACCTATTCATACTTTGGTATATATCAGGACTTCCTATACTGTAATGTCTTAAATCAAATACTGTACATAGTTTCAAGATCTAAAAGTTGTTCTGTCAGAATGGTTGGGAATGGGCACAAACCTGTGGCACTGAAATAATCTAGTCACACTTCAATTCAGGTCAGGCACTATGCTTTCCCATGTATGGGACCCTAACAAGGAAATAAAAGCCAGCACTACAAGGGAAGTGGATGTAGAATAAGTAAAAGAAGAGGAAGGTCCCTGATGAAATATTCCAGGGATCAAGTGTGGAGAAAATGGCCATTCTGGAGTAGAAACCAACTTGAATTCCATATCCCTCAGTTTATCTACCACAAATGGTCCCTATGATACAGCTATGATTTCCAAGTCATAAGCAGATAGCCTGTCCTTGGCACCTGCTAACTTTGGTATCATTGTCTCAGTGTATAGAATATGAAGTCCAAAATGTACCTAGAGAAAGGATGAACAGCTACCTAGAGTCTGTATCAATATGGACCTGTTTCTTCTTCCTTCTCTCTTTTCTTCTTATTCTTCTCTCCTCTTCATCTTCCCTCTCCCACCTCACCCTCTTCTTCTTCTTCTTCTTGAGATGGGTCCTCACTGTGTAGTTTAGGCTAGCAATTCCTCTGCCTCTCTCTCCTGAATGCTGGGGTTACAGGGATGAACCACCTCGGCCTAGCAGGGGCCGTTTCATAGTAATACATATTATCATGTTTATTTAAAGATTAGAAAACAGAAAAATTTGGATATCTTTTGTGGTTTTCTTCTGCAACCTAGAAAAGCTAATTCAAGAAAAATGAAAACCAGAGTGTAGACAATACATTTCTCTTTGTGATGCCTATCATACACAGGAAGTAATGCTGTGTCTGTTTTTAGAATATCCTTAGATTTTCACAAGAGTCAGGATCTGTAGTTTGACAATTTTGATATAAGCTTATAACACAGTTATGAACTCCTTAAAAGCAAGGATTGCCTTCTTTGCTTTGGGACCAACACTGTTTTACACTCTTCCAAAGTGCATTTTGGAGTAGTATATACTCAATAAATGTTAACTAGACACATAGTTAAACATTCTCTAAAAGACTTTAAAAAAATAGCAACTTGGAGAGAAGTAAACAATTACCTCTCTACCTGGGTTAGGTTCTAACCTTTATGACATTGAATGTAGAAAGGCTGATCCACCACAGTCTAGGTTGGTGGTTTATGCCTGTAATCCCAGCACTGAGACAAATGAGTAAGGACTATTGTGAGCTCAAAGCCAGGCTGGGCTACAAACAAAGGACAAACAACACCAACAACAACAAAAAAAAAAAAACCACCCAACTTCTCAACCTGTAAAAATAGTAGCTTGATTAAATTGTATTTCTTTGTTGATTGAGTAAAAATTACATGTTAAGTGCCACACCATAGAGAGGATCAAAATTTCTGCGTGTCATGGAATTCCTGCCCCTAAGGAACCACAGCAATATGGCCAAATGGCCCTTCAAACCAAAGAGCACATGAGTTGGTAACGTTCATGCTACTAGCTATTGTAGCTGGACATTATACAGCCATGCTTTGCCATCATTGTGAAGAGCCTATCTGCTCTTCACAAGGAATTGTGTGACATCACCATCACTGGGCAACAAGTGATCTATCATGAAACACTCCAAATTATCTACACTGCAATTGTTCCAGGAAATCCATCCAATTTTAACTGCTTCAATCCAATAGGTGATGGAAGTGTTTGTTTCTGAATAAAGTATACAATTATTCTTTGTGTGTAAAGCATCTAAAAGCCCAACTATGTCCTCTCTACTATTGTTAAATGATTATCTTTATGTTGACCCATAGGCACACATATGTATCTGAATGTAGATCATTCATATGTATATGCTTGAAATGTACCATGTTGGTCCTCATTACTAAGTCAGAGTAAGCACGGATCTGGTGGAAGGCTTTTCAGAGGCCAGCTGCCTCTGAGAGTGTGTTACTGAGTCTTTCATATATACCAGAACAGGAATATTTGAAAGTCCAATGGCTCTGTAAATGCTCAGACATTCACTATCCACCACGATGATTGTAAGGCTCTCCTCCTGCTTTATTGTGTTCCTTCTTGAGAACTAGGGTATAGAAAGAAGTTAAAAGGATGAGTGTATAATAGGCAGCGCCAAGTGCTATCTTGAGCACAATGCAGAGACATGACAGTAAAACTTCAGAGAAGGGAAAGGAATTGAGAAAAAATTATGTAGAAGACAAGTGCAATCATCATGAAAAGAAGAAAGGAGAATTTAAACAGTCCAGAAATAAGATGGCTTTATTCAGTAGAGGCTGACGAGTATAGTACATAACTGCATGGGCTCAGCCATCAGAACTAAAATTGAATCTTGAATCTCCTATAAGCAACTTGTGATTGATACCATAATAGTATTCACTCTCTGTCTCTGTCTCTGCCTCTCTCTCTCTCTCTCTCTCTCTCTGTATATATGTATATGTGTATCTGTCTCTCTCTCACTCTCCCTTTGCACATAGGGAAAAGGAGCCCATACATCCTAGAGTTGTTAAAAAGACTATTCATAACCATAGGTAACATTTATGAGCTCATCGACTGTGTGTCAGGCACTACAGTCAACAGAACATGAGTACGTTCACGGGCCCTCATGTTACTTCAGCGAGGCAAGTACTGTTAATTCTTTCTCGGTTTGATCTCTTATAAAACTAAGACAATATTAGGTGACTTACCCAAAGTGATAAAAAAAGATAAGATTAGAGAATGGAAGAAGGACTTTAAAAGTCTGTGATTTAAGGATTACACTGTTTTATTCCTCTGTAAAGTACATATCATAGTTTAGTATAGTTAGACTGTCATATATAACAAAAAGTCAACAAAAACAGATCCATTAATAATTAAAGAGGCTGGGATCCGTGGCTCATGCCTGTAATCCTAACTATTCAGGAGATTGAGATCCTCAGGATCATGGTTAGAGGCCAGTGCAAGCAGAAAAATCTAATACTTCATCTCTAAAATAACCAGCTTTTGCAGGACTGGAGGTGTGGATCAACTGGTAGGGTGCCATCCATGGGATAACAAGATTAACAAGTGTGATATCCCATGTTAAAATCTCCAACCACCACCAAAAAAAGCCCTCAAAACAAACAAACCAACAAACAGAAACAAAATTTAAGAACTCACCAGGAAGAAACTGACCTGCTCCTTTCACTAAAGTCTACCATATAACTTGATGAATGGAGGTATGACAATGGCAGGATGATTGATAGATCCCAATCTGGAAATAAATGGGTCTCAAAGAAGACTCTGTAGGCCTGTATTCAGTGCAATACTATTCCCAATAGCTGAGGCATAGACTCAACCTAAGTGTCTACCAGTGGCTATGTTAACTTAATTGCATTCAAAGTGCAATATTATTCAGCCCTAAAACATAGCTGAACCTGGACAACATCACTTAAATCAAAGAATCCAGACACAAGAAAGTCATATGCCACTTGACCTTATATATCCATGGAGGTTAAAATTTGAATTCATAGAAGCAGAGAGGAGAATGGCTGTCACCAGGGGCTGAGGTGGCCTCAGGGAGACGTTGAAGAGTTGTTGGTCAAAGGGTACAAAAGTTCAGTAAGACAGGAAGAATGACTTCAATAGACCTATGGTGCTTCATGAAAACCATGGTAGTAAATAAATACGGTAATAAATAAAAATATGTGATTACAATTTCTAAGAGTAGATTTTAAATGTTCTTACCACAGAAAATGTAATATGTAAACAACACGCATGCTAATTTGTTCAACCAAGCTATTACACAATGTTTATGTATTTTAAAGCATTATAATGTTCTCCATAATTGTGTGTGTTTGCTGTTATTTAAAAGTGTAACTGGGCGCCTTTGGCTCACGCTTGTAATCCTAACTACTTAGGAGGCTGAGATCTGAGGATCGCAGTTCAAAGCCAGCCTGGACAGGAAAAGCCGTGAAACTCTTATCTCCAATAAACCACCAGAAAACTGGAAGTGGCGCTGTGGCTCAAGTGGTAGAGTGCTTGCCTTGAGCTGAAGAGCTGAGGGACAGCACCCAGGCCCAGAGTTCAAGCCCCATAACTGACAAAAAAATGTATATATAATTATATACGTAAATAAGTATATATACGTATATAAACACACACTTATATATATTTTAATTGGCAACAATATATGGAAAAACTATATAGAATCTATATACATACACATACACACACACAAATGAGAGGAGGGAGGGTCTCCCCATTTTTACCAGATTGGCCTTGAACACTCTATCTTTGAGTTCAGCCTCTCATATTCTGGGATTCCAAGCATTAGCCACCACATCTGGCTTAAATTTCTTGAAAACAGAAACAAATGATGATCTTCTTCAAAAACTCCCTCAAGAGAGAACTTTCTTTCCCTCATCCAAGGGAAGTTGACCTTGGAGCAATGCCTAAATGGCTCACTAGAAACTCAGGCTTAACTTGCTGACATGTTCTGCTCAAAACACAAGCATCCTAACTTCCCATCATTCCAGGTAGTATCACAGTCAGAAACCCAAGTTTCACAGAGTAAGTACGGGCTTCGATCTTCAGGGTAGACTTACTGTGGCTTTGTTTATTAAGCTTCATGATCTGTTCCTCAGGCTGTGAATGTAAATATTCGGATGGGGTTGACCTTGAATCCAAGGCCAAGGTCAAAAATCCATTAGAATACCAGAAAATCTGAAAGTGTTTAAATGTGGATGAGGGGAGGAGAAAAGGTAGCTGGGCTCCCAGACACTTTGCTTAACAACCATGATTCCTTAGGCCAATATAGAAGATGGCTGTGGCTTAAGATTACTGTCCATCTCTATGGTTGGAAATATGTGTTTTCCATGAATCCAAGAATGGACCTCCTGCCCCCCGCCTTCTATCCTTCCCTAGATACTGGCAAGAGGGCATAGGGGTCATACAAGGGCCCTGGTTGAAGGCCTGGTCCACAGGAAACCTGTTACTCCAAATAACTGTCACATTCTCATGTGCTCAATCACAGGAAGGATTTCAGTTTCTCTCCCCCAGAACTGGGGACAAGATTGAGGTCACGGGACTGAAAGGACCTCATCCAGTCTCCCAACAAGAGGGGGTCTGTCAGCTGCTTGGCCCAGGCAGACAGAAGGCATGCAGCAGCTGAGGGTCAGGAGAAACCCCTTCTACCCACTTCCTGTGTCTGGCTTTGATTTCTCAGAGACAGATGCTCTTATTCCAGAGCTCTCCCCAATGCAACAAAGCACCTCTTTCCTCTTCTGTAGCTCCTTGGCTTTGTCTGGCTCCCTTTTTTTCCTCTGAGTTATCTGTCACCAATTCTGTCTCTCCTTCCGTTCAGAGCAGCATGTGGCAGAATTTTGTGGAGTGCTAAATTGTCACTTAACTTAATTATAAACAGCCTCTGCTAGAAGAAATGGCTTTGATAGGAAAGCTAAAACCAGCAAGTAGTAGATAGTAAAATGGAATACAAACCAATTTCCCTGTAAATATAACTCCCTCTTTTTTTAAAAAAAATTAGTACATTATTTTTTTCTTTTGTGGAAAAAATTTATTTTTATCATAGAGTCAAAAATTATATATATATGTATATATGGAACAAAAGAGCATGTTATAATATACATATATGTTGTGGAATGTCTTGGTCCATCTAATTAGCATGGACAACTTCACATACTTACCATATTTTCCCAGTAGAATTTGCATTTCTAACAAGTACCCAGAAGATGCTGATACATATTTTGATAATCAGTGCTTTGTTCAAACTCTCTAACTTGCACAAGTTCTCTTAGTTAGCATTGTTACCAAGTAATGTGAGGGTTTCCTTCTGCCATTAGAATGCAACGGTATTGGCTCTGGCTCTCTTCTAGAACCCTATATCTGGGGTATGATAGATGTCTAAGAAGTGGCTCTTAAGTGAGTGAATAAATATTCAAGTGTCTGGTTATCAAAGAAAGGGAAAAAACAATGTACCAAATTTATACCAATTGCTTTTATATATCTGACCTAATAGCTCATGTTTCTTATTTGAAATCTTGGGGTTTCTCTTTCTTTCTTTCTCTTTTTCAGGGTTGAGTTGGGCAAGTACTCTTCAGCACACTGGGATAAAAAGGCCTCATGCAAAAGCAGATTATATTACATTACATCAACAGCACTTCTTTTTAAAGTGACATTTAGTGAGTATCAATACAGTCTTTTTAAGATCTTTCCATAAAATGTTGTGAGAAATGAGAACATTTAAAATGCAGAAAAACAAAAGCCCATTCACACAAGTCTTCTACATTCTGTCTCCACTATCATGGATCTCAAACTGGCTCACTCGCTGTCCTCCAGGGAAGCTGGCAGAAGCTGACCATACTGATTGTCTGATTACAAATACAGACTGTGGCAATGAGGCCTTACAAGAGGAACCCTTTTGTCCCTGTGGATTGTACAAAGACATGAGACTTAATACACACTTAACTACAAAGTAATGAAACCAGGTAGTAAAGTGCAATTCCCAAGGAAACTAGACTCCTATACAGAACAATAACTTCATTGTTTCATGTCCTTTATGAAGTAAGTCCAAAGCGTTGTCTTTAAGAAAGGGCTTCCCAGTCCTACTTCTAAAATAGTACTCAACAAAGAATAAACTCTCTCTATTCTTTGATCTGTAGAACATTAGACAGAAAAAAATGTAAGAATGTGCTAAGCATAGCTTTCTGAATCCAAATCCCAGAACACTAGCAATGTGATATCTGGGGGTGGGGGAGTAAATTGTGTCTCTGTGCTGAATGTGTGTGTGTGTGTGTGTGTGTGTGTGTGTGTGTTGTTGTTGTTGTTGTTGTTTTGTTGGATGCCTTGTTTGCTGCACTGTTCAGAAGTCTTTAATAACTACCTGACTGTTCTGGAAAGTTAGCCCTATCCTTAATATTTCAGGAGACGATACTATTCAGAATAGTATTCAGATAACATTTTTCATTGAATCAGGATGAGAAATGTGACCTTCTGGGTTTCTGGTCAATCACGCTTAACTGGAGCTTTATGTCCCTGGCCATCTCTAATCATTACCTTTAATCAGGGTTCTTAGATTTGAAAAATGTCAGTGTACCTGGATATGGACTCTTCAGTTAGCTACAACACAACTGAACTCTACTTCTATATTAGCAGGTAGCCAATAGATTTAACCTGATCAGATTAGGAATGATCTGGAAGGCTGTGCCTCTTCTCTTTAAAACTAAAAAAAAAAAAAAAAAAAAAATTAAAGCTGGGTGCCAGTGGCTCACGCCTGTAATCCTAGCTACTCAGGAGGCTGAGATCTAAGATCGCAGTTCAAAGCTAGCCCGGGCAGGAAAGTCCATGAGACTCTAATCTCCAATAAACCATGTACAAAACCAGAAGTGGTGCTGTGGCTCAAGTAGTAGAGCACTCTCCTTGAGCTGAAAAGCTGAGGGACAGTGTCCAGGCCCAGAGTTCAAGCCCCACAAACAACAAAAACAAACAATATTAAGTATAAATTTGTCTAAAATATATGGATGTTAAATTTGGTTTGGGAAGATGTAAAGTTGTGTCATATCTGCCCTTTATAATGTTGATGTTCAACCCCAGGCGTTGGTCTTTTACCATGAAGAGATGTTGACTTTTGTCAAAGGGTTGTTCTTCATATAGAAGGTGATTGTATCATTTTTGTCCATTAATCTATTCATGGGATATACATTCATATGTGTGTGTGTGTGTGTGTGTGTGTGTGTGTGTGTGTGTGTGTGTGCCTGTATTGCTGAAGTTTGAACTCAATACCTCCAGTTTATTCTAGGCAGGTGTTCTACCACTTGAACCACTCCTCTAATCATTTTTTGCTTTTTAAAAAACTGTATTTTCATTATCTTTACATAGTTGTACAACGGGTTTACAATTCCACATGCCTCTTTATTTTAAAAAAAATCATTCTTGGGGGGGTCTGCGGGGGAGGGAAGATGGGAAGGGATTGTAAAGGGAAACAAAGGAGGAGGCAACAATGCTTGATAAGAAATATACTCATTACCTTGCTCATGTAATTGTAACCCCTCTGTATGGTATTTTCACAATAAAAAATAAAAAATGTACTCATCAACTTACTTATGTACCTGTAACCCTTCTGTACATTACTTTTACAATAAAAATTTTCTTCTTTAAAAAAATTCATTTTTCAGATAGGGTTTTGTGCTTTATGCCTAGGATGGCTTAGATCATGATTCTCCTCCCTACACCTCCTGCATCGCTTAGATTACAGATAGGAGTAAACAAACTTTGTGGATAATTTGTTTTTATTTACTTTGAACACTTCTATCATTTAAATGTACCCTGTCTCCCTAGACAGCTTAGGACTTACACATTAACAGCAGCAGCATAGCACACAAAATTCCATGGCTTTCAGATGTAGTCGTCTTTTGTTCTGAGGATATAGGCCAACTGATTTGAAGAAAGATTCCCCTGTGGGCTGAATCTTCTTAACCATAGGAGCACATGTTTTAGACTTTCAGTCATGCTGTGCTGGTTGCAAGTACAGGATTCTACATCACAGAAGCTCCCATGTGTTCTCCAACAAATGTGGTTTTTCTGTGACTTGTCACACACAAGATCACAGAACTCATGTGGGCTTCTACTTGCACAAACACCACTGCAGGATGCAGGCCTCAGAGAATCTCACCAGGGATACTGGTGAGAGCCTTACTTATCACCTTTCTTCTCCTCTCATCATGTATACAGGCCACTAACACAGATGACAAATCTAAGATCACTTGCAAATAGATGAGATAAAGCGGATAAATAAAAACATCCCTGAATAGACCCACAGCTAATTAAATCAAAGTTTATCATACAAAAATTAGAAGTTCCAAATTTGGCAGAAACAGTAATGGCCTGATTCTAACTACTGACAGGTGAACTATATTCAAGACAGAATCTCATTTCATGATTCGTTATCATCATTGCATGGCTGGGCTCAGCTGCAAAAGATAAAATAATTTACTGTGAAACTGAGCATTCATTATGTGCCTGGCACTTTGCAAAGACCTTTAGATATAAGATCTCATGTGATTCTCCTCATTGTCTGGGAGTTAGATAATAGTTTTCGGCTTCCTTTAATGATAAAATGGTTCACATTTTAGAAGAGTTGGGGTGTTTCCTAAGCTTATATGCTGGGGAGATAGGATTTAAATTCAGGTTGTCCAACACAAAAGCTTGCCCACTTATGCATGAATCCCATTTACTTGAACCACACTGGCACGGGAGGGTCTGGTACTAGGTGAGATCACAGCAAGGAAAACAATTAGCTACAAAATTATGCCTCAAGGGAAGCAAGCACCAACCCAGTTAAAGTCCAAAGGGAAAACGAACCTTTGATTTTTAACCTTTGCCTGATTTGGCATGATATCCCATAGCAGCAATAGAGAATCTGACGACTGATCCCTGGAACTCACTGGGCTGCAAGAGTCCCTCAGGCACAAGGAAAAACATGCAGAAATAACTTTCTTGGGCACCAACTACATGCTAAGGCTGTCACTTACTGCCTACCTAATTACAAATTATGACCAGAATTTAAAGGACAGTTGTGAGAAACACATTTGAGATAGGAGAAATAGTATTTTCCCCAGTTCCCATATTAGAAAAGCATTTATGCAAATTTGCCTAAGACAATAGCTACTAAGATATGCAAATGGAAAGAATATAGATTAGCTTGACTTCTGATTTGGGAAGTTTCCTATTAAATATGTCATATTGCCTCTCACATGCTCTGCTGCATCCAATTAATAGACTGGGAAAACAGAAGCAAAGAGTCCTTCCCTCATGCTTACCCTTGTTTATATTGTATGATGTTTGTGAAATGCCCTAAAGGGGATGGGAACACCTTGATACAGGGACATGGACATGGGTGGGATTCACAGGCAGGGTTGATTAAATCTTGTCTTCCCATGAAGCTAAAACCTTGTGCTTCTGACCTGAGCTCTTCCTGAGAGGGAAAAAGGATTCCATCATAGTGTTTCTTGACCATAAGGGGTAAAGCAGAAGGATTTATATCATCTTTGCTTCTCAGTTAGCAATAAGTAATAGTGAATTGTCACAATGAGCATGCATGAAACACCTGCTCTGTGCCAAGTGCTCCGGTTCATCTGCATGACTTCCTTCCATCCACACATTGACCAGAGGAAATGGGTACTTGTCATGTATCCTCACACCTCACAGCTGAGAAATTGGAGAGTTGGGGGTGCTCGAGCAACAATATCCACATCTGGGTATTGGCAAGGTCACAATTCATATCCAGGTATATTTGATGGCAGGACCTGAGCTTTGATGTTCACATTTGAGAAAATAAAGCCCAGTGGGGTACACAGCAGTAGTAAGGGGAAAGGGAATCCATTATTTAATAAGCGGTCATTTTTGCATTTGTCCAAATGGGCAGACCAATTTGCATCATGTATTACATAGAATAGCTCTAAAAGCAAGGTGCTGGAGGGCATTATATATACTGGATGCTATCAAAAGACTCTCTCTCCTGGTTTGCCTAAAGCAATCAGGGCATGGGACTAGGATGAATAACTCCTGTTTTACACTCAGAAGAATTCTGTCTTGGTCAATAAGTTATATGGCTACCTTTAGGCAGGCAATACTCTCCTGTAACTGTGTTATAACTTGTGTCCATCTAGGAAGGTAGAAAACATCCCAAGAGTAAGAAAAAAAAATAGCTATTTAGCTGTTCAATCGTTTTGTTTGTCTCCCTCTCGCCATTCACTATCCATTCAATTCCCATTTGCTAAGCAATGAATTCTCCCATGTTTTCCCTCTCTGTGCTATATCCTCAATGGCCCTGGACCTTTTATGTTCCCAATCTTGGTACCAACACTTTGGAAACATCAAGTGAATTTGAGTTGACTGTGAAGTTGGCCAAGGAGCAATGAGAAGAAGCTCCCACTCCTGAACCCTGACATGACGCTGGATCTGCTGCTAGGAGAAACAACCCTCCCTTCAAAGCTAGGATGGCAGCAGAAGTGTAAGACAACAGCCTATGAGACTGCCCACATGTCAAATATTCAAGGCCTTTCATGGTAAACTGGCAGTAATAAAATAGGCGCTCCCCAGAGTGTTTGCATTTATGCTAGGGGTGGAGAGGAATCTTGCCTATAGGTAGTATGACACTTAGCAAAAGAGACAGAAGGAAGTTTCGGCTCCTTGTCCAGCCTATGAGGTCTCTAGAAAATCCATCATAACAGAGGACTACTGCATGCTTCATTACATTTCCCTTCCAGAAGATGGAGAAAATTCCCCACAAGGATTTTATTTCAGGCTAATAATGGAAGAAAAGAAAAAAAAAATTAGGAGGACAGCAGAACCAGAACACAGGACACAGGACCAGAACTCCCTAGTTTCCCAGGCCCTTTCTCATCCATGAGTTTATAGGATGATGAACGAAAAGAGAGCCAAGATTTGTAGGCACAGACTTGAGTTTGAATCTCAGCTTTCCCACTCACTATGTGGCAAACTCCCAAAGCTTGGGTTTCCAATGTCTCTCCTGAAGGTCTTGGTTGTAGATTGAGTGAGATAATAAAGTACTCAATACACAGTGCAAACTTCACTAATTACAGGACCTCATACACAGAAGAGACCACACCGGTGATTGTAGGAGGGAGGGCTCCATTTTGCAGACAAGGTTCAGGGAAGCCAACTAGCTGGCTCACCCAAGATCACAGCTAGAAAAGTGATAGTTTTCTGGTCCAAATCCTTTGCTTCATGCAGTATTTTTTTCTATGTAGTTTCTTTGGGGGGGGGTGCAAATATATTTCTATGGATGTCAGCTACTAGAACAAGGGAAAACATTCAAAGAGGTCTTTTCTCTGAAATCAGCCTTTGATCTTAACAAAAATTGCCTTGCTATTTTCAAATGAAATATCTTTGCAAAATGCTTTTTCCTCAGCAACCAGCCTTTTACTTCTGTGAAATAATTGCTTTGTGCCTTAAGATTCTTGCTGAGTGTTTGAGTTCAGATATTCAGTAAGTGGATGATGTTTCTGAAGCTATTGTCAATCTCTATATGGATTAGATGAAAAAAATTGGTATCATGGTCATGTGGTTTTGCTTAAAGACCCTATATCTTATCTTAAACTGACAGCTGGGGAACACACCAGATAGGAAGACATTAATAGGACACTCGTGGACGCTCCTTTGACGGTGCTGAAATCAGACGAAGAGAAGGGTGGAGAATGCCGAACCAAGTACCTGATCATGACATCAGCTACTGTAGCAAGAAGTTGAAATTAGTAGTCTTTAGGATTACTTTCACCTTAACAATAGCAAATATCTTATTCTATTCCTCCATCCCACACCATATTTAATTGTTGACTTTTTCAGAAATAGAGCCTATCTGGGTCATCACCCTACAGCCTCAGTTTTGACTATTGAAAGATTAAATGGAGATGAACTAAGGTCTAATCTGTTCAAAGAACAAGTTCCTAGGCAGATTGTTGATTGGGCTTTTTTGTTGCTGTTATTTTGTGTTTTATGTATTGTTTTGTTTTTGCAGTATTGGAGTTTAAATTATGTACAAGTAAGCAAGTATAATCGCTAGGCAGGCATTCTACAACTTGAGCCTGTCCCCAGCCTATAAAGTATGCATTCCTAAGCACCTTCTTTTTGTACAAGGTGACAATATTGCTGGTGCAGGGGTAGATGTTTTTTTCATTGTATGTAACTAGCATTTAAAAGCCAGGATTCACAGACATAATTTTTAAAGGCATACATGAACAAAGGCATTCATCTGCCTATTCAGATCTTCCTCTACTTGATTATCAACTTATTTATGTACGGTTCAAATAATTATTGGCCACCTGTTATGGTCCAGGCATAGTGTTATGTGCAAAGCCTGTGGATGAGATTCAGATTTTGCTCTCAGATTTTGGAAAGATGGAACAGAAGAAACAAATAAATTCATGATAAGATTATGAGGCTAGGGGCTGGGAAGGTGGCTCAGTGGTAGAGCGCTTGCCTTGCATTCATGAGGCCCTGGGTTCGATTCCTTAGCACCACATAAGCAAAAAGAAAAACCGGAAGTGGCGCTGTGGCTCTAATGGTAGAGCGCTAGCCTTGAGCTGAAGAGCTGAGGGACAGCGTCCAGGCCCAGAGTTCAGGCCCCACGACCAACCCAAAAAAAAAAATTATGAGGCTAAATACCTCAAGGAGAAGAATGTTAGGAATAGGGGTGTCAAACTTCATAAGAGAGATGTCAAGCCAAGAAGTGGCAGGTTCTGGACCAGGTGAATGAGGTTCTAGTTCTCATTCTTCTTACCAGCACTGTGACACAGCCATTTGTCACAGGCTCAAGTCAGAGTGGGAAACACCTGGCCTGTGCTATCAGGGACTATACTTAGAAAAGGATAAATCACAAGTGACAAGCAGTTAGTAGATAGCAGAGCAAATCGAGAAGGGGTAGAGTACAGAAAATGTAACCAAAGACAAAAACCTAGAAACATAAGGGCTATAGTTCTCCAAAGCAGGGTCAGTAGCAGAGGAGGACTGAAGCTAACCAGGAGTGGCTGCCGTGGCGCTGGGGGTAGGAACGCAGATCCTGCAGTGCTTTGCAGGCCAGCTAGTTAAGGATTTGGGGATCCAAACTAAGAACACCCAATCATTTAACCAATCATCCCTTTGACTCAAAATTTCTAACAAAAATGTGGATATTCTATTTTTTAACCCATAAAGGCACCTGTGCTAACGGATAAGGCGCTGGTCAGGGAAGTCAGCAGTATTCTTGGCACAAGCCCCCATCTGTATTGTTTTTCCAGTTTAAAATGCCCATTTATGATTACACTGCATCTCGATCAATGCCACTCATTTTGCCCTTTCACCTGACTGCATCTATCCCAGCTCTACTCATCTGTATTTCTTAGTCTCTGTTCCTGGCGGCCATTGTTGTCAGAACTGTATTCCATAGCCAAATGATTACATTCAGCTAATTGTGTTACAGCTTTTAGGTGCATGTGGCCAATACCTAGAATACATCAAGAAAAATCTCCAAGAAACTAATATTCAATCTTGGTTTAATTTTATTTTTGTGTACTCTGTCTTTTACTTAGAGATATACAAATATGCTGTCTTCCTAACTGTTCAAGTGGTTTTTTTTTCTTTTATTAGCTCTAAAATCAACTTTTTAATAATCCTCATGGGACATCACTATTTTCAATAATGACTTTAAAACAATGCTAGAAACAAATTGGTAAAAGTGAATTGACTGGGGCTGGGAAAGTGGCTCAGTGGTAGAGTGCTCGCCTTGCATTCATGAGGCCCTGGGTTCGACTACTCAGCACCACACAAGCAGAAAAAATAGCTGGAAGTGGCGCTGTGGCTCAAGTGGTAGAGTTCTAGCCTTGAGCTGAATTGCTGAGCCACAGCGTTCAGGCCCAGAGTTCAGGTCCCACGACTGACAAAAAAAAAAAAAAGTGAATTGACCATGGACCCAACAGTCTTTCAGTTCTAGGTTTGAATTCTGACAGTACTGTAGGAGTCTGAGAAATTTATCAAGTGTCTCTGAGCCTCTGTTTCCCAAATTGGAAAAATCATACTGATACTTACATTTTATTGTTGTGAGGACTATATAAGGTAATGTTTATGGATATATCTAAATCTAGTGATTAGTAGGAAAGAAAGGAGAGAAAAAGGATGGGCGGGAAGGAGAGAAGGAAAAAAAGAAGCAAGGAAGAACAAAAGAGGAAGGGAGGGAAAGAGGAAGGAAGAAAGTAGACCAACTGGACCTAAGTACTAAAATCAGGTACTGAGCATATTACATATATGAAGACTACTGAGTGGAAGAGAGATAAGCCAGTATACATGACATTTGTCATTTCGTTCATTCATTCATTCATCAAATATTTATCAGACATTACTCTCACCAATGCTGGGAAATCTGCTTTAATTAGTTACTTTCTTCTCAGGTTGACCTCAAAGTCACTATCGTCCCTTGTCCTCCTCAGCTCGCTGATTACTGTCATGAACCACCACAGCCAGCCAAAAATCTACTTTAAAAAGGAATCCTTTGCTCCTAAGCCAAAGAGTTTGTAACATTGATTAGATTAGAAGGTTATGTTAGTAGGCTCCAGTTTAAATGCTGCATTTTTTTTCCAGGCATTTGACATTCAGGGATAATGAAGTACATGTCAACCTTGAAGTAGCTTGGTCCCTTAACAAAAACACACAATTCTTTTTCAAAGCTATTGATATTTCAGATCATACTTGGCTGAAAGTCTAGTGAAAGAGCCAAGAATAGGGACAGAGAATAAACAAAACCCATAAAAATCACTGTTCTAATCAAACAGAACAGAGATGTCATCTATGGAGCTCATCCCTGGAGCAAAACATATCCATCAGTCATACACTTGAAACTAAGTCCTGAAGTCGGTGGGAAGAGCAAGATTAATTGCAGGAGCATCATTTTAGTCTCCACATCACATAACATTAGCATAAAGGCAAGTGTATTTTATTTTTAAGTCCTCATAGCAGGAAAACTATATGTGTAACAGAATTTTTAAATGGCCCATAAATTGAATCTAGAAAGACTAGAGATGAATATGGATGTCAGAAATCCCTTTCTGTAGATGCCAGAATTTTGAAAATAACCTGAATTAAACCATGGGTGTCAATAAAATTATGGATGTCTGCAATCACTTGTAGCAGTATTTAAATATACCAACTTCATCTACTTTTTAAATCTAATTTCACTAGTCTGAAGCATGGGGAGATTTGTGCTCCCTATTTAAAATTACAAAAAGGATTATGCTGTCTCTGTTTTCTAACACTCTCTTTGAAAAGGAATGTGTCTGATGTATGTGACATAAATGCTAAAGCAGAGCAGAGTACTCACCCAGTACCCTTGGTGAAATCTGAATCAATGCACCGTGACAGAATCGCTTGTTTCTGTGATTTTTCAGACTATATCTTTTATAGTCTTTCCTTTATTGTGAAACTCTTTCTTCAAAGTCAGCCAAGGCAACTTCCTAAAAAAAATCACTTCCTAAATCACAAGATCACTTTTAAAAAATGTCTTTCCCATATAGAGACCGATCTCTTATTCACCATGCAATACCCAGTCTGCTTTTACAAGAATCCCTTAGACTCTTGTTTATTGGAAATGTCGTAGGAGGAAAAGACATAAAAACTTCATCCTCAGGGCTGGGAAGGTGGCTCAGTGGTAGAGCGCTTGCCTTACATGCATGAGGCTCTGGGTTCGATTCCTCAGCACCACATAAGCATAAAAGAAAAAAAACTGGAAGTGGTGCTGTGGCTCAAGTGGTAGAGTGCTAGCCTTGAGCTGAAAAGCTGAGGGACAGCGCCCAGGCCCAGAGTTCAGGCCCCACGACCGGACCAAAAAAAAAAACAAACAAAAAAAACCTTTACCCTCAATCTTCTAACATGGAAGTCTTTATTGCCCTTCGCCAAAATGAAATCATGTGCTTTGTTTTCACCCTATGCATCTGCTGCAGTCTCATTTAATTAATGAATGAATTATTAATACTGTAATTTTCTATTATTTTTTTTCTATATCATTATTTTGGGAGACCTAGAGTCTATAGGAAGAAAATTTAATTACAGATACATTCACTGAGCACCTACTCTGTGCTATCACTCAGGGATAAGGGTGTCAAAATACACAAGTCCTCATTCTTCCTTCTTGTCATCCCAACCCATCTATGCCCGTAGTGAGAACCATGAAATGAAACTTTAACACCTGTGCACTCTGTTTGCCTTTCTCCATTTTCTTCTACTACCAGCATCACCTTTTGCTTGGAGCACTGCAACTCTTCCATCAGTTCTGGCTTTTAATACTTGTCTTCAACTCAGTTTTCCTCTAAGCCTTTTAGTGATTCTTTTTGACCTGTAAACGAAGTCATGTGACGTCTCTGTTCCACTTCCTTCAGTGGTGATTTGGAACAAAATCCAGACACTGCCCTTACAGGGCCTAGTGGGATCCGGCCATGTCCCCCACTCACCTCGCCTCAGCTCTCTATCTCTCTTCAACTGACATGTGATGTCACAAGCAAGTCTCTAGAAAATTCTTCCCCTGGAGACAGGGCTCATTTTCAGCCTTTGGTCTTCTCTGATACATTCCCCTTCAGAAGATCTTTTCAGAATGACCATTTAAGTTGCTCTTCCTTTGTCTTCATAACAAGAATTCAATTTGGAATGATTAGCTCGCTTGCCTGTGGTTGGTCTCCACTGTGACGGTAGAGGTTGCATGAGGGCATGGAGTCTGTCTCACTTTCTCTAGGCTATACTTAGTGCCTAGAAGAATACTATTTGCATAGTAGGTGCTGAAAAAAATACTTGTTGAAGAAATTATGCCCCAAGAAGGCAGAAATCTGCTGTGAAAGTTGAACATCCAGGTTCTGCTGCTTTGAGAATTCTCATTAAATAAAGATAGCATATTATTTGAATACAATTTATATACAGCTTTAGGACTTGTAAATGAATAGTATTTCATTTTACCTCTGGAATAGTCAAAACAGTTTGCCATTTTTGTTCCACAGTAGCTTGTCTCACACCAGTCTATTCTATGGACAATGGTTGAGGCGGTCGTAAAGTGGGAGAATCATGGGAATTTATACCCAAGCAGTGGTTGATATGCATCATGAGGGAAGGCTGAGGCTGTAAACCAACTCCAGCATCACCAGAGGCTCCTGGAATAAAAACATACCAGGGGACGAATACAGGGTATGTTTTAAGGCAGCCCATATTTGGTGAAGAGATATACTTTTGTTATTTACATATAGGCCAGGCAACATATATAACTAGAGAAAGAGGAATTTCCTTTAGATGGTAAGATAGTTCCTAAGATAATTGGACAAGGGCACTGCTAAATGTGAAGTTCTGTCTTCATCTCCATATTTTTACCATGAGTCTGCGTGATTTACTGGTTAGCCAGGCTATCGATGGCTTACAAGACTGTTATTAAGTCTTCTTTGCAAACTTGGAAATCGTTTCCTTTTAGTTTTTTTAAATCGTTTTAGTTGTTATTATAAAGCTAAAGTACAGAGAGGTTACAGTTACATGAGTCAAGTAAAAAGTCCATTTCTTTTTGGACAATGTCACCCCTTCTCTCTCTCTCTCCCAGTTTGTCCCTCCTGTCTCCACCCACAAGTTGTAGAGTTCATTTTCAACACAGTGGCTAGTGAATGCAACTGCTGCATTTGTTCATCCTTTGTCCTTCCGCTTCCGTATCTCTCTCCTTCCCCCGCAAACACTGATGAGGAAGTTGTTTATTTTTGCAAAATATTGAGGGTCAAACTCTTTAAAGGAATGTTCTCAAAGGTCCTAGAACCTTGCTGATCCTGAACTCCAAGTTCTTTCTACTTCAGTTCCATTGCTATTATCACCTACACTAGATAGAAGAATTTTCTCAGGATTTGCCAATTCCTTTAAGAACTTGGCAGTGTAATTTCCACCCAACTGTAGCAAAGGAGAAGTATGTTTAGAGCACCTCAATAGAATATCATAATTTCTACAAAAAAAATAAAATGTGCTTTCTGAATGTTTTGAACTACACATTAAACCGTGCAATGGAATAAAGAAGATCTAAATTCACTAGGCTGGAAATGGGAAAAGAATAATTTGAGGCATTTTCCTCATTCTGTTTAAACAGACTGAAGATCATTTTTGGCAGGCGGTCTGTGTTTAACCAGTGTTACTGAATATAGAATAATCATGGGTGGGGAGTATGTTTTCCTTAATTGAGTATATTTCCTTGAGATAAATGTGGATCTCAAGCTCCTCACTAGTCAAAGCAAAAGTTCGCAAATCATCTGAGCTTGTGAAACCTCACAAAATGGGTGGAGGTGGCAAGCACAAAGAAGCACAGAATGAAGGTGAGTATGAGGAGACTAAATGGCACTGATAACGGAGTGCTTCCACTCTGTCCACTAATTGTACCCTCCCTCCCGTCCTAAACATATCGCCCACCATTTCATGTCCAGGGCATGATCCTCAGGAGGCTCTCCATGTAGTGCTTCCTGCAGGTCTATCTACATCAACACAGACTTCCCCAAGGTCACGGGCTTTGGGTGCTTTGGCTTTGGGTGCTTTGGCTAGATGTGAAAGCTGAGTGAAAGGTTCGCTCACCTTGCAACCATTCAATGGCGTTTACACAGGAGGAATCCGTCTTTGAACCAAACTAGCTGTCCTTTCCCTTCACTCTTATCTATTCATGTGGGAAAGCAAAGCAGGACAGGATGCCA
The DNA here is from genome assembly GCF_019054845.1 of Dipodomys spectabilis. Classification (NCBI taxonomy): domain Eukaryota; kingdom Metazoa; phylum Chordata; class Mammalia; order Rodentia; family Heteromyidae; genus Dipodomys; species Dipodomys spectabilis. The sequence continues at coordinate 6,010,073 of NW_024870840.1, forward strand.
ATCCTGAGAACATCTCCATATATGTTGCCAGTTTTTCCACTGCCAGCTCAGCTGCCAAAGAGGCCTTTAAACTTAGGTTCCAGTGGATCAGCTGGCCCCTGGGTTGGTTTTGCCATCTCACAGATGCTATGTTAGTCATCTGCAGCTACAATAACAAATGACGCCTGGTAAAGTAGTCTCAACAAGGGAAAAAAAGTCTTCTTTCACACTTCGGGAAGTCAGATGCCCCAAACCAAGGTGTCAGCACACTTGGTTCCTTTTTGTAGTCGCAGAGGGTTCCAATCTGCTCTCCCAATCTTCTGGTGGCTGCCATCAATGCTTTGTAATCCTTAACCAGTGGCAGTGTAATCCCACTTTTGCCTCCATTGTCACGTGGCATTCTTCCAGTATCTTCTTTTCTTTTTAATGTTTTAAATGTATCTTTAAGTCAAGCACTGGTGGCTCATGTAATCCTTGCTACTCAGGAGGCTGCGATCCAGGGATCAGGGTTCAAAGCTAGCCCAGGCAGGAAAGTGCATGAGACTGTGACCTCCAATTAACCACCAGAAAACTGGAAGTGGCTCTGTGGCTCAAAGTGGTAGCTCACTAGCCTTGAGCAAAAAGCTCAGAGACAGTGCCCAGGCCTAGAGTTCAAGCCTCATGACTCACCAAATAAAAGAAAAATCTCTAAGTATTGTACAAAGGATTTTCCATTAAAAAAGCAGTTATGAATGTACCTTGATTCTTCCAGTTTACCAATGCATCTTGATTCTTCCAGTTTACCAATGCATCTTGATTCTTCCAGTTTAACAATGCATCTTGATTCTTCCAGTTTACCAATGCATCTTGATTCTTCCAGTTTAACAATGCATCTTGATTCTTCCAGTTTAACAATGCATCTTGATTCTTCCAGTTTACCAATGCATCTTGATTCTTCCAGTTTAACAATGCATCTTGATTCTTCCAGTTTACCAATGCATCTTGATTCTTCCAGTTTAACAATGCATCTTGATTCTTCCAGTTTACCAATGCATCTTGATTCTTCCAGTTTAACAATGCATCTTGATTCTTCCAGTTTACCAATGCATCTTGATTCTTCCAGTTTAACAATGCATCTTGATTCTTCCAGTTTACCAATGCATCTTGATTCTTCCAGTTTAACAATGCATCTTGATTCTTCCAGTTTACCAATGCATCTTGATTCTTCCAGTTTAACAATGCATCTTGATTCTTCCAGTTTACCAATGCATCTTGATTCTTCCAGTTTAACAATGCATCTTGATTCTTCCAGTTTAACAATGCATCTTGATTCTTCCAGTTTACCAATGCATCTTGATTCTTCCAGTTTAACAATGCATCTTGATTCTTCCAGTTTACCAATGCATCTTGATTCTTCCAGTTTAACAATGCATCTTGATTCTTCCAGTTTACCAATGCATCTTGATTCTTCCAGTTTAACAATGCATCTTGATTCTTCCAGTTTACCAATGCATCTTGATTCTTCCAGTTTAACAATGCATCTTGATTCTTCCAGTTTACCAATGCATCTTGATTCTTCCAGTTTAACAATGCATCTTGATTCTTCCAGTTTACCAATGCATCTTGATTCTTCCAGTTTAACAATGCATCTTGATTCTTCCAGTTTACCAATGCATCTTGATTCTTCCAGTTTAACAATGCATCTTGATTCTTCCAGTTTAACAATGCATCTTGATTCTTCCAGTTTACCAATGCATCTTGATTCTTCCAGTTTAACAATGCATCTTGATTCTTCCAATACCTTTTCACCATCTACTCCTCTGCCTCTCTGTGTCTCAGTATATCTCATTTCTTATAAAGTGACCACCAGTCATTGGATGAGGTCCCACTACAATCCAATGTGCTCTCAACTAATTACAACTGTGAAGGCCTGGCCAAATAAGACTGAGCAGAAATGACTGAGGGGAGGGTGGGATGGAAGGACTGGTACTAAGGTTCAAACTCAAGACTTCACACCTGTTCAGCTTGCTTCCTCACGAGGCACTTCATTGTTTTGATTGGTCATTTCTGGAAAGTTTTCTCCCTTGGCTAGCTTCAAACCACAATCTTTCAGCTCTCAACCTCCTGAGTAGCTAGTATTATAGGAATGAGCCACTGGCGCCAAGCTGAACTTGAAAAATACTGCCTGGGTTCTACACTCACGTTTGCCACCCATCACTGGACAGTCTGAGACTACAACTTGCCTGCCTGTCTAGTAATTTCAGGGCTTGCTAACAAGTATCTTTCTCCCTATATGTGTCGAAGCCTAAAATTTCCAACCTCATATTTATTCTTTGAAGAAGGCTTCTTTCGATATGAAATTTCTCTCTGTCTGAGTCACAGTGAAGATGTCATTTCTCACCCTGGTTTAAGGTAGTGTAATTAACTTTACATTTTACACCTACAGAAACATGCCACAGGAGGAGTCTGCTTGATACCAATTGGTCAATTGCTGGTGGAACTCAGCCTTAAATCTCCCAAACCCCAGCCTATCCACAGATCTCTCAAATCACCTCTCTCTAACATGAACCACAAGAATCAGTCTTGGACTGGCTATCTTCCCTCTTGCAGCTAGCTTCCCTCAGCTCTTGGTGAGCATACACAGAGGGGAGGTGACGAATGCTCAAGTTTCTCTACTCCTGTCACTGTAATAATTTACTATTGCTCAGAGAACCAGAAATTGTGTGGCACATGTAAGTGGTAAGAGTTTTAGGCAGATGTGGGTTCTAACTGCTTAATGTGAGCCTCAATTGTCTCCAACATCTTGTACGATTGTTTGTAATTAAACAAAATCCAAATTGCATTTGGAACGAAAAGTTTATTTTTAACTTCTTTTTTTGTTGGTTGGCGGGGGGGGGGGGGGGGGGGGGGGGGGGGGGGGGGGGGGGGGGGGGGGGGGGAGGAGAAGAAATCACCACAAATGTTTCTGATTCATTTACATTGAGCTCCTAAAACTACTGCCCTCAGGCAGGAGGGCTGTTTGTTTGCTATGGCAAGAGAATTTTATTTGATTTCCTTTCAGAGGGGAAAAATTCACATATAGCCAATTTTAAACTGACTAGAAGGCCCCCAAAATTGTCTGCAAACTCCAAAACTCAGTTTCCAAATACTTCCAAAACACAAGTAGTGTTCTACAGAAGATGCAAAAGGAGATGTAATATAGAGTCTTATGAGGAGAAGGCACAGAAATCAGAACAGAAAAAAAAACAAAAAACAAAGTGAAACTCAGAAATCTTAGTGTTTCTGCTAAAATATTCATGTTTTTTGAAGACTGGCTCTAACTGCATTTCCTTTATATAGTTTTAGGAATTTTAAATTATATATAATTATATTTGTTTTTTAAGGCATAAGTTAATTAACTATACAATGGTAAAATATCTTACTAGTTTATTTAATCCTGACTCTGAGGCTGGAATCGATAAACTAGTACAATCCTTTTTACAAGTAGGAAGACTAAGCTCCAGAAAAGACACATATTCCCCTTAATTATTTATTAAATACATGAATCATCTCTAGAATTAGATGCCTCCCTGTGAGCATCATACATTGGCAGGCAGGTTGGGCAAAGAGGCTGGAGGAATATCTGATGCACTTCATTCAAGTTATCACTACAACTATTTAGTAATAATTAACTGGGCTCTACAATAACTTACTGTCAGGCTTTCATAGAAATCTGATGTCTTGCAACAAACAAACCCACTGGATTCTGTCCCTGGCAGTGTTTTTCACAGGGGTAGCAAGAATTGAGATAATTAATAGCTGATGAGCAGAAGACAATTGTCAAGTTCAAAGAAGGTAGAGCTTGCAAAAGAGTAATTTCCCTTCCTGGAAGTGGCACTGTGGCTCAACCAGTAGAGCACTCACCTTGAGCGGAAGAGCTCAGGGACAGCGGCCAAGCCCAGAGTTCAAGCCCGACGACCAACAACAAAAAAAAAGAGTAATTTCCCTTCCTTCCTAAACCCCCCAAACCATGCAGTTTTTGTCTTTCCTTTGTCCTAAGGAGAGAACTTAAAACATTCCGTGAGAGCAGAGAGATTATCTATGGTTACATGAATATCTTCATTACAGATTCCCCATAGTTTAGTGTCAGGTTTTATGTTTATCTGGCTAGGAAGGAGTTAGGCTGTGTTTACCATTTGTGGAAGCTGTGGTATGAGTCAGAAGCTTAAATTTCCTGTGTCCTCATTCTTGAATCCCCAGTGGCCTTTGGGTTGTCCTAGAGACTCTCAAAATAGAGGTTGAGGTTTGCAAGTTTTTGAGCTACAATCCCTATTTTTTGTTTGTTTGTTTTTGTCAGTCCTGGGGCTTGAACTTTGGGCTTGGGCACTGTCCCTGAGCTTTTCAGCTCACGGCAAGCCCTCTACCACTTGAGCCACAGTGCTACTTCTGGAGATAAGAGTCTCACAGACTTTCCTGCCTGGGCTGGCTTTGAACCACAATCCTCAGATCTCAGCTTCCTGAGTAGCTAGGATGACAGGCGTGAGCCACCGGCACCCAGCTTCCCTGGTTTTTAAACTGGCACATTATCAATCTGTTGGCAGTGGGCCTGGGGAGGACAAGTATCTGACAGTCCTGTTACTAAGTCTCTGTGTCTTCTAGTGTGGATGAACTGGGTATTTCCCTTTCCCAGTTTTTTTTAGGCTCCTGGTAAAACCACTATGAGTGGGGCTGTGGTAAATCCATTTCCCTTTGGTTAGGTTTTGGAAAGAACAGGACGCTTTGCAATGGCTCCTCTCCTCTCCCTCTGTGGGAGGCAGGAGCACATTTTTCCTTTGCCTTCACAGTTAGAAGCTAATAGAGAGAGAATGAAACTGAGGGAGCTCTGAGAAGCCTTGTAGAACCGGAGCCCTGAATTTCTCATTCTCAGACTTGTCCATTTGTCGGCTCTAGTTCAACTTACTAGCTTTTGCACAACTTTCAGCGCCTGTGCTGCTGCCTCAGTGAGCTAAAGTTCTCTGTATCTATCCATCTGTCTACCCTGTTTGGGGGCAGCAGTTTATAACCTCAGTTCTCTGAGGGACTGAAAATAAAGCATCAGTTTGTTCAGTTCCTTTTGTGGATGGGAGTTATCTAAGCTCTTCACATGTCATGTATGTTGAACCTGTGGAATAGTTCAAAGTTCAGTTCTCAGCATTTCTCTTACCATCTGTCTGTCTGTCTGCCTGTCTGCATATATGTATGTATGTAAGCAACAAGATCTTGTTATATAAGCTATCCCAGGCTGGTCTCTAACGTGTGATCCTCCACTCTCAGCCTGCTGATTGCTAGGTTTATAGGTACACATCACCAAGCTCTGACTTGGTATTTTCTCCCTTGCTTTCCCTGAGGCTGGAATTTTCCCAAGCGATAGTTGTGGTCCCAAATCTAAAAACAAATAAAAGCAATGAGAATCAGGAGTCTGGAGCAAACAAATTAGGTAAACCACAAGGCAGGGCCCATACTCTAGAACTGTTTCCCTTGTCCTGAGGTGTTCTGTTTTCAGACAGCACTGACCTTTCAAAGGCCAATGCTGAATAGGGCTGATGCTAACAGCCAGTACAGAATGTTCTCTTAGCCACAGCAGCCATTGTTACACAGAGGCCACTGGCTTAGTACTATTTCCTGAGAAGGGGGTTAGGTTGTACTGTTCTGCTGGGATTAGTGTACAAAATGTATCAGTTCTATCTTCTTGAGGGTAGAGATTCATAATTGGCGAGTGCTAGTGAATTGGAACAAGAGTGAGACACACAGAAGCTACAGGAAGAGGATGCTGGGGTTTTGACAGAGCAGTAGAAAGGAAGTATGGCTCAGGCCCCCAAGATCACTAATATATGTTGAGGCCTCTGCACAGACCAAGGAGAGGAGGGGAAGAGAGGACAGAAGGACAGAGGAAAACAAGGCTTAGTCCTTGTCAGCCTTCTCTAGGAATCTTAAGGGAAGAAAGCGGCAGGTGTGGAACCAGTTCTTTAAGGTAGACCTTCTCAAACCTTCAGTGCCTCCAGTGCACATGAGAAATCTCCTAAAAAAGACAGTTCCTGATTAAGTGGCCCAGGCTCATAACCCAGGCTCTTCTCACAAGCACCCAGGGAATGGCGAGCACCCAGAGAATGGTTGTTGCTTAGACTGAACTCTGAGGAAAAAGGGTCTACATTTACTTTCACACTGGCACCTTGCTCTCTGAATTCAACACATGTATTCTTAGCTAAAGATGATTTTATTTCCAGGACAGTAGCTAGCCTTATTTATGTGTTTGTTTCAGAGTCCATTGCTCTCTTCTGAACCTCTTTTAAGCATCCATAAAGACTCCATCATCATTTGACAGATATGAAATGAATGATTCTTTGGGGGCTTTTGTACTTTTTTGGGTCCTTAGCCTATTTGTAAACATGGGTTGCTACTGACCTTTGAAATGTCTTCCAACTAGATTGCAGGCCTCCTGAATACAGAATGGATGTTGTGTTATTTTAATTCCCTAGCCCCGTGAGCTGGCTTATTCAAAGATGGCAGAGTCTACTGAAAACTGCACAGATGTGAGTTCAAATTTCAACTCCATCAATCAACAGCAGTTGAAGCCTAGACAAAGGGCTGTTCCTTGAGTCATGGTGCTGGTGGTGATATGTGCATGAAATGTTTAGACCTCACAAGGTTGCTGAGAGGAATGAAGGCAATAAAGTTAGCCAAGTGTTAAACCAGGCGCCTGATGTAAAGTCAACACTCTGCATTTAAATCCTCTTCACTCCAGCTCCATTTTCTTGGCACACTGACTCTATGTTCTCTTCCTAATACCCTTTTCCTTGAAAAATGCTATGTTAAATTCAACATTCTTGGGAGATGTGTGTGTGGTGCGGGGACGGGGGGGGGGGGGGGGGGGAGGGGGCGGGGGAGGTCTTTGCACACATGCACGCACCAGTACTGGGGCGTACTTATGGCCTGGATGGCATTGTCTCTGAGCTTTTCTAAAACTTTTTGCTCAAGGCTGGAACTCTACCACTTGAGCCACAGCTCTATTTCTGGCTTTTTTTTTTTTTGGTTAATGAGATAAGAGTTTCACAAACTTTCCTGCCTGGGGTTGGCTTTGAACCATAATCTTCAAATTTCAGCTTCCTGAGTAGCTAGGATTATAGGAATAAGCCACCAGCACCCACTTGGGAGATTTTCTTCATCTCAAGTAAAGGACCTATGGAGACCACAGGGGAGAGACTCCTGCTTCATTAAACTCCTCACACTCAAAGCTGAACATAGAAACATGCATGATATAAATATCAGTCTTGGCAGAAGTGAAGAACAACTATTTTAAGCCAATGTCATAGAATATCGTGAAAGCTATCTTTAGAAATTTCCCATAGCTCCCAGTGTTTACATTTTTGAACTGTGTAGTGACTTCCAACGAATCCAATGAGCTGTACATGTGGTATGTCTGAGGGATGGTTTGTCTTATGTTCAGGGTCCAGAATCATAAATGCATATTCATGAGGGACAAAGTGATTGCAGTTCTCACATGCTTGGACATTAGTGAGGCATTGAAACATGGACCAATCCAATAAGTTCCCTTTAAGAAAGTTATACCAGATAGCCAGGAAAGGAGAAAGGAGATACCAGGTCGGTTTCATGGCAAAGCAAAAAAGATAAAGTTCACTGGAGACGATAGGACAGGCCTAGGCTTGGCAATCCCAGTCTGTCTGCTTGAATATCAGCTTCTTACTTGTTACCTGTGTGACTTTGGGCAAGTTTCTAAACTTAGTGTAATCTTTAAAAACAGAATTAACATGGCCTATCTTGTAAGTCAAGAATTAAATGGAAGCAGGCACTAAATGTATATAAAGTACTGAAGAAGATGAATGATTATAATAGGAACTCACCGCAAGATAGTTCCTTGATAATACTTCAGAGGGAGCTGGCACTTGGGTGGACAGACAGCTGGGGCAGGTCAGGTCAGGCAGACATATCTTGTTGCTTGCTGTTTCTCTGACCTGGTGAGCACCAAATTGGAACAATACTTGTGATGGATCAACTAAGAGAGAAGAGGGAACTAACAGACCAGGTTTTTCATTCCTTAACTGGTGATATCATTGTGGTCTTTCTCCCCTCTTCTCCCTCTTCTTCCTTCTTGTTCTTTTTCTCTTACTTTACCTCTCCTCCAAAACTGCTTTAATAGCAAAATAGATTTTGCCTTACTGAAACAAATGGCTTATCCATAACATATAACTAGCGATTGTTCACAAATGGAATTGAATTGTACCAGATCCTCGGTTCCTTTGTATTAGTTCAACTTGATTTTTTTAACAAATGAATTATCTTGCCGTAGGCTCTCTTCAGATTCTTGAGAAATCTTTTGGTATAGTGTAAATTCACAAGCAGAGCTCCAATCCCTCATTTCCCCCAGACCTTGAAGTATAAATAAATGGGAATTTCAGAGAAAGAATATATCCTTTGAATGACATCATACCTACAGAAGTGCCTCAATTTACAAAATGGAGATACATCCCAATAAGCCTGTTGTAACTTAGAAGTATCGCAAGTCAAAAATGCAATTAGCACACAAGGTCTATTAAACATCATAGTTTAATAGCAATTTACCACAGAGTGTCATATCATTACCCCTTGTAACCACATGGCTAACTGGGAACTTCAGCTTGTTGCTGCTGCTCAGTATTGTACCAATTTATAACATGTAATGCCAGCTCATAAAAAGATCAAATTCTAAACTTGAAGTATAGTTTCTCCTAAAATCATGTTGTTTTTATATCACAAAGAGTTAAAACTCATGAATCGAACCACCATAAATTAGGGATCATAAGTCCCACAAGAAAGGATTGGCAGAAGCTAGGGAAAGAATGGGGACTTCTCTCAAATGCAGTACATGAACCAGTCCCGTAGGTGATGTAGAAATATACAGTGGAAAAATCCCTAGTGGAAGCTGGAAGTGTAGTTCAGTGTTAGAACACATGATCTCATTTCCATCATCTCCCTAAAAAATTGCTTGTTTTTTCTATCTTAAAACAATATATCTTTATTAGAACAAACTCAAATAATATTCTCCATTATTACTTTTTATTGACTTTTTTCTCATGGCATAAATTGTTGTTGGACAAGCCCAGAGAGTTTTCTTTAGAGAGGATTTCTGGTCCAAACTCTACCTGTTATTAGGCAAAGCATTCTGAGCTGTGGGTCCCTTAGTGGTTACAGATGGACAGTGTTATCACAGTGGAAGCCATGCTGCTGGTCGGGAGTAATCTACTTGACGGTGACAGAGCCTTTCACTGAGGTCAAGAAAGGAAGGAAGAACTGTAGTCAGATGATATTCACGGCCTGAGACAGGATAAAGAACTAGCAGAGTCAAAAAGTGGGGTTTTTTTTGGTATGCTTCTTTCTCAAGGACTTAGGGAATTAGCTTCTGATGAGTTTTCACAGAAAGAAAATGTCATGAAAGAAAACAAACTTTACAATTTAGGGGGGATGGGGGCGTGTAGTTGTGGAGGTAGGAGAGAAGGGATGGTAGGGGAAAAACAAAGGAGGCGTAACAATGCTTTATAGGAAATGTACTCATTACCTTGCTCATGTAACTGTAACCCCTCTGTCCAGTATTTTAACAATAAAAAAAATCTCAAAAAAAAAGAAAATAAGATCAAGAAATGTTGGGACTAAAGGAGATTTTACTTAATATCAATCCCTATGGAAACATCACAAGTCCAAGTGAGTTTGAAAGAGTCCAGTAGACTCTCAGATAAAAAGGAAATACATGAAGCTCCCAATGGGGACTGGTTAAATAGAAACAGCTCCACAGTCACTCCTGTCTCTGAAAATTAGCAGCTGCTGGCTGATAAACACCTTTTGTGCACATGCTCTTGTTCAAGCGATAAGAAGTGAAAAGAGCTCAAGACAGGTCTATTTTGGGTCACAGACGATCTGTGTTGCTATGAGATCTAAGATTAGTGGTTAGGTTGAGGCCGGATGCCATCCAGCAGCTGATCATGAAACCTCTAAAGGTTCAGTTCCCTTCTCAGAACTTATCTGTGTATGTGGGTTGGTGGGAAGGCGATTGATTGGGTTGTTCTATTTCTTGGGGTTTCCCCACCCCCTCCAGCTCAAGTGAAAAAAAAAGGGATTAGCGCCTTTGTCCTGTATCATTTTCTTTTTTTTTTAGTTACCCATTTACATATACATAAAAAATTTTCAAAAATTCAAATAAAGTATGAGTCACATGTATCTAGTAGATGAAGAGGAAATTGGTAGGCTAATGAGATCTTAATTTACATCAGGAGTTGCTAACCCTTATACATCCTTATGCCCTGGTCAGAGTGCAACCAACACCTTATAGTTTGGTGTCTTACTCTTTAAAGTAACATAGAGCCAGGTGCTGGTGACTCACACCTGTAATCCTAGCTACTCAGAAGGCTGAGATCTGAAGATCACAGTTCAAAACCAGCCCATTTAACCACCAGAAAGCCAGAAGTGGTACTATGGTTCAAAGTGGTAGTGCACTAGCCTTGAGCAAAAAGAGCTCAAGGACAGCACTCAGGCCCTGAGTTCAAGCCCCATGATTGACAATAAAAGTAGTATAGACACTAGGCAACAAACTAAGCAGTGTTCAGAATAGGGCAATGGAACCAAACATGATGATTTAAGTAGTATCTGATTTAGAAGAAACTCTAAATAGGAACAGAGACACTGTCAGATATCTAAGAACAAGGATTGTGTCAGAACAAGAAGTGAAATAAGAACCAATCTACAGGACATTAACTACTAGTGTTTACTGAGAATTAATTATATGTCAGACACAACCACTAATGCCAGGATCAACTTCTTAGTAAGTAAACTCTGAGAAACTGAAATTTCCCCCAAAGTTAAAAATGTCAAAGACATATACTTAAGCAGTCTGACTCTGGGATCCATATTCTTTTTTTTTACTTTTTACTTTGGTGCCAATCCTGGGGTTTTAACTCAAGGCCTGTCCCTCAGCTTCTTTTACTAAAGTTTAGTGCTCTACCACTTTAGCCACAGCTCTTCTTCTGGGTTTTGGGTAGTTTGTTGGAGATAAGAGTCTTACAGACTTTCCTGCCCAGGCTGACTTTGAACTATGATCCTCAGATTTCAGCCTCCTGGACAGTTAAGATGATAGGTAATGGCTACAGTAATTCATATTCTTAATTAGTATGTTTCTTGCTGATGCAACAAAATATAGTTCACTCAGTAAGAGTAGAACTCTCACTCTGATTCCAGCCAGAGAATGTGCTCAAGACAATGTTTTCAAAATAATCTATCTACAACCTTATTACAAGAGGAAAGATTCTTTTCCTATGTAATATAACAAGTTCAGAAGGTTCCAAGGTGTGGACAACTTTAGGAAACTATTCTGCCTACCACCCTCACACACATCAGAACCCTTATGCAAGGCTCTTTGTTAGGAGCTAGAAACAAAGAGCCACAAAATCTCCCACTGAATGTGAAGGGCTCATAATACAGTTTACAAAGGTTAGAGGTCTGTAGACTTTGGAAGTCATAAAAAAGTATCCAGGAACTTGTTAAATAGGAAGATTCTATGGGGGGAGGGGAAGATTTCCAGGCCTGTTGCTATGGTTTGAATTATAGTTTGCATGGGATACTCCTTAAAAAATTCAGGCTGAAGCCTAACCACCAAGGGAATGATATTGGAAGGCAGGCCCTCTGGGAGGTGGCTCAGTTATGAATGGGTTAGGGTTCGGGGCAATGGTTTCACTCTCTTAGGACGTAAGTTTTCCTTTCTAAGCAATGCTGCCTGAAGGCATCATATTGGAAACAGAAAAGAGCCTGCACTAGACCTGCCTCTAGAACCATGAGGACTAAATTTCTCTTCTTATAACCTAGGCAGTCTTCAGTAGCACAAAACAGACTAAAACACCCATCCCCCCACTTCCCCAAAACATTCGTTCATAAGGTATAGGGAAAGGTTTAGACAAATCAAAGTCTAATAGAAAGTCTGTCTCCAAAATGGGATATGGTAAATACTTTGATGAATGAATGACTGGGGATTCAAATACAGAAAGTCTATAAAGCATAATGGACGGACTATTTAAAAACTGAACTGGGGAGCTGGGAAGGTGGCTCAGTGGTAGAGTGCTTGCCTTGCATGCATGAGGCCCTGGGTTCAATTCCTCAGCACCACATAAGCAGAAAAAAATGGAAGTGGCGCTGTGGCTCAAGAGTAGAGTAGAGTGCTAGCCTTGAGCTGAAGAGCTGAGGGTCAGCGCCCAGGCCCAGAGTTCAGGCCCCACAACTGACAAAAAAAAAAAAAAAAACTGAACTGGGTAGTGATTGGAGGATGGATTAAATAAAATACTTTGTTTTATATTTCCAGTTATTCTTGAAAAAAAAACAGCAAATCAACACCACTTCTTTATGAACTTGATGCCTGTTTCCTTTTTACAGAAGCTGAAGTTAGTCTAAAAGTAAGTAAGAAAAAGTCTGAAACAAGAAAGGAAATAAAAGACATATCCAGGAATGTTAAGCAGAATGAAGTCATAGAAAGCAGTTGTTTTCCTGCATCTATTATTCGTAAACAGGAAAATTCTACCCAAGAAGCAGACTAGTTAATCTTGCACCTGTGCTTCTGTGTCTGGCTGGCACTTGTCTTGGTTAAATTGGAGAGAGAAGCCCCCAGGCCTTAGAAACAGGCAACCCACCCCATCTCTGGGACACAAAGCATGTACAGCCATTCTTTGTCAGGAGATATCATCACCATCAAAGGAGCAGACTTCATGTCATTCAGGCAGCACACCAGACTGACAAAAATCACACAGGGCTGTCAGACCAAACTCCCTCCAAGCCCACCTCTCATCCTCCTTCATGGGCATAGATGTCCATCCAATGTGTTTTGTTTTGTTTTGCTTTGTTTTTAAAAGAGAACAGGCTTTGGATTTAGATGGCATGAGTTCTACTCTGGTTAACACTTTCCTCACTGTATATCTGATTGCATAGCCTTTCTGTGCTTTCTTTTACTTATATGTACACTGAAGATGATAATAGCTACCTCATAGAACTCCTGGGAGGATTTGCTGAGATAATGCATGTAAATCACAGTGCCTAATACACTTAAATGCTACAGAATAGGTAAACCATGATGAAGAATCATCTTTCAGAGATTCTAGCTTCTTTTCTGACTTGTAGGAGGAGCCCTGATTTCAAACTTGTCTGAAATGTACAATAGCCAGAAACCTTGGTTTGGGGATGGCTATATAGTACCTCTGCCCAGTGTGGGCTCATTGCATCTGCTCTATATTCTACACATGAGCACACATGGCCTTGGCAGCCTTTGGGCTTGCCTCCCATAGGCCCGTGGCAGTCATAAATATCTATTGGCCATGGTCATTCTTCAAAAATGTAATTGCTAATGTTAGTTGTCTTGATAACGGACATCCAGAGAGAAGCACAATCTTTTATACTAATTCACAGATTATTTCTTACCTTTTAAGTCTCATCTCTGAATCTCATACTGGAAACTTTATCCCAATGCAAAATAAGTTGTCAGTCATATTCTACATAAAGTAGGAAGACTGAGGTCTGCCTGACACCATTCCAAAAGTACATACAACTTCCCTTTGCTATGCATTTATGGCTTTCTCTCATTATGTTCAAGAGCCTAACAAAGTTATACAGAAGGATGCAGATGACTTAAGTATTTTGTTCCCCTTCTTACAGCCAGAGCATAGACAAAGGGAACTAAATCAAAGATTCCCTATTCCATGTCTCATTAAGTTAGGGAATGAATGTATGAACAAACAGGTTTTCACACGATTCAAATGATTATCAAATATATGGGGTTTTTTTCCTACTAAAATCTTATACTTAGTAAGACTGTAAGCAGGTAATTACTTGTTCTTTGGTCTTTGTAACTCCCTGTGGATCTTGTCTTTGGTCAAGTTTCATTGTTATTTAAAAGTATTTAAAAGAATCTTTAGCCATAAAGAGATTTCATCTCATTCCAGTCAGAGTCCATCAAGAAAGCAAGTATCAACAAAAGCTGGTGAAGATATAGAGCTGGGAGCCAGGAAGGAATGTGATCTCATTTCTGAGTGTATATTCAAAGGAGTATAAATCAACATTTAAGAGAGATGCTTGCACCCCCAAGTTTATAGCAGTAATATTTACACTCGCTAATATATGAAATGCCAAACAAACAATGACTGGATAAAAAATGTAGTGCCTATATCCAATGAAGTATTACTCAACCATGAATAGAACAACATTATGTCCTTTGCAGCTTATTAGCTAACATTTTGTTCTTCAGTAGAATTAATATTATTTCATAATTTGCCTTCCACAAATGAATAACTGAATGCCGTGGCTGTGACTGTTACCCTTTTTGTTGCAACCTCATCTTATCAAAGAAATTCCTAATAAAAAAATTAAGCCTGGCTGGGCAAGAAGAAAAAAAAACGTACATTTAATCGGAAAGTAGAAAAATCAGTGTTATTTGAAATACTGTCTGTATAGTGTACATTGCTTACATATGCTACTGGAAGCTAAAATGTGATAGATGCTGTCATTCTAGATCTCAAACATTTAGGATCCAATGGAGGGAACTGAACTCGTACATAAAATATAGTTAAACAACATTATGACCTAGGATATCCAAGAGCCAAAAGCCTTAGCAAAGACAATAGGTCATCCAAAGAGTCAGGAGAAGAGAAAATGGTGTAATCTGGGGAGGGCTGGGAAGATGGAAGACTGGATTGTGGCAGGAGAAAGGAAGAGCTGGAGAGAATGGGGAGGCAAATGAATGTTACCAGAGAGAGGTAAGTATAGTTTCACTAATAGGAACAATATAATTAGAGATCGTGTTCCACCAGGCAGCAATGACCAGAGAAGCAAGGAGCACGGTGCTCTCATTTTTATGTGTCGAAATACAGGTTTGGGAGGTCTGAAAAACAGCAAGTATATTTTTGGGGGGAAAAAAAGTAAGTAAACAGATCAGGATTTTATTGAAGAAAAATCTCTGTCATCCTAGGAAACATGCACCAAAACCCTAGTTTCTAAATACTTGCTCCACATCTCTAAGCCACAAGAAGAAATATTTTTCTTGATTTACAACTTGTTTTTCCCTTAATCCAGTTCCTCTACCATGTCTACCTTTAAGATCTCTTTAGCAACATGGGTGTTTCATTTTAAAATAGCCTCCTAAGAGATAGGAATGGCGGGCACCTGTCCCTACAATTACTTGGGAAGCTAAGGCAAAAGGATTGCTTAAGCCCACAAGTTTGAGGCCAGCCTGGACAACAAAGCAAGATTCCTTCACAGAAAAAAAAGAAAGGAAAAGCAGAACAAAAACAAAAAAATATCTTCTAGATCTCCTGGGCAGTATTCGTACAAAGATACGTCGACAATTCTAATGTCTACTTCTCCACGAACTAAGGCATTTCTAAGAAGAGATTTGGTTTGAAAGAGTCTCTTCCCTGCCTGCTGTTGGCTCCACCTTCCTCCACTGTGAGCGGAGGAGGTGTGTGAAGACCATGAGTGAATAGTTTCTGCCTTTGAAAGTCATTAAAATGTTTCAAGGTTCTTTATACTATTAGAAGAAGATTCAACTTGCTCTTTAGACACATCCAAATTTTTCAATTGAAATGTACTGAGATAAATGTCTTTAGGGTTCAGAAGCCCTTGTACAATAGAGACAAATAGAAAACTGGCATGTCTGTTCTGTCTAAAAGGAGAGCAGAGTTCTAATTCTGAAAAGTTGTCAAGAAGAACAATACAACTAATGATGGTGAGTTAGATTGTGTATGTGAGTGTGTGTATGTGTTTGTGAGTGCATATGAATGGGTGTGTGTATGTGCATATGTGTACCAGCTATATAATATTATGCTTCACATGGTCCACCTATGTATCAAAAGATGAATGTGGCCGGGCGCTGGTGGCTCACGCCTGTAATCCTAGCTACTCAGAAGGCTGAGATCTGAGGATCACGGTTCAAAGCCAGCCCGGGCAGGAGAGACCGTGAGACTCCTATCTCCAATAAGCCACCAGAAAACTGGAAGTGGCGCTGTAGCTCAAGTGGTAGAACGCTCGCCTTGAGCTGAAGAGCTGAGGGACAGCGCCCAGGCCCAGAGTTCAAGCCCCACGACCGACAAAAAAAAAAAAAAAGATAAATGTGAAGGGGTGCAAGTGCCCACATGAAACATTTGCTGGAGAGGGAAGTTAGTTATTAAATTCAAATAACTTAGCACACAACCCAGTAACATGTTTTTTGGTGTTGGTGGTGGTCGTGGGGCTTGAACTCAGGGTCTGGGCACTGTCCCTGAGCTTTTTTTTAGATGACCCCTTACAGAAGTAGGTCATCTAAGTAAAATTGAACACATACCTGCTAATATTTGTAATAAAGTTTTATTTTATAATAATTTATTAGCTACCAGATACTCACATCCTAATGTCCTAATGTCACTAATTAGGATTTTGTTTGCAAAGCCAACCTTTCATTAGTTTAACTAACAGAGGAGGGACTGAGCACTGCTTTGTTTTGTTATAAGTGATTCCTAGTTAAAAACAAAAGTTGTCAAACTATAATTCAGGAATCATCTAGTGTTTGGGAATACCAGCTAACCTGGTTTTAAAACTTTTGAAAATATTCTCCAGCTATGGGTTTTATAAATAATTTTACATGACTGAGACAATTCCTCAAATTATTCAGAACGTATAACCTAACTATGATTTAACCTCTTTCCATATATGATACCTCAAGCAAAGACTGTGAAACTTGGAATATGTCAGTGCACCTCAAGAGAGATGTGAGGAAGCGCTTCTCTCAGGACCAATGACCCGAAGCTTCTGAAGTCAACACCAGATTTCACCACACGATGTTTTTCTCCACCTGGAAATTGTTCACCACTCTTGAACTCTAGTGAGAATGACACTTCTGAAATGTCTCAGCTTCACAGCCCAGTGAGAGCCCTCGGAGCATTCTCACATAGCACCAAACAATAGCTTTAGGAAGTGATATTCCTAGATTGAACCAGTTTCTAAAATTAAAAATGGAAACAATTCCAGGGTGTCTCAAATGGAGGGAGGAAAGCAAGTCCATAGGAATGCCACCAAAATACATATAGACAACCTTAGTTCCAAAGAGAATGATCCAGAAAGTTAGGAAATTTCAGGGGCAAAGAAAGATTTATATTTGAACCACACTATGATGGTTAATTTGGGGTGTCAATTTGACTACTCTGAGACATTCAGATAGTTGGTAAATACGATTTCTTTTTTATTTTATTTTTGCAGTCATAGGCCTTACATGAACCACCAGCTCCCAGCTACACTATTTCTAAGTGTGCCTGGGAGGAGGTGTGTGTGTGTGTGTGTGTGTGTGTGTGTGTGTGTGTGTGTGCGCGCGCGTGCGTGTGTGTGTGTGTGTGTGTGTGTGTGTGTGTGTGTGTGTATGTGGAGGGGGTTTGTTCTTCAAAGACAGTTAGCCTTTAAGCTTCAGTAGCTTGGACATCCATCCTCATCTGCCCTCGGACATCAGAGATCCAGGTTCTCTGAAACCCAGGACATACACCAATGGCTTCATCCAGCTCTCAGGCCTTCCGCTCGGTACCAGAAGTTACTCTGATACTCAGGCTAGAAGACAAGGACTGAAATGTACCACCGAATTCCTGTATTTTCCAGCTTTTAGATAGCAGATCATGAAATGCTTCAACTTCCATGATTATGTGTATCAATTTCTATAATAAATTCTCCTTATCCCTATCTATCCATCTCCTGTGGGTTGTTTCCCTACAGAAACATGACAATATACATACTGTTAGACCTAACCCATCATGTACGCAGACTTCTTAACAAAGTTATTTATGAAGACAGTAGCATTCTTGATATCAGTAATACAAGCTAAGGCAATCAACTGTTCCAGTGTACTCAGGACTAGGGAGATTCCTAGGATGTGAGATACTCAGTATCAAACCCACAAATACCCCAGAAAGGGATAGACAAGCTTGTTACCCAGTATGAGTCAATCCACCTAAGCTTCCCAGAAGGTTTCTTTACTGCTCACTGGAACTTCCCTAGTCAGGCTAGGGAACAGGTAAGTTGCTGCAAGGGTAAATTCATTGTTGATTTTCTTTCAGTTCTCCTCGTTAGCATCTTTTCTTTGTCATGAATGCTGTCTGTTGAGCGACCTCATATTCTCTCCCTTCTCTGGAGTTGTTCAGTGTGTCTTTTCTTAGAGCTTCTATTACGTTACAGTAAGAGAGGTTCCTGTCACATTGCTTGTGGCCTTGTTTCCTGCCTTCAAAAGATTGGATCAACGCTCACTTTAAAATATATATTTCTAGGTAAGAAGAACCTAGCATTCCTAGGTAATAAATACTATTTGTAATAAATATATCTTTAAGATAATCCCAGAGAAGAAACAAAGGGAGGGCAAAACATTGGTCAAATAGGACTTTTACCTTATCCAGAACAATCATTTACTTGCTACCTGCATACCTTACAGAGGCTGGCACAGACAGTGTGTGAAGATAAATCCCAACCTCTACAATAGGGAAACTAATTTCTCAAAGGTGTTAAAAGGTGAGAATTTCCAACCTTTTTCTATTCCAAATATGTGTCTAATACAAACGTATCTCAAAAATCATAATTGTCAATGTGTCTATGGAGATTTCAAGGTCTCTCATGAAATCTATTCCCATCATTATTCACTATACTATATGAAAAGTACTCTACATAGGACAGGTAATTATTAATTAGTAGTTGATCGATCAGTAATAAAGCCATTATCTAAAGCACCACATCATGTATGCAAGGGGTTCACAGAATCAACATGATCCTACACATACTTTCTTTTGTCCCTTGAGAAACATATAGTGTCATGGGTTGCTTATGTGGAAGAACAATGTGAAAAAACCCCACAAATATGGTTATGGGGTCTTAGGACAGAAAAGAATATGGGTAAAATAGGAAGAAAACAAGATGAGACTGGCAAATCAAACCTATTAGCCATCAGGAATTTTTTCGAAACTAAAATGAACATTCATTTCAAGGGAAAGAACCTAAAGAAAGAGTGAGCCCTCTCTGTTTTTGGCATCAAACGCACCATCCTAGCCAAACTGCCTTAAGAGATGAACAGTGGAGTCAAACCTAAAAGCACCGAAAATGTAATACCAGAATCAATCTGCATTTCCTTTTTTTAAAAAGCAAACAGATGGACCTGCTAATAATGTCAAAGTCAAGCTCATAAACAGAAAAATAAATCTGGATCCCAAGTCAAATGAGTGAAACCAATTTTTTTAAAAAAGGAAAAAGAAGTGAACATGGACAGAAGGCCTCACTGCCTTCCTCCCCTTCTTATTACACCTGGTGCCGAGGCCAGGTGAGCACAGGGGGATTAGCTCCCCAGGGGACACCAAAGTCATGAACCACACATTCCAGGAGAACACAGAATCTTAACCAAGCTGAAGTTCTCTTTGGGTCTTCTACTTGCACTTTTAAGGAAAATAAAGTATTTGGTTGAGAAGACCCTCTTGTTTAGTAGTTTGAACCCTGTAAAATTGCACAGTTGATAGGTTAAGAAAGAAAAGAGCATACATTGTTCATTTTAAACAGTTGAAGCTTATACAATGATTTTTCTTATTGTGAGAATAATGTACAGAGGAGTTACAATTACATGGGCAAGATAATGAGTACATTTCTTATCAAGCATTGTTGCCTCCTCTTTGTTTCCCCTTCCCATCCCTTCCCCTACTCCCCTCACCTCCCCCCCACACACGATCCTCCCCCCCCACCCCCACCAAAGTTGTAAAGTTCGTTTTTTGACATAACGACTTGTACATCTCATTGTTCATCTCATTGCTGCAATGGGTCCACCTGTATCCCTAGTTAAACAATGTTTTTGTCCTTCCCCTCCACAAATTATACCAACATCAAATACAGTGAAAGCAGGGGTTATACCATGGGGGAGGGACATACAAAGCAACATAGAAATCATCTTATAAATATGTTAGAAACAATTGCATGAAAGAAAAAAAAACATTTGAATACTTGTCTTGGGGTTCATTCCCCTAACATCAACTTATCTGACCTTTTCTGCTTGACTCAGACACATACTAGTTATTGCAAATAAGGGAAACCATGGGACCTATGTTTCTTTGAGCTTGGCTTACTTCACTTAATATAATTTTTTCCAAGTCTTTCCATCTCCTAACAAATGGGGCAATGTCATACTTTCTGATGGAGGCATAGAATTCCATTGTGTATATATACCACATCTTCTTGATCCACATAATGATTTTGACTAGAGTCTTTAAGCAGATACAGATGAGTATAAAATCAAGTCAATTCTTGATTCTATAATTAAAACAGAGATATTTTCCTTTGGTCTTTAATCTTTTTGACACAAGATATGGAACCCAAATCAACCAGGTCTAGATTGTTTTTTCCACCTCTCACTTGCTTTGTTGTCTTGTTTGGTCCTGTTCTGAATTGTCATATAAATCATCCTCTATCACTCTACTTTCTCTTGATGAGGTGGTTTTTATTCTAATAACTTCATTAGCCCTATTGGCATTTTACTTTTCTTACATTTTCTTTTATTCTTTCCTTATCCCATAAATGTTGCCCAAATGTCTTCTTTATTCACCTCAGTTCTGCTCTCAAAATGTCATAGTTTGGGAGGCAAACTTTTTCAGCAAGGTCACTGAAAAGAGACATTTCCCTATAATGTCCACAAAGTTGCTATCTCATTTTCTACTTTCTGGACCAAAACGTCAAAAGGAACTCACTTCTTCTGCAAATGTAGTTCAAGTTCAGGCTGAGTTAGAATGATCAAACGGAACTTTTGAGTCCTGACTGGAAGCCTTGGGTGGCTATAAATCCAAGTGAAACAGGCATGAACACATCTTCACATTCCCCACGGGGAAATCATAATCTTTAGTTATGACACAGCTGACACCGTGCCAAGTTCAAGTTCCAAAGGCTTGTTCTAAGTCCTTTACATTAGCTATTTTTATTTCAATTTAATTCTCATAAATAATCTAAGTAGTTCATACTATTATCACCCCACCTTACGTAACTAGACACTGTAGTATAGGAACTGAGTCCAAGATAAAACTGTTATTAACTCAGTCTAACTCTGATAGAATACCATCCTACCTCTCTTAGCTTGTACTATGCTTGAGTGACAAAGGCATGCTCTCTAGTTAAAAGCCCATGGAAATGGAAGTGAGACATCTGGCTCAATTACATTAAAGGGGAGACTATGTAAAATAATATGCAGAATATAAAATATTTTTTGTAAAAAAAAGAAAAACTCAGAGACTAGGTATGACCTGTATGAAGTGGGGGACAGATACAGAGAGAGGGCTGAGAAATAGAAATATCAGAAGGCTCTAAAGGAAGGGAGTGAATCTTCATTTCACATTCAGATCCCAGAGATTTCAAAATTCACATTTCTTTTTCGGTCAGCTAATCAGAACTAACACTTTCCCAGAAGTTTTGTTTTAGGACAAACCAATAAAGATATAACTAACAGAGCAGCTCATTTGACTTGCTATGATTTCTTCAGGAAAAAAAGAAGTAAAAAATAGAGAATAGAAGAAATAACACTATCAGAAAAATACAGAAATGGAGAAGCAATTTAAGCAGAAGGTAAAATTAGTATGTTGTAACCTTAGCATCTTATTGCTTCAAAGTGTGGTCCCCCAGATCATTAGCTGGGAACTTATTAGAAAGGTGCAATCTTACACCTCCACCTCAGACTTACATCAGAATCTACAATTCTACATCTTTATTGTCATATGTTGGTGGTACAAAGGGGAAGTCATTGTAATATTTTCATACATTTACCCTTTTGCTCATTCTCACTTCTCTCTCCTTCTTCAAACAACTTTATAAGGTTTCACTGTCCTAGTTTCATACACGCATATGAAGTACTTTGACCATGACTACCGTATTTGCCCTCCTCCATACTCTCTATTTGCCTTTCCTGCACCCATAAATACTACCCAACAGAACCTGTTCTACATTCCTGCCATTCATTGTCTTCAGAGCATATTAATCATACAAAGGAAATTCACTGTGATATTTCATGATGTATATATTATACTTTAGTCAAGTTAACCTCCTCTGTTGTGCTCTCCTTCCATGTCACCCTTAGCCCTCTGTTAATTAACAGCTTCCTTATGTTAATGCATTCATAGATACAAGATATTCTATTATTATTCATATTCTAACATCTTCTTACCCCCATCTGAACCCTCCTAAATAGTCACACAGCAACAATCATGTTCTGTGTGTGTGTATCTATGTATGTGCATAATTTTTGGTACTCAATTTTGCTTGTGAGAGAAAACATGTGGACTTTGTCATTCTGAACCCAGCTTATATCATTTAACATGATGATCTCCAGAACCATCCATTTTTCTGCAAATGTCCTAATTTCATTCTCCTTTATGAATGAATAAAACCAGAATCTACATTGTGACAAGATCCTTGGAGAATCATAGCCACAGTAAAATCTGAGCTCTGTTACAGCATGTGACTATTTTCCATGACTTAGCATGCCTTAATCTATTCCTTACTTTAGAAGTGAAACAAAAGCAAACAAGGAAATCCAGCCCCTTCAACTTTTAGGCAAGAGTAAAAATTCCATTTCACTTTGAATTGGTGGAAAATTATATTTGGGATTTTTTTTCAGTGGTTCACATCTCTCTCGCTTTATAACCCTATATAAAATAGTTGCTAAGTAGATATTTTAATTATTTTTATTCCCCATTCACTTGAGAAAAAATATATATGATGCACCATGTACTACAACAGAAAGCTTAAGAAATCAGACTTTTGTATTTCTTAACATAACATTATGAATCAAACACCAGATAGTGATGTGAATTAGGGCAAGCTACCTGTCTCCCAAAATCCCATTTCCTCATCTGAGCATTGAGGAAAAGAACAAAAAATTATGGCACCAGATTTATAAGATCTAAAGATATAATGCAAAACTAGCTAATAACAACATCAGCAAGAACCCTTCATAAACCTTTTAAAGTAGGACCTGACAATGAAGGGGAAATTGCTAAATACTTACCGATATTACTTCATCTTTTATTCTGCATGTTTACCCAGGAGTTTAAATTTTAAGTTTTTTTTAATATTAGTAACCTGAAGCAGATTCAATAAAGCTTTTCTGTTTAAACACTCAAAATCTCTGTACTTAAAACATATTTCTTGTATGAGTTAGGTTACATGAAAATCAAATTTATATGAGATAGAATAGATTAGGATAAATGAAAAAAATGTTCCCAGAAGATGAAATGTAATGCAAAAGCTCTCCCTTTCTCTCCTCCCTCTCCCCTTTCGATTTCTCTGGCTCTGTTTGATGCACCTTAGTTACCTCTATAAAATGGTTACAGTAATTAATAAGACTAAGTTTTCTAAAGAAAATGAGATCATAGCAAAAGGTCTCTTTGAATTTCACTTTTATCGGAGGCAAAAAACAAATAAATAAAACAAAATGAGAGGCAAAAACAGCATGAAATGATGAGGCTAAGTAATGAAAATTCATTCACAATGATTACTTTCAAGAGTTATTTCTCTTGAGTAATTCAGCAGCCTGTTACTATGGCTCTCCAGAGTGAGATCTAATGTAAATGAAGCCACTAAAAGTGGATTCTCATGGCAAGAATATACTCAACCAATAATGCAGGAGGAATGCATTCAAAGCATTCAGGGAAATCTTCAAAAGGAGAAATGCCCTTTTGTTTTTTGTTTAAGTTAATGACATACAAGACACTTCTTCCCAGACTAACAGCCAGCAAATACTTAAAAATACCAGCCAAGAAAAAGAAATGATTGAATTCATTTAGATGAAGTAGAAACCCACCTGAATTGTCACTATCAATATTTGCTCTGGGAGACTCAGATTCTGAGTTAATTCCTTCAAGCAATCTGGACAAATGGCTAAAAATATTTTTTTTTGCCAATTTTTCTTTATCTTGAAAACACTAACATTTCCTGGATGGGCAACAAACAAAAATCTAAGACTTAATAATTTCAAAACACTTCTTGGAGATGTCTAGGGTGCTCTAAAGATTTTATTGAAAAATAGCAGTATAATAGAGTATGAAAGATTTTCATTTCTTTTTTAAAAAATTTGGCAGCATTGGGGTTTGAACTTAAAAGATGAATCACTTACTTGGAATTAGAGAAGCAGAAGAGGGGAAACAAGAGGAATTATACTTTTCTTTCTCTCATTAAAAAATAAAATATCACAATGTAGCCAAACCTAGCCATGATTCTACTATCACAGCCTCTTAAGTGCTTGGATTACAGATATGTGCCACCTTGCCCAACAAAATTATACTTTTTTCAGAATGGATAATTACTATGAAAAACAGTCACCACGGTGGGGGTTCATAAAGATAGGTATAAAGAACGTGAACTTGATTATTTCATAAATGGCAGGGACAGAAATCATAGACAACAATCAGGAAATCACAGAGGTTTGATAGAGCGAGTATTTGGGGAATATCCCATTTGAAATGAGGAAAAAAACCAATATTCTTAAATACCTTGTAAAATATTCAGCCAACATATGAGATTGCTCAGAAAACTTGAAATTTTTTTGCTTATCTATTCAAACTTTAATTTCTTCACATTGCTTAACATATGATGGAATGATACAAATGATACTTTTTCAGGTTTCAGGCAAGAAACCTTCTTAGGGAAGAAGTGTTTTGTTTCTAAGTACTGCAAGCAAGAGACCAAGGAACTGGATGGGCTATTGTAGAAGGCTCATGTAAGTGAGTTTCCTGTGTCTCCCCGTACTTCTCCTCTACCTCATTTCCATAGCTGACGGTGCCAATATCTCCCTCCTCAAAATTAAGTGATCATCTCCCATTTATTAAGACTACTTTCATGGAAAATCTTTAAAATGTGTCCAGTGAATTTTGATTGGCTCTCTATCCTAAAAAACAGGCTTCGACTGGAAACATTAAATAATTAGCCAGAAACACGAAATAACACCAATAGCTATCACTGATTTACCACCTACAATGCAGAGGTATCTTTTATTTTAGTAGGAAGATTTTAAAACTACTGGGATCATCACCTTTAAAAATGTGTTGTCTGCTCCTACATAAATCACATGAATCAAGAGACTAAAGACGGCTTCATCCTTAGTTATAGACCACTATAGACTAAGTATATGCTAGAGTGGACTATCAATTACTATCATACCGCATAGATTGCTGTATACTGTAGATTTAAAGAGCAAGGTGCCGCCGCCGCCGGGCACTATTGGCTCATGTCTTTAATTCTAGCTACTCAGAAGGCTGAGATCTGAAGATCATGGTTCAAAGCCAGGCAGGAAACTCTGTAAGACTTTTATCTCTTATTAACCACCAGAAAACTGGAAGTGGCATTGTAGCTCAAGTGGTAGAGCACTGGCCTTGAGCTGAAGAGCTCAAGAGGCCCAGAGTTCAAGCCCCATGACTGACAAAAAGAAAAAAAAGGAGCAAGATGCTAAACATTTTAGAAAAAAGGATGCCAACATCAGGAAATATGAAGCCAAGATACAATCATAAGCTAGACCAACAGGGCCAGGGTAGCCTCACGGAAAAGAAAAAAAATAGACCCCCATACCTATACTGTAGAGTTCGGGTTCTTGCCCTACTGCTTAGCAGCTGTGCAACCTGCAGGTGGTTCAATAAACTGATGGCCTCAATTCTACCTCCATTTGCTCATCTGTAGAAGAGTGATGATGATCATAGTCTCTACCTTATTATAATTACTAAGAAATTAAAACATTGCTCCAAAGCATGTCATAAGTAATACTTTTGAATGATCCCATCCATCTACTGTTTAGCTCCTAAACAATGGCAAAGTTCAAGCCATGAAATATTAATATGTCTCCACAAAGACAAAAATGTTCTTTCTTCTTTTGTTCATCCCTATGTCTAGATTGAAACCTGGTTTCAATCACACTGAATAAGCATGCATAAATTAACTATTTCTGTAGTTATACCTAAGAGTTCTGCCTGAGTACAACTTTTGATAAAGTAACTTCATTTTGCTATCAAAATTTCTATATTTTTGTTGTTGTTTTCAGTCATAGAGCTTCAAGCTCAGGGCCTAGGTGCAGTCCCTGAGCTTTTCTACTCAAGGGTAGCACTCTACCACTTTGAGCCACAGTTCCACTTCTAGTTTTCTAGTCCCTAATTGGAGATGAGTCTCACAGACTTTCCTGATAGAGCTGGCTTTTAATTGTAATCCTCAGATCTCAGCCTCCTGAGTAGCTAACATTATAGGCATGAGCCATCAGCACCCATCAACGTTTTACTTTGATTCTGTGATTTCTTTGAGGAACTAATGAATTGAATTGCTACAATAGCACTAATGTGTCCTTAAGATCTGACCCCAAATCACTCTATTTCTCTTTTAAGATGTATATGTCTCTCTGTCTGCCTGTCTCTCTCTGTCTCTGACTCTTTTCGTCTTCTGTGTCTATTAACTGCATACCTTTTTTTTAGTTAAAGGTTAAATAAGAATGGAAAGCACATTATCAAGGGTCACCTTCATGTGTTTCTAATTTTTTTCTCTTGCAGTTTCCCATCTCCAGGCCTTTCAGCTGGGTCTGGCTGGCATTTTGCTGCCCTTTATGCTCATGACAAGTGAAAAGATGAAAAGAAAAGACACTAGAGTGAAGAAACCCAGAACGTACATAGCAGTTTGAGGGTAGTGTTCAGTAGCTCCCTCAATAGGACATCCTCATTCTCGTGTCCTTGCTCATTTCACATCTCACGAGTTTGACAGCCTTCCCCACACTTCAGGTTGTCAACCCCACTTAGCCAGGTGTGCAGTTACTACCTGCTGATCTGTTTCAACTGGGAGCCTATTGATTTCATGGATCGCACCCAAGAAAGAAGACCCCCACCAATAATGTAAAAAAAAAAAGTGCAAGCCCCCAAGCTCCTGCTGGACTCCCAGGAAAACAGGATGTGACTCCTTAGCTCTCTCCAAGAACAGAGATTCAGCTATATAGATTTGTTTTTAAAAATCATCTCAACTCTATGGGGCTAGGAAGGTGGCTCTGTAGTAGAGTGCTTGCCTTGCATGCATGAGGCCCTGGGTTCGACTCCTCAGCACCATATAAGCAGAAAAAGCCAGAAGTGGTGCTGTGACTTAAGTGGTAGAGCACTAGCCTTGAGCTGAAGAGCTGAGGGACAGCGCCCAGGCCCAGAGTTCAGGCTCCACAACCGAGAGAAAAAAAATCTGAACTTTTAAAATATTAAATAATTTTTTGTTGGAGCAATGAAATAAGTAAATTGATGACAGTTGCTTAGAATACTTGAAGACATAGAAAAGAAATATTTTTTTTTAAATCAGGTCAAATCACTCTACATTTGGGTATTCTAACCTGACTCATATTCTCGTAGAAAATGATTCAATTGTGGTGGGGAAACAGGATTATCCTTTAGCTCACTAAGCAATCGGAAGTTCTTTTAAACCTTGACATTTAATCCACCAGAATTTGGTTTTGGAAAACACTTCATTGTGAAATCATCTCTCTCCCTGCAGGAATTTTCTTTAAAAATCTGGGCTATAGGAAAAACGTCACAACTTTAACTTTCACCTTGTTGGTCAGATTTCTACTGGCCAACTCCCATCTTAATAGAAGCTGTTTTCTCTTCTTGTGCCCAAACAGTGACAAATGTTTGTTAAAACTAAATAAACTTTTCTTTCCCTGCTCAAGATGGAATCCAGCCTGTAAGCAGCTTTTAGTTCTTTGGCTTCTAATTCTACAGTCCCTTGAAGTTGGATTTAATCTAAAAGATTGGATCACATGTTAATGATATACTTTCAGTATATCTAAGAATTGATCAGTGAAGATAAAAGTCTTGTTATTCATTCCAATTTTTGAAAAGGAAAACTAAGGTATTGTACTTAGGTGAGAGTGCTAGGATTTTATCTGGGTAAATCTGTCTGCAGCTCTGAAAGAAGTGTTCATAGCACACATGTCATGAATTCAGTGATTTAAGTCAGAGGTCAGAAAATTCTCTGCAAAGAGCAGATTGTAATATTCTAGATTTTGTGGAAAATATTATCAATGCTACAACTACCTACCTCTGCTGTGTTGTGCAAAGAAATGGATATGGTGGCCAGATTTAAGAAACAAACAACCCCACCACCTAAAACCCTTTATTTATAAAACCAAGTGATAGTCCACAGCTTACCCAAGGGTCACAGTTTTTTTAACCCTCATTTGAGTAAATCTGATATTTAGGGACAAAATTTAGATTTGGCCAAACTATTCAAAGGCAGAAGTTTCCTCAACTGAAGATCAAGGCTAGACTTAGGAAGTAAAAGGGCTGCTTGATAGTTACGGTAAGTGGGAAAGTGATGGAAGATGCAAGTTAGAAGAAACAGAACCAAATAATGGCTATGATCATTGTCAAGGAGCAAGAAAGACTTCCTTCCTGGCAGCGTAACTTGCATGGTCTTGGTCAAGTTATTTGATTTCTCTATGCCTGCATTTCCTTATCAATTAAATAAGGATAATAAAAGTTCAAGATTTTGGCTTTGCAAGCATGAGGCCTTGAGTTCAAACCCCAGCATCACCACAATAAAAAAGAAAGAAATATTTCTGGATTGGATTGTAAGAATGAAATAAGTGAATGCATGTCAACTTGATAGAACAGGACCTATCCTGTATCAATCCCTCAATAAATATCACTAATATAGGTATTTACTATACATTTTCATTTTTGTCAATTGTTAATCTAGAGATAAGGGTGGACAAGACGTTGATCAAGTTAAAGAAAATAGTAAATAGAAAGTTACATTGACACTATTCTTATTTCTACTGGGATGTATTAAAGCATCTCAGAATTAATAGCTTGAAGCAAACCAATCTCTCATCTTGGCATACAGCTCTATAATTGTCTGGGAAGACTTTCTTCTGTTACATGGAGTTTCACCTGGGAGGCTTGATAGAAAGATGAACGTTCACTTCCAAAATGCCTGGCAAGCTGGTGATGGCGGGGTTTTTTTTGCAAGATCAGCTGGGGCTCAGGGATGGGGGTTTGGGTTATTTCCATTTGGGACTTTCCCTGTGACCTAGATGTCATACAGCAAGGTGCCTGTGTTGCATGGGTGAACATTCTAAAACCATCAGGATAAAGCCTTATTGCTTTTTCATATCCACCCTAAGAATGGTTGCAGCATTTCTTCTCATCCTATGCTGGTTTTTAGAGGCAAATCACAGACACCAGTCCATATTAAAGGACAGAAATTAAACTCCATTTCTTATGGATGGATGTCAAAAATTGTTAAATGTTTTAAAACTTCAAAGTCTAACTACTGACCATAAGTATCTCTATTTCTCCCACATGTGAAATACATCCTGATATACCCTTCCTGAGAGTCAGATGTAGGTACAGATGCAGTTCCAGGGTGAGGCTTCTTATGGATGCCCACAAACTCAAGGCTTGTAAACTAAGAGACAAGCTATTTGCCACCCACACACCTAACATTTAATGGTGGGAAATATGTAGGAAAACCACTATCGCTACACTTGGTCACCAAGGTCTTTGGTTAATAGCAGCTCTGAAGTTCGGCTAGCTAACTTTGGTTTTTCATCTCCATCCCACCTAAGAAAGGAGTTTCCACTCTTCTTGGGTCTCCCTTGTAATTCCCTCATTTTTGGACCTCTTTCATTTGATTCTATTTCTGTCCTCTCTAGTCCAAGATAATAAAATACATGCTAATTTAATTCTACTAAACACTTTATGGACTTCCTATGATTCTTATTTGCATATAATGCATTAGTACCTACAAGTCTCTTTAATATAGGCCTTTCAAATCCGGATACCTGAAAATGGCTATAAGACCACACTCTTAAGAGGGTTAGAGGCCCTAATCTTTAACTGAAAGAATGTCCTTGCATGCCAGCAGATCCTTAGAAGAACTTTATCTGTTTAGAAGAGTTGACAAGATATAACCTCATATTTTCCTCAGATACTAACAAAGAAGATATTTTGGCTTTTTGATTTGCTCTTTAGCTGTCTTCTGTCTTTAACTTGAGAGTCTTGATTCATGGAGAGGTTGAGAATGAGAAATTTTTGTGTATATAAGTATAACAAGTTCCAGAGCTTTTGTATATTTCCTTTAAATTTTCTTGGAATTGTTCCCTTCTTGAATTCCTCCTCCCTAAACACTTGTGATTTTTCTAATCAAATCTACAAGTTCATTAGGTATACTTGCTATTTTCCATGTTATAGCAGATGATAGCTCTGCTAAGCTTTCTTGCATTAGATAGCAAGAATCTTCCAGTTTCAGTCACAATGTCCTCAATTTATGCCATTACTGACACTCCTGAAGGACCAACACACTTCTCTTTCAGGCCCTTCCAACTTCTGCCTATCAACCAGTACCAGAGACATTTCCTGTAGTTAGGTCAGTAGTATCTAATATCTATTTGTAGAACCATTTCCAATAATCATTATTCTCAGTGGCTTTGTCCTGATCCTATTTATACTATATCCTTTGACCCAATACATAACTTGAAAAATGAACTAATTTGTTTTCCCATCACCTTTATAATGCCTATATGCCTTAGGCCTGAGTGAAAATGATGGTATTTCTAAATTAGTCTAAGTATAGAAGCTCTGGTTTCTGCAATCTTGAGGAAATCTTGAGTACTGATAGTCAGATAAGAATAGTATGGCAACATTTCAGTCTCTCTGGTTCAACTTAGTCTGCTGTAACAAAATACTATGTATTGGGTGGTTGAAACAACATACATTCATTTTTCATAGTTTTAGAGGCTGGAAAGTTTAAGATCAAGATACTATCTATATATTCTGGTTCTGATGAATGGTGTCTTGCAGACTGCCACTATCTTGCTATGTCTTCATAGAATAGAGGAAAGAGAGAGAGAGAGAGAGAGAGAGAGAGAGAGAGAGAGAGAGACAGACAGACAGACAGACAGACAGACAGAGACAGAGAGACAGAGGGGGGAGATCTGATTTCTCTTTGGCTATAAAGATAATAATTTTATCATGAGAACCCTTTTCTCATGACCTCATTTAAACTTAACTATGTCCAAACTTCCAGTGCCACCATCTTTTGAATATGGCTTCAAGATATGAATTTTAAAGAGACACAAACTTTCAGTCCATTCTACAGGACTCTAGGGAGTAGACTGGCTGCCCTGCATCCAACACAGCTGCAACATGAGTAGACAGGTCACTTGCCAACTCTGACTTATTTCCTATCTTTGACCTTATCTCCCAAATCCACTGATACCAGGTCATGATATATTTTAAACAAACTCAATTCCCAGGAAAAGATCTGCTATCATAATCAGCTCTCTGTAAGGAGTGAAAAACCCAATGACGAAAAAAATAAGTTGAGCATTGAAAGGCCAACAGGCCTAAGTGAGGCCAGGACTGCTTAAATGTAGTCACAGACCATGTGAAATCCTAGGGCTATATTGACATACATTTTCTTAATGATTTGACTTCCTCAGGTGACAATCAACTGAAAGTAATTCATTGTGAGGCACCATTTATTTTTTAACTAGTTCGTCGTTATTTTTGAGACTATTAAACTGAACAATAAATAATCTTGCAGGGACATGCTGCAAAGGAAGTGGCCTCTAGACAGAAAACGTCTCTTCACAGCTCTGTTTCTGACATCTAAGCAGTTTTGTTCCCTCTAAAAATTGCTCAGAATGTTTTACCATTTAAACGACCTCATTTGGGAGAGGGATTGTCCCCTTTGCCTTATTGTCTTTAAATTCTGTTTTTAATGAATGCAAGTACAGTGAGAGACCAGGGTTGACCTTCCCTACAACTGTTATTGCCCGTTATGGACATTCTATATTCACAGTGGTAATTCCCACAAGGTCTTTAAATTGTTATGTGAAAGTGCTGGCCAGTGGGAAGAGAACAAGAGTAGCTGAGTCACAGTCCGCTCTGTAACCTGGACATATTGTCTACTATTCTGCTTCAGATTCAGATATACTAATATTCCCATCTTCTCAAGCCTTGTGACTTGGTCAACTAATATCTCTTCCCAAGTCTCATTACTTACACCTTTATAGGCAATCCTCGCCTGCTCTCTCACGTCACACATCTGATGGAAACCTAAGGATGTAACTAGAAGAAGGGCCCTCACCAAGAATCTGACCTTACCAACATCCTGATATTAGACTTTAAGCCTCCAGAACCATGGGAAATGAACGCTGCTCGTTTAAGTCACCCGATCCATGACATTTCGTTATAGCAGCCTGAACCAAGACTTACCAACAAATAAACATTGTAATACTAGCTGACTAATCCTGTTCTAGAAGACAATAGAGATATAGAACTGATATATAGAGAACTGGTCTCAGCCATGAGAAATCTTTTGGCCAGAGAGAAAAACAAAGTCAGTGAGCAGAAAGCTGGTACCCTCTCTTACCAAGCTTTAGCACAACCTAATTCCTATGAATACTGTAAATAGTGCCACAGGGAAACAGACCATGTACACTGATATAGTGAGAGGTGTTTTATGGGATTAAGTGGGAGGTGAAAAGTAATCATTATAATAATAATTCTGTAGCCTAGACATAAAACAGGGACCAGTTCTCTTGTGAAATATTTACCATATAATATCTTTTTATCTTTGGTCAAGTCAACTAATTTTCTTATAAATCAACAAGACTAGACATAGGTATTTAAGTACCATGTCAGTCTATTTCTCTTTAGCAGTAGATATACATAGTCCATTGTTCTCTTCACCTCTAGAGCAACCTTCCCATGACATCAACCTTCTCACTCACACCTGAGGAAAGGGCTTCCCCAATCAAATTATTGAAATAAGGTCAGTTATAAAAGCTTGTTGCAACCACCCTCTCTTTTATTATTTAGAAAAGGCTTGTCTGAACTTGTTATCAGAAGACACAGACTCAGAAAGAAGGATATATTTTTTTCCACATGTCAGGAAGCTCAGAGTAATAGAACATCTACATTCTAGAGAAAGGTCAGGCAATAAATCTCTTTGAAATATAGACTACTCATAAGCTGCCTTTGAAGTCCTGGCTTCTTGTTAAAGAACAAAAGGCAGAGGAGAGTAAAATCTGTAACTGTGCTTTTTGCAACAGAGTATTGGGCTGAAGGTACATGTGAGTGAATTACAGAAATAATCAAAGAAAGGTGCACTGTTTTACAAACAAGAGGGCAAGAAAGGAAACCACCATGTGCTGAACTTTTCTCGGCTCCCTTGTTTCACCATTTTTTGTAGATGGTAGAGTGAGAATTTGAACTCAGATCAAACAGAACTCACGAGCCAGGTTATTTCTCAATGAGCCAAAAACTTTCCCAATGTTAACCTCTTCCTGGCATCTCTCAGAGCAGGGTGGACTGCAATTCCCACATACAAGAATGTGGTCCAGAGTTAGGGGAAAGGCTGTAGTTCCATTGTGTTTGCCACAAAAGCTGTAACTGCATAAACTATTCCAGGCACACTGGTGTTGTAAGTATGTAATAAAGGAAAATGTATCTTTATCACACCTTCATATAGGCAGACTAAATTGATTGGCTAGACTATTAGATCAGATCCTATTTTAGAAACCAAATGTATCTTAAGACAAAAAAGAAGACAAGGTTGCCTGAACACAGACTTGTAAGCAGTCAAGAGAGGAAGACCAGGAGGAGGGACTTCCCCCCAGTATGACAAACCAAATAGACCAAGACCAAAGTTTTTTGATGAGACATTGAATGAAGTATAATTAAATCCCACATCATGAAAATAGTATACTTTGTAGTTTTAAAAAAAAGTACAAGCTAGGCCGGGCGCCGGTAGCTCACGCCTGTAATCCTATCTACTCAGAAGGCTGAGATCTGAGGATTGAGGTTCAAAGCCAGCCCCGGCAGGAAAGTCCATACACTCTTATCTCCAATAAACCATCAGAAAAACCAGAAGTGGCACTGTAGCTCAAGTGGTAGAGCGCTAGCCTTGAGCTGAAGAGCTGAGGGACAGTGCTCAAGGCCAAGAGTTCAAGCCCCATGACTGACCAAAAAAAAAAAAAAAAAAACCAAAAAAGTATAAGCTATATAACTAAATAGTATTTTATCATCTTACTGAATTCTAAGTCTTCTTGTCCAGCTTTCCTCCTCTAAGAAAGGGCAAAGACCTTTATAAAATGTATCCAATGGGAGTTAGGATGAGGACAGTCCTCATTCTCCAATGGTCTGGCTCAGACAAATAATAATAACCTTTTAGAAAGAGGAAGGAGGACTAACAATGAGGATAAAGGAGGCTGAATACAGTCAAAATAGATCATTTGCACCTCTGAAAATAGAGCAATGAGGCCTGCTGAAATTGTTTTGGGAAGGGGAAAGGAAGGACAAGAGGTAGAGGTGATAAGATTGATTAGGATATATGGTAAGAACACGTGGAAATGTACCAATGAAATCCCCCTTGTCTGAGTAATGTAAATTAATAAAAATAGTAAAATAATAAAATAGGAACACCTGCTGGCCATCAGCAAACATCTCCTAGTCTAGGAGTGAGGGGCAAAGTCCTCTTACTGGACAGTGATCCTGAAACTCTCGCCACCATTCGCTCTTCTGACCTTTTAGAGGGTGACCTTCATTACTTGCAATGTAGGAAACATGATAAATTTACTTGACTCCTCAGAACCCATATTCTCATCTATAAAACTAGTCATAATTAAACCTATTCTTATGTCTAATCCCACATGTTAAACAGTGGGTGCATACAAACACATATGAATCACTTGGCACATACTATGACCACCAAAATGAAGATTCATAGAGCAGGTGTCAGAGCATATTTGTATCTCTCAGTGTTCAAGTTGGATATCCATTCAGCTGATTCTCTCCTTGGTGGTAAGACTCTGGACTCTTAGCCTTAAAGGCATACCAAATCTCTTGTGGCCAGACTCTGGGTACCTTTGTATGCCTGCCTTCTCAGATAGAAAGTCATTACCTCTATATTAGCAGATGGTAGAAGAGAGAGTTGCTTTTCCTTCTGCTCACCCTCCAGCCTCAGAATCCTTTACACTAGTCTCTCCCAAAGTTCCTGCTGAATCAGATTTCATGGTTCTATTTTTTTCCAACACCTGCTCTTAATTAATTCAAAATTTCCCAGGTTTACTTTGTGGCCATATTTTATTTGGTTTCTTACCCACTTCTCTCAGATTACACATTTCATACTTAAACACCTGGGATCCACATTCATTGTGATTATTTTCCACAACTTCTAACCCCAAACTTCATGAACATAAGGAAGCTTCCAAATACAGGTGGGTGGGAGTGTGGAAGATACATGTGTTATTCGTTCATCAGCCAGTCAGTCATTAGTCATAAAATCCTTAAGAACACCTTCTAGTACTTGACATTTTTAAGTATCTGGGGATAGCTTTATCCATATGATGTAGTTCTCAAGAAACTTCATCTTTGGATGAAGATAAACACACTTTTGGGATACAATACGTTGTAAGGTTTCTATTATTGGGGTCATAGAGTAACACTAGAGACACTCACCCCCATCTCAGACCCGTGCAATCAAATCTAGTGAGCAAGGCTGTGTGTGTGTGTGTGTGTGTGTGTGTGTGTGTGTGTGTGTGTGTGTGTGTGTGTTGTGTTTCTGTGGCTTTCCAGGTTGACTCAATGATGCAGACAGAATTCAGAATCCTTGGGACAGAGGGAATCATGGGGTATTCTGTTCCCAAATAAGAGGCCCCTGCCTGGATTAGTAAATTACCCATCACTGTCGAGGGAAGATGACATCTGAGCTGAATCTTGACAAGTGACTTGACAGGTGAACATGTGAGAAAGTCATTCATTCCAAGAAGTGAAATGAGTTCACTGCACTACAAGTCATCCTGGGTCAAGGTAAAAGTGCTATAAACACAGGGACTTTGACTAGCAAAGGAGAGTCATAGAATTGTTAGCAGGGAGATAACATGATCCATCGTATATATCTTATATAGATATACTAAGACATCAGCTGGGGAGCAAATTTTACTTTCATCACAGCTTAGCCCAGCAAGAACTATCTTCATTTTAACAAAACCGTCAAAATTTTTGGCCCATTACCAACAGAAAGCTCTACCATAAGGTACTTTTTGCTCCATCCTTTCCTGAAACCAAGCCCAGTTGTTCTCTGACTTGGGCTATGCTTGGAATAAAGGAAGACCCTTCTGTCATCTCTGCTGCCTGTAGAAAGGGGAGGAGGCATCACGTAGATTCACCAAAGGTACATGCAGGTGACTGCAGGGTTCAAGGCACTGAGGCATTTTTGTTTAAAATAATAGGTTGTTGCTGGGACCATGCTGTCCTTCTGAGGAAGGGGAAACCCAGGGATTCTTGTTGCTACAGAGAAAGTTAAATTTATTCCCTGGAAGACGATCTGAACACCAAAGAAATTAAGCAGCAATAACCCATTTAATTTTCACAATCCCAGTCTATTATTCCATCAATCAAGTCATGGAGGAGCCTTCATTAAAACTGATGATAATGGCAGTGGTAATAATGGTTTGGGTTTTGTTTTGGGTTTAATTCGAAAGTGTACTCTCATTTTAATTGCAATTTTACAAAGAAAAAAAAAACAGAAAAAAGGACAAGGAGGAGAACAAAGCGCTAAATTTAATGTATGTTTCAGTTAGGCAACAATCTGATTTCCTAAAGGCTGAGACAAATCTGTGGGAGTCAAGATGAGAAAAGTATGTTCTATAATAATAATTTAAAAAATTTCCAGGATGGAAATGAATGAAATTTAAAGGTACCAGGAACAAACATTGAATGGTGTTCAAAATCTGAGGCACAGGTAGACTGAGAAATTTACTGCAAGTTCTCAAATCCCTTGATAGAGAAGCTGAAGCTAGCAATCTTATCTCAGCCTCAAGCAGAGTTTCTGTATTCAAGCACTTCCACTAATATCTAAAAAGAAAAGAAGCAGCTCTTCATTTCTGCCCCTATTTATGACTGGGAAAACTACTCGATTAAATAAAGAAGTATGTGACATATACATGCACCTAAGGCTATTTTAATCAAGGAAAAAGTAAAGGATCATGGCGTTCCAGTTCTCAACAGTCTTTTGTTAATTTAGTCAATAGCTATTATCTTAGGTAGGTGACACTCAAACATCAAGTTGCATCTTGGTATGTCAAAACAACTGGTTTTTCTTGTTCTTTGGTTCCCAAGGCTAATTATTATTTTTAACACCTTTTGATATGCTAAATGAGGCTACAGGATTTCTCCTGTGTCTATTAGTCATTACCATAATTGCACATGTTTATAATTTTTTTTACTACTTTCAAAGTGTCAATAAATGATTATATTTAAGCCTCTTGAGAAGATCACAGGCAGCTTTTACCTGAAAATGTTCCTTAGGAAACAAATACGGAATTGGCAGAAGTCAAAAGAAAAATGTGTTATCAAAGCCTTCCCATGACACATGCCAGCTGTGTCAGCTCCAGTAAATTACCTGACCTTCCTTTGCCTTGGCTGCTTTATCTATAATATGGAACAATCAGATTAGGGATCTTGTGTGCTTGCTTTTAGAATTTAGTGTGGTAATCCATGAAAGATGCTTAGCAAATCATCTGGAATGTTCTAGCTATATTGTTAGAATATTTATCCATTCGTACCTTGTATATTCATTGCCTGTAATTAAACTTAAGGAGAGAACCAAGTACTTTTCTTAGCAATCCATGAATAGAAATTCTTTAAATTTTATAAGGACCCTTTTAAGTAAGAACTCTCATTGCAGTATGCTTTACAGATGAGCAAACTAAGACACAAAGATATGAAGTCACTTACTTACTCCATGTCTTGTAATGGAAGATGGTAGAGCAGGACTTAGACTGGGGAAGCCTGGTTCTAGGATCCACTCTGCTGTCTCCAGGAACCAATTCAATGAAACACATGCTTGCAAATAATGGGGTTTGAACTTGCTCTATCAATGGAGCCACACTTCCAGCCCAATATTGCTTCCTGGTTAGATGTGTGCCTGGACCTCAGTCTGCCTATTTATGCTTCCAACAAAGATGGATGCATGCCATGGTATCCAGCTATGTGCTGAATAGTGTCTTGCAAACTCTTTTGCCCTGGTTGGTCTTGAACCATGATCCTTTCTATCTCAGCCTCCTAAAGGGGCTAAGACAAGAGTGAGATATTAGTACCTGGCCTGCCTGCAGTATCTTTAAGACTGGGTTTTACTCAGCAACTGACAATGGAACAGCCAGCAAGTGCTACTTTTTACATAGTTGCAGCCCCATCTACAAATTAGGGCAGTAACCACACACACCTAAAGTTCCAGTGAATGTTCACATGTAGATTTCTCTGTCCTGATTAAAAAAAAAAAAACAAAAACAAAAAAACAGCTTTTCTTCTGTTTTGTTTTTTTTTTTTTTTAATATGTACTAGAGGCCATTCCCACCTGTGAATGAATGCTCTGGGTTACCATTTTTCCTTTGTTTATTTGTAAATCAAAGTTTATTTAGACTAGGTTCAGAAGCTCACATCTAAGCTACTCCGGAGGATCCAGAGGAGATAGGAGGACTATGGTTTGAAGCCACCCTGGAAAAAAAAGTAGCATGATACCCTCATATCAAACCGCCTGGCGTGGTGTGGCGACTTTACTTCTGTAATCCCAGATACACAGGAGACAGAAGCAGGAAGAGCATGATCTAGGTTGGCACTGGCAAAAATTGGAGGTCTATTTGAAAACTAACTAAAGAAAATCAAAAGGCTGGGCATGGCTCAAGTTGTAGAGTGCCTAGCCAGCACACATGAGACCCTGAGTTCAAACCCTAGCACCACCAAAACAAAGGTTTCTTTATTGCCTTTGTTATCTTTCTATAGACCAACATACCCCAAGTCAAGAAAGAGTATGGTAGCGATCATCTAGATCCTTTCCAGGGCACACTACCACCACCCGATCCCAGAAAGTGGCACCCAGATTCCAAGCCCCTAACCATCGTTTTATTCAGATGTATCATTTTTACATAACCTTTTGAACAGTCTAAATGTCCTTCCTGTGGGTTTTCAGCAAATACATTCTTGGTACTCAGTAAGAACTCCTTGTTCAAAATGCCACACATTAAAAAAGCTAATGATTTAACACGCGCTTTTTGTGCATCCAACCTATGAGCTAGAAATGAATTCGCACTCCTTTTATGCGATAGTGCCATCTTTCCTGAGGGGAGATGGGGTAGGGGTCGGAGTCTGCCTCTCTGTCTAGTTTCTCATTAAATATTTCTGCTTTTGCAAAACAGGATAGGACGTTGCTTAACCAAGTCACTCTGGGAGGAAGCACAGCCCAGTGAACAGAACAATGATTTGAAAGTCCTGGGTTCTATTTTCAGCTTCACTGTTGACTAGCCGTGCATTCAGCCCTAGGGAAGTCAAAGGCAGAATGGCCTTGTGTTTTCTCTCTACGTGCAGCTCTTGACGGAAAACAAATCAGGCATCTGGCTCTCAGCCTTTGGAGAATAGAATATAGCTATGCTTTTTCCCCCCCTCGTTTTAAAGCAAACAGAACAGAACAGACTCTCTGAGGTGGGAGAAATGGGATGGTAAAGAATGAAAAAGAGGAACCTGATAACCTTCTAAATAATCAAGGGGTGGAGGGACTGCTTAAGTCATTCAGATCAAAGAAAGCTCTTTGGCACAAATTGGAGGCTCCTGTATTTTAAAATGGAACAGACAAAGGGAACTAAGCTCTGACAGACTTCTCTCAATTTAGACAATAGCAGTGTGCAGAGCTCCACCTGTAGGGGCCAGGCTGGGAAGCCAGGTGCTGAGGCCCGTGAGCAAACAGGAAATCCCGTGTTCCCTCTAACATGGTTTGCTCTGGCCAGCACCCACTGTTCATTACAGGAGAAGTAGGCTCCAGTGGCTGACCTGCTGAATTTCTAACAGAAGCTGAACACTGAGATCTGTCATTAGAACTCCTGGGTTTTTAAGTGATAGAGTCAATTTTTCAAAGGCTACTGGAAGAAACAGAGCCATGGCTCAAGTAGTAGAGCTCCAATCTGGAGCAAAAAAGCTAAGCAAGAGCTCAAGGCCCCAAGTTCAAGCCCCAGGACCAGCACATAATAAAAAGGAGAGAGAGCTGATCACCAGTGGATTATGCCTATAATCACAATTCAGGATTTTGTGCTTTCTACTCATGAGGCTGAGATCTGAGGATCACAGTTTAAAGCCAGCCCAGACAGAAAAGTCCATGAGACTCTTATTTCCTATTAATTATCAAAAAAAGACTGAAGTGGGGCTATGGCTCAAGTGGTATACAGTGCTAACATTAAGCACAGAAGCTTAAGGACAGTGTCTAGCCCGAGTTCAAGCCCCAGGACAGGCACAAAGAGATGGTGGAAGGGGGGTGAAAAACCGGAAAGGCAAACTGAGCATATAACTCAAGTAATGAATTTCTGTCTTCTTTCTAGTTATATGGGCTAGGGTTTCCTAAGAGTTACAATTATAGTTTCACTATAAATGAGAAGAAGCTACATTTCACACAAAACATATTCACAGAGACACTCAACTCTGTGCATTAGAATTCCCGAGTTTATAAAAAAAATAACTACACATAGGTCCAAATGCAAAATTTTGGATCCAATCCTTGAAATGTTTCTCATCTGAATTGCGTTAAAGAAGAAAGGCATGGGGGCTGGGAAGGTGGTTCAGTGGTAGAGCGCTTGCCTTGCATGCCTGAGGCCCTGGGTTTGATTCCTCAGCACCACATAAGCAAAAAGAAAAAAGCCGGAAGTGGCACTGTGGCTCAAGTGGTAGAGTGCTAGCCTTGAGCTGAAGAGCTGAGGGACAGTGCCCAGGCCCAGAGTTCAGGCCTCACGACCGGACCCAAAAAAAAAAAGAAGAAAGTCATGTATGTAAGGTAGAGGGTGAGAATGAGAGATGATGCCGAGGGGAACTTTCAGTCTTTCCCTAGTTATTTTAATGGGAAAAGTTTAACATAATAACACACAGGTGACTGATTCCTAAACATAGATAAGAGAATTGACATTCAATATGAGATCCTCCTTTTTTCTTGCCTGAGACTCAACAATGCTGCTGGTTGCCTGATTGTCTTGGGATTCATTTAGAACCACATGACAACAGATACTCACTGGGAAAAATGGTTATTGTTGTAAAGGTCAAACAAAAGCCAAAGGAGAAGTGAGAAATTAAGCACAGATGAGTATTTACAGGGGAAATTAATTTGTTGTCTGATAGTCATGGATTGGGCAACAGAACAAAGTAGATCTTTTACAAGTGAAATTCAATCTCTTCCCACATTCTAATGGATGTAAAAGTCTTTACATGAAGCTAATAAATGATGACTAAAACTAATAGTTTCAGGGTTATTCCCCACTCCTTGTTTGTCTTATAGCTATATGAATTGTAAATAAGACAATTAAAGTCTCACTCAGTGGCTATCTCCATGGCTAGTTCTTATTTTGTCTTTGCATCCTCTTGCTATTTGCTATATATCTTGTAAAAGATGCTAGCATGGATAGTGTACACTAAATCCCCTGCAAGCCAAGAACCCCCCCTCATCCTAAAACCAGGTGGTAGCTTGCCTATAGAGGGCGTTAGGAGGAAATGGTAATGTTGGACCCATTTTATCACATGACAAGCTCCAGCCCATCAAAATAGACCTGAAAGCTAGCACTGTAGATTTCTTGGGGAAGTGTTATAAATTCAGGTGATTGTGCACATACTTACCTTCACATTAGATAGCTATCCGTTCTTCTTTAACACAAGTCAGAGGAAAACACATCAATGAGATGACCAAGAAAGGTTGCTACACATTTTTTGGATTTCAAGCAACACAAGTCCTGAGGTCTAACTTGTACCTGACAGCACAGGAGACTATGACCAGAGCTTTTCTTTCTGGTGTGTGAGACAAGAACATGTTGTGAATATGTACCCATCCCCAAGGGCTTTGCCCAAACAAAGCAGATGAGTGCATTTTGAAAGAAAATGCATGGTTCCGTTAGTGAATGTACCATTAGGAACCAAGAGAATGAAATCCTAAGTGGCTAATCTGACTTCATTCAACAGAATAGTTACCAAGAGATGCCTTGTGATATAGGAAAAGAGAAGTATCATTTTTAAACTATTTAACAAAATATCCCTGAAGGGAAAAATCTATTCATGGATGTCTATAATAGTCAGAGGATCCCAGTGACAGACTGCAAGAACATCATTGGTCATGTTAAAACTATTTGCATCCTGGGATTTGAACTTAGCTTGGTGTGCTTATTAAGCATACACTCTAACCCTTGAGCTAACACTTCTTTACATCTTTAGTCATTACTATTAGTCAATTCTCTAGTCATTTACTATGCTCACCTTATTTTTTCATTTACCTGTGATAATGAGAAATGCCAACAGAGAACTACCCAGTTTTAGTGGCTAGTGAACTCAGGGACTGAGTAGTCAAGTTAAGTAGTTAAAATATCAACCCAAGGAAGAGAAGAAAAATAAAAAATTGCTTGTAATTTATCAAGCCCAGCTCAGATAATAAACCAATTTAACTTGAATAGGTAAAAAGTGTTAGTAGTGTGGATTCAATTTCACAAGGGTATAACCCTTGTAAATGCAGCCCTCTTCTTTCTAAGAATATGGAACAAAGTTTTCTGTTTGTTGTTTTCCAACCTCCCGAAAGTGGTTCTTTTAAAGAAAAAGTGATGAAAATAATCATATATAGAAATAGAAATAGAAATAGATGGAATAGTGAGATGGGAGAAGAGATGGAAAGGTAAATGGATATTTGTGGTTGTTCTAATGTCTTTATATCCCATGTGATATAGTAAAATACCTTAAGGTTAAATATAAAATTTTCCCTGTAATCTCCAGAGCAACTGCCAATAAGTAAATAAGAGTTAAAGCTAATAACCCAATGGTTAAAAAAATCATTTAATAATACAAACACTAATCTAGCAAAAACAACAACAGGAAGAGACAGATAAAGAAACTGGGAGAGGACAGATGAATAGCAATATGAAAGATATAGAACTGAAAGTATCAATAACTACATTAAATATTAGAGATCTTGACACTTAACTAAATGACATGCATTAGTAGACATGATAAAAAGACAATACTTAACTATATACTGAAAGATAACCATTTAACCAAAAGTTATTTAAATTAATAATAAATCATGGTATAAAAAGCTACACAGATCATACAGCACAATGAGCAAAAGCAAGCATCAAATACTGAGTTTGAGTCCTTGTCTCAGTCAAAAAAAAGCTACATTTTTATGCCAATATGAACCAAAATAGTTGAAGTTGTTGAATGAATTTCTAACATATTTCAAAATGTGAAACTGCAAATTTGGACATATTGTCAGTAATCCATAGCAAAACTAGACAGAATATCAGTGAGGTTATAGAGGATTTGAACAATAATGTCAACCAACTTTAACTAAGTAAAATTTATGGACCATTCCATGCAATAACAAAATACACATTCTTTTTAAAACTATATAGCATATTCAATAATAAATTTAATGTGATTAATATTATACAAAAGTATGTTCTCTGAACATAAAATTATGCTAGAAGTCACTAGCAGAAAGATATCTCAAAAAAATAAATCCCTTTTGACCCAAATGCCAAAAAGGAAATCACCAACATATCAGAAAATGTTTTGACTTGGATAAAAAGAAAAGCATAATATGTTCAATTGTGTCATATAATTAAAGCAATGCTCAGGAAGTTTATAATATTAAGTAAATATTTATATTAGTAAGGGAAAGGATCTCAAACAAATTATCTTAATTTCCTTAGGACAGTAGAAGATGAAGAGACTATTAAGCCAAAAGTGAGCAAAAGAAAAAAAATAGTGTAAGGTGATGTTAGGGAAATGAACCCTAAGATATGTATTCAAATGTTTTTTTCTTTCATGTGATTGTTTCTAACACATTTATAAGATTATTTCTTTGTTGCTTTGTATGTCCCTCCCCCACAGTATAACCCCTGTTTTCACTGTATTTGATATTTTTATAATTTGTGGAGGGGAAGGGGAAAAACAAGTCGTTTAAATAGGGATACCGGTGGACCCATTGCAACAATGAGAAGTACAAGTCGTTATGTAGAAAACAAACTTTATAATTTTGGTGGGGGCGAGGCCGGAGGATTGGGTGGGGGGGTTGGGGGGGAGGATGGGAAGGGATGGGAAGGGGAAACAAAGGAGGAGGCTACAATGCTTGATAAGAAATGTACTCATTATCTTGCCCATGTAATTGTAACCCCTCTGTACAGTATTTTCACAATAAAAAAATAGTAAAAACAAAAAATGACTTCTATTTAACACTCACTGTGATCTAGGCATTGCTGTACCTTACGTTAGTATCTTTTCTAATGTGGTCACAACCTTGTGAATTAGTCATGATTCTGTATTTCAGATGAAGTGATTATGTCTTGATGAAACTTAGTAACTTCTTCAAGTTCATATAGTTAGCTAAGAGTCAGAGCTGTGATTTTGTTAGATTTCCATGGTGTACTATTTCAATATCCTTTAGATTTCGTTGAACATATGTATACTATTAAATATACTGTATTAGCTGTATGTTTGCTATTTATAGATTGTGTATATTATACATATATATACATATGTAGTATATATAGTCATTATATACTCACATAATATAAATACACACATATACTTTATTAACCTAGAGCCAGAAGGCCATTCTCTTATCACTTAGGATAAGTCCTTCCTATCAGCATCTCTGAAAATATTCCTACAAATTAAATGATCCACCATGAAGGACATCTGTGAAAACAGATGTGACTAGAGCCCATGAAAAATTTCCACTTGCTCCTGCCAGTCTTTCAAGTTTCATGCCCTTGGGTCATAGAGATATGGGCAAGCAGCTAAGTGTCAGAGTATTCCATGCATGGCCACCACAGCTCTCCTCATAGGGATAAATCCAACCTCCCTAAAATATTAAGAAGTCAAGCCTATATTCTTTGTATGAGAAGCCAAATGCAACTAAGCACAAAGTAGCTATCAGATTACTGGGGATGCC
The DNA here is from genome assembly GCF_019054845.1 of Dipodomys spectabilis. Lineage (NCBI taxonomy): Eukaryota > Metazoa > Chordata > Mammalia > Rodentia > Heteromyidae > Dipodomys > Dipodomys spectabilis. The sequence goes on from NW_024870840.1 coordinate 6,055,061, forward strand.
AGGTCAAAGCACTGCAGACTAGATGGCTTAAGTAAGTGAACGTTTTGAAGCATAAAGCACTATGGTGAACCGGGTAAAGGACGTGCAGAGATGTGAGATGATGAGCTTGACTGATAGAGGGCTAAGGAATAAACAAAATGGTAGCTAAGTCGCTCTATTTGGCAAGCAGAAAGAACATCGCAAAATTCTGAATGAAAATTGTTAAGAATTGTCCATCATTGAAGAGAATGCTTTATAAAAGCTAGCTCTGGATAAAGGAGGTAAGTCAAGACCTTCTATAACTCTGCTCTGAAGAAACATGGATCAGAATCAAGCCAGAGGTGACCTAGAAAAACTGAGATCCGCATTTAGATGACACATAAGAAAATCAAATCTGCAGGATTAGAATTTGGGAGTTGAAAAAAAACATATTTGCCAGATTTCTGGATTTGTCAATAAAAGATGATTATGAAAAATGATGCTATGATGTTATGAGAAAAATGAGTAACAAATTCAGTTGGAGATACATTGAGTATCTATAAGACATTTAAAAGAGATCCAGTAAGAAGATGTATTTATAATTACTATAATCAACAAGTAAGGTATAAGGTTGGGGACAAGAAAAGTCTCAATTGGTTGAGACTTGCTTATCTTGTCAGAGTTTTATTTTTCTAATCGTACTCATGAAATACATACTAAATTGGACACAGAGTCTCTATTTTTCTAATCATACTCATGAAATACATACTAAATTGGACACAGAGTCTCACTCTCCATGTTAACTTGTATTTTAAGTTAACATTTTGTACGTAGTCACTGGAGCAAATACTTTTCTATCCTTTTTGTACGTGTATGTGTGTGAGTATGGTACTTGGGTTGAAACTCAGCCTTGCACTTGGTAAGCAGACACTTCACTGCTAAGCCATGCCTCTATCTCTGATTTTTTGCACCTCCATTTGCAATAGTCTCAAAAATATTAAGTTCCTAGGAATTAATCTACCAAGCTTGTGAAAGGCCCCTACAATGAAAACTATAAATATTCAAAGAAGGAAATCCAAGAAGACATAAAGAAGTGGAAAAGCCTTCTATGGTCCTGATTGGCGGAATTAAAATGAAAATGGCAATCTACAAATTCAGTCATACTCATAAAAGTCCCAACATCATTCTTCACTGAGGCAGAACTGCCTCTTTACACAGGACTTTGTGAGATTAGGGCTTGAAATTCCTAGCATAAGAATCATTATTTTCTTTCTTTCTTCCTTTCTTCTTTTCTTTTTTTTTCCTTCCTTCCTTCCTTCCTGCCTTCCTTCCTTCCTGCCTTCCTTCCTTCCTGCCTTCCTCTCTTTCTTTCTTCCTTCCTTCCTTTCTTCCTTTCTTTCTTTCTTTCTTTCTTTCTTTCTTTCTTTCTTTCTTCCTTTTTTCTATCTTTCTTTTTTTGTGCAGGTACTGGATTAGAATTTAGGGCCTCATGCTCTTGTTGGGCTTGTTTATTCATGCCTCCAGAATAGTAGCTTTCAGGTTCATTGGAGATGGAATTGTACCAACTTCTCTGCTCAGGCTGTCTTTGAACCAAGATCCTCTGATCACAGCCTCTTGATGTGGACTACTAGTGCCTAGTTTGCGATGTATCTTTTATACAAAACCTCACTCTGATAACTCGGACAGGCAAACAGTTACCCAAGTGGGTCACTCATTCTCCTCCATTCTCATCCTGAAACCCCAGTTCCCTTAATGTGTATATTTCTTTAATATTTTAAGATAATCTAAATTTTTCAGGCAGGTGACATTGGTCTCTTGAATAAAGAAGCTGAATAAGACTTGGAGAGCATAAATGACTTCTCAAGACTCGGTCAAGACTCAACTCAGGAAACTTAGAACTACTTGTCCAAAGATTTTCCCCCCACCATTGTGCTGTCAGAAGATGGCTCATTCCTAGGCTGGGTTTGGAGGTCAGCATAGCTTATCTCTTGTTTGTTTTCCTCCATGATAAAAGGGCTCTCTCAGGATGATAGAGCAACCTGAACATTTCTCAAGCATTTTAACTTCTCAGTTTCACTTTCTATAACAGTCACTAGATGTGATATCATGCTAGGACATTCATATATACATCTCAAACTTAGTCCTGGTTATGATCTCCTAGAGTATATGGCCCACAAGGGCAGGGACAGTATGCCTAACACATGGAGGCAAACATACAGTTCCTATTTATGTGTGCTGGAGTCAAGCATCACTAGCTCTCTTTTCTGGAGTTCACTTTTCCTTTGGTTCCCATTGCTTTTGAATCACCATAAAAGGAACATTGTAATACATTGGTAGGTATTTTGTTCTAGAATCCTGATCTTCTCTCCCTTGGATTTCGTCCACTAGTATCATCTCAAAACATTCAGCAGTTGCTCCAGGCTCTCCCAGGGCAAGGCTAAGATTCTTTTCCTTGAACTCAAGTTTCTCTGTAATATGAGCATGGCTCATATTGTACATTTCATGTATTCCTCTCTGCTTTGGTCTTCTCACTTCCCTTCTGTCCTCCCTACAGAGAGCATGCTCGCTGCTGTGTTGGGACTTCACTATTGCTTTTCCTATTGGCTAGGTTTCTTTTCTCTCTGTAGAGTCATATCCTATCTATGACTTTGGACCTAACCCAACATCCTTCCTCTGTGTGTGTGTGTGTGTGTGATGCTAAGGATTGAATCCAGAGCCTTTCTGATGCTAAGCATACACTCTTACCACTTGATATATAACACCCTCTCCTCTCTTTTTTTTTTTTGAGACAGAATATTTCAACATTTCCCCAGGCTGATCTTGAACTTGATGTCCTCTGGCCTTCACCTTTCATCTAGCTATAATCACAGCCATGAATTACTATACCTGACTCCAATATCCAATTTCTATGATCTATATTGCAACAATTTTAGCCCTTTAGAATTTTCATAGCACAGGGTTAGAGATATGGCTCAGTTGGTAGAGCACTAGCCAGTGAGTCAAAGCATTAGGTACTGAGTTCTATTCCTAGTCTCAGATCAGAAAACGAAAAGAAATTTTTTTTGGTCAGTTGTGGGGCTTGAACTCTGGGCCTGGGAGTGTCCCTCAGCTTTTCAGCTCAAGGCTAGTGCTCTACCACTTAAGCCGCAGTGCCACTTCTGGTTTTCTGGTGGTTTATTGGAGATTAGAGTTTCATGGACTTTCCTGCCTGGGCTGGCTTTGAACTGCGATCCTCAGATCTCAGACTCCTTAGGAGCTAGGATTACAGGCGTGAGCCACTGAGGCCCAGCAAGAAAGGAATTTTCATAGCACAAACTTAATACTTGATGGCACATCATTCCAATCTCTACTAAGATTGTAAAAAATTATGCAATATACTTCACATTTTTTATTCCTCCCACATTGTAGATACCGAGTTAATAAAAATACTTCATACATTTAATTGAAATTATCCCAAAGCACAGATACAGAAAATATGTTTCTGAGATATATCCAACCCATGATTAATGCTTATGTCAAGTTGGTTTTCCACTTACTTTTAATGAAAGAGGCAAGTCATACTTATTATACTTTTTTTTCCTTTTTCCTCTTTGAGCATTTACTATTGTTTGGATATTTGTTAAGTAAACACTGAAGCATAACCACCCAAGAATGCATTATACAAATATGTAACAACTGCTTACCTTCTAACTACATAAACAAAATGAGTGTTGCAATAGCTACTTCAGCTCCTCTCACATGGGATGATGTCTATTGATTTCCTTTCTTGTTCTCTGGTGATTTGAAGAAGTCTAATGGCATCTCAAAGGATTTCAATGAATGAGTTATAACTCTACTTTTGATAAACATTGAACAGAAAAACCACTAAATACAAAAGAGATCCTTGTAACTCATTCTTTAACTCTTAAATATTTTTAAAGCAGCAACAACAAGTAAATAATGAATAAAAGAAGATTCTACTTCTCTATAAGGAAGAATGAGAGCTGGAGGTGGTTAGTAACAGGATATTTTGCACCTGTTCTGGAAGATGACTATGTATGTCTCTTAGAGCCAGCAATCCTTAAGTTCCTGCCAAACAAGCAGAGGCCAACCAGATCCTAGCTGCAGCCATTGTTGAGGAAGAAAAGATGAGAAAGGCCTACCACCACCCTCATAAAGTCTTATCCACTCTGATTTGTAAACATTCTTCCTCTACCTGAACTTGATGTCAGGGTGACTGGAATATAAGACCTTGGTTGGCTGAGAAGAAGTAATTTGGTATGTGCCAGTCTTTGAAACTAGAGATAATCAAGGGCTGCTATTTCAGTTCCCGGCTGACCTAACTTTTAAGTAGAAATTAACTAGAAATGTGAGTCAACCATGCATATTTACAAAGAAAAAAGTATACCTACTAAAACTGTTCAGCCATAACTGATTTTTTGTTCTCTTTATTTGTAACTTGGATTTTTTTTCTGTCTTCCATACTCTTGTGCTGTTGTGGGATTTAATCTACTAGGAGTGAATGATTTCAGCTGTACTGATTGCAGAGATGGGAAAGTGCTCAATAACATGAAAGTCTCCTCTCAGGTAGAAATTGGCAAGGTAAATTGGGTTTGAACTCTGAAAATTTAAACAAGTTCTCCTTAAATTCCTAATTAGAAATTACAACTATTGCTGGGCACCAGTGGCTCACACTTGTAATCCTAGCTACTCAGAAGGCTGAGAACTGAGGATCATGGTTCAAAGCCAGCCTGGGCAGGAAAGTCCATGAGACTCTTATCTCCAATAAACCAACAGAAAACTGGCAGTAGCACTGTGGCTCAAGTGGTAGAGAGCTAGTCTTGAGCTGAAGAGCAGAGGGACAGTGCCCAGGGCCAGAGTGCAAGCCCATGACTGACCCAAAAAAAAGGAAGGAAGGAAGGAAGGAAGGAAGGAAGGAAGGAAGGAAAGAAAGAAAGAAAGAAAGAAAGAAAGAAAGAAAGAAAGAAAGAAAGAAAGAAAGAAAGAAAGAAAGAAAGAAAGAAAGAAAGAAAGAAAGAAAGAAAGAAAGAAAGAAATTGCAACTATTTGTTGTTTTTCATTACTCATTTAAGCTTTGGTCCTGCAAGTTGTACTGACTATTCTTCTCTGGGTGACAAAGAAAGTGTTGAACGAATGTGGTTTAGAAACAAAATACTCTATTGCCAGACGGAAGTAGAGACCTTGGTTCCCCTCTAGCTCATCCCGGGGTGGTATTAGACCAGAGTCTTCACCACTCTGCTCTCTCCTCCTGTAGGTCAGATAGAGTGATGAAACTAGAACATGATAGGATCAAAACCAAGTCTTTCAGAATCACTATCCTTTACTCTCCTGCTTTCAGTGAATTCTTTCTCCAGCAATTCAGGTAGAGAAGGAATCCTTACCGATCAGAATGGAGAAAACTTCATGAGAATAGTAGGCCCTTCTCTACTCTTTCTTCCTCAATGCTGACTGCAGGACCTGGCTTGTCTCTGCCTGTTTTAAAGGAACTTAAGGACTGCTGGCTACAGGTAGTAGATTAGCCAGCAGCTCATGGGCCCCATAACTGAGCAAAAGGATCTGCAATCTTATTAAAAAAGAAGCAACTGCTCATAATTGACAGTAAGATTTAATGTTAGGAAATACAGATTCCCATCTTCTTTTTTTGAAGAATTGTATACCCTAACAGTTCTAGTCTCACCTGCCCCAACTCCATCCTCACCCACAGATATGTACATAGCCTATTCCTCCCCATCATTTAATTCACAGATGCAATGCATCTCAAATATCTGTTCCAGCAAGTTCTCTTACCTCTATTCTCAATTTTCCCCATCCCTTACCTTCCTTTTGGTCTTGTCATTTAACACTACTTATAAACATACACTTTCTCTGTGTTCCCATTCCTGACAGCTATCTCCTTTCCTATATAAATAGTTTTTAGGATATAAACACTATAAAATCTCATCCCAGGAACTGCTGTGTGTAATCCTAAAACTGTATCTGTAGCAAGTAAGCACCTACTAAACACTGAATGAATGCATCCATGATTGACAAAAGCAGTGATAGATACTGCCCTGGGCACATCCAGTTGGAAATGTTCACCATTACTCCTGCCACATTCCAGATCTGTATTCACTTGTTATTGAACTCAATTTCCTATAGTCTGCCTAATTTCCAACCAGGAAATTTTTTGTCTGTAGATATTTATTTGTTTTTTGCTTGCTTTCTTTTTGGGGGGATATTTTAATTTATCACATGATACCCCTGGTTTAAGATTTCATTTGAAGAAAAAAAAATCTGCTCTTGCTAAAAATAAGGTGAAACTCCCTGAAAACAGGGCCTTTCAAATCCCTTCCAGTTACAACAACTAGTGGATTCATGCTTCCCCACCATTCAGATTTGCAAATATGAAATCCAAGCTATGTGTGTGTGTTTAACTTTTCCATCATCCTTCAAATGCCTCTTTTGTTTTCTGTTTTTGAGTCTATCCCTTCAGGAATAAACCAAGTGAGCCCATTAAGAACAGAACTCATTCCCACCTGCCACCTCCAGCCAGCCAGCAATCTCAGCGTCCCCACTCCATTCTTGATTATGTAGAACCATTCCAGTTCTCAGTGACAGGATTTGCAAAGACAACTGTTGGGCTCCACAAACATTTGGAGGAGGGGAAATGTGAGGCTGGTTGTTAACATTCTCCTAGTGCTTTGTCACTGAGAGAAACAGCTGCAATCTTCACATGTGAGGCCAATAAACAAAAGCCAGCAATGACTAGCACCAGTGAGCAGGAAGCAGTCAAATTGACCTCTCTCCACTGAATCTACAGAGGCGTCCAATCTCAGTTCTCTACTGTTCCAAGGGGAAGTGAGGTCTTCCCATGCCTCATTTACTTGGTCCAGCACTGCCTAGATATATAATACAGCCAGCATAAAACAATGTGATTCAGTGCCCTGAGCTTTTATTTTTCAGAATTCACTATGATTAGCATCACTCACAGCACTGTCAAGTTCCAAAATCTGTGTGCACCAGGCAAAAATACCATGTTTGTCCCTGACAAGCAGGCATGCCTACCTCATCAGGATGAGTTCCACCATTGAACTGGATGTGAGAGACACATATGTCCAGAAGACTCTGGGATCTGTGTCCATTGGTGATGGGAACTGAGTTTATAACTTAGATATCTCCCTAGATATCTCCTAAGTGAAGTGGATTTGACCCATGATTCACTGCCTTGCAATGCCTGGAAATGTTATCAGCAAAAGCATTTACTTGTAGAACACAAACTCCAGAGTCTCCAATGGACCTGACAATATGATATTTGACTTGGGTTGTGTAAAATGGATAATGAATGATTTTAAGATATAAATGTAAGTGTGCTGTGGTTTACTTCCCTGGTAACTTGTTACTTTAGCTAGTAACTAACTGTAACCCTGTAACTCTGTAATTCCGTAACCCTGAACTCTGTAATTCCACTTCTGCTGTTTTCTGAGCAATGCTCACCCTAACCCAGCGGAACCATCACCACCCTTTGTTCTATTCCCCTGCTTCCCACAAGCAAAACCTTGGCAGGAAATTTGAACTTAAGGTGCACATTTCTTGTAACAATCATTGGCTAAAACCAACACTCAGCCTCCCCCTTTCCCTACCCTAGCCCAAAATGCTTAAAAGCTGATGTGGGCTGGCCCTTGGGGCCATTTCCTGGGATCCCAACTCCAGGTGTGGTCCTGGTGCGTCAGCACTTTTTGCTCAATAAAATCTTTTACATTTTCACTGCGGACTGAGTGGTCTCACTGCCCCCCCCCCTTGGCCCCCCACTACAGACCTAAAACCCAGAGTCTTCTGGATGCAAGTAGCTTTTCTAGAGCCACACAGATCAAGAAAAGTTACTCTTTGTCAGACCATCATGTGAAATTCAGAATAGCTAACATCCTTATGAATCTCACCAGATGAAAAATCATCACACTTTGAAGTGTAATGATTTCCATGATCTCTAAGGTTCTATGAGCGGTGTTTCTCCGTATGAATAGAAACATTTTAACCTATTCAGCATAGGATTAACTCAAAAGGAATTTATGAGCCATATCACACAAAAAAGTGTTCGTTATAAGATAGCTTCCCCTGAGAAAGGTTGAGGAGCGGAGATCTGTCAGGATTCTGCTAGCAGCATTACTCTGAGACTACAGGGCATCAGAAGGACAATAGGGCCCTAGGCCATTCTCCATTGTGTCTTTTAGTTAGCAGAATGGCTCGCTGCCATTTGCCAGGGAGCATCTCCTATGCCAACTCTGCATGTAGATGTTATCTTTAAGCCTTTGAACATTTACACAAAGAAGGAAATAGGTGCATTTTTCTCAGATTAGCGAGTTCAACTATGAGAATGGGAGATGATTTTTTCCAAGGCCACACAATTTAATAAAAAACAAAACAACAACAACAACAAACTGTCTAAATGAACTAGTTGCCAATGGCTCACGCCTGTAATCCTAGCTACTCAGGAGGCTGAGATTTGAGGATCACTGTTCAAAGCTAGCTTGGGCAGAAAAGCTCATGAGATTCTTATCTCTAATTAACTACCAAAAAAGCCAGAAGCAGAGCTATGACTCAAGTTGTAGAGCATTAGCCTTGAGCAAATAAGCTCAGAGACAGCACTCAGGCCCTGAGTTCAAGCCACAGGATCAGCACACACACACACACACACACACACACACACACACACACACACACACACACACACACACATTGTATAAATGATATAAACAAAAGCTAGCTTTCCAAAGAAGACAAATGAAAGCCAACTGTCAAATTATCCATATTGTTATGTATTAGGAGCTAAATTAATTTCTTATTTTTTTCCTAGGATAATATTATGTATTTGTTATGAGAATGAGCTTCACTTTACAAACTAGATACTTATTTGAAAGGATCTTTGCCTTAGTCTGTGTGCTAATTTGTAGTGAAAGTTTATATATTTGAAGAATTAAATTTGCTTTTGAACTTTAGTCTGTGTGATAATTTGTAGTGAAAGTTTATATCTGAATAATTTAACTTGTTCTTGCATTTTATTCAGAAAATGAGAACCATATGTGGGGTTTTTTTTGGACATTTGCTGCTTTAAATTAAATCTTAGGTTAAGATAAGAGAATTATATTGATTGATACTGCATCTCCCTCTGGAGAGAGGTACTTGGTGTCCTACATTTCATATTTCTTAAAACTTTAGCACAGATTCTAATGGAAAATCAAATCAAATGAAAAGTTTCCAAGTGCCTTTTTTATTTAGAGATGACAGTAACAGGAAGATACACTCAACCATCTTCACATGGATCTAAATTAATCTAACTTCAAGGCTAAGGTCTCTTAAGAGACAAGGACCCTGAACAAATGCTCTGTCTAGTAGAGTTCACTACCACGTTCTGAGAGAGGTCACGTCCGCCTACACTCCTGAGGTGTGAGCCATGAATTCCACTTCAGGCAGCCACATTCCAACAGTTAGCAGAGCTGGTTGTACAGCCCTGTCCACATGGATCTGCTGGCTGGCTCTCCTGTCTGGCATCTCTGTACGCCAGTTATTTCATTCTCTTACTCAACCATCCAAACAGAATGAGCTGTCCTTCCAAATGTGACCTGAACTCATTCAACAGCTGCACGCAATTGCAAAATAGACTGAGTTCATGTTAAGGGTGTTACTGTTGGGTTTCTCTCTCTCTCTCTCTCTCTCTCTCTCTCTCTCTCTCTCTCTCTCTCTCTCTCTCCTTTCTCTCTCTCACTCACTCGCTCTCACTCGCTCTCACTTGCTCTCTCCCTCTATTTCTCTATTTCCCCCTCTTTCCTCTCTTCTCCTCTCCTCTCCTCTCCTCCCTTCCTTTCCTTCTCCTCTCTTGCTCTCCCTCGGTTCAGAACATTCATCTAAACCCCTTTGAAAAATTTCATTCATAAGATTATTGATTAATTTTTCAAAGTTCTTTTAGAAGGAACAAATACCCAGTTTGGGAAGGATTAGAGAGCCTAGAAAAGGAGAGAAGCTTAATACTTGATCATCCACACTTTTCCTAGGGGTACTTAGCGACCTTTGGACTTAGTTTTGTGAGTCGGGTACATTCCCTGACTTCCTGTCTCTTTTTTTGATGAGCAGACTCAGAAAGAATTCAGTTTAACAACTCTGCCAGAATAACTCTGCACAAAACAACTCATTTGACAGTAATATCTCTCTGTCTCTCTCTCTATCCCTCTGTGTGTGTGTCTCTGTCTCCTTCCCACACCATCTTCTTCTGTACTTAAAAAAAAAATCAGGAAATCCAACAGTCATAGTAGTCTGTTAGAGAGAAATGATTATCTCTTTTTATGACAGAGTTGGTTAGCAAAATAAAGTCAACGTGAGGAGTCAATGTGAGAAGAGATGCAGAGAGAGAGAGAGAGAGAGAGCTCCCTGGCCCTATACCTACCTGATGGAAAATCTCCAGTGTTGGAAGGACAGGTAACACACTAAATGACAGGTCAGAATTCAATAATAACTCAAAAGCTTGGCATATGAATGAAACCCTATGTCAGCTGGGCACTGGCTCATACCTGTTATAATCCTAGCTACTCAGGAGGCTGAGATCTGAGGATCGTGGTTCAAAGCCAACCCAGGCAGGAAAGTCTGTGAGACTCTTATCTCCAATAAAGTACTCAGAAAAAGCTGGAAATGGCTCAAGTGGTAGAATGCTAGCCTTGAGCAAAAAGAAGTTCAGGGTCAGCACCTAAGCCCTGAGTTCAAGCTCCAGAACTGGCAAAAATAAATAAATAAATACCCTATGCTGACATTGCATAATTACATAAAAGTAATTTTGCATAATTATGAAATTTTTGAAATTATGAATATTAAAAATTGGAGAGGCTAAGTTTAATATGAGTTTAAAATAGTTGGAGATTTTACTCATGCATTCTCAATAGGCTGTTACTTCCAAAATGTCCTAAATATCATCAGAAATGAAAGCTATCATTTTACTAAGTTCTTAGTACATGCTAGAATTTAAAAATAACAGAATGAAGCTAAAATTTTTCTCAGTTTACAAACAAGAGTATTGAGGAGGTAGGGGAAAAACAAAGGAGAAGGTAACAATGATGGATAAGAAATGTACTCGTTACCTTACTCATGTAACTGTAGCCTCTCTGTACAGTATTTTTACAATAAAAACATATTAAAAAAGGAATATTAAGGATGTTAAGTGACTACATTAGGTCTAAATGGCTATCAAATAGCAGCGCAAGTCACCTTCCAAAGCTCTGTAACTCTGAAGTTCTTTCCTCTGCTCCAGTAATCAAAGCAATTTTCCAATAACTTTGTATTAGTTATTTGTATCACATAGAGAGGATGTTATTCATCACAAGGAACACAAATTAAATCAAGACACTGAGAAATGTCCAGAGAATCCAAAGAAAATGATCTGAATAAGAAAGATTCTGAAAGCTATGAGACCAAAGGCACAGTTAAGGAGAAGATGTTAAATATTTAACATAAAAACCAGATGTTTGGTGATATGGGAGATACTCTGAATTCTGAAGTTGTAGGGTCAACTGTGAGTAACAAGCAAAGATTTTAATCACAAGTAAAGTCTGCAACAAATGCAAGTTTCTTCAGAAATGAAGGAAGAAAAAGCTCTGCACATGAGTTCTTTCAGTTACTTGAAGTATTGAAGTAGGCACTGTGTAAGTATTAGGGATTCTGCCAGTGATGTTCTGCTGTTAGAGGCTTTGGATGAGAGGACAGGTTCTCAACTAATTTAATAATATCCCAAAAGTCTGGCATGTGAGTCAAACACTATATAATCCATGGGTGAATTTCAAGGCATCCTCATGTCCTTAGAGATTAGATATAAAATTGCATATTTCTTTCTGTGACAGGGATACTGGATAACTTTCTACAGATCCTCAAAGCAATTATGTGAAATCTATAAACCAATAAATGATGTCTCTTCCCATCCTGCAATTCTTCTTAGTAAACTTGATTTTATCCTTCACAGAAGTAAACCCAACAGAATTGTTGATTGTTTGAACGTTAGGAACAAGAAAGAATTGAACGATCAAAGAAAACTTCAATGATTTCAACCTAGTAACTAAGAAGCTTTAAAAAAAATCAACGCAGAAAATAAAAAAAAGAGAAGCAATTTTAGCAGAAGACAATTAAGGAAAAATAAATGGACAAACTGATGCCAAAGATTCCAGGACTAAGTGTACTGAATGTGTAATCCAAGCATTCTTTTATATCACAGCAGAAAATTGCTGAGGTCCAGGGATACATGCTGTCTGGCAACTTTGAGCTTCACATGAATATAGAAAAATCCACTTGAAATTTAGAACCATAACTTGCTGCAATTGTAACTGGTCTACAGATTATTGATCTCAATCCCCAAATGTTGCAATTGAAGAAGCTATGTCTCAGAGAGTAAAAGAAGGAATATTTTCTCTCTCCTGGTATGTAATTGCAATCAAAATCTCAAATGCAAAAGGAAAATTGTTTTTCTAAAATAGTTAAATATGGAATAAAAATACCAATTAAACTTTCCAGAAAAAAATTAAACTAAATCTTAAAAACTAATTTTAACTACACATACTACACAAGGATTTACTTTATTATGCCATTAGGCAAGATTGTAACATAGTACCTTTAGAGTTTTAAAGTGTGAAGTTCATCCTTGATGCTCTGAGACTTTCCATGATTCACACAGATATTTATAAAGAACAAAGAACTACATGGCTGTTATTTGGATTGGTGAATTAGGTCCCACAAGTCTTTGAGTTTCCTTTTAGATATTGTCTTGTCCATTCTGAGTTTGGAGAAAAGACTTGTTCTGTAGGTTCTCATATGTCAATGTCTTCCATTTCTGCAACTTCTGCTGAAGAGATTCATTCTTCATCACAGAAGGACCTCTCTGTTCCTGATCTGAGTCAGCATTTTTTTCTGGTCCTGGGACTTAAACTCAGTGCCTGGGCGCTATCCCTGAGCCTTTCTGTGCTCAAGGCTAGTGCTTTATCACTTGAGCACAGTACTTCTGTCTTTTTCTGAGTAGTTTATTAGAGATAAGAGTGTCATGGACTTTTCTGCCTGGGCTGGCTTCGAACTGCAATCCTCTAGCTAGGATTACAGGCATGAGCTATCAGCGCCCAGCTGAGTCATCAACTCTTAAATGTACATATATAAATTGTTCTACTGCTTCATTTTTTAATCTATCTGACAAGGTCAAGTTGGACTTAAGGAAAAATTGGAACTCTTTGAGCTCTATCTCCTGAAAAAAAAAATTACTTTTTAGTAATCTGAAAGTTCATATAATTTTGATGTATAAGTTAGTTGTGTGCATTTATATGTTCATTTTGGGGGGGACTAGATGGAATTAAATAAAATTGTGATTGGGAAGTTTCCAAAATGACTGTTGTATCAATTGTTATCACTCCAACTTTAAATACCAAACTCAAACACAGGATTCATGTTCCAAAGCAAGAAAAGCTTTGCAATATATGGTCTTGGAGTAGAGATAAGAGTGATCTCTTGGGAGAGGTGAGATCCAATTAAAATTCAGTTTGCTGTCTTTAGGAAAGGCATAAGCAGTTACATATCCTTTGAGAGGGTCTTATGAAATACACACCTGAGCTCTAAATGGCTACTCATTTGACTGTGAAGTTGAATTTCAATTCATCTGGGAGTCAGAGCACAAAAAAGAACTGAAATAACAACACTCTGATATTTCCTGATGTGCTACCAGGGAGAAAAGAGCTCCAGAATAATGAATGCCTTATGCATTTGCAGATATTACCAACTACTTATAAAAACAAGGCTATTGTTATGTGGAAAAGTCATTCCTTTTAAAGGAAGCCTACGAGTGAACTGAAACGTGGTTGACATTTCTACCTCAAGATAAAATATCTTTTTTTTTACAATATTATGTTTCAGTTCTGTTAGTTTAGAAAAAGAATGAAGAAGAAAAAGGAAGAGGGGAAAATCTATAATCCAGTACTCACAAGCAATTTTGGATTCTTCATCCATAAAAGAATTCACTGAAAGACATTACATAGCTAAACACAAAAGCCATTAGCAAGCTCATTATTAGAGGATATAGGTGGTGTTTCAGGACTCAAATGCTGGGAGTGAGATGTCCAAATCCATACCCTTCCCTTCTCACTTCTATATAGCCTAGTTCTCCTGAAAATTCCTGATACAGGGGAGAATTCACCCCACATAATTAATAAATATGCATTATAACCAGGCCCAAGCAGCTCAGGATTGTAAATCTAGCTATTCCAAAGGCTGAGATCCTGCAATCCTGTTTCAATTCTAGCCTTGGAAGAAAACTCTAAGAGATTCCATCTTCCATCTCTAAGACTAGCAAAAAGCTGGGCCAGAGGCATGGCTCAAGTAATAGAGTGCCAGCTAAGCAAGCATTCTAAGTGAGCATGGGGCCCTGAGTTAAAAAAGAAAGAAAGAGAAAAGAATTATGTATTATACAGCCTCACCCCAAATCATGAAAAGCTGTATTCCAAAACATAATTACCTATAAACAAATGTTTATAGTAGAATGTACTTGTACTAAAAAAAAATGAATAGCTATTTAAGAAACACTGAGCCAAATAAAATGTAAATACTAGTTTATTTGAGGACATAAACATATGAGGATTAGCAGATTTTTTTTAATTACTTAAAAAATATGAGACCAAGTGTCCAAGGTAGGCAACAAAACACTTTTACTGGAACCTTCTGCCAACGTCTCCCTATATGTATGCCCTCTGAATTACAAAGCTTTCTGATTTCACATAACCCATTCCCACTTGAACATTATTTTTAAGAAACTAAGGGTAGATTGCTTTAATTCTTGTTTCCCTTGCAAAGTCCTTTAACTTCAAAGGGCAAGGATTTAAAAGAAGGAATGCTAGACAGTCCTTCTCTTTGAGAAGAAAAGAGATGGTTCCCCAGCATATGTAAGTATTTCACATACATACACAACTTGAATCTGAAGTAAATTGGAGCTAATTAATTGATACATAGATAAGATGTACCAGAGAAGGGAAATTATATGTAGTTTTTGCAAAAGAAGGGAACTTTTAGCTAGGCTTTATAGAAACATGCAAAATTAATTGTGCTCACCAAGCTGAGAAGATAAGAAATGGCCTTTTGGAAAGATATGATCTATGTTGTTAACCAACCCCCAAATAGGCTGAGTGTTTGGATTGGAAGTAGGCTTTGTCTGCAATGAGAAGACAAGATCAACAACGGTGGAGGTCAGCAGCTATGAGGAGCAGAGAGGGGCTGACTGGCCTGTGTGGAGCACCCACCTGTGCCTGGCAGCATGCGGAGTTCTGTGTGTGGGTTATCTTATTTGGCATTAGTGCTTGTAAAGCACTTAGCCAGGTGCCTGGCACAGGGAGAGTGAACGATGTGGCAGCTGTGATTTAAATACCATTTTTATATGGAGATTATTATCTGTGTTTCAAAATAAGGAAGATAAGGCCTGGTAAGATTAAGGGATGCCTCCCTCCCCAAAAATGCGCATTTTGAGGCTTACTCAGCAAGCTGATGATATTAGAAGTTAGGGCCTTTGGGAGATCATTAAGACCTCAAAGGGCTCATTGTCCCACATTGTCATATGAGAATGTAGCGTCCAAGAGGGGGAAGCCTGTAGCAAACGCTGATTCCACTAGTATCTTGATCTTTGGGTTCTCAGACTCCAGAACTGTGAACAATAAGTTTCTGTTGTTTATAAATGTTTTGTAAGGTATTTTGTTATAACAGTGCAAATGAACTAAGACCGAGACTATATTCAAAGCCCTCTAGGTGGAGACATCAGATATGTATACATGGAAAGTACAGTGATAATGAATGAGAGTTATCTTGTAAAAATGATCACTTGAGCTTCTACTTTGATCCCCCCCATGAATCCTTATTCAAATTCAAACCAACATCCAGCCACCTATCTTAAGCTGAGACCTTTTGGAGCTGGGTGATGGGTAAGGATAGGTAAGTCCTAGAGGTCACTTGTGAAACCTCTTACCTATTGAGAGAAGGCCAGTGACTCATGAATCCCCATTCACCCACAGGCCTGGGGACAAGAATCTGAGTACCATGCCTCCAGGAGACAAGATAGTCTTAGGAGATCGGTTTAATTTGAAGGTGTACAAACCCCTAAATTAAGCCAGTTTAAGGGGATCATCTTTGGGGCATCTACTAGAAATTTAGGGGTAGAATACAAAGGCAAAGGTTCTCTCTGTCCCTGAATATGGTGAAGTGTGTTACAGCTTTGCAAGAAGTGACTTCCACTTTTATACCACCATTTGTCAACAGGGACTGAAACTACAAAACATCTCCTCTCATTTCTATGGCTCTCACAGGCAAGTGGAATCCATGTGGAGTAGTGAAAATCACAAACATCCCAAGAGGATTAACATCCAGAGGAATAACAAACCACACATGAAGATGAGTATTTTTCTCATAAAATAGAACTGCCAGAGGAAATGGGTACCAGCTTTAACAAAGAATAAAAAATAGACTTACAAGTTTCCCAGGCTGCACAATATAGCTTATAAAACTTTTTAAAAAATGTAATTCAGTTAACGAAAGAGCAGTCCCAGGTGAGAAAGGCTCACTGATATTCTGAGACGGGATAAGGCAAATACCAAATGAATAATATTGATTTTCAAGTTGAACTAATCGTTAAGACTCACTTCCTAAACCACCAGGTACACTTGGGATGCCTATTAAACCTACAACTTTTTCAACTTAACCCATTCTCAATAAATCAGAAGCTCTGAAAGGAGAACTAATAATATTGTTTTCTGTGTTGAAAGTGGCCTTGTTTGATGGGCACTGGTTATGAGGAACTGTTGAAGCTAGCAGCAAACAGCAAGAGATTATGAGGATAAGAAATCAGCTGGCCTGTAGACATGGTTAGAAGGCCTGACAGAGGAGGAAGCTGAAATAGACTGAGCTGGGTAGAGTGTCCAGATAATGGATTTCTAATACAAAACAGAGTGATGAAGAATGTTGTAACTTCCTGATCCCAACCATTTTCTGGGTTTAGTCACAAACACTTGTCACAATTATAGATCGTATATAAAAACATTTCATCTAAAATAAACATATCAGATAGATAAGCAGTTGAAATACTGCAATTCCACAGACATTTGAAAAATCTGGGTTCAGAAAGGCTAACATGCACACTTCCTGTGTTCTACCTGTGCGTGTCTGAAAACTAAAATACGCCAGTTAATGTTTGCAATCTGGTCATTTTATCTACTGACAATATATGGGCAATTTCTTTCCTAATGTTACATTTTAAGAAAAACTGATTAATTTTGGCAAGGTATAAGAGAACAACAGTCAGAATAAATATAGCACATGGAAGATACATATATAGTTGTGTGTCCAAAGAAAAAACAGCTTTTTTTCTCCCATACTTCCTGAACTACTCCCAGTACTTCTTGGCTTTTTTTTTTTTTATTCTCCTTCCAGTGGCTGCTTCTGAGTCATGGATGTAAATGAGAAGGAACTAAAGGATTCATAGATCAAGAAAGTTGACTTCTGATAGCCTCCACCAGGTTATTTCTTTGGCCCTATTTGTTTTTTTCCAGTAGATATGATTGATTAGGTTTAAATACCTTCAAATACTTTCATCTACACCCTTATTTATTCAAAGTAGTCCAGCATCATGAGCCTGAAGATTTTTGCAATACCCTCAAGAAAGAGAAGCCTAATGTTTCCCTGAATAAGAGCCACAGAACACTAGGTTTATAAGATTCTCTATGACAAATGGAAAGCACTCTCTTTTCAAACTTCCAGTATGATGCACAGGCCACATTATCTCCTCAGATGCTGTGGGACATCTTGGCAGAGCGGAGCTTCTGAGGGTCTTGCAACAGAAAAATCTTTTTAACTCTCTTGAGTTTATTTAACCATTGTATTAATTTCCTGAGGGTACCCTAACAAAGTTCTGTAACCCTATTATTTTAGGTCATCTTTAAACCAGAGAAGTGAATTGACTCACCATCCTGCAAGTAGAAGACCAAATCAAGATGTCAGCAGGGTTGGCTCTTACTAAGGACTACAAGGGAATGGTCTGCTTCAGGCTTCTCTTCTCAGCTTCCCAAGATCTCTCCACGTGTTCACATGGAATAATTCCTGGAGAAGCTGACCTCAGTTTCCACCTCTTGATGAAGAGAGCAGTTTGATTAGATGGAAGATGGAAGCTCCCTCTTACTTTATAAATATCTTAACCTGATTACATTAGGAAAAAAAAAGCCCTATCACATTCTGAAGTGCTGAAGCTTAGCACTTACAGAAGAGAAAAGTGAAGAATTCACATCATACCACTAAAGGTCTTTCCTCAGAGGCTATCAACAATCTACACAAACACTTAGAGAAATATGGCAGCAGCTGCACGGGAACCATGTTCTTCCCCTAAAGATCTGCTAACACAGTCAAGATTCAGCATCACTAGGGCTCTTTTAAAATTCTAAATTGCTGGGTCTCATCTACACAGATGCAAATCCACAAGATGTAAAGAGCAACTCAGCAGCTCACTATTTTACTTCGTTGTTAACAACCTAAATATTCCATTTACAACTCATATGTTGACTTGATGTACGACAGGTGCCCAAAATATGAACATTAGTCATTTTTAGTTGACTTGTGTCACAAGTATATTTAATATATTTTATTAAATAATATATATATATATTATGTACCATATGATATGTAGATATGCATCTATTAATGAAATGATTACCACCATCAGACAAATGAATCTATAACATTCCAACATTACCTTTTTTTTAGTCAGCCATGGGGCTTGAACTTTGGGCCTGGGCGCTGTCCCTCAGCATTTCAGCTCAAGGCTAGCACTCTACCACTTCAACCACAGTGCCACTTTCAGCTTTTTCTGCTTATGTGGTGCTGAAGACTTGAACCCAGGGCCTCATACATTCAAAGCAAGCACTCTGCCACTGAATCACTTTCCCAGCCCCCAACATTACCTTTTGCATGCTCATGAGATAGGAACATCTAAAATTTACCATCTTAGCAAATTTTCAGTAGGTCATATATATTATTTTGATTTATTTAACAATTGAAAAAGTGTTGATTTAAAACTTGACCTGGAGATTTGCATGTATAACTTGCTTACTTTTTTACATTTGATTTGTGTCAGAAGGTTCTGAAGAGATCCCTAAGAAGTATACCTTCAATTGTGTGAACATTGAATTGGGTCTCCATCTTGGCCTCATCACACCTTCCACATGACTACGTATGGAGACCTGCTTTATGCATCTTTTTGTTCCCAGTGTCTCCCAGAAAGGCAACCCATAATCAATATAATTAGCAAGTGTCAATTAAATGAGTAAAAACTTACAGCAGTGTACATGTACAATTGTGTCCTTGTGAAACAAAAAGTTCTTGATGTGAACATTTTCTAATCCTTGAGTGAGCTTTCCAGTGCTTAGGATTTCCAAATGACCCATGTACCTATCCTTCTCTCCCTTCTTCTGTAGCCCTGATAGCTTGGTTTTTGGTTCTAGGACACATTGTACTTATTTTTTTGGAACTTTCCTTTTGCTTATTTCCTCCCCTCTGCCTTTCCCCTGTTTGGCCCCATTATTTCTAAATGAATCTTTGTCCTAAGTTTCAAATTTGAAGTAATGCTTCCAATAAATACCTATATAAAATCTTTTATATTTTTCCCACCATTTCCCTGTGAAAGCATTGATCCTGTCTGTAATGATTAGTCCAATGCTCATTCCCCCTGTCAAACTCTAAGCTACATGTGGACAAGCTTCATGTCTACTGTGTTTCTTTTTGAAACTCTAGAGACTTATGCATGGTAAGGAGTTTGGTGGATTGAGTTGTTACATACTTTATCATGGTTGCATGCTTTGATACACCATTAAACTGGAAGATTCTCTGGGGCAGGGACTAGTCTTAATTTGTTTTTCTATTTTAACTACCTGGCACAGTGCCTATGGAACACAAAATGTGATAAAAGTTCTTTAAAGATTTTGAGACTTTGGGGCTGGAAGGGAGGGAGGAGAATGATGAAAGTGTTGACACAGATTTTTTTAAAGTCTTGTATTTATTTATGAATTGCTTGGTTGAATGGTGACCCTTTTGCACAAATACTTAAAGATAATAAAAATATAAGCTAGGTGCCAGTGGCTCATGCCTATAATACTAGCTATTCAGGAGAGTAAGATCTCAGGATTGCAGTCCAAAGCCAGCCAGGGCAGAAAAGTTCATAAGACTCATCTCTAATAAACTACTCAAAAAAAGCCAGAAGTGGCACTGTGGCTCAAATGGTAAAGAGCTAGCCTTGCGCATAAGGGCTCCTCGAGAGCACCAAGGCCCTGAGTTGAAGTTCCATGACCAGCAAAATGAATAAATAAATAAATAAATCTGCCTATAGATATTTTTTTTTAATTAAGGCTTTTTTAAATGTGTGCTTGCTTAGTTTTGCCTTGATGAAAGCGTGGGATAGAAATTGGTAATGATATAAAAATAGATTTGTTCTTTTCTGTCTTTAGAATCCAAACATTAAATATCTGAACAACAGGGAATGTTTAATAGAACTGAGACAACCCAGACAACAAAAATGCTTTTTTAAAAGCCTACAAAATAATAGTAAATGAAATAACAATTCAAAAGCCAGTTTTCAAATGGCCAAAAGAACACTTCAAATATAGAACTTGAGGGTTTGGGATGTAGATCAAGATGTGGAGTCTTTGTCTAACAAATACAAGGACCTGGGTTCAATCCCAAGTACTTACAAAAAGAAAAAAAAATAAATGTATCAAATGTAATTTTTGGCATAGCTTTTTAAAGAAGAAAGTGGCACACTTGTCAGTTGGTACCTCCACCAATTTGCTATATCTAAAGGCAGAGATAAGCTCAGTTGCAGCTCAGGTGAGGGTTTTCACCGTGACTTGATATCAAAATGTATGAGCGATCAGGATCTCAGTGGCCAGAACCTCTCCCTTATCTGAAGATTATATTCAGCTTT
The DNA here is from genome assembly GCF_019054845.1 of Dipodomys spectabilis. Lineage (NCBI taxonomy): Eukaryota > Metazoa > Chordata > Mammalia > Rodentia > Heteromyidae > Dipodomys > Dipodomys spectabilis. Next base: position 6,076,002 of record NW_024870840.1, read on the forward strand.
TCAACTTACCAGTATTTTACTCATTCAATGCCTACCTCCAGAAGTTGAGTTGTTTTTTTCCTATCCTATTGACAATTGGTTTTGTGGTCCTTTGCTATCTCTGCTCCTAACAATCATGTCTGGCAAGGGGAAAAGGTACCAGGTTCTCTGGGGTAGTAGAAAATTATCTCTTCCCCATATCTCCCCACCACACACAGTTTGCTGAGGAAGGAAGAGACATTTTGCATTAGGCCAAATAGCCTCCTTACAAGGAAAGATATTGCTAGCACTTCCATTGAAGTTAAATGGATTTTTGACATGTTTAAACACTTGTCAAAAATGAAAATAATAGCCAGGTGCTGGTGGCTCACGCTGTAATCCTAGCTGAGATCTGAGGACTGTAGTTCAAAGCCAGCCCAGCCAGGAAAGTCTATGAAACTTCTTATCTCCAATTATCTACCAAAAAAGCAAGTAGAGCTATGGATCAAGTGGCAAAGCACTAGCCTTCAGCAAAAGTATCCCAGGAACAGTGCCCAGGCTATTAGGCCCCAGAACCAATACACACGTGCACACACACACACACACACACACACACACACACACACACACACAGAGATGACAGTGACTAAAGTACCCTGGCAGCAGAAGAAACTGAAAAGAGGGATTCATTTTAGGGCAAAGGTGTGTGTGAACTAGTGCTGAAGTCCGAACATTAGAGTTTGGGGGATCTGCTTTAGAGTAGTTGGTAGTTTCAGATGAAAATATGGAAGAATTAAGAAAATGGTTTGGTGTTTTGAGAGAACACCCACCAAGGCCTTTGTCCAGCAAGGCCAACATCACAACTCAAAACACATGTGCACCAACTTTCCAGAAGGTTCTCCACTGAGTCCCTGTATAAAACACAATGCATCATCTCACAGATGAACCTACCTCTCATCATCTAGGGCTTCCAAGCAAGACTGATGTGTCCCATTGTTGAGATTGGTCCCTGGGATTCTGAGCCAGCACAATAAAAGCTAAAGGAAGAGAAATGGGAAGGTTTCAGCAATCCATTTAAATATTTTTTAAAACAATCTTATCCTTGGGAGGTGAAGAAAAAGAGAATCACAGATCAAGACTAGCTCATTCCAACAGTTAGTGGGACCATATATCAAAAAAACAATCTGGCTATAATAGTGAATGCCTATAATCCCAGCTACATGATTGGTGAGCGTAGAAGGTCATAGGTCTAAGACTAGCCTAAGCAAAAGCAGAAGAGACTGTGTCTCAAAAATTAACTAAACCAAAAAAGGATAAGGGTATGGCTCAAGTGGTAGAGTACTTGCTTGGGAAGTGTGAGGCCTGGAGTTCAAACCTCAGTAAAGAAAAACAAAAGAGAAAGCAAAGATCATTTACGGGCTGGGAAGGTGGCTCAGTGGTAGAGCACTTGCCTTGCATGCCTGAGGCCCTGGGTTCGATTCCTCAGCACCACATAAGCAGAAAAAATTTAAAAAGCCGGAAGTGGCACTGTGGCTCAAGTGGTAGAGTGCTAGCCTTGAGCTGAAGAGCTGAGGGACAGTGCCCAGGCCCAGAGTTCAGGCCCCACGACCAGACCCCACCCCCACCCCCCCAAAAAAAGAAAGAAAAGATCATTTACCTTTTTAAAGACATCTAGCATACTAAAATACCAACTGATACTAGAACCTGGAAGCATAAGATCTAGCTAAGATTTGCGCAGTCTCCTGCCCAAAGAAACTAAGAGGTCAAAGATGTGCAACAATTATCTTTGGGTGCAAGGTATTGGGAAAGTGCATTACAGCAATGAACAACCAATATATCTTCCATATTGTAGTATTGATACTGTACAGACATACTATACATACAGCTACTGTAGTATAGGTACCTTAAGTGATAAAAGACCTCCTCTTTTAATTCCATATCAACCAAGATATAAAAGTAACTTTTTCTCATTTGTTTCCGAAATAAACACAATCAGATATGCCTGAAGTGACTTTCATTTTTCCTGAAGCTTTGTGAGGTATAGGAAATAGTCACAATATAGTGGATAAAGCTCTTCCATAGTCTTTCTCCTGTTGGCAGTCACCTTTATTATTTAGAAAGTATTATCTAGGCAATGCTGAATCTCTGGAAAATTTCTCCAAAGTAGATATACCCCCAAAGGAAGAATATTTACCTGTCAGGCCCTACTTCCTCATTCCCTGAGTTCCACAATTTTCAGAAGCTATAGAGTATTACAGATAGGATGAAAAACAAAACATTTCTGAGAAAATACTCCAAGAGATCTCAGCAATAAGGCCTCTATTCCCAAAGCTCTAGGGATTATCTTGTGGTTCCTAATTAGTTATATTCTAGTTATTCCCTTTCTAGCTAGATATTGAATTCATAATTTTGTTGTTGTTTTCTCAAAAAGATTCCTACAAATTTGTAAGCTTCAAACTGTACAAAACTCATCTATTCTAACTAGATATTTCAAATCATTTACTAAATTGACTCTACTGTCTGAGAACTTTATCAGCCTCTTGGATATTAATTTTTAACATATTTGTTTTTTTAACATATTTATATATAATTAATTTTCATGTACCTGCCCCATGTTGATCAAAGTCAATGCCCATGTCCACCTCATTTCTGTGTCCTTGGAGCTCATAACATTCCCAAATGTTCAATCATTATTTTATTTTGTTTTTGTAGAGGTGTTTCTTATCCCAATAGATTTCTTTTACAATCATAATTTTATTTTAACATGCATTGACCCTGAGTGCCAGTGGCTCATGTCTATAATCCTAGATACTGAGAGATTGAGATCTGAGGATTACTGTTCAAAGCCAGCCACAGCAGAAAAGTCTAGGAGATGCTTATGTCTAATTAACCAGTAAAAAAAACAAAAGTGGAGTTGTGGCTCAAGGAATAATCAATATCCTTGAGCAGAAAATGTTAAGGGAGCCGGGCGCCTGTGGCTCAGGCCTATAATCCTAGCTACTCAGGAGGCTGAGATCCAAGGATCATGGATCAAAGCCAGCCCAGGCAGGAAAGTCCGTGAGATTCTTATATCCAATAAACTACTAGAAAACAGGAAATAGCGCTCACGTGGTAGATTGCTTGCCTTGAGCTGAAGAGCTCAGGTGGCAGCCTGAGTCTGACCATAAGCTGAGGTAGAGTTTCTAGTTCAGTTTTATCCATAAGTATCAATAGTTACGTATAGCTAATATTTTATTGGCTATCTGCTTCCTATATCTATTTATCTAGTTTTTTCGCAGCTTATATTGGGGACGGGCATGTTTAGTTATCATTCCTATAACAAAATGATTCACAGAAATGTTCTGAAGTTTGCTTTGCAAGGCCAGAAAATTCTTTCTGTGAAAAGTCCAGATAAAATATTTGTACCAATGTGACCTGATTTTAGGGAAACAAATACAAAAATAAAAATAACAAAATCCTCCTGGATTAAGGAGTTCCAAGTCTAAGAGGTTATTTACAATAGCAGAATATAAGAAAAAGGTAGAAGAAAAAGGACACTGAGTCAGGTCAAAGGATATGAAGAAAAGGATGGTAGAACAGCTCAGAGCAGGCACAGGCAACAGAAAATTGGGAGAAATTAGAAGGAAGATAGAAGAATACTAGGGAGGTTTGCAGGATTATAAAATGAAAGGAAGCAGATGGAAGACTCTGGAGTCAGGCCTCTGAAGATAAAAAGGTAGAAACGAGGAGAGGAGACATCAAATAAAATGGAAGGAAAAGATAAAAATAAGAAGAAACGCCTATGGATTATATATTACCAAGGGTGGGTACGCAAATTTATTTGTTTTGTGAATGTATTCTGAGACTCATTTAGTTCTTTTACCATTTTAATTTAGAATTTCTTTAAATAGATCCAAGGCAGGATCATTAACTGGGAGTTTTTCTAAGTCAAAAACAAAACAAAATTACTGCAAATGAGTAGGAGTTATTATAACTTTAATCTGAAAGACCTGCGCCCTGTTCCCAAACCCTGACCCAACAGCCCATGAAACGTTTTAATGACAGGATTTCCAGAAAGGAAAAAAAAAAAAAATTGGCCTAAATACAATCACCAGGCAAACCAAAGTATGGGGGAAATCACAACACTGCTTTCAAATCCAAGTCTTTCTTTACAATATAAAATTATATGCCATGGCCATGGTTCAGATAACTATAAAAACAAGGGAACAACTTTACAAAACAGCACAGGAAATTTTAGAAAGAAGTGGAATGAGGGTAACAGTTACGAGAACCAAAATGAAGTTACTTTTGTCAAACCTGCACATCAATAAGCACACAGGCTAAAAACAAGAACTATCACAAAGGCCTCTGCTACAACTACGACCTGGCACAACCACCACAACCTTACACACAGTACTTCAAGGATATGTGTCCAACCACTGCCCATCCAGCCTTTAACTGATGCCACCTTTGTCATTGATGCCTATAGGGAATTACTGTCCTAAAAGAGCTATGTAAACCTCTTTATCTTGCCTATTGAAACTTTCCCTCCTCTAAGCTCTTTGAACATGCCCATCATTTCCACACATGGGATTGATGACATGGGAGTGTCATATCTTTCTCAAGGCAATGGGTCCTGTTTAATTCCAAATGGGTATCACTCTTGATTTTTTTTCATATAACTTTATTGTTATTAAGGTATTGTGCAGAGGGGTTACCATTTCATAAGTCAAGTATTGAGTACATTTCTTTTTGTGGGGTATTGTCACCCCTTCCTTTGCTTTCCCTCAGTTTCCCCCTCTCATCCCTGCCCACAAGTTACATAGGTCATTTTCCACATTGTGTATATTGAATAGCACAAATGCATTTATTCCCCCTTCTTCTCTCTCACTCTGTGTGCCCCTACTTTACACACCCTAAAACAAAAGCCCAGAGCAAAAATGAACACTACTACCACCAACCACAATAACAACTCCCCCCCAAAAAACATATTTCCATTTCCTGGAGTTTGTTTCAATAAACAGTATTTTAAAAGTTCAGAGAAGTCACACCTTTGTGCTCTTCCCCTAAGAGTATTCTCCTTCAGTCTGTTTGGGTATGAATGCCTACAGTCCTGTTTAAGTTATTATGTTCAGTTACATTTTAAATCTAGCTTCTACATATGAGAGAACACATGCCCCATTTCATTTCTCTGAGCTTGGCTTACCTGACTTAGCATGACTTGTTGTAGGCCCCACCCATTTCCCCGCAAATCACATACTCTTTCTAATAGATGAGTAAAATACTATTGTGTATATGATCCACTCATCTATTGTAGGGCACCTGGGATGTTTCCATAACTTGGTTATTGTGAATAGTGCAGCAATGAACATGGATATGCAGGTGTCTTTATGGATCCTGACTTGTAATGATCTGTGTAGATGCCCTAGAGTGTTAAGGGAAGTTCTATGTTTAGTTTTTTTTTTTTTTAAGAAACTCCAAAAACAATATTGAACACTTCATGAATTTGTGTGTCATCCTTACACAGGGCCATGCTAATCTTCTCGGTATCATTCCAATTCTAGTGTATGTGCTGCTGAAGTGAGCAATCCATTAGTCTTTAGAGACTATATTTATTAGATTGATGGTAGGGGGAAAAAAGACAAACTGAAGTTTGATTATATCTTCTTACAAAACTCATCAAGTTTCAAAAGTGTAAGAGATCTGAGCCCAGTATAACTTGGAGCCTTGGAGACTCATTTTAAACCATGGAAAAACACTATAGTCATTGAAGCATAATTGCATATCCCTAGCTACATATGCACTGCAAATGTGCAAAACTACCTTCAATAATCACTAAAATGGTCTAAGTTATAGAAACCCATTGACAATGACAATGACCAAGAGGTGTGGAGTTTATGGAAAACTAAGCATTAGCCTTAACAGCAAAGACTTCTTTTGTTTGATATCTGTGTGAAGTTCTGTGACTGGGAGATGTTTATGTTCAAATGAAAGGAACTGTAAACAAACCATCCTTTAGTAAACATTTCTCCAGAAAAAAAAAAAAAGAGTTAATTGTTTGAAATAGAAGAAGGCAGTGGTAAAATGAAGTTAATGCCTTTGGCTCATTATGTTATAAAAATTACCTGGATGTTCTTTAACACTGCTCTAAGAAATCAGTTAATCTGACTTACAAGATGCTATATAATTCTTACAAAGCCATCTGGGCAGTTGAATCTTTAGTAAGGTTGATTGGCTAAGGGGAACAGATACCTTCTAGACTGACAGCCATCTCAACAAATATAGAACAGTTGATTTAATTTAATTTAATTTAACCAATAGATTTATTTCTACTTTGCCTTCATCTAGAAAGGATTTGAGGATTTAGCTACCATAAAGATCTGAAGGTGCAGCTACTCAGCAAGCCTCAGATTAATATCTACAACATATAACATGTCCAGATAGTTTTCAATTATCAATACATTAATCTAAGCTTGGAAAGGGCTTTTAAACTGCAGTGAAATATCAACTAGCTTCAAGCCTCCAGTTTTAGAAAGCTATTTTGTTATTTGGAAGCCTGCACAATAAACCTATTATTTCAGAAAAGAAAGGCAACCTGCTGGTGTTGCTTTGTACATCTTATCACCTCATCATTCCTCAGCCTATTCAGATCCTGTGTGTATGTGTGTGTGTGTGTGTGTGTGTGTGTGTGTGTGTACACACGCATGTGCACACTTGAGTCCTATACTCAGTGCAGGATTTTTTTTTAAAAGACATTCATCAGTTAGCTACCTGAAAACAAAACAGAAAATCTACTATTACAATGAAGTTGAGTTTTATTCAGCATGCTTCAGATCTAATATTTAAGAAAATTTGAAGCAGACCGTCTTTGTGACAATTTCTTATACTCCATTGTTGTAATTACAGCCCATTTAACTGAGATTTTTCTGTAAAGTCTTGCAATGAGAAGGGAGTACAACTTTAAAATGGTATGCCTCAAGCATCACATTTTTGTTGTTGCTTGTTGCTGTTGTTTTATTGTTGTTGTTGCTGATTTTGCTGAGATAGCATATCTTTATTCAGCCTGGTTAGCCCTTAACTCAAAAATCCTCTCAAATTTGAAATCCTTTTTTCTTATCTTCCCTAGTACTGGGATTATGGGCATGAGCCACCATGCTGAAATTCATGCCTTTGTTCTTGAGATGAGATTAAAGGGTGACAAAGAGATACATTTTCCATTAAATTACTCCCATAATCCATTAGCATTGTGGGGATAAGAATATTCACATGGTTCTCTAATTGTCCTTATGAACTGAGGATCCAATCTAATCTCTAAAATTCACCTCAGATTCTACACCCAGATTCCATCTGGGAAATTCAGAAAGAGTCAAACATCTTAAAGCTGAAAAGCATTCATTTACATATCTATCCACAGAAGTGAGAGGCAGAACAGGTAACAGAGAATTAGTGACAGAGAATTCGTCAGATGGTCCTGGACAGTCAGAAAGCTGTGTAACTATTTCACTAAATGGGCTTTCAAAACTAATTGCTGATAGTTAATTAACTTAAAATACACCCCATGCTATTACCATCACTCATTTTCCTTGGACAATTTCATAGCCAACACCTCACTGAAAAAAAAAGAGTATATTCTCAATAGTATGTGAATAGATAACTGTTACAAATAATGCTTGCTTCTTTTGCTCTATTTGTTTTATTGAGACAATCTTACATTGAGTCTACATAGTATCTCCCCAAGCAGCTCAAACTAGCCTTGAATTCTCTAATAGCTTAGGCTGGCCTTGAGCTAGTGATCCACCTGTCTCTGCCTCCAAAATGCTGGGCTTAGAGGAATGTACCACCATATCCAGCTGCAAACAGTATGTTCTACAGGGTTTCTTCTTCTCCTAAATCATTTAAGTTCTGTATTTTATATTTGTTTGGATTTGAATATAAAATGCTCATCCACAGGCTCTTGAGTTGAAGACTTGTATCAGAGTTGGCACTATTTTGAGAAGTGGCAGAAATGTTGGGAAGTAGGGTCTGGTTGGAGGAAGTAGGTCACTGAAAGCAGGTCCTTTCAGGATATATCTTGTTCCTAGTCCATCCCTGTTGCCTCTTTGCTTGCTGGCCACTCTGAAGTGAACATTTTCCCTCTACTATACCCTTCCACTATGATATTGTGCCTTGGCGTGGGTCTTATACAATGAGTCAGTCTACCATGAACTGAAACATCTGAATCCATAATCCAATATCAATCTTGTCACAATATCAATCTTTGTCACAGTGGTAAAAAGTCTAACTTTCACTGAAATTTTATAGCAATGAAGGAAATAGCACCAAATTTTATTTTATTTGTCCGTCAGAGGCTTGAACTCTAGGCCTGGGCACTGTTCCTCAGCTCTTCAGCTCAAGGCAAGTGCTACTTCTGGTTTTCTACTGGTTTATTGGAGATAAGAGTCTCACAGACTTTTCCTGCCCAAGCTGGCTTTGAACCGTGATCCTAAGATCTTAGCCTCCTAAGGAGCTAGGATTACAGGCATGAGCCACCAGAACCTGGCAGCACCAAATTTTATTTTTCTAGCAACTAAAACTCAGTTTTGGAGAAATCAAGGATTACAAAGGATCATTTCTTTGAAGATTAGAGTTTCTTCCTTAAATCTTTGTTAGAATTATTTCAAGAAATGAAAGCTACTTCTATCTCCAGGTTAAAATATGTAGAAATATTATATTGCACTAAGCAGCAAGTAACTCAAGCCTGTAATCCTAGCTACTCAGGAGGCTAAGAGCTAAGGATTGTGGTTTGAAGCCAGCCTGGGCAGTAAAGTCCATGAGACTCTTATCTCCAATAAACTATGCAGAAAAGCCAGAAGTGGTGCTGTGGCATTAGCCTTGAGCACAAAGAGGCTCAGGGACTGCACCCAAGCCCAGAGTTTGAGCCTCAGGACTAGGGGGGGACTCTATATTAGCAAGCTTCAATTATAACAAGAAACACTAATGAATTCAGATTCTTTCGATCAGACTCTTCTGACAACACAGAGCAAACATAGAAGAATACTTTCCCTGTGTCCAGAACTACTTCATCCCAATATACCAACCAACCAACCAATAGAAATGGGTCCAAGATGGTATCTTTGTATCTCAGATCAATTCTTTTCACCTTAACTTACTGAATCAAGCATGGATAACCATTTATATTGCATCCGTTTATTTCTCTTTAGCCAAACATAATGGCTACCTAGATATGAATACTAAAAATATCTATTTCCATTTTCTTCACTGACCAAGGTTCTATTAATAAGGAAGAAAAGGAAAATGGCTTTTGAATCATTGCAAGTAGCAGAATTTATCCATGTTGGTTAATCTTGATTGTCAACTCGATTGAATTGAGACACACTAGATTAGTAAAGCACATTTCTGGGTGTGGCTATGAGTGAATTGCCAGACTTAATTAACAAAGGAGAGGATTCATGCTTAATGAGTGACATCATCCAGTAGGCTGGAAGTGTGTCCTTAGGTGTTACAACTTGTCTCAGGCTCTTCTCTGACTCTTCTCTCTGCTCCTGGTTGCCATAAAGTGAGCAGCCTGCTCCTTCATGCCAATCTGCCCTGATGATCTGTCTCGCTGTGGTCAAGAAACAAGGAAGCTATCCAACCTTGGGCTAAAACTTCTGAAACTATGACCCTAAATAAACCTCTTCTCAGGCTGGGATGTAGCTCAGTGGCAAAGCATTTGCCTAGCAAGTGCAACATCCTGGCTTTGATCCCTAGTACTAAAAAAGAAAAGACAAAAAAAAAAAAAAAAACCATTAAAAAAATAAAATAAAATAAAATAAACCTCTTCTCTTTTTTAAGTTGTTTCTCTCAGATATTCTGTCACAGAAATGAAAACTTATACACCATCTTTTCAGTTACACCAATGTACATATATGCTAATTCCTGTCCATAAAGTAAGTCTTATCCACTAACTGCATATAAGATCAAACTGGGCATGTAATCCTCTCTATTGAGTTCAGTGTATTTGGGGAGGGGAAGAGATATAACAAAATGTTTAAATAAGGATACAGGTTGACCCATTGTAATAGTGAATGTACAAGACACTATGTTGAAAATAAACTTTACAATATGGAGGGGGGGAGAAGTTGGGGAGGTAGGGAGGGAAGGGATGGTAGGGGAAAAACAAAGGAGGAGGTAACTGCTCGCTAGAAAATGTACTCATTACCCTACTCATGTAACTGTAACCCCTCTGTACAGTATTTTTCCAATAAAAATATATATGAAAAAATAAAGCTATTGCCTCTATTAGATCAAATATAAAGTAGTAATAAAGGAATTAAGAAAACTAGAAAATAAAAACTGTTTAAGAATTTGGAGAGTGGAGAGAGAGGAACTATGCAGGCATGATGCATAGTTTATTAATCCCCAGCAGTGATGAAATTCTACGAGGGAGGGGGAGATGGAGGGAGCAGGGAGACAGCACACCCATGAGCCATGACAACATTGTGGTGATGGGCATGCTCATTGCTGACCCAGATGGCAGCCCTTGGCTGTAGTCTCTGGGCTACTTTGGCTTATCCAATGCCTCCTCCTCCGACACTGTTACTCCTGGAAACCCTTTGTTGTCTGTCACAACTACATCTGATATAGACATTAGTGACTATATATTTCCTTGGTGTTTCTCAGCTTTAGCAACTCTCTTCTAGGTGGTTTGGAAACTGGAAACTAAGGATTTGTTTTACAGTCACAAGCTAATTTAGCACATGCTTTCAGTTTCTTGGTTGCAGAATTCGCCCTCAAACTTAGTAAACTATGAGCTGTTGGTAAGATGCTATAAGGTAATGATATTCAAATATCAGCTTTAAGTCTGAAAGCCTCAGTTCACCTACTAGCCTCTGTACACTCTCCATTACTAAATCCTGAAAAGAAAAGTGATTACACAATGACCTCATACAGGAGGTCAGAAAGATTAGTGCCAGTAGCCCACCAGCTGGGTGCAGTCTCCTCTTGAGGATGCTATAATCTAAACTAATACAGACTGGGATATAGGCGCATAGACTTTTAATCCAACAAACCCCAGGACTAGTAGACTTTAAAGACATAAATGGTAGATTTGAGGCAAGGTATGGTTGCACCATTTCTTTTATCTCTTCTGCAGACTGGCTAACTGTTCACAGAGGCTGTCGTCAGTGTTTTATGAAAAACAATGTTTTATTGAGATGAAGTGGGAGAAGGGGTGTGTCACTTATGACTCTGTCCAGTGAATGTCCAAGTTCCATTTTCCTGAAGGACTGGCTTTAGCATCTTTTTTCCCAAATGTATAAGCCATAATATGTAGAATCATCTGGCAAAAAAAAAAAAAGATTCCTACTTATATTCTCTGCTAGTCACCTTAAATGGAGAGAGTCCAATGCATCCTTAGGAGAACATTGAGAGAGAGAGAGCTAGAGGCATAAGTATCTGAAAAAGGGAAGACAGCCAGGCCTAGAAGCTCACATCTGTAATCTCAGCTATTCTGGAGGCTGAGATCTGAGGGTCATAAAACCAGCTACAAGCCTCTTCTCTCCAATGAAACAACCAAAAGCCGGAAGTGGAACTGTGGCTCAAGTGGTAGAATACTAGCCTTAAGCAGAAAGCTCAAGGGAAGTGTTCAGGCCCTGTGTTCAAACCCCAGAACCACCACAAAATAAATAAAAGGAAAGGGGAAGAGGTACTTGTTTTAATCAATATGGGGAAATAGCAGGTACAACATTAGCTAAACAAATTATACACCTTAGTTTAAAGGCATCTCTGTCTTGTAAAAGTTAGCAGGGAAATAGATAACGGGGGGGGGGAGGCTTAGATAAGAGCTTTGGGGAGGGAATGGAGCAGAAAGCAAAGCTATTCTCTTCTATTTATGTCCCATTTAAACAACTTGTATAGAATTGGTGTGTTTAAAAACCATGCCTATATTTTTAATTAGGCTGAATCAAACAATGTAACCATATCTGATGCTCAAACAATCTTTCTTCATTCCTTATGGGAAGAAAGTCATTAAAAGTTATTAACTAGATAAAACCATATTAACTCGGGGTAAAATACAGTTAGAAATATAGAGCCAAGAAAGGTCAAGTTTTCATTTTATTCATTATCGAGAAATTATTATTGTGGAACAAAAATTTAGTCAATGGTTCTAAATTTAGGGGCTGATACCACAGTCTTCAGGGGCATGTGTTCAAATAGACTGAGCAGTGTTTTAACCCTTGAGGCACTGATCAGCCCATCTGGGTTGGGACCCAAGAAATTGCTTTTTGCTGTAATGCTGATACCACTAGTCTGAGAAATCTCTCTTTAAGAACAGCTCCCTTAAGATAGCATTGGAAAAAGACTGTAAGCGCTTTACTTGATCAGTTCAATGTCTGTAGCAAAATGCTTTTAAGAGTAAGAGGATCGATTTGCAATCAAACTCTCGATCAGACACCTAACCTCTCTATCTCCTAGCTTTCCTGCTTTAGGGGAGCTGACAAGATTGAGATATAGGAGATACTGTTTCAAACAATTATACATAAATGCAACTTATTCATCACGTCAGAAGAAAATGGGCTTGAAATTAGATTCTTCTTAGCAATCGCCTTTGAAAAAGAATGGAGAAATCTTATATGATCTCATTCTAGTTTCTACACTGACAGAAACTGTAGTTTTGTTTCTCTTCAAAAAGGGATATCTAGGCATCACCAGCAGTTACCCTTCAAGGATATGTTCTGAGTTACAGGACTATGACAGTGATTCAGTTATAATTCCTAAGTGCCTAGTGTGTCTCTGGAATGTAATAGTATGAGAATGCTTTTCTCACAGGGTCTTGTATATATCAGATCCTTAAAAAGCACTGAATAAATAAAGGAAATGTCTGACTGAGGTATCCCACTAGCCCAATAGGCTTGATGGGTTAATGTCCATATCAAAGCAATATGTATCTCAACTGTTCGTTATAGCAACTTCAGAATTCAGTGAAGCACAAGCTGTGGCGACTGCTCAGCCCACAGGTAGGATTCCAGTTCCTGGAGTAAATTTCATTCTTCTTGGGCACAGAGAATGGACAAGACCAATGAGAGTATTTTAATTGTTCTTTGCTCCAGTGACGGTGCCATCAGACAGTCAGATGACCTAGGGAGGCCCATAAGAACCTTCCTGAGGTATTCTGAGATTGATGTTTCATAAGGTATACTGCTTTTCTTTGCTTTTTATATTGCTTTTAGGCTGTAACTTTTGTGGATGGCAATTAGGCAAGTAGATATGTGAGTCACGAGTTAAAAAAACACTAAAGTATAATAGTCTCTATGGAGAGCTCAAATAATATAATTCTTCAGAAAGACTAAGCCAAAGCCCAACAAAATAAGTACCAGGAAGTGAGTACTTGCAAGGGGAGGGATGGGGACCCACAGGAAAAAGGTAGAAGAATGAAAGGGTAAGGGAGGGAGCATATAGGTAATAATTCATTGTATCTACCACAAAATTAGGAAAAATAAGGGGCGAGGTGGGTGGAAGGGAATGTTGAACAGGGTGACACATATCAAGATGCACTGTATACATAAACTGCTTTGTTAAATGACAAAAAAATGAACACATATCCTACTAAGTTAAGAAAAATGAAGGTGGGAATGTGGCTTAGTGGTAGAGTGCTTGCCTAGCATGCATGAAGCTCTGGGTTTGTTTCCTCAATACCACATAAACAGAAAAAGCTCTAAGAGGCACTGTGGCTCAAGTGGTATAGTGCTAGCCTTGAGCAAAAAAAGCTCATGGATAGTACACAGGCCCTGAGTTCATGCCCCAGGACTGGCAAAAACAAAAACAAAAATATAAATAAAAACAGGAGAGGAGAGGAGAGGAGGGGAGGGGAGGGGAGGGGAGGGGAGGGAGATGGGGAGGGAGAAGAAGCAGGCAGGAGGAGAGGGAAAGGGAGGAGGAGGGGGAGGGGAGGGGGGAGGGGAGGGGGAGGGAGAGGGGAGGGGAGGGGGAAGGAGAGGGGAGGGGAGGGGAGGGAAGGGGAGAGGAGGGAGGGATGGATGAGAATGTTGAAAGGGGTGACACTGATCAAGACACACTGTATTATAAACTGCTTTGTTGAATGGCAACTCCTTTGTGCGACTACTTAAGGATAATAAAAATATTTAAATGTTTAAAAAAGAAGCAATAAGGCAAAAAAAATCAATGAGTCTGATCAGAGACTCATCTTTAAGTCTATTTGCTTCTCTTCTCTTCCTAGATTCCAGCTAGGAATGAAACCATAGTTTCTAGTCATCCTTATCATTTAAACTGATTTTATAACTAAATTCCACCGAGTATCGTAGGAGCAGAAATAATGAGTTCGGTTCATAAACATTTTTGGGCCTGATCTTTCCTATTCCTTAGCTTTTTTTTCTGACTTGTTGCAACAAATATGACAAGCTTGAAAGCTATGAGATGAAGATCAAGCCACTTAGTAGTCATTACCATGGATGTTAGGAATGTGTGTGGGACAGAGCACTAGGAAGTGCTTTTTTTTTTTCTGGTTGGTCGTAGGGTTTGAATTCTGGGCCTGGGCACTGTCCCTGAGCTCTTCAGCTCAAGGCTAACACTCTACACTTGAGCCACAGTGCCACTTTCCAGTTTTCTGGTGGTTTATTGAAGAGTCTCACAGACTTTCCTGCCTTGAACCATGATCCTCAGATCTCAGCCTCCTTAGTAGCTAGGATTACAAGCATGAGCCATGGGTGCCTGGCCAGGCTAGGAAGTGTTTTAAGGTGTCTCCTGGTAAACAAACAGAAAAGGCAGGACAGGAGATGTTTTTCCATTTTTTTTTGTGGCAAACATGTCCTAAGTTCCACAGAAAACAAACCATGGGAAATTATCCATGGTCCGTGGCCTGAAACCTGTCCAGTGAAATGAAGAGAAACAAGGAAGACAAAGAAAATCAAGTTAGGCTCATAAGCCAAGGTGTCAAGGGACTGAAAGAAGATGAGAAAGACAGGGCTTATTACAGGCTGGAGTGAACATCCCAGTAGAGACAGGGTGAGTTGACCCAGGAGGGGACAATTGAAGACAAAAATCCTTTCTCACCAGCATATTCAAAGAGATGCTCTTGACATGATTCCCAAGGTGATCTGAGGGTCAGACAAAGGGTTTTTCTGAACTATTAAACACATTCTCTTTTTCCAAAGTTAACATTCATATCAGCTGAGGAAGTCATTCCCAAACTAGTTTCAACACAGCTATTATTCAGATTCATCGTGTCAGTGTGAAAATATGGGTCGAAATGGACTTTGCCACTTGGAATTAAGTGTGATCACACTTGGAAGCCCAGAAAGCACTTCAGTTCAAACCTCAATTATGACAGTGTTTGAGCCAGGAAGAGCTGGGAGTAGCATTCAGAAAACCAGAAGGGAGTGTCTCTCTGGGATATTGTGTTTCTAGCCAGAATCCAAAATCCCACAGGCCTCACTCCTTTCCTTCAATGCTTCCCCGGCACAGCTATCTGTCCCTTGGACAAAGTATCTGGACCCTTGGGTGATGGTTGCATGTGACTTCACAAATTGTTGGAATTAACTAAAACTTACTCTTTCCCAATAAATCTCCCTTGAGGCAACACATAGCAGCTAAAAATTCCCTGGCCAATGTACTAGAAAAAGCTAGCTGGTTTTGTTGTTGTTTTGTTTTAATTTTGTTCATTGTGGTCCCATAGAATTAGCAGACACTAATGCCAATTGCTGTGTTCTTCTAAGCACGACTCTACCCAAACTGCCTTCCATGTTCTAAAATTTAGGCTGGAGGTGCTCTGAGAAAAACTCTTAAGTGCCCAAGAGGCAAGACTTTAGAAAATGATGCTTAAATGCAAACACAGCTAGCTACCAGGCAAGATTAGAGACTTCAAAAATTGCAAATAAAATCACCAAGGGTCACATAGGCAGGGCTAATGGGGGAAAAAGAGGTAACATTTGGTTGTGAAGGGGTAACACAGCCATCTTTTCTGATTTAATGAAGTTAAGAGAATTCACTCCTTTCCCCAGCTTTCCTTCCCTCCTTGGTGGGGGTAGTGGCTCCAGGAATGGAAGAGGTATGTAGAATTGAGAACTAGTACACAAAGCATTTTCCAGCTAAAGATGCCAACCGTTCTGCCAAAATTGTGTTTATTTGTTTAATATACAGTTCACTGTATCATTGTAAAACCAAATCTATCCCTAGCCCCTGTGGGGTTTCAGGGTAAGGCTCCATCCACCCTGAGCTTTGAGGGGCATACATGTACTAGCTGCTCCAACATTCCTTTTATTTCCAGTCCCAAGGCTGGTTTTACACTTTGTTTCTATGTAAGGACATCAGGATTAGAAGGCCTTTTGTTAGTGAGGGGGAGAGGGAGAGCCTCATCTTTGCGTGCAGGGCACAAGGGGCAGCTGGGCAAGCAAGGTTCAAAGCCCAGATTTACTTCACACTCACCAGCTTTCTCAAAAAGAAAAGAACTACTGCATCACACTGCTCAGTCAGAGACTTGTAAGGCAATGAGACCAAGGCCGCCACAACCTAAACTGGAGAAAACCAAGCCCCTAAGCAAAGGAAACTTTCCCAAACTGGCAAGAGGCATTTGGAGAAAAGATAAGCAGTGTCACATGGCAGGAGGTACTGGGGGCACAACTGAGCACGTGGTGTCTCCTTAATCCTTTGAAGGAGTTAACATTATTTTGCCCACATGGAAATGTTGATCTGGCACAAGTGTCCAACGTCCCCAGTCATTTGGTGGGTTGATTCTCCCAGTGGGGTAGTGGAATGCCAGCCAGATTCTCCTCTGCTGAGCAAATCATAGACTCCAGCGGAAAGAGGGGGCCTACAAAGCAACCCTTCTTAAAATGGAGCTGCTGAACACACACACACACACACACACACACACACACACACACACACACACACACACACACACACACACCATGCATTTTTTGTTTTCTCCTTCCCCTCTCCGCTCCTCCCTCCCCCCCCCCCCCCCCCCCCCGATTTTGGTTGGCTGATCTTTAAGACTGGGACAAAAAAATCACTAGAAAAAAAAAAGATCTTCCAGTGAACACTTTTCTTAAAAAAGAAATGGAAGGAAGGGAGGAAGGGAGGAAGGAAGGAAGGAAGGAAGGAAGGAAGGAAGGAAGGAAGGAAGGAAGGAAGGAAGGAAGGAAGGGAGGGGGGGGAGGGAGGAAGGAAAAAAAAAAACAAAACCCAAGTGAGACAAGCTGCTCTATACTTCTTCCCATCCCCCTCCCAGCCCAGATCAAAACACTCCTTCTAAGGACTAAACAGGGGTGGAAGAGTTCAAGAAAATTAGGCCCTGCCTTGTTGCTGGCTCCTCGGGAGCTATTGTTGGTCAGCAGCTGCTCCCTGGCTTCTCAGGCAGTCCTGACACAGGGAGGGTGATCTGAGAGCACTCTGGCAGGCAGGGGCAGCAGAGGGACAGCTAATATATTTTTTGCTCCTCAAGAAAGATGGGCTTTGTTTCTTTAAAGGAAAAGAGAGAGAGAGAGAGAGATCTTATTGGAGAGGTAGCTGTTATCACAAACGGGCTTTAAGCTAACAGAGTAGCATAGTTGTAGGTGTCTGAGGGCTCTGCATGTGTGTATGTGTGCTCTGTGTGTATGGGTGTGTGTGTGTGTGTGTGTGTGTGTGTGTGTGTGTAAAGGATGGAAGGGAAAGAGAGTCTAAAAGTACAAAGACACTATCTTTAATTCTGTTTTGGTTTTTTTTAATGTAGAAAAGCAGAAACATTTCAGCTAAATGAAAAGTGACTGAAAAAGCCTTCATGACTAACAGAGGATTGCGTGGAAAATATGCAAGCAGAGAAGTTAAACCAGCTGGGTTATTTAACTTTGGCTTTTGTTCCCTTTTCATACTTTTTTCAGCTGAAATGAGGGGAGAATGTACTGCATCACTGTGTTGTTTCCTAGTGTTTAGCCAGGCCAGAATTCTTCACCAGATTTAGTTTAGGGTGTCTCTGGGGATTGCCGGTGAAGGTGACATTTCACTCCCAGGTCACAGGTCACTTCCTGCTCCATCTTTAAGTTAAAGCTCTCACTGTTCCATGAATCTCTGTGCCCAGCAGTAATGGGGGGAAGAGGGAGTAGGAAAGTGGAAAAGAACATATGGGCAGAAAGCTTATGATGACTTATTCATTCATATTGTTTTATGATAGGAACATTTCTCCTGCATTCTTGTATCCTAGGAACTACATTTCAAAGCTCTATTCCAAAGTATGTAAACAAATTTATTTCCAGTTTATTAATTTATTCTTGCATTTAATAAGCATCATTTAAGTATTGTCAATGTTCTAGGCATTGTGTTAAGAGCTGGGCAAACAAAGATAACTAAAATTATTTCCCTCCCTTGTATAACCTCAAACAAACAGCAGACACATATCTAGACCAATAATTATAGCAATTACAGTAAGTACTATGTATAAACAAAGGACAGAAAATGTAACTTTGCCTAGAGAAGCCAAAAGAAGGCTGTCAGGAGATGGTGATAATGAAGCCCGGTTTTGCAAGCTAAGAAGGAAGACACAACAAGGCCAGAAAAAGGAAGGACTGTTAAGCAGAGGAAATGGCCCTGGAAAACCCTAGATTTCCCCTTGGGTGAGACACACAGTCCACAGTGCTTAGGATTCTGGGACAAAATCTGAATGAGATGGGATAAAAACTGGTCCATGAAGCTTAGAGTTTGAAACTAAAGAGTCCCAAGGAGCATCATCCAGGGAGAAGGATGTCTTAATCCTAGTGCTAGTGACACTTTCACATCATTCTGAAGGCAAAAAGTACAAAGACTAAAACCAGTGATTGATGCACAGTATGGGAGGGCAGTGCAGATCTGAGGCTGTGAGGAGGTAGAACGCAGAGACAAGGCCTGGCACAGATCTACACAACATCTAGAGGAGAAAGCATTATTACAGATGCAGAACCTGCTCAGGCAAGCAGAGAAACTAATGTAGAATAGTCTGGGAGCTAAGGACAGTTATCATGGAAGATACTTAAACAACTGAAAGAGATCATAAAATAAAATTAAAAAGATGAAGTCAGGGGCTAGGCTCCAGTGGGTCTTACCTATAATCCTAGTTACGCAAAAGGTTGACATCTGAAGATTGTGATTCAAAGCCAGCCTCAGCAGGAAAGTCTATGTCTCTTATCTGCAATTAAGCAGCAAAAGGTTGGAAGTGGAGCTATGGCTCAAGTGGTAGAGTGCTAGCCTTAGACAAAAAAGCTCAGGTCAGTCCCTAGGTCCTGAGTTCAAGTCCCAACATTGACACACACACAAAGAAAGAAAGAAAGAAAGAAAGAAAGAAAGAAAGAAAGAAAGAAAGAAAGAAAGAAAGAAAGAAAGAAAGAAAGAAAGAAAGAAAGAAAGAAAGAAAGAAAGGAAGGAAGAAAGGAAGGAAGAAAGGAAGGAAGAAAGGAAGGAAGAAGGAAAGGAAGAAGGAAAGGAAGAAGGAAAGGAAGAAGGAAAGGAAGAAGGAAAGGAAGAAGGAAAGGAAGAAGGAAAGGAAGAAGGAAAGGAAGAAGGAAAGGAAGAAGGAAAGAAAGAAGGAAAGAAAGAAAGGGAAAGATGAAGTCAGGAACTTCGATAAGGAATCTTAGAAAGTATGCTAAGTGGTTTGAACACCAACTTTCCATCTAGAATTTCTCCAAAGATGGTAGTGTATTGGTCCTTTTTGTTCAGAACCAACTAGGGATAAAACAAACTCACATATTAAATCTACAACTACCTACATATAAAAATTACTTCAAGCTGGGTGCCCAGTGGCTCACGCCTGTAATCCTAGCTACTCAGGAGGCTGAGATCTGAGGATCATGGTTCAAAGTCAGCCCTGGCAGGAAAGTCCCTGAGACTCTTATCTCCAAATAACCACCAGAAAACTGTAAGTAGAGCTATGGCTCAAGTGGTAGAGCAATCACCTTGAGCTGAAAAGATCAGGGACAGTACCCAGGACCAGAGTTCAAGCCCCACAATCTACCAAAAAATAAAAATAAAAAAGATTTTCTTTCTTTTTACACTTTTTTTTTCACTAGTACTGGCTTCATGCTTGCTAAACAAGCATCCTACCGCTTTACCCATACTTCTAGTCTCTTTTACTCTGGTTATTTTTAATACGATCTTACATTTTGCCTGGGCTGGCCTGGGCTAACATCTTCCTATTTACTCTTCCGGCCAAAGCAAGGATGACAGGTGCATGTAATGAAAACTTTTTGTGTCAAGGCTGGCCTAGAACTATGGTCCTTCTGATTCTAGCCTCCTAAGTGAATAAAATTACAGACGTGACCTACTACACCTGGATTAAACTCTAACTTAAATCACAAGCTACTCAGACAATTCAAGAACCTATATATGTAAGAATCCGAATTATTCTTAATCTTGAGAAACTCTGTCTCTCTCTCATATATTGTACATATTAGAATAATTTTTAATAGGAATGTGAAGTATTCAGAATGACATTCAAGGTATGAGGCAATAGATGATGTTTTTATTATATATCTATTGAATATTAGTTAAGTATATACCTTTGTAATTATGTAGACAATTTGGCTTACTGGACCCTAGGATTTTTTTTTTTGGTGGAGTGGAGTCTTTTGTTTTTCTCAACTATCCAATTTTGTCTATCTATCTAAATTATGTAACATTTAAGGGTTTTTCAGACCAGGTATGGATTTGCTAATTCTTCAGATACTGTACAACCTGGATTTTGGCATATCTTTCCTATGCAAGCCAAGCAGTACAGAATCTGTACCCTCTTTGCCTTCTTTCATCATGTTCCTTTAGTCTAGAAAACTATCCCCTGCCAACATCCAAGGGCCAGCTACTGCATCATTAGAGACCATGCTGTTAGCCTAGAGGACCTAGAGCCCAAAGGACCCAAACCACTCCACCTATGGCTTTCTCATCGGCTAGCTCGCCCATCCCTTCCTTTGACAACAGGAATATCTCAGGCTATTTCCCTTGCCCTCTCTGCCTCCTAAGCAATCCCTACATAGCCTTATAGGGCATAATATGCCTCATCCTCCTGGAACTATGAGCAGTTACTCAAAAGCACATGCCAACATATCTATTACGGTACTTGATTAAAACAACGTCCCAGATATCTTTTAACACACATTAAAGAAAGTCAATAAATATTTGTTAAGATAAATGAACGAATGAATATACTCAAAATGAATATACTCAAATGTCTCTCAGACCTTATTAAAACTGTTTTCTATGCAGTTAGAAGCCATACTCTAAAGAATAGTAGTTATGAGAAAGCAGAGTTCAGAGGAACATACACATTGCAAAATAACATCAAGAATTTGTGGTCTGTAAGACAATGTTGTTCCTTGGTTCCAGGAAGAAATCCAAAAGGACTTTTCCCCAGCAAACACACCCATTTTACTGCATAGGCTTGTGGAAGATCTTATTTTTGTATGCCAGAGTGGATTAACTACTCTAACAAATACCCATAAATTTCAGTTACGTAAGATAATAAAATATAGCCTATAATCACCAGAATTCAATGCAGGTGTTCACGGCTGGACGGCTCTCCTGGCTGCCTCCCTGACCCAAGAACCAAGAATTCTTCTATCTTGTTATGCTGCCATTTTCTAAATTGGTTCCAAAGTCACTAGAAAAGGAAAATTCTAGAAATAAATACATCAAATACATACCCAATTTCAGACACAGCGCCAACAGAAATGTCCACAACATCTTTCATGACTTCTGAGTCATGAAAGACACCTGACACACACCATTGTGAAAAGGGCTAGGATATGCAGCCTCTGCTGGCTGTCCCTTCCTGAAAACTCTTCACAAGGAAAGAAGAAGAGCTCAGACTCTTGGTGGCCAGCTAGCCTTTCCCACCAATTCAAGTGTGGTGTTCCTAAATGCAATCTGGTGAAGGAGTAAATGTAGATGGTCACATGTTAATGTAAACCAGAGGTTCATGGCCTTTTGAGAGTCATGAATTTGTGAACCATCTCCTACTACAGAAATTCCTATCTGCTCCTACAAAAGACTGTTGCACAGGAGTAACATCTAATTACTCTCTCATTAACAGCTTTTAGTGAATAGAGTTCCCTTGTCAAGAGGAAACTAACCCTCCCTGCTTCTCACCTGTGCTTCTTTGCTTTATGTGTTCCCTCTTAAGTGGACTACCTCAGGACCCTTGCACATATCTGTCTCCCTTTTGTAATTGTTTCCCTTTTACTCTTTATCTAGTTAACTACTACTCTTGTGTCTGAACTTGACTCAAAGATTGTTTCCTTAGTGAATTAGATTATCCTTTACAGATAAAGGGTTCTTAGAGACCTCTTTAAGTTTCTTTCCTGGTGTTTGTCATGGTTTATAATAGTATGCTAGGATTATATGAATATTAATTTGCCAGGTAGTCCATATTAAAAAGCTAGAGTCCCTTAGGGCAGACCTTTTGAGTTCATGGTACCACAGCCTGGCACCTACTTAGTGTGTGCAATGTTGAGGCCCTCTACATGCTGAGATGGATTAATGAATGTTACCTGTGCTTTACACAATCTTGGGGAGTGACAGGAAGAAAAGTGGTAAAGGGTCTTGAAACCAAATGTGAAGAATGTGAAGAAAATAATCAAATATGTGTTGGGTGTGATTTTAAGGAATCTAAGTTTGTCAGTGTTTTATCCTACCACATAGAAACCTTGACTCTTAGATAACTTCCAATATAATGGCAGAAAATGATCAGCAATATATTTTCTTAATGATTTTAGACAATCACAGGAGAAGGGCTTCTGCCTGGAAGAAGAACAGTGAAAGGGAAGGATTGGTAAGCAGGATACTATTAATCTAATCTAGAAAGTCTTCTTGGAGAAGATGGTCTTTGGGTCATAGCTCACAAAGCTCCTTCTTGGAAATAGATTGGCACTCTGAACAACCACATAAGAATGAAAGGAAAGCAAGTATTTTCCCACAAATCTTTCTCCTTAGCTTTCCTTTTTGTTCTCCCAAGGGTAGAGCTGTAAAATACAGGTAGACTGGATTTATTCATAATGTTTTAATGTAAGCTCTCATGGAGAAAATATAAAGGAAACTTACCGATGATTAAAATAGATACCCAAACGACTTGCTAAGCTCATGAAGTGTCAGCTCTTATCTAACATCTCTTTCCTTATTTTTTCCTATCTTCCATTTTGTTTTCTTTCTTGTCTTGCACCAAATCTTTTCATGGTTCTCTTTAAAGATGCACAAATAAGAGATACAATAGAGAGTTCTTTGTGTATGTATCATATTTGTAAATATATTCTTTTTAATATTTTGAAAGCCACAGATAAGTGAAACACACTTCTTTCTAGGAGTTCAATCCAGGCCTCTAAAATATTAAAAAGAACTTGCTTAAACCCAACTATCTAATACATGAAAAATCCTCTTAAACTACTACTTGAACTTTGAGGGGTTTGATTACTTACTTTTAAGTATACTATGTGTATTTCTGTGTTCCCCAGGGCTGTCTGGCCAGCCATGAACAACTTCAGTTCAGCATCATAAGCTCTTTACTTGATGCCTGCTAGCACCGTAAGTTTTACCTTCATGTATAGCTTGCTATTTCAAAGTATAATAGCAGCATCAGGCTACCAATTTTCTATTCTGAAATCAATTCCAGTCAAATGCCCCCTCCTATCTCAATATTTTTGAATTTTAAGTATGATATATATAATCAATTTTATTCCTTATTTTCAAGCAACACTGTCTTCTAAATATACTGAGTCTTTAACAAAATGCCCAATAAAGGTGGTATATGAAAAACTAATTTTGCCCTTTAATTATTAAAGAAATTTTTGGAAAGCCGAATATTGATACTTAATTTAAAAAAAAAAACACCTAAACATTCAGGTCTAAAACACACAAGTAATCCAGAAGTGTTTATTCATCAAGATGCTGATTTTTCAAAGATTTTCTGGTAATCTGAGAAGTTTTATTGAGTTATTTGCAGCAAATATTTTTATTTTTCATAATTTATGATACAGAGCAAAAGCCTGGATCAAGAGGTAGCAGTTCAAAGAGAGCTATAATGATTTTATAAAAATGTATTTTGTAACCTAATAAAACATGTAAATGGTTTATGACCTCCTGTCCATGAATATGATAAACTAATCTGTATTACTCTAGTTTAATGTAGAATGTTTATAACCAAATTGCCAATCGTGTGTGTGTGTGTGTGTGTGTGTGTGTGTGTGTGTGTGTGTGTGTGTGTGTGTACAAAAGAGAGCTCATTTTTCAGAAGGGTTCTACAGCTTGAAATCACAAAAGTGGGGGTAGGGGAGAGAGTAGTGGGAGATGTACTTTTCTGAAAATACTACAGCCTATCAATGAAGCAATACTTGAAGGATGTGATGCTGATAATCCCTGGGTCTGTAGACCAAAACTAGTGAGCATATTAACTTTGTCTCCCTGTGTGCTCTGTTAAATCATTACCACTCCCAGTTTAAACATGAGAGGAAAGAAATAGAGTTACTGAGCTGATTCTTTGCTTGAAAGCCAGATGCCAAGTAGTTTAATGTCTTAGTATATGTGTGGCATAAAAACACAAAATACTCAGTTTATGACTTCAGAGAATACCAAATTACTAAATGTTAGAATTAAGTGGGACTTTTACACATCATGTATTTCATTTATTTCCTTTCAACAGGTCTGAGGAGACAGAGAACTCAGCTCTTTAAAAAACTACCAATATATGACAAAGTAATCCCACTTTTGGATATCTATCCAACTAACCACAAACCAGGCTCTGCTAAAGCCACCAGCAGAACCATGTTCATTGCAGTATTGTTTACCATAGCCATGTAATCAAACCAGATGCCATCAGTGGATGAATGGATCAAGAAAACGTGGAATCTATGCACAATGAAATTTATGCTTTCACCAGAAAGAATGACATCGCCCCATTCATAAGGAAATGAAAAGACTTGGGAAAAAATTACACTAAGCAAAGTGAGCCAGACCCAAAGAAACATAGGCTATATGTTTTCCCTCATTTGTAATAACTAGAATGTGCCTATAAATCTACAAGTAAACCCAATTGATAGTAAAAGACAAATAATTACACCTGGAAATGATTCATTAAACATCAGTCTAAACATTCACACAGTGAGAACAATGGAGGATATCCTTAGGAGAGGATCACAAGGGCTTAATAGCATAAGATCATTAAGTGCATAAGATCATATAAAATGATGCTTATTGAAATGCAAAATGAACTCCAAGAAATGGAAATAAGAGGATTTTTTAAATTATACTATTTCTGGTCCTTTTTTTTCTTTCCTATTTTCTTTGGCTAATTCTCTTCTGTTGATGTTTTTTTATTTCTGTACCTTGCATCTTGTACATAAGTTTATCTGATTTGGGGAAGGAAGGGGAAGCACAGAAACAGTGGGACAAAGGGTGAACCAATTCAGCAACGAAACCCACTAGACACTATATTGGAAACGAACTACACAAATTTGCGGGGAGAGAAGTTGGGAGGAGAAAAACAGAGAGAATGAGGGAGGGGATGACACTGTTAAAAAGGAAATGTACACATTCCCTGAATAATATAACTGTAACCCCTGTTTACATTACCTTTACAATAAAATTTTAAAAAAAAACTACCAATAACAATCATATAGAAAGGACTTTGCCCTAATGTGTCAACTCCAAGGACAAACTTTTCTCTGCCATGAAGCAAAACCCAAGCCTAGCCTGAAATGTAAAACTTTCAATTACCACTCAAAATTACAAAATATCCAGTAGCAATAATAACAATAAGCCTGTAGTAAGGAAGCTTAAAGTATCTTGCTCTTCCCTTAAAATGGGGGATAGGGGAAGAGAAGGAGTTGTTATCCATATCTGAAAATACCAAGAGAAGTCCTCAAATTATTTCTTGTTCTGAATAACTGAAGCTTTCTCACTCTTTCTAAAGACTCCTTAAACTTTAAGGCTTAAAAGCTAAGGGTTAAAATGATCTCTCAACCAAGGATGTTAACCTCTTGATTTCCTTCGAATCGATTTTAAGGCACTTACATTTCCTATTAGTCAGTCTGTATGCTAGGAGTGGCCACCTACAGGGACCATAAACCCAGTGTTGTACACTTGCATACAAGTTGTGCTGCTCTTGTAATATTTACTTTGGGAAATTTCCCTCAGAACAATGAGCTTACAAAATATACAATTAAATTGATCCTTATTATTATAGCCACACCTTGTGTTATTTTAACATCGTTCATATTGTTCTTCACATTCGGCTCTCATTAGTCCTTCATATTAAAAATGAAATTTCTTTTAAAAGGGCAATGATCTGTTGCCAGTGGCAATCACTTGGAAAGAATATTAATCAGGCTCAATAAAAAAGATTTCAGAGAATATTTGAGTACTCGTGGAAAGATTCTTGAAATAAGCACACAGCCTTCCAATCTTGACCACAAAAAGAGTATGGAGATTTTCCAGCATCCATCTCCAATATCATCTTCTTTGCTCAGATGATTCACATTGTACCTCTCATGCTTCTGTAAGTGTATCTCTGAAATTTCCTACAGGGTAGATTGAAGCCAAAACTGAAAGGATTCCTGCTATATGTCCTAGACTATTACGTCTCTTATTCCTTGTCCCAGAAGGGCAAAAACCTCTTAATGAGTTCATCTGCTCAATATAACCACAGTGCCAACCAATCTCAATTTACTAATGCCTGAAATACAAAAATTCAATTGTACTCAGTGTGCATAAGCGAAGGAAGGGTGTATCTGTGCTTTAATTATACTCAGTAAAAGTGTTTCTTCATCTTGCTGAAAGTCAGCCATCCCAGCTAAGCTGCTCGAAGGCCCTTTAGGGCATTTGGAGAGGAGAAATAGGCTCTCCAAATGGAAATTATGATGCCTGCATTGTACTTTCTATGTCATAGGGTTGTAAGGACAAATCCTGGCACATAGTGAAGGCTCAGTCCTTACACATGGCTGCCAAGAGGTTACCAAGTTTCCAACTGTCAATGAACAGACTATCTCTCTCTCTTAAAAGTTTTCCTGTGAGTTCAGCATCATTGGCTGTAATCCTTGCTACTCAGGAGGCTGAGATCTGAGGGTTGCAGTTTGAAGCCAGCTCAGGAAAGAAAGTCCATGAGATTCATATCTCCAATAAACTACTCAGAAAAAGCCAGAAATGGAGCTGTGGCTCAAGTGGTAGACCACTAGCCTTGAGCAAAAGAAGTTCAGGGACAGCACCCAGGACCAGCAAAAATAAATAAATAAATAAAAAACCTTCCTGTGAATCTCTACTTTCCAAAGTGAAATCAAATTTCAACAAGTTATTAATATGGTGTTTTCTTTTACACAATCATTACTGGAAACACATAAACATGTAACATTTTTGCCATGGTAATGTGTACATTCTTAGGTGCACGTATGAATCCCTTGAATATATAAAGATATGAAAACTTAACCATGGGAACAAATTTATAGCCCCCCGCTCACCCTCTCTTGTACCTGTGTCCTATCCATTCTTCAGGGTGAGTTTTTTAGTCATCCTAAGAGAAAAGACAGAAACCAAGTCCTGGTGACAACCCATTCTGCCCAAATTCTAAGCACAGTTACAGGCTAAGCATAGCTATGCTCCATGGCAGGCTGGAGGTCAGGCAGACTTCCTGCTGTCTTGACAGCAATTGTGAAAAGCCAGTGACCTTGATACAGGTAGAGAGTGACAACAAGTGCTAGGTACCTCCACCGCCAGCTGGCAAGGAAGAAGTGGAGGGTCTAGTTAAGAAATGGTATGAGATGCAGCAACCTTCTGCAAATGAAAGGGCAATGTTTTGTTGATTGTGTGGTATTTTTCCTAGTTCATTTGGTGTTTTCTAAGCTGTCTTAGTTCTCAGTCCAGGAACCTGAATCTTGGCCCAGGAACAATGCTAAATTACAATAAATTATCTACTATACTGGAAAGCCCCCTTGAAACCAGATGTAAAGGAAATAAAATTTTGGAAGGCATTCACAATCTTTTTTTTTAAATTTTTGCAGTACCAGGAAAACAGCTTGTTTGTAATGGCCTAATAAAGGAAAATTTTCATGGATTAATCTCTCTTTGGCAAGTATAAATTACTGATATTTAAATTTGATCAGCAACACAACAACTAAATTTGATCAACCACAACAACTAAACCAAAGCAATGATAGCAACAATATTATAATATCCACTTATTACTGAGTTATCAATATCTTCAATGTAGTGTTTTATAAAAGTGCTTTCTTCTGTACAAACTCTCAACTTTTCATCTCTCCTCATACCTTCCAGCCTCTCTGATAAGAAATCAGACTCAGTAACTCTGAGAAATGTCCAGTGAGATTATTTTGACAACTCCTGTGAAAGAGACTCAGTGTAATTGAAACTAAATTAAGATGAAATTGTTTTTCTAGGAGATTGATAATTGTACTTCAGGCTCTAAAACAACCAAACACACATGCCAGGAACCTCACCCAGACCAAAGCAAGATGTATTCCCATGCACCTTCACAATGTTTGAGTGTATCTTGGAGTGTGGCCAATTAAGTTTATTTCCTCTCATGATGTCAAGCAATTGTATTTAGCTAAGAGTTTATGAATCTTCACATGACTACAAACTTCTACAGTGAAAATGAACCTGCATGCCAATATAGAAGATTCTGCTATCTGACCCCTGGAAAAGTCTTCTCAATTTCTTTCTCATTCCTTCTTGAAATCCAACCCAAAGTTGATGCTAGTATCCATCAGTAGTCATATTGCCTTCTTTTCCAAGAGCTAGAATGCATTTTGTAATCTTTGTTCGGTTAGTGGTACCATATATGTATATGTGTTGTGTGTGTGTGTGTGTGTGTGTGTGTGTGAGTGTGTGTGTGTATATATAGAGAGAGAGAGATATGGTATATGCATGGTTGCCAATAGAAAGTGGGAGAAAGTGATGGGTGCCATTTCCAGTTCAGGACTGTAAGAACCTCCCACTTGGGATCCTTAGTGCTCTGGGGTGGTGGAACCATTGCATAGAAGGACCTGGGTCCCTGAATGATGACGTAGAACAAACACTATCATCTCCCTTGCCACTCTACATTGAATGATAGTGTAAGTAAAAATAAATCCCTGTTGTATGAAGACACTAAAGCTTGGAGTTTTATGTGTTAGTTACAGTCATGTATTGAATACAATTGTTTTCTCACTTGCTTCTGTCTTTCCATTCATACTTCTTCCTTTTCTTCCATTCTTTCATTTACTTGGCAAAAACTATCATGTACCCACCCATACGTTCTAGGACCAGTCACCTTGTATCTACACCCAAAGCAGCCCAAATGGATGCCAATCAGCCTTCCAATTCAACAAACACAATCCTAGTCAGTCTATTGATTTTTTAGGAAAGGGAGCCCCTCAAACTATAATCTAGCCTATCCTGTAAATTAAGTGTTCTGGGAACACAGCCACATGGTCCATTTATATCTTATCTGTGGAAGTCTTCACACTGCTCTAGCCCACAAACCCCAAGATATTTACTATCCAACCTTTCACAGAAATCTCTAAAAGATTCTGGAAAGGACTCTCAAAAGAGATGGCACATAAGGTGGGGTTTAGTGGAGTTCATTATGGTAGAAAATGAGGAAATCGGAGCTGAGAGGTGTAAGTTTTGTAAGCTTAAGGTTATTCAGAATTACTGTGAAAACCTAGAGAAGACAGCAATCTTCCCTCTCTCAGATCACCAGGCGTTATTGGAAACAAGAAGATCCATACAAAGCCAGCAAGCCTATTGGCCTCAGATCTTTAATTCTGTCTGGGTGACAAATTTTAATGAATGACATTACATCAACATTAAATAGCATCAAGCTTAACTACAGATAAATGAGCTATACACCCTCATCCATCACTTCATAACATAGACTAATAACATTGCCTGGAAAATGAAGTATTGGGAAGTGTGACCCAGGGATGGACTTTACCCATCCATTCTCTACCAATCTCTCTGATTAATTAAAAGACTAAGTTGTATCCTACAAAGAGAAAAATATGAAGATCCCAATAGCAAAAGATAAACGAAAGGAAAATGTATACACTTTTATGATCCTTGTCTTGCTTGGTGTGAGCTGTCATAACAAGATAATAGACTGGGTAGCTTAAACAAGGCTGAGTACCAGCACAATCAGTTTCAAGAGAGTTCTCCCTGTGGCTTGGAGATGGCTACCCTCTCACTGTGTGTTTACATGGCAGGAAAGACAGCTTCGAGGGGCTGGGAAGGTGGCTCAGTGGTAGAGCGCTTGCCTTGCATGCCTGAGGCCCTGGCTTCGACGTGGTGCCCTCAGCACCACATAAGCAAAAAGAAAAAAGCCGGAAGTGGCGCTGTGGCTCAAGTGGTAGAGCACTAGCCTTGAGCTGAAGAGCTGAGGGACAGTGCTCAGGCCCAGAGTTCAGGCCCCACAACCGGTAAAAAAAAAAAAAAGAAAGAAAGAAAGCTTCGACATTTCCTCCACTTCTTATATTCTTATCATAGGCCTTTCCCTCATAGTCTCATCTAAATCTAACCATCAACCCTAGGGCCTCATCAAAAAAAAAATACTATCTCACAGGAAGATAAGGCTTCAAAATATGAATTCTAAGGGCAAGCAATTTAGTCAAAGAATCCTTCAAAGAATAAATGTTCCAGTGAACATAAAAAATATGTATGCATCATTTATTCATTCAAGATATTCTTTGGGGAATCTATCATGTGACAAGCACTCTTCTAAATACTTCTTACTGTTAAAGAGTCAAGAAACAAATACCTGAGCAGGATAATTGCAAGCTTTTATAAGTGACAAGAAAGAAAGGAGACCTTGACAGAACTGTGACCTTCTAGGATTTGTATCCTATATTTTTACTTTGTATGATATTGGTAGGTGGTGGCAACTGAAAGCTTTCATCTACTGAGGTTATTTTTCAGCTGTAAGAGGCTATAAACCTATCATTGTAATCAAGGGTCCAGCCACCTGCTATTTCTATAACTATGCCACAAGATAGTTGGTTAAACTGCTGAAAATATACACAAAGATAGGGATGCCTTTGTTTCTTTGTTAGTTTACCCCAAAGTTTTACAAATCTAATGTTAGTCTTGTGGCATAATTTGGCCATATTTTTCTTCATTTATTGTCTGTCATAGAGCTAGAACAATCTCGCTTTCCTTAGGATAATCATGTTTTCATCTGCTTGTATACTTTAGGATAACTATCCAGCATTTAGTTCTTTTCTCTCTAGACTAAATAAACATAATTCCCCTCGGTCTTCCCCCATTAGATTTGACTTTCTCTGTAATCATTTTAGCAAGTGCCCTTTTGGAAGGCCTCTCTGCTTTCTCTACATACATTAAGAAAGAGCCCTACAATGGTACATTACTTTAATAAAGGCCTGACCAAGGCCAAGTATGCCTTCCTGTTCTTTCTACTGTGTTACCATTCCAAATGTCTTAGTGTCAGTCTTCTGGATCATCAGTAGCAGCTAAATTTGCATCTCACTCAAACTGTCCTGAGCCAACTGAGCTAATAACCTTCATTCTCTGTTTTAAAAACATTTCCCGGATTGGGCTGGGAAGGTGGCTCAGTGGTAGAGCGCTTGCCTTGCATGCCTGAGGCCCTGGGTTCGATTCCTCAGCACCACATAAGCAAAAAAGAAAAAGGCCGGAAGTGGCGCTGTGGCTCAAGTGGTAGAGTGCTAGCCTTGAGCTGAAGAGCTGAAGGACAGCGCCCAGGCCCAGAGTTCAGGCCCCACGACTGGACCCCCCCAAAAAAAACCAACAACAACAACAACAACATTTCCCGGAGAACTCATGGTATTTGGATTTCCTCTTTTATGACTTGAATTTTCCACCTTTTAAAAAAAAAATTTTATTTCTCCATTGTGGTAATGCCAGTTTAATTGATTCCAGGAGTTTCCTTTATATTAAGGATTTCATCTCTTTGGTGTTTATGTATATTTAAAGCTTGCAGGCAGTCAAATACATTGTCATGTTTTTGTTGTTAATTGTTCTTCTACTGTTCTTTATGGATTCTTTCTCAATCCCAAGATCAATAACGAGTGATGTTTAAATTATCAAGGCCTTGCCCCCCGAGAGAGGCAGAGCCACAGAGCTGTGCCAATTTGCTTCTGATTCTTCAGTCGATAGCCTGCCTATTCCTTCCACTCTGCAGAGCTTCTTGTGGGTTGGTTTCTAGTACCTGACAAAGATAGGAATAGGGAGATATCTGAATGCCCAGGAGCACATGGACCCATGTAATCCTGTGATTGTCAGGTCAATTATCTCTAAGTCTGACCAGGATGGAGAAGTACATCACAGACTGGAACAATGTGTCTATCTCCTGCACCTACCACAGAAACAACTGCAGGATGATGGATCAGAGTGATCTCAAGAGCCAGGTACCAGTGGATCACACCTATAATCCTAACTATGTAGGATGCTGATCTGAGGATCACAATTTGAAACCAACTTGGGCAAGCAGGTCTATGAGAATCTTATCTCCAGTTAACCACCAAAAAGCCAAAAGTGGAGTTGTGAATCAAGCACTAGCTTTGAGCATAAAAGCTCGGGGATAACACCCAGACTCTGAATTCAAGCCCTGGGACTAGTATGCCTGTGCATGAATGTGCACACACACACACACACACACACACACACACACACACACACACACACACACACACACACACACACACACACACAATCAAGAATGAGCTTAAGCAAGCACCCTCAGGTTTTGGCTAGTAGCTCTCTGTCTCCAATTCCCTACTATCCTCACCTTGTCTGACAGACAAGGAAAGGGGAAGACTGCATCTGATGACTTTATCCTAGGCTGCACTGTCATACAGAGGTTGACAGATTCAGATGCTACTACCCAGATCAAGACAGCTGGGTCCAAGTCTTCTGAGCGATATCCCCTCCATGGTCTTCAGCATTGTACATCCAAGTCCTTGAACATCAGCACAAGGTGGGAAGGGAGTTGAAAATGTCAAATACCTTTGATGAAATGGAACACAGATTCAGTTAGATACTGTTTTCCCTGTATATTTTGTGTAATTAGTACTGGGGGGCCTGGCTGTCACCAAATACATAGGTGACTAAGCTGATTAGTGCTTTTTAAGTTTTAACAATATAGTGCCATGAGGCAGATTGTACTAATAATGCATGTTTTGCATACAAAAAATATGTGTGTGTGTATATATATATATATATATATATATATATATCAAGGTTTTTCCATGTATCTCCAATTTTATCATTGAAATGTTCTAACTAGTTAGTACAGCTCCAAAATACTATGAAACCTGTACAAAAAAACTTTCCATATGCTTTAGTGTGTATGTGTGTGTGTGTGAGAGAGAGACAGAGACAGAGAGAGAGTATGCGCAAGTATTTGTTTGTTTGTGTGTGCATGCTGGGGTCCTTGGGGCTTGACTCAGGGCTAGGCACTGCCCTAAGCTTTTTTGCTCAAGGCTAGCACTATTACCACTTCAGCCACAGTTCTACCTCTGGATTTTTTTTTTTGGCAGTTAATAAGAGATAAGAGTCTTACAGATTTTCCTGCTTGGGCTGGCTTTGAGCCATAATCCTTAGATCTCAGCTTCCTGAGTAGTTAGGATTACAGGCATTGCCTTACTTTTAAAGGAATATTTATTGTATGTGTTGGAATATTTAATATAATCAATAACATAACACAGGAAAAAATGTTATCAAGGTTTGGTCACAAACTCAATAGAAGTGGTATCTTTTACGCCTATCAATTGTTTGTTGAGTCCCTACTCCATCAGCCTCCCTTCTGGGCATGGGTGAGTAGAGAACAGAAGCAACAGAATTATCTGCTGGTGTTGAGCTTACAGGCAGGAGGAGGCGGCTGCTTTGCCAGGCATGAAGTCATTTTCTCTAATGTTGCTTCAGCAGCATGTCCTTGGTCACTCAGGAAGGTGATCACCACCCTGTTCTTTGTGTATGTATCATTGCAGTTGTGGGAATTGCTGAGCATAGCCTTTTTTCCAAGCTTAAAGGGAAAGCTTATGAGATGTGTCACACAGCATATGGCCTGCTGAGTCCTGGAGTGATTACCCACAGGACACTCAACCTGGTTACCACCATGTGAAGAACTGACTCCGAAAAACCCATCTACCATGGATCCTGCTCTCCTGCTTGTACACTTGCCATCTTGCCTTGGGTCTCCGGGAGATCTTTTCTCCTTTGGCAGAAGAAATATCTTTCCTTGTCACAGAGGTCCCAACACTTTCCAAATCAGGACTTTATCTTCTCAAGGATTCTTTCATCTCTACCTTCTAGGCCCCATCTTGAGAGACAAAAGTCTTCCTGTTCCCATCCTCTTGTTTCCACTGGTAAAACTGGAATTGATAGTCCTTAAAGCCTCAGCAGACTTAGGTGAGTATCAACCCAATCTCCTGGAGGATGGAAAGGACAGAGAAAGACATGCCCCTCTCCCACCAGGGAATAGGTGAAACCCCTGGGCTTCCTCTGTCCCTATACTGGGGAGAAGGTGACTCACCATTCACAGCTCTCCTGGGAGCTTCCTTTACAGATGATAGCCTGTTTGCCATGTTGGATGCAATTCTCTCCCCATCTGCTGATCTCAGTTATTTTGTTACTGTTGCCAAATCTGTCCATCTTTTCTTTCATAGTTTATACTGTCACTTCAATGTTAAAAGAACAAAATTGTGGTTTCTCCAAAGACCTGAACATGCACTGACATATTTTCAGCTATTTTCTGTTATCTGATACTTTGCTCACTCCCAATTAATTTTGATCAGGAAGTATTCACATGTGATATTTAATTTTTCTCAAAAGAATTCTAGATAAGAATCCTAAATTATTTAAAATATCTACTAATTCATCACTTTTTGGCAGTACTAGATTTGAACTCAGGGCCTGGGTACCCTTGAACTTACTAGGCTTGCTTGCTCAACTGGTACTTTACCATTTGAGCCATGCCCCAGCCTCATTTTTTTCTGGTTCATTGGAATTGGAGTCTTACAGACTTCTCTGCCCAGCCTGGTTTCAAACTATGATCTTCAGATCACATATTTATGAATATCAGTTGTACTACTAGCAATTCATTACCACTGCATTGCAGAGTTCAGACCATGCTATATTCCTCTCGCAATATCCCAAATCCCCTAGAACAAGTTCTTGCACTTAGTAGGAAGACAATTGTTGTTTATAAAATCAGTGTATGAATAGGGAAGTCTCAGAATTTCCACAGAGAATCTTAAATGTCACTCCTCTCAAAATGTGACCATGCTTCTCAACCTATTAAAATTTTTATAATGAACCACCCACAAAGACAATCTCGTATGAATACCCCTGTGTCCCCAAGTCTTTTGTGACCTATGGGTACAATTACCAAGTATGAGTCATTTTTCCAGCCCAGCTCCCACACAATGGGTATTTTTAATGCTCCAGGACTTCCTGATGTCAAGCTCTCAGGAAATGGGTTTTGCAATAATGGCTTCACCCTCCCATATTCTTTCACCACCACCACCACCACCACCACCACCACCACCACTGTACCACAGAATCCCAAAATAGCTGAACAGGTGTCCAAATACCTAGAATGACCCAGAAAACTCACAACTGGCTTCTGTTTCCTATCAAAGTCATGAAGTTAACTTCTTAGCTTTAGGAGTTCAAAAGGAATGTGTCTATGTACCAGACCTACCCATATTTATGCTCTATTTATATCAAGACACAATTTATTCTTAAGGCTGGTGACTGTCTCCACACATAGGAACTAAATCAGTATAACATAAAGGTCCAAAGTCTAGGATCCAAGATTCATGGCCTTGGAGACTAAATGATATCTTTGTCTCTGAGGTTATAGCTTCAGGTGAGTAAAGTTTAGCCTTTCAGAGCTTTAATATTCTTGTCCATCAAATGGAAAGAATCCAGATTTTTTTCCTCAATTGTTGAAAAAAATTAAATAATACTACCCACAGAAGCTGTTGAACACCAGGTCTAATACCCAGCGAATGTTCCAATAGTGACTATGGTATCAAGTTTTCCCTGCCGTCCCATCTAGCAATCTCTCTGAAATTGTTCATTACCCAACATTTATTGAAAACTTCCTACAAGTGCTAGGATCTCTTCACAACCCCAGCCCCCAAGGCTCGATCAATTCTAGGGAAAAGTCTGGCCACCTTCTGGGAAGCCAAACCAGCAAGGGAAACAGATGGTAAGAGAGTAGGGATGAGTGAGACTTGGGGAAAAGGTAAAAGCACCAGGTATACCCAGCTTCAAAGAAGCCATCACTCAAGGAGAGGAAGAGAGGTACTGACAAGGTGTGGTGACCTGGAATCCCCATGGTAAAAGTCTACAACCCATTGCAAAGGATGTGCTCTACATTTCAGACCATCTGACAAGTTTCCCAAGAGATTGAGTCCTTCCAAATAGCACAAGCAGACCAACCGCTCAAGAAGATGCCTTGGGGTGCCACTGTACTACATTTGCCCTGGAACTCAGATTCCAGCTGCAAAGGGTGTGATGCATGCATCCCTCAACCCCCCAACCTCTGACCCATGGAGAAGCACAAACAAAGCTTCCCCGGAAGGATTGCCTTCAAGACACACATAGGAGAATGAGGTCCTGCTGGCAGTGCTGGGAAACAGCCACAGTCCCCACACGTGGCCCTGGCAACTGGCCACTGGTTAGGCCTAGCTGAGAAAAAAAGAAAACAACCCTTATGTGAACATGGCATGGCATGAAAGCAGCCCCTTCTGAGAGGGGCTCATGCTCCAAGAAGGTTAAGGATCAGCAACAAAAAGATATTAACCTTTTTTTCTAAATGATATTTCACGGCCATCAAATGGCCATCACAGTCCTATCAATGAGCAGCTTGGCTACCCAGGCTTGTGGGAGATGCTCTAGCAAGTTAGACACATCAACTGCCCTGGGGGAGGAGTCTCTCTATTAACAAAGGGCAGCACATTGCATGACAAAATCCACCAATCGTCTGCACTTGGCTGAATTCTTCCTAGACCTCATAATGAGAATGTCATAATTGAGGGGGAAACAGAGCGCCACTGCTCGCATAAATCGTCAAGTAGGATTCGTTTATTGTACAAGAAGTCCTCTCATCTTCAAGAGTGTTGCTCTGAGTGATCATAAGCAGGTCACATCAGCCATGTGTTCTTTAGTTGCCTCATCTACAAACCTTTTCTATGCTTCTTTTTTCTTTCTTTCTTTTTTTCTTCTGTAGCCCAGGCTAGCCTCAAAATCATGATCCACCTGCTTCATCTCCCAAGTGCTAGAAGCCACTACAAACAGCCTATGAACTCGGTTTATGGGGCTATTTTGTGGTGCTGAATGTTCCTATTCTAATTTTATTTCTCTTGGAAACAAAAAAAAAATTAAATGGCAGTACTGGGGCTTGAACTCAGGACCTCACACTGGTTAGGCAGATGGTTTACCACTCATGCCACATCTCCAACCCCTTTTACATTTTAAAGTTACTTTTCAAATAGTTTCCCATTTATTGCTATAAAAGTCTAGACCAAATCCTACCTGTGCCTCTCATATACTGGTATACATATAAACTGGGCTTTATAGACATGAACTACCATGCCTGGCCTCTATTAATTGGCAGTATTGGGGTTTGAACTCAAGACTTGGATGCTATCCCTAAACATTTTTGCTCAAGGCTAGCTCTCTACCACTTCAGCCGAGTTCTGTTACTGGCTTTTGGTAGTTAACTGGAAATAAGAGCCGCACAGGCTTTCTTGCCCAAGCTGGCTTTGAACTGTGATCCTCAGATCTCAACCTCCTGAGTAGATAGACTAACAGGCATAATCCACTGATACCTAGCTCAAATTTTTTATTCAAGATTTAGATGCATTCAAGAGAGTACAAAATAAGATACAGTATTCTTACACTTTTCAAGGGCTGATATTTATTCTCTCCCCATACCAGTATCAGACAAAGGTTTTATTTTAGATGAAAAAGCTAGATGGTCAAAGGCACAGAGAATATGTCAGTGGAATCATTCTCTCTTGAACTCAGAAGTCCTGACTCTCACTATTTACTCTGGTGATCCAGGCTGCAGAGCATTCTACCTTAAGGAACTCATATGGTGGCTCTTTCTCATTGAGGGCAGTATGGCCGCATAAGGGACAGGTGAAGGAAGAAGCAGTCATCTAAGAAGAGATTTTTAGGTCAGTAATGACTGCCCAAACATGACTGAAAAATAATAATTGCCTCTGATCTTCAAGACTTGTTGTAGTTTGATCTCTACAATATATTGAGCACTTACTATATGTCAAGGATTGCAGAGTCTAACATGGATTGTTCCATTTAATTCTCAAAACAGGCAAGGCAATGATTAACTTTATTACTCCATTTCATCAGAAAAGAACCTGACATTCAAGGAGATGCTATTTCTCCCAAGTTATGCACAGAAAGTGGCAGAATTAGGACTGGAAGACAAGCTCCCAGTTTCCACTATGTTATTTGGGTTCCCACAGGTACTTTTGCCTTCCTTGGCAACTCTGCCCTCATCATGCCCCAGGAAAATCCACACTCCCTCCTCCTTCCCCAGCCAGATGGCATGCTCCATTCCTGCCTCCGTTGGTTCAGCATTAAACTGGACGTGGTGTCCACCCTCCACTATTCAAATCCACTCTTCAAGGCCCAAGCCTTCTAGCTATTCTCTCACACCCTGGAAACCTTCACCACTGAGTTACTTTTACCATGATCTCTATTCCATATAACCCGTTCTTTACTGTTTCCTAAACCACCTATCATATTCATTTATTCAGTCAGATACACACTCATTGGCTTTTTTCCTCAGACAATTACCAAATATTAAAGAGTACAAAATATGCTGCTATCTGTTCTCCTATTATCATAGTATGAAATTTATGAATCAATATTATAGCCCTGTATAGGAGATATGAAAATGATATCTTATGTATGAGAACCACATTTTCATACTGTGATATTAGGAACTGTGTGTATGTAAATGAATGGGACCTGTATGTGTATGTGACAAACACATATTGTGATAAAACAAATACCTTAGCTAAAAAACATCCTTCTTCATCTTGTATTAAGCAAGCACCCAGGTGAGCATGCAACACACCCTCCTAGAAAATGAGCTAAGTTCTCAGGCCAGTCTTCAGCCTAACATGTTGACAACCTTGGGAGAGAAGACTTTAATTGCAATCCTAAGGTAATATTTGTCCCTACTCCCTTTAGATTGCTAATTTAGAGTCAGAACTTGCCGAACAGGTTCTACAGGGTCCTCTGTCTGTCTGCTGAGCCAGGAACAAGAAGGGATAGTCCCTGGTTGACTCAAGTATAAACAGTCCCCTCCCCAAGGTCAAACTGGAGGACACTTCACAGCCCTGGGAGGCAGAGGCAGAGGGGTAGTCTGGAAGATGTGACAAATGAGAGAAGCAGGCTGCAACCCAGACCATGTCAGATGCATATACGAAAGAAAAATGATGAGGAAAGAGTATCACTGAGGATCCTGCTTACACTTGATGGCCCCCAGGTCTGTTTTGGCAAATCATTAAAAACAAAGTCAGACTTGTAACTTTTACTTTATCTGACTGCCACTACCTGCAATATTTTTTTCTGCCATCATATGAACATCATTTGAAATTCCAAAAGGCACAAACATGACCAGTAAGCTAGCTATTAACAAAGGACGTGAGGCTGCTAGCCCGAGCTATTCTTGTCCAAACTCACAATCTCTAGTCCTTCCAGATTACTGGAAGATATTAGGCACTGCTTTGCTGTAGCCATGGGGCCACAATATGGGAGAAAGATCAGGTTCTATCTCTAGAAGCCTGCCGTCTGGAGAGAATGATATACATGTTCCCACACACCACACACAAGAAAGCCAGCTGAACAAATCTATATTTAAGGTTATTGTCACTTAACCCTTTCTTTATATGACTTAATAAAACTGTCTATAATAATGAAATAAGCATAAAATAAGTACATTTTTTTCCAGGTTCAGTGGCTCATGTCTTTAACCACAGCTGCTTAAGAGGCAGAGATATGAAAGGTTTGAGGTTCAAGGCCAACCCAGGTAAAAAGTTAACCAGATTCCCATCTTAATCTAGATACAAGGCATGGTTGCAGGTAGGAGAGGGTAGGAGGATCATTATCTGAGGCTGACTCTGGGCAAAATTATGATATCCTATCTGAAAAATAACCCAAAATAAAGAGCGCTTGGGGAATAGTTTAAATGTCTAGCAAGTACAGGCCCTGAGTTCAAAAATCTAGTCTTATCGTTAGATGATAGATAGATAGATAGATAGATAGATAGATAGACAGACAGACAGATTCATTTTTAGACTACCACATTAACTTTTTTCTTAATACTGGGGTTTGAACACAGGGCCTGAGCACTGTTCCTGAGCTTTTTGGCTCAAGACCAGTGTTCTACCACTTGGCTTTTTGGTGATTAATTGAAGATAGAGTCTCACAGACTTTCCTGCCCTAGTTGGCTTCAAGCCATGATTTTCAGATCTCAGCCTTCTGAATAGCTAGAATTACAGGAAGTAAGTCACCAGTACCCTGTTCACGTTAACTTTTAAAAAATTTACAGAAGCCTGAAAACCGTAAATATATCAAACCAGAATCTCTGGAATTGAATCCTCCAAAGCCATATTTCAGTAAGTTCTGAATGTGACACTTATGTAACAGCTAGCTTTGAATTGTTCTTCTGAACTGAGTAGCCAGATTTGGGAAATCAGAGTCTGGAGACATTATCATGTAGACTTACAGAACTGTGCAGAGAACTGTTAAAGTTGGTTCTTGAACCTTTATCTGTGGCTCTCCAAAGCTGATCCGGCACCTGGAACTTGGTAGGTATTTGGAAGACGTTCAGTGAATAGAAAGTAACTTACAGGGTGATAACAGAGCTTTTGGTAGACTGAAATACATAAGAGGACTTGGAGACTGAGTTTTAGCTTGGAAAAAATAAAGCTAAGAAGCATGTTCTATATATCAAAGAACCATGAACAGCAGCTTTCCTGTCCCCACTCCCACCCTCCCATATTGCTAGAGGACTAGCAGCCAGATCAAGAAAAGCATTATTTTGGAACCACTGCATGACTGAGGCTCCCTTAGCTTTGCTGAATTCACGTTGCCTAAACCTTTCCTTGTCTGGGAGTAGATCTTTTGTGCTAAGTAGACAGGGTTACTGTCCTATAAACCTAGTTTCTGTCATTAGCTTTGGCTGTTGACACTTGCAATGATTAGAGGAGGTTGAGAACAGTGGATCTGTGCAGTCTGTGGGGAAGTGTATGGAACATAAACACTGCATCTCATTACAAAGTACTGAACATGCAAAACATCCTGGTCCAAATGCTGTGATTAGATAAGCACCTGTGACGCACATTAACTTCAAAGGGAAATTGAAGGCAAATCTGAGTCCATATGCCACCTATCCTCATACTTCAGCTGGTCAGATGACCTCTATTTTTGCATCAAGTTAATTTCTGAAAGAGCTTACATGATAGTTATTGCTGCCGACTTTTCATAATTACCCTGGGCTGGCTTCCTCAAACATCTTGGGCAGGACATTCTCCACCTGCAGTTTTTCAGGGTTTCAAAAGCTTTGGCCACCCCGTGAATGTATCCTTCTGAAAGACTGATCCCTTTAAATGGCTCCAAGTGACAGTCATATGCTTCTCCACAAAAGAGAATAAAATGTAATGTTACCTATCTAACCACAAACACAAAGATACATGTGTTTGGTGGAAAGGCAAGAATAGGTCCTAACGCAGCCAGCAGAACAAGGTTTACCCTGAGGACTGAGGAGATGGGTAGAGTCTGGAGCAAACAGAGTCAAATCCTGCATCTCATTCTGTGACAGTCTACTGCAAGTTGCCCTGCATAGCTGCTCACATGTGGCTCTAGAGGTCAGTGGTTCAAGGCTCGAAGTACCTGACAAAGAACCACATTCAAACACTTCGCTGTGTACTGAAGCTACCGTGACAGTGACAGTGACTCCCCAGGCTGTGATTCATTTGAACAGATGGTCCTATCCAGTCAGGGAGCAGCTTGGGCTCAGCTGTAAGAATGCCAGAGTATGGGAAATGAGTTCAAGGTTCTGAACTCAGGGTTCAATAGCTCTCTGAGTAAGTCTTTTACCAGTCAGGTGTAGAAGGTCCTAGAGACCCATATGAGAGTTCAGCTCCCTCAAATATCTAAACTGTGATAGAAATTTGTCACTGGGAGGAGGATCACAGGCTACAGAACCAAACAGGATGACA
This sequence comes from Dipodomys spectabilis, assembly GCF_019054845.1. Lineage (NCBI taxonomy): Eukaryota > Metazoa > Chordata > Mammalia > Rodentia > Heteromyidae > Dipodomys > Dipodomys spectabilis. The sequence continues at coordinate 6,118,160 of NW_024870840.1, forward strand.
GCTGAAGGAAAAAGGCCTCCAGTGAGCCCAAAAGATCTCCCCATACACCAGATGATAAGAAAAATGAACTGCAACCTTCCAGACAAAAATGAATGTTTTTCTCCCTCTCTTCCCGGCAACCTGTGGTTGATGTAGAGCTGAGAGCTACTGTGAATAAACTACAAAGGAAGCCACCTCCTAGCTTCAGAGAAGCAAAGTGGTTGCTCATAAATGGAGGTAGTTAGAGGGTTGTAAACGTTTATACAACTCTGACATTGATGCAATAATGGATTTTTTTAGCTAAGAGATTTTTAAATAGCATTAGATGGTGGGAAGACTTTCCCCTTGGATCAGATTTATCTAGGAGAACCCTGGTAGTTTGTGAGGTGCTAAGAAATTAATTAACCAGAGCAACACAACAGGCAAGGAATGAACCATGTTGTGTCATATATGTTAGATATTGACCTCTAAGGTGATTTTTCCCTATAAATATATTTTGAGGGCAGTACTGGGGTTTAAATTAGTAGACTCACATTTACTAGGCAAGTACTCTACCAACTGAGCCAGGCCCCACCCCTGTTTGTTTTATTTTGTTATTCAGAAAGGATCACCACTCACTTTTGCCTGGGACCACAATCCTTCTATATCTACCTCCAAAGTAGCTAAGAAAACCAGCATGTGGGCTGGGAAGGTGGCTCAGTGGTAGAGCGCTTGCCTTGCATGCATGAGGCCCTGGGTTTGATTCCTCAGCACCACATAAGCAAAAAAGAAAAAAGCCGGAAGTGGCACTGTGGCTCAAGTGGTAGAGCGCTAGCCTTGAGCTGAAGAGCTGAGGGACAGCACCCAGGCCCAGAGTTCAGGCCCCACGACAGACCCCCCACACACACAAAAAAAGAAAGAAAACCAGCATGTGCTACCATATCCAGTTTATTTGTTGAATGCTAATTTTTTTTTGCCTGATCTGGCCTTGTACTTCAATCCTTCTATCTCTACCTCCTGAGTAGCAAGTGGGATGAGAGGTATGTGCCACTGTACCCAACCCTATGGAAATATTTTTTATATAAGTAACACTTCAAATCAGAGATTCTAGTACAAAGGAGATTCCTTCATGTGACAGATGGGGTCCAGGGCTGAAGTGGCATGTTGTGAGATGGGATAGCAACAGAGGAAAGGGAAGGGAAGTGAAAGGCTCTGTGTATGAGGCTAGTCTGGCATGAAACAAGACTTTTAAGCATTTGTGATGAATTGCACAGGCATCTACTGGTCATTAGCAAATAGGCAAGACAACATGCCAGACACTGGAGAGAGTTTAAGTATATAGAGGTACCCGAATGTTTCCAGCAACTGGTTGAGATATGGGGAAAAAATTGTACCACAAATTTTATGGATATAATACAAGTACTGAAGCATTAATGCCAGCTAGGAGCTTGCTACAAATGTAGGTTCCAAGGCTGTATTCTGGAGTCCCAAGGTGGGCGCACTGTATCATGAGCCCTAGGTGATTTGTATGCACATTGGGAAACACTGATTTGAATAAAGACATCAAGGACTTCAGGAAAAAAGAAGAGCATTCTTTCTTAGACACCAATGGCATGTTCATGATAGCTTATAAGATATAAGAGCTTCAGAGATTCTCATGTTGGAACCCATGAGAGGAGAAAAAAAAAGAATTATAGGATCAAAAGTTGAGAAGAGTTTCTGAACTTCAACAATATTTCTCAAGTACACTTGGAGATGGTAGGTAGACCTGTGTTGAAAGCATTTAAATACTAGTTATGATAATCTTGTAAAAGAAATTACAAAGGTAGTTATGGTTCAACTATGTAATGTAAATAGCCATAATTTCTTTATTACATAATTACACAAAGGAGTTCAATACAAGGTGTGTGGGAAATTTTAAATGAAAATAAAAATAATCTTTTTAAGGGCTGGGAAAGTGGTTTGGTGGTAGAGTGCTTGCCTAGCATGCATGAAGCCTTGGTTTGAAGCACATAAACAGAAAAAGCCAGAAGTAGCCCTGTGGCTCAAGTGGAAGAGTGCTAGCCTTGAGCAAAAGAAACTCAGAGACAGTCCCCAAGCCCTGAGTTTGAGCCCCAAGACTGGCAAAAATAATAATATTAGTAGTAGCAGTAGTATTTATACTACTATAAGTACAGTAGTATTTATACTACTGCTACTACTACTACTAATAATAATCTTTTTAAATCCTTGGTAGAATTGCTGGGACCTTAGACATAAAAGTAGTTCCTTTTCTCTCCCATCAGTGTTCTTAGGTTGCCTATATCTATGGTTTTGATCAGAATAGTGACCTAGGCAGCCAATGGATGAGGATTCCAAGAAAGACTTCAATTTTGGGTAGAATTAATGGAAGTGGACATCAGAAAGCAAGTAGAAATTCAGCTCACCAAGAGGCAGAAGGTGGGTGAAGATTAGTAGGAACCTTTGCTCAAAGTACATGCCTCTGTTTGGGGCCTTACATATGTGAGTCAACTTCAAACCTTCCTCTTTAGTTCTGATTCATAGAGCCCTGGCTCACTGCCCCATAGATACCACTTGCTGGACACAGGAGATTTTGTGCCTGATTGTAATTTGGCCTGTCCTCTGCTCTGTGATTGTACTTTCTTCCATAATTGACGAAGTATGATAGTATTTATGATGGCTAATTGTTTTCTATACCAGATCATCAAGGTCTACAACCACTCTATTATTCCCATCTTACCATCAGCTCACAGATAAGGAAAATGCATTAAAGGGCTAGGAGTATAGCTAGGCAGTAGAGCTCTAGCCTAACAGGAATTAAAAAAAGAGAGAAGGGAGGGAGGGGCAGGAGGGAAGGAAAGAAGGTAGGAGAAAAGGAAGGAAAGGAGGGAGGGAGAGAAGGAGGGAAGGAAAGAAGGTAGGAGAAAAGGAAGGAAAGGAGGGAGGGAGAGAAGGAGGGAAGGAAAGAAGGTAGGAGAAAAGGAAAGGAAGGAGTAAGAGAGGGAAGGAGGTAAGAAGGGAGAAAGGTAGGAAGGAAGAAGGAGGAAGGGAGAGAGGAAAAAACACATTGACAGAATGTGGCCTTAAATAATAAGGTCACCCCATTAGTAAGAGGTAATGCTGGGATTTGAATCCCTGCATTGGATTCCATGCTCTTAAGCAGACAGATCCTGTTCTACAGTATGGTATTAACATCTTACTCTGAGGATAGACGTAGTTCAGAAAAGTGACCTGTTTCATGAACACCAGCTCTTCTCTGATGTATGACTCAACTGTGATGGATATGTAGTCTTAACCACTTGGGTCAAAAGGTCATGACTATAATTTTTAGGACTGGCCTTTAGATTAGTCACGCTTTGTGTACGGCCTTATTACACTAACACTTGTGTTCATCAGGAACCTAGAGCTGTGCTGTAAGAAGTCTTTAGAAGACAATTATTGTGGGTTTAGAATAACTTTTCAAAAGTGGATAGGTGGGTGAAGAAAAGTTCCAAAAAGAAAAATGGGTGAGCCAGAAACTGGAAGAACTGTGATTAAAGAAGATAGCAAAGGCAAGAGGGTAGTGGGACCGTTGTACGTGGAGCCAAACGGGTTTGCTTGCTTCAGATGGAGTGAATGTCCAGTGTGCTAAGGCTGGAACGTCAGATTATCTATTGAGTCTGCAGCCTCTGTGTGATAAAGGCTGAGACCCTCCGGCACAGTCACAGCAAGATGCCAACCCTAAGTCCAGATTAACCCACAGGAGCATACTTCATTGCCCTAGAAAGAAAAGACACCATTGAAAGCTCGAAAGCTGTAAGAAGACAATCTGTAATGCTCACTTCATGAATGCATTCTCTGCTCACTCATTTCATTCCACAAATATTCATGGGGCATGGTGACCTCAGGATGCACAGTGATGTGGTCACAAAGCCCAGGGGTTGTTCAGGAGAGGTAGTGTTAGGAAGTGGGCAGGGTAGATGCAGCCAATTTACCTTAGCTGGAGTGGGAGAAGATGAGTTTATTTAGCTATTTTAGAGGCCAAATTATTCAGGAGACTTTCAGTTTCCATCTGAGCCCCAGTCCCAGGGGCAGGTGCCTTCCAGATATGCAGAATTCACAACCACACAGTGATTCATTTCCAGTTGGTGATCTAAGAAATCCCCAGCCACTAGCTGACACTTTTCCTACAGCCCTCCTGCCTCATTCGCCCCCATCCCCTCCAAGATGACCTGGTCTCCTTCTTCACTGAGATTTAGGCCAACCGAGAAAAGCTTTTCCTTCTCCTGGCAATTTCTCTCCATCTTTATTCTCTCTGTTTGGAAAGTACTGCCTCTTCATTCCAGAGCGACGACCTACTTCCACCTGACTACTTGCTCCCTTTCTCCTTCCATCCCTTGACACTTGTCCCACCCAACCATGCTCTCTGTTGTTATTTAATTTCCCCCTCACTCCAACCAACAGTTTGTTCAAGTTTCCTTCTCCTGAAACAGACTTCACATCCAGTCCTGCTTAACTTTTCAGCCAATCTCCAATCCTCTAGACTTTCCAAGAAGTGGAGAGGCAGCAGATTTTATCTCCTAGAAGCTTCTTGCACTAGAACCCTCTTTATCAATCAAGATGGCTCCCATCTTTCCTTTGAGTATGTGGCCTTTTAACACCACCACCACACCATTTTGAGAAATTCTCTGACACTCTACTGGCCTCCAGACAACATATCTGCCATGTTTCTAGACCCTAAATATTCCTCCTTAGACTTCCCTGGGAAGCCCAGTTTTGAGCCTGTCTGTAGTGCTAACCCTAATTCAGGCAGAAGAGACTTCAAAGTAACTAGCTCCACCTGCCTAGATCCAGCATTCTCCACAGTTGCTGTTGCTCCAAGCCCAAGTGCATCTCTGACTGGAACCATCTTGCTTCACCAGGAAGACTGGTTTGGGCTCCAACACTAGTCTGGTTTTATTTCCATGCATCCTCTTCACTAAACCTTAATTAGATACCTGGCTCTGTAGCACACATTTCCTACACATGCCCTTCTTTTCTACTCAGAGCAACTTGATGCTGGTGAGCAATACACAGTCAGTAGACCCATGTTACAGAAGGGTCAAAAAATTTGCCTGAAGTCACAAAGGTATTCATTAGTAGAACCAGGACCCAAACTGGGCATTATAACTCAAGAGCCTTTGCTTGATCAATAGATAAATAACTGTAACTTTTAATTGAACAGAGAGTAGAAATTGCACTTGCCTAGACATGTGTGTATGTGTATGTATGTATGTGGAGAGAGACAGAGAAACAGAGAGAAAATGAGCATGATAAATGGTGGGAAAGCTTTCTGAGACCCTGCTGCTCATGCCAGATTTTCTGGTCCTGATTAGCTGCTGTCTGGCTGCCAGGAACTGTTATTATCGCTCTCTACTGTGCCTGTCACTGGGCCTGTGGGGACTTGTCCTTCCTTCCTTCCTGCTCTCAACCCGCTGATGTTGACAGCTAAGCTGGAAAATTGCATGCTGGCTGCAGCCATGTTTACCCTATGCATGTGTACGTGCTGGTGTGCACTTCCTGCCTGATACCCCCTCTGTCCAGTACCTGAGGGTTCGCAATGAGTTGGTTAGATTCTGGGCCCAGGCCTTTCACGGTCTCTTCTGTCCCTACATAGGCAACTGCACTCCTTTTCAGTTCACCATTCTCTTGGAGTGTTAGCCTGGCTCTCCTAACAGTTTGTCCTTCACACTCTGCTGCTCTCCGTTAATTCTGTGTTGACGCTCTTCCTGGCTCCTTCCTTATGCTATGCTGGATTAGATTTAATGACACACCTGTCTTGTTAACCTCTTCTAACAACCGATTTCTTTTAAAACATTTTAATATTTCTTGTGTTGAACTGAATAATTAGAATATACTTCTGTAAAACAAGAATAGTACCCAAATAGTTTTACTCAAGTCAGTAAATCCCAAGAAGGAGAAACCTACCATAAGAATAAAGATCTGGATCAAAACAATAGTCAAAACCCAATATTTTTCCAAGTGCCAGATAAACTGGATCCTCAGTGCCCTGCAAGATGATTTCTGTGACTTGCTAAAAGCCACACAAACCTCACAGGTTCAGATTTCAAATCCATCGTCCTCAAAAATGCTCTTTAATGCACAGATGTGTTTCAGTACCATCTGGATCCTGTGAAAATTTCCAGCAGAAATTCTGAGAATAAACATCTCTAAACAGAAACCCTGAACAAGGAAAACCAAGAACCGGTGACTGCTGACTTCTCTTTCACGGTAGAAGTCTTAGTTCTTTCTTCTGCTCTCATGTGAAAAATGACCAGGAGAGCAGTGGGGATTTCCAAGGGAGGAGCAAAGAGGTAAAGAACATAGGAAACAAAATTTTGCTAGCCATTCTTCAGGAAAGACGTTCTTCCTCCAGCTAGAACAATGCTAACTGCACATTCGTTTGTATAAAAGGGTATGTTTGACATGTATAAAAACCCGGTTCTTCTAGTGTGAAAATAAATATGCAGCACATAAACTACTTATGAGTATGAACGTTTTGAGGATATTAGTTCATCCAGGATGATGTAACCACTTGGGGAGAAGCATTTCCCTTGACACAAAATGTGTATAGGGAAAATGGACTTCCCTCTAGGGTCTAAATGCCATATTTAGTGTGGCATAAATAGCACAATAGAGAAATGAGAATTTCTCCCCTTGCTGAGTGGGCATACTTCAGCCAACTGACTTGTCCCTCTGAAGTGAGGAAACATTTTGTTCCCAGATCTTGGGAATAACAAGCCACATCCATTGCGAGTTTTGGATAGCATTGTTCTTGGGAATAAGAAAACAACCTCTTTAAAGGCCAGAACTGTCACAGTTTTAATGTTTTATAGGTTGATGGCTTTTTTTTTAAAGAAATATTTGTCCAATGCCTTCTATGTGCTGGGAACCATTCCAAGTTCAAAATATCCCCTTGCTGCCACTTTCCACAGAATGCTCAGTGCTCCTGCTGGAAGGTTAATTGTATCACATGACATCACTCCCCAGCTTCAAAGCTTTTCCTTGGCTTCCCTCTACACACAGAAGACATCCCATATCCAAACTCGTTTCTGGGCTGTTGGAGACCTGGCCTGGCTTGGCTCAGCATCATTTGCCTGCTCCACACTGGGTTCCATTCCAGCCACATAGCTTCCTCATATCCTTGAAAATTCAGGGCTTCTTCTTACCTCCTGGGCCTTCTACCTGCTGCACATCCTCCTCCACAGCAACATTCTCTCCTTCATATGGCTGGTACTTTCTCCTCTACGAGATCTCCACCCAAATATCACTGCTTTCCTCAAGTAACTAAAAGTAGAACTATCATAATATGATTTAGGTATTGCACCTCTGGGTGTATACCCCAAGGGATGTAATTCAGCAATACTGTAGAAATATCTGCACATTCATGTTTGTCACAGAACTATTCACGATGGCCCAGTTATGGAATGAGCAGGAATGCCAACCAAAAAATTAATAAGTAAAGAAAATATTATAGAGAGATCGGAATCATAAAGAAGAATGAAATTACAACATTCACAGGAAAATGGATGGAACTGGAGATCATCGTGTCAAACAAAATAACCCTGTCTCACAAAGAGAAGTATCACATGTTTTCTCTCATATGTGGAATTTAGAGGGGAAAAGGAAGAAAATGACATGAAAGTAAAGGGTAACTATAGGGATGTGGAAAGAGAAGGGGAAATGAAGCAGGGTAATAGAAGGGATGGATATGATTTCTGTGCCTTATAAGCAAAACGTCAGAACAAACTCATTACTTCACACACTGAATACAGGACAATAAAAACATACAAATAACGTAACAACAACAACAACAACAATCATCTCCTAGAGCTTGGCACCAGTGTAATCCTCGCTATTCAGGAAGCTGAGATCTAGAGGATAACAGTTCGTAGCCAGCCCAGGGAGAAAATCCCATGAGACTTCATCTCCAAAATATCTAGCAAAATAAATAGGCTGGGCCTGGAGATATGATAGAGGGCCAGCTGTGAGTAAGCAAGCCAAATAAGATCCTAAATTTAAACCCTGGTACTGATAAACAAAAAAGGAAGAAAGAGAAGGAGGAAGAGAAAAGATGAAGATGAAGAAGAAGGAGGAGGAGGAAGAGGAGATCACATCCTGGGAGGAAGTTGTACAACACCACATAAACAGCACAGGCTTGTTGGAAATTACTTGAAGTATTCATACTTTATTTCCCCAGCCAGTTCTGTGAAGTTCCCACAGGAAAGGCATATGTCCTAGGCTAGGGAATACAAAAGAAAGAGAGAATTTTTGAGAAGAAGATAATGAAGTAAAATTTTAATATATTGATTTTTATACAGTTCTGGTATATCCATTTAGAAAGGTCGACTGAGTATGAATATGAATATGAATGTCAGAAGAGAGGCTTCAGCTAAAATCATTTATTTGGAACTCATCCTGTGTGTTTAGTTATTACTAACAAGTTGGGTGCATGCACTCCTTCAAGGACTTGGTCATTATAAGAGAAGACAAGGACACAGTAATGCTGCATGAAGGGGACAAGATGGAAGTGTGTCAGTGTTTACCACTGGGTCATTGTGGATGGCAAGAAAGCTTACATTTCCAAACGAGGATAGAGAATGGTCAGTGGTGGAAAATGTGACAAAGAATCCAATACTTGAAAAATGCCCATTTGCATCTGGCAGTTGAGCCTTAAAGAACAATTTCGCCTGAGTGATTAAACCAGCTGCCTGACTGAGAGCGACCAAAAACGGACTTCACTGGAAGTGTAATTAGAGAGAACAAGTTAAGACAATGCTCCTGAGAAGCTTAGCTTTGATGACAAGAAGAAACATAGGCTAGTACTTAAATCGGTACTTCCATGGGAAGTGAATTTTATTACTCAAAACTAGATTGTTAGTTGTATACTTGAAATATTTATAATTTATTGTCTGCTAATTATGCTTCAATAAAGTGATGCTTCATAAAAGCATATTTTATAATTTTACAAAGTATTAAAACTTTCTCATTTGAGAAATTTCAAGTTTATTACAGCCAATTGAGGTAATTCTTAATACATGAAGGACAAAATCTAGATTAAAGAAAAGCTAGAAATATATAAACTCATATTCTTGATTTACAAATAATAGTAAGCAATAGCAAAGATGATCTTTGCCTATAGTGGGAAACAGGAAGGCATTATGGCTGGAATATGGACCAGAGAGAGAAAGGACTGAAATTATGGCCATTGTTTGTAGATTACTATACACTTATCTATAAGCCTAGACGTTGGTCCAGGTCATAGCCCACATTAAGGCCAATGAAAGCCAAATTAAGGCCTTTAGAAAAGGCTCAATAAGTGTTCTGAGCAGATAAATATCTGTAATGTCTCCAAACCTTCATTTAGGGTCATGATGGGAAAACAATATAGGACAACAGATAAAGAAAGGAGAGCAACATGTAAATTAAATGTCTGACCTTTTCCAAAAGGATCAGCAATTGCCTTACCAGTGTCCTAAATATGAGTGAGTAAAAATGCCAAACTTTAAACAATTGTTCAATAGCGGATACGTTAAAAAAAAAAAAAAAGCCAAGTCTCAACAAAAGAGAATAGTAACAGAGAATGCTTTTATTCTTTCAAAATACATCCATCTAGAATTTTCTCTACTTGGGATATAGAAAGTCAACAGACTAAACAGCAATCCTTGATATTTTTTAAGTCTTAGAAGACAGACCATGGTACAGTTAAAATGCCCTAAACATTTATAGCTTGACAACAGTCACTAATAAGAAGTCTCTGAAGTATTACCTAATTGCAATGTACTAAGAAGAGCATATGTTTTAGTCAGTCATCTGAGTTAACAAATATCTTTACCACATGCTTTTGTGTGTGACCTTGAGCAGCTTTCTTAACCTCTATTTTCAGTTACCTTTTCTAAAACAGTGTAGATAATAAATGCTTTAGAATTTAGCAGGGACTAAATGAAATTATGTGCAAAAGTACCTAGCAATGAGTGACACATTGAGTAGGTAGGTGTTCAGTCAATGCTAGTCCTGTGTGCATTTTGTCTCCACTCACTTGACACCCAAAGATCTGGGGTTTGTTTACTCTGATAAGCCTGTCTCTTCTCTCACGTCCATTTGTGGCAATCTAGTCATCAACTTCTTTGTCATCCAGTCCCAACCTACCATTTTGTTGAACTCAGTCCCAGGACTCTGGGATCTGAAGATTACTGTTGGACTGTGAAGAATTGTGGACCAGATCCAGTGCTACAGAACATAATAATTCTATCCATTAAAAAATTCAAACTATGTAGTTATTTTATGGAGTGCAATATGTATCCCAAAGTTTATAACAACAATACCAAATGTCATATTCTAATAATCAAAAATCATCCCCAAATTACTCATGTCCTCATAGAAATGAATTGTTACATTAAATGTTAAAACACATACTGCTTTTGAATCTAAAGTTCTCTCCAAAAATCCCCATAATTACAATTTCAATCCACTGAAAGTTCTTCAAAGAAAGACAGAATCCTTATTTTCACAGAATTAGACTTTCTTCCTTTGATATTCGTGTGTGTGTGTGTGTGTGTGTGTGTGTGAGAGAGAGAGAGAGAGAGAGAGAGAGAGAGTGTTAGTCCTGGGGCTTGAACTCAGGATCTATCCCTGAATATATTTTGCTCAAAGCTATCACTCTACCACTTGAGCCACCGCTCTACTTCTGGCTATTTGAGGTTAATTGGAGGTAAGAGTCTCCTGGACTTATCTACCCAGACTGGCTTTGAACCAAGATCCTCATATCTCAGGGCTCCCGAGCAGCTAGGATTAAGATATGAACCATCAGCTCCCAGCTCTTCTGATGCTCTTTATCCAACACCCTTCCCCATTTCTATAACTTCAAACATTTTTTTTTGTTTTTGGGGTTTTTTTGGGGGGGGTTGTGGTGCTTGAACTCTGGGCCTTGACTGCTGTCCCTGAGCTCTTCGGCTCAAGGTAAGTGCTCTACCACTTGAGCCACAGCACCACTTCCGGTGTTCTGGTGGTAAATTGCAGATAAGAGTCTCACAGACTTTTCTACCTGGGCTGGGTTTGAACCGCAAGCCTTAGATCTCAGCCTCCTGAGTAGCTAGGATTACAGGTGTGAGCCACCAATGCCTAGCTTCAACTTCAAACTTTCTGATCTATCAAAATTAAAAGAACAAAACACTTTTACAAAGTCCTAGAGTCTCAAATTTGCTTGTATTTATTTTGTCATATACACATCCTAACAAGTCATCCAAAAGCATTTTAAAAGAATATAAGGAAACACAGCTAAATAATACTTCCTGTGTCATGAGTCTTGCTCTTCCCAACATTTAAGAATATCTTCCCAAATATCACTGGGACAAATCTATAGCATTTCTGCAAGATCAATCTAGAAATCAGGCATGTCTTTTCGCTGACAGCCATTGCTTTCTCTTCACCCTCCATTATAAACTTAGCAATGTCCAGTTTGATTAAGGCAATGTTTCTATGCTCTTGATTTAACTTCAACTACAACCTTTCAGTGAAGGTTAGTCTAGGGAGCTTATAAAGCATGCTTGAAAAATAAATCTACTTTTTGTTTTGAGTCCTGGTGAGTATTACAAATAACCAGAGTACATTGTTTATGTGCCTTAAGCCTAAAGATTACATCTTTTCCTTAAAGATTTAGCAAGAGGCACCCAGTTAGAATTGTAGTGAATAGCATTTGCTAAGCATACTACACCCAAAAGACAAACAGCAACTGGATTACTGTGCCCCAGCTCACCTATTGGTCAATGCTGATGTTACAGTTCCTCATTCACATAAATCTCTTAACCCAGGGGAATTCACATCCAACTCATTCATCATCCAAAAGAGCTCTGAAGTGGAAACTAACAGATAGATGGGCATGAATAGACTCAAAATATTTTCTTGATTTTTGATTCCAGGATTCATTTTTGGTTCATATATATAATACCCAGTCAAGAAATGCATGTTGGGGCTGGGAATGTGGCTTAGTAGTAGTATACTTGCCTAGCATGCATGAGGCACTGGGTTTGATTCCTCAGTGCAACATAAACAAAGTAATAATAATAATAAGAGATGCATGTGGGCCATCTCCAGCTAACTCTAAGCCTCTGTTGCTCAGTAATCAGCACATGAACTTCATGGAAATATAAATAGAGAAAGAAATATGAGGCCTCCCTCAAAGTGACTTTTAATCAAACTAGTCTGAGGAAGCTAATTCACATAAATAACTCCTAGAGATATGAGGTAGAGAAATGCATATCAACTGTGCAGCTAAGTGCCAGTCTTGTGAGCCAAGTACATGCAAGGAGATGCGGAGAGGAAACCATGCTAGGTGTCTGACTCAGGAACTAAAGCCTTCTATGATTCTTAATGTATCCTATTTCCTTTCACAGATTAGCACTACAAAATGCCTTAAAAACACAATACGTTTTGTGATATTAGTAGTTTCTTAACACAGCTTACTAAAGTACTTTCATTCCTTAAAGACAGAAAACAGACAATCAAAAATGTACACAAAGTGTAGATTTTAATCTACAGAATATTCCATTGGCTGAAATATTGAACTAGAATATTATTAGTCATAAGAGAGGGCAAATATGAAAAAGAAATACACTTTACATCATAATCACAGGTCCATTAAAACAGTAAATTATATTTTTTTCTTTCTCCTTGCTTTTTAAAAAAAGTAATTTTATCTCAACCCTAATACTAGTTAAACCACAAAACCTTTTATAGTGATGAAATAAAAACTTTGCTCTAGGGGCTGGGAAGATGGCTCAGTGGTAGAGCGCTTGCCTTGCATGCCTTAGGCCTTGGGTTCGATTCCTCAGCACCACATAAGCAAAATGAAAAAAGCTGGAAGTGGCGCTGTGGCTCAAGTGGTAGAGCGCTAGCCTTGAGCTGAAAAGCTGAGGGACAGTGTCCAGGCCCAGAGTTCAGGCCCCACAACCGGACCCCAAAAAAAAAAACTTTGCTCTGGATAGTGGAGTTTGGATCTATATACTGTGTGAAATTATACACTATTTCAGGATGTGCAGTTCTGCCATTTGTATCCTGCAGTGAACTTGAACCAGTCTATGACTCATTGTACCTGTTTTCCTAGTGGTAAGAAATGTGACTGAATGGGATAGAGCAGAGATTGTCAATTAGTAAAGGGAGATTTTTATTATTATTATTTTTTTTTTTTTTGCTATTCCCAGGGTTGTGGGTCTTGAACCTGCTTGGCTTACTTGCTCAGTTGGTGTTCTACCTCTTGAGTCATGCCTCCAGTCCTGCTTGTTTTGCTAGTTTTTTAGAGATGGAGGCTGGAAGATTTTAATGCCTTGGCTGGCTTTAAACTTTGATCCTCTGGATCACAGTCTCCTGAGTAGCTAGATCACAGGCCTGAATGAGCGACTGGTACTCAGCAGGGGCCATTTTAATACCTCAATTTAAATGGTTAATGAGGTATGTATGGCAGAGCCCTTGAATACTGCAAAAGGATATCAGCTCCTTACATCAAATTCCTAAGTTTTGAGGGTATTCATTCCAATTTTACATGGTATTTGATTTACTATTTGATAATACCGGGGGAAAAAAATCCCAGGAAAAAGATTTGAATACATTAGTGATCTTTTAAGGATTAAAAAATGAAAAAACTTCATGGAAGATAAAAATTTTCCCAGAAAAAAATCAATATGAAACAACTTTGAGAAAGTTTCTCTGGTTATATCAATCCTAGAAATGCTCCTGTAAATATCTCATTAACTAAGCTCTGCCCACCAGCAGGAGAGAAATTGTTCAAGCTTCTCTTCCTAAGCATGCCCACCAGGAAAAGCAAAAACCATCTCTGACCAAAAAGAACTGGGTCACAGGATGAGAGAAGCACCATTCTCTTTACTATCATTAACTCTTGAGATTTCAGGAAACAGTTCCCATAGGCCTACGCGTTTTTCTTAAATGTGACCTACATTCAAGCATAATTATCTTTCTTTCCCAATTGGCAAACATATACTGTATAACCTTGTTAGAAAATCCCATAATTAATACAATTTTGAATGTTACAAGGCAAATTATCTGGCCTAAAATGTAATAAGAGAGATGATAGTAGAAGACAATTAAAATAGTCTGACAACACCTTTGCCCCACCCCCACAGCTTTTCCTTTTTCACATTGCTTATTTTGTCCTTAGGAATTATCCATACAGTTCTTTGGGAAGAGAATAGGAAAGGAACATCCTTGGCAAACATTTAGGGCTATATTGTTTAAAATAAAATTTAGAAAGCACAACCCAGACTTAAACCTAATCATCACATATGAAACCCTGTAGAAATGTATTCCCTGTAGGAATTTATTCTACAGTCAGATTAAATCATTTACTTATGCCATTATACTTGTTTGACTCTATCAACTGGTATCCTAAGAGACAAAATGCAGGAAAAAGCACTGAAGAGTAAAATGTAATAAGCCAGCCCACCAGCACTGTGATCTTTAGCATCTCATCCAACTCTCTGAATCTCCATCTCTCATCTGGCACAAGCTCATCATAAAGTAAGAGGAGAATAAGAAATAGCACTTGCTCATAAAATATTCCAATGAACTTTGGAAAAATGAAAAGTAGAGACGTACTAACATATAAAAGAAGTTAGCTCAAGTGGGATCTGGTGGTTTATGTCTGTAATCCCAGCTACTGTGATTGGGAGAATCACTGTTCAAAGCTAACCTAAAAAGAAATGTTTTGAAACTCCTTCTCAATTAAGAGCAAGCTAGGCCTTGTGGCACCCAGCCAGATGTCATCCTAGCTACAAGAAGCCTAAAATAGATTGTAGGAAAGATATAATCTAGGTGGGAAGAGAGACCCTCTCCTGAAAAATAACCAGCACAAAAAAAGGGCTGGAGGAATGGTTTGTTAACTGGGTCCTCTGATAGGGGCTCAATGAAAGGCTCTGAGTTCAAAACCTAGTACTGACTCCCATAAAAGATAATTAGCTCAAAGTGAAGTAAAGGGAACAGAGGACAGTGAAAGTAAATTATAGACCCAATCATGGCATTTGCCTTGCTCTATGTGAACAGAAAACCTAAGTACCCATCCTTTGGAAGCAAGTCCTTAGCCAAGGGACTCTGACCAAGTTAAGCAAACAAGAAAAACAGATTTGAAAATCAACAATAATATTATGAATAACACAAGTCAAGTTTTTACAGAAATTCTAATATACCTAGATATATATAACTTTTACTGGTCAAGAACAGGATATGAAAAGACTGAGTTTTAAAAGAAAATTTGATTTAAAAGAAATAGATATGTAAATACACATACATATATTTATATATATTTGAACAAAATGAAAAAGCAATTTTAGAAAACAAAATTAAGAAAATCTCCTAGAAGGTGTAATGAAAATTTACAAAATGATAAATGTAGAACACAAAATAGGAATTTATGGGAAAGGAATAGCAAAAAAATGGATATAAGGAAAAGAATAGAATATCACTTCAATGATATAATATTTTTACTTAAAAGTATTAAGACTTCAAAGCATACAAGTAGCTATAAAAGACTTCTCTCTAAGATTGTCACTTAGAGAAAAAAAAAGCATAAATAGAAAGCAGATCCTCCAAAAACAGAGAGAACAAAGCTGGCATTCAACTTCAAATTAGCGATACTGGATGCTGAAGCAAAAGAAACAATGCTTTTAGAGGCTTTTTCTGAGGAAAAGTTATTTTTCTACCTATATTTTTCCATACCTAATTAAATGATGAGAGTGTGAACACAGACCACACCAGCATGTGCTGATTTTCACACATTCAAAGAATCAGAAAAGCTGAATCACACATGTATGTTTTTAGAAATTGTGTTGAGTCTGTCATAGCACAGACAGAAAGAAGCAAAGGGCTTGAGTTCTAAAAAATGACAAAGAGTTGGGGAGGCAAGGGATGGTAGGGGAAAAACAAAGGAGGGGGTAACAATGCTCGATAGGAAATGTGCTCATTACCTTACTCATATAACTGTAACCCCTCTGGTTAGTATCTTTACAATAAAATATATACATTTAATTTTAAAAATGACAAAGAGAGCAGAGAAAGATGACCACTCTAAAATGGGCACAGAAAACACAAGCATGCCCCACAAGGATCAATGCACTCTTCTTGGGAGTTCAGAAGAAGGAAGGTTCCTGAAGCAATAAAAATAAATAAATAAATCTGTAACTGAATGGACAAAAACTTGAGAGCATGATAAAGACATTATTAGAAAAGACCATTTAAACCTCTAGAAACATTAAAAGCTGTGAAAGGCAGGAAATATAATAGGATCTACTTGACACTGAGAAACAATATTGAGTTTAAAGGTGAAAAGTGTATGTTAATTTATAAAAGTACAGACAAAGATGGTAAAATTATAGAGAACAGAAGGCAAGTATTAATATAATACTCTTGACATTATACAGGAACAGATAATAAACATGGGAGACAAAGGTAGGAGGGAAGAACAAAAAAGATAGTATAGCTCATGATAAATTACCTACTGCTAAAGAGTAGGTATTTTATCTAAAGTTTCAGTACAGGCATTCTACACAGATAAAGAGAAGTTACATCTGAAGGGAGACATAAATACCAAGAGGAAGTAAACTGAAAAGTTCCCATTTCAGCCTCTATGTTTCATTTTTGTTATTATGTGCAATGATTGCTATAAAAGGCCAAACTATATACATTTTACCAAAAATGTGGTATCTTCTATTAAACACAAATTAATCAAATTTATGTAAAACTAGTAACAAAATATTCTCCTATAATATCATTTAATGCTGAATGTGATTCCAGAATGGGGAGACACTTTATTTTCATAAATAGTTGCTAACAAATCCTTGAGTGTTCAAACTCAATGATATGTAAAGTGTCTTCCCATAACCCCTCCTTCAGAAGACATCTGTGCTCATTGATCTACAGTATGCACAGGATGCCTGATTACTTTATTATATCATTCAGTACTGCAGGAATTATTCATGATGTGTACCAGCAGGCTGAGATCCTGTGCAGCTAATATCTTGATTTAGAACCCTAAACCTGCAAGGGTTGGAGTACTTAGGAAATTCAGACAAAGACTCTCTCTGCTCCTTCATTTCCCTTTAAAATATACATTTTACCACGAGGAACTGCCTGTGGATTTGCAAGGAGTGTCATCTTTTCGAGCAGGAGAATACAAAGGACATTTCTGCAAGAATGATTGAAACATGATCATTGATGCTTACTGTCCCGCCAGCATCCTGCCTATTGAGTATCACCCCTGCCGGTTATTAGATATTGTTCTCCTGGAATAGCAAAGACAAAGATGAGATGTCCACTTAAGTGCTCAAACAGTACCCTCTGCTGGTTTAGTGAGAGCTGAAAATTTTACTTGCAGCTGGCTTAGTCACACTGACATCCTTAAGAGAAGAAAGCTTACAAATAGCTGCAATTCTAACTACTCCAAAGGCTGAGAATAGGAGAATCATGGTTCAAGAACCACTTAGGCAGAAAAGTTTGTAAGACCCCCTTCTCAACACATAGCCAGGTACAGTGGCATTTACTTGTCATCTGCCCAAGCTACTTGGGAAGCTAAGCTTGAGAGGATCTCAGTCCAGACCCATTCAAAGCAGAAAAGTCTGCAAGGCTGCATTGCCACAGTGCACACTAGTAACAATGGGAAGTATAAAGTAGGTAGATTGTGGCTCAAGTGTGGATCTTTGAAAGAGAAAAACAAACAAACAAAACAAAACATAGCCTGGAGGTATGGATCAGCAATATTATATCAGCCAAGCAAGTTCAAACCCCAGTACTACCAAAGAAAGAAAGAAAAGTGAAAATAAGATGTAAAAGGCAAACAAAAGTCAACTCATTTTTGTCTTACATAAGGAAGCAGACATTTTAAACCTAAGACCATATATACACCACAAAGATATTTTCTTAAGTCCTGACACAATTAATATGAAAGACAATATATGAATAAGTGATTTTGTGTATTACCTTCAAGGTCTTTTGGTCCTAAGTTTCCTCCATGAGCTCCCTAGTTCTCTGAATATGTGACATGACTTGTGCTCAGTCTTTGGGGGAACATACTAATTAAATAAACTGAAGGGTTCCTTAGGTTACTATCCCGAGCTTTTAGATAATAATAGAGAGAACAGTGATATTTGACATTATTTGTAAATGTTTAGGAAAAGTTCAAAATTAATATCTGTGCTCTTGCTAATATCTAAGAAGTAGTGGTTTGGAGATGACAAGATGAATTTATCTGATAAAGGAAAGAATAAGAAACATATGTTCTTCAGGGCAGGGATATAGAGATCATATTTTGCTTAAAATATTTAAAATGCTTAATAAATGGAATAGCAATTAAAAACAGCTATCGCATGACCTTTAGAAGAAAACAGAATTTGTTTTCTTTGAATACTGACAAAAATGATTGGATGTTGAGCTCTGTGTCCTTAGCATGGTGGTGGAGTCACCATGTACAAAGTACCCTATTTCCCCTAAGCATTCGAAGTTGAGAGCAAACCTTCTGTAAAATGGGAGAGCAATTAGTCTTTATTCCAGTTCCTCCAAAGCAAGGATGCCCACAGGGACCAAGCAGAATGCTTCATGAATGGCCAACAGAGCAAAAAACATATAATAGTTCTGGCATTCCCTTTAATTTTTGATGGAGATAGGAATGCGTCTTCATTATAATGAAAGCACCAATGGGAACACGACAATCTGTGGCTGAAGCCTGGGTTCATAGGAAGTCAATAAGGGTAGAAGGCTGATAGACTGCAGAGTACACACCCATCTAAACTGGTCAGACAGTACTTGTCACCATTGCCATGACGTCTTGAGGGCCAAAGGGCACCAGATCTTAGGATTCTTCCAGACGAACTTGAAGTCAGAATACGTGTGCAATATTTACTTTTTGGGGCTTAAATGTTTACCAAAGAGTCTATGAGCCAAAACAAATACCAGTTACTCAAATTCCAAGAGCAGGAATTTATAACGACCACTGCCTTTCTTCCTGCCTGCCTGCCTTGAGGTCTTTTTGTATACCCTGCATTCTGACAATAATTTTCTTCTCTCATTCTCCTTCCTTTCCTCCCAGTTAAGTACACTCATCCCTGTGGTATTGCTGATCTGACAGATTAGGTCAGGTCCCATGATGATGACAGGCCTTCTCATCTTCTGTACTTTTCCATCATAGCATGGTGTCTAATTATGTGTCTATTTGTTTCTTTCTGATCAGTTTTGTTTTTCTCTTTCACCATTAGGGCAAGGATCAAGTCTTTTCTTCCTTGGAAACACATCACCTATAATAAAGTAGGCACCACTGGATGGTTGTTGATTATGAGGGCAATAACTGTAAAATAACTTCTGAGACAAGCTGGAACTGCTCACCCATGTTTAGTAAGTATCTTGTGAGTTCTTAGACTTGAGCTCTGAATGAAGTAAGTTATGTGAGTGAGTCCCCTAAAGCCTACTGCTCTTTGTGTGCTGTTGAGGAACTTGCAGACCCTCCAGAGTTTTTCCCCCATTTTCAAGAACAGAGTCTTACCCAGTCTTACCCAGAGTCATACCCATGGCTGATGTAATCTTAGCTGTTCAGAAGGCTAAGATTTGAGAATCATGGTTTGAAGCCAGCTCAGATTTTTAAAAAAATAGATCCATGAGACTAATATCTCTAATGAAGTACCAAAAAAAAAAAAAAAAAAAGCCAGAAGTGGAGTGTGGTTCAAGTAGTAGAGTACTAGCCTTAAACAAAAGAAGCTCAAGGGCAACACCTGAGTTCAAGCCCAGGACTGATACCAAAACAACAACAACAACAGAAAATAGTCTCATAGATTTATACAGATAAACTAAATACGAATACGGTGTAATACATAGTATGTGCCTAATAAATGCTCTTTTTTCCTTCTTACCTTTACAGTAATCATTACTCTATACTCTTGCTCACCCACATCCTCCTAGCCCCAGTGGTGAAGGCCGACAGATCAGACCTATGGAACCCCCATCCATGCTACTGACCTCACACAACATCCTCCCATCTAACCACACCACCTCCTGCCAGTGGATATAGAGAGACACAGATACCTGCATTCTAAGCTAAATTCAAGATCTCAAGCCTAAAAGGAGTCTTATAACACAATGCTTTAATCATAGAAATGTCCTAAGCCAGAAAGATTTATTTGCCATTCATCTCTTTTCTAATCATATAACTTGCCTTAGTCAACCCTTAAGAATGCTCAATCTTTTTTTTTTTTGAGGGGGGTGGTGTCAGTCATGGGGCTTGAACTCTGAGCATGGGTTCTGTCCCTCAGCTCTTCAGCTCAAGGTGAGCACTCAACCACTTGAGCCACAGTGCCACTTTTGGTTTTCTGATGGTTTATTGGAGGTAAGAGTCTCAGGGACTTTCCTGCCTGGGGTTGGCTTTGAACCATGATCCTCAGATCTCAGCCTCCTGAGAAGCTAAGATTATGGGTGTGAGCCACCGATGCTCCACAAGAATGCTCAATCTTTAATTCAGCCCCAACTAACTCCTACAGAAGGTGGGTTATGACCTACAACAGATAGATGGAAAAGCTCTCCTTGTGGCAGAACTCATGGTCCTTGACCTCAGATATCTGAGAAGGAAGGAGGATGGTGTTTCAAGGAAAACAAGTAGGAATGGAGCCAGATCACCTAGAGTCAAAGTTTTGTCACCACAACTCTGAAGCTTTAGCCAAGTCCTCAGGCCTAACCTCTAAAACTAACCTCATAATCCCCGCTTGGATGGTTATTTTGAAGATAAAAGATAGTGTGCAGCAAGAAGCCCGGCACAGAGGAGACAGATCAATGGGGAGAGCTATGTAATAAAGAGAAATAGAGTATTGAACTCAACCTTTCTGATCTTCCATTAAATAACATTCCATGTCATTTGGGCAAAACAACAGAAAACACAGCCGAGTGGCTTATATACTAGGAATCAGAATTTCCAACTTATAATGGAAGAAATAAGAAAATTTTTGAAAACTCATGGATAACATGAGCCAACTATCAACGGCTAAGGTGCTATGGTCACATACTTTGGAGGAAAAGAAGACGGTCCCCAGGTTAGACTCAGTGAATCCTGTAGCATAAGCGTTACTGAGGACGATAGCTACTGTGAAGAGGAAAGAGTAAATGTTTACAGTGAAGCTAAAGACCAGAGAAGCCCTTAGCTTTTCCAGGAGCTTGTAGACATTAAAAGTAAGTAAAGAAAATGAAGGGTAGTGCTCACAGATTTTGTTACAACACAACATGGACCAGAAGTGAGAACTGTATCACAAAATGCACCTGAACCCATCAAGACTTAAGAATGAAAATGCTGGAACACGAATGGCATGATGGCTGCACAGAAAGGGTTACTGGTAGGGTCAGATTTCTCCCTGACCATCTATGAAATGGAGGACAGAGAGCTGGGTATAGCACTTGGATTTCTGGCCCAGTTTATCCATGGCCCTTAGCTTCTCAAAGGTTGTCTTATTTCTTTCATTGTAAATTTGAAATCCTATGATTACCAGTAAACCATCCAGCCAGCTGTGGTCTTTACTGCTTTGTAGAAATTAGGATTGGGGATTGAAACTAGATCGATCCCAGCACCTTATTCTGATTTTGCCTATTTCCCTAGCAATTGGTAAGTGATATATGTCCATTTCTACCCCTCTCCCCCAAAAAGGTACTATTTGTAGCTAGTTTAAGAGATTATTTTAGGCCAAGGATGTTGGGTAATTTCTAGAATCTTCTGGAAGCTTGCATATCCAGCACTGAGACTGACACTGCTAGAAATCAGGGCCCAAATAGCACACGATGGGGTCAGCAATGCAGAACAGACACTGTCCTTAGCATTAGTGACCTTACCCTTAAGCCACTGGAGACCACCTCTCCAGGGCTACCTTCACTGGCCACCAAGAGCCAGCCTTACTGCTATGACACTGATGACTCTCTTCTGCTCTCTGCCCTCTTGGTTATTCCTACAATTCTGAATCAGAGCAGGTCCCCAGGCTATATACAAGGAGGATATCTTAGCCTTCTGCACTGTATCAGATAAAGTTCAAATTCAGGACAGCCAGAATTATATCCTAGCCAGCCATTAATGTACCTATTGCTTAGTTAGTACCGACTACAGACAAAATTGTCTGTTTTCTCAGGACTCAATATACATCCAAATGTCACAGGGCTCAACATTTTCTGGTTGAAATAAATAAAAGAACAATGAATTGAATGTTACCAACTATCTTTTGCTCTGGGTTCCCATGACATCCACTTGAATTTCTTTTTTTGTCTAAAACATGTAGAGTGACCAGAACACACTCTCCCTTTGCCCCATAGAGTGGATGTTAAGAACAGCCAGTCAGGTCTGGCACCAGCCCTCCAGCTGCCTGGCTTTCTCTTTATTCTTTGACTTTTTCATCTACTTTTCATCATTGTCTTGCCCTTTGGACTGACTTCCTGCATTTGGCTCACTTACTTTTTGACCCAGGGCACTTTGTAGTGTTTCTCAACATGGGTATAATTAGCATTTGGTGCAGAACAATTCTTTGTTGACTGGAACATCTCGAATGTTGCAAGATTTTTTTAAACATCCCTGGCCATGCTCATTTAATAGGACAATTCTATGGTTGCAGCAAGAACCAGAAAATGGATATATGCTTCCAATTTGTCCTTAAATTGCAGTAAGAAGCTAGGGAACAGCATGACCCCTACCCTTCCCCTCCCCCATCAGGAAATATCACTTTATAAAGATTCTGTTCATTTCTCTTTAGCTCTTGTCTTATTGGCTTACTCCGTCCTACTCTGCACACTGGATTTGAACCCAGCTGTCTGTCCACACTGAAAACAAAACTTCCCCTACCCCCTTGGAGCAGAGAAATTCGTAAACCAAAATAGCGTAGAGAAACCATTATATATATATATATATATATATATATATATATATAAAATAACTGAACACCACAAGTCATATGGAACTGAACCTTGTATTCCTTTCCTGCTGTGTGATGGATAAAAGCAACTTAATCACTCTGAATTCAATTTCTTCATCTGTAAAATGGGAGATTTTGTTGGTGGTGGTAGTGGGCGTGGGGCTTGAACTCTAGGCCTGGGCGCTGTCCCTCAGCTCTTCAGCTCAAGGCTAGCACTTTACCACTTGAGCCACAGGACCACTCCCAGTTTTCTGAGGGGTTTATTGAAGATAAGAGTCTCACGGAAGTTCCTGCCCATACTGGCTTTGAAGTTCCTGCCCATACTGGCTTTGAACCGAGATCCTCAAATCTCAGCCTCCTGAGTAGCTAGGCTTATAGGTGTGAGCCATCAGTGCCCAGTCTGGTAGATGTTTTAAGTTAAACTGCTCAAAAGCAGAAGCTGAGATGGAGGGTTTTTGTTCAAAGACTTACTGGGAAAGTACTCTCAGAAGAGTAGAATGGAAGATTGCATAAGGAAGGTCAAAGGCCAAGCAGGAAGATGGATTCTGAGTGGAACTCAGACAATAGCAGTCATGGAAATGACAGAAGGTGAGGCTTTTTTTTAATATTTCAAAGGAAATACTTGTTTAAAGTGATCTAGTATATAGAAGGTTGGCACTCACTGGAGTCTAACTACATTTCTTCTCTATTTATAACAGTAGTGATCTAGACTCTTGAAATGCTAACTAAAGAAGTAATTTCTAACAACTAATGCAATATGTAATATATCTGTACCCAAATTTTAGGTCTATGAAATAAGGCTTTAATAGTAAGAGCTAACATTGATGTTATTTTCTGAGTTGAATTTACTTAACTCATTAGTTACACAAACTGTCAATCATATTTGCTCAGTCATCTAGTTAATGAATCAAAAACTATTTTACCAAAAATTGAGAGTTTATCAAAGCAAATAGAATAGAGGGAGAGAACAATCCCATAATATGTGATAAAATAATAGTAATCATATTTAACAAGCAGATGGTAACTCTGGCCTTAGGAAGGTTCTCAGCTAGGTGACTGATCTGCTGACCTCTGATGAGGTACTTCAGTGTTCCAAAAACAAAGTACTGCACCTAATTGCCAATGAATTTTGAAAGTTGGTTAGAAACCATCTGCCAAGCACTTTGAACTCCTTGAAGAGGAGTGATTTACAAACAGATTTTGAGCCTGTGGGGTCCTGTACTTGTAAAGTTTCTTAAAAAATTATTGCATAAGAGACTGACTAGGAGACAACCCAAAACTGTCTGGTTTTGCCATCTATAGTTCCTGGAACACATCCCTGAGAGTCTCCGTTCATGCATGCCTTAACACATTTATAATCTTTCTCCATGACACTTCAAATACTTCCTTTTTTCTTCTCAAATTAAGACAACCCTATATGAAATATTTCTGAAAATTTGTTTAAAAAAAACAAAACTTCAGCCTGTCTTGTTAAATTTAATATTAAAAAGAAAATATTGTAACAAAATTACACATAGATAGCTGGACATGGTGACACAAATCTATCATTCTATCTATGTGGGAATTACAGATACAGACCATGCTGGGCATGAAAAAAGTAAGATTCAGTCTCAACTGAACACACTAGGACTGGACACATGGCTGTAGTTCAAACCCCATTACCAAGGCAGGCAGGCAGGCAGGCAGGCAGGCAGGCAGACAAGAAGGAAGGAAGGAAGGAAGGAAGGAAGGAAGGAAGGAAGGAAGGAAGGAAGGAAGGAAGGAAGGAGGGAAGGAGGGAAGGAGGGAAGGAGGGAAGGAGGGATGGAGGGAGGGAGGGAGGGAGGGAGGGAGGGAGGGAAGGGAGGGAAGGGAGGGAAGGGAGGGAAGGGAGGAAGGGAGAGAAGGGAGGGAAGGGAGGGAGGGAAAGACAAAAAAGAAAAGATAACTGAAACAAGGATATAGATTGACCCATTGTAGCAATGAGATATACAAGGCACTATATTGACTATGAACTTTACAACTTGGGGGGAGGGAGGGAGGAGTTGCGGAGGTGGGAAGGGAAGGATGGTAGGGGAAAATAAAGGAGGAGGTAACAATGGTCCCTAGGAAATGTACTTGTTACCTTACTCATGCAACTATAACCCCCCTGTACAGTATCTTTAATAGATATTATATGTATATGAAGAAAAGACAAGACTAGGCATACATCAGTGGAATACATCAGTCATCCCAATTACAATGGCAACCTAAAATTGGTGGCTCACAGTCTAAGTGACCACCCAGGCTGGAAGTGAGGCCCTACTGCAAACCATTTAGCAAATAAGGGGTTAATATCCAAACATGCAAAGGACCCCTATTAAGACCAGTTTACATTCTGTTCAGGGAGAACATCTGGCTGCCAGTCCAGGGTCTCAGACACTCTGCACTCTACCTCCCCAATGCCTCTTGAATATTTCCATTCCCAAACCAATCACCACACTGCCTTCATCCGGGGCCACACACGGGAAGGTAGGATTTAAGGGACCAATGGGATTGATCTATTCCCAAATGCTCATCCCACCCCAGCCTCTTCTTTATGGACTCCCAGATTCTCATTGAGGCTTTCTTTCTGGTGGGGGCGGCAGAGACTTTCTGAAATCATAACTGAGCTGCACATTGTCTAAAAGGGAGTATGCTCTTAGCACATTATTGAGATGCATTTCAGATTAACTAAAGCACATCTTTGATTCTGTTCATTTTCCTCTCTTCCTGAAATGACTTCCTGGGGGGGGAGGGTACGCGGAAGGTTGTTACTGCAAACTCTGAGCTGCATTTTAAAAACTGGGGATTAAAAAAAACAAACAAACACTTTTCCACATCTAATAGGAGAATTGATTGGAAAACAAATAAATAATTTCACTAACAAATCCATAAATACAAGTTGAACTTGGTCTTCTAAAGTCCAAGCATCCAGTGTTCTGAATACATGAACAGGAGGATCAAAGAAAGCTGTCATAGAAAAAAAAAATGACATCTCAGATAAGAGTTGAGGGTGAACAGGGAACTCCCAGGCACTGAAGGTAGGGGAATCACCCAAATGAGGGAGCAGCATTGAGACCTAAGATAGAAAATAAGTCAAATCTCAGCATGGCACAGCCTCAAAGCTCAGCACAAAGTTATAAGCCCTTCCCGTGAAAATCTCCTCAAATCTCTCCAACAATATATAGTCTTCCTTTAAATTCTCCTGTCATTTTATTACTAACTCATTTGCAGTAACAGTAATAACAAAGACCATGTTTAGTGGAGGTTTATAGTGGGCCAGGCTCTGCTCTAAGCAGAGAATCCTTTTATACCAATTTTTCCTCACAGTTCTCTGAGATAGGTACACATTTGATTGATGGCTAAACTAAAGCTGATACCATTAATTTATTTTCCCAGTTAACAATAGGACTGATTGGCTAGTGCTTTCATAGGAGTGTATCTGGGGAGTGAATGAGAGCAACTTGCTGGTTTGGCAAGCAATTGATTGCAGTCTACCCCATGCAATAGCTCTTAACCTGTGCCCCATATCCCTCCTTGTGATTTTTCCAATGTTTTTACCTCTGCCAAAGATGATAATCTCTCAGCAAAGGAGCAGAGAAAAGAGCTTATTTGTTTATTCATTCATTTAACCAGCATCTACCCTGTGGCTACCGTTAGTCAAGAAAACCATCCCTTCAGACACTCACCCTAGAACTGCATTGCAGAAATCAATGTGTGAACAGTCAGATCACACACTGTTCTCTGTATACCCTTGTCTGGAGTGGGAGCTGCAAGGCAGACAAGTTTTACTGGAGGGGAATGGGGTACAGGAGGATCTGGGAACTATAAAGGATGACTTCATAAGTACCAGTTGCCAGAAAGCAAGCAATCCAAGTAAAGGGGTCCTGAGCATAGCCAAGCACCTGCCTATAAATACATAAGGGGATTTCATGTCACCTCACTGTCTATAAGGAGTCTAGGGCAGGAAGGATGAGGAGGCACATGAGCTTATCTCAAACTGTAAAGATAAAGAAACAAGAAAAATGAACATTAAGAGTGTGTGTATGTGCATGCATGCATGCATGTGTGTGTGTGTGTGTGTGTGTGTGTGTGTGTGTGTGTGTGTTTGTGCGCGTGCGCACATGCTCCCTACCAAAAGCCATTCAACTAGCAAATGATCAAGTAGGAATTTGCCCAGGTGTGTGCTGAAGTCTCCTTTCATGCAGCCTCTTAGGTTTTATTTTTTTTTTTTAGAATCTTTTTTTTTGGGGGGGGGGTCCAGTCATGGGGCCTGAACTCTGGGTCTGGGCGCTGTCCCTCAGCTCTTCAGCTCAAGGCTAGCGCTCTACCACTGGAGCCACAGCGCCACTTCCGGCTTTTTCTGTTTATGTGGTGCTGAGGAATCGAACCCAGGGCCTCATGCTTGCAAGGCATGCACTCTACCACTGAGCCACCTTCCCAGCCCCCTCTTAGGTTTTCTAATGGAGTTTTTCCTTGCAAAGCTAAAATAGAGTTAGGTGCACACAAAAAAAAAATCTTAGTTTCCAAAGTAAGTTTTTTGAACTAAGTTGTGTTTGTGGCCAGCACACACATACACACATGTGAACACACACGTATATCACATGCATGCACAAATACACACCTGCATACATGCACACACATGTTCATAAATGATCACCAAACAAGTCAGGACAGGCCATCTTGAGAGAAAAAGAGGTGGAATGACATGAACCTTCACATTATACCACTTGGTGAACTCTTCTGCTTGTATTATATCACCATGAAAATGTCTTTCAGCTCAATGCATCAAGGTAGGGGATGCTGACGAAAGAAACATTGATATATAAGTAACTTATCAGCAAGACCTAAAATGGACAAATTTTTGAGAAGGTCCATGAAGGCGATAAAGTCATCTCCTCTCTACCCTTGGTGGCAGGTCCATAGACATTCAGTTTAACTGTGTGTATGAGCCCAGAATACAAGGGCAATGCTAGACAAGCAGGGGAGAGGTGATGATCCCATCCAGGGATCCTGCAGGGACTGGAATCTGACCACAAGGGAGTATTTATCCACCTGGGAATTCGCCAAGAATGCCTAAAGGACACTGGGCACAGTTCGATCTGCAACAACGGACTGGGCAAGTAAGACCCTTACAATTCTTAGTCTGCTGCCTTACCAAGCCACTGCCCTAGCCTATGATGTGTGGGAGCTTTCATTACTCCATTCATAGCAGACAGGAAAGGTCGCTGGCCAAGAGTGTGAAAAGAGGAGAATCAAGAGAGAACAGTCAGGCTAGGCCAGAGATTGACCCACAGAGCAAAATCTGAGAGCCATCACTCAAAAAGAGCATTCTGCCTTGCTATAAGTCTCCATTTTCTCTTTTCATACGTCTCCATTTTCTCCTTTCTGACATATTTTTGGCTCATTATTTTAGGTTCAGAGGGTCTACTTTGGTTTCCCAAAGTAATATATATAACTATAGAACGCCTATCACTGTAAGAGTGTGATTAACTGTTGTTCATCATTTTGTAACAATTCTAATGTATCAGACATTGGCCCTGCCATTAAGTACCAGAAATATGCAGAGTGAATCAATTCAAAAGACTGTAGTCCCCAGCATGTCTCACACACACACACACAACACACACACGCACAGACGCACACACATGCACAGACACACATACACACGCACATATACACACACATACACACACAAGTGCACGGGTGCACACACATTTGGTTCTTCCCATGGCATAGATCTTATGTCATATGTGTATCAAAAGGATACATATTAGCCAGGTGCCAGTGGCTCACATCTGTAATCCTAGCTACTCAGGAGACTGAGATCTGAGGATAGCAGTTCAAAGCCAGCCCAGGTAGGAAAGTCTATAAGATTCTTATCTCCACTAACCTGAAGGAAAAAGCCGGACATGGAGTTGTGGCTCTAGTAGAGTGCTATACTTGAGTACAAATGCTCAGGAACAACACTCAGGCCCAGAGTTCAAGCTTCAAGACCAACACACACACACACACACACACACACACACAAATGATAAATATTTTCAGTGGAATACTTCTATTTCTTTTTATTTCTTTTTTCATTTAAATCAGATTTTGTAATATTGCCACCTACGTGAGTAATATATGTATATATACATAGGCATATTTTAAAACAGCATTGGTATTGAACTTTACCACTCTTAACTCCCTTCAAAATTAAGTAAGTTACCATTTGTATATAGATAACCCAGAGAGCCCAATTTAATGCTGTAAGAAATGTAAGAAGACAGACCATTTTAATGCTGTAAGAAAATGTAAGTGAGTGAGTGAGCCTCTCCTAACCTCAATTTCCTCATCTGTATGTAGGAACAATAATGCAGTTCCCAGGATCACAGAAGAACTGAGAGAAAGTACATAAAACAGGCCATGACAAACAGAAGACGATTAATGTGTACCAGTCCCTCTCCCTTGCTGCCCATTTTACTAAGTCTCTGGAGAATCTAGCAAACAAAGACAAATGACAGTATGCATCTTGTGAACTAAAATGTGATTTCTAAAAGCAGGGGGTATTTGGGGTTTTTAATATAACCATTGTATATCCAAGAATAGCTTTGTTTATGACTGTATCCATCTGGGTTCACTCAACCCTCAATATATCAGTCTTTCATATTTTGTTTAAATTTCATTTCCCCCAGGCAGTTCAACTTGCTATGATCTTCCCCTTTCCTAAGCACTTCAACCCACCCCAATGCCTTTAAACAAAATCTTTTCTATGCTGGGTGCTGGTGGCTCATGCCTGTAATCCTAGCTACTCAAGAGGTTGAGATCTGAGGATCGTTGTTCAAAGACAGCCCAGGCAGGAATGTCTGTGAGACTCTTATCTCCAATAAGCAACCAGAGAAAACCACAAGTGGCACTGTGGCTATCCTTGAGCTGAAGAGATGAGAGACGGCACCCAGGCCCAGAGTTCAAGTTCCACAACCGAAAAACAAAACAACAACAAAAAATCTCATCTGTGTGTATGTGTGTGTGATTTTTCTTTTTTTTTCTTTTTTTCTTTTTGTCAGTTGTGGGGCTTGAACTCAGGGCCTGAGTGCTGCCCATGAACTCTTTTGCTCAAGGTTAGCCCTGTACCACTTTGAGCCACAGCTCCACTTCTGGTTTTCTAGTGGTTCATTGGAAATAAGAGTCTCACGAGGACTTTTCTGCCAGGGGTTGGCTTTGAACTTCAATCCTCATATGTCAGCCACCTGAGTAGCTAGCTAGCTAGGATTACAAGCACGAGCCATCGGCACCTGGCTATGATTTTTCTTAATCAGACTATGCACCTCTAAAGCAGGATATAGCAAATGCCTATTTGTGTTCCCAACTCAGTGTCCTCATTCAAGTAGGAACTAATATATGTTTATCAGTTAGTTGATTACTTGGTACAGTGAAAGACAAGGACTCAACTCCTTTGTTGTAACTACATAAGAAGTCTGCAACCCAGGAGTCTCACTTTTCTAAGGAATCCAACTACCTACTTCCTAACAGCCCCCAGGGGGTACCACCCCTGGAATAACTGAAGAGCAATTGCTTAGAATCTGTCCTGTGAGCCAGCCTGCCATCTACTATAAATCCAACAGCTTAATCCACTTTTCCCCTAGCTAAGCAACGAGCAGTGTTTCTTCTCCATGGAAAACAAAAACATTTGTCCAGTTTAGCAAATGTCAGCCTAGCAGCATGAAGAACAAAATATTGAGTATCATGTCCATGAAGCAAAGTGACTGGGCCAACAGCAGATGCATCCATTGGCATCAAGCATAGCCCATTATGTCAGCAGCCACAGCACCAGAGATCAAGTGTACACAAAGCCCAAGCTCTCAGGACTGGTGAAAAGGCTCATCTATTGTCTTTGGCAGACAGTGCCAGAGATAAAGTATCCTGGAGACTCAATGTCAGGCAGGCCTAAAATACATGTGCCAAACCAAAACAAAAGGGAGACTGCACAATGGTAGCCACCGAAGGAGCAGCTGGTCCTGGTGGCACCAGACTGTGTCTTTCAGTCCATGTCATCAACACTTGTCCATACAGTAAACACTTTCTGAAGAGTCGCCTGTCAGTTTCCATTTATCTATAAATAAGAGAATGAATAGCATCCAACTTACACATTTTTCATGGTCTTTTTTTTTCCTTTAAGTTCTAAAACCAAATGAGAAAGGAAACCACATAGAAAAGTATTAACACAAGGAGAATGTAGCTGAGTCCAGGAAGGAGAATTGAAGACTGACTGATGGCACTGTTTGGTCAATGGTATAGGGCAGTTGTGGGCTGTTGTTGGAACAAAAAGAGGTCAAGTTTTATTCTTTTCTCCTGCTGAGGCACAAAGAGTTGGTTACAACTTTTCTTTAAAAAAGAAAAGGAAAAAACGAAAAAGGGAAAGGCATTCCTAATTCAAGGCTACTCAGGGCAGCAAATATAATCTCCTACATTCCTTAGCTATACCATTTCAATGTATGGACAATATGTCTGCCCTTTTAAATGGAACTTGCAATCTTCCTGGGCCAGCTGCCACTATCAAAGTTCCTTTGAATGTAATTAGCCATAGTCACTTCATTTTATCCATCACCCCTTGACTGGAGAAAAATAAAATTATGGACCTGTGTAGAGTTCAATAATCACTACATTTCCTATCATTAAAAATGAAGTTCTCAGACTTAGGATGAATTAAAAACCAAGAAAAGTTATATAGCAAATTAAATAAATGCAGTGATATTTTCTAGGCCCAAATTAGATAACACACAAAATATGCTATACAAAATTGGCTTGCTGGGGGCGGGGGGGGGGGGGGGGTTGTCCTAGAGATGGGAGGGCAGGGATGGTAGGGGAAAAACAAAGGAGGAGGCAGCAATGCTTGATAAGAAATGTACTTATTACCTTGCTCATGTAATTGTAACCCCTCTGTACAATATTTTCACGATAAAAAAACTTATTAAATGAAATTTTTTAAAAGATTGGTTTGCTATAGCTTGGCACTAGTGGCTCTCATATAAACCAAGTGATTCAGGAGGCTGAAATCTAAAGATCATAGTTCAAAGCCAGCTCAAGCACACAAATCTAAGAAACTCTTTATCTCCAGTTAACCAGCAAAACTATGGAATTAGAGGCATAGCTCAAGTAGTAGATGGCTATCCATAAACAAAACTGCTGAGCATAAGACTTGGAATTCAAGCCCTAGTACTATCATATTAAATAGAGAGAGAGAGAGAGAGAGAGAGAGAGAGAGAGAGAGAGAGAGAGAGAGAGAAAGAGAAAGAGAGAGGGAGGGAGAGAGAGGACTTCAGGAATAAATCTCTGTTGACATCTACTGGCCAAGTATGATAAGTTGATTACATTAATTCCCCAATTTTTCATCTCTTGTGTTTAGGTTGTAACCCCAGTTTCAGCCACCGGGCTTTCTTCAGGAAAAAAAAATTAGCCATTTTTTTAAGCAAAGAGTGTTAAGAACTGTGTGTTTCAACTTGTGCTCTTGTCATTAGCTGTGAGAACATGCCAAAGAAACTCCCATCTCAAAAAACAAGCTGGACATGGTAATTCATACCTATACAGTAGTCACATTTAAGTGTAAGATATATGTTTTTCCCATGCCAGTGTGGGAAAAATATACACAGTAACTAAAGCAAAAAAAAAAGCCTGGAGGCCGACTCAATTTATGCTAATTAGGTAGGTGTTAGGGGCACTCAGTGGGTCTTTGAATTCGAACCCATGGCTAAATAAATGATCTGTGATTATCACAAAATCTCAGAATTCAGAAATAGAGCCAGTTAGTAAGAACATCTCTGATGCTTGAATCCATTCAAACTAAGTTTGAATATCTCCAGGAATAGGAAGGCTGTTATCCATAGCAGCTCATCTAACTCTCTGGGTCATCCTGATGGTAAAGGGATGCTTCTTGATACTGCACTGCAATCTGTTTCACTGTAGCCTTACTCACCAATTCAGATTCTCCACTTTACAATATACAACAATTCATCCTTTTCCCCCAGTGAGCCCTTCATATAATTTAACTCAAATTGCTTGCATTAACAGGGCCTGTTCGTCTCCAAACTCATCATCCACTCATAGTACCCAAAGAGTGAAAGGAAATAGTAAAAAGTCAAAGAGTCATAAAGAAGTGTGGGAAAGTATAAAATATATATTTTGGGAAAACGATAGCAGTGAAGTTTACCAGCCAAGTGGAAATGACGACTTGAGGAGGAGAGGCAAAATCTCAAGATTCTGCAGATATTTTCAATGAAGGTGGGCACTGATCATTGTCTACAAAGAACCAAAGGCATCTGTGGAAATGGAGGTGGAAGAGACAAGCCAATGCCACTTGACACATCATCTAGGCAAACAAGGAGACAAATTAGGGGGCTGGTGGGAAGGGAGGGAGACATAATTTTGAGGCCGAGGTAGAAAAACTAAATCAAAACAAACCTCCCGAGGAAAATAGGTGAAATGATCACCTACTAGGAGTAAGAGAGGTCAATAATGGATCTGGTGGAAGAAGGGGTAGCAAAAACTGAGAGGCAGCATGTTTGTCCCCTGTTCCATTTCCTGTTGACCATCAGAGGAGGTAAAAGGCTCTCCATCTCACATTCCTGCTATCATGATGTTTTGATATTTTGCCCAAGAGCATGGGTCCAAGTGACAATGGACTAAATCTGAAACCATGAGCCAAAATAAATGCTTCCACTTTTTCCTTTTTAAAGAGTACATGGTTGAATTGAAAAAGCGTATTTCCAGTATCATAGTGACCACAGAAGAAGAAAGCAGTAGAAGTTAATCACGGGGCTTTGGTAAGGGCTAGGAGTATAAGTGAACAGAAGCCCAGGGCACCAGTGGCTCACGCCTGTAATCCTAGCTACTCAGGAGGTTGAGATCTGAGGATCACAGTTCAAAGCCAGCCCAAGCAATAAAGTCCGTGAGACTCTTATCTCTAATAAACCACTGAGAAAACCGGAAGTGGCTCTGTGGCTCAAGTGGTAGAGTGCTAGCCTTGAGCTGAAGAGCTGAGGGACAGTGCCCAGACCCAGAGTTCAAGCCCCAAGACCAACAAATAAAAGAAAGAAAGTGAATAGAGCCTGGTGCCAGTGCTCATGTTGTAATCCTAGCTACTCAGGAGGCTGAGATGGGAGTATTGCAATTCAAAGACAGCCTGGGCAGGAAAGTCCGTGAGATTCTTAACTCCAATTAACTACCAGAAAACCAGAAATGGAGCTATGGCTCAAAGAGGTAGAGTGTGGCTACCCTTGAGTGAAAAAGCTCAGGGACAGAGCTCAGACCCTGAGTTCAAACCCTGCAACTGACAAAAAATAAAATAAAAGCAATAGACAGATCACAATATATCTACTGGGTTTTTTCCAACAGCTAAGAGCTACCTTGGCCCTCCCTGGTCTGTCCCAAGTGCATGGCCAGGGTGATTATGTGACCGACCACAGGTGGGAGACCTAAGAGGCTTCCTTGCAGGGCAGACAGCAGTGGCTCTTTGTCCCAGATTCCAAGAGTGTGTACAGCATTACCTGTGTAGTCCCACAAGCATGTGGCCTGAAAAACAGTCACTTTGTGTGTCTTATTAAAGAATCTTAATGCCTTCCCAAATTGCTCAAACCATTGTAAAAAGCCCAGTCTGAACAAAGTAAATTGCTTGACCTATTCTGTCAGAAATAATAGAAATATATTTAAAATGCTACCTTTTCACATTCTTAACAATGTTTTTATATTTCCTAGAGTGTCTTAGTGGATTACAGAACTGATCAGAAGGCACAGAAATTCTGTGTGCTTTCTTTCTCTCCTTAGACTGTAATTTGTGGCTTATTTCCTTACTAGCTTTCTCTGGAAGTGCACAGCAGCATGTTCAAAGCCAGATGCTACAGAGCTGGGACACAGACTCACTTCCCCCATAGAACCTAGGATCATCCTCTGCCCTTTGGTTAATTCTTGGCTATTTCCTGTCCCCTAATCTTCTAATATTGGCTCTCTACTACCTATTCTTTAGCAGTTATCTTCCTATTTCCTGTGCTAGCATACTCTACTCCAAGTCCAAGGTTTTTTACATAGTCGTAACACATGAGAAAGCTTGTCCATGAAAGAAGACAGGGACTGGTGAGACTCAGCACTCAGAGATTTTCTGATGTGTTGGGACCGGAGCACCACAGAACTATGGCTGGTGTTAACTGCCCAAAGAGAAAAGTAGGATACTTTACTCCCTTATGTTGCTTTGCAACTTGCCTCATTTGGAAATTACTTACTAAATTCTAATTCTCATTAGCAAGATAGGTATCCTCACCAAGGTTTCTATACAAAGAGAAATCTCTTTTCCCATCTTTCCCGGCCTGTAATTGTGGGGGTGCCATTTCCTCCCAAAGACACTTAATATCATTTCACATTTATCTCAACATATTATAATATGGGTTCAAGAATAATTAATCCAAACTAAGCAAATAAAAGAACTAGGTAGTCTTTGTTTATCACCCCATTTAAATCCTTAGTCACTTAGAGCATTAATTGGATTGGTAGCCAAGTAAGAATCTCCAGCTGTAAAGGAAGAAACCATAAGAAGCCATGATGCAATAAGAGAACATTTGCTATATGGAGAGAGAGTTGGGTTCTTAGTGTATAAGAACAAAAGAGAATAAGTATCTTCAAAGGTGCTCTGCCTCCAAGCTGAGGAATCAGCACCTTTCACCCTTTTGTTATTTAAGTTTTCTGAAATTTTAGATCATGAATCTGAGGTAGTCATAACCCATATGAGGTATAGAAGCTAAGGCTCATCTTTGTAGCTGAGCTTAAAATGCTTCCTAAAATTCCTAGCCCTATTCTGCTTAACAACCTGGCCAAATTACTTCAAAAAGAAGTCATTATAATTTTTTTCTTTTCTTTGTCAGAGATAGGGAAAAGAATAAGAAAATTACAATGCAAAGAAGTCATGGAGGCGGAGAGCTCTGAGTAGAACTAATACAATTTTCATAACTAAAAGAGATCCAGCCTTCTAACTGGTCCTCCTTATAAATTCTGCCCATGATGCATACACATGATCCCCAAAGTATACTACAGGCATCCTACAGGTATGAAAAACCAGCACACATTTATTTTTGTCAAAGAAAGGAAAAGATTAAGCTTCTCTGCCCTTCATTATGACACCTCTGTCTGCCTGTCAGGTGTCATACCTCAGGTAAGCAATAGAGGGAGTCCTAAGTGAGAACAAGGGAATCAACACAAGAGAGGCATGCATAGTGACTGCTATACAATTTTACTCATTTAATTTCACTAATTATGGTGTGGGTGTGTGGGTGTGACTAGTTAAGCCAACATGTGGAAATATCATCTAATTTTAACTTTCCAGAACAATTACAAAATAGGTGGCAAACTTAAAAAGACTTCTGAGAAGAAAGCATGGACCAAAGCAAATAGAACAAAGTGAGCTATGTGAAAGGCTTCTCTGCCTGGTAGAAGTGCGTCAGACACACAATCATTTTCCAAGATAATTATAACAGAATTAGCCCTTACACGACACTAGCCCATCCCTACCCAACAATTTCAATTGAGTTCCATCAGCATCCTACCTTTCATATTGCCTTCTAGAGGGGCAGGTAGACAATAAGCAAAACAAAGAGTAAAGTAATTCAAGGCCATGATACACTCCATGTAAAATGTGCTAAGTTTGGAATAACAGCTTAAGGGCATAAATGGCCTTGCTAAGAATACCTAAAGAGGAAGAAGGGTTCAGTCATATGAAAAGTAGGGAAGAATACTCCAGAAATAAAGAGTAAATGCTGCAGTTGTGGAATCATGCTTCCATGATCCAGAAACTAAAAGAAGCCAAGGTACCTTAGATTGTGTGGCTGGAGATGGGCTTGGGGAAATGAGCAGAAACCACCACTTGCCAGACTCTGTTAGCAAGAGTTAAGAGGTTGGACAGCAACAGATCCTTGAACCAGAGCATGTTGTTCACCTTCTGAGCTGTTTGGGTTGCCAATTATTGCTGACCTGGGTGTGTTGTGCCACCAAGCCTTTGTACACACAGTTCTCCTCTTCCTCCAGAAGACAGCTAATCATCCTTCATGATCCAGCTTTTAAGTTATTTCCTGTGTGAAGCTTTCAGAGGTCTCTTCAGGCTGTCTTAGTCACTTCCTCTTCTGCTCATTTAGCACTTCGTACATCTCTCACTTCTTTTGTCACTGTTTACTGACTATCTCTCAAGACAGTGGGCTCTTTGAAGTCAAAGACCATTTATGTATGGTTTTTTCACCCCCACTTTACCCCACATGTCACTCCAAGCCTTTAAGAACAGCTAACATCATGATCACCTTTGCATCCTCATTCCCAAGCTTCCCTCAGCCCCAGTTCACCCAGCCAAGGATGCAGAGAAAATAGACAAAATTGCAGGAAATAGAACTTCCCATAACTCAGGGCTTCTATAACATGTGAAGTCTTCCCAGAAGAGGCACTCAGTGATTGACAAGACTCAGAGTTTCCTGAACATAGAAAGTATGATAGCTACTGAGAGCTGCATAAATAATTTCAAATTTGCTGTTTAACTGGAATTTATAGGATGTTTTCATCTATATCAGGATAATGATAATGATATTTATTAAGTGCTTACCATATGGCAGACTATCCCAGCAACTGCATATATTCATCTAGTCCCTCTCTAGAATAACACTTGAGCTCTTTGTCCTATTAACCTAGTTTACAGATGAGGGAAGTGGGGCTCAAGGAAGTTGAGTGACTCAGTGTAGGTCACAGAGCCAGGCACAAGAAGGGCTGGGATTCACAAACAATCCAATTCCAAAGTTCAAGCACTTAATCTCTATTAAACTGACTTCAAAAATATTGAAAAACAATTAGCACTAATTATTCTTTATGGACAAATCTACTATAATGTAAGCTCTTCTCCCTCATCATTGCCATATACAGTCTCACCCATCACTCCAGCCAAGATAAGGGATCTATACAGATCCATTGTCATTCTTGTGCCTCACATGTACCTGATAGTTTGATGCCTAGTGGTGAAATTGGTGGGTATGGATCTGCAATCAGTAAATTAGCTCAATGGAGATCCAATCTATAGTCTTGATGGTGTTTGAGGTACTAAACCAAATTATATTTTACTTTATGTGAAAGATAAACAAGGCAGCATTTATCTAAAGAGCACAGCCAGCACACCAAATTGTGGCTAAGCTCCTGGAACAAAGCATGAAAATAGCCTTTACTTTCTCGGCCCAAAACACAGCCAAAGGAGCTTTTAAGGATACAAATCTCTTATAAATGAGGTAAAAGTCCCAGCTCTTACAAGGCCTTTGTTGTATACTTTTTCCCATCAAAGAAATAAAAACACATTTTTGTCTGCCTCTCTGTCTCTGTCTCTGTCTGTCTCTCTCACACATACACACACACCTACGTGTTCTGTAAGGGACACTTAATGATATGTTTTCAAGAAAATCAACCCAATTAAGGAGTGGAATGAGAAATGGACTTCAGGCAAGAAGGACTAAGCTCATTCCTCAGTCACTGCTTCATTGCAAACCTAGCCCTTCACCACTCTAGGCATCAGCTGCTTCAGATGTCAGAGGAAAGCATGGCTGAAAAATTCTCTAAGACATATGTTGCTCTAAAAATTTGTACAACTTAGAAATACGTGTCCTTGTTAAACTAGTACTTCTTTTTATTCAAATGATCAAAAACTCTTGTGCTTTAAAAGTCTACCAACTGCACATGACTTAAAACTCTCATACAAAAAAAGAGGATATGGTAACATCATTTATCAAAGGTCAGATATAATATCAATTCTGAGAAAAATGCAGATTCAAAACAACCTGAGGTCTACAGAGAATATCATGTTCCCTTTCCTGTGCCATGGCCAGGGAATACAATGGAAGGTGTTTTCCCCTGTTGTGTTGGTCTAGAACTCTTGCTTAGAGAACATAATTGGAAGCAGAAACTATATGGACCTACAATGGGGGAAGGTAGAACCAATGTTCCCTTGTAGGCATATGGAGTCAGGTACATTTCTCACTGAACAGCAATGAAAATGCCAATGGCCAGAGCAGAGTCTATTGAATGAACCCTCTTTTTTCCGTGTGTGTGTGTGTGTGTGTGTGTGTGTGTGTGTGTGTGTGTGTGTGTGTGTGTGTGTATGTGTGTGTGTGTGTGTTTTTGTTGGTCATGGGACTTGAACTTAGGCTCTGTCCCTGAGCTTTTTCATTCCTAGCACTTCCACCTTGAGCCACAGTTCCACTTCCAGTTTTCTGGTGTTAATTGAAGATATGAGAATCATGGACTTTCCTTCCCAACTGGCTTAAAAACATGATCTTCAGATCTCAGCCTTCTTAGTAGCTAGGGTTACAGGCATGAGCCAGCCATCAATGCCTGGCTGAATGCACTCTATTATCATGAGAAGGAGGAAACTTTAGAGAAGGATTAGGGAAGCAAGAGGATAAGCATTCACTTACTAAATCTATCTGAAAAGAATGATCATTGTACAGAGATGTAGTCTGGGCAGGCAACTAATTGTGTGGATTGTGACTACATCACTTTATCTCCTATTTTTAAGATGAAGAGGTTAGATTTTCATTTTCAAATTGAGTCTTTAGAACACAATTCTCTGACCAAAAAACACGGGTCTAAAAACTGGTATTTGGGAAGTAGAAATAAGAACAGCCCAGGGGCTGGGAAGGTGGCTCAGTGGTACAGTACTTCCCTTGCATGCATGAGGCCCTGGGTTCAATTCTTCAGTACCACATAAGCAGAAAAAGCCAGAAGTGGCACTGTGGCTCAAGTGGTAGAGTGCTAGCCTTGAGCTTAAGAGCTGAGGTACAGCGCCCAGGCCCAGAGTTCAGGCCAACCAACCAAAAAAAAAAAAAGAAGAAGAAGCAAAGAAAAGAAGGAAAGGAAGGGAGGGAGGAAGGAAGGAAGGAAGGGAGGGAGGGAGGGAGGAAGGAAGGAAGGAAGGAAGGAAGGAAGGAAGGAAGGAAGGAAGGAAGGAAGGAAGGAAGGAAGGAAGGAAGGAAGGAAGGAAGGAAGAAAAGAAAGAAGGAAGGAGGAAAGAAGACCAGCCCAGGCAAAATAAAAAAGTTACTCCATCTCAACCATGCTTCTGTGTTCCCAGGTACATGGGAGGTATAGATAGGAGGGTCAGAGTCCAAGATAAGCCCAGGGAAAAATAAAAACCCTCTCCATAAAACAACTAAAGCAAAAAGGAATTGAAGTGTAGCTCAAGTGACAGAGCACCTGCTAAACAAATATGAAGCTCTAAGTGCAAAGCCCAGTGCCTCCAAAATGAAAACACAATGTCTGATAGAAAAATTAGTGGATGGAGAGAAATACAAGCACAGTGGATCAAAGTCCTGGCTCTCTAGTCCATTTCCTACATAGTCACATCTGCTTTGAAGTGTTTGCATTAGAGTTCAACAAAAGAGCTTGTTCAAACAACAAAAAAAGGTATGCTGTTCTAAAGAATAATTTGAAACCATATAACTTAGATGACCTCAAATATCCCCTCCCAACTCTTTCTTTGATTCCACACAAACATAACCAAATAATAGACAGGCATGCACTTGCTTTCTATTCATTTTCAACCCCCCCAGAAAGAATTGTAGGGCAAATAAAAGTAATTCTTTGGAGTGTAACCCCTTTTCTCCTTTTGTCCTTCAGTTATACCCTACAGCTCCTTAACAAAAAGATCTAAATTACAGAAATCACTAGTGGTCTTCTCTTTGCTAGAAATTGAGGTTAATTTTTAGCCAGAAAATTACTATGATTTGTTTTACTAATTTTTCTCAAGTTATGATTTCCCTTTTGCTTCCTCATGGTAATAATTACTTTTGTCATTATTCACAGAGTCTTGAAAGAGTCCTTGATTATTATCTAATATCTCACACAAGGCTTCTCTGGCCACCTGCATAGAGGTTGGCAGCCCTCTCCTCAGTATTCAACAAAAATGCTGCTCCTCTCCAATGAATGCAAACTTATCTGCTGTCTCAAAATGTTTTATATAATCACCAGAATCTTTTCTAGGGTAGGTAGCAAAAGGCTTCCATTTGCTAGGAATGTCTGAGAGACTGTTGGGGGAATGCTAGAGCCTAATTATATGGAAGTTACTAAAGGAAAGCATGTCATATCTGTACATAGAATAAGATGGGAGAGAATGAAAATGGTCTGCCATATTGCCTATTAGAGCCATAGGATCTAACTGGATCCCAGCCAGATTTATAGAACTTGCCCAGTCTTAATTAAACAGTTTTTCTGTACCTAATACACATTGGTTTCTGAGAAGGATTTTCAGCCAGCTTGTATTCAAATATTATGACCAAGAGATGGAA
This sequence comes from Dipodomys spectabilis, assembly GCF_019054845.1. Lineage (NCBI taxonomy): Eukaryota > Metazoa > Chordata > Mammalia > Rodentia > Heteromyidae > Dipodomys > Dipodomys spectabilis. Next base: position 6,159,381 of record NW_024870840.1, read on the forward strand.
CAATGACAACATTGTATTCCACCTCTTGGAATTTGCTCCAGGTGTTAATCACAAGACAGTCCCTTCAAAGTTTCATGCTTCTTCCCTTTTACAAAGTTTGAAATGATATGTCTAGGGCCACACATGTTGAAACATTCATTTAATTTATTTTTTCTCTACCTGAAGGATGCTAGAGGGTCAACAAATACTTCTTGTACTGGCTACATTTTTCTTCTGTATCCAAGGGAGATGCTGAAAACTGATGTCATCTATCTTTTCAGCAAATACAAATATAGCTTCTAAACAATTTCCTGGGCATCTGTTCAAAGTTCATCTGAGTTGTCAGTTAAGACAAACTTATTTCCCTCTGAATGTACCCTTAGTGTTCATGGGGCTAACGTTTATCAGAACATTCTGTCAAGATCATGATAGCTATGTAGGTTGGTTTAGTCATGCAGCTGAATCATTCATAACAAAAAGATCTCTCCCTGGTAAGTGAATTTAACCCCTCCTAGTATCTATACCTCAACACAGTTTCTATTCTTTTCTTGAGAAAGCATTCTATGAGCAAAAAAATACAGGCTAGTTCACATAGACTACAAATTGAGAACATTATTTTTTCTTGTAAGTCAGCAATGACTCGTGTCTATAATCTTAGCTACTTTGGAGGATTATAGTTCTAGACCAACCTGAGCAAAAAATGTTTGTGACACTTTATCTGAACAGAAAAATATCTAAGTATAGTGTCTAGCACCTGTCAGCCTAGCTACAGCAGGAAGATCAAATTGAAAGGATCATGACTAGGCACCAGTGGCTCACGCCTATAATCCTAGCTACTCAGATAGCGGAGATCTGAGGATCATAGTTGATAGTCAGCATGGACAGGAAGGTCTGTGAGACTCTTAGCTCCAATTAACTACCCAAATAACTCAAAGTAGAGCTGTGGCTCAAGTACCATCAAAATTTTATTTTTATCTTTATAAATCTCTCTATAAAGTTTCCTTTTATTTAAAGTTCCACTTACTAAATAATCATACACATGACTACTAAAATAATCATACACATCATTTCCTCAATCCTAATCCATTTCTCCTTCAATGTTATCATCTCAATAAATGACAAAGTGAGTCTACAGCAAGTAAAGAGTTTTCATCACGTTGCATACATAAGCGAACACAATCACTGAGAAGCTGTATATGTATGCATGTATTAAGATCCTGAACATATACTAGGGCCTCAATAGGGCAGATCCACTGACAGGTCTGAAAATTTCAGGGTAGGCCAGGGCAGAAGCTTAAGCTCCACCATGCAGGCTCAGATTTGGCTATAGTGTTTACTTGTGGGAGGTAAACAAAACTGAGACGTTGAAGCCCAAGGGTTCTGGTACTCACCATATTGTTAATGCATGCTCATTCATTAGAAATGTATAGTACTTAACAAGCACAGATAATCTTTTACTGCTCAGGAGAAAAAAACATGGTGAGAAACATCCTAATAGGAATAATCTTCTAAAGCAGGAATGTTTTCAAGCATTTCCAAGGTCTTTGGAGACCCCTATATTTCTAATAATGATAGTTAAAAGTCCTTCTGTTATTAGAGTCATTCCCTTAATGTTCCCTACCAGATACAAACTTTTTAGGCCACTATCAGTGACTCTGATACATTTAAAAGTAAAGAGGAAAGGATGAAATGTTTTATAAATGAGAATTTTTATTTCTTCAGAGTAAGATTTTTAAGTTATAACGTTGTATCCTAAATACAATTTCATCCCCAGTTCCAGTCAATAAACATATGTATTTCTTCCAAATTGCAGTATTTGTTTGGTGTCTTGTTTTATCTTGTTTACTGAAAACTGGACATTTTCCAAAAGAAATACTAATTGTTTCTTCTTTACATCTTAAAGGGATAACGCATGTAAGTAAGTGTGTTAAATGTTATTAAGCACAAACAGCATAATAACTAAAAATAGTCAAAACGTCTAGCGACATTGTGTCAACAATCGTGCTCTAGCCAAGTTCCTCATTAATTGCACAACAGATATTTTGGAAAAGGCAGAACTTAATTGTTTTCAAACCAAAGTTTGAGACTGGATACATTTCCTTCCCTCTGTCAGTTTCAGTTAAATGAATTATTCTCTTAAAGGGAATGAAGAAAGGGAGACTTCTAAAAAAGCCTCACTTAATATGTGTATGTCATCAAGGCCTTAATTATAAAGTTGTAATGGATGATTTCTGTTATAATCACCACTAGGCAGATTTTAGGTGTTTTATAGCAAGTCTTTCATCTTTTGCTTTAATATACTTTGTACTGATGAATAGAAGAAAGCAAATGTAAACCTGACGAAAAGATATTTAATCCTATAAAGGTTTAAAGCAAAGCCAAAACATATTTTCTAATGTACTTTAGTAATGGCGAATCATATATTTTATCTACTCATTAAATTGCTTCCTCTAAAGTAGGGCATTTAGGACACCAAGTAAGCTTTCTCTTTCTCAGAATTGGTGAGTGTTTATAGACTATTAATTTTTCATATCACCAGAATTTAATATTCATGCATACTATGCAGATAGGTGAGGAACATGAGTAAGCATAAGATACAATTCTAATTCTCAATATTGTTAAATCTTGTTCAAAAATACAATCTTCTGGTGGATATGTTTTGTCTCAACAAAGGTAGACTTTTCTATTATTAAGTCACTTAATTTCAACATTGAAATTTCAACATTGATCATACACAAACTTAAAGGCATATAGTAAATCAGAGTGTTAAAGGTGAATAGACTCACATTCCATTTATTGACATGTTACCAATAAGAAGGTCCTTAAGATGGAATCCTTGAAAGATAAGTCCTACCCAGTGATTTCCATAATAAAGTGTACTACACTTTGTATGAATTCTTATTTGATCCTCACACCACTCAAAACCCTGTAGTTATTCCCTTTCACAAACAAAGAAATCAATAAAAGAGATCCCCATGCCAAAGGTCCAGTAGCTTACTGAGTGGTAGGCAGGAATTAAACCAAGGAAGCACACAAAACATGTGTGTAAGATTTCTAATCTTACTTGAGGTTAAGTGGGTTGTTTATGCCTTGCATTGTAGAGGTACATGTTTGCAGAGAAAAATTTTTCATGGGTCTATGTATCCATTCATTATGTATATAAATGTCCTCTCTTACTCTAAGACGTTAAACGAGCCTTTTCTTCTTGTTTATATATATATATATATATATAATATATATATATTATATATATATATATAAGTTTAGTGATGCTATTTCAAAAACCAAATTAAATTGTACCAATTAACTCCTGTTGATTTGCTTAATGACTAAATTAAGCCAGTGGGTACTAGACTCCTACTCTTGATAATTAAAAAAAAAAAGTGAACTGTTTTAAGGGCGCTTATTTTGGAGAAAATCATGAAGTCAAGTCCTGTGCTTGCATTATCTCATTGAGTCCACTCTTTCCTTGCAATGGAATGTGACTTATTGCTCTTCATTTACAAATAGTGAATGGGAGAAGCAGAGGCATTGCATAATTTGTCTTAGGCCATGTAATTGCAGATTTCAAAACTGTCACCTCAAACCAGTGTCCAAAGTTAAACCCTAATCACCAAAGAGGCAGCCTTACCCTAGCTCTGGAGCTCTTGAAAGGGAATAGAAGGTGGTAAGCTGGTAAGCACTGTCTGGATTTGGAGGCAATTGATATTTCCTCCAGAATTGAAGACAGTCTTAATTCAAAGCTAGAGTTCTTTTTACAATTCATGTCCTAAGTAGAAAACTACAAAGGCATTTTAGAAGTCTCTTCGTATAAAAAGAGCATTCTGATTAGTCTTTAGTATTTTTTATGCATAAAATACTTTGATAGTTAAAATACTTACCAGTAAGCATAATAAGTTTTGTCTTTCATATAATAAAATAGAACCCAAGGTTTAAGGCATGCATTTCCGTGATTTAAATTATCCTATATCCTAAATTATGAGTTTCTGAATATCATGCTGAAACAGATTTTAATATATGTTTAGGCTCAATTTTTGTATTTGAAGTAGCTGTTCAAATTACTTAAGTAGCCAATCAAAAGATATAAAAGTTAAATCAACCAAAAAGAAAACTAAAATTTTTAAAGTGTTGCTATCCCAGAAGAGATAATTATAGAAGTTTAGATGTGTGGTTCCATATGGATCTTAAATAAATTATTATAAGGCACTAATTAATCCTCAAATCTAAGAGATTTCTCATGAGACATGTTCATCTACTTTTGACGATATATGTTTGAGCTTGATGTTTTACAATTAACCTGTTGTCAACCATATGCTCAGATTCTGCCCATAACATTCTTCAGTGGGTTCCTTAGGTTGTAGTGACCATACTTCTTTGCCAAAGGTCAATTTCAAATATCTCAAAGCTTGCCCATTAAGCTTTTCATTTCATGTTTTATGTACATACTTAGGTTGGTTTCTGTCCCAGTACACAAAACAGAAGCTCCTGCTTTCTTATTGGACAGCAACATGATAACACTCCAAGCCCTAGCCAGGACCATATATTACAAATAATCACACACTGCCTATCATCATCATGATAATACTGTTTGGTGACCCCCTTCCACTACTAGTGCTGCTGCAAAATGTAGCTAGCTCTTTGCTTCCCACTCAAAGGGTCTGAAAAGTAGAGTAACATGTTCTCTTTTTTTTTCTATCTACACTCTAAATCATCTTTCCTGCTTTTAGCTGAGTTCTTCATTCCTTTCACTTCTTTAGGAGGAAAGGAAAAATGTCTGTCAAAGGATAAAAATGTTCTTTCTAGCTTTTTCATCTCCAGGAAGATGAATCAATAAAGCAGGAAGACAAAAGTGCTCCATCTCCTGGTCAAGAGTGAGTATTAAGCAGCAGAAAGTTGCTATTGTCAAAAGAAGTATTTTATCTCCAAAATAAGATTCCCAAGATAGTTATAGATGAGTCCTCCAATGCCAGTAAGAATAAAACATTCTTCCAGTCTCTCTCAGGCTTACAAGCTGGAAATCATTGTCTTCCAATGTCCCTCTCTTATTTTCTTTGAGCACCTCTGATTATATTACAGAACAGTGGGGCATCAAAGCTGGGTCTTCTCTCTGCCCCTAGATGTATTCCACAAACTTCCTCAGCTCTTCCACCTGCACCATCAACATGATGATGATTCTTATCTTTTATGTTATTGCAAGGACTAAATAAAATACAATTTGTAAAATATTTAAACCCACATCAGGCACATAGAAGAAAACTAACCGAATGAGCACAATAACTGCTATGACGATTTTTAATTACCTTCCATTTTATTCAACACAAACTTTGCAATCTTTATTACAGCCAAAATGCTAAGCATCATAAGATGAATTTTTAAGTGTAACTTTTGCTCTCAGTAAATTCACAGTCTAATTGAAGTGACAAAAGTAAGATTTCAATCTCTTGAACGTAAAATATGGTAGAATGCAAAGAGCAAGATAAAGTTTCCCAAGGCAATGCTCTTTAAACTGTAATAGGCATATTAAACATTTGGAGATTCTGTTAAAATATAGACTTTGATCCAGTAAGTCTGAGAAGGTTCTGAAATTTCTTCATTTCTAACAAGGTAATACTATTACACTGGTGTGAGGTCTATACTTGGAGTAGCCCAGCAGCAAAAGTATGGTATGAGCCAGTGTGCATCAACACATCTGTACTGCTCTTTTTTAAAGCAAAAGCTGTTCTAGTTGGTAGTTATCTATGACAGACCTGTTGCTAAAGTTGTTGCAAGCACCACTATGAATTTACATATTTGTTTCAATACTCTGTGAAGCCATATTGGACAGCATATATGTAACCTTTGGTTTCTAAAATAACTGACAGAGGGCTGGGAATGTGGCTTAGCAGTAGAGTGCTTGCCTAGCATGCATGAAGCCCTGGGTTCAATTCCTCAGTACCATATAAAAAGAAAAAGCTAGAAGTGGTGCTGTGGCTCTAGCCTTGAGCACAGAGAGGCTCAAGGACAGTGCCCAGGCCCTGAGTTCAGACTCTACAACCAGCAAAAATAAATAAATAACTAAAATAAAATAACTGACATAGAGCAAATAGAGCTCAAAAACAGCCATGAAAAACTAGCAAGATGTTACTCATTTTTACTCATTGTACACTATGTTCTTATGTTAGTCAGTTTTCTACCACTATGACTGAATTCCTGAAAGAAACTTCAAGGTGGAAAGATTTCAGGTACAGAACTTTCAGTCAGTCCATGGTAGGCTTGCTTCATTACTTTGAGGTCACTGGCAGAGCCAAAACATCATGGCAGATGTGTGGAGGAAGAGGGCTGCTCACCTCATGGCAGCTAGGAAGCAGAGAGAGAAACAGGAAGACAACAGGGACATGATAGACCCAGCACAGAATGCCTGAGTTATTTCCTCCAAGGTGGCCTCACATCTTAATTTCCTTCACCTTGAAATAATGCCAATAACTATGAAGCCATCAATGGATCAGATCACAGCCCTAAGGATCCAGTCACCTCTTCTTTTGGTGCACACTACCATATCCAAACCCTAACAACAACTTCTATCCTTGCTCTAAAGTTATTAGCACTATTCATTTGAATCTAAATTGAGATCCTTTGTTTGCTTTCTAGATAATGTTCATTTGGGGCCTCAAAGAACAGATTTCTTTGAAATAATTATGTCTCATGGGGTATTCTTAGGATCTCAGAACTTCATTATTGTCTTTTGACTTTAGAATGAAATTAAAAAATAAAAAATACCCAGGTGGTGGACCACACTTATAATCCCAGATACTCCAGAAGCAGAGATCTAGAAATTTCAGTTTGAGGCCAGGCAGGGAAAAATGTTAGTCAGAACCTGTTTCCGTCAATACCATGCAAATAATATGTGTCTGTGGTATTACTTACATGATAGGTAGACAGTAAAAGGATCACAGTACAACCTGCCTCAGGAAGAAATATGAGGCTGGACATGAAAAATAACTTAAAAAGCCGAAGAATAGGTGGACTAGAGGCACGGCTTAAGTGGTTGAGCATCTGTCTAGCAAGTGTAAACTCTAGTACCACCAAAATAAATAAAAATAAAGATATTCATTACCTTATTCATGTAACTGTAACCCCTCTGTACAGTATCTTTACAATAAAAATATATAATAAAAGTAAATTTTAAAAATTAAAATATAAAAAATAAGTAAATAAATGCAATGCTATCCTCTATGTAAGGGAAAACTCAGCTCATTACAAGCTGAAACCTACCAGTATATGGGTTCTTTGCACGAGAGAATAATCATTGAAAAGAATTCCAGCATTAAATTGAGATGTGCACCTTGAAAAAAACTCTTGAAATCAGTTTTGTATGGCTCAGATAGGATTCCTATTTGGAAGCAACCAGTGGGAGCAATGCATACAGCTTGTGAGTGGAGCATAAGCTTTCAATGTTATCACATTCCAGGAAAACTATCATTGTCTCATACACCTGACCCTTATCACTGTCATAAATAACTCACAGCCTATGAAAACATGTGAATTTGTGTGACTATTTACTGAAGGCTCAGGAATCATTTTTAGATTGTGGAGAATATCTTTTGTTATTTATGATATACATCTAACTACCAGTGTTCATGGTGGTTTTCATAATACATCGAGACTAAGCTGTTTCTATATAAATCTGCCTTACTGTGATCATTAGAATGAACTGAAAGCTAGCTAGCACAGGTCAGTATTCCGGCTTGCAGCCTTTGTTTCTCTCATCATTTCAGTATTCAGTTCCAGTAGTTCATTTTTTTCCCTTTCCTTCTGTGGAAAGTGAAAGGAAGTTTGAGTTGGGAGGAGCAAAGGGATAAACCAGGGAATCAATACCTCATTTCATGAGTGACACATTTCTAAGAGCTGTGCCAGAAAACTATATGAACTAGTAGAGAATTCAGAGAAATAGAAACGCCAGAGAAAAGAGAATGGAAGTTTTCCCAGCCTAAATTCTCCAAACCCAGTATTTTATTACTAACTCTAAAATCTGAGGAAATCACTTAGGTTTCCATTTACTTCTCATGGGCATTCGCACATAAAAGGGAGAGAAACAAATACAAAAAAAAATGGTTTCTGAGTCATTCTGAAAACAATTTCAATTGCTAATTATATATATGCATATATAATATATATAGGACCTTCATATATATGTGTGTGTGTGTCCTTATATATATGTATATATGTACATATATATCAGGATCTATTTGCTCCTTTAAACCATAATAATTCATTTTTCATTCATGTTTAATGGTAGTCAAAACTATCAAAAAACATTGATGTTAAGGGAGAAATGAGGCATCAACTACCTTCCTTAAGATACAAAAATTTTTCTGACTTTTTAAAAAGTCTCCAATATAGGTGATAATTCTCTGGCATAACTGCTCAACCATTTATAAAACAAACAACTAGATGAAGACAAGAGGATTGTAGATCTAGACAACTTCAGAATGAGTATAATATTATTCTACTATTTATCTGACGTGTTAGAAGAATCTGTCTTGTTTTTGAAGATGGAAGATCACAAACACCTTGAACTATACCTGGCCTCCACTTCAAATCTATAAAGTTATAGAGTTATCCAACACAAGGCAAAAGTGCAGGAATTTGGAATCTACAGCCCTGCTAATCACGTTGCTCTGCATCTCCTGCTATACTAACTGCACTGGGCCTGCTACACATTACTTGAAAACCCGGAAGTAATAACAACCACCTCCAAGTCAAATGTTCAAAGCCTTATACCTGTAATCCTAGCTACTTAGAAGGCAGAAAAGGGGAGGATCATGGTTTGAAGCTAGCACAGGCAGAAAAGTTCTTGGCATTCCTTTTCAACCCATATATTCAGGTACAGTAGCACATATCTGTCATCCCAAGCTATGGGAGAGACAGATTGGATCACAAACCAAAAGTCCACAAAGTGTATAAATGGCATAGGACATGGGAAGCATGCAGTTATGAGTGTGCTGGAAAGAATAGAGAGAGGAAGAAGATCATGAACACTAGAACTCCTGGACTATTAAGATTTTGCATAGCTGGGCTGGGAAGGTGGCTCAGTGGTAGAGCGCTTGCCTTGAATGCATGAGGCCCTGGGTTCAATTCCTCAGCACCACATAAGCAGAAAAAATTTTTTTAAAAAAGCCGGAAGTGGTGCTGTGGGTCAAGTGGTAGAGTGCTAGCCTTGAGCTGAAGAGCTGAGAGACAGCGCTCAGGCCCAGAGTTCAGGCCCCACGAACGGACCCAAAAAAAAAAAAAAAATTTGCATAGCATACTAAGTATTTTGTTTTCTTATTGTATCCCTCTAATGAATGCATTCCTTATTTTTACTATTGAACGTTAAGCCTCTTTTGGGGATCATCTTGCTGGGGATGACTAGCCCACTTAATTTTTTTAAGTGTTAAATAAAATTTTAGCATAATTTCATAGGGTTTTTAAATAGCATGTTTAATGATTTATATATAGACAATTCCTCTAGACACTTGCTGGTTTGCAGGAATGTTTACTGACCCAATCTTCCTAACTCCTCTGCATACACTGTAATTTGCTATCTCTGGCTGACTCCAAGTCAGAGAGGGCTCTCTTCCCAACAGCCTGCATATAGCCTAAGTGATATAGAGCTGCCTGGTCTTTGCTCTGGCCCCAGGTTTCTGCCATATTTCCTCATCCCATTTTCCAGTGGGAAATGTTAACACTGTTGTGTTCCAAAGTTCTTTTGGGCAGGCCTCCATTGTCCTCATGGGGAAAAAGGACAGAATTACATGTTGCACCAGCTGTCTCTAGTAGGGCAATGGGCTGAAGCACAGTTTAACCAAAGCTCACCAGGTCTTAATCATTGAGAGTGGGCTTCCACAGAACTCACAGCCAACCAGAAACACTAAAATAATAATAAAAAAATCCCTTAGGGAAGTATGCATTACTTCTTAGTGGCCTGAGTAAATAGTTCAATATGACAGTTCCAGGAATTTGTAAATTACCAACCAGACACCCATGGAGGATGCCAACCCACAACATTGCCTGCAAGTGGGTGATGTGGGTTTGGCCAGCTCTGGGAACATGTTCAAAGTTTAAAAAGAGCCTAAGGGAACCAAATAGAGAATGTGGTAAAAAGCCTTAGGGAATATTTTTTTTCTACTCATCCATTTTCTTGGAATTTTTTTTCAAATGTAAGTTAGAGAAGAGCCACTTCCATTCTAGCAACCCAGCAGGGCCTGAGATAAAAGCAACTACTTCAGAAAAAGGGTGAAACACAAACCATGTAGGGGAGAAAGGGCTGGAAGATAAAAACCCTCTTAGTGTCCTCAAAGCAAAAACTTGATCAAAGCCTGCACCTCCTGGTCTTAAAACTCAGTAGAAAGACTTTATTGTAGAGAACAAAAGACTCTGAAAGAAAGAATAAAGACAAAAGGATGGTCTGGGAAAAAAAAGAAAGGGGAAACAATGACATTCTTCCAAAACCCAAATGAAATCCATCCTGAAATAAAGGGCACCAAAGAAAGGCAACTACAAAATGAAATATGAAATGACTACGGCATGTCGGACCAGGAAGCAAGTATGACAATATTTTCTCATAAAATGATACTCTATTTCATCACCATATGCTTTAGGAAAATCCAATATGTTCCCAACACACTTCTAACATGGCTTTTTCCCCCCAAAATGCTTGATGCTTTAAGGAATATGTCAAAGATACTTAGCACCCTTACAGATTTGAATATTACATGCCAATAATTCTCTGGTTCATGAATTTTAATAATACCACTGCAATTCAGTTTGCCCATCATTCTCATAGCACTAGCTGATGGAAAACTGCAACAGCAGATTGTTTGGCTTTTGTTCTATAATACTGCTGAGTGTGCAAGAGGAAATGTGTGTGGGGGGGGGGGGTGGTACACTAAGACTTGGAATATAAAAACATTATTTGAAGAGTTATTTCAAAGCATTAATTGATGACATTCCAGACAATAGCTCACTAATTGAAAGAGGTGCACACAAGCAAGTGCACATCCCTCTGTGTACTTCCACATGGAAGAATTTCTAAGCTACCTTTTCATCCTTATTGCCACTCCAACTGGATTTGTACACCTCCAGCCACATAGGAATGCTTACAGGCTTTAGGACTAATATAGCTTCAGGACAAATGATATATCACACCAGGGAGCATGCCCAGTGAATTGATTGATTATGTAAGGTGATCCTTGATTTATAATGGAGTTATAGCTGATAAATGCATTGGAAGTTGAACATATTATTAGTCGACGGCCAGGCCTGCTGACTAATGTCTGTACTCCTATCTACTTGGAAAGTAGAGATACGATGGGTTGAAGCTGGCCCTGGACAAAAGAGAGATCATAGATGAAAAATAAATTAAAGCAAAAGGCGCTGCAGGTGTGACTCAAACAGTACAGGGCTTATTTCAAGTTCAAACTCCCGAGTTCAAAACTCAGTATCACCAAATACATAGGTACATACTCACATATGCATGTGAGTATACATATGTGTGTACCATGAGTAGAAAATGCATATAACATGTTTATAGTATTCACATAAGATTCAACCATATAATACAGCTTAGCCTAGACTATCCTAAGCATGCTCCAAACATTTATATGAGCTCCCAATGAGGCAGAATCATCTTACCCAGAGTCTATTTTATATGTTGAGAGTATCTGAATCCAATAAACAGTTCAATACAGTCTGCTGAAGAGTGTCCATTATCTCCCCCATGACTGTGTGGCTGACTGGCAGCCACAGCTTCTGTAACGTCCCAGAGTGGAGAGAGTCTCTAGAGACATATTGCAAGTCTGGAGGATTGGGGAGGATCAGATTTAAAAAGTCTACTCAATGTACACTGCTTTCCCACCATGGTAAAATTCAAAAGTTTTAAGTACAGATGCTAAACCATCAATAATACATCATATTGGAGTAAAAACTTAAGTTCTTCATTTTTTCTTTTCATTTTGGTTCCGTTCCCTTATTCTTCTATTTGTTTCTATCAAAGCTATTTTATTCTTTCACCTAAGCCCTTTTTACTTTCCACAATCTATGCAACTACCATGACTGCTTGCCTGGCCAGATCTGCTTTCTTTTCCTCCCACTTGCTCCTTATTATCAGTGTATGAAGTGTTCTAGATGTTCCTTCATTACTGAGTACCATGTTTAAGATTAGGATGTTGCCCCAGGTACAGCTAAAGAACTACAAGGAGTAATAACATTGCAATTAGGAAAGTAAAAGTATACATCCTGGGGTGAAGTAGACAGTTCAAGTAAGGACTGACAGTGTGGAAGATATCAGGGCCTATTTAATCAGGTTGGATCACTAGGTGTAGCCATTCTCTAATAGCTTTGCCACTTAGCAGAGGCTGCTCAGCTGGGAAGACAGAGCCTGCACATTTGATCTTTTTGCCCTTCCTGGGAATGGAATTTGGCCCTTGCTAGTTTAACTTTGATGTGCACAGTGGACTCCATAATGATACAAGGCCATTAGCTTAATCATGGTAAGCAGATTGGAAGTCATGCGCAGGAACTGAGAGTTGCCAAGGCTACAAGAGTCCATTTTAAAATCTCCAGATAGTTTAGACTCTGGACCAACAATTGACATAATAGTCCATATCCTATGCTGATGATTATAACGGACATATGCCTCTTATGGAGCCCACTCTCCAGAAAAGGGATAAATTGAGGAGAACCATGAGAAACAAATGGGAAAGGCCAAAGAGAAAGGCCTAAGAATGAAGGCATGTGCTTTCCACACCAACAATCTGCAGTGACGACGGACCACAAGGGGAGGGTCACCGGGTAGGACCATAAAAGGGAGGGCCAGTTTCATGCTATCCAATAGCTTCACTTTGCCTAGAAGCCAAGCTACCTGAACTATCCAGTTCATCCCTTAAGGTATCATTCTACTTTGCTAATAAATCACTCCTCACTATCTTCCTAATTTTGATGGCTCTTCTACATCCAGAGCAGGGCCAGCATCTTAGATGTTGTAACCAAATCCAAGGTATATGGGTAACAGCCTATCACCAGTAACAATTCCATGATGCTTCCTGAGGCTTGCCTTTGCCCCCAGAATTCTCTTTCCCTGAGCCAACCAATGCTATTCAAAGTGCACTGCACCACCTTGCTGCTTGGTCACCCACCATTGTACACCTGTCTTTCACCTTGGGCTAGTAGGTATAAATTTTGTGAGGACAGGCACTTACTATCTCTCTCTTTCTCACACTGCCTTATTTTCCCCACCATACTGAACATTGTCTGCAGAAACATTCTGCATTTAGCATGTTTCCCCCAAGTGAGGTGTGAGCAGCACAAGGATAGACATTTATGTCATGCGAAGGTACACGTGTTCCTAGAGTCTAGACCAGTGCCTAGGAGAGAGGGCACTCCTACAAATAGGTGTTGGGAAATGAATAAATAGCAAGCACTTGATATATGTAGGAATTAATAAGTGAATGAATAGAAGAGTTCCTACAACTTAGTTTTCCAGGGGTACCATGTTACATTCCATACTGATCTTCCCTCTTCAATAGAAGCAGCCATGCGATTTAATGCTTCTTTTATTACTGTGCATCAGTGATCTATCCCAAATAGCTATATGGTGATGTTTTCAGGATCTTTGAAGAAGGTTCGTTTCCTGACTCTTGTCATTTCTTCCTACCTGTCCTCAGCATTTTCTTTTTCTTTTTTGTTCATTTTTTTATTAATAAGTTTTTTATTATGAAAATACCATACAGAGGGGTTATAATTACATGAGCATTTCTTATCAAATACATTTCTTATCAAAGCCTCCTCCTTTTTTTCCCCTTACCATTCCTCCCCTCCCATCTCCCCCCACCTTAGTATCTTCTTTGTACCTGTTTTGCTGAAGCTCTTTTCAAATGTGTAATGTTCAATGTCAGAGTGATTAAACTCTACAAATATGGGAGTCCACTCTGACTCAAGTTCTAATACTTGAATACTCAGCTTTTAACATGTACTTTTGCTTCTGAGATGTCAGTTTGCTTGTTTTCCTGTGCAGCCAATTAAAATGACAAAGAATATGACACCTGAACACTTGGGGAAATGAGCAATCAATTCAGTTTTGGCCAATATCTATGAAGACACATATTTTGGTATCTGTAGGTACAAATATGAATCGGGATATATTCACACATATGAAGTGCCAGCCTTGAATCTAAAATGGAATGTAAAGATGTGAACTTTTAGAACCACTAAATTAGTTTTTAAAGAAAATTATATATTGAAGTCCACCAAAAGTTCTTTAGTTGCATAACTCATCCATACTTATTAAATTCACTGTTTGATTTCTCTCTGATTCAAATGTAACATAAAAATTGAGTGATTTACTTTTCAAAGGTCAGAACGATTTTAATTGCTTTTTAGAATATGATGATCTTAGCTCAATCAAGTAGTATTAATTCTGTCTCTCTGTGCAACTAATTTAATAACCCTTTTAGCCTGTGGATGCAGAAAGTAGTTCAGAGCTTTTGAAGATATGTAACCAGAACCCCTTTAGTCCCAGGGATGACCTGATTAGGTTGATTAAAGCTCTCTGGCTGCCTTAACCATTCTGCAGTGGAACTGCCATCCTCTGATTACCCAGAACAGTAATATGTGCCTGGCCTAGTTCCGCTTTGTACTGGGATCATGTTGCTTAGATGATTTTTTCATTTTATTCTGTTTTGTTTTTCATACTCTATCAACAATGGAAAAAGCCAAGCACTGATCTAGGGAAAGAAAATATTGATCTCCCTGAATTCATTTCTCTTACTAGTGCCCTGCATCACCTGTGCCCAAATGGGCCTCCCAGTTAAGACTTTCTTTGCTATCTCTATTTGGTCCTACTTCCTCTTTAACAACAAAAAAATCATCTGTTTAGTCACTAACTTTGGATTTTGCCACGGAGTTATGGATTGGATTGTGTCCCCTTAAGTTACCCTAGAAAGGGCCTTTAAAGAGGTAATGAAGGCAAAATGAGGTAACCTAAGTGTTTCCTAGTCCAAATGACTGGTGTTCTCCAAAGGGAGATGACACAGCCATGTGAGGGTTCAGTTTGAAGTCTGCCATCTAGCAAGCCCAGGGGAAGGCCTTGGAAGCACTGCCAACACCTTGATCTTGGGTTTCTAGCCTCTAGACCTGGGAAAAAAAGAGTTCAAGCCTGTAGTACTTTGCTTTACCAGTCCTAGCAAACTAGTACATACAGCTTTGCAATTTACAAACATCTGATTTGCCTTTGATAGTGTGGATTCCTTGAAGAAGTGTTCAGAGAATTAGGACAAATGTACATACAATTTTTCTACATTTGCTGAAAATTTTCCAATTTGTACAAGTTGAGCATCATTATTACATATTCTCGCAGTAGGTCTCCATATCAAGGGTGCTGTCAAAATAAGACAAAATTCTGTTACATCATCTTAAGCATAACCTTTGAGTGTGGATTTGTAGAATGTTGCACATGTTTTAGAATTTTGTTCTTTGCTTTGACAATTGACTGGCTTAGGATTAATGGATGTCCAATTAAAGATAAATTGTCCCCATTTCTGGTATGTTAATGATTTCTATCTTTTTTTTCTAAGGTTAATTAATCTTATGAGTTTATTATTAATCACAACACTCTTGCCAGGTACTGGTGGCTCATGCCTGCAATCCTAATATTCAGAAGGCTGAGATCTCAGGATCACAGTTTGAAGCCAGCCTGAGTAGGAAAAGTAACGTCAGACTATTATCTCCAATTAATCATCAACAAAAGCAGAAGTGCGTTTTTCGACAAAATGACTTGTACTTCTCATTGTTGCAATGGGTCCACCTGTATCCCTATTTAAATGATTTGTTTTTGCCCTTCCCCTCCACATATTATACCAACATTGGGGGGCGGGGAGAGAAGGGGGGGAGGAGATGGGAAGGGAAGGGAAGAGGAAGGGGAAACAAAGGAGGAGGCAACAATGCTTGATAAGAAATGTACTCATTACCTTGCCCATGTAATTGTAATCCCTCTGTATGGTATTTTCACAATTAAAAAAATTAATAAACCCTTTTATACTTGAAAAAAACAAAAAACAAAAGCAGAGGTGGAGGTGTAGCTTGCATGCACAGTTCTAGTCTTAGGTGAAAAAGCTAAGTAAGGTGGAAGGCCCTGAGTTCAAGCCCCAGTATCTGCACACATATGCATAAAAACTGGTGTCAATACTCTTATACTTCCATTTTTCCATTCCAGCATTTTATCAGGTTAGTGTAGGAAAGCAATAACATTTAAATCAATGAATAAACCATCACTCTAAAGATTAAAATAGAATGTTGCCCAAACTGAACTATCAACAGAGAGACAGGTCTACCAGGCTGCAAATAACATTTGTTTATCCTAGGTCCAAAGGTCCAAATTCAGCATGGAAAGGACAATTAAGGTAAAATATATGAGTCCAATTGTGTTTATAGCCAAACAATGACTTCATTAGCTGAGATCCTTGTTCTCAATAAGCAGTTGCTATTTTTATTTTTTGTTTTGTTTTCATTTTGTTGTCCAACTTTTATACCATTATTGGTGTTCATTCACTCCTAAGTGAATTCGAACTGTATCATATGTATAAAGAGACTTCAATGGCTTTCAGTCTACCAAAAAGCATTAATGGAATGCTGACTTTGTGTAGGCATTGGACTAGGTCCTAGTGAGGTAAAAATAAGCTAATCCAAGTCCCTTACTCTGCTCATACTTCAAAAACCTGAGACACACAAGTGAGCAGCTCAACCTCGCTATGGTGTGACAACAAAGATGGATCCGGAGTCCTGCCTGTGTCCCAGCTATCTACCCCCTGGAGGAAGCATCACAAAAACTGAATCTGAGGAGGCATTAAGAGGGACCCTAAAACCTAGAGAGAAGAAATCATTGCTGTTCTTCCATTACAGCAGGAAGCAAATATGCATGCTTCAGTAATCAGTTCTTCTGTGACCTGTATGGTTATTACATATTTTACTCCACTATTGGTCATGGTTTATTAATATTCTTTAGTAATTATACTAATAATTGTACCTTTGCATATACAAAGGTTTTTTTCAAAAAATATTTTCTATGAAATAATTATTTTAATTCCAAAACATTAAGTATGAGATTCATATGGATGTGTTTCAGATGAGAAAAGCAAAACTTAGATATGCTATACTGAAGTGAATTGTTTGTGGTATGTTTGTAGTAAGTAGACTACTAGCTAGGGTGATCAAGATAGTTGTGTTGCTTCAAAATACATATATATTTTTTTCCAAACATGATACTTTTCCAAACATGATATTTTTTTCCAAACATGATATCATGTTACCAGTAGGTAGGCCCTTTGGGAAATGATTAGGTCATGAAAGAGTTCTCATTAATGAGATTATTGTCTTACAAAATTGTGAAGAGACTCTAATTCTACCTGCACATCATATAAGATACACTGAGAAAGTGCCATTTACCAATCAGGAGATGGGCCCTCACTGGACCCCAAATCTGCCAGTATCCTCTCAGCCCCCTTACCTATGAGAAATACATTTCTATTGTTTGTAATACCTTCAGTCTATGGCATTTTGTTATAGCAACCTGAACAGTTCAAGACACCACTCTGCTCTCTCCCTCCTTTGGGAAAGTCATCTGATGCCTAATTTATGGCTTTCTCTTCTGTGCATACCATCATGCACTGTGTTACTATAAAAGTATCTCTCAAAACAGTTACTGCTGTCTTAAATTATCTAAACTACCTGAATAACTCACATTAATCACAAACTGATAAAACATGATGATAAGGGGAATCTCCAAAAACATCCAGGTCAACTGTTCACATTGGTAGACAGTTCCGGTAGAGAACTGGTAGGGAACCAATGCCAAAGATAATATAATCTTGGATAATAAGCATTAATAATGAGTAAGTTAATAATATAACCTTGGACACATAAAAGACCAAGTTCACATAAGAAAAAAGCTAGAAAGCTCTGGCTAAAACACAAGTCTTCAATTCTCTGGACTGCCAATAATCACTATTTAGATATTTGAGAAGTATATATGGCAATTTAGAAGAAAGAAACCTGATTCATATGAGTGTCCCATGATACATACAATGTGTCACTTAACCTCAATTTCTTTTCTATGAAATGGACATTATAATAATATCAACTCTAGGAATTAAATGAAATGATAATAGTGAAAGTACTTTGAGTTATAGCTAACACACTAAGTACTCAGTAAGGGGAAAATAGTATGTTCATCTTCATTTTATGACTCATGATATGAATCCTATGGCAGATGCTACAAAAATGCCTGTGCTAGAAATGTGGCTTGCTGATCCTGGTATAGGATTGCATAATAGTGTTTCACAAATCAGGAAGAACAGCCCTGAGTGGCTCCTTTGATTGGCTTTCCCAAGCCAATTATTTAAAGACAGAAACTTGCTGATCCCAGTGAAATGCCAGATGTCCAAAACAGAGTGGTCCAGCAGCCAAGCCAATGTCACTTCTGGATGGCTATTGGTCATTAAAACCTTTAAAATTTAACATCCACAGACTACTAAATCTAAATATTTTAAATGGAGATAAATGCCCTGGGTTTTTTTTGTAGAATTCCTACTCAGCCTTTACCAATTACAATGCTGAGTATTCTACAACCACACAATTAGTACCCTTCTTTTGCTTGTAAAATAGTCTACACTTCTGACACTGCCAGAGGAAAGGAAACAATTTTATTTTTGAACTTCCATTGTTTTTAGTTCTTTTGTCCACAAAGCCATAATGAGACACATACAGCACATCCAATTTTAGAGTTGTTATGCTACCAGAATATTTTCTTGCAAGAGAAAAAATAGAGAGGAAATTACTATTCAGATAAGTATGTTCCTCTGTTGTCAGAGCTGGTAATCACTGAGCCAATCATTGGTCCTCCCAAGACTTTGTCAGAAACTTCCATGTCTGAAGTGGTCCTAAAGATGCTCTGTATTTCTCAAGACTTTCCTCAAATAGATAAATCTGATTCAAATGAGTTAGACAGGCAAGAGGAATTTACTCTGAGATCACAGAGTTTATCAGCTAAGTCAGTGCCTTCTTTTTTTTAATTTATAAATTTGAAAAATGAGACAAGACACACATTCTGAAAATGATATAGAGAAATATCTTCAAGTCATTAGGCTGAACTAAGCAGGGGCTCAGAATCTTGGTAGAAATGCAGAGAGGATGAGGAACCTTCACTCAACTGTTAAGTTAAACCTCAACTGTCAGGTCATCCCTGACTCTTGACCATGAATTCCACAGCTTCCTGTTCTGTTTTCACTTGAATAATGATGTAGAAATAATGATTTTTTAATATTACACAAATATACACTCTTAAATTTTATATATATATTTGTACATATCCATTAAGTAAAAAGATTGGAGGCTAGAACACTATCTCTGTTTACTTGTGTTAGGCAAAATATAAGAAAAAACATCAAAATTAAACTTCAAGAAAGGAAATTATTATTAACCAGTGATAAGTTCAAGTCTTTCTTCCTCTTTTTGTTTGTAAGAGAAGTGAACTAAGTCTGATCTCTTCTGGAGTCTCTAGAATATTCACACATCCACACACAGGAGTTTTTTCAAATATGCATAATATTCTCAGTGATTTTTATATGAATTTCATGGTATCATTTATTGAACTTGGGTTCTACCAGGCACAATTCAGGGTTTAATTTCATTCATTTTCTCAGCTAACCTTTGTGTGTAGCCCCTGAAAACAAAAGGCTGAGTCTAATGACTCACTCTGAGCATGAGGCTGGTGGGTGTAGAACCAGCAATGGAGCAGTCTGTTGGAGGATTTTGACACTATTGAGTTAGGGCCTGGCAGACTTAAGACATTCACAAACACACACACACACACACACACACACACACACACACACACACACACACTCATACTCAGATACACACACATACCATCTTAACCCTGGAAAAGATCATACTTTTTTAAATTACAGTGAGACAAAAATTTCAGAAGAGGAAAAGAACATGGAAACAGAATCTATGACCTTCTAATGCTGCAGATTTTGGAAGGCTGCCAAGCTGCTCAAGAAGCCATGAAGAAAATAAGTGTTGTGCCTTCAAAGAAATTTCTTTCAGGGGCAGAAGAGAGAAAGCCTATGAAATCAAAAACAAAAATTCCTCCCAGAGGACCAGAATGCGTTTCCCCTCAGGTCAATGACCATCATAGGACTGATCATATTTTCATTTTTTTATTTCTCTCCCAGCAAGCACAGAATTACATTTACAGCTCAATTTTATTAACTTTGTAGGACTCTCCAGTCTAAATATTTATTCTAGGGGCTGGGAAGGTGGCTCAGTGGTAGAGCGCTTGCCTTGCATGCATGAGGCCCTGGGTTCGATTCCTCAGCACCACATAAGCAAAAAGAAAAAAGCCAGAAGTGGCGCTGTGGCTCAAGTGGTAGAGCGCTAGCCTTGAGCTGAAGAGCTGAGGGAGACAGCGCCCAGGCCCAGAGTTCAGGCCCCACGACTGGACCCAAAAAATAAATAAATAAATAAATAAATAAATAAATAAATATTTATTTAATCTAGACCTTTACATAGCCTTCTCTTTTTATATTTATATATTCTCAAGTATCAATTTTTAGCTATTTTATACTTGCTTGTAAATTACATAGGCTTGCTGATGAACTCAATTCCTACGTAATCAATATGTAAAATATATAACTATACTATAAACTTGGTCACTCTCTTTAGTAACTGATAATATACAGCCATCACTACATACTGATTTTCATTACTAGTCTATATACTCGGTTTGCATTATAGGCTTATTCCTCCTATCGAAGTTATTTTTTCCTTCATTCAATCACTAGGAATTTAAAAGTGTCTAGTCTACACTAGGAACTGAGCTGAGGCTAGGACTCCTAAATGAGACAACACACACAAAGTCTCTGCTTTCAGGAAGACAAGGCAATTGTAACACATAAAAATATATAGTAACTATCTGATGACAGAATTGAAAACCAAGATGGTAAAAGAAGGCTGCAGCAAGTGGCAGATCTGAACCAATATAGAGATTGGCCAGAAAAACTATCTGCAAGACCTCAAATAAAGATAGCCTTGGTACCTGGAATTTGGAGCATAAAAGTACACAGAAAAGCCACATTAAGAGCTTTATAAGGAAAAAACATGTTAAATCAGATACCAGAGGCTAAAATGTACATAGATTTCCTTGGCTTATTCTTAAAGTCTCTGTTTAATTCCAAACCCAATAGTCTTATGGGTATTTGTAGTTGGGCACTCTGAATGTCTGTCACATGCAGTTATATATTTTTTGTTCTTGTCCCTTGACATTTTGGTTGAGTATCATAATGCCAATAGAAAGCAAGCTAAACTATAAAAATGTCAAACTGTTTGTTCGTTTCCTACTTTAGTGGACTTTCATTTAAGACATAATGTGTTAGAACTATTTAGGACCAATAGATGAATGAGAATTTTATGTTTGGGTTTATACTGTTTTACTGCCAAGTTATTTTCTGTATCTCATGGGGAGGAGAAACAGGGAAGGGTTCTGCTTTTGTCTTTTTGAAAAATGCTTGAGAATGTCTTCCAGATTTTATATTTGTTAGTTATAATAAACTTATTTTTAAAGAATCTTTTAAAGAAAAGATCTAGGGCTGGGAATGTGGCTTAGTGGTTGAGTGCTTGCCTAGCATGCATGAAGCCCTGGGTTCAATTCCTCCATACCACATAAATAGAAAAAGCCAGAGTGGCACTGTGGCTCAAGTGGTAGAGTGCTAGCCTTGAGCAAAAGAAACTCAGGGACAGTGCCCAGACCTTTAGTTCAAGCCCCAGGACTGGTCAAAACAAAAAAAAAAGAAAGAAAGAAAAGATCTAATGATGATGACATTAAATGCTTTGCTCAAAGCCATCTGGCCAAAAACCACATATAGGTATGGCAAAATTAATTTTTAAAAAAGAAAACATAAACAACTTATAGCAAAACTCAAGGCTAAAGAGAATTCTTCCACTTACTATTTGTGGGACCTTTTCATGTTGCCTTTGTAAGAGGAAGTTAATTATAATATTTCTTTCACTGGATGGTTAAGAGTTATGTTAATCGATCTTAATTGTCAACTTGACTGGATTGAAAGATTCTTTGAAAATCAGTAAAGTATATCTCTGGGTGGATCTGTGTGGGCATTTCCAGAGACTATTATGAGGGCTTTGACCTAATCAATAGTTTAATCCAATTTATAGATTCAAAATCTGAATAAACTGTTTTGAGTTGGTATATCTGTTGAAGGTGAAGATTAGTTAAAAGAAGTAAGCCACAGATAACATGCTTTTAAAGGATATATCTTGGTCCTGACCCCTTCCTATTCCTCTCTGCTTCCTGGATATCACAGGGTGAGCAGCTTCTGCCACATGCTCTTATTACCAGAATATTCTGCTTCACATTACAGAGCAATGGATCCAGAGTTTCATATTCTGAAACCTCTGAATCCATGAACTGCCACTTCTGAAATTATAAGCCAAAATTGATCGTGCTTTGTTTTTCTCTGCAATAGAAACTAACATGTTATCAATTATTATTATCCATATCTGTGGCCATGAGCAGATCTGTTGCTCTTGATTATGAACTATAGGCTGAGGCCCACTGATGATGACCAGTTCCATCACAATGTACAATTTTTTCAGCCTCCATTGGGCCTATCAAAACTCACTAGCAAGGTTTTATTTCATGGGAAATGTACTGGAGATGCTTAAATTTTTATTCTCTCTAAATTATTTTACCTGATTAGTGTAAGAAGAATTATTTAACCAGGTGCCTATGGCTCACACATACAATCCTAGCTACTCAGGAGGCTGAGATGTGAGAACCACAGTTTGAAGCTATCCTGAACAGAAAGTTCATAAGACTTTGTCTCCAGTTAGCCAGCAAAAAATCTAGACTGGAGCCATAGCTTAAGTGGTAGCTCGACATCCACAGCAGAAAAGACTAAGCAATAACACAAGGTTCCATAATGCCAAGAGCTTAAAAAGTTAAACAGTGAAAGAGAAATTAATGCAATTAATAAATAAGCAAATGAATAGAACAGAGAGTTCTCAAAAGAAGAAGTATAATTGTATAGTAAGTACATGAAGAAATAAATATCTAACATCCTTAATCATAAAAGAAATGAGAATCACAACATACACTGATATTCCATCTCAGTCAGAACAGCTATCAAGAAAACTATCAACAAATGCTGGTGAGATTGGGGGGAAGGGAATGAGCCTTTATCCTTTTTTTTTCAGTCGTGGGGGCAGAACTCTGGGCCTGGGAGCTGTCCCTCAGCTCTTCAGCTCAAGGCTAGCGCTCTACCACTTGAGCCACAGCACCACTTCCAGCTTTTTTTCTGCTTATGTGGTGCTGAGGAATCAAACCCAGGACCTCATGCATGTAGGGCAAGCACTCTACCACTGAGCCACCTTCCCAGCCCCCTTTTATCCATTTTTGGTGGGAATATAAATTAGTGTAGTCATTGTGAAAATCACTGTTCCCCAAAAAAATTAAGAAGAGAGAGCTACCATATAATCCAGTTATACTACTCTTAAGTATTTTATCTGAAGGAAGATATGCTATGGCATATCTTGCTCAATGTGATAATCTCTAGTTCCACCCATTTTCCCTGACATGAATTCTTTATGGTTGGATAATACTATATTATGTATATATACCACATTTTATTTATCCATTCATTACCTGATGCTGATTTCATAGCTTAGCCATTGTGAATAGTGCTCAGTGAACATGGATGTGCAGATATCTTTACTGTATGCTTATTTATCTTCCTTCAGATAAAATACCTAAGAGTAGTATAGCTGGATTATATGCTAGTTCTCTAGTTCTGGCAGTTTTAACAACACTATAGGTGGAGTGGCTCAAACAATAAACAATGTTTTGCACAATTCTGGTAACTGGGAAGTCCAAGACCAGACTCTGGCAGATGTGTTTACTGAGAGGGTCTGCTTCCTAGTTCCGTATGGTTCTCTCTTCACATTCCCTCCCAGTAAACAGAGAGAAAGCAAGCTCTGTGGAGTTTCTTCTGTTAAGAGCCCTAATCTCACTCAAGATGACCCAATGACCTTGCATAGGCCCCACTTCCCAATAACAACACACTGAGAGTTCAAATTTCATCATAGGAAACTGGAGGGGTACAAACATCCACAGTGACAGTACACAAATCTTCCTAACAATATAGCCCCAGGTCAACTTTCAAACCTCACTATTTAGCACTCTTCTTGAATTCTGTAGGAGTTAGGAGTTAGTAATAGTCTCCAAGAAAATTAAGCAAGCAAGTAACAAAATTTGAAAGAATTGACACTAGGGCAAACAAACGTTACACAAGAAAAGAGACATAATTATATTACTTTGATGTAATAAAAATATTGACTTTGCTCATGTGAAAGACCTTTACCAAAACCATCTTGCTGCAAACAAATGACATATAATAGACCTGACCACTCTGCATTAAGTGTCTTGCTTACAAAGTTGGACTTTCAGCCCTTTGCTGGTATCTTAGAAATCAAGGTAAGTAATGAATGATTTACCATGCCCAAACTATTTGTACAAACAGTATGATCTATGCTGAAAAACTGCTCTTCTTGTAAATGTCTAGAATTTCATAATACTAAAAGTGTTTAGTTGGCAATCTCTTGATTAAATAATAAAAGCCCTGGGCAGCTGGGGCCTGATTTAACAAATTATTTCAATTATCTAAAATTAATAACAAAATCTATGCATCCTATTTAAGAATAAAAAAGTAGCAGAAGAAATGACTAGAGTAGTGGTCTTGAGATATGAAATGGTAAATCTAAGACTATTTCTCTGTAGAAGAGCTATCAGCATTTAAGACTACACATTTCATGGTTTCTAGTCTTACATTGAGTTCTCTGGTCCATTCTTAATTGATGCTGGTACAAGGTGACATATGAGGATCTATTTTCAGTTTTCTGTATGCAGATGTCCAGTTTTGCCAGCACCATTTGTTAAAGAGGCTGTCTTTCTTCTAGCCTATGTTTTTGCCTCTCTTATCAAGTATTAGAAGGATATGTGTGGGTTCATTTCTAGGTCTTCTATTCTGTTCCATTGATCCTCAGGCCTACTTTTGTGCCAGTACAAAGCTGTTTTCACTACTATACTATAGCTTTTTAATAGTTTAAGTTTGGTACTGATATTCCTCCAATGCTGTTCTGCCTACTAATGATTGCTTTCTGCTGTTCAAGGTCTTTTACTATTCCATATGAATTTTTGGATTGCTTTTTCTATCTCATTGAAGAATATTGTGATTTTGAATCATATTGCAATGAATTTGTAAATTGCTTTGGGTGCCATTTTCATGATGTTGATCAAGAAAATGTAGTATATATAGAATATTGTGATTTTGAATGATATTGCAATGAATTTGTAAATTGCTTTGGGCACCATTTTCATGATATTGATCAAGAAAATGTAGTATATATACACAATGGAATTTTACTCATCTATTACTAAGAATGATATTGTACCATTGGTAAGGAAATGGAAAGATCTGGAAAATATTATATTAAGTGAAGTAAACTAGACCTAGATAAACATTTGCATGGTTTCCCTCATTTGTGGTAGACAGAATGTACCTGTTAATCTATAAGTAAACACATTGGGTGGTAGGCAAGTAATTACAACTGAAGTAACTGAAGTATAATAGACTCTATGACTCTATGAAGTGCTCAAATAGTATAATCATTTAGAAAGACTAGGTAAAAGTCAAACAAAATTAATGGGTACATGCAAGCAGCAGGGACTAGGGGGAAAAGGGGGAATAATGCAAGGTATATACAATTGCATATATAGCATAAAGGTGGGAGAGTGAAGTATATACAATTTTGTATGCACCACAAAAATTTAAAAAGTAAGTGAAGGGTAGGTCAAAGGGGAATGAGAATATTGAAGAGGGTAACATTGATCAAGATGCATTGTTATAGGGTCTAATATCCCTTATATACAGGGAACTCAAGAAACTAACCCCTCACAAATCTTACAAACTAATCATGAAATGGGCAAGGGAACTGAAGAGAGACTTCTCAGAAGAAGAGATAAAAATGGCAAAGAAACACACTAGGAAAATGTTCATCATCCCTAGCTGTAAAGGAAATACAAATAAAAACAACACTGAGATACCACCTTACCCCAGTCAGAATGGCCCACATCCTAAAGTCAGCCAACGACAAATGCTGGAGGGGATGCAGAGAAAGAGGAACCCTACTGCATTGTTGGTGGGAATGTATACTTATACAACCACTTTGGAAAACAGTCTGGAGATACTCAGAAAGCTAAATATAGACCTCACCTATGACCCAGCCATACCACTCCTAGGCATCTACCCTGAGCAACATGAACCAGTATACAAAGACACAGGCACCTCCATGTTTATTGAGCACTGTTCATAATGGCCAAGATTTGGAAACAACCCAGATGCCCCACTACTGATGAGTGGATCCAAAAATTGTGGTACCTATATACAGTGGAATATTATGCAGCCATTAGAAAGGACAAAATAATGGCATTTGCAGGGAAATGGATGGAACTAGAGCAGATTATTTTGAACAAAGTAAGCCAAAACAAAGAGACAAATGGCACATGGTCTCCCTGATATGTGGATGCTAAAGCCAAAATACAAGAAGATAAGGCAAACAGGACTCAAGAAACAAAGGACAGCCACCCATTTTGTCATATCAATGCTAAATGACTCCATGTTCTAGACCATATATGTGGTAGATATCTGCACGCAACAGAGGGAAGCCAGGAGGAGGAACAGAATAAG
This sequence comes from Dipodomys spectabilis, assembly GCF_019054845.1. NCBI lineage: Eukaryota > Metazoa > Chordata > Mammalia > Rodentia > Heteromyidae > Dipodomys > Dipodomys spectabilis. Next base: position 6,186,194 of record NW_024870840.1, read on the forward strand.
TGGGAACGGCCTACACTAAGCAAAAGGAAAGAAATGTAAACATCACCTGATGTGGAAAAATAATTTGTATTGTCAAAGCTCATAAAATTCACAAACTGTATAGACCATGATAGTGACAATTTGCCTTGTGAAGGTTAAAATGTGTCTGTGATTCCAAATATCACTATTCCACAATACTGTGAAATTTATGTAATCACCTAATCTCAATTAAAGAAAAAAGTGAGAGAAGGGATGGGTTAAGAGAGATGGATTACAATGTTGTCAGACACTTTTTACTCATATACTGTTTTGTAGAATGGGAACTTCTTTGTACTACTACTTAAAGATAATAAAAAAAATTTTAAAGATGCATTGTTTTCATAAACTGCTTTGTTAAAGGCACCTCTCTTGTATAACTACAGCACTGAAAGACAATTTAAAAATTCAAAAAATACTACATGTGAAAAGAAAGTAAATTAGTAAAGTAATAAACAACAAACCTATATATAAGAAGGAGGCTAAGCAGGAAACGTATAAGTCTGAGGCCAGCTTGTACTACACAGCAATACCCTTTCTCTAAATAAAACCAAATGAATTTAAAACTATATGTAAATATTAATATATGTAATACATATGTATATAATGTTTATAAAATTTAATATTGGAGAAATTACAGAAAACCCTGTTAGGAATCTTTTGTTAAGTATCTCTTGCTATTATTATTAACTCTAGATATCAGTTATCATGCTTTTGACATACTCCATCCCCCTCTCCCAAACTCATATACACACACACACACACACACACACACACACACACACACATACTTCACAAAATAAACATTTTTATCTGAATTGCTAGGGAACTGAGAATGAAGTCAGTTCTCATATCTAAGTCTCCCCACAACTCCTCAGAAATTATATGGGACAATAAGAATAAATAAAGCCATTTGAAACCCATACCTTCAGCAGGAATAGAAAACAGAGAATGCCCAAACCTCAAAGTACACATAAGAAGAAACATCAAACCTCAGGGATTTATATTTCATAGCAAGCCTTAACTATACACAAGAGCTAAGCAGGAAAACTACAATATATCTAAACACAACTCCAAAAATATATATCTGTTCTAAAGTCATAAATACTGAAAAGAACTAGAAAGGGCCTTCCAGAGAGGACCTTCAGAAGATCTAAACTTACCTCCAGACAGAAAAATCTGCTCTCAGAGCATAAAATGACTATAGAAGAGATACAGACATGAATTTCTAGGTGGCAGTCCTCAAAAATTCTCACTTCTGGAGGAGAAGGAACAATGCTTTCAAAAGATAAAAAAAATGCAAAGAATCAGAGCTAGGTTTCTCACTGTCCAAGAAAAAAGGTTCAAGTATTAGAAGAGAGAAGGTGTGAATGAACCTCAGGACACTGGGATAGAATTGGAGGTTTCATAATTTCTCCTATAGAGTGCATGAAAATTATAAACAGACATCCATGTGTACATATGAACATGTCCACATGTATTTCCTAGCTCTTTTCACTGAGAGAGCCAGGATGGAATCCCAGGAGCAGGAACACACTGGTTTCTAAGCTCTATCTCCATTTAGAAGAATCAGCTCTTTGGAGAAAGGATTGATTCTAGAGCTGATAGAGCAGTGCACACACAAAATGATTCCAAAAATTGTCTGCACCAGAATGTAATAAGGAAGTAACTTAAGACTGATGATGATATGTCAAAATAACACAGAGGCCAGACTGAAGAAGGCCCCATGGGTCAAATCTGAGCAAAAATCAATCATGATATGATAATGGTTATAATAGGAAAAGTTCTACCTTAAAGTAGCATGCAGATAATAAACCAGAAGCAGTGATTGAAATGAGAAAGTCATTATGCCATCATCATCATCAAAAATAACTTACAAATCACCTACAGATGTACAACTAGTAAATGAAAGCTTGATGGGAAATAAGATAGTTACATAAAAGTTCTCAGATTATATTTTCACAAAAACATTTCATAATTGCAAAAACTGGAACTGGTCACTATAGAGTGGAAAAACCTGCCATATTCCTCCTTGACCAAGGAATCAAAATTCCCCTCCATAGTGCGACAGCTGACAGGTAGAGGACTATGAACTTAGTGAGCAACTGCAAAACCTAAACTCACCACAGGGAAGCAATAGAGAAACACTCATTGAGGGGCATTCCATCAAAGCAGAGGAATTCTCTTCAGAAGGTCAAAGAAATAAAAAACAAAGAATGCCAGAGAAACTGTTGTAACTTAAACAAGGATAAGGACAAAGATGACTATCAATATCATTGGAAAACTGGCCAAGTTTGAATAAGGTCTATAGATTTGATACCACTGTTACATCAATCTTCATATCTTGGTCATTTTGAGGAAATACACAGTAACGTATTTAGGAATAAAGGAGCATCTGCATTTTATCTTCAAATGGTTCCAGAAGATATATACACAAAAGAGAAACAACATGAAAATGTATCTGTATTAGAATAATATTAACCCTCAGAATGTACACAGTGTTCTATTCTTTCAACTTAGCTGTAAGTTTGAAATTATTGCAAAACATGAAGGGGCTTTTATTTTTGCCTTTTCTTTTTAAACCTAGGATGTTGCACTTGCTAGGCAAGTGCTCTGCCACTGAGCTACATCGCACCACAAATGTGAAGTTTCTAATAAAAGCAAATGGAGAATAAAGCCCTCACTTGGCAAGAGAGATGGCAAATTCAATTTGCCCTCTGCCCATGGTTGCACAGGTGGACAGAAAGGATGCAGGGAGTGAAAAGTAAATCTGTACCCGGCTCATAGCCACCACAGCACCCTGCCTACACATCTTAGCAAAATGTACACACGGGGAAGTTACATTTATGTGAAATTTCCAAACCAAACAAATCTACAAAGGCAGAAACAAAACCAGTGACTGATTTGAGCTGGGACTAGGGGAGGAAATGGGAACAATTAAGAGCAATACCTAAAGAATACTTAGTTTCTCCAGGCCCAAAGAAACATAGGTCCCATGGTTTCCCTTATTTGCAATAACTAGTATATGTCTGAGACAAGCAGAAACGGACGGATAAGTTGATGTTAGGCGAAATGAACCCCACGATAAGGACTCAAATGGCTTTTCTTTCTTGCTATTGTTTCTAACATATTTCTTTGTTGCTTTGTATGTCCCTCCCCCATGGTATAACCCTTGTTTATTTGATATAGGTATAATTTGTGGAGGGGAAGGTGGACCCATTGCAACAATGAGATGTACAAGACCTTATGTTGAAATGAGAAGTACAAAATGTCATGTCAAAACCAGCTTTACAATGTCGGTGTGGGGGCGGGGGAGGGGGGGTATGGTTGGGTGGGGGGGAGGGGGGAGGCTGGGAAGGGAGGTCAAGGGTAAACAAAGGAGGAGGCTGCAATGCTTGGTAAGAAATGTATGCATTATCCTGCCCATGTAATTGTAACCCCTCTGTACAGTATGTTCTCAAATAAAATAAAATTAAATTAAAAAAAAAAAACCTTATGTTGAAAAATGAACTTTACAACTTTGGGGGGGGGAGGGGCGCTGCAAGATAGGAAGGGGATGGTAAGGGGAAACAAAGGAGGAGGCAACAAGGTACTCATTACCTTGCCCAGGTAATGGTAACCTCTCTGTACGGTATTTTCACAATAAAAAAAAAGAATACTTAGTTTCTTTGGGGAATGGCAAAAACACTCTGAAATTGATTATGATGCTTGTTGCAACTTCTATGAATTTATCTCCCCCCAAAAAAATCTTTATGTGGAAGTCTTTTGAGGAACCAAAGTGGTTGAACAAGTATACACTCCCACCAACAATGAAGTAAGGTTCCCTTCTGTCCACATCCCCTCCAGCATCTGTTGTTATTAGAGTTCTTGATTATAGCCATTCTAACTGGGGTGAGGTGGTATCTCAATGTTGTTTTGATTTGCATTTCTTTTACGGCTAGGGAGGCTGAGCATTTCTTCATGTGTTTATTGTCCATCCTTCTTTCCTCTTCAGAGAAGTTTCTCTTTAAGTCTTTAGCTCACTTATTTATTGGGCAGTTGTTTTTTTGAGGATTTGTTGTTGGGGATTTAATTTTTTTGAATTCCAGGTATATTTTAGATATGAGACCCTTGTCTGTTCTATGGCTAGTGAAGATCTTCTCCCAAACCATGGGTTTTCTATTGATCTTGCTAGCTATGTCCTTTGCCATGCAGAAGCTCTGCAATTTCATGCAATCCCATTTGTCCAAACTTTATGTTGAAAAATGAACTTTACAACTTTGGCGTTGGGGGAGGGAGGAGATGGGGAGCATGGAGGTGATGAGGGGAGTGATGGGAAGGGATGGTAAGGGAAACAAAGGAGGAGACAACAATGCTTGATAAGAAATGTACTCATTAGCTTGCTCATGTAATTGTAACCCCTCTGTATGGTATTTTCACAATAAAAAAATCTTTGAATTGTATGCTTTAAGTAGGTGAATTGTACATTATGTTTAAAAAATATGCTATATAAATTGCATTTCAGTATCACTGAATTTACAATAGGATCTCAGCTCAAAGCTGAGTTTCTGAGTAGCATTATGGCATGCAACTCTATTTCCTGCACAAGTTCTTAGGAACAAGAAACAATCTGTTGGCACCTAAGATAATGATGAACTACTGTATTCTGGTTATTAAAACACAAGGCTCTTGACTGAGCCTGAGACCAATAAAGCCTAATTAGAGTGTAGCTGATGATAGGATTACCCACAGCATAAGTTTCACTAGGCATGCTCAGCCTTTTGAGGACCAAGGTCTAGACCAAGCCAAAGAGGAAAGTAGAATTGTTTCCATTGGAAATAGAAATCCAATCTGCTTTGAAGAGACTGATGTTTTATCTTCTCCTCTTCAGCTCTGTTCAGTGCCTAGTGTCCTAAAGCACTGAGATGTTAAAATCTGATTATAGAAAACTATGAAATCTTTCTTGCTTTAAATCTTTCCATACCGTTGGAATACTGATGAGGCTATTCACAATTATCCTTCCACTCTTCTGACTCAAAGCACTTTCCTATTGAACTGATAGGGAGATGTCTCAAGCAGGCAGTGAACCTGGGCCCTTTGCAGAATGATAATGGCAGATAGCTAGCTGTCATGTTAATTAACACTAATTAACATAAATAATCATGTAGGCCATAACTTCTTAGGATAGCCCTGTCCTTCTTACCTGTGGATAAAATAGAGATTATGTGAGATATTTCACAGATCTTTGTAGCTGTCTAAAATCCTGTCTGGAAAGAGATAGGATAATTAACAAAATAAAACAGCAATAAACAAGGTACTCCTGTCTCCCAAATAGTATTGTGACTAAAAGAAGTCAAGCTTTTGGTGGAGTCTCTTGTTTTTTCTTGTGTTTTATTGCAGGGTCCAGGTACTGTGCCTACAGGCATCATCAATACAGGTTAAGAGCAAGGACTTTCCGATTTTGACCCTCATTTCACACTATATATAAAAATCAACCAAAATGAAGAAAAGACTGATACTCAAGACCCAAACTATAAAAATTACAGTTATAGGCAATTACTTTCACATAATAAACTCCCCCAAATAAACAGTAAAAGAAAAACTAGACAAATGAAATTACATGAGACTACAAAGCTTCTGTAGAGCAAAGGAAATAACCCAGTGAAGAGACAACCTACAAATTGGGAGAACATAGCGTAAATCACATGTCTGACACTGTCATTTTCACTGAGGCACTGGGACGTCTCAGGAGAGATGTGAAAAACTGAGATTCTACCCAATATTTCTAGGTTCTTGTCTGAAAGAATTCAGAAATAAACAAAAGCACAGTAGTTCACACCTGGAACCCGAGCTACTCAGGAGGCTGACTTAGAGGATCATGGCTTGAAGCCAACCTAGACAGAAAAGTCCTCAAGACTTCATCTCTAATTAATAGCCAAAAATCTGAGCTGGAGGCATGGCTCAAGTGATAAAGTGCCAACTGTGAGCAAGAAAGCTGAGTGAGAGCTTGAGGCCCTTAGTTCAAGACTCTACCTTCCAACACACACACACACACACACACACACACACACAGGAGCAAAGGCATTGAAAAGACATTTCTCAAAACAAATCCATACAAGTGAACTATAACATGTTCATGAAAAAATATTCAACATTACTAATGAACAGAAAAATCCAAGTCAAAATTACAAGACATGACCTCACCTTGGTTAAGGGGCTAATATCAAAAACAAAACAGATAATAAGTATTGACAAGAATGTGGTTAAAGTAGAAACTTTGCACACTGTTTCAGGGAATGGAAATTAGTACAGTCATTACAGAAATCACTATGAAGGTTTCTCAATAAATTAACAATAGTACTACCTACCATCTCATCCAGAAATCCAACTGGTTATAAATCCAAACAAATGAGGCTAGTATGTCAATGATACACCTGCTTCTCTTGTTCCTGACAGCACTATGGACAATAGCAAAGAAACAGTGACAGTTTTGTCCATCAAGGGGTAAGTGGACAAAGAAAATGTGGAACTAACACATGGTAGAATAATAGGAAGTCTTCAAGAAGAATTAAATTCTGTCATTTGCAACAACATAGAAAACCTATAAGAAGTTATTTAAGTGAAAGAAGCCAGGTACAGAAGGGCAAATAACACATGATGTCACTTACATGTAGAGAGTAAGAAAGTAGAACTCATGGGAACAGAGATTAAATAGTGTCTAGAAGAGGCTGAGGTAGGAGAATGGGAGAGGTTGGTTCAATATAAACAAACAAACAAAAAACACTGTAATTTCACTTAGAAGAGATAAGTTTAAGACCATTATTGTGCATCACAATGACTATGTTAACACCTGAATCAAGATTATGTAGGACACAGGTGAGTTATTAACCCTTTGTAAGATTGCCTTCGCTGGTATAATGGAAACAGCAGTGTTTCCTACCTCACTAGGCTACTTCATGGATCCAACAGGAAACAGAAAACACCTCTTACAGGGCCTGGCACATAGAAATCACCAATATGCATCAGTTGTCATTGTTGCTCCAAGAGACATTCCAATTTAAAATCAAATGACATCCCACCCTCAAATACCCACAGTACCCAATGATTAAAGGTGGCGGTGGTGACTCACACCTATTATCTTAGGTACTCAAGAGGTTGAGATTTGAGTACCACAGTTCAAAGCCTGGGAAGGAAAATCTGTGAGACTCTTATCTCCAATTAACCCCAGAAAACCAGAAGTGACACTGTGGCTTAAAGTGGTAGAGTACTAGCCTTGAGCAAAAGAGCTCAGTGATAGAGCCAGGTCCTGAGTTCAAGTACCATGACCAGAAGAAAAAAAAAGATGTAATCTTGGATTCCACATGTTTTAAGAAAAGTGTGATGCGTAAAGCAAAAGCAAGAATGAAATGAGAAAGTATATGAGACAGAAACATAAAATGCATGGGGCTATTTGCCTTGCTTAGCATACTAGTCTTGTCACTAGCATCGTTAGAGCTATAATACTCCAAACAGCCAAATTATTGTTACATTTTCACACAACATCCAAAAATTGGGTTTCAACTTACAGACTCAAGATCAAAGATAATGAAGACAGACTGAGATTTACACGTCTAGTTGGCATGGGTGCTGGTGGTCAAACCAGTAATGTTAGAGGACATAATTATTTCTATAATGATTCAGTTCCACAAGGATGACTGGGAGGAGAGCATAAGGGCATCTGACTGCAGACAGAAGTGTCACTATAAAGGGTAAGAAATGGGAAGTCAGAGAATGGAAATTATGATCAGGAAGTGCTATGGCATGCAGAGGCCTCTTCTGGGAACCAATAGAAGCCAGAAACTACTCTGAACCCACTGACCGCAATGCCTTGCACAAGCCTCTTAGTTCAAAGCATTCAGAGGTCACAGCTAGTCCCCAAGAATGCAATATATGAGCAACAGACGTCAAGTTGGCCTGATGTAAACAACTGAATCTCAGAAAGGAGAGTCCAGAGAGGATGATCTGAGCTACCTTCCAAGAGAGAGCAGCAAGCAGTGGTCACTTTCTATTCCCTGTCCCCATCTCAATAAACTGGATATCGTGGTTCACAGTCGTAATCCCAACTACATGGAAAACATAAGTAGGAAGATAATCATCCAAAGCCAGCCCTGGACAAAAAAAAATGAAACCCTATTCAAAAAATAATGTAAGTAAAATAGTACAGAGGGTGGTTCAAGTGTTATAGTACTTGCCTAGCAAGCATAATATCCTGAATTCAAACACCAGTAGTGCCAAGGGGAAGAAAAAAAAAGAATAAATGATTAAGAGTTCATTGTTTGCTAAACCTTTTACACAATCTCATTGGTTTTTTTTTTTTCCTTTTTAGTCAATACTGAGAACTTAAACCCAAGTCCTTGCATTTACTATGCAGATGCTCTTAAAACTTGAGCCAAGCCCCCAAGCCTTTTTGGCATTAGTTATTCTTCAGATAGTCTTGCATTTTGCATTTTTATCTGGATCTGGCCTTGGTTCATGATCCTCCTACTTATGCTTTCCACACAGAGAGAATTATTAGTATGTACCACCACATTTGGCTTGGTGGTTGAGGTGGTGGGGGACAGCTCACTAACATTTTGACCAGAATGGTCTCAATGATCCTCCCACTGCTCTAGTAGCTTGGAATACAGTTGTGAAACACAATGTCTAGCCCTTTTACCTAATCTTATACACACCTGCCCAAGAATAATTACAATAATTTGCCCCATTTTTCAATTGAGAACCTTAAGTTTGGAGACTGGCCCTAAATCATAAAGGCAGTAAATCACAGAAGCAGCTTTCAAACAAGAATAACAGACTTCTAGTCCTGGGCTATGTCCAGAGAGCACAGCCCTTGTGAAGAATTAGCTGTGAAAGATGCCTCCATAAAACTTACTGGCCCTTCATATCTAAAATATACTTAGGGGGCTGGGAAGGTGGCTCAGTGGTAGAGCGCTTGCCTTGCATGGTTGAGGCCCTGGGTTCAATTCCTCAGCTCCACATAAGAAAAAAGCCGGAAGTGGCGCTGTGGCTCAAGTGGTAGAGTGCTAGCCTTGAGCTGAAGAGCTGAGGGACAGCGCCCAGGCCCAGAGTTCAGGCCCCACAACCAGACCCAAAAAAAAATAATAATAAAATAAAATATACTTAGAACTCAAAAATTAAATCCCCCAAAAACAAATCCTCAAAGAAACAATCTCCCCATTAATAAGTGGGCTGAAGACTTAAAGAGAATTCTCTGAAGAAGAAATAAGAATGGCCAATAGACATATGAAGAAATGCTCAACATCTCTGCCCATAAAAGAAATGAAAATCAAAACAACATTGAGATTCTACCTCACCCCAGTTAGAATGGCTATAATCAAGAAATCTAATAAACAACAGATGCTGGAGAGGATGTGGCCAAAAGGGAATGCTACTACACTTTTGGTGGGAGTGTAAACTTGTTCAACCACTCTGGAAAGAAGTATGGAGGTTCCTCAAAAGACTACACATAGAGCTCCCCTATGACCCAGCCATCCCACTTCTGGGCTTTTACCCAAGTGATCACAAACAAGGCCATACTAAAGCTACCAGCACAACTATGTTTATCGCAGCATTATTCACCATAGCTAAGATATGGAACCAACCCAGATGCCCCTCAGGAGATGAATGGATCAAGAAAATGTGGTATATATATGTGTGTGTGTGTGTGTGTGTGTGTGTGTGTGTATGTATGTATGTATGTATGAAGTCTGACCAGGGTAACATGTTGGGAAGATGTGTATTTTCTCCATTATGTAAACTGTGTAAGCTTATACTGCCATCATGTGGTTACTGCATGCTGAGTTTAGAAACAAAGCTGCAACCTGACAAAGCAGTCAGTCACATAAACCCTGGGGAATCAGGAATAAGAACTGAAGAAGATACTGTTTGGGAAAGAATATAGAAGCAATGTCCTAACTCATCAGGGAAAATGCAGGTCACATTTGTCACAAGATAACTTGCAGGCACAGGATTTGGAGTCTGACAGACCAGAGTACAAATTTACCAAGTGAATGATGGGGTTGTTTCCTTGTCTGTACAATGGGAATAGTAGGAACTTTTCAGAGATGTTGTAAGAATTAAAAGATGATGTCTGCAAAGAACTGGGGTTACCATCTAGTAAGTTTTTCTCTTTTCTTATGGCGCTGAGAAAAGAACTCACCAACTTTCTTCCCTTCTGTCACTAAAATATTTAAAAAGAATAGGACTTTCTGAAACATGTTTTGCTGAGGGGGAAAACTCAGAGAGAGGAAGGATGAAAGAAGAGAAGAATAGATTCAAATAGTAAGCTTCAATGTGCATACATCAAATGTATAACTTTGGGAGATGGTTGGGGTTGGGAGAGATGGGAGAGAACAATGGAAGAGGTTACATTAATCAAGATCAAGATGAATTGTACTCATTAATTGCTATACTGAATTGAAACCCCTTTGTATAAGTAAAGCTATTTTTTAATTTAAAAAATAATCAACCAATAAAGTTTTCAAAAGAGCCTTCAAGAGCATTGGTGGTTAGAGAGCTGGTCAAATTTCTATTTCCTCAAACATTCAGATTCCCACATTGAGAACCAGCCAATATAATCTACAATTTTAAAGATAGCAATATAATAAAGAGAAATGTCATTCATTGTCTCAAAAAGATTCCTTTCCAATGAGATTCCTTTAACTAAGATTTTCCCCCCAGGGCATTCAAAATATTATTTAATAAAAACCTACATTAATTTCAACCTTATATACATATATAAACATACACAACTATTTTTTTTGTCGGTAGTGGGGCTTAACATCTGGACCTGGGTGCTGTCCCTCAACTCTTCAGCTCAAGGCTAGTGCTCTACCCCATGAACCACAGCACCACTTCCATTTTTCTGGTGGTTTACTGGAGATAAGAGTCTCATGGAGCCAGGTGCCAGTGGCTCACGCCTATAATCCTAGCTACTCAGGAGGCTGAGATCTGAGGATCGCAGTTCAAAGCCAGCCGGGGCAGGAAAACCCGTGAGACTCTTATCTCCAATAAACCACTAGAAAACCAGAAGTGGCACTGTGGCTCAAGCGGTAGAGCACTCTCCTTGAGCTGAAGAGCACAGGGACAGTGCCCAAGCCCAGAGTTCAAGCCCCACAACCGACCCAAAAAGAAAAATTTTGCGTCTGTGTGCCATAATCCTTCATATATTTGTCCATCACGAGTCTCTGAAGTAAACACGGCTTTGGGCTTCATTTTGCAGGTAAGGAATCTCAGGCACAGAGGATTAAGCAGTCTAGTATAGGGCCAAGGCTGGATTTGAACCTGGGCAGCCAGGTCCTACATCTGATCTACACCATAAGGGCCAAGTGTCAGATTGAAGTATTGCCATGGGTATCACTGTGTTTTCCTGATAGCTACAAATGAAAAGCTGCCACTATAGTGCAACATCTTCAACCCAAATATTATTTGGTTTTACTTTTTTATTTTTGCTATTGGAGTATTTGTTTACATTTAATGTGATGTTGACACACTCATGTCTTTACTTTCTATCTTAGTATGAATTTTCTGTTTATGCTCCCTTCCTTTTCTTTCTTGCCTTCTATTACATTAACGATGTTGTATTGTTCTATTTATTATTAAGGTACATTAGTCATATAAAGGGGGCTTCATTGTGAAATTTCCACACATGTATAAAGTATCCTCGTGAATATCTATTTGGGTTTACTTCTAAGGCAATGACCAAAACTTTTCTGGAAATTTTTCAAAAATAGGAATTCTCTACTGGGAACGAAGCTTAATGGTAGAGTACTTGTCTAACATGCATGAAACCCTGGGTTTGATTCCTCAGTACCACATAAACAAAAAAGGCTGGAAGTGACACTGTGGCTCAAGTGGTAGAGTGCTAGCCTTGAGCACAGAGGGGCTTAGGGACAGAGGCATGGCCCTGAGTTCAAGCCCTAGGACTGGCAAAAAAAAAAAAAAAAAGGTTAAAAAAATCAGAATTCTTAAGTGAAGTAAGCCAGGCCCAAAGAAACATAGGTCCCATGGTTTCTCTTATTTGCAATAACTAGTATATGTCTGAGTCAAGCAGAAAAGGTCAGATAAGTTGATGTTAAGGTAGTGAATCCTAAGATATGTATTCAAATGTTTTTTTCTTTCATGCAATTGTTTCTAACACATTTATAAGATTATTTCTTTGTTGCTTTGTATGTCCCTCCCCCACAGTATAACCCCTGCTTTCACTGTATTTGATGTTGTTATAATTTGTGGAGGGGAAGGGAAAAAACAAATCGTTTAAATAGGAATACAAGTGGACCCAATGCAACAATGAGATGTACAAGTCATTATGTCGAAAACCAACTTTACAACTTTGGTGGGGGGGAGGGTTGGGGGGGTGGGGGGCGGATGGGATGGGAAGGGGAAACAAAAGAGGAGGCTACAATGCTTGATAAGAAGTGTACTCATATAGGGTATATAACATGTGAACACCGTTATATATTACAGACTGTGATAGACAATTTGCTCCAGGAAAGTTAGAATGAACTTGTGACTTTAAATGAGCATCATTATTCCACAATACTGTGAATTTCCGGAAATTATGTAATCACTTAACCACAATCCAAAAAAAAAAAAAAAAGAACCTCGGGGAAGGGAGGGAGGGAGGGGATGGTAGGGGGAAAACAATGGAGGGGGTAACAATGTTCAAGAGGAAGTGTACTCATTACCTCACTCATGTAACTGTAACCCTCTGTATAGTAGCTTTACAATAAAAAAAAAGTGTACTCATTATCTTGCCCATGTAACTGTAACCCCTCCGTACAGTATTTTCACAATAAAAAAAAAAAATCAGAATTCTCATCCTTTATTTTCTAGAGAGGAAGATCAGGGCCAGAGGCATGAGCTAGATAGAATCCTATTTTTTTCAATGAAATATGTAGTTTTTTGGTGCAATCACCATGAGGAAACTGTAAACTGGGTCATCCAAGGGTACAACCCACCTGGATAAATGGTAATGGCCTTCCCTCACAACATAGGATGAAACTAGAATCTGTGTTTTCTGTTTTATTTTGCCTTGCACATGCTAGGCAAGCTCTCTACCACTAAGCTATACCCCAAGACCTTGGGTTTTTGAGACAAGGTATCACTGTATGGCTCAGACTGGCTTTGAACAAGCTCCTCCTGGTGCTAACATTACAGATATCTACCACCATACCCAACTAGAACTCTTATATTTTTAATTATTTCATACCCCAGATATAGATGACAAGCCCTGAGCCCTCTAAACTCCATTGAGAATGATCCAGCTCTTATTTCTGAATATGTAAACACTAAATCACTCCCAGGACACCTGAGCTGGCAGAACTGAGGTTGAAATTGCTTAATCTTGGACTGAGTGGGGAGCTGCACTTTCAAAGTCACTGAAGTATAAGTGGGATCCCTGCCTTGGTTTCTTAATGAATGGAGACTTGTTATGTAATTGAAAACAAGTATAATGTACCCGGTTCATTTATTTTCAGAAAATAATTTAAAGTGGAAAGACTCTGATGCCAACTTTTAAAAGTCCTTCTGGCCAAATTACCTGCTTGAAAGCTAGCATGTCTCTTGCAGCCACACCACGTCCTGCCAGTCCCTTCTCCAGTTCACCTCCTTGGCAGAGAAGATAGCATAATCTTTGTAGTTGCTCTCTTGGCAAGGTAACTTCAGCACAGTGGAATAAGTATCAAGGTGGCAGAAATAACTGACCATTTTACTCAGCCCAAGCAGGCTGTCTCAGCCACAGAAGTCAGCTAATAAACAACTTTACCTATTCTTCAAAGAAAAGCAAAGTGAACTGGACACATCACATCCCTAGAGACTATACTAACCACCAAACTGACCTATAGCCTCCAAATCTGGTATCTTGAAGGCTGATAGATTACTCTTTCTTTCCTCTTTTCATGTCCTTTTCCTGATGTTCATTCTCAAAGCCAAATGACTGGAGCACCTGGGAGGGAGCAGCTTGTACTAAAACACAGGCAAAAGTCATCCAGGAAATTACCTTTAACTGCTATCTTTGCCTGAACTAAATGGAAACCCTTGACACCACAGCACAGACCTCACGCACAGGCTCCCTTCTCAAGGCACTGCATTAAAAGACAATTACAGTGAGCGATTACAGCTGAGCTACTGGGCTAGCGTTATCTATTCTATCTCTTTGTAACAGAGCTAAAGTCAAGAGAACTTAACTAAGACCAAATAAAGAAGGTTCTGAGATACCATAGAGAGGATACCATTATCACAACTTGTGGGTCTATGAAAAGAGCTCCAAGACATATACTTCCATAGTCAAAAGCAATCTCAATAGATAGAAGAGATACTTACTGTGGAGGGAGTCTAAAAGAAAGTGGCCTGCATTCTATACTATTCAGAGGCAGGAACACTTAAAGACCTTAATTCCAAATAAGTGAAAACACCCTGGCTGAGGAGTAGCAGGCTGGAGAGAGATTGTGAAAGGATCATGAAAGGCTTGAAGAGATAAAAATAGTATATCATTTATCTTCAAGGGACTAACTTCTCTTCCTGGAGAAGAGAATCTTAGAAGATGAATTAACTGTCTTCCTCACACCTTTAAACTCCATTTCACTCCCTCAAAGCATCAAGGATTTCAGGCGATTTATGACACTGTATATTTCATTTAATCAACACGTGTTTTTTTTTGTAGTCCTATTACATGGCGAGCAGTCTGAGTCAGTGAAGAGGCTGAGCCAGTCTCTTGTTTTTACAGATTTGTAGTACATTGGAGCCAGCTGCTCTACTAACCATGTCACATGTCAGAAAGAAAAATTGAAAGGAGCACTGCACAAAGGTCAAGGATACTGAGGTCAAAACTTGCTTTCCCACTGACCTTGAAGAGGACCATTAGAAAATCGCAAGCCTTAGTAAATGAGGGAGGTTTACGGCTGCAACATGTTTACTGCCCATTCATGTCCCTTTGAACTGAGAGGTTAAAGCGTTTTGAAAGCATGGTGAAAGCTCTCGGTTGCTGGGTCTAGACCCTCCAACACATACTCGGAGTTTCTACCTTTTAGAAACTCTTACAGTTTGCACTGGTCTTTTATCACTAACAGGCAAATCACCAGGGAAATCTCTCTGAGATACATTCCTATCCTGGTCATATGTTTTCTTGTGATTACCCTGTACCTCATATGACTTGTCTATTTCCCAAAAGTCTATGTCTTTTCCTTTTCTCATCTGATAGAAGGTCATTGCTATTACGAACAGCTTAGTTCTTCTCTTGCTTACTATGCTTCCATACTGGTCTTTGAATCAAACAACGGTTTCTTATTATAGCCACTATATTTACTCTTAGTTCTTCCTGGGAAAGATGGTGTTGTTTGCTTGTTTTGTATTCCACATTGCTCTCAGAAAGGACTTAAGATCATTCTATGGTTAAAACACAAAATGACACTAATCTTTAAATGACATCAAAATACTACAAATTCATATTTTTTAAATAGTTCAGACAGAGATAAAGAGGGAGGGCCTACTTTCCAGAAGCAACTACTTTATATCATTTAAGCCCTGGTTATTACCTTCCTATCCCAAATAACATACTAATACTGCTTTTTTGTTTTGTTTTTACACTTTCTACCTATTGGTTTCTGCCATCTTGGTGAAATATTAGCTCTTGCTTTCCTCCTTCTTCTAATGTAAGCCTGTCACTATTTTAGGCAAATTAATATGATGTATTTTTCTACTATGATGATTGTGTTAAAGTTGTTTCTGGAAATGCCTAGCTGTTTTCTAAGCTAGAAGCTTAAATTGGAACTTAAAAAATTAAAAATAAATGAAAAGACTGGGTA
The DNA here is from genome assembly GCF_019054845.1 of Dipodomys spectabilis. Lineage (NCBI taxonomy): Eukaryota > Metazoa > Chordata > Mammalia > Rodentia > Heteromyidae > Dipodomys > Dipodomys spectabilis. The sequence continues at coordinate 6,202,030 of NW_024870840.1, forward strand.
CTAAATGCTTACATTTAAGTAAAAACAAGAAACATACCTTCCAATACAATATATTGCTAATTCTCTCTTTCCAAGAACAACACAATGTACATACAAAACACAAAATCTTCTTAAAATACAAACTGAAGACCTGAGAATTTCCATTTGTGACCAGGTCTCAGGTAATCCCCTTTAATAAACGATATTTTCCATACCAAGGTCTTACCCAGTAACTTCCAACTTGTCTCCTTTTCTTCTTCCTTCTCCACAGAGACTCTTCTTCAAGGATTCTTTGACAATTTTACTTTGTGCCACTTTTCACTCTACAGTGAAAGGCAACCTGGCATGTCCTAAAGTACTTGCCCAGTGGGAAGAAGCAGATGTCTCATCTCTATTTTGCAGATGGAAACACTGGCAGGTAAGAGATTCAGAGCAGAAGGCCAAGGAGCAAAATTCTATAACATAGAGCTGCTTCCATTTTGGCCTTTGTGCTAACAGGATGTCGAAGCTCTTCAAAACAATAAGGAGCAAGCAGGCCTGAGCCCAATGAAAGAGTCAGTAGATCTGGAGCAACAAGTTTACCATCTTCCTCAAGAACAGGAGCTCTTTCTTTGCTCCTGTCTAATTAGGTTACCAGAAGGCTGGAAGGCTGAAGATGGTGCCAAAGATGCCAAAGAAAACCCTCTATTAGGAAGTGGTGCTGTGGCTCAAGCGGTAGAGCACTCGCCTTGAGCTGAAGGGCAAAGGGACAGCACCCAGGCCCAGAGTTCAAGCCCCATGACCAGAAAAAGAAAAAAAAGAAAACCCTCTATTCCTCCATCACAAAGGTTTTTTAAAATATCCTCAGGCAGTGATAGCCATCATTTTTTATGTAGGTAAAGACCAGTGGTATGTTGCACATCCTTAACAATGTTACAGGGACTCAGAAAGCCTTGGGTCTCATTGGCGTGAACAAGGTGGCTCCAGCAGATCACAGGTAAATCCCGTGAGTTTACAGCAGACAATTAATGCTGTAGATGTAGAACAGCTGTTTCATCAACCTTCTCTCCACTTTCCCTCACCATCAAACTAAGTGAACTTGTCAAGGTCTCAAATAACAGAAAGTTTCCCTTTTACTGCAAAGCATTTGGCAGAAATATTACCTCCACATAATTCAGGCCCTTGATTTATAGATAGCTTCTATAAATAGCTTTCTTTGTCTTCTCTTAAATCATTGTCCTGGAACCAGAGAAATGAATGCCCTTCTGAACAATTTCTATGCATTTTCTAACTCTCCGGAAAGAGGAAAGAAACAAAATATCTCCTCCACATGCTGACATTTAAGTGACTCAAAACCTTTTATTAGACTGTAATTATACATTTTATTGGATTTTTCAGACATGGAAAGGTGCATTTAAAATGAATATCTCCATGAATTAAGCTTGCTACTTCAACAAAAGTTGAAACAATATTTTTATACATGAGCAAAATGATCTTATGACTCCTAATCTATTGTTTCTGAAAATGTGAAAAGAGATCAATTCCTAGTCATCTGTGAAGAGCTTGAACTCTAAATATAAAGTTGAGCAATCAATATGTACTCTATGATAGGTTTTAAGGGTTAGAAAGATTGGAACATATTTGGAAGGTAACTAATAACTACTAAAATGAAAGCAAAATATTCTCCTTCGTGTATTGCTTATCTTTATGGCTTTTCAACTTCCCTGGTCTAAGGGTGAGATTTATTTCCCTTTCTGAACTTGAATTGTTCTTATGAATGCTTTGGCCAAGGAACACTGATGGTTCATTTGCATGGTATTGTTGTTTCCCTTTATTCTTATTTGTGATTGTGTCAGTCAGGACCACATGCTCTTGTTAGGCTCTTTTGTTCAGAGCTGGCATTCTACCATTTAAGCCACACCTCCAGTTCTAGATTTTTGCTGATTAGAGATAAGAGTCTCTGGGATTTGTTTGCCCAGGCCAGCTTCCAACCATGATTCTCAGATCTTGGCCTTCTGGTAGGTAGGATTACAGGTGTGAGCCACCAGCGCCTGGATTGTTATTTTATGTACAAGGATGGGGTGTACTGGAAGATTTGGAACAAGGTAATAAGAAGGCATGAAGTCAAGGAGAAAAGATTATGAAAATAAATCAAGAATGAGGTGGTGAGCCTGACAGTGAAAGACACAGCAGAGAAGGCCAAACCCCTGAAACTTCCGAATGGGCCTGTGAAAGGAAGATCTCCATTGATGGGTTGCTACAAAAAGACACATAGTTTATTTCAGCCATGTTTCTGTCTATTTAAAGCTAAACAAAGAAAATTACTGGGAAATAAGGCTTTAGGGAAGATACTTTGTACCAGAGGTTTTCAGGACAGATCAAATTGAGAAATGAATGTGTGGCTCAACTGGTAGAGCACCTGTCAAGTAGTTGCTACAAGCAGGGTCTGCCTTATAAGGCCCTGAGTTCAAACCTCAGTATGCTATCAAAGGAAGAGAATGAAACTCATATTCCATGTTTTAGAAAAATCAAGGTAGAAACTGAATATCTACCACAGTAATGGAAACTAGAATTGAGAACAATGTCTAAGATACACTCATCCATTTGAGAATGACGTAAAATGTTCAAGCTCCTCCAACATCAACTAAATGTAGCAGAGAACAGCCAAAAGAATAGACTTAAAAGTAAACTAGAAAAATTATTTTAAATGATCTTGAATGATGCTCTCATTTGTTCTAAACAGATAACATTTTTTACACATGTAATAAGGACAAAACATTTCATACTATCATTGATTCCACAGTTACTTGTAAGAAACATTGTGATGAATTCCAGGCCTGAGTAGAGCCAGATTCCCCTGCTGTGGCCAGCACTGTGCATCCCTCACAGGTGATAGAGGAAAGCAAACATGTATCCTGTCAGTTTTGGAAAACCCTCCAACACCACAGCTGAACTCAAGGACCTACCTGGTCTGGGGTCCCACAGGGAAACCATGAGAGGCTAGGTGGAATCACAGCATTTTTGTAGCTATCTGCTTACACAGCATCTATTGCAAGGGTGGCATATGGTGGCAAGCCAGGGGAAGACTTAGTTAAGAGCAAAGGAAAGGTTACTAATCTTGAACCATTCTCCAAATTGTGCTTACCAAATGATGGTAAGTTAAAGAAGCTTCTATTTGTGCTTGCCTCCCTATCAATCATCAACCATCAGAAGGGGCCCACCCTACACATTTACCATTTCCCCTTCCAGGCCCTAACAATGGAGAGAAATAATTCTGCTATGTTCTTCCCTGACCTTTGTAATAAAAAAATAAATAAACTTGGTGATTTCTTTGATACTGTGGTAAAATGTTTAGGTTAAAATTTTTTTCAAGATAAGTCATGAAAAGATAATAATAATACAATGCATTTACATATGGTTTTTATATTTGCCAAAAGACTTTTATATCTCCAACAGTTTGTACAGTAGATATAAAAAAAATCAGCCAGTTGCCATGCACCAGTGGCTTATACCTGTAATCCTAGCTACTCAGGAGGCTGAGAGCTGAGGATCACAGTTCAAAGCCAGCCCGGGCAGGAAAGTCCATGAAATCTTATCTCCAATAAACCACCAGAAAACCGGAAGTGGCTCTGTAGCTCAAGTGGTAGAGCACTAGCCTGGAGCTAAAGAGCTAAGGGACAGCGCCCAGGCCCAGAGTTTCAGCCCCATGACCGACCAAAAAAAAAAAAAAGTTATAAACCCCCTGTAATAGTGAGGAAACTGAGGTATGTTCTAGTAAAAAATTTACCTGAGATTACACTATGATTAGAGTCTAATACTTGGATTTTTATGTCCATGTATCCTACAAATACAAGAAGTTGGCTTCTAATTTACATTGAGATTAGCATAAACTAATGGCTCATAAATTATGAAAGACATTAAAAGAGTATAAAAGAAACCAGGCTAAAGATAAGTGAATAGTTTAGCACTTTCCTATTATTATTTTCATTATTATTAATGACCCCTGAGTGGAATATTTTAGAATATTGATGAGCCTTGACCTTGGATACCATCCTCTCATGATATTATTAAGTGTCAGAAGAATTGATAGCTTCTAGAAAGTAGCAGCAAGGGTGAAATTAACTCCCAACCAGTATGTAGTTGACAGCAGCAGATAGATGAGAGTGAAGAAAAGATTTGGTGGCAAAGGAAATGGAAAACATCTGCTCCCTGAATCTCCCAACAACTTAACTTTGATTAGCATCTGTGTTTTCCTGTGACAACTCTTGAACTTCAATGGTCAACTTTTAATAACCATAGAAAGCCTGCACAACACTGCTTTGTGGAAGTCCTTGCCAAAGGAGAAGCTATTCTTTGTCTCAGGTCTAACTGAGAAACAAAATGATCAGAACAATGGCAGCACAATCAAATCCTCTTGTTTTGCTGAACAGAGACCCACAAAAGCTAACAGACTACAATCTTTGGAAGAGGTTTACAGCCTGTGAGATATTCCAAAGGCTCTGCTGTCTTTTGGCTTTATCAATATGACCTGTTTGTAGTTTCAAATCACAGTAATCTAGCTAATAAAGTGAAAACTTAGAAAGGGAAAGCAGAAATTAGGGAAATTTTTACAGTTTTAAAATCTAGATTAGAAATAATTCTTAGAAGAATGATTTTATTTATGTCAAAATTACCTCTGACTTGGACTTAAGTGGTGTATTCCTTTAAAGGCTCTTTGAAATGGAGCCTCTAGCCCATTTGGGTGGTTTTGAGCCCCACAGCCCTTAGATAGACATAGAAAGAACTAAAGTCTTTAGCTCTAACATGTGGCTAGCATTCTGTTGCTAACTGAATGGGCACTTTTGGGCAGGATCCAACTTCTTTTGGAAAGTCCACAACCCCAAGGAGGCTTTTACAGAATTCCTAACATCCATCTCACAAAGGCAATGCTGCTACAGACGCTAGCCAGGACACATGCAGAGCCCAAGGACAACTCAAGAAGAAAGCCCAGCCACACAAATCATGAAGATGACTATTAAGAGCTTTTCGGTAGACCATAAGTTTCTTTTTCAAGGAAACCCTTCAGTAACTGGAGGGAGTGAAGGTGTGTACAATATGTAAAGTCTCTTCACCAAAGAAAGCTTTCTTCATGAGACTGGAGAGAGAAGGAAAAGAGGGAAGGAAAGAGGAAAACAGGGATGAACCCAGGGAGAAAAGGAGTGAGTAAACATGTTTTCATAACAGCAAACAAAACCGAAACAACAGAAATCATATAATAGTTACCCTTTCTATCCATAAGAAATGTGTCTCAAGAACCCTGATGGATAGCTGAAGCCAGACAGTACCAAACCCTATACAAACACTGCCCACAGCACAGTAGATGTGAGAACTGAAACAGCTACCAAATGACTAATGAACAGACAAAATAGCCTGGATGGGGTACTGTACCCAGCATAGACTCACTGGACAAAGAGATGGCTCACTTCTAGAATGGGAAGAAGCAGGATAGAGCAAGCACTTACCATGCTACTCAGAACAGACAACAGTTTAGAACTTATTAACCACTTCTGGAATTTTACACTTAATATTTCCAGATCACAGTTTACCTTGGGCAATTGGAAAAGGCAGAAACCAAGTCCACCATTTAGAATTACTATGCTGGCCCACCCTGCTTGATATACAGGCCTTCTGTGCAGATTCTACAAGGAGGAAGGGGTATCGTCCTCAGTCTCACAGTATTAGGATGGGCGAGACGTAAGTACATAAACCTTTAGTAAGTGTGCAAGCTGTGAATTCTGTGAAGGACCTACACTGCGGTGACACGAGCCCTAAGAAAGTGACAACAGAGCAGAATAACAGTGAGGACAGCCAACAGGCAAATGTTAAGAGAGGACAATAGAAATTCTCCTCCCTGAGAGAAGAGTCATTCCAAAGCCCTGGAGTCTATATGTGTCTTTGGCATGGATGTTTCTACTAACAGTGTATAGAATGGAGAGGATGTGCTCAGTTACTTTGGGAAAGAGAGATAAGCAGGAAGAACCAGATTTCTTTCCTGTGAGATTTCTTAAAGATTATTAAAAAGAGAGGAAGAAAGAAAGAAAGAAAAGAAAGAAAGAAAGAAAGAAAGAAAGAAAGAAAGAAAGAAAGAAAGAAAGAAAGAAAGAAAGAAAGAAAGAAAGAAAGAAAGAAAGAAAGTCAGAAAGAAAGAAAGAAGGAAGGAAGGAAGGAAAGAAAAAGTGAGGCTGGGCATTGGTGGCTCATGCCTATAATCCTAGCAACTCAGGAGGCTGAGATCTGAGGATCATAGTTCAAAGCCAGCAGGGGCAAGAAAGTCTATGAGACTCTTATCTCCAATAAACCACCAAATAACTGGAAGTGGTGCTGTGGCTCAAGTGGTAGAGCACTAACCTTGAGCTGAAGAGATGAGGGACAGCACCCAAGCCCAGAGAAAGAAAGAAAGGAAGGAAGGAAGGAAAGGAGGGAGGGAGAGGGGGAAGAAAGGAAGAAAAGAGAAGAAAGAAAAGAAAAGGAAGGTAAAGAAAAGAAAAAAGAGAAAAGAAAAGAGCATACACTGGGAATCTCTAGGGAGAGGGAGCAGTCAGAATGCAGGGTTTCTCGAACTTGCTCAACCATGGAACACTTGCATTTTTCTTTTCAAGCCAACTATTAGCATATTGTAAATCCTATTCCCTGGAATAGCAGTTTATGAAGCACCGATTAGGTTGGAAACAGGCACTTGCTGTTCAGTTGGTAGATAAGTGGCATGCCCCTAAAGAACCACCCTCTAGCCTTTGTAAATGATCATCCTATTGGCAGAGTTATTATTCATTGAAAGACGGGAGCCTGACCCTATATTTCAATGTCAGTGTTAGTTCTTTGATCTCATTACATCCTCACAAACAGCCTCTTAATTTCATGAATCTTTGGGAGGTGAAATTGTATTTTGTTATAATAAATATATGATAAAAACATCCAATATTAATTCTCAATGCCTAGTAATTAATTTCAGTGTTTATTTCCCCCTTCCTATTTTATTTTGGAAATAAAAGAGGAGTGGGCTATCTTAAAGCCACCAGCAAAAGTTCTTTATCATATCTTCTGTCTTTGTCAGATATGGCTTTTTTGTTTTTGTCTTGGCAATTCTTGAGGTATAATTATGGCAAACTAATTTTAGAAAAATTTTTTTCCACAAAGCAAGAACAAAATGACAGCTTGTCACAAATGATGGATGAGATAAGTCCATAAGGAAAGGACTCTTATTTGAAAAACTAGGAGCTAGAAGATGCAATGACTGAGTACTAAAATCCCTTTTGGCCACCTGCCAAGCACAGCCTCATAGTGATGCTCTTCTCTGCAGGGGTCAGGCAAGTCACACTTCAATTCATCAACCACTGGTCCCAGCCCCACTGGAAATAACTCTACCTGAGTCTTGAGTTCACAATAATACCATCTTCCTGCAGAGACAGACACTGCAGATAGAGAATGGACAAAATTACCAATGGAGAAGTTAGTCCCAAATCTATCCTAAATTGTCCTTAAAGAATCAAGAGCTTGGAGTTCATTTCGATTAGCATCATTTTATATGGTCATACATAACACAGCTATTGAGCTATTGTGATCCCCTTCTAGGACTATCCTAGACATATACTAATAATTGCAAATGAGGGAAAGCATTGAGCTATGTTTCTTTGGCTTACTTCACTTAATACAATTTTTCCAAGTATTTTCCACTTCCTTACGAATGAGGCAATATCATTCTTTTTGATGGAAGCATAGGATTCTATTGTGCATATATTCCACATTTTCTTGATCCATCATGTACTAAAAGACATCTGGGGATTTTTTTTGTTTGTTTTGTTTTTTAATGTACTGTGTGAAGTTATTTCTTTTTTCTTTAACTCTTCTTCCTTTGGTTTATCCCCTGTGATGTCACTGTTTTCTATTTTGGTGCCCTGATTTGGGGAAGGGAATCACAAAATGGTAGACAAAGGACAAAAGGTGAACCAATGCAACAGTGATACTCATAAAACACTATGTTGGAAATGAACTTTACAACTTCAAGATTGAGGTGAGTCAGGGTCGGGGGTGGGGGAGTTGAAGAAAACAAGGGTAAAACTTCAACAAGAAATGTTCTCATTACCTTACATATGTAATTGTAACTCCTCTTCACCTTTACAATAAAATAAAATTATAAAAAAAAAAAGCAAGAGCTTCCCAGAGGAACAGAAACAGGTTAAATTATATCAAACAGATGGATCAAAACTTTCCCTTCCTCATTATATTCTTCACAAACATCTTAGCTAGTATGCACAACTGACTAAACAACAACACTGACAATTGTTGGAGATTAGGAAGCTGAGAAATGATGCGACTTCTAGTTGAGTGAAAGTATTATTGATAATGGCTGGATTGGAGAATGTGACCACATGAAGCTATAAGGAAGGACTTGACCCTCCTTAAATTGTGTGGCTCTCTCATGACAGGGCCAATAGAAGCTTTTGATACAGACGTGAGCAAATTAAAGTATACTCCCTCTCAGAGAAGCTGCATGCCACATTCCTGTAGTTGGTCCACAGAAGCCCAGAAAAGGTGGTTGTCAGCAATCTGCAATTTTCCCACCTCTAACATTTATTGTTTGAAGACAAAAGACTCATTCATTTGTTCCTCAGAAATAGGTGATTAATAGAATAGAGAGCAATTCCATAGCTAGTAACTAAATGGTGACCTTGAATTCTCAGTAGATTCACCTTTAAACATTGCTCTTCCTGTATAGAATGGAGCTTTGGGGGTCTTTGGAATGATGGCAAGTGGAGAGCTTTGTAAGCTGGGCTACCTCAAAAGGGTTAGGAAGCCTTCAATCATGTGGCTGCCATCTGCCCCAGCACCTGTATCTTCTAAAAGCACAAAAATTATTATTTATTTATTTATTGTTGGTCATGGGGCTTAAATTCAGGGCCTGGGCACTGTCACTGAGCTCTTTTGCTCAAGGCTAGGATTAGCACCATGAATAAGAGTATTTCTTTCTTACTTACACACACACACACACACACACACACACACACACACACACACACACACACACCCCTCAATGCCCTATTTTCCCAATTATAATTTGAATAATGAACTCAGGATATATTTATTACTATAAGGATGCCTAAGACCTCCTGGAATCAAAATGATTTTCCAGGAAGTGGCGCTGTGGCTCAAGCAGTAGAGCGCTTGCCTTGAGCTGAAGAGCACAGGATCAGTGCCCAAGCCCAGAGTTCAAGCCCCACGACTGACAAAAAAAAAGAGCAAAATGATTTTCCAAGTCCAGACAGGCTTTTCAACACTAAGGGCAAAACTAGATTCACATCCCCAGAAAAGAAAGGCCCTGACTTAATGATTTAGGAACCATATTTACATATCCCAGAAACAAGCCTTGTGTTTAAAGCCATCACCAGCCTGACCCTTCCTCAAACTACTGTACTTGTTGCCATTTCAGACTCCTGTGAGCCATCTATGTAGTTGAAATGAAAAAAAAAAGAATCAGCCAGCCCAGTTACCATTAACAACCGGGGTATGCTGTAGAGATAAATGGTATGCTTGCTTACACGCAGCTGCTAAATGAGGGGCTTGGGAACAATGTCAAACAGTTCCATGATTCTTCTACTGCACACCAAATATGACAAAATCAGGGAGCCATCCCTAAGTCAGGCTTGTGGAACTAGAATACCGCATCATCAGTCTGGCCTTGTCCACCTTGCTGCAGACACAAAGGGCTCATCAAAGCCCCAGACTTCGCCAGGTATATCAATATCCAAGATATACAGTTTACATCTATAATCCTAGTTATTCAAGAGGTTGACAGGTGACAAAATTCAAAGCCAGACTGAACAGAAAAGTCTCAGAGACTCTATCTCCAATTAACCAGTAAAAAACAAAAACAAAAAACCAGACTGTAGGTACAACTAAAAGAGTAGAACACCAGCCATGACCAATAAAAGTCAAATGAGAGCTCATAACTGAATTCAAGCCCCAGTACCAATACACACACACACACACACACACACACACACACACACACAAAAGCCTCATATCTATCACCCAATTTAATGTTCAAGTAATACGGAGATGGAGAGCAACAAATCCAAAAGATGGGAGCTACGGTATAAAAGGTTTATGAAGCCAGTCCTGGCATTGCAGAGATTCCAATGGACTTGTGGTCTGCTCCAGTGCCCTGTAGAAGTCCCTGGTTTCATCCTCTATCTGGACAGCACTGCTGACATCAGGACTGATTAGATTATGATGATGCTTTGAGCTGTCCAGGCCATATCTAGCTCTCATTGAAAATCTGGGAGTAAAGAAGCACATTCAGAACAGTATAATGATTAAGGGATTCTAGAATTAAAGGACCAGAGTTCAAACACCATGTCTGCTCTGCTGTGTGATTGTGGACACCATGTCCACTCTGCTGTGTGATTGTGGGCAAGTAAACTCTAGGCTTCAATTCACCCTAGTAAGCCAGGGACAATAAGAGTACTAGTTGTTTTTAACAGGATGCTGACTCACTCCTGAAATTCTAACTACTTAGGAAGCTGAGACCTAAAGTATTGAAATTCAAAGCCAGCACAGGCAGAAAAGTCTGCAAGATTTTGCCTCCAATTAACTAGCAAAAAGATACCTCATTGAAATAGAAACAGCAATAAGAGACCTCCCAGCTAAGAAAAGTCCAGGACCAGATGGTTTTACAGTGGAATTCTACAAGGCCTTCAAAGCAGAGCTTACACCAATACTCCTCCAACTCTTCAATGAAATTGAAAGAGAAAGTTCACTACCAAACACATTCTATGAAGCCATCATAACCCTCATCCCAAAACCAGGCAGGGATTCATCAAAGAAAGAGAACTATAGACCCATTTCTTTGATGAACATTGATGCAAAACTTCTCAACAAAATTTTGGCCAATTGATTTCAACAATTCATCCAAAAAAATCATACACCACGACCAAACAGGATTCATTTCAGGGATGCAAAGCTGGTTCAATATACGCAAATCAATTAATATTATTCATCACATCAACAGGAGCAAGAATAAGAACCACATGGTTATCTCAATAGATGCAGAAAAAGCATTCAACAAGATCCAACACCCCTTTATGATGAAGGTTTTGGAAAAAAATAAAGGCTGTATATGACAAACCTACAGCCAGCATTATATTTAATGGTGAAAAACTAAAGCCATTTCCTCTTAACTCAGGAACAAGACAAGGATGTCCACTCTCTCCATCTCTCTTCAATCTAGTATTAGAATGCCTAGCTACAGCAATAAGATGCAAACATAAAAGGGATCCAAATAGGGAAAGAAGAAATAAAACTCTCCCTCTTTGCAGATGACAAGATCTTGTATTTAAAGAATCCCATAGACTCCACTCCCAAATTACTCAAGCTGATTCAAAGCTTTGGCAAAGTAGCAGGGTATAAAATTAACCCCCCAAAATCAATGGCTTTTCTGTATGCCAACAATGAGAAAAGTGTGGCTGAAATTAGGAAAGCAACTCCATTTGTAATAGCCCCACAAAAAATAAAATACCTAGGAATTAACCAAAGAAGTGAAGGACTCTATGATGAAAACTTTAAAATCTTGAAACAGGAATTCAAAACAGAACTTAGAAAATGGCAAAACCTCCCATGCTCCTGGATTGGAAAGTTTAACATCATGAAAATGGCAATACTTCCCAAGGCTATCTACAAATTCAACGCGATACCTATCAAAATTCCACCCTCATTCTTCAAAGAAATAGAAGAGGCAATCCAAAAATTCATACGGAACAATAAAAGACCCCGAATAGCAAAAACGCTCCTCAACGGAAAGAACACTGCTGGAGGAATATCAATACCAAATTTCAAACTCTACTATAAAGCCATAGTAATCAAAACAGCTTGGTATTGGCATAAGAATAGACCTCAGGACCAATGGAATAGAATTGAAAACCCAGAAATGAACCTACAGACCTATAGCCATCTAATCTTCGATAAGGGAGCTAAAACAATAGAATGGAAGAAAGACAGCCTCTTCAGTAAATGGTGCTGGCAAAATTGGTTAACTACTTGTAGAAAACTAAAGCTAGATCCTTATATATCACCCTGCACCAGAATCAACTCCAAATGGATCAAAGACCTCGAAGTCAAAGCAGACACTCTGAAAACATTACAGGATGGAATAGGAGAAACCCTAGGTCTCCTTGGCTCAGGCTGAAATTTTCTTAATAGAGACCCAGAAACACAACAAATCAAAGAAAGGTTGGACAAATGGGATTGCATGAAATTGCAGAGCTTCTACATGGCAAAGGACATAGCTAGCAAGATCAATAGAAAGCCCACGGATTGGGAGAAGATCTTCACTAGCCATACAACGGACAAGGGTCTCATATTTAAAATATACTTGGAACTCAAAAAATTAAATCCCCCAACAACAAATCCTCAAAGAAACAACTGCCCAATAAATAAGTGGGCTAAAGACTTAAAGAGAAACTTCTCTGAAGAAGAAAGAAGGATGGCCAACAGACACATGAAGAAATGCTCTACATCCCTAGCCATAAAAGAAATGCAAATCAAAACAACATTGAGATACCACCTCACTCCAGTTAGAATGGCAAAAATCAAGAACTCTAACAACAACAGATGCTGGAGGGGATGTGGACAGAAGGGAACCTTACTTCATTGTTGGTGGGAATGTAAACTTGTTCAACCACTTTGGAAAGCAGTATGGAGGTTCCTCAAAAGACTTCACATAGAGCTCCCCTATGACCCAGCAATCCCACTTTTGGGCATTTACCCAAATGTTTACAAACAAGACCACACTAAAGCTACCAGCACAACTATGTTTATTGCAGCATTATTTACCATAGCTAAGATATGGAACCAACCCAGATGCCCCTCAGTAGATGAATGGATCAAGAAAATGTGGTATATATACACAATGGAATTCTATGCCTCCATCAGAAAGAATGACATTGCCCCATTTGTTAGGAAATGGAAAGACTTGGAAAAATTTATATTAAGTGAAGTAAGCCAGGCCCAAAGAAACATAAGTCCCATGGTTTCCCTTAGTTGCACTATCTAGTATATGCATGAGTCAAGCAGAAAAGGTCAGATAATGTGATGTTAGGAAAATGAACCCTTAGATATGTATTTTAATGTTTTTCTCTTTCATGCATTTGTTTCTAATGCATTTATAAGATTATTTCTTTGTTGCTTTGTATGTCCCTCCCCCACAGTATAACACCTGTTTCCACTATATTTGATGTCGGTATAACTTGTGGAGGAGATGGGAAAAAACAAGTCGTTTAAGGATACAGGTGGACCTCTTGCAACAATGAGAAGTACAAGTTGTCATGTGGAAAATGGGGGTGGGGGGGGAGGCTGGGAAGGGATGTCAAGGGTAAACAAAGGAGGAGGCTGCAATGCTTGATAAGAAATGTACACATTATCCTGCCCATGTAATTGTAACCCCTCTGTACAGTATGTTCACAAAAAAAAATAAAATAAAATGAAAAAAAAGACAATAGGAATAAAGGAAACAACAATGAAAAAATTGAAAAAAAAAGATACCTCAGAGGCAAATACCAGCTATGCATAACAAAGCCAAGTGAAAGCATAAGGCTTTTAATTCAAGCCCTAAAAAAATATTACTTCTAGCTGGGCTCACACCTAGAATCCTAACTACTCAGGAGGCTGAGGTCTGAGGATCAGGGTTCAAAGCCAGCCCAGGCAGGAATATCCATGAGACTCTTATCTCCAATTAACCACTGGAAAACCAGAAGTGGCACTGTGGTTTAAGTTTGAGCTGAAGAGCTGAGGGACAGCCCCCAGGCCCAAAGCTCAAGTCCCACAACCAACTCCCCCCCCCAAAAAAAATACAACTTCTTTTAAAGAGCTTTGATAAAAATTAACTGAGATAATTTTATGCAAGGCTTAACAAAAGTATCCAGAGTGAAATAAATGTTCAACAATAAATACTAAAGAAAAGTCCAGACCCACCTGGAAATTATCTCTGCTTTCTAGCAACAGAGATTATTTTGATTGAAGGGAAAATAAATGCCCAGACATTAAAACTACCTTTAACAAGAGAAGTCTATTTTCAGAATGCACTCCATAATATGAAATGTCAAGGACTGTCCCAGATGTAAGAATAATAACAGATGTAGTTGACAGTTGGTCTCTAAGACTGAATCTCAAAACAAGGGAGGGTCAAAGACCCCAATCTGGAAACTCTGAAACACTGTCCCAAAAGGGGCAGAGCACCTGCTTATAGCAGAACAAGGGATACAAGGTGCTTGTCAGAGTTTTGAGTCTGGTACCACAGTGTCACTGAACTGCTCTCTTCATCCATCTTTGCCATATGTGTGTCAAGTACTAATGGTTGATAAAAAGTAAGGAGCATAATGTTAAGAACAAAGCAAGAAAATAATTAAGTGCTGTCACCATGCTTAATGACTTAAGGGAAAAGAAAATGATACTAGCATATCCAAGAGGCACCCGCAAGCCCAGGTTTACAGTGACACCAGGCACAATAGCTAACATAGGGAATCAGCCTAAATGTCAAATGACAAATGAATGAATAAAAGAAAATGTGGTTTCATTACACTCTTATCTCCAGCAAAAAATAAACTGGAAGTGGATCTGTGGCTGAAATGGTAGGGGCTAGCCATAAGCAAAAAATGCTAAGGGATAGCACCTAGAACTTGAGTTCAAGCCCTAGTACTAGCACATACATACTAGCGCACGTGCGTGCGTGCGCGCACACACACACACACACACACACACACACACATACTTCTTCAGTAAAATATCATTCAACCATAATTTTTTTTTAAAAAGGAATATAAAGGCTGGGCATAGAGGTTCACATTTATGAGGACGCTCAGTTTGAGGCCACTTAGGCAAAAAGCTAGCAAGAACCTATCTTAACCCAATCTTCATGTGTTGGATAAAAAAAGATGGGAGCTTGGTTCAAAGTCACTATTGCTATGATGGAGGAAACATACAAGGACTGAACGTGTATGTACCCAAAGTAGGCACACTAAGAATGTCAGGCTCACTGAGCATTGTTCCCATTATTGCTCAGCAGCCTCTGAGCCATGGCCTCAGGACACAATGCACAGCTTTTTAAAATTTTTTTAAAATTGTTATTATAAAGGTGATGTACAGAGGGGTTACAGTTACATAAGTCAGAGTACATTTCTTTTTGGACAATGTCAACCCTTCCCCCACCTCTCTCTGTTCAGTTTTTCCCTGATTATCCCCAACAATCGATTGTTTATTTTCAACATAGTGTCTAGTAAGTATCACTGCTGCATTTGTTCACCCTTTGTCCCTCCATTTCTGTGCTGCCCCGTACCCTCACAAAGACAGATAAATGAACAAAATAAAAAGAAAAGAAAACCGCAACAAAGAAAAATAAACTTGGTTCCATTTCTTAGAGTTCATTTTGATAAATATTATTTTATATGATCAGAGGTACATAGGCATTGTGTCTCTGTGTTCCTCCTGCAAGAGTATCTTCCTTTGGTCTCACTGCATATGTGTGCCTAGAGTCCTGTAGATTTATCACATCCCAGGGTATTTTAGATCTAACTTCTACATATGAGAGAATGAATGTATGTCCTGTTTGTCACCCTGAGTTTGGCTTATCTCACATAACATAATTTGTTCTAGATCCATCCATTTTCTTGCAAATAACATATTATTCTTTCTAATGGCTGTGTAAAAATCCATTGTGTAAGGTTGGGAAGGTGGCTCAGCAGTAGAGTGCTTGCCTTACATGCATGAGGCCCTGGGTTTGATTCCTCAGCACCACATAAGCAGAAAAAGCTGGAGCTGTGGCTCAAGTGGTAGAGTGCTAGCCTTGAGCTGAAGAGCTGAGGGACAGCACCCAGGCCCAGAGTTCAGGTCCCACAACAAGCAAAAAAAAAAAAAAATCCATTGTTTATAGGTACAACATTTTTTCTTTTGATCCACTCATTTATTATAGGGCATCTGGGTTGTTTCCATAACTTGGTTATTGTGAATAATTGATTTTGGAATATATATACACCATATAGTTTAACCATTTAACCATTCTCATATTGCTGGACTTACAGCCTTCTCACAAGTTTTGCTATTAGTAAATGCATAAATACTCTCTCTGTTCTTATTAAAAGCAGAAAATAAGTATAAATATTATTAATTTTTCAGACCCATGGAGTCTTTCGTAAGTTAATCTGACTCTGGGAAATGTGAACCAAATATATAGCAAGCATACAGGAGCAACCAATGAAAGAAACAAGATCACTAAATTATAAACTATTATCTCATTACCTAGTGTTAATATAATCAGCCTTACTCACTGCCATGCCCAAGTAAGTATCCTTACCATGCATGGAAGCATGACATAAATCAATTTCTGCTCATTATAATTCTGTAGACAGCAACCTACCATCCCATCTTGCCTACAAAGAAAACAACAAATAAAATCAAGCAAAGGACTTCTTGGTCATAAATGTTTAAAGATGCCTATCTATATTCAGTAATTATACATTGTATCAGAAACAATTTATATTGTCTTTGGAAAAAATGTGTAACCATGTAGAATCAGACAATCTAAGTCTCTTCTAACAGAGTCCCTTTGCTTGAGAAAGTTTCATAAATGTCACTTAAATTGAATTGATGTTCCTTCCTTTAGAAATGAGCCTTGCATTATATAACAGATCATGGTTGTTTTCTTCTCTCTTTCTTGCTTTGCTGTCCCCAGGAACACTTTCCTCCCAATTCCCTAGGACCCTGCTGTTTCTGCTTATTCACTACCTGAAGCCTTAATTCCCTGTTTAAAACATTAGAATTGGTTACTGTGGAGATAATTTTGACATAATTATTCCAGAATTATGACTTAGGGACAGAGATCATAGGGAGATAGATAAAGTCTTACAATGGGTTTAAAATCACACATACACAGAAAGAAAAAAAAACGAAACAGGATAATTTTCAAGCCCAATTGTCTGTTCTATCCTTCCTACCTTAAAAAAAAAACTAAAACTAAAATTCACAGGCTTATTTTCCCTTATCAGGCTTTTAAAATTCATTTCCAGTATTGTTATTGCAGTCATTAACTTGTTCACAGTGACAATTCTGACAAGGGAGGCAAATTCAGTCATTTAAAAACTGTCAGACCTAAAAGTTGGTAGAGTGAAGCTAGGCGCGGTATACTGTTGAAATTAGAACTCTAAATGAATTTCATGGTGAATTCTCATCTCCACATTTTCCAAGATAGAACAATTGATTGCTGGTTTCATCAACAGAACAAGTTCATTCACATAGGATCTAAAGTACTATTGTGAGTCCCTGTCAAAGTAAGATTCAAGCCAGTCTAAACTCAGATTAAATTGAAGAAATAAGCCCGTCTCTGTCCGGTATTCACAAACACAGGTGGGCTAAAACAGAGGCAAGGGCAGTCCTAGAGATCAGGAAAACCTAGCTGTGGCTGCTTCCTAGGTCTCTACGAAGTGCCAATACTTGATTAACTTCTATTTTTCCATACTGACTTCTATCCTTCAGTGGTCAGGCTTTAAATATATGCCAAAAATAGAGTAAAAGAAATATATGGTGCTAGACATGAGGGACATATAGCCTAGCCACATACCAATTTTAAAAAAAAAAACAGTGTTTAAATGTAACAGATACAGCTTAACTGTTACATTTTATTTTTTCTTTTTTGGGGGGGGTCCGGTCATGGGGCCTGAACTCTGGGCCTGGGCGCTGTCCCTCAGCTCTTCAGCTCAAGGCTAGCGCTCTACCACTTGAGCCACAGCACCACTTCCGGATTTTTTTCTTTTTGCTTATGTGGTGCTGAGGAATCATGCAGGGCCTCAGGCATGCAAGGCAAGCGCTCTACCACTGAGCCACCTTCCCAGCCCCAACTGTTACATTTTGTGTAGCCAACATCTGTTAAATGTGGGTAGGACTATGATTGACTCTAACCAATAAAATATGACAAAGGTACTGAGATGTCACTCCTATAGTCACATTACAATGTATCCAGAAAACCCCATCTTACTAGGGGGACAGACTGTCCTCTTAGCTTTGAAGACAAGCTGTGATATGTGCCCATGGGGATGACTAAATGGCAGAGAACTGAAGGCGGGAACTCCACCTGTGGAAGCCAGAGTCCTACAACCTCAAGAAGCTGAATTGTAGCAACCACAGATGAGAAGAGGACCCTGAGCTCCAGAAAATAATGTATCAAAGATGATACGTGATGGCCTTGTAAGACAGGAAAGAATTCAAATAAACCATGTCTAGACTCCTGAGCACCTAGAAATTGCAAGGAAACAAATACATTCTGTTTGGAGCCACTAAATTTATGGCAAATTGTTATAATAGCTATAGAAAACTAATACAGTAACCATCAAAAGATTGACATTTAAAAAATCGACATTGGAAAATATCTGAATAACCACTGAAAACTAGGTGCCAAAAGTCTAAGGGTGTGGGTGGGTGGGGGAGGGGGAGATGCAATGCCAGCAGATTTACAATCCCAGCATTTGGGAGGCTACGGTAGTAGAATCATAAGTTTTAATCATCCTGTACTACATAGAATGACCCTGTCTCAAAAAAAAAAAAAAAAAGATGCCAGGCTGCCAGCTGACATCCAGAAACCAGAAGAAGTCAATGCAAAGGAATATCCTGAAGGCTGTCCTCTTTCTGGTGGGAATGTTTCAGGATGGCAGGAACAAACATGAACAGACTCCCTTTATATCAATCATCAACAGACTGCCTTTAGATCAATGAGGATGTATTTAGATGCAAGAGAAAAAAAAAGTATGACTCAGTATAACTGGAGTTTGAGGAGAACTGACTCAGTCCCTTGGTACTATCACTGAAGTCCATTTCTATTTTGTTTTTTCTATCTCCACTTTCCTCAACTTGGTAAGAGGTGGAACCTAGAAGGTCCTCTGTTTGTCAATTGTTCCCATTCCTCGGTCTACCTCCAGCAGGAAAGAGAGTCCTTGTTCCAGTATTCTCTATAAAAATCACTGAGTTGGGTGGGCTCAATGACTGACTTAATTTACATGCTAATTCTAAGCCACTCCTTCCTGTAGCTCCTGGGATTGAAATGCATATTTGGCTTCGCTAGAGCCAAGGATTCTACCCCTCAAGCTGGCCATGAAATAAGCATTAGGGAAATATAGAAAAGAAATCTAAAGTCTTTGGAAAGAGCAGTGGGTCATGGGTACAAGGAAGCTATATACAAGTATCTACTAAAACTCAAATTCACAGCTGTGATATTGAGATTCCAAACAAGAGAGGTTTTCATCAGGAAGTCCGGCCCTTCCAACCTTCTCATTTCAGCAGATACACAGATGTAGAGATCCACTAGCAGTAACAGGAAGTCTTCCAATTTTTATCCTGGTAAAAGTCTTGAAAGAGGGTCAGGCATGCAGAGAAGCTCAGCTTGAAAAGCAGTTTTTATTGAGATGAAGCATACATAAGCCTAAACATGTAGCTCTCATTGTTGTGCCAGTAGCTGTGTATACTCAAAAACAGAACCAACTGAGGTATCACCTCTCAGATCAAGAAATGGAACACGGTATCCCAGAAGCTACGTAACAGGCTTGCAGTCCCTGCCTTTCCCCTAAGTTCTAGAGAATCATAATCTTCTTGCTTAAGTTACAACCAGAGTTGGACACTTTTTGCGTTGGAATCCAGTTTTCTATTATCATTATCCTCTAGGAGAGACAGTTTTATAATCATGTGTGTATACGTGAGGAGACTGGGAGATGAGTGACCTTCCTATCATAAACCAAAAGCAAAAAACTTATTCACTTTTCTTTCTTCCTAAAGTGAAAAAAAAATCTATTTTTAGTCAGCCTTGGCAGAAGAGCAAATCGTTTGGTCTCCTGTACTATAGTGGCATAATAGATATTCCTTGATAGTCTATGTTAAGTTTACAAGTGGTCACGATGGCCCTGGTGGCCCAGGAAGATCTAGTCATTTTTCTATGTGCTGAGTTAATGCTATTCAAAGAAATCTGATATGACAGAATTAAAGATAAATATAAAAGCCAAGACCTTTAAATTAGACATATTTTCTCCTAAGGCAGGGTTTCTCAAATTTTAAGCCTTGGAAGAGTCACCCATACATCTTGTTAAAACCCCAAACGTTGAATCCAATCATAGAGATTTTGATGGTAAGTGAATGTTTTGTTGTTGTTGTTGTTGTTTCTGTTTGTTTATTGTGACAGTACTGGGGCCAGCCTTTTGCTCTCACTTGGCTTATTTGCTCAAGACTACTACATTAGAAATACTTCTACTTCCAACTTTTTCATGATTAATTGGAAATAAGCGTCTCATGGACTGCCAGGGCTGGTTTTAAACTGTGATTCTCACTTCTCAGGAGGCTAAGATTACAGGCATAAATCATCTGTTCATGGCTTTGGAAGGGGTTTTTGGTGTCAAAAAGTTCCCAAATGATGATGCTGGCTACTGGCCCAACAACGCTACTTTGAAAATCACTGATTTATAAGAAACTTTCTAATAAGTATCTGTAATAGTTCTAACTGGTAATAACATCAGTAGATTAGTAAATAGGTTAGTTTGAATTTGTTTTCAGAATGAAACTACAGAAATATTTTTAATGATGTATGTATTAAACAGTCCATCTAGATATCAAATAAATGTTCTTAGAGGATGGTGACCTAATCAAGATCATGGAGGATACAATACTTTTCCCTTTTAAAAAAAATTTTGTACCAGTCCTGGAGCTTGAACTCAGGGCCTGGGCTCTGTCCTTGAGCTCAAGTCTAGTGTGCTACTACTTGAGGCACAGCTGCATTTCTGACTTTTTTGGGTAGTTAATTGGAGATAAGATTCTTAAGGTCTTTCCTACCTAGGCTGGCTTTCACCCTGGATCCTTAGATCTCAACCTTCTGAGTAGCTAGTATTACCGGTGTGAGTCACTTGGACTGGTTTCATTTACATTTTAATTACTAATGTACACAAATTTGTTCCAAAGGACAATAATCATCTCCTCTATATTTAATGTTTATCCAAGCACCCAATTAAGAATATAGATCAACACAAAGTATTTTTAAGTTGGGGTGATAGATTCTAGTAAATTATTCATCACTTTAGAAACTCAGACCTGCCCACTGCACCATTAGTGAAAATTATTGGACCTCTTAACAGGAAGTAGAAAGCCACATTTGCCATCAATTCTACATTGGAACAGCCATTGTTCAGGAAAAGCTAATCACACTGGCTTTTTTCTTCGGTGGACTTAGATTCTCAACTTGCTTCTTTTTAGAATTTTTTCATAAACAAATAACTGGAAACATCTCTAAGAAGAGGAGAGGCCAGTTCCTCATTTTAGCTGTATCAAAGTTGCTTGTGCTCCTCCTAGGGGAGGGCCTGTGGTTGCAGGTATGTAATCAGCTGTCTAAAAACTTCATCTGGCCACTGGCTCTGTAACTAAGTAGACGCTGTGGATGGGCAGGATCCAGCCAATGTCACATTCAGAGGCCGATCATCCCTCAGGTACTAATAATGTTTGATTGCTTTCTGTTTCTCTCCTACATGTTTGTTTGGTTCCTGTTGCTACCAGCTTTGTTTGGTCCTGCCTAGCTGGTCTTTCCAGGTTTAAAAAGAATTAGTGAATCATTAATCTATGAGGTTTTATAACTGGTACAAAGAGATCCTTCCCCAACAGTATGAGTGGGTATTTACTGGAGCAACACTTGGGAGGTCAAAGCTGGTGACTTTTCTTTATAATGATCACATACTGATGGAGTCTTTTAAAGAGGGTAAAGAAGAGATAGGTGAATAGAATTACTATTAATTTCTGACTCCATCACCGCCAGCCAGAGTTGTATTAAGGAAAGGCACCTCCCCAAAGCAGTAGCCACTATCTCACTAATTCCTGCAAGAAATCGGCTTGGGAGGCATTGTTATGCCTTCTTATAAATGCTGCCTGGAAGCAGACAAGAGAAAAGGCCCATCTCAGGTCACACAGCTTATTGGCAGTGAGGCTGGAAGAGAAACCAGATCCGTTTACTCCAGCATTTCCTGATTCTCTGCAAACCACATCCCAAACTGTACATACAGTTTCTCCAGTCCTTTGGTGAGTCATCCTAGCCATTACTATTACTTTGGCTGATGTGTAGTTATCATTGCTGTGCTTTTAAAATTTAAGACACTAGCCAATAAATAATATTTAATGAACCTTTAATACTATTGGGCTCACCAGTTGTCCTATCCTAAGACTAGATGACTGGAAAGAATCCCCAGTGCTATATTCTAATCCCTCAAAGGAGAAAAAAGGCCAATTCAAAGTCTAAAGATTCTGATATACTTATTACAAAAGTGCCTATGTAAACTTACTGAATTTCTTTTACATTCTTGTTGTCTAGATCTTGGATAATCCGCTAAAGGAAAAAGAAAAATAAATTTCTGGGCGTGGACATGTGTGAAAGTACCTATAACTCCAGTCCTCAGCTCAGCTGTTTGTTTGTTAGGAGAATAAGGAACTAACCCTACTGTAAAACAAGCCCAGAGCTCAGGACCTTAAGCAACTTACTATACTTGACTGAGTCAATAGTCAGAACAGCCATTTTATTCTCTGCACTTCCCATGAAGCTGGCATCAGTCTCTAGAGCAGCAACTAGAAATTACCAATCTTGAAGGCAGTTCAGCCCCACCATCACTAAATGTACATTTTACTTGGTATTATTCTCCTTCCTCACCCAACCCCCTCTAATGCATTCTAGATGAATATGTGAAATTCTTGAACACTCAAGTCCTTGGCCATCAGAGCAAACCCAACAATACCAATGTAAGATTGCTTTGATAAATATGAATTTAATTGACCTTCGTTGATATCTAAGCAACTCCTTAAAGGCTCCCCAGTATTTGTTAGTTTGATTTGTCCTTAAACTAGGGGAGAGTCATGGAGTAAGTTAAGAGAGCGTGAAGTTCCCAGAATCAATATCACAATATAGTCATGACAATAACATAGTATCAAGTTTCTTTACCCCTTTACTGATAAGGGAAGATGGAAGAGCTGTTAACTTTTCTTATGCAAAGATGTCAGAACCTCCTAGGCCTGAAGCAGATTAAAAGAAACTACTTCTGGTGGTAATCCAGCTACTCAGGAAGCTAAGATCTGAGGATCACAGTTCAAAGCCAGCCCTGTCAGGAAAGCCCTTGAGACTCACCTCCAATTAACCACCAGAAAATTGGAAGTAGCACTGTGGCTCAAGTGTAGAGTGCTAGCTTTGAGCCAAAGTGCTGAGGGACAGGGCCCAGGCCCATAATTCAAGCCCCATGACCAACAAAAAAATGAAAGAAAGGGGGAAGAGGAGGGAGGGAAAAAGGAAGGGAGGAAGGAAGAAAGGAAAGAAAGAAATAACTACAGGGTGGAAAGTGCCTGACTTAGCCAACCACCTAAAGTAAAATAAGAAGTAATGAATAAGTCAGGAGTGCATCAGTGTTAGACAATTTAGTGTTGAAGATCATGGCCAATAAAAGCCTGTATTGGTTGTTTTATGTCCACAGAACCCCAGCAAACAGTACTAATTCTAGTTCAGGTGCTGTGGTGATAATCAAGAAAAGGAGGTCAACTCATGTTTTTAGCGTTTGCTATTATCACATAGAAAAAGCAAATGACACACTAAAGAAAAAGCTCAAGAAGCATAGACAAATGAAGAGATTAAAGTGGGGGGAGAAGGATGCAGTCAAAAACTCAATGTAGCCAGGCACCAGTAGGTCACGCCTGTTATTCTAGCTACTCAGGAGGCTGAGATCTGAGGATCATGGTTTGAAGCCAGCTGGAGTAGGAAGGTACATGTGACCCTTATCTCAAATTAATCATATAAAAAGCTAGAAGTTGTGCTGTGGTTCTAGTGGTAGAGCATTAGCAAAAAAGGAGCTCAGGAACAGGGCTCCAGACCAGAATTCAAACCCCAAGACTGGCAAAATCAAAAATCAATGTATATCTTACAAAATTAAGAAAAGTGAGGGAAGTGATGGGTTGGGAGAAATGGGAAAGGGGAGAATGTTGAAAGGGATAAGACTGATCACAATGCATGTATCATAAACTGCTTTGTTGAATGGCAACTCCTTTGTACAACTATTTAAAGATAATAAAAACAAATACAATCAATTGGCACAATCACATCTGGTGAACAAAAGAAATATCTCTATCAAAAAGTCTTGTCTATGCAAATAAAATTACATGGAATTAAAGAGTATAATATTATAATCCTAAGATCTTGCATTTCCAAATATATTCATTTGTAAGCAATTCCAAATCATTGTGTATTCTGGAGATTCTAGAATATGTGATCAACTGCTGATGCTTAGCCACAGAAAACCAATCTTTGCACAGTCTGAAACTACTTTCCACATTGCCCAAGGCAGAGCAGATGGCTGTGGTATCTATTCTACAGTTTCCCCCACTTCCCCACCAACACTAAGCAGTAATTGATGGGATAGGTAAAGATTGATATTTTCCCACACATTCTTCATTCATACAGAAAATTACAGAATAAAAGAGCTGCTCTAAGTCATTTCCATGTCCCTGTGATTCAATTGTCAAATGTCAGAATCAGCTTTGTTTGAGCATGAGAAGGCTTTGCTAAAAGGCAACTATACCTGTGAATCCTAGAAGACACTCCTCATCATTAGGTGGGTATTTAGTGACATATGGGGTTTTCTTTTCAAACTCATAAGTCATTTGTCTAAAATAGGAAGATTGATGAAATCTGTCTTTTTACCAAAAAATTTACATCAATTATCTTTTTCATTTTGTTGGTTGCTTGATTTGGTTGGTTGTTGGTTTTGAGGGGGAAAGAGTTGAGATAGGGTCTCACAAGTTAGCCTAGACTGGCTTGGTACATGAGCTTCCTCCTAATCTACAACTATAGGCATGCATCACCAGGCCTAGTTCACATCAAATGACCCTGAAGGCATGCCTCATTACATAATTTAAACTCTGACAGAAAACCCTTGTTTTTCTTGTTTGTACATCCCAGGAATGCAGAAATGTGTCTAAAATACACATACATAAAAACAGTGTAAATTCAATGTATATCTGATGCTCTTAAAATGGTATAATCAATAGGTGATTAGCTATATGACTTCCAAAAGACAACAAAGTCTTTACAAGATTATTTGTTTGACCCTAGAAGGATATTAAGTAATAGATGCCAATATACTACTTAACATGTGTTAATTATCTTCTAAATGTAAAGGGTGGTAATGAGAACTGGGCTTTACTTATCTCTACAGAAGAATTTGAAGTCACCTTGTTTTCTCACCCCAGTCTCCTCATTTACTATAGGCTCCATAGACTGCTCCTCACAGAAGATGCACCAACCTTCATGTCATTCGCCTCTAGAAAAGCACAAAAAAATACCAGGGAATGAGTGGCTCTTGAATGTAGACACTGAGCAACCCCACTGTGATCCAGAGAATAGTAACAATATCTCCTGGAACCTTCCAGCAACCAGTCCTCTTAGCTTCCTGGAGAAGATGGAATCATCTAGCCCAGAGACAAAGTCCCATGACTGTGGGATATCACCTCAGAACCCATGGCACTCGTCAAAGAAACCCTGTGAGAGTCAGAGCCACATGCTCCAGTTTGACCGACAAGCTCCAGGCCGCATTTCCACCTCTCCCACTTTGAGGAGGTTGAGGGGTAGTGGCTGGGGAATTTCATCCTTGCTACCCCAGCAAAACGCCCTGGAATTACCCACTTGGGGAAGCTGGAGAGGACCTGTGAAGGCCCAAGGCTGTCTTTCTAAGAGTCTCCCTGGAAGTCCAAAGGGTTCATCACCCTCCCTGTCACCCCTGACACCTGACTCAAGATTGCCTTCTGACCCTGCAAGCATCAATAACACAGCTGGCAAAGTCAGATTCCAGCCCAGGCCTACTGAGGATGTTCTTCCTGGGCTGCAGCTCATCAATCAGGGGTCTCTTCACCAGGCCGACAAAGACCTTAGCCTGCCTTGCGCCACCCCAGGGTACCCAAGTCCTAAGGTAACGTAGCTATAATTACCCATGCAGTTGGCGGACAACAAAGTGAAATAGGTCTTGGGATTGCCCCAATACCCCAAACGTCAGGGGACTGCATCATGGGAGACAGCCCAGAACGATATTGTTAAGTAGACATACACTCTTTGAGGAGCACCAAATCTCATTCACCACACTTGGTGAAGAAGAAAAAGGAAGAATTACTCCAATTCATTTTATTATGTGTTTTTTATGACATTTAAGCCACCTAGGCTCTGTCAGGCATTGGATAGCAACTCCAGCCCTCTTGCAAATACACACCACGTGAAGATAAGATGGAATAGGTGATTTAAAAGAGGAGAGAGAGCTAACTATTCACATTTCTTACTTACTCGTCCTTCTCCCCCAAAGTAGAACATTTTAGCTACAAGACAAATTGTGTGTCCTTTCAAGGTGTCTGTTTTGGCCTTTTGGATGGTTTTAAACCATATTAAAACAATACTTTTAATTCATTGCAGGGAGAAGAATTCTACGGATCCAGGTGTGTATGTACTTATTTTCTCCAGATATATGATACCTACTGAGCATTTACTCTTATGTCTTTTTTATTGTCTTTAGTTATACAAAAAAGTTCAAATTCAGTGTGTGCATTTATAAGTACAATACATCTTAATCAATATCCCCCCCTCCATAATTCTTACCCATACTTTTATGCCTTTATTTCTGCCCTGGTACAGTAACCAGAAGGCATGTATCAGTGCACTTGGTTTAACACCTCATCTGAATTTGAGCTTGGGAGTACAAGAGTCTTCATTTCAGGAGACTCCCTTAAGAGCACAATATTTTGCTATGACCCTTTTGGGCAGGGTATAACAGCAATATAAACTCATGGCTTTCATTCTGAATTGTCCATATCTAGACCCTGTGGCTTGATTAATGTCTATTTAGTAGTGATTTTCTCTGGCAAAAAAATGGAAAGTCTAGAAATATTCACAGCCTTTCGAAAAGAAATTCAAAGAAAAAAGATTAAAAGGAACAAGATGTCCTCTTTAAATCTAGCATGACTTTAAAATGAATATGACAGCCTGTACCCTTATCTAGAATACAAGTTGATTGTGCTGCTTTGGAAACGAGGGCTCTGAAGTTTCAGCATGGTCTCTGGGTTGTAGTAGTTGTTTGTCTTCCCTCCCACAGATGAAGAGTTTCTGTGGTAGAATTAAAATTTGGTTCCACACCCAATTTCATCTACCCAATTTGTGGAACTTGCATGGAAGATCATGTAGATAGACTCAGAGGAGTCCTGAGAGAAATAGCTACTGTTATACCAGACCCCAGTCCTTGATCCAGTTTGCTATTCATATATATATATATATATATATTCTTTTATTCATTAATCCTGATTTGCCTAAATGTATGGTAAAAAGTATAAATTAGTTATGGAGCCTCAGAAAAGGCAAATTATAATATGTAGTATATCAATTATTATATATAACAAACCACTCCAAAAATGAATAACAACCAGTCATTGCTTCTTTAAAAGTTATGAGGATAAAAATTTTTCCAGGGGCTGGGAAGGTGGCTCAGTGGCAGAGTGCTTACCTTGCATGCATGAGGCTCTGGGTTTGATTCCCCAGCACCACATAATCAGAAAAAGCCAGAAATGGCACTGTGACTCAAGTGGTAGAGCATTAGCCTTGAGCTGAAGAGCTGAGGAACAGTGCCTAGGCCCAGAGTTCAGGTCCCACGACAGAAAAAAAGTAAATAAATATAAAAATAAATTTTCCAAGAACAAGGACCATTCCAACATCCAGGAGTCAACTAGAGTCTATTTCCAAATATATTGAAGGAAGAAATGGATAGAAGGAAACAGGCAGGCTGATAAGCAACTTAAGATTACAATGCAATGAACTACCTCCAATGTATTTTTGTTTTGACAAAGGACTTAGCTAAAAGCCAAACAAATAAGCTGTCTGAGTGGAATTTTATACATCAGGAAAGAAGGAAGGAAAATTTGTGGGTAGGGAGACTTCTTTATATTCCATAGTCACGAAAAGCTGTTAATCTCATCTAACTTCCATGTTACCCTGAAAAACTGACCCTCAAAAGAAAGTAGGAAAAAAGTTAAATATACTCAAATTAGAAAGTGGGGGTAAAATTAGGTTGGAAACCAAATGACATGGTATTTGACAGTCTATCTTGAGGGGGAAGGAAAAAAGAAAAATATTGATGAAGAATCCCAGATACTCCTTCCACCTAGGGTACCATTAGGGGGCAGCATAACATGGAATTAGCTAAAAGCTGAGTCAAATGTCTGAATCTGAATTCTATCTCCACTTGTCTCTGGCAACACGATCATAGACAACTTCTTTATCAGCTTGAGGACATCTTCATCCATGGAGTGGAGATAGAATGAATATCTATTTCAGAAGTCTTTTATACCTATTAAATATTGTAAGTCAAATAATTGCTATTATTTTTAGAGGCACAATTCATTCATTCATTCAGCACTTCTCATGCAACTTATTGATTTATAATTCTTTCTAAACTACTATGACACTGAGTTAAATGACTGATTGTGGAACACTCATCTGATGTATCTGAATATTGAGTTTAATACCTTCCAAATACTTTATTTATAACCTGTGATTGCCTGGCCCAGAGTTGGTATTCAATATTATAGAAAGGAAAACAAGTGGATCAATTAGTTAGGTTTGGACTTGCCTGTAGGGGAAATTATTATTTTTTTGGTGGGGGGGTCCAGTCATGGGGCCTGAACTCTGGACCTGGGCACTGTCCCTCAGCTCTTCAGCTCAAGGGTAGTGCTCTACCACTTGAGCCACAGCACCACTTCCGGCTTCTTTTCTTTTTGCTGAGAAATGGAACCCAGGGCTTCATGCATGCTAGGCAAGCACTCTACCACTGAGCCACCTTCCCAGCCCCTGAGGGAAATTATTTTGTATATTCTTCTCCTCCAAGTACTTACTTATCTCCCTCTTGTTTCTTGACAAGCTCAAGGTTGACATCTTACTTTTGTACTTACCACTTGAACATAATTTAGAGTCTTGGGCAGTTGAATAATTATTGTTTAATCCCATTTAGTAGTATGTTGACTTGTCACAAAAAGAGCAGTAGCCTAGAAAGAGGATGACATTCTAAATTGTTACCAGTCTAGTTACCCATATCTTTAGTAATCAAAAATTGGGCATGGTGGCACAAACCTGTAATCCAAACACTCAAAAGGGTAGGCAGGAGGATAAGGCTGGGCAACATAAAACCAAACATATATAACTGATTAACCCTAAAACACCACAGGGTAGGTAAGGAGTACCCCTGTCCTATGTGAGAGTCTGTGGTGAGACTTCTGGGTGGCAACTTTGCTCTGGGTTTTAAAGGGACATGTCTTCCAATTATTCACTCCACTCTGCATTTATAATATAGCCATCAGGTGCCAGGTTCCAAACAAAAATAAACTGAAGAACGTTCCTGTTCTTTCTGCCTTCTCCAATGGATTTCCATCCAATAAGATACTTTAGATGGAAGTTGAACTAGAAATTATAGACAAGCATACAAGTGAATATTCCCAACCATCTTCTTCTAAGACACTCAGTGGAAAAAGATATATCCTAGATTTAAGCAAGAGAACTACCATTTCTCTTCTGAGAACAAGAAAAAATTTTTAAAAGATTATCACTGAATCTTAATTTACTCTTCCTAATCAACCTATCCTTTAAAGCAGGCATTATAACTGCTCTACAGATAGTCTAGGGAGAATCTGAACTCAGTAAGTGCCAGCTGATATTAAATAAGAATAATAAATCATCCTGACCAATCTACTGTTTATGAAACCTATGAATTTGGTGCCCAATGGGGTACGTATTTCTAGCAGCAGAAACTTTCCCTCTAGCATTTCCTCAGGCACTCATATGCCAGAGCAGCCTCATCTAGCTGAGTGCTGATTCCTGGGCACAAAGCTTGCTAGGCTGTGGGGGGAATTCCTGGGATTCTCTACATTGCTGCTGTCTCAGCCCACACCATGGGTCTTCCAATCTGCTGTGAAGGACAGGAGGAGACATTCTGGTACCAGAAGGGAGACAAGGTTATTCCAGCAACTATGGGACTAGTTCCTTCGGATTTGACCAGCTTGGGACAACGCAACTCAGGGTTAGTGTATATGTTGCTGTTATGGGGTTCTGGGTGGTAATGGGGGTAGGCCAGGCATAGGCTGACACACCCTAAAGGACTGCCAAGTCTGGGTGAGTCATCAAGTAATACAACTTTTTGAACCTAGAAATTTGTCCTGAAGCTAGCCAAGTATCAGACAAAACAATAACAAAATGTGTTTCTCAATAAAGGGCAATATACTCACTAAGTACTATGATAGTACCATGTACCATGACAGTAGGTTACTAGCCACCTCCTGTTTTACATTTATCATTAGTTTGTTCCTTAGCTTAATCTCTTTATGAGGAAATTACATATCTAAATGCTGGATACATACACACACAAACACACACACAAAAAAAAATTTGTCTGGGGGGAGGAATAAATGATTACTTCCAGTAGGTAGACAGTCCAGAACAGAACACAGAATTCTTGCATACATACCACCTTTTAAAAGAAGCAATCTAACAAGACACCAATTTGTAACCAACAAAACACTCCCCCACACACAAGCAACCTAAATTCAAAGTATCATTAATTTCACTACTGTTGTTTGTATTGGTATCATTTGTCCAGTATTCTGAGCAACTCCAAGTGGCAGACCAGGGTCATTGTCAATTTCAGGAAATCTAGTACACTAGCAAGCATGAATTATACAAGGCCTCATTTTCTACAGCTATGCCTCTTCATGTTGTTGGGTACAAGCATTCCCTCTAATAGCTTTCCTAGGTCTCTGTATGGTTACGATACTTTTTGTTAACCCTTGCTGTCGTTTGATGAACAAAAACCAATCAATGTCCATAAAGGGTCTGTGACGCCCCTCCAGGGGCATTTCTACCTTCCTAGAATGAGCATCACAGGGTTTTACCCACCAAAGCAAAAGCCAAGGTCATGGACTCAGGCTTGTGCAAGCCAGTTCTTTCCTCTGCTGCATATATGCAAACTCAACCCCAAACCTGACCTAGCTCCTGTCAAATAGATGTCTCTTGTGTTAGAAGGTACTCCAGACAAAAGAGAGATACATGGGATGAGGGCAACCATCAATAATGGGGTAGAGAGAAGGTGAGGATCTCAAACTGTATTTTGCTATTGTATATGCGTATTACTGTTTATTTATCCCCACAATTCATTTGAGGACTGTAAGTATTTTATTGTATAGGTCAACATGTCTATGTATTCAAGAAGCTTTTAGAAAACCTGCTTTAAGTCAGGCTCTATGCTTAGTGATTTGATTCCTGTGATATACAACAAACCAAGAGAAGCTGTCAATGAAGTCATTATAAGATAAAATGTATAGGTAGGAGACAGAATGTTATGTGTGTGTGTGTGTGTGTGTGTGTGTGTGTGTGTGTGTGTGTGTGTATAAGAGAGAGAGAGATGATATTCCTTGAATAGTCAAAAAAAAATGATTTCTGAGCAAGGATATCTAGGCCAAGGGTTTCAAGGTGGATCTTTTTGCCAGGCAAACAGAATGGAGAGGAGCAGGCAGATGGGCATTACAGGAGCCAAGGCGTATAGGCAGACAGGACATTCATGCAGAGCACAATTAGAGAACACTATACAGATAATTACTGGAAGCCATATTCTACAGGATTTCATGTTGGCAAATGATAAGGAAAGTTCTAAGCCCTATTGTGCTTATTGTGCCATTTACCCAACAAATGTTCACTGGGTTGTCACTAACCAGGGGCATTTAGACCAGGAGCTAGGAGTACAGGATAAGAGAGGAAATAGGCATGAATCTAAAAAACAGCCTTTTAAAGAAAAGCACTTTCCTTGAGAGAGGACAGCATGAGAAGATTATGCAATTCCTTCCTGTTTCATCTATGACAATGGTTTGAGAAAAGCAAAGACAGGTACAAACAGATTCAAAAACCCCAAGGAGAAGAGATAATCAAATAAAGATGAGTCCAATTTTATTTCCATATTTCTCTTTTAAGGTATTTCTTTTAGATACCCCCTGAGCCTGCATCTCCTGGTGTACGTAGGTTGAGGCCTGAGAATAAGGAAAGTGTAAAGCATTTCCATCCAAGTCTCCAACATTTGAGACACCATTCTGAGCAGTGATTTATAAACCATTCCTTTTTCCAGAGAATAAATTTCCAAGTAAAAACTAAGGAAGGTAAATGAAACCAGATCGATCATGCAAGTATTGAGTATATAGATTAAAATGCTTTGCTGGTATAAGACAACCAAACACCCTCTGAAGCCAGAGGGGAATAAAGTCACACTTAAATCTTGGATAACTCACCTTGAGTGACTGTACAGAACACAGTCAGGAGGATAAACTGAAGGGGAAGAACCAAGTTAAGAGGTTGATTTTATTAACACATATAAACAATGCAAACAGCTTATCTGACAGTTTACGGAGGAGAGCATAAAGAGGAAGAATTACCTCTTAAAACATCAGGGAAGACTTGGAGCAAGTGACCGTTCATAACTGAAATTTAGTATTTGTCCACAACATCTATCTGTAGAGGCTGAGGCATCTTTCTTACATTTTATAGAACTTTACAGAATATAAGTTATTTGCTAAGTAGAAAATCATAAATAATTTGTTCTACTATTCATACTTTAAATGATCCTTTTAAACAGGGGAGGGGTTTAGCCAAAGGCTAAACATTTTAAGTGATCCTATTTTCAAATATGTAAAAGAATTGTACCAAGTTATTTATAGTGTCAAAACTGCCTGCTTTCCTCCTCTAGTGAGTATCTAGGAAAGTGGGTAAAATTACAGATGTAGTGGCCCACCTTAAACCCACTGACTCAGAATCACAAAAATGGAACTTAGGGGTGGTATTTGTAATAAATCCCATAGAGTACTAATGTACAGCAGACTGGTCAGTAGCTTGATGAACTTGACAGGCCATGGTCAGGATCTCAATATCAAACATATTGATAAGAAAACAGCATGGGGCCAGGTGTTCTGTGAGAGAGAAAGGGAGGGAAGAAAAAGTAGAAAGAAGAGAGATAGGCAGGGAGGAAAAAAGAGATGGAGAGGGAGGGAAGAATAGGGAGAGAGGAAGAAAGGGAGAAAGGGGAGGAAGGAAGGGGAAAGAAAGGAGGAGGAACAAGGAAGGGAGAGGCAGGAGGGAGAATGGGATGGAGTGAGAGGAAGGGAAGGAGAAAGAAAGGGAGATGGAGAGAGGGAGGAGAGAAAAAAGAAAAAGTATACATCCTTAAGACCTCCAGTCATAATTACCTAATGAAAATAAGTTTGCACGTGTAAAAAAAAAAAGTATACATGATCCAAGATTGCATAATTAAGAAGCAAGAGATCAAAGTAGGCAGAAAGACCGTGAGCCACCGGAAGATCAGATCATAGGGCTTGTCTATAAACATGGTAAGACCTGAGTAAGTAGATAGGAAGGTGGAAGGATCAGAGGAAGGGCTGGGCTAGGGAGATTACTGGTGCTTCAGATAAAGGCACTTGGGTATAATGAGTGCCACATGAAAAAAAAAATTATAGCTAACACCTTCATGATTAGAGGGGTATGACAAACCTGAGCTTGAAATTTTTCAGGAAATTTCAAAGCCCTTGCTGCTGAATCAAAACAAATTTCCTACATGAAGTATCCTATAAGCTAAACTATTGGTTGAAGAAAAAATAGCTTGAGGGTCATAGCTGTTAAATAAGAGGAGAATTATATCTCCCATCCCTGAGAATAGAGCAAAGGGCTCTGAATAGTTCTAGTAAAGAAGCTATAAGAAATTCTAGGATTTGTTGTTCAGGCAGGTTCCAACAGGGCCAACCTCTCAACTCACTAAGCTCCTTAGATATTATGGAGCAAATGCCCACCAACTTTGGTACTTCTCCCCACTGTGTGTAATATAGCAACCACTTATTCTGTGAGTACCCCCAAAGAGGGGAAATTTCATAAAGTGTGTAGAGAGATACAGTGAATTATCCTACTTACTAGCTTTTCCAACAAGGCATCTAAGAAACACTAAAGTAACAACCTCAAACAATCAGTGTTGGATTAGTAGGAGTGAAGGGACCACCTCCACAGGCTTGCTCACTTCTGCACATCATTTGCAAAGACTTCTGGGTTTGAGAACTTTCCCCTAGTCTCCTTCTGTGATTTGAGTTGACATGTCCACATGATCCCTTCTGCTTTAAATTAGTCAAGATTAGAAATGATAATGTTGGCTGGGAGCGGGTAGCTCATGCCTATAATTCTAGTTACTCAGGAGGCTGAGATCTGAGGATCGCGGTTCAAAGGACTAATAAGGACAAGCATGGCTTTTTATTTTAATCAAAAGCCTACATTCTCTTCATGATAAGAATTCAGCCAGGCACTAGTTCTATCTACTCAGGAGGCTGAGATCTGAGTATCATGGTTCAAAGCCAGCCCGGCCAGGAAAGTCTATGAGACTCTTATCTCCAAGTAAATCACAGAAAAAGCTGGAAGTGGAGCTGTGGTTCCAGTGGTGGAGTGCTGGCCTTGAGAAAAAGGAGCTCAGGGACAGCACCCAGACCAGTTCAATCCTTGGAACTGGCAAAAAAAAAAGAAGGGTTATGGCACCAGACGTAAAATTTATGTTACTATCACATTGCAAAGGTGTAAATGAACATAGTGCAATATGAAATGTATCAATTTGCATATGCAATGTGATTTCTTGTATTTACTGCAGTATATGGAAATCCGTATTTCATAAATATGATGTAAAAATAGATGTGTATAGCAGGCACTGGTGGCTCATGCTTGTGACCTAAGCTACTCAGGAGGCTGAGATCTGAGGATCATAGTTCAAAGCCAGCCGGGACAGGAAAAGTCCATGAGACTCTTCCCACCAATAAACCACTAGAAAACCAAAAATGGCTCTTAGAGTGCAGGGATAGCACCCAAGCCCAGAGTTCAAGCCCCATGACTGACAAAAAAAAAGAAAGTAAGAAATGATAATGTTGTAAGGTGAGAAAACAGAAAAAACACATTTTGTTGTTTTGGGTTTTGTTTTTTGTTTTTTGTTTTTGTTTGTTTTTTTGTCAGTCGTGGGTCTTGAACTCTGGGCCTGGGCATTGTCCCTCAGCTCTTCAGCTTAAGGTGAGCACACTTAAGCCACAGAGCTACTTCCAGTTTTCTGGTGGTTATTTGGAGATTAGAGTCTCATGGACTTTCCTGCCCAGGCTGGCTTTGAACCACTATCCTCAGATCTCAGCCTCCTGAGTAGCTCAGATTACAGGCATGAGCCACCAGTGCCCAGCTAGAAGCCACATTTTGAGAGGTCAAAATTTGGAGTCTTAGGCTGGGAAGGTGGCTCAGTGGTAGAGTGCTTGCCTTCCATGCATGAGGCCCTGGGTTCGATTCCTCAGCACCACATAAGCAAAAAGAAAAAAAGCTGGAAGTGGCGCTGTGGCTCAAGTGGTAGAGCGCTAGCCTTGAGCTGAAGAGCTGAGGGACAGAGCCCAGGCCCAGAGTTCAGGCCCCATGACTGGACCCAAAAAAAAAAAAATTTGGAGTCTTTATTAAAAGGCCGGCTACTAAATGGTAGATTCCTGTCTCAAAGACCAGCAGACAGCAAGTATACTTAACACAGTGAGGAAACTAAACCATGAAGGCTGGAGAGGAAAGAAAGAACAAAAAATACCAACTAATCAATTAAGCTCCAATGGAAAGCTGAAGTGGGACTCCATGGTGACTGAAGAAGAGGCAAGAGCCAGGAGATAGGACATGAACACAGAGACATGTGACATGGCATAATGGCGCCTGAAGTGGTCCAGGCTTAAATAGAGTTAGGTCTGAGGGCAGGGTCACAAGAAACTCCCAGTCCCAGGCACTGGACTGACAGGTTTGGTAACCTATCAGCCAAGAGCCTGACCCTGCTTCCAGGGATTCAGGTGGCATACCCATCTCCTGGGTGGTGGGGGCTTCACTTTTGCTTGCCATGAAGACAAGATGCCAGACTCTACCATCCACTATGTGGCCAAGATGGCACTGGCTAGACCCAATCACCCTATTTCAATAACAAGGATCAAAGAGGTGGCAAATTAATGTGTGCTACTTGTATGTCATCATGACCCTCCCATGCCTGGATCCAGAAGTGGCCTCTGAATTCTTCGTAAGAGACCAAGTAGCTAGCAGGCACTTCCCACTAGCAGCTATTTCCTCATATCAACCAGATAAACTGAATGATAAACCTGCCTGAACCCAGCTCTAAACTTTCACCTGCATCTATTGAACACAGGTTCTATGAACACAGACGGAGTTCTGTGGTACTGAACTTGCCAGGACTTGAAGTATTCCCTGGAGATCTTCTGGTGTCTGATGGAGCTGCTGATTACCTGTGTCACCCACTTCTGCTGCTGAATCCAGGTGCTATTCATTCTACCTATGTCTAATATTGGGCACATATTGTCATTAAGGAAAAGAGACTTTCCAAAAGTGGATCAGTTAGACTGAAATTCTCATCAATTTGAATAGGCACAGACATGAATCACCAGAATCATCTACCAGTCTTGTATTATGCAGTCCACTTACAGAGATAGATAAAGCATTTGTCAAATAATTATACCAGGTTCAGGACTTAGGACAGGTCCACCAATAAAAGTGAACATTTCAGATCAAGGCCCTTGGTGGACTAGTAAACAACCTACCTATAGTTATTGTACAGTTTATCCATTACTTCATTCCTGTCTTCAGCCTCAACTGGTGTCTTTGAACTAGGGTGACACTGTAGAATCAGGGATGCTGGTAGCACATGTCTGATAAAGAGAGGCAGTCTTATGGGTATATCTTCAACTGTGAAAGAAGAGTACTTGTGATGAAGGAGGTATGGGGGGGGGGGGGCTTTACTCATAGTTTTGAGGCCAAGCAACTCAAAGCCTTTGAGAACTAAAAAAAAACTAGTAGTTTTTAAACTAGGGCCCATTTTATGGAAGAATCCTTACTTAGAAATCTAGTATATATAATAGATCTAGTTCAAGTTCATTAACTAAATCTAGAAGGGATTCAAAGACTTATCTATGGCATTCTCAGAAGTCGTAGACTCTGGAAAACTACTTTTTAAAAAAACACCAAGCTCTATGGACTGGGAAGGTGGCTCAGTAGTAGAGCGCTTGCCTTGCATACCTGAGGCCCTGGGTTCAATTCCTCAGCACCACATAAGCAAAAAAGAAAAAAGCCAGAAGTGGCGCTGTGGCTCAAGTGGTAGAGCGCTAGCCTTGAGCTGAAGAGCTGAGGGACAGCGCCCAGGCCCAGAGTTCAGGCCCCACGACCAGCCCCCCCCAAAAAAAACAAAAAAAAACACCAAGCTCATTGTTTATTCACCTCTGTCCAAAATGAAACTCATAAAGAAGTGGCATAGTCATGGTGAGAGGTGATTTGAATTAGAGGAATGGAATTAAGGCTCCTGACTCTTGCTCCAAGTTCTTTTTTTAGCTTGCTTCAGCCACACACTAAATGGCAGATGGAGTCCTCTGGATTCAAAACCTAGAATCCACCAGGGAATAAGGATAACATACATTTTTATGGCTCTTCATTTTTGTAGTTCTCTTTTACACTTCCTATCTTAATTGATTACAATGCATTGGAATGAACATCTATTATCTACTATGATACAAGTCAAATGAACAAACCAGAAGGTACAAAATGAGATGCTTAAGGATATGTTCCACATGCAGAAATAAGAGCTAAGTCTAAACTAAAGCCTATGTGTCATAAACTAAGATTATGTGTCATGAACTAAGATTAGTACATAGATTAATATATATATCATGACTCTCACAAATGCTCTATACCCATTAACAACTATAGCAGCAGTTCTTGAAAAGTTGTCAGAAATGCAGATTGTGGGGCCCCACCTCACACTTCCTGGATCAGAAACTCAGGATGGTGTCCAGCAATCCGTGTTTTAACAAACCCTGCAATGAAATTTAAGAGTCCCCAGAGTAAGGAACAAAACCTTGAGTGCTATGTGATGATTCTTCTAAATGTTTTCTAAGTTTCTCTTATAAATTGTATGCCTAGCATCATGGTAGATGCCACACAGTCGAAGATGAACAAATCCCCTACTATAGTTCTCCATTCCCTATTTTATTTTTGGTTGTTGTTTTGTTTTGTAGTACTGGGAATTGGACTCAGATTCCTCTGACTTTGTGCTCTCTAGAGAAGATTCCAATCCTTTTGCTTTTAGCTTGTTTTTCAGATTCAGTCTCATACTTTTGTACTTACTGGACTGGAACCAAGATCCTTCCTCCTATCTCTACCTCCCAAATAACTGTGATAACAGGCAAACATCACCACACTTGTTCCCTCCATGCCCTTTTCTAAGAAGTTTAGAATCCAGATATCATATTCTAGAGTCATGTTCTAAAGCAGTGCCTCTTGAGCTGTGATACTCATATGAGTCTTCTGAGGTATTGTTTAAGTGGAGATTCTGATTCAGCAAAGAAATTTAACACAGATGATGAAAGACTACGTATTCATAATCTTCTGAAAACTTGTAAGATTTTCCCAAGATTCTAAATGTTATCCTCAAAGTTCAAAAAACAAAAGAGAGAAATTTGCCAAAGACTGGGGCCCCAATAATTGCAGTTCAAACTGCATATGATAATTCACCACCAGTCATATGAGGGACAGTAACTCAGAGTTACTGTCCACACTAGGGAAGATTCTACCTACTCTCCTAAGTATAAAGATAGTAATGTAGTCAGAATGGATGAGAGGATTGGGCCTGTCCAAGGCAACAGTAGAAAAAGTCCTCAAGTGAATATTTACAGTGGATGCTCCCCAGAAAGTGACTTCTACTGACTGAAAAATTAAGAAGACATTAGAGTCTCACAGAGACAAATTTAGATGACCTCCATGCTCTGAGGGCTCATAGCATACCACATAAACCTAAGACACAATTCCCAGATTTTTTTTTAAAGTATCTCACTATGCATCCTGAGCTGCTTGAACTCAAGATCCTCCTGCGACAGTTTCCTAGGTGCTAAGATTCTAGTGTGTGCCACCACGCCTGACCCAGAATTTTCTGAATATCATAAACAACATAAAAATCAAAAGGCCAATTCAAAGCAACTCCTAAAGACTAGTGGGATGGTAACCAATAGTAACAACGAGTCCCATAGAAATGGAAGGAATGTTGATGCTCCTATTTAACAGCACCTGGGGATTACTGGGTTGAAGAAAGCTCCAAGTTTCCTGTTTAGGTAAGCTGCTATCATTGAATATGAGGGGATGCTTTATGAAAGTGTCATGTAAAATAAAGGCTAATTCTTTCAGTCAAAAGGTGCTATGATTCTGTATTAAATTAATATTCAATGTCTTTATTGCAATTTGTAGATTTCTTCCCAGGTGTTGGGGAAAAGAAGGCCTAAATAACACCCTGGAACAGCAGCATAATACCACATTAAAGAACAATGGAACATCAACATCTAGGTTGTCACATGGAATCACTCATCTGCAAAAATATAAATATGCATTATGTACATAAGCAAAGAAGATTAAAGTACAGCAGATTGTGTTTGGCTCATTTTCAAAAAGCTGCTTGCAGAAAGGACTGCAATGATCTGTCAGTAGTTGTGTTAATGATACATTTCCCTTTATTTCACCCATTAGAATCCAAGAAACCAAGATGGCCTTTCTCCAAAAGAGGAGTGGTAAGTGCACTGTCTTTTTTTTTTTAATTAAGCTAAGAAAGCAAAATAAATGGCTGAAGAGCCTCTTCTGCTTTGTCTTAACATAAAAGCACATGGTATGTGAAATGTAAATGGTATCACATCCATACTACTGGATATGAAACATGCCAAATAGTGCCATTTTGTGCATCAAAACAGTACTAATTGCAGCTGTTAATGAGTTCTACAAAAAAGAAAGCAATGCAATCTAACAGAGGGATGTTTTTGAGCACTAAACTTATAACTTAATATGGTTTAAAAACAGCTCACTCAATGAAATGAAACCTGCATAAGTCTATGTCCCAGCACCACATATTTGGAAATGTTCAAAAATTAATGAGATATTACAGAAACAGACTCTACAAATACTCTATTCTGGGAAAGTCAGTTGGATCAGTCTAACTGGGTTTTTAATTCATTCTTGGTTCTGTCAATTATTAAAGAGCAATACATCTAAATCAGCAATCCCTAAGTCTTTACTGCCTAGGACAAAGATGGCCTGGGACAAGTTAAGCCTTTCCTACTGTGGATGCAGGGAGGGAGGTTTCATGATCATAACCAGCCCACCTGGCTACTTTATAGACCAAAGGAAAATCCTGTTGCTGGGTCCTCTGATACATTTCTGCTTGCAATACGCATACATGACAGTCTTTCCCAGGAGCAGAGCCTATGGAAAGTCCCTATGCATTTTCTGATAAAAATCGGCTCACATGATCTCTTCAGTCTGTTTGTTACCCATTGCTGAGATCTATGATGGCTTCATAGACATAAACATCTTGAGGGTTTTTTTTAAGCCTAGTGGTTCAATTAAAAGCCCCCTAAGGTTCTAATCACACCTACTTAACATACAGGTCTATGTCTCCCTCGCTCTATGTCTTCTCTTTGCAAAGATGGAAAGTAATCACTGAAGCCTGACAAGATGGTTTCAATGACAAAAGCATAGATAATGTGGAACACTAGGCACTCAAAAACACTCATTCAGCATTGGTCATATTATTGTAGTAGTGTTTTTAATTAACATCTGGAAAACTACTTGTTCTCATAGCCAGGTATATGATTAATGTTTATATTTTTAATTAATAGTTTTATATGGAACTGAGTCTAAATATTATGAGCTACAAATAATAAATTGTTAATTACATGGCAACACCACCATGATTCCTAGGGCTATTGGCTCATCAGTCATTTAGGGACATACTTTCTCTGTTTTTATGAGATAATTAGACAGAACATTCTCTCTTAGCATCTCATATAAACAAGAGGCAGGTCAGGTCACTGGTCAGGTGTGAGATCATAGGAGGAGCCTAGTTTCCCCTGGCTCTCCCAGGTAATCCATCTATAAGAGTTTCCTATTCAGAAGGGAAGGACCTAGCTATGAAAGAAATGTCCTACAAGTAGTTAGAATCAATCCATTACTTCCCCTTAAAGAAGCAGTTTGTTCCACACGTTGGGTGAACTTGTGCCAAGGACTGGGCACATGTAAGGTTCCATGTATATTCAGGTTGGTGCAGTGGTGGCAATACAAAGAAAAAGATCAACCCCTTGCACATGATGGCATTGACTGGAGGCACAGCTCAAGTGACTTTCCTAGAAAGCAAAAGGCCCTGAGTACAAACTCCAGTACAGCCCCAGATGATATAATGTTTGCAAGTAACTTAAATATAGCCCTCTGTAGACCCTACATCATCTTTAGATTAATTATGGTAGCCAATACTATGTTATGCAAATAGTTCATATTCTAAACTTTGGAGAAATATAGGAAAATGAGTTTGCACATGTTCAGCACAGATACAATTCTTTTTTTGGGGGGAGGGGTCCGGTCGTGGGGCCTGAACTCTGGGCCTGGGTGATGTCCCTCAGCTCTTCAGCTCAAGGCTAGCACTCTACCACTTGAGCCACAGCACCACTTCCAGCTTTTTTCTTTTTGCTTATGTGGTGCTGAGGAATCGAACCCAGGGCCTCAAGCATTCAAGGCAAGCGCTCTACCACTGAGCCACCTTCCCAGCCCCAGATACAATTCTTAAAAATATTTTTGATCTGTGGTTGGGTGAAATCATGATGTGGACTTATCAACACAGAAGTAAAACAGAAAAATGGCTTAGGACAATGTTCTCAGCAATGAAGAAAAACAAACTTCTTGAAGGTCCAGTTTTAAAAGGATATAATATCTGGTTTGCTTAAAATCACTATGTCTACCTCCTTCCTTCTTCCTCAGCCTTATTTATTGACTATCTCCTACCTATATAAATGGTATAATCCTTATCAATATCACACACAATATTATACAGCTATAAATTATGATGCACTTTCCCAGTCTATTATAGAATTTCCCTTTTTAGCCAATAGCTTACTGTTATTGATAGTTGGAAAAAAGGAAGGAGAGAGAGAAGGAAGAAAAAATTCTATATTAGACTTGGACAACCCATCAAAACTTATTGGAATTATCATTTATACAGGTAGGAGTTCCCCCCCCTCTTTCTTGCTCTTTCTTTCTCTATATATAATATATACTTTCTTAGTAATATTGTTATACATACACACATATGTAATGTTACCACATTAACAGGCACTGTTTCTGATTACATATATCATTGTGCATATATCTCATAGCTTATGCATATGAACTCTTCAGTTCTTACAACAACTCAATAAGGTAGATGGCATTATTGCTTAAATTCACAAATGGGGAACTGGGTCTAGAGACACTGAACAGTCTGCCTACAATCACAGAGCTTGTAAACAGCGGACCAGGTATGTTTCTAGCTAACCCCAACATCGCATCATCCCTCCAAGTGGGGAGGGGCAGGGAGTAGTCAACATTGGATACTACTTCCTCTTTTCTGACTGTCCTTACTGTCCTCATCCACACAATGCTATCTCTTTCTCAGCTTCTCCAAAATGTACACAGTCAGTTTGACCGTTTAGTCACTCCAATTCTTCATCACCAGAATCTACTGCCCTACAATTTACATGTTAGGTAGTAAATATGAGAACCCACCAAGTCAATCTTGGCTTCTCACTTTTCTTTACCCACTATATCTCCCCAGTACGCTGCAGATTCTTGCCAGCAACAGGTACTAGATAGCACTGTGATTTAAAAGGGTTAATATGACCACTGGGAAACTGTCACCTCCCTTCTCCTGGAAACACTCCCCACCCCGCCAATTTTTTAAATAAAAAATCAAGGTATTTTAAAAACTAAAACGTTCTTGTTGAAGAACAAGATAAGCAGAGCTCCCACTAGATAGAAGCAGTCCCAAGGGAGGGACACCTTCCTCAAATTTTTTTGAGCAGGAACTTGGTCAAGCCCAATGGTAGCCACAGTGAGTACCCTTCAAAGTATGAAGCAGGCACCCACTTCCCCACAATTCTAACACTGCCATTGTCTTAGCTTCTTTCTCTTCCAACTGGCTGGTTTTTTTTAAATTGCCACAACATACAATCACTATGGTTTCAGACATAAACAAAAGGCATATGCCCCCATTGCTGTAGGAGGTCCCCAACTTGCTCCAAGATTTCTTTGCTAGCTAACATGAAGAATCAAGCATCAACAAGAGATTTT
Source organism: Dipodomys spectabilis (assembly GCF_019054845.1). Classification (NCBI taxonomy): domain Eukaryota; kingdom Metazoa; phylum Chordata; class Mammalia; order Rodentia; family Heteromyidae; genus Dipodomys; species Dipodomys spectabilis. The sequence continues at coordinate 6,245,333 of NW_024870840.1, forward strand.
GTCTATCAGTGCTACAGCTAGGCCAGAGAAATCCACCATGGCCCCTTATAACAATTTTGAAGCTGTTATAGGGTCTCTTATCCAGCTCACAGGATCCCCTTCCCACAATAGCTGTCAGATGGGTCTTTTGTTCTTAGCATAATGCTAAGTCACTTGCCAACAGAATGAGGCAACTGAATGCTGAAAAATTACTGGTGATAAATATTCCACTGAAATGCAGCCAAGCTGATGTTAGAAAGTCTACCCTTTTATTTGATAGCTTCGTCCTGGTTTGGTTGGTAATATGAACTCTTCAAGTGGGCAGCATTCTCTGTTGCAACAGAATACTGAATGAACCAAAAATAATGTTCACAATATATTGTTTAAAAAGAATTATAAACCGGATTCCATGGCTTAAGCCTGTCATCCCTGTCACTTGGGAGATGGGGATCAGGGATTTGCTGTTTCAGGCCAGCCCAGGCATAAAAGTTTGTGAGACTCCATCTCAGCCAATGGCTGAGCATGGTGGCACATAGACCTTATCCCAGCTACAGAGTAAACACAATGGCAAATACAAGGGGAAGCAGAAATTAGGAAGATCATAGCCTAGGATGGCCAGGACATAAAGCAAGACCTGCACTCAAAAATAACCAAGGCAAAAGTAGATGGAGGTAGGGATAAAATGGTAAAATGTTTACCTATCAAGCTTAAGACATTTAAAACTCCTCAGTCTTGCCAAAGAGGGAAGGGTCAGGGGAGGAAGGAGGAGGAGAAGGAGGAGGAGAAGGAAGAAGAGGAGGAAGAGGAGGAGAAGGAGGAAGAAGAGGAGAAAAGAAACTTAAAACAGATGTGTAAATAAACACAACTTAAAAAGATTATGAATAGGACTAGAATGTGTTTGATGGTTATCTGAAAGTGAGGATTATGAATGGCTTTAATTTTGTTATTGTTTTTCTTTGTTTCTCAGGTTTTCTACAGTGCCTTTGAAGTCTTATTTTTTTTCCACTCCTGGGGTTTGAACTCTGGGCCTGAGCACTGTCCCTGAGCTTTTGTGCCCCAAGGCTAGTACTCTACTTTGAGCCACAACTCCATTTCTGGCTTCTTGTGGTTAATTGGAGATAAAGTCTCAGGGACTTTCCTGCCTGAACTGGCTTCAAAATGCAATCTTCAGATCTTAGCCTCCTAAGTAGCGAGGATTACAGGCATGAGCCACCAGCATCCAGCTTTTTGTAATCAGATTTTTTAAACAAATGTTATTTAGAAGAGATACTATAATACCAAAATTAAGTGGGTAGTCTCATTTTAAGAAAACTAGAGTTTTTCATGTTATTTGTTATTCTTTGGTAGAGAATCATAGTGTTGGACAAGCCTACTTAACACTATCAGCTTTATTTAGACATCTGCTATATGAGGGGTCAAACTATTACAGCCATGGTGCTTTCTCATGCTGATGGCCTGTGTAAAAGTCTGAACTCAGAAGAATATATGTTACTCCACAGGGTGGACACTAGACTTAAGAGTCCATGTATTTGTTGTATGACCACTTTTTTTTTCTATTAGTGGAATGAAAGGTTTAAACTAGACAATCTCTTAAGCCTCCAGCTCTGTCATTCTGTGACTTGGCAGGTCATAATATAACTTAAAATGGCCTTGGAGCTGTTTGTGGTTTAAAATGCTGGATCTGTTTGTGGTTTGGAGATGCAGAGGCTACTAAAACCATGTCACTAAGGAATTCATGTTTGAAAATACTATATTCTTGCCATCTTTAAGCAGAACAAAGATAAACACAAACACATGTCCAATCTGGAAAGCTGCCTTTCCTCTGTGCGGATTACAGACTTCAGGGGCTACGAGTTCTACAGTCTTAAGGTTTGTCTTGAATTGTTTGTTATGTGGACTAGCTTTCCATTTTCTTCTTCTATTTTCTTATCGTTGTTTTAAGTTATCAGATTATTGCCTTGTTCATAATAACCTAACAGCCAGGTTCAGGGAATGATCTCAGGCCTGGGGGAAACACTGAACCTGAACCTAAGGGGAAGTTACTTTATCTGAAACAGGTAATGGATGAGAGCACTGTGCAGGCCACAAAGCCCTTTAGAAATGTTACTACAGTCAACTACCATATATATCATGTTGAAATCCCTTTATAAATTAATAGACAGTAAATTTAAAAATCACAATTAGAAAATATTTCATTTCTGTCAATAATGGACCATATTTATGGTCTCATAAGATAAGCTGGCCTAGTGATACCTCAGCCATCTTAGTTTGCCTATCACATGATGTTCTCACAACCACCAAATTGGCTAAAGGAGGACTTTTCAGAACAAATAACTACAGTTGTTACTAGCATTCACCTCTGTGTCTTCCTTCATTTGAGAAATATGTTGCTTGTAGACACTTTTTAACAGTCTTTTAGAGCTCAAAAACAGTTATAATCATGATCTACAAGCTTTTGCCAGTGGAACTTAGAATCAAGACTACCCTGTTCTAGATTTGATTCTTTGAGGCTTAAAACAAGCTGGAAATGATTCATTAAATTCTCAAGCATAATTCCAAACAACATCAATTTGAATTTGTTTTTTTTGTGCTAAATCTACATGCTTCATACTGAGGAACTGGTGTCCCTGAGCCTCAAGGAAAAGCTGTGGTTTGGGGTAGTTCCAAGAGCTATCAATGGGGACACAGCATCTGCATAAGGATTCCTGACACAGTGTGGATGAAGGAAACTGAGGACAGGTCAACTCAATGAGGTAGAAATGTTTTACTCTCCCTTTGTCTCCCCATGTATAGGATAAAACCTGGAGTGAAGTCATGGAAACACATAAAAAACTCCCTGATGATCAATTCGATTTGACAAAGCAGCAAGAGGCCATATGGGAACTTTTCACAAGTGAATGCACTTATTTCTTGGACCATTTGCTAGTTCTTAAAATGGTAATGCTGGCTTTAATTTTTATAGTATCTGGGAAATATTAATTTGGTTCTTTAAGGATTTGAGTTTGTGCTTTAAAAAAGGAAAATTTTCCCTTTCTGAAGATCTTGAAGAAAGTTTTACTTATTGCTTATTTGTGGTCAGCTATTAGTGGCTATCTTTTCAATCTTTTCTTAAATGTAGTCTCTAAGGATCAGATGAAATCTCCTAGTACACTGTCCCAGCTTCCTACTGGCCATGTACATCTCTTCTGCTTCCTTGTCACCAGCATTCACTTACTCCTATGTGAGAAAGTTCTCTACCACCCTCAAAGCAGCCCAGCCCAGCTTTAGTGGGTTTCCTCTTCTGGAGTTTTTGCTCCCTCAGAAATAATGCCAGGTCAAAGTATTCACCAACTGCACAGTCACAGGTGCAGATTTCTGGGGCTATATCCACATAAAACACAACATAGTTAGATTATATGGTATATTCGTGATTAACCTTATGATGATTGTACAGTGCTACAACTCTGTTCTGGAGAAGATTCAAGAATACAGTTAGTTCATTATAGAAGAACCACAGAGGAAAGGAGGGAATGGAGACCACAGAGAAGACTGATCGATGTGTTTCTCAACACTACCTCTGCCCATAACATTTTTGAATTCTAGTCTTCATATCTAGAGAGCACTGCTTTGGGAAAACTGAGTTCAATCAGTGAATCTCTTACTTCAATGTGACTTCTCTATTTTCTTTTTTAAATAAGTTTTTTATTGTGAAAATACTGCATGGAAGGGTTACAGTTACATGAGCAAGGTAATGAGTACATTTCTTATCCAGCATTGTTGCCTCCTCCTCTGTTTTTCCCCTACCATCCTGTCCTTCTCTATTTACTAAGCCAGGCTTTTGCAAACATTTTCCGTAAAGGCCTATATCTTAAGTCTACTTTGGGTTGCTGTAATTTGTAAATAAAGTACTTATTTGACTCATGGAGGCAGAAATGGCAGGGTTGTATCTGGTGGATGCCTTTTTGCAGCATTAAAACATGGAAGAAACTATCATATAGTGAGAGAAACCACAAAGAGAACAAAAGTAAGGTCCCCTCACCTTTATAACAAGCCCACTTTTGAGGTGACAAAGTTGCTCCAACATAACTAGTTCTAACTCCTCATTCATAAGGGTAGAAGTCCTTATGGCCTAATAAGCTTTTCCAACACTAAAGCACTGCGGATTAAGTTTCCAACCTATGGATTGAGGAGAAAACAAATCATAGAAATTCAGACAGTAAATATTTTAAGCTTTCAGACCATACGGTCTTCATTGCAACTTCTCAATTTGCCACTGCAGTATAAAAACAGGTACAGATAATATGTAGAGGGATGTACATGAAAGCATCACTGTAAAACATGATTTACAAAACAGGTGGCTGCAATGAGTTACAGCCTACAGACTGTAGTCTGACAATCTCTGAACTAGGCTATAAAAAGAGCATGGCAATGTCCTATCATATTCAATTATTGTATATCAAATTCATTTTGTTTGAACTCTATTAAGTGCTATCCAAGTATAAGTTGTTTTTTTATAAGATTTATTGTCAGTCACCACACTAAGTCCCTTCTTAGCAAAGTTTTAACCACAAGACACTCTGAAAAAACTGAAATTTAGAGTATGGATTTCAGGATGTTTAGGAGAGCAAGTAACAGAAAAGTAGATTAACTACCACAGTAGTAAACCGGCCATGTGATGATAAAGTCACAGGAAGGAGAATTTGAAGTTTGTTTGATCAAAGGGCTCAAAAACAAGGACAAAATTTATTTTCCTCTCTCATACCTGCCTTCCCAGGCATTAGCTGCAGCCTATGACTAGTTTCTCTTATAATCACAAAATAGCTAGTCTTTGAGCAGGAAAGGAGGGAGAAAGGAAGAGAGAGGTGGGGTGGACACTTTTTCCTCTGCATTCTAAACAAATCTTGAGATTCATCTTGTTCAACAGCTTCATTCACATGCCCACCCCTGAACTAACAATTTTAACTAGATAAGGAATAAATACTAACTGGCTTAAGCCCATCAAGGCCACTGATGGAAGCCAGGTCAGTAGGCCACAAGTCACATGGGCAGCCTGGGGAGGAGAGAATAAGGTGAAAAACAGGATTCTATCACGGAGGACAGCACTAGAGCAGGAAGGTCACCTGCAAAGCAATAATGATTCACCCAATTAAGTATACCTGGTCCTAAGGCTCAGAAACTTCCATCCCACTACCTAAGCTTTTCAAACTAACAATTTCTGTTTAAGAAAAGGCTAATTTGAAATTATTTTTAAATTCCCCCAGTGTATTTAAGTAATTTGTAACTCAAATAATAAGATAAATATGCTGGAGAACCCAATATATTTTTAATCTCAAATATTTCAGAGAAACCATGAATTATAAAAACAACAACGAAAAACTAGTTCCTTCTAACCTGTCCCAATTGAGCTATCATTATGGATTCTTGGGTTTTGTTTTGTTATGGATTTGGTTGCTTGTTTTGCCAACTGTTTCAAAGGTTGGAATTGACATATTTTTAGACTACCAATACCAATCTGGATTTAGGAAGCTCTGGGTTAATGGTTCTCCACATTTGGCCTTTAGATCAGCTTCATCTGAATCATTAGGGAACTGGTTAGCAGCACATCCTCAGACCCCATGCCAGATCTACAGAATCAGAATCTCTGGGTTGGAGACTAGCAAGCTCTGGTTTAACAAGGTCTCTGGATAATTTGATGCTTGTTCAAGAACCACTCTCTGCACTGGTTACATAACTCAGGTATGGCACCTGAGGAAGATTAGTCATCTGAAGCCTCATCTTTTCACATTTAAAATTCTTAAAATTGTCCTTTTAAATGCTAATGTAAGTCAAGTATTCCTCTGCCAATTAATTATTCTCTGCAGTTTATAGAATAAGGAGCAGATGAATTGTTTGTTCTTTCTTGACTCATTGTTGCTCCCCTTTTGTGTAAAAGCATCAACTTAAGAAATAATAACTCAAGACTTGCTTAGCCTCTTCATTAATAATTAACACATTTATCCAAATTGACTCACATTACTACTTACTAGTCATTAATTGACTCATTCTCTATTTTCAATTCCTTAGACATTACAGACATTTGAGTTTTTATAAAGGAAGGAATAAATGAGAACATATCATGAGCTATGAATTTAGTGCTGTCAGCAAGAAGAGAAACTTTGGGATTTCTTGGGCAATGTGAAGCACAGAAAGTCCATTTGGACAGATTGTATTCAACAGGAACATTGTAAGGACTCACTTCAGAAACAATTTTATATGGAAGGGCACATCTCCAATATATTCTATCAAACTTAAATGCCATGATTTGTATTAAAATCCTTAAATGTTGGGAATACTTATTTCTACAGTCTATAGTAATATCAATAAGTATATATGATATTCTTCAAAATTTAAAACACAAAATAATGTGCACTTATTTTTTAAAGATCTTTATGAGTACACTAAAGTATCTGCAAATTCATGAATATCTCCTGGATGTGGATTTGTGGAGACTTTTTGCAAACCTGGAAGAGTTAACTCAGGTAAGCCAAAGTAGCAAGATACCAGCAATCATGTATTAAAATTCACCAAAAGATCATGAAATTTCATGCTTGGTGCTTATCTACAACTTATATTCCATATTAAAATATGTAATGTAATTTATTTTACATTCTATCTCCAAATCTGGTCAGGAATTCAGTTTCATAAAAAGGACTTCTAAAACATATCCACTGTCTTCTTACCAACAGTCTTCATTTTTTATTTTCTATAACTGTTTGAGAAAGTAGACATAATCCAAATATCTGCGTCATTTTTATAAATTGCTAATTTCAAATGAAGGCCATTTTCTCATGTATAATGAGAATGAATACTATCTTTCTTCTCATAGGAGGGAAAGACAGCAATAAAAATTTATTCATCTGAGATTGGGATACAGTTTGCAGTTTGGTAGTAAGCATTGCCTAGCATGAGCAAAGTTCTGGGTTAGATCTTCAGCTCCGTGTCTGTCTGTCTATCTATCTGTCTGTCTGTCTCTCTCTCTCTTTATATATGTGTATATATATATATATGCTTAATAGTTTTTTAAAAACACACACATGATACACATATATAGAAGTGTTAAAGAAATAAATCTTTAAATTTTGGTAAAATAGAAAACATCTGAAAGAATGACAATTAAGATTCATCTTTTTTTTTGCGGGGTAGGTTGGTTTTTTGGTTTTTGTTTTTGTCAGTGGTGGGGCTTGAACTCTGGGCCTGGGCGCTGTCCCTCAGCTCTTCAGCTCAAGGCGAGCGCTCCACCACTTGAGCCATATTGCCACTTCCCGTTTTCTGGTGGTTAATTGAAGATAAGTCTCATGCGCTTTCCTGCTGGGGCTGGCTTTGAATCGTAATCCTCACATCTCAGTCTCCTGAGTAGCTAGGATTACAGGTGTGAGCCATAGGTGCCCAGCTTCATCATGTTTTTATGTCTAAGTTTTTGTGGCATTTTAAGACAAAGTTTTGTTATCTAAAACAGTCTAGCCTTGAACTCCAGATCTTCTTGTTTCAGTCCTCCAGGTACTTGGACTACAGACAGATGCCACCATAACCAGTTTCATCATATGCCACCATAACCAGTTTCATCATACTTTGATTCCCTACCCTGAATTTGTACCTACTCTTGTTTTATTTCTCTCTGGCCCTAGACAAGCCTTGGTTTTGTGAACAGTCTTTTGAGTATCATCAAGGACTATGTAGATGCTTCTGAGACTTCACGATTGGTGGATTTCATTCCTGTGCTCACAAAGGTAAAACCCTTCTGGAAGATCTCATCTTCATGAAATGAATGCAGCCATCTCCCAGGACAGTTGTTCATAGCTACTTAATTTCTTTGCTGTTCCTGGAAAATTTCTGCCATCACCTCCCCAGAAAGGAGCCTTCTCTTTCCTTACCAATGAATGGTAAGAGATGGCATACAAATTTTGTTTACCTCCCGCATGTCTCCTGTTGATTTATTAATACAAAAAATCTGCATGCACAGAAAAGCCATTTCCAAATCTGTTCTTAAAGCAATATCTGTGGCGAAAGTTTAGTATTCACTAATTACATGGTTCAATTGTTCTTTTAACAAAAATGTCCATCTCTCACAAAAAAATAAATACACTTTCAGATCCATCACACCCTTGATAATATCTCATGCATCATGAGGAGAAATGAGGAAAATCCACAGTCCTGGCTTGATCAGAGTTACTTATTTCTTTTGTAGATAGATGGACCTCCCGCTCATTTTTACTCTGACCTTTAATCCAATCTCTATCAAGTCTCACTCAGCAAGATTTTAATTCATGCTCCATTAAAAATAGATATTGAGGGGCTGGGAAAGTGGCTCAGTGGTAGAGCGCTTGCCTTGCATGCATGAGGCCCTGGGTTCGATTCCTTAGCACCACATAAGCAAAAAGAAAAAAGCCGGAAGGCACTGTGGCTCGAGTGGTAGAGCGCTAGCCTTGAGCTGAAGAGCTGAGGAACAGCACCCAGGCCCAGAGTTCAGGCCCCACGACAGGACCCCCCCCCACCAAAAAAAATAGATATTGAGATTTATTTAACACTTACTGAGTATAATGTGTGAAGTATATCCTGCACCCAACATACAACATTATACAAATCCCTACACTTGAGGAATCTCCATTGTAGTGGAGGAGAAAGTCATCTAATAATGCGACTGATGATTATCTGCTGAAAAAGAGAATGTAGATATTTTGAGATTCCAACAAAGATAACCTTCTAAGTTGGGGTGGGAGTTTGAATCATTACTGAGGTAAATGGTTCATGGAGAAATGGTGCTAAAAGTTGGGTATGAAAGAGTTTTACTATATCAGAAAGATTTAAATGTAAAAAGCTCAGAAAATATAAAAAAATATATAACATTGGGAAATTAACTAGAAAAATCTCCATACTTCCATGGAAGTCAAAACTGTTTTGACTTTTTTTTTGTAGTCCGGAGAAATAGCAACTCTCTACCAAAATGCATGGCCTTCTAAAGAACAGGATATTAGTAGATTCTTTACTAAGGGTCTAGAATATAACTTGCATATGAATCCTCTGTACTTTGTTTCAGGCTTGCAAAGATGGTTTATAAAGTTTTCCAACATATAAAAGGTTCTATACCAGTCAGGTTAGATTCAATTGTGCCACAGTAACTAGTAACCCTCAGATCTCTGCAGCTGGTTTGTATCCACTTGTGCTCAGTGTTCCATCTGTCTCTGTTCCAACTTTAGTATACATGTTGGTGGAGCAGTCACCACTTGGAACATCACAGACTGCTATAGCAAAAATGAGCATTTGTTGCCAAGTACTGGCTATTTAGTTTTCTGCCTAAAGCAAACTTGGCTCATCTGATCACATTTCATTAGCCATAGCAAATCATTATGTACCACCAGAGAAGCATGTACATGCAACTAGATGAAGAGTAAATAGTCTATCAGTTTCTCACAAGATGCTGCAAGATTAGGACACCTTGGAGTCAAACACCAACCATCTGAGGAAGTCACTAAGAAGGAAACTGAGGCTTGGCTAGGTAGATAAGTACTAGAACTGGATTTCTAATCCTAATCACTAATAACTCATGCTATTGGCCTCCTCCTTGAGTGGTTTCTCAGGCACACAGTACCTGAGAGAAGATGTTCCCTCCAAGTCCTCTTCTCAGCTCAGCCATCAACACACATCCTCCAAAATAAACTCTCAAAATATTCTTCCAAATTACTTTTGTCTATACCTAACACTGCTTTCCATTAGTATTTCATCCTCTAAAGTCTGTGAAAAAAATTATAGATTTTCATTGTCTCTGGCTTTATTGCTGTCACTTCTCTGTGTGTGGTATGTGTGTGTGTGAGAGAGAATGTGTATATATTGTTTTATTTTTACTGGGTCTGCTTCCTCTACTCACTATATATCTATTCTACTATGGTAGTTCAAACATTTCCTGCAAGTGTCTTCTTTGCTGATCTACCCCATTTTGGTAATATTGGAAATTCCTTAATAGGGCTCATGGAGTGTTCTATTAATCACTAAACCTATCAACAGACACATAGGCTTAACAACCTGATAGATATTATGGAATCCTAAAGAAAGTATCTGCCTGTAATGAATCAGAAATATTGCTGAAGAGAGAATAACCATAGTTTTCAAAAGAGATACTTAACTGAAATGGTGGCATATCATGTGATATGCTCAGTTTGACCATTATATATATGAATATATATATATATATATATATATATACACTCATTATGTCAAGCTTCAGGAATTACAAAGAATTATGAAGAAGATAAACATTATGGCAGATAAGACTACTAAACAAAATGCATGGTACTGAATATGCACACTTTATAGAGATGTTCCGAATTTCTACATTTTTAAAGGCCAGGAGGATAAAATGGGTATTTTTGAGAAATATTTGATAGAAAGTTAAACATTGTTACTATAATTACAATCAACACAAGCTTAACATCAACCAACAATGAAATCAAAGGCAATTACTTATTAGGCACAATTCATGTTTCATGATCCTCAACTAAACATAAAATGAGGAGAAAATGATTAATTAAATCATGATCCTTTAAATAGAATTTTCCTTTAGTGTAGAGGATAAGGAGACCATTTTCTGGGGTGTTAATTTTATTATAGGAACAGCATATTTTTTATTAGAATATATGCTGCAGAGCTTACCAGTCAGTTTATAAACTATACAGCCACAGCTCCCTTGAGATCATAGTGGAGCCCACATGAATGTCTGCTGATTCTCTTCCTCTTCTTCCAGTATTTCCGAGGAAGCCTCTGTCAGAGCCACCAGACCTACTGCTTGAATTACTCTGCTGCTGTGTTTTATCTTGAGAGCCTGAAGCAGAGAGATGACTTCAGCATTTATCTAAAAGTACAGTACAAGTTAATTGTCTTTCATGTTTTCTGGCACTCTTTGGTTGTAACAGAAACTAAGAATTATTAAACTGGATCCAAGGGAAGAAAAAATACATGATATAGAATATTAATTCTACCTTTCTCATAAATACATCTTTCTCTACACACTAAGTAATTTCAAATAGTACATATGAAAAAATTATATCTAATATCCTTCTTGAAATTTTGTCTTGGGCTTTAGAATGTTTTATTTCTGCATTGGTTTGCTTGTGATAGAAGCTAGTCATCCGTAGGGTTGGGGATTTACCTCAGTGGAAGAGCACTTGACTAGTAAGTGCAAGGCCGAGTTCAGTCCTCTCCATTGTAAAACAAAACAAAACAAAAACAAACAAAAGAAATCCATCAGTTGTAAGGAGAAAGTAGAATAAAAATAAAGACTTTGTTGGTGACTAGACGTTTGTACCTTGTAGGATTTTGTCCCAGTAAAGTCCTATTGCACAAAAATTAGGAACACTATTTACATTACATTCTGTACAAACAGCACCTTCTAGGTTAGCTCACAGAGCCCAATGTAATTGTTGCTCTTAGAACTGTGCAGTGTGGCAGCTCTGGGGCTCAGAAACATTAGAACAAAGGATTTCTGCTGAGGCATTCAGTATTTGCTAACAAACTGGGAACCAATTTCCCTTGTCTTCTCCAACTCCTTTGCCTCCTCTGACATTTTTTAGCCTGAACTGTATCTTTTCAGAACTATGCCTGAGTCTTTTTGTATGACCCAGGGAAAGTGGTCCAACCCATTCCAGAAAACCAGCTTTTCCCTACAGCTGCAAGAACTCCTGGCAGAACATCTTCTCAAAGGCTTGGAAGGAAAGGTTTCCTGGGCTCCCAATGACTCAGTTGTGAGTCCATAGGTTTTTGCCATGGCCTACATGTGACAGGAAGCCTAGGTTTGGCAGGGATGAGAAAAGAGAAGTGAAGAGGCTTAACCCAATCTTGGGTAACTTCCACCTTTCAATATTTTCTTTGCTTTCAAAAGCAAAAACTGAAACCTCGATTGATTAGCAAGCATATGGGACAATCATTCTGTAAATATTTTCTCTGAAAACTAAGGGATTAGATTCTTGGCCGAGACTCTAAGTTATACCTCTTACACTGTGGGAAAGATGACTTTGACAAAATCTAGCCACCATTTTCAAATTGTGATACAGAAGTGTCATTTATGTTAATATATGAAACAAGCACAGCATCTAAGGATATTAGAGAAAGGCAATAAGGGTGCAATGTTGTTATGGTAACACATAATGCATGTATAATATGGAGTGTTTTACCAGGCACTACCTTGATCATCTCTTAAAGATGATTTAATCAACTTACAAATGTGATTATGCTGTTCCCACATGTTCCTGAGGCTCAGAGAGGTTATGTGACATTTGTGATGTCATAGGTTGCAAAAATGGCAAAGAAAGCATATTAAGATCCTTAGATATTTAATGTGATCTAAACATGATGAATACATATATTGAAAATCACAGGGTACCCTTTAAATATGTTCTTGTGTATTAACTAAAATACTCGATTTAATTTTTTTTAATCCAGTGTTCTTTGTATTAGCACTCTTTCCCATTCCTCGGGTCATTATTGCCAAGGATCTGTTAACTTTATGTTAACATTTGAAATTATATTATCCAGAGGTATTCAGGAAAAGGGGTAAAGGATGAAATGTTGTTACAATAATAAATGATTTTAAAATGTATTATGTTGTCTGGTGCCAGTAGCTCACACCTGTAATCCTAGCTACTCAGGAATGTGAGATCTGAAGATCACAGTTTGAAGCCAGCCTGGGCAGAAAAAGTCTGTGAGACTTTTATCTCAATCATAGAAAAAGATGGAAGTGGAGCTGTGGCTCAAGTAGTAGAGTGCTAGCCTTGGGCAAAAGCAGCTCAGGGACAGCACCCAGGCCCTAAGTTCAAGCCCCAGGACCAGCAAAAAAAGAAAAAAAAAGTGTATAATGCATTACTAGACATGAGGCAAAACTAAGGGGCCAGGAGAGACTTTTGAGGAGTTGAAAAGAAATCCACCTTCCACCACCGCAAATTAAAGAACAAAAATATCCATATACAAACTAATGAGGACTGATTTTTAACCCCTGCTATGGACCAAGCACTATGCTTGCTTTATGCCAGACATTACTGATATCTTTGGCTATACAATAACTCTGTGGAATTATTCCAAGAACTTGGAAAATTTAGGCAACTTGCTGTTAAATAGAAGAGTAGGAAGGATTCTAATTCAGGCTTATCTGAAGCTGATATTCATTCTCTTGCTTTGCTGCGCTGTGCTATAAATACTTTTCTTAGAAATTTACATCTCTCAGGTTATAGGCTGGCTCAAACTGGATTATCAATGGACTAGAAAGAATTTACTCACCTACCATGTGGGATTTTGGGTTTGTTTTTTTGGTTGTTTTTTTTTTTTTTTGGTCAGTTGTGGGGCTTGAATTGAAGGCCTGGGCACTGTCCCTTTTTATGCTCAAGGCTAGTGCTCTGCTACTTGAGTCACAGCACCACTTCCGGTTTTTGAGTGGTTAATTGGAGAGAAGAGTCTCACGGGGATTTTTCTGCTCAGGCTGGCTTCGAACGGTGATCCTCAGATCTCAGCTTCCTGAGTAGCTAGGATTATAGGTGTGAGCCCCTGGTTCCTGGCTGGGATTGGGTTTTTTGGATGTACAAACATTATCTAGGTGTGCATTGATGGGAATAGGTTTTTCCTGCTATTCTATAATCAATTAGAATGATGCAGAGGGAGAGAATGATGCAGAGGGAGAGGCTGGAACCGATACAAGGTCTTTGTATAGCTCAGGACTCTAGAGCCCTAAGATTCAATGTTTGAGATGGGTCATAGATGAGGTAGCTCAAACTTCTCAACAACCCAGTGAAATAGTTATTCTTACTATCTACCTGTGGCAGGTGAAATTTGAAGCAATTACTCTTCCAAATTTTCTCTGCCAGCATAGCTCAAGTGGTAAGAACACCTGCCTAGCAAGAATGAGGTCTGGAGTTTATCCCCCGTACTACCCAAGATTTACCCAAGGTTCCAGGTATATTCACTGCCCAGCTCAATGCTGCATCTCACCAAGATATTTTTGCTAGGAAAATATTTTTAATTGTGTCCCTCCTCTTGCTGTTTCATTAAACAACATGGATTGTTTTATAAAACATGTTGATCTAGACTCATCAGTGAAAGGTTCTTTTATGTCCAATCTTTCTTGATAGATGTATTGATCTTCCTAATGCACCCAAAAATAAGGCCAAAAAAGGAGATTAAAGAAAAACAGCTTTACCTTCATAATTGTCGGTGGGTTTTTCTTTCCCTTCTGAGGTTTACCAGAACACTAAAAGTCTCTGATATCCCTAGCTTGAATCTTTGTCTCCATTATGCTTTGTTGGGTTGGTATTTGGACTACACCCATACTTACATTTACCCTGACTACCAGTGAGTGCTGGAAGTTAGAGCTATTCCTGTTAGCACAGTAATTTGGAGAACTGGCCCAAGTTGGGTGTTTTGAAGGGATCCCTAGTTGCTATTGGGAAGTCAGTTACTGGAACTCTCCAGCTACCTAGGAGAACCAGGAAGTATCACTGGAATGCTGTTGAGTCAGCCTGGAAATCAGCCAATGAAGCCACAGCTCTCCTCTCCTCCTCCCCTTCTTTCTACCTATTACCACTCTACTCACAGCCATGTGGAGCTACACAAGAACTTGGATATCATCAAGTGCTCTTGCTACTTCACAGAAGAGAAACCCAAGGTCCAGAGAAAGGAAGACGGTCCTTATAAGCCTGACTCCTGAAGCTCTGTGACCATGTCCCATGTTCTTTTTCATGACTCAATGTTGGTATGTAGGGTATAGGGAAGAGCATACTTGGAAAGATTCTTGTGTGAAGAAAAGAAGAAATACTTTGATAAAGCTACTAGTGTGGCTAGCACCATTATGCAAGGCATACTTGAGCAATGAAAAACAAGTGAAAACTTTGCACTAGTATATAAGGCTTACTAAAGGCTATGTAATATGGAATTTTCAAAAGCTAGTCTATTGCTTACAAATTGCTTCAGCAAGCTCAGAGTTGAATGCTATCAAGTCTCTAAAAACTTCTTATCTCCAGGTTTGCTCACATCTCCACAGGGGAGATGATATTCTGACACGTCTGCTTTTCCCCCTCCTCAGTGGTGTGAGCAAAATGAACAGTGCAAGCGACTTCACCTGCCTGAACTCCTGGTGGCCCCTTTGCACAGGCTGACTCGATATCCCTTATTGCTAAAGAACATCTGGAAAAGAAGTACAGACTCCACTGAGAAAATCATGATCTACTCCATCAAGGAAAAGGTGGAAAAGTCTATTCGTAAGTCCCCAAGAAATGTGATCTTAATTACAAAGCTGGGGAGTTCTGTGGCTCCTGGGAACATCTGGGCTTCCATCCTAGAAGGTAATTACACTGACCTGGGGTCATGATTCAGGGAAATGAGATCCAAGTGTGAGTACATTATAAATTAAACACACAAAACAATGGGTTCCAGTCATATCCTGACAAATTTAAGAGAACAGTTAACATCAAATTTGCATGGGACATAGCTCTGCTGTGAAAGGTTTCAGAAGTGAGTTCAGGCAGGAAAAGTCTTATTTCCCAGTTGATTGAAAGCACTGTTTTTAACATCCATTCTGAATTCCCACAAAGCAAATGAGAGTAAACATCCTGAGAAACCTATCTGCTGCAGAAATTGCCATTCATTCTGTTTTTAAATCACTGGAATCCAGGGCCAATATTAAAATAATGCCAGATGCAATCTTTAGAACTGAAATTTAGGATGAGATCTGAGCAAATCCTTTGAGATTATTTTTGTAGCTATATATATTTGAAATTCAAATAAGGAATCTAGGATATATGCCATAAAGCAAAATATGTTATTAAAAAGTGCTGGAAAATTAATGTGAAGCTTCAAAAGGCAAACAGTCTTACCAAAAAAAAACTAACATTTTTTGTTTTTGATTTTTTTTTGTGCTGATACTAGGGATTGAACTCAAGGCTCAGGTGCTGTCCCTGAGCTATTTTTTTTTTCTCAAGGCTATCACTCTACCACCTCAGCCACAGCTCCATTTCCAGCCTTTTTTGGTGCTTAACTGGAAATAAAAGTCCAAAAAGCTGGGCACTGGTGGCTCATGCCTATAATCCTAGTTACTGAGGAGGCTGAGATCTGAGGATCATGGTTCAAAGCCAGACCAGGCAGGAAAATCTGTGAGACTCTTATCTCCAACAAACCACTCAGAAAACTGGGAGTGGTGCTGTGGCTCAAGTGGTAGAGTGCTTGCCTTGAGCTGAAGAGCTGAGGGACCGCACATAGGCCCAGAATTCAAGCCCCATGACCAACAAAAACAACAAAAAGTCTCAGACCTTCCGGCCTGTGCTGGCTTCAAACTATGATCTTCAGATTGCAGCCTCCTGAATAGCTGAGATTACAGACATAAGCCTGGTACACAACTAAAAAAGAAATAATCATTCTTTTTTTTTTTTGCCAGTTCCAAGAATTGAACTGGTCTGGGTGCTGTCCCTGAGCTTGTTTTCCTCAAGGCCAGCACTCCACCACTGGAACCACAGCTCCACTTCCAGCTTTTTCTGTGATTTAATTGGAGATAAGAGTCTCATAGACTTTCCTGGCCCAGGGGACTTTGAACCATGATACTCAGATCTCAGCCTCCTGAGTAGATAGAACTAGTGCCTGGCTGAAATAATCATTCTTATCATGAACAGAATGTAGGCTTTTAAAATCAAAAGCCATGCTTGTCCTTATTAGTCCTGTTTTTTCTTCCTTTGCTTAACAGCTTGTGTGGTATGGGGTATAAAAAAAAATTTATGCCAGGCGCCAGTGGCTCACGCCTGTAAGATCATGGTTCAAAGCCAGCCCAGACAGGAAAGATCATGAGACTCTTATCTCCAATTAACCACCAGAAAACTGGAAGTGGCTGTGGCTCAGGTGGTAGAGTGCTCGCCTTGAGCTGAAATGCTGAGACAGCTCCCAGAACCAGAGTTCAAGCCCCACGACCGTCAAAAAAAAAAAAAAAGATTTACAAAAGCTTTGTATTACTTTTCTCTGCAAGAGGTTGCTTTAAAATTCATGAGTTTTCTAAGATATTTAAACAGCAAATAAGTTAAAGGAAACTGCAGGGAAAGGCAGAATGTCTAAATGATATTGTATGTGCTGGTTAAAATTTATACTGTAATGTTATGTGCATTTAAAAACATATCACATACATCTTGTCTTTCAGGGGATCTTGAAGGAAAAGTGAAGTGGCTTGACAATTTCCAAAAATTTAGACATCTACAGGAAATTATAGTGTGGCCTCCTCTCTGGGATAGAGATAAAAGATTTTTCATTCCAGAGGTACAAAAAGGATCAGTTATGTCCCTTTCTGGAAGGCTAACATTTAAGTGGACTGTCTTAGTCCCCAGCTATCCACTTGAGGAACAACTCTAGTTTTATGAGCAAGGGGTAGTTTTGCCTTTGTCTATATGGCATTATTTCTATGTGGAGAGAGAGAATGACATCACTGTACTATTCTGGAGACAGTCTCTCTGAGAGGTTTTCCTACTCTTTTTCATACCCAGTGTTCATCCAGGGGCATTCCTAAATGTCCCCACTTTCTAGATGAGTTAATACCCTCAGGTCCTTGAATGTGCTCTTTTTATCAGTAATATCTCTCTTATTTTCTCCTTTGTTTTGCAAGTGTTTGAAACACATTTTTAAAGAACACATGGCAGAAAACATCTTGTCACCAACCAACAGACACCTTCTCTATGAAGGAAAATTAACTCTTGCAGGTAAATAAATGATTCTCATAAAATCCCAACATCTTTGCTCATTTATAACTTGTTCAACTGCTATTAGTTGAAGGGCCAGGAAATCATCAGGATGAAGGAAGCTGTGAATAAGAGCTCCAGCTTGACCAAAGACTTCACAGTGGAACTAGCTATGTTTTATCTGAAAAGTAAGATTGCTGTATGTAGCTCATAAAATCATTGTTAAAACAAAACAGCTTACATAAAGTCTGGTATACAGTAAACTCTGGGTCAAACCTAGCAATCATCACCATTATCATCATTTTACTCCTGTAGAGAGATAAACAATCAAATTTCCAAGTGTTTACTGAGAACTCATTACATAGCACACATGTTTCAGGTGCCACTGAAACACAAAATACTCTGTATACTCCATTCTCTCTGGTTGGGAGGCTCTATCCTAATTGTAAACCTAAAGTTTAAGTTCAGATTAGTCTTTAGGCTGAAATGCCAGCACAGTCTTTATGCAACACAAGGGTCTGGGGTGAACTTTGAGAAATAGGAAAGATGAGGTTGATGAAAGACAAGGCAGATAATGAAGACAGTAGAAGGGGCTAGGAGATTGAAGCCACCTGGGAGAATAGGCTCCAGGTAGAGTGAACAGGAGGGAAAACTCCTGCAGTTAACTGCCTGTTCTGCCTGTCACAGAGGTCTTCCCTCTTCCACCTCCTCTTTTTGTTGTAAGGAATAAATGGCCCAATAGAGAGCACCTAAAAGAAGAATGGATATAATAGTATAATCTGAATGTGGCCTGGCCAGAATACATTTTGTAATCATCCCATTCATTCATTCCTACACAAAATCTTGTTGTTAACAACTGTGTATAAGGCCCAAAGGAGATGCCTGCTGTTGATAGCAGAGATCCTGTGAGAAGAATACACAGGAGTCAAATTGCTTACTCTTAACGTTTATTGACTATCTGCTGTATTTCAGAGACAGCACAGGCAACTGTGAAGCAAGAAAGGCAGATAGGTCAGTGTTTTAGATCAAAGGGAATCTAATGAGATATACAGAAAAGTTATGTTTACCTCTGTGTGTTTTATGTATGGAATCTGAGCTTATGGGGCATTTTATATCATGCTCAAAATCATCATGCAGGTAAACAGCAGAGTCTTGGCTCAAGCCAGACCATACTGACCTGAGAGCCTTCTAGAAGCACCAAAACAAACAGCAGGACTCAGCCAGGAAAAGTGGGCAAAAAAATAAAATCACTAAACTCCTTTATTTCTATTTTTATTTTATTGGTGATGCACGTCAAACTCAAGATTTGCCTTTCCTCTACCACTGTGCTACTCATCTAGCACCAGTCACTGAGTTCATGAAAGGGATGTAAGGCCTAAAAACATGTTTACTTAAGAATTACTAAGAAGCAATGTGAAAAAAATGGCAGAGAGGAAATGAAACCAGAATGACTAGGCAGGAAGTCTAGGATGAAGCAGGGGAGGTAAGAATAATCTGTGCCTGTGGTACTCAGCCATTTTTAACCTTGTAGATAGCCAAACCTCCCACTTCCTTTTACTTATTTTTTGCCATACAGCTTGTAGGAATAAAATCACAAAGGAATAACTTCTAGAATAATATAAATAAATACAAATAGGGCAGACTACAAAAATGATTGGATTTTCCTACATTTGCTTTTTAAGTAATTGTCACAACCTCTTCAGAGCAAACTATCTTTTCCTCTGAAATCACTGAAATGTATACATTTCCTTTTCTACTTACTAAATAGTAAACTACAGTAACATTGATTTCTCTCCTATTGCTCCCCTCTTTAAGAAAATTAGAAAAGTAGGTGGGCGCTGGTGGCTCACACTTGTAATCCTAGCTACTCAGGAGGCTGAGACCTAGCCAGGCAGGAAAGTCTGTGAGACTCTTATCTCCAATTAACCACCAGAATACCAGAAGTGGCACTGTGGCTCAAGTGGTAGAGTGCTTGCTTTGAGCTGAAGAGCTCAGGGACAGCCCCCAGGCCCAGAGTTCAAGCCCCACAACTGACAATAACAACAAAAGAAAGAAAGAAAAAGAGAAGTAGGAAAGTCTATTTGCCTTAAATAACTATTAAAAGTGACACAAGAAAATTTGTAAACACAATGCTTCATGCAAAACATCTAAACATTTATGGAAACAATATGAAACATAAGAAATAACTATTTTAATGGCTTTTAGTCAATTAGCACTGCCCAAAATGTCATCAGATGAGTATTCCAAACAGACACTCTCATAGACAGAAGACTGGATATCTCTAATTAAGGTGCTGGCCATTTGGTCCTGGTAGTTCTTACTGAGGTCTGTCACCCTGGCTTGCAGGTGACTTTCTAGTGTCCTAAAAAGGAAGAAAAAGGGATCACTGACAACTCCTCTCAAGAAGACACTAATCCTATTATATCAACAACTTCCCTACTTACAATATACTTATTTGAACTATAATTATTTGCCACAATTTCTTCTTTCATCCAAATACAGGCACATGTGGGTTAGAAGTTAAACATAGGAACAGGGGAGGACATAGTTCAGTGCATAAAAACGACAACATGACTTTTTTAAATATGCATTGTTTTCAAAGGTCATCAACAGGGATGAGTGAAGGGGCCAAAATTCTGCAGGTTTAATTCACTGATGGATTTGCCTTTGGCTTAGTTGAAACCATTACAAATACTACTCAAGTTACCTTCAATCCACCCAGGAATATAGCACAAATACATTATCTTTTAAATTGAAAGATGGGCCTGTGATCAAGTTTGTGCTTTGGGAAAAAATCAACTCTACATCTACAACAGGCAGCCCTTCTGACCCATCTTCCTGAAACTCCCTGAGCCACAAAACCATTCTGTTTTGTAAGGGATTCTTTGCTTATTTTTTTAAAGACTACTTATCATTTCCAGTCTACATTTTTATTTTGTCTATCTTTCCTCAGAAAGTACAAGATTCCTAGATGTTTATCTGTTTCTCTTTGATGATTTCCTCCTGCTTACAAAAACTAAGCGTAACAAAAAGGTAAAATGCTATTTCTAATGTTTCTAAATGAGTTTAAGCATATTTTTTCCTGTCAAAACTCTAGTGTTCTTCTATACCCAATTGAATCTCACAATCACACACTCTAAAAAAAGAGAATAAACAAATCATATTTCTCAAGTATGCCAAAGTAATTGTATGATTTTAGGTCAAGGTGTTCTTTAAAGCTAACTGCCTGACATATGTAGGCACTGGAACTCATGCTGGCCACAACAAGGGGAGCTGCCAGGGTCCAGTGAGGCTCCAGCCTGTGTGTACTGTGTAAAAAAGTGGGATCCATCACTCACTCTGGTTTGAAAACTCTCACCTTTCCTTAGAAATGATGACCTGGGGGCTGGAGGAGAGACAGAGCTTTGATCTTTCAGTGTTACTTGTACAAGAACTTCAGAAGCTGAACAAGCATGTAGCTGGCATCACAGATAAAATGAGTTAACTAGGGGCTACAATCACAAATCTCTGAAGAGAATAGGAACTCTTCATTACCATTATTACTGTTGTGGGTTGTCTTTTTTTTTTTTTTTTTTTTCCAGTACTAGAGATTGAACTCAAAGCCTAACACTTGCTAAGCAAGTGCTCTACCAGTTAAACCAGGCCTTAAGGTCTTCTTGCTTTTAGGTTTTTTTTAAAGGGAGTCTCACATTTTTGAATCTCAAATTTTTGTCTGCATCCAGCCTCAGATCACTATTCTCCTACTATCACAGGTATATACCACCATTTCCCACTGTTGACAGAAATGTGGGTCTCATTAACTTTTGGCCTTGGCTGTTTTCAAACTCTGATCCTACCAATCTGATTTCTCAGTAGCTGGTATTATAAGCAGTAACCACCATGTCTGGCCTATTATAGTTGGTAGTAATAATGGTGAACCATGCCTCGTGCCTACTGTCTTCATTTTTATTACCCCTGAAGCTGTTGGGTGTGCTGGTCCACAAAAAGCTTTCTGTCAAATTTCCAATTTCACAGTCTGCTCCCTGAATGGTGGATGAAAGTAGTATCAAGAAGGGCAACTCCTCTAAGGTTCACAGATACCTAGCTCAGAGGTAGAACTACAATGTATATTAAAAGCATCAGATATCTGGTATTGTTTCTTCTACTCATTCCTTCACCAAAGGTCTAGTCTTACACAGATAATATCGTAAGTCTAGGTATTTCATGTCTTTTAATAAACTATGCCTCTAGAGAACTTGTTGCTTAGTTGAGCTAAATAATTTAAGAACCTTTGAGCAATAAAATAGATCCTCATTAATCAAACTATACATAGCTAGGTGATTGAGAAGGAAGTAGGTGTTGGAAAATACTGGAAAGTCATTATTTCAGAATTTTTATAACCTCCTATTTTAAGATATTTAGACTAACATGCCTCTAGAAGCCAACTTCAGAAAGTTTTTATTCCTTCAGAAACCTTGATGCCTGTATAGACTATTTTCATTTTAGAGTTGCACAAATCATAGCACAGGATTTATCATCTTGTAAGGTAACTTCTGGCTTCATGTTTCATAATTTGACTTCAAAATAAGGAATATTATGTGTTTACATTTCCTTTTGCTGCTGTGTTCAATGCACAGCACACAAATGCCATTACAGATTCTAGAACATAGAATCTACTTGCAGTTTTACATTAGAACCCACACATGGAGTTGACCAATATGAAGCTCCCTTTATCATTCTCCTTTTTTTTTTTTTTTTGTTGGTTGTGGGGCCTGAACTCTGGGGCCAGGGCACTGTCCTCAACTCTTCAGCTCAAAGCTAGCCCTCTACCACTTGAGCCACAGCACCACTTCCGGCTTTTTCTGCCTATGTAGTGCTGAGGAATAGAACACAGGGCCTCATGCATGCAAGGCAAGCACTCTATCACTGAGCCACCATCCCAGCCCTCATTCTCTAAATTTAACACTAGGTATTAAAATATTGAAAATGAAAATCTTCCCAGTGATATGATTAAAATAGTTACCATAGTTGGACACTGGTGGCTCATGTCTGTTGTCTTAGCTACAAGGATGGCTAAAACCATGAGGATAGTGTCCTGAGGTCAACCAGAGTATATACATGGGATATTTTCTCATCCTATAACTAAGTACAGTGACACACACATGCCATGCTAGTTATGTGGGAGACTGAGATTGGAAGATCCCAATTACAGACCAGTTCAGACAAAAAAGTCTGTGAGACTTCATCTCAACAGGAAGAATTTGTGTATCACTGTTGTCCCAGATAAGACAAGAAGCTTAAAATAGGTGGTTCAAGTGTTGTCCCAGACAGCCAAAAAGAAAAAAGGGTTGGACGTATAGCTCAGTAGTAGAGTATCTGCCCAATAAACCCAAGGACTTGAATTCAAACCCCAGCACAACCAAAAAAGGATAATTTAACCCAATTATAGATGCCAATCATCATGTATTTAGGTAATTAAACATGGAGATCAGAAGCACCTTACTTTAAATCACCATGCTTTGAGAACAATTATTTTTGAGATCTAGAAAGCACAGTAAGCCTGATGTCAGCAGGCTTACTTCTAAGAATGTTTGCTTAAGAATGAATCAATATTTGCTTCTTATACCTTATACTGTTTCCTCTTTAATTTCAGAAACTTGGGGGCACAGACTTTGGTTTGATATGCCCTTCACTTACTCCAGAGCTGCAAACTGTTATAAAAGAGGGTGGTTCATGCATGGTACTCGATCAGCCCATTCCACTAGATAGACTAGTAATCAAGGGCATTGATCCACTTCATGTATCAGGTATGTGCCTCTCCCATCATTCAGCTCCTCTGTTTGTCATCACAGTTTTATGTTGGCATTTTTGGTAACAGGACATGAACCATAAGTCTTCATAAAAGACAAGACTGTATTCCTATGTGGTGTACAGAAGTCATTAAGAGTCTAGCTTCCTGAATTGAGGAAGACTCTTCACTCCCAGCAGGAAAGATGAAGCAGCCTAGATAACGGGCCAGTTTAGTTCCAGTAAGAGCTATACTTTTGGTAAAATCTGCTATTACTGAATTACTGAATTACTTTGAGTTTTTCTCCTCAGCTCCTTCTCTAAATGCAATGCACACATAGCTTTCCAAAACACTATACTTTTATCACTTCTAATTTGTAATTTACATGTGTGTTTTTTTTTAAAGTGTCTTTATTGTTCCTCTGATCTGAATTTTGACAGTTCAAATATAAAGTATGAGGCAGAGGAGCTATAGAGTGAACAAGAGTAAAAGGGGACAAAGAAAGACTGGGTATGAGAGACACAAACACATCCTTTTAAACTATGCACTTCTAGTTCCTAGTTCCTCATTTGCAAGTGGGAACTAGTGGACTTATGGAAATTCATAGCATAGGGCCAGTACACAGAAAAATGTATAAAAACAATGTTATTATAGTAGAAAATCAGGGGTGAGGGGGAAGAGCTTTTCCCAGCCATTCTTATTGTATTATGACTATTCTCTTCCTTGCTGTACTTTGCAGGCCCAGCCATAACAAGGCCTTATACCTATATTATAATCCTAATGATGCATTCTGACTGGAATTTCAGTTTTAAATTTTTGAGGATAATACATTCCAAATAGTAACCAAGAACAACAACAGGATCTCTGAAGCCTCGTTTACTGTAGGAAATGTATAAGGAGGGAAAAAATCAGGGAGTAAAAGAAACATAGTAAAATAATTTTTCCAGAAAGTCATTTAAGTAGGTTTCATCCTAGACAAACAAGACAGGATTTTATGACCCAACTCTAGCAGACTTTGCTGTAATAGAATTTAGGGCAAGTAAGGTTTAGATGAGTGAGAGTAATCTATCATACTTGAATCATTCATACAATTAGGCAAACAAAAGTCTTGCATTCACTTGACATGATGCAAACCTGGTTAATCAAATTCACAAATTTCACCAATAACAATGACAGTGAAGTAGGAGAAATAATCCTTTGCTGCCTTAGGCAAGAGGCCTAACGGTTTTGCTACAACCAGGAGACAGCCCTGATTTGTTTCTAAACATTAGCAAACAGAAAGCCACAGAATTTTGTTCCTTGTGTTTGACTAATAATTCAAGGAACAGGCTTCCATTTACAGATCTCTATGTTTTTTGTTTTTTATTTTTTTAAAGAAGCAATCAGGGCTGGGAAGATGGCTCAGTGGTAGAGCGTTTGCCTTGCATGCATGAGGCCCTGGGTTCAATTCCTCAAGCAACACATAAGCAAAAAGAAAAAAGCCGGAAGTGGCGCTGCAGCTCAAGTGGTAGAGTGCTAGACTTGAGCTGAAGAGCTGAGGGACAGCGCCCAGGCCCAGAATTCAGGCCCCACGACTTGACACCCCCCCCCCAAAAAAAAAAGAAGGAATCTGCTCTTCTAGTATATTCTGCCATTTCTTTGAGACCAGATAGAAAATAACCAAACAGATTATTTCTTTGGCAGACAAAAAAACTATGTGTTTCTTTTTGTTTTGCTTTGTTTCACACTCAATAGATGTTATTTGAATCCATTTTTTTAAACTTTTCTTGGACTGCTGTGAAGATTTCAGGTGATTTTATACTTTAACCACATCTTAAATTTATTATAACACTTGTGATATAACTGCTATTTAAATATAATAGCAAACAATTAGAAAGAGGTGATTACCAATAGCAAATAATTCTATCATTTTTCTACATTTTCATTATCTACATTTTAACAGACATACACAGAACCCACTCTGTATGGATTCTCATTGTGTGAGAAGTCTACTATTCCCAACCTAAGCTTCAGGTGCATTTTCTCCCTCCACTGACATCATTAGCTAAGGAAGACAGGCTTTTCACACTAAATGAGCTGTTTCAACACAGTACTGGAATCTTAGCTTTTGAATCTGAACTTTTTCTTGGTATCTACATAAAACTCTTACCTTCATTAAAACAAAAAGAAAAAATAAAATGAAAGACAAACCCTAGGTTTTTATTCTAGAAAAATGTTTGGATTTCATATAAAGTGATCTGACTTTCTGTCTCTGTAATATTGTTTTTCTAGTCTTTGGCCTGAGACATGCTTTTCTTATACAACATGAAAACAGATATCAACAGTGTATAGCAGCATTCTTATTACAAGCCCAAACGGAACATATCAAAGTATGTATCTTAATTTTGTAGGTATTTAGTTCTTCAGAGATTCTCTAGGCTCCTAAGAGATTCCAACCCTCCTAAGTAGTTGCCAACTACAAAGTTTTGCATACTTTCTAAGCAGCTTCTGAAAGAGGAGAGGAAGGGAAAGAGACATCTAGCCCATTTCCTGCTACAAAGCTGGTTATTGAAAACTTCCTTAAACTTGCTGACTTTACACAGCCTCTCATTTGTTTCCTGCTTCAGAAAGTCAAGTGCTACCTCTCTGCAGTTTCTATAGGAAAAAAAGGAGAAATTGCTTTGGATTTCATAATTAACTTTAAGGTGCCACAATTTCCAGAATGTTAACAGCTTCAAGAAAAGTGCAATGCAATAATGAGCCAGGTCAAATCGGCTCTTCAGTCTTTGAAAAGATGTCATTATTTTTACAATTATGGAGAAAAGCAGCTGCCTAACCCTGTTTCTCTATCTCAGAAGTTTCTATTTTTGTCTTTCCTCTGGTAGTCTTCAATCATAGCAACAATATAGCTAGACAAAAAGGCAATTATTAATTGCATTATCAGCAATACTGCATTATTGTTCTTGGTTTTACTTTATGTTTTGAGATAGGGTCTTTCTATGTATTGTAGGCCAGTCTTGAACTTGCTATCTTTCTGCCTCAGGGTCCTAAGGGGTAGGATTATAAGCATGTGTTAACAAACCCTCCTGTATTATTCTTAACAACTCAGTTTCCTGAGTCACCTCCCTCAGTGTGCTTTTCAAATTACATCACTGACTAAAAACTTTGTTTCTTACTGTGAACTCAAAAATTCAACTTCCAAATTATTTAATTCTAAATTAGAAAAATAAGTTGTGAGAATATAGTTTGAAAGTGGATTTTTTATAGTGAATCTTTAATTATATTTTTATCTTTAAGTAGTTGTACAAGTTACCATTCAATAAATCAGTTTATGAATACAATGCATTTTGACCAACAGCATTCTCCCTGTCCTTCCTTACCCAATCCCTCCCCTCAATTTTCTTAATTTCATAGGATATTCATTGAATATTATGACCGAATTCAAATTTTTTGAGCTCTCATTAGGAAACTACTGAGGACCTTGATTGACTAGGACTGTTTAACCAACTTGTGCAGCATATTCATTTAATCCATTTGCATTTCTCTGGATGATTGGGGTATTTATATTCGTTATAAGAAAAAGGAAAACATATGCAAATTTTTTGTTAGTCTCCAATTTAATAACCAAGTCAATAAAGTATCATGGAAAATAGTAACCCAAATATGTAAAAAAAATCAATTCAAAATTCTAATTTGCATTTATATACGGATTTTTCTTCTTTTTTCAACAGAAAACATGGATAACCCAAATAGCAACAGCCATCTCTGGCTTCACCAAGAGTCAGAAAACCAAGAAAAAATCTTTATTCACATTATCTGCAGAATCCTCTGAAATTTAGGCACCTAAACTAAGTGGTATGATTTTTTAGAGGTTAGGACTTAAGGTATTCTTTCACATGAACTTTCCTAACACTTACCTTGTGATGAACTGGAAGGAAATATGCATTTGGAAGGTATTCTAGAATTTGAGAATTTCAGCCAGAAAATCCAAATTTGAACTCTAGGGAACTTGTTGTTAAATACACATTGATATCCAGACTATTCTCAATGTTTCAGTTGGATCTGTAAAAGACACAAGAAGAATGGTGCTAATATAACTTATAAAGGATGAATGATGAGATAAATGGAGCATCAGAAAGAAGACAATGCCCACTGTGTCTGTCCAATATAAATTCTAACATCTTACTCAATATATCTATAAAATAATTAAAATAATTTTCTTACTGCTTATAAATCAATCTGACTGCTTTACAGTCCTACCTCAAACACAATGATAATTTTGATGTACGTTTGACTGCCCTTTTAATATGTTAAACAATAAGTAAGGTCTATATTCTAATAGATTTTAAGTTCTTATTCTCCAGCAATGTTTTTATATGCAATATAGTTGTAATATTCTAACTTCAAAGTAGAAAACCTCAAAGACTAAATTACATGAAGAAAGAAAAACTAATATTTGATCCATATTTGCTGCTTAACACTTTTACATGGGAGATGATTAAAGAAATTGAGTATTTTTTGTATAGTACTGGGTTTTGAACTCAGGGTCTTGTGCTTTCTAGGCAATCATTCAACAGCTTGAGCTATGCCCCATAGCCCTTAACTTCATTTTTCAAATGATAATATTTATAAAAATATGCATATTGGGTTTGAGGGGTGTGTGTGTGTATATGTGTGTGGGTGCAGAGCTCACTTAACATGGTAAACTTAATATTTACTTAATGTGGTACACGTGTGTATGTGTGTGTGTGTGTGTGTGTGTGTGTGTGTGTGTGAGAGAGAGAGAGAGAGAGAGAGAGAGAGAGAAAGAGAGAATTAGGGATTGAACCCAGGAACAAGTATTCTATTGCTGATCTATACCCTCAGTGATACTATTTACTATTAATAGCACATAAAGAATCATTAAGACATATCAAATAGGAGCCCATAAACTTCAATTTCAGTACGGTGCCTTTTGTAATTCTCAAAGGACAAGAAACAAACTTATCAAATCTGGCTGTAAACCAAATTTGCAAGAACCATTAGCTGTTGTTGTTTCATTAAGAAACAGGGTAAGTAGAGATGATACATTTGAGGGAGTTGGGTGGATGTAATTCTTTGAGAAGTTCATAAATATCACCAACAAGCACACGGAAATACTGAAAGGCTGTTGTGCAAGGGCCAGGTGCTATTAGGAAAGTCAGGTCTCTTTAAAGTCAGGTCAGACATTTACTATAAGCGAGAAAATACAAGGAAAATCTGGAAAGCAGAAACTATTTTTAAGAGAAGAGGGAAAAAGGCAGAGGAGAGCAGTCTTCAAGAAGTTCTTAGGGAAGGTATCTACATGTGATTGAAGGAAAATATGTCCAAGAGAAGGCAAGAGATTTGTGTAAGGTAAGATTTATGAAGAAATAACTGGCTAAAATAATTACTTTTATGAAAAAGAATCATATTTTAAGGATTTTTATCTATAAAGTAGAAAGAAAATGGAATTAGGGCTAGATGATACACACATACATACACACATACACACAATATATATCATAGAGATACATGACACATACACATTCTCTCTCTATAGAGAACTTTTCTTTGAAGTTCATTAAAAGGAAAGACTAAATTAACATAAAAGATATAAAATAGTTCAAGAACATGCCACATATAAAATCTTGAATTTTGTCTCACAAAATAACACCTGATATAATACTACATGCATGAGGATGTACACACATTAAACTCTTTAGAGAGAAGTACTTTAGAATAAAATGCGGGTTGGGGGGAAGTCTGGTAAGCAGCCAGGTACTGGTGGCTCACGCCTGTAATCCTAGCTACTTAGGAGACTAAGATGTGAGGATCATGGTTCAAAGCCAGCACAGGCAGGAAAGTCCATGAGACTTTGATCTCCAATAAACCACCAGAAAGCCAGAAGCAGCACTGGAATGCACACACACACACACACACACACACACACACACACACACACACACACGGCAAAATCAATTGCATATTGAGCCTTGAACACACACACACACACACACACACACACACACACACACACACACGGCAAAATCAATTGCATATTGAGCCTTGAAAAAAAGTACTGTTAAGCAAGGTGCAGTGGTAGATGCCTCTAATTCTAGCTAGTAGGGAGGTGGAAGTAGGAAGATGGCAGTGTAAGGTGAGCCCTTGGCAAAAAAGTCAAGAGATGGGCTGGGAAGGTGGCTCAGTGGTAGAGCGCTTGCCTTGCATGCATGAGGCCCTGGGTTCGATTCCTCAGCACCACATAAGCAAAAAAGAAAATAGCCAGAAGTGGCGCTGTGGCTCAAGTGGTAGAGTGCTAGCCTTGAGTTGAAGAGCTGAGGGACAGTGCCCAGGCCCAGAGTGTAAGCCCCTCAACCAGACCCAAAAATAAATAAATAAATAAAATCAAGAGATCCTATCTGAAAAATAAACTAAACAACAAAACTGGTGGCATAGCTTAAGTGCTTGCCATTAAAGCTCTGAGTTAAAATCTTCCTCCTCCCAATGTATCTTTATATGGTGGCACACATGCATGTAACCCTAGCACTTGCAAGGGAAGGACAGAGGATCAAGAGTTGAAGGCTGCCTGAGATACCTATCAAGTTCCAGGCAGCCTGGAATATTTAAAAAGGCTGTGTCTCAAAGATAACAACAAAAAAGTATCTTTAAATGGTCCATCTGGGATTAATTTTATATTTTGTCATTTTTAGTTTTGTTAATTCCCCCACAATATTTAGTGAAAAGGAGCTGTCCTGAGCAAATTGTTACAAATAATTTCTCTTTAACGAGTCCTGATGGGGAATATGCCAGTGATCTCAGTACTTTGGAATCTGAGTCAGGAAGATCACAAGTTTAAGGCCAATTTGAGCCACAGAGCAAAGCCCTAAAAAACAACTTCTTTTTTTAGATCAGGAAGTTAATTGCTATCTTAACAATTAAAACACAACTACTCTCTAAATCTAGGTGCAAAGTCTATATTCTGTAAATTAATTAGTACAAAATGGTTAATATTTTCTCTTCTCCTCAGCCCTTTCCCCGCACCCCGTCCGTTGTCAAAATTTTTTTGTGCCATTCCTGGGCCTCTTGCTATTGCTGACTCTTTTGCTCAAGGCTAGTGGTCTACCACTTGAGCTACAGCTCCATTTGTGGCTTTTTGGTGGTTAAATGGAGATAAGAGTCTCATGGTCTTTCTTTCCCAGGGCTAGCTTCAAACCATGATTCTCAGATCTCAATCTCCTGAGAAGCTAGAATTATAGACATGAGCCACTGGAACCCAGTTTTCTCTCTCTTTTTAAATAGACAAAATAATTTATAGTCATAGAATAACATCTACTACAAAGAAGTGTTTTTAATATCATCTTTAACATATTATAAAAACAATTCAATAAGGATCCTTCCATTTTTTACACAGATTTAAATGCTGTCTGGTAATTAATTCATCAGTTATATATATAATCAACAGCCTTCTAAACACTGAGGTTAGAAATTACAGTATTTACTGAGCCAAACTCACAAAATAAGGCACAACTACATGATCACAAGTAATAAACACAATACAAATTATGAAGGCAAAACTAAATGAGAAAATATTCATGCAAGAGTATATACAGAGCTATGAATATATGATCCAGTTCAAGGAAAGATAGAATGTCATACACACAACTGGTTCATTTTACAATAAGTTCATTACTTCTACACAGAAAAATCTTAGTGATTCCCAATTCTATTTTATACATTTTTACTTAGCTTTTATAAGTTTATGCACAACATTTACATCTGCAACAGTAACAAATTGATAGTTAAAATTCAGGCAAAGGGCAATTAAGACACGGTAATTACAGATTATCATTCATCAAGCTCCTGTCTAGAAATAATACTAAACTGATGGCACATTAAAATCTTACGGATCAAATTATCCATGGTTTTTACTGCCAAAGTGCATTTAACAACAACAACAAAAAAAGACTGCTATAGTCAAACAGGTCATGAATATCAAAATATATGATCATAGTTTGCTTTCCACTTAAAAGCTACACATTTTTTATGCTAATTCAAAGTTTAAAAAGTAGCTTTAAAGATCTTAAAACTATATAAAATAATCATAAAGACTTTTTAAGAGATGGGAAAATAAATTTGGCAGTTACTATTTAACATTACTGTAATGAAATTATTAAACACTAATTCCACTTTCAGAGGTAGTTGAACAAAATATTATTTGTACACTGCATTGAGGTTTTTGTGTTTGTTTCCCTCTTTTTTTCAAAAAGGAACTAATTCTATACCAGTAGCTTTGCCTTCTTTCTATTAAACACAAATCCACCAAGACCTGATTTTAACTAACGTTTCTGTGCTAACAATTGATGCCAATATGTTTTCAATTATAGCCAAATGTCGGTCTCCAGGACAAAACAATAGTACCAGCAAATAACTAAAAGAACCAAAAAGAACTCAAAAGAGGATTTTTTAAGTAAAAAGATCAAAAAAACTAATTTTATTCCCCAAATAATTAAATCAGAGTTAACAGCAAAAGATGTTTGGTTTCATGAGTACTATCAGCATAGTAACCTATGATAAATAAATACTTTGAAAGCTATGAAAACAAAAAAATTTACCTAAACATACAAGGTTATACTGGTTTTCCTCACACCGTGTGTGTGTGTGTGTGTGTGTGTGTGTGTGTGTGTGTGTGTGTGTACAAGGTTATACTGGTTTTCCTCACACCATGTGTGTGTGTGTGTGTGTGTGTGTGTGTGTGTGTGTGTGTGTGAATGTTGAGAAGAGTGGGGTTGGAACCAGAAGGTTTGGTGCTATGAATATCCGTGTTTTCCCAACACACTTAGGTTATTTATGTGCAAAAGTATGGAATTAAAATATTTGAAAGGACTTACAAGTATATAAAATGCATAAATAGTTCAGTTTATATTAGATAACTTATTTTTAATAGTGCCATTGCATTTCATCTTTATATATGATCAAGGGTATATTGTTTGTCTAAGTTTATGGACTTGAGAGCTACTGACAACACAGTTTACCTAAATTGTTTTAATAAACAACATCTCTCCATGTCTTTTTAAAAATATGCTTTATGTATGGCATAAACATATAATTTCCTTTCAGAATGATATTTAGAAGTATATTTAATAATTTATTGTAAATAAAATACTGTTATCCTCTGCTATTGTTATTAAATAAACACACTAAATGCGTGTGTAATTTTACGTTTTTCCTTCAGGAAGATAATATACGAGTGTTAATTTTCCAAACTCTTGAATTAATATGACTGAAAAAAATTAAGTTTAGTTCCATTATTCAGCTTACAAATTATCCTTAAGGTGCTTAATAATGCTGTTTGTTTTTATTGCAAATTTGGGATTCCTAAAGTGTATTTCTTTTAGGTGATACTGTTTATTAGTTGTTAAAGGTAATTTCACAGTTGGTTTTTTTTTTTCTCAAAGTTAAGATTTCCCAGCTAACATGGAACTGTAGCTTAGAAACATTTTGAATCAATTTTATAATTTCAAAATTCTTCCCTATTAAGAAGAAAATATAACTTAGAATATCTAATGTTTTCTTACCATTTTATGTTTTGTTTTCATAGGTAAGAGTATAAGATTATCAGTTAGTAGCTTTAAAGTAAAAAATAGCAAAACAATTACAAGGAAGCTGAGCTATGCGTGTGAAGGTTAAATCAAGAAAAAAGTAGTGCCTGTTGCTGGAGGCTCACACCTATAACCCTAGAGGCTAAAATCAGAGAATCACGATGTGATTCCAAAGTTTGGACCTAGCCTAGCCAGACAAATACAAGAGACTTTAACCCTCAAATAACTAGCAAAAAG
The DNA here is from genome assembly GCF_019054845.1 of Dipodomys spectabilis. Classification (NCBI taxonomy): domain Eukaryota; kingdom Metazoa; phylum Chordata; class Mammalia; order Rodentia; family Heteromyidae; genus Dipodomys; species Dipodomys spectabilis. The sequence goes on from NW_024870840.1 coordinate 6,278,593, forward strand.
CCAGAGTGGAAGTGTGGCTCAAGTGATAGAGCGCCAGCCATGAGTGAAAAAACCTGTTATTTTGAGGCCCTGAGCTCAAGACCCAGTCTCAGAAACAACAAACCAACAAACAAAAGTAAATGTACAAAAACAAACATTCCTAAAGATGTTGAGAAGTCAAAATAAGAGTATAATGTGAAGGATAATCTCAGAAGACTTTCCATTAATAAGAAAATGACAATAGGACCATTATACAATTTCTTTTATCCTTCAACTAAGGTGGGAAGTTTTATAAGATTTTTGAAGAAAGTATATGGAAATTTACAAATAAAATTGGAAAAAAAAAAAGAATTAACCCTAATCTCTGACATATAATCCAAGTGTTACAATAAAGTAAGCAAATTGATTTTACAGAGGCTTTCACAGCATCTACTTAAGAATTTAGTCATTACTATTAAAACAAAAGCCATGTTTGAATCCATGGGGAATATACATTTTAACATAAACTGTATTTAGAATACCCAAGGAATAAATTTATGTAACTAAGCCAGAGACCTATATATTAGAGAAATGAATAGTGAGAATTACAGTCCTGCGCATGACTCTACAAAGAAAAGACTTAATGCAATTAATGTGCTATTGTGCAACAAAACAGCAACAAATGATAACAACAACCACATACATTTTTATAGATGGAAAAAGAAGAAAGTTATGGATTGAATTAATCACTGGTGAACAATGAAATTATATTTAAAAAAATACATTGCTATTTTCTGTCCAAAGTTTATTTACATTTCATTGGTTAATTCTGAACTTGGCATGAAAGCTGTCCGAAAGAATAAATGGAAAAAAATAACAAAAGATAAACTCAAGTCTCACAAAAATAGAAGAGTTGTACTTGATATTGATAACATTCCAAAATATACTAATTCTAATTTGGTCTAGTATATAACCAGAGTCCAAATCAAAGAGTAGTCCAAGACTGTTTTGAAACACATTTATTAAAAATCTAATGTTAGTGTAATAATACTCTGAAGTTCTGATATCCCATTATCCTTGCAAGTCATTGAAACATGCATCACAGACACGAACAGGCTTCTTGGAAGAAGGAGTTAAGGCATTTTTGGCTGAACACTCAGCACAGAAGATATTTCCACACTGCCGGCAGTGATGCTGTAAATACAAAAATTAACATTCTCAAGCACAAAACTATACCAAAAGTATTATAAAACTACATGAATATCTCAAACTACACTGTCAATGCTAACTTTCCAGTGATTACTTTGGTATTTAATTTCATTATGTTACTTTAATTTTTGTTATAGTAAATCAAACACTTCACATTTGCCAAATACTCTTAAATATTTCATGTAGTTTTTAGCATGAAATTTACCAAACAGTTTAGAAGGCCTTTTAAAAGTATAAAACACACTATTAAATACAAAATCTATTCCAATTTGAAAAGTTTCAGGAATAAAGTCTTCAATTGGAATTTATAAACATGATAGTATTACTTAGAATACATTTTCTACCTGTTTTTCCTTATTTTCTGCTAGCTCAGAAAATGAATATTCCAGAGACCAATTCATTAAGGAAATAGCTAGAAGTAAAACTAAAATTCAAACACAAAATGCTATCCAGAAACTACACTGTATGATGTTTAACTATCAATTATTTATTTATTTATTTATTTATTTATTTATTTTGGCCAGTTCTGTTGAACTCGAGGCCTAGGCACTGTCACTGAGCCTCTCTGTGCTCAAGCCTAGCACTCTACCACTTGAGTCACAGCGCCACTTCCAGCTTTTACTGTTTATATGGTACTGAGGAATTGAACCTAGGGCTTGATACATGCTAAGCAAGCATTCTATCACTAAGCCACAATCCCAGACCTACCTACCAATTTTATCAATAAATAGAAAAAAATTAATCTTTCAAGTGCAGAATGATTTTTATAGTTAAAATAAAACCAACTAAATCCATAACCACAGCTCTCTGAACAAAATCATTACCCGTCTCACAGTGACCGAGAAGCCTTTCCCACAGGCCATGCAGTTTTGTACTTCATTGTCCTCAGCCCACTTTCTGTTCAATGCTTGGGTATGTTTGATCTATTAAAAAAGTTTTAATATATTATTCACATTTTAAAGAATGACACGCTAATCCTAATTCATATCAGATATTTACAAAATTTTGACTATGCAACATGGAATAAAACTTTATAAGTCAGGAATACTTTGATCAACTTTTGTTTTTCAAAAACAGATATAAATCTGAAATGTCTAAAAAAAATTAGTCCTCAGGGCAATGGTAATTTTGACCCTTTGGTGATTTCCCATCCACTCAAAGCTTAATGATCAATCCTTTCTTAGGATTCTGAGTGCACAACAAGATCATTTCTTTAATATAATAACATCTATTTCTTAGTATTCCTGAATTTTATAATTCTTTTCCTATAATGAAAATTCATGAATGGCATGGTTCTCAAATTAATCCTTAAGATATCTGAATCGTTCTTCATGTCTTTTTTATTTAAATACCATAAAACCTATAATCCAGACAGTAGCTATCTGAAAGTAATTATTAAACATGAGTTTTTGTTGTTGTTGATTCTGTTGTATTTCTTTTGTGGTGCTGGGGGTGGAACTCAAGGCTTTGAATATGCTGAGCAAAAAACTTTACCACTTAGCTATACTCTTAACCCTAGAGGTCTCTACTAAAAGATGAAAAACAGAATTTTCACTAAGAGGTCAATTCTAGGCTATGGAACTATCTTATATCACGGTAGCTTACCTGGAGGGACTGGTTTTCTCTGCCAAGCTCCTGGACAGCAGCAGTTGTATTGTCCAGCTTTCTTTGCAATTCTAGTACTTTGGTTTGAAGCTTTTCAATTTCACCTTCTCCTTTAAGACACCTGGAATAGATTGCAAAAGTAATTTTTTCCATCATTAAAAACCCTGTAGAAAAAAGTAACTAACTACTTTAATAATTTTAAATAATCATTAATTTCAAATATCTAATTGGTTTATGGGTTAATTTTTAAATGGCTACTTACATACCTTCAGGAGCTACACAATTTTCTCAATTCTTCCTCTATTTTAAAACTGTGGAATATGACAATCTTTTTTTATCATTTACAAAAGGTATAAACTAATTTTCCTAGGCATCAATCACCTTTCCAGTAGTGCTCTTCTTTCATCTTGATTATTCTGAACCGTTGCTTCTAGGACTGCTATTTCACCCCGTAAATCATCCGTTTGTTTCTCAAGCTCACTAACTCTCCGTTGACTAGATTGCCACTCCTTCTTTACAGTGCCTAAGTTCTCATTTAATGCTGTGATCTGCATGGTAAGTTTAGCCTCATTTTCTTCATGTTTCTTCATTCCTACTTCTTTTTCTTTTATTTCAGAATGCTGAGGAAAAAAAAGAGTGGAGGTTATTACAAAAATAACAAAATAAATTTAAATTATTGAATTGAAAATAATGAAAATCCTGTTCGTTCAGTATAGTTTCCTCTTGAAAATATTGAAAATACTATTTCATCGTACACTAATCAAATTAATTCTGCAAACATCTGTGTGTCTTAACTTAGATGTACTCAAACACCATAATGTAGAAATGATGGTTAAGCAGCAAGCTTCTTATAAATTAAGGTAAGGTAACACAACTTGATATTCTTTTTTTCTTCCAGAACAAGGGAAGATATGCAGGGTTAACATAAAAAGTTCTCCAGAGCTGGTATTTCCAGCTTTCCATTGTCTTTCGATGCATCCTTCAGTTTCTACCCACCAAAAAACAATACAAGCTCTTCAAACTACTGTTTGAACAGTTAACTTATCTGAGAATATTTGGAGTCAGTTCAGTAAAGGAAGCCAGATGCTTCCCATTTGGCATGTCCATTATAGGGAAAGAAAAACCGACCCTGGTGACTTTAATTCTGAATAAAAGTTTCTGTTACTCTGTACCAGCATTCATTTTGACCAAAACAAATGAGTTTAACCTCATTAGCTTTCACACTATTTACCTCAATCTATATAATTATAAGTTTCTTTTGGCTTTGAAAGTTTTTTAAAATTATATTTTAATTTTTATTTCTATAATCCAGGATATAATTAAGGAATAAAATATTTCCAATTAGCCGGGCACTGGTGGCTCACGCGTGTAATCCTAGCTACTGAGGAGGCTGAGATCTGAGGATCACGATTCAAAGCCAGCCCAGGCAAGCAAAGCCCATGAGACTCTTATCTCCAATAAACCACTAGAAAACCAAAAGCGGTGCTGTGGCTCAAGTGGTAGGGCGCTTGCCTTGAGCCGAAGAGCTGAGGGATAGCATCCAAGCCCAGAGTTCAAAAAAAAAAAAAAAAAAATTTCCAATCACATCAGCTATTTAAGCAGACCAGATTCTATCTCTTTAAATATAAAATGTTTAAGAAAATGACAATCATAATTTCTAGATATAAAACTCCTTTCAATGGACTGATTTAAAGCCGGTGGTTCATGCCTATAATCCTAGCTACACAGAGGCTGAGATCTGAGGATCGAGGTTCAAAGCCAGCCCAGGCAGGAAAGTCCGTGAGACTCTTATCTCCAATAAACCATTTAGAAAACCAGAAGTGGCACTGTGGCTCAAGAGGTAGAGCGCTCGCCTTGAGCTAAAGAGCACAGGGACAGCGCACAAGCCCAGAGTTCAAGCCCCACGACCCCAAGGAAAAAAAAAAAAAAAAGTGTAAGTTACAGCATAACTACTCACTGACCAGTTTAGCTTCTTTCTCAAAAAATTCTTTCTTCAACTCATCTTCTTCCCTTTTCACCTGCTCTTTTAGCATTTGCTGGGTTTTTTTCTCCTGTTCAAGAGTAGCCTTCAAGGAGTCGACTTTTCCTTGAAGTTCTAATTTCTGCTGAATCAAAAGCTGTTTGGCATCCTTGAGATTTGTTACCTCCTGTTGAAAAAGGCCAAAATAAAATCATCATAAATAGTAAGTATTTTTAAATTACCACAACAGGTACACTGAGTTTTACATCCTTGGGAGACTCAAGTTCAGTATTTCAAACAATCAGTTAAAAGAGGCCAGATTACTTCCTGATCACTAATCATTTGATTCAGGTGACACTTACCCTGCACATTTAGTATGTTATGTGGGAAAATCTCTACTTCCTATTTTCCATTTCTCACATAATAAATATTTATTGATCATCATTTAGTCATTATACACTGTACTGAGGACATAATTTTATATTCTCTGCTTTAAGTCTCATGCTAGAGGGAATAACATAAAATAATTTAGGATGTAAAATGGTAAGCATGGTGATAAACTTTCGAGTTCTCAAGACAGAGTCTAACCTTTCACTAAGGTATTAGATAATATGTATATGACAAATGAGGACTAGATTCTTCAATTGCCACTCTATCTTCTAAGGGATAAAATGTTAAAAACAAGACATTATTAAAGGATTTGAAGAAAAATAAATGAAAAACATACCTTTTGTCTTATCTATAAGTTTATCTGATTTAAGGAAGGTAAGGGGAAGCACAAAAATGGTGGGGGAAAGGGTGAACTAATTCAGCAGTGATAATCACTAGACACTATGTTGAAAACGAACTATACAACTTGTGGAGGAAAGGGGTCAGGAGAGAAAAAACTGGGAGAAAATGAGGGAAGAGATCACACTGTTCAAAAAGAAATGTACTCATTACCTGACTTATGTAACTGCAAGCCCTCTGTACATCACCTTTACAACAAAAATAAAAATAAAAGAAAAATAATTGAAAAACATACTCCATTAAAAATCTTACTTCTAATCGGGAACCAGTGACTCATGCTATAATCCTAGATACTCAGGAGGCTGTGATCTGAGGATCACAGTTCAAAGCCAGCTTGGGCAGGCAAGTCCGTAAGACTCTTACTCCAATTAACTACCGGAAAACTAGAAGTGATGGAGTGACTAAGTGGTAGAATGCTAGTATTGAACAGAAGAGATCAGGGATAGTGCCCAGGCACTGAGTTCAAGCCTCACAACTGATAAAAAAAAAAATCTTACTTCTAAATTCTTGCAAATGTTAAGACTATTAAATTATTAACATAGTTTTCTAAATCAATTCCTGATTATAATCTCAGTGAAATCTAAACTTTAGGGCTACTTTGCCTTATCCAGTAATCACAAAACAAAACTAACATAATTTCAATATGTATATTGATACCATGAATACAAGAGCACTTTGGCATAAGTATTTGTCAAAAACAAAATAATTTGCCTGCACATAGTGGGTTTTCTTAATTTCTTGAATATATAATTATATATAAATTTAAAGAATAACATAGAAGACAAGAAAACCATGAACCTACCTTTAGGCTTTCCTGTTTGTAGGATTTGAGGTCTTCACTTAGTTTAGTAATTTCTTTTTCTTGTCTACACTTAATTTCCTCTATCTCTGTCAATTTAGATTTTTCATTCACTAGCTCCTTCTCTTTCATGGACTGTAAAAAAATGTTAAAAATATTTTTTAAAAAAACATTTAACTGAAAATGAGTATAATAAAAGGCTGTTATTATTTAATATTGACTGCCCTTTCTACCAATCACACAAATTACATATCCTCTCTTCTTGTTTCCCTTAATAATGCCATTAACAGGATTAAATAGTTATCATTAATAATGTGAAATGAATGTCTGGCCAAAATAAGAATACTATAAAGTTTAGTCAAAAATATACCATTTTTATTCTTTTAACTCCTTTTAGTATCACTAGATTATATAAGGTACTAAGTGGAACATTATGTATTACATCATTTAATCTCTACAGCAGGTAGATTTTTCAATCTCCATTTTAAAGGTAAAGGAGCAAAGGTTTAAGAAAATTTTAATGATCTATTTAAAAACAGTTCTAACACTAAACTAAAATGTGTTTGATCTAAAGCTCCTAATAATTAAATACTTATACACTACAGAACTTCCTAAACTTGGAGCGTAAGTCATAAATGTAGATCATTCTAGTTCACTATTTGCACCTTTACAAAAACATCCCAAATTTTTTAACTAAAGAGAATTTCAAGAATTCCACAATTCAGAATATATCAAGAATGGCAGGAATTGTGTATTTCAGAATAATACCCAAACATCTGGTAGAAATATATAATTTCAAAAGCCAAACAAAAAATAAAGTGTTTACTAGAATCTGAATTTCTCTTTATATAAAATTTAAAGTAATTTTTAATGTGTTGGTCATAAAAATCTTTTTGGTTTTTTTTTGTGGAACTAGAGTTTGAACTCAAGGTCTCACATTTGCTACGCAGGTGCTCTACTGATGAGCCATATCTCTAAGCCTAAACAAATGCTTTTAAATTTACAGTTTAGCAGAGTTTATGTAAAACTCTATGTTTCCTGAGTAAAAGCTGATTCTTAATTTTAAGAACAGTTAACAAACAATTATTTTAAACTTTCTAATTTTGCATTCACACATCTAGAGGATAACATTATAGGAGAAATAGTTTATTCTCAAACAGTCAAGAGTCCATGGTGTTTATAAACCTTTGAGGAGCAGTAAGAAAAGTGAGTATACATAACAAGGAAGTGATTAAGAAGTACTTGCTATCCTAAAACAATGTTAAAAATGTTCTAGCATCTTCTGTAGGTCTTCTAAGAGAGCTGTTGAAATAAAAGTGATATCAGTACTGAATAAAAAGTGTTACTAGGGCTAGGAATGTGGCTTGTCTAAGATGCAAGAAGCCCTGAGTTCGATTCCTGAGCACCACATAAACAGAAAAAGCCAGAAGTGGTGCTGTAGCTCAAGTGGTAGAGTGCTAGCCTTGAGTAAAAGAAGTTCAGGGGCAGTGCCCAACCAAGCCCTGAGTTCAAGCCCCAGGAAAGGCCAAAAAAATAAAAAGAAAGAAAGAAAGAAAAAAAAGGTGTTACTAGATGATCTAAAAGGCCACTGAACTTGTAGGAGTCTGGATTAAGTCAGAAATGAAGTACCTTTTCTTTCTGAATATCTTGTAATGCTTTACTCTGCTCCTTCAGTTGCTGTTCTTTCTTTACTGAATCTTGCTCCAAAGTAGCTCTGGCAGTCTTTAGTTCTTGAATCAATTTATTTTGGTTTCCAATCTGATTTCTGTTTGAAATCAAATCTTCCTGTGCTAGAGAAAGCTTCTCTTCTACAGACTTACAAAAAACAATTTCCCCAAATTATTATGTCATTTTTAACAAAGTTCAACAGAAACATTAGTTAACAAAAACATTATGGGAAACACTAGTCTTTTCTCCAATTAACAATACACATGTTCTGAATATCCTTCACAGCCTTTCTGTCATGTGAATATCATCAAAGCATTCAGTTAAAAACAAAGTTAAAATGGGTTAGTCTACTTTATGCCTGAAGTACATGATACAGCCTGTTGCCTCCAGGCTACAAACCTGTACATGTTAAAGCATTCAAGACTGTAACAGGATTGTTGAATATTTGTGTGTTGAATATTTAAACATAGAAAATTTTAGGAAAAACATCAGATAATAGGAATTTTTCAATTCCTTTATAGTCTTATAATATTACTCCTGGACTGTTGCTAACAGAAGCTTCATAATGAAAATGTGACTATAGTGTAGGAAGACAGTATTCAATATGATCATTTAAAAGACAAAAAACTAAATTATGTACTCTAATATCTACAGAGTACAATACTCAGTAAAAACTGAAGTTTTTAACTGAAGTTTTAGAAATAATTTAAAACTGAATGCATATCTTTAATATTAGCTGGGTGATATAAAGGAATATCATAATGATATCAAATATGCCAGGGAATTGTATATAGAGTTAGAGAAAAGGCAAGTTGAGATAGGAAAAACAATTTAAAAAAGCTATAGTCAAATTCTATATTACGTATACATATAGCTTAGTCGATTTGACATATCCCATCAACAAACAAGTATTTCATAAACCATCCAGCAGATGGGGCTAATGGCATAAATCAGCCCAGCATGTCTTCCATTCTACTGGAGTCCACAGTAGAAAGACTTCACATAGGTTGGTGTCATGTTACAAAAGGTTCTAAACCTCCTTTTGTGTTATATATAAAATCAAAAAATATCACTGAACCAAAAGGAAAATAATGGTTAATAACTCTCATTCTCATCTATAGATATCATTTAAATTTACCAGTAATTTAAAATAATTTAAAAATAATTTCCTAAGTCATAATTATACTTCTCATTTTAAATAATACTTCTCATTCTAGATTCATGCCATAATAATAATTTTGCCATAATGATAGTGCTGATTTATGAGCTATAAATCCTACTAGATTAAGCTCTAGGTAAATGACATATCCATAGGAAAACAGTGTGATTTATACAGAACTTATACAATCAATCATAAATTCTGAATACCCTTCAAATTCTACTTTCCTCCATCCTTAAGTTATTACCAACCCAAACCAATAACATCCTGCACTTAAGACTACCATACCCTTTCTAGTCTTTGCTTCCAGCCTTGTTCCCCCCTAACCTTTTTGTCATTCTGCTATCAGACATTTGCCCCAAATACAAAACTGTGTTATCTCCCTTCATTAGTTCCTTATTGCCTTAGTTTAAACCCAAACTCCTCCACAAACCTTCCTTGCATTTCAATGCTATGAAAAAGAAATCATAACAATTTAACACTATCTAAATTTGTCTTGCTAATTTTGTTTTTAAGACAGAATTTTACTATGTGCTCTAAGCTAGCCTCAAACTTGTGATTCTCCTGCCTCAGATTCCCCAGTACTGGGATCATAAATGTGTACCATAATGCCCAGCTTAATTTTGGTATTTTGCTGTTGCATGTACATGCTATTGGCTCTAGGAAAATTCTTTTACCTGATTTTCTACATCTGTGTCAAATCATTAATTACTATTGATTTCTTCACTTGTCTTGCAGCCTGTTATATATTCAGACCTTTGGTTTAGTCTCCCTCCTACTAATCACTTCTATCTTTACTAAATTCATTTAATCCTACTTCTTAAGAACTCACACCTGTTTATTCAAATAGAAAAAGAAAACATCTTAACTAATCTTTGTAAGATCAGTCAACTCAAGATTCTTTAAAAAAATTTCCTTAAAACTGAAAATTTTTTCATAAATACTTCATTTTACCTCTATACTTAGACTTTTCACTTTTTCTACCATATAAAATGCCACTGGTCTTTGTTATGCATCTAAAATACTTCACAATTTAGATAGAATTTTTAACCTAAATTCCAAATACATCCAGCACTACAGGGAGACATCACATTAAGCATGTCCTAGCTTTGCCTACTCCCACTGTAGTACCTTTTCTCAAATGTGCCCCTGAGTGGAATGACCTTTCTCAGAATTCTGCATATTCAAAATCTACATATCCTTCAGGACTAGGTCAAGTCCTTTCTCCTCCAAAAAGACTTTCCCACCAGAACCTATGCATAAAATACATACATTATATATGTAAATAAACATTCTAATGTTTGATTTTCAATAGATGTTACAATTCTGCACCTTAAATAAACAAATAACTGAAGGTCATTGCATTGGAAAAATTGCCACATTTCGTGCTTTTAAAAAGAGGTGGGAACCAAGTGCCCATGGCTTGTAATCTGTGGTTTAGAGTTAAGGACTGAAGTTCAACATCAGCTTAGGCAAAATAAAAGATAAAACTCTGTTATCTCAACCAGAAAAAAAAAGCCAGAAGTGTGTGGGGGGAGTGGGGAGGGAAAGTGGGAGAAAAATGAAGGACAGGATAACAAGTTTGACAAGAAATGTACTCACTACCTTACTTATGTAACTATAACCCCTCTGCATATCACCTTAACAATAAAATCTATTTTCTTTTTCTTTTTTTGTCGGTCATGGGACTTGAACTCTGGGTCTGGGCGCTATACCTCAGCTCTTCAGCTCAAGGTGAGCACTCTACCATTTGAGCCACAGTGCCACTCTGGTTTTCTGAGTGGTTTATTGGAAATGAGAGTCTTACAGAGCTTCCTGCCCGGGCTGGCTTTGAACCTAGATCCTCAGATCTCAGCCTCCTGAGCAGCTAGGATTATAGGCATGAGGCACTGGTACCCAGCAAAATTTAATTAAAAAAAAATTTTTTTAAATCTAAGACATAGGAAAGAAACAGAAAGCATGGTATTTAGGAGAACGGAAAAGAAAGAAGAGGAAAGACTGGCTGAATTTTCCATGAGGAAGCACAAATATTTCATTTCTCTTGCAGAACTGGTAATGTTATGCAAAAAGTGTTTATCTTTTTCCATGCCCTTCATTTTAATAAGCATGTTACTTTATTGCTGACAAAATAATACCCCAAAACAAAATATCTACACATCATTGGATAATAAAGGTTAAGTTTGAGGTATATGTCCTAAATTTAATCAGTTAACAATCTAGGAATCTCATGAAGGTGACCAATAACAAAACCTAAAATCAGTACTGCCTAACTAATTACAGTAAAATTATTTGCATTTTCACTAGTGCTTGTATTTAAAAATTCCTTAGATTTTGTAACATGACCCATCATTAGTTATCTTCAAGTGAAAACATCAAGATCCTTAAGCCAAACTAGCTGACATATGTAACTATTATTTCACTATTACAAGTAGAACTTACTTTAAAATGCCTACATTAATGTATATCATTATTCTGTTATATATAAAACAATTTTTTGAAAAGCATGTTAATCTAACATTTTATAGAAAACAAGCACAATGATCTAAAAATATGAACAGTTTCTTGTCCATTTGGGCTCAAATGAATCAAGTAATGAATGTCTATAAACAACTAGCTGAATTTTATGGCATAATATAGTTTAAATACCTTAAGATCTTGCCTTGTGGCTAGAAGTTCAGATTCCTTTCCATAGAAATCAGATTGAAGCTGTTTTAGATTTTCCTGACATTTTTCATATGTGGTTTTTAACACTGCTACTTTTTCTTTTTCTGCTGCAAGTTCCTGGGCTGCCTCTGCTGACTGCTGCTGGAGTTTATTTTCAAGCTCTGTCTGAAACATACAGTAAGTATTTAAAACAGAATGTTTATAAAAATCATTACAAATATAAAATGAAACTCGTACAATTAATCATTTTTCAAAACAAGTTCATCTGTACTTATGTTCTAAAATTCTGCTTCATAATGAGTACTTCATATCATAAAGTTAAAGAATGACAAAATTTAAGTCACAATTTTAAAACTATGTAATGCATCCAGTGGCTCATGCCTGTAGTCCTTGCTACCCAAAGTTCAAAGTACCAAAAGGAAAAAAAAAAAGTCTAAAAAAAAATAAATATAATGGTTTATTAACTGCTTTACCAATAAACTTAAAGGTTAAAAAAAAAATAGATGCAAGGGGTTTATGCCTGAAATCTTAGCTACTCAGGAGTCTGAGATCTGATGATCACAGTTTGAAGCCAGATTGGGCAGGAAAGTCTGAGGCTCTTCTATCCATAATAAACCACCCAAAGGCTAAAAGAGGGGTTGTGGCTCAACTGGTAGAGCACTGGTAGTTTGTGCAAAAAGCCTCAAGGACAGCATCCAGGACCTGAGTTCAAGTTCTAGGACTAGCATCAAAAAAAAAAATTAAATATACTATATGAAGCCTTGTTTTTTATTGCTTTCCTTAGTAAAGATGATTTGTTTAGAATTTAAATTTTTCTAATATACTAAAATAATAAATTGCCTAATGTTATTTGTGTATTAGATAAATGATTGACAATACAATTTTAAATTATAAGATGACTATAGTGAGTGGAAATCCAGACAGATATTTAATCACATAATAAAACACAGGAATACATTTAACATAGAAAAATTTAGAAAATTGAGAATATGTATACTTTGCTAGGATAAAATCATGTGTTTGAATCATATTATTAGCTTAATTGACTAGTTTTCCTTCCTATCATAAGTAAACAAATTTCTTATCAATACCTTCAATGAAACAGCTATTTTAACTTCTCCTTGGAGTGCTTCAATTTGCTTTTTCTTCTTTTCAGTTGATTGTTTTAGCTCTTTTATGTTTTCCAGAAGTTGTTGCTCTTCTTTTTCCTTTCGTTTTAAAGTATTTTGGGCCTGAATGACTTCTTCCTTAATTGAACTGAGTTCCAAGGTCACCTGATGGGTAATCTGGAAAAAAAAAAAAAAAAAAAAAGAATGGTGATTGGGAGTCAATAATCCATTCATTGAGTTCCTACAACATGTCACACACTAGCCTTGGTAGAAATTACTGACCCCTTGGCAACAAAGAATCAGCAGGAAGCAAGAGAAAAAAAAAATGCTGCTTTCATGCTGCTTTAAGAACTGACACTATTATTACTTGCAAGAGTAATATCTGTTATGATTTACTTAGTATTATTTTCCTTTTTAAAATTATAATTACATATGCAGATAGAGTTGCAAATGAAGTAGATTAATATGCACTTGTATCATATAGAGTAAGAATGTCAACATCAAGTTTAGATGGTTGGAATATCTATTCACTTCCAAAAGTATTCTCAAATGCTACTGAGCCTATTTTTCATAATCAGAATGAAAAGTTCTATATAAACTTTGATAAAACTAACATCCTTGGGGCAAGGATTTTATCATCTGTTTCATAATACTAAATTATATCACATAATAATTACCTCATTTGAACATGTATGCATATTTTATTCCTATTTTGTTTTAGCCATCCACTAAGATATTCCTGTTCAAATTTAGAACATCTACAAGTCACAATTAGGTTCTTCTGTGGCCACAGAGAAGCACTATTTTAATTTTTTCCAGCCAAGTTATATTTCCCTACTTTATGCATATTTCATTATGAACATATAGAATTGCATTTGAGAATTTGATCATATTCAAAATGATTTTCAAAAAAGTTTTCATGATATATCTCCAATGTATAGACAATTTTATCTAAAACAGGAGTCAGATAATATAGCAATAACAATTATAATATTATAAAAACTGGTGATAAAATAATGACTAACATAAAAGCATCTACTTTGTTATAATCAGCCTTCTGAGCACTTTAAGTATATTAATCCATTTATTTCTAGGTTAGTCCCCTTTAATTGCTGAGGAAAGTGGAGGACAGAATGATTAGGGAAACTGTCAAACACGTCAAAAGGTATGGTGAATAAACTGCATAAGAAGAACATTTATTATCTAGACAATTTTTTTTGCCAGTCCTCGGGCTTGAACTCAGGACCTTGGGCACTGTCGTTGACCCTCTTTTGCTCAAGGCTAGTGCTCTACCACTAGAGATCCAGCACCACTTCCAGCTTTTTCTGCTTATGTGGTACTCAGGAATCGAACTCAGGGCTTCATGAATACTAGGCAAGCACTCTACGACTAAGCCTCATTCCCAGCCCTATTTTGACAGTTTTGATTCAGAACCTGAACATTATGAAAAGATAGTTTTGTCCTTTACATGGTTGATATCTATATCACAAATGTCTTCTTTCAATCAACTATCAGAATACAATGACATCAAACAATTGTCAAGACTTCATTTTGTTGCTTTATCAAATCACATTTTTTAGAAAGTTGCATGCCTAGAAGTCTAGCTGTTAAAGGGAATGTCTTCAAAGAGTAAAAACTATGTGCAACACCTACTTATTTACTCATTTGCTGTGTATTTTAACTGGATATCTACCAAAATATTGACAATAGAAATACCTCATAATCTTTTTTGTGGTGCTGAGGATTGAATTCAGGAGTCTGTACCTACTAGGAAAGCATTCTACCACTGAATTACATCCTCAGCACAGAAATATTTCTTGATAATTATGTATACATAATTAAATATATCATCATTATAAATACCTCTGAAATAAATAGTTCTTAAAAGGATATGTCTACAAAATTTAATATTATCTGCCATAATAATGTTCCTAACCTAAATTACTTATTAGTTTATTAGTACATAGTCAGCTGGTCCAATTTTCTGCTTTTTATAAAATTTATCCCTTTATTTGGGTCTTTTATTTAAAATTAAATTGTTTTAGAAATAAGTAGGACACAAATATGTGTATGTATATAAATTTAATATACATTAATGAAATATACATGCATACAAACATATATATATATTATTTGTATGTATAGTCCATTGCATTTAAGAGAAATGAACATTCTTTTGACCTAAGAATTAGGGTAAAACTATTTTGCAAATATAAAGGCTATACTTCACATATTTATGCCTTAAAAAGGCACATCTTACCTCCCTCTCTTTCTCAAGTAATTGTTTCAGTTCATTCTGTTCCTTTACTGTGCTTTCTGTCTGTACTTGAAGTTGATGCTTTAGTTCTTTGCAAGCTTTTTCCTAAAAAGGAAGAAATAATGTAACATTATTTTTAATGTAGCATTAAAAAGTTTGGTTTTATAAACGTAGAAATTAAACATAGGAAATAAACTAAAATTTATGAGCTAAAATAGGATAAGATCATTTGTTTCAATGATACCAACAGGCAACTTTTACAGGAGTAAGGGAGAAGCAAAATGCTAGGGATTTCAATAATCAACACCTGTAATTCTAGCGCCTCAAAGGCTGAGATCTGAGGATTTGCAGTTAGAAGCCAACTCCAGGCAGACAAACCTGAGAGACTAAAATCTACAATTAACCAGCAAAAGGCCAGAACTGGAGGTGTGGCTTAGTAATAGAACAACAGCTGTAAGAGAAAAAGCCCAGCAAATATGCAAGGACCTGAGTTCAAGTATCATCACAATAAAAGGGAGGGAGACAAGGAGGGAGGGAGGAAGGGAGGAAAGAAGGGCAGGAGGCAGGCAGGCAGGCAAGAGGGAGGGAGGGAGGGAGGAAGGGAGGGAAGTTGATAATCCTTTAGAGATTACAATTTAGAAACCACATTCATGTCACAAAAATCAATTATAATTGATTTGTCATTTCATTTACAAAGTAAAATAATTAGATTTAATAGCAGCAGGAAAACTTTTAAAAGAAAATGTTAAGATAATAAAAAATAATCACATAACTCAAGAGAGATGGATATAGTAAAAGTCAACTCCAAACAGGAAGAAACAAAAAGGTAGCATGGCAATATCTTGTTTTTTTTTATGCTCCAAAACACTTCCACTCTTACACTTTTACAGAAGAGTTTTGCTTCTGCTGTTATTTTATATTATCATATTTCTAAGGACTCATTTTCTAAGCAGTTCATGAAACTAATTTTTGTCTGTAATTTATAGATATTTTATGGTATTACTAAACAAATATTACCAAGTGTTTTAGAACATTCAATAATCAGAAAACTTATGGTACTATAATTAAAATTGATTAGATTCTTTGTATTTTCTTTTTTTTCCAGGTAAGTCATTAATAATGACTTTCACTGATAGCTCTACTCTCTATGGAAAAACTGAAAGAATAAACATGTTGCAGACTATCTAAAATCTATCATAAAAACAACAACAGAAAAAAATGTTCAGTAAGCTGAAACTATTACTGGTCTTGAGAAAATGGTGTTGCACACATGCCATTATGTTGGGCGAACTTTTTCTGGGTAAGAAATCAGACTTCCTTTCATTTACAAGAACTATTTTAAAATAATTAAATGTAGGAAGCAAAGCCAACAGTGAATTAAGCTGAACAATTCAATACATTTACTAATTAATTAATTTTGGTGGTATAAGGGTTTTGCTAGGAAAGTGTGTTACCCAGTTGAGCTATATACCTCCAGCCCAATACATCTTAAATAAGCATAAAGTAAACATAAAGAACTAACCAAATCTAATATAGTGGCTTTTCCTTTCTGATTCTCCTTTTCAAATTCACTTTGGGTATTTTTCAATGACTCTGAAGCTTTTGACAATTTTTCTTTTGCTGTAGACAACTCTCTCATTAACTTTTCTTTCTCCATATTTACTTGTTTCAATTCTGTTACTGCTGTTTGAATTCTGCTACTCAATTCCTTGTGCTGCATCGTTGCATCTTTACTTAATTTTTCAATTTCTTGCTTCAGGACAATCTTCTCTTCTTCTTGCTTAGTAAGCATCTGTTTAATATTTTCAAGGGCTTCAGATTTTTTCTGTAGATTTAATTTTGTACTGGATACTCTGGGTATTTAAGGAACAAATAATGCACAGTTTATCATTCAAAGTTAATAATTATTGAGTTTTGAAATTTTCTTATGTAGTTCCAAAGCAAAACTACTTTAATTTCATAAATTTACACAATTGAAAGATGCCTGATTTTGATCACTAAACATATTACATGATTTTCTTCTAGGCAACAAGTTAATAATTTAAGCCTCTTGACTTAATCTAATCTGTCCATAATAAATAAACAAAAAAAAAACTAAATATAGTAAACCACAGCAGGTATTCAACAGCCAAAAAGGTTTTCCATGCATTCTAAAGAATTTGCTCAATGTGTTAAGTTTCCAAGTACATTATGAACTTTGCTTCTTCCCTCAAAAACACAAAGTAAGGGGCTGGGAAGGTGGGTCAGTGGTAGAGTGCTTGCCTTGCATGCACGAAGCCCTGGGTTCGATTCCTCAGCACCACATAAGCAAAAAGAAAAAAGCCAGAAGTGGCGCTGTGGCTCAAGTGGTAGAGCGCTAGCCTGGAGCTGAAGAGCTGAGGGACAGCGCCCAGGCCCAGAGTTCAGGCCCCATGACCGGACCCAAAAAAAAAAAACAAAAAACAAAAAACAAAGTAAGTTATATTTGATAGGTCTTAAACCTCAACAAATTAAGATAATAAAGAAAATATTAGATATAAAAGCTATAACTGAATTATAAATGAAAGAACCAGACACCACCAGTGGCTCACACCTGTAATCCTAGCCAACTCAGGAGGCTGATATTTAAGGATCACAATATAAAATCAGCTCAGGCATGAAAGTCCATGAGATTCTTATCTCCAATAAACTACTCAAAAGAAGACAGAAGTGATGCTGTGGATCCAGTGCTAGAGTGCTAGCCTTGAGCAAAAAAATCTCAGAGACAACACCTAGATACAAAAACATAAAATAAATGAAAGACAAATGATTTTGCTCAACTCTAAAACCAAGTAGCTTATACAAGTGATTTGTTATAATTTTTCCTTTAAAATTAATCAACACTATAGTAAATAAACTACATGAAAGGAAAGATTCTCTTCAAATTGAATTCTAATTTCAATGCAATTCCAATTTTTAAAAAAACATTTTGTTCTATAGAGGGAGGGGTTAATTGAAATCTGTTACAGAAAAACAATGACTTTTAAATATTTTTTAAAATTTTAAATATTAAAGTTGGAAGATTGACAGAATTTGATAGAAGAATTTCAGAAAGCTCAAATAATCAACACAGGATGTAGCAGTATCAGGACAGATCAATGAAACAACATAAAGGCTATACACAACACCACATATATTATGGGAAAAAAGTTTTCTTCCAAATAGTACCAGAACAATTTAATGTTGTTAGAGGCAAAAGTGAGCCTTCAACCTTCCCTCATAATCTTTTTTTATTTTTGCTTATTTTAGATTTATTTTTTATCATCCAACCATTAAAAGGAGTCTATGTGTTCTTTCTTTTTTAAAAAATTTTATTGTCAAGGTGGTATACCAGAGGGGTTACAGTTACATAAGTAAGTGATTCCATTTCTTGTTTAACTTGTTACCCCTTCCCTCATTTTTCTCTCCCTTCCCCCCACCCACATTTTACAGATCATTTCCAACATACTGTCTTGTAAATAGCATTGTTGCATAGGTTCCTCCTTTGTCCTTTGTCTCACCATTTTGTTGTTCCCCTTTCCTTCCCTAGTTCAAATAAATGTATTATATATACAATACCCAGGGATCCAAAATCAAACAAGGTGACAATAGGAGATATACCATAGGGGGAAAAAGAAATCGCATAGTACATTGAAAACAACAACAAAGAAAACCCTCTTGTGTCCATGTCTTGGAGTTCACTTCACTTAGCATCATCTTATATGGTCATATGTACATAGCTATTGAGTTATTCTGCTCATCTGCTAAGATTATCCTAATGTATACTAATTATTACAAATAAGGGAGACCATTGGACCTATGTTTCTTTGGGTCTGGCTTACTTCACTTAGTATGATTTTTTTCCAAGTCCTTCCATTTCCTTACAAATGGGGCAGTGCCATTCTTTCTGATGGAAGCAGAAAATTCGTGTGTGTGTGTGTGTGTGTGTGTGTGTGTGTGTGTGTGTGTGTGACAAATGGGGCAGTGCCATTCTTTCTGATGGAAGCAGAAAATTCGTGTGTGTGTGTGTGTGTGTGTGTGTGTATTTTCTTGATCCATTCATCTCCTGAAGGGCATCTGGGTTGGTTCTATATCTTAGCTATGGTGAATAATGCTGCAATAAACGTATTGTGCTGGTAGCTTTAGTGTGGCCTTGTTTGTGATCACTTGGGTAAAAGCCCAGAAGTGGGATTGCTGGATCATAGGGAAGCTCTATGTGTAGTCTTTTGAGGAACCTTCATACTTCTTTCCAGAGTGGTTGAACAAATTTACACTCCCACCAAAAGTATAGTAGCATTCCCTTTTGGCCACATCCTCTCCAGCATCTGTTGTTTATTAGATTTCTTGATTATAGCCATTCTAACTGGGGTGAGGTAGAATCTCAATGTTGTTTTGATTTTCATTTCTTTTATGACCAGAGATGTTGAGCATTTCTTTATGTGTCTATTGACCATTATGCACACCAAAAGAATATAGAGTATGAATCTACTTACATGAGTTCAAAACAAAACTAATCAATAGAAAGTTTACAAGGCAAATGGACTGACTAGAAAGGCAAATGAGGAAACTATAGGAATGATAAAAACATTCCATACTAAAGACAGGTGTGGGGAAGTCCTGTGGTTCTAGAGAGTATGCTTACTGAAACTCTAATTATACATGCAAAATCTGTACCGTTAACTGGGTGATAATTTACCTTGGTAATAACAAATAAGAACATATACTGAAGCCTGGGAAAGCACCATACGAGCCCTGAGAGCCAATAACTGCCAACCCAGACTGATATACCCGGCAAAGCTAGCATTCACATTCGATGGAGAACTGAAAACTTTTAATAGCAAAGAAAAACTAAATGAATACATAAACATTAAGCCAGCATTACAAAGAATTCTAAGAGGGGGGACACAACCTGAAGAAAGCAACCAGGAACTGGGACCTGCCCCAGACAGGCATTACTCAAAGTCTAACTGAGCAAGCACAGGAGGAAAGGAAAGAAGGAAACGGAAAACGGAATAGCAGGGACAACAATGCATCTCTCTATACTTTCTCTTAATATAAATGGGCTGAATTCGCCAATTAAAAGAAAACGAACTGAGGACTGGATCAGAAAACAAGACCCATCCATCTGTTGCCTTCAGGAGACCCACCTCTCAGCCAAACATACAAACAAACTCAGAGTGAAGGGGTGGAAAAGGATCTACCAATCAAATGCCCCCAGTAAGAAAGCAGGTGTAGCTATCCTGATACCTGACAAAATAAACTTTTTATTAAAGTCAGTACAGAAAGACAAGGACGGACACTACATATTAATACAGGGAACAATCCAAGAGGAGGATATTACCATCATCAACTTATATGCCCCAAATATTGGTGCACCCAGATATGTTAAACAAACGCTCTCAAACTTACAGAATAAAATAGATCCCAATACAATAATCTAGGAGACTTTAACACGCCACTCTCACCAAAGGACAGGTCTACAAACCAGAGGATTGGCAAAGAAGCTACCGAATTAAGTGAGGCCATACTTCAAGCGGAATTAACTGACATCTACCGAGTATTTCACCCTAAAACAACACAGCACACATTCTTCTCAGCAGCTCATGGAACTTTCTCCAAAATAGACCATATCATAGTTCATGCAAGGAACTTAAGCAAATACAAAGGGATCGACATAATCCCCTGTATCCTATCTGACCACAGTGGAATCAAGCTAGCTCTCAATAACAAAGCATACCACAGAAATTTCTCTAATACATGGAAATTGAACAGCACACTCCTTAGCAATGCCTGGGTAACGGAAGAGATCAGAGAAGAAATAAAGCATTTCCTACAACTCAATGAAAATGAAAACACCTCACAAAGAAACTTGTGGGACACAGCAAAAGCAGTCCTGAGGGGCAAATTTATTGCCCTCAGTGCCCACATCAAGAGAAGGGAGACAGACTAAGTAAATCATCTCATGTTGCAATTAAAACAGCTAGAAAAACAAGAAAAAATGGAACCTAAAGTTACTAGAAGAAGTCAGATAACCAAATTAAGAGCAGAGATTAACCAATTAGAAAATCAGAAAATCATAACCAAAATAAACCAAACAAAAAGGTGGTTCTTTGAAAAAATAAACAAAATTGATGGCCCGTTGGCAATATTAATTAAAAAAAGAAGAGAGGAAACCCATATTAACAGGATTAAGGATGCCATGGGAAACATCACAACACGTACCCAAGATATCCAAACAATTCTAACAGACTACTTTCAAAAGTTATACTCTCTAAAGGAAGAAAATCTGGCAGAAATGGATGCATTTTTAGAGAAATACAAGTTGCCCAAACTGAGGAAAGAAGAAGTAAACCAATTAAATAAGCCAATATCCTATAACGAGATACAGGAAGCTATCAAAAGTCTTCCAACAAAAAAAAGCCCAGGACCAGATGGATTCACAGCAGAATTCTATAAGACCTTTAAACAAGAACTAATACTCCTCAAGCTCTTCAGAGAAACAGAGAAGGAGGGAGCTATCCCAAACTCATTCTACGAAGCCAATACCACACTCATCCCCAAACCAGGCAAAGACCCAACCAAAAAGGAGAATTACAGGCCAATTTCCTTGATGAACACAGATGCAAAGATCCTTAACAAGATTCTAGCTAACAGAATCCAGAAACACATAAAAAAAATTATACACTATGACCAGGTAGGCTTCATCCCAGAGACGTAGAGATGGTTTAACATACGTAAGTCAATAAATGTAATCCAACACATCAACAGAGCCAAGGTCAAGAATCACATGATTATCGCCACAGATGCAGAAAAGGCCTTTGATAAAATTCAACATTCATTCATGCTAAAAGCTCTGGAGAAAATAGGAATAGAAGGAACATTTCTAAAAACAATAAAAGCCATTTATGACAGACCAATAGCCAATATTATACTTAATGGGGAAAAGCTACAACCAATTCTCCTAAAATCAGGAACAAGGCAAGGATGCCCACTGTCTCCACTCCTCTTCAATATAGTCCTGGAACCCTTAGCCAGGGCAATAAGGCAAGAAAAAGACATTAAAGGGATCCGCATAGGGAAAGAAGAAGTTTAACTATCCCTTTTTGCAGACGACATGATTCTATACCTTCACGATCCCAAAAACTCCATCCCCAAACTCTTAGAAATCATAAATCACTTCGGCAAAATAGCAGGATACAAAATAAACCCACAAAAATCAGTTGCCTTCCTGTACACTGACAATGTACAAGAAGAGAGGGAAATAAAGGGAGCAACCCCATTCACAATAACCTCCCAAAAAATAAAATATTTAGGAATTAACCTAACCAAAGATGTAAAAGAACTATTTAATGAGAACTATAAAAAGTTAAAGAAAGAAATTGCAGAAGACACTAGGAAATGGAAAGACCTCCCATGCTCTTGGATAAGCCGACTTAATATAGTAAAGATGGTAATACTTCCAAAACTAATATACAAATTCAATGCAATTCCTATTAAAATCCCAATGACGTACATCACTGAAATACAGAAAACAGTCCAAAAATTCATATGGAACAACAAAAGACCTAGAATAGCCAAAACAATTCTAGGGGATAAAGACAATATGGGAGGGCTATCCATGCCGAACTTCAAACTCTACTACAGAGCTATAATAACAAAGACAGCATGGTACTGGCACAAAAACAGACCCGAAGACCAATGGAACAGAATAGAAGATCCAGAAATAAATCCACAGGCTTACAGCCAGCTGATATTCGACAAAGGAGCCAAAGACATACAATGGAAGAAACACAGCCTCTTCAACCACTGGTGCTGGGAAAACTGGGCGGCCACATGCAGAAAACTAAAAGTGGACCCCAGCCTATCACCATGCACCAACATCAACTCAAAATGGATTAAAGACCTTAACATTAAACCTGAATCTCTGAAACTACTGCAGGACAGAGTAGGAGAAACACTTGAACTAATAGGCACAGGAAGGAACTTCCTGAACAGAGTCCCAGGGTCACAACAAGTTGGAGAGAGACTCTGGGACTACCTTAAAATAAAAAGCTTCTGCACAGCTAAATCTATCGCAACCAAGCTAGAAAGACAACCAACTAATTGGGAAAAAATATTTACCAGCAATATATCAGACAAGGAGTTAACATCCTGTATATACAGGGAACTCAAGAAACTAATCCCTCCCAAACCTAACAAACCAATTACTAAATGGGCAAGGGAACTAAAGAGGGATTTCTCAAATGAAGAAATAAAAATGGCAAAGAAACACATGAGGAAATGTTCATCATCTCTGGTGGTGAAGGAAATGCAAATAAAGACAACCCTGAGATACCACCTTACCCCAGTCAGAATGTCCCACATCTACAAATCAGCCAACGACAAATGCTGGAGGGGATGTGGAGAAAGAGGAACCCTATTACACTGCTGGTGGGAATGTACACTTATACAACCACTTTGGAAAGCAGTCTGGAGGGTCCTTAGAAAGCTAAAGATTGACCTCCCTTACAACCCAGTCATACCACTTCTAGGCATCTACCATGAACAACAGGAACCAATATACAAGGACACGTGCACCTCCATGTTTATTGCAGCACTGTTCACAATAGCTAGGATATGGAAACAACCCAGATGCCCCACCACAGATGAATGGATCCAAAAACTGTGGTATCTATACATAATGGAATATTATGCAACCATTAGAAATGACAAAATAATGGCATTTGCAGGGAAATGGATGGAGCTAGAAGGAATCATGTTGAGCGAGGTAAGCCAAGAGCGAAGAGACAAACGGTACATGGTCTCCCTGATAAGTGGAGGCTAAATCCAAAATGTTAGGTGATACGACAAAACTAACAGGACTTAAGAAACAAAGAACTCCCACTCATCTGGTCGAACCACTACTAAATATCCCCATGCTGCTGATCACATGTATGGTGTATAACATGTGAACACCGTTATATGTTACAGACTGTGATAGACAATTTGCTCCAGGAAAGTTGTGACTTTAAATGAGCATCATTATTCCACAATACTGTGAAATTCTGGAAATTATGTAATCACTTAATCACAATCAAAAAAAAAAAAAAAGAACCTAGGGGAAGGTGGGGAGGGAGGGGATGGTAGGGGGAAAACAATGGAGGGGGTAACAATGTTCAAGAGGAAGTGTACTCATTACCTCACTCATGTAACTGTAACCCTCTATATAGTATCTTTACAATTAAAAAAAAAAACATATACTGATTTCAGTGTTAATCATAGACAATATATAAAAATATATCAGAGAGGGCTGGGAATGTGGCTTAGAGGTAGAATGCTTGCCTAGCACTCATGAAGCCCTGGGTTTGATTCCTCAGTACCAAATAAACAGAAAAAGCCAGAAGTGGTACTATGGCTCAAATGGTAGAGTGCTAGCCTTGAACAAAGCTCAGGGACAGTGCCCAGAGTTCAAGCCCCAAGACTGGCAAAAAAAAAAGGTGTCAGAGAGCTGAAAAAAATCATTTTTATAAGAGAGAATACATTTTTAACTTGGTCCTCCCTCACTTCATGGGAGGTATATGTGCACACATATATACACATACACAAATTTTTATATTGGCTTATATAATCTGGTGAACAACTCAAAATAATTGCTTATAAGAAACAGGTATAATATTATTCTTGGAAATACAAAAGCTGATCCAAAATATCTAATTTTTCAGTCCTTTCTAGTGAAGTTAACTTTAAAAATATTATGATGAGCTAGACGCCAGTGGCTAACATCTATAATCTTAACAACTCAGGAAGCTGAGATCTGAGGATTAAGGTTGGAAGGCAGCCTGGGAATGAAAGATTCTTTTTTTTGTTTTGTTTTTTTGGGTCTGGTCATGGAGCCTGAACTCTGGGCCTGGGCGCTGTCCCTCAGCTCTTCAGCTCAAGGCTAGCACTCTACCACTTGAGCCACAGCGCCACTTTTTTTTTCTTTTTTGCTTATGTGGTACTGAGGAATCGAACCCAGGGCCTCATGTATGCAAGGCAAGCGCTCTACCACTGAGCCACCTTCCCAGCCCTGAAAGATTCTTATCTACAATAAACTACCCAAAAAAGTGCACCTGTGGCTCAAATAGTAGAGCACTAGCCTTGAGCAAGGAGCTCAGGAACAGTGCGTAGGTCCTCAGTTTAAACCACAGGACTGGCACCCAAGAAAATACTATGATGGCTTTATTTTTCATTCACATTAACATTAGTAGTTTATTAAACTAACAAAATAAACATTTAATGAAACTTTAAAAGCAATGACAGAAAATAAAATCTTAAGAAAATGTTAATACTTTGTTTATAAACATTGGTTTTAAAGTAAGTTAGTTTATCTTACATTTCACTCTCCATTTCAAGTTGTTTACTCAGTTCTGTGATTCTAAGTTCTAAATCTGTGTTCAGCTGTCTTTGCTGTTGGAGATCCTGTAAAGCTTGTTCCTTGCTTGCTTTAATTTCAAGAGTATCAGTTTCTAATTTCTATGGAAAAAAATGTAACAGTTGTTTTAATGTTAATAATTAGCAAGATTTTTATTGACTGCACTAGAAATTGAACAAAAAGATTCATATTTGCTAAATTCTCTACCACTTGAGCTATGCACTGAGCCATTTGTTTACAAGACATGATCTCACTAACTTTTTCCAGTCTGGCTTCAATTTGCAGTCCTCCTGTTTCTTCTGCCTTCAGATTACTAGGATATCAGGCATGTGGATAGATACCTGGCATCAGTCTGTTACTAAATATTATTACATTCTACTTAATATTCAAATTGTTATCGACATTACACAAAAATAATAACCATAAAATATTTATGTTACAGTAGAAAACACATTCTGAGGCCAGACATGTAAATCACTCCTGTAATTCCAAGTTCTTATGAGGCAGAAATCAGGATTGTAGTTCCAGGCAAACTGTCATTGTTACTCCATTGCAAAAATAAGCTAGACATTATTAGTTCCCTTCTGGTGTTCCAGCTAGAGAGATTTATTTAGGGGGATTATGGTCTAAGGCCAGCTCTGGGTAAAAACAACAGACCTTATCTGAAAAATAAGAAACGAAGGGCTAGGACACAAGCCATTAGAGTACCTAGAAGCACAAGTTCCTAAGTTCCAACTCTCAAAAGAAAGAAAAGAAAAAAGAAAAGAAAAGAAAAGAGAAGAGAAGAGAAGAAAAGAAAAAAAAACCAACTCCAAAACCATTATTGAGTAAGGAAATGATTTAGTTTACAGTCTTTCAGAGGACCTAGCATAGACTTTGTACATACATATACTTCATGTATGTATATAGATATATATGTATGTATATGTACATATCCACATCACATAATTCAATAATTATTTATGTTTCACTTGACTATAGAAGTCTAAGTTATATACATATAACTTGAGAAAACCTTAACTGATAAACAATCAAAAGATTCAAGTCAAATCCTTTCCTGAAATATCTATTTTTTCTATGTCTTCAGTAAATCCACACTTTGGTCTGTTGGAATTCTGTTATAGTTTACTATGGTTTAATTGTATTAATTTAGAAGCAAAATGAAAAAGCTATAAGTATAAAGTGAAAAATAAAAAGTATATATCCAAAATAGATTGGAATTAAGATGGAAAAATGAAAGAATATAAGAGACTTTATTAAAGCAACAAAAAATTTGATAAATTCCACATAATTATAGAGTACATCTCTGTTAAACTGTCTTTTGGAAATAATTTACAATGAAGTCAGTATATATGTTAATTGTCATTTATAAAAGTCACCTGTTTATGAAGCAATTGAAAAAGACTGAATTCAAAATTAAGACATAAATATAACAAGTATTTTTTGAAAGCTTATATTACACTTAATTAAAAACTTTTTATTGCATGTAGGTTATCAGATTTCAAGGCTATTTAATAGAAAATATGACTAAATTCAACATCATTTGTACAAACCTTAATTTGGCCTTCTAGCTCTTCAGCTTTTTGTTCTAAAGACAGGTGTTTTTCTTTATATTCCTTAAGATGACTTTCTAGCTGACTGCAATGTTCTTGCCTGTCTTGTAACTTTGTAGTGATCTGATCCAATTGTATAATAATCTTATTTAACTCCTACAGAAAAAGCACAATTGAAGAAAACTTGATAAGTCTTTATACGCTGTAGTGTTCAGATGCTCAAAGTAAAAGCAAAACCTCTAATTTTAAGTATTAAAATATGTGAAGTAAAAACTAAAGTTAAATGATATACCTTTATGTACTAATATAAAATTATTGAAAGTTTTACAGAGTATGAGATACTAAATTCATGCTTATAAATAATTAAAATGTTTGTGTCTTTTTGGTATCTTTTTGTTTGTTTTTGGCAGTACTGGGAATCAAACACAGGGACTCGTACATGCTAGGTAAACACTCTACTATAGAAATACATCCTCAAATGAATTTTTTTAAGGTAGCTCCTTATTTTTTCCTTTTTATTATATCTTTAAGTATTTACAAAGGAGTTATCATTGAACAAAGCAGTCTATGAATACAATATATCTAGACCAATGTAACCTCTTTCAACATTCTCAAGCCATTCTTCCCCTACCACCCTTTTTCTCCTCTTCTTAATTTTGTTGGATATGCACTAAATTCTTAGTTATTTAATGCTGCTCCAGAAACAATTTTTTAGGAGGCAAAATATATAACCAAATATTAAATAGGAATAATAGCAAAGTAATTATTATGTTATAACTAAATGTTTTAAACATTCAACCACTATTTTTTAAATAATATTCTGGGACCAAGGGGCCAATGGCTCATGTCTCTGGTCTTAGTTACTTGGTAGAATAAGGTTGGGAGGATTAAGGTTTGAAGCCAGCCCTTGCAGGGAAGTTCACAAGAGACTTTCTCAATCCATAAATGGAAGTGATGGCATGTACTTTGCATCTGAAGTGAAAAACTGGAAAATGGAGATCCAAGCATGCATCTGGACAGGAAGGGAGACACAATCCCAATAATAACCAGTGCAAAACAGGACTGGAAGGGTGCCTGAGAGTTAGAATGCCTACCTAATAAACACAGGCCCTGACTTCAAATACCTCCTAAAAGATATTTTTGAAATATCATAATGATTACATTTTTGTTTTGCTTTTATTGTATTAATTCTGGTTCTTACCTCTTCACCCTACTCTCTAGACATCATTCTTCTAGCTAGAAGCTAAAATTTCCCAGTGGTTATGGGGA
The DNA here is from genome assembly GCF_019054845.1 of Dipodomys spectabilis. Classification (NCBI taxonomy): domain Eukaryota; kingdom Metazoa; phylum Chordata; class Mammalia; order Rodentia; family Heteromyidae; genus Dipodomys; species Dipodomys spectabilis. Next base: position 6,306,982 of record NW_024870840.1, read on the forward strand.
AGTAAGAGATGTTTTATGTCTCCAAGGAAGGAACCAAAATGAAGATAATAAACACAAAAATTCAGATTATATTGAGAGGAAGATATTCTTTTCTTCATCTCAAACCTTTACATATTTGCACTATTTGCTCAAATCTTTAGAATATTCAGTTGCACTAAAAGAATAAAATAAAAATTAGTAAATCCATATCTACAGATAACGACTGTTAATGTTTTGATGACTTTCCTTCCTTTTCTATATGCTAATTTCCCTTGTATGGTTAAATATTCATAAAAAATTAATGTGTATAACACATATATACATATATATTATATAATTTTTCAATGCTTATGAAGACCTAGAAGTATATATACTGAATTTAATAGCAAATATTCCATCTAAGGAGAAAAATGAGAGTTAAATAAAGGATGAATATAGAAAACAGTTCGCTTTTAAGATTAGATATATAGCTGTATTTTTTTTTAAATGGACAAATGAACAAGTATTAATTCTTGAATAAGTAAATTCTAAAAATTTCTATCTAAAAGACATAAGACTGGAATTTTGACCTTGATCCTAAAGTAAATTCCCCCTTCCTTTATTTCCTCCTACCACCAAGAAAAAGAATAATTCTTATTATTGAGATAGAAAACAGTGTTCTTTTCCTGCTTCTAAGTGTCAAGTACATCTGGGCCATGGCCTAGCTTACTTACTAAAAACAAGTATGGAGGTTTATATCTTTCCCAACCATTGGTTCTTGACGGGGTGAGGCAACAGTTCTACAATTAGGAGTAAATGAATCATCTCCATATCAAGGCCTCTGCTAAGGAAGAAATGTAATACAGTATTAGGAATCCCAACCACTAGTGAACATCAGTTGAGTTTTGTCAGAAATAGAGGTATTTTTATTTCCATATGCCTGGCTCCTACATTTTCTACTCAACTGGTCCCAAACTCAGGGAGAGATTAAGTGAAAATAAGCAAATCTGTCAGTCATGGGGCTTGAACTCTTAAAATCTGTCGGTCATGGGGCTTGAACTCTGGCCCTGGGCTGTCCCTCAGCTCTTCAGCTCAAGGCTAGCATTCTACCACTTGAGCCACAGCGCCACTTCCAGTTTTCTGAGCAGTTTATTGGAGACAAGAATCTCACAGACTTTCCGGCCCAGGCTTGTTTTGAACCACGATCCTCAGATCTCAGCCTCCTGAGCAGCTAGGATTACAGGCATGAGCCACTAGCACCCGGCTTTTATATGTGTTTATAATTAACTTATCTACCAAAGCAGTAGGTTAGGGTATGAAATTATATCAGGTTCTTACCTGCTGTTTATCCTGTAATGCATTTTGAGCTGTGTCCAAGTGATTCTGAAGATCAGCTCTTTGAGCAGTTTTTGCTGCTTCTGCTGACAGCAATAATTCAGTTTTGGCTTTAATCTGTAACAAAATTTACAAGTTATTTAATTTTTTAAATTTTTATTGTAAGGATGCTGTACAGAGGGTTACAGTTACATGAGTAAGGCAGAGTCCATTTCTTGTGGAGCATTGTTACCCCTTCACTTGCTGTTCTCCCACTATCTCTTCCCTCCCCTACCTTCCTCCCTCCTCCTCCCAGCCGCCCCCTAAGTTGTAAAGTTCATTTCCAATATACTGTCTTGTGGGTATCATTATTGCAATGGGTCATCCTGTGTCCCTGTTTCAGCATTTTGTTATGCCATTCCCCTCCCTAAATTAGACGAATGTATATACAAGATGCAGGGTACCAAAATCAAGTACAATGACAACAGGGGAATAGCATAGGGGGAAGAACATACAAAGGAAACAAAAAAAAAAAATCACAAAGTACACTAAAAATAACAACAAAGAAAGACCTCTTGTGTCCGTATCTTGGGGCTCATTTCACTTAACATCATCTTATGTGATCATATGTACATAGTTTTTTAGCTTTTCTGGTCATCTGATAAAATTATCCTAGACATATACTAATTATTGCAAATGAGGGAAACCATGGGACCTATATTTGAGTCTGGCTTACTTCACTTAATATGATTTTTTTCCAAGTCCTCCCATTTCCTAACAAATGGAGTGGTGTCATTCTTTCTGATGGAAGAATAGAGTCCCATTGTATATGTACGTATATATATATATATATACACACACACACACACCACATTTCTTGATTCATTCATCTACTGAGGGGCATCTGGGTTGGTTCCATATCTTAGCTATGGTGAATAATGCTACAATAAACATAGCTGTGCTGGTAGCTTTAGTATGGCCTAGTTTGTGATTATTTGGTTAAAAGCCCAGAAGTAGGATTGCTGGGTCATAGGGGAACTCCAATGTGTAGTCTTTTGAGGAACCTTCATAGTTCTTTCCAGAGTGGTTGAACAAGTTTACACTCCCACCAACAGTTAATTCTGCATTTTAGTTTTCTCTTGGTTGAGTGAATTTTGTTTTTGTCACTCCACTATTTAAAAATTAATTAAAAAATATTTATTTCGTTGGCTGGGAAGGTGGCTCGGTGGTAGAGTGCTTGCCTTGCACACATGAGGCCCTGGGTTCGATTCCTCAGCACCACATAAACAGAAAAGGCTGGAAGTGGCACTGTGGCTCAAGTAGTAAGGAGCCAACCTTGAGCTGAAGAGCTGAGTGACAGTGCCCCGTGACCGACACAAAAAAAAAAACAAAAAACACCTTATTTTGTTATTCCCCTTCCCTCCCCTAAATCAGACAAATGTATACACAAGATTCAGGGTACCAGAATCAAAGGCAGTGATTGCCAGGGATAAACCAATGGCCAAGCAAAATGAAATAACGTAAAAAGAAATAACTAAATACAGTAATTGACAACAACAAGGTCAACCACCAAAAAAATACCTGTTGTTTCCATGTCTTGGAGTTGGTTTCAATTAGCATCATTCTATGTGGTCATATGTACATAGCTATTGAGCCAGTATGAACCCAATGCAATGATGCTACTCACAAGATACTATGTTGGAAATAAACTTTACAACTTGCAGGGATGGGTCGGGGGGAAGGGTAGTAGGAGAAAAAGGAGTGGGTAACTATGTTTGACAAGAAATGTATTCATTGCCTAATTCATGTAACTATAGCCCCTCTGTACAGCATCTTTACAATAAAATAATTTTTAAAATATTTAGATACTAAAAAATATGTATGTGAATCCCCCAAACAGGAATAGGTAAAAAGATGACTCTTGATAATGTTTTGATTACAATGAAAAGATATTCCTTGATCACATCAAAACATTACATATTTTTACTGGGAAAAGTCAGTCTTTTTCAGAATTGTTTGAAGCTTACCACTATTACATAATGAACTAAATAACTGTGTCAAAGAAGATGGCTCCAGGGGGCTGGGAAGGTGGCTCAGTGGTAGAGTGCTTGCCTTGCATGCTAAGGCCCTGGGTTCGATTCCTCAGCACCACATAAGCAAAAAGAAAAAAAAAGCCGGAAGTGGCGCTGTGGCTCAAGTGGTAGAGCACTAGCCATGAGCTGAAGAGCTGAGGGACAGTGCCCAGACCCAGAGTTCAGGCCCCACGACCGGACCCAAAAAAAAAAAAAAAGAAGATGGCTCCAAAGATACTCAAGACTGTCAGAATCCATATTCAAAACAAACTAGAAATATATTTGCAATTCACTATTCCCTGAAACTTTTCACTTGAAGAGTTTTATGGAAGGTAAGGGGAGAAAGGCAGTGGTTATACTAGGGGCTAAATTCAGGGCCTCATACTTGTAGGCAAATGTTCTACCACTTAAGTCATGTGCTTTGTGCTTTAGTTATTTTTCAGGCAAAGTCTCTAGCTTATGCCCTAGCCAGGCTAGACCCTCATCTTCTTATGCCTACAGCAGACCTACGATGATAGATGCATATAGCACCATGCCTAGTTATTGGCTGCAATGAGGGTCTATTTGTGCCCAAACTTTCCAAACATATTTAATCTAGAAATATAATGGAATAATATCAAATGAATTTGAATGTACAAAGCAATATAGACTTGATCAAAACAAAGAAAAGCTAAACCATCCAATATCTTTAGAAGATACAGTTTTCAGACAGATAAAAAAAAAAGTTTGAAAAAATGGGAAAGAAAACAAAAGGAGGTGAAGGGAGGGAAAGGACTTTAAAAGCTACACAAATAAGAACACTTAACAACTACATTCTTTAATTTTATTTCTAATACTATTTTATCAATATGTACAACAAAAAAAGAGAGAAGTAAAAACATGTGGTACTGTGAAACAAGTCTTTTTTACACAAACTTATTGAACAGTAGAATTCAGTATTACCTGTATGTCAAGCTGGGAAACCTTCTCCTTGCTTTCATTTAATTGACTATTTAATTCACTGACACTGGTTTCTAGGGAAAGGACACGGTCTTGTGCAGCTCTAAGGTGTGCCTTCTGTTCTTGTACCTGGTCATGTAAATTCTCCTGGGCTTGTTTATGGCTTTCTGACTGATTTTTCAGCTTCTCTGTTAGTTGAGTTACCTATTATACAAACAAGACTCTAATTATGAAATTCACAAATGATATAACAAAACTAAGAAACCCAGATGCAAGCCCTAAGAAAATACTATGGTGCTTTAGGATAGGCTGTTTCATTTTTTTTTTGGTGTTTCATATTTTTATAAGTAAAATTATTCACATCTTTCCAAAATTAAGTAACATGCTATTTCAATTGAAGCAACACCAAATTCAGACATATTATTTTAAAATAATCTCCATTCAGCTATAATTTACACATAGTAAGTTCATCTGAGGATATAATTAGTAATCTGAGAAAATGTATATACTCATTTTCCCATCACTACAATAAGATAAGAAACACTTTCGTTATCCTAAAACATTTTCTCCTACCTCTCTGCACTTACTCTTACCTCTCATCTCTAACCCAAGACAATCATTGAACTGTTTGAGTCGGAAGAGTCCCTCACATATTCTGAATATTTATAAACTGTCAGAAAAATAGGAACTATTATCAGATATCTTGCCTTTTGTTTTTATAATGATATCTATTGAAGAACATTCATTTTTGAATTTTAGATAAAATCCAATTCATCTGATATTAATAATAAAATTTAAATTTTTCAGGCATTATTTGCTATATGTTGTAGAAAGACAAAAGCATTATCAAAATATAACTATTAAATTTGAATATTAACCAATACAGAGTAATGTACTTGATTTGTTCTTTTAACATATTAATATACTTTATTATTCATTGCTTTTGTCGCTGTCGTTGGTTTGTTTATGCTAGTAGTAAGGCTTAAAATAATGGCCTGAGTGCTGTCCCTCAGCTTTTTCAATCAAGGCTAGATTTCCACAGCTCCACTTCCAGCTTTTTGGTGGTTAATTGTAGATAAGAGTTTCATGGACTTTTCTCTCTGTGCTGGCTTCAAACCATAATCCCCAGATCCCAGCCTCCTGAATAGCTAGGATCATAGGCCTGAACCACTGGCATTCAGTTATTCATTCCTTTTTTCCTTTTTTAACATCACAAAATTCCAGGAGGCAAGGTGTGCATTCCTAATAATTTTTATAAGGAGATAACAAGGTAAAATGATTTATCCAGAATCACTCATGTAATTACTTACATCCTGGGACATGAAAATTTCTTTTGTCAAATCATGTTATCTAACTTTCACCATAGTAAGGAAGGTAAATAAGATGGTATCTGTCAAAAATACATAACATTTTACAAGTAGTAAAAAGGAATAATAAATCACTTAAGCAAGACATTTAATATGATTTAGAGAGATAAAAGTGAATTTTAGAAATACGTTTTGCAAGCTTACTTGCTCTTGTAATGTATGGTTTTTTTCTTGCAATTGATTAAGAACAGCAGTCTCTCCTTCACCAGCCTGAATTTTTGCATAAAGATCTTCTCTTTCCTTTTCTAGCAATGAAATATTTTCTTTACTCTTCTGTAATAAGGCTTCAAGGTTCTGGATCTTTTGGTCCTTATCACCAATTTGACGTAGTACTTGTTCTAGGTCATTCTGCAAAGAATTACAAACCACCATTTTAAAAACAGCAAACTTAAAAAGTTTTCCTTCAACAGAGAATGACTAGGAATATATTTTATCAAATTCTTAGTCTTACTTTATAAGAACTAAATATTACATATTGCCATGGAAGTTTTTAATTATTTAACATTATAGATCCATATTGTAAATTATAAGCTAGAATTTAATAAAAGCAGATAAAAAACTCATTTTCTGTCATTCAGACTGTCTCTTCTACTCTTTTGTTCCATTTCAGACACCTGGATCTCATTATTCCTTGGCACACAAGGCACACTCCCACCTCTGAGCCTTTGCATGCATAATCCTGAAGTACTTCCCTCACAGAGTCATATGATCCCTTTTTCTCCTTCAAATTTTTGCTCAAATGTCACCTTTTCAATCAAGCCTAAGCTGAGTTGACCAATTTAAATTTATAGCCTTTTCCTACATTCCATGTCCAGTTATATTTTTCTTTCATCCACTTACCTCTAACACACTAAATAATTCACTTGTTTTTTAATATTTATCTACCTTCTTCCACACTCCCTTAGAATGTATGATGGACAAGATTTTCTGTGTTATTTACTGACACATATCTAAGATACTCGACACACATGTTGTAAAACATTCATGGAATGGATAAAAACAATAAGTGATTGGACTAGGTAGGCTGTTCCACAAATGAAGAGATCCCTCTTCTTGTTCTTCACAATGCAATGGCTCACTCCAGAACAATGCTCACTTTCTCAAGCTAACTGATCCTGCAGCATTTGTCTTTTTTAAGACAGCCTAGACCAGAACAAAACTCTAACCATTCCCTTTAGACTACACCACCTTAATAAAACAAAGCCAGAAGCTAGCTGTACCCTCCATGAGTTGTGCCAATATTAATGTATTTAAAGTCACTTTCAAACACACTTGTCATTCTTCTAGGCTTCAGTCACGAAATAATAAAAACCAGCATAACCTCTCTACTTTCAGCTTCTGTTCCTGCCACCAATAATTCCTCTCTCCACATTCCTCTAACTAGAACTATAGTTTCAGTTGTAAGCTTATTTCCAGAAGAGTCACTGTTTCTAAGTCTTGATTGAAATGTGGATCTTCCCTTTACAGACTCCAATTTCCCCCTTACTACCTCTGGTCAGAAAGGCTTACTCACCAAGTAAGCACACAAAGTTGGCTGTTTCCTTGTTTTTTGTTGTCACCATTCTTTCACGTAAAAGCTTTGTACCGCTTTGAAAAATTAACCCTTCTTACCTAAGCTATCTCCTATACCCTACTGCTATTGTCTAAAAATCCCTACCTCATTCACTGAAGACTTGAGACCTGATTTAGTTTTTCTCTCAATCCCAATTTCTGCCAATTTCCTGGGAAATACAAAATGCACACAGAATTAACAGTACAGCCTTCATATTCATATCGTCTTTATCCCTGGACCTTAATTCATTCCATATTGCAATCATTAACATAGGAGCTTGTAATATCCTAAAACTGTTCCAGCTAAAAACTTCCAACTTACTGTTACCACATCTTCCTGACTACCTTCCAATTTCATGACCTCATCTCCAAGCCAGAGACATCATTTTCCTTCTAGATTACTCACTATATACTTAGCTTATCTTTCTAAAACTTTCACATGAATATGATCTTAACAATTATTTCAACTATATCCTCTATTTCCTTTCACTTCGATATTTCCAAGGCAGCTATCTCCCAAAAATCGTAATATGAGATACACTGTACAATCTATTTTCTCCACTCTATACTTCTCATAAATTTAGGTTAAAAATACTGGAAAAATTACAGTTCACACCTTAATCCTAGCTACTCAGGAAACTCAGGAAACTGAGATTAAAGGAGCATGGTTCAAAGTCAGCTTAGGCAATAAAATCAATGAAACTCCAGCTCTAAAACTATCAGCAAAAAGTAGGCTGGAGGTAGGGCTCAAGTGGTAGAATGCCATCTGTGGACTGAGGCAGCAAGATGAGCAAGTACCAAATTCTGAAACTGAGATTAAAGGATTATGGTTCAAAGTCAGCTGAGGCAATAAAGTCAGTGAAACTCTAGCTCTAAAACCACCAACAAAATGTAGGCTAGGTATGGCTCATGCGGTAGAATGTCAGCGGAGGACTAAGGTAGCAAGATGAGCAAATACCAAGTCCTTAGCTCAAAGCCCAGTACCAAAAAAAAGCACACACCTCCATAAAATTTTGCCACTTCAAATTTCTTGATTCCAACTTCCATTATACTGAGAATCATTTCAATCCTTTCATCTGAATGAAATCCTCATCCTCAATCATTCTCCTCGGTAACTACTTTAATATTAAAATATTTTCTCCAAGTTCTCAATCTCTGCTTACCTAATACTCAGCTATTACTATCACTAGCTCTATGCTGAAGCATAAGATTGTCAGGAATCATCTATCTTCACTTTCTATTCTCCTATCAATAGAACTACATATGGATGTATGTGTGTATGTGTGTCTCCATATTTACTTCCCATTCTCAAGTTTCAGTGGGTAAATTCAAATGTATTCCCCCACTGTATGAGTCACATCATAGCTTCTTTTTATTATTACCTGAGTCCAATATCTTTAATAATTCCCTTTCTACCATAGTCTTTGTCCTTGACTAGAAACATACTCTGTTTTTCTCTCAAAAATACTACCTAGATAAAGTTCACTTTCATTTCCACCCCATCATTATAAAATTCAAATTTAAATTTCAAAAGTAATTTATACTTATTTTCCCAACTCTCTCATCTGTCACTCCTCATCAATCAAACATCAGATTTTCATTTCTATCACTTTATCGAAACTGTACTGAACAAGGTTACCCACCTGTTTTTAAATCTTTACTCTTTCACTGATCATATTGGGCATTCCATCTTATACTCATACTGAGTTAAAAATTTCTCTCACATATTAAACTCCAACATAACCTAACATTTTAAAGCAGACTAGTTTCTCTTTCCTCAAACTTGAGGCTTCTAGCTGGCACATAACACTATTACTACCTTTGTACCCCAGAACTATCCCCCAGTAACTCAGATTATCACTTCTAAAGTTTCTTGTGACTCCTCTTTTCAAGACTCTGTTTGGGTTTGGTAACTTTCATCTGTGTTTCCATAATAATTTTATCTACATGTCAAAATTCAGAACTATTCTCACTTAATTTTTAGGACTTTCATATTTCCAGAATAAGAGGTTATGCTTGGCCTCTATTTTCATCTTTTTCTTATTAGTCCTCAGAAAGTAAGAATTTAAAATTATTAGTAAATGTGGAATAAGAAACTAAACATGCTCAACTGAGCCCCATTTTCTCCCTTCATGTAAGAATTTTAAAGACTGTATTTCCATCTTTGAATACAATTAAATGAATAAACCTTAATTTAAGTATACAGTATTAAAAAGTCCATTTGGATGCTGATTTATGTCAAATTCTCCATGTTAGCTTTACTACCCTACTTATAGTAAAATCCCATAAAGATCCAACATCAAACTTCTCAAACATAATCAGACTTCTCTCTTTCAGTTCTCTCTTGAAATCTTTTAATAAAGCTTTCATCTCACTTCTCTACTCAAATTCTTCTTATGAAGGTCCTCAAAGACTGATGGCCAATACAATGAAATTGTCAGTTTTTACCTTGCTTGACCTCTATCCTTCTGATTCATCAGGCCCAAAGCCCTTGTTATCTTGTTTTCTCGCTCAATACTCTATCAGTCTATAGGAAATTAAGTTCATCTTCAAAATCTGTCTGAAATCAGACCAATTCTCACTACCTAAACTGTTTCCACTTGGGTCTAAATCACAAAATTCTTTGTCTAAATTATCATAGTTTCTCTTGGCTAATCTTTCTGTTTCTACTTCTATACCCCTAGAATCTACTCTCAATACTAAGTTCTATTATAGAAAGTACAAATAATTCAGAGTAATCCTGCGAAATGGTAAATCATATCATGTCATGCCTTTCCTCAGAACCTGCCAGTGATTTCTCTCATCTTACTCAAAGATTAATAAATATCAATTTCTTAAAATTGTCTATGAATTACCTTCCATGTTTTGATTCCCTGTGACCTCTATGCCCCCTTTTAAATAATCATTCACACCACCTCAGCCACTGACTTCCTATCATTGCTGAGACTTGCTCCTGCCATAGGCCCTTCTAATGTTCTTCTAATGATTGTCTCTCTGATATCCATGACTCACATTCATCCTGTTTCAGGTCTTTTATCTTAGAGAAGTCTTTCCTAGTCATCTACCTAACATAACAATCCCACTTTTATCTACTACATCCTTGCTGCTATGTCTAAGTGTCACCCTCCTTTCTTTTCTTTCCTTTTATTTTCATCTCTACAGCATTATCACCATTTAACATACTATATATTTTACTTATTTACCTTGGTTATTGTTTGCCTCCCTTACTAAGCTTCATGAGAGCAGACATTTTTGTCTGTTTTGTTCGCTGCCATAGTCACAAAATCAGTTCCTTGGCTGAGAGTAGACATAAATACTTGTTGACTGACTGAATAAAAGAACAGACAAATGAATCCAATATTTTCATCTCTATTTGTCTGATTTCTGTGCCATACTCCAAATTCAAAATGCAAAAATTACTTCCTGCCCCCTCAGACTCCACAATTATTCCCAATACACACCATTAGATTCCTACATGGCAGGCACTGTGCCACTTTATTCTCAGTGCTGATCACAGTGTCTGACATACAGTGCTCAATAGTATTTGATTAATTAATGGAATAACAAAAGAAAAATAAATGACTACTAAAATAAAACTCACTTTAAGCACTTTAGAATACTTTCCTTACTAAAAAATAAACTTATCTAAACCTTGTAAGCTTTGCAGGAGAAACTGTATAAACTTAACTCAATTAATTTTCTATACCTATAAGTACAATGTTCAGATTAATATTAATAAGTAAAAGGCATCACCAATAAATAATAAGTTCCATTGTGGAAAATATGAAATGTTCTTTATTTACTGAGCTAAAAAAACAAGAAATTTTATTTGAATGTTTTTATGTTTAATGAGGTATATTTCAATAAACAAAAAATATCAATAATTTCAATAGAATGTATTAAGCTGGGTACATTTAACATAAATTTAGAAAATTAACATAAAACAATATAATAAAATTCAATAAATAAAATATCTTATATAAATATATAATAAGTTTTTATAATAAATAAGAAATTTTAACTTTCACCATGGACAAAAATAATTTCTTGACTGTACAGACACTGAAAATAATCAAAACTCCTATAATCAAGTATTTTTCATTGTCTAGTTCTATCACAATAAAATAATTTGGTTTAATTTTTGTTAACAGATTAATTATTAACACAGTGTTTACCTGAGCTTCTCGAAGTTTTGCTGTTGTGCTTTGCTGAAGGGCTTGTTGTTCTTGATGATGTTGCTTTGTTTTCTCTAATTGATGTTGTAATTCTGTGGAGTTTGTTACTTTTTCCTTCAACTTAAAAAAAATGTAGACTGTCAGTTAACAACTTAGTGTATAATGCTCTCATCCATAAACATCTGATATTTATTACTGGAATTCTCAAACCTGAACCAAAAAATTATTTCAAATAATATAGTAAAGCAATTTGAAAAGCAGTATCTCATTATTTATAAATTTTTAATTTCATGATGAAGAACATATTCTCTAGAAATAGATTTATCCTACAAAAGTAAAACTTCCTTCAAGCTATTTAGTTCATTATTTTTTTGTATACTAATATCATCAAGGAATAATGTATACTTTATTTGTAACAATAAACTAAAACATGGTACAAGTATTTTTTACTTTTTTCTATAATAGTCATAGTTATCACTTATTAGAAATAAAATTAATCATATATCACATCTAAAATATTAGCTCTAAATTAAAGGAAATCTATTGCTAACAATACAGATCTTAATCTTGAGTATTTGTTCAAATAAAATATAGCATTTGAAAATAATGTTTATTCTAACCACATAAGGGTGTCATTGTGAAAACTTAATTAGGATAGAATTCAGTCACATACTTAAAAATGTAGTTAATAGGCATGATAGAACATACTTATAATCTTAGTTTTGAGAGCCTGAGGCAGGAGGATCTTAAGTTCAAGACTAACCTGAGCTATGTTACATAGCAAGACCTTGTCTCAAACAAACAAGCAAAAATGGGGTCAATAAGTAGGATGGTTTTATTGGGGAGACATAAAACGTGATTTAAAGTGAAAAAAGTCCAATAAAGTTCTTGATAAAGGATTAATGAACCATTCCCATATTTAAGATGCCTCAAGTTTACTAATGAACTTTCTAGCATTTACACACTAAAAATGTCAGCTTACCTGCTCTTCTAAGCGAGAAAGTTTGAGTTGTAAATCAGCTACTTGTTGTTCTTTATCCATTAACTTTTCACTTGAAAGCTGTCTCTGCTCTTTCAGTCTACCATGGGCTTCCCCTAGTTGGCGTTCAGCCTCCAAAAGTTTGTTATGTAACTTTAAAAAGGAAATTAAAATAGTATAAATATGTATATGAGTGTAAACACTACTTTCCAAATCATATCTTATTTTTCACCAGTATACTATCTTATACTCAAGAAACCTAAGAAATACATAATAATTTAAATTGCAACTAAATTTTAATCACATACTTAAATAACGTAAGATTATGAGCAAGCATTATAGATTTTTGTCTTTTTGCTCTTTTAAAAAATACTGGGAACCAGGTGTTCTCATTTGGATTTAAGTATTGTTATCATTTGAGAAACTTAAAATAATAAAATGAAACAAATTTATGATACTCAGGTCACACAAAGACCTACTTCACAAGTGTTTTAAAGAAATCCAGAGTGATTACTGTTCGATTTATATCATATTAAGAACAACCACACTTGGGCTGGAAAGATGGCTCAGTGGTATGCATTAGGCCCCAGGTACGATTCCTCAGCACCACATAAGCAGAAAAAAAGCCGGAAGTGGTGCTGTAGCTCAAGTGGTAGAGTGCTAGTCTTGAGCTGAAGAGCAGAGAGACAGTGCCCAGGCCCAGAGTTCAGACCCCACAATCGACCCCCCCCCCCCCCAAAAAAAAGAACCACACTTGACCTTTCAGTTTGGGGTTTTAAATAAAGTTCAAAGCATTCCTAAATCCTTAAATTGGTACATAATTTGTAAATAAAATAAACAATTTTATTAATTTAAAAACTAGATAATTCTCAGAAGTGGCGTTGTAGCTCAAGTGGTAGAGTGTTAGCCTTGAGCTGAAGAGCTGAGGGACAGCACTTAGCCCAGAGTTCAAACCCCACAACCAACCAAAAAAAAAAACAAAACTAGATGATTCTCACTTATTACATTTAAAAATGTTACCCAGGGGCTGTACAGTATATACTTCAGAACTTACATATAAAGCTCTGGGTTTATTTCTCAGCATGGGGGTGAAGAGATATATTAAAACTAAAGAAGAAATTTGCCCTGAAGCCAGGAACTATCATTTTCTCAATTGTTTTCTCTAATACTACCAGAAATAATAGTTGTCCTTTTCTTAGAAGAACTAGGGAGAAAGAAGTTTTTATTTTTTCTTCTTTAATTAAAAAAGAACAAAGCTTGTGTTAATTTAGGAAAAATTATTGAACAAATGATGGGAGTATAGAACAAAGGAGAAGAGGATGGAGAAGAGGATGCACTGGACAGACTTGCAAAGTAACAAAACCCTGTATCTCATTGCTTTTAGCGGAACTATTCAAGTTAAATCTGAAAATATTAAGAATTATTAGTCTTCTATCATATTTTCTATACTCTATAAACTCTATCCATAAATGTTTACATTTGTTTTGTGTACAAATGTTTATACTCACATATTTCTTCATGAAAATTCATACTTGCAATGAAAAAATAATTTTCTGTAAGAAAACTGAAATACTCATTCTTTCTGATGCAATGAAATTATATGTAGCTATCAGAATGTAAGAATAAAATATATATATATATTCCTAAAGTAAAACACATCTTATGTCTAATTAAAACACTAATTATTTACAGAAAACATGTTTCTTTTGCCCTTGTTTTTCACAGCACCCTGACAGATTTTTTTATTCTTTTCCTTATTGTTTTGGTTGAGAGACAAAAACTAAGATAACCAGCAAAGAGAAAATGCTTTATTGCAGTAACTACTACTGGCCTTACTAGAAGACTCAATCCTGATATATGAAAACAAAGAAGCCTGCCCAACAAGTTCATATTTGAAGCATCTTCATATCTGATGTCTTACACAAAGGCATCGTACATGCCTAGTGCCTGAATGTGCTGCATTAGTATCTCCTGATGTCACTGTCAATGTATACAGAAATAAGACTTCTCCCCTAGTAATTTAAGCTTAATATATATGCACTGAAGCCCAAGAATCTATGTTTTCAGAACAAGAACCAGTCAACATCTAGTTTCAGGAAAGCTCACAAATTAGTTGCCAAAACAGTAGCAATTTAAAAAGCCTCAATTTTCAATCTTGGCTGAACAGTACAATATAGAGGAAACTTTTAAATATACTGATACCCAGGCTTATGCCAGAAATTAATATTTAAGAGGTCCAAGAATGAGGCCCTGAACAAGGGTCATTATTAAAATCACCCCTGTGCTTTTTATATAAGATCACATTTCACTGAATTAAAGACAACTCTTGTTCCATAATGAAGACTGAAGGATGAGATTTGTATTATAAATACAGCTTTCTTATTTGTTGCTCTACAACTCTGGATAAGTCCTAAATCTTTAACAAAGCAATGAATTTCAAAGCTGTCAGTAGATGGAAGTAGACCAAAGTCACCTCAACAATTATGCCTGTATCATTTGAGAACAAAGGTGTTAATCTCAATATGAAAATAATACACATTGGATGGTCTATATTGTCATACTGTGAAACATATTTTGAATAAATGTAGTTTTAAATATCTATATAGGGTTGTATTAATTATACCCCTAGCAATGTTTAGGTTTCAAACAATCTTCTACATATCTCACAAATAACTAATCTTTAGAACAACCTTGTGAAGAAAGTTTCATTATTCTTCTCATTTTACAGATGAATAAACTAAGGCACAGACTAAGTAGTTTGCTCATGATCACACAACTTGCAGCCTATTGAACTAGAACTCAGGCTGTTGGTACTCCAGTCCATGCTTATCAACCACTATGCTATTTGAGATGGCATGTTTTATATATATATATATATATATATATATATATATATATATATATATATATATATATATACACACACACACACACACATACATACATATATTGTATATATAATATATATATTATATATGTTATATATATATACATATATAATTTGGGGGTCGGTTGTGGGGCTTGAACTCTGGACTTGGGCGCTGTCCCTCAGCTCTGCAGCTCAAGGTGAGTGCTCTACTTGAGCCACAGTGCCACTTCCAGTTTTCTGAGTGGTTTATTAGAGCTAAGAGTCTCATGGAGTTTCTTGCCCAGACTGTCTTTGAATTGTGATCCTCAGCTCTCAGCCTCCTAAAGTAGCTAGGATTACAGGGGTGAGCCACCGGCACCTGGCTCTAGATAATGTTTAATTAAACAATTCAATTTAATAAATTAATAAAATTATTTTATAAAAATTATAATAATTAATAAAATAATTGAATTAAATAATACTTCAGTGAATATGGTTGTGCTGGTAACTTCAGTGTGGCCATGTTTGTGGTCTATTGGCAAAACGCCCAGGAGTAGAATTTCTGGGTCATAGGGAAGCTTTATTTTTAGTCTTTTGAGGAGCTTCTATACTGCTTTCCAGAATGGTTGAACAAGTTTATCATGTTCTCAAATGAGATATACCAGCAGTGTAATAGCGTTTTGGCCACATTCCCTCCAGCATCTGTTACTGTTGGTTTTCTTGATAATGGCCATTCTAACTGGGGTGAGGTGGAATCTCAATGTGGTCTTCATTTGTATTTATTTCTAATATGGCCAGAGATGTTGAATATTTCTTCACGCATCTATTGGCCATTCTTACTTTTTCTCCTAAGAAATCTCTCTTTAAGTTTTTAGCCCATTTATTAATTGGTTTGTTGCTTCTTTAAGGATTTATTTGGGGGGGGGAGGTTAATTTTTTTATCTCTAAGTATATTTTAGATAGGAAACTCTTGTCTGAATGCATAGCTAGTAAAAAATTTTCCTCCAATTTTGTGGACTAGTTATCTTGCTAAGTCCTTTGCCATGCAGAAACTCTTCAGTTTGATGCAATCCCACTTATCCAGTCTTTCTTTGATTTGCTGCGATTCTGGATCTTTACTTAGGAAGTTTTAACCAGTGTCAAGAAGCTCTAGTGTTTTCCCCATCCCTTACTGAAATATGTTTATGATATCTGGCTTAACAGTGAGGTCTTTAATCCATTTAGAATTGATTCTGGTGCAGGATCATATATAAGGATCTAGCTTCCATTTTCTACATGTGAATAGCCAATTCTGCCAGCACCATCTGTTGAAGCACCGTTTGTCTTTCTTCCATTCTGTGTTTCTAGCTCCCTTACCAAATATTAGGTGGTCATATGTCTGTGGGTTCATTTCTGGGTCTTGTCTTCTGTTCTATTGGCCTATTCTTTTGCTATCAAGCTGTTTTTATTACTATGGCTTTGTAAAAAATCTTGAAGTTTGGTATTGATATTCCTCTAACACTGTTCTTAACCCAGATGCCTCTCTGTGGACAAATTGACCAAGAAAATGTGGTATATATACAGAATGGGATTTTATGCTTCCATCAGAAACAATCAGTTTGCACCATTCATAAGGAAATGGAAAGACTTGGAAAAAATTATATTAAGCGAAGTAAGCCAGACCCAAAGAAACATAGATTGTATGGTTTCCCTCATTTGTTGTAACTAAAATGTGCCTATAAATATACAAGTAAATATACTAGATGGCAAAAGACAAAAATATACTTAGACATGATAAATTATACAGGACTCATGACATTCACAGTGAGACTAGAGGAGGATGTTCTCAGGAGAGGATCACAAAGGCTCAACAACTATGTGCATATGATCATAAAAAAAGATGTTTATCAAAATGAACTCCAAGAAATGGAAATGACGTTTATTGTTATTTTGCTTTTTGGTTCGGGTTTTTGTTTCTCCTATGTTGTTGTTTTGTTTTCTGTACTTTTTGTCTTATATATAATTTCATTTGTTTGGGGGAGGCCAAGGAGGAGCACAGAAATGGTGGGACAAAGGGTTACGAATGCAGCAGATACTCACTAGACACTATGTTGAAAATAAACTATACAACCTGTGGAGGGTTCAGGAGGAAAAAACTGGAAGAAAATGAGGGAAAAGGTGACAATGATCAAACAGAAATGTACTCATTATCTGTATATCAACGTTACAATAACAATTATAAAAAAGAAATAGCTGTGGTTGTTATCTCCTAGCTATGCAAGAGGCTGAGTCTGAAGATTATACTTTGAAGCCAGCCTGGGCAGACAAACCTGAGAGACTCTTATTTCCAATTAACTAGCAAGATGCTGAAATTGGAGGTATAGCTCAAATTTTAAGAAAATGGAAAGACCTGAGTCCTTGAGCTTGAGCCACTGACCAGTAAAAAATAAATAAATAAAAAATAAATTGATGACATCTAATCTTTTAGTAATAAATCCTTATCTCTCTGTGGCTATTTTAGATGTGCTCATGAACACAAACATATATACTAAGTCCTGACAATTGTCAGCTACCTTATTTTACCAGCACTGTAGAAGGTGCTAATAATACAGTGGAGAGTAAAACAAATCATACCTACTGTCTTTAAAGATATTAAAAAAGGAAAGGGGAACGTTTTCTTATTGAAATCTTTGCGTCAAGAGGCTTTCAGAGTATAAAATGAAATAAATTTCTCAAATTGTAAAGTTCACAGTCCTATGAGGGTGATGGATGAATGCAATATGCAAATTTTAAAAAACTATTAACAGTGTAAAGTACCTTTAAAATACCTAATATTTATGCTACTAGATTTATAATAATTATATTTTAAAACAAAAAAGAGAAAAGAATCCTTACCTGTAAGAATACTCACCTTCTTATTAACTAAAACTTAGCAGGTATCTATCATATGCCGGATAACATTATAAGCAATTTATCTGTATTAAATCATAAATGGTTCACAATAATGCTATAGACTACCTTTCTTCTTTAAAAAAACATCTTAAAAAAAATAAAGATCTGGCGGGCTGAGAAGGTGGCTCAGTGGTAGAGTGTTTGCCTCGCATGTATGAGGTCCTGGGTTCAATTCCTCAGCACCACATAAGCAGAAAAAGCCAGAAGTGGTGCTGTGGCTCAAGTGGTAGAGCACTAGCCTTGAGCTAAAGAGCTGAGAGACAGTGCCCAGGCTCAGAGTTCAGGCCCCACGACTGACCAAAAAAAAAAATCTGACAATTGAGGGTATAAAATTATGTTATTATCAAGTATCAATTAAGTATACCAAGAGGAAACCATAAATAAAACTAATACCTTTAATGGGAGTGAGTTTGCCAGGAGCCACTCACTGGCTCCTGCCTGTAATCCTAGCTACTCAAAGGCTGAGATTTGAGGATTGTGGATAATAGCCAGCTCAGTCAGGGAAGTCTGTGAGACTCCTATCTCCCAATTAACCACCAGAATATAGGAAGTGGAGCTGTGGCTCAAAGCAGTAGAGTATTAGCCTTAAGCAAAAGAGCTCAGGGACACTGCCCAGGCCTTGAGTTAAAGCCCAACAACTGACAAAGAAAGAGTGAGTTTGATCAGGGTACGTAGTATGTATACATGGAAATGCCACAATGAAATTTTTCTGTATATCTAATATATGTTATTAAAAAATGTTCTAAAAAATCCCAAGATTTCTTACTTGATTAATTTCACTTTGGAGTTGTAACCCATGCTGTTCCTTTTCTTCTCTTTGTTGTTGTAGTTGTTTGAATTCTGCTTTAAGATGCTGGTACTTGGTCTCTACTTCAGATAATTCTTCTTTGAGCTTTTGTGTAGCCTCTCCTTTCTCACTTAGTTCTGCCTGTATCCTCTGCAATGAAGTTTCAGATGCAGATAACCTTGACTGAAGCTGTTGACAATCTAAGTCCTTTTGATGAAGGATTACTTGTAAATTCTTTTTACTCATAGATTCTTCATTATGCTTCTCCTCTAACTGAGTATAATCCAGTTCTTTCTTTAGCAGCTTTTCTGTTAAGTTCTGAAAAAAAAAATTAAAAATTTATTATTTTCCTGCTATTTTTAATTTATCCATTTTTTTCCTTTTTTTTAAATTGTGAAAATGCTGTACAGAGGGGTTACAATTACATGGCAAGGTAATGAGTGCATTTCCTCCTTTGTTTCCCCTTACCATCCCTTCCCATCTCCCTCACCCTCCCCTTCCCATCTCCCTCACCCTCCCCTTCCCCTCCCCTCCCGCGCCAAAGTTGTAAAGTTCATTTTCGAGATGTACAAAATGTTATGTAGATAATTTATCCAATTTTTAAAACAATTTTGGGGCCACACTATCTGCTATTAAATGTTTGTCAATATTACAAAGTAAAACAAACCATTCTAGCCAAGAATTATATTCTAACGTGATTTTATTATTGGTCCACATGAGTAAACTTACATAGGAAGTGCAAAGAAAATGTGACATAAACTGAAAATACTAAAATCTACTGAATTCTTTTGGATATGCAATATATGGAAATAAATAAGTTTATTTCCATGAATGTTTATTTCCATATGAGTTAAAAATTAGAAACAGATACATACATCATGCCAATTCTGGTTTGGACTTTGTAATTTCAGTTGATTAGAGCCACAACATCACAATTATCATCATCACTGTGCTAGTGTGTCTATTCCCACTGACTAAACATTTTTCTTTTTTTGATAAAGACTAAAACTAGACCAAAATTATTGAGTATATAAGAATATACTAATATGACCTAAAAATAACACTTTCCTGCCTCGTATTTTATTTTGCTCAACAGTATCATGTGTGAAATATAACTAAAACCCTCAAAAATCTACATCAGTTAACTTAAATGTCAAGTCTAGACTCCCAGTTCAAATAACATTAAAGATTTCAAATTAACAAGTTAATGCATAAAATACGGATCCAAATTTTAACTCCTGTAAGAAAAAGAGCTAGGATAAGAGAGTACTATAAGGAGGAATAGAAATATGATGGAGGAAGTTAGTGCATTGTGTTTATAGATGGAAATATCCCAGTGAAACCCCCTCACACTAAAAGTGTATGTTAATTCAAAAATAAAATTAAAAAGAGGGTACATTTATTATATGCAGTGGTCTGAAATGGGATAATAAAGAAATAAGGACAATTTTTTTAAAAACCTCTGTACCTTAAACAAACTGTAATCTAAATGAAACAAGCATATCCAAAAGTATTTTTTAAAAAAGTTAAAACACAATGCACAATCAAGAATGAACTAAAAAGCCAGGCAATGGAAAAAATAAAAAAATTATTCACATTTGTGGAGGAAAAAAAACCTGTCAATTTGAGGAATAAAATTTTTAGTACTTATACCATTGCTAAAATTCAAATGAACTTAGAATGAAAGTTAGAATCATGGAAAACTTGTATCCACTATCATGAGCTTGACAGTCTCCTCATATTTAAAGCCTATTCTGAGACTATGATACTAAAGGATGTCATTGTTTTTGTATTACACAATGAGATGTGTCAACATTACAAGCTGCAACAGCTCAGTGAGCCAATATTTTCCATATAACTAATAGATGACGCTACAAAATCATGCAAAAGAAAAGATAAACTAAAAATGCAAAGCAGACCAATGAATTTTAATGTCAATTGACATGGTTTTATATTCTACATTGTTACTACATTTTGAAAAAGCACCTCTTACTAAGTTTTAATATAGTGTCAAATAAAAATAGATACAACTACCTGAAAAAGCTATTGGATATTTCTCTTTTTTCTACCTATCTCTGTTAGGTTGAGTTTTCCTCATTTACTTCAACTATGTCACAATTCATCCGTCTTCTATTAAGCCAGGTATTTAAAAACCTTGAGAAAATATCACTAGTCTAACTGAATTTTTTTTAAGAAACACTAGGTTAAGATTTAAGTAGTTAACATTTATAAATAAAGTAAGGGGCTGGGAAGGTGACTCAGTGGTAGAGTGCTTGCCTCGCATGTATGAGGCCTGAGGTTCGATTCCTTAGTACCACATAAGCAGAAAATAAGCTGGAAGTGGCACTGTGGCTCAAGTGGAAGAGCGCTAGCCTTGCGCTGAAGAGCTGAGGGACAGCACCCAGGCCCAGAGTTCTGGCAACCATGACCAACCAAAAAAAAAAAAAAATTATTTAATTCTTTAAAAATTTATAATATAGGAAGTATCTATAGATGTAATCTCTCCTCCACACCATCCAATAAATGTTTTAGAATCTTTAATATATTTGAGAGTACAAAGAGAACTACTAGTCAAAGACACAAGCAACGCTCAACCTTTGCAGCACTCTTTACAACATCTACTGCCTCACATAATGTCTGAGGATCAATAGATTAAATGGGTGGATCCATAGTCTCTCATAAAGTAGGAATAGAGCTATAGTTTCTCAAGACCATGGTGGAGTGAAGAATGAGCTTCAAAGCTCACTCACATGCTTGTGGAAGAAGGCTTAATACTTACAGACAATTATGTTTATCAATTTTCCCTACCATCATTTTTTTCTTTTTTTACTTTCCCATGTGATAGTCCACCAAAATATTAGGTTGAAGTAATTAAAGCAAAGCCAATATATTCATCATATCTTTGAAGAGTTTTTTTAATAGCTCTGTACTTTCTCACCACCAAGAAAATACAGGAATAGGGGAAAAGAATCAGTATTAACCCCTGCTCCAAAACTACTAGCATTAATATACATGCATACAATATAAATAAATATACATACATAAGGACATTATCTTGAACTAGAATACAAATAAAACATAAAAATTAAAATTTAAGATAGATAAAAATGAATTGATCACTATGTAGGTTTAAAGTTCTCACCTGATTTTTTTGTGTGAATTCATTAATTGAACTTTTAAGTTTTTGTAGTTCTTGTACATATACAGCAACTTCTTGAGGGCCTTTGGCAAGTTCACTCTTTAGCTGGCTTATTGTAGCCTACAAAATAAAATAATAACAAGAGGAAACTAAGTGAAAAAGTACATGAAAGAAAACAAAGGCCTTAAGATTATATTTATTTATTTATTTATTTATTTATTTATTTTTATGTGATTAAACTGAAATAATACGTAGAACTTCCAAAATCTTTCTTTACTTGAACACTCTCTCTTCTGCCTCACCCTTTTAGGAGATGTTTAAAATTAATTTAAAATTTACCCAAGATGCACAACTTCATTTATTCACTGATACATGAAATGAAACATTTTAATCTATCCAGAGACCATCTGGGAACTTTATTGGTTTTAAAATGGTATACTTCAATTATCTGATATTACATTTTTAATTTCTCTGAATTTCCATAGCAAAAGCTTTTCCTTTTAAAGCATATATATTCAAACATCTTTGATCTTTGCAAATCACCTTTCTAATTATTTGTCCCTAAGAAGTTTCTAACTAAAATTACATGTGGTTTCATTAAGCTAGATCACTCAATGGTTAGGTATAAAAGTTGGAAAACAAAACAACAACAACAACAACAACAAAAAAAACCTGCTTTAGTGTCTCCAATTAACCAGCAAGAGTCCAGAAATGTACATGTGGCTCAAATGACAGAGTGCCAACTTTAAGACAAAAAGCCAAGCAAGAATGTGAAGCCTTGAGTTCAAGCCCCAGTACTGGCATAAAAAAAAAAAAATGCTTTAATGCACTTTAACATTTTTAAATCCACAAAAATTAATGTTTATTATTAAAATAACTGCTTATTTTTCAAAAAATGAGAAAATCAAATAAGCAAAGATATTGGCAATGTGAACTTTCAATTCTTGAAAGTTCAAACATTTAAAAGGCTACTGTTTTTTAAGAATGGTTTCCTGCAAATCACATGAACAAAGAAATCTGTATTTCTAATATTGTTTGCTGGTTTTGCTTTTTATATTGTTAAAGTTAGTTTTTCCATTGCCTGTATCTTTTTTACTGAATAAATTTTGTATTACTGGTAAGAAATAATTTTAGAACATTCTTAACATATTAATAGTTACACATGCATATGTTACAAATGAGTGCTTTAATTTTAAAGAAGAAATGAATAGGCTACTAATTCATTGTGATAGTGATACAAACTAAACAACTAAAGAACTAGAAATTTAGGTATCGTATTTACCTTTTGTACACTAAATTTTAATATTTTTTAAAAATCTAAAACTTTTACAAAGATAATTTGGTCAAGATGAAAATCTCTTCCAAAAATGAAAAGCATGGGAGGAGTACATACTAAAAGGTAGACTTTAACCATAAGGAAGGGGAGGAAGAAGATGAATTACAATTGTTTCAATCTTTTATAAAATATTAAAGAAAGACCAGTTTCAAAGGAATAAAATATGTTCCTTCTTCATATGTCACAATAATTGAAACTCTAGGATCTCTGCTTCTGTTCCACTGAATCTCCTTGCAGTTTAACAGACAAGCTCATCTATGCCTTTAATTTCAACATCTGCTGTACTTCTTCCCAGAGATCTTCACACTTAGTGCTTCACCATGATTCTACCTAACTTTATTATCACTTAGATTCTCCTTGAGATGATTCCTGACCATTCTATCTAAAATTTCCCCAAATGTTCCATCATGGCACAAGCAATGTGCAATCTTCATAACATCTTTGTTCTTTCTGTCACATTACAGTTTGGATATGAAAGATCCCCCCGCCAAAAGACTCAAGAGCTAGAGGGATTAGACTCAGGTGATGGACTCACATGATGGATCCAATCATTGATAGTTGAATGGATTGTGAGGACCTAAACCTAATCAATGAATTGGTCTACTGATGGAATCTATTTGCTGACCTTACTGGGAGGTGATGGAAATTTTCAGGGGTAGAGCCTAGTGGAAGGAAGGAGGTCACTGGGAGCATATCTTTAGTGGGTCTATTCTGTCCCCAACCCCCTTCCTCTCTGCTACTTGTCTGTTACGAAGAAAATAGCCTCTGCTACACACTCCCACTGTCATGATATTCTGTCTCACATCAAGGTCAAAGCAAGTGATTCAACCAATCTTCAAGTGAAACCTCTGAAGAAGTGAGATAAACAAATCTTTCTTCATTTTAAATTGTTTCTCTCAAGTGTCTTTCACAGCAGTGAAAACACACACACTAGATGTCCCAAATAGTTTAATTATGTACTGTTTGAGTTCCACAAAGGAATGTAAGTCTTTTAAGATCAGGCACTCATATTCAGTGTTATATTTCTCACACCTAAAGTAGTTCCTGCCACTTAATACGCACTCCAAAAAGATTACAATTCTACTCACCTGATAGCTATTATCACAGAAACAGCATATTAGATCCTATACAAGTTTGCATTTCCTTGTGCTATATGTTACTGAATTCAATATGATTTTTTGTTTTCTTTTGCCAGTGATGGAGCCTGAACCCTGCGCCTGGGCACTGTCCCTCAGCTCTTCAGCTCAAGGCTAGCATTCTACCACTTGAGCCACAGCCCCACTTCCAGCTTTTTCTGCTAATGTGGTGTTGAGAAATCAAACCCAGGGCCTCATGCATGCAAGACAAGCAGTCTACCACTGAGCCACCTTCCCAGTCACTCAATATGAATTGTTTTAAGGAACAATACTTTGATCAAAAATCCTGTTGGTACTTTAAATACATTAGAAGTATTGCTTTAATATTCTACTAGCATTGAAAAAATCATTTTATATGTTAGAAAATTTGCTTGATAGCAAATCAAAAAAATAAGTATGTGTATTTGAAGTTCTGAGATTGACTTAAAACATAAAATTGTCTTAAGACATGAAAAGGTGAAATGTTAGGCATATTATTAATATTAAAAAGCTTTTAAAAACACATTACCTCAAATTTAAGCATCTCCATTAGAAAGCAGAAAAATAATAAAATGATGGATGAAAGATGGAAGACAAGACTGACAAAAACACACATAGAGCACATAATATAAATGACCAAATATGCCTATGAATATGGTTTCAAATTACTATATATAAATATATAATACATATACATATTAATTTTTAAATGCCCTAAAAACTTTGCATGGCTTTTAACATACATATTCTATACTGATATAAACCATTTTGCACTTAAAACCAGGATGCAGCCAGGCACTAGGAGCTCACACCTGTAATCCTAGCTACTCAGGAGGCTGAGATCTGAGAATCATGGTTCAAAGCCAGCCCAGGCAGGAAAGTCTATGAGACTCTCACCTCAACTAACCACCAGAAAGCCAGAAGTGGCACTGTGGCTCAAGTGGTAGAGTGGGAGCCTTGAGCTGAAGAGCACAGGGACAGTGCCCAGGCCCAGAGTTCAAGGCCCACGACCAACCAAAAAAAAAACACAGGCTGCAAATGAATGTACTGGAATACAAATAAAATTTCTTAAATAATTTCCATTGAAGATCACACCCACTGTTAAACTTTAGTATTTTAAATTGTATATATTTTATGAAATAACATGTAACCTTTAAATCCTCCATTTCCAATCAATTCACAAGGTAAATACTTTCAATAAAAACAATGAACACTAAGATGTATAATAACATAAATCATTCTCTATGTCTTCAGTTCCAACTAGAAATGCCAAGTGATAAATTCTTGGATCTTAAGTATCTTTAATGGCTTTTTTAATTTTTATTGTATAGAGAGGAGTTACAGTACATGAGTCAGATAATGAATGCATTTCTTTTTGTACAACGTCATCCCTTCGCTCATTCTCTCTCAGTTTTTCCCTCCTTAATGGTTTTTAATGGGCTTTACTGTTGGCTTAAATATCTAAGTTCATATAGTTCAGTCCTATAGTAAGAATAAGTAGGACTAAATATTAATAAATTCATAAAATGCACACAACAGATTCAGAAAAAAATAAAAGCTAAAAACTAATTAAGTTATAAACAAATAAATGCGATCAAGGAATCAAACTAATTTTTTCATACAGAAATGGTGAAAGATACAATTCAAAAACATTTCAAGTTATTGTTAAAAAAAATTTGGGGAGGGGGGGCGTGAACACAGGTGTTGTCTCTGAGCTTCCTTTGCTGAAGGTGAATGTTGTACCACTTGAGCCACAGTGCCACTTCATGCTTTTTTGAGTAGTTTCTTGGAAATAAGAGTCTTACAGATTTCCTGTCCAGGCTAGCTTTGAACCACGATCCTCAGCTCTCAGCCTCCTGAGTAGCTAGGATTATAGGCATGAGCCACTGGTTCTCAACTTATAACAAATATATCAAATAATTTGGGAAAATACAAAGGTAATAATTTTTTTTAAATAGTAGAAATTCATTTATAAGGCAATTATCAGACCATCTGAAATGGCTCAAGTGATATACTGCCAGCCATGAACAAACAAGTAGACCAAAAGCTTACAGCCTAAGTTCAAGCCTCCAAATGAACAAAACAAACAGTATTTATAATATAGGTATAATTGTAGAATATGAATTAAGTATCATTCTTCCTTTATTCCTACAAAATTAAGATAATCTCAACTACAATTTATTAACTAGCCTTGAATAAATTTAACTTTAAATACAATCTTTTCTTGTGTCATTTATTTACCAAATTAATAATCTATTATAAAAACATTCCACTCCAAGTGTCAATCTTTATAAAATAAAATTAAGACATACTATTAAACCACAATGACTGCAGATATACTACCATTCAGATCAAATGAAATGATGGCATTTTGAAAGGCCACTCAGCAAAATTTCAAATGCAGGCTTTACTCAAAAATAAACTCTATACTCTCAATTACATTTAAATATGCTGACTTCATTACCTCAGTGTTAGCATATTCTTCTTGTAACTTTTTACATTCATCTTTGAGTTTTTCAGATTCTCTCTCACGCTCCAATGTCATATTATCCATTAGTGTTTGAACTTGGACCAGTTCTTTCTTTAGCACAGCAACATCTTCTATACCAGGCCTCTGAAGCTATGAAAACAGATTTTATTTAAAATTTACAGCAAAAAATTACAACTATTTGCAATCTTTAGAATAGTTTCACTAAAAGGAAATCAGAATGAAAGAAATTCTTACTATTAACTTTTTACTCCAAATATTGAGCACCAATTCCTCCCTAATGAGGCAACCTACTCTTCCCATGTTACCTTGTATTTAACAGTATTACAATTTGGAGGTTTAATGTCACAACTGCACATTATCTTTACTTATCTTTACTGTTTTATTTGCTATCTTTTCCTTCACAAATAGTATACATTAGTAATAACAATGACTTGATAAATATTGTAGTCTTCCCATTTCTATCCTAGGAAACTAGAAATGAAAATTAAAGAATATAGGTCAATGGTAGAGCTTATGCCTAGCATGCATAAGGTTCTGGATTTTATTCCCAGCATTATAAGCAACAACAACAAAAAAAATATTTTAAGAAGGAAAAGATGTGAGCATCATTAAGGTTTATAATTAATTAATTGATTCATATATTTATAAAGGAAAAAAAGAAGTCAAGGATTAACTCAAGGCTGTGAAGCCTGGAAGAATGTAAATTATGGTAGCAATGAGAGAAACGCAGTCATGGAAGAAATATGATGGCTTGGATTTTATACTAAGTTAATTTTAAATTAAATTTAAATGAAAGCTAGAAATCAAACTGAAGGTATCCTAAAAGTAGATGTGTTTTTATAGAACTAAAGTGTGAGGAAAAATAAGATATGGAAAACACTAAAAAGACATTATATATAAATAACAAAAATGTCAAGGTAATAAGTTATGCATAATAATATACCATTTTTGTTTTCAGTATATATCACAGATGGCAAGATATAGGTCATTTTTTTACTTCCCTCCGTTTATTCTAACTAATTTTAAAGTATTTCTTCAGCATATGAAAGAGTATATTCTACAATATATATGATGCTCAAAGTATATTCCTCAGCACAATAAAAGCAATTGAAAAAAAAAAGAATCTTCAGAGTTTTCATTTCATTTTAATCTAGAAAGGTACAATTCCAATAAACAGTTTCTAAATTACCAGCTCAGTTTTCAGATCTTGAATGACAGTGGCCTGTTTGTTTAATTCTTCTGTCAAATGTGTCACTTTTTGTTCAGCAGCTTCTCGAAGACTCCTTTCCTCATCATATTTTGACTTTAAATCTAATCACATATAATAATATAAATATTAGCTTTATGACATTAACTCTAAAAGACAGTTTTTAAAATTCTTATATAGTACTCTACATATCTATATGCCACTCTAATTCTAATTCACATTCTTTTTTTTTTTTCCTTTGGTCGGTCATAGGGCTTGAATTCTGGGCCTGGGTGCTGTCCCTCAGTTCTTTAGCTCAAGACGAGCTTTTTACTACTTCAGCCACAGTGCCACTTCTGGTTTTCTGTTACTTAACTGGAGATACGAGTCTCACAGACTTTCTTGCCTGGGCTGGCTTTGAACAGCAATCCTCAGATCTCAGCCTCCTGAGTAGTTAGGATTACAGGTGTGAGCCACCAGCTCCCAGCTAATTCACATTCTTTACGTAATTATAAATATGCACAATTAAATTACACTTCTGGTTACATTAAATGATCAGTGAAAAAAAAGCAGTGAAATATTTTTGTCTACATAAATTCCCCCCAACACTAAGCCAATGAGCATTTTAATATATACTTAATCACATTCAATGTTTTATATTCATAAACAGCAATGCGTTTGTACAACTACTTAAAAGGTAATTTAAAAAATTTTATAGTGGTAACAAGCAAAAATAAAAAACTCTCCAGTTACGTGTACCTGCTGGCAAAACCAAGCATTAAATGCCTATTACATTATGTAATTAACTTATTTAAAATATTATCTTTTAGAATACCACAAGAGAAAATCTATCTTCTGTAAATTTCAATAAAAATCTACAGGAAAAAAAAAGTCCTTTGAAGAAGCAATTGTACTATCATTAAATTCCACTGAATAATCACCATTATAGCAATCACCCTATTACATTGAAACACTATGGCTTTTTCTAGAATATGTAGTAAGAAAAGGTAGTAAGACTGAATACTTAGCTAAAATATTCTAATTAAATTTACCTGCAATTTCAGTAGCAAGTTGGGCTGCTTTCTGTTCAAATAAATCTTTCATTTGTTTAATATTAAAATTTTCTGTTTGAGCTTCTTCTAATTGTTGTTCCAAAGACTGCAGTTCTACAAAAATGTATAGCAGTTATTTAAATGCAATGCTAGTTGCATATATGAAACTGTTATTAACGATATCATAATTATTGTAGTAGTAATGACAATCAACATGTCTATTATCTAATTAGAGGTAGAAATTCTGCTCTTCTTATAAGTTAAAAAAAAAAAGAGATGAAATTAGAAATGGTTAAGATCAAGTACTTGAAAAACTTCGAGTACACAATCAAATCTATAAAATTGTTTCATTCTTTTTTTGTGTTTTTTGATCCATTGTGGGGCTTGAATTCAGGGCCTAGGTGCTGCCCTGAGCTCTTTTCTGCTCAAGGATAGCTCTCTACCACCTTGAGTCACAACTGCACTTCCATTTTGAGTGGCTGATTGGCGATAACTCTCACAGGGACTTTTCTGCCAAGGCTGGCTTTAAACTGCAATCCTCAGATCTCAGCATACTGAATACCTAGGTTTACAGGCATAAGCCATGGGACCCCACTATTGCTTCATTCTTAAAAGAGCTTTTTTAAATACAACATCTAATATCACAATCTAATTTTAAGAATTTGTTGAGCATTCCTCTAAAGACACAACAATGTTAGGTTCATCAATTTACTTCAAGGGACAAAAACTGTATCATTCTTTAATACGGACTTAAATTTGCATTAAACAATAATATTGTGGTAATGCTTTAGAAGTTTATAACTTCAGGATATAATGAACTAAAACATCAAGATTTTAGTCAACTGTCCAAGTATGAAGTACACAGAACTTTCTACATCTAGAATTATCTTGAGTGTTTTCCAGCCTTAAAGTACAACTACTAATAAAATTCCTCTAGTAGGCATTAAACAAACAAAAAAACAGAATAAGAAAATAAAAGCAAAATGAAAAGTTTTAAGTTTACCTGATGATGAATCAGCCACCAGTCCATCGGGCTTTGGCTCCTTGGTGGGGAAAAAAAGACAAATGCATTAGAAAAAGAGAAGGCAGCACTGTATAATTTTCAGTCTTAAAATTATGTCCGATAGCCAGGTCGTCCAGGTTAAATAGCAAGATTTTGTCGAAAATTAAAGTTTAGGAGTTCTCATTATTCCATATCCTTAAGGTGTAATTAGACAGACTAACAGTGATTTAACAACCAGTTTACCAGTTCAAAGATAGAATTATATAAATATATATATATGATATCAGAGCTTATAAAATCCCATCTGTGAGGTACTAACCTCAACTACTATATTTAAACCAAAGAGTCTCACAGCTTTAAGTCCAGCACTCAGCTTGAGTAAAAGCTTAAATCCAACACCCAAGCAGGCAAGAACTCTCTCAACTACCTTTCCAAAACCCATACATAACTCAGGCTCACTTGGCCTTTAACTCTGAAGAATCATCTGTACCTTCATTTAGCAGCAAGTGATCTCTCCCTACTAGGTTGGATATCACTCCCAAGAGATTACTCAAAAGAAATATCTCAAAATTTAATTAACTTTACCTTCCACAGAGACGTGCTTCTAACATGACTCAGCAATTAAGAACTTAATAATTTATGGAACCCACTATATAATTAATGTACGTCATCTATTGGGTATATTTTCTGTGAGATTTGTTAACATTATTATACCCTTGTTTAAGCATTGTAGATCTAAGAAATTTCTTTGTATATTAATAAACCATATGATTATAAAATCATACCTTGCTAGTCTCCTTATTGTTACCATATAAAACATCATATGAAAGTAATAAGCTAGAATGTCATTAAACTATCACCACTAAAATAATTAATACTTTTTTTTTTTAAATCATGGAAAAATAAACTAATAACTTGCAGGTGGTGACAGCAGTGAAAACTAGGAGAGAACAAGAGAAAGGGAGACTTTTTTTTTTTCCGTTTTTCTTTGTTGTTTTTTTTTTGTGTTAATCCTGGGGCTTAAACTCTGTGGGAGCTTTTCTCATACATTTCTTTCCATTCATAAGAATTACAAAGAATATGTTATAAGCTATTAAACACAGAAAATCAAATTCTAAAATTATATTGTTACTACAAAAAGGTTTTATGCTTAATTTTTCATCAATGAAAATAAACAAGTAGGAGGAGGCAACAATGCTTGATAAGAAATGTACTCATTATCTTCCCATGTAATTGTAACCCCTCTGAATGGTATTTTCACAATTAACAAAAAAAAAGAAAAAAAAACACATTTCAAGTATTTAAGAAAGGTTACTAGGGGGAAGGAAGTATAATAGATGGGGTGAAATTGATTGGAATACAAGGTAAACATGTGTGGTAATGTAACAAAGAAATCTCCCCATATATATCTAACATAAGCCAATAAAAAAAAGCAATTACTTGCTGCTGCAGTCCTTGATATTTTTCTAGTTCTTTCTTTAATTCTTCTGAGTACCATTTTTCTTCCTAATTAAAGAGATTTTTGATTAGTAAATTTTAAAATATTTTTAATCTGAAACACTGAAAATAAACAAGTATTTTAATTCTCACCTTAAGTGAAGCCTGTAAGTCCTGTACCTCTTGTCTGAGTAGTGTTATATCATCTCTAAACATGTATGGGTAGAAGGAAGAAAATAAGTTAATCTTCTTTAAGTTACAAACTTATCTCTTAAAAAATAACTACTAAATACTAATACTGTAGTTTTCCAAATTATTTTTTAAAAAATTACTAAAGATTGTACAAGGGCTGGGAAGGTGGCTTAGTGGTAGAGCGCTTGCCTTGCATGCTCAAGGCCCTGTGTTCGATTCCTCAGCACCACATAAGCAAAAAGAAAAAAAGCCGGAAGTGGCGCTGTGGCTCAAGTGGTAGAGCACTAGCCTTGAGCTGAAGAGCTGAGGGACAGCGCCCAGGCCCCACGACCGGACCCAAAAAAAAAAAAAAGATTGTACAACACCATATATATATAAGCTCTTAGAAAAATAATTTCGAAGTTCATGTTTTATAAAACAAACCAAAAAATTTGCTCAAAGAAATAATTACACACCTTCAAGTGACTTAGAGCAGAAGCAAAATATCTTTTATTAGTTTACCATCAATACATTCATGGCTTCCTATGCAGTTAGCATGAAATCTAAATTTATTAATAAGGACTACAAGATGTAGATGATCTAGAATTATCCCCTTTATTCATTTAAATTGTTTCTGTTCCTTGAGTATGACATTCTCTTTTCTGTCTCAGAAGCTTCTCACTACCTTCATCTAAGACACAAACTGACAAAGAATTGTAAGTACATTTTGCTAGGCTCAAATGCAGGACAGAGTCCATGCGAATCTCTCATTTAAGATTATTATTATGGATGTCAAGAATGTATCTTCCTCTATTGAACAGTAAACAGCAAATAATGGCATCCTCATTGCTCCATCTCACTACCAGTGGCAGCCATGATAGAAAATACAAAAATAGGAGTTGAGTAGGAAAATTCCAATGAATTGAATCTAGTCTTAAAGGGAATAGAAGAGGGGCTGGGGGTTTAGTCCAGCGGAAGGGCACCTACCCGGCGCATGCAAGGCCCTGGGTTTGGTCCTCAGCCCTGGGTAAAAAAAAAAAAGGGGGGGGAATAGAAGAAAACGGCCAGTTCGAACAATTAAGAAAGGCAAGCCTACTCTAGCAGAGGTAAAATGTATTAGCAAGATTTTGAAAAATCATGGGATACACTGGCAGGAGAGCAATATTCTAGGCTGGTGACAGGAGTAGACAGGATATATGACAGTATGACAGTTTCATCTGTAAAATAGAGCTAGTATAAAAAAAGAAGAAATGAGTCCTTACTCAACAGTCATGAATTACTATACCAAACTCTCAAGTTGTGCATTCTAACAAAAGAAGTAAGCATGTAAGTAAGTAAATGTTACACATAACTCTCAGTTCTATAATAGAAATAAAAATAGGAATAAAGATAATAGTCACAACCAACAGGAGTCAAGAAAGGATTTTTTGTTTTTATAAGATATCATTATGAAGTTCAAGCTGTTCTTAAATTCATAATCCTCCTACTTCAGCCTGGGATAATAGAATTATGTCAACATACCTGGCTGAAAAGAGTTATTTTCAAAACTAATTATGAATTATGACATATGACATTCACATTCCATAGCAATATTTCATATCAAAATTATCATACTGTACCTCTTCAAAGCCAGATTAGCCTCCCCTCCATGACTTGAATCATTATCAGTATCATGAACTGCCTGGTAGTGTTTGAAAAGCTCATCAGCAGATCCAAGAGATTTCATACACTGGGGACATATAAAGCCCTATTAAAAAAAGGGGGGCAGAGAAAAACTTTCAAAATAGTATTTATATAACACAATAATTTATATATAAAAATATAGTCAAAACTCATACTGTAATTTACTGTTTAAAGTCCAAGTTCTGGTATCATTTTAAATTCTATGATAGTTCTGTGGAAAATATATTTGTAAAATACAATCTCAGCCTTCAATAAACTGAGAAGACAGACTATACACATATGAAAAATTATCTTTTTATGAAACTGAATTAATGATTAACTGGGTGGATTAAAATTACAGTATACATATACATATATACACACCTACAAAAATGTATTAACAAGTCAAAGACTAAAATGGATTTCTCTCTAATTGTTAGTTCTCTAGAAAAGTATTTATATGATTTCTATAACATTCAATTGTCAGTATAATATTAGATATCAGCATAATCAATCAAATACACAATAATAATATCTTTCAACTTTAAACTTCTCTAAATCATTTGCACTCAAAAATTCTAATGGACAATAATGAAATCAGCCATTCTATCCATGCATGGTGGGTGGAATGACTACTATAATACCAGCACAAGAGTGGCTGAAGGAGGGTGACAAATTAAAGTAAAAAACAAAACAAAAATAGTTCAGGGGTCAAGCCTGCAATCCCATCTACTCAGGAGGCAGAGATAGAGGATGCAAAAGGAAGCAAGAACCTATCAATTTAAAAAAAAATAGAACAAGCTCTATGTATAAAATGAACTATGTACTTGAAGGTGGGAATGATGCGAAAAACTGGAAGAAAACTGGAACAGGAGTGACACTGTCCGAAAAGAAATGTACTGAAGGGATGGGGTAACAATGTTTAAAAACAAATGTAATCATTACCGTATGTATGCAACTGTAACACCCTCCCCCACTCATCACCTTCTCAACAAAGATTTTTAAAAAGTACTCATTACCTGATTTTTATAAATGTAACCACTATGTACATCACCTTTATAATAACAAAGATAAAAAAACAAGCTTTCTTGAACACAAACTCACAAGAATATCCCTATACAATGTATTCAATTATCATACGTTAAAGAATACCGAAGGTCATTCATTAATTCAGTGATAAAATGGGGCTTTATAAAAAAAAACCATTCTTGCCGGGCGCTGGTGGCTCACGCCTGTAATCCTAGCTACTCAGGAGGCTGAGATCTGAGGATCGTGATTCAAAGCCAGCCTAGGCAGGAAGAGACCGTGAGACTCCTAATCTCCAATAAACCACCAGAAAACCGGAAGTGGCGCTGTAGCTCAAGTGGTAGAGTGCTCGCTTTGAGCTGAAGAGCTGAGGGACAGCGCCCAGGCCCAGAGTTCAAGCCCCACGACCGACAAAAAAAAAAAACCACTCTTTACTAAAGATCCAATTCTATTCATTTGAAGTAAAAAAAAATTTTCATCAAATACAATAAAATGTTTCTCTATTATGGATGCAAACATAAAATGGAATACTTTACAAATGCTGAAGTTATACCATCTTACATTTCAAATGTTATGGCAAAATGTTTCAAATGTTATGACAAAATGTACGTAAAAATATTAACTTGATTTTTATATTTTTTACAAGTTCACAAAAGGGTTGTTGCAAACAGTAAGAGAAACCGAGCAGATGATGCAAGAGACTATTTTTCTTATTGAGCCTTCATTTAAGCATGCACAATCAAAGCAATCCATACTCCCTTGTAGCATAAAAGGTAACCATCGCCCAGGCAGGGAAAAACAAAGCTATTTTGAGCAACCCATAACCAAGCTGCTAAAATGAAATACACAGGACCCACAGTAACACTGGAGTCATTAAGAAGCTCCTGTCCTCTTGTTTCATTTTCTGCGTGTACTTTCTGATAATGTTCCGACAAGTCAATAGCAGTTATACATCTTTTCATACATAATGGGCAGATGAAACCCTGTGAAATAACAACTTTTAGAAGGACATACACTAAAAATTTTATGAAACAAAATGTAAACATGCAAACAGTTATCACACGAAAATAATTTGCATTACCTTTATTTAAGGAAAACTTGCAAGTGGTAACTGTACAAAAGATGAAAGATCCATCCAAAGCAGGATCTAAAATTAGCTCCCATTCTCACAGTATAATTTTTCATTGGCTCCTATTTTTATTATGGTACAAAGTTGCTTTGATTAGAATATATTCTTTTGTTTATGATATTTCATTCTTGCCCATGACCTATTATTGGCAAGTTATCTTTTATTTTAGATGAAGAAATTACTGTAATACACAGCAAATACTTTTTTTGTGATACAATAGTCTCAAGAGTTTCTGAATGAAAGCCATTTTCAGTCATTACCATAACATACTAGCCTAAGCATATCAGTAACTCCCAAAAATAATCATTCCATCCAATTCTAAACTTAGTAAAAGCATTTTTAAATGATCTTTCAAATACCTTATAGCTAGTAATATGTAAGCTTTAAATGTAAGCTGTTACCCTAATCTATGGCTTGATGTTTTAGCAGATAAGAATGATAGAGGATGAGAAAAATAAGAGAATTTAAAATATCAAGAGCAAAGTAAGAAAATAAAGTACAGTAACAAAGACAAAATGCTATAATGGTATTAAAAATAGATGTAGATTTAAGTCCTAACAAAAGCTGATTATATGATTTGTAGGAACTTACTTTGTGTTAGTTTCCAAGTCTATAAAATAAATCACCTATTCTATTAAAGTTATTGTGCACATAAAATGCCTAAGTTGTTAAAATGTTAAGATTCTATTAGTGCTTAACAAATATAAACTGCCCATAAATGTAAATACTTGATGATAAAAGGAAATAAAGCAAGGAAAAGACGGAGTTGAAATAAAAATAGCAATTAAAAACCTGGGTTACTCAGCAAAACCAAAGAAATTAAGTAGTGAGAATATGAGAAAGAAAATTTCTGAAAGGACTTACAAGGGAAAGAATAAGGAGATATTGTTTATCTCAGCCTGAGATAGTCTCCCAAGTTTAGACTGGAAAATGCTGGTTCAAGGATAACCCAGGCAAAAAGCATGCAAGATGCCATACAAACCAACAAAAAGCCAGATTGGCTTGTCATCCTAGCTAAGTAGGAGGAAGCATTAATTGGAAGACCATAATTCAGGATGGCCCAAATAGAAAGGGTGACTCTGTTTGAAAAAAAAAAGGGGGGGGGGGGCTTGAGTGTGGCTCATATAGAGTACTTGGTGGCAAATGCAAAGATCAATTTCAACCCTTGGTAAAACACACACACACACACACACACACACAGAAACAGACACACATACACACAGAGAAAATGAAGAGATAATGATTTTAATATTTTAGGTTAAGCTGATGAGAAACAAACAGGTACTAACAGAACTAAGTAGCTAGGAAAGAAGTAATGAAGATTATTGGAACTGGCAACATCAAGAACTGGAGAGGTACACTGCTCCTTGAGTCACTAGATTTCACTTAGGATAACAGCAGGAAAGTATAGAAAGACAAAAGGTAAGTTTCAAAAGTAAGAGGTATGTCAAGATAGCAAATAAGAGATAGGCCTGACTTAGAGACAAAGGGAGCATGTTTTCTCTCATATGTGGAAGTTAGGTTTAAATTATGAACATTTGAAAACATATACAGGAAAAAATGAGAAAACATATACAGGGTTATATGCTTATATATACAAACTTTTCTTCTAAAGGATAGTATATGCTAGGGAGAGTTGCAATGACACAACTCCTTCAAACAACTAACTCATCAATTAATAAAATGAATACCAGGAAGTTGAAACATGTTGGGAAGGAGGGAGGTCAAGAGAAGGGCAAATGAATGGAGAGAACAAAAGTAGGCAGATACAATCATAATATTCACTATACACATATAAAAATGGGACCAGGTAACTTGAGGGGATAGACGAGGTTCAGAGAAATGAAAAAGAACAATGGAAGGGAAGATATTGATGAAGATGCACAAATAAATGGATATGTTGATTGAAACCCCTTTATTTAGCTACTTATGATAATAAAAATAAATACAAATCAGACCTGACTAGGTCATACCCGTAATTCTAGCTATTCAGGAGGCTGAGATTCAGAGAATCACAATTTGAGGCTACTCCACACAGCAAGGTCTGTGAGACTCCATCTCTGAGATAACCAGAAAATAGTAGGGCTGTAGATATGGCTTAAATGGTAAAGTACCTGCTGAGTAAAGCAAGCTTAAAAAGTATGAAGCCCTGAGATCAAACCCTAGTATCAAAAAAGGTGTGGGGGGCCGCCCCTAAGGCAGGCTTAAATTCTGATTCATAGCACTTGGAGTAGCTGGGTGACCTTCAATTCCCTCAACTGTTAAGTGATTTAACAGTAATAAGTACTATATATAGGTCTCATGACAATTAAATTAGAATAAATGTGTTATGGCTTGGAAATGACGTCTTTCCCCCAAAAGGCTCATGTGTTCAAGGAAACTGAATAGAAAACATCATTAGAATAGAAACCCTCAGGGGCTGGAAAGGTGGCTCAGTGGTAGAGCGCTTGCCTTGCATGCCTGAGGCCCTGGGTTTTGATTCCTCAGCACCACATAAGCAAAAAGAAAAAAGCAGGAAGTGGTGCTGTGGCTCAAGTGGTAGAGCTCTAACCTAGAGCTGAGGGACAGGGCCCAAGCCCAGAGTTCAGGCCCCCATGACCGGACCCAAAAAAAAAAAAAAAAAAAAAAAAGAATAGAAACCCTCATTAATAGAGAAAAAAAATCTATGTCTACCATCATTCTCAATAAAAAAAAAAAAAAAAGCCTTAAATACTAGTCTTCTAGGTTCAGAAACAAAACAAGATAACTGCTCTCCACAATTGTATTTTATATGCTACCTAAAATTAAGTCCAAATTTTGAGTGCTTCCTTGACATATGATGGGGAGGGCTTCAAATGTCCTATCCACAATTTCCTCTCCCCACTCTGCTCTAGCAGATAAGTCCCCCTAGTCAAATGCTTGTTATCATAGGGACCAGGCACAGTGCCTGCTTATCCTTGATTAGAGGGTTTTAATTCTCTGCCAGCCCCTAGAATTATTCAAACGAGTGAATCATACCTCCTCTAGAAACAAGGAGGTATTTCATCCTCTTGATACTGTAAAGCCTGCCTCCCACAGCCATTGACTGCTCATTTTGTTCCCAAGTACAATCTTCAAGTAGCACTCCCTGTCATTTGATATCCACCTCAAGGCTGTGAATATATTGCCAAATAAGTTGCTATGTATCACATCCATCCAATGTTCAGACATTCCATAACACAAAAGATGAGAATCCCTCCCATTTATAGGAGGAAAACACCAACAAAAGATGTGTGTGTGTGTGTGTGTGTGTGTGTGTGTGTGTGTGTGTGTGTCTGTCTGTCTGTCTGTCTGTCTGTCTGTGTCTGTGTGTGTCTGTGTGTCTGTGTGTCTGTGTGCTGGTCCTGAGGCTTGAACTGGGGGCCTAGGCACTGTCCCTGAGCTTTCTTGCTGAAGGCTAGAACTCTACCACTTGAGCCACAACTGACTTCCAGGTTAATTAGAGACAAGAGCCTCACAGAATTTCCTGCCTGGGCTGGCTTAACCAAATCGTCAAATCTCATCCTCCTGAGTAGCTAGGATTACAGGAATTGGCCTGGATCAAGATTTATTTTAAGCCGGGCACTAGTGGCTCACGCCTATAATCCTAGCTACTCAGGAGGCTGAGATCTGAGGATCGTGGTTCAAAGCCAGCCCAGGCAGGAAAGTCCGTGAGACTCTTCTCTCCAATAGACCACTAGTAAAACCAGAAGTGGTGCTGTAGCTAAAGTGGTAGAGCGCTCAAAAATTTAAATTTGATAAAGAATAAGGAATTCTTACAATTCAATTATAAAGAGCTAATTAACCATTTGTTGTTGTTTAGTGTTGGTAGCAGGGCTTGATATAAGGTCTTTGTGTTTGGTTTCTTGCTCACCTCTGGCCCTCTACCACTTAAGGCATACCTCTAGGCTAGAATTTTGCTGGTTAACTGGAGATAAGTCTTGCAGACTCTCTGCCCCAGCTGGTTTGTAACCATGTCACATCTCAGCCTCCTGAGCAGCTAGCTAGGATTTACAAGCATGACCTACCAGCACCCAACTAATTAACACAATTGTTTAAAGAGATTTCTAGTTCTTGACAAAATGAAATTTATGTACTGTTCCATACTTTTTCTGTTAAGTACAGATAAAAATCCCTAGATATTATAAATAAAACAAACATAAAAAGACTATGAAAGGTGAAAAAAAAACCAGACCAGTTAGGGATCTCAAGACCAAAGAAAAAACAGTGATGAAGTTCTCTGTCTTGTTTTATTCTTTTCTTTTCTTTTTGCCTCATATATTCGAGAATGGGTGCTGATAAGCATG
This sequence comes from Dipodomys spectabilis, assembly GCF_019054845.1. Classification (NCBI taxonomy): domain Eukaryota; kingdom Metazoa; phylum Chordata; class Mammalia; order Rodentia; family Heteromyidae; genus Dipodomys; species Dipodomys spectabilis. Next base: position 6,346,954 of record NW_024870840.1, read on the forward strand.
AGTTCCACTCAATTATGGCACCAGGCATGGTGGCATGTACCTGTAATCTCAGCAACTGGGAGGGATAAGAAGGAGAATCACAGTCTCAGGTTAACCCAAGCTAAAAAATAACCAAAAGAAAAAAAAAAAAAAGATTCAGGCTCAGAGAATAGCTAAAGAGGTAGAGCACTTGCTTAGCAAGCATGAATATTATAGCACCACCAATAGGAGGGGAGGAGGGTTCCAAGGACATAAATTCATTTTTTTATTCAGGTTTGGTGGTTCATACCTATAATATAATCCCAGCTACTAGAGACACAGTCAGAGATCAAGTTTGGGGCCAGCAGGAGCTATACAGGAAGAACCTATTTCAAAAATAAATTATAAGCATGGTGACAACTCACTCTTGGATAGCACAGGGAGATATCTGTAGTAATGGAGAGTTCCACCTCTTGTGTGTAGTAGTAGTTACACAAGTCTATGGTGTATATTATAATGGCATAAAAACCATTCATATACATTGCATAAATGTCAACTGCTTTTATGGTGCTCTAACATCATGTAGCATGTAACCACCAGGAAAACTAGGTGAAGGGATCATGGGATCATTGTACTAACTGTGCAAATGCTTACTACACTTATTTTGACATTAAGATTTAAGAAAAATAAATCATAGAATATGTAAGAAAATAAGGAGTTAGGGACAATAACGAGAAGAAAGAACCAGCAATAAAGTCAAACCTGCAAAGATTCAAATAGCTTAATAGCTTCATCAAATTAACAGGTGAAAACATAATCATATTTAGTATACTTAAATAAAAGAAAAATTTTTTAAATACTAAAAAGATCAGACATGAAAACAACTTTTAGGACCAAAAAGGAATACATTAAAAACAAGTAGGATAATTAAGTAGTGGCTTCATTCCAGAAAACAATAGTAAGTTGGATAACATATATCTTTTAATCTGGAATTTAAAAGACAAAAAATATATTTTAAAAAAATAGAATGAAGAATAGAATAAGAAATTTTAGCAAAAAACTTAATCTGTATTTCAAGTAACAATAACAAAAAAAGAAGCAATATTCAAAGATAATCATCGACACTTCAAAAACACACTTATAGGTGCAGGAAGCCCAGTGAATCCCAAGCTGGATAAAATAACAATCAGAAATATGAGAGAAAGAGATACAGAGAGGGTTGGTTGCTTGATTATAAAAACAACTGGAGGAGTAGAAGAAAAGACTATCTAAAAAGAACATACAATAGATTGAAAGCAGTCTTCTCAACAGTAACAGTGTTATCCAGAAAGAAAAGAGATGGATGTGCTCAATATATGGAAAAAATAAGTACAATTTTACACTTGGCAAAATCTTATTTCAAGAACGAGTATGAAATAAATAAAATTTTAGCCGGGCACCAATGGCTCATGCCTGTAATCCTAGCTACTTAGGAGGCTGAAATCTGAGGATCAAGGTTCAAAGCCAGCCTGGTAGGAAAGTCCATGAGACTCTTATTTCCAATAAACCACTCAGAAAACTGGAAATGGCACTGTAGTTCAAGTGGTAGAGCACTAGCCTTGAGCTGAAGAGCTGAGGGACAATGCCCAGGCCCAGAGCTCAAGCCCCACAACCGACAAACAAACAAACAAATAAATAAACAAAATTTATAATAAAACCTAGAATCTAGAAAGTCAACCTTCATAAATGACAATCGAAAGGACATATTATGAAGAAGATAGTGAGTGCAACTGGAAGGTTAAAGATACAAGAATGAGGGGCTGGGAAGGTGCTCAGTGGTAAAGCGCTTGCCTTGCATGCCTGAGGCCCTGGGTTCGATTTCTCAGCACCACATAAGCAAAAAGAAAAAAGCCGGAAGTGGCGCTGTGGCTCAAGTGGTAGAGCGCTAGCCTTGAGCTGAGAGCTGAGGGATAGTGCCCAGGCCCAGAGTTCAGGCCCTATGACCTGACCCAAAAAAAAAGAAAAAAAGATACAAGAGTGAATAATATAAAAAAATCTAAGTAGCAACAATACAAAACAATTTATGTAACTTATGAACACAAAAGACAATAAATATAAAATACTGGGGCTATGTGGATAACTGAGTATTAGAACACTTGCCTAACATGAGTGGGGTCCAGTTTTCAATCCTTGGTACTGTACCACTAAAGAAAATAACTACTTTTGGTGGCAATACTGGGGGTTGAACTCAGGATATTGGGCTTGCAGGTATTCTACCACTTCAGTCTTGTCCTAGTTCTCTTGGCAGCAGTGTGGATGAGTTTTTTGTTCTTCTCTTCCTTATCTCCATGAGCAAATACTACTTGTTAAAAATAAGAATACTAATGCAACTTTCTGATATAAAATTGGTCTTAAATACATTTTAAAGACAACCTAAGTTTCATTACCCTGAATGGTTCATGATAGTACACACACATAAAACAAGGAGATATGAATTGACCACTAATTCTTTATTAGAAGACTGAAAAAAGCTTCATTAAATCAAGATGACCGAAGCATGGGAGACAAATTGGCAGTAATGTGCACTTTCTCAGTCTCACAACTGACAGGTATACGCTTCAAAAGTCATGTTCTCATTTGCAACAGACACAACATTGAGAACTTTTCCTACAAAAATAAGTCATCAATTATTGCTAAAAATAGTTGCTAATTTTCCTTTAAATGATAATGAATTTTGCCACCAAAGTATAATTTTATACCTCTGAAGAGCTTTCATTATTCACATCCACTGCATTTATGGGAGTTGCTGAAGAATCTAAATCAGAACCTTGAGAGCCAACTCTCCCAGGAGTCTGAAATATAAACACAGGAGAAAAATCAAATCAGATATTTATAATACATTCATAAACCATGTATCGATATAAATCTTTTCTCATAAGGAGAATAAATGTCTTCATAATAATAATAAACAATAATACTAAGAGTATCCTTGATGGAAGACTTCTTGTGTAAATCAAGACATCGATATGTATTATCATACATATAAGAAGAAATGCCATATTAAACTATTTCATGCATAAAATTATCTTACTATTGTATAAAATTACCTCCAGGTTATATGTATTTTATTTATATATATATATATATATATATATATATATATATATATATATATATAAAAACATAAATTTCATGTAAGAACCTAACCACTGGTGTTAAGACTGGGTTGTCTTTCCCAAGATATTACATACATACAAGTATGAAAAATATTGGAAATCCAACAAACACTTTTGGTTCCAAAAATTTCCAATAAGGGATATTAAATCTGTTCTTATGCTCTTCAGAATTCTGAGACTCGGTGGTCTATGAAAGTCTAATAAGACAAACAAGGGAAGAATATTAGTTGTAAAACTATGCTTTCAACACATATGGCTAGAAAACACTAAAGGTACAATTGAAAAGGAACAATTACAGAGAGAAAGAGGTCATAGCTGTATCCCACCTAAGAACAGCAACTACCATAACCCAAAAGTGTTAGTGAGGCTGTACTTTGTTGTCCAAAGTATTTTGTTATCCAAAGTATTTTGTTATCCATAGGATTTTGGTAAGTACTGAAGATGAAAAATACAAAAACAAATCTCTGGCCAAAACTAAAAGAAAATGAAAGGAACTACACATGAGAAGTCTCCATCTAGTTGTAAAAGAGGAATGGATGGATGAAAACAGAGAACAAATATAGGAAGAATACTCAATGTACATATATGATAAAGAAAATGGAAAAAGCAAAAAGAGTTTGAGGGCAAGGAACAGTCAGGAAGGGGTGAATCTGATTAAGAAGCACTGGACAAGTACTTAGACAGACATTTAAATTGTAGCCTCTTGAACAGCCTTTAGAGATTTCAAAAAATATAAAATTAAATCTCCTATCTTATAATGGTTTTGTTTTGTTTTTCTTCTACTTTCCATGTCTTTTGGGCTTACATATCATTGTTTGCTACAACTATTTTAACTAAACTCCTTAATTAAGCTGGGCATCAGTGGCTCATGCCTGTAATACTAGCTACTCAGGAAATTGAAAGCTATGATTGCAGGTCAGAGCTAGGCATAGCAGACAAATTCAAGAGACTCTTCTCTCCACTTAATCAGTGAAATGCTGGAACTGGAGATATGGCTCAAGGGGCAGAGCACCAGTTGTGAGTGAAAAAAATCATGGAGAGTACAAGGACCTAGAGGAGAGAAAGGAGAGAGGAGAGAGGGGAAAGAGAGGAGAAAGAGGAGAGATAGAGGACACAAGGAGAAGAAAGGAAGGAAGATGGAAGGGAGACAGGGAGAGAGAGAGGCAAGGAAGGAAGGAAGGAAGGAAGGAAGGAAGGAAGGAAGGAAGGAAGGAAGGAAGGAAGGAAGGAAGGAAGGAAGGAAGGAAGCAAGAATCCAGGCCTACTATGAGAATGTAGAAAGTCGGCCAAGGCTATTGTCCTTTGACATGAGAAAAAAAAAAAAAATCCAACCACGTACTGTGTTTACTGGTCTGAACTAAATGTGTGGTTTTCCATACCAAACAATATAATAGATTTGCCGGATTATCCACAGTTCTGTCAAATGTGGCAACAGATCAGTGTTTCCCACAATCTCCTTCTCTGGTTCAATAATTTTCTCTAACACCTCAAATAACGCAGAGAAACATTTTACTTAGACTTGCTATGAAGGATATTTAAACGGTAAAAATGAACTACCAGATGAAGGAGTATAAAGAACAAAATTTAGAAAAATCTTAAGCGTAAGCAGTATCCTGGTAGAATAGTGATTTGTTCCATAACCTGTATAGTCTCCAGATCCTAAAATGTAAGGTTTTTATGGAGGTTCTATTAAGTAGAAATGATTACTTCAATCATTCGCTCTTGGTGATTAACTAAATTCCTAGCCTCTCTTTATTCCTGGGGGTAAGAGGTATAGTTAGCTGAAAGTTCCAAGCCTCTAATCTTCTGGTAGTTAACTGGAGATAAGAGTCTCACAAGATTTTCCTGCCCAGGCTGGCTTTGAACTGAAATCCTCAGGTCTCAGCTTCCTGAGTAGGTAGGATTATAGACTTGAGCCACCACCACCCAGCTACGATCTTTGTTTTTGATATTTACACAAGTCATGTGTATCATCTGTCCCACCCAGTATGAGATGGTACCACCCCAATCTATACTTACCCATTGTGAAAAGTGCCCACTACTCTACCAACACTTGTAAACCATCTCCATATTAATGAGACCAGCTTCTTAGCAAGATGAACTGAGTACCTAGAGTCCCCTATTTTCTGTCTAGTCAGCTTTTTGAAAAAGCCATCTTCCTTATCCTGATACCTTGTCTCCATTATCCTATTGTACAGTAAGCAGCTGGACTTTGAGTCAAGTAACACAACAATCCCCAACCTAAAGCTACCTAACTAAAGAATCATTAAGCTACTTCATTAGCATAAACTAAGGTACAGCAGTAGAGGGCTTTTTATAAGTAATAAAAGAAGCAAGCTCTCTTTCACTCTTCCTATCAGAAAATTCCAGTTTTAGGAGCTTTCTGCCATAAAGTGAGAAGAAATTCAAACATCTATTTCTTATTATAACACAATGTCACATCAATAGTAGAAATTAGGAAACAAACTTTTTCAAGCAAGTAACAGATGCCCACAACATACAAAATACACTAGATCGTTGGTAATATATAAATAGAATCACGTTAGGAAAAACTACAAAATCAGTGTGGCATGTAACTCTAGCTACTTGGCTGGGAAACAGAGATCAGGGGATTGCAGTGCAAGGCCAACCTGAACAAAAATTAACAAGACTTCATCTCAACCAATAAAAAGCAAGGCATAGTGGCATGAGTTGACATCCCAACCATAGAATATAGAGATGGGTCACATTCCAGACCTGCTCAGAAAGAAATGTAAAACTCTATTCAAAAAATAATTAAAGAGGCTGGATGCGTAATTCAAGCATTACATCATCAGCCTAGTAAAAAGAAAGCCTTGAGTTCAATTCAACCCACAAAGAAAAACCTACAAAATCAATATAAAACAATATTAACCTCTGTAAACTCAGCTTAACAGACAATTCTGATTGGAGCTCAGAAGATTAAAATGCTGACAGAAATACAGACAATAAAGACTGTGCTCATAAGCTTTCAGGTAGAAATTAGGACTCTTGGGAACTAGACTTGAGACCATTTTTATGTTCTAATAAAACATTTGTCTACGTTTTGTCCATGACTCTGAGGATGAATCTAAAAGTAATGGATTAAATAACCAAGTTCTTTAAAAAAGGGTATCACTATGCAGTCCAGGCTAGTCTCAAACTTGCAATACTCATGCCTTAGTTTCTTAGATGTTGGAATTAGCGACACTCAAATAATTGTAAAGGTTTAACTCATTAAAAAGAAAAAAAACTTTACCTTGAAAAACAATCCCATTTGCAATAGTTTCAAAACAAACAAATAACAACAAAATAAAAACCCTTAGGAATAAGTCTAACCAAGGAAGCCAAAGATCTCCAGTGGAAACTATAATGATCTGAAAGAAGACATCAGAAATGGAAAGACCTCCCATGTTCATGGATAGGTAGAAGTAATATCATGAAAATAGCCATACTGCCAAAAGTGATCTATAAATTCAGTGCTATCCCCCTTACAATCACAAAGACATTTTTCACTGAGATAGAGAAAACAATCCAAAAATTCACATGAACAACAAAAGACCACAAGCCAAAGCAATTTTAGGCAAAAAAGCAATACTAGAGGTATCACAATTCCAAACCTCAAACTTTACTACAGAACTACTTTACTACTGGCACAAAAACAGGCCTAAAGATCCATGGAACAGAATAGAAAACCCAGAGATAAAACTATATATTTACGGTTATCTGACATTAGACATGGAAGCCAAACTATAAGTTGGTAAAACGTCTCTTCAATAATTAGTGTTGAAATGGGTAAGGATGGGAGGGAAAAGCTAGCAGTGAGGGTAGAGGTGACATTGTCCAAAAAGAAATGTACTCTTCACCTGACCTTTGTAACTGTAACCCCTCTGTATATCACCTTTATAAAAACATTAAAAATAAACAATAATTAGTGTTGGGAAAACTGGATGTCCATATGGAAAAAACTGGATATTAAATCTGTTGGTCACTATGCACAAGTATCAACTCAAAGTAGATTAAGACCTCAATATTCTGAAACTACAAGATAGAGTGGGAGAAACATTACAACTTATAGGAATAGGCAGGAACTTTTTGAAAGAGAGTCCCTGGGACACTGCAAATAGAAGAAAGACTTGACAGATGGAATTATATCAAATTAACACACAGCAAAGGACAAATTGCACAACTAGAAAGACAGCCAACAGACTGGGAGACAATTTTTACCAGTTATTACATCAACAAAATATCCAAAATATACAAGGAGCTCAAGAAACCCCCACATAAAAAGTGAATAAATTTTCTAGGCACTGGTGGCTCATGCCTGTAATCCTAGCTACTCAGGAGGCTGAGATCTGAGTATCATGGCTCAAAGCCTGCCCAGGCAGGAAAGTCCATGAGACTCTTAACTCCAATTAGCTAGCAGAAAACCAGAAGTGGCTCTGTGGCTCAAGTGGTAGAGTGCTTGCCTTGAGCTGAAGAGCTCAAGGACAGCGCCCAGATCCAGAGTTCAAGCCCCAAGACCAACAACACACACACAAAAAAAGAATAAATGAATCAATAAAAGAACAAAGGAACTAGAGACTTCTCAGAAGTAAAAATGGAATGGCCAATAAAACTTTGAAGAAATGCTGAACATCCCTGGCTTTAAAAGAAATACAAATCAAAACACTGAGATTCCATCTCACCCTAGTGAGACTGGCCCACATAAGATTTCAACCAATAGCAAATGTTGACAGGAATATGGCGGGGAAAGGAACCCTATTGTTCCGTTTGTGGGAGTATAAACCAATACAACCATTCTGGAGGGTAGTTTGGAAATTCCTCAAAAAAGTTAAACATAGCCCTATAATCAAGCCATACTACTCTTAGACATCTACTTAGAACATTACAAGTTAGGATATGTTCATTGCTGTGCTATTCACATTAGCCAAGTTACAGAAACTGCCAAGATGCCCTACAATAGATGAGTGGATCAAAAAACTGTGGTACATATACATAATAGAATTTTACTCATCCATCAGAAAGAACAATATTACATGATTTACAGGGAATGGACAGATCTAAATAGAATAAATCATGTCAAGTGATATAAGCCAAACTCATATGTGGAAGCTAGATCTAATATAAAACTAAACATGATAATTTATACAGGGCTTTATGTATTTACACATGAATGGGCTGACTGAAGGAAGGTATATGAAGGGTGAAAAGCCAAATGCATAATAGTTCTGAACATCTAAAGCACTATTTATCAAACAAACTCCCAAAAATGGCAACATTTTTATGTTGTTGCTTTTGTTTTTATGTTGTTTTAATTTGTTTGGTTTTGTTTTCCTTGGTGGGGGGATGGTAGACAAAGGAGGGGCACAGGAATGGACAGAAGAAGGAAAAGCAAATGCAGTAATTGTATTCAATATAAATTATGATAAAAAAAATGAACTTGGTAAGGATGGAAGGAGAATAAGGGGGAAAGTGAAAGAAGGTGAAAATGCCCAAGAAGCATTCTACTCATAACCTGACTTATAAAACAAGAAAAAAAACTTTACCTTGAGAAAAGAGCTCCATGGCACATACTCAAACAGAGCAATGTAAGAAATGGGTTCTCAAGGATTCACTTCACCATGCTCAGTCACTTAACAGCATAGAGGCCACTGCAGCCATGGTCCAAGGGGGGCCAGTTACTGTTCAAACTGGCAACAGATTGACGTGGGTCTTGTAGGCATATGGTGTTGTGTGGTCATGGAGGCTTCCACTCAGATTCCAGAGGAAATCATGAGAGGCCAGGCTATGTGTACGGGGGTCAGATCCCCTGTAGGATACCACAGAGAGTGATGAAGCTGTGAGGGTGAAGCCTTACAATAAATGCAGACTGTCTATTGAGGAACACTGTGGGCAATGAGTGATGCCAGTCCACAGTGATGCCAGGCTGTGGGGGCAGAAATGCATAAGCTCCTGGAGCTTATATCATGCCACTATAGTGTGTCCCTCCCCCCAAATTCCAGACATGGAGCTATGTTATTTAATGCTTGCCTTGTGATTTCAGTCTTCATTTGGCCTAATATATGGGCTAAATGAATTTTACATTATGAGATAACCATAAGACTTTGGAGGACAGGCACAGAATGTTATGTTTTAAATATGGAATGTCTTCCACAGGCTCATGTGTTGAATGCTTGGTGATGGTACTATTTTGGAAATCATGAAACTTCAGGTGGAAAGCCTGTCTGAAATACAGATCATTGAGGGTGTGCATTTGAAGGTTATATCTTGTCTCTAGTCCCTCTTTCCCTACTTCCTGTTTACTAGTAGGTGAACAACCTTCTCCACATATTCTAGTCACCATTATGTTTAGCTTCACCATGGGTCCAGAATCAAAGCATCCAAAAAGTATAAGCTAGAATTTATTAAATCCTGAGCCAAAATAAACCTTCGATTCTTTTAAGCTGTTTATGCCAGTTATTTTGTCACAACAACATAAAGTAACTAAAACAGAACTGTTTCCTAAGACAACAAGTAATGGATTTTCTAGAAGGTATCAAATGTATCACAGCCAATACCCCTTCTTTCATATCTCACTTCTTTACCATACATCTCAGGGAGGGGAAATTATATTCTCTAGCTTAGTTAATAACATCCTTACTTCTTAAAAACCTCAATTAAAATCTAAACCAAGCAGGTATTTGCACACCAAAATTCAATGCAGCACAATTTGCAACAGCTAAACAGTAGAAACAACCAGTGTCCATCAACAGATGGGTGAACAGAAACACATAGCATATAATCACAAGAGAATATTAAGTGAAAAAGATGAAAATTAAAAGCATAAGCTCAGTGAAATGATCTAGACACAAAGTATTACTATTGCTTGACTACACTTTTAACACCTAAGAATAATCAAATTCATAGAGGCATAAAGTAGAATAGTGGTTACCAAGATCTGAGGAGCAGGAGAAGAATACAGTGTTATTATTTATAGGACATAGAGTTTCCCTTTGAGATGGTGGAAAAGTTACAGGAATTAATGGATGTGATGATTATATAATAATGGAATACAATGAATATCACTTAGTTTTGTACATCTTATGTTATGCATTTACTAGGAAGAGTATTTCATTATATTCCCCAGGCTGGTCTCCAATTCATGGGATGAACTGATTTTGCCAACTCAGCATTCCAAGTCTCTGAGACTACAGATGGACACCACCATAGATAGGTACACCCACAGAAATAAGTTTAGAGGTTTTGTTTTGTTCTTAGGCTGGGGGAAAGTTTGACATGCCAAGCAAGCACTTTACTATTAAGGTAATAATACACCAGCCCTATTTTTTAAAGAAACTCAATTTGGTATTAATAGTATAACTATTTTGAGGTCAGGTGCATGCCCCTGTCCAGCAAGCTAGGAGACCCTGCATAGTGCTGCCAATGCCCCAGCAGAGAAGCTGAGGTCATCATCAACTTTGAATTATTTAAAGTGAATACAAAACTATCTCTGCCATGCAGACAATTAAATGTGTTGTTGTGGGCGATGGTGCTGTTGGTAAAACATTTCTCCTGATATCTAATACAACAAATAAGTTTCCATCAGAATATGTACCAACTGTTTTTGACAACTATGCAGTCACAGTTATGATTGGTGGAGAGCCATATACTCTTGGACTTTTTGATATTGCAGGGCAAGAAGATTATGACAGATTACGACCACTGAGTTATCCACAAACAGATATATTTCTATTTTGTTTTTCAGTGGTTTCTACGTCTTCATTTGAAAATGTGAAAGAAAAGTGGGTGCCTGAGATTACTCACCACAGTCCAAAGACTCCTTTCCTGCTTGTTGGGCCCCAAATTGATCTTAGAGATGACCCTTCCACTACTGAGAAACTTGCCAAGAACAAACAGAAGCCTATTACTTCAGAGACTGCTGAAAAGTTGGCACATGATCTGAAGGCTGTCAAGTATGTGGAGTGTTCTGCACTTATACAGAAAGGCCTAAAGAATGTGTTTGACGAAGCAATATTGGCTGCCTTGGAGCCTCCAGAACCGAAGAAGAGCCGCAGGTGTGTACTGCTGAACATCTCTTCAGAGCCCTTTCTGCACAGCTGGTGTCGGCATCATACTAAAAGCAATGTTTAAATCAAACTAAAATTAAAAATTAAAATTTGTTTCTGCAATAATGACAAATGTCCTGCACCTACCCACATGCACTCATGTGAGACAAGGCCCGTAGGTATGCCCCACTTCGCCTTCCAAGTACTAGTTAATTTTGATAATTGTGTATTGTCAGAAAGTGATCAGTACTATTTGTTGTTTAAAAAAAAGCTTTTTTGTTTGTTTAAAAGTAAGGCATGCTTGTGATGACTGTAACAGACTAATTTTGAATTGTTGAAGCTGCTCCCTGGTTCCATTTTAGACAGTAATCTGGAACATTTTAGAGACTTTTTCGGGGGGTGGGGTGGGGGTCATGTGTGGGGGATCCATTTTTTAGTATTTTTTTAAAAAAGAAATTAACTGGGTGGGGGGGCAGGGGGAGGCTGGGAAGGGATGTGAAGGGTAAACAAAGGAGGAGGCTGCAATGCTTGATAAGAAATGTACTCATTATCTTGCCCATGTAATTGTAACCCTTCTATACAGTATGTTCACAAAAAATAAAAATAAATAAAATAAAATAAAAAAATAAAAAAGAAATTAACCAGTGGAGAGCTCTTCGGGGAGGAAGACAGATTAATTCCACATTCTACTTCCTAGAACTAGCATAGAAAATGTGTTCCCCATCTGGTGCTTAGGAAGGAGTATAGTAAATGCCTCATTTAGTAACATACTCCTTTTTTTGGGGGGGGGGTGGGGGGAGTCTGATCATGGGGCCTGAACTCTGGGCCTGAGTGCTGTCCCTCAGCTCTTCAGCTTAAGGCTAGCGCTCTAGAGAGAGAGAGAGAGAGAGAGAGAGAGAGAGGAGGGAGGGGGAGAGGAAGGAAGGAAGGAAGGAAGGAAGGAAGGAAGGAAGGAAGGAAGGAAGGAAGGAAGGAAGGAAGGAAGGAAGGAAGGAAGGAAGGAAGGAAAGAAATTAGAACCAGAGACTGATAACAAAAAAGGTCATTATACGTGGTTACCAGATAGTAACTATCAGAAGCCACTACAACCTTATATACAAAGTACTTTTATAAGGAAATATGCTTGCTCACTGTCTATTCAACCTCAGACTGGGGTTGCATTTATTTTTAATCATTGTAACCAAAGATTATTGCTCTTTTGATATTTGGCAAGGACCAAAAGCTTTGTCATCATATCCTATTGCCATTATTATTTAATGGTCTTAGTTGGCATGTAACACAAATTTTCTTTTCCTCTCTCTGATCCCTTTCTACTCCACAGGTCATTTTAAGAAGAGAAAATCACCTAAATGATGGCATAGTTGATGGCAATACAGAGAAGAAAGAAAGGTACGATTCTTAAGGCCTTCTGTGAAAAAGGAGAAAGAACCAGATTGGATTTGAAAAGGGGCTCTGAGGCTACACTAACTGTGATAGAGCTATTGAAGAAAGGCAGAAATGGCTACAGTGTTCAAGCAAAATAACTAATCGGCTTCAAGGGAATTCAATCACACCTGTAGCATCCTCTCCTAAAGAGAAGTTAGAAAGCCTGACAGAGGGTAATGGCACCATTGAGCTAGGCCTTTCTGAACCTTCACTGTCCATCAAACATTCTGATTCTAGTCCCAGAAGACACCTGTTTCACAGCAGGAAAAGGCTTTCAATAAAAATTCTCCCTCCTATTAATGAGAAAAAAACTAGAAGTCTAAAAAAAAAGTACCAACCTGGTTAGAAGGCATTAAATTAAAATCAAAATGTTTTTATTCTTTGATAATATTTATAGTCAAAAAGTGTTAGAATATAGGACTCCCAAATATTAATGGGAGTATAAAAAACTTACATACCCCAAATTGTTGCAAGCATGTCATTTACAGCATGATCTTCAATGGGGGATTAGTTAAATAAATTTCAATAATTTACATATGAATATAATAGTTATTAAAAGTAAAACTAGTTCTGACCATGCTGATGCTGAAAGATTTGAAAACTATTACAAGGGAAAAAAAGAAACTCATATAAAGAGCATGATCATCTTAATGGACAGCAACAAATTTATGAAAGAATACCTAGAAAAACATTAACAATGATTACTGGGGAAAAGATTTTCTTTTCATTTCGTACCTCTTGTACTCCTAAACCTAATTCCAAACTCTTAGCACAAAACTTCATACAAAATTTCTTTTAAGTCCTTTTTCTTTTGCTTTAAATTTTCACCCTTGAGAAAACGCTTCTCATTCCAATTGGGCATTATAACCCTAACTTTAAGCTTTCTTCATAATTCATTGCTAATCTTTTTATTGTCTTCAGGTCCTTCTAATTTCTTGAATTTCTTAAAACTGAATATATCCCAATCAATATCAAATCCTTAATCAGAAAGCTTAATCAGGGTTTTGCAATATGACCTTATCTAGAAAAATTATGGTATCATAGAACTCTCTATGTAACTTCACAGATGCTTTTCAATCCATCATAAAATATGTGCAACAGAAAGTATCTTTCAAAATATACTACATTTAGCCCTAATGTATTTAGATCAGCTTTCCATTGAATACAATTTCTATTTTCTGAATTTTATCTCAATATTTACAACTTTCAGTTGAATATAATTTCTATTTTCTCAACTGAATCTCAACATTTACAACTTTAAGCAAGCAAATATGGAGCTATATTGCAATATTGTTTATGCTAAATTGAATGCAAACCTATTCAATTTGCCTCTTGAAGACAGCCTAAGAGGCTGTTTATCCACCCTGTTGTATTGGACTCAACTTCTACTTCTCCAACAAAATTTCTCTCATGTAACAACACATAACACTTATCTACCTCTAAGTCCTTCCTGCCTAAACCTATAAGCACACAATACTAGACAGAAGAAGAGTCAGAAGCATATATCCATCTAACTGCAACTGGATGTGTTTTCTTAAGAGCAAGTAAATGCTCCAAAAACAAAGGTCCAACTAAATCTAGATATAGTGACTCAGCTTATCCAACTTATAATTAGCCATTTAGAAGCTTCCTAAATTTAACTTTCTTAAGTATGAAATTTCCCTTTGTAAAGTGGTACAAATAATAGCTTCACTAAAGTAATATGTAGGTTAAATAATAATAAAAGGAAAATGTTTAAATCAGTACCTGATTTTGTGGTAAATCAACTACAAATAATAGACACATGACTGTAAGTTCTCCAAATAAAGAGGTCTAAATTCAAAATCTGAAAGACAGAAGGCACTCAAAATCATCCATTAAGAGTTGCATTACTGGGGCTGGGAAGGTGGCTCAGTGGTAGAGCGCTTGCCTTGCATGCTCGAGGCCCTGGGTTCGATTTCTCAGCACCACATAAGCAAAAAAAAAAAGAAAAAAAAAAAGAGTTGCATTACTTCATAATTGAAAATCTAAGCCCTAGCAAGAATAACTTGCTTGCCTGATATCACTATGGTATCTAACAATAAAGTTGCAACTAAAATTTACATTTCCAAGGTCTCAATCAACAGTCTCTCCATAATCTCAACATGTTTCTCATTCATAGTTCCCAAAGGAATCAAGACAATTTCTCTTGTTTCAATTCCACTGATAAACTACAAAGACACAGCAAGAATGTAAAGCCCTTAAAGGTTCCAAAATTGTAACTCCACTATTTGTTTGAACCTTAGATTGGCCAATTTAAAAGCTTAACCTTAGAAACTAAATCAAATGTACTACCCAATTATTATATACGCTTACTTCTCTTACAGCTATTTTCAAAACTAAAAATTAACTTGGTGGTTATTAATGGTTACATAAAAGCAATTTTCCTCTCCAATGCAGCCAAGAGACTGGGACAATCACAACTAATTATAGATTATATATTACTACTAACTAAATTGGGTTTACAGACATCATAAACAACTTAATATAAAGATTAAAAGTTTTCTAAATATCGAACAAAAATGAATTGACATATTTTAAACAAGTTTTGGGTATAGAATGTCTTGACTCTCAAATAGTGAGCCCTAAAATATGCAAAATAAGAACTTTCAGTCTAGTTTTGAGAATTTCCTCAAAAATCACCTAGAAGAACAAAGAGTCTAACAGTAAAGTTTCTTAATATGGCATGTACAAGCCTCCTCAAATTCCAATCTAATAGAATTTAAAAATCTATTACGTAGCACTTTATAATGTAACAAATTTTAATTCTCTGTGTATGGTGCTTACTATAAAAGATACATAGAATACCAGTTTTAATATTTGGCTAGAGGTTTATAGCTCAGTAGTAAAACACTTGCCTAAAATACACAAGGCCCTAGGTTCATTCAACAAAATCTGAAGATGTCATAAAAATCAATATCTATCCTGAATATAATTAGTTTAAAGATGCAAAAATCCCAGAGAAAGGCTATCCAAATAGTAGATGACTCTCATAATTCAGGTTATAGAAAAAATCTAGACAGAAATCTTCATGTAGGAGGATTCTTGGGAAGTAGTACTAGGTCGAAAGAAGACTGACTGGACAAAGAGAGAAGTTAAACAGTACCGATCAGTAACACAATTGGAACCACAAGTAGCACTAGACTTAAGAATTGTAAAGTTGGAATGGCCCTTCACAAAGGTCCCTAATTAAGACAAAGAGATGATTCTTCCTATCCTCCACATCAACAAGTTCTGGGAATAAGGCTGTTTCCAAAAAGGAGATATAAGCTTAGGGAAAGAAGCTGTCTTCTGCCAGGACAATTCCCAGGGGAGGGGGGGAAAGATGTAGCTATAACTCCAGGGGAACGTGTCTCCACCCTATTTGGGGATGCAGGTATCACACTACAGTAATGAACCTTACTTGCATGTGAGATATCATGTGTGGGAAACTGTGGGGAGAAAAGTCTCAGCAGAGGACATAGCCTGATAGCTCCTAGATCTTACTATGGGAAAGATGCTGTCATCATCACCTTACATGAGCTATATCAATGAATTATACCGTTGCTTAAAGATATCTGCTTTTTCTCAATAAAAATGATAGAGAATAGGATAAGGAAGTGTCAAGATTCAGTATATAACATACCTAAAACACTAGGTAGAAGATACAAATAATCTACACACTCAAGATCCTGGTTCTTCCTTTGTATTCAACTAAAACTTTTTCCTGAAAAACACTTTAGATATTAGCTAGGTGATGCCTTTATTGGACAGTTAAAAAGAAGAGGAAAATTTCCTAATCATGATGGTAACAGAAGTGGAACTTGAACTCAAACCTTTTGATTCTAAATTCAGTGATTTCTCTACTTGCTCTGGTACCTTACAATCAAAAAGATTAATAAAATCAAAATAATCATGAGGTATGAATATTTTTTGTAAAAGTTCAGAAAATGAGAAATTTGAGTTTTACATTAAAGGAATGTAAAATGATAATCTACTGGAAGAAATATTTTATATTAATAATAATAGCTAACATATATAGTCAATAACAATCACAACCCTAGGTACTTTATTTGCTTCATGTTGTTTAATACTCATAATAATCCTAACTAAAAACAAAAGATTGTTCATATTTAGCCAAGGTAAAAATAAGGTCAGCCAGACACTGATGCCTCATGCCTGTAATCCTAGATACTGAGGAGACTGAGATCTGAGAATCACAGTTCCAAGCCAGCCCAGGGCAGAAAAGTCCCCGTGAGACTATTACCTCCAATTAGCCACTCAAAAACCAGAAGTGGCACTGTGGCTCAAGTGGTACAGCACTAGCCTTGAGCAAAAAGAGGTTCAGGGAAAGCACCCAGGCCCGAGTTCAAGACCCACAACTGATCAAAAAACAAAAAGTTATAGCCTCAAAAAAGCTATTGTTAGTTAAGATCACAAATGCAATATTAAGCATGACTTGGATTCCATCTGATTTCAAAGCTTTTAACATTAAGCACCCACTATGCCACAGTCCTAAGCTATTTCTCAATTTCTTTTCTCAGCTTTTCAAATTTTCCTGATGTCCATTATTTATCTTCATAATTCTCTTGCCTCAGCCTCCTGAGTACTGACTGAATTCCCGGTGAATGTCACTATGCCAGCACTACAAAAAAATCTTACAGAACAAACTAAATAAATTCTTATCAGAGATCTAACTCAGTATGGCCTACCAGTTAATCTAACTCCCATAGAAATGTGTTTGGATATAGAAAAGTATAAGGTTTAAAATATTTTTCAGCCAGGCGCCAGTGGCTCATGCCTGTAATCCTAGCTACTTAGGAGGCTGAGATCTGAGGATCGTAGTTCAAAGCCAGCCCAGGCAGGAAAGTCCTTGAAACTCTTTTTTTTTTTTTTGGTCCGGTCGTGGGTCTTGAACTCTGGGCCTGGGCGCTGTCCCTCAGCTCTTCAGCTCAAGGCTAGCGCTCTACCACTTGAGCCACAGTGCCACTTCTGGCTTTTTTCTTTTTGCTTATGTGGTGCTGAGGAATCGAACCCAGGGCCTCAGGCATGCAAGGCAAGCGCTCTACCACTGAGTCACCTTCCCAGCCCCATGTCCCTGAAACTCTTATCTCCAATAAACTACTAGAAAACTGTGGCTCAAGCGGTAGAGCCTTTGTCTTGAGCTGAAGAGATAAGGGACAGCACCCAGGCCCAGAGTTCAAGCCCCACAACCAACAAAAAATAAAAATAAAAAACAATATTATTTAGATATTAAACCCAAATGAGATACCAGAGAGGCACTGGAAAAACATTCAGGTTAACAGATTTAGGTAAAACTCATCCACAGTCTGATATAGAAAACTAAGATGAAAAAAATGATGTGATTTTTATTAAACTCAGCCTACTGCTATGCTCATGCACTACTTAATCATATGCAACTAAATCTATGCAACTAATTTATTCATGCTACTCATTAAATATATGAATTAATCTTATGGAATGAGTGGCTATGATGCATCCCAAAGTAAGCTTCTCTACCCTGCTCCATTTTAAGAACATAGCTCAAATCAGCCAGGTTTTATGATTTCATACCTCTTGCTTATTAACCAGATGACTGCCTGGACCCAGCAGCAGCTGGGCACAAGCTAGCGCTAAAATGTCTCAGTGGCAGTAAATAAACAAATAAAGAGCACTCCCAATACAAGAATGAATTAATGAATCCTATGTTTAGGATTTTTAATTGCAAAGTGTGAACAGAAAATGATTGGCTTCTGAGCTAAAATTGCAGTCATGAGCTAAAATTGAGCAAATCAAAGTTATAAACCAGGGGCTGGGAAGGTGGATCAGTGGTAGAGTGCTTGCCTTGTATGCATGAGGCCCTGGGTTCAATTCCTCTGCACCACATAAGCAGAAAATGCCGGAAGTGGCATTGTGGCTCAAGTGGTAGAGCCCTAGCCTTGAGCTGAAGAACTGAGGGACAGTGCCTAGGCAGAGATATGCAAAGTTATAAACCAGCCAAAGTTTGAAATTACCATAGATTCTGAATGTGCAAAAGCTATGTAGATAGGAAAACAAACTGTAATCAGAAACAAAAGTACACACACCAAGTCTATTTAACAGCTGAACTCTGTAGTAAAAATCTATAATATAGTCTATATAATCTATATTTAATCTATATAAAATCTATATATAATCAGACCTTTGTTACTGACAAAATGTCTGGACAAAACAATTTAAGAAAGAAATATATATTTTGACTCAAAGTTTAAATGAGTTTAGCTTGTCATAGCAAGAAAGGTACGGCAAGCTGTGCATAGTTCATGCATGGCAGAAAGTGGAGAAAATACCAGTATCAACTAGCTTTCTCATTTTTTCCATTTCATCTTAGTCCCAGCATATGGATGGATGTGCCACTCACATTCAAAGCAGATCTTCCCTGCTCAGTTAATCATCCCTGGAAATACCCTCACAGAGATGCTTTGAGGTGTGCTTTACTAATTTCCTAAGCATTGCTCAATCCAATCAAACTGAAAATCAAGATTAAGCATCACACCCTTCATGAAGGCCCTAAACTGTACTGCACTGAATCCTGTGAAGCCTTCCAGTTTAAAAAAGAAAGGCTTCAGAGGCTCTGTCCCATATAACCTTTTTGTTTCTGGACTTCTATGAAAGTCTAATATTTATTTGTAGGGAACACTGGGGCTTACCTGTGAGACTAGGGAAGGGTTAAGAGGTTGGAATCTCACCTCTTCAGTGCTCAGAAGGCTGAGAACTGGACCTTGGAAAGGTCAAACAGACAAGGCAAGACAAATATTTAAATCACAATTAACTGGACCCTAAGATGTTTAACTTAGTATTGTTTGAACCCTATAAAACTTGAGATCTTTTTTGTTTGTTTGTTTTGTTTTGTTTTTGGTCGGTTGTGGGGCTTGAACTCTGGGCTTGGGCACTGTCCCTGCGCTCTGCAGCTCAAAGCAAGTGCTCTACAGCTCAAAGCAAGTGCTCTACCGCTTGAGCCACAGTGCCACTTCCAGTTTTCTAGTGGTTTAGTGGAGATAAGAGTCTCACGGACTTTCCTGCCCAGGCTGGCTTTGAACTGCGATCCTCAAATCTCAGCCTCCTGAGTAGCCAGGATTACAGGCATGAGCCACCGGCACCTGGCTCAAAAAAACTTGAGGGCTGGGAAGGTGGCTCAGTGGTAGAGCGCTTGCCTTGCAATGCATGAGGCTCTGGGTTCAATTCCTCAGCAAAAAAAAAAAAGAAAAAAAAAGCCGGAAGTGGTGCTGTGGCTCAAGTGGTAGAGCACTAGCCTTGAGCTGAAGAGCTGAGGGACAGCGCCCAGGCCCAGAGTTCAGGCCCCACAACCGGACCCAAAAAAAAAAAAAAAACAACTTGAGATCTTGAGACTAAGTTAGGTGAATGTGTTCCAGTTAAATGTTTGCCATTCCCTCTGCTCCCTATTAATACAGAAGTCAATTATCACTATATATATATATATATGTATATATATATATATATATATATATATATATATATAAACTATACTTCATGTTAATGGCTGTAAACACAGATAAATTGATACCCTATTTTCTGTACCTACCTGTAGTCACCTTCCCTGTATTGAACTAAATAAGCTTTTTAATGGGAGCTCAGGGTTCAGAAGCCAGTGAGCATTGGACCCCTTGGTACCTCACTTTTCCATTCTCTGTCTCCTTTCTCATTTCTTCAGCTCCAGTATCCTGTCATGCTGCCCCAGTTGCGGGTAACACATTTATTATTGTGGAGTACAGCTTTCTAAGCATCCTTATCCTATTATTGAACTAACCTGACAGATCTCTTATTCTTTTTTTGTCAGTCATGGGGCTTGAACTCTGGGCCTAAGCACTGTCCCTCAGCCCTTCAGCTCAAGGCTAGCTCTCTACCACTTGAGCCACAGCACTACTTCCGGTTTTCTGGTGGTTTATTGGAGATAAGAGTTTCATAGCTTTTCCTGCCCAGACTGGCTTTGAACGATGATCCTCAGATCTCAGCCTACTGAGTAGCTAGGATTACAGGTGTATACCACGGTGGCCAGCAATCTCTTATTCTCAGAACCAAAAGAACCTAATCAGAGTTACTGTCACTTTTTCAGATCCATAGTAAAGTTTATTTATAGAAAAATGATCTAGAAAAGATGTTCTTATGATTTAGATAACCATGGACAGCCATGTTAAAGGCTTGGTCACCAGCCAAGGAACTACATGGAAGATAACAGAATCTTTAAAAGGTGAGATGCCAGTCATACAAAGGATAGGAGACTTTGGCCCTTCTTCTCTTTGACTCCCAGCTACCATAAAGTGAGCAACTTCTTCTGCCAAATGTTCCTAGCCATTATATTCTGCCTTGTCATAGGTCTGAAAGAAAAGGACCTACTAACTGAAGTACATGAAACCATGAGTCAAAATAAACTTTTTTTCATTTTAAGCTGATTGGCTGAGGTGTTTGTTATAGTAACAAAAGGCTAACGAACATAGATATATTTCATAATGCTACAATCCCCTAAGGTACTTTGAATCTCAACCTGTGTATACACACACACACACACACACACACACACACACACACACACAAAACCAGTGATGGACACATGACTCAGAAAACAACTTTGTTAGCCACCTAAGGACAAATCCATGATGCGATTTTAAAGAGAGAGAGAGAGAGAGAGAGAGAGAGAGAGAGAAAGAAAGAAAGAAAGAAAGAAAGAAAGAAAGAAAGAAAGAAAGAAAGAAAGAAAGAAAGAAAGAAAGAAAGAAAGAGGAGGGAGGGAAGGAGGGAAGGAGAAAGGGAGGGATGGAGGGAGGAAAGAAGGAAGGCAGGCAGGCAGGCAATGGTTTTATATTCTTAAAAGTTGAGAAATGAGCCAGGTGCCAGTGGCTCACGCCTGTAATCCTAGCTACTCAGGAGGCTGAGATCTGAGGATCATGGTTCAAAGCCAGCCCAGGCAGGAAAGTCCATGAGACTCTTATCTCCAATAGACCACTAGAAAATGGAAAGTGGCGTGGTGGCTCAAGCAGTAGAGGGCTCACCTTGAACTAAAGAGCACAGAGACAGCACCCAGGCCCAGAGTTCAAGTCCCACGACCAACAAAAAAAGATTTGAGAAATGAGACACTGGACCAAATTTAAGACAGAAGACAGAGAAGCATGTGTCAGATGGCCATCTAGAGTACTGAACACACTGAGTAAAAAGTAAAAAACATGGATGCAGAGAAACAGAGATAAGAAGTCAGTGGCCCTTTAGAATGTTATTTTATCTGAGATAGAACTGTTTCTATCACAGACAACCTTCTCTAACCTACTCACTGAAAACATTACACTAAGTGTACAGCAGTTAGCTCCATTCATGCATTGGTCTGGAACTCTACAATAAATTCCCTTTATAACTTAAAACTGATTTGAAAAAAATTGTAATCCTCAAAACCAAAACAAAACGTTATTAGAGCCTGGTCAAAGGATGACAGAGGACATTCATACATTTCATACTTCATTAATTTTCATTTCCTTTCCTGGTTCTTAGTTCTTAGATAGTAGTTTGTGACCTATTTCTATTTCCTTACTTCTCAGCCATGTATTTCTCTCTAATGACTCTTCAAATTCAACTGGGAATAATCTAATTATCCCATTCAGTAGCATTTTCACTCCTTATTTAATTTGACTTTTCTCAACATTTGTACATATCTAACACTTGTCTCGACTTGTCTCCTGAATGCCAGACCTGTATTTCTACTTGCACACAGAACATCTCATTTCCACTGGTATATCTAGACCTCTAGTTCACACATTTTCCTCTCCAAACCTGTTTCTCTTCCTTCTCTATCATTAACCTTAGACCATTCAGTAACCATCTCAGTTACCCAAATTACTTCTAAGTCAACTATCAATTCTCTTGTCTTTTGTGTTTGTGTGTGTGTGAAAATACTGTACAGAGGGGTTACAATTACATGGGCAAGATAATGAGTACATTTCTTATTTTTTTTTAATTTTTTTTCTCTTCCCCCCCCCCCACCCCAATGAGTACATTTCTTATCAAGCATTGTAGCCTCCTCCTTTGTTTCCCCTTCCCATTCCTTCCCATCCTCCCCCCACCCCCACCCCCCTTAATTGTCTTGAAAATCAATCTATTCTCTCTGGCCCTCAAAGTCATTCTTGCCTGAACTTGAGCTTTCATTATCTCCCAGAGTTATAGCCAGAGGTCCCCGAAATTTTGATTTGATAAGAACTTCGAGTCCTTTTTTTAAGGGCCATGTAGAGTACCTGCCTCAAATACGCAAAGCTATAGGTTCAGTCTAAAGCACTGAAAAAAATTTCTTGAGGACTCCAAATAATTCTAATGTAATACAGTAACTTTCTGGCTGGTCTTTTCCTTAATGAAATCCTTTCTACAAAGCAACCATCAAGAAGTCACATGTTACTAAACTACCAAGCATCAAGCACCACATTGGACCCCAGAAACGCTTAAGAAAATAAATAAAATCTCCTTCACAATCTGGAAGGAGAGAAGTCAAATAAATAAATTACAAAACCAATGGAGTAGTACACTCAGGCAGCTGAGATAGGAGGATTACAAGTTTAAGGCCAGAATGGGCTACACAGAGAGCTTAATGCCAGCTTTGATTAAATAGTGAGACCTGGCCTCAAAAAGAAATTGGGCTGGGAAGGTGGCTCAGAGGTAGAGTGCTTGCCTCGCATGCATGAGGCCCTGGGTTCTATACCTCAGCACCACATAAGCAGAAAAAGCTGGAAGTGGAGCTGTGGCTCAAGTGGTTGAGCACTAGCCTTGCGCTGAAGAGCTGGAGGGATGGTACCCAGACCCAGAGTTCAGGCCCCTCAACCAACAAAAAATAAAATTTTTAAAAAAAACTGATTAAACTTTCTAAAAATTTTAATTGTTATTATTCAGTATTTGTTAAAATGCTGGGTAGTATGGTAACTGCTTTAAACTTTGCATCCGATTTACCCCCATGAGTAGAGAAACCCAGAGCTTAAATGATGGCTTAATGCTCTCAATTAGTACAGGATGCTTTGGACAAATGGCCCTTATTGTCACTTGAATTGAACAGTAAACAAATGGACAACAATTAGTAAGGAATGGCAAGGTCAATGTATACGCAGAGTATGTAAAGATGATGCCCCAGTATGTGTAAAGGAACCAGGGAATTAAGGGCTAGAATGATAAGTTAAAGTATAGGTGTCTCCTATAGACATGGTTAAGATATGGGTAAGAAATATCTCCCCAAAAGACTTATGTGGTGAAAATTTTGTCTAGAGGTGGTGGTGTTATTTAGAGGTAACTGAATCTTGAGGTCAACAACTCCGTCAATGATTTTAATCCACTAATAAGTTCATAACTGAACATTAGGAGTTAGGAACTATTAGAAGACTAGATAACTGGGGGTGTGCCTTGATGAGTATATCTCATCTCTAATTCCTCCCTGGCTTTCTCTCCATATCCTGGCTGCAAGAGGTGAAAAGCTCTGCTTCACTAAGCAATCTCCCCTATTGTATTCTACCTCAGCAAAGGTCAACAATGATGGGCCAAGAGATTTTATAAAAACTCTGAAATACATGAACCTAAATAAACATTTCCTCCTTTAAATTGTCTGTTCAGGTTTTCTGTCACAGAGACAAAAGACTAATGCTGAGGCTTGAGTAATCACTAACAAATTTTAGGTAGAAAAATGACAACACTGATTTGCTTTTAATAGATTCACAGAACATATTTTTTCGAAAATTTTCCTTCCAAAAAGACCTTTAGGAGGACCCTAACTGCCCACAGTATACATCAGAAAAGTTTATTTATTGTAAGTATCCCCATCCACATGCTGAAATACAGTCCCCCTATTCAGTATGAGGCTATATGACACTCATGTTTGCCTGGTATATTTTCAAAACAGCCTTCTCTCCTTTGCTTCTCCTTCCTTGAATCACTTTCAGTCTCTGCAAACTTTTCAATAATCTCCATTTCTACATTCCCCCACCCCAAATTTATTGCACAACAGAATTAGTTATGATTGTGCTCCAAACTCTTCCTCAGTATAATTACTACACTGATTGCATTATACCTATAAGTGACTATCATCTCCATTAAACTCATATGTTTTATTCTCAGAGTATATTTATCCCAAAGCCCAGCCACAGTAGTTAGCAAACAATACATGATCAACAACAACATGTTAAACAAATGTCAAAATATATACTCTGGAGTTCTCATCTATAAAAAAAAAATTTAATGTATTAAACAAAACAAATAATGTCTTAGTCTATTTTCTTTTGCTATAATAGAACACCTGAAGATGGACAATACATTTTAAAAAGGGGATAGGGAAGGGATTTGCAGACAGACAGCAAAGTGTGTTGGCATTTGATAAGGAACTCTGCTGCTGCTCCCTGTATAGCAGTACAACAGAAGGGGTAAGGGATGCAGACAGCTGCAGAAGAGAGGACAAGACAGATCCAGGAGAAGCTCCAGCTTCACTTTATAACAACCTATTCTCAAAGGTTCTAATCTAGTTTTAAAGAGATAACCCAGTCTCTTAAGAAAGACATTAATCTACTTATAAAGACAGTGTTCCTATGACCTAATCACCTCCCATGTTGACTGAGAGTCAACGTGACATTTGGTGGGGGCAAGTCATATCCGAACTACAGCATGCGGTGATTTTTTTTAAGAATTCAAAAAAAAATTTTTATAGTATTTAATAATAATAATAATTATTATTATTAAAGCAAAATACCAACACTAGTAGTATGTAATATGTATAGAGGGGCTGGGAAGGTGGCTCAGTGGTAGAGCGCTTGCCTTGCATGCCTGAGGCCCTGGGTTCGATTCCCAGCACCACATAAGCAAAAAAAAAGAAATAAAAGCCGGAAGTGGCACTGTGGCTCAAGTGGTAGAGCGCTAGCCTTGAGCTGAAGAGCTGAGGGACAGCGCCCAGGCCTAGAGTTCAGGCCCCACGACCGGACCCAAAAAAAAAGAAATATGTATATGTATAGATAGGTTCAGAAAACTATGCAGTAAATGGTGTGGAGATACAGAACCCATCCCCTTAAAGAGGAAAACTTTGTGATAAGACCTCTAAAGTTTATATATTAGAAACTTCATCCTCAACACAACAGTATTGGAAAGTCATGAGGACAGAGTGCCCTCATAAGTGGATTAATGTCACTATTACAAGAGTAGATTCACTATTAAGAGAGTTAATTGTTACAAAAGTAAATTCAGTCCTCCTCTTTCCCTTTTCCCTTCCACTTACTGCCATGTGATAACACAGAAGGCCCTTACCAGACATGGGCCCTTCAATCTTGAACCTCTCAGCCTCCAGAAATGTAAGAAACAAATTCCATTTCTTTACAAATGACCTGGCCTGAAGTATTTTGTTACAGTAACACAAAACGAAGAGGAAAAGGAAATACATTCTTCAAAAATGTTATAGAATAAAAACAAATGCTGTAAAATATTCCGGATACAGAGAGGCCAAATTAAAATAACTAAATACAATGCCTACTAAATATCAGCTAGGGGCCGGGAAGGTGACTCAGTGGTAAAGCGCTTGCCTTGCATGCTTGAGGCCCTGGGTTCGATTCCTCAGCACCCATAAGCAAAAAAACAAGCCGGAAGTGGCGCTGTGGCTCAAGTGGTAGAGCACTAGCCTTGAGAGGAAGAGCTGAGGGGCATCGCCCAAGCTCAGAGTTCAGGCCCACGACCAGACCCAAAATAAAAATAAAAACTAAGTATCAGCTAGATATAAAATGTAGTTCTGATTCCCATACTAACAGTAGCATATATGAAACAAAGGACATGATCAGATAAACTACAAGACTGGAATTATGGATAGTAAACTGAATTAAAGTAAAGTTATGAAGGTGACAACTATACTGTAGTTGTTTTTTTCTATTTTTTAATGGAAGTATTGAAACTGAAGGCATATGAGTAATTAATAAATGACTATGGGGAAAAAACATTCATAGAGAAAAAGAATGAAAATGACTCTGGCCGGGGAAAAATCATTCATAGAGAAAAAAAAGGGAGAAGGAAAAAAAAAAGTGAGCATGCCAGGCACTGGTGGCTCATGGCCTGAAATCCTAGTTACTCAGGAGACTGAGATCTGAGTATCACTGTTCAAAGCCGGTCCAGGCAGAAAAGTCCACATGAGACTCTTATCTCCAATTAACCACACAAAATCCAAAAGTGGCACTGGGGCTTAAGTGGTGGAGTACAGACAAGCACAAAGAGGCTCAGGGACAGCCTTCAGACCCTGGTTCAAGCCCCACAATCACCAAAAGAGAGACAGACAGACAGACAGATAGACAGACACACAGAGAGACAGAGACAGAGAAGACCAGAGAGAGACACAAGAGAGACACAGGGACACAGAGAGACAGAGAGACAGAGAGAGAGCAAATGTTAAAGCAAATAAGGTAAAATGATAACAACAGGTGAATCTGGGTAAAGAATGTAAGAGTGTTCTTTGCATTATTTAACTCTTGAAACATTCTGTAAGTTTAAAGTTTAGTACAAGTAAGAAGTTTGAAAGTACTGTATACATTCAACTAACCTTTACTGTCCAAAACAGTGCCCCTAACTATATGAGGCTGCTTAACAGGTTAAATGTGGTTACTCAAATTGAGATGTGCCAATAGATACAAAATAAAAATGTAAAATATGTTAACAACTATATATTGATTGCCTGTAAAAATATCTTAAATATACCAGGTTAAATGATATAGTATTTTCAAGATTAATCTTCATTCCATTTTTACTTTTTAAAAATATTATTACAAGCAAGCTTACCTTACATATGTGACTTCATGTGTGCTTTGTACAAAATTAAGCTAGACAATCAAGCAATTCCATGATACTAGCTTTGATGACACTTTGCAAATTTCTGAGATTTTTGTTTTTCTGTTTTGTTTTCTGCTTTAAATCTATCTTTTTTCTTTAAAAGTCACTTGATTTTAAGCAACTTAAGAGTAGTGACAGTGTCTATTCATTGCTCTGTCTCCAGTATCTAGCACATAGAAAATATAAATAACTATTTGTTGAAAGGCATTATGCTAAAGAAGGATAAGTAAGAGAGAAATTAACTCACTCTCATATCTGAATCTTTGCTTATAACACCTTCCTGCACTGAAACTTTGCCTCTTCAATGTATATTTTCGTTGGGGGTTGTGGGGAGGGTCCAGTCATGGGACCTGAACTCTTGGCCTGGGCGCTGTCCCTCAGCTCTTCAGCTCAAGGCTAGCACTCTACCACTTGAGCCACAGCACCACTTCCAGCTTTTTTTCTTTTTGCTTATGTGGTGCTGAGGAATCGAACCCAAGGCCTCATGTATGCAAGGCAAGCGCTCTACCATTAAGCTACCTTCCCAGTCCCTCAATGTATATTCTTCATCTCACAATTTTCTCCAAAGTGCACACACACACACACACACACACACACAAATCCATTCTTCCCATTTCTCTGTACTACTATAGCCTCCACTGACTCTATCATTTACTTTAGCACTTAACATGTAAGTTCCTTTAAGCAGAAATTTATCCCTTATATTCCACAATAACTAGCACAGCACTAACCATATCAATTGAGCAATGAACAGAAAGGGGTGTAAGTGGCCAAAAAAAAACAGAAATGGATCAGAACTGGGAGATTTGACTCTAGTCCCTAGATGTCTTTAGTATTTAACTGTGTTACTTTACATAAATCACTATCATTCAGTTTTTACTTCCTAACTTTTAAAATCAAAGATATAGACCAGGTAATCACATAAGCTCTTCTATTTTACAATTCTGGAATAATTGAATCCATCCTTTAACAATATCCTTTAGGGCTGGGAAGGTGGCTCAATGGTAGAGCGCTTGCCTTGCATGCATGAAGCCCTGGGTTCGATTCCTCAGCACCACACAAGCAAAAAGAAAAAAGCTGGAAGTGGCTCTGTGGCTCAAGTGGTAGAGCACTAGCCTTGAGCTGAAGAGCTGAGGGACAGCGCCCAGGCCCAGAATTCAGGCCCTATGACCGGACCCAAAAAATATATATATATATATATATCCTTTATATTTACCAATAAAAAAGAAATCTAATATTCTACTATTACTAAATTCCTTGAGAAAGAAATGGCAGCAAAGTTTACAAACTGCCTAAGGTAGTAAATGCTAATCATCTTTCTGGACATCAAGCCTTTTAAAATCAGGTTTGTCTTCACAGAACTATAGGCAAAATACTCAGTACATACATATTGGAGCTACCACATCACCCTTAATGTGTCACTAGACCATTCTAAGCATCAGTGTGACATCTTTATTTTAGTAAGCTAATGAAAGAGAAAAGAAAGCCAACGGGAAAAAAGGAAAGGAGAATGAAGGGGGAGAATGGAGAAGGAGGAGGAAGAGGAGGAGGTGGCACTGAAGCCAAACTTCTATGACCTTATTGGCAATATTCAAAAGCCAACTTCAAACTTATTATTTAAATGACATAATTCAGAATAAAATGATCATTAAAGGTCACCTAAAAACAGACTGTTAAAGAAATGAAAAATGATTTCAAAGCATGAAGACTGTTTCAAACAAATCTCTAGCCAGGTGCCAGTGGCTCACATCTATAATTCTAGCAACACAGAAGGCTAAGATCTGGAGGACCAATCTTAAAAATCATCCCAAGCAGAGAAGTCTGCAAGACTCCATCTCCAATTAGCCAGCAAAAAGCCAGTGAATGTGTATCAGTAGCAGAAAACCAGTCATAAGCAATAAAGTTGACCAACACACACACACACATGCAATCTCTAAATCAGAGAGCATATTTTTATGTCTTAATACCAATGCTATAAAATAAGGTTATCAGGGTGGGGTAAAGTAAAAGTTGCCATGTTACATAATTTAAGTATTCAAGTTCTCCTTGTTAGTAAATACCACCTACGAAGTTAAAAAGTTATATATTCTAAATTCTAAAATAGTCATGTAAATCACAAGATTTTATCAAAATACTCCTACCAAAATCAGGTAATACTACTGACCCCTCTACAAGATAAAAAGCTGAACTCCTTCAAAGGGACTCCAGGTCCTCTCAAAACCTGGTCTTTAGCCACCAGAGTATCCTCAACTCCCACCAATCCCTGCATCTCATCTCATTTCCTAAATGTCATTATTCAGCCTCCCTTTAGTAAAACTTCACTGAACGTTAATTGTGGGAATCACTTCAAACTTTTCTATAGAAGAGTGCATACATCTATCAACCAGGGGAAGTTTTACCTCTAGAATACATTTGAGTACAGACTGGAGATACTTTTGGTTATCACAGAGGCAAAGGAGTATTTGAGAGAATGGTCCTAGCCTCTAGTGCTGTTAACTTCCTACAGTGCCCAGTATGATAGCACCCCACAACAAAGAATTATCTAATCACACTTCTGAGTTGTTTCAATATGATTAAATTCAATTCAAACTGTGTTTTTCAAATATGATTATTTGATAATATGTCTCAGCAATAAGTACAATAAGCCAACTTTGTAGTTTCCATAAAAATGTCCTCAGCAGATGTGTATGCAAACAACACTAAAAGTGGTTTTTATCTAATCCCAATGCTTAGCATTAATCCTCTGACATTTTTTTAACAGCTAATCTGTAACTACCAGAAGCTAACCTCAAATAAGTTAACACTTGGTTTATTTATAAACTTTAAAGAAAAGCACAGGCAAACTAATTTTTCACTTGTGGGACTAGCACAAAAACAAATCCAAGGCATGAG
Organism: Dipodomys spectabilis; assembly: GCF_019054845.1. Lineage (NCBI taxonomy): Eukaryota > Metazoa > Chordata > Mammalia > Rodentia > Heteromyidae > Dipodomys > Dipodomys spectabilis. Next base: position 6,377,288 of record NW_024870840.1, read on the forward strand.
GTAATCAGTTCCTCCAGGTCTGATAAAAAGAAAATATCTTTAAGTGCTTAAAGTAAATCATACACAGATGTCTACTGTTGAACAAAAGAACTGATGGCAGGTCTAAAGGCCATATCCTTGCTACTGCCAAACCACTGCTGATCCAAGATTTCAAGCCCTTGGCAAAACCAATGCAAAATATCATCATCATCATCATCACATCATCATGATGTCATTCGATGGGGTTAGAGACAGAAATCAATTTTTACTCCTGATATATAACTAAGTTTCGTATGACTTTAAAAGTTCAAAAAAGTTGGGAGAAGCAAAAACATTCCTTTCTTATATACTGGATGACTCAACTCTCCTGCACATTCCTTGACTGAGTACCACAAATTCTGTCCTGAGCCCCTTTAAAAATCATTTACATTTTGTTGCACTTTACCGAAAAGGAAAATAAAAACAGTAATTCAGAGAAAAAGACTTTGTTATTCTAGAAGCTGCCCAAATAATGCATCTAATCATGTTCCAAAGCTTTAGCTTCAAGATTTTCCAGATTTCAAGTCGAAATAGCACTGGTAGGAAGTAAAGAAGTGTACACCATTTGATCAAGCTTCTGGTAGATTCTTTCTTTTCTTTTCTTTTCTGGACAGCTAAAATAAGTTACTGTGGCTTGGAGGGGGAAATGCATTTTTAATTAAAAAGGAAAAGTTTCCAACAGTGAGTAATAGCTTCCTTCTCAGCTGACTCTGCCAGATGTTAGTCCCAAGATCGGGCCCGGACTAGGCCAGGTCTCCCCTCCGCCAGCGCCGTGGTCTGGAAGCGGCGTGTCAGGTGCGTGGTCGTGTCAGACCGAAGGGAGTCCGGGTGTCACGGCGAGAGGGGAGGGCGGAGGACAGCAAGCCGCCCCTCCCCGTCTTCCCCACGGGGCGTTTTCGAGCCCCGCCGGTCTCTCCGCCACTCAACTCTCCATTTTCATTCCCATCCTGGGATTCCGGGAGAGCCGCGCGACACCACACCCTCCGGCCGGCCGGCCGCCGCGCCACGCGCGCTCGCGGTGACAGCCCCCCGCGGCTCCGGCCTGCGCCCCGCGGCCCGCCCCCAGGCCGGACGAGCAGGCCCCAGCGGCCTGCGGGCTGCGGGGCCTAGGGAAGGAAGGCGGCCCGCGCTGCCGCCTCGACACCCGGTCCGCGGCCCGCCGACTCCGGCCCGCCCCGCTCACGTGCTGCCGGAAGACGGTTTCCCTCTCTTACCCTCTGCAAAATCCGCCTCAACATGGTTTACCCCGCACCCGGCGCCGCCGCGGTGACTCTCCGGACCCTTCGCGGAGCGACTCGAGACTCCGGGGTCGCGAGGGCCGAGAGGGGGAGGCGAGGGAGGAGGACGGGACGGAGGTGGTGGCGGCGGCCGCTCCGGCGGCCCGGACTTCCCCACAGGCGGCGAGAGGGAGCGAGAGCGTGCGAGCGACGAGGTAGCCTGCGAGCGCCCGCCCGCCCGCCGGGCCGCCCCCGTAACTGACAGCTGGGCGGACCCAAGCTGAGGCTGTGGAGAGGGGCGGAGCCACTGCCGCCCCGCCCTCCCCGGCCTGTCCGTTCGGGGTGGGTAGGCCTGATAGGGGGCTGGCCACGGCCTGCGACCAATCAGAAGCAGCGAGAGAGTGGGCGGCTGCGTGACGGACAAGCGGCCGGACGCTGGCGCCGCTGCTTCTTCCGGCAGGCCGGAGGACTCGGGGACAGCGGAGCGCGCTGGGGCTCCGTCAGAGGGCCGCGCGCGAGCACGGTCAGGGCCATCCCCGCTGAGGGGCTGAGACTCCTGGAGCCCGACCTGGGGATGTCCCTGCCCAGGGCGGAAGGAGGAGACACCCGCGAGGTACAGTGGTTGGGCCTTCTGTGAAATGTGTCAGTGCGTCCCGTCCCTTGTTTACTCCTGGCTCTGGACCCGAGACGCCATCCTGAGCCGGATCCTCCTGCTGACTTGGGTGCTCGGCCCCTGGGTTCCCGCAGACGGGAGAGAAGCAGACCTGCTTCAGAGGTCTGTTGGGGCTTCCCTCTGCCTTTCCAAAAAAATGGAAGTGGACCTGGGACTCCGAAAACCCGGGGACGTCACCTAGGCCCTGAGATCAAGCCCCACTGCCGACCAAAAAAAGTAATTTAAAGGGATGAGAAGCTGCAACTGCACTTGGCAAGAAAAGTTGGGCGCTGCCTTTCTTGGATCATAGAAATACTTAATGGACTGATAATGTTAACATGGAGTGCCTTTTATGTGTGAAGAATTATTTGAGCATTTTTTAGCTTCAGCATACGGGGTGACATGTTCACAGGTCCATAGGCAGTGTACTTGGATCAGTCTCATTCCCTTCATAACCAGTTTCAGCATCTTCTAAAAGCCATGCTTAGGCTCTTTTAAGGAATTTTTAAATCCTATTCTGAAGAGTTACATGAAATAAATCATCATTTATGCCTGTGATTTACAGATTAAGAGAAAAGAAGGTCATAGATAAATACTGTGCTGAAACCGGGCGTGGACTTGGAACTGACCTCCCGGTCAATGTCATTACTGAAGCTTGAAAATCAAAGCTCCTAAATCCTACCATTCTGCCACTGTTTACAAGCTTAGAGGCTCAATTTGAACACTGGGCTGGGGGGAAAAAAGAAGCAGAAAAAGAAGAAACGTTTAATAATGCTTAAATAGTCGGCCAAGCAATGAATAGAAAGTTTATTAAAAAAGCAAAATGTGGAAAATTATATAATACATATTTCTTCCCAAATAGATTTTGTTTTTCTGTTTGTCTCTATAGTATAGCAGAACGGAACAGTGTAACACAACTAATACATTATTAATCACTATTGGCAATTACTTACAAAGCACATATTTCCATCTTTCTATACTCCAAGGACTTTCTTTTAAGCAATATGAGAAATATCCCCTCTCAATTAAAGTGACTTTTTGTGTTGGTTTTTCAAAATGTCTCTGTGTGTGTGCGTGTGTGTGTGTGTGTGTGTGTGTGTGTGTGTGTATGTATGTGTGTATCTGTGTGCTGGTTCTGAGGCTTGAACTGGGGGCCTAGGCACTGTCCCTGAGCTTTCTTGCTGAAGGCTAGAACTCTACCACTTGAGCCACAACTTGACTTCCAGGTTAACTAGAGACAAGAGCCTCACAGAATTTCCTGCCTGGGCCCACACCCCAAGTTGTATAGTTCATTTCCAACATAGTATCTAGTGAGTATCATTGCTGAATTAGTTCTCCAGTTAACCACCAGAAAACCAGAAGAGGTGCTGTGGCTCAAAGTGGAAGAGCACTAGGCTTGAGCAAAGAGAGTTTAAGGACAGAACCCAGGCCCAGAGTTCAAGCCCCACAACTGACTAAATAAATAAATAAATATGTGTACAATAAATGACTATAAATAGAGGCTGTAGTTTAGTTCTGCCTTAAGCATACAAGCTGTTTGAAACTGAATCCACAGAATAAAAGTAGACTAGCATAAAATAATAAAGTTAGTGGTGTGAAGGATGTCCAAGCTCTCAGAATGTTGTCTGAACAGAAGAATTCTCTACTCACTAAAAGGTGAGTAGGGTGCATGTGCTGAGATAGAGAAATAAGCTTAGCCTGTAGGGTATCTACTCACCTCTCACTCTGAGGCCCAAGATGAGAGTGACACACTCCCTCTCACCTTTTCCTGAAGGATGTGATAAGGACACCTGCACATCCAGGTTCATTGCCACACTATTCACAATAGCCAAGATACAGAAAGAACCCAGGTGCCCCATAATAGATGAGTGGACCCCCAAACTGTGGTATCTCTATACAATGGAATTTAATACAGCCATTAGAAAGAATAAAATAATGCCATTTGCAGGGAAATGGAACTACAACAAATCATGTTAAGTAAGCCAAGATCAGACAAACAAATAGCGCGTGTTCTCCCTGATATGCAGAAGTCAGATCCAAAAAATGCACTGGGATATGACAAATTACACAGGATTCTAGTACCATTTTTTTTTTTTTTTGTCAGTTGTGGGGCTTCAGCTCAAGGCAAGTGCTCTACAGCTTGAGCTACAGTGCCACTTCCTACACAGGATTCTAGATACTTACATACAGTGAGGGAATCACAAAAGTGTCTCTTCTTCATACGTATATAAAATAATATACATACTGAAAGGAACTCAAAGATATGGAAACAGAGGACTTTTTTTCTTGATTTGTTTTTTTCTTTTTCTGATGACTCTGTATTCATTATCTGACATAGAATGTGTTCATGTGCACATCTGTGGAAGGGTAGGGAAAGGGCACAGAATCAGAGGGAAAAGTGAAAAGGTGCAGCAGTGGAGCGCACTGGACATTGATGAAAGTGAACTATGCAATTCATGGGTGTAGATGGGAGGGAGAGAATGAGGGCACAGATGATACTATGTGAAAGGAATGTGTTACCTGATATATGTAAATATAACCCTGCTGTATAGCACCTCTAAAATAACCATAAAGTACATTTTTTAAAAGATATATAGGAGATGTAATTAAACTTATATAATGAGACTGTAGAAATTAAAGCTTTTGAAATACACACAAAAAGTGAGGTAAGTAAATGGAGTAAGTGTACCACGGTTTATACAATGCACAAATCCACCCTTGGTAAAGCACCCAGAAAACAATTAGAAAAGTGTACGGTAAGAGTGCACCCTCTAATGGAGGGGCGAAGAAATGTCATTATGAATCTGGTATTCTGGCTTTCTTGAAATTAGACACTCAGAAGCTCACTGACCTTCTGATTCCCAAACTCCCATTCAAACGTCTGGTTTGAGAAGTTGTTCAGGACTTCAAAGCAGACCTAGCTATTACTACTTTGTCTGAAGCAACTGATGCATATCTGTGGGTGGCTTTTATCTTTATATTTTTTTCTTTTTTTGACACAGGCTGGCCTCAAAATCTCAGCACTCTTGGCCTCAGCCTCTGAAGTGCTGGGCTAGAGGTGTACATAACCACACTCAGCTTTTAATTGACCTTTTAAAAGATTCAACATGTGTACCAAATGTATAACAATTGTGCTGAAAAGACCGGATGATCATTCCACATATTGGAAAAAGTCATGAAGAATTCATTATGATCAGAAACATTGCATTCTTTTTTTTTTCTCTTCCTGTTATCAGTAGTTCTGAATGTATTTTTCCCCATTGCAAGTAGAAAAATTGGAGGCAGAAGTCAGGTATTGGCATTTTTTTTCCTTTTTGTCTGTGTGAATTTTTAATATAAATGCAGGGATAAAAAAATGCCCATGTGGGGGGAGGGTGGGGGGGGGAGGAAGATGGGAAGGGGAAACAAAGGAGGAGGCAACAATGTTTGATAAGAAATGTACTCATTACCTTGCCCATGTAATTGTATCCCCTCTGTACAGTATTTTCACAATAAAATTTTTAAAAAAAGTACCAGTGCAAGTCAAAACATTTCAGTGAACAAGCTTCAGCAGTTGAACTTTATAAAATTTCATTTAAGCCTGTTAAATTTTATGAACAATGCCAGTATTTGTGGTTTATTAATTAGGTACTGTTTATAGTGATGGCAATTGTAGCATTTTTACCATACAGAAGATTTCATCCATTTACAAAGGATGAACAAATGCAATAGTGGTACTCACTAGACACTATGTTGAAAATGAAGTATACAACTTGTGGATGGGACAGGAGGGAAAACTGGGAGAGAGAAAGGGATGAGATGGACTCTCTATCTGAATTATGTAACTGTATAATAACAATTTTAAAAATTATTTTTATAATAACAATTTATAATAATTTTAAAAATTAAAAAATTGGCCTGGGAATGTGACTTAGTGGTAGAGTGATTGCCTAGCGTGCATGAAGCCCTGGGTTTGATTCCTCAGCACCACATACACAGAAAAGGCTGGAAGTGCACTGTGGCTCAAGTGGTAGAGTGCTAGCCTTGAGCACAGACAGGCACAGGGACAGGCACAGACCCTGAGTTCAAATCCCAGGATTGGCAAAAAAAAATTTTTTAATTGCTTTGGACAAATATGGCCAATTGCAGATATAACAGCTTACTTTTAAAATAAGCTATGTAACTAGTGTCTTAAGCATGCCAAATCTGTGATTAGGAATCTGTATGCTGCTTTTCCCTCTTTAGAACTAACTTCACACAAGCAGAGCTCTCTTTTGCCCCTGGATGACATATTGGGCAGATTGTATAGCTTTGAAATCACTCTCAGGGGTGAGAAGAATCAACTATGGAAATTTTTAGTACAGTCTAAATTAAACATTAATTTTTTACTCAATTCAAAACACTTCTTCCTTTCCCCTCTCCTAGTATAGCTCATAGATGGGGACCAATATGGAGGAAATTGCACAGTGCCTGTTTGATTTGCTTTGTTGGGCGGTCTCTATGATGTTCCTGAGGTTTGTATACTTTTTCCAGCCAAGTGGTAGCAGTGTAAATTGCTCTCATGGCAACCTCTGATGTTGCTCTGCTGCTAGGGAAGCACCCTTCTGCCTCTGTTCTTTACAGTTCTCTAGACCCTTCACACTCCAGGGGATCCTTGTCAAGTTCTTCCTCCAACTCCCCAGCCATCCACTGTGTAGGGACTCAAGTCAGATCTACACTCCTCCTGCACAGCCAACATCTGGCCAGGAATAAAAGTCTAAAATGCCTTTATGGCTAGCATCCTAAGTTCTATTTAAAGAACTCTTGCTTTAGAGTTCTCTTGCTGCCTCCTTCTATTTGGCTCTGTCACTCTTTCTTTCCTTTTGAATGGTTCCTTTAAAAAAAAAATGTACTTGTATCCAGGTGCCAGTGACTCACGCCTGTAATCCTAGCTACTCAGGAGGTGAGATCTGAGGATCGTGGTTCAAAGCCAGCCCAGGCAGGAAAGGTTGTAAGACTCTTGTCTCCAATAAACTACCAGAAAATTGGAAGTGGCACTGTGGCTCAAGTGGTAGAGCGCCAGCCTTGAGCTGAAGAGCTGAGGGACAGCGCCCAGGCCCAGAGATCAAGTCCCAAGAACAACAACAACAACAACAAAAATGCACTTGTCCTAATGAATCTCTAGCTTCTCCATGGTAGGCTACTGGGAGTGATGGTTACTCCATCAAAATTAGTGTTATAGTAAAGTCTGAGCATGTGTTAAGTGTCCCTCTTTAAAATATGAAGAGACTCCATTATTGGCAATACTAAAGTTATTTATTCTAAATTCTGGGCAACAGGAAAATTCAAATCTATATTCATATTCACACAAGTATATTAAAATTTATCCTTGACTTGGTATACATGCTACTTCTACAGGATTTTCTAGTTTATTTTTAAATGAATGACTTAGGCTTAAATTTGCATAACATATTTCCATGTATCAGTGGAATGTATCATGCCCCTAAACTAACAAATTCTTGTCTTCTGTTCTTAGAAAAACCTGTGTGGTCTATCAAATACACAATCAATATAAAAAAAGAAAGAAAACATATTTCTAAAGTCAGTAGGAAATAAGGAAGCAGCTATATTGACCTACCAACTAAGTTGCTTACAGAATTGAGAAAAATAAGGGAAAGGGTGGATTGAAGGAGAATGAAAATGTTAAAGGGATGACATAGAACAAGAGGCAATATATACATAAACTGCTCTTTGTTAAATGGCAAAAAAAGTTCAATACATGTCTTAAAAAATTAAGTGAAGGAAGGAGTGGGTTGGAAGGTGTGGGTGAGAACTGATCAAGATGCACTGTGTTCATAAACTGCTTTGTTGAATGGCAGCTTTTTTGTACAACTACTTAAAGATAATAAAAATATTTTTAATGAGGAAATAAGACTCTGTCTCTAACATTTCCACATTTGTACATACAACTACATACTTGTTTAATTCCCATGCTTTATTGAATACATCCTATAACCATGGTAACTGATGTGTTATGGTCTGTTTATATTTTTAATTAATGCGTTTAATTGTAATTGCTGGGTAGAGGAATTGCTTGTTGGAGCCTTATGTAGAATAAGAATTAAGAAATGAAAAGAAGACCTACTGACTCACTGAAGAGTCATCAGAGAACAATTTTATTTTGTTCTCAATCACAGTAGGAGCAAACAGTTAACTAAGAGCTGCACAGTGGTGAATCAGTATCCATGGATAAGTCTGGAAGAAAACAAGATCAACTCTTACATCAACATAGGCTGGAGTAGAATTTAAAATGATGGGAGATCCTTCTGGATGCCAGCTTTTATGGGCCAACTGAAGCACAATGAGGTAACTAGCACATGGCAGGCTAAATACACCTCTCTCTAAGTATTCTAGACAGAATGTGCATACCTTGAAGCACTCCAGGCTCACTACTCGACAGATGTTTATGGAGAAATGAAGGGAGGAAGAAGGGTAGGACAAAGGGAAGAAGATAAAAGCCATCATTCGTAAGTCTTGATTTAGTTTTCTACTGCCCGACTTGTCTCTTCTCTGATACCTCACCTTCTACCTTCATAGATTCATTAGAAAAGCAGGCCTCGATAAGAAAGAAATGACATATCTCTGTGCCCTTCACTATCAACTCACAAATTTCATTTCAGCTTGGGCAGTATAGATTACCCTTAAAGCAAGATTTTTTTTAAGCAACATTAAGAATAGATCATGCTCTTTTCCCTCTCTCTGACTTTCCCTTCCTCTCTCTCTTTCTCTCTCTCTCCCTCCCTCTCTCTCTCTCTCACACACACACACAACACACACACACAGCCTGAACTGAATGTTGAGCTTTCTCACTATTAAATTAGATGTCATCATAACCTCTAATTTTAAAGATAATCAGAACATATTAGTGTGAAAAATAGATAAGATAAATGAAATATAGACAATATGGAAGCTTTAAAAGTTTATGGGCCTTTAAAAGGCATCTCAAAGAACATGCCTAAAATAAATTCCAAAGAGTGGCAGAAGAGACTAGAGACTTTAAAAATTCTAAAATAATAATAATAGTAATAACTAAAAGAATGTTTCAGGTATATTTGAAGGAAGAAAAGCAACAACAAAAAGAGGGATTGTGGAGCACTGGTGGCTTACTCCTGCATCTTATCTATTCAGAAAACTGAAAGTAGGCCAGGCACCAGTGACTCACGCCTGTAATCCTAGCTACTCAAGAGGCTGAGATCTGAGGATTCCAGTTCAAAGCCAGCCCATGAACGAAAGTCTGTGAAACTCTTATCTCCAATTAACCACTCGAAAACCGGAAGTGGTGCTGTGGCTCAAGTGGTAGAGTGCTAGCCTTGAACTGAAAGGGCAGTGCCCAGACCCAGAGTTCAAGCCCCATGACCTACCAAAACACACACACACACACACACACACAAAACCTGAATGCTGAGGATCACAGTTCAAAGCCAGCCTGGACAGGAAAGTCCATGACAGTTATTTCCAATTAACAACTTCTTGGCTCCCAAGTGGCAGATCAGCAACCTGAGTAAAAAAGCTCATGGACAGCACTCAGGTCCTGAGTTCAAGCTCCAGTAATGACACACAAAAAAGGGTGTTTGAGGAAGAACTACTTCACTGTCAAAAGAAAATGATACAATATTAACAGATGATGCAGAGAAAATGGGGGGAGGGGGGATCCTGTATTTATTTGGTCAAAAGCAACACTTCTTAAAGTGGGTTCCCCAAAATGCTAGTTTTTGGAGATATTGCAAGAAGTGTTGATATGACTGGAAACATTTGGAAAACACTCTGTGAGGGGAAAAAAAACTCTGTTCAGTACAAAGACATTTGGATACCTTAAGAGTCTACAGTAGTCTCTGAAACCCCAAGAATGGGCTAAAGTCTTTATCTACCCTTATGTAATCATAATTGATATTTTTTTATCAGGAATCTCACAAAACTAGCAACCCACTGTTTGAAAGAATAGAAAGTAGCCTCTCCTTATAAATAATATATCTAGGGGGAAAAAAAAGATCAAGTCATACATTGAGAAGCTTTTCAGAGAGCTTAGCATTACTGCAAGTCAGCAGTCATGTTTTATTGTCTTGACAGAACAAATGAATCTGAAACCCTTGTTTCCATGGTAGCACAACACTGACTGAAAATTCCAAAATTTGGCTTGGTAACTAATGGAAAGACTGACTATTAACCTCTACACTAGGATGTTGTTCATATTTTAAGGTTGAAATTTCAGCCCTAAGGTAGAACTATTAACCATGTGTTTGGTTTTAATTCTGAAAGTTTGAATAATGTGGTAAAAAGTACTAAAAAGTGAACAATGGTTTTTGTAAAGTTTTGTAGACTGTAAAAAGCCTTACTACAGTTGTTTTATCACTTACTTGGTTACCCTTTCTTGCTACCCAGACTGAGTATATGTTTCCCTTACAAGTGTTTTGATGTACATTGCCGTGGAAAGAGAATAAAGGACAGAGAATCAGCTATGCATTACTCTGTCCTCATCAGGAGAGATCCATTTTATATGTTCATCAAAATCTGACCACACATCATAGAAATTTACAGAACACCCCTATGTTACATACCAGGGGAAAAACCACTAAGTTTTGGGTTGAAGAAAATAATGTCCCCTGGCTAAGGAAGAAGCTTCCCCTCCTGGTTAATGAGGACCCCATTTTTGGCTGGTAGTGTAGACCTAATGTTTTCAGAGTGCCTCACAAACAAGAGATGCATTTAGTAGTACATAGACATTGCAGGAGCTAAATGCTCTGATTCCTTTTCAAGTTCTCATTAATCCTTTTGATTACACCAAGAGAACTTCAGTTTGGATCTGTTCCAGTTAAGTGGGGAGTTGGGGAGGGCTTACACTTGGAGGATTTCACAGGCAATCATGATTTATTAGGATTTAATAGGACTGTTTGGCTTTTCTTGTGATTGGCTTTATAATTGCCCTATATTTCTGACAAATGATCCTAAGTTAGCACAGGAATGAAGCATATGGAAACTTCCTTACTTTAGAGTAAGTTATGAGAAAGAGAGAAGGAAAGGAAAAAAAGGACAGAAAGAAGAAAGCAAATAGAAAATGAAAATATTGGAAGACAGTATTTCAAAGTGACATTCAATCCTCCATATTCTATTTATTAGAAGCAAGTTGCTAAGTCTCGCCAACAGAAGGGCAGGGATCATCTGATTTATATCAAGGGACTTGCCACAGAGATATATTGCAATTGCTTTTCTTTTCTCCAGTGGATGCAGTGTTCCATGAAAGAGTTTTATTAATTGGTTATTTCTAGCATTGGACATTGCTGAAACATTGTACAAGGGTTCTTTGAAGCAAACAAAAAAGGTAGAAATCTAAGTGAGACGACCAGACCAAGATGATCTGTTGATACCTGGAAAAACAAGATGGCTCTTTTAGAAGGGTAAATTTGATCAGCATTAGGAATCAAGAAAATAAACTAGTACTTCTTTTTTCTCTTCCCTTATTCTGAGCACAAATGAGCTTCCAGGGGAATAGAAGTCATTCATATTCTACTTCCAGGATAGCTTCTGTGAGTGGTCAGTGGTTGAGGTATTCTTTTTTTTTTTGTCTTTTGAGACAGGGTCTTTCTTGCTTTGAACTTGCTATGTAGACCAGCCTGATCTTGGACTTGTGATGTTCCTCCTGTTTCAACTTCCAGAGTATTGAGGTTACAGGTAGTTGACGCTGTGCTCAGCTTGAGCTATACAAGTCACCCAGAGAGAGCCAGCCTGACTGGAGTCCATAATAGAGATATGGGCTCTGTTGAAGAAGCTAAGATCATAAAGCAGAGAGAACTCTGAAGTACTTTCCTTCTACTTGAAGAGTTAAACACAAAGTTGCCCTGAATGTATATAAGGTATTGTATAAGTCAGCTCTCCATTAATGTAACAAATACCAGAGATTATCAAATTATAAAGAGAATAGGTTTGCTTTGACTCACTGTTTGGAAGGTTTTCATCCCTAATCAGTTGGCCTTGTTTGGGGGGGTGGGTGGAGGGCTGTGACAAGGCAGCATATTATGGCAGTGAAATTAAAAGGTGGAGCTATTCATTTCATGGTGGAAAACAAAAGAGAGACTAGCATCCCATAATCCTCTTTTGAGTGCATACCATCAGTGATCTAAACTTCCCAGTAGGCTCCACATTCTTAAGTTTCCATCACTTTCCAGTAGCACCAACCTGGAAACCCAGCTTATAACACCTGGACTTTGGTGAATATTCTAGGTACCAACTACAGAAAACTCACATTATAATATAAAGAAATTACATAGTTATAAATTATTTGTGAGCATAATTTTAATGACTCCATAATACTCAAACAAATGTTCATCTGCTGCATCATTCAGGAATTGTACTCATTTTCTATCGTGAACACAATGCAAATGTTTTGTGTAAGCTTACCTTTTCCAAATAGTGTGAATATATCCTAAAACCAAAATCCTAGAGATGGAACTGCAGAGTAAAGGATATGTATTTGTGTCTTTGTTTCTATCATCAAACTGCCCACAGAATGATATTTAAATTTTCATTCTCAATTCATGAGAGTTCTTATTTCCACATGTTTGCTGAAAGAAGCTTTATTGCTGAAACAAGGTTGAAGCTATTTTATAAAGTCACCAATCTTATAACTGGAGAATAGTAACTTTTGATTGATTATTGATTATATTATATATTGATTACATATATATCAATTATATATCTATATATACTGATTAAATATTGATTATATGCTGTCGCTATTAGCTCTTCCCATCAAATATCTCTTTCTGTCCCCACCCCAGTATACTGAAAGATTACATTTCAAGGCTGTTGGAGTTAGGTGGCACCATGTGAGCTGTTCTAGTCAGTGGAAAGGAATAACCAGTATTGCTTATGAGTTGAATGTCTTATAGCTGGTACTAGACAATACAGAGTTCTCTTGCACTTCTGCGATGGTGAATCAGTAATGTTTTAGAAACTAGCCAAAGTTCCATAATTGATTGACATTGGCATCCATGTTCATCAGTACCATGGAACAATGTAGACCAAAGCTTCTAGCTAAGCCAGGATAGATGAAAGCAAAAAATAAAACGCATGTTTTAAAGCAACTAAGAAATGGGGTTGAGTGTTAAGAGCAGCATTACTTAGACTATCCTGGCTATAACACAAAACCCCTTTGATCACTGAGATTGCTCTTGTTTTATGAACTTTCTCCTCATGTTCTTACATGTGAGCTTTTAAAGTTTATGACACTCAACTACACATTTGACAGATCTAGAGCTGACTGCAGCTGAGGGATCAAGGAGAAAGAGGAAGTCTAAGAACGACCATATAAAGAAATGGTCACACCAGACTCTCATGCCTCTGGACAAGTTTGCTCCAGCAGATTTTATGGAATCTATTTTCAGAGATCTGTAAATCCTTTATTCTTTTTTGTTTAAGTGACAAACTTTAATTTCAGTGATAAAGTCAAAAATAATGTAAGTATATTCTGGAACATCTAGATGGTCATTTTCTTTCTTTTTATTGTTTACTTTTTATTGTTACTATAAAGGTGATATACAGAGGGATTACAGTTACATAATTCAGATAAGGAGTACATTTCTTCTTTGGACAATATCACCCCTTCCCTTGCTCTCTCCCAGTTTTTCCCTCCCATCCCCTTCCACAAGTTGTATAGTTCATTTTCAACATAGTGTCTAGTGAGTATCACTCTTCATTTGTTCACCTTTTGTCCCACTATTTCTGTGTCCCCCTTACCATCCCCAAAACATATAAATAAACAAGACAAAAACAACATGAAAAAAACAGCGAAGGAATAAAACCTCCTGTTGCCATTTCCGTTTCATTCCTTTGTATGATCAGAGGCACATAGGCATTAGTTATGTCTTACCTAAGAGATGCAAGTTATTTTTGTAATCTGAATGGTTTCTTATGAATGCTAAGTACCCTTCCCTCCCTGCATCTTTGGCCCTGGGTTTAGAAATCATGGTCTCACACTTGCTAGGCAGGTGCGGCCTCGCTTGCACCATGCCTCCAGCCCAAGTGCCGCCACTTGTATTCACACAGACTCACAAGAATTTATAGTCCTCACACATAACTAATATTTTTGTACCAAGTAGAGAATAAATGGCATGTATCGTTCACTGTGAGAGAAGAGATTTGCAGCTGTAGAAAGAAAACCATGGGAGCATTGAGCCAGTTCACAAGCGGACTCAGCTAAACGCTGACACAGTACCAGGCATCATGTTTATGTTTTCACATGTCTCAGTTATGTTCCTTTACCTACAAACAACAGAAACACATTCTATCTAACTCAAACAATAAAGGACTGATTGGACTGATATAAGAAAATGCAGAATTAAAAAAGAGGAAAAAAACTGAAGAAACTAATCTCAGAAAGAACCACATTTGGAAATCTCCAGAGATATCTAGTATCCAGAATTTCTGGGTTAGTCCACTGTAGAGATTGCCAGCAAAATGACACAGCCCTGGTCTTTGCTTCTGTGTGTGTCTTTATGTTCTTAATGTGAATTCCTGGCTCCTTTTGGTTATATGCTCTTTATTTGGAATATATGTTTGGGATATCAGTCTTGATCCCCGTGTCTCAGACTTCTGAGTGCTAGGATTATAAGCATGCACCACTATGCTGCACATACAGTACCTTTGAGTGGGCTTAAGACTGCCAGTAGCAGGCTGGGAAGGTGGCTCAGTGGTAGAGTACTTGCCTTGCATGAATGAGGCCCTGGGTTCGATTCCTCAGCACCACATAAGCAAAAAGAAAAAAGCCAGAAGTGGTGCTGTGGCTCAAGTGGTAGAGCGCTAGCCTTGAGCTGAAGAGCTGAGGGACAGTGCCCAGGCCCAGAGTTCAGGCCCCACAACCAGACTCAAAAAAAACAAAAAAACAAAAAAAAAAATCCTGTTCCCTTGCCTGTCGCTTGCCAGTCCAATCTTCAAAATCTTTTCCACTGTCTGGAAAAGCATGTTTTCTTAACTTTTTTATTTTAATTTTTAATTTTTTGTAGACTGTTCCTCAAACGCAGGGCCTCGGGTATGATGGGCAAGTGCTTCGTCTTGGAATTACAGTGCTAGCCAAGCATTTCTTTTTAACACTGAAAGGTAGGGCTGGAATCATGGTTTCAGGTATAGCACACCTGCCTAGCAAGTGTGAGACCCTGAGCTCAAGCCTAGAACCATAAAAAAATAAAATAAAATCGAGAGGTCAGTGTTCCACCTCTTTATTATAATATGAACTCTCTATGACCAGGGACCTATTTCTCCATGCTAGGACTCACAGTGTTAGTTGGCACCTAGAACATAGTGAAATAATGTTCGAGTTTCTGAATGAGTGGATAAATACACTGCTTGTAAAGAATATGAGCTAATAACAGTGGGGAAGCTGAGAGAAAGAATGGGGGGAAAGAAAGAAGAGGAAAAGGCTTTCCATTTGTTTAATCTTTTCCTTTTGATGTTTCACTGCCCCCAAAGAAAGGCATTTAAACTGAATAAAAAGAGAAAGAAAAGAAGCTGATCCTTGGCTTTTAGACTTCCTGGTAAATTGAGGGATTTTCACAAAAATTTTGACGAATGAAACATTTAGCCTATAGGTGCTGTCACTAAAACCTTGGATAGATGTGATTTTTCTACCCATAATAAGTTTGGCCTACAGAGGGCGCTAGTTCACTTCAAAACACTGAAAGGTGTAGAGCTTTCTTTGGGGCTTGGTGAAAGTTTATAAAGAAAGCAGGGAAATGGCTTAGTAACAAATAAAGGAATATTTACATCACTTTATTTTGCTTCAAAACCAAAGTGGGGAGAAAAATGTAAGTAATTTGTTAAAATGCTACAAAGACCTCCTCATGCAAAGAGAAGCCAGACTAAGAGAGGCATTATGAAGAAAAGATTGAGCATGTTGAAAAAGAGAAGGCAAGGTTGGAAGAAGCTACCTACCCTGGAAGGAGGACATGCTGACACACCTCTGCTACATTCCACCCACACTTCATGCTGGGAAATGGGGACTTCAAGTCCAAGTGTGAAAATCTGTAGACTAAGCAGGGAGTGTCCTGATAGCTCCTGAACTGAGCAGATCATTTCTGAAACTGACTCTTGGTTTCAATGTTCAGCAAGGAATAGTCATAGCCCAGAGGTGGGTGGAGAGATGAGACTAGTTGAAAGCTTTCAAATATGCAGTTTGATACAGCAGTGACAAGAACAACAGGGAAAAGGAGCCTCTTCAACATCTGTAGCTACAAAGCATTCTTCTGGAGAGGAAACCAAACTAGTGAGTTCCCACAATTGTTTTTGGCTAAGCAACAGTTGAGACAGCTCAGATAGCCTAGAGCTAACCTCAAGACTGAGATTCTTCATCCATCAGATTTCAAGGATAAGACTCTAAAGTTTCAAGGTAAAGTTGGATCCAATATTCCATAAGAAGCATGGTGGGACACACTTGTAATCCCAGAACTCAGGAGACCAAGGCAGGAGGGTCAATAATTCTTCACCAGCCTAGGCTACACAGAGATCTTGTCTCAAAAAAACAGGGGCTGAAGATGTAGCTCAGTGGGAGAGCACTCGTCTACAACTTGCAAGGCCCTGGAACAGGGCCACAAAATTCCAGAAGAGCTGTGACATATCACTGATGACTGTCCAGCTCTTGTTAGTTCAAGGTGGCTCTGTCACTTATTGTAAGGTTTAGTGGCTAAACTTTAAACAAAAATCAATAAAGGGCAAAGAATGAGTTTATGGAAACAATTGGTCACCTCTGCCCATTTAGTTGTAAAAACAATCCACACCAATTTCTTTAGTACACAGTAGAGAGAACATGTTTTTACCAATGACTTGTCTCTTAATTAAAATGGCTCATTTGCAGATATAATTAACAGTCCTAACACTTTATTTTTATCTTTCAAACACATTTTCAATATTCTGAAGTCAGCTTCTTTTCTCGTATTGATTTACTTCATTTCAGGCACACAGCTAATCTTCCTTTTATTTTTAGCCATTATCTATATATTCAAAGCTGAAAGTCTATTGAGATGCTTAAAAAGTCAATATGAGCCCAGCAAGCTTAAATATCAACAATCAGAAAAGAGAAGTAACAAGTATTGGAGGTTTATATTGTCCTGTTTGCATAGTATTAGCGTCAGAAAAGATATTGTAGCTGGGCACAGTGCCTCAAGTATGTAATCCTAGCTCCTTCAGAAAGCAGAGAAGTTCCAAGGGATCATAGTTTGAAACTGCCTAGACAAAAGGGTTTCAAGTTAGTTCATCTTAACCAGTGACTGGATACCATAGTGGGATGCCCTGTCATTCCAGTGACAGGAGAAGCACAATGGCTGGCTGCGATGGCACAAGTCTGTCATACAAACAGCAAAGGGAAGCACAAATATTGAAGGCTGGGTAGAACATAGAAAAAGACTCTACCTTAAAAATAAGCAACTGAAAAAGAAGCTGACTGAGTAGCTCAACTGGTAGAATCCCTGCTTGGAAAGAATGAGGCCCTGACTCAAAAACCTCCTTCCCAAAATGTGATGATAGATTCTTCAACAGAGTGAGTACTCAGACTGAAGATAACTGAAAAGTTAAAAATCAGTGTGATTCTGACCTCCTGCTCTTCTTTCTTCTGCTTTTCAAATCATACACAGAAACTACAAATTCCTCACCTTCAAGGTAGGCTATAGAAACTATTCCTATAGACAGTGGAATTCCTCTCTTCCAGATGTAAACCTCCAACCTTACCCCTTGCCTTTCTATGTAAGAGCTATACGAAAGACATTCTCCAACCTACCTATTCTAGCTTTTCACAGAACCCTCAGTCTAGAGGGGAGTCTACCCTCCACCTAGGAGGAAGGAATACCTCACAGAGGGATCATGACGCATCAGATGAAACAGGCTTTACTAAGTGTCCACCACTGCTACTGCCATTAGGTTAGATATTTTTTGTCTGATCATATTTCTCCACAGCTGTCTACTCTTCATTGTACCTAAGCACAAAACCAGACTACTCTGGATCCTCAGGTCTTCATTTCTGAAGACTCATATTATGAAAAACTCTAATCAAATAAAGTTATTATGCTTTTCTTTTGTGACAGGACTGTCAGCTACAAGCCTCATGACAGGAAGGAAAGTTATCAGAGCTTTTCCACCTTTGCAACTCATAACTCCTATACAGGAGCTCTGTATACTTGAAGCCTCAAGATCAGGATAAATTTTAAGACTTCCAGCCATGATTGTTGCCTTATGAAGAGGTGGTGATAATATGCACAGGTCTTATTCCCAAGAGCAATCAGAGGTTTCTGTAAAGTCTCCCAATCAAATTGGAAGAACAATGAGTGCTAGTTAAAAGAAATGTCTTGACACTATGTGAACTGAAGAAGGGTACTTTGGGACTGAATCTGCTGCAAAAGCTGCCAATTAGCAGCTGGAAGCTGGGTAAAAACAAGGTTCAGGAAGGTGACATCAGCACGCTGGGTGGCTGATGAGTGGCAAAAGACAGGGACACACTTCTAAACCTCAGCCTTTCCTACCGACACCATTCTTAGATCCTGACTCAGGCTGCTGAGGGATTTGATGCAGGAAATCTTGATGTATGCAAACTTAGCAAAATCTTCATTTGAAAATTACAATACATTGGTTGCACTTAGTATGAGGCAGACACACAAACACCAGCTTTGGAAGAAGTAAAAGGGGTTAGAGCTCCTGGAAAGATCATTAAATTAAAACTCCAGACTTAGTAAGAAGAGACTTCATCCAGAAGTCTCTTCAAGGAGGAGAAAGCGACTAATATAACAGATCGAAAGCACTGACCAGAGAAGTCTGCAAGTATCTCAAGTGATTCAAAACAGAATTCTCTTTTCAGAGAGAGAAACAAACAAGAACTGGGTGTGGGGAGGTGGAATGAAAGGGAAATGGGATAGTAGATCAGAGAATGTTTTACTGGAGGCCAGCCAATTTTTTGGGAGGATTCTTAGGGAGGAGCCACAAGCTGGCTCTGGGTGGGCCCATGTTCTGGGACCTGGTTAAGGAGAGAAGCTTAACTGAAGAGCTAACTGGGGCTAGTTCAGGTTGTTTAGGGAGGGGGATAAGCAGTTTGAATGATTGTTTCTGAAGCTAAGAATGGGTATTTGGTGGGTCTCTTCTTATTATCAGTTAAAGGGGAACAGGTGGATTACCTAAATCCCCATGGGGAAGGCTGGTTCCCTGCTGTGCACCACAGTACAAAACTAAAGTTGAGGGCTTCTGGTACAAATACCTCCAGAAAAAAGGCCAGGTTATCTGATTAGGCCTTGCTTTTTTGTTGTTGTTGTTGAGCCAGCCTGGATTGTGATTTTCCTATTAAAACCAATTTTCTAGATGGTATGATAAGGAAATGCCACCTGGATCAATTTTTGCTTTTTTGTCGAATGGGAGTCTCACTAGCTTTTGGCTGGGCTGGCTTCAAACACAATCCTTTCAGCGTCAGACTCCCAAGTGGCTGGAATTACAGCTATTACCCACCACACTGACAGTGTTACATTTAAATACCTAAGAAGCAATTAATTATTAACTCATTTAGGTCTATATTATTATATTTCTGAAGGTTTCAGAGCATAAGAAAAGGACCAGTCCTTTCTCAATTTTTTTTCTCCATACCTCAGTCCTAGAAAAGCAGTTGCTAATATCTTTCCAAAGTAGGAGGAGAAACCAGGACATTTAATCCAAAAATTATATGTGGCTTTAATTTAAAAACAAGTAAATAAAACAAGTCTAATTCAAAGTACCTTGCTGGGATTTTCTATTATGTAATTAGTGGTGGTTTCTAGGAGTGCTTTTATTCTGGATCCAAGGTGGGAAAGCTCTTCAGAGACCAGCTAAAACAACCACATTAATTAAAAATAATCAGTCATCATGTTATAAATAGTAGGACTCCCATTCAATGTTTTTAACAACTTTACATCTTTGAAATAACAAATGGATTTGAATAAAGCATGATTTGATTTGATAAAATCACACTGAAAGCATATGTTTGGGCACTTATTTGTCTGAAGATATAAAGATACCCCATTTATCCCTGTGTGTATTTTTGCCTCATTTAAGACAAATGGTCAATACTTAAAATCTAATATTAAAATTAACTGTAAAATCACCACATTACTATTTCTATAGCCCTCCAACAACAACATGCCAGACATAAAAGATGAATCTCAGGACTTACTTCCTACTTTCCTTACATACTATGCTGAGCTGCAATACTTGCTCCTTCTCTGAATGAAGAGCCAAGCTGTGGCTATTAAATTAAAACAATATGTCTTTCTTTTTAGCTAATCTTTACCCTAAATAATATTTTTTCATTGCACGCTTCTTAACAACTAATAGGCATTATGATGATATGACTTAAAGTTTTGAAAAATGATCACTCTTAGAATGAGCAAATGAATGAATGTGGCCATAACATAGAATGTATTAAATAGGTTTAAACTTAGATTCACACATAGATGCTCTATTCAATTCAACCTACAGTTTGGGGCAGTCAATGTCTTTTTGCTAATTGCCTATCTTTTTTTTTTTTTTTTTCATTTTTCTGCAATGAATACTCACTGGATTTTTTTCGAAGATTAAGAACTGATGTGGAGCCAGGCGCTGGTGGCTCAGGCCTGTACCCTACCTACTCATGAGGTTGGGATCTGAGGATGATCAAAGCCACCCAGGCAGGAAAGTCTGTGAGAGACTCTTATCTACAGTTTACCACCAGAAAACCAGAAGTGGCACTGTGGCTCAAGTGGTAGAGGGCTGGCCTTGAGCTGAAGAGATCAGGGACAGCGCCCAGGCCCAGAGCTTAAGCCTCACAATTGACATAAACAAACAAACAAACAAATTGATGTGGAGTCTGGGCATAGTGGTATACACCTGTAATCTCACTCAGGGAACTGAAGTTCTAGGTCAGCCTGAGTTATGAAGCAAGATCCTGTCTCAAAAAAGCGAAAAAAAAAACCCCAAAATTTATAAATTTTGTTGCTGGTTTAGATTGAGCTTTTGCAGTAGACTCCATAAAAAACAAATTGTAATTATTCATACTGAAGTTATTTGTCTAATCCTCCATGAAATCAGGAGAGAAAAAGACAACAGTCAAATTCTCAGACAAGTCAGACTCAAACAACTGGCACAATAAAATGAAAAGGTTATTGAAACAATGAATCCACTTCTTTTTCCAAACGTCGTATTATCTTTAAATAATTGTACAGAGGTGTTTCACTTCAACATGTCACTTTATGAGTATCATGTATCTTGATCAATGTCACCCTTTCGTAATTCTCTTCCATCTTTCCCAACCCTACCCATTCCCTCAGATTTCCTAATTCCATTTTCACATTCTTATTCCTTTTCTATGAAGCCAAGTTCCTCTACATAGCTCACCTAGAACACTCTATTTCATGAAACAAGATGTTGCTCTATTCTAGGACCACAAATAAAAGCCAGCTGAGATTTTTTTTAAACAAACTTATTGTAATTTTGTCTTTTGACACATATATAACAAAACCAAGGAAAGTGAAAGGGGCAAAAAACCATACCAACAATTTGGTAATGGCAGAGGAACTATAAAACCATGGGAGAAGATCCCAAGAACAACTTGACTTATGAAAGTGATGGTGTCAAAATGTGATTGAGATAACATAGATTACTTGATACATGAGGTGGAAAAGATTAGCATAATGGAAAGGACACAAAAAATAGATATTCTCCCTCTCTCTCTCTCTCTCTCTCTCTCACACACACACACACACACACACACACAAACACACACACCCCAAAACACTTGTAGTCTATGTTTCTCATGGGACTTGATCCTAGGCCTTTGATCCAGGGGAAAAATGAAGAAACAAATACAAAGCCTTAGTAGGTTGGCTTCCCACATAAGCACATATGCTCTACTCCTCACCACCTTCAGTTATTTTCTCTTGGCCTTATCATTCCTGGAAATTTCTCTGAGGTTCTTGTAATAGACCAATCCTTAGATATGGTCCTAGAAAATGATATTGTGCATTGTCAAGCCTTTTTAAAAGATCTTTATAAGTTTTTGGTTGTGAAGTTGGAAAAAGTCACACGAGAAACTGATAACGACATGGGAACTTAACCACACTCAGCTTTTTGATGATTAAATATGACATTGTCATCAGTTTGCTCTAACTTTGTGTTTGTGAATCGGATTTTCATATCTTTGTTTTCATTCAAGTTCATAGTGAAAATATTTGAATAAGTCAAGGTCATGGAAAAAGCTCTCAGACAAATAGTAAAGAAGTTTTCCACAGGTGTGATATGGCCCATTGGGTACTGTTTGGGTACGGCACTTCCTGATTCTTTCTCATTGTATTCCTGCTCTTTAGAGTAGAGGCTATCAGACTTCCAATTATGGGCTCAGCTTACTCATTTGTCTAGGAACAATGCTAGAAATTAGGTCTCCAGAACAAAAACTTCAGCACTGAGTCTTGAATCCTCAGAGTATAGGATTCGCCCTTATCCTAGGATGAACACTGAGCTTCTGACATGTACTGCTTCTTAAGTGTCTTACAATTTTACTCTCTCAAAAAGCTAATTTTCTTTTTTAATCTCTATTATTTTATGCCTAGAACATCCTCTATATTTCATCTACTTCCCATGTGCCCACATGAAGACTTTTTTTATGTTCTAATACAAAAATTTCAAGTTTATAACATGGCTGTTTTTCTGTGATGCTGTGCTATCTGGCCTGCTTAGGCCTCCATTTGTTATTTGCCACTAACTCCCCGGAAACTATCAGTACACTTGTGAGTATGCCCCACAATACTGTATGCAAGTGTGCACTCATGTACATCAGGTATACCAGACCTGAGGATTTAACTCAGGGCCTGAGCACTGTCCCTGAGCTTTTATTGCTGAAAGCTTATTCTCTCCCACTGAGCCACAGCTCCACTTCTGGCCTTTTGGTGGTTTATTAAAGATAAGAATCTCATGGACTTTTCTGCCCCCATAGGCTTCAAACCACGATCCTTAGTCACCTAGTAGCTAGAATTACATGTATAAGCCACCGAAGCCTGGCTGCCTTATAATTTTTATTAGACTCTCGTAAATAGGAGAGAAAGGCTTCACCTTTTTCCTATTTGGTATCTGTCACAGTATCTTGTGATTTTTAAATTAATATTTTTATTAATTAACAACTGATAATTTATATTTATAGAGTCAGAAGTGATACTATAATTTATTAATATAACGTTAAATGATTAAATAAAGCTAATGAGCATAATACTCCTCATTTTTGTAATGAAAACATCCGGTTTACTCCTAGTAATTCTTTAATATTCAACATACCATGCAATTTGTATAAAAAAGTAAAAAAAAAAAAAAAAAGCCCCATTCCTCCTATCTATCCTTGGCCATAGCTCTTCTTCATATCCCCTCCTAGTCTCTGATAACTACCATGCTACTCTGTCTTTAGGAGGCTGATCGTTTTATATTTCACATATGTGTAAGAGTAGTCCATATTTGTCTTTCTATACCTAGCTTTTTCACTTAGCATAACATTCTCCAATTTGACCCATGTTGCCACAAATGACAGAATTTTCTTTTTTTCTAAGCACCATTCAAATGTCACGAATCTATTTTATGACAGTCTTATTCTTTCCAACATCTTGTCTTTCTTCAACACTACATACTTCTCTCACTACTTCCCCATCTTATTGGCCAAAAATACTAGGAGCAATGATATCAGGTATTTGCTAAAATCTAATATTTGATGTTCCCTGACATCTAATCTACTAATGCTATCCAAAACAAAATGGTACACAGAGTGTCAGTGAATTCAAAGTGGATTCTACTGTTCACCTTTCCTTTCTCTAAAAACTTGCTTGGAAATATTACTCTGTTTTTTAGAATACCTTTTACCTCACTATAGAGATGGAAATGTCAATCTGCAACAAAATTTTGGGCCCAAATCATCCCACCAATTTATATTCAACTATCTGTTAAAATCAAGGAAATTTTACGGTCCCATGTAAAAACAAATCCTGTAGTGTGGCTTCGGGTTGGTAGATTCAGCAATTCATCCATCCTAATCAAAGACCCACTGTTTTATAATTTCTACTCGTTCATTATTGTCATGTTCTTCTCCTTTGCTTCCTAGATGTATGGGAGCTGCCATAGCCCAGGAAAAAATCAGAATTGCTCTTCCTGTAACTTCTCTTTGGGGAGCAAGAAGTGCTTTCCCAGAAGCCCATTCCGCCTCTCTCCTCTCTCTCTCTCTCTCTCCCTCTCTCTCTCTCTGTGTCTCTCCCTCCCTTTCTCACTCTCTCCCTCTCTGTCTACCTCCCCCCCCCCTCAATTACACAGAACTGCACAATTATTTCCCCTCCAAACCAATCACTGTCAAACTGACATGATCCAGATTTAATCCTGACGAAGATACAGAAAGTCTGGGCAACCCTTCCAAATTGGGTCTATCCCAGACAGGAGAAAGTGGGTGAAAGCTCTCAAGCATTATACAAGTAATATCAGACAGCAGGCATTACTCCGTAATATTGAGATGTGAATACTTTGTCTAAGTACCACTATCTTGTCGTCATCACCACCTTGGCTAGGGACTTTTCACCTGGTTTCCAAACTCTAGAGGTGATACAGGCCATTCTTTGAACTGCAGCTGTGTTATGGGTTAATAAGCACTATAGAGGTGATATGGGTCATTCTTTGAACTTGAGGATGTGTCATGTGCTGTTTAGCTCCAGGAAAATCTTGCTCCAGGGAATCCTGGTCCTAAGTCCCAGAATGTTCCCCTAACTTGCTTTGCTTCTGTAAATGGATGTTGTTAGATCTAGTTCCTCATACTAATCATGTGATTTTTTTTTTTTTTTTGCCTTTATAAGCTTTGTATTAACTGCATTCAAGGCTGTTATTTTTTTTTTTTTTTGGACTTGAGTCCAATGGCTTTGTAATAAAAGCTTCTGATTGAACCTCTCAAGTGTGACTTTTCTATATTTAGCTGATCAAATTCCCATATGACAATATAAAAGGTTGGAATATTTGAAGACAGTTACAGAAAATCCATTAAAATGGCATGGATTTTTTTTTTCTATTGAAAATAGTTTAAAGGAGGATTGTGTCCAAAACAAAAGGATAGATTAAGTTACCTCTAAAATTCTCAGTCACCTATTGAATGCTGTGACTGTTCTCTTTGTTTTCACTGGGGAAACTGCTTGTGATCTGAATTTGTGCACATCAGCAATGTTTGTGCTGTCTGCAAAAGCACACAGCTGCTGATCTGTGAGCATTTCCTCAAATAGCACATTTGTGGAAAACCAAGTCACTGGGATTCTAGCTACTGTGAGTTCATAATCCAAACAATTTGCCACATATTTCACATGTTAGACTCTGATAGCTGCTCTGTAAAGAAACAAACTATAATACAGCAATATAATAGAGCTCAGGTAAAGCAAAACAGACTTAGGTTAACTGGTTTTTTGTTTTGTTTTGTTTTTTTTAATAGAACTGTTCCTTCTGATTTATTTTGGACTGAAAGCAGATGATTGTGTTAAATAAGGGAACAAGGTAAATGTGGATGTTAGTGTTGGAAAGAGAAAAAAGTCTTGCAGCAAAGTTGATTTGACTTATTCCAACATGTGGGGATACATCCTGATAGGATCTGGGGAGCTACCCAATGACATTTAATCACATGACTTCTACGTCAGCAACTAAGGTTCTTCTGGAGCATGCCACAAGAGGAAGAGAAAATTGAGTAGCAAAAAACCGTTATTTCTGTGGCAGTAAAAGTGGACTACCTGTAGACTTGTTAGTCAGCCACGGTTTTCTTGTTTCTGGCAAGAAGAATAGGGAGAGAAGCTGCATGGAATTGATTCTGAAAAGATAGAACTCAGCACCTGACTGGATTTGAGAAAGAAGAATGGAATAATACTGAGCTTTTACTAACAACATTGGACAATTGCTGGATGATAGATATAGTGCTAAGTATTTTTTTTTTGGCGGGGGGTCCGGTCATGGGGCCTGAACTCTGGGCCTGGGCGCTGTCCCTCAGCTCTTCAGCTCAAGGCTAGCACTCTACCACTTGAGCTACAGCGCCACTTCCAGCTTTTTTTTTCCTGCTTATGTGGTGCTGAGGAATCGAACCCAGGGCCTCATGCATATGAGGCAAGCACTCTACCACTGAGCCACCTTCCCAGCCCCAGTGCTAAGTATTTTAATATAAATAATGCCTCTCTTTCTTTTCCCAATAGTTCTAGTAAGTGAGAATGACTCTGCACTTGTAAATGAGAAAATTGATACTTTATAAGGTACGTTTTATTAAACAAAAGCCAGAGATGAGATTAAAACGGAAATACTTTTTTTTTTTCCTTTTTTGAGACAAAACCTTGCTATGTAGAGTCCAGGCTGGCCTCGAATTTTAGATCCTCCTGCTTCAGCCTCTTAGTGCACCAGTGTAGTCTGGTCTCTCAGGTGGGAAGAGGATAAGGCTCTATTTAGACATACTGGATTTTAAGTGATAGTAGGATAGTCAATTGAAGAGCCTAGCAGTTTGAAAAAAGGTTCAGAAAAATGATGAGGATGGTTATAAGAGTCATCTGCTTCAAAACATAACCTAGTTATGAATCTGGCCCTTAGAGAACCTGGCTCTGGGTTCTACTAGTTTAGTTTTGTTGTGTGCGGTTTTTTTTTAATGCATGCTGAATCCCAGGAATTGAAAGAAATTGATTGAACTATAGGTAGGGCTTATTAGTCTGACTGCTCGTGTATCTTTGGGCAAGTCCCCTAAGCACTATGTACATATAAGAGGGGGGGATATAATTTTCTATCTCTGAAATGCAGACAAAGAGAAGCTTGGACTAAGATGTTTAGAGTAAGAGAGGAAAAAGAAGATGAATTAAATAATTATGGCAGGACAACTGAATGGCAAAACAGGAATGGGAAGAAGACACGGAGGTAGAGATCATCTCCGAGTCTGAGAGTGAAGGAGGGCCACAATACCATTTATCAAGAAAGGACGGGGTAATGCCAAAGAGTTCTAGAGAGATGCTAATGAGCCTTGTTTAGCACATGCCATTCTGAGGTGCTGTCCACAAGGTTTTTCTTTGGCTGCTGGTAACAATGTTTCTGGGAAAGAAATATTTATTTATATTGTTTGGGCTCAGAAAATGATACTACAAAGTGTGGCCCTTGGATATGCTGAGAACTTTGGGGAAAAATGGTCTCATCTGATCATGGTGGCACAAATCTGTAATCCCAGCACTTGAGAGGCTGAAGCAAGGGGACTGAGAGCTTGAGACAAGCGACAACTGCATAGTTAGACTCTGTCCCTTTGTCAAAACAAAATCCAATTTAGAAAAGCTGTCTCAGAACAAAGATCTATCTAACTTTCCCTCGTCCATCTGTTTCTTGTTCCTCTTTCTCTCCCAAAATGCAGAGAGAAGTTTTCTCAGAAGTTTCCTTAACAGACTAAGGGAATTCCCTCTAGAAGGAATGCCACTGTCCTAAATCCCTTGCCTATAGACTTACCAAACAAGGAAGATTGATTTCCAGGGAAGATTAGAATTTTGATGCCTTACCCAGAGACCAAACAGTCCCTCTGTTCTTTGGCCTGCTCATCTCCTGTAAAAACCATTTGCTCTTGCTCTAAAAACGTCTACAATCCCCACTTCCTTCTTCCTTATAAAGAAGCTTATCTATAAGCTTCTGGATATCAGTTTTCACAGTTGAGGTGTTCTTGTATATAATGAATGTATATTCATTGTATCTGGTTATCTGGTCGGTCAGTTAATTCCTCAGACTCAAATATCCCCAACAGGTAAAGAAGAGGAGCCTTTTTTCACTGTAATACATACAGAATCATAGCATGGGAAGAAATCAGTTCAGCTTT
The DNA here is from genome assembly GCF_019054845.1 of Dipodomys spectabilis. Lineage (NCBI taxonomy): Eukaryota > Metazoa > Chordata > Mammalia > Rodentia > Heteromyidae > Dipodomys > Dipodomys spectabilis. The sequence continues at coordinate 6,405,033 of NW_024870840.1, forward strand.
AGCAATCCATGAACTTTAGCTTTTATAGACAAAGAACTATGGGTAAGTAGGAGGAGGCTTGTATAATGATTAAACAGTGGAACCTGATTGACCATTATCTCAATCTTTGTCTCTGAATCAGTTCTGCAGAAGTTATATGTCATTGTGGTTACTTGGGGAAACAAGTCAGTCTCTGTTGCTTTGGTCACTGTATTGACCTTTGTCTGTGCTGAACTTTTGGCTGTTCTTCTCTTCCTTGGGGTGATTTGCCTTTTACCATAAGATGCTAAGAAGAGGAGCAATTTCCTTTGGGTCAGAGCCTGCTTACCTGTAAATCCCATCTTTCCTGTAGCTTAAAGTGGTTGCAGAGGGACTGTAGGAAAGAATGGCTTAGGTCAAAGGACACACATGGGAAGCTTGGGCTGGGTGCTGAATTTTTACCCTGCACCTACTTTATTCTTAGGCCCAAGTAAGTTGCCGCTGATCTTCTGCATAAGGCAACTTGAGAACCTTTTACAATTGAGCCAGGAAAATGTTTTAAGCATCTTTCCCATTGGGCAGCTATAGGAATTAAACTCAGATAGGACCCATATTTCAATGAGCTTTGAATGATAAACTAAGAAAGTCTTTCCTCAGTGTTAGTTTTCTATTGTCTTATTCCATTTCAGGTTGTCATAGTATATTATTTGAGTCTAGGTACCATATAAAGAATTGAAGTTTATTTGGCTCATTGTTCTACAGGCTGGGAAGCCAAAGAGCATGGTGCTGGATGGGAATCTGCTTTGTCTCATAACTCATTGCAGCTATAATAGTCCCCAAGGGACCCCTTGTGAAAATCTCCTTCCCAGAATCTTATCCCTGTCCTTCAGTTATTCTCAGCAAAACTTCCCCCAACCTTATCTGAAAGTGCACCATCTGCCACAGCTGCAAGGACATTATACAATCTGCTACAGCTACAAAGACATCCAAAAGAAACTCCCACACGCGAAGGTACAAAACCCTAAAACTCCCCACTCCCAGCATTTTGTTTCTCCAATCCTATATGGTGTTACATGGAGTCTCTTTGCAGCCATGATTAAAGCCTGTTCTGGTCTATTGAGGTCTCTGCCTTCTTTCTCTCCCTTCATCCATTTGATTTTCCTAAAAGAGCCAACCACTAGTGGTGGTCAATGATTACATCATACATTGATGGAGGATGTCTCAGAGTGAGACAGAAAAGATGAAACTTGGTTTTTTATAAGAAAATTATGTCTGGGGCTGGGAAGGTGGCTCAGTGGTAGAGCGCTTGCCTTGCATGCCTGAGGCCCTGGGTTCGATTCCTCAGCACCACATAAGCAAAAAGAAAAAAGCCAGAAGTGATGCTATGGCTCAAGTGGTAGAGCACTAGCCTTGAGCTGAAGAGCTGAGGGACAGCGCCCAGGCCCAGAGTTCAGGCCCCATGACTGGACCCAAAAAAAAAAAAAAGAAAGAAAGAAAATTATGTCTATCATAACGTATGAATCTATTAATCAATGAATAAATTAGTCCATTCATGAGGGTAGAGCCCTTCCAAAGATCTCACTTCTCAACACTGTTGTCTTGGTACCAAGTTTTCAACACTGGAATTTGGGAGCACATTTACCATAGCATCTATAAACACTGTTCCTGTATTCAGAGAAGAACTATGCTCTAGATATGCTACTCTGTTCTAACTGACACATGACTCAGTATTTCAAAGGGCTGTAGATAAAAGGGGAGAGTGCTCTGAAGTTCAATTTCAAACCCAGAGCATCTCGATTTTCTTATTTCTTCATGGTATTGGAGATTGAACCCAGGCTCTCTCAGGTGCTCTACTTTTGAGCCACATCCCCAGTCTTTTTGTTTTTGTATTTTGTTTCTAATGCAGAATTTCATTAACTTTGTTCAAGTTGGCCTAGAACTTTCAAGTAGCTGGGGTTATAGGCATGCACCACCATGTCTAACACATCTCCAATTTTCTATCTCCTACTTCTACTTACTTGTATTTACTACTAACTTCAAATGGGCTTATAGAATGTTCTACTTCACCTTCTGGTCTCCTCCATCTTGCCTCTCTCTCTTTTCTCTTTTCTTTGGGTCTTTATTACTTTTACTTGTTCTTCTTCCATTTGACCACTTGGTTATAAAACCATCACTATTCATTGTGGGCACCCACCTTTTTTTTTTTTTTTTTTTTGTCGGTCGTGGGGCTTGAACTCTGGGCCTGGGCGCTGTCCCTCAGCTCTTCAGCTCAAGGCGAGCGCTCTACCACTTGAGCTACAGCGCCACTTCCGGTTTTCTGGTGGTTTATTGGAGATAGGAGTCTCACGGTCTCTCCTGCCCAGGCTGGTTTTGAACTGTGATCCTCAGATCTCAGCCTCCTGAGTAGCTAGGATTACAGGCGTGAGCCACCAGCGCCCGGCTACCCACATTTTGTTTGGGGCACTTTACAGCCTCATTTAATCCTCACACCAACAGTCAAAAGTGCTATTTTATTGATGGAGAATCTGTCACACAGACAAGATAAATTGCTATATTTAACTCCCACAAATAGTAATGAGCAGAGGAATCACTTAAGCTTTTCAAGTAAGAATTTGAATGCACCCCTTGTTTTAAATTTGGTTTAAAACTGTTTCTGAATGATCTTGGGAATAAAAAACAAAAATCTTTGCCATGATCTAGAAGGACTTGCACAAAATTCCTCTTTCTTTCTTATATTAATGCATAATGCAGTTGGCATCCATGCCCAAGATTCTGGCTACTTTGGTATATTTAGGTTCATTTACATGCAATGAGCATATAATTGATTTAAGTTCATTCATATACAATGAGTCTTTCATACATATAATCATAGACTCTGAGTTTCTAATCCAAATTAGAAGCTCTTGCTCATCAAGAAGATGATCAGCAAATAGACAAAAAACAAGAGAGCCAGGAGACTCTTACTTATGATGGACACCTACTACAAAAGATGGATTAACGAGAAAAATAAGCAAATTGATTAACATACATGTTTCATATTTATATAGAAGATACCTCAGAGAATGAACTGTTTTCAGAGATAGCTTTGAATTCCAGCTTATGTAGCATTGTCACCAAGAACTAGTAAATTTTTATTGAACTAAGAATGAAAAGAATTGGATTCTGACTCTCTATTGCAAGTAACATAGAGACAAATAAGCAAATGGCAGGTAAAGTGTACTTAGCAAAGCCTACCAATAGAGATTCTTTTCAAATGATCTACAGACAATGAGACTCTTGAGCTATCTTCAGTGGTTAGCCTCTGTTCTGTTTGGTGATGGTGGTGTGTGCATGGGTTGGGGAGGGGTGACCAAAATATTTATGTCTTTATAATAAATCTATATCTTGCTTTTCTACAGTCCCATAATCTTATTGTCTTTAGCTCAGAATTCTTCACATTTTTGTAAGGCATGTTCTGGTTCTTCAGAGAGCCCTTCAAAATGGTTCAGATCTCATTTGGGTTGCTCATCTCTCATTGTGACCCATCCACTAGTCTGTAGGCTCTATCTATCTGGTCTATCTCAGAAGGCGGCTTCCTTGAACCAAGAGATTAATGTTTTACTTGCAGCCTTTCCTTGTGTTCAACTAAGAGGCTAGATCTTTGTGTTGTCAGCTATCCTTTCTTACTCTTCATTTCCTCCTCTATGCAAAGTCCTGTGTCAGAATGTCATCTCCCAAGGGTTTCTCAAAAAACATTTTAGAATTCTGAAAGCTTCACTTAGTAATTTAAAATTAACAAGGTCATTAATTAGAATCCCACTTGTATAATTATTTATACTTACTATCTTCATGACATTTATCATAACTCATTGTAAATGACAACTAGTGTGAAAGTCACATTTTTTCAAGCTTTTAAATCCCATCTAAAGGTACTTTCCAGCTGAAAGTTTCCATGATTCTAAGTGTGTATCAATTTCATGTCAGGCAGGATCAGAGGCTTAGTCAATATTATTTTTTCCACAGGGAAGCTGTATAAAGCAGGAGATCTTATTTAAGCTAACAAATGCATACCCTTCACAATGGAAGAATAAATAAAAGCATAATTTGTGAATTAGCTAATGGTTTCTTTATGCAAAAAAAGTTTAACCTCTTTTATTCTTTAGCAAGAACTTAATACAAACATGTAGTTTCCTCTCAAAATGTCTGGGAATTTTTTGGTGCATTAAAGCAACTTTGTCCATATTTATTTTCAACCTCTAAACTCTACCTACCTTCTCTGAACATTCCCAATGCAATATTTTCAGGTAATCATCAATTTGAGAAGGTTAGCTCCTTTCTTTGCTGTTCTCTGGCCCCATCAATATTTGCATGTTTCTTAAATCCTTATTATCTACAAAAAATTGTTGTCAAATATTTTATTATTTGAGAAGGCAGGTGTAGTAGTACTCCCTTATAATTCAAGATGATCATGAGTTCAAGAGCAGTACAATATTGATTACTAGTCAGACTCTGTCTCAAAAAGTTGTATTGAAATTAAATTTAATAACAGTAACATATTATATATCTAAGTAGTCATTATCAAATCATGTCTAAATACCAGCAATTATACTCCTGTCTGAGTAAATTTTTTAATGTTCAAGTGCTTCAAAGAGGAAAGAATACTCAAAACAATATAGCATCCCATAGCACGTGTTTCAATCTCCAGGCTGAAAAGGGAAACATTAACAAGCTACTTCTTCCACTTTTGCTGCTAGCACAGATAGCCAGATAGCTATAAAACTACCTGCTGTCTGAAAACAGTCTCATTCTGGAACTCCAGGAGTTGAGGAAATTGCTTTCCTGCTACAGATCATTAAAATGGAAATGGCAGGGACCTAGGGAAGGAATCTGCTTTCTAATGAGGCAAAATTAGATGCATTAGAATTGAGGCATAGACTAAATGAAGGGAAAAATCCAATCCATTCCTTGGGAAGCCTTCAAATAGATCAAAACTACACACTCAGAATGCTCAAAATGTCCCAAGTAGGATTCAGACTTCATGGGAACATTATTTTCATGCTGGCTCTCTTATATACTACAATGTAAGGAAAAATAATTACTATAGTTACAGGCTCATATCTACATTTTTCGTTGATTTAGATTCTTGATAGAAAATGTAAGGAACAACCCCATTTTAGACCACATTTTGCAACCTTCAACTACTACATAGGTTTCATGTAACAGAAAAACCAGCCAGGCACCAGTGGCTCACATCTGTAATCCTAGCTACTCAGGAGACTGAGATCTGAGGATGGAGCTTCAAAACTAGCATGGGCAGGAACATCAGTGAGACTCTTATCTCCAATTAACAACCAGAAAGACAGAAGTGGTGTTGTGGCTCAAGTGATAGTGTACTCACTTTGAGCTGAAGAGCTCAGGGACAGTGCCCAGGTCCAGAGTTAAAGCCCCATGACCAACAGGGAAAAAAAAAGAAAATAGAAAGAAAGAATAAATCAAGATAAATATAGCCAAAAAAAAAAAAACAAAACAATTATAACAAAAAACCTACTAGCATATTGCTCCATGAAAAACACTCCCTCTAGAGAATTGTGATATATGACACTGTAGATATTCTATAACTTCAGTTCTTCAGATTAGGTATTCAGAAAATACATACTAAAAGAGTGGTAGAAGAAGGAAAAATTTCACACAATGGAACATATGAGACCCAAAGTAAGGAAAATACCCAAGTTTCTGAGTTCATTGTTTATACAGCTTTATTTTATTTTTTAATCTATTTAATTCTCTGATATTGGAATGATATCATTCTTAGGTTAGTGGTTCCCAGACTAAAATTTTTCAGGATATAAAATTTCCCAGATTAGTTATAAGAGCCAACAAAGAGTTGCCAAAGTATTAATCTTGCCAACAGCAACAATAACAAAAAGCTACCATTTCCATCATTTAAGAAAGGAAAGGATATTTCAACTCTAAAAAAGGAGGAAGTTAAAATTTCAAAACAAGTGAGCTCTGTGCTCTTCTCCAAGAAATACTACTTGTCAACCATAAGTAGGTTAAAAGAATATGCATATAGTTTTATATAAACACAGAAATATTTATAACATTAAATTTTTTTTTTTGGTCTGGTCGTGGGGCTTGAACTCTGGGCCTGGGCGCTGTCCCTCAGCTCTTCAGCTCAAGGCTAGCGCTCTACCACTTGAGCCACAGTGCCACTTCCGGCTTTTTTCTTTTTGCTTATGTGGTGCTGAGGAATCGAACCCAGGGCCTCAGGCATGCAAGGCAAGCGCTCTACCACTGAGCCACCTTCCCAGCCCTAACATTAAATTTTATAATATAATATATGCTGTGCTTCCTTGGTATACATTTTCGTGTGTGTGTGTGTGTGTGTGTGTGTGTGTGTGTGTGTGTGTTATTGGGGATTGAACCCAGGGCCTCAAGACTTCTAGACAAGCACTCCACCTCTGCACTATGCCCCAGTTCTTTTGTTTTTATTTCATTTTTGCCCCAGTGGACCTAACTTTGAGATCCTCCTGCCTCTACCTTCCAAGTAGCTATGATTACAGGTATACGCTACCACATCCAGCAGTATATTTCCTTTTAATTTTGTGCTACAATGCCTATTTGCTACACTGGTTCTTAATAGCATTCACAAGGAAGGACTTTAATGTAAACTTACTTTAGTGTTTTTTTTTTATCACTGTCACTATCAAAAAATTCTGTTTCTTGTAGATATGAACAAAAATGAAAATACTAGGCTTGATACTGTTTCAATACATTTGAAATTGACTAAACAATTAAGACGCTAAAGGAGAGTACATTCTTCCACCTTGCTCACAGTGGGTGAGCAGATAGGAAAACTAGCTAAGGCAGGCCAAGGGAGCAGCCAGGGCTCCTAGGAAGTAAATCCATAGCTCACACCCCCAAACCAAATTCTTGCTCTTCACTTTCAGGGAAGAATTGTAATGGCCCTCTTTGCCTTCTGTGGGTAGGGCAGTGAGGAATTTCTCTACAATAGGAGTTCTGATGGTAAATAAAAACTCATTCCTGCCCACCATAGGCCCCTCTGCTGTGGATCACTTAATCTTTGAATCTTATGTCATATAATTCAAAGCTGCCCAAGACTGCATGTAGGTTGCAGGTTGAGTTCATGTCTATCATAAAACACCTTTCCATTTATGTATAAGTTAAACATAAAAGAAAAGGCAGTGACTTTAGAGACTGATAAAAATGGATTCAGGTCTCTCTTAGCTGATGTTTTCTTATCTTTTTCACATGCTTAGACTGAGGATTGGGGTTCAAGAAAGAAAGGCCACAGAAGTAAGGTGCTATTTTCATTGCATCATCAAATCAAGTACATATATTACCAACATTTCGGTTTTGATGCTGACTGAGCATATCACCAAGGGACTACTCTACCTTGTGAAGTTACTCTATTTCTCTGCTTTCCATCCTGTGCTCTCCAGAAGGAAGCCCTGATGTGATTCACACTGAAGGAATGAGAAGTTAGACTCTTTCTCTGAGGGTAGAGTACTCATACAAATGAATACTTCTGCATGGAAGATTGTTCTCTCTCATTTCCTTATTTACTCAACCAGTTGCTTATATCAGTAGATTGTTACCCATTTTTATTTCTGCTGTATTAATAATGTATATACTAATTATTTTCATTTTCATTTCCTTTAATGGCTAATGATGTTGAACATATATTCAGGTTTTTTATTTAGATTGTAGAGCAGGGCCCAATTTACAGAGACAGGCTTGGCTATCATGAAGTCTTTGGGTACACACAGAACACTAAATGTTCTGAGGGTCCTCTGAGAAGTGGGGAGCAAATGTGCAGACCACTAGCTGAGATAATTATGAGAAAGCATGTTGTTTGTAAAACTGTTTCTTAAAAAGCTGGAAATTACTAGCTATAGTTCGGTGGTGAAAGACATCACACAAAGCAAGTCATATGGATGTTCCAGCATTTCTGCTCCTATAACTGAATACTACAGACTGGGAAACATATAGGGAAGAAAAGTTACTTAGCTCATAGTTCAGGAGGTTGGGTTGAGAAATCCAAGCGTATGGCACAGACAAATGCGTCCTAGCATGGTGCTGGGCATCCATTGATAAAAATGAAGAAGCCTGCTTAAAATCTCCTCTTCCAAAATTTATGCCATTTTGAGGGTCTCATCCCCACGATCTCATCTAACCCTAATTATTTCCCAAAGGCCATGCCTCCAAGCACCATTAATCCATGAATTTGGGGAGTAAATTGTAAACATGGGAGTTTTGAGAGAACACAGACAGACCACATTGATTAGAAATTACTTTTTTCTGCTCACAGGATCCATTTTCCTGTACCTCACATTTCCAGAACAAACTGCAAAAGATAAATATATAAAGCCATAAAACAAAATGTAATCAGACATAGTACAGAACGTGTTTTAAGGCTCTGATTCAGTTGAATTCATTATCTCACTGGTTCCTCTGTCTCCCTCCTTCGGTCGATTTCCATTTTTCATCATGTTTTGACAGGTGAGTTTGCTCGCTGAGAGGCATCCAACAAAAACACAGGAATGCCACCTTTGCCTCCTTGTGCAAGACAGAGCAATCCTCCCTTTCCTCCTGGGAACAAAGCAGGCAAAACACACATCCTCCTACCACCCCTCACCAGGTCCAAGTGAGAGACTGGTATCCCAGTGTTTTGTTTGCAGGGAGGGAATTGGAATGTGGTCAATAGGTCACCTGACCTCAAACTCTGTGAGCCACAGTGTTAGAACACTCCAAGCTTTGCCAGCACAAACATATCACAGCAGGGACGACACACATAATTGTGTGTCACACACAACTGATTTAAGCCCAAGCTTTACCTAAAAAATAAACTTTAAGCTGGGCTTAGGCTGTAAGGTAGGACTGCATGGTCTTGCTTCTTGGGGCTCATACCTTAGTATAATCCCCCGGAGTGTAGGTAGGACCTTGGCCTTGCTTCTATCTGCTTAATGCGGCAAAGGCAATAGAGTGTGGCTTCCATAATTGTCCCAACTTGAGTAAAATTTCATCTTTCTGGCAGATTCTCTAGGTGTCCAAGGCATCAGAAAATACAGACAAAGTGAGTTGCTGTGAGATCTACAATGCTGTTTCTTTTTTTTTTTTTCTTTTTCTTTTTTTTTGAGGGGGGGTTCGATCATGGGCCTGAACTCTGGACCTGGGTGCTGTCCCTCAGCTCTTTAGCTCAAGCTAGCACTCTACCACTTGAGCCATAGTGCCACTTCCGGCTTTTTTCTTTTTACTTATGTGGTGCTGAAGAATCGAACCCAGGGCCTCATGCATGCAAGGCAAGCGCTCTACCACTGAGCCACCTTCCCAGCCCTTGCTGTTTCGGTTTTAGTTCTTATCTCCCCAGCCTAGAAATGGAAGGATGTGGCTAACCAGTTCTAGAAGTAACAATTGGAAAATAACTATAAAAGGAAGGGAGACATTTTATATTTATGCACATAAACTAGCCTAAAATGAAATAAAGTTAGGCTTTTCTTTTACAAATGTGAGAATGTATTGAGATACTACCACATGCAAATGTTTAAATGTATAATATTATCTAGCCCTTAAATGTTTTGAAGTAAGGATTGTATCCCCAGTAATCCAAAATGTAGAGATTTTAGATCATTTGCTCAAGGTCACACAATTAGTAAGTATAGTGTTAGAGTGAGTCCTTAGTAGGCTAAGGATGAGTTATCACCCAAGTCAGGGATGTGCAGACCTGAGAACAAAGCTAACCTACTAAACATTTTGTTGGGGGGCTGGGAAGGTGGCTCAGTGGTAGAGTGCTTGCCTTGCATGCAGGAAGCCCTGGGTTCGATTCCTCAGCACCATATAAGCAAAAAGAAAAAAGCCGGAAGTGGCGCTGTAGCTCGAGTGGTAGAGAACTAGCCTTGAGCTGAAGAGCTGAGGGACAGTGCCCAGGCCTAGAGTTCAGGCCCCACGACCGGACCAAAAAATAAATAAATAAATAAATGAATAATAAATAAATAAACATTTTGCTGGCCTTTGTGCCAAATCAAAGGAAATAAGGTAGAATCAGGAGCTATAAAGTCCACCAATATGTTAAGATACCTGTCACCATCCATCTCTGGATATGGGCAAAGAAAGGATGACAGCAGAGAATCCAGGCTACCTCAGTACAAGAAACCAAATGTGGAGGGCTGGGAAGGTGGCTCAGTGGTAGAGCGCTTGCCTTGCATGCCCGAGGCCCTGGGTTCGAATCCTCAGTACCACATAAGCAAAAAGAAAAAAGCCGGAAGTGGTGCTGTGGCTCAAGTGGTAGAGTGCTAGCCTTGAGCTGAAGAGCTGAGGGACAGCGCCCAGGCCCACAGTTCAGGCCCCATGACCGGACCCAAAAAAAAAAAAAGAAACCAAATGTGGAATAGTAAAAAATAAAAGACAGACAGCATGCAGCAAAGGTAAAGGCATGATACTATCTGATAAACAAGAAAAAAACTAGAAGGGTTTAGGTGCATAGTTCAAGTGTTTGAGCAAGCATTTGCCTAGTATGTTCAAGGCTCTGAGTCCAATCCTCAGCACCAAAAGAGTGGTGGGTGTGTAATCCTCAAGGATTAGGGAGCACAGATAATTTTCAGATAACTTAGCAAGAAGTAAATGTCTTTTTTTTTTTGAGCATGGTTTATAATTCTGACTGAGTCTATGGTTTCTACTATTGAGAGGGACTTATGGCTGTGCAGGGCACTAAACCAAGGCATAGCAGACTCATGGTTAGACTGCAACGGACTGCTGATCTTGCAGAGGCCTCGGAAGCCCCCTGTGTTCACACAGGCCATAATGCACTATAAAGTAAGGTCTTCAAATAATAGGAGGAAAGTTGGAATGCATATGTTTAGCCAGTTTTTCACTAATACACCTCGAAGAAACACTTCCTTTGATCATTTAGACTTCCCATCAATAGAAAATGGGAATATGTATATATTACTCAGAGAAATAACTCAGAGACCTCAGGCTGATTGAGGTTTTAGTTTGACCCAGTGCAATGAGAAGAATAAAGTAGGATGTTGCATATGACACTTAAGAATTCAAGCAGGGTAAGGGATGTAGATTAGCGGTAGAGAGCTTGCTTAGCATGCACAAGGCCCTGAGTTTCATCCTCAGCACCACAAAAATAAATAAATAAGTAATGTTTTACAAGCAGGGTACCAGTGGCTCACACCTGTAATTCTAGTTACTCAGGAAGCTGATATATGAAGATTGTGGTTCGAAGCCAGCCTGGGCAGGCAAGTCAGTGAGACTCTTATCTCCAATTAATCACAGATAAAACCAGAAGTGATGCTGTGGCTCAAGTGGTAGAGTGCTAGCCTTCAACAAAAGGACCTCAGGGACAGCAACCAACCCCAGGACTAGCAAAATAAATAAATAAATAAGCAAACAAACTTATTTGCTAGGCATAGCTATTAGTACATGCCTGCAATCCCAGCACTCAGGAGGGTGAGTAAGAGGATATAGAATTCAAAGTCAGCATGGGCTACATAGTGAGATCCCGTCAAAAACAAGCAAACAAACAAAACCAGAAAAAATCTAGACAAAACAATTCTACTATTCTATTTTTCTATTCACATTTCATGGGCTAAATCAAGGAAGAGATTGGCCCACTTAACTTCAAGGAGGAGATGGCAGCACCATATGGCTGGACACTAATAGCACTGGGTGCAACGCAGATGACTAACACTGAGGCCAAGTGACAAGGTATTTTTAGGAGTCAAAGGAATGTATTCTTCAAGAGAGTAAAGCACTTAGGAGCCTTATGACACTTCCATAGTAATGTTTTTTTTCCAAAAGCAATCTCTGTAGAGTCTTGCAACATGAGCATCACAATTGTTTAAGCAAACAGGTGTTCTGCTCTAACTAAGTCATCATGGAAAAATGATGTTGAAAAAAATATGGAATTTATGAATCTCAGACAAAAGTAAGTTTCTCATGTGTAGCAGAGAGATGAAATTACCCATCTGATATCATAGATTATGTATGGGAATGCTAAGAATAGTTGTTTCAGGATTCTGCAAAGATAATCTTTTGAAACTCAGATGGTACCATTAAACTTTTCTCTCCTGAACTTGCTTATTGCCTTGGTAATTTTCCAAGCAATTTCAGAAGAGTTTACTATATAAAACCATCTGAAGTTTCAAACAGCCTGCCAAGGACTATATTTCATTCACTGTATTAATCATTTACTTTTATGGGAAAAGTATAGGCTGGCCTCAAACTGAGTATGTAGTCAAGGCTGACTGCAAATTCACAGTCCTCCTGATTGCTGTCCACCACCACACTCAGCTCCATTTTTTCCCTCATTATAATGAAATGCTTACAACAGGCTACATTTATAAAAGTAGTTCATCTAGTTCACATTTCTGGAATTTCAAGAGTATGGCTTTTGCATCAAATGAGCTTTGGTGAAGACATCATGGTCTCATGGTATCCTGTGGAAAAAAAGAATGAGGATCATAATACTATAAAATGTTGTATAAACATAGAATTTAGAAATGTTCTCCTAATATTATGGAGTAACTATTATAATTGATATTTACAAGAAGCATCTCCTCACATGGAAGAAACCTGTACTATTCACCCAAATATCCACGGGCACCACAATACGAAAGTTATGCAAGTGTACTTTATATAACTCCGAGATGCACACATCTTCCTACAAGCTGCTTAGATTTGTGTGTATATCAGGAAGGTATCTTCAGCCATAAGTTCTTTTTCAGTCACAGGTATTGATTTTTATGGGAATCTCTACAAAGAGAACAATTCTGGCATCACTGAAATCTCTAAGAAAGTTAAAAGCAATTATTTTCAATAAGTATCAGTTATCTACCTACTGTAAGACTGTTCCAATCACAATGGAAGGCCTATAAGCCACTATCTTTGACACTAAAAAACTATTAAAGTAGCTGAAGAAGGAAGACAAAAGTATAAATCAATTAGATAATGATTAAATGCTGACCTGTGTAACAGTGAGTTTAAAATATAATTTAAATTATGAGGTCCAAGAGATTGGCCTTGAATGATTTTTCATTTTGACCTTGGAAGGTTGTTGATTATTTGAACAGACTAGAGGAAAGAAAGAAGCAGATGAGAATGTATAATGCTGTTAGTTGCTGCCTATTACCTACAGGCCTCCAGGGAGAAATATGGAGAACAATAAGAGAGGGGGAGGGGGAAGAGGGAGAGGGAGGAAGGAAAGATGGAAAGAAAGAGAAGAAGAAGAAGGAGGAGGAGGAAGAGGAGAAGGAGGAGGAGAAGAAGAAAAGAGGACTCCAAGGCTAATAAAGGGTAGAGAATCTGCCTATCATGCCCCAACCTGTTCAACATACCTAAGTCTCCCTGTGTCATTTCTCCAAGTTCCCCTTGAGTACAGAAGTCTTTGTATTCTTACCTTGTGGTTGAGAACATAGGCTATGCAATAATTCCACAAGTGTGGTCTCTAACTATCAACACTAGGAACTGTGTTAGAAGTGCAAATCCTTAGAACTGTCCCTTATCTAATGACTCAGAAACAGTGAGGATACAGCCTAGTAATCTGAGGTTTAGCAAGGCCTCCACAAGATTCTGATGTGTACTGATATTTAAGAACCACTGGTTTCACCAGACATCTTGGCTTTACTTCCTGGCTCTATCAGAGCTCTTTGGTGCAAGCAGAAGGTTATTTTTTTTTTGGGGGGGGGGAGGGGGGGGTCTAGTCATGGGGCCTGAACTCTGGGCCTGGGTGCTGTCCCTCAGCTCTTCAGCTCAAGGCTAGCGCTCTACCACTTGAGCCACAGTGCCACTTCCAGCTTTTTTCTTTTTGCTTATGTGGTGCTGAGGAATCGAACCCAGGGCCTCAGGCATGCAAGGCAAGCACTCTAACCACTGAGCCACCACCTTCCCAGCCCCAGAAGGTTAATCTTTTTAAATCTTGAAAACAACTACTGACAGTACCCACCTCTGTAAGATTATTATAAGCAATAAAATCATTAACTCAATCATTGACAATTAGTAAGGCCTCAATCAATTATCACTTGACATGACTTCCCTTTATTTCTGAATCAATTTTGTGTTATAGTGTGGGGCATTTTTAACTAGAGCTTTGTTTCTTTACTTGTCTCATCCACTTCATCACTATCATGTTTAATAACATCACTACTGCCAGTGATCTTGTTCTAATAGCATGATTTACCATTTTAACCCTTAGGTATACAGTTCAAGGGGAAACAAAGGAGACTAAAATGCTTGATAAGAAATGTACTCATTATCTTGCCCATGTAATTGTAACCCCTCTGTACAGTATTTTCACAATAAAAACATATACAGTTCTATGGTGTTGAGTATTGAGTATAATCATGCAATTGTGCAACCATTATCATTATCTTCAAAATACTTTTTATCTTCCCAAACCTCCTCCTTCCTCCACTTCTCTTCCTTTCATCCTTGGAAACCAGCATTCGATTTTCTGTCTATAAATTCTACCAGTTCAGGTATCTCCTTCTGTGACTGGCTTATTTCACTCAGCATAATGTCAAGATTCATGTAGGTTATAGCATAGGACAGAATTTTCTTCCTTTCTGGGATTGACTAATATTCTACTGTATATAGATACTACATTTGTTTCTCCATTTATCTGCCAGAGGGCACTTGGCCATTATGAATAATACTGCTACAGCCATGAAAACACAAATATTTCTTTGAATTCTTTCTTTATTTCTGGTACTTTACTAACCTTGATAGCCCGCATCCTTATTAAAGAAGACCCAGGGACTGGGAAGGTGGCTCAGTGGTAGAGCACTTGCCTTGCATGCACAGCACCACATAAGCAGAAAAAAAAAGGCTGGAAGTGGCACTGTGGCTCAAGAGGTAGAGCACTAGCCTTGAGCTGAAGAGCTGAGGGACAGTGCCCAGGCCCAGAGTTCAGGCCTCACGACTGGACCTCCCCCCCCCCAAAACAAAGAAGACCCAATCTCCTGTGTCCCCCTCTGTCAGGTTGGAATGGCATTAGTATCAGAGAGCAATATATCTTTTTTTTAATATATATTTTATTGTAAAGATATTGTACAGAGGGGTTACAGTTACATGAGTAAGGTAATGAGTCCATTTCCTATCGTGCATTGTTACCCCATACTTTGTTTTTCCCCTACCATCCCTTCCCTCCCTACCCTCCCAACTCCTCCCTCCCCCACCCTGAAGTTGTAAAGTTTGTTTTCAGCATCTTGTCTTGTACATCTCATTGTTACAATGGGTCAACCTGTATCCTTGTTTCAGCATTTTGTTATTTCCCTTCCTTTCCACAAATTAGAAAAATGTATATACAAGATGCAGGGCACCAGAATCAAATACAGTCAAAACAGGGGTTATACCATGGGGGAAGAACATACAAAAGAAACAAAAAAAAAATCACATAGTACATTATAAGTACATTAAAAACAACAGCAACAAAGATAAAGCCTCTTGTGTCCCTATCTTGGGGTTCATTTCGCTTACGATCATCTTATATGGTCATATGTGCATAGCCTTTGACCTGTTCTACTTGTCTGGTAAGATTATCCTAGACGTATACTAGTTGGATTCCACCTCCAAATTACTCGAGCTGATCCGAAACTTTGGCAAAGTAGCAGGGTATTTAATTTTAATTAACCCTCAAAAATCGATGGCTTTTCTATGTGTGTGTGTGTGTGTGTGTGTGTGTGTGTGTGTGTGTGTGTGTGTGTGTGTGTGTTGTGTGTGTGTGTATATATATATATATATATATATGCCAATAACAAGAAAAGCACGGCTGAAATTGGGAAAGCAACTCCTTTTGTAATAGCGCTGCCCCCCCCCCCCCAAATACCTAGGAGTTAACTAAAGAAGTAAAGGACCTCTATGAGGAAAACTTTAAAAACCTGAAAAAGGAAATTAAAGCACAACTAAGGAAGTGGGAAAACCTCCTATGCTCCTGGATCGGGAGGATTGACATTGTGAAATGGTAGTATTGCCAAGGACTATCTACAAATTCAATGCGATACCTACCGATATCCCAACCTCATTCAGCAATATATCTTATATCTAAGAGAATGTTGCAGAATTGCTTTGTGGTCTTTGAAAGCATGACTATGAGTAAATAGTCACTCTCCCATGAAAGGTAAGTCAGCATCTCCTTCCTTAGAATCCCTTTCATCACAGTAACTGGCTTTTTCGCACTATCTACAAATATAACACACTCAAACAGAAAATTCTTTTTTCTTTCAATGCCATGGTTGACATAAATCTGAGAACAAAGGAAGATTACAGGGTGGACTGTCTGCTAAGATAACTTAGTTGTCTTCTAGTTGTTTCCAACCAAACACATCATATCATTAAGTTTGACTGTGGTCATCACTTTGGCTTCAGACTTAAGTCTATTTTGACTGAGAATATTGTCTTCGGAAACACTACAATTTCCTGAAGAGACTGCAAATCAGCAGTCTTGCCTAAGATCATACATGACCATTATCGTTTCTCCCCTTGAAAGACAAGCATGTCATTGTGAGCTGGGGGGTGGAGTTAAATTACTTTTATTTAGTGTCTGCCTTCTGGCTGAACTGTAGGGCAACTAGATAGTGGACATTTATAACAGACATGTTTATCTTTCCTGATATGTCCTGCAGAAGTTAAGAAAATACAAAGATAATAGACTTTAACTATCAGTTGAGATGTTTAGACTTCAAACCTGTAGACTGTATAAAATTTGATAGCAATACAATAGACAATGTACTCATTTACCACTCAGAAGGGCCCTGAACTGAGATAATTAACATAAAATCCCAAAGTGAGACCCACAAAAAATGATCCAAGGGTCTGAGTCAAGAATAAACAGGTATGATTCCTCTAGGAGGCAGTGTTGGGCAGTGGAGATGTGGTCTGGATTCAGACCGGCAGGGCTGCTACTAGCCTCCACCTCTAACTAGATCTGTGACCTTGAGCAAATTACTTCATATGCCAGTTTCTTACCTGAAAAACAGTGGTACAAACAGTGTAAGTGAGGTGTTTCGTATCACTCAAGGTTAATCAGTACCTGAAAACACACACACACACACACACACACACACACACACACACAGAGGTCACTGGGGGAAAAAAAGGATGCAATGGAGACTTTTTTTTTTTTTTTTTTACAAAATGATCCAAAAGTTATACATATTGTGAAGCTATTATAATTTAACCAAACTTCCTTTAAAATTTCCACCATATTATTTCATAGAGAAACATCCAACAAGTAAATTGACATTTTATTAAAAGTTTTCAATAAAACTGCACGATAACACTATGTATCTTTTTGCTGTTGTTGGTTTATTTGTTGGGGAGGAAGTTCTTGGGTTGGGACAAAGTCTCATTATGTAGTGCAAGTTAACTTTGAACTCATGATCTTCCTACCTTAACCCCCAGATTTCTAGGATTACTAGTATACATTATTTCACCAAATTTATACAATGTTCTTCATTTTCCATTTGATTCTATATTTTTTCTTTTTTTTTGTCAGTTGTGGGACCTGAACTCTCGGTCCCTCAGCTCTTCAGCTGAAGGCTAGCGCTCTACCACTTGAGCTACAGCACCACTTCCAGCCTTTTCTGCTTATGTGGTGCTAAGGAATCAAACCCAGGGCCTCATGTATGCAAGGCAAGCACGCTACTACTGAGCCACCTTCCCAGCCCCTTGATTCTATGTTTTAATAGGGCACAGATTTAAAAAACAAACAAACAACTATTCTTGAACTTAAACAAGCTTTGAAGCACCTCTTCAGTTCTTTAACAGCTGATTCTTCCTTTCAAAGCATTTGCATTGCTCCTATTGTTTTCTTCCATTGTGAACTAGTAGAGTCAAGTCAAGTCCTCGTTTGCCAATGGCTTTGCAAGCCATGCTAAAGGCTTTCCTACATCATTCAGCAACTTCATGACATTGTAAATGTTTGCTAAATTGTGCTTTCCTCCTTTTGCAATCTGACTGCTTTATGTTTTTCATTTTTTCACTGTAGTCTCATGCTATAAATATCCCACAGCCAACAAAGTGGCTGGTTCCCTGTCAGGATAAAAGCTAGACTAAAGCATTAAAAGATGTTTAAATGAAGACTGATTTTAAAGAATGGTCGACTCATTGTGACAGCTTTTGCACCTGACAGCTCTCAACTACAGAGTCTTGGAAAATGTATTAGCAGCAAGCAAAGACCCTCTTTCTCAATAAATGGTTCAACACATGTGATATTTTCAGTACAGGGCCCATGAGTAGCATGTACTTTTGTCATTAAAAAGTCCCACTGTTTATTTAGTTCATTGTTTGTGGAACATGTCTACAAACATGTTGAAGGCATTTAAGCACATAATAATAAATAATAAAAACATCATTGCATGATAAAAGAAAAATCTTTCTAATTCAATTCAGAAGGAATAGAAGAGGGTTCTCCCATAGCACAGAGTAAAGCCATGAGAATTCTCTCCCCTATAAAGGATAAGATTTGTGTTTTCATCAGTGTGATGGAAAGAATTAAGTGGTGAAGATGAGGAAACCTGTGGGCTAATCTCAGGGCTGCCATTAATTGGAACCATAATTCAAGCACTTCAAATGTTCAGGGCTCTACAACTTACATGTTCGGGTGAAGAGTAAGTGAGGTTGGTGTTTCCAAGACTATGTTTTCTGAAGTATCCAGGCTAGAGCCCTGTACTCATATGGTAGATTCTAGAAGAGATTGTTAGTACTTGAGTTGGGACTAGGATTTTATTTCCAAAAATAAAAACTAGAACAACATATCAAAAAATTACTAAGTATCCTCTTAGTAATTTTATATTGATTATTATTAAAAGAATACTGTTTTGTATATTGGGTTAAGTAAAATATATTATTAAAATTAGGATATGGGGAGGCCATATGGGAGGCCAGTTTGGACACTGGCTATTTATGAAGTCTTAGTACTTCTACTAAATTTTGCTGTGGACCAAAAACTGCTCCAAAAATATAATAAAACCTATTTATAAATAGGTTACCTCTGTGACTCTGAACATTTAAAATAATAATTTTTTGTTTTGTTTTTGCCAGTCCTGGGGCTTGAATTCAGGCCTGGCCTCTGTCCCTGAGCTTCTTTTTGGCTCAAGGCTAGCACTCTACCAATGTGAGCCACAGCGCTTTTTCTGTTTCAGGCTTTTTCTATTTATGAAGTACTGAGGAATCAAACCCAGGGCTTCATGCATGCTAGGCAAATACTACCACTGAGCCACATTCCCAGCCCCTAAAATAATATTTATTAAAATGAATTCCAGAAAATAGAAACATGTTTTTTTGTTTGTTGAAAAATTAATTAAGTTTAAATTAATAGTCCAATTTCTTTTCACTTTTTAAAATGTGGCTAAAAGAGCACTTACAATTATATAAGTAGTTAAAGATATTCTAGATGGATAGGATATTTCTATGTGACACATTCCTATAGCTTTTCTATAATCTGAAACAAGAAAAGGTCTCTGTGAGAAACACGTATTATGCCCCACACCTGCCCACCCTGCTCCGTTGCATGACGGTCAGAGCATGCCTACTGAACCTTCTTGGAGGACGCAGTGGATAGAAATCTCCTTCACTGACATTTTCTAAATGTGCTTAGCAATGGGTTCTATTTCCCCCTTGCATTTATTTATGCCCTTCAATTTAGGGAAAGACATTTTGGAAAAACACAAGTCTAGGTTTTCAGTAGTCTTTTTGGATGAAATAATTTATGAAAAGGGTATTCCAACAACGTGAAGAAAGACTGTTAGAGAGGAATCATGTTCTTCAGCTTCTCATGGCAGAGGACATGGAGGACTGAATGCTGAGAAGGAAGCACGCTGGAGAGCAGAAGGAAGAAGAGAAGGATTGGGGAAGAGGAGAGTTTCACAGGCTCAAGAGGTTCTTGCAAAAACTGAACCTTAGCCCTTGACTGCTTGGGTTGCTGACACCCTGGAGAAACTAGCACCATGCGGAACATCAAAGTACTGGATAGAATGCGCAGTGACAGCTTTCAAAGGAAACCAGAAGCAGTGAAGTGACTAGAGGCCCAAAGATTCAACATTACATATCAGTGAGTGCCCGGAAGGCTGGGCCACCTCCCACTTTCTATCCTGTCACCCTCTCACCTCGGGGGCACCAGGGAGCAGGTGAGGAGACACCCTTCAGGGTATCTCACCAGATAAAGCAGTGAAGCCACAGCTGTCACCTCTGACAGAGGTTTTGATATGAGTGATAAGAACCCTATTTCTGGTGCCTGGCACTTCTGCCTGTGTTTGTTGTAGGAGTGTCACAAGCTGAGTACTCACTCCACAGCAGGGTTTCTGTGGTTCTGTCATGAGTAGAAGTTTTGTTGTGGACCAAAAAAATGCTAAAGAAAAAACCACCCTATTTATAAATAAGTCAATTAATAAAATTTGCATTAAGAGTTCTGTCTCTTTTTAGTTTTTAAAATATGGCTAATAAAACATTTAAAATTATAGATGGTGAGGCACCTGAGGCTCATGCCCGTAATCCTAGCTACTCAGGAGGCTGGGATCTGAGGATCACGGTTCAAAGCCAGCCCAGGAAGGAAAGTCCACAAGGCTCATCTCCAATTAACCACTAGAAAACCAGAAGTGGCACTGTGGTTCAAAGTGGCAGAGCACTAGCCTTGAGCAAGAGTTCAGGGATAGTGCCCAGGCCATGAGTCCAACCCCTGCAATTGAAAAAGAAAATTATATATATAATTAAAGATACACTGGACAGGATATTTCTATTTGACATGTTCCTATTGCTTTTCTATAATCTGAAAGAAAAAAAAATGTTTTTCTGATTAAATACATATCATGTCCCCACTTGGCCAACCAAGTATTGCTTACTAACTTTTCCTGTATCCTCTCTGTCAAAATATTGCTTTGTAGAATTGCTTTCTATAAACTTCAGGCATTTATTCTAGATTTTTTTTATAGTTTTACTAAAGTATAACTCAATAAAATCCACCATGATGGAGTGTAACTGACTTTTAGTAAACGCACACCATCATTCAATCAGCACCATTGTCACATTTTGTAGCACACCTACCTACCCTTCTGGAAGGTTGTTATTTTGTTATTTTTGTTTTAGAGACAGAGTCTTGCTCTGTTGATCTCAAACTTGTGATCCTCCCACGTGCTGGGATTACCAGTGGGTACATGCCACTATGTCCAGCATCTTGGGCCCTTTTGCAGTCAGTTCATATCCTTATTGCTAGCCCAGGGAAACCATTGATCTGCCTGCTCTCTGTATGTTTTCATTTTAAGAATCTATCACATAGCCAGGCGCAGATGGCTCATGCCTATAATCCTGGCTGAGATCTGAGACTAATGGTTCAAAGTCAGCCGGGCAAGAGCTGTGAGACTCTTATTTCTAATTAACCACCAGAAAACCAAAAGTGGCACTATGGCTCAAGTGGTAGAGCGCTAGCCTTGAGCTGAAGAGCTCAGGGACACTACCCAGGCCCAGAGTTCAAGCCCCATGACCAACAACAACAAAAAAATTCTCACATAGGGGCTAGGAAGGTGGCTCAGTGGTAGAGTGCTTGCCTTGCATGCATGAGGCCCTGGGTTCGATTCCTCAGCACCACATAAGCAAAAAAGAAAAAAGCCGGAAGTGGCGCTGTGGCTCAAGTGGTAGAGCGCTAGCTTTGAGCTGAAGAGCTGAGGGACAGCACCCCGGCCCAGAGTTCAGGCCCCATGACCGGACCCAAAAAAACAAAACAAAACAAATTCTCACATAAAATGTCATGTCCAATAGAGTATAGTACTGTAGGGAGTTATTTTGTTTCAGTCTGGTGCTCCTTAGATTCATCTGATCTATGACATCTGTACTCGATCTAGTTGTTAATATGCCATTGTTCATCTCCAGTTTCTCTTTATATATGAATTGATGGGTATTTTGATTGCATTTTGGTACTATTTTGAAACAATGCTGCTATAAATAGTCATACATCTTTCAGTAGATATACATTTATATTACTTTTTGGCAATTCCTAAGAGTAGAATTATTAGGTCATGTGGTTTAAGTGTATGTTTACAACATTAAGAAGCTTAATATTTCAAAAATGCTATTTCATTTTGTGTTCAGCAATGAATGAGATTTTCAATTTTTCCATGGGCCTCCAACATTGTTGTCAGTCTTTTCAATCTTAGCTATTCTAGTGTGGTATTTTAGTATCTCTTAAATTGAATTTCTCTCATTCCCAATTATGTAGGGTATCTATTTATGTGATTTTTGACCATCGATGGATTTTTCCTTATATAGTTTCCATTCAAATACTTTCCCTTATTACTGGATTGTTTTCTACTGTTGGGTTGAAAAAAGAAATATATGTTGTCTTGAAACAAGTCATCATATGTATGCCTAACAAACATTTTAAATTTGGTTGAAGTTTTTTGACAAGCTAAAGTATTAATTTTTTATGAAGTCTTATACTTTTTCTTTTACAATTCAGACTTTTGGTGTCCTATGTAAGAAACTTTATGTAAACCACCATCACAAAGGTTTGCTCCTACATATTATTCTAGAAATTCTGTTATGATATTAGCTTTTAGACTTAGTCTCTGATCTATTTTTGGTTGAATATTATATATGTTGTGAAGAAAAGTCAAGGTACCTTTCTTAATTAGATAGCCAGTTGCTTCAGCATGATTTATTAAAGACTGCTGTATTTTATCTGATCAACTCCTCAAAACTCAGTTGATCATATAAATATGGTCTATTTCTGTACTTCCAACTCTTGTTATTTTAATCTATATTCCTATCCTTATGACATTACCACTTATTAAAGCTTTTACAGTAATGTTGAAAATCAGATAAAATAATCATCCAACTTTGTTGATCGTTCGTCCTTCTGGCTATTCCAGATTCTTACTCTATTTCAAATCATACTGTGATATCTGGGAGGTTTATCAAGTACAATATTATGCCAGCTTTATGGCTACTGACTCATACAAATGTGCTGACTTTATATGGCTAAGTTGGGTCTCTATCTCTTTGCAGTCATATCTCAGCTCCATTACAGCAAGACCTAGGTATTTTTTCCTCACAGTCCCAAGTAAAATGGCACTTGTGGTAAGTTTTCAACAATTATCCACTGGACAAAAGAAGGAATCAGGTCTAAGAGAAACTAAGTTCCTTATCTCTAAGTTACTTACCAAGGTCAAGAGAATTATATCTGAAATTTCAATTCTTATTTATTTATTTTATCATACAGTCTAAGTGTAGGAGACAGAGAAGAAAAGGAAAGGAACAGAAGTTGAAGTAGAAGGTAGAAAAGTGAATTATTACTTTATTTAAAGGCTTTTGTTTGGATGCACCTCACCCTGTATCCTATAGCATGCAGTCACTAAACTTGCAGGGGAAATTTTAGATAATTAACAGGTCCAAAACCACAGCCTCGGCAAGAGTCACCATTTCCTTCCTGGTAATGGTGCTAAGAAAATAAGGAACAGATGCATAGGGCAGAATGAGCTCCAGGAGTCAGCCACAGACAGAGCCCCACTAAACTTTTCAGGATGGACTCTGCTTTCACGCTGGAAAGATCTTCAGGGTATAATATTGGGCAACATCATTCCCCTTCCAATTTAATTCAGAAAGAACTTATACCTTAAAAAAAAAAATCTCTTTGAGCCAGGCACTGGTGGCTCACGCCTATAATCTTAGCTACTCAGGAGGCTGAGATTTGAGGATCGTGGTTGAAAGCCAGCCCAGGCAGGAAAGTCCATGAGACTCTGATCTCCAAAAAACCACTAGGAAACTGGAAGTGGTGCTGTGGCTCAAGCACTAGAGCCGTCGCCTTGAGCTGAAGAGCACTAGGACAGCGCCCAGGCCCAGAGTTCAAGCCCCCGACCCAGAAAAAAGAAAAAAAATCCTTCAGCTGTAGTTCTTCATTTTAAACCTGAAAACCTGGTTTATCAATGATAACTTGATATTGATTTCAGAAGGAACATAACTAGAGAAGAAGACAAGGAATACATAACTAAAGACAAAGGAAGCTTCAATTCCATAACCTCTAATTCATGTGGCGTGTAATTTTTCTAAACAATGATTACAGGTACTAAATGTGCATTCACAGGGGCGGGTACTGTCATTAATGGTTCTGTAGTACCCCATCAACAAATGCACCCTTCAAGTAAACACATGTCCCTCCATCAAAATTAATGGGTGTCACAGGTAACTGAGTGAAGAACATGGTTCAGTGAGCTTATAAGGTACTATGAAGATTGTGATCTATAAACAGTGATTAAGAAAGATTTCCATCAGAAATAGTTATCTACAGAGAGCATTATATTTCCATAGTGAAGGAACATTTGCTTAATGTAGACTTTGTGTAGGGTAAGTTGGTAGGTATTACTGAATGAAATTCAAAAGTATAGAGTCCTGCCTTCACTTGGTTCTCAAACAACAGGTGTGAGGTCTAATCTCTGGTGTCTGGCTCATTCCCTCCGTTGTCATCTTAAATGCTACTTTCTCTGTACAGCACTACATCTACCCAGTAAGACGCATCATACTTTCAGGCATCGTTTAATGCCTATTTCAAGCTCCAAAAACAGAGACAGCATGTCTGTTAATCCTGCCAGGTTGTTTTGTTATGAACAGAGATACAGAAGCCACCAGACTGCGTCCAAATCTCAGGTCCATCACTCATTCTCTGTGTGATGTTACATAAATCACTCTTCAAGTCTTAGTATTTCTATCTGTAAAACAGAGATAATAATTTTGCAGTATTTACCTCATAGCATTTTCCTGAGCTATGATTAAATAAGATCATGTCACTAAATAACCTGACATGTACTAAGCCCTCAGTAAAAAAAAAAAAAAAAAAAGTGAAATAAAATATCAGCAGCTAAAGAGGGCTAATCTCTAATGAGTACATAGAGAACACTTACCATTCTCTGACAACACAGAAATAATAACTATCAGTGACAGTGGACTAGGCACATGTTAAATACATATATGCAGTGAATTTTGGGTATGTGAATACAAAGTCTTCAACAACCACTTGGCCCTTTTTCCTCCTCTCTCTGAGCTTATCATTCTTAAGTATGGATGTAGCGTCATCAGAGTGGTCTATGTGTTGGAGCCATGAGTGACTGGAACAAAGGATGGTGAAAAGAACCATGGTCTGAAAGAGCTGAGTATAGACAGCATAATGAAAATACTATGTCAGGCCTGGGAATGTGGCTTAGTGGTAGAATGCTTGCTTAGCATGCATGAAGCCCTGGCTTTGATTCCTCAGTACTACATAAACAGAAAAAGCCGGATGTGGCATGGTGGCTCAAGTGGTAGAGTGCTAGCCTTGAGCAAAAAGAAGCTCAAGGACAGGGCTGAGGCCTGAGTTCAAGCCCCAGGTCTGGGAAAAAAATCAAAAATTAAAAAAAAGACTATGCCAAAGATTTGATCATGGTTAAGGAAATTATCAGGATATTGAGGAGCATACAGGGATTAATAGTAGAAAGCTGTTACCCCTCTTCCCCCACACATTCCATCCTTTCTTCTTTCTTTCCTGAGGATTGGAAACAGGGCTCTACCTTGAGATAGATCCTTGGCTTCTTGACAGCATTTTCTTTTTGTATATATAACTATCATTCTCCTGGAAGATATCTTTTATTTTAATTTTTTATTATGTTAATATAGTGAGAATATATAATCTCCATTTTAAGTTTACAGTTCAGTGGCATTAAGTACATTCACATTGCTGTGCATCTATTACTACTATTGCCTTAATTTTTTCCCAACACGCTAACCAAAACCTCTATACCCATTAAACAAGACTCCATGTCCTTTTCCCCAGCCCCTGGCAGGTAATATTCTATTTTTTGTGTGTATGCATTTGACCATATCAGATATCTCACATAAATGAAATTACACAGTATTTATCCTTTGTGGCTGTTCCTTTTTTTCACTTGGCATGCTGTTCTCAAGATTCATATTGTAGCACAAGTTCATTTCCTTCCTTGGAAAGGTTGAATATGTCTCATGTATGGATGTAGGGGACCCACATTATGTTTTTCTACTCATGACTCAGTGGATACCTGAGTTGCTTCTACACATTGGCTGTAAGGGAAAATGCTGCTTTAAATATGGATGTACAAATACCTGTCAAGTCTCTACTTTCAGTTCTTTTGTGTATATGCCCAGAAATGAGGTTACTAGCTTATATGATAAACTGCTTAAATGTTGTGTCATTTTATACTCCAACAATAGTCATTATAATAACCAAAACTTGGCATTTTGTTATAATTTTGATTTGTGTTTTCATATTTAGTGATGTTGGATATCTTTCCATGCTTTTTGGCCATTTGTGTATCTTCTTTCAACAATGTCTATTCAAGTCTTTTTGTCCACTTTAATATCAAATTGTTGTTTCTCCTCACTAAGCTGTAGGAGTTCTACATTTATTCTGGATATTAATCCCTGTTGTATGGACAGTTTGAATACTTTATTTTGTGAAGGAACTTCTAGTTTTTATAATGTTCTATGATACACAAAAGTTTTAGTGATACCTGACTTAAGTATTTTTGGAAGTTAAATAGATAGAGATAGCTAGCTAGATAGGCTGACAGACAAATGATAGATAGATACATACATACATACATACATACATACATACATACATACATAGATGCTTACACATATTTTTCTGTACTAACAATTCAAGGCCTCATACTTGCTAAGCAGACACTCTACCATTTGAGCTGGGACCTCAGCTCTTTTAGTAGATATGTTTTTACAAAGGCTTTGCATAACTAAAAACTTTGGAAAGCACAGTTCACAGTAGAAGCAATTGTGGTGAATTTGTATTGGATTTGTATTATATTTATGGAAGGACAAAAAAGGCAAAGATTTGAGTTTCAAAACTCATAAAACTGGCCTAATTCATGCACATCTGACAGTCTTTTCCTCTATCCAGTCTATTTCTTTCCCCCTTTCATTTTGGGCTTCCTCTCCCAGGCATTCCCACCATGACGCATTGCCTTACCACAGGCCCCAAGCACTGGGGAGGAAAACCTCCAGAACTGTGAACCAAAATAAAATTTTCCCTTTTGAAAATGATAATCGCCAATATTCTATTACAGTATTGGGAAGCTAACTAACCCAAGTGTAGTTAAAAACTGTGTGCCTGCTACAGTTAAATTTTATGACAAGGATTTCAAATTATAAATTGACCTTTGAGGGGCATCCAGTGTTCTTGTGCAATGTTGATAATAAATGCAATCTTTAAGTGGAGCTGTAGCTCAAGTGGTAGAGTACTCGCCTTGAGCTGAAGAGCTGAGGGACAGCGCCCAGGCCCAGAGTTCAAGCCCCACGACTGACAAAAAAAAAAAAAAAGAAGAAGAATAAATGCAATCTTTAGAGGACAGGGAAGAAAGAAGATAGTACAAGAAGGACAAAGAGGATCAAAATACATGATAGATGCATAGATAGATAAATAGTATGTGTTTATATATGTATAATACATACTTACATCTATATACAGAGACTTACATATAAAGTTATCATAATAACCCATCAAATACTTGGAAAAGGGAGTTAAGGGAATATAATAGGGGAGATAAATTGTTCAAAGTACTTTGTGTACATCTATGGAATTATCATACTATTAATGCATGCTAATAAAAAAGAAGTAGTAGAAGTAGCATTCATTAATCATAGTTGGGGAAAAAAAGGAAAACAGACAGAAGAGGAGGAGGAGGAACAGCAGGAGAAGGAACAGGAGGAGGAAGAGGAGCAGGAGGAGGAACAGGAGGAGGAAGAGGAGCAGGAGGAGGAGGAAGAGAACAAGAAGACAACGACAATGACAACAACAAGCAGCACCAGCAACAGGTTTATGATTTACTTGTTATTAATTCATTGAATTTTTATACTACCAACAATTCAAGAGTACTGAAAGCAAATTCAGTCCTTCCAAAATTGTGGTCTCAAGATTTGTTTGGCTTAAAGTGACGCTGTGGCTCAAGTGGTAGAGCGCTCGCCTTGAGCAAGAGCTGAGGGACGGCGCCCAGGCCCAGACCGACAAAAAAAAAAAAAAAAAAAAGATTTGTTTGACTGTATCTAAAGCCCAGTGACCTTTATCGGCAAGGCAGCACCAACACCTGCAAGGTAAATTGTGGGAATAGTGCCTTCAGTTTCCAGTTATTTTGCTTCAAGTGTGGGTAAACATGAACCACAATCATATAATATGATCAGGCCGAAGAAAACATGCATCATGCATTGGTTAACAAGTCAAAGTTGTAAGCATTACGCCCACCTTTGGCCCTCAGCTCCTCCCAGACCTGAGCTCCTCCCTGCCCTGGAGTTCCTGCCAAACATCTGGCCCCTCCCTCTCTCTTCCCAGACCCACCTGAACTCCCATCTACCTCACTTCCTATCCCCCGAGACCCTGCTGCTACCTAGATAGTGGAGGCTGCCATGGGCTCACTCTCCAGGGGAAATATGGCTCCTCTAATAAACCTTGTAATAATCCTTCTCCTGTGTCTGCCTGCCTCCGCATGGTCCCCTGGCAAGGATGTGACAGATCCTTTCAAAAGTAGCTGCAAAACATGGCACTGTGAGAATCACCTCAGCCTTTTAAGCCTTTATACCTACTACTGAAACAGATGCCAGGAAAGAAAATCAGATACAGTGAATAACTTAAAACACCAGTGCTCTTGTGTGAGTGACTGGGTGGTATTTGCTTTCAGGTGGTGAAATCTGCAGTTATAGCATAGACATCTTTCTCAAAGGGCCAACTGAGAATTGAAAAGCAGCAGCAGTGGTGGGGCTGATACAAATTTGCTGGTGACCCAATAGTGCCAGTAAAAGATACTAGGCATTAAAGTAAGTTTTCTCATTCTTTTTTTTTTTTGGGTCCGGTCGTGGGGCCTGAACTCTGGGCCTGGGCGCTGTCCCTCAGCTCTTCAGCTCAAGGCTAGTGCTCTACCACT
The DNA here is from genome assembly GCF_019054845.1 of Dipodomys spectabilis. Lineage (NCBI taxonomy): Eukaryota > Metazoa > Chordata > Mammalia > Rodentia > Heteromyidae > Dipodomys > Dipodomys spectabilis. The sequence continues at coordinate 6,433,919 of NW_024870840.1, forward strand.
TGCCACTTCCAGTTTTTTTCTTTTTGCTTATGTGGTGCTGGGGAATTGAACCCAGGGCCTCATGCATGCAAGGCAAATGCTCTACCACTGAGCCACCTTCCCAGCCCCAAGTTTTCTCATTCTTTGTCATTACTTTGTGTTTTCTACACAGGCTGTAAAGGGATCGTAGTGTGTGACACTACAGAAAGTGAAGAATAATGCAAAGCTAATATTATAGTTTCCTTGCTTTTTTACCTAAAACTCTCTGATCTGGGCACTGAACATTGATACTGTGACTTCAACTGTGTTTAGAGAACCTTGAGAGCTGGGGGCATCCAAGTGAGACAGATTAACTGTGGTTTTGGTGGTGGTTGTTGTTAATTTTTTCTGTATCTTACTATGCTTTTAATATGTTGGGGTTTCAGGACTTGGGGAGAGGCCACTCTTCCCACAACTAGTGAACAGCTCCAAGTACACCTTCATGCAAACCAGCCAATCTCCAATTCATACCCACGACCACGTCCTTTATCAAACTCTCAAACACAAAGCCAACTCACCTCTGCCCCGAATCATCCCAAGGCCAAGAAGAAGGCAGCAAAGTCAACCTCTATAGCCCAAAGCCCCATGAAATTATTCAAACGAGCCAATCCTAAGCGGTTTACTCTGCCCTGTTTACTGAAACAAGGCTCAAGCCTAAACTTTACCTCGTCCTTTAGGGCCTCCTGACCAGCCCTGGAGCTCCCCTGTGAAGTTCACCATCAGGTGATTCCTCATCCCTTGAGAAATAAATTCTACTTTCACTTTGAAGAATTAAATTAAAATATGGAAAAAATGACTCTGAGGCAAGCGATGCTCATCAAAGAAGTGACTATCACAGCCTAGCGTGAGAGCCAGCCATGCTGTCTTCATGTCTTCCTGTTTCCATGCGGCTGTAATGATGCCTGGGGAAGCACACTCTGATGTGAGGTCCCTACACTGACAAGAACGTCCAGAAAATGTGTATGACCTATTAAGAAGTAGGAGTGGGCTGGGAAGGTGGCTCAGTGGTAGAGCGCTTGCCTTGCATGCATGAGGCCCTGGGTTCGATTCTTCAGCACCACATAAGCAAAAAGAAAAAAGCCGGAAGTGGCACTGTGGCTCAAGTGGTAGAGCGCTAGCCTTGAGCTGAAGAGCTGAAGGACAGCGCCCAGGCCCAGAGTTCAAGCCCCATGACAGAACCCCCCCCCCCCAAAAAAAATAAAAGTAGGAATACAAATCTATAGAGGAAGTAAAACCCTCTCTTCCAATTGCTCATACATAGCAATACAATACATAGGACGACAGGACCTCAGCTAGCAGAACACAATACATATGCTGACAGTTGAGGTACTGAGGGCCGATGCTGCGCCCAGTGTTGCACGCGCTGCATCTCACTGAACTCTCACAGTAAAGCTATACCACTGGTGCCATTATTATCCCATTAAAAGAAAAAGAGAATTTAGGTGTAAGAGATAATTGGTCCAATGTCACATTGCTAGTTACTAGGAGTATTCTGAGACTTGACAGACTATGTCTAAATACATACATAAGTCCATGTGTGTATGTATCCATAGGTCTAAATCATTGTTCCCCACTGTCTGACAAAATGGAAGCTATTTTCCTTCCATAACATGGAATTCAGCTATACACTTCCCTTGCAAACAAAATGTCAAGTCTGAAAATCTCATATCCAAGTTAGCAACTCCTTTTGTGCACCATGTTTCTTCCAATCAAAACATTCATTAGGGGCTGGGAAGGTGGCTCAGTGGTAGAGTGCTTGCCTTGCATGCTTGAGGCCCTGGGTTCAATTCCTCAGGACCACATAAGCAAAAAGAAAAAAGCCGGAAGTGGCACTGTGGCTCGAGTGGTAGAGTGCTAGCCTTGAGCTGAAGAACTGAGGGACATCGTCCAGGCCCAGAGTTCAGGCCCACGACTGGAAACCCCCCCCCCCCAAAAAAAAAATTCATTAGGTTTTGTAAAGCAAGGCCACTGTTATTGTGAAACAGGCAACCCCCTTAGTTTCTGGTGATTCCTTTTTCTTAGAATTCAGTGTCCACACTCCATCTGCAAATGATCGAGGCCACTCTACTCCCAACACTGTTCTGTAAGGTCTATGCCTAAGGCCCCACCTTATTTCTTACCCCATTAGAATTCTCACCCTCTCTTTTTCAAAATTCATTAACAGCTCAGTTCAAATGGATTTGGCTTGTAATTCTAGCTGTACAAGTTTTAGTTGTATACCTTGTGCCCCAATTTTCACCACATTTCAAAGATAGTCATAGAAAATTGGCTTTCTCAGGCTTTTTGTTTGTTTGTTTGTTTATAAGTAGGGTTGTGATGTAGCCTGGGCCGGCTGAGAATTTACTGTGTAGCCAAGGTTGGCCTTGTACTCCAGGTCCTTCGTCCTGTCAGCCTCCCAACTGCCGGAATACAGGAATGCACCACCATGTCCAGCCATTCAGTTTTCTTTTTTAAACAAAGTAACGATGGTAAATCAAGTGTGCTATACCAAAAGTAGTCTTAATTAGTGCTCTGTAATGGTAGTTACAAAATGAGGAATCTCTCCCCAATGTCTATACATGCAATTTGGGTATAAAGTTATGAGACGCTAGAGTAAAAAAGATTCAATGTGGTTTGATAGATCAGCCGAAAAAGTAAGCACTAGCATATCTCCTGACAATTCAAAAGACATGAAGGAAGCTCTGTTAAAAGTAGACAGTCAAATAAATAAAAAAATGATAAGCAACATATCTTGTAAGAAAATGTGAGAGAGGGCTGGGATGTAGCTCAGTGGCAAAGCGCTTGCCTAGCAAGTGCAAAGTCCTGGGTTCGATCCCCAGTACCAAAAAAGAAAAGACAAAAAAAGAAAGAAAGAAAATGTGAGAGAATACAACGGTTCACCAAATGTTTGGGACTTTCATGCCATAAAATTCTAGAAAGACTGTTTAAAATAAATCCAGCAGAAATGAATGAGGGGGGAAAAAGGACAAAATCCAACATTATCAGACAGAAGTCCTCATCTCTGCTCTGCTACTTTTTGGTCACGTGACCTTGGATTGTCATTCAGCTCCTATGGATGTGAGTTTGCTCTCCTGTACAGAATGTTGGACTAGATGATCTGTTGTACCTCTTCCAGCTCACCATTCTATGAGTTAATGACTCCACCATTGTCCTTTCTCTTGTTCTCTGGAGATACTGTTACCACAATAATAAGTGTTGCCCCCAAGTAACATCATGTAACAAAGTCCAGTCACGCACAGGAATTCTAAGCACTGTGACTGTGAATTCTAATCCCTCTTGGGTCATATCATCCTTGAATGACCTTGGGCAGGGCATCTAACTTCAGCTAACTGCCACTGATGCCCCATTAAACAAAAAGCTCTAGGGACTTGCCAGATAATTTACAACTCCTTATGCTCTACAAGACAGATGCCCTGAAAATGTTTACCTTACAATCACCTATGGAAAGTCATAAAATTGAGCTTTTTCCTTGAATAATGCTCAATTGTAATATGATTCCAGTTCAGACTTCAGAAGCACAGATGACTGGTTCATCCTGTTTTAGTGATGTTTACTACAATGATTGGATTTAGTCTCTCAGTCTAGTCCTCCCATTGTACATTTTCTGGTCTATTTTGCTTAAAAGTTTCAGCATTTATTGATGATCATTGCTTTGACCTGTTATTTTACCAGATGTTAACCATCTTTTTTTTTTAGATGTTAAACATCTTGAGTCAACTTCCATTCCTAGTTTTTTATTCCAAAAAAGTCAAAGTTACGATATAATAAAAACTCATAAATTTCATCCAGATTTGCCAAGTGCTAACATTTTGCTGTTATTATTAGCATATGTTTTAATATTTGAGAAGGTAATCATGGTTACTTATTTTACTAATAATTTACTTCTTTAATGTCACATTCCATTTTCCATATATATACATATGTGTGTGTGTGTGTGTGTGTGTGTGTGTGTGTGTGTGTGTGTGTGTGTGTGTGTGTTTTAGACAGGGTCTCATTATTGAGTCTAGACTTGTCTTGAACTTCCAATCTTTCTGCCTCAGATTTCTCTAGTGCTTTAATTAAGGGTACTCACATAGGTCCAATTTTCTACAAATGGTTTTTAACTTGTCTTATGATTTCCCACCTATTACCTGCGTATCAGTAGATGGCATTCTTTCACTTTTCCCTTTATCCTTCTAGTGTTTTCAGGATACAAAATATTTGCATACTATTCTTTCACCTTCATCCCTATTTTTGTTTAAGTCTTAGACCTACAACTAAAAATTATTGTGCTCACCTTCAGAGCTTTTGTGGTATTTCTTATCTCCTAGTGGAATGCACTCATCTCCAACAGACCTCTCTGGTTGGGATCATGACTGCTCATATTCTAATGCCTTATATGTTTAAAACTATTTGCCTATAGCCTTGGTGTTTAAGGAATGAGTGGCTAAATAACACAGCCTTGTTTTAAAAGTGACACTGTAAAAAATCCAAATAGTCAACAATTAGGAATTAGCTAAAAAAATAAATTATGATCATTTAAGTAGTAAAGCCCCAGTCCATCATTATACATGGGATAACCACAATGGAAAATATAAAATTATATATATGGTCAAATTTTTATATTGATGAAGTATCAGGATACCACCATAGGGCTACGTTCATGTGGGTTTACAATTAACTGTTTAGATATATCATAAAACACTTAATGGTGAGTCTCTCTGGTTCTTGCTGACCTTTAATTTCTTTTTTATATTTTCTATGTATTTTTCAAATTGTAACATTTGGAGGATTGGAGAGAATACGATTTGTTTTTAAAAACCAAGCCATGATTAAAGTTTTCAAGATTTATTTTAATGTGTCAGTTTAAATCATACCCGGGGAGAGGATGTACCAAGGAAAGAGCAGCATGATCTAATTAGCAGTCACAGGGCAGCCTAAGCTGGTCTCAGTGCCCTGCCTGCATTAGACACTCAACCAGTGTTTGCTGATGATAAAATAAACTAAAATTAGTTCCAACCAAAGTCATTTTGAGTAGTGCTATTAATTTTTCAAAATCAAGTTCTTCCCTCCAAACTTGCCCTGAAAATGAAATGAGGAGATATGGAGAAATGTGGTATAATCTACCTCTAGGTAGAAATGAAGGGTAATTAACACCTTGCTCTCAAAAAACTAGTATGGACACGGAATTTTGTTTTTGTTTTTCCACTTATTTTGAAGAATACAAGAACAATATGGGCAAAGGGCCAGTACAAAGAGCTGAGACAGCCCACAAGAATGTTACAGACAAGCACACAGGAAAAAAAAAAAGAAAGTTAAGAAAGACAATGAGAACAAGATTTACTTTAAGTTGAAGCCATATCATTAAAGATATAACATTCAGAGCATTTATTATTATTATTATTGATGTGTGTCCCAAAATGTCTTATGTGTTGGGGGCCTGCTTGGTCTCTACTGCTTAGCATTATCTTGGGAGGAGCTAGAGACTTTGAGAGGTGGAGTCTGTCTAGTTGGAGGAAGTGGTCACTGCTATATCTTGTCCCAGACCCCTCTCTCTGACGCTCTGCTTCCTGGTTACCATGAGGTGAACAACCTCTGCTGACGAGCTCCACCATCATGATGTACTACTTCAATCAGACACATGAAGCCAAGTGATTATAGACTAATCCCTTTGGATCCATGAGCCAAAATTAATTCTTCTCTCAAGGGAGAGGCATTCATCAGTGACAAGAAAGCTCTTTAATCATTAAAGGGTAGAAAACTAATCACTGATTTCATAATAGTTGTTCTCATAATAGTGCCAACCATGAACCATATCCCAAATTAAGTGAATTAGAATCTAAATAGGGATTAAATTTTTTTAAATAGCTTTCAAGTGATTAAGAAGGTGTAAGAGGCAGTGATTTATTACTACCATCTCTTTTTCTTCTAAGAATGTCTTAGTAGAAATACAACGTATATTTTCTGATCTATACTTCTCCTCTTCTGATGGACAGTGTTAAGATGGTTGCTATTTAATAACACTCATTATGGATAATAATCATTCTTAGTAGCCTTGTAGCAGTTCTTACATCCTACAATGAAAGATAAGACTAGAGAGAAACTACCCCTTCAACAAAATTTACACGAAAGTGTGAATTTTAGTGAGATTCTCCCTGACCATGGAACTTAATGGTGGAGAAAGAGAAAGAGAACCTGGGGCATCTCAAAGACAATTGTTTCAGCTATTTTTTTCATTTAGTCCTATGTAACTGATGAAAAATGAAAATGGATTTGACTTGTTCAACTGGTTATTTAAGTTATGCTTTTTCCTTGACTAACTTTTGGCCCTCGTTTTCTACAAGGCTCTAAGAAAATCATTTCACAATGCTATAATGTTGCATTTCAGCTGAAGAGAAACCAATCAGTAATCTCCATTCAGTTGTATCACCCAATGTTATCACCTTGTTGGATCCTTACTGGTTGCCTACAATAAAGACATGTAAAGGTAAACATATGAATTTGAGTTTCCTCAGAAATGTTCAGGTTTTATAGAAATATGAGAGGAAATATTTTAGGTCATAGTCCTCAGCATAGTCCAATACTCTCCCCCTCATTTTATCTGCCTTACACTCCTGAGGTACTTACTTTTCTGCAGCACCAAACACCTTGTCTTCCCCATACAAATGAAACAGGTTCATACTTCTGTCGTTACTTGTCCTGTAACTATATCTTCTAAGGGTAGAGGGCTTTCTCCATTAAAAAAAAAAAGATTTTCATCTAGTTTATTTTTAAATTAGTATCTGTTTCAAGATTTACAAATTTTAAAATTGTTACTGTGATTACAAAACTGACAAAATAAGAAAATTACATTCAGACTTTTTCTGATACATTTCTAGAAACTCCCAGTTGATTAACTAGCCGACTTAAATAATCCATCTCATTTACAATCTTATTCAATCAAACAGCCTTAATTTTAAACTGCAGTTTCTAAAGGTAAGATATTCAGGTTGTTATAGTTAGATGTCTGACAGGAAAAATTTATAATCAGATTTGAAGACCTCTTGTTGCTTATCTAATCAAGGAAACTTTAAAATATCATAAAAGAAATTCTCTTCAGTATTCCAGCTCTGTTTACAAACTTAATTGACATCTTTATAATCTTGGTAAATATTATAATCATAACCTTTAACAACCCAAGGTTAAAATAATTTACGTATTTTACATTGACATCACAAAGATAATCTTCTGAGTTAGGGCATGCCAGATTCTCTGGAAATAGCAAACATACAGGCCCCTTTTAGAGCAGCTTAATTTGGATAGATGGAATTCAGCAATCCCTAGCCTAGCTGGATTCAACTAATCTCTTTACTGCCTGACTGAATTCTGCAATCTTTTCTTTTTGTCCAGTTCTATCTACAAATGCCACTTTCTGTCTAAAATTCATCAGATTTTCTTTGATTCAAAATTTAACTAACTCATTTATTTCTGAAGGTTGAAGTACAACAGTCTGAAGATTCCTTTGAAATGCACACATATAACTTGGACCAAAACCACATTACCACTTTAATTCTCATAATACCACCATCACTACTACACACACACACACACACACACACACACACACACACACTGGTTTTGCTTACTCAGGAAGAGGTACAGTGAGGTAACAGGCTATTACAAAACGGATTCAATGTCTTTCTTCTTGTAAAAAAAAAGGAAGTTTTGTTGATATTTGTTTAGAATGCTCTTTGAAAAGAACATAAGCCTTTTTGGTAAACCAGTTTTGAAAGCCTTGTCTCCAAGGCAGTTGCAAACTCAAGACATTGCTAGGAGAAATTCTATTATAGGAAGATGATTAAAACTGGAAGACATTTGTTGATGGTTTGGGCCAATCCCATGCTGCACAAAGAAAACTGAGCTCCAAAGAGCAGAGGCAGAGGAGAGAGGACTCAATTACTTTTTCTGTGTTCCAGTTACTAGGCAAATTAAACTTCAGTTAACATGCCCAGAGTGGCGCTCACTGGCCTTTCCTGACTCTACCCCCTCAGACACACTGCAGTGTTCCCATATTCTTCAAGGTCATTCATCCTCTAGTGTTCCATTCTTTGTAGACAACTTGGCCTATCCCTAAAGTCAGGTATTCTACCTGATCTCAAATTTCTAACCTAACTTCACATGTAGACAGAAGCTAAACTTCAGTGCACCAAATGGTGAAAAGGAAGCAAGTAACTGGACAGAAGCTGTGGTGGACACACACTCAAGAAAGGAGGGAAAAATGGGGAGGGTTGAGAGTACATTTGTAGAGAGCAAAGATGAGGACAAAGATAACAATGATATGCTAAGTAGGGTTTGGCATGAAAACTGTGAAGGGAATAAGTGGGGAAACAAAGTTCTGATCACGGTGAAGACAGGAGGAGATGTTGGCTGGATACACGGAAAGGATAAAAGATCGGGACACCGGCATCAGCTACCTAATGAAGTCATGAGGGAAAAGGGATGAATGAACTGGAGTGAATGAACTGAGAGGCCTCTGGGATTTGGAGATTGCAGGATGGAGCAACCTTGAGTTAGTGACACATCAGGTTAGGACTATTGTAATACCAGCATAGCAAAATAGAGGTCAAGTGACAGGCACTGGGCCTGTAATTAGAGATCAGGAAGCAGTGGGTCAGGTAGAACCCTCTGCTGCCTGCTGGAACCATCCGGCTGACAGCTGGCAGAACCTGGGGGAGAGAAAGGTCAAAGCCTGCTGCCAAAATCCTGTATGACTGTTGGAAACTGGTGGCCAATTGATACTTGATAGGTTTGATATAGGATAAGCTGTGAACCTTAAAGGAAAGGGAGAATTACAGTCTGGCAACAGATTTCATGAACAATGGATATATTAATTCCCAACTCCTAGCCGTAACGGTCAGAAGGTGGTTGAGAATGAGCCTTTTCCCCCTGAGGATAAAAAGTAGGAACCTTGGGATTTTTCAACTGATGGTAGAACAAGGGAAACATTTGGTGGGAACACTGAAGACAGGAATATAGCTCTAGAAGACACAACTGAACAGTATGGAAGAGAAGGAAGTTGGAGAGGGAGATGAAAAGCATTCTAAGATGACATTAGATCCTAGAATAAAGTTTAAAAAGCTCTTTGTTCAAGGCAACAGGGAAGGATGAGAGGGATGAGAGGAAATTAGACCGGTGGCCCCAACTGACTCGCTATGTGACAATGACAAGCTATTGGATCTACATCAAGTTTGTCATTGTAAAATGAGAATAATACTGGTTCTGGCTTCGTAAGAACACTGCAATGTGTTCATATCTGAAGAGCACTTAGAAAATGATCAACATGGAGTCAGTTCTGGAAAAAATTGACAGCTTTCTATACTTGCCCTCAAGTCATAGATATCCACTTATATCAAAGCTTAAATATCACCTTTGTACTTCAAGTTACACACAGCAAAAGCCCAGACAATTAAGGAAATAAACAAAATTAAGATCTTTCTCAATGACTGAGAAGTTTAATCTTATTTTTCACAAACATACTCTATGGCAGTCAATCATAATCTGTTCCTGAAAAGGAATGAAAAGTTTTTTTTTTTAAATAATTGGGATCTTTCCTTAAGTGAAAGATAGGGAAAAGAGTATTTTTCATTGTAAAACAGTATGATGACTCATTTCACGATTAAAAGTAGAGTCACCATATGATCCAGAAACCACAGTTCTAAGTATACATCAGAAACAACTGAAAGCAGGGGTTCCAACAGACATTCATGTGTGTTTATAATAGCACTATTCACAATAGGAAGTAGAAACAACTCAAATATCCATCTAGGGGTAAATGAATACATCCACAAAAGGATATATGCACACAGTAGAATATTATTCAGCCTTTAAAAAAGCAAGGAAATCCTGTCATAGCCTAAAGTATAGATAGATGAGCCTTGAGGACATGGTGCTAAGTGAAATTAGCTAATCACAAACAGCCATACTGAATGATTCTTCTTATATGAGATAACTAAAAGTAGTCAAACTCATAGAAATAAAGTATTATGGTGATTACTAAAGGCTTCAGAAAACACTGTTTAATATGTAGAGTGTTGTAGATTCCCAATATAAAAATATTCTGGGGAATCTGTTTCACAACAAAATATACTTGACCCCACTAGACTATGAAAACAAAAGTTACTCAGTCTTGGGTCTGGCAAGGTGGCTTAGTGGTAGAATGCTTGCCTAGCATGATGAGGCCCTGGGTTCTATTCCTCAGTACAGCATAAACAGAAAAAGCTGGAAGTGGAGCTGTGGCTCAAGTGGTGGAGTGCTAGCCTTGTGCAAAAGAAGCTCAGGGACAGTGCCCAGGTAACTCATTAGTTCCACACAGCTCATGGATAAAGGCTCAGGACCAGAATCTGCTCCCCTGACAGCTGCTGCAGAATCCCTTCCATTCCAACACCCTCTACATGAGAGATGCTGAGGTAATGGAAAAGACAACACTGTTGATTTATCAGTAATGACAGTGACATTCCAATGAACCTGAAAGGGATAAGGAGGCTACTCTGTTCCTAAATGTTCATGTGCCCATGCCCTTTCTTCAAATCTCATCAGGATTATGCAGACCAGCAAGCTCTGACAGGCCTCACTGCAAACCTCAAGACACTCACGTCTTTGCTCATCTGAGGTAGGCCAGAAAGCACACTAGAGCAGATTTTATGTTCCTGGGCTGTTTCCCCTGTAATTTAGAAGTCCAGACAGATTCAGCGGAAAACAAGAAGAAAAACACAGGGGTCCACTTAAAAACAAACTCAGTGTGGGGTCTCCAGTGTGGCAGAGGGAGGCAGCTAGTCAAAACTTGCTGCCTCACTCACTCATTTGCTTCCTCCTCTGCAGGAGTGGAAGGAAGTCTTTCTGCCCTTTTAGGAGCTTTCCTGTAGCTCCTATTCCAAATTCCATAAAAGAGACCACAGGAAAAGCTGGCCCCTGCTCCAAAAGCAGAGATGAAAACCAGACCTTCTGTTTGTACACAGGACATGTCCATAGACTGACTCCTCTTTTCCTTTAGAAATTTCCTTACTGGTCCCATAGAAACGAGAGTGTGGTTGAGGACCCCGCAAGATCTCAGCATTATTGATTCTTGGGTGGTTGGTGTGATTGGCTTGGTGATTCCAGAAATCTCCCCAGGTTTAAAAGTGCTAGAATCAAAACCAACTCCCTATGCCTAATCCTGCTCCTCCTACCTCCTTGACGTACAGAACACCGCTCTAAGCTCTGCAGGTGTTAGGAAAATCCTTCCTGCGCAAATATGTCCTGAGATGAAGAATTAAATGAAACATTTCGGTCAGGACATTTCTCAAGATCTTTCCGCTCCAGAAATATTTCTTTAGTGTTTTCAGCGCCCTTCGGACACTGAATCAGGATGCCTATAAAAAGCCTTCTGCGTCCTCCTGAACACTCCTAATGAATCCTCTGGAAGGATGAAATAAGATGAGGGTCAGAGTCCTGGAGCCCGTGCCAGGGTGTGAGGATGCCAACTTGGATCACTGTGCTGGTGGCAGTGCTCAGGGCCCCTACCTCTTGCCCCTCCTACTGGCATGGCCTCTGCCCATACTCCTTAAGGGAATTGGCTGTGCTCCTGGCTTGTCTCGCCTGTGTGTCTGCTAGTTATCGAACAAAGGGTGAGATTATTCCTGTGCCCAGTTTCCCAGATGCTCACAAGAGTGGAGCCAAGAATCAGCTGAAACAGCAGGGAAAATGGAGTGCAGACATTCTGGCCAAGACTCAGCCACACCTGAGCAGGTTGTTCCTGTCATCTAAAAGCCAACGCACCATTCAAGAAACACCCAGGGCTTCCTGTGTAGGACAGACCCTAGAAATAGGGACTTTTCTGAGAACACTCAACATGAAAGTGGAAAGAAAAGCCAGCAGTCCTTGACCCTCCCAAATACCTCCCCCTTTTTGCACAGACAGGAAGAAGAATAGAAAGCAAGAAGCCTTTGCCTCCTCCATGAGCCCCTGTTTCCTCTCCTCACACTTGGTATTTTTCCTCAAACTTTTAGGATTTGCTACAAATTCTGAAACCCTGGGATTGCCCCCTGGTGAAACTTTCCATCCAAAAGTAAATGCTGGTAAGATACTGGGTGTGTGATGGGCATCTCTTGGTTGATGGCTACCTTCCGCAAACTAAAAAGACAAGACTAGATACTGTCGCTGGGAACAGAAACACAAGCGCCTCTAACAACCACCTCAGTCACTCAAATGCCTAGAAGCCATTGAACCATCTGAGGCTCCTACATCAGCTCTTCCTTCAGAGCAAATGTCAGAAGAATTGCACAATTCCTACAATCTTGTCCAAGAAAACCAGGGCTGAAATTCAGAGAGAACTGTGGAAAAAGGTCCCAGGACGAGATCAGATCCAAGGTTCATGGAGAAGGAGGAGCATCAAAAATAAAAGTGAGAGGTCAACAGGATGATGATTCTGGAATAGAGAGAAGAAACCAGAGCCATGCGTCAGAGGGAAAAGTGAAAGCGGGAGACTCTGGAAGGCGATGATGGCTCTGGTGCAAGCTGAGTGCCTTCCACCCTCCTCTGTGGACAGCTCTTCCTTTCAAGGCAAGTTCTATTCATGGTAGGGCTGCCCGCCCTCCACAACCAACATGTAGACAACCTTGACAAAGAAATCCTTCTCTTGAGAACATACTGTACAGAGGGGTTACAATTACATGGGCAGGATAATGCATACATTTCTTACCAAGCATTGCAGCCTCCTCCTTTGTTTACCCTTCACCTCCCTTCCCAGCCTCCCCCCTCCCCCCCACTCAATCATACCCCCCTCCCCCGCCCCACACCGACATTGTAAAGCTGGTTTTGACATGACATTTTGTACTTCTCATTGTTGCAACAGGTCCACCTGAATCCTTAAACGACTTGTTTGTCCCCATCTCCTCCACATGTTATACTGACATCAAATATAGTGAAAGCGGGGGTTACACTGTGGGGGAGGGACATACAAAGCAACAAAGAAATAATCTTATAAATGCGTTAGAAACACATGCATGAAAGAAACAAAAACATTAAAATACATATTTGAGGGTTCGTTTTCCTAACATCACATTCTCTGACTTTTTCCGCTTGACTCATACCTATACTAGATATTGCAATTAAGGGAAACCATGGGACCTGTTTCTTTGGGCCTGGCTTACTTCACTTAATATAATTTTTTCCAAGTCTTTCCATTTCCTAACAAATGGGGCAATGTCATTCTTTCTGATGGAGGCATAGAATTCCATTGTGTATATATACCACATTTTCTTGATCCATTCATCTACTGAGGGGCATCTGGGTTGGTTCCATATCTTAGCTATGGTAAATAATGCTGCAATAAACATAGTTGTGCTGGTAGCTTTAGTGTGGTCTTGTTTGTAAACATTAGGGTAAATGCCCAAAAGTGGGATTGCTGGGTCATAGGGGAGTTCTATGTGAAGTCTTTTGAGGAACCTCCATACTGCTTTCCAAAGTGGTTGAACAAGTTTACATTCCCACCAACAATGAAGTAAGGTTCCTTTCTGTCCACATCCCCTCCAGCATCTGTTGTTGTTAGAGTTCTTGATTTTTGCTGTTCTAACTGGAGTGAGGTGATATCTCAATGTTGTTTTGATTTGCATTTCTTTTATGGCTAGGGATGTTGAACATTTCTTCATGTGTCTATTGGCCATCCTTCTTTCTTCTTCAGAGAAGCTTCTCTTTAAGTCTTTCGCCCACTTACTTATTGGGCAGTTGTTTCTTTGAGGATTTGTTGTTGGGTGGTTTAATTTTTTGAGTTCCAAGTATATTTTAGATATGAGACCCTAGTCCGTTGTATGGCTAGTAAAGATCTTCTCCCAATCTGTGGGCTTTCTATTGATCTTGCTAGCTATGTCATTTGCCCTGCAGAAGCTCTGCAACTTTATGCAATCCCATTTGTCCAACCTTTCTTTGAGTTGTTGTGTTTCCGGGTCTCTATTCAGAAAATTTTGGCCTGAGCCAAGGAGACCCAGGGTTTCTCCTATTCCATCCTGTAATGTTTTCAGAGTGTCTGCTTTGAGTTCAAGGTCTTTGATCCATTTGGAGTTGATTCTGGTACAGGGTGATATATAAGGATCTAGCTTTAGTTTTCTACATGTAGTTAACCAGTTTTGCCAGCACCATTTACTGAAGAGGCTGTCTGTCTTCCATTCTATTGTTTTAGCTCCCTTATCGAAGATTAGATGGCTATAGGTCTGTAGGTTCATTTCTGGGTTTTCAATTCTATTCCATTGGTCCTGAGGTCTGTTCTTATGCCAATACCAAGCTGTTTTGATTACTATGGCTTTATAGTAGAGTTTGAAATTTGGTATTGATATTCCTCCAGCAGTGTTCTTTCCGTTGAGGAGCGTTTTTGCTATTCGGGGTCTTTTATTGTTCATATGAATTTTTGGATTGCCTCTTCTATTTCCTTGAAGAATGAGGGTGGAATTTTGATAGGTATTGCGTTGAATTTGTAGATAGCCTTGGGAAGTATTGCCATTTTCACGATGTTAATCTTTCCAATCCAGGAGCATGGGAGGTTTTGCCATTTTTTAAGTTCTGTGTTGATTTCCTTTTTCAAGATTTTAAAGTTTTCATCATAGAGGTCCTTCACTTCTTTAGTTAAGTTAATTCCTAGGTATTTTATTTTTTGTGGGGCTATTACAAATGGAGTTGCTTTAAAATAAAATTTTAAAAAACAAAAAAAGAAATCCTTCTCTTGAGGGGTTCTTTGAAAGCAAGATAAAACTTGAATCAATCTGGGCCCAGCAGGAAAGCACAGGATCTACCCGGGATCTGGTTCTTCTTTCTCCTGGTGATACAGAAGCATGAGAAACGTCCAACTACACCCATTCATTTCAGGCTTCAGCTTGTTTCACATCTGTTGACATGTCATTGTCCAAAGCAACTTCTAGGGCAAAACCCACAATGAAGTAATAGGAAGAATACTTCTCCTGTGCTGGGGCTATGACAAGGGAGCAGATCACCCAGTGATCCACAGGAAATGAGGCAACAAAAAAAATACTGTACAGAGGGGTTACAGTTACATGAGTAATGCGTACATTTCCTATTGAGCTTTGTTACCACCTCCTTTGTTTTTCTCCAATACCCACCATCTTTTATGATTCAATATAATAGCATCAGTCCAGGTGGAATTCAACTAGGTCTTTCATTCACCTACTATAAGAGCTCTCTGAGCTGTGTGAATGGGTGATATGCCATAAGAAAGCAAAATTGCAAAGACCACAGGAAATTTTTTAAAGAAACAGTACTTGTCTAAATATCAGTTTGGTTCACTTTAGGTAGAGTCATGTACCATTTTTTTTTTGGGGGGTCCGGTCGTGGGGCCTGAACTCTGGGCCTGGGCGCTGTCCCTCAGCTCTTCAGCTCAAGGCTAGCACTCTACCACTTGAGCCACAGCGCCACTTCCTTCTTTTTTTTTTCTTTTTTTGCTTATGTGGTGCTGAGGAATCGAACCCAGGGCCTCAGGCATGCAAGGCAAGCGCTCTACCACTGAGCCACCTTCCCAGCCCCGAGTCATGTGCCATTTAAATTAAAGCATTTACTGATATGTAAAGACTATGTGAAAATAAACCTTCAAAGATGAATCTCAATAATATTTCTCCCTGAAGAGTTCAAGGTATTGTGGTCTCATAAGCTGACTTTTACTTTCAAACAGAACTTTAATTATATTTCAGGCTTTGGTATAATTGTGGCTGCCGAGTAAATTTCCCTCCAATGCATCACATTGGCTGTGCATCCTATTAAAACTTTTTAGTCTAGCCCTTTAGCCCTTTTCCTTCAATCACACACTAATACCATGAACTTGATTTATCTGCTTGCAGCTTTGTTCATTCCAATTTCTTGGAATATCTATCACCTAGCTGACCTGTAGTTATCCTTTCCATTTCTACTTACATCCCCAGGCAGGCCATTTGCTCTCACACAATACTCTATGTGTATCTGTCATGTGGGACTTAATACATGTAGCAAAACTATGTACACATATATTCATTGCTTCCCCTATACTGTGAGCTCCTTGAGTTCAGAAACTAGGTTTTACATTTTTATTTTTTTTTTTTTTTGGAGATTGTGTGTTTTGAACTCAGGGCCTGCGTGCTGTCCCTAAGCTCTTTTGCTCAAGGCTGGTACTCTGCCACTTTGAGCCACAGTGCTACTCTGGGTTTTCTGATGGTTTATTGGAGATAAGGGTTTCATAGACTTTCCTGCCCAGGCTGGCTTTGAACCAGATCTCAGCCTCCTGAGTAGCCAGAATTACAAGTGTGAGCTGCCAGTGCCTGATTAGTATCACAACTTTAATGTCTAGCACAGTGCTTGACAAATAGGACCTAAGCAAACTATTAGTGTATTGGTCAGCATAGGCTAAGGGCAAGCTCAGTAATAAGCCAGCCTGGTATATTTCTTGCTTTTCTTGTATTTTTCTTACTTCATACAAAATAGGAATCTCATGTGGTCAACTGATTGAGTGTCTCTCCTCTAATAATAACTCAGGAACCCAGACTTCTTTCCTGTGACACTGTCACCTTCATTTGTGACCTCTAAGGATTCCACAACTAAGAGCAAGGGCATGGGAGGCACGGGAAGGCACAGAAGATATTCACCAACTTAGTCTAAAAGTGATGCAAATGATTCTCCCATTCCACTGGCTAAAGCCTTGTCATGTGATCCCTGCAGACACAAAGAGAACCTGGGAAAGCAGGACCTCTGCATAATGGAAAAGGAATATAAGTCTTCTGGAACAGGCTAGCTCTCTCTGCCACAAATGAGACAGGAAATCCTCTTTAAGCCCCATGTACAATTAGTTGGCATTGAGTTCACAATGCCATGCAACAAGCAATGCTCTCCATCTCCAGGATATTCCTGCCACTCCCACCTGAAGCTCTGTATCAGTAAACACCAGTTCCCCATCCTCCCCTGACTCCAGTCTCTGGTAACCACCACTTACTTTCTGTCTCTATAACTAGTCCAAGTATTTTACATGAGTGGTATCTTGGAGTATCTGCTTTTTACTCTTGCTTATTTGACTCACGATGTTTTTGTTGTTGTTTTTAACATTTATCTTGGTGGTTATACAGAAAAGAAAAAGTGCCTAGAGTTCGAGTTAGGGGCTTGTTGACAAGACATGGAGGAGAAGAATCCAGGCTCACTCCCAGCTTTGTGACTTGAGTCATTTGTTGGATATGAAGGTCATTCACAGCTCAGGGGAAGAAAAAAATATAGAGAAGTTATATGCCAAATATTTGCTAGCATCTATTTCAATAACAGTACCCCACTACTTGTTGGGGATAGTACTATCTTGTGGCTTCTCTCTGCTCAAGTTCTCCAATGTCAGTTCTTGCTTTCAGGAGGTACAGCTGGAGGATAGGCTCACACACTCAGAACCAAGAGATACATCCAATTTGAGATGCCTGTGACACATACTAAAGAAACTGTTGAATGTCAGAGCCAGGAGTTTACAGTGAAGCCTGATCCTAGTTAAAAATACCTTGGAGCACTTCAACTTGGAGATGTTATTTGAAGAACAATGAATTATCACTGAAAAGCTTTAATCAAGGGGTGAAGGGATATGTCTTTGTGCTTATAGTGGCTGCTATATGGAGCAAAGAGGGAGGTAAAGAGACCAATCGGAGGCCATTATGAGATTCAGCCTGAGATGTAATAAGGGAGGTGATTTTCTACTGGGGAAATCTTCTACTTTGTATCTAGTAGTCATGATGGAACTATTAAAAGCATTAAACCCTCTCCTGAGCAACTAGTGAGGAGAAGTCTGCCTGGACAGTCAGTACAGTGCAGTGCAGCTGGCCATAGTGATTACTGGGGGATATGCAAATGACCTGCATCAATTAATAAGAATTGATCATAGACCAATTGTTTCAAGATGGAACAATCAGGAACAAAGAAGGCAGGTGTTTAAAGTGGCTCAGTGCAAGCTTAGACCTTCCTCATTTTTTTTGTTTGCTTCATTTCATTTTATTTTGTTTGTTAGCTTTTTACCCTTAACGTCATAGACTTAATGAAAAATAAGACCAACCCACCTGAACCAAAAAGGATAAAAGATTCAAATAACAGAGAGAGGAGCAACATTGTGACCCGCAATATTGTGAGTCCTGAATTCAACTTCACAATTACATGACTCAATGAATTTCCATTTTTGCTGTAGATTTTTGAGTTGAGTTTCCATTACCTATAGCTAAGTGGGGTCTGACATTTGAATAAGTTAGATCATACAGAAGAAAAATCTAGATAGGTCTGAACAGCAAAACCCCATAGTGATGCAAATAGGAAGAACTGGTATTTTCATTAGATTGTCTTGAGCAGCAAATGTAACCAGAACAGGAATATCTTACAGAATTACAAAAAAAAATACCCACTAGCAGAGTACTGATAACATTTTCAACTGAGCAATAGGTACAGGGCAGGGGGCTTAGTTTCGCAAATCATCAAATTAAATGATGTGCTGCTGACTTTCTCTCCCCACCTCCCATGGCACATCATTCCCACATTCAAAAGACAGCACCATGGTTGCTAAGTCTTGCCTTCTGAGACAGCCATGGCAACCCACTTTCTCTTGGCACCCAGCTTCCTGAGATGCTTGGATACAAGGGTTTGGGCAGAGATGAGTCAGACATGGGCAAACTGTAAACATGCATGAGCCCTTTGTGGCTTGACAGCTGGGAAGACAGGATGGAGCTGGGCTCTATCTCTGTCAGCCTCTGAATTCACTGTGGATAAGAGGTTTCTATCTACTCTCCAGACTCCTCTGCTCCTAACAAGAGCCAGACTGACATCATTGACTCCAAAAGAGATTGTTCATGTTTGTGAATCAATAGCAGGCTTTGCACCAAATGGATCGTGTGACCAAACTGTAGAGTTACGAGCAGCACAATGATGAGCTTTACCCATCAGGCACTGCAGAGACAGCCAAATGGTGGCTCTGAGATGAATGCCAGGCAGTCAATCCCAGGGATGGAAGCAGAGCAACCACAGCAAAGGACAAACCGTGGGAACTACAAAAACAGTCAACTTCAAGAGTCTGCAGTTAAAAAAAATTATCCCTCTAACCCAACCCAAGAAAACAAAGGGAAGCTCTTTCTTTTGCAACACAGGAAGAAAATGGTACTTAAAGGTGTCTTAATCTGAGCAGCTAGACACTGAGTTGGCCCATGTTTTAACTAACTAGTATCTATCAACTGTGAACCAGAGGACCCACTGATAAATAGCCTAAGGAAGCTGTTTTGGTGCTTAGGCCCTGGAGCCAGGCTTCTGTCATTCATATTCTGGCCTCCCAGCTTGCTTCTGTGCCTCAGTTTCCTCCTTTGTCAAATGAGATGATTTCCAGACACAAAAGGATCCATATTGTATGATTCCACTTACATGAGAGTCTAAGAATAAGAGACAGAAAGTAGGAGGTACACTTTCTATTTAAAAAAAGCTTTCTTGTGAAACATTATGCTAGTTATACTGGTAGCTGTCTCATACATCTTGTGCTCATCATGCCTCTTGATTGTATCATTTTTTACTTGATTCGACTTAATGTCATGTATTTGTTTATCACAGCCCATAGGGAAAACAGACTAGAACATATAGATATAGATACAGATTATGGATATAGATATAGATAGTTCAGTGGTACAGTGGCTCTACCATTTGCATGTGTGTACATACATGTATAATACATGAGGTTTGCATCATGGAAAAATTGTCCAAAGCCACATTTCTCAATGTATTTCCCCAATGAGAAGCAACTCATGAACTACATCTCTTGGTAGCCTTAAGTTGGGCTGGTCATCAAGTTCCCATTTAAACATCTTTCTCATTTTCTCTTTTTACAAACTGGAAAAGAAGCTTTCAGGAGCTTCTCTAGTACCCAGAATACCAAATACAGTAGATAAGTGTTTGACACATTTCAGGAAAGTAATCTGTTCAACAAAGCTACTGTAAATCTATATCATCATTAGGTATATGAATGAGTTACTTAAAATGTCTACATATACACTTCTATAATCAAATGTCAACCACTGGATTACCCCATTGATAATGCTTTCATATCGAAACTGTTTTTTAAGAGTTATTATTATTACATTATTTTCTGTATTATTCTTTGTTGGCTTTGGGGGAAAGGAAAAGGGAGATAGGATTTTCTCTCTATAGCCCAGACTGGTTTAGAACTCACTAACTAGTCCAAGCTGGCCCAGAATTCAAAATCCTCCTGTATCTACCTCCTGAATGCTAAGATTACAGGTACATACCACCTTATCCAGCTTGGCATTGTAATTTTATATATAGTAATGTTGGTGATAATACAGGATCAATCATTTTGCCAACTTCAATTATTTGAATTGTGGCCTCCAAAAGATACATCCATATATAACCATAGAATGTGATCTTCCTTTAGTTATGAGTCTTTGTAGATGTAAATAAGGTAAAGGACTCCGGATGGGATCATCCTGGATAGGGGTGGACCCTAAATCTAATGATACGTATACTTATAAGAAACAGAAAAGAAGGCACAGAGACATAGAGAAAACCATATGAAGAGGGAGGCAGAGAGCACAGGTATAAAAGACCAAACCTCAAACACACACACACACACACACACACACACACACACACACACACACACACACACACAAGGGTGGCTGGTAGCCATTGGAAGTCAGGAGAGTTGTGGAATGGATTCTCCCCTACAGTCTCCAGAGGAAATGGGAAACTGTCAGCATATGCATTGTAGACTTCAAGACTTCAGAATTTTGAAGAAATGATTTTCTGTCATTTTGAGGCAACTTGCTGGGCAGCTCCAGCAAACTACTAGTAGTTTTTAAGTCACACTGATTATCTATTTAGTTCTCCTGGCACTTGATTGGTTTATTCATTTAGAGTATTGGTGAGGGTTCTTTCTAAAATAGAGCATCGAATTTCCATAGCTAATTAAACAAGCAAGGTCACAAGACATCTGCCTTTCACAGGACTGTAAACTAAGCTATTACTGTGGTCTGAATGTTTGCATCTCCTCCAAAATTCATCCTGAAACTTAATTCCCAATAGTGCAACAGCATGAAGAGGTAGGGCTTTGGGGGGTAATTAGATCATAATGGCTCTGCTGTTATAAATGGGTTGAGTTCTCTGGTAAAAGGCTGGTGGTCTTTCTAGCCCTTTTGTCCTTCCCCCATGTGAGGGTGCCATCAGTGAAGAGCAAGCCTGTACAAACTCATCTGCTGGCCTTAATCTTGACTTCATGGCCTTTCTCACTGTAAGAAGTAACTTGGGTTGTTTATAAATTACCCAAAGACATTGTGTTCTAGCAACTGGGAACAGACTAAGAAATCACTGTTTATATTTTCTTTTAATTCCTAGAAACTCACATAAATCCAGAGATAAAAATGAAGCAACTGGGCTTACTTTCCAACTGAAAGGCACAATAGCAGAGTGACCAGGAATATGAGAAAAATCAGTTGAAATCCTGGTTCAAATTCTGATCCACCCCTAAACTAAAGGGAAGGACCTGACAAATCATTGGTGCTCACTGGGCTTCCCTTTGCTTATTTGTCAAATAGGAATTACGGAACTCACCCAAATTCCGCCAGGCAATTGATTAAAAAAGAGACCATCTCCATGAAGTCTTAGGAATATCTCAGAAAACTCAAGAGGAAGATTTTTATAGGGTTTAGAGATCTGGGTTCAAGTAGCTTCAGGGTAGTTTTCCAAGAAGGGAATGATTAATTAGGCTAAGATCATTTTGTCTACTTGGCCCACACTGGACTAAGCAACTTGAGAGTCTTAAAGAAAGTTTGATGTTCAAGCCACAGCCTGACGAGAGTGAGCAGTTTGCCCAGGTGAACAGACTGTTATCTCAGATAATAGGTCAGCAGGAATTTCCTGAAGCAAACAGAGAAGTTATTTATTGGGTAACAGTCTTGCCTATCCAAAGTAAAGTTTTCATGGAACCGGTCATATTGACACAGGTGGTCCTTGTTCTAAGTCTAAATAGCTATGCCATGCTGATGGTATTTGCTACAGTAATCATGACAGTAATATCCACCTCCCATGGTTGCTGTCAGGAGTGAATGAGCTCATGTAACAAGGACTAAAGAGTTGTGTGTATTTTACTTTTTTTCTTTTGAAAGAAAAGACAAATATAGCTAGAAAATGTTGTTATCTCTATATTTTTTATTTTTATAAATAATCAAAACGCATGATGTCAGCTTTCTTTTAGTTCTTGGTAGAAGCTGCAATTACAAGAAATAAGGAGGAAAAAAAAAGAAATAGATACAAAGGGGGACAAAGAAAACTGAGGGCTCATAGTCTTTGGGATGTTTCTAGCTGGCTGCATATTTTGTTCCCCCAAGAACTGGGGAGCTGAATATCTCTAAGAAGACGCAAAGGCTTGCACATACAGAAGGTTCACAAAAGACAATAAATCATATGGAAATGCACTACTTCATGGAGACTCCTCAGGAGCCTTTTTTTTTTTCATTCATTATGCATGCTCTCAGTTCAGTGAGCAACATTTTCTAACAAAGGAAAGAGCTATTACCTCTTCAGTCTCCAAACATACCAAGCCCAGAGGACTTCCTTGAGTGAGCTGAATGTCCTCCAGAAGAGCTTTCCATTGCTGTGATACAATATCTGACATAAACAATTGGAAGAAGAAAAAATGTATTTTGGCTCACCGTTTCAGAGGCTTCATTCAGTCTGTTACATCATAGAAGGTGTGGCGGAGGGGAACAGTCATGGCAGCCAGAGAGCAGAGAGAGAATGCCTGAGCTATTGGCCTTATGTCTTCCGTCTATTCCATCCAGGCTCCTAGCATACTATTTGCCCTCCCCACCCCTGAATCATTAGTCTCTCTTCCTCAGTTAATCCTCTACAGAACCACCCAGCTTTACTACTCCTGGGCTGTTCTTAACCCACTCAAGTTAACCATCAAGATTAATCAACATAGAAGGTGGCAAGGCTGGACACTTGTCTGATTACAGTAGCACTGCTGATGCAGTGCTCTCAGGGAACCTGGAAATAGCATTCGAAAGACAGGAAGAACTGGCCTACTTCTGCCCTCTAACCACTTCACTCCAGGAAGTCTGAAACTGCCCATCTCTGAAAGAGTGAGAAAAAGTGCATGGACTTCTAACTGTTCTAGTGTCATAAAAATAAATCAAAACAAGTTCTTTGGCAGAAATTTATTTTACTGACAAATAATGATCATATTATTCCTAGGATATAATGTGATGCCTTATTATGGGTACACATTGTAGAATGATTAAAATAAATAACATGGTGTATCTCCACTTAGGAATTTTGGAGGTGCCATGAGAACATTGATAATCCAGTCTTTAGGCAATTTTATTTTTTTCTTTTGTCTTTTAGTAACTTTGAAATGTATGATACCTTATTAACTATGGTTGTCATAGTCAAATAGATCATCCACACTTATCTCTCCTGTCTATCCAAAACTTTGAATCTTTTGTCCAATGCCTCCCTTCCCCCACTCCCTTACCCTCTACTCCCAGACTCTGGTAACCATATTCTCTCTACTACTATAAATTCATGTTTTTTAGGTTGCAAATATAAGTGAGATTGTTCAGTTTTTGTCTTCCTATGCCTGGGTTATTTCCCTTAGCATGATGTCCCCTTAGTTTATCTATGTGGTTTCATATAACAGAATTTTCTCTTTCCTAAGATTGTAAAATATGTGTAGAAAAAAAATTTCATAATCCCAAGATGTTGTTATAAGTTGTTATAAGATGTTGTATAAGTGTATAATGTGTCAGAAACTTCACTAAGTCAAGCTAATAGAAATATTAATTTTAATAAGTCTATACAGTGGCTAAACTGTGTTTGAAAGAAACCCAACAGTGTATAATTTTCAAATCTGCTGTAATCTTGGCCTATGCACTTAGCTAGTAGACTAAGATGATGTATAATTAACATTAAATTTAATATACATAGCTGATCTGATCATTTACCCTAGACTGCTATTTTCATTATTGTTTCATTGTTAAAAGGATTTGCTCCCCAAAAAGTGATTTTCATTTAGCATCTGTTATCAACCTCAATTACAGACATATTCTGGCTTAATAACTGTCAATGGTGGTCTTACTGCTTGAGTTTGTATCCTGGCCTACTACTTTCTGACTATGGATTCTTGGCCAGATTACTTGCCCTTTCTGTTCCTCAGTTTCTGCAATGATAAAAATTAAAATAATGGGGCTGGGAAGGTGGCTCAGTGGTAGAGCACTTGCCTTGCATGCATGAGGCCCTGGGTTTGATTCCTCAGCACCACATAAACAAAAGGAAAAAAAATTAAAATAATGGTCACATTCACCTGGGAGTATAATTAGGACTAAATGAATTAATTATGTAATTAGAGAACACAATAATGCATAGTAAATATTTTGTACTTTTTAATTCTTGTTGTTTTATTTTTTCTGCAATTACCTGTAGGAATATTTTCACAGGACATTCACAGCGAGTGACATTTTCCTATTTGAACAATCATGCGTAGGAGAATTTTGTAATGATTCTAGTTTGAAACATGTCCTAATGACTTTGTGTTCTAAAAAGAGCACAGAGCAAAATGTTAGGTCATCTTGGTTTAAGATATGGAACATCTTCTAACCACTTGTCTGAATCTCTTTCCTCAAGAAAAATGACAAGATGGGGCTGTCTTAATTATTTTAAGACAACATAAGGTCTAAAACCTTGGGTTTAAGAGTTCAAGTTCTAGGCTGGGAAGGTGGCTCAGTGGTAGAGCGCTTGCCTTGCATGCCTGAGGCCCTGAGGCCCTGGGATCGATTCCTCAGCACCACATAAGAAAAAAGCCAAAAGTGGCGCTGTGGCTCAAGTGGTAGAGCGCTAGCCTTGAGCTGAAGAGCTGAGGGACAGCGCACAGGCCCAGAGTTCAGACCCCACAACTGACAAAAAAAAAAAAAGGAGTTCAAGTTCTAATTCTAGCACTTATTGCTAATAAAATTCACACTAGGTCTCATAGTCTTGGAGCCCCAGTTTCTACATCTGGAAAAATGAGAAGCATCATACCAGAAAAGCTTTACCCCAGGTTTGTGCTGAGCCTAAAATTAGATAATGAAGAAAGCCCTATACAAATTATGAAACACAAAATACATGTAAAACTATATTATTAATAATGTCCTTAGTTCAATTTTATACTATAACTTTTTATCCTCCTGTAAAATTTTACAAATATTTGTGCTACTACAGGTAGGATCCTGTGGGTTGGAACCAAACTTATAAAAGTATACTTTGGGCACTCACACTGTCTACTACAAAGGTCTTCCTTTAGTTAAAGGAATAACTATATTATTTTCCATTTGCTTCTGAGTCATTATCTCAGTGGTGCTTCTTCGTGAGTTAAGAAAGGTTTAAAAAAATCTAAGGATTATCTTTCTGTTCGTTTCTTCTTCTGTGTTCAAGTGTCTCTATACTAAAACCTAAGAAATAACTGGCCTTAGTCTTGAGAATTCAAGGTGTGACCCTTGCTAAGCAGGTGCTATCTATGTTGAACCACTCCACTGGTCCCTTTTTGCATGGGTTGTTTTCAGGATAGGGTCTCACTTTATGCTGGACTGCAATCCTTCTACCCATTCTTCCCTTTGTTGCTGGGGTGACAGGGGCACACCACACCACCCCGTCACTGATTGAGATGGAATCTCAGGAGCTGTTTGGCTAGTCTTGAACTATGATCCCCAAGATCTTTGCCTTCCCAATAGCTTGCACCACTGTGCCCATATCCAGTTGTATCTTTCCAAATCATTCTAGTCTGAACCAATCTATACCTTCCTTGCTCATCCTTATAAATAATACTCCATGTTGCCTTGCACTACAGAGATCCTTGTGAACAGATACTCCCTCCTGGAGAATAGGTCCTGAAGAATAGTCTTCAACTCATCTACCAGTTTGCTCAGGACTTTTAGCACTGTATCTGCATCTGACAAAAATTGTACATATGGAATTGAACTGAGACATCCTGAGAATGTCTTTTACTACTGTTCTATACACAATCTGTTTTGTATAACTCTTTTGATTCTCACGCCCAAGAAATACACCTAGCACCACAGCATAGATGCAAGAGACAGTGAGAACCCAATGCCTACCAAAGTCTTCTGCTGGCTTTGCAGTTTTCAAAGGCAAAGTTGTCATTGGAAAGAACAATGGATGGTGGGCAAATCCTTTCAGGCAGCTCTTAAAAGTAATGTGCCCTTGACACCATTCGGAGTTAAATGTAGTCTAAAGACCCATGGCCATTTGCAGCAGGATTTTAATGACTGTCATTATTCCTGCCTTCACTACCACCCAATAAAACCACCCCTCCTTGAGGTGATTATCCTTCTATTGTGCAGCACCTCTGGACTGCAGCGAGCTGCTGAGCATATGGTCTTCGCCAACAGCATTATTCATCAAAGGAGGATAAAAATCACAGCAGCACCCAGCTTGTCAAAGTAGGTAATGGCTTTGGGCAAGTCACAGCTTCAGCTCTGCTTGGGTCTTTCCATGATGCTGGGCTCTCAATTTTCCACAATGCGCTTCATAAAAGTGAAAATGGAACACATGCTGAATGGGCTCTTCAGAACAATGAAAACACCATAATTAGGAAGCAGTAGTTAAAATTATATTACCTTGGAAGAGGAAAGCATAGTAACAAGATAATGTAATTACAAATTCAGCCTATTTTGGAGATAGAAGCAAACAGTGCAGTTAAATCCTGAGACTATATATTTTTTCAGGGACCTAATGAAAAGGAAATAAATGAACTGGATCCGGGTCTATCCACTCCGGCCTCTGCTGTGCCATCAGATGGGCTTGCCACCTCTTTCTTTCCAACCACATCTAGAAAGTAACACAGGCCGCCAGCTGTGAAATGAATTATGAACTGTGCACCTGGAATAGAAGCTACCATTTTTGATGAGAGTTACCAAGATTTGTGCATCACTGTTCAGAAGCTTCCCAGTCTCTCATCAATGTGCCAATTCCACTTAACAAGGGATTTGGTGTGCACAGATTTGTATGTAAATGTCAGCATGGGGAGTATGTAGGATCCTGACCAGTTCTGATAAGAACACTTCACCAATCTAACTCCAGATTTTACCTGCAGCTCAACTCTACTACATGCCCAGTATCTGCAGATAAATGATCTCCCACATATACGTTTCATTTTTAGTCACTACATCCTTAATGCATGCCATTCATTCTGCTTGTAGAAACATTTTGGAGTAGACACCAAATGAATCCACTCACATGGCTGGGCTGATCCCTGGCCTGATATACTGGCTACCCAATTCACTACTGAGAGCGGGGTCAGCTCTTTCACACTAAGGACTTTTCCTTAGTGTCAGAAACTTACCTATCTACATGTCACCAGTATCAAGGCAATATAGTCTGCCTGGGCTTGCCCGCCTGCCTGCCTTACTTTCCTTCTTTCTATCTCCCTCCCTCCCTCCCTCCCTCCCTTCCTTCCTTCCTTCCTTCCTTCCTTTCTTCCTTCCTTCCTTCCTTCCTTCCTTCCTCCCTCCCTCCCTCCCTTCCTCCCTCTCTTCTTTCCTTCCTTCTTTTCTTCACTTTCTCATTATGTTGCCCAAGCTGGCTTCAAATTCCCCAACTTCCTGTTTCAGTCTCTGGAGTGCTGGGATTATAGGCTTGTACTACCACATACAGCTGAGTGTGCATTGCTACAAATGAACAAGGAAAGTCGGTAAGAAGATAACTAGTTCCAAATACAGAATAGTGAGTGAGCCCTGGGTGATCACTCAATCAGTCTAACTACATATTTCTGATTCATGTTAGATGTCACATGTCAGATGAGAAGACACAAACTGCCAGTAATTGGCCACAAATTTATAAAGAGTTATATTAGTTGTATTGATGGCAAACTAGCCCTGTATGTGTAACTGATTTAAGGAGCTATTTGTCATAAGACACATCATTTAATGAAAAAAGAAAAAAAGCAACAATTAAACTGGGATACCTTCTTATTAGAAAAAAGCTTCCTTTTATGATAAATTTATATGACAGAAGTATGTATTTAATGAGCAACACAGAGCCACAGTGTAAGCAGCTCTGTACCAAGTTCCTCATGCCCAGCAACATCACCAAGAACAGCAGCCAAAGGTGAGCATATCAGTTGTAAGATGCATCCTATTTCAAAGCCGTCCAACTATGACATGGATTCATCAGCACTGGTGAAACACGGTGTCAGTAAGGTTGAGAGGACTGTCTCCTACAACCACAGCTTCTGACCCAGCACCAGCTGCAGCCCATGTGACCAATCAGATCCGGTCCTAGAAGACTTTCTTCCATTAACTTCCTTTCACTTCCGCTTCTGGCACTCAGTGATGGTCCTTGCTGAACTAACTGTACAGGTGTGTCTCACATCCTACAGCTCAGTGGCTGGTGGTTAGAGCTCAATTCTTTTCTATTGGTATAGTGTCCCAAATTCCCTGACACTTTTCACTGCTACCTTGTTTCTATTGTTATTGCTTGGTTTATTTACATATTTTGCTTCAATTGTTATTCTCTTGGTTTATTTACACTTTTTAAAGTTTATTTCTTTACCTCAAGAAAACCTTGGTGCAAACGAGTTTACAAGTTAACAGTAGCTCCCCAACATCTCCAGGAGGATTATAGTAATTAAATAATTAAATAATTGATTTTGGGAACATCATTTGATAGATAGATAGATAGATAGATTGATTGATTGATTGATTGATTGACTGATTGATTGATTGGTCCTTTTTCATCAGGCACCGGTAGCTCATTGTGTAATCCTAGCTACTCAGGAGATTGAAATCTGAGGATCAGGGTTTGAAGCCAGCCTGGGCAGGAAAGTCCATGGGACTCTTATCTCCAATTAATCACAGAAAAAGCCAGGAGTGGCACTGCAGTTCAAGTGGTAGAGTGTTAGTCTTGAGTGAAAGAAGCCCAGGGACAGTGCCAGGGCCCAGCGTCCAAGCCACAGGACTGGGGGGGGGGGGGGGGGGGGGGGGGAATGTCCTTTTTCTTTCTTTTTTTGTTTTTTGTTTTAGTAGTACTGGAGTTTGAATTCTACAACTCATGCTTAATAGTCAGGTATTCCACCACTTGAGCCAATCTTTTTTTTTTTTTGGGGGGGGGGGGTCCGGTCGTGGGGCCTGAACTCTAGGCCTGGGTACTGTCCCTCAACTCTTCAGCTCAAGGCTAGCACTCTACCACTTGAGCCACAGCGCCACTTCCAGTTTTTTTCTTTTTGCTTATGTGGTGCTGAGGAATCGAATCCAGGGCCTCATGCATGCAAGGCAAGTGCTCTACCACTGAGCCACCTTCCCAGCCTTGAGCCAATCTTCTAGCCCTCTTTGCTTTAGCTATTTGGGGGATAGGGACTCATGCTTTGCCTGGGCTGAGTTGAACTATACAACTATTTATGCTTCCTATGTAGTCCGTATGACAGGCATATGCCACCATGCTCACGTATCTCCCTAACTTTTTACCCAGGCTGGTCCCAAATGGTAGATGGAATTACAGACGTGAGTCACCACACTACTGCACTGTTTTTAATGTGGTATCACATGCATAACTTAAGGCTTACAGCAGAATATTGTAAAATTTTGTGTTACTGCTGCCATATGCTTTACTTCTTCATGGGTTATACCACTAACTTCATCATAATCATTTTTCCTGAGAAAGCTTTTAGAGGTCTGCAATGATTTGGGGTAGAAAAGAAGAATACTGCAGGCTAACAGTTCACAGGCCATCCTGCCTCTACTTCTAAGAAGCCACATAAACACGCTGTCTCGACACATGGTCTCCCTGATATGTGGATGTTAAATTCAAAA
Source organism: Dipodomys spectabilis (assembly GCF_019054845.1). Taxonomy (NCBI): domain Eukaryota; kingdom Metazoa; phylum Chordata; class Mammalia; order Rodentia; family Heteromyidae; genus Dipodomys; species Dipodomys spectabilis. The sequence continues at coordinate 6,463,765 of NW_024870840.1, forward strand.
CGCAACGAGCTATGGCAAAGTAAACAGGATTTAAGAGACAAAAGGCCTCTTCTTAATTTGTCATGCTATTTCTAGATGACTCTATGTTCTTGACCCCACATATACATGTATAAACATGTGCACGTACGAGGGAAGCTAGGAGACTGCACAGAAACAGAAGGAAACAGGTGATAAAAATACAGCAGAGGGCTGGGAAGGTGGCTCAGTGGTAGAGCGCTTGCCTTGCATGCATGAGGCCCTGGGTTTGATTCCTCAGCACCACATAAACAAAAAGAAAAAATGCCAGAAGTGGCGCTGTGGCTCAAGGGTAGAGCGCTAGCCTTGAGCTGAAGAGCTGAGGGACAGCGCCCAGGCCCAGAGTTCAGGCCCCATGACCGGACCCAAAAAAAAAAAAGAATCTCATGGACTTTCTTGCCCCAGCTGGCTTTGAACTGCCATCCTCAAATCTCAGCCTCCTGAGTAGCTAGGATTACAGGCATGAGCCATGGGCGCCCCGCTTAAAGAAATTTTTTTTTAAATATGCCACCTCTATTAACTACCTCTTTTATTCTTTTTTTTTTTTTCTGACACAGCTATAAGCAAGATCAAAGAGAACACTTTCTCCCTGGGGCTTCAGCTACTGACTGAAAGAAAGGCTTTTAACTCTTTCTTGGATCTCACAAATGTTATGTAATTATCTCATGAACCCTTGGCTACAGTGGGCTAGAATACCTGCATCCCTTCACACACACACGCACACGCACACACACACACACACACACACACACACACACACACACACACACTCCTCTTAGTTCTTTTTCTCCTTATTTTGTTTCACCTTTGAAGAGGCTTTTAATATTTATATTAACCTGCTTTTACCTGCATTAAAAAATGTTCAGGGACATGTGGACACTCTGTGATTTGTCCTGGTTTTAAATATCCCAAGGGTGGACCTGACCCACCTAGAAACTGCCAACCTGAGGCTATCTCACTTTCTTCTGACCAGGAATAGTTTTGAAGTGTCTTCTTCCTATTTGATAATTATATCCAATGCTATCCTAGGGGCTAGGAGGGAAACATAAACATCTTGGTTGGTAGCGTTTGTCGATTCCAGTGGTATAAATACTCACACAATGGCCAGTTTCAAACATCGATACGCAGGAGGGAACAGATGCACATGGGCACTGTGATGGGTGCTATTTCTACCATTCTGACACAGTAGACAGAAGAAACACTAGTAACAGAATTAGGAAAGCATGAGTTTTGCCTGTGTACTACCTGTGTTATGATTACAATTTATTTAATTGTAAGTTTACATGATCTAACCTTTAACAATGGCTATGTTTAATAACTGCTTAATAATAACTGCTTAAAATGCTTACAAAACTGCAAATGTTAGCATTTGCTCTTTTCAGCCACCAAATTGATTATATGATACCTTGTATTACTTTTAAATCTTTTATGTCCCTACCTAAATCTTGTACACCAGATTGTACAGTTGTTTGTTTTCTATTTTTTTATATTTGCTATGCTGCTAAATATATGTAGATAACTAATTTCTAACACTAATAACTATATTGGCTCATTATACATGTTTAAGAGAAGCTACCAAAATTCACCAATACCAAAATTTAGACTGAGTGCTAAATCTGATTCTTCTTAAAATAATATCTTTGACTCCCAGAAAGTTCATACATTAAAAAATACATTACCAAAAAGGATATATCCCCATCAGAGCAACCAAATCATTTTTGCTGCAAACTAAAAAGTTCTGCGCAACAAAGGACATAATCAACAAAGAGACAACCCATAGAATGGAAGAAAATATTTATGAACTGTTCATCTGAGAAGAAATGATACTCCAGAATATATGAGTGACTCAACTCAACAGAAGAGAGAAAAAAAAAAGGAAAGAAAGCAAGGGAAAAATGGGAAAGAAGGGAAAGAGGGAAGATGGGAGGGAAGGATAGAAAGGAGGGAGGGAGGGGTGGAGGGAAGGAAGGAGGACCACTAATTTGATTTTTTAAATGGGTAGATGACATGAAAAGACATTTCAAAGATATACTAACAGCCAAGAACTATGAAAAACTGCTCAGCATCACTACTCACAAAGAAAATGCAAATCAAAGGCATACTAAGATATAATCTCACCCCAGTTGGAAAAGCTATTGTCAAAAACACAAAAAGTAACCCAAAAGGCCAGGCACCAGTGGCTCACGCCTGTAATCCTAGCTACTCAGGAGACTGAGACCTGAGGATCATGGTTCAATGCCAGCCTGGGCAGGAAAGCCCATAAGACTCTTTTTTTTTTTTTTTTTTTTTTGTGGTCGGTCGTGGGGCTTGAACTCTGGGCTGGGCGCTGTCCCTCAGCTCTTCAGCTCAAGGTGAGCATTCTACCACTTGAGCTACAACGCCACTTCCAGTTTCCTGGTGGTTTGTTGGAGATAGGAGTCTCACGGTCTCTCCTGCCCGGGCTGGCTTTGAACCAGGATCCTCAGATATCAGCCTCCTGAGTAGCTAGGATTACAGGCGTGAGCCACCAGCGCCCGGCTGAGACTCTTATCTCTAATTAACCACAAGAAGGAAAAAAAAAAGCGCACTGTGGCTCAAGCAGTAGAGCATTCACCTTGAGCTGAAGAGCTGAGAGACAGACAGTTCCCAAGCCCAGAGTTCGAGCCCCACGATCAAAAAAAAAAAAAGTAACCCCCCTAGAATGATGAGGATACAAAGAAAGAGGAATTTTTGTACATTGTTGATGGGAATGCAAATAAGACACCCATTATGGAAAACGGTATGGAGCTCCCGAGAACACTGGGAATAGAACTGCCATACAATCCAGAAATCTCGTATGTTGAAGAAACATCCATATACATATGTTGTTTTGTGGCACTATTCACAATAGCTGAGACAATACATCAACCTAAGGGTCCATTGATAGGAACAGATTTTAAAATGTGATATATATATATATATATATATATGCACAATGGAATAATTATTCAGCTATAAAAAGAATATGTCATTTGCAGTAACTTGGGTGGGACTAGGTGACATTGTGTTAAATGAAGTAGTAAGTCAGGCACTAAAAGAGAACTGCTGACTGTTCTCACTTCTGTGGGGAGTTCTGAAAAGTTGATCTCACAGAGGTAAAGAATAGATTACTGGAGCTGCGAAGGTGGCTCAGTGGTAGAGTGCTTGCCTTGCATGCATGAGGCCCTGGGTTTGATTCCTCAGTCCCACATAAACAGAAAAAGCCAGAAGTGGCACTGTGACTCAAGTGGTAGAGCATTAGCCTTGAGCCAAAGAGCTGAGGGACAGCACCCAGGCCCAGAGTTCAAGCCCCAAGACCAGTTAAAAAAAAAAAAAAAATCAATTACTGCTTACAAGAGCTGGGAAGGTATAGGACATGAGGAGGAGGTGATAAATACCAGATGGTTAATAGAAATAGGTAGGAGGAATAACGTTCCATGTTCTATAGTACTGTAAGATAACAAGAATTGCTAACCATTCACCTAATACTTCAAAATAACTACTTATGATTTTGATGTTCCCAACACAAAGAAATGATAAATATCTAAAATGGCAGATATGCCAATCAACATAATCTGACCATTACACATTATATACACATATCAAATTGCCACCTATAATTATGTCTACTTATGTGCCAGTTAAAAATACAGGTTTTTTTGCTGTTTTTTTTTAGAGATCCAATTATTCACCATCACTTTCTAATAAATAGTTTAGAAAACAATCATTTAGGTGTCCCTTGACCTTTAGCCTCTTCCACTAGGGGATGCTATTAGAGGACAGAGGTCAAGTAAAAAGAAGCCATTTTCCCTGTCAGTGGTAACAGACTATAGCAAATCATTCCAAGAAAGAAGTCTTTGCCTAACATCTATCTGCTGTTCCAAATAGGTGACGACTTTTCACATAAACAAAAGCATCCTTTAACCTCCCTGCTCTTGCCCACTTTGTGATCCCAAGCACTGTCCATTCATTTCCATCACTTTCCTATTAGCTATCCTCCTCCTTCCACTAGTTTGTGGATTGCATAAGGACAAGGTGAATCTTCATGTCCCCATATCACCTTGGTGTCTAGTACAGAATACAGTTCTAAATCCACAAGAATAAGAGTCACCAGACTCCTATTCAGAATGACACAAATAAAAAACCATGCCCCCTTATTAAGTTGTAGCAAGTTTTATACAAGTTCTTAGGCCAGTGGTTGGGCCCTTCTCTTTAATTCTCATCAGGAAATAATTCCCAAAAGGAGTTAATTAAACTTCTTAACTCCACATCCAAAAGGTCTGATACAAAAAGAAACTTCTGGAGATCACTTAACCTGACATAGGTGGCTTCTCACAGGACAACTTGGAGATATCCTTCCACTCAGAGTACATTCCAGTTGTTGTCCTTGCCAGTATGAAATTCTTAGAGAACCCCTACTCCCACCTTGTTGGTTTTAAGTTCCTTCAATAGGAACTTAAACATTCTGAAAATGAGCACAGTTCTGGGAGAATTTTGATCTTTAATTATAATCTTGGCCTGGTGGTATTCACTTAATCCTGCACTGTGAGGCTAAAAGCAATTGATGGATTTGAGACTAAATCTTTAAGGGCTACTGCCAATATATCAAGATTTAATTTCTCTTACCATCTTAGAGAAGTCACTGAAAGCAAAGAGGAAATGTCGGTCTGTCTTCTCTATCTGAGTATAACCAGGATTTTATTATAGTGAATATTATAAGAACATTAGAGCTTGTGAGACTCAAGTACTGGATTCACCTCAAACCTTCATTTGGATGTTTGCATCCAAATGAAATCTATTATGGGATGCCCTGGAAATGTCACTTTGGAACTCTTTCCTCTAATGAACAGATGAGAAGAGGTGCGTAGTCACAGAAGGACCATTTTTCTCGCCTACTGCCTTCCCATAAGGACACAAATGTGCTCAGAATATGATGTGGAAATAAAGGGACTATTTTGAAACAGAGACAAAAACATTTTGACTCATGCAAGGAATGCCAGTGATGTTTGAGAATTTCTTTTAGAGACTGCTTTAAAGAATTGGCCTTACTTTTCACTTAGGAAAAAAGAAATCTCAGTAGTTAGTTATGAGTTTCTGTTCTACCAAACTTTCACCTTTTTGGATTTTCTGGCAGTACTAGAAGTTTGAACTCAGAGACTTTCACTTGCCAGGCAGAGGTTCTACCAGTTGATCAACGCCCTGATTAGGACTACATTTTTGCCTGAGCTGGCCTAGACTACAATCTCCTGTTTATACTTCCTGAGTAGCTAGGATGATAGGTTTGCCATCATATTTAGCTATATACTCAGATGTGGTCTTGAAAAGTTTTGCCTGGATTAGCCTTGAGTGATTCTTCCAGTCTCAGCCTCCAAAGTAGCTACAATTATCAACATCCACTTCCACAGCCAGACAACCAAATTTTATTCTAATTGTTGGCTTTGCGATCCTCCCTTTGCCTCCCCTGGCCACTCCCATTGCACTTTCTGGGTACATATTGTCCCATCAAGACATCTCATCCCTTCCCTACAATCACTTTCACGCTCTGCTCATGCATTTATTCACTCAACACATGTGAACTGTGGGTCGACCACTGGCCACATGTGGTGGATTTAGACACAGAAAGAAATCTACTCTCTCAAGGAACTTTCAGTGCCGTGAGGAAGCTGTTTAGAAGCCATCTGGCAACAATACAACCTATATTAAATTTAAAGGTTATATTCAATTTCTCTAGAGCTGTATCATTCCTCCGTGCTGGAAGGTTCTGCTTAGCTGACACATTTTTATTACTGACTTGCTAGATGTTCTCAGATGTCCAACAGGGCATCTGAAAACTAAGGGAAGATGGATAGAAGTCTGGAAAGTCCAGCAAAGAACAGGCATACATTCACAGGAAAAAAAAAAAAAGAGGTGTGCTCTCCTCTCCTCTATTGTGTTAAGATATCTTATTCAACTCATTACAGGATTACCTGGAACAATGTACATTCCCTCCTTTGAGACACTCCCAGGCCAAACTAACCAGGCTTAGCATCAGCCTTCCAGACCTTCATGTGGCTCCCACAAACCATCTAGTTACAGCCATCCAGTGGCTCAATAAGAAACCAATTTCCTCCTGCAGTAAATGATTCCTGAAACCAAGAACGTTTACTCCCTTTGTGCTGGCTGCGAAGATGTCAAGTCATACAGAAGCCTACCGCTGAAATACTGAGCATAAAAGAGCATCCTGCATTTCATTTCTCCCTCAAGCCTACACTTAAAGTCAGCATCTGTGTAATGCTAATGATTATTAAATCAAAAGGCATTCCTTTGATGGAGTCATTTCAGGATCAAGCAGTAAATTGCCTCTTGCCATATTGCTTTGGGCACAAAGTGATTCAACTATAATATCTGTGCCTCTGCTGCCGGGCTCTGCCATGGTGCTGGGCATCAGGAGTCCTGTTGGGATTGATGGGAATCTGGTTCCACTTTTCTTTCCTAGCAGAAAACAACTTTGGCCCAGAGGGGTTTACATCCTTCCTGCCCTGTCCAATCACTGTGTATAGAGAACCACACTGGTCCTCAATACAGTTAGGAGCTGGGAGTTGTAGATCTCACTCAGGTTCGAGGCAAAGATCATCATTTAGCAATTATTCTCTAGGTTTAAAGAGAATGAGAATCTGTAGGGACTAGAAAAGCAGGAAGAAAGACAGAAAACTCAGCACTAAGCCCTTGAGACAGGACAATTTGGAACATGTTAAATTTAAATTTAATAGCTGTGGCCTACAGCTATTCACACAATTTCCCCAGCTAGGCGCAACAGCTACCAGGCATTGTCTCACATGATAAGCCACTTAGAACTTGAATGTAGAGAACCTCTTTTTAATCTCACCACAGCCCTGTGGAAGGACACTATTATTGTACCCATTTTACAGAGCCCTAGTGGATTTAACTAGGTTGACTAAGGTCAACTAGCTAGTTAGTCTAACTGTGACCTTAAATTCAAACTCAAGTCTGCTTGAGTTAAGCACTCAATTTCTTTAGCCACATTGCTAAATGGTTGAGGGTTAATGCCTGTTTCTTAGTTAAAGAAACTGATTTTGAATACTAGTAAGAGTGTTAGTGCCTGGCACCAGTGTCTCACACTTGTAATCCTAGCTATTCAGGAGGCTGAGATCTAAGGATCACAGTTCAATGCCACCCTGGGCAGGAAAGTGCCTGAGACTCTTATCTCCAATTAATCCCCCAGAAAACCAGAAGTGGAGCTGTAGCTCAAAGTAGTAGAGTACTAGTCTTGAGCAAAAGAGCTCAGGGACAGCACCCAAGTCCTAGTTCAAGCCCCATATGACCAACAACAACAACAAAAAAGAGTATTTGTGTTGGGCATCTGTAGATCATACCTGAAATCCTAGCTACTCAGGAGGCTGAGATCTGAGCATTGCTGTCCAAAGCCAGCCCAGGCAAGAACGTCTGTAAGACTTTATCTCCAATAAACTATTCAGAAAAAGCCCAAGTGGCTAAAGTGGTCGAGTGATAGCCTGGAGGAAACAGCACAGGGACAGTGCTGAGACCCAGAGTTCAAGCCCCAGGGCAGGCAAATAATAATAGCAACAATAATAATAATAAATAAAAATAAAAAGAGTATTTGCTTTAGTTCCCTGTTTCTAAATTTGGCTAATAATGGTTAGCATATGATCCTCCTTACAATGGATCATTGTGAACAAATTTTTCTGTTGGCTTTATAAAACCTGAAGCTAAGGAACCATTTCAAGTGTAGTTATATACAAACACTTGATCTGCCTACCAGAAAGGTAAAATGGCTAACACTCAGTATCTAGACAGTACAGATGCATACAGAAGCCAAGGACCTCCACAAAAGTTCTAGTTACCCTGCTATGTGAAATACTAGCTCTAACACTACATCCTACCAGGCAAAAATCAGAAGAGAAGCTCTCATTCATATATTTCACTCAGCATGAAGAAATTATTAAAATCCTAATTGTTCTGGAACTCTGGGAGTCTATGGCAAAAAAAAAAAAAAGTCCTGTCCAGAATTTACTAAAACTGTAGGTATTGTACCAATGAACTCCTTGGGAACTTTCTAGCCTAGCTCTGTTAGGAACTTGCATCCAGTGGTAGACAGGCAGTCTCACTCAGCACGCAACCTCCCTCCCTGTGGTTTCTGGGCCATTAACTTTAACTGGTGCTTTTAATATTCAGTTTGTACTTTCAAACTTTTAAAGCCTTTATCAGATGTTGTTTAAAACCAAATGCATACCATTAAAATGCACATGTTTCCAACAGGATCAGATTTCTTTTAAATCTACTCTCAGGACCTTGAAAGGACAAACAGTGTATTTAATGATAGGAACTACCATGGCGCCAGTAATGAATGGTTTTGTTTTGCTGATAATACCCAAAACTAAAGCAATGGTTTTTGTGAGCCTTGGTTATTTTTGTTTGTTTTTGTTTATGGTGGAGGATTTTTTTTCTTTCTTTTCCTTTTTTTCCCCTTTGAAATAGGGTCCATATATCTCAGGATTTATATACCTCTGACTTTTAATTCTTCTGCCTCAGCTTCCTATGGGCTAGGATTTACAGGTATGCACCACCACTCTAGCCAAACCTTGTCTTATTTTAGAAATTTATGGTAAAGCACTTCCACATATATTATCCTATTTAGTGGGGTGAGTTTTATTATTCCCATTTTAAAATAAGAAAGCTATGATTGAGGGCATTTAAATGACAGATCCAGGCTTACATAACCAGTAAGTGACAGAGTCAGAGCCAGAATTCCTGCCCTTTGGTTTCTTGCCCAGTTCCACTCAGCTCTTTATACCACACAATATAACTTTTATTTGTATGTGATCTCTGCAAATAAAGGTTGCAAGTCCTATTGGTCTTTGGTTCACTGGCACCTGACTTGGGACAAATAAGAATTTAACGGTGGACCACAAATAAAGACTCTTTGTTCTAACTTCAGATTTTCAGTCATTATGATAAGGTTATAGTGTTAGGTAATTTGCATATGCATGAGGTAGTGGGCTTTCATTTATTTCATGGTCACTCAGAGGCTTCCTAAACACAACCAGTGACCTTACTAACCTATCTCAAAAGGGACCCAGCATGTGCAGGGATATTGGTCCACTGTACTACCTTAATCCATCTTCCACGCAAGGACCAGAATCATCATATCCATAACTGATTGCTCAGAAATGTGCTCACTTAGTCTTTCTAGCAGGAGTCTTTGCAAGGTCTAATATAGTGATGGCCGTGATCTGTTTCCAGTGATTCTTCCCTATCCTCCACTCTGACTAATTAGAACTGAGCTAGTGCTTGACCCAGCATTTGGCCTAATTCATTCTGTCAATGAATATTCAAAACACTTTCAGGCCGTATGCACAAACAGAAGTGATGGTAATTTATAAACCACTCCACTATTCCTTATTAGGAATAATAAAAAAAAAAAAACCCATAGCTGGGCACTGGTGGCTCACGCCTGTTATCCTAGCTATGTAGAGGCTGTGATCTGAGAATCACGGTTCAAAGCCTGCCTGAGCAAGAAAGGTCGTGAGACTCTGATCTTCAACCAACCATCAGAAAACTGGAAGTGGCACTGTGACTCAAAGTGGTAGAGTGCTAGCCTTGTGTGAAAAGCTCAAGGATGGCAACTTGGCCCTAAATTTAAGACCCATGACTGACAGAAAAAAAAAAAAAAAAAAAAAAAGAAAACAAGAAAAGAACAGGGAGATTTGGATGCAGAAACACTGTTGGTAGAATACCAAGTCAGGGAAGGTAGATGCCTCCCACTTGAGTTCCACAAAGAAGGATTTTAGTTAAGTTTGTACCATGTACATAAAGTTGGTAAGACAGTCTTGATTTTCTCTTTTTGTTTTTTTGAAGGATAAAACAAGAAGGAATTATACCAGAACATAATGCTTTCAAATTTTAAGTAGTAAAGCCCCATAGTTTTCAAAGTAATTACATTCAAAGGCAAGAGATATCCCGCAGGCCATCATTTTAATATCTTAATTCCCAATCATAAAACTCCTGTTTAAAAAGCCGTGCTTTAATGCATATCTTCAGTAGCTGGTACTGAAGGACATGGCATGCATGTTGTCATACAGCAGACTTTTCCTGTACAGGTCACATGCCCTGGGGTTACAAGGAAAAGAAGAATACATTCACCCACAAAGCACAACTTAGGAGAGCCCACTTGTCTCAGTGATTCCTCATGGGAGCCAGAGACAGGCAGCGAGTATTAGGTCACACTGTGTTTCTATACAGAGAGTGCAAACTTCTCTCACTGATTGTTTTAAGGCCCATTAACAAGAAATCTGTGTTTTTCAGGTAGCATAGCCAAACCCTAAAAAAAAAAAATTATTCTATTTTTTTCTACCTTTTGAATCATTTAGCTTATCTAAGTATTATGTCTTATTTGTATATAATAGTTGTATAAAATAATGAGCTTAAGCTGAGCACCAGTGGCTCATGCCTGTAATCCTAGCTACTCAGGAGGCTGAGATCTGAGGATCATGGCTCAAAGCCAGCCCTGGCAGGAAAGTCCGTGAGTCTCTTATCTCCAATAAACCACTAGAAATCTGGAAGTGGCTCTGGGGCTCAAGTGGTAGAGCGCCTGCCTTGAGCTGAAGAGCTGAGGGACAGCGCCCAGGCCCAGAGTTCAAGCCCCTTGATGGACAAAAAATAAATAAAATAATAATGAGCTTCATTGGAACTTTTTTGGGTTTTGTTGTTGCTGTTGTTTGTTTGTTTTGTTTTCAAACAAGTTCTTGCAGTAGCCCACCATGGCCTAAAATGCTTTATGTAGCGCAGGTTGGCCTCAAACAAAATCCTCCTGTCTCAACTTCCCAGGTGCTGAATCAAAGGAGGACCCACCACATCTGACTCACTGTGATAGTTTCATACACGCAATGTTTTTAAAAACTTCTTTTTAATGCTACGCACAGAGTATGTCTGTTGTATTCAGCATGTGCTTAAGATATGAAACAGTGGGGGCAGAAAACCCAGCACAGTTCCCATCTCTGTTGTATGCTGCAGGAAATGTCTAAATCTCTTAAGGAATTCCTTTCATTCCTTCTATATGCAGGAAATTGGGCTCCAGAGAGGGAAAGGGGCTTGACCAAGGCCATACCTCCTGGGTACCACCGAGCTGGCATTTGATCTCAGAATACTCAGGCTTTAAAGTCTGGCTCCTAGCCTCTTCAAAGCTCTCCTGCAACATGAGATCATGCCTGAATCACCTGCACACTGCAAATCATGTGGTAAAAACCATTCTGCTTGAAGCCATCACTTGTGCAGAGTACCATCCGGGTGTAACTGCACCTCTGGCCCACACCAATTTCAGTGTATTATATATACAGACGGATTTTAATTAATTTGGTATTGTGAGCTTCTGAGCTTCCCCTTCCCCGTTAGAGGTCTGAGCCAGGAAGTGAAGTAACTTCCCCCCACTAAGGGGGAGGGCAGACAGTGGGTCAAAACAAGGAAGTAACTAGCAGTAGGAGGGCCAAGTTAAAGATCAGAAAGATGTGACATAAAGCCAAAAGGTAGTGTTTGCCTGCTGTTGTTGTTGATGATGAAACCCAGGCCCTTGTCATGCTACAGCATTTGCCCTAGCTCTGTTGAAATAGGCAGAGAGAAGTAGATCCAGAATAGAGACTTGTTTTATGTCTCTCTTGCAGGATGATCTGGGGTCTGACCCACAGTTTCAGGGTTTTGCTTTTTGTTTTCTATCTTTCGGTTGTGGGGCTTGAACTCTAGGCTCTGAGTGCTGTCCCTCAGCTTTTCAGTTTAAGGCAAGCACTCTACCACTTGAGCTATAGCGTCACTTACAGTTTTCTGGTTATTGGAGATTAAGAGTCATGGACTTCCTTGTCCAGGCTGGCTTTAAACCATGATCCTCAGATCTCAGCCTCCTGAGTAACTAGGATTACAGGCATGAGCACCCAGCTTCAGTTTGTTGTTGTTGTTGTTGTTTACCTTCATCTTGCAAATGCCAATGCCAATGCCTGCCCGGCACCTACCATTCTAAATTGTTTTTAACAACAGAGCTGCCAGCTGGGTGCTGGTGAGTCACACCTGTAACCCTAGCTACTCAGGAGGCTGAGATCTGAGGATCCTGGTTTGAAGCCAACCTTGGCAGCAAAGTCCCTAAGACTCTTATCTCCAATAAACCACTCAAAAACCAGAAGTGACTCGGTAGCTCAACATGGTAGAACACTAGCCATGAGCAAAAAGAGCTCAGGGACAGTGACCAAGTCCTGACCAAGTCCTGAGTTCAAGCCCCATGACTGACAAGAAACAACAACACAAAACACCACCACCAACAACAAAAACAGAAATGTTTCACACCTTTGTTCAGGCTCTAGCACAGAGGGGACCTCTCTTTAGGCACACACAGAACCAGGACTAAACGTAAGACCCTGGGATCCATCCAGCCCCAGGACCTTTATCTGACCATGGAAAGGCAATGTGTACATCCACACCCCGAACCCTACCTACCCCTGTGCAGCCAGCTGTGCAAGAGGAGTCCTAGGCGGTCATGGCCCCATGCACTGTCCCACCCACATTCTTTGCTAGTTCAGACTTTGATATGCTGCTGCTGCCTAGGATTAAAACCTAAGAACTTGAAAGACTCCAGAAAGACATAGGGTGTTTTGTTGTTTGTTTTTGCTTTTTGTGTGTGTGTGTCTCCACATCAAGTAAACAGCCGAAGCCATTGGCTTCTAGCAGGTGACAACAGACACTCATGGAGCAGCAATTGAGGAGCTGTGTTTACGTGACACTTAATACCCATGAAGGCATTAGGTATGTGGGGATGCCCAGGCCCAGGTAACCCAACCCCATGGACTAAGACCGGTGGGAAACATGAGACAATTTCCATCTTTGCTGGGCTGTCACCACTTCACTGTGAGAGAGGACCAGCAGTTCCAGACAATGACCCCCAACCTCTGGAATAGAAAAGAATGTTGTATTATATGTTATCCAGCTAGTAATAGAGACAGGAGGTCTTAGCAAATACATTTAATGTTGGAAGGAAAGACAAAGCATATTGTACAAGACTATTTTCATACTCATCAAACAAGACAATTAAATGACCAGAATTGAGGGATATCAAGAAAAGAAGGAGCAGCCTGCTAAACTCTGAAACTTCTTCATTCTAATACCTATTGGAGAGTAGCTCACATGCCTATACTGCTTGAGGCTCATAATAAATATCTGATTAGCCTTCATGATAGCCATGCTCTGGCCTGAACTAGCTACATGACCTTGACAATCATTAACATCCCTGGGCTTTTCCTCTTCTAATGCCAAGGCCAAAGTTATCAATATGTATATAGAAATCCTCAAGGATGACATCAAGGAAAAGACTAGATGGGAGCTGTGTTGGGGGGCTAGGGAGGGGAAGAGAACTTTTGAAATACAAAGGGAAGGCAGGGATGTAACATAAATAAGTAGGAGGCAATCTCAGGAGAAAAAGAAAAGCAAATTCAATGAGTAGTTTCAAAGTATGAGCTCAGAACAAGGGTTTCTCTTCTTGGTAATATTACCGTTTTGTGCAGGCTTAAGAAGCTAGACTATCTCCTGTCTGCTTCCAAAAAACAGACAGGATAACAGGAAACAGTTTTAGATTCCACAATGATTATAGCTACTTAAGCTTGACTTACCAGATACTGTCTCAAACAGATGGTATGCACCATTTGATTAAGGGCTTAGCCTGCAAGCCAACAGGGAACATTTCTTACCCCTCTGAATATGAAAAACATGCAGAAAAGAAGAGAACTAAGCTGACAGACTTGCCCATACCTCATGGATATGGCTTTGCCCAGTGTTATGAATTTCTTAAAGCAAATCTATGCTTATTTATTATGCAACTCAAACATAAGCTACATAATGTCAACACCAGGGAATTGAAGGATATTGGAGATCATCTAGTTTAAGCCTCTTATTTTCTAGATAAGGACACTGAAACATGGGGAAGATAAGCCCATGTGCCCAGTCTTATTGTTAGTTCTCCTAATGCCTGCTCTGGCATTCACACTGGCCTTTTTAATGTTTAATACAGAAGAAACATACAAATATGTTAGTACAATTATTACTAAATTAGCACCAATCTATGATGAGCAATTATCAGAACTTGAAGCTGATGGGTAATGCCACTTGAGTTCAGTTAATGAACCAAAAGCTGAGTTCTTCAAAATACTTAACATTAATCAGCATTTGGCTTCAGTTTGTGACAAGTGTTTTCAAAACATCGCAGACAATTAAAATATTCTTAGCTTTGCCTAGTGTAAATACACAATGAAAGAAAGTCAGAATCTCATAAATGACGGTCTCCAGAATGGAAATAATGAGTTCCACACAGAAAGGGTACAATGTGTTCATCTCTCTAGCAGGCCAAATGTAATTTTGGAACTAATGAGGTCATTGGGAGATTACAAAGACTAAGACTTCTTCTTGGGGAAGATAAAAAGTCCTATTTTTACAATGGCAAAGAAAAGCTCTAGCAAGCAGGATCAACACTATGATGCAGAAATGGAGGAGTCACCCCAGGAGGTATACTCATCTCGGTGGTGTGGGAAATATCACCGAGGAGGGATTCCCTTAATAGGTACTGAGATACTAATCTGTGTATAAAAGCAGCACATTGAGAAGAGATGGGATCTTATCACATATTGCCTGGAGCAGAAAAAGTAGCTCGGGGAAAGAAAACCAGCAACTTAGGGCTGAGGATGAAGGCTTTAGCTCTTGGCTGCAAAGTTTCAAGGACATTCTCATGGAATTCTCCAGATTTCCTGAAGCAGGTAGATTGGGGACATACACAAAGCCTACACTGAGCATAAACACAGTATCACAAAATCAAACAATGTCACAAGACCCACTTAAATTCAAGGAAGGGACAAAGGAATCCACCTCATAATAGAAAACACATGAATACAAGTCCATCATCCAGCCTATCTTCTATATAAGTGATACTAAAAGAGCTCAGGAAAAACTTAGGAGGGTCTGGGAATATAGCTCAGTGGTAGAGTGCATGCCTAGCATGCATGAAGCTCCAGGTTCAATTCCTCAGCATCACATAAAAACTAAAAGCTGGAAGTGGCACTGTGGCTCAAGTGATAAGAGTGCTAGCCTTGAGCAAAAGAAACTCAGGGACAATGCCCAGGCCCTGAGTTCAAGCCCCATGGCTGGCAAAAAATAAATTATTATTATTATTAATAATAATAATCTTAGGAGGCAATCATTATTGCCAATCTCCATTCCTCAGATGAAGAAACTGCAACCTAGAAATGTTAAAAACTTGCCTAAGATCTACAACTATTGATGATAGAAGCAAGACTGAAGCCTCCAATCCCTGATCACCAGTCCACTGTATGATTCTCTCCAGCCTGGCTGGAAGCTTTCATTTGAGAGAAATTATGAAATATAACTTCCCCCCCCAAAGGAACCTTATAGCTTCTTGGGGATATGTACCAAAAATCCACAAAGAATCAATAATATAGGACACTAACCTACACTTGATAATTGCACTTAAAATATTACTGGGGATACGTTTCTACAAATAACAACACAAATCTACAAGGAATAACAATACAGTCACTAATTTCTAAATAAGAATAAGTAACAATACATATCATCTTTTCTACATAAGAAGTAAGGATAAAGAGAGCCAACACAGAAGTTACAATAAATAGGGTGAAACTGAACTGAGCTTTGAATGATATGGACATTGAACAGCCATAACGACATCCTCTTTACCTCCATGTACAAAGAACAGATAGAGAAAATTAAATTTCTTTAGGAAGGCATGTAGGATTTCTAGCATATGACTATAGAAGCTAGCAGTTTATTCAGCTGCAAGCAACAGAAAGCCAGACTTCTAGTGACTTTGCTCAAATCAAGAATTTGTCAAGCACAACAACATCAAAAAAATGTAGGGCTTCACATTAGTACAACAATATTATTGAGGAATCCCAGATTCTTTCTGTCTTACTTTCCTGCCATGCTACAAACATATCCCCATTCTTGCAGTCTCATGGCTGCTAGCCTCAAAAGCATTGTTGTACATTTCTAAGTAGGAAGAAGAGGAAGGATGTGGATAAGATTGTATATTCTTGACTTCTACTGTGACATATCTTCTTTACTCTCTGGCCAGAACCCAGTCACCTATAGCTGCAAGGGAATCTGGAAACATTCATGTTTCTATTTTCTATGAGGAAACAAGGAAGGAGGCTGAGAATGACTTCTAGATGACCAATCCACAGTACTGACCTCAGCTAGCCCAGCACCATTACCCAGTACTTCCCTCAATTGCTTCCACTCACTACCAAACGGAAGCTGTCATTTCATGAGCACATTAATCAATTGATCTCTTAACTCACCTCTCTCTTAACACATTTCTCCTGGAGAATTGAAATTCATCAATGAATCCTGATTCCTACTAATAGACATGAACCACTCTTCTGTGAGGCCTTCATAATTCTTTCTTGGCTATGTCTGTTGCACACAGCATACTGTTTCATATTACTTTGGAACAACAATGCAGGCCATGAGTTAGGAGCATGGTGTGTGCATTTTTGGGCCACCTGTAGCACCATCCACATTCTTGCCACATGCAAACATCTATGGAGAAGAAGAATTGAGTTCCATGACTCAAGAAAGAAAGGTGGTCTCGATCCTTTGGGTATTTTAAGGGGCTGCTGGGAAGAAAGAGGAAATCTCCTCTACTCTCTTAAGGACTTCAGCTGCTCCAAAGAAATTGTAGTGATATCTCTAGGAGACATACTGTCGGATGGCTCTAGTGGAAAATGAAAGTTATTTTAGGAAGTTTATTTGTACAAATGCATTTCAAAGTCCATTCCCAGCCTTCTCTTGCTGGTACATGGAGAATGCCTGCATCTGCTGCTTCTCGGGTGCCCACAGACTAATCAACCTGACAGAGTGGCATATTTTGTGGTGGCTTGTCCTGCACTCCCTCAGAGCAAATGACTGGCTCAATGGTAGTATCATCAAAAAGACCAAGAGGTCACTGAATGCTGTTCCAGACTTGTTCAGTGTGAGCTGATCACTGAACCCTCAAATAGAAAGTTAAAAAAAAAAACCACAGCATCTGGTTTCAGAAGAAAGGTCAGAGTTTACATTGTAGATTCCATGCAAAACAGAGAGGGTAGAGGATTTCATGCACTGTCTAAAAAGACAATGTAGAAGGGAAGGTGGGGTCCAAAGGACAAGTATATGTCAAAAGCAGTGCTGTGGGCTGGGAAGGTGGCTCAGTGGTAGAGTGCTTGCCTTGCATGCATGAGGCCCTGGGTTTGATTCCTCTGCACCATATCAACAGAAAAAGCTGGAAGTGGAGCTGTGGCTCAAGTGGTAGAGTGCTAGCCTTGAGCTGAAGAGCTGAGGGGCAGTGCCCATGCCCAGAGTTCAGGCCCACAACCAACAACAACAAAAAAAGCAGTGCTATGCACTGATATGGATCTGACATCACAGAAGCTTGTGCCAGACAGGGGGTCCTGGCCACCAGGTCATCCAGGTCTCTGTGTCCTCGTGAAGAACAGCGGAGATCAGAACTAAGCAAGTATACTCCATGTAAACTCTAAATTTCAGACTAGCTCTGTATGGACATAGCCATATTTACTACTATGAACAAGTAACAGACACATGTACTAGTCTAATCTCCTAACATTGCAAATTTAAGAATCTTAACTGAAATTGGCTTGAAGCTGGCTTATGAAAACAGAATCTGTTGGGTCATGAGAAAGTAGGGACAGCTTTGTTTTCAGGTATGGTTGGATTCAGGGTCCAAGTAATCTCCTTAGGACCCTGCCTCCCTCTGCCCATCTCTCACCTTTTTTCATTTTTGGTACTTTCTTAATATTAGATTCCTTGCTTATTACAAATGGCTTTACCCAGGCATCCAGATAAGAGGACAGAAAGTAACTCCAATCTACTTTATTGGCTTGTGATTCCAAACTGAAGAAGACCTCTTCTCTCTCACTAAGCACCTTCAGAAAACTGGGTTGACTTTTCTGTGGTTTCCTGCATTTCTCCAGCCAAGTGAGTGAGTTATTTTGATTGGTTGTATTTAGGGCATACTCTAAGTTCTATGGGAAGTTAGAAAGTTCCTTTTATAAAAATAGTTCCAGTCACAGAAGATGATGACAAGGTTATTAGATTAAAAAAAAAAAAAAGGGACCCAGGTCTTCCTTAATAGGATCTGTGACAAACAGACTTTAACCATTTGAGTGCTGTGTCCTATTAGTGGATCCAGACATTTGAGTGCTGTGTCCTATTAGTGGATCCAGACATATGGAACCTATTGATCATTGGACTGTGAAGACTTGTTTTACTCATGGGTCTGTTCAGCCAGCAGACAGCCTCATTACCTTACAGACACATCCCAGGCAGGGGAACTGGTTATTTTCAGCAACTGGCTTCTTCCCTGTAGCCTTATAATTTCATCTTGTCTCTGCTCTTTCATTGAATAGCCACCTGTATTAGAGCCAGTTACAGTGAGATCTTGAGCTCTGTTCAATTGCTAACACTTCATACTCCTGACTGGTTGGTTGGACCACTCTGAGTAATCGCCAAAGGATGGTTCAGTGTCTGTGTCCCAGGCCTCCATGGCCAATCTCCAAATGTGACAGCTGCTACCATCCCTGAAAACATTCCTTAGCCTCTAAATGTACATGGTAATTAGACCACATAGACAGCATTTGTGTAAGCATCTATACAGTGTTTATTGCATTATAAACATTTGATCTGCTCTGTGGAGCCACATGTAAGTAGGAAGATTCCCAACTCCCATATTTCTAGGCCACACTTTGTCACCTAAGCTTTTAAAGAGCTTATATTGTTGATTAACTGGGCACTGGTAGCTCATACCTATAATCTTAGCTGGTCAGGAGGCTGAGACCTAAGGATCACAGTTTGAAACCAGCCCTGACAGGAAAGTCCATGACCGCCTTTTTTCTTTTCTTTTCTCTTTCTTTCTTTCTCTTTCTTTCTTTCCTTTCTTTCTTTCTTTTTTGTTGGTCATGGGACTTGAACTCTGGGCCTGGGCACTGTCCTCAGATCTTCAGCTCAAGGCAAGAGCTCTACTTACTTGAGCCACAGTACCACTTCCAAGAGTCTCACTGACTTTCCTGCCTGGGTTAGCTGTGAACCACAATCCTCAGATCTCAGCCTCCTGAGTAGCTATCCAGGAAACTCTTATCTCCAATTAACCATCAGAAAACAGGAAGCGGTGCTATGGGTCAAAGTGATAGAGCACTAGCCTTGAGCAAAAGAATTCAAGGACAGCACCCAGGCTATGAGTTCAAGGCCCAATGACCAAAAAAAAAAAAAAGTACTGGATCTCTCGTTAAACAGATCTTGCCCTTTGTTCTTGAGTTTGTTTTTCCATTGAGCTCAGATCTAGACAGAGAATAGTTACCATCTGGCCCTTCTATTTTTTCCCACATCTCTTTCTACATTCTTACACATAAAAAAATCCCTTTCCCCTTCCCTCAGGAAAAGTGAAAAGAACCCATGCATATGAATGCATACAAATAGACTCTTTTAGGTCTGCCCCATTAACTTTTCAAACATGCCTGGACATGAACTCGAGCAGAAGAATAGACCTAGGTTCAACTTGAAATCACTGCCACAAGAATAGGCATGTTACTGAAAGACTGTTTCCCTGACCAAGTCCACAGAACCAAAACATTCTTGGTTTGTGTACTGGATACCGTTCTAGCCCCACGTCATCTGTCCCCTCCCTACCTCCCCTTATAGCCACTGCTGTGGCATTAAGTTTCAAGCAGTCTGCCCAGCTTCACATGGGTGTACTGATTGGTTTGGGGTTTTGCTTGGTTGGTTAGTTTGAATTGGTCTAGTTTGGTTTGCTTTTGGTGGTACTATGGTTTGAACTCAGGGCCTGTGCTTGATAGGTAACTACTCCATAGCTTGAATCATACCCCAACTGTGTCTTACCAGGGCATCCACAATGCAAGTTTTGCTCCCATGCCAGGACCTTTCCCATGCCATGATGCAGTAAACCTAGAGGAACATGCTTGGCAGTCACGTATTACAATTCAGAAGTCAGAGGAACTATGCAGTAGGGCCACCTGTGACCAACAGGTGTTAACAGAGGCATGGTTAACAGGAGTTAACAGGAGTTAACAGAGGCATGGTTCCTCTGTGGTCTGAAAGCATTTTTGAGACACAATTTATGAGGTTTCTCAGATGAATTCCACAAGATAGGCAAAAATTGTCTCTAGTAGCAGCCAAACCAATACCTCATCTTTGTACAGGCTTCCCCCCCTGCCTGGTCTCACACCACATTTCCCGATTCATTTCAGGCATCATGTTTCAACCAAAGTACCCAAGGTTTTGTTTTCAGGAAGCCAGAGTTAAGAGGGTGTATCAAGGCTAACAAAGAGAATAAAGCTTGGTTCCAAAGAGACCTAGTTTTAAATTCTGTCTAGACACGTATAGACACGTTACTAAGCCACTTTGAAACCCAATTTCCACTCTTTAAAATAAGATAACAGGATTAGCCCCTTTATGTTTTTCTAAATATTAAATAGGAGGGTACAGGGTAGCATTCAATAAACGTTCATCCTCCTCTTTATTCTGAGTCAGTGTTCTGACAGAAATAAGAAATTAACCATATACAGGTCACTCATACTTGGGAGACTGAGATCAAAAAGACAGAGGTTCTAAGCCAACCCAAGCAAAAAAACATCCTTGACATCCTATCTTCAATGAATCAGCAAATGCTGTCATGTCTGGTGCTGTGGTAACTCTCACAATCAACCCTCCCCCCCCCCCCCCAGTTAAGAACTCCTGTCCAGGAAGGGAGGTGTACCCCTCTGTTGTGGAAGGAGAACTCCAGACAGAAACTATCTTAGCTCAAGTGCTTCTGAAGTGTGAAGAGGGCCTCTCCAATATGCCAAAGCACATCTTCAAGTTCTCTTCCACTCAGTGTCCACGAATGAATTCTAACCGACCGATTTTGTGGGTATGTCTATTCTCGAAGCTAGATGCTCCCTTGGAAACTGTAGCAGATAACAAATTCTTTGTCTATCCACATCAAAGTCCCATTCAAATACAAGAGAATCTATATGTCCTTTCTTTCTCTCCTATTTATCATCATCTCTCTTCCTTTATTCCTCCTCCACAGTCACTGCCACATCATCAACTCACTTAACATTGTACTGAATCTTACATTTATCTTCTCATATATATATATGAATTAATATATATTTTATATATGAATATATATGTTAATACACATATGAATGAATGTATTTTCCCAAATATGTGAAAATAAATGTGATAATAGAAATACACAGAGATATCTAAATATAGATATAGATATCTATACCTATAGATATTTATATCTATATATGTCTATATATAGATAGATATTTATATCTATCTATATATGTCTATATATAGATACCCTGTTTATGTGGCCTTGTGCTTGGTTTGGGGAATAAAAGTTGAAAAGTATTTGTTCTTTGCCCTCAAAACACTTTTTTGCAAACAAGGATGTCCAGTTTCTTTGTTTCAATTGTAGTTGGACTCCTAATAACAGCTTTAAAAAGGTTGAAAGGATAAAGTTAAAAATCATCTAGAACATGCTTACTGTAGCATGTAGCACATGGAAGACATGCAATTTCATTGAGAGGGGTGGAGGTCAAAACGCTGGCTAGCTTCTTGGTAGGTGTGAATGGTAGGCCATCTCTTTCACCTTGCAAGAACTCCCATTACTTCACCTTGCAAGAAACATTGCCAGGCTCAGCGGATTGATGTGAAGAGCAAATGAGATAAAGAATGTAAAGATTTGGAGAGTGTCATGCTTTCAATGCATTCCCCAATGTTCATGTACTAGAAACTTAATTCCTTCCTAGCATTCAAATATGGTTTGTCCTTGTGAAGCACAGGATGAAACAGTATGGAAGTAGGACTAGCAGGAGGAGTTTGGGTCATTGTATCCAAGCTCTTGTGCATGGATTGGTGGCTTACTTGAAGAATTGGCCATTGCCAATTGGCCCCACCAACCTATTTACCTTCTGCTTTCTACCATAAGACTGGACAGCAGGAAGTTCCCACCAGAGCTCATGCAGTTGCCATTTCTATGGCCTTGGACTTTTCATACTCCAGGACTGGGAGCCAAAGTAAACTTCTTTGTCTTCTAGAGTACCTAGTCTCAAGGGTTCAATTATAGCAACAGAAAACAAATTAAGATTCTCCAAGGCAAAAGTGCAAGAGTGCTAAAAACGGAAGCTTAGGAGGTGATTAGGTCATGAGTGTTGCACCCCCTCGGCAGGTCAGTGCTGTCACAGGTACAGCATACGGGATGAAGCTGAAGACACCAGGGCAAAGGAAAGTTCCTGGCAACAGGCGAGCTAGAACGCGAGCTAAGATCCACGTAAGAATGGAATTCTGGAGACTGACTACTCCATTTGAGCAGCAGATAGAAAAAAAGAATGTCTGCTGCAATGAAATGAGAAGGAAGAGAAGGCAAAGTGATAAGAAAACCAAGACTCTGGTGATTCCAGCTCTGCTGGGATAGAACAAGCCAGGACAGAGCAAGTTTCTAAGATGAAGAAGTTGTCGACAAGGTTAAATGTGGCAGAGATATCAAATTAAGTAAAGGACTGAAAATCACACACTACATTTGGCATCTGGTGTGTCACCTGTGACATTAGCTGGTATAATTTGATGGAGTGTGTAGAAGGTAGTGTGGTAGGCTACAGAACCTCTCTTTCTCCCCACCCCCCGCCAACTTGGTTCGGAGGAAATTATAGGCCCACATAACTGCAGCTTTTCCTCAGGAAGGTCAATGCTCAGAGAAATTTACATCCTGTTGTAATTATTGATGACACAGCTCAAAATACAGGTAAAAGAAGCATGAATATAACTAATACAGGAAATATTTTCCTGGATTAAAGATGCCTCAATTCCTCAATGGAAATACAAGCCTAATTAGTGTGCCAATCAATAAAGGATGAATAAATTAACACCCTCTTTCCTTTTTCTCCTTCCTTTTCCCTTCCTCCTTTCCCCTCTTCCTTTTCCATGATGATATCTTCTTTCTCTTTTTCTTTCTATTCTTCCATCTTTCACTCATCTTCCTACTCCTACTCCTTTTCCTCCTTCTCCTTTTTCTTTTTCACAGAATCTTTCCATGTAGCACAGACTGATCTCAAACTCACCAACCTCTTACCTTAACCTCCTGAGCTCTGAGATTACAGGACTTTATTTCTTCTATTTACATCTTGCTATAGCCAGAATAACTTGCATTACTTCAATAAATACTCATTGTTTTGTTCTTTTCTTACTTGAATTTTATGGAAATAGACAGAAAGTATTGGTCTTATTAATACCCAAATAAGCAGCAAACAGTGGAGTAAAAAACATCTCAAAGATGCCAGGTGCTGGTGGCTCACGCCTGTAATCTTAGCTGCTCAGGAGGCTGAGATCTACAGATCTCAATTCAAAGCCAGCTAGGGCAGGAAAGTCCTTGAGACTCTTATCTCCAATAAACCACACAGAAAACAGAAGTGGCACTGCGGCTCAAGTGGTAGAGTACTAGCCTTGAGCTGAAGAGCTAAGGGACAGTGTCAGGCCCAGAGTTCAAGCCCCATAACTGACAAAAAAAAAACAAAAAGAAAGAAAAAAACAAAACACATCTCAAAGAAAAGTAGAAAGAAAAGGGTCTTCTATAGGTGGTGTCACACAGCTGGATTACACTAGGTCTGCTAGATCTCTTCAAAGAAACATTTCTCCAATGCTGTTAAAGATTATTACCTCACATGTCGCCTTTCTCTAGTGCTAGAGTCTGTCCTTAGCATCTTGCCATTCTAACACCAAGCAAACTAGAGAGAGCAGGAAATGCAAGACAGGATCCCCTGTGCAGGGGCAAGAGCTATCACTAGCTCATCTCAGTTTTCTTTGCTCCCCTCTTACCTACTAGGATGACAATTTCTTGAGAGTCATTGTCACATGACAGCCACACACTCAAGTTTGTAATAGGTTTGTAGAATGGACCATGTGATCCATCAATACCAACAGGCACTGACTACATAGAAAAGCTGTGCTAGCCTGAACTGAAGCAGGTAACAGACACAGTTCTTGTGCAAAGGTACTCACAACACAGTTGGGAAAACAGCAAATGCAGTCCAGGAGTGGCCCGTGCTGGTAAAGGCTCCATGCCACATGAGGAGCCCAGAGAGTACTAAATAACCTAGAAACAGGGAAGGAAAGAAACATACAGGGGTGATTTGGTTAAATCATAAGCTTCTATGGTACATGCAGCAACCACGGATGGTCTCAAAATGCCAGTAAAACTGCCAATGAGTATAGAAACAAACAACTCTGTATTAGAGAGATGGAACCACAGTATGCCATGCTGTGAAAGCAGCATCTAGAGGTCCATGGAAAGCGAGTGACCTCTGTAGTCAGAATTCCTCCAAATACTACAACATGCTATTGGCCCTTGGTCATCCACCACCCATATTCACCAACCTGCCACTAATGTTGGCCCATAATACAACATCAACAGTGTGAGTGGACTGCTGACATGGGTGGAAAGATAAGAAACCCTGGTACTTCCTTCTCCCTTCCCCTGCCCAAGATATGGGGGCTAGGTCCTGGGAAAGGGGAGTGGGAAGCTGTTGATGGGCAAAAAGAGAGCCTGTTTTGTGTTTGTGCCTCTAATATATTCAGATTTCTTGACCACTGACTGAAATATCAGTGATGAAAGACATATGTACATATATTACTATATATATATGCATAGATACAAACAACAATAGATTAAGAGTTCATATACATATATATATATATATATATACATGTGTGTGTATGTGGTGTGTGTGTATGTGTGTGTGTCTGTGTGTCTTGTGTATATGTGTGCTGGTCCTGAGGCTTGAACTCAGTGTCTGGCCACTGTCCCTGAGCTTTTGTGCTCAAGGCTAGCACTCTACCACTTAAGTCACAGGTCCAGTTCAAGGCAGGGCACGGGTAATAGTAATTGGAGATACCAGTCTCACTGGCTTTCCTGCCTGGGCTGGCTTCAAACCACAACCCTCAGATCTCAGCCTCCTGAGTAACTAGGATTACAGATGTGAGTCACCAGTGCATGGCTTCAATTGTGTGTGTGTGTGTGTGTGTGTGTATGTGCGCGCGCGCGCGCGCGCCTGTCCTGGGGCTTGAACAGAGCCTGGGTATTATCCCTAAGCTTCTTTTGCTCAAGGATAGTGCTCTACCACTTAATCCACAATACCACTGCTGGGTTTTTCCAAGTCATTGGAGATAAGAGTCTTATGGACTTTCCTGCGGGGTTGGCTGCAAACTGCCATCCTCAGATCACAGTCTCCTGAGTAGCTAGGACTACAGGCATAAGCCACGAGCACCCAGTTTAAATAATTTTTCTGAGGATAAAAATAGCTGTATTTGGGCTGGGAAGATGGCTCAGTTGTAGAGTGCTTGCCTTGCATGCATGAGGCCCTGGGTTCAATTCCTCAGCACCACAAAAGCAGAAAAAGCTGCAAGAGGCACTGTGGCTCAAGTGGCAGAGCACTAGCCTTGAGCTGAAGAGCTCAAGGACAGCACCAGGCCCTGAGTTCAAGCCCCACAACTGGCAAAAAATAAATAAATAAAATAAAAATAGCTATATTTGCTGAGATATATCTAGTATACCCCATATCTAACCAAGTAATCCATTTATTTTCACACTAAATACTGTATTATCCTTATTTCTCAACAGAGTTTAAGAAGTTTGGGTAGGCATAGTTGTTTACTGTAGTCCCAGATACTAGTGGAAGGCAAAAATCAGGAGGTCTGTAATAGAAGGCCAGTCTAGGCAAAAAGTTAGCAAAACCCCCATCTCAACCAAAAGCTGGGCATGGTGTTGCATGTCTGTCATCCCAGTTACATAGGAAGCATAAATAAAATCTAAGTCTTGGCTGGCCTCAACATAAATGTGAACCCCAGATCCCCAAAATAATTACAATAAAAAGTTCTGAGGGTGTAGTTTAAGTGGTGGAATACCTCCATTGCAAGTGCACAATCCTAGTACCACCAAATGCATACATAAATATAGATGTGAAAATAACATAAACCCACTAAAAATTGTTTGAAAGAAGCAGTGATAAGGGACAGAGGTTAAGAAAGAATACTAAAGATGGAGACAATTTGACTGGGTACTCTGGGGGCTCATGCTTGTCATCCTAGCTACTCAGTAGATTGAGATTTGAAGGATGGCAGTTAGAAGCCAACCCCTGGGCAGAAAAGTCCTGAGACTCTACCTCCAATTAACCACAAAAACTGGTGTGTAGGCATGGCTCAAGTGGTAGAATGGCAGCCATGAGCAAAAAAAGCCAAGCAAGTGTGTGCAGGGGCGACACACATACACACACACACACACACACACAAAGCTGGGGTGAATTTGACCAAAATACATTGCACTCATGTTTGTAAATATCATCATAAGCTCCTTTATAGTTAAATTATTTAATTTTTTTTTTTTTTTTTTGCTAGTCCTGAGGCTTGAACTCAGGGCCTAGGCACTATCCCTGAGCCTCTTTGTGTTTCAGGCTAGCGCTCTACCACTGGAACCACAGCCCTGCCACTTCTGGCTTTTTCTGAGTAGTTTATTAGAGATAGGAGTCTCACAGACTTTTCTGCCTGGGCTGGCTTTGAACCATGGATCTCAGATCTCCCGCCTCCTGAGTAGCTAGGATTACAGGCATGAACCCCTGGCACCCAGCTTCTACTATTTTTGAAGAGATTTATATCACATCTAAAGTAGAGGACAGATGGCCATAAGTTGCCACGTTTCAGTGTGCTGTCTGTAGATGGCAGGTATATTCAGTACAGTAAATTTATATACTTTGCATTTCCTTATTGTTTTTACAATTTCTTTTTTAAAATCCTAATAACTATCCATATCAGAAAACTGTTTGACTTTTAAAAGGATGTTTTCACTAATATCTCTTCAACTTCTCTTTTTGTTAAAAGATGATATCTTTTGACCCTGATCATCTTCACATTCTGATTGTGGTACACTGTCACCTGGATTTCCTGCCAACTGTGTTCGCCATGTGACCCCTAAATTTAGCAGGAAAATGAATTTTTGGTTCCCTTTTCCAAGTAAGGTCAACAGTCCACTTTCAGTAGAAAGCAGCTATACAAGATGAATCATCTCTCCTCTCTGTAACCCTTTTGGGATTAAAATAAGGGAAATGAAGTAGGATAGCTAGAGGAGACAGGGAGATTGTATTATTTTGAATGAATATCAAAAGGTCAAGACTCTGAAGTTAAAACTAGGAAGTAAATTAAAAAAGCAGATAAGCTCCCTCCCCATCAGACGTCCTTATGTTTTAAAAACTTTTAAGATTAGGAGAGATAGAGGGAGCTACCTAATATAGGAGAAGCTAAATATAGGAGAGGCTACCTAAACCAGTCTTATATTTCAAAGGATATGAAATGGGAATTCTTTATTGGTGAGTAAAGACAGAAAGAATAAAAGGCCTGTCAGGGAGAAGAAAAAAGAGAGTCCTGAAGGTTACTTGTGTTTTGTGTGAGCCTCTCCCATCTTACACATTTAAAATAGAGGTCTAAGGATTAGGAGTTGGTAGGTTGACCAGATCACATGTAATGCCTAGCTGAGAAAGTACAATAGCTAGAGATAAGAACCACCACTTTGAGGAGGGAGGGGAAACAGAAAATGTTTCTCTTTTGCCATTTCTCTCTATTTTAAGCCCTATTATATTAAAAAATAAAATCCTTGCTAAAACTTTAAGGAGAGTGGGGGAGGGGAGTGAAGTTTATGTGAGACCATACATTTTAAATGTTTAATAAGTGACGGTTGGCCTCTTAATCTCCACTTAGTTTATTATAACACAGGATTCGTTGAGCCATTCTTGTCCTGCTTTCTACTACCTCATTTTATAAATGTTTAAACTTAGTTCCAGAGAAAGTTAAGGACTTGACCAAAGTTGTGATTATTTAGTAACAGCGAGTTGCTAACATAAAACAGTCTTCTATTTTTATTACAGGGCTTACGATAAGCCTACTTTAGAAAGAAAGAAGACATTGCAAGCTTGCCTACCAACATTTTATTGGGCTTTGTTTAGAGCAACAGTGGTCCTTATCTGAAGAGATCATAGTACCCAGGAGCTGGCAGATTCCAGCTTATGGTTTTTATCAAGAGGGGAGGGGAAGGACCTTGTAAAAATCTAGCATTCTTCTGAAGTTCAAAGACACTGTTGCCCTTTCTGCCACCAGCAGTGTGACACTGAGTGCCTTCCCGTCCCTTGGCCAAGCACCTCATACATAGGAGATGTATGATGAATCAAAGAAATATGTTCTTTCCCCCCTCACCATTGTAAACACACTAATAATGTGTTTGAGTTGGTGCTTCCCCCCTAATTCATTTCTATACAACTTTAGTTTGCCTCTGCAGTTTGAACACTTATACCAGCCCCAAATCACCTATTCTGAGCTAACCACCATGACATCATGACCTCTCAGAAGTGGCCAGGGCTTTCCACATTGATCTCTCTCCACCTATGTTTTGCTTGTTCCCTTGTTGGTGTTATTACTATTGCTCATACTCTGGTTTCTGGACCCCCTACCTCATGATGAGTTGAAGGGCAAGACTCTGCTGGTCCCTTCCTTGCTGACAGATGGTGACATGGTGTTAAGAGCTCTGTGCAGAAACTTACAAAATGAAGTGGGAGCTTTCCTGCCCTCACTTCTGTTAAATTCTTTTTTTTTTGGTCAGTTGTGGGGCTGGAACTCTGGGCCTGTGCTCTTCAGCTCAAGGCTAGTACTCTACCACTTGAGCCACAGTGCCATTTCTGGTTTTCTGGTGGTTTATTGGAGATAAGAGTCTCACAGACCTTTCTGCCTGGGCTGGCTCTGAACTGCAATACTCAGATCTCAGCTTCCTGAGTAACTAAGATTACAGGCGTGAGCTACCAGTGCCCAGCTACTTTTGTTAAATTCTAACCCACCACCCCTCACCTGTATCCCAAAGTCTAGTTATGTCTGGCAGGCAGTCTATGCCAGCCAGGCCAAGCCTGACCTTGTTCTCTGACCATCTGAAGAGGGAGCCCTAAAAGGTAATAATACTGCTTTCTTCTAAAGTTGCTTTGTCTTCGTGGGAAAATTCTTTTCAGAGAAGGGTAAATGTAACCAATCTGAGAAATCTTGGTTGATTATTTACTGTTATTTAACCTTCAAAAGATTCCATTGCCAAGGGAGAGAGCAGACATTTATACAGCTCACAATCCAGGTAACTGCTCTTACCTACACAACCAGCCATACAAAACCAGTTAGCTCAGGCTCAGATGCCAAGACCAATTCTGTGACCTATCCACTGGTCAGAATGCCTCACCATGGACACCTAAAGCAGATGATTTGGTAACAGAAAGGATGAAGGAGTTAGGTTCTACATCTTCCTGAACTATTGAGGTAAATGAGCTTTGCTCAATTTATGGATTGAGACCTTTCCGAATTAGCTTTTGTGGTGATCATGACTAGCCTTGACCAGCCTTTATAGCACAGAAAGGACACTGTCAATGTAGTTTGGAAATATGGTTCTGGCATCATTTTATAGGACTTGAGTTTTCAGGTGAAGTCTTTATGCAGAAGTAAGAGCCATTCTGCTATATAAATATCAATGTCACTATTATGATGATGATGATGATGATTCTGAAACAACTCAAAATATGTAAATTCTGCCTGTAAAATACTACACTTAATAGCACCATGCAGGAACATAGGTTAGGCTTGACATTTCAAAGTATATAGAGAACACCACCCTCCATTCCCAAGATCTTTAGAAAACAGAGTAAATAAAAGTAGTCATTTGTGACACAGGAAGGAAAAGCAAAATGGCATGAGGAAAAGAGACGAAACCACACATGAAAAATAACAATGCGCTCATTAGGGCTATCTCATAGTAGCAACAGCAATTGGATTCAAATCACAGAGACCCAACTCATGGCTAAAGCCAATAAATGATTCTTCCCACACATAAGAATATCTGTAGGTATTCAATTCATAGTGCTTGACATTCCTTTCCTATTTTTCTTTTCTACTACCGATAACCACTCTAGGTCGTTGTTGAACCCCCGCAATCTCATCCATGACCCAAGAGAGAAAAGACAGGAGAAAGCCCGGCACTGGTGGCTCACGCCTGTAATCCTAGCTACTCAGGAGGCTGAGATCTGAGGATCGTGGTTCAAAGCCAGCTAGGGCAGAAAAGTCTGTGAGACTCTTATCTCCAATAAACCACTAGAAAACCGGAAGTGGCACTGTAGCTCAAGTGGTAGAGCGTTCACCTTGAAGAGCTGAGGGACAATGCTCAGGTCCAGAGTTCCAAGACCCACGACCAGCAAAAAAAAACAGGAGAAAAAAATGCTTTAAAAAAGTGTGTCTTATCCTGTTTCTCAAAAGTCCTATGCTACACACACCAGAGGGCTTGAAAGACTTGGCAAATACAAATCTTTTATAAGCATGTTTATATGTATACTTACAATTTAAAATTATTGGTTGCCTACATTCTAATTTAACTAACCATTCTATATTTTATCTGACACTCCTGACCACCTTTATGCAAGGGAGGTTAGGTGATTCAGTCTTTCAGCTAGGCACATTGCCACAGTGAAATTGTTTGACCAATGAAGAAACAAAACAGTACTGATTAAGGAGCCATTGGTCTTTGCTGGAATAAAGATGACATGCAGCAGGTAACAGGATCACCTCCATGCTCGTATCCTTGTGAAGAATCCCTGTTGGCATCAGCCAATCAAGGGCACTCTGATTCCTTACAAGGTAAGACAGGAAACTGGGTTGTAGGGAGGGCCAGGGATAAATTGAAAATGTGTTCTCTCTGCGAGAAAATTCAATAAAGGCCACTCTACATCTGACGGGCTTCGTTCCTCCCTAGAGGAACCATCGCAAGAACAAAGCTTATCTTCAGAGGTCAACAGTGCTGGCCAGTGGGGACAGGACTGACAAGAAGCAGCTGGTTTAAGAAATTGTCCTGGACAACCCAATGGCCTGTCAAAACTCAGTCATCCGAGGCCTGGTCGGTGTCACAAAAGCATAGTTTACACTGAGTTCTGTAAAGGACAGGCAGGGAGCACTTGGAACAGTGGAGCTGAATTAAAATCCTCTCCATGGTTCCCTTGAAACTTCTCTTTGAAGGCCCTTTTTGCCTACTGCAACTGCCACCAGTTTCTACCTAGGGAAAGCGGTGTTTCCGCACTTCGCCCTGGCTCATACCTGGCTGACCCCGAGGTGTTTGACAAGGACCAGTCTGTGCTTCCAAAAGACACTTAATCCTCTCCAAGCTCAGATCCCTTTCTTGGGTTAGCTAAGTGCTCTACGAACTTTCAAGAGAAAGATTTTTTTTTT
The DNA here is from genome assembly GCF_019054845.1 of Dipodomys spectabilis. Classification (NCBI taxonomy): domain Eukaryota; kingdom Metazoa; phylum Chordata; class Mammalia; order Rodentia; family Heteromyidae; genus Dipodomys; species Dipodomys spectabilis. The sequence continues at coordinate 6,495,196 of NW_024870840.1, forward strand.
TTTTTGGTAATATTAAGCCTTAACTGCTTCCCTTCCATGACCACGCGCCTTCCCTGAATGGTTGCTGAGCGAACATCTCAGTGCGGGTACTGTTCACAGTAAACACGGTGCTCGTCTTCGCCTGGGCTTCAGTCACACTCATTCCTGGGTTTGTCATGTGCTCTCTCGCTATTTATACTGCTGTGGGTCGGCTACTTGATACTTAATAAAATTTGTCTCCAAGGGAAGATGACCTATCTGGGGGTGGGGTGCTGTTCCAGCTTCATAACCTCTGCCGATTGCCCAACGTCCTCTGAAAAGGTTACAGGTTGGAGTGAAGGGAAGGGTCGGGCTACTTTCTGGCTTGAACAGGACCCAGTGCTTTAGTGTAAATATCATTTTATCCCCTGCTTTCCTCCGAATCAACTTTCCTGGGATCAACAGTAGATGGCGTGAGCAACGTAGAAACTCAGTCTCGGCTCAAGGTCAGAACATGTTGGGGTCCCTAGTGATGATTTCCCAACCTATCAGTTAGTTCAGAAAGCAAGAAAAGAACGTAATTGAGGTAGGCATGGATCTATGGGATGGAAATAATGAGCCATTTATAACCCAAAATGAGACTGCCAGGAAAAACAAACACTAAAACGGTACATTTTATCAGAAGCTCTGCTGCCCAAGGCTCACAGGGGGACAAGGTACTGAGTGTTCAGTTGCCTGGGCCAAATGCTACAGTAAGTCCTGCCCTTCTGTCCTGTCAGCCCTATCAAAAAGCCTTAACCACCTGGTGGCGAAGAGCTTTCATGCTGTCTGCGTGTGCCCTGGGTAGATGCTTCACATTCTAGATAAAGAGGTGGGGTCATGTTGCCACGCTTAACAAGGGCTTCTACGCAAGAGTTGCGCAACAGTGAGAAGCACCAGGTTGCGTGCATCTGTGTTGAAGCCAGTAACCTGTGGCTTATGTAATGTGTGTGCAGCCTTCCAGGGTTCTCCTGGTAGGTTTTGAAAGAATGTTCAGGATCTGAACTTGGCCCTGGTTTCTGGCACTTCTTTGTCCCCAAAGGTGTGTGGAATGGCTCAGCTGTCAGCACCTGCTGGTGAGATTAACAAAAGTGCCACAGGCTGGTCCTCTGCTGGCACCAACACCAACGAGGTTGGTGATGGGTCCCAGATGGTTTAGGCCCACCCTCAAACACCCCAGAGGGAAGGACAGGGAGAACTGTTCATCTGAGGAACTGTAGGCGTGGAGAGTGAACTGGGACTGTTTGAATGACGGACAAACAGAAAATGGATTTCCCCAAAGCAGGAAGTTCTCTCTACAGCAGAAGCGCCCTACAGGGACTGGCAACTGGGTGCTCTGCTTTCTTCCTTAGGCTTACCTGGAGCAAAGTAGGTCAAGTGGCTGTTTACTGCCCTCTCACCTCCAATCACTGTACTGTAGCTGGCTCTGTTTACAAGTTTTGAGCACCTGTTCTATGCCGGGTGTTGGGCCAAGTGCTGGACATCAGGCAGAGCTTTCCCAACACTTGGTCACCCCCTGTGGTGCACAGGGCTAGTCCTGCATAGACCTCTTTTCCTGTCACTGTCAGCTACTCATGCCCCCACACCACCCCCTCCATTCACTTCCTGTGACACTTTCTCTCTCAACCTTAGTGTGGGGACTGTTTCTTTAGAGTTCTCATTAGACAACATTAACAACTCAGTCTTATACAATGGTAATGTATATATACAATAGAGGCGCCTCTCAGGTGATTCTGCATATTAACACGTGATGGTGTGAGCAGAGTGTGGGGTGGACATCTCTACCCCAGCACTCAGGGGCTGTGGCAGAAAAACCGTGAGTCCAGGACAGCCAGGGCCCCCATAGTAGGACTCTATCCCCAAACAGGGTAGTGCTACAAACCATCCCTTCCACAAGCAAACAAGGGATTAACTAGAGAATCTGGAGCAAGAGGGGACAGGGAAGTTCTCATAATCTGAGCAGAAGTTTTCCCATTTTACTAGGCAAATTTTACCTCTCCACTTACAGGGGAGCTGTGTGTGTGTCTGTGTATGTGTGTATGTATACACAACAGTTAAAAGAACACAAGCTCAAGCTGTACTGAATTCAAATCCCAGCTCTTCAAATTATAATCTAAGAAAGTTATTTGATTTTTTTTGTTCCTTCATCTTCTCAGATTGAAAAAAAAAAGATCATAGAAATAGTAAAGCACATCTCACCAAGTGGTTTGCTATTAACATAAATGAATATGTATGAAGTTTCATGGTAGTGTCATGTATCATAAGTACTCTATAAATACTAATTTTGGCTTTGCAGGAAACCAACTGTATGATTTCTACTTTGCAATCTTCCCATGGGCAGCATTGCATTTCAAACAGGTGACCTGTTATGTAGGTCCTCATCTGCAAAATAAGAAGTGGTGATTGGATGAGGATGTGGAGGTGGAAGACCAATCAGGTGACCATCCTCTGGCCTATGAGCTCTACTGTTGCTGTGCCTTGAGTAACTCACTTGACCACCATCCCAGAGACTGACCTTGATCTCATTTCTCAAACTGTGCCCCTTGGCTGGTCCATATGGAAGATGAACATATTTCCTCAAGAGTATACAGCCTAGGCTACTGTTGGGTCAGAAGAAGTATCACCTCATTGTCAGCCCTAAAAAAATATTCAATTCCCAGGTCCTGAGATGTCTATTCTAAAAAGAACATATATACCTAAATGCTAGTGTTAAAGTGATCTTGAGGAATTGTCTGGCAATTTTCTAAGAGCTCATCAGCAAAAATGTAATGCATACTCACAATATCTGGCAGCATACTGAGATCACAAGCTAAGCCCTTTCTCAATCAGCATCCTCTCAAGAAGCTTCTATGATAATAACATCAAGAGACAAATCTGAATAAGCTCACCAGACTGTGACACGATCTAAGACTACAAGCATGCCGAAAGCATATATCTTATTCCTCTTAGAAGTCCCGAGGGCTAAATTCTATAAGTGGATGGCTAATATTAGACTTACAACTTAAGGAATATACAGTCTGAAAAAAAGAGAATGCATAGGAGAATGTAGGGCTCATCAACAATGGACTTCATATTCTAAGAGTTAACTCAGGCTAATAGAAAGGTTAAATGAAGGATGTACTGTCATGTGTCCTTGCCCAAAGCACTCAGTGTTGATTGAGCAGCAGATCTCACAAAAGAATATGTATTGCCCCTTTTTGTTCTTACTTTTTCACCTATGAGCCTGACTTCAAAGAGAAGTTGCTAGGTAGGTGTCATGAGACAGGTTGCTAAAGGCCACTGTGTTTATTGGTTCCTGGGAATGAACAGGGTATTGTTTAATGTGAATAAATCAGTGTTTATCCTTCGAAACATTCTTCCCTCATCCTCAGGCAAAAAGAGAAAGGACATGAAAACTCCTGAAGAGCTCTGGAACTGGAGTAGGGGAGAAAGGCTGGACACCTTTAATGAATGGTTTTGTAAGCTTTATAGCTGGATGACCCCTCAACATGAAAGGGCCTTTGGCATAACACTGGGGAGAGGTGCTGGGCTTCCTATACAGCAATCTAGGCTCCCAACTGTCAGCATAAAAATAGCAGCTCAGATCAATGCCCTCTATTATTCATTAGATACCAAAATACTCTTCCTAAATATACTCTTAACTGGAAAATGCTTTCTTCCACAGTTTTAAACCATTTTAGTTCATGAATTACATTGTATATTTCAGTCTCTTTCAGTGAGCACTGATACCATCTGCAACAAAATCCTAATTGGGAAGAGTGACATGTCCATTGAAATTCTTTTGAAAAAAATAATGTATGCACCTGGCCAATAACAAAACAGGGCAAAACAGTAGGAAGTGGAAATTTCTTTTGACATCTGTTACTGAATCTTCCACTATTTTCCACAGAAGCAACCACTGTTAAATGCATTGGACATGCTCCTAGAAATAGGGAGTAAACATCTACAAACATCTGTGCCCATTTATGCCCCCACATCTTGTATATATTCTTATGCTCCTTAGTGAAACTTCACACACATTCCAAGGCAGGTTGCAAATCTATATAGCTGTACTACATACCTTAATACCAACGTCATATAATTATCCCAGCCCCTTTTGATAAATATAATGATGGTTTCCAAATTATTTCTTCCAGGAACATATTTCTGTCTATACATATGAGTAGGACTAGGGGATCAATTCATTAAAGTGGAATTGCACAGCCAAAGAACATGTGGATTGATCCTTCAGGTGTTGCCAGATGATGACACTTAACCTTTGATGAGGATTGCCCAAAGTAAAATGTTTGTTGATGCCAACAACAAGATTTAAAGACAGTTTCACTAAACTTTAATACCTTAGGCAAGCACACAGCACAATTATTTTTGAAACTTTATTTGCCCACCTAAACATACACACACACAGGATTATAAAACCACGCAAAAGATACTGTGACAAGAGCTAACTAAATGAGGAACTTGCCAGAAGTTCCTTACTTCCAGGTTGCTTGAGATCTTGGTACAATGGGTTATCTCACTAATGTGACCTCTCCATTTTGTTCTCATTACCCTTTGTGGTTCTATTCTTTACCACCACTGCCTTATTTTCCTTTTGTAAGCAAAGGTCATCCTGTGACTTCAAGTCCTCCTTCCTCTTCCACACACAGGTGGCCACTTCTCCCCACCGTTCACTACAGAAGTATCTGGTATCACTACTGAAGTAATGTGCAGTGTCAGCCAGGTGGATGACTGGCAGGCACCTCAGTGGGGAGGACTCCAGCCCAGTGGAACTTTGTGTCTGTGATTACCCATGGGAGAGAGTCAGTAAACAAAGCCCTGTACTCTGTTCAGCTGCCACTTCCCTGGTTGGATTCTTCTATTTTAAAAAAGGGGACCCAGAACATTCTCTAGTTTCTCTCATGTTTACCCAACACACACTGTGCTACACTTCCGCCTTCTTTCCTATTTGTTCTTCTAACCTAAGAAGCAGTGTGGAGGTTTGATGTTTGTTTTGTAACCAGCTGTAACCATTTTCTTCTCTCTGATTCTGACTATAAACACATTACCTTCCTGGTAACCATCAAAAATCTGCATGTGGCCAGGAAGAAACTAAATGAGGTCATTTGGTTCCATTGGTAACAACCAATTAAATAACTATTATGCTTGCATTTAGAAAGATTTGTAAATGTAAGATGACTTAAGTTCTGCATATAATTTTTAATTCCATAAATTCATAAACTATATCTATGAATTATTAAGATGCTTCATTTTTCCACTTAAGGGACCGAAGCTGGAGGGAAATAATAAAGTTTAGACTGTGCAGAAGCCACTTCTGTATCTTCATAGTCCAAGTCACCAAGTTACTCAAGCAATGGGCAGAAAAAAGTAGTATCTACTACTTAAAAAGTACAAGTCAACACAAGAAGCACACTACAACTTTGGCAATGTGTTATAACTTCAAACTCACACTAGCCAATCACCTACCTGCCCATCTGGGAGGTGAGAGGTTGGTACGATGACTTTTGGTCCTGCCATAAAAAGTCACCAGAAAATAGGATCCTAGCACTCAAGGAAAAAGATAGGATAGACAGCAGGCAGGATAGTCAGCAGGCAGGATAGTCAGCAAACTATTCCACATGAAGCTTCTGAAACCTTGAAAGTAAAGCTCCTGACCAAGTCCCTCTACACAACAGTCTTCAGCAACCTTTGCAAAGACAATTCCTCCTTATAGAACAGTAACAAGAAAGACACAATTGTATCTTGGCAACAAAATTTCTTTCCTTAGTTTTGTCTGCTTTTACTCAACAAGCATGTATCAAAGTGTTTCATGGGCCAGACTTTCAGATAGATGTTACACAAAGAACAAAAGGTAATTGCTTCTGTCCATAAAGTTAGGTGAGTGGACTGGAGGGTACATGCTGCATCAATGAATGAAGTTTACAATAAGGTTCGGGGAAAACAAACAGCTTTAACTTTCCCATACCAATGAGGGTGGTATGTACAGAATACAGTGGTGAGTCACTACCCAGGGAAGCAGCGATCTGCCCTAGATTGCAGTGACAATTGCATGGCCAGATGAAATGGGGTTAAGAGGTGTTTAATGTAGATAATTGAAAGACCATAGCATGAGCCAAGGGTAAAAGCAAAGATCAGCACATTACAGCCCATGAACAAAATCCAACTTGCTGTGTGTTTTTGTAAATAAAGTTTTATTAAAACATAGTCATGCCCATTCATTTACATTCGGCCATGGTGCCTTCACATTACACAGCAGCAACACTGAGTTGCAACGATGCATGGTTTATAAAACAAAAATGCTTACTATTTGGCCCCTTACAGAAAATATGAGGTCCGACCCTTGGCCTACATGTGCAGGTCTGTAAGGAAGTCTAACCACTGGATCTTGTGGCTCAAAGAGGAAGTGGGTGAAACATAAGAGAAGGCAGACAGGGACCAAACCCCATGCCAGAAATTTGGTCTTAAGAAATGGGTACAATGACAGTTACATTTACCTGTCATGAGGATAGCCAGGAGAGATGCAAACTTATGACTGAAGACCATCTCTCCAAACGTTAAATCTCGCAAATTCCTTGATTTAACAAACATGAAAGAGTTTAACTCTTGTCTTTCCACGTGCGGCTCTAAGCTTGAGAAATGGAGCCTGGCACAAAGAGGTGCTCAAATATCTTCTTTTTTTTTTTTTGGGGGGGGGGGGGTCGGTCATGGTACTTGAACTCTGGGCTTGGGCCTGGGCGCTGTCCCTGAGCTCTTCAGCTCAAGGTGAGCGCTCTACCATTTGAGCCACCATGCCACTTCTGAGGAATTCAATATCTATTGAGTTAAAGGAATTAAGGAAGGAATGAAAGTATTTGAACAGCACCATTAAAGGAAGGTTTTCTTCACAGAGGCCTCTGCTGTGACGCAAACAAGATGGAATACTCACATCTGTCCTGCAGGCAGTGAGTTCTAGATAGGAGCAGGTTAAAAGTGAAATAGAAGCAGGGAGGAAATCCTCCCTTTCATCTTTGTTGCTAAATCATCAGGTGCCAGTCACTGGCCAAACCTGGATTTAGTCCATGGCCTTTTTGGCCTAGTGAGAGGGGGTGGGACAAGAAATAGCTCTGCTAATAACAGTCATAAAAATAATATCACTCAGCTCCATCTGCCTCTTCCATTGGAAGAACTTTAGTCATCTTTTCCTCTTGTGCAATTATCATTTCTAATTTTATTTCCACTAAAGGAAAACTCAGACTATTACAGACAGGTTTGTGACTTGCCCAAGATCACTGAAAATAAACTGAAAAGCAGTTTTGAAAAGTGGAGAGAGAATATCAACGTATTTGAAATTCCTTCTCCTTCTAGACTAGAGTGAGATGGGTTCACAACCCAGAAAGAAACACAGCAAGCTCTGAGCTCAGTTTTCTAAAAATGAGTCATACAGCTGAGTGCTGGTGGCTCATGACTGTAATCCTAGCTATTCAAGAGGCTGAGATCTGAGGATTGTGGTTCAAAGCCAGCCCAGGCAGGAAAGTCCATAAAACTCTTATCGCCAATAGCACCCAGGCCCCAAGATAAGCACACACACACACACACACACACACACACACACACACACACACACACACACACACGGGAGAAAGGAAGAAAAAAAAAGTCATACAGAGTGGAGATTGAGAACACATGGTCTGTGTCAATGCATGTTTTCAATGGTCACATTGTCCCTGACATCAGATTGGACCAAAAATCATCTCAGGACTTCTTCAAAGATCCAGCCCACAAAAGTTTCCAGTTTGGGTTCCCTGTTTGGGTCATAACTGATAGCTTTAGTACTGACCCATTAGGAGGTTTCTATGATGAATCCACAAGCCCTCGTTTCCCTACACTGTCCTATCATAGAATGTGGAACTCAGAGCAGACCTAAACTCCCAGCCAGTTCCAGATCTCCTCCAAGAGGAGGAGATTGTGCACCCTGTGAGTGTAAGCAAGGTGCCCACCTTTGGTCCTCAGCTCCTCCCAGACCTGAGCTCCTCCCTGCCCTGGAGTTCTTGCCAAATAGCTGGCCCCTCCCTCTCTCGCCCAGACCCACCTAAACTCCCATCTACCTCACTTCCTATCCCCCCAGACCCTGCTGCCACCTAGATAGTGGAGGTTGCCATATGCTCTCTCTCCGGGGGAAATATGGCTCCTCTAATAAACCTTGTAATAATCTTTCTCCTGTGCCTGCCTGCCTCCACATGGTCCTCTAGCATGGATGTGACAGATCCTTCCAATGAGGTTCCTGATCAGAAAGTGTGATGGATCTCCTCCATCACTTCCTCGACGTACACAAAAAATCTGTCCTGTTCTCAAGAACCGGAAAAAAAAAGGAAGCTGGAAGATGTTGCCCAGAAATAGAGCACTTATATAGCATAGTCAGGTTCTATGCCAGCACTGGGAGTAAAAAAAGCTGAAAAGTCAACCCTCCTATTCCTAAGAGAATTTCCAAAGTCCTCTGTTCTACAGTTCAAACACTACACAAACCAGAAATAAACATGCCTGCAGCTTTGGAGACACACACATTTAGATTCTGGTCTGGGCTCCCTCACTCCCCAGCGAGGTAAGCTTTCATAAATACTGCTTTAATTTTATTTAAATTCTGAGCAGACCTTAACTGGGCCAATAGCACCATGCATTCTCTTGTACTAACTGTGGGGCTCACCTAATTATTCTCCAAGACTAGATGCCTATGGTGATATAGCAATGACAAACAAGTGGGGTGATCAGCTAGAGTTTCTGAGAGAGCTTGTTAATGGGGGCACATTAACAGGACTTTTTCTTTTAATCTCGGTCCTCCTTTTTGCTTTTTGCTTGAAAATCAGCTACAACACATGAAATTAAACATCCCATTGTAAACATGACAAAGAAAGCTTCTAGTGAAGGAATCTGGGTTCCTTGTGTCATCAAGCGGTCCCCATATCTACCCTACAGTGTTGCAACTACTTCTTTTGCATGGAAAAAAGTAAATCTTTTACATGAAAGTTGGGTTTCTGCTCCCTATATTCAAACAAATCCTAACTACTAGAGGATTGTTGTGACTATAAAATGGGCTTCCCACAGTGCCCAGCACAAGACAAATACACAGTGAATGACTCAATATTAGCACTATCACGACCATGGTGATGTCAGCCATTGTCAAAGATGTTACAGACAGGGTAACAGTGACTGGGGTGTTACAACAGTCCCTCTGATCACCAATGGCACTGATAGAATAATTCCTGTGGTATTTGGGTCAAAGCTGCAGAAAGCTAACTCAACATATCAATACATACATGCTTGCCATGGCACAGTTCATAATAGCCAAGTTACAGAATCAGCCTGGTTATGCATCAACAGACAAATAGATCAAATGGATAAAAGACAAGGTGAGGGCTGGGAAGGTGGCTCAGTGGTAGAGCCTTTGCCTTGCATGCCTGAGGCCTGGGTTCGCTTCCTCAGCAAAAAGAAAAAAGCCGGAAGTGGCACTGTGGCTCAAGTGGTAGAGCGCTAGCCTTGAGCTGGAGAGCTGAGGGGCAGCGCCCAGGCCCAGAGTTTAGGCCCCATGACAGGACCCAAAAAAAAAAAAAAAAAAAAAAGACAAGGTGGTTTATATTCACAATGGCATATTATTTAGCCATAAAGAGGAACAAAATTATGTTGAAACTGGAGATCATTATGTGAAGTGAAATAAGAGACTCAGAAAGACACACATTGCATACTTTCTCTCCTATGTAAAATTTAGATTTTTTTTTAAGCCTGTTGACAGTAAAAGGGGAACTCTTGGGGAATGTAAGAGAAAAGATAATGAGAGATAAACACAGAGGGTGAATATGATTAAACTATATACATTATGAAATTAATAAAATCCACTAGTTTATATAATTAATGAGCACTAATGAGAGCAAAACATATCCGTGATCTCATAAAAACACACATCCCACAGTGTCACATGTTTGGACACTTACTTTACTGTTACTGGCTAATAAAACCAGTTCATTAAAACACAAGATCTCAAGAAGCCCAGGGATGAAATTCCACCTAACTAGCAGGTCAGAAAGCAAGCTCTGGCCTGCTGTGAAGCCCTGCTTAGTTTCCTTTCTGAACAGGTAATTCATGTGTGTGGTGTGCTTCCTGAAAATCCTGTCTTCTCTGACTGAAAGGTACAGTCCATGTTTAAAGATGTTGTTATTTAATGGAGACAAAATTTTAGCTGAGAAACCAAAGCCACATCTAAATTTAGCTAGTCATAGGACCACATGTTCAAACAGCATTAGGACGTATAGTCAGTGTTTCTGTAACCTGACTAAAACACCAGCTGAGATCAATCAAGAATGGGACTGGCCATACATTCATCTCCAGCCATTATAGTATACGCTCACATCCATTCACCTTTACTTCAAGTCTGCAAATACAGAGAACAGTGCCGTGAAAACCAGCTAAGCAAGTAAGCAAGAAAACAAATGGTGGATTTCATATCCAATAGACCAAGGGTTCAAATCCCAGGGAGTCACTAAATCATTTTTGGTGAACAGTTTTCCCTCTACAGAAGTAGTTTTTGCTTCTGTAACGTGGAGAGGAATGCAGCACTTCCCAGGTTTTTAGCAGATAGGAGCCAGTACCTATCACCTGGTTAGCACTAGTTTCCCTTCCTTCCCTATCAGCAGATGACCCTGGCTGACTTGCTTTATTCCTCCTCCAAGCACGAAGAGCAAACCCAGCCCAGGTCATTGCCACAGACAATGTGTGTCATGACTGAACTTTTGGGGCACCCTTGAGGTGCCAAAGCCTTTCCTGAAGCTGAGGTCATGAAGCAAGATAAAGCTCTGCTTGCAGAAAGCAGTCTTGATTAGCCAAAAGCAGAGCCACATCAGTAATCAATTTGCTGTTGAGTACGGGAGTCCCCGGGGGAAACCCTGCAGGACAAGGCTAGCCCATTCCATTCTCAGCAGACATTCCACCTGGACCAAGAGCTAGAGAGCAGAAAACTGCTATGCCTAGTCACCTTGTTGTCTGGATGGAGCATTCTTGGACCTCAGCGGCTGGCAAGACAGAATGGGACAGTCACAAGATTCACACTTCAAGCTGTGCAACATAATCTTCTTGCTACATCTGGCCAGTGTCCTTTGCAGTTTGGTTCTGTAGCTGCAATGATGTGCACGGCATATTCCTCTCACCTCTGTGTCACAGGAACTGTTTCTGTTATTTCCTCCACTTTTAACCTTTGCTTGTCCAGGGACATCAAACAGGGTTGTGGACATTGAGACTGAAATATTTGTGTACACATTTCTCCGTAGCTCCATAGGCTAGCAACGTAAAACCAGGCAAAAGCCAGAAATTTAAGTTCCGCATATCATGACTCAACACTAAATGTGTTTTGTCACTGAGGATAAAAACAGATTAAACTAGTCACACCAAACAGCAGGCATTAATCCTATGGCAAGCTTTGTGCTAAGCCTGTTTATTACTATTATTATTATCATTAATCCCATTTTACAAAAATGGAAATCTTTATTTCTTTATATAAATTTCAGAATAAGTACACTGAGATCATTAAGTACTTGAAGATGTTGACAATGCTTTTCAGAAACTGCATAGAATTCAAGGTTAATTCTGAGGTAAGCTAACATAGGTCAAAGACATTGTATATCTATCTTTCCATGTATTCAGATACTTTCAAATATGTAAAAAAGGTTTAGATTTTTCTCGGAAGTGTCTTCTAGATTATTTCCTACATATTTTATAGTTTGAGGATGGGTTCATATTTTCTGATATTTTCTAGATGGTTTTGATAAATTGGATAAGTGCATAATTAAAAAAAAAAAATCAGAGCCAGGCACCAGTGGCTTATGCCTATAATCCTAGCTACTCAGGAGGCTGAGATCTGAGGATCACGGTAAGCCAGCCAGGGGAGGAAAGGCTGTGAGACTCTTATCTTCAATAAACCAGTCAGAAAACCAGAAGTGGCACTATGGCTCAAGTGGTAGAGTGCTACCCTTGAGCTGAAGAGCTGAGGGACAGTGCCAGACCCAGAATTCAAGCCCCATGACCGACAAAAAAATAAAAAATAAGCAATCAGGTATTCATTACCCTTGCTGACATGTCCAATTTTGCTTATCTATTAGTTAAATATTCCATGCTAGCTTTTTTCTTTTAAATCTTTTTATCTTGACCAAAAACTCCTAATACATCAAACAAAGATATCAAAAAAAAAAAAAAAAGGAAACCAAGAAAGAGTAGCTTTATAATAAAGTACAATAATGTACTGCAGAGACAGTTAACTGCCATTATACAGTACCAGTAAAGGCAGGATGGAGCTGTGTTCATATTGGGCAGCTTTTCATCACTACAACACACACCTGGGAAGATCAGTCCCTAAGACAGAAGCTATAGTTTGGCTCAGTCTCCTGAAAGCTGGTTCTTTCACTGTGGGGCTAGGGTAAAAGATCATGGTATGCGTTTATGGCCAATTATAACCAGTCACCTTATTGGCCAGAGAGCAAAGAAAGAGAGGGAAAGGAAGGATCCCTAGTCCCTTCTCACAATGCTTCAACAAGCTGAAGGCTGCACCCCTACTAGGTCTCACCTCCTCCCTAAAGCAGCTTTCTGAGGCCAAGCCTTTAACACACAGTCCTTTGTTCCTTTGAAGAACACATAAGAACCAAATGATAACAATATTTACACTTTGTTTTGAAATCACATTCTATGACCCTTTACAATTTTCAAATAGCATCCATACTCCTTATACCACTTGTATTTAATCAACACTCAATGAGTAGGGAAAACATTTAAAAAAGAGAACTCAGCCAAGTGCCAGTAGTTCACACTTATAATTCTAGCTATTCAGGAGACTGAGATCTAAAAATCAAGATTTGAAGCCAGCCTAGGCAGAAAAGTCCATTAAATATTCATATCCAATTAAGCAGCAAAAACCCAAAAGTGGAGGTGTGGCTTAAGTGGTAGAGCACCAGCATTGAGCCAAAAGCCATGAGAGAGTGCAAGGCCCTGAATTCAAGCCCAGGACCAACACAGGAAAAAGAAAAAGAAAAACCAACTGAAAATAAACGTGCTAAGGTTTCAGAGTCATGTGCTCACATAAATTGGAGTTATGATTTTACCTTGCCCATGTAATTGTAACCCCTCTATATGGTATTTTCACAATAAAAAAATTTAAAAAAAAAGAATTTGCGTCTACCAGCAATCCCACTTTTGGGCATTTACAAGACCATATTAAAGCTACCAGCACAACTATGTTTATTGCAGCATTATTTACCATAGCTAAGATATGGAACCAACCCAGATGCCCCTCAGTAAATGAATGGATCAAGAAAATTGGGTATATATACACAATGGAATTCTATGCCTCCACCAGAAAGAATGACACTGCCCCATTTGTTAGGAAATGGAAAGACTTGGAAAAAATTATATTAAGTGACGTAAGCCAGGCCCAAAGAAACATAGGTCCCATGGTTTCCCTTATTTGCAATAACTAGTATATGTCTGAGACAAGCAGAAAAGGTCAGATAAGTTGATGTTAGGCAAAATGAACCCCAAGATAAGGACACAAGTGGTTTGATTATTTCTTGCTATTGTTTCTAATGTATTTATAAGGTATCACATGATTTTTTTTTGTTGCTTTGTATGTCCCTCCCCTATGGTATACCCCCTGTTTTCACTGTATTTGGTTGGTATAATTTGGGGAGGGGAAGGAAAAAAACCATGTGTTTAAATAGGGATACAGGTGGACCCATTGCAACAATGACATGTACATGTCAAAAAAATGAACTTTACAATTTAGGCGGGGGGGGGGGGGGGAGTGGGGGCGGGGGAAGAAATGTAGTTGTGGAGATGGGTGGGAAGGGATGGCAGGGGAAAAACAAAGGAGGAGGCAACAATGCTTGATAAGAAATGTATTCATTACCTTGCTCATGTAATTGTAACTCCTCTGTACAGTATTTTCACAATAAAAAACTTATTAAAAATAGAATTAGGGTCTATATAATGACAAAAGAGTCAATTAATTAGGTCATTGCACATCTAAACGGGTCACTTTCATGAGATGGAGGGGAAATGGATAAGAAGTAGCCCTCAAACTGATTTTACCAAACATTGCTAATATGGCTACAATTTATATTTGTTTAGCTTATCAAAACATTTCAAAGCTTATTTCATAAAAATGTTTCTATTCTATTGTTTTCAGGAGGAAAAACTGAAAAAAAAATCAACTTTAATTGTGCAAAAAAATAGCCTTTTAGAAGTTGACAAGCTCGTGAATAGCACTCATGACCTTAATCTCAAATTGGTCTTCCTGTTCTGTCATCAGACCTCATGATTCATCTGTGGAGAGCAATGCTTCTTAAATTCAGTGAATGGCATATCAGCAGACACATAAGCAGGTGCCTGCCATTCTCCTTGAAAAAACTGCTCATCAGGAAGCAGGGAGGGACTGAACTTGCTTCTCACAGTGGAGTTATTGCTCATTTGAGGAATATGCTAGGGACTATCCTCTCTGAATACATTGCTCCTCAGAACGTACATACTATGCAAACTTTCACAGAGGTACCAGCTACAAGTTCAGGCAAGTATACATCTTATGAAAAGGTTCTTAAAGTAGATGCAGCAAAATGTATCAGAAGAGAAAACCAGAAAATAGCAGGCTTGCTAAAAACACATCTTTGAAAACTAAGTGATAAAAACACAATAATGTAGCCAGCCAGAAGAGTTGCATAACTCACTTAAGAAATGAGGAAAGGAAGCCCGGTACCAGTAGCTCACACCTGAAATCCTAGCTGCTCCGAAGACTGAGACCTGAGGATCACGGTTCAAAGCCAGCCCAAACAGACAATTAAACAGGGGGGGAAAAAAAGGAGGTGTGGTACTAGCCTTGGGCAAAAAAGCCAAACAAAAATGCAAGATCTGAAGAATGAGGAGAATATAGTAAAAGCACCAGGAAGAAAGTGGTGGGATCAGGAGGGAAAGGGTAGACAAATGAAGTGGAGGAAAGAGGGAAAAGGTAAGCAAGAATCCAATGTAAACCCTACAAAATTAATTAGAAAAAGGGAAGAGCTGTGTAGGGAAGAGGTCAGTGGAAACGTTGAGGGGGTGATATTGATCAAGACTAATTTTTTTTTTTTTTTTTTTTTTTTTTTTTGTCGGTCGTGGGGCTTGAACTCTGGGCCTGGGCGCTGTCCCTCAGCTCTTCAGCTCAAGGCGAGTGCTCTACCACTTGAGCTACAGCGCCACTTCCGATTTTCTGGTGGTTTATTGGAGATAGGAGTCTCACGGTCTCTCCTGCCCGGGCTGGCTTTGAACCGAGATCCTCAGATCTCAGCCTCCTGAGTAGCTAGGATTACAGGCGTGAGCCACCAGCGCCCGGCTAAGACTAATTTTTTTTTTGAACTCTGGGCCTGAGCACTGTCCCTCAGCTCTTCAGCTCAAGGCTAGGGCTCTACCACTTGAGCTACAGCGCCACCTCCGGTTTTCTAGTGGTTTATTGGAGATAAGAGTTTCACGGACTTTCCTGCCTGGCTGGCTTTGAACCAGGATCCTCAGATCTCAGCCTCCTGAGTAGCTAGGATTATAGGCGTGAGCCACCGGCGCCCAGCAATCAAGACTAATTATATTTTAAAAAACTGCCTTATACAACTACTAAAGGATAATAAATTATATATATATATATATATATATATATATATATATATATATATAAAAGGAATGCAAGGTCCTAAGTTCAAGTCACAGTATGGTACCAAAAAAAAAAAAAAAAAAAGAAAAGAAAAGGAAAAAAAGAAGTTGCTCCAAACCCCTCATATTAATTATAACTGCTAATTTCCTTTGAAATGGCATGTGCTTAATAATGAAATTTACAGTGTGCTGGCTAACAAGAGGCTTGTTTTATGGGAAATAATAATTTTCAGGGAAACTCCAGATTCTATTCTAAATCCCCAAGATTGTGTAACTGAGCTTTTTACAAATAAAGGGGGGAAAATTGACTCTAGAACAGAAACATCCTAGAGTAGTATCTTCTAGTTAATCTCCCACCAGCAAAAGGGGGGAAAAAAAAAACACCTTAACTGAGACCAATATAGTTTTCTGTGTGAGAATAGACCATGACAGCTAATGATGTAATGGCTATATGTGACAGGCTGAATGAATCACCTCTCTCTCTCTCTCTCTCTCTCTCTCGCTCTCTCTCTCTCTCTCTCTCTCTCTCTGTGAGGGGGGGGAGAGGGGAAACCCCATACGTGTTAAACTGGTGAACTTGTACAAGTTTATATTTGGCCACCTCCTGTCCTCCACACCTGTTCATTCAAAAGCATTAGACCTAAGTACTTGCAAAGCAAATGGATATGTCTGTACGGCAATGGATAAAAATAATCTGAGCTCTCATTACAACTGTCAAAGTGATCTGACCAAATAGATCCAATTTTATAGGATGAAGTAGTCAAAGTAGGTGTTTCCTCACATTTTATTACACATTTGTCTTATTCATTGTGTATAAAATAGCTGCCCTCCATTCCAAGAGAATGAGTAGAGAATGTTTGCTGAGGGGCTCAAAAACTACTTCCATGGTCTCTGACCCAAAGCTCCTGAATGTGCTACTGTCACATACAGACCAGGGCCTGGAAGAGCAAAGGTGGGACAATTCATAAATCTCAGGAGATAATCCTGACCCATAATGAACAGACTCAGTGTAAAAACCCAAACCACAATATGTCTGCGTCAAACAGAAAAGGTCAGATAAGTTGATGTTAGGGATATAAACCTTAAGATATGTATTCAAATGTTTTTTTTTTTCTTTCATGCGATTTTTTCTAACACATTTATAAGATTATTTCTTTGTTGCTTTGTATGTCCCTCCCCCACGGTAAAATCTCTGCTTTCACTGTATTTGATGTCGGTATAAATTGTGGAGGGGAAGGGAAAAAACAAATCATTTAAATAGGGATACAGGTGGACCCATTGCAACAATGAGATGTACAAGTCGTTATGTTGAAAACGAACTTCACAACTTTGGTGGGGGGGGGGGATTGGGTGGGGGCGGGGGGAGGATGGGAAGGGATGGGTAGGGGAAACAAAGGAGGAAGCTACAATGCTTGATAAGAAATGTACTCATGGGCTGGGAAGGTGGCTCAGTGGTAGAGTGCTTGCCTTGCATGCATGAGGCCCTGGGTTCAGTTCCTCAGCACCACATAAACAGAAAAAGCCGGAAATGGTGATGTGGCTCAAGCGGTAGAGCACTAACCTTGAGCTGAAGAGCTGAGAGTCAGCGCCCAGGCCCAGAGTTCAGGCCTCACAACTGGACCCAAAAAAAAAAAAAAAAAAAAAACCCAAACCACAAAATGCTCTCAAAAACCCCTTTGGAGCCTCAACAATTATTTCCCAAGTAGAAATTTCTACACTATCAAAGTTTTAGACACAAAAGCTCCAGGACTGGCTATCTACCTACCTACCTACCTACCAACCTACCTACCTATCTATCTATCCATCTATCTATCTATCTTAGATAAGAAATAAACAGGATACATTTATATTATATGTGAGTCAAATATGTAGCAAAATACTTAAGATTGCCAATTTAGAAAGAAGAAAGATTATCTAGGTATGATGTTGCATGAGTTCAGGGCCAGCCTGGATTACACATATAAGTCTCGGTTTAAAAAAAAAAAAAAGGGGGAAAAAGAAAGAAAAAGAAAGGGTGGGAGGGAAGAAGAGGGGGCGGCAGGAGGATTTATTTTGCTCAGAGTTGGTGCTCTGGAGCCTGTGTTGAGGCAGACTGAGAGCATGGTGGAGCAAAGCTACTCACTTCACAGTGGCCAAGGAGCGAAAACCAGAAAGGGATTCAGATGAGTCCCACACACCCTTCCTGGAATGTGTCCAACAACCGAAGCTCCCTCACTAGGCTCCTTCACTTCTATGTTCCCACCACTTCCCAAGGGTGCCACACTAGGCGCTAAGCCTTTAACACATTTCAGACCCAAACTACAGCATATGGTGAGCGTTTTATTTTAACTTTAATAGATGTAAATATAATTATCTATCTGTGGAAAGTTGTAGTTCTTTCATTCACTGTATGTTCACTGGCAGGGATCTAGAATCATGTTCTGCTTTCTAAATCATATCTGTAAAATCTTATTTTCAATTTTTCTTCTTTTATAATAGGTGAAAACTAAATAGGTAGAAACGGATTTTTTTTTAACCAATCCTTTATCATGAATTTGATATCCTTGAGTCTAAAACATTTCAGTAAAGTTTCCTTTTAATGCTTTTCTCTTCACATTCATATAGTATTATTTAATGTCATTTTACAATAAAGAAATTATAATTTTTTGTTGGTTGTGGGACTTGAACTCTGGGCCTGAGTGCTGTCCCTGAGTTCTTCAGCTCAAGGCAAACACTCTACCACTTGAGCCACAACACCACTAAGAAATTATAATTTTAATAACAAGTTAATGTGTATAGATATGTTAGGGAACAAAGAATTCTGGCTCTGAGAAAGCACAGAACTCAACTCCTAGGAGCAGCAATGAGCCAGCAGTCACAGAGAGACTGACTATCCATTGTGTTCTAGACATACACTTTGTCCTTACAGAGTCAATTAGGGGAGAGTTGGTTGGAAAGAACACCACTAGCTTTTAGGCGTGGTTGTTAATATTAAGCAGTGTGTTTATGAACATGATTGCTAACAGTCCCAAGTAGGAGTTTAAGTTTTATGTATTGTATTTATGATCAAAACTTTAATCTCATTTTTCCTAGCCAAATGAAGTCCCAGAGTCTGAAAATCTTCCCACCCAGGTAATACATTTATCTTGTTTCTAAATCCCTAGGAGACCCCATTATTCACCAAGGCACGAAAGGAAAAGGAAGGAAAGACTAGTTAAGCAACTAGTCCCAACTTCTATTTTCTGCCTAGTACTTCTACGCATCATAAGCTTTCTTATTATTTCTCTCTCTCTCTCTCTCTCTCTCTCTCTCTCTCTCTCTCTCTCTCTCTCTCTCTCTCTGTCCATTAGAAGTCAAGTTCTGGGACAGAAAGATTTCATTGGCCTTATCTCCCTCTGCATATGTGATACAGCTGGGACAGTGTCTGGGTCAGAGACAGCATGCAATAATGGTATATGAGTGACTCCCTTGATCTGGGTATATACAATATAAATGTCTTCAATACTAATTCATTTCACTTGAGTTCACCTAATTACTAACTTTTTATTTTCCTGTCTCAAACAAAGATTAACACTGCTGGAAGATCCTCAGATTAGTTAACCAAAAAATACTACTTATAGAAGGCTAGACTCCAATCTGGTATAAACATTTCAGAAAAATCACAACTCAGAAAACACAAAAGTGATCTAATCACCAGAGTGGCATACCCACTATATCATCAGTTGTACTAAGGGACTTAACGTGGTTTTTCACATTAAAACACTGTCCCCAAGCCCTTCGTGGACCTTCTATTGCACCATGGTTCCAAAGTATTAGCAGACCCTAAATGCAGAAAAATAAAACATCTTCACATGGCTTTCCAAGGCTCTAGCCCTATGAATGCCCCATTGTCTATAATATAATATTTTCACACTATCATGAAAAAGGAAGCATAGAAAAGTATGAACAAGAGATTCCTATGAACAGGTCTAGAAGTAGAGCTTCCTATTTCATTCCCAGTGGCTAGAATATAATCACATAACTATATCAACTGCAACAGCAGCTGGGAAACATAGTATAAGCATTTGAATGACTGTGAAGCAAACCTTTCTATATCCATCATTATTATCCTCATTATCTTTCTTACCAGCTTTCTGGGCTCTATTTCTGCTCCCCTATGATGTCACCAAAGCCCCCCCCCACTGGTCTTGCCTCCACACACTTGGCCGTACCAAGCCCCAAGGTAAATATCTAAACTATAAATCTGACCGTGTCCCTTTGCCACTCTACAATTTCCAGGTTGTTATCACAGTGGTCTGTGACCCCATGGATTCAGGGTCTGCTCAAAGGCAGAGTCCTCAACCACTTAGTCCCTCCACATCCTCTTAGTCCCTTCTACAAGTTACCGATTACATGACAGCATATGCAGTCAGACATGTACCTAGTGCCCACAACTGTGCCAGACACAGAGGATAAACCAAGGAAGGAGACAGAGTTCTTGAACTATAGAGTTTAAATTTGAGTGAAACACCCTAAAAGTAATTAAACAAATTAAATAGACACTAGTAAGCAGTAGGAATACTTAGCTTGGTGTGGCAGTACATGCCTGTAATCTCAGCACTCAGGAGGCTGAGGTAGGAGGATGTGAGTTTGAGGTTAGTCTGGGAGACAGTGAGTTCAAGGCTACCCTGGGCTATATAATAATGGCACTTGAACTCAGAGTCTTGGGCACTGTCCTTGAGCTCCTTTTGCTCAAGGCTAGTGCTCTACCACTTGAACCACAGCACCACTTCCAGCTTTTTCTGAGTAGTTTATTGGAGATAAGAGTCTTACTTTTCTGCCTGGGCTAGCTTGATAGCCATATATGAATCGTGTACTTCACCTTCATATAATTATATATACTC
The DNA here is from genome assembly GCF_019054845.1 of Dipodomys spectabilis. Classification (NCBI taxonomy): domain Eukaryota; kingdom Metazoa; phylum Chordata; class Mammalia; order Rodentia; family Heteromyidae; genus Dipodomys; species Dipodomys spectabilis. Next base: position 6,515,730 of record NW_024870840.1, read on the forward strand.
TGTGATTGCCTATTACAGGAGTTCTTATCATTGACCTATATTGTAATTCTTTGAACATTTTTTATGACTGCTATTCAGGAAAATAATACAGTACACTAAAGATTGCCTAACATGCTATTTGTAGGAAGTGCTGGGAGATAATGGAGTTTGTTATTGTCTCAGAAGAGACAATAAAAAGAATTCCATTTTTGCCTACAAGATTCTTTGAAATACAATTTCAGCTTAATATATATATATATTTGCCAGTCCTGGGGCTTGAACTCAGGGCCTGGGCACTGTCCCTGAGCTTCTTTTGCTCAAAGCTAGCACTCTACCACTTGAGCCATGGAGTCACTATAGGCTTTTTCTGTTTATGTGGTACTGAGAAATCAAACCCAGAGCTTCATGCATGCTAAGCAAATACTCTACCACTAAGCCACATTCCCAGCCCCTTACAATATTTTTAATCAAGTTTTATTCAAGTATATAAAACTACTTTTTAAGAAATGCCTGAACCGAGCACTGGTGGCTCACACCTATAACCCTGGCTACTCAGGAGGCTGAGATCTGAGGATCATGGTTCAAAGCCAGTCCAAGCAGAAACAATGAAGTTTCTCCTTGACTTTTTCTGATAAAAGTTTGAAACTTGTGTGTGTAAAAGAAATATGGAAAAGATCTGTTAACTATTTAGAGAATAATTAGAATTGATATACAACACAATGAGTAAAACTCAAGGTTTCATAAAGGAGCGGCTATGTTGCTATTCTCCTGTCCTCAGTCCATATAAAAAAAAAAAATGACCCAACACGGTTGCTTGAGCTCCAGCTGTTGTAAATGCATTTCAGCAAACAGAAGAGGAGATGGCTAAAGGGAAGCATTCCCTTGTGGTGGAAAGAACAATGGCAACAAAGCAAAACAAAACAATGGCCTGATAAATATGCCCACATCCTAATACATGAAACGTGTACGTGTTACTTGTCACAGAAAAAAGAAGACTTTTTAGATGTGCTTCAGTTAAAGCACTTAGATGGGGACAACTGTTCCAAATTTTCTAGATGCCCCACCGTAATCACAAGACTCTAGTTTGACTCTTGTACTTCTAGTTTACTCTTCTACAACTGTAAGAAAATTGAACTTGGGTCATTGTAAGCCATTCATTTTGTAGCAATTTGTTACAGCAGCAGTAGGAAACTAATACCTCTTCCCTTAACTTAGCAAGAAATAGGGCAATAATAATGAATAATGGGCACAACTCACATATTCTGCCCACAATGTCTAGACAGACAGACAGATAGATAGTGTGTGTCTAGAAAACAGATTTTTAACATAAGAAATAAATACAAATTGGGCATCCATATCTCACACCTATAATCCCAGTTACTCAGGAGGCTGAGATCTGAAGATTGTCACTCAAAGCCACCAACAGAGGCAAGAAAATCCATGAGATTCTTATCTCCAATTAACCACCAAGAAGACAGAAGTGAAACTGTGACTCAAGTGGTACACTAACACCCTTGACAGAAAAAGCTCAGGGATAGCACCCAGGCCCTGAGTTCAAGCCTCAATATAAGCAAGCGCATGCGTGCACATGTGCACACACACACACACACACACACACACACACACACACAATCAACATAAAGGGGAAAAAAGGTGACCCGTGTGTTTTTATAAAAGTAGAGATACACCACCACCATTATCCACTCTTCACACCCAGTGCCCAGCACCATGGCTGGTTTTCTTCCTGCTTGTCTAAAACAGAGACACTTCTAGAGGCAGAACACGGCTCCTGCTCTCTGGGTCTCCTGACAACTTGGCAGTATGATGTTTCTAGGCTAAAATCCAACCTCTGTGGATTCAAGCTGCTTCAGTCTCAAATATTTACCTTGCCTGGCTCCTTGGGCTAATTAAAGAAGGAGGCTGTATTCTCCCTGTCTCTTTTCAGAGACAGAAGCAGCAGCAGACCAGTTGTGACAGCCCCATCATTCACCTCTCTAGCCTCTGAGACTCCTTTTACAAGTGTGCTTTTCAAATTAGAAACAGTTCAGTTTGCCACACTCTGCCCTGGCTACCCTCAGCTGACCTTGATGTTGCCCCCAGAGACCATATCTCCCAAAGCCAAAGCGATCCTCCATAGTCTATCTTACCTGACCTATGGCTGCCCCTGGAAAAGATGCTCAGGATCACATGCTGACAGCTCATTCTGCCATGCAGAACACAGCATTTCATTGTGAATCTTCCTTTTTATTATCAAAATTACATATACTTTTAAATTTAAGATAAATTCAAGATGAAGTCAGACTTTTTTTTTCCTTCTCCTTAGAGGACCTGTCACTGAGCTCAAGATTCTCCAGTTCCTGGTATCGTGTTACCAGTTTCAAGGATTTTCTGTTCATCTATAAGAAACTAGAGAAACCCACATAGACATTTAAATGGATCACCATCATGACTTTAAACAGCAAGTCCAGATTTGAAAAGCCATGGAAGTGATAGAGTCAGTTCACAGATCCCATCAGGGACTTTTTTACCTTCACACAAGGCAGATTAGCCACAATTCACAACAGGATCAAGAAATCAAAATCAAATTACTGAACCCAATTAGAAACCAGATACTGAGAGCTTTCACTAAGGGAGGAGAGAGATAGAGAGGGAAGTGGAGTCTGAGATTGGGCTCGAGCGCTGGGGCTGGTCAGAAGGGAGGATAAACAGACCCCAGGTTCCATGTCATCCCCGGGGTGAGGAACAGAGAGCAGCATGAAGAACGGTGCCAAGATGAGTTTGCCTCACAGCAAAGACACGACTGGGAAAGCAGGCACTTGGAGAGGAATAAGAGCTCCACTGATGGAGACGACCTGACAGTTCTCCGAGAAGGAAAAAGTGATAGGAAACATGGAGAAGGGGAGAGAGAGAAAGACAGAGAGAGGGAGGGAGGGAGGATAGAGAGAGAAAGACACAGATCGCCCTGTTCCTCCTCTTTGAAAGCCTTCTAATAATATTAGAAGTTACCTCATGGGGTTGTGCTCATTTTTATTGCCCCAATTTTATTTTTTTGTGGGGAAATGGATATAACATGATATTTACCATTTTGGCCTTTTTTTGTTTTGTTTCGCCAGTTCTGGGACTTGAACTCAGGGCTTGGGCACTGTCCCTGAGCTTCTTTTGCTCAAGGCTAGCACTCTACCACTTGAGCCACAGGGCCTTTTCCAGCTTCTTCTGTTTATGTGGTACTGAGGAATTAAACCCAGGGCTTCCTGCATACTAGGCAAGTCACTAAGCCACATTTCCAGCCCATTTTAGCCATTTTAATGTACAGTTGAGTGTATGGCCTGCCCTCACGTTGTTGTTCACTGTCATTTACCTCCAGAACTTCTCCATCTTCACAAAATAAAGTACCCAATAAACAATTACTTCACCAGACCCCCAGTGACAACCATTCTGTGTCTGTCTCAGTGAATTTGAAGCTCTAGGTGCCTCAGATGAATGGAATTGTACAGTACATGTCCTTTGGTGCCTGGCTTGCTTCATGTAGCCTATTTTCCTCAAGGTTCATTCATATTGTAGCACGTGTTAGAACCTCATTCCTCTTTATGGACAAACACCATTCCATTGGAAGGGTATATACCACATTTCCTTTAGCTGCTCATCTGTGGATAGACATTGCTATTGCTTCTGGGTCAACTACTGTGGACAGTGCGGCTATGAACACAGGTATACTTGTGGGTATATTTCTAAGTGAACTGCTTCAAGACATAAAGGATGAACAGGACTTTGTCATCAAAGAAGGGCATTGGGGTGCGGGGTGTGGGGGGGAGGTGGGACTGTACAGATAAGAGTAGGGAAGCATGGCTTGTTCAGTGAGTGATAGGGCCCCATGCACAGCAGCCTGGAAGAGGGACAGAGTAAAGTAAAGGTGAGACAGAAAGCAGGTGTGGGTCAGGCCACTGAAGTCTGAAAGTGTAAATCAGTTTTCCACTATTTGTAACAGATTCCCAAGACAATCAGCCAGTAAAGACAAAAGATTTTTATTTTGTAGGAAGTTCTGTTGTGTAGGAAGTTCTAGCCCGCACTGGACTGACCCTGTTGCTTTGGGGCCTATGGTGAGACAGCTTATCCAGAAGGAAGTGTGAACAGAGTGAAACCTCTCATCCTATTGGTCAGAAAGAGCATGGGACTAGCACCACACTATCTCTTTCAAGGGCACTCCTCCAGTGACTTCAAGGCCACTGCTGGGCCCTACCTCTTATAGGTTCCACCACCTCCCCGTGGCACCACTCTAGGGAACAACACTTTAATATAAAGTCCTTTGGAGGACATTCAGATCCACACTACAGCAGCACCGCACTGTCACATCTTGATATTTGGTCCTATTTGCTGGCTTTAAAAAGATACAGCATTACCAACACAATTGCTGTGTCTTGCAAACCCTTCATCTTACTCCCTTCATAACAGAACTCATTATCTTGAATTTAAAGTTTAGATTTTCAATGCTTTATGATTTTACTACATATATAAAACCATGTCGTGTTCTACATACTTGGAAGCTTTATGAAAATGTCATCTTACTCTATATTTATCCCTATGTTTTCACTAACATTATGTTACAAAGATTTACTTAGATTATTTCTCAATTAATATTCCACACCATATTTTTGTACCCTTACAAGCCATGTGGTGATGAACATTCTTGTTCATTTTTCTTATTTACACGTGTAAGATTTTCTCTAGTCTAGGCTGTGGGCCAAGATGTGAAAATGCTAAGTTGTAAGCTAATGTACATCTTCAATTTTATCTGCAAAGTCAAATTACTCTCTATCTCAGTTGTTATACAAGCCACGTTTAACTGTTTTGAGTCTGCTAAAGCCTTGCTAATAGTAAATATCATCAAATGTTTACATTTAACAAGTTGACAAAATAGTGATTAAGAGTCCCAATTTTAAAGCCAAGACCTATTCAGACCTGGCTTTAGTACTTGCCAACTGTATGAGTGTGGCCTTATTTTCCTATGAGGTATAGTGATTTACCTTATGCAGTTATTGCTAGGATTATGTGTGCTAATGTATGCCAAGCACTTGGAACAATATATGGTTAGGGCCCAATAAAGCTTTTAGAACAATATGTGGTTGGTGTTCATCAAGGGTGAGCCTTGCTTTAAAATTCAAATTTTGTACTCTGTGGATGTCCTTTTCCTATCCTTCATCAGAAACTCTTCTTTTAGGTTTGTGCAATTTCTTTAAGTACTCTGGGTGATAATCATTCATTGGTGATTGTATGTAGCAAATATCGTTCTTAGCCTATGTTTTATCTTATTTTTAGTTAGTTAGTTTATTTGTTTTGGCCAGTCCTGGGGCTTGAATTCAGGTCTTGGGCACTATCCCTGAGTCTCTTTGTGCTCAAGGCTACTGCTCTACCACTGAAGACATAGCACCACTTCTGGCTCTTTTTGAGTAGTTTATTGGATATAAGAGTCTCACAAACTTTTCTTCTCTGGCTAGCTTCAAACCACAATCCTCAGATCTCAGTCTCCTGAGTAGCTAGGATTACAGGTGTGAGCCACCCACTAGTGCCTCGATAATCTCAACACTTTAAAATTATCTTTTGTTTGTAATGCCGTGCTGCAACTGACCCTAAAGAAGCTCCATTTTTTTTGTTTTTTGTTTTTCGGTTTTGGGACTTGAACTCTGGGCCTGGGTGTTGTCCCTCAGCTCTTCAGCTCAAGGCTAGCATTCTACCACTTGAGCCACAGTGCCACTTCCAGTTTTCTGGTGGTTTATTGGAGATAAGAGTCTCATAGACTTTCCTGCCTGGGCTGGCTTTGAACGGTGATCCTCAGATCTCAGCCCCCTGAGTAACTAGGATTACAGGTATAAGCCACCAGTACCCAGCAAGAAGCTCAGTTTTAAAGCAGCTTTGGTAGCCAATGCTAACAATAGCCTAGAGTTATGAAGCAGGAATAGAAGCAGAAACAGCACTAGAATTATTTTCCTACCACGTTTGCCTACTCTCCCCATAATTCTTGCCTGGGAGTCCCATGATTTCAGTTTCATAGTTGCACCTACTCTTTTGAAATTCATCTTCTTACATAAGTTCAAAGTGGTAATGTTCTATTTTCTCTAATTGCTCAGACTATTCAACAAACCAGCAGGACACAGTGACACATGCCTGTAATCCTCATTACTTGGGAAAGAGAGATCAGGAGGATCACAGTTCACGACCAGTCCAGGCAAAAAGCTTACAAGCCTGCCTCAACCAATAAAAAGCCACAAGGGAAGAATAAATAGGATCACAGTCCTGGATAACTGGGGCACAAATGCACGACCTTATTCAAAAAACAATGAAAGCAATGAGGGCTAGTCCAAGTGGTAGAACACCTACCTAGCAAGCTCAAGACCTTGAGTTCAAATCCCATGCTGATGCTAAATCCTTTTAGTTGTACAATCCACCATACATTTGGGTCTCTCTCTCTCTCTCTTTCCCTTTCTCTCTCCTCTCTCCTCCCTCCCTCTCTCTCTCTCTCTCTCTCCCTCTTTCTCTCTCTCTCACACACACACACATACACACACACACACACACACACACACACACACACACACACTGTTGAAGACAACCTATCCCTAAATAGTCCTACAAAATGTTTCCATCCCACAGTTCCCTCATGTATTAACTGGCAGAGAGAAGTTAAAGCATACTGGAGTCATGAGCAAGAAGCTATTGAGGTATACAACTCACAGAACACTGAGTGTGAAATAGTGAGCAGGCTGGCTATCCACAGCAATTCAGAGGAAGACTTCTTTCTCTATAAAGGAAGTTATATCTGCTGTGTTACACCATAGTCTAATTTCCAGGAATGAGGAAGGAAAGAGAAATACCATTGGTTGAGACCCAAAGGGTGCCAAGTTTGTTTGGTGCTTTCCAGAGTTTACTAAGGGCTTTAGCCCTCATGCAAAACTGGAAAAAGTAGGGGGTGAACATATAGAGGTATAAATAAATAAATGCCAAGTAACATCTTCTCCCTGTGGTGGATGAAGAAGCTAAGATACATAGTGTAATACAGCTAACCAATAATAGAGTTATTCACTTCCCAAATCTGTGAGATTTCGTCCCCACCATCAGCTGGGACTGAATAGCCACAGGGCAAGAAGCAGCAAAGTATCTTGTGCTTAGTTTCTTGAAGGACTTTCCCTAAGGGTAACTCTTTTATTGGATTCTCATAACATCCTCTTCTGCCAGGTGGAGCAGGTGATATGATCTTTATTTTCTAGGTAAAGATTATAGAAGTCAGAGAATCTGGGACCTGGTGGGACAGACTTTGAGCTGAGCTCTCTGGCAGCCTTTGCAGGACAGCAGGGGGGTGGGATGGGTGTTGGCCAAACAATGGGCATGTGAGAGAAATGGCACTCGAACTCTAACCTTACCAAGAAAACGTAGGGCTCTACTGCCCTTTGGATGATTTCTTTGTCTTTGGAATTATGAAGACATACAAGGCAAAGAAACTCCTGGCCCAGCAAACTATGCCAGACAACCTTGTTGCTGCCTCATCTCTTCAAGACCAGAGTTGCCTTTTAATGATCTTGATGCATTAGATTCTCACAGACCTGAGGCTATAAATCAGAGCCCAGAGTGCCTACTCATCTTCCTACGATTTCTTCAGCAAAACCAGAAGACACATAAGATTACTATCAGCAAAAAATCCATAGGACATTTATTTCCCCAGCTTTTTTCTTTTTTTCTTTTTTGTTTTTGTCAGTCGTGGGGCTTGAACTCTGGGCCTGGGCACCGTCCCTGCGCTCTTCAGCTCAAGGCGAGCACTCTACCCCTTAAGCCACAGTGCCACTTCCAGTTTTCTGGTGGTTTATTGGAGATAAGAGTCTCAGGGACCTTTCTGCCTGGACTTTTCTGCATTTGAACCATGATCCTCAGATCTCAGCCTCCTGAGTAGCTAGGATTACAGGTGTGAGCTATCAGCACCCTCCCTGACTTTTAAAACTACATGTGAACCAAGCATCAACTTACTCAAGCCCTTGAAATGGATATGTCTCAAATCCATACTCTTTAAAACAAAAGCAACTTGTGTTTCCTTCATAAACTGCCATGCCTGTGGAAGTACACATGTGCATTTCTCTTTGTGTACTTAGGACCTCCAAGCACTGTCGTGCAGGTTGTCCATTGCCTAACATACTACATCTTTAAAGGCATGCTTCACATTAGCATACCATAGATGTATTGGTTATGGCAAATGTAAGTGGCAACAAGATGTCTTGTTTTAGCATAGCATGCTTAATAACTTTCCAACAGAAGCAAATCTGTTTTAAGCTTGTATTAACCAGATTTTCCATAGCTGTGACAAAGACCTAAGTAAAAACATGTAAAGGGGGAATTATTTACTTTGGCTTATAGTTTTGGCATTATCGGCGCAGTCATTGGCTCAGTGGATTCCGGGTCCCTGATGAGGTTCATCAGACCAAGGGGACAAGAAACAGAAAGAGAAAAGACCCAAAGAGAAAAGTGACCCAAAACAGCCTTTTAAAACTATGTAACCCTATCCCCACCCCCACCCCATGCCCAACTTCCTCCTGCTAGGCCCCAAACTCCTAAGGTTCTATCACTTCCAAAACAGTGCCAGTTGGCACCCAGACATTCAGCACCTGAGCCTGTGGGAAGGACTGTTCATATTCAAACCATAACCAGGCTAACAAGGCTCTTTTACTAACTTATACTACCCCTTTACTGGCTTGTTGGCCAGCATCCCCCAAATTCACTCAGTATCTAATGAATTACTCACCCTAAACCCAAGTCTCTTCCTCTATAAAATGGAATGATCCTAATTCCCAACCCTGAGAGCATTGTTCAAGCATTAACCACATGGGAAAGAGTGCCTGGTACATAATAAACCCTAAGCACTAGAGATTAGCTATTCTCATCATAGCAATTCACACAGATCATGTGTGACCTATGATATCTGTATGTGATTTCATAGACACTATAAAGAAACTGATGCAAGAGGAAGGGGAAGAGGAGGGGGGAAGAGTAACAGTATAACTGAATAACTGTAATACATTGCACGTATATAGGAAAACGACATGAAGAACCTACCAGTGAAAGCTGTTGTTGATCAGCAGGGGGTGGGAGCAGAGAGAAAGAAACAGGCTCTGGATGGGTGTGGGAGAGAGGGATATTAGCCAGAAGGGGTTGGACTAAAAGTAGAATGAATGAGGTTGAATATAGTTATGTTTAACTATGAAAACAGAACAACAAAACCTGTTGAAATTGTTTGGAGATGGGATAAAAATGGGTTATAGAGTGTGATGGAGGAGTGACATTACTTGGAATATAATATAAACATGTATAGAGATGTATCAATCAATGTAATCCCGCCCCCCTGTATAACTAATTGGTAAGCTAATTGAAAAGAAGAAAATTTTATATGGACAAACTATTTTACTAATCTAAGCTATTTTGAAAAGAGGACGTTTTCCTAACCATCAGCTTTAGCACAGACAAGAAAAGTAAGCTCTGGTCGGTTCCAGGGCTTCTAAGCGTCCCCTTACAGGAGCTGTGCATTTGCTACACAGGACAGAAATCCTGGGTTTTTTCCACATATCCCACCATGTGGCCTATGATGGGAAAAGATCCAACAGAAGTTGCCAGCCACAAAGAGGGTATTACCCCATAGGCAGAATAGAGTCAAAATACTTCAAGAGGTTAAAAGTCTATTTTTAAAAGGAAAGAACACAGCATATGCCTGTAACTTGGCCTTAAAAATAAACCGTTGCCTTTTCCACAGGGAGACCTTCTCACCCGCCTCCCTCTGTCCTTCCTTAGCCTGCCTGCCCGCCAAAGAAAGAGCACTGTGTTTCATTTTGTTTGTTTCTTCTCATGACTTTTTCTTCCTGCTTTGTTTTCTTTCTCTTTCTTCCTTTCACTCTTAGCCAAACATGAGCTTCTACTCCAGGACACAAAACAAGCTATATTTTCTCGAAGGAAACAAAGAAGGAAAGAAGGAAAGAAAGAAAGGAAGGAAGGAAGGAAGAAAGGAAGGAAGGAAGGAAGGAAGGAAGGAAGGAAAGGAAAGGAAAGGAAGAAACAAAGAAATTCCTCCAGGACCGCCCTCCCCCTCCCCCCCCCCCCCAGACCAGGCTGGATCATAATTTAGAACTAACCAAAGGCAGGGGCTGAGGAAAATATCCACATTGAGATAAGCAAACTGGAACTGTGCCAGTTTTCCCTAGTGCTTGGGAAGTGTGTGAAGGGGACATTTATTCAGGTCAGAGGGCCTGCCCTGAATGTTGTTTTAACGTTGAGTTTAAGCATAGACCTGCCCTGAGTAACAAACATGGAAACATATTTGCCAGATTGGTTGCAATAAAATCCACTGAACAACCATAAGCATCCTATAGATAAGAAGGCCAGGTTTTGCTTATTAAAAATACTAATCAGGAGCCTGGCGCCAATGGCTCATGCCTGTAATTCTAGCTACTCAGGAGGCTGAAATCTGAGGATCATGGTTCAAAGCCAGCCCGGGCAGGAAAGTCCGTGAGACTCTTATCTCCAATAAACCACTAGAAAATCAGAAGTGGCACTGTGGCTCAAGAGGTAGAGCATTCACCTTGAGCTGAAGAGTGCAGCGACAGCACCCAAGCCCAGAGATCAAGCGCCACAACTGAAGGGAAAAAAAAACAAAAAACTAATCAGTTTAGCAGAGGAACAGGGGTCTGGAATGGGTGGCCTGCATTGTACATTGTGGAAGGATTCCAAAGACCCCAGTGAGAGCCAAAGATGTTAAGGAAAAAAACAGACTCAAGCCTGTGCATAGTGTGAGGATCTCTTGGGAGTAAAAATGGTATACTACAAAACAGTAGCTGAAAGTTCAAGCCTTTTTTACTTAAAAACACTAAAGAAACAGACAGGCAAGGTAGCATAAACCAGCGCTTCTAGCACTCTGGAGACTGAGACAGACAGATTACAAGTTCAAGGTCAGCCTATATTAAGAGATTTAGTCTCAATGAAGGAAAACAAAACAAAATGCAAAGTAGGTAAGTAGTTCTTGAATCCATGGAACAATGCAAAATACTATCTAAAATTTAACTAAAAGCAAAATGAGCTAGGGGAATGGCTCAAGTGGAAGAGCACATACCTAACAAGTGCAAGGTTTTGAATTCTAACTCCAATACAGAAGAAAGAGGAGGAGGAGGACGAAGAAGAGGAGGAGGAATGAAAGAAGGAAGGAAAGGAAGGAAGGAAGGAAGGAAGGAAGGAAAGAAGGAAAGAAGGAGAGAGAGAGAGAGAGAGTACTCCAATGCATGAATCTCTTCCTGCTTCCTGTCTAGCAGTAAGGTCTCTGCCCTCACAGGTATCTCTGCCATACTGTCCCTTTTTCTATCAAGCTCATACTGGAGCTAACTAGGCTCCTGGCAGTGTTATGCACTTGCAACTTCAGAACTTCAAGCTAAGCAAATTTATTTGCTCAATAAAACCATCAGTCTCAGGTATTTTCTTACAGTGATACTGAGGGTCTCACTTGTGAAGCTCAGCCTCTAAGGGGTCTAGAGAGCCCTTGCAGGGGGTCTTCCTATACTTCTGAAATTCTTCAAGACTCAATGAAGGGAAGTGGGTACAACAGTAGTTAAGGACACACACATGCACACACACAATAGGTCCAAACTGCCATTTAGGAGCTGTGTGACCTTGAACAAATAATAATTGCTCTGAGTTATGCAGGAGGCAAGAGTGACCGGATTGGCATTGGGGGTGAGGCAGAGGAGAAAGAGGCATCGAAGTGATGATTTGGGTCAATGCCCAGGAGCAAGCTGCATGGCAGAGTGGCTATGAGTGTGGGATCCAGTTTAGGCAGCCTGCATGCAAACCCAGCTCTACGCTCCACTAGCTGTCAAGCCTAAGGCAAGGCACCAACTTAGTCTATACCACCAAAATGTTCAAAATGGGGGCAATAATTGTGAGTTCTGTGTTGCGTTGTGGAAAAGATTAAATGAGGTAAAGCATGTGAGATGCTTGGAGCCAAGCCTGGACTATCAGAAGCATGATCACCTCAGCCAGTAATAGAGAGACAAGGATCTTGGGAGAAGGCACGATCTTGGGTTGGGAGTCTGACTGGGCCTAAGGCTAGAGAAGTTGATTTTGCTTGAGAGCTATCAGCAGTAAACTTAATAAATGAAGTCATAGATGGGATTGTCCAGGGAGCATAGAAAAAGTGAAAATAGATTAGTACAGTAGGTAACAACCAGGGTGCATGTCAATATTGAAGTGATCAATCTTAAGAGACCAAGGAGGTAACTAGACAAACAGCGCGAGAGGTAGGAAGGTGGCTCTGCAGTAGCCACAATCCAGCTGTGGGCGGAAGTCAAAGACACAAGCCAACAGGAACTGGGACTGACAGTAGTGTCACATGACTCTCCATCGGCCTCTCTAGCCAAAGGTCATGTGACATGACAGCAATAATCCTTCCTCTGTGAATGTGTAGAAACAATGTGTCAAACACCCATGGCTGACCTAAGCTGAGCCCCAGCCTTTGTGTAGCCTGCCTCAATAACCGGAAAGGCCACAATCTGATTTTTCTGGCTGCTCTGTGGCAATCACTGATCTTTTCCAACATATGGCAGATTACACAGCCAGTGCTCCTACTAACTGCTACCGTGGAGAGCAAACATGAGTGTGGTATCCACCCTCTGCACATTGCGTCATTTGTGGGTTCCTCACTCCCTTTCTGATGCCTACAGACCCCTCTGAAGATTGCAACTTCATGTTTCATTAAAGATTGATTCTAGAAAGCTGTGAAATGTTTATTAGATTCCCAAGGTCCAGCCCCGGGCCTTTCTCCCAGGATTCTGATGGGGATGCCAACGTACTGCTGCTCCAGGGAAAACTTTGCTAGAAGATAGCAGAAAGTTTGTGAACTATGGAGCTGCTTTATATTCTGCCCAGCATGTGCAAGTAAGGTTGTTATTTTTACAATCAATGCTAGAGCTTCTGCTTCATAGATCTGAGGAGTGTTTTTCTCGAACTCACTATCCCAAGTTTTCTGTAACAAAGTGTTTTTTTCTTATTCTGTTGTGTCTGCTTCTGTTTTTGTTTTGTGTTGGTCCATTGTTGTTCTTTGAGACAGGATATTGCTATGCAGTTTTAGCTGGCCTTGAACTAGACATCTTTCTGCCTCAGCTTCCAAGTGCTGGGATTCTAGAACACTTGATTTTCTTAGAGAAGTTCAGCCATGAACTCCCTGAAGCACCATGAATCAGTAGTGAATTACATAGCAACTTCTTACCCTAGGGGGATAAAACTACTCTGACAAAATGGAGCATGAACTGGCTCCATTTCTCAGTTCTCCATTTGCAAAGTAAACTGGGCTGCTGAACTTCCATAAACTGTAAGAAAAGTACTAAAGGGTGCCCAACCCAGCTTGCAAAGGGCATCAGAAAAGCCAGAAGCAAGATGATCAAAGTGAAAACAGACTAGCAACCCGTGTATCAACCTGAGACTCATAAAAAGGAAGTGTTATAATTTTTAAAAGCACTCCATGAAGAAGCCATATTAACATAATGACTTTATTACTGAGCTTGTACATCTACACAATTCACTTTCATAGAATATTCATGTGAAAGTAGGAGTGATGACAGTACATCCAAATAAAACACTAGTGGAAGCCCTAAATGCAGGCTGTAGCTAGCCAAGATATCAAGAGCCTGCCTCAGCCATTAACCAGACCAAACAGAGCAGGAAATGACTTTTTAAAATGCAAGCAAAAGCCTAGGGTGAAGTTCAAGGCCAGCCTGGGCTATCTAGTTAGAACCTTTGTCAAAAGCTAGATATATAAATGATAAATGATAGATAATATAGAATAGATAGACAGACAGAAAGAGAAAGAGATAGATAGACAGACTGCCAGACAGACAGACAGGCAAAGAGGTAAAAAGATCCTTTAGAATTTTATTTGCCAGATCTCAAGTCACAAGAAAGGGCTCATCCACCTCATGGACTGTTTGTGTGTCTTTTTTTTTTTTTTTTTTTTACCAGGGCTGAGAACCGAACCCAGGGCCTTGCGCGGGCGCCCTTCTGCTGGGCTAAACCCCCAGCCCCCTCATGGACTGTTTGTGATTCCAATATTAACTCTACTGCTTTCTTTAAATGCATGGAGAAAAAAAGAGATTCTTCCTTTAAACTTTGAAGTGTTTTGTTGAAGTGGGTAATTCACAGCTAGTAAGTGGCATTTGGTTATTTAAAATAGTTTTTACAATTTGGCTCTGACATCTGCTGCATTTGCACAATGAACAGAGCTGCTCTTTCGATTCCTCCATGGGGACTGGGTTCCTTTAGCATTTTGCAAGAGTTGTGCTTGGCATTAACTCAACAGCTATCTTGTGTTTGCAAAACAAAATTCGTTTTTCCAGTTTCAGCTTTGCTTGTTAACAAAGTAAAGTTAGATACTTCTCAGGCCACAAATTCCCTTTTGTTTAGGGTTAGAAATTTCTGACCCAGATCAGAAAACAAAACTCACTGATGAGTACAGAAAATCACCAGCCTGCAGAACTCTTCCATTACAACAATCCCAGGACACCCGGAGCCACTGTGATCACTAATGTACTCAAGAAAGTCAACAGTGGCTATTTGCATTTGGCCCACTCCCCCCCTATTTAGAAGATTCTTGCAGCATAAATAGTCTAGAGGGCTTGCAAAATGTGTGTTTATGGTTGACCTTTATGCTTTTCCAAGTTTGCTTGGAGTAGGAAAGCATGCTCTCCTGCATGTGTTGATTTCTTTTTGTGCAAGCTCTGTTGAAAACCAGGGGCAACAGCCAGAGAAAGAAAGTCAAATACGGGCCCTGGGTAGACAGAGGAGGTTACCTCTTGGTTTAAGGCCAGAGTGCTCTTCACTCTTCTTTTCTGGAATCTCCAGGAAGCTCTTACTACCAGAGAGAAGTCAGATCTATAGACATCAGCATAATAACTTTTAGTGGGCCTTAATTATTCTCCCATAAAATCCCTTACCCTCGTCAGCAAAGTCTTGCACAATCAAACCCATGCTCAGACCTTAAAGGATGAATTGTGTCCTCCAAAATTCCTCTGCTGAAGTCCTAACCCAAGTACCTCAGAATGTCATGATATTTAGATATGAGGCCTTTAAAGTGATAATTGGAGTAAGACAAGGCCTTATAAAGGAATTCTAATCCCACATGACTACTGTCCCCAAGACAGAAGAAACAGGACACTATGAGACATAGAAGAAAGACCACAGAAAGACAGAATGAGAGGACAGCCTCTGCTAACCAAAGCACCAAGCCTCAGAAGGACCAATCTTGCTGGTACCTTGATCTCAACCTTCTAGAACTTCGGGAAATATTTATTTTTCTAGGTAAACCTACAGCTCTGTGGTGCTTTGTGATGGCTTCCCTAGCCAACAAGCATATTCCCTCTCAAGCTTTTTGCCACACACCAGCCATCCTTGCCTTCCTGTTATTTCTTTGAACATGCCAATGTACTCTCTCTTGGAGAATACCATCTGTTTTTTTTGTTGTTGTTGTTCATTTATGTGCTTTTTTAAAAAAAATCCTTGGTATTCCCTAGTTATTACCCTAATAAATATAGTGCTTCTGCACATGCAGAAAATAACAGCAAGAGAGACTGAGTAGCAAGTATGGCAGCCTGTCAATCAACCATCATTTGGCAGCTGGATCAGGGATGCTATGTCCTAGGACCATGGGGAAGTTTTTGCCGAGATGTACCCTATGGCAGACAAGAAAGCAGTATCCCACAACATGCTCTAAATAATGGAGAGGAATTGCTCAAGATCTCAGAGAAGACCTCATTCTAGATCCAACTCATCTGTAAGAATCCATTTCTCCAACTCTAAAGTGGTCAAAGGGAAATGTAGCATCTCTCTACCAAATGAGTGAGAAATTTTAAAACAAATGTAGTGGCTCTGAAAGTTAAGCTTTTTCTTTTTACTGAGTAAAACACATATTGCCCTCCTCTCTGAGATGTGAGTTATCAGATTTTGGATAGGCCCCAGAGTTACATTTCTAACCAACGTCATAGGTGGTACCCATACTGCCAACCAGGAACCCCTCTTTAGGAACCACTTGCTGAAGCACACATAAATGTCAATGCCCAGCCAAGAGGCTAGCCCAAAGTGAACAATGAAAATCATTTGGTTTCCTAGAATATGCAAGAAACTTTGACACACACACACACACACACACACACACACACACACACACACACACACACACTACATGACCTAATCAGAGATTTTTGTGTGCACATGTGTGTGTGTGTGTGTGTGTGTGTGTGTGTGTGTTTATGAATTTAAAAAGATGCTTGTGATGACAATAGCTAAGTGCTGTGATTAGGTTCTCAGAGTCAGAGAGAGTTGAGATTAAGCAAATAGACATTTTCCTACAAGCTCTGTCCTCTACCTCAACAAAAATATAGAGACCAAGTGTCCCTTCCCCTGGAAGGCTCTCTGCCCTGTGCCTTTGGCTTTCCTCATTCCCAAATGAGGAATCCATCCTCTCATTCATACACAACAAAGAGAGGATCAAAACTGAGGGAGGTGAAAGTCTTGAGTGGCCACTGTCTGTGCTAACAGTGCTTCCTAGAGGAATAAGACCTTATAGCTTCCTGCAATCAGTACAGTCTGGTTTTGGTGAATGAACAGATAAATGCAATTACCTTTTTCCTTCTCCTTATTCTTCTCCTCCTCTTTCTTGTTCTTCTTCCTCTTGAAATGGATACTGGGGTTTGAACCCAGGCCCTCATGCTTTCTAGGTACATGCAAGAAGATACAAGTATGTCAATGGAACAGAAAGGAGAGCTCAGAACTTGACCCACACAGATAGAAATATTCACCTACACTTTTACAAGGGGTGAGTCAATTGAGAAAAAGACTATACAACTGAATATAAATATAAAAGAAAAAGAATAGAAACCAAGACCTTACAGCTTTCTCAAAAATTAACTCAAAATAGATCATAGTCCTAAATGTATACCTCAAAACTGTATCTATGTCAGCCACAGGAAAACAACTGATGACTACTAGGGAAAGTATCATGTTAAGTGTCCTTCAGTGCTTATGACATTAATCCTTAACTCAGTGTAGGCATGTTTATCCCCAATTCACAAAGTGATCTGATAGTGAAGTATATTTTTTCTGTGTTACATCTTGGATTGAAAACTCTCCCTCCTATCAGAAGGAGAGGGATCATTCTGTTTATCTACGGGGTAGACAATGACCTTGAAGTCACCCTCCCTCATCCTCTCTAGGAGCAGAAAGAGAAACTTCATGAAGCTTCAGAGAGTGCCCTGGTAACTTTCTTCCTTCTTTCCCATGTTCATTACCTCTTAGCATATAAAACTATGGAGCTGTGCTGGGAAAAGGCTGAATTTCATTGTGAAGTTTACAGAGACCATTCTCAAACTCTTTGGTGAGTGCGTCATGAGTCTCTGATAGGCACAGGGCATAAAATACATAAAAATACAAGTAGTATTTTTCTACTCATTTCATCTAGGGATTGACTGAACAGCTAAAACTAGGTGATCTTTTGGTATAGAACATGTGATCTACTGTATACCCTGGGACAAACAGCCAGGAAGCCTGGCCAAGACAAAAGCAACATCAAATTGCCAAATAAATTGCACTTGTAGATATGCTGACTTGGGATATACTGTCAGCAAGAATTCTCCCAAAATGTGTTTTTGGTGAAGTAGAAGGGAAGAACTGATGGACTGAAATGCTGTCTGAGTCAATGACACAAAGTATGGTAAAATGTCGGCTTTTCTAAAATAGCTCTGATCCATTTTATGACTCCATCTTTCTCCCTTGTCACCTTTTTTACCCACAAAAGAGGTTCTTATGCATTAGGCTAAGAGACAAGCCAGTATAAAGTTGAAACTGAGGGCTAGAAACTTGTGGAGGAGAGATTCATAATTAAACTAAGCAAGTAGCTCCTGGAAATTACCTGATACCAGCTCAGAATATTGCCCATTATGGAGCTATAAAACCTCTATATTACTTTTTGTCCATCATCCCAATTCCTTCTCAAGACTTCAATCTCTCCTCCTCTGTTCCACCTCACCCTACTTCTTATTTCATAAAACTATTTTCAAGAAAGGAAAGAATCTTAGTCATTTGCACTTTAGTGTGAATTAAAGCCAGTGTGTCAAATCTCACAGAAATGAATATTTCAGACCATGGTGCTAACTGTGGAATGATGGTCTTTTAAGGGTATTTCCTGGAACAGCTAAATACAAGAACAAGAGGAAAAAATGCCCAAGTCTCCTTAGGCAGGAGAACAGCCTGGAATTCAGTCCTGAGAGATGACAGTCTTCAGCTGCCACTCTGAATGCAGAGCGAATTCAGACTAGTTCTCAGCTACTAAGTGACAGTTATAATTTATTCTTTTAGGGACTTACTGGCTTTAATACCTTCCTCTTCTCCCCTTGGCCCAGGAAACAGATCCATTTCTAACAACCTTCATAAGAGTCCCTTCTCATTTGCCACCTGGCCTTTCCACTCAAGATGCCTTCCCTCCTCCCAGATTTTCTTTGAACAGACAGCCCATAAGCTGCTAGGGTCAAATGTGCCTATGAGTCCTTCCACACACATTCAGTGAGCACGACCCTTGGAGCAGAAAGTTGATATCGCCCTGACACATGGCTGGTGCCCTAGAGGCTGTTACTCCTCTCAGCCGGAAGAACTTCGAAACTCTGAGCCAGTGGAAAATTCAATCTGTTCCAGGCAAGAGCCACAAGTGTGCTCCCAAAATGAATACTGGTATTTGGAAATGCCCCAGGGCAATATAAATATAATCATCCTGAGGTGAGAGTATGTGTCAGGGAGAGAAAGACATGGAGAATGTGTGTTCGTGTGATGACAGATAGGGGAGCAAGAGCAGGCTTGGAGCCAGTAAGTGTCAGTGTCAGGAACACAAGGCCAGGCAGAGTGACATGTACACTATGGACCCAATGACTGGGACTCCAAATGGTCTGCTATCTTGTCCCAAGAGAAATGGGGAAAGAAATTAGAAGAACAATAAAACTGTGTGTGTGTGTGTGTGTGTGTGAAAGAGACAGAGACAGACAGAGACAGAGAAAAGGAGGGAGAGAAAATGGAGGAAATGCAGTTACTAAATGGCCATCAAAAGACTGAGACAAGCTATTAATAAATCATAGCTTCCACCACGACTTCCAAGTATTAGTTTCTGCATTCATTATATATTGCTAGCCACCATGTGTCATTAAATGGTCCACCCCTCCCATAATGCAGTGCCAAAGCTCATCCACCATCCATAGGGAGTTTTCTCCACTCCACATACCCTCATATACCCTTCCACCACTGAGCATAGAAGCCCAGGTCTCATCCACGCAGTCTCTACCACTGAGTTTTAGCTCTAGCCCTGACATTCTTTTTTAATTGATTCATTATTTGTTGGTTGGTTGGTTGGATGGATGGTTGTGGGACTTGAACTCAGGGCTTGGGCACTGTCTCTAAGCTCTTTTGTTCAAGGCTAGCACTCTACTACTTTGGGCCCCAGCTCCACTTCAGTTTTCAGGTCATTAATTGGAGATAAGAGTCTCAAGGACTTTCCTGCCCTGGCTGGTTTTGAACTATGATCCTCAGATCTCAGCCTCCTGAGTAGCTAGGATTACAGGCATGTTTATCAGCACCAGCTCTGTCACTCTTTTTCTTGCTCAGCAAGGTAGTTTTATTAAGGTTGATTTCCCTCTTGTGTCCCTGAAGAAGACAATGAAGGGAAGAAGTAAAGTGAATAAACCCTATAAAGGGTCTTTAATCAACATGGCCCCAGAACAAAGGCTCTTAAGATTTTATGCATGTGGCCCTTTTGGCTAGCTGATGAAGCCAACAGATCTTTTCAGAGTGAGTTTTTAAATCATAAAATAAGACATGAAATAGTAATATTTGTCCTTTTTTTTTTTTTTTTGGTCGGCCATGGGGCTTGAACTTTGGGCCTGAGCGCTGTCCCTCAGCTCTTCAGCTCAAGACAAAGGCTCTGCCGCTTGAGCCATAGCGCCACTTCTGATTTTCTGATGGCTTATTGGAGATAAGGGTCTCATGGACTTTTCTGCCCGGGCTGGCTTTGAACTGTGATCCTCAGATCTCAGCCTCCTGAGTAGCTAGGATTATAGGCGTGAACCACTGGCACCCAGCTATATTTGTCCTTCTTTATCAATGTTTTTAATAAGAACCTCTGGTGAAGTATTGTCATTTCAAAGAGCAATTAGAGAAACAATTTTTCCAAGTGTACACAATAGCTGGCAGGTTATATGAAATGATCTGTGACTTCTATGTAGATCAAGTCACAGGAGCTCCTCATACCACTACATCCTTCAGAACCACTGCTAGCCCTCCGGAAGAGGTTAGATAAAGGCACTTATTTTCCCATCCACATTCATATGCCAGAGCCAAGAATATAAAGGGAAGGGGGCGGGGGGCAGTGGGGTTGGGGGGAGTCACAAAGAATACAGAGGGAAGGAGATCCCTGGGGATTATAATGGCAGTAGCATGAGCAATGATAACAAGCAACATTGGCTGTAAGAACAATAGCTACCATGGTTGTCACTTCTTCCCCAGGAAGCCCTGGGCCAGGTGCTTCCCAGGCATCATTGCCTTCATCCTCACTCGGAGGAAGGCATCATTTTGGACATTTTTACATGAGGAAACTGAGACCTAATAGATAGCAGAAAGTTTATCCAGGATCACACTAAACATAAACTAAGAATGGAAGTCAAGGCTGGCAATAGAACACAACATTCACTCTCATAGATGAAATTAGCCCCCTCATTAAGAAAATGAAAGGTGCCTTTTGCCCTTCCAAATTCAGCAAGAAGACATTACTGGAATAAACCCTCTCCAGACACACCATATGGTACAGTTTTCAGAACTGTGACCCAACAACCTTCTGTTGTTTATAAATCACTTTGAGGCATGTTATAGCAGCACAGATAGACTAAGGCAAACTAATTAGCACCCAAAACCTGTTCTTAATAAGTAGCAATTAGGAATGTGGAATGTGGCTTAGTGGGAGAGTGCTTGCCTAGCATGCATGAAGCCCTGGGTTCGATTCCACAGTACCACGTAAACAGAAAAGGCTGGAAGTGGTGCTGTGGCTCAAGTGATAGAGGGATAGCCTTAAGCACAGAGAGGCTCAGGAACAGAGTCCAGGCCCTGAGTTCAAGCCCTAGGACTGGCAAAAAACAATAGCAATTATCATCAAGACAAGAAATGCTTCTTCATATTCACCTATTGTCATCCCCAGGCATTGCCCGAGAACAAAGTAGCTGCCAGACCCATCCACAACATGGCTCCTGTTGGGTGAGTATAAGAGGCTGACCTTGCTCCAATTCAGACATCTCAGATGGGCCATGCTAGCTCAGAGCTCCCATGTGGGACTAGGTAGGGACTCTAGTACTATCATATGACAAGTCCCCATGCATGCAAATCTGATTCTTTCCATGTGATCCAACTGCTGAGGCTCTACCTGAACAAGTCACTGAATGATCTAGACAAAGTGGAGATGAGGGGGACCAGCCTTACCCATGTGCCCCACAATGACAGAAGGTTGGCTGGAATAGGTCTTAAGACATAACTGTACTGTTTGCTATATAATGCAACATGCTCAGTGATTTAAAAAACAGAATGAGCAACAAACATTACTGTCTGATTGGTGTGATATTGATGTAGAGAAAGTGGGGAAGGGGGAAGCAACCCTCTACATCTAGAAATAATCACAACTAGATCTCAGTATTCTAAGCCTGTCTGACATGCATTGCCCCATCCTTTGCTTCTCCTGTTGGACAAGAGAAATCTCACCATCTACTAGCCTAAGACAAGCTTACTCTACACCATGATAAAAAAAAATTTTTTTAAGCAAAGCAAACTCAATTCTTCTTCTCTAGGCACAAAAACAAAGGTCACTTTGCCACCTGCTAGATCCTCAGTCATAAAACTACCTGGTTTTCTGATGGCATCCAATCTAAATCAAAGCTCCAATTTCTTTTTTTAATATATATATATATATATATATATATATATATATATATATTATTTTTTGGGTGGGTCCGGTCATGGGGCCTGAACTCTGGGTTTGGGCGCTGTCCCTCAGCTCTTCAGCTCAAAGTTAGTGCTCTACCACTTGAGCCACAACACCATTTCCGGCTTTTTTTCTTTTTGCTTATGTGGTACTGAGGAATCGAACCCAGGTCCTCATGCATGCAAGGCAAGCGCTCTACCACTGAGCCACCTTCCCAGCCCCCAAAGTTGTAAAGTTCGTTTTCAACATAGTGTCTTTTACATCTCATTATTACAATGGGTCAATCTGTATTCTTACTTCAGCTTTTTCTTATTTCCCTTCCCCTCCCCAAATTAGAAAAATGTATTTATAAGATGCAGGGCACCAGAATCAAATACAGTGAAAACAGGGGTTATACCATGGGGGTAGAACATGGAAGAGAAACAAAAAAAATCACATAGTATATTATAAGTACATTAAAAACAACAGCAACAAAGATAAAACCTCTTGTTGGGGTTCATTTCGCTTAGCATCATCTTACATGGTCATACAAAGCTCCAATTTTTTACAGCCTTCCCAAATCACCCCACCAAAACCTAAAACTTAGAGTAAGTTCCTAATTGTTGCTAATACAGTGTCTGCATTCATCAGGAGGAATGAAATAACCTCCTTTTGGTTCGGTGCTCCAGTGGCAAATGCTGAAGAGCACGGATGGCCCTTCAGGAGTGTTCGTGCAGAGAATAGTTGAGTGTACAAACACACATGCTGCTGCTCATGCTGGAGAGGCCTCATCTTTAAGAGGGATGGAGCTTTTCCAGGCAAAGCAAGATCAGAAAAAAAGTATTTCCAGGCAAAGGAAGTTATGTGTATTCAGTTAGCATCATAGGCATAAGGGTTGAGGGTCCATGGAGTTGGGGATGGGATAGACTAAATGAAGCTATGATCAAATGTGAAGATCTTTGCAGCTCACCATCCTATAGATTAAGAGGACAAAGAAGTAGGAGATAAAACTTCTAAATATGTAATCTAGTTGAAATTCACAGAGTAGCCAAAACTTGTATTTTTTTCTAAATTGTTTTTGTTTGGTTTGTGTGTGCTTCTCTTATTGGTTGTTTTTGAGGTTTTGTCTGTTTTGAGGAGGGATGATAGGAAAAGAAGGAAAGACTTGCTTTAACCTAAATCAAAACTGCATATTTGTGTTGTCCCAGTTTTTCCAACCTGGATGGACAACACTGAATCCTGAACACTGAATTCTGGGAAGACATTGTGGCTTTCTCTGCCTGACTTAGTAACTAGCACTTCGCAGCAGAATTCCTCTGTGCTCTTGAGAATGAAGAGCAAATTGGTTAGTCACTTCCTCTATAGATTGTAACTAAATAGCTTGTCATATGTTCCTCAACCAAATGAGTCTGCCAGATATCCTGACAGGGAATGCTAACATCTTCCCAATTCCTTGGAGGAAAGGAGTGACTGAAGTGTTGACGTCACAGGAGGCTTAATGCAGTCTCTCTGTGGGCCTTGGCCTGCTCCCACGGACATGTTGGCCTTTCTTTAACTCTCAGTTAGTGGTCCCTTCCTGACATTCTTCCTCAGGAAGTTACAGTTCTCATAGCTCCCAGACAACAGGACTCTGAGATCCCTCTTTCTGTGTCCAAGTCCTGCTTGTCTACACTAACCTTTCCACCCTATGGAGTTCCTGTTTCCTTCTGCTTGCTTTGCTGTGCCCTGCCACAAACACTGGCACATTTCATATTATCTTGGCTTGCCATGCTTTTGTGAGGACTGTGTTCATTAATTCAGGTCTCTTGCAAATAGAATGCATCAGAAAAAATGGACATAGGTTAAATGAGATGTCCCCACTCTTGCAAGTTCTCCAGAGTGCCACCCTAGACTCTTCCACCCTTATGCAGAGTTCTGTAAATACTTATTATATCTATGCTTTATCTCATATAAGTGGCAATATACTACAGAAGTATTATTTTTGTGCCTGTATTATAGATAGTACCATAAGGTTGTATCATTTTATTATATACTTTCTATTGGTTTTTCTATTGAGCTCTATTGTTAATATATGCAAAGCACATAGAAGAATATCATAGCCAGGCGCCAGTAATCCTAGCTACTCAGGAGGCTGAGATCTGAGGATCACAGTTCAAAGCCAGCCTGGGCAGGAAAGTCCATGAGACTCTTATCTCCAATAAACCACTAGAAAACCAGAAGTGGCACTGTGGCTCAAGCGGTAGAGCGCTTGCCTTGAGCTAAAGAGCTGAGGGATAGCTCCCAAGCACAGAGTTCAAGCCCCACAACCGACAAAAAAAAAAAAAAGAATATCATATACACACTAGCTATTTTTATTTGCATTATTATTAATATGCAGATTTATATCATTTCTTCTAATTAGATTACAGTAATCTTTCATGGATCATATAACATTTTGCTTATTCCTCTGTTGGTAGATATTTGGGTTATCCAATTGTTTTGCAATTATAAACAAGAATATCTTTAAACATGCCATGGTCATATTTTTTTCAGGAGTTGGTATTTTCTGGAGCTGGTGGCTCAGGCCTCCTAGCTATTCAGGAGGCTGAGATCTGAGTATTATGATTTGAAGCCAGCCCAGGCAGGAAAGTCTGTGACACTCTTATCTCCAATTAATCTCCAAAACTCCAAAAGCCAAGCTGTGGCTCAAATGTCATCCTTGAGTGAAAAGCCAGGAAAGGATGGGAGATCTTGCATTCAAGCTCCAGTGTCAACACCTGCACATGCATGAACACACACACACAATTGTTATTTATAATTGTTAGACATTGGACTTGCTCAGTTATGAAGAGATAATATATGTTTTGCTATAAGTTGTCAACTTGCACCCCAAAATGTCTGTCACCAGTACAAGAATTCCTGTTTTCCTACATTTTTGCCAACCACCACTGACTTTCCCAAAAAATTTTACATAAAAAATGAGCACCTTGGTTTCACTTGTACTTCTCTGTTTACCTATAAACAAGATTGGACTTTTTATACATATCTGCTGCCATGTACCACTGGGCCCAATGGCTGGGCATGGTGGAGCGTGCTTTGTTTATCCTATGTACAGTGGGAGCACAATGGCATGCACCTATCATTCTCAGCAACATGGGGAAGCAAGGATCGCAGCCCAGGCTACCTCAAACATAAAGCAAGACCCTACCTCAAATGGTACAGAATCTGCCTTACAAGTGTGAGTCTCTAGGCTCTTCCTTAGTCTTTTTATTCTCCTGTCGTTCTGGAACAAAGAGTAAAATCACCAAGTTCAATACACAAAGGCTATATTGCTTTCGGATGAATGCTGTAGCTACTTCGAAACCCGGGGCGGAGCTATGATTACAGACACACCTTTTGCCTCTCACCTCCTCAGCTGGGAGTCTCTGTGAGGAGATAACAGAGCAGCAGCATGTGATACAAAAGAAAACACAGAGGAAAAGAAAAAAAGTATGAAATTCTAAGCTTTGCAGGAAATGCTTCATAAAAGCTTCATCTTACTAAATATGAACAGCTTTTGTTTGGAATGGTTTGTGTTTCTAATTTTATTACACGAAAGGAGCTCTTTTTTTTTTCCTCTCTGCCAGATACTTGATTCTTTTGTGAAACGAATGAAACAAAGTTAGTTTCATTTCAGATACAAAGTCACATAAATGCCTCTGTTATAAGATGAAGAAAATTGATTACCTCAATTGCAAATAAGATAGTTTTGTTTTTAAAAAGCTAGTCCTAAGGAAGCCTTGAGCAGAGAAATTCCAGACCATTCTGAGAGAGGTTAAGAAGTGTGGCATGCTGGTGATGATGATGTTACACATTCATACACATTAACCCCCCCTTTCTTTTTCAGCCTACAGATGTCAGGAGTTAATACTTGTTTTTGACTCAGTCACATGCAAATGTGTTCCTCTGTGAGCTGTTCACTGCCAGCATCCTCTTGAACCTTTGATGGCACTCAGCTCCACGAATGACGCCAGAAACAAGAATCAGGATCCCTTTTAGGACTTCAGAATGACTCACTGGGTAACTTCAGTCTGGTAACAATAGAAAAATGACTCAGTTACTCTGTCTGTGAAACTGGGGCAGTAATGCTGGCTGACTGCCTCACCAAGATGAGACCTGGGCCAGGCCTTTGAGATGATCAGGGCCTCTGGAGTATGGGTGGTACTTGGGGGAACATTAGGGTGGACACCCTGACCCAGAACTGAAGGAGGTCTCTGCGCCCTGGGTGTGGACAGTACATGAAACTGAATGAAGTCAACTTCTGTCACTTGTCTTTCTAGAGACTATCTTTCTACTGACATGGGTTACTCATAGGTTTAGAGCACAAATGGGGCACACAGTCTTTCTGAACCTTTCTTGTGCTCATTATCTTGTTCATTTGACCATATCATGCTTCTCATCCTCTAAAATTTCAAATTCCAGACTGTATGTTCATTAAAGGCAAGAATTATGTGTGAGGACTGGGGATATAGATCCTGTGGTAGAACACTGGCCTAGCTCATGCAAGTCCCTGAGTTGAGGGAAAAAGAGAGAGAGACAGAGACAGAGAGACAGAGACAGAGAAAGGAAGGGAGGAAGAAAGGGAGAAAGAGGGAAAAGAAGGATAGAAGAAAGGATAAAGAAAAGAAAGAAAAGAGAAAGAGAGGAAGAGAGGAGGGGAGGCAGGAAGGCAGGCACGCAGGCAGGCAAGAAGGAAGGCAGGAATCAGGAAGGAAGGAAGGAACGAAGGAAGGAAGGAAGGATTGAAGGTAGAAAGAAGGAAAAAGGAGAAGGGAAAAAAGAGAAAAAGGAAAGAATTATGATTGACAGATGTACGTATACATGTGTCTGCCTAGTAAGATGCCTGACACTCTCTATATATTTTATATTCATTTATTATATATTATTTTTATTTATTATTGTCTATTATTTAAATAATGTTTATTATATATTATTATATATTATTCATTTATACTATATAAGTATGTGGACATATATGTATGTATGTATGTATGTGTGTGTGTATATATATATATATATATATATATATATACATATTGTGTGGACTGAATAAATGAATTCTCACATGCAAGATAAACCACACATACACACTTTAAGTCCATATTTTTCCAGGACTGAAGACAAAAGGAGAGGATTTAAGCTGTATAGACACTTTGGCTGCTTTCATTCTTGTCTAGGTTATAGACAAATTTCAGTCACAGAAACTGAGAAACCTTATGATTTAAGTCTGGTTTTCAGCTCAGAAGAGGCCAAGGCACACTTCCTTCAGCCATCTGGAATCTGGTTTGATCTCACATCAACCACCTGCACCATGCAGTCCAAGCTGAATACAAGGATATCAAAGTCTATATCTGAGGTACATCGATGTCACTGTCAGTGACATATCTGCCCTGGACCCCAAGATCTGTCCTCCTACGTCTGTCTCCAAAACAGGTTAGAGATGGCATCACCAAGATAAAAGGCAACTAGATGCTCTGAGGATTACAGGGATAAATGACAATTTAGATCACTCAGGCCCCAAAGGAAGTGGCTCCTTCTGCCTCTTCCCTCATCATCAGAGTCCTCAAGGAACCACCAAGAGAAAAAAAAAAAAAAAAAAAGCAGAACAGCAGTGAACACAGTGAAAACAACATTAAAAAATTTAAACACAACAACAAATCTTAGTCAGATGCCAGGGACTCATGCCTGTCATCTTACCGATTGAGGAAGCTGAGATGTAAGGATCACAGTTCAAAGCCAGTCAAGAGCAGACAACTGCTTAAGATATAACTTCAATTAATGAGCAAAAGGCCAGAACTAGAGGCATAACTCGAGTGGTAGAGTGCCAACTGTTTGTGAAAACACTGAAAGACCAAGATCTTAAGCCCCAATACCCACACTCATGCACGTGCATGCACACACGTGCGCACGTGCGCACACACACACACACACACACACACACACACACACACACACACACACAAAATCATTGAAGATAAGAAAAACAATTCCTACAGGATTGACTTTTCCAGAACGCTGTGGCTACAAAATGCACATAGCATTCAATGGGATACTCATAGCATTCAATGGGATACAGCGTTTTTCATGAGATTTTCAACACTCCCCTATGAGTATGGCACAAATCTTTAGTAAGGTAACTTTCTAGAACCATTAAAGAGAGCTTGGGGGAGGGACTACAGGCTGCAGGCTGTTATGTGAATGGGGTGATGTCATCATAGATATTTTTATGGTTTGTAGATGAAGTAAATGCTTGATCCCCATCTGGGAGCATCAGTTTTGGAGGTTCTAGAAACTTTAGGAGGTAGGACTTAAAGGGAAGAAGTATGTTACTGTGAAAAGGTCCTTGTAGATATCCCTGTGTTCTATATCCTCTCTCTCTCTCTCTCCCATCCCCTCTCCATATTTCTACCTCTCCCTCTCCCCCTCTGCTTCCTGTTCACAATGAAGTGAAGAATTTCCTCTCCCACATGCTCCTGCCACCATGATGTTTTTCCCAAGTGCACACAACGAAAAAATCAAGGGACTGAACCCTTGGAAATGATAAACAACATAAATTTCTCCTTCTATAAGTTGGTTCTAGCTGGGCACCGGTGGCCCACGCCTGTAATCCTAGCTACTCAGAAGGCTGAGCTCTGAGGATCACAGTTCAAAGCCAGCCCAGGCAGGAAAGGCTGTGAGACTTATCTCCAATAAACCACTAGAAAACCAGAAGTGGCGCTGTGACTCAAGTGGTAGAGTGCTTGCCTTGAGCTGAAGAGAGCAGGGACAGCACCCAAGCCCAGAGTTCAAGCCCCATGACTGACAAAAACAAAAACAAAAAAACCTTGTTTCTTTCAAGTATTTTGGCCTCAGTGTTATGAAAAGTATCTAATAGACTGCATCAATAATGTTGCCATGGCATACCCAGCTAGTTAAAAAGTACTAGATCTGGTAGAGAGCTTGCCTTAGGCTAAAGAGAGCAGGGACAGCGCCCAGGCACGGAGTTCAAGCCCCACGACCGACCATGAAAAAAAAGTACTAGAGAAAATATTCTAATAAAATATCACCTACAAAAATAGCAATTAGTTGTCATCATCATTATTATTATAAGTGTACTTAAGAAAAACACATGTGGCATCATTCCCAAAATAGAAACCGAATAGAAGCCCAATAACTTATACCTTGAGCAAATCAATGTTTCTTTTAACAGATCCCTTAAGAATATCTGCCATCACGGGCTGGGAAGGTGGCTCAGTGGTAGAGCGCTTGCTTTGCATGCCTGAGGCCCTGGGTTCGATTCCTCAGCACCACATAAAAAAAAGCCGGAAGTGGCGCTGTGGCTCAAGTGGTAGAGTGCTAGCCTTGAGTTGAAGAGCTGAGGGACAGTGCCCTGGCCCAGAGTTCAGGCCCCACAACCAAACCCCCCCCAAAAAAAAAAATATCTGCCACCTAATAGAAATGGTTAATATAGCCGGGCGCTGGTGGCTCACATCTGTAATCCTAGCTACTCAGGAGGCTGAGATCTGAGGATCACGGTTCAAAGCCAGCCCGGGCAGGAGAGACTGTGAGACTCCTATCTCCAATAAAACCACACCAGAAAACCGGAAGTGGCACTGTAGCTCAAGTGGTAGAGCTCTCGCCTTGAGCTAAAGAGCTGAGGGACAGCGCCCAGGCCCAGAGTTCAAGCCCCATGGCCAACAAAAAAAAAAAAAAAAAAGAAATGGTTAATATAAATAATTATATTATTAGATGTTGCTGTGCTTCAAAATTTGATACTAAGAGCTTGCACTATAAAAAGTGTTGCTTAATCCATGTTAACTTGTCACAGGAATTTAATACCCCTCTGCCTGGTGCGTATCTATGTTCCCTGTGGAATTTCACTTCTATTAATAAGTTTGTTTACTGGACTACTTTTTTGCTCCCAACATTTTGTGTGGTCAGTTTAAAATCTGACACCAGTGGAATCAAGTCATTAAGTTCTCAACCTGCCTCACCACGTGCTAATTAAACTCCAAGGTGAGTGATCCTAGGATCCATCCATCCTTCACAAATTCATTCTTAAAAAGAAATCCCTTGTCCCTGAGATACATAACTTATTGTTGTTGGTTTTTTTTAAAGAGAGGTGGAATTTTTCTCCCCAGAAATTTCATGTGAAATTTCCCTTGAACTCTGAGTGTTCATTATATGGGCAGATGAGATTCCTGCTAAGTTAGTATATACAGAGGCTTAACAAGCCACAATACTACAGAAGACAAAGGGATTTTTTTACTCACTTATGAGGTTTTTTCTTAAAGGTTGATTCCTCAGATGCCTGTTTGTCTTATTGTTTTGTTGTTGGAGCAAGCCTTTTCTCTACAGCTAGCTCTCAAAGCCCAGCTTTTCTTCTTCTGCAGAATTAGAAAGAATTAGGCATTTTCTATTACGAGAAGTGGCCAAGGGCTCCAAAGACCTCACTACATCTCTAGTCTGGTGAGACCCTAAGTCTAGAAACAATGACAGCACTATCTCAGGTGTGTCTGCAAGGCTACCTGGAGTGTTTTCTGGGAGAAGACTCACAGGCTGTCAGATTTACAGAAAAATTCAAAGAACTGCCTAGTGAACAACCATAAATCTTTCATCTACATTAACCGGTAGTTAACATTTTTCATGTTCCAAAGAACACTTGCTTCCTCTTTCCATGTATGTCTCTACATACCTGTACACAAGGAGGTATGCGTGTATATATTTATTGAATCATTTGAAAGTTACAGAAATCATGATATTACAATCCTAAATACTTAAACTTCCATCTCCTTAAAATTCAAGGCTGTTGCCAGGTTCACACCAATAACTTTTGCTACTTGGGAGGCAGAAATTAGGAAGAATGCCATCTGAGGCCAGCCTGGGGAGGTGAGGGGAGCACAACTTCACAAGGTATCAGCTCAAGCAATGGCTTGGAACAGTGGCATGTATCTGTCATCCCAGCAAGTGTGGCGGCTGAGATCAGGAAGACTGAAATTCTAAGTCAGCCTGCGCAAAAACAGTGTTAGAAACCCCATCTCAACAGAGAGAAAAAAGCTGGTATAGTGACATACTCCTCATCCCAGTTACAGCAAGAAGCATAAATAGAATGATCATGGTCAAGACCAATGAGTACAAAAATCAAGATCTTATCTCAAAAATAATACAAAAGGGCTGGAGATGTGGGTCCAGCAATAAAGCCCCTACCTGGCAAACACAAATCCCTGAGCTCAAACTCCAGTACTACCAAACAAACAAACAAAAAAAGAAATGAAGGGTATTTCCCTACATCTCCAATTGTCCCATCATATATAATATCTATAATATATAGTTCAGTTTATTTCTCTTATGGAAAGGAACAGGAAGTGATCTATAGTCACTCAGAGTTCATGGGTTGCATTGAACTTCCATGTATCTTTTATTCTGTGTCTACTTGCTCCTAACCCTGCCTTTTTTGGGTTTTGCTTTGTTTTTTAAGTCTTTGAAGAGTCTAGGGCAGCTGTTATGTGAATGTGTCATATTCTTGGTATCTGATTGTTGCCTTGTGATTCAATTCCACTTAAGCAATTTTAAGCATTTTTCAGGAATGGTACATTAGGATGCTGTTCCCATGAACTTTGAACAAACTTGAGAACAAGCAAGTTACCAAGCCTCAGTGCTCAGATTCAAAAGAGGCAAAAAAAAACCAACCTATCATTTTAAAAATGGGTATTCAGTATATACTGCTTTTCACAGAAAGATGAGTTGTCCAGAGCAAAATGGAGCGTCCAAGATTAGTGTCTCAGATTATTAATAACTTGTGCATGATTGAAAGAGGCCCTTGTGATGCCAATTCTAACAACCTTTGTTGAATCATCAGAATTGAAATTTGGGCAGGGCCAGCTTCTGCCCTTGCAAAGTGGATAATTGCTAACTTGGTAGGACTTCAGGAATGCAAGAGGCCACCCTTCTCCACTCGGCTACACTGCCTCTATTGTGTGAGTGGTGGGACCCAGCTACTAGCATTACTCATCAGAGCCCTTCTTTAACGAATGCCTCCTATACATCCTGCCTCTTACCTGATGTTTTATCTGTTCCCTACAGCAACCTTACAAGATGAACATTATGTCCATTTATAGGTAGAAAACTGAAGCTTAGCAATGTACTACTCCATGGACCCAAAGGGCTAATGTGAGACTTATGAACTAAAATCTGTCTCAGGAACCAGAGTTCTAAGATATATATATATATATATACATATATATATATATATATATGTATATATATATACACACACACACACACACATATATATATATATGCTCCTCTCTTCCTTGGTCTCCCTCCATTTCTCAAGTGCCTCTTTTCTCTTCTTAGACCATCCGTTGTACTAGACATCTAAGAACTTCACTCTATGTCAACAGATCCTTCTAAAAATTATAACCATTATTTTTTTCTGCCATGTTTGTTTTGGGCTAGGCACCTTGTTGAATATTCTACACCTAATCTCACTGACTCTTCCCAGGAACTACATCAAGAAGATAGGCACTAACAATGTCCTGTGGTCACCCAGCTAGGAGATGACAGAATGAGGTCCTAAACTGTATCTGACCTCAGCCTGATCTCCTGACCATGATACTTCTCAGCCTGGTGGTAGGACTAATATGGCAACGACCAAGCCAGGAGCCTGGATCCCTACATGTAATAATGAAGGCTGAAGCATTGACTCACTAAGCTTTGAACTCCTTTGACCCCATGCTGCCAGCAGCATGGCCACAAAAGAGGCTGCCCATATATATCCCTCGTGGTCACTGACTCACTGAGGCCTGTGAACAAATCACTGCACAAAACTCCTCCCCAAAGGGAGACTTTGATCCTCCTGTCTTCAGAAAGAACCAAGAGCCAGGGTAAACAAGGCAACACAAGAATACACACAACAATGACTATATTTGTTATTTCTTCTATACAAACTCCTGGTGGTGGTTGAGTTTAATAAAAAGATGTTTCTCTGTAGATAAAAAGAGGAATTTTTCCAAACTAAAAAACAAAATACAGTATGACCATGACTGCTGCCCTTCAGCAAAGATGTCCTGAGAAACAGACAACAAAAATAAAATCACAACAACAACCCAGCTTGCTTGCTGGCATTTTCCTACCTCTTCTAATGATCAGGAGTTTCAGAAGGTAAGGAAGGTGGTCACTCTAGTGAACACCTCTTGGAGTACTTTCCTTCCCTGTGTCCTATCCTACAACTGTGGCTTACCCATGACTTCACCTCCCTGCCCACATTGGTGGGAGCAGGAACACATTTGTGCCTGTTAGGGGACCTTTCCTAATACTCTCCTACCAATTGAACCTTGGGAATACTTATTACTAGGCTCTGAACCTAGAACAAATGAAAATCCAGGAGGAAAAGCTAGTCTTTGCAAGGTGAAAGTAGAAAGCAGAACAAGGCAGACTGACAGAGAAATGAAATGAGAAACTCATCCTAACTATAAATCTCCGTACTGACCAGTGATCCTACTACATGTTGCTGGTATCTGCCTCCCTGTCCCCAAACTGTACATCTTGCTCTCTTCAAGCATGGGCCTTTCCATCCCCACTCAATCATCTTCTATTGCCTTCTCATTGACTTGCCACACCCTTTTGCCTGGATCATTCATGAACAGTTAGTATGCGCATGCCTAGCTTCAGAAACTAAAATTTCTCCCATTCCCATATATTCCTTCCCAGCCTCCACTTTGCTTCATCTACGTACTGCCTCCATTTTTTTCTTTTTCTTTTTTAAAATTTAATTGATAGTATAAAGATGATAGCCAGCACCTATGGCTCACACCTGTACCTAACTATTCAAGAGGCTAAGATCTGAGGATCATGGTTCAAAGCCAGCCTGGGCAGGAATGTTCGTGAGATGCTTATCTCCAATTAAAAAAAAAAGCCAGAAGTGAAGCTGTGGCTCAAAGTAGTAGAGCACTAGACTTGAAGAAAAAAAACTCACAGAGATCACCCAGGCCCTGAGTTCAAGCCCCACAACTGACAAAAAAAAATGATGATATACAGAGGTGTTACTGTTACATAAGTAAGATAAAAAAACTAATTTCTTTTTGGACAATGTCACCCCTTCCCTTTTCCTCCATCATCATCCACAAGTTGTATATTTTCAACATACTTTCTATTGAATACTACTGCTGTATTTGTTCACCTTTTTCCTTTTAATCTTATAGTCTCTCTTCTGCCTATATTTGCCACACTTCCTCCCCTATCACCCAACCAAAACTGCCCTCCTCTAGGTTCCTAATGTTATCTGTGTTTACCAAACCTAAATGTCACTCCCCTAGTCTTACTTGGCCTGGGCAACATTCTATACAGATGAGAATCACCTTGGCACAGTTTCCATGTTGTTCCTTTCTCCTGGCCTTCCTTACCCTCTGCTCTCTCGGTCTCCATCGTCTTTGCTGGATGTCTTACTCTCCTGTTCTCCAAATACTAAGGGAAAGGAAAATGCTATTTGAATGTGGTATGCGCTCCAAAGCTTTGTGTGCTGGAAGTGCTTAGTCCCAGTGTGGCGGTGTTAGAGATAGTGGAAACTTGAGGGAGGACTTAATGAAAGGTGATTAGGTCACAGGCTGCCACTCTTCAAAGGGATTAATGCTAGAGGTACAGAGTGAACAAGTGCTCAGGATAACAGGATGGCATAAAGCAAAGCCACCCCACTGCTATCACCAGTACCGGTGAACAGGAGCCTTCAGCAGGACCTGGCCGCCCTGCTTTGGGACCTCCAGAGCTATAAGATAAATGAACCTCTTTTCCTTATAAATACCCAACATCAACTATTTTGCTAGAGCAACACAAAATTCACAAGCACAGATAGTGATGTAGGAAAAGAAGGAAAGTAAATGCAATGAGGCATGGCAGAACTGTCTTCTTCTACGGGTTTCTTCAAAAGCCATATAAATAACTGCATCTCAGGACTGGCCATCCAAGAAGGACTGGCCATCCAAGAAGAACTGGCCAAAGTTTTTCTCCATGAGCTATTAACTCCTCATTTTTCAGGTGCTTCTACCTAAGCACTGAGCCTAACAGGCACTTCTCCTCTATAACTAATATCCCAAGGTAGAAAATAATAGCTGTGTAGTCAAGCAGTATTTGTCATGGTACACACACAGAAAGTCAATAGGAGCCAACACAGAGGCAAACGTAAGCAGGGCTGCTGAGTCAGCAGCCTGAGCACCCGGAGCGCTGCGTAAGAGACATCTAACACACAGCCTGTCCTCTCTATGCGACTCCAGACTTGCCTACTTGACATTTCTACATGAAGAGCTAATGGGCATGTGAAGTTTAACATGGCCAAAAGAGAATGTTTCTTCCTACTTCCCTCTATACATCCCCTCCACACACCTTCCCTATCTTGATCAATAACATCTTAAGCCAACCAGTTACCAACCTAACATTTCCTCCACTCACTAGTCTCTCTGTCCTGTTAACTCCAGCTACAAAATGTCTCCCCAATGTATCCACTTCTGTTTACGATGTCTAGTCTAACCTCCCCATATCACTAGATCTAAGGTAAATGAACTCCTGGGCCTCCCTAGCTGCCTGTTCCTCATTCCTCCACAAGGTACTCTCCACATAGCCAAAATGATCCTTTTAAAAGTCATTTAAAATATTCAAAAATATCCAAAAGTAATAGAAAGAATAGTAAACAAAGCCCTGTGTACCCACCATGAGAAAGTATGCAATCCTCCTCTCCCTCTGTTTCACTCTCCTCTTCCCCTCCCCCCTCCCTCTCCAGGGTCTGGCTACGAAGCTCAAGATAGCCTTCAACTTTCAATCCTCAATCCTCCTGTTTTGCCCTCCTGAGTTCTGGGATTACAGATGTGTGCCACCACACCCAGCTCCTGTTTCATCTCTAATTATGTAGTAAAATCTCAGATATCATTATCATTTGGTCTATAAATGGTATGGTTCTGCATAAGTTTGCATCTCTCAAAGGTAGGAACTTTTTAAAAGTCATTCTCAAGAAAAGTGCAGTAAAAGAAGATAATTTTTTGAAGTCACAAACATACAACATTGCAGACTGACATCTAAAAGAGTAAAGCAGGTAATCACTTCTTTGATGAAAGCCTTCCAGTGGCTTCTAATCATACTCTGAATAAAGCCAGACTCCTTAAGATCTGACCTTACATGGCCTCTATGTCTCTGGTCCCATTCCCAAAAAGTTCTTTCCTGTCCGTTGCCAGACTGGCCTCCTGTCTGTTCCTCAAACGCTCCCAGCTCCTTCCCTCTGGGGAGCCCTGCTCTAGTTGTTCTCTATCTAGAAGGCTCTTCCCAGTCATCTTCTGTGCTTGGCTCCTTCTCCTCATTCAGGTCTCAGCTTACATGAAGCTACCTCTTCCCACCAGTCTCAAGTAGCCATCCAGCCCTTACCACCTCCTATTCCAACTCTCTCCCTTTTGCCTGTGACCTTTCTAGTGTGTGCTGGACAGTTTGACACTTATTGTCAAGCATGACTGTTAATAACCCCTCAATCACTTTCAAAAGTGGGCAGTAGGGCTTGCTGTGTAGCACAGTGGTACTGTACTTTTCTAGTCTTCATTGGGTCCTAGGTTTGACCCTCTATGTCACACAGATTGTAATGGTCAATCTCTTTAAAGGATATTAGTTTCATTTGTTCAGCTTTAGTCAAAGGCATGTTGTTTTTTTACCTCTTTTAAGAAAATATAAGCTCCTGGGCTTGGAATGTAACTTAGTGGTAGAGTGCTTGCCTAGCATGCATGAAGCCCTGGGTTCAATTCCTCAGTATCACATAAACAGAAAAAGCTGGAAGTGGCCCTGTGGTTCAAGTGGTAGATTGCTAGCCTTGAGCAAAAGCAGCCCAGGGACAGTGCCCTGGGCCTCCTGAATTCAAGCCCCAAGACAGGAAGGAAGGAAGGAAGGAAGGAAGGAAGAAAGGATGGAAGGAAGGAAGGAAGACTTCTGATACTTTCATATAAGTATTTGATATATATATATTTTTTTTTTTTTTTTTTTTTTTTTGGTCAGTTGTAGGGCCTGAACTCTGGGCCTGGGCACTGTCTCTCAGCTCTTCAGCTCAAGGCTAGCACTCTGCCACTTGAGCCACAACACCACTTCCAGGTTTTTCCGCTTATGTGGTGCTAAGGAATCAAACCCAGGGCCTCATGCATGCAAGGCAAGCACTCTACCACTGAGCCACCTTCCCAGCCCGATATATCTTTAAAAAAAAAAAGTCAGTTGTGGGGCTTGAACTCAGGGTTTGGACTCAGGGCCTTGGTGCTCAAGACTAGCACTCTACTACTTGAACTACAGCCCCACTTCTAGTTTTTGAGTGGTTAATTGGAGATAAAGTCTGTATAGGGACTTTTCTGCCCAGGCTAGCATCGAACTGTGATCCTGAGTAGTTAGGGTTACAGGCATGATACACTGGCACCCAATCAAGCAAATTTTTAAAGTATTTCGTTCTTTAAATGAGACGCACATGGGAAGTTTCTGTGTGACAAAGTTATGGTGACACCCTTCTGTCACTCTTCCTTATCCTATTGCCACTGTTTTCAGAGCTGTCGATCAAACCCAAATCCTCACACACAGTATGTGTGCTCTACTTCTGAGCCACACTCCTAGCCATAAACCAGGCAACTCATAGCCATAACCAGGCAATTCTCAGCAACTCATGAGTTCCTTTAAGAAAATGTTCAACTTCCCCTTCATATTATACTTTATTTCCAATGAATTGTTTTCTCTAACAAGAAAAAGGAAACTATTATTGCAGCTATTCTTCTAGAACAAGTAAAATTTTGTCTTTTTATTAACTATAAGCCACTAATCAGAGCAGCATTACAAACAAGCAATCCGAATAAAAGTTAGACTGCAAGTAGTGTCTGCCTACCAAATAAAAGGTAATTATTTATGCTCCATGATCCACACTAAGTATCAGTAATAACTGCCATACAGTTTTAGATCATGAATATGCCTGGATCCATTTTTACAAAAACATCACAGTGGAAGATATAGGTATATAACAATAAATCCTTGAAGTAAGATTCAGGTTGTTTTGTTTTTTGTTAATCAAACATGTAATGCACGTGTACTGTTATGGCCATTTCATTTCAGGAAATCCATGCTGTGTATGTGTGTGTGTGTGTGTGTGTGTGTGTGTGTGTGTGTGTGTGTGTGTGTGTGTGTGTGTGTGTGTGTGTGTGTGTGTGGTGTGTGTGTGTGTGGTGTGTGTGTGTGGTGTGTGTGTGGGTGTGTGGGTGTGTGTGTGTGGTGTGTGTGGGTGTGTGGGTGTGTGTGTGTGGTTGGTCATGGGGTTTGACCTCTGGGTCTGGGCCCTGTCCCTGAGCTCTTCAGCTCAAGGTGAGCACAATATCACGGACTTTCCTGCCTGGGCTGGCTCTGAACTGCAATCCTCAGATCTCAGACTCCTGAGTAGCTAGGATTACAGATGTGAGCCACTGACTCCTGGCAATCATGCTTTAAATAGTCACTGTCAAATAATAGCCATTCTATAAGTAAGAGTTGATGCATTTCATTTAAACAAAACAATCTAAAGAATTTTGGGGGATGGGGAATAGGGGCTGGGAATTGTCTCTGAACTTCAGAGAACAGATATTGCTAGGAATGTGGATTGACAGGCCCATAACAAGGAGAAAATTGCCAAATAACCATAATAGTCTTTGAACAAAGAATGAGGCAGTCAATCATGAAAAGAGATGAAGTTTGGCCAAGAAAATGTGACCTGGGTCACTTCTCCTCCAATCTCCTATCTACGATTGTTCCCTAACTCTCTCTCTCTCTCTCACACACACACACACACACACACACACACACACACACACACACACAATGAGTTTTAATAAATCAGAGAAGACAGAAGCTACCAGCACTGGATACAGGCCCTGGCTTCCTTTAGGTAGCCTATTCCCATGAGGTACAAATGTCATTCTGTGACAGAGATTCATTCATTCTTGGAAGATGTATTGTCCTGAACTATGCTAGGATTTGGGAAACAAATGTGAGTAAAATGGACAAAATCTCTTCCTCCAGGGGTCTTACAGTCTGTAGAACCCTTAGAAATATGAATGCCTACACTTTCTCTTTTACTTTATATTCAGGGACAGCATTACATGTACACTCTGGGCCATCAAAAGGCCTGAGTTCAAGTCTTGACTTCACAGCTTAGCAGCTATGTAAACTCAGATTATTCTGTCTCTCTGTACCTGTGTTTCCTCTTGGACAAAATTAGGTTAAATACAGTGTCTCATGGAATTGTTGGGAGGGTTAAATGATTCAAAGCAATTAGATTAGTACCTGACACACACTAAATGATATGTGAACGTCTGCCATTTCTATTATCACTATATCAAGAATGGGGTTGGCTGAGAAGTCCTGGATTTGGAATGCATAGTCAATGAGTTTTAGGCACCCGAACATTCTTAAACACAGTTCCTGTTAGCCAGCATCTTCCCCTCACATCCCCTTGCAAAAAAAAAAAAAACAAACAAACAAAAAACTGACTGGAATAATGAGGTTTCTTATCTGAAGAAACTGAATTTCTCCAGAGAAAGGAACTCCACAGAACAGCTTTTAGAAGTCTCCTAGCATTCAAACCAACTCCCTGATAAGTATCCTATAAAATAAATATATTCAGAGTATAAAGCATTCCCATTCCACCTTCGAGAATCTCATGCTGAGTTATGAATGAAAAGCTAGATGTGGACAGCCTTTAATAATAGAGAGAGACAGCAAGAAACCAAATAGACAATGGCTCTCCACAGGACAAAGAATATACAGGAAACTGAGGAAAAACTTGTAGTCCCTGAATGATTATGGAAGATATCACCTTTACAAAACAAGATAAAAATATATACAGAAAAGGAAAATAAAAAGCAGAGAACCAAAAAAAATTACTGAGAAGTTAAAAATGAAGTTGAAAATTCAATGAAACAGTTGGAAAATGAAGTAAAAAAGCATACATTCATCAATCCTGTCCCCTTTCCTCAATAGTAGCATTAAAATCTATGTTCTTTTTCTTTTTCTTTTTTTTTGTGCTAGTTCTGGGTCTTGTTCTTCAGGCTTGGGCACTGTCCTTGATCTTTTTTGCTTAAGGCTAGTGCTCTACCACTTGAGCCACATCTCCACTTCTGATTTTTTTGCTGGCTAATTGGAGAATAAAGTTTAATGAATTTTCCTGCCCAGGTTGGCTTTAAACCACAATCCTCAGATCTCAGCCTCCTGATTACCTAGAATTACAGGCATGAGCTTCCAGCTCCCTGCTAAAAGCCTATATTCTTACCTCATTTTCCTTCCATGTCCCATGCTCTAGGCTACAAGGAAGGGAGTTTGACACTAGAAACATTGGTTTCTCAAAGCTGCTGGTATGTGAAATGGGAAAATATCCAATGAGTAAAGGAAAGAATGAGTGCTGGCAAAAGGGATCCCAATATTGTCCTTGCCAACCCTGGCTCAATTTCCATGGCCCTCACCCCAGAAACTCTTGCCCCTATGCATGGACAGGATGCTTGGCAAAGGTTTTAAGTCTATGAACACTGGCCTTGGATTCCACAGGTTGGTTATGTGTCCAGGCTCTGCCATGAAGCTTCCAAAGAGCCAAGTCATATCCATGAGACCATCTACTGGTTTGCAAACTTCTTGTCACCACTAGTCAAAAGGAACGGGTCTTTGCCAATGTTGTTGGTCTGAGAAAATAAGGCATGAAATAATAATGAATAAATCATGAATTACTATTAACATATAATAATAATAATGCATGTTATTGTAAGTTTTAATACATAAAATGTGAATATAAAACAAATGATAAAAATGGGTATTATGAGCAAGGAACACCTGAAGTTTCAGCTACTTAGGAGGTCAAGTAGGAAGCTATATGATCTCAGAAGTTCAAGACCAGACTGGGCAAAACAGTAAGACTATCTCAAATAGAAAACAAAACAGGAATTTATAAAAAATAAAATAAACTATGTAAAGGATCTAAAATATCTAGTAGAAGTTTTATTTTTCTGTTTGGCTGAGACCAAACACATGACACAAACAACTTCAAGGAGGCAGAATTTAGTTTGGCTCATTGTCTTGGAGGGTTGTCATTGTTTGGCCTCCTGTGCTTGAGAAAATATCATAGGATTAGGAACATGTGATGGAAGAGCTTCTTTACCACATGGCAAACAGGAAGCAGAGAGAAAGAAGGAGGGGAATGAGAACCAGGTATAACCTTCAAAGGCATGTCGACAATGACACATCCTCCAATGACACCTCACTTCCTAAACTTTATAGGACCTCCCAAAATAGCTCTAACCGATGGAACTAAGTGTTCAACACATGAGCCTTTGGTAAAATTTCACATTCAAAAGCATTTTTTCATAACAGAATGTTTGAAAGAGAAAACAAAAAGGATAACATAATCAAATGTTATAAGAAGATTTTTCCAAAGTTTAAATTTTAGTTCATAAAACCAAATACCACAAAATGACATCATGAAATTCCAGAACAACAGACATAAAGAAAAGAAATACAATCCTTACCTCACATCAAACCCCAAAAGTGATACCAGACTAATTCAAGATTTAAAAGCAAATGTCAAAACCTGAATTATTTTTAAGAATGTAGCATATCTGCTAGGCACCGGTGGCTCACGCCTATAATCCTAGCTACTCTGGAGGCTGAGATCTGAGGATCGCAGTGCAAAGCCAGTCTAGGCAGGAGCATCTGTGAGACTCTTACTCCAATTAACCACCAGAAAACCAGAAGTTACACTGTCTCAAGTGGTAGAGCACTAGCCTTGAGCTGAAGAGGTCAGGGACAGTACCAGGCTCAGAGTTCAAGACCCACAACCAACAAAAGAAAAAAAAAAAAAAGAATGTAGCATATCTTTACTTGGGATAGTTATTTTTTAAATACAACACCAAATGAATCATTTACAAAGAAAATGAATAATGCATTTGACCACATAAAGTTTAAAACTACCATTAATCAGAGGAGGTCCCCTAAAAGGCTACCTGATTGTCCCTGTTTCTTCTGTCCTCTTCTCATATTCCATCACACTGACTTTCAGCCTATGTGTGTGTGGCTATGGTGTGGCTATGGGCTTGGGATAGCATACTATCCAATGAAATGCAACCTTTGGGACTTCTGAAAGATATATGTATAGCACTATCAGTATCCAAGATACGTGAACCATTGGCTTTGAGCCCTGAATGAAAGTAGTTACAAGAGAGAACTGGCTCTCATTTGTAGTAAAGGGCACTACACTGAAGTCACCCAGTTTTTGTTTGTTTGTTTGTTTTGGGTCCGGTCATGGGGCCTGAACTCTGGGCCTGGGCGCTGTCCCTCAGGTCTTCAGCTTAAGGCTAGCGCTCTACCACTTAAGCTACAGCGCCATTTCCAGCTTTTTTTTTTCTTTTTGCTTATGTGGTGCTGAGGAATCGAACCCAGGGCCTCTGGCATGCAAGGCATGCGCTCTACCACTGAGCCACCTTCCCAGCCACCCAGTTTTTGTAATACACTAGTTGGCCATAAGCAAGTTATCTCATCTTTCTATCCTTTATTTTCATCAGTATAATATGAAATATAGCAAGGGCTATCACATGCAGATATTGTAAAGTTTCAATGATATATAACAAATGTTTAAACATCTTGATGTTTTGGTTAGGATTGAATTCACAACATGAATGACACAACGAGAGGGAAAACAAAGTACTAAAATGACTTTGTCACTAGTTAGGTGCCTAGTACACAGTAGGTATTCAAAAACATTAAACAACAAATGGATAAATATTAAAGTAAGTATTAAGGACAATGCTGTGTAGTCTAAAGTCATCAGAACAGACATGAGACTTTCAGTGTTATTCAGCAATTTTGTTCAGCATTTCTCAGCCCCACTCATATTTATTATCACTTTGAAAGTTTAGAAAATACCAATAACTAAAGTCCAACTGAAATCAATTACACCAGAAACCCTGAGATGAGAAGCAATTATTTAGCATTCTTTTTGTTTGTTTGTTTTTAGTACAGGGGATATTCTCAGTGGATAAGCGCTTGCCTGGCATGCATGAGACTCCTAGGTTCCATCTCTAGCAC
Source organism: Dipodomys spectabilis (assembly GCF_019054845.1). Taxonomy (NCBI): domain Eukaryota; kingdom Metazoa; phylum Chordata; class Mammalia; order Rodentia; family Heteromyidae; genus Dipodomys; species Dipodomys spectabilis. Next base: position 6,558,832 of record NW_024870840.1, read on the forward strand.
TGTTCAAAAAACAAAACAAAAACCACAAGCAATTCTGTAATGCATCATGACTCCTTTCCACTTTTCCATTGTAACCATTCTCGAAATCCTTCTTCAGGCCTCCATCTCTATTCCTTGGAGAATCTTTGGTAAATGCCTATTTGTCACCTCTCTACCTTATAACAGTACCCTTTCCTGCTCTTTCCATTTCAAAAAAAACATAAGTGTCCTCAGATTCCTTCATTATTCCATTCTGACTAGCAACTTCCCATTTTTCCACTACTGTAGTATTGCTATAGACTCAATGACACATCTGCATACTCTCCAACTAGAACTCCCCACAGCCAGATTCATTCATCTTTTCAGTCCTTCTATGCAGAATGGGGACAATATGTTCCCACAGACATCAGGGAAGAAAAGCCAATGCTCAGTACATGGTAGATGGAGTATGTATCTGTCTGTCTGTCTGTGTCCGTGTCTGTATGTGTCTGTGTACGTCTGTGTCTGTGTCTCTGTCTCTGTTACTAGGAAGTGAAGCTGGGGTCTTGATCATGCCAAGAAAGCACTCTGGAGGATGAGTTATACCCTCAGCTTCTTAAATGTCACTGAGTGGGCAAAAAGGATCTTTATCAAGACCGCCAAGGACCAAAGTAGAAAAAAGAAGGGCGGGAATTTTGGCAGCCTTAGACACTAAAAATTAGCATTTAACTGTTCATAGAACTTTCTAGGAACAGCCAACCATAAATTCAACAACATATATGTATCATGACTACTTCACATTAAAACTCTCATGATTGCAGATCAAATAGTGCTAGTTTTTCCCCCCAGCCAGTCCTGAGGCTTGAACTCTGGGCCTGGGTGCTGTTCCTGAGCTCCTTTTGCTCAAGGCTAGTGCTCTTTCACTTGAGCCACAGTGCTACTTCTGCCTTTTTCTGTGATTAATTGGAGATAACGAGTCTCACAGACTTTCCTGCCCAGGCTGGCTTTGAATTGCAATCCTCAGATCTCGGCCTCCTGAGTAGCTAGGATGAGAGGGTAGTGGCATGAGCCACGGGCCCCTAGCCTGTAAGTAGAAATTTAAAGTGATAAAAATGGATAAAAATTTTTAGGGAGAGCTTTAGAAAGTGCTTTCTGAAGTTCAAGAGTTAATAGAAATTCAGAAAAATACTGCTGAGAGAAAAAGAGAAACTAAGAGATAATTAAGTTCATACACAACGTATTTTCCAATGAGGAGTGAATATTGAAAATTCCTTAGCCAGGAAGCCGTTCCTCAGTGTCTACATTTATAAACTAGAGATGATGATATATCTTCCCTATAGAATTGTTGTGGTGATTAAATGTGTCAAAAGTTATGAAGTGCTTAAAACAGTGTCTGACATATAAGTAGACACTAAAAGTATTTCATATAAAGTATTTTTATAAATGTTACTGCTTTCAGTCCTTCATCAGGGTAGAAAAGGGAGATGGGGTGGGAGAAGACGGGGAACATACGAGGTGCCAGGCACTGTTCATAGACATCTGACTTGAATCTTTCCTACAAAACTATAAATTGGACAAGACTGTGCCCATTTTATTAAGGAGGACACAGAGGCTCTAAACCACACACTTCAGGAATACTTTCATTCTACAGTAACACCAGTGCATTTGCCCTCAGACAAGCTCTCTTTGCTTCCCAAAATATTAAGCCCACTGACATAGTCCCATAATAGGGTGCTAGAGGTCTTTAAAGCTATTCACTGGTAGAGCACTAGCCTTGAGCTGAAGAGCTGAGGGACAGCGTCCAGGCCCAGAGTTCAGGGTCCACGACCGGACCCTCCCCCACACACACATCAAAAAAAAGCTATTCACGCGTGCAAAATGGCATCGTAATAAAAATGTGAAAATCACCCTCTGTCCTCTCATTGCCAAAGAAAGTAATTACAGATCTTTCAATTTTTCACCACAGATGGCATTTTCCCAGCATTTAGTTACAACCCCTTCTCTCCATAGGCCTGAATCTCAGAGCAGGCTAGGAGAAACTGTCTTGCTTGTGTCCATCAACCCACATGTCCGGCCCTCTTTCCCTGTTTCTTTGTGGCAGCTATACAAATAGAAGCAAGATTGTCTAATGTTGGTTTTCTCAAAGAAGCAATTTGCCATTTTGTCTTTGTTTACTTGCCTTTTGTCTTTGTTTACTATTTTACTGATGATAAGTTTTTTTTTAATATTGATGTACATCTACATCTCTACATAGGCTAAATTTTGCACTGCTTGGTGTACAATTTTAGACAGTTGTACACAATTACATAACCACCACTGGGAAGATTTGGAGCATTTCAATTATTTCAAAAGGCTTCCTTACAGGCCTTTGTGGTCAGCTCCTTTCCTCACCTTCACCCTTGACAGCCACACATTTCCTGCCTTTCTAGCTTGCCTCTTCCAGAATGTCATATAAATAGGATCATGTGGCATGTAGCTTTTTCAGTCTAGACTCAGGTCTGGAGGTACCATTTGTAGCTCTGAAGGACTGACCTGATTGGCTGAGCACTGGTGCTAATGCAGTCAGGAATCAGTAAATTCCTGAAAGAAGAGGGTCAGGGGGCAAGGGAGGAAGAGAGATGCCCTGGTGCCCATCAGGGAGACTCAATATGAACTGAGGACTGATTCTGCTGCAACATCCGGATTCCTCGTGTGTTTGGATCAATAGAAAGCTTTTTACCTGGGAAAGGCTTAGAGCAAGGAATCGGCTCCCAAGGTGCTTCTGAAAAGGCAACAGATTAACTTTGCAAAAGCCTCCACAAAGGATTTAAAAAATAGTTCCATACCTAAAAAGGGGGGCAAAGATGAGGTTCTATCCTAATAAACTACATCTAAGTGTTAAGGACAACGTTAGAAAGACAGAAGTCTAACTTCTATTTCATGCAAACATTCATATGCATTATGAGTTACAATTATATCATATAAACTATAGTTATATAATTTATTGTGATATGAGGACTATAATTGTATATTATAAAAATATAATTAAAGCATTTTTTGGGGGGGGGGGTTCAGTCGTGGGGCCTGAACTCTGGGCCTGGGCGCTGTCCCTCAGCTCTTCAGCTCAAGGCTAGCGCTCTACCACTTGAGCCACAGCGCCATTTCCAGCTTTTTTCTTTTTGCTTATGTGGTGCTGAGGAATCAAACCCAGGGCCTCAGGCATGCAAGGCAAGCGCTCTACCACTGAGCCACCTTCCCAGCCCCTAATTAAAGCATTTATATGTATGTAAGTATATGTGCAATCACTGGCTTTTAACCCTGAACAAAAAGTTCAAAATAATCCTGAAATTTCTGAGTCTATACTAACTTTCTTTCTATCTTTTCTTTCTTTCTTTCTTTCTTTTGTTGTTGTTGTTGTTGTTGTTGTTGTTGTCAGTTGTGGGGATTGAACTCTGGGCCTGGGCGCTGTCCCTCAGCTCTTCAGCTCAAGGCGAGCGCTCTACCACTTGAGCTACAGCGCCACTTCCGGTTTTCTGGTGGTTCATTGGAGATAGGAGTCTCACAGTCTCTCCTGCCCGGGCTGGCTTTGAACTGAGATCCTCAGATCTCAGCCTCCTGAGTAGCTAGGATTATAGGCGTGAGCCACCAGCGCCCGGCTTGAACTAGGATCCTTAAATATCAGCCTCCTGAAGATTACAGGCATGAGCCATCAGTGCTAGCTTGTACCAACTTTCTTGACTTGAGGATATATTATCATTTTGAAGTACCAAGCATCTCAGAAATTAAAAAAAAAAAAAGACAACTACAAACTATTCAATCTTTTTGGAAGGAACATAAGTAGTCTATTTTCACTTCCCTTTTCTTAGGTCAAAATATACTGTAATACAATAAGGGCAGCTTCCCATTGGCACAGACAATGCCAAATTGCTGATGCCCTAGTAAGGTACTACCTGTCTTGACCTCTTCAGCTTTTCTGCTTTCCACATCACTTTAGAGTCTGTACTTAATGACCGGCATTTCCATATGGCAAGCCCCACACTGTGGCATTCTGTGCAAGATGACTGCTTCAGAAAACACATCCGCAGAAGTCATCAGTTCTAATGAGTAGATTAACCCAGAGCGGCCACAGAGTGATCCGCCAAAGGTACAGTTGACAAAGTCTTCATCAGTCAGTGCTGATATAAATACCATCCTCCTCCTCAAGGGATCGTTTGCAATGTGTCCCTCCAAGCTAAATCAGTACACTAATTGCAACATCAGTTATGGGCCCTTTTGGTGATGAGAGGGACAAAGATACAAGGATGTTCTTAGGCAAAGCTATTTATACATGCCTCAAGGTCCTTAATTATCGTCAGGAAGGGAAATGGGAAGAGGCAGCAAGTTGACAAGACTGAAAATTGAATCTTCCCACTGCCTGCTGTACAATTCAAGCAAGAGAAAAGGCCCTCCAGGTGCTTGGTTTCCAAAAGGAAAAAGTAGAAAACATGAAATTCTGTGCAAGTACTAACTTCTCCGTGGACAAATAATATTTCACTGTTAATGATCCTTTTTACAGTGTGTATCTTATATCATTCAAGACTCAAGGGCTGGGAAGGTGGCTCAGTGGTAGAGTGCTTGCCTTGCATGCCTGAGGCCCTGGCTTCGATTCCTCAGCACCACATAAACAGAAAGAAAAAAAAAGCCTGAAATGGCGCTGTGGCTCAAGTGGTAGAGTGCTAGCCTTGAGCTGAAGAGCTGAGGGACAGCACCCAGGCCCAGAGTTCAGGCCCCATGACCGGACCCCAAAAAAAAAAAAAAAAAAAGACTTCAACAGATTAAGACTAAACGAAAATTCAAGTTTGATAGGCCCGAAATTTTAATAAGATGTTTCAATAAAAATTCTTTTGATCCTTAAGAGTAGGAAAAAAGTCATGGAATAGAAAACTAGTTACTTAGAAGTTTTCTCAATTATAAAATCCAGACTTTGACCCATAAAAACTTCCTGTAGGGCTTGGTGATGTCTGCTGTAATCTCAGCTATTCAGGAAGCAAAGGCATGGAAGTGGCGCTGTGGCTCAAGTGGTAGAGCGCTCCCCTTGAGCTGAAGAGCTGAGGGACAGCGCCCAGGCCCAGAGTTCAGGCCCCACGACCGACAAAAAAAAAAAAAACTATACAGGAAGCAAAGGCAGGAGGATTCTAGTCCACGACCATCCCTGGCAAAAGCATAAAACCGTATCTGAAAACTAACTGGAAGCAAAACGTCTGGAAGTATGGTTCAAGTGGTAGACCACTTGCCCAGCAAGGTAAGAGCTCTGAACTCATCCTTAGTATCATAACAAATAACTTGGAATATAACATTCAATTATTAATTTTACATATTCATAAAGTGGTATGCTATATTCCAGAAGATTCAAAATATGGTACAGGAAGAACATCAAATGTAACGCATCATTGGGAAGAAATCATTATAACAATAAGTGTATTTGTTCAGTGTCAGGGACTGTGTTAAGAACTCTATTAATAAATTCTTCCAGCTACTCAGTGCACCTAGGTTATAATCTATAAGGGTAATAAAAAAAAGAAGCTATTAGTAAATTCTAGCTCAAAAGACTAATCAAGTTTCATAATATTTAAGTAGATACAAATGTTCAACTAATTTCAATGCCTTCACCCTAAAACACTATTCTGCATGTTTGTGCCAACCACATAGCTAATCATCCTCATACTTCTATATCCATACTTAAAGCAGTCAGTCTTGCCGAGTGTGGTGACTCATACTTATAACCCAAGCTACTGGGGCGTCAGACATCAGAAGGACTGTGGTTCAAGGCCACAGACAAAACTTAGTGAGATTCCATGTCAACAAATATCTGATATAATGCTGGGATAAATAAGCATAAATAAGAGAATCATGGTCCAGGCTGACCTTGAGGGGGTGGGGGAATGTGAGTCTCCATTCAAAAAAATATGAAAATCAAAGCACTGTTCAGTTGTATAACACCTGCCTCACAGGTATGATGCCCTCCAGTACCACCAAAAAAAATTATCAAGAGCTAGTTTTTAAAAATAAAGAAATTCTGTCACATCTGACATCATGATTAAATCTTGAGTACATGATACAGAGTGAAAGAAGCCAGCAACCAAAGGACAAATACTCTGATTCCATTCATATGAGATACCAACAGGTGTCCAGTTCTTAAGGACAGAAAGTAAAATGGTGGTTCTAGAGCTTGAGAGGAGGAGAAATGGGAGATTCCTGTTTATTGAGTACAGAATTCCAGTTTTATGGGATGAGAAAGTTCTGAAGAAGGTTATATAATAATGTGAATATCACTGAATTATTCTTAAAAATAGAGTAGTATATTTTATATCACATACATTTTCCATTCAAAAAAAACTAAACTGAAAAGTTATTGCCATGTATGTAGTTTCTTCTATAGCTCAACTGTCTCTAAAATACATGCCAGGGTTGTCTTCTTTCCATTTCCTGGTCTTGACCCAGTTCAGTTCAGACCTTCAGGAGATCTGAACCATTACAATGGCTTCCAAAATTTGGCCATTCCTTTTCTTTTTATCTTTTTTCTTTTTTTTTGGCCATTCCTTTTCTTCCTCTATTCCCTTTCCTGTCTCCAGCATTGTTGTTTTCTTTTGTCCTTTCATTTAAAATAGCTTAATATACAGAAAATAATAACATATACTCAACACTCAGACTTGTAAATGCTATGTCTCATATCTTTTTTGTAATCAGTGTTGATCCTCCTCTTCTCCTCCCCTGGACATGAAAAGTAATCTAAAGTTTGTATATATCATTCTGTCCATAGTTTCACAGCATACACACATAGATTTATGGGTATGTTTACGAATGTGTTGTGTACATGTATGTATATATCTACATACATACATATACAATATATATGTAAAATATTGATGTGTGTGTTTAAAAAAGTCATCCATGAGAACTGACCATGTAAATGTGAGCAAGTGGCAGAGCAAGTACAAGGCCCTGAATTCAAACCCACCACAATTAACAAAATAAATAACATAAATGCTATCAAACGCTATATACCTAACTTCTTTAGCATGCTCCTTTCATTCAAAACTAAAGTAAGATTTGTCCATGTTGATATATACTGATCCAGCTCATTTATTTTAACTACAGATAGCACCATGATTTCTTTTTCCTCTTTCTCAACCACCACCATTCAGGTTGCTTTTAATTAGTTTTATAAACAATGAAAAATTCTTTCAAATAACTGAATTTCTCTAGGCTGGCTCACCTAGAAAGACAATCACTAGACCTTAGGATCAATGAGGAACACATATATACTTCTGCATGAGGAAATGTAGCTTCAAGAGAAAGATGTGGCTAGAAGCAGTTTGATGGCTGAGAGATTAATGCCTTAACCTCTTGACCTTCCCCTCCATGTCTTAACACAGCCACAGCAGTTTCAAACACTGTTTCCTCATATTGTATTCAAAACTAAGCAGTGGGAAAGGTGCCTGAAACCAGCAAACGTTCTCCTTCTCATTAGCTAGAAATGAGTTCTTAGGCCATCATCAGACATAAGAAGAAAGACAAAGTTATTATTTGGGTTGCCTATCCACTATAGTAGAATGCAGAGAAGGCACAAGGTTTTTTTTGTTTGTTTTTGTTTTGTTTTTTTGGTGGTCGTGGGGCTTGAACTCCAGGCCTGAGTGCTGTCCCTCAGCTCTTCAGCTCAAGGAGAGCGCTCTACCACTTGAGCTACAGCACCACTTCCAGTTTTCTGGTGGTTTATTGGAGATAAGAGTTTCACGGACTTTCCTGCCCAGGCTGGCTTTGAACCAAAATCCTCAGATCTCAGCCTCCTGAGCAGCTAGGATTACAGGCATGAGCCACCACCACCCGGCAAAGGCACACGTTTTTGAGAAGGGGTTTAGGATAGTCAATCAACATGCCTGCCCTATTACAAAGTTTGCTACATAGCACTGGTAGCTCATACCTGTAATCCCAGCTTCTTAAAATGCTAAGATCTGAGGATCGAGGTTCAAAGCCATTCTGGGCAGAAAACTCTATGAGATTCTTACCTCCAACTAGCCAGCAAAAAGCCAGAGAGGTAGAGGTGTGGCTCAAGAGGTAGAACACCAGCCTTGAGTAAAAATTCCAAGCAAAAAAGCACAAGGCCCTGAATTCAAGCACCACAGCTAGCCAAAACAAAAACAAAAACAAAAAAAAAAAAACCAGCAAACTCAGATACCCTCAAGCAATGTATAAGTTTCCATTTCCAAAATTTTCTTGATATTGTCATAATCCTGCTTGTCAATCTTAAAGGTTTGAAGTTGTATCCCTTATGTTTTACTCTGATTATTAGTGAAATCTAGGCTCTCTTACATATTGTTAGTCATTTCTGCTGTAACTTTGAAAATAGGCACATATCATCAGGCCCACCTTATTTCATTGAAAGTAGTATCAGGAACAATTTTGCCTAAATTATCCTGGATCTGTGATCCTCCTGATCTCAGCCACCACATAGCTGGGATGTGAGACCTGAACTATCTTGCCTAGTTATTGGTTGAAAAGGGATTTCAAAACTTTTTGTCAAGGCAGAACCTGAATCATGATCTAATCTCAGTCTCTGAAGTATATGGGATTACAGGCACGAGCCACTGTACCCAGCTCTATCGTGCAATTTCTAGATCATATTCTTTTGCTTCTAGCTATTTTTCAAGTGGGGCTTTGCCTTTATGCCTTTGTACTCTTTTTATTCCCTCTACTTGCTTAAAAATTTTAAATTATACTTTATTATTTTACCAATTACTCTTTATTGATGCTACTTAAATAAGAACCTAATATGAATCAACTCTTCTATTTCCTTTCAGGAAAAGAATACCTTGGCCGCTTAAAATGCTTTAATTCTAATCTCTCCTTTCGTTTTTCCATACTATTTTCCAATATTTCCTTGGTTTTAAATGCCCAAAATATTTTTATCTTAATAGACTACAAACATGTTTACCAATTTACTTTTTACTAGTCATTAGTAAATAATAGTTTGCTAACAAGGCGTTCTTCTTCAATGTGGAAAATTCCCAAACAAGCTCCTATATATAATCTTTCTATTCTCTGCTGAATATATTGATTCATATGTGCAATATTCTGTCCTTAAGCATTAGCAACTCATTCAAAGTAATTGTAAATTATAAATTGTAAGGAAAGCAAAGATATCTGCAGGCAGCTCAGTTATGACCTCCTTCTAGAAACACACTCAGAAAGGCTTAAAAATACTTATCCTACCCACTCTCCCTCACATCAGCCCGCCCTATCCTCCAACCTTACAATTCCACTGGATGCTGAAACCCCACTAACAGGCACCTCTCATATAGTCTTATTGTCTTTGATCATAATGGTTTTGTGGCATGTTTCTATCTCCTTCTGCCCTACTAAAAATAATTATCAATTTAACACTGAAATCTGAGCTCAGAGCTTAGTTGGAGTTTGAGAAAAATCAGTGTGAGTCCCAGCTCTAGTGTGAAACAACTTAGGGTGGGTCTCTCACACCTAAAATGTCAGTAAATGGTATTAATAATGAGTAGACAGTGGCTGCATTATTAGTCTTGCAGCATTTTCTCCTAGCACCAATAGGAGCAGGGGTATCACACTAGAGTTTTCTTTGCCTGATGTAATCTGATGTAGTCTAGATAGGTGTTTCTTGCTTGCCTTTGGTTGTGGTCAAACATCTCTGACTAAGAATGTTCTAGAAATGCCAAGAAAGATCATGCTGTTTCCCTGAGTTTCTGATGGCACAACTTAGTGATGAGTATGGTGCTGAGGGAGGGGAGCCAGCCTGCTGCCACACCCACCTTGGCAGGAAGAGTTACTGTCTTTGCTGATGCATTTTCATATCAACTGTGGCTCATCTCCAATAAATATCAAAGGTCTGTCCTTCTTTTCGTTGCTTGCCCTCGGCTTCATTCTTCACTTTATCCCCTCCGTCCTTCTTCTGGCACAATTTCCCTGCCAGGCAAAAGAAAACATTGACCGCTAAGATTTCTCTGTGGACACAGGGAGGCCAAATACCCAGTCAAGGGATTCAAACAGGTTTCTCTCAGGTGACAATGTCTGAGCTTCACAAGGAGATGTGAAGCAGGCAAGCTGCGAGCTGATATAAAAGAACAGCCTGCTCTTTACTGCTGGTTCCTGGATCCTAGTGACACCATAGCCAAAGGAGGTGCCTATAAATGACTTTTGCTAAAAGTACTAACTCTTCACTTGGGCCTGCAAATGCTCCTTCAGTTTGCTTCTGTGTTTGCTCGGAGCCATTTGCTCCTACAGTTACATAGCAAGTCACCTTCTAAGAACAGGCCAGACCGATAGACATCTTGGGACAAGAGTGGAATCTATTCCCTGGGCACCAACTTTTTGTTTTGTGTGTGTGTGTGTCCGGTCATGGGGCCTGAATTCTGGACCTGGGCGCTGTCCCTCAGCTCTTCACCTCAAGGCTAGCACTCTACCACTTGAGCCACAGTGCCACTTCCGGCTTTTTTTCTTTTTGCTTATGTGGTGCTGAGGAATCAAACCCAGGGCCCCATGCATGCAAGGCAAGTGCTCTACCACTGAGCCACCTTCCCAGTCCCCAACTTTTTTTTTCCTAGTGACAAAGCCAGCAAAGCCTTGCCTGACCAACCAGACCACATTGCCTGCATGGTTCAAAAGTTATGCATACTTTTGGCCCCTATCCAATCCTTTCTGTATTTATATGTGGAGCTCATGTCCGTAGCCCAAACTTGGGCTCAAGTGCTTACTTTGCCTCTTCCTTCCATGTGTCCATGTTGCATCATAAAGCTCCTATCTTTACCACCCCACATCCCTGTGTTTGGTGTTTTGGGGTGAGTATCAGACCTGACACATTGGAACCCCACTATAAAGAGCCATAAACAGTGGCACTTGATCTGTGCTGCCAACGAGGCAAAAACGGGACTGGGTCACAAGCACCCTGAGAAAGGTGGAGGCAGCTCAAACTTAGGGAAAGTTCTCTATCCCTGCAATGGTAAGTCCTGCCGTTCTTGTGGGAAGGTTAAATACATGCAGATTGTTCAACAAATTTAGAAGTTCTTGGGGTTTTATGAAATCCTCATGGCTGGCCAACGGTGATCAATTCAACCCTCAGCTGCTCTCCCCTCCCCAGAAATGGAGAAGGGGGAGCTGAAGGTTCCAATGCTCCAATCCCTGGGTTGGTTCCCTTGGCAACCAATCTTACTCTACAACTCTCCAAGTGCCTCTAGCCATCAGTCCTTTCATTAACCTCCCCAAACACATCATTTCCAAGAATCTAAGCATTTTAGAAGCTATATGCCAGGAAGTGGGGGCAGAAGCTAAATATCTATTTCTTACTGTGTCAAACCCACTTACATTTTCAAAGGCCTCAACAGTGTCATTTGCAAAGGTAGGAGGAATTGGGAAGTGGGGGAGCAGCATTCTAAACACAATTCCCCTCACTGTTATGACAAGTCTTTGCTATTTATTTTTAAACAACTGTACAAGAAAAGGAAATGAAATGCCCTCAGAGACTTTACAAAGTCCCATAAGTTTGTCTGGGGTTGGGGTGGTTTGGTTTGTGGAAAGCTGTTCTCACCGTCCAGAGCCGTGATGGACAAATGCTGTGACATGCCCTCAGTAACCCAGCAAGCCTTGGGCAGCCAACCTAGCTGAGGAGGAGCCAGCACTGTAGTCAAGGCTTCTAGTTTCTAAAAACAGAAATAGTATGGGGGTGGGGGGAGAGTTATAGGGATATTTTAACCGGTGCTAAGGAGATAAGGAGGATAGGGCCAACCCCAACCTCAATCCGGCCAGATTAAACCAGAGGAGAAGAGTAAATGGAACTTTAGGGGTACCAAGGCCAAGAAAAGAGAATGTCCTCCCTCCATTGTGAGTGTAGGAAGTGAGGAGGACACCCTAGCCACCTATTGGTCAGCCTCCTGTGTCCCTGGAAAAAGTGTAGGTTGCTAGCCACTGAGCTCAGCCCCCCATCCCAGGGAGCAATCCGATGTCATAACACCCCACTTTGTCCATGGGTTCACTCTCTGTGGTTTCAGTTACCCACAGTCATCCTTGGTCCAAAAATAATACATGGAAAATTCCAGAAATAAATGTCATAAGTTTTAAATAACTTTTATTACAATAGCCTGATACAACTGTGTAATTTTATTATCGTTGCTGTTAACTTCTTACTGTCCCTAGTTTATAAAGCTTGTTATATTGTACACATATATTATCGATTGGATAGGTATAAGCAAAAAACATACTATCTGAAGTCTGAAAGTCTTTCATCTTCTGTGGTTTAGGAGCACTACTATACCTATTACTAGTCCATCAATCAACAAAATCAGTTTTTCTCTTTGGTGCTGAGGATTAAACATAGAGCCTTACACATTCTAAGCAAGTACTCTACCACTAAACTCCACCCTCCCAAACTCCCCACATACTTCTTATTTTCCAGAAAGGAAATAGCATAGCACCATAGCAGTGAATTTACAACTTTACTAGCAGCCTTGCTGACCAGCACCATAAGAAGCAATCCCATCTGTTTTGTGGAGGACATCCAACTCAATATGAGATTTCTCTGCTTCCTACTAGATCAATCTATGCTTTGCCTAGTAGTAGCCAACATCATATAACAAACGACAGGTTAATCTGGGTGTGGTAGTACACACTCATAGTTTCAGCTTCTTCCCAGGCAGATGTAGGAGCATCTTGAGTTTGAAAACAGCTTGAGGCAAATTAACACAACCTTATCTCAAAAACAAAATTAAAAGGCTGAAGGACTAGGAACATAGCTCCATAGTCTGTTACATGCCTACCAAGCTTGAGGTCCTGGGTTCAATTCCCAGCAAAAATAAAATAAAATTAACATGGCAACTGCAGAACCTTCTAAACAAGATTAAAAAACTATTTGAATGGGCAGCTGGGTAGAAATGTAACTGGACAAAAGGGTATGATCTAGTGGGAGTGGGTCAAAAAAGGAAGGTGTGACTGCTGTGATTCTTTGTGGTCTCTATAGAGCATTCCTTATACCCAGATATGGACAGAATCCTCTGGAATGAGGGCCTTATGATCACCTATCCTACACAATGGCTCCAGTAATATTTCTAGGCTTTGTGGCTTACTTCAAGGGAAATGAGTTCTAGTTTCTATCATCATGGTGGTGATGAGAAATTCTAGTTTCTATGATTTACATTTAAGAGGAAGGAAAGAAAAAGAAAAAGGAGAAGAAGGTCAGAGAGAATGCTTAGTACTGAAAGGGCTTCAAAGCACCATACTTTGAAGTATCCTTTTCTGAGCCCCACCAGTTCAAAAGGAGGTTTTGCTAGCATGAGTCACTGCTGCTGGGTCACACGTCTTGCTGCTAAGATCTCTACCTAAAACACCTTCTTATGCCGGGTGCTAGTGGCTCACACTTGTAATCCTAGCTACTTGGGAGGATGAGATCTGAGGATCACAGTTCAAAGCCAGCCTGGGCAGGAAAGGCTGTGAGATTCTTATCTCCAATTAACCACCAGAAAACCAGAAGTGGTGGAGTAGCTCAAGTGGTAGAGCACTAGCCTTGAGTGAAGAGCTGAGGGACAGCGCCCAAGCCCAGAGTTCAAGCCCCACAACTGAAAAAAAAAAAAATGAGGATTAAAATTTTTTTAAGTATTCACTGGAGGTTAGAGGGCATGAAGCCTGAAGAGGTATCTCACAGAGAGGTTCTCTGAGGGTGACGGGTCTGGTCACAATTATACCAGTTACCAGCTGCCTTCAAACCCAAATCTGCCAAGTGACTATGGACAAGTTCTAAAAACCTAGAAGCCTCATGATCTTCTCCTCTAAAGAAAGATGTTATCTCTCCCAGGGGGGCTCAGGGGAGGAGTGAATAAAATCATACAATTTGATTTCAAACTGTTCTGTCAAATTCTGTATCATAATTTGTTAGACAGGTAAAATACATACTTTAATTCTGGGTTTTTTTAATACTTTAAAATTTTAACAAATTGGGCAATTATTTTGGATCTATCATCTGTTACCATAACTGGCTGCTGCTTATCATCCACACAACATCAAGACTTAAGACAAATGGACTGATGTCATCTGGAACTCTTCTTTTGAAGAGTTTCTTTTGACCATGGTTTATCTGGAATGGAGACATTGCTTTTTAAGAAAAAAAAAAATGTCATGAAGGTTGTCTAAAAATAAAGTGCATTTGAACTCAAAAAATTTTTAAATTAAAAAAAATAAAATTTTAGACCTCAATCTTTTTTTTTTTTGTCAGTCGTGGGGCTTGATCTCTGGGCTTGAGTGCTGTCCCTACGCTCTTCAGCTCAAGGCAAGCGCTCTACCACTTGAGCCACAGCACCACTTCCGGTTTTCGAGTGATTTATTGGAGATAAGAGCTGCACGGACTTTCCTGCCCCGGCTGGCTTTGAACTGCAATCCTCAGATCTCAGCCTCCTGAGTAGCTAGGATTACAGGCGTGAGCCACCAGCACCTGGCTAGACCTCAATCTTAATTGAACTTTTACTGTTGTGGCATAATAAGGAGTCCTGGGTTGGGATTACAAAAAAAGTAATTAACTGAGCAACCGAGTTACTCAATCCCTCTGTACCTCAGTTTTCCTTAGAGTTAACATTATGAATACTATAGGCTTTTCTCTTTCAAAACGTAAGACAATGAGAAGAGAAAGAGATCATATATTGCAAGATGCAATTGGTGAGAAAGATGTTACAGGTACTACTCAATGGTGGGCTTGTTTTTTGGTTTTGTTTTTTTTTTGGGGTCCGGTTGTGGGGCCTGAACTCTGGGCCTGGGCGCTGTCCCTCAGCTCTTCAGCTCAAGGCTAGCATTCTACCACTTGAGCCACAGTGCTACTGCCAGCTTTTTTCTTTTTGCTTATGTGGTGCTGAGGAATCAAACCTAGGACCTCAGGCATGCAAGGAAAGCGCTCTACCACTGAGCCACCTTCCCAGCCCTGGTGGGTTTGTTTTACTTCCTGCATTACAGACCTTCCAGGTCACAATCCAGACTGCAGTCTCAATTTCTCTTGCCACCCTAAGCATATGCCCAGAAGTATTTGGTTGGGGCAGATCATAGACATACTGATCATAGTCAAAGCCACCATTTATTGGATCTTCTGTGTGTCTAATCCTGTGCTGAACACTGCACAAATATTGTCTCACAACACTACATGGCAGGGGGCAATTACTTCCCATACGTAATTATTTACCATCACACAGCTGATAACCCGAGATTGTGTGCCAATACTGGGCTCACATAGTCAGTCAGTATCCTCTCACTGTCCTTTGTTGGATGCCCTTGGGAAAGGAACAAGGTAACTTGGATTTGATGATACCCAAGCCTGGCTCTTAAGTCTTCATGCTAACCTGCATGAAGGTGTCTTTCAAGCAAATTTAATTATTCCCCAATTCCCACCCTTACTCCTCTAAAATAATTGTGATTGCAAAATATTTGATGTAATTTAATCTCTCTTCCTTAACCTAAAGTTATTTTTTAAATATAAGTAACATGCTGTTTCCAGAATGAAATATTTTAATTCTAGAGTTAAAAAGAGTGACATAAAATATGTCACAGTAAGATAGAGAGAGACAGAGAGAGAGAGAAAGTTTTTAATGTCTCCTCTCACCCCTTAAAAAAGAAAAAGGAAAACAAAAAGCAACAGAGAGAATTTTTCCCAGGACCTGAGCTCAAGACATGGCTGATAGCAGAGCCTCACAAGCAGAGCCTGTGTCAGAAGAACAGAGCTGCTGCCAAGAAGCCAGGCCATTTCCCTGCACTGTTGGAATGAGGCCAGAGTGCTGATTGTAGCTTTTAGGAAGGACCTCTCAGGGTAAGATGCTCCCCACAGATAATAATCATGGCCTACAGGGATAACTAGGCCGTTACTTTATTTTACTTTATTTAGTTCTACATTTTTTGTTATTTTATTTTATTATTTTCGCTTTTAATGCTAAGGATAGAACCCAAGGTCTGGCACTTGCTGGGCAAGCTACACCCCAGCCAATAAATTTAACTTAAAGAGGAAAAGAGAAACAAAAATGGGAGGCAGGTGACCTTAAAGATTAAACCCTGTTTTTTACTAACCCTGTTTTTAACCCAAGACCAACCCTACAAGAATTCATTATAAGTCTGATCTTCAGGAAATCATGCAAGCTCTTCCACAGAAAGACCTGTGGGGCCCCAGAATGGTCTCAAGTCTTTGAGAAATGTCCACAGAAAAGGAGTAATTAGTGAAAAGAAAGAAACAGCACCCTGGAAGAGTGCCAATAACTCACCATAATTTGCTTGACCCAGGTCCCTGGAAATAAATGACTTTCTCTAATTCAAGAAGTTTCATAGCTGACAAACTGGGTTTATTTCCCTTAGATTCCTACGAATAGTTCTTCCACTAGCATATAGCAAGCAGTAAACTGGACCAGCTTTCCTGTCATTTGGGTCTGGAATCAAGTATTCCTGAGACCTTGACCAGTCATCTACCTGCCCTGAAGCTTTGCTCAAAGATGCAACTATGAACCATTATTGTTCCTACCTTGCCGGGTTGCTTGGAAGATGAGATACAATACAATGACCTTAGTGAAGTACCTTTCATACAACCATCACTCAATAAACAAAGGAAATATTAAAAGAAAGAATGAAAGAAACTGGCAAAGAGTCCAGGTGTACAGTTGCTAAGACATAGAGGTGCCACAGGCGACAGGTGATGAAACGTCAGTATTAAACCACATATATAGAGTCTCAAAAACAATCTTTGCTCTTCTCTACCCTTTAGGCCACACCTCCAGTCCTATTTCTCACTCATTTTGTTAAGTTATCTTTATTTCTCTGGACCTGGCTCCTTGTCTCCCTGAGGAGGACAATGAGCACACAACATCAGCAATCCAGAGGGGACACAGCTTTCTCAATAACCCAACAATCCCATTCAATGTCATAGGAAGCAGGGCTGGGAAAGGAGGGAGAATATAAGTTTGCCCAGAAAGTGAATCAATGCATGCCAGACTTTAGGACCACTTTATGGGACATGTAATCCATGGGACAAAATAAAGGGATTAACAGTGATACAGAGAACCAGGCATGGTAACTCACACCAGTAATTCCAGCGTTCAGGAGGCTGAGGCAAGAGGATCATTGAGATCAAGGCTAATCTGGGCTACCTAGTGGACTACAAGCCTTCTTAGGCTGCCTAGTGAGACCCTGTCTCAAGAAAACAAGACCAAAAAAAAATCAAAATGTAGTAATATAGGAAAAATAAAAATTTAAATAGAAGACTGGCTGACCCTGTTGGTTGCATTTGAACTATTTTGTAAAGCTTTGTTAAGGTGCAAGAAATGAGTGACACGTAATTTTTGCTGTCTAGAACTGATTTTAATTTACTCCCATTCTTTCAACTATAGGAAAAAAACAAACAACCATTTGCAATTGATTTCAATACTCCTTTACTCTTACAAATCTGTGCAGCTTAACTTTTCCTTTGGGTTGAATTAATCCCTCAAAACAAATGCCTTAATGCCTGTAGCTATGAATAAGAGCTTATTTAAAAATAGGGTCTTTACTGATGAACAAGTTACATAATTAAAGTGGACTTTGGTCCAAACAATATCCTTATAGAAAGGGAAAATTGGGGCACAGAAAAAAATGTGTACACACACACACAAAATCATTTGAAGAGAAAGTCTAGTCATTGGGGCATTCTCTTGAAAGGTTTATCGAGACTCTATCTCCTAGAAGAAAGTGTAAAAAAAGGCTACATGACATTAATCATTTGGTAATGATTTCTTGAAGATGACACTGACAGCACAGACAACAGAAGGAAAAAACATAAAAATTGGACTTGAGGAAAAGTTCAAATGTGTATGTATCAGAAAGTAAGGGATAGGGGCTGGGAAGGTGGCTCAGTGGTAGAGCACTTGCCTTGCATGCCTGAGGCCCTGGGTTCGATTCCTCAGCACCACATAAGCAAAAAGAAAAAAGCCGGAAGTGGCGCTGTGGCTCAAGTGGTAGAGTGCTAGCCTTGAGCTGAAGAGCTGAGGGACAGCGCCCAGGCCCAGGGTTCAGGCCCCACGACCGGACCCAAAAAAAAAAAAGTAAGGGATATAGCTCAAGAGAGTTTGTGTAGTAAGCTCAAAGCCCTGAATTCAAACTCCAGTCTTCTCTCCAAAAAAAAAAAAAGACAATATCAAACTGAACACAGCATATCTATAACCCCAGGTACTAGTAAATCTGAGGCCACAGGACCATAAGTTAGATGCCATCCTAGGTAACTTAGCAAGATCATGTCTCAAAAATACATATATACATACATATATACATACATACATACAAAATCAATACAATAAAATAAAAGGCAACCTACAGAATATAAAAAAGTATTTGCAAATCAGATATCTGATATGGTATTAATATCAGTAATAGTCATTAAAAAAATTTTTTTTCAGTTGTAGGGCTTGAATTCTGGGCTTGGGCACTATCCCTACTCTCTTCAGCTCAAGGCAAGTGCTCTACCACTTGAGCCACAGTGCCACCTCCAGTTTTCTGGTGGTTTATTGGAGATAAGAGTCTCATGGACTTTTCCTGACCGGGTTGGCTTTGAACCACGATCCTCAGATCTCAGCCTCCTGAGTAGCTAGGATTAGAGGCGTGAGCCACCAGTACCTGGCTCATTTTTAAATCTTTAAAACTCAGCAACAACTTGATTTTAAAGTGGACAAATTACTTGAATATACATTGTTCCAAAGAATATACACAAACGGCCAAAAAGCATATGAAAAAGTAACCAATAGCACCAATCCCCATGTAGTGATGGCTATTATACCAAAATGGTGCTGGTGAAGGAGATTTAGAGGAATCAGGAGCCTTGCTGTGGGGGCAGGAATATACAACTATACAGCCACTATGGAAAACAACTTGGTGGTTCCTCAAAGAATTCAAAAATGGGAATTACTAGATGATATATCAATTCTATTTCTGAGGACATACCCCAAAGATCTGAAACAAGCATCTTGAAGATAAACATGTTTATAAACTCATGTTTATAGTTGCATTAATCACTATGGCCAATGGTTCCACTGACAGATGAGCTGGCCAATAACAGCATAAGACCATGCAAGGAAATCCTTCTTTTTTTTGTTGTACTGGGATTTGAACTCAAGACCTCATGTTTGCTAGGCAGCTAAGTTTGCTACCACTCAAGCCATGCCACCAAGTCCTTTTTTTTTCTTTAGTTACATGTTAGATAAGATTTTGCGGGCTGGGAAGGTGGCTCAGTGGTAGAGCACTTGCCTTGCATGCCTGAGGCCCTGGGTTCGATTCCCCAGCACCACATAAGCAAAAAGAAAAAAGCCGGAAGTGGCACTATGGCTCAAGTGGTAGAGTGCTAGCCTTGAGCTGAAGAGCTCAGGGACAGTGCCCAGGCCTAGAGTTCAGGCACCCCGACTGGACCCCCCCCCCCAAAAAAAAAAAAAGATTTTGCATTTCAGTCCCCGGCCAGGCTTAGACAATGATTATTCTTCTTAGATCTCCCTTCCATTCTATCAATGCACCACCATATCCAGCTTGGTTTATTTTTTGTTTGTTCTCTCATTGTTGATGGTGGTGGTGGGGCTTGAACTCAGGGCCGGCGCTGTCTGTGAGCTTTTGTGCTCAAGGCTAGCACTCTGCACTTAAGAGTCACAGCTCTACTTCCAGTTTTCTGGTGGTTAATTGGAGATAACAGTCGCATGTACTTTCCTGACCTGGTTGGCTTCAAAACATGATCCTCAGATCTCAACCTCCTGAGTAGCTGGGATCAGAGGCATGAGCTACCAGTACCTGGCCATATCCAGCTTTTTAATTCAAATCAAACCTTGCTAACTTTTTGCCCTGGCTGACCTCAAACTATATTATTGAATTTGAGGTCTATCCCTGTCTCCAGCATAGCTGGGACAACAATATGCATGCCCATATAACAGAGTATTAGTACCCTTAAAGGGAAAGGAAACTCTGCTTCAGCAGATATTATACTAAGTGAGACAGACAAACAAATACCATATGAATCCATTTATATGAGCTACTTAAAGTAATGAAAAAATCACAGAAGCAGCCAGGTATGAGGGCAGACACCTATAATCCCATCAGCACTAGGGAGACAGAGGTAGGAGGATCTTAGTTCAAGGCTGCTCTGAGAGACACAGGGAATTCCAGGCCAACCTGAGCTACACAAGGAAACCCTTGTCCTGAAAAACAATGTTTTGGTTTTTTTAGAGACAGAAAGTAGAATAGTGGGCTGGAGAGAGCTGGGTGAGGAGAAATAAATATTCATTAAGTAATGAACCTATATTTATCATTTCAAATTTCAACACTTTTGTATTTTTTATTAATTATAATTTTTAATGTAGAAATATATGGAGTTCAGTATGATAATCCACTTTAATGACTAAACCAGGGGAGATGACATTTTTAAGTCTCCATTCACCTCCTTATATGTTGAGTAAGGCAGCAATACTGGAGGAACTAAATGAGATCATGTTTGGAAAGTACTTGCTATGGGTCAGGTGGCTTTGGAGACTATTCTCTTACTGTGCCTGCACTGCTGTTCTACCTCTCCAATAGTATTGAGTGTCCCTCTTACCACAGAGTGCAGTCATCAAAGTCTCCCCTCCACTAAAATCTCAGCTCCTCCTCTTCCTGCCATCAAAAGCAAGTGAGCTCCTTGGGGGCCCCCATTCCCTAGTGGAGTTCTACTCAAGTTAGCCCTGTCCCCCTCCCCAGGCTCTGAGCTCTTTGATGTTCACGTGGTCGCCTGTCAGAGCAGGAAGATAAAACCCCACTTGTTCCCTCTCTCTCCACAATAAGACCTTTGGCAACTTAGAGGAACTCAGATAAAAGGCTGGACCTTTTTTTCCCCCCTCTCTTTTCTTTTTTTTTTCTTCAGTAACAAATGGTAGTTTGTCTTTCCCAGCAGCTACTTCAGAGCCATACCAGCATCAAAGAACATGAAACTCAAGTCAGGGAGCTCTGTGCTGTCCCATGGGGAGTGCAGCTGGCTGTGGGGCACAGAAAGTGGAGATGAGAAAAGAGAACTGTGTGCAAAAAGCATCCCTTGGCTCACACACACACACACACACACACACACACACACACACACACACATTTGTTTCCTTAACATTTCCCTCGTGCCATTTCAAACTTGCAAAGAGACAAGACAAGATTGACAGGAAGGGACACAAAGGAAAGATAGTTTAATTTGCCTCTTGGGTAATGTTAAGCTATCCTAACACCTTCTAATCCAGATACTAGCAGCAGGAAGGCCCATGTGCGTCATGTGTCAGACTGGGACTTTCACATTCAATGTCAATCTGCCCTGAGTCCCTGTGACTGTACAAGAGGAGAGTGAAAATGGTTTGCTTTCATAATTGTGAGTCCTTTCTGTGTCCCATAGGCAAGCCCCCACGCTAAGTATGTGGCATGAAGTCAAAGGATATATAGGACCTCTCTCTATTTCGTAGGTGGGGACACTGAAGCTTGAAGATCTGAGGTCAGTTGTCCAGAGTCACAATCTAAAGGGTAAATGAAGGGCTTAATATATTTAATACATTCAGTATATGTTCTTAACCCAATAATGGATGACTTTGACAAATAGCAAGCAAGATACCCATGGTAAGGCATCTGCTACCAGTAGGGTGGTAACTCCAAAAAGATGTGTTAAAATTCTGTTAGTATTTTGGACTGTTACTTGATTTAGAAAAAAGAAAATTCAAATGAGGACTTATTGTGCTAGAATGAGTTCTAATCCGTGATTGGTACTTGTAGAAAGACAGGGAAATGTCGATACAGAACAATATCAAGGGAAGAAGGCTATGCGAATAAGGATGAAGAATCTGAGAATCTGTCATCAGACAAAGAACACCAGAGTTACTAGCAACTACCCAAAACCAGATGAGGCAATGAAAGAACTCTTTAGAACCTTCAAGAGAGCATGTGCCTATAAGACACTTTGGTTTTGAACTTCTGGATTCTAGAACCATGGGAAAATTAATTTATCATTTTGATTTTTGAGGCTATATATGCCCAGCTGGGCGTGGAACTCTCAATCCTTTTACCTCAGTTTCCTGAGGGCCAGCACTACAGGCATATACCACCCACATCCAGAATTGTTTCTGTTATTTTAAGCCACCAAGATTGTAATACTTTGTAATACTTTGTTAGTACAATCCTAGGAAATATAGTATCCATCTAATATCCATCTTTCTAAATTGAAAGAGAGAGAGATTGAGGTAGGGAATTAGAAGGCAAGACAAGTTTCAGACAAATAATACTGAGATTATCTCTAGTATATTGTCCTTTAGAATGGGTCAAGATGTTAAGCAAAGAAAAGGCAATGAGAGAATAGATGAGGAAGGTCACAAACTACGGAGCTTATTGAAGCAAAGGAATCACAAGAGAAAGAGTCAGAAGCAGATCTGGTAGATCAGTTCCTTTAAAGTGATGAGTTAAGAGAAGGTTCAAGTGTTCCCTACCAGTGAAGGAAGGGACCCAGAAAGAACTGGATTTGGGGATGCTACTGTAGTTTACCCTTCCGAAGAAGGAAGAGGAGAGGGGGGTGAAAGTGACCTTGCCTCACACTGCCCTGTACTCTCACAGTTCTGCAGGTGCTTACGTCAGACTCTTCTCCAGTTACTGTACTCCGGGTACAAGTTCTTCGCACTCACAAAGTGACTGTCCAGGAGGGTTGGGCTGAGGCCAGAGTGGCACCAAGGAATCTTATAGTTGCTTCAGCCTGGATTGCTCTTTAGTGTTGTTGGTAGTGGTGGTCGCTGTAATGCTTGAACTCAGGGCTGGGGCACTGTCCCTGTGCTTTTCTGCTCAAGGCTAGTGCTCTACCACTTTGAGGCACAGCGCCATTCAGGCTTTTTCTGTGATTAACTGGAGATAAGAGACTTATAGATTGTCCTGTCCCAACTGGCTTCAAACCATGATCCTCTGATCTCAGCCTCCTGAATAACTAGGATTGTAGGCATGAGCCAGTGCCCAGCTCTGTATTGCTCTTTACATTCCTGTCAGCCTGGACAGCGCCTCTTTCAACTTCTAGTCCATTTCAAATCAAGCTCACTGGGCCCATAACACTTTCCATACTCTATTTCTTATACTCTGTTTCTTTATACATCCATATACTCAGAACCATAATTCACTTTTTTATGTATTTGTACTGCTCACCCATGAGGCTGAGGAAGCATCTCCTTCTAGTCTGTGCCCTCTGTAGAGCCTGCTCCAATGTGGTTGAACACGAAACAGTTTTATTCTAGAGCTCAAGCAACAAAAAGTTTAAAATAGCAGAAAAAAAAAAAGAGGAAAGCAGAGAGGAAGAGCAGGTGAAGTATATGAATACACAATTTACACAATCAAAGAGACAAAAGTGACCATGACTATTAACCACATGGACTTAATTACATCAACTTTGATCAAAATCAGAGGAGTCCAAGCTGAAACTATGCCGAGAAAATGTGTTTCACCTTTGACACTGACACAAGTCTGACGACATGTTGTTTGGGTTGGGAATTGCTCACAGAAGTGAAAAATGACATGGCTCTAAGGGGGTCAGTTTGGCAGTGTCTACCAAAAGTCCAATTACATTTACCCTTGGCCCAGAAATCCCACTCTGGGGAATATCTGGAGGATGTCTGCAGAGATCCAGTGCAGGCAGAGGGTGATTCTGTGCCACCATTTGTAATAGTGAAAGGTTAGAAGTAATTCAAGGACCTTTGTTCCAAAGAACTAGGCAAATAACCTGCATAGAAGTGAGGACCAGGACAGGCACCCAGGGAGAGAGCAAGGCTTCTCAAGGCAGTGCTTTCCTATCGTATCAGTGTTTTTTTTTTTAATTAAATTGAATTTATTTTTAACTGATAGATAAAACAAAAATTGTACATAAGAATGAGGCACCATGGGACATTTCAGTATGCATATATATTGTAGAATACATTTTTAAGTCTGGCACCAACTTGGGTGAACATTCAAGATAATCACAAAAGTTAAAATTTTAAAGTAATATTTAAATTTATCACTTGATGAACCAATTTCCTGCCTTTTCCTAATAGCAAACCCTGGAAATAAATATCTCAATAAACTACTCAAAAGTTGCTCAGAAGCCATCTGAAAGAAGCATTCCATTGTCTTCCCTAGGGAACTTTGTATGCTTATGACATTAATCACTCAGTTTCCTCATTTTTTTCCCCTCAATTACCAGTGAAATTTGATTTATTTCCTACTTTCAGATTTTTCTATACATTTTCAAATACCTCTTCCCTAAACTCAGAATGTTCACATATCTTTGGTTTTGCTAGATTCCCCACACCACGCATCAAAACCTCATAAAAATCTCTCAATAAATACAACTTTCACATTTCTACTTAGAAACCTAGGTTGCCTCATTGGAGTGTAATGCCCTACACACAACCCAGGACCCAATATTTCATTGTAACTCAGAACAATCTTACAAAATAAGGACCATTATAAATCATTTTGGAGCCTGGAGATGCTAAGCATATTGCCCAAGGTTGAGTACTGAGTGAAGATGGACCAGTATGGAATTTTCAATATACTGACTTCAGTATATTGAACTCCTCACAAGCACTCCTCCAAGTCCTTTCTGGTCCATGGACCTTTCTCTTCTGCTTCTTACACTTCCATGTTTCTCATCCCTTCATCCACGCATTCATTCATTCATCTGTCAATATCCTTGTCTCCCTGCTATGTACCAGGAACCCATGCTAAGTGATGTGATGCAGATATTAGGACAATCTCTGACTTTAAGAAGCTTACAGTTCAAAAAGAACACATGTGTAAACAGACAACCCCATACACAGGATGTTCTAAAATATGCACCCTCCTATATATTTCTATTGTTTCTTCTCCTGTCCTCAGGAAGCAACCATTTGGGGTCCTATCTATTGTGATGGGACAATGAACTTTAGAAAAATTCCATGAAGATTATCATAGATAAAGTAAGTTCCCTAAACAGACTTACATATTAATCATTAATGATAACTAATTCTAATTATTTGGGTTGGTATCTGCTTTTCTGTAGCCTATAGTTTTCTGAATGTCATTTCACATTGAATCGTGAATAAGAGTATACTAATGTGTATTTTTACTTCTCTCCACATAATCCAGGTTGGAAACAAAACAGAAAGGAAACCTATCTGGTAATGCTTCTAAGAGAACAGTAAAGAATCCCTGAACAACCTTACCTATTGGCCTCAAATGTCCTCTTCCTTATCACAATCCAAAGGACTCACATTCCTTGCACCATTGTTCTGACTAAGCTAGAAAGGTTAGCCTACTAAATGGATATGCAATCTTGCCTGGGAACTACTGTCTTCGTAGCTGAAGGACTGCCCACCTTCCGTCCCCTAACAAAGCTAGTCACATAGGCTTGGGCTCCAAGACAACTTAGCACATCAACTTTCTCATCTGAGAACAGGGAAAAAGATGGATTCTATAAGGTATGACCCAAATCCAAACCTTCTTGGGTCACTCTTACAAGACAGATTTTCACATGCAGCTCAGGATCAAATTGTAATCTCTCTAGACCTCTGGTACCCATTCTACCACCCTAAGCCTGGCTACCAGTGCTACAGAGTAGCAGGAAGAAGAGGCCCTAGAATCTGACAAATGAGGGGCTCTGAATTAACAAGTGTCCCAGCTGCAGTCCCACAGGCTGAGCTGGGGTCATACTCTAGACTGAGGATGTAGATAAACACAGAAGGAAAATTCTGGGGGCTGGAAAGGTGGCTCAGTGGTAGAACGCTTGCCTTGCATGCATGAGGCCCTGGGTTCGATTCCTCAGCACCACATAAGCAAAAAAAAAAAAAAAAGGCAGAAGTGGCGCTGTGGCTCAAGTGGTAGAGCACTAGCCTTGAGCTGAAGAGCTGAGGGACAGCGCCCAAGCCAGAGTTCAAGCCCCACGACCGGACCCAAAAAATAATAATAAAATAAAGAAGGAAAATTCTGTAGGTAGAAGACAGTGTTCAAGTTCCCCCAGACAGAGATAGAACAAGTCCATACCAAACACCAGAAAGCAGTACCCAAGAAATTACTTTGAAAAAAGTTTGAACAAACACACCGGGGGTGGGGGGGAAGGGACACAGGAAGTCAAAATTTATATTTTATTTTTTAAAAATAGAAAATAAATGGGAGTAAGGATCAGATTTACCTAGACTGGCTTATACCTTTTCATGGTTTAGTATTTTGTTTTGTCTTAAATATAGAGAGGCAAGGTAAGAACAGACAACAGAAAAAAAATTCTACTTCTTCCCCATGCTAGGACCTCCCAAAGTTCTTAACCTGGTCTCCTCTATTAGATACCAAGAAGATTTCAATGGACATCTCCATAGACTGAGGATCAGAAACTGAAATGTCTACAGACATCAAAACCATTACCTAAGGTGCTACAAAGTGTTATTGGATAAATTGGCTTTTCCATTCTCAAACATCAGTTTAAAAAAGGATTTTCCCAATTGTCATACTCCATTTGGGCAATTATGACAAAATACCATAAACTGGTAGCTAACAATCAACATAAAATTATTTCTCACAGATTGTCTCAGGGTCTGGTTAGGTAAGACTTGCTTCCTGGTCCATGGATGGCCATTTCTTTTGCTATAACTTCATATGATGGAAGGGGTAAGGGAGCTACCTGGGATCTTTTTCATGAGGACATTAATCCAACTAAGGAGGGCTCCATCCTCCTGACCAAACCACTTCCAAAAAGGATGTGCTTTCTACATGCCATCACATTAGGGATTAAGTTTCAACATACAACTGAGGGTTGGGGGAGACACACTCAGACCATAGCATAAATGGTATATTTAAATAGTCTCTAAGTTACAGTTTAATTTTTAACTTTTACTTTCATCATCCATTACTAATAATGTCACCTAATACTTCCACAAAAAGTACTTACCAGGGTCCACACTGATCCATTTAATCCTCATGATAGCTCTTTGAAGTATCATCTTGAATGAAAGATACCAGAAACAGCACAGTTCTACATGATTGTACATGGGAGCTTCAGGGAAAGGCAGAGTAAACCTGTAGTTTAGAATCAGAACAATGGTTAGTCTTGAAAAGGGCAGGGAGTGATGAAAAAAAGGCCCAATAGAACTTTCTATGAGATAGAAATGTTAGATCTATCTTGGGTCATTCATTTCTCTATATGTAAAATATGTTTTGCTTTAAAAACTTGTTCCTACATTTGTCACAAATATCAAGCATGATCTATCTTTTATGCATTGTACTTCCATTTTTAGGACCATTTGGCAGAAATGTAAGTCTTTAGAATAATTTGGGGTCTTGGGGAGTTTTTGAGGTGTTGCTCATCTGGTCAAGATTCCACCACTGAATACTGGGTGCTGGTGGCTCATGGCTATAATCCTAGCTACTCAGGAGGCTGAGATCTGAGGATCATGGTTCCAAGCCAGCCTGGGCAGAAAAGTCCCCATGAGACTCTCCAATAAACTATTCAAAAACTGGAAGTGATGCTGTGGCTCAAGTGGTAGAGCGCTAGCCTTGAGCACAAAGAGGCTCAGGGACAGTGCCCCAGCCCTGAGGTCAAGCCCCATAATCAAAAAAAAAAAAAGATTCTACCACTGAGCCACTGAGCTACATCCTCAGTCCTTAGACCTACCAGGTTTTAAATCATCCATCTATGGTTTCAGTCAGAGGTTTCTAACATGATAATTCAAAGCCCTTCTTGCAGTCTTTCTAAAGAGTAATCAAAAGGAAAAAGGCAATGTTCTGATATATAACTTATTACTAGCGCTTGGCATTGTTCTGGCTTCTTCTTTTCATTGGTTGATTTAAATCTCATATAACATCTAAGAAGAAGGTTGGGACAGGCCAAGTAATGCATCAAGGTCACAGAGCTAATGAATGACATCACCAGGCCTTAACCCCAGATCCCTAGTCCACTCTCTTTCTCATAAACACACACACATACATACTCACACACACACACACACACACACACACACACACACACACACACACAATCCACATGCATACATGCATAAATATGTGCAAGTACACACATATGCATATGAAATACCCAAATCATGGATCTCCCATTGTTTATTATAAATCTGTGATGACAGTTCTTTCTGTGAGATCTGAAAACAAATTAAGTATTTCCAAAGAGCACATGGAAAGTTTTAAAGCATCACCTGATTCACCACCCTTGGCTCTCATTCTCAGATCCCTGTTTGCTTTGGAATCTAGAGACTGGAATAATCTACTCAAAGTAAACAAAGGAAGCATAGAACAGTTGTAGAACTTGCCAAAGGGCAAAGGCTAAGGGGGTTTATTCACTTTGTTTAGGTGTCAAAGCAAAATTCTCCATTATTCTGCACACTAAAGTGTGTCCACTTTAGAAGGGAAGTGCACACACACACACACACACATACACACACACACACACACACACACACACACACACACAGACTACAGTTCAAAGTTAAGAATGAAGAGTAATTAGCAGAAAATTCTCCATTATTCTGCACACTAAAGTGTGTCCACTTTAGAAGGGAAGTGCACACACACACACACACACACACACACACACACACACACACACGGACTACAGTTCAAAGTTAAGAATGAAGAGCAATTAGCAGAGGGAAGAAAGAAATGAGCTTGATCAGTTGCAACCCTGGGCTGCTCTTTCACATCATGGTTTCTTAGATTTTCTGCTCTCAATAGTGGTTTTTGACAGTGAAATTCTAAAGACACTGCATGTACCAAAGTCTAGTTGGTTTGTTAGAATCAAAGTCATATCCTCATCCCACCCACCCCCCCAAAAAAAACTATCCAGAAAGCTTCAAGTGACTCTCAGGTATATACTAAGATAAACGCACTAAAGAAATCTCTTACTAGTTAATGTCAAAACAATTCACTTCAACTTTTTCCTGGCAAGGCATAAAAAAGAACAATCTTGTATAGTACTAAGACAAAAATAAACTGAATGGCTGCTAAGGTTTCTAGGCCAGCAGTTGATTAATGGATGAATGAAAGGGGGAAAAAATGCTATCATTATTACAAAAGCAGGTTTCTCATCCATTATACATCCACAGTGCCATGCTCTGAATGGCACTTCACATCACACTCAAAATGCAGAATGCTGACCTTCAGGTATCTTGTCAACAAAACTGGAAATGAATTTCCAAGCTGTTTTCAAGCTCTAATCTTCTCCCTTTCCTCCCCCCCCCCCCACAAAAAAATAAAGGAGCTAGGACAATAATTCCCTTGGGAATTATTAGGTTATCAGCTGTAAGCTCAAGTTTTATTCCTTTCAATGGCTATGGAGTAAGGAAATAACAGTGTCAGCCCAGATCTTACAACCTTTTCAGTTCCAACCAGCAGTGAGTGTGAGTCCCAGCC
Organism: Dipodomys spectabilis; assembly: GCF_019054845.1. Taxonomy (NCBI): domain Eukaryota; kingdom Metazoa; phylum Chordata; class Mammalia; order Rodentia; family Heteromyidae; genus Dipodomys; species Dipodomys spectabilis. Next base: position 6,588,178 of record NW_024870840.1, read on the forward strand.
CTGTTACATATGTCTGATAAATCTTGCTTTCCCCAACAGATCTAATGTAGCCATTTTCTTCCAAATGAGTAATAGGAGCACTGTAAGTGGATATCTTTTAGATTCTGGTGAAGCTGTCATGAGATTCAAAACTCCAGTTGCTATGGACAGATGGCTGTTCATATAATTTAAAATGGAGACACGATGCCAGGAACACACTAGAAATGAAGAACAGCTCAGAAGAAAAAAGTGTGAGTTTTTATAATGAGATTTTTGTAATGCAACTCCTTTCAAATTAGGTCATTCAAGACTAAGTGTTTTTTTTACTTTGGTCTTCCCCAGCAAAAAGAAGAAAAAAAAAAACAGCCAAGAACAAAAGGACTTCGAGGTAAAGGGACCTGGTACATAAAGTCTAAGTTTTCCATTGGAGATCACTTCACCCTAGCCAGGAAATAGGCAAGGATAACTCATTGTAACAGCTAGTAGTAACTGAAGCATAAGGTATGACCGACTGTTGTTTTATGTGTGTTAACTCATTTAATTCTATGAAGCACTGAGTGTTCAAAAGGCTGGGTCCTAGAGCTTGCTTGAGTTGAAAACTCTTTCTTCCATTTGCTAGCAGGGCATGCTCCTTTTCTGTACAATGATCACACAATGGTATCTTTCTCATCTAGCTTGCTTTGAGAATTAATAGCTAATGTTAAGCTCTTCAAAAAATTTTTTTTGCCTGTCATGGGGCTTACACTCAGGGCTGGGCACTGTCTCCGAGCTTCTTTTGCTCAAGGCTAATGCTCTACCACTTGAAACACAGTGCCACTTCAGGCCTTTTCTGCCTATGTGGCACTGAGGAATAAAACTGATATTCACTTGTTTTCCATTCTTTTTTTATATACAACAAATGATATTCATTTAAGAAGTTTTTTTTAATCAAAAGTTGTATATAAGATTATTTCACTCCTGCATCTTCTCAATTGTTTCTTCCTTGTATTTGTCCTTTTCCTTTCCTACTTGGCAGGATTTAACTTTCCGTTCCAGGATCTTTTTGCAGTCTTTGTCCAGTTTCAGCCTGGCGATTACCACCTTGCTGGTGTGAATGCCTATGTCGACAGTGGTGCCATTGGCCTTTTCCCGCTGTGCCCGCTCAATGTAGATGACATACTTCTTCCTGTAAACCTGGACCACTTTGCCAATCTGCTGGCCTTTATAATGTCCTCGTACAACCTGCACCTCATCATCCTTCTGGATGGGCATTGTACTTTTGTCTCAGGTCTTTGGAAAGAGGGGAATACATAATCTTCCTGCGAATGTGGGAAGGTGCATTGAAATGCCTTTTCCAGTTCTTGCTCTGGTCAGAAGTGACAAAGGGATTGAACTTCATTTTGGCCGCTCCTGCTTCAGCAATGGCAGAAAAGGGGAAGAGCTTGTTTTCCATTCTTATTGCCATTTTACAATTAGGAAACTGTGGTACTGAAAGTATTTGCTAAATATACAATTAATCTCTAACTAATGAACCAATAAATATCTGGCATTTTGTAAATATTTCATACATGGCAGTTATTTTTATTCTATAATAAACAGAGATCACAGGGTAAACAAACCATCCCTCTGTAATTTAAAATTGCACTTTGAGCTGGGCGGTGGTGGCTCACACCTGTAATCCTGGCTACTCAGGAGACTGAGATCAGAGAATTGAGGTTCAAAGCCAACCCCAGGTAAGAAAGTCTGTGAGACTCTTATTTCCAATAACCACCAGAAAACTGGAAGTGGCGCTGTGGCTTAAGTGGTAAAGTGCTAGCCTTGAGCAAAAAAGAAGCTCAGGGACAGTGCCCAGGCCCTGAGTTCAAGCCCCAGAACTGGCAAAAAAAAAAGAAAGAAAGAAAGAAAAAGAAAAAAAACAAAGATGGCTAGGTGCATGGTTCAAGTGGTAGAGGTATGAGCACAAGACTCTAAGTTCAAACCACTGTACTGTCAAAAAATCAGACTGTTCTATGAAAACAAAAAGAAAACTATGATCAAATCAAGATAAGAAAAGCTTTACAAACCAAACAGGAAGTCCATTAAAGAGATAGGACTTTGGAAAAAAAAGAGAGAGATAGAGAGATAGGACTTTGATATAATGTAGGCTGCCACTGAAGAATGTGAGATCTGGCATCGAGAACAAGTAGACAATGACACTGTGCCTGGGAAACTGAGGTTTTAGGCCCAGGCCCAAAGTCCACGAGTCACATGTTAGGTTCGGTCAAAATAGAGATATGGTGAAGGACCCAGAAAGGAGATTTGTTACACGGCAGCCGTGGGAAGACAGCACTTCAGTACATCTTCAACCACCTTCAACTATCTTCAAGGGTATGAGGAGTGTGAAAAGTAGACATATTTACAATAGTCTCCAGTTACAGTATGGCCTTGGTTCAAAGGCATGGCTGGTGGTCTATAGATTTTGGTTCTTCTCTAGAAGATGATAAGAAGGTTTTGCCTTTTTCAGGGACAATTTATTTTTTGTCATAAGATGTTTATCAGTGAATCCAGTCTTTCCTGATTGTAAAGTGACTGCTGCAGAGAATAGTTCAGATCAAAGGGCATAGATTCAAAGGAGAGGAAAGGCTATGTATGCAGCGCTTAATTTACAGGTCCAGCCAAAGCAGTTTTTAAATTGTTTCATATACCCATAGGCTGAGAATGAATGTGAAAATGCTATCTGATTTGTGTGTCATGGACATCCTAAATCTTCTATCAGTCATTAACCCCCATCTCGGGGCTGGGAAGGTGGCTCAGTGGTAGAGCGCTTGCCTTGCATGCCTGAGGCCCTGGGTTCGATTCCTCAGCACCACATAAGCAGAAAAAAAAAAGCGGGAAGTGGTGCTATGGCTCAAGTGGTAGCGTGCTAGCCTTGAGCTGAAGAACTGAGGGACAGCGCCCAGGCCCAGAGTTCAGGCCCCATGACCGGACCCAAAAAAAAAAAAATCTTCTCCCTTTCAAAGCCCACATTAGGGCTCACTTGATCTTATCTCCCAGGACATGAATTTAGTTATCTGAACTTGTGTCTTCTGCATAGTTCCTAAGATCTGAAATAAAGTTCTATGTAGCTTAGCTGAGTTTTGGTTAATGGACAGTTCAAATGGTCAAATGAGACAGATTGCCAAACCATAATCAAGCTGTTTCTGTCCCTGACTTCCTTTGTCTGTCCACAAAGGCCACCTGTGGTATTGTGGAGATGAGCTCTCTGAGCTTCTGCTAATTCTGAGGGTTGCCCAATCTGTAAACCATGCTGTGCTAAATCAAACTGTTTGACTTAATTTGTCTAAAGCTCCTGCTTTCGTAATTATATCTATTGTGAGGGTTAACTTCTACTTGATAGCAGTTTTCTACTTACTGTGTTAAAATTGTATTGTAAACTGCTTTGTTGAATGGCAACTCCTTTGTACAATTACTTAAAGATAAAAAATATTAAAAGTTTCAAAAAATCCTATTTCAGTAAGGCTAAGTTCTTTAAAGTAAACCAAACTTTAAAAGGTAGTATGAGGGCTGGGAATGTGGCTTAGTGGTAGAGTGATTGCTAACATGCATGAAGCCCTGGGTTCAATTCCTCAGTACAACATAAACAGAAAATGCTGGAAGTGGTGCTGTGTGGCTCAAGTGGTAGAGTGCTAGCCTTGAGCACAGAGAAAGGCTCAGGGACAGAGCCCAGGCCCTGAGTTCAAGCCCCAGGACTGGCAAAAAAAAAAAAAGATAGTATGAGTATTACATGGGTCTTTTAAGCTTCTGAAGACAACTGGAAAAATGTCTGGAAGTTGAAGAAGGAAGAGAAAAGTACTAAGGCCCCTTATCCCGGAATGTGGTCCAGGGAAGCAGATGGATTCAAGCAGGATTTAGGTGACACCTGAGAAAAGGGCTTATGCCCACAACACTATAACCTCATATTTGAGTGGCTTCAGGGCCGGCCCTAGAGCATGAGTACAAATGGGGGTGAAGAGAGAGAGAAGAATTGGGGGGAACAGGAGGAACAGGGGGCAGGTGGGGTGAACAGTACAGATAGAGATATCTGGGCATCAATACAACCATCCATCCACTATCTTCCCTACCTTTGGTCAAAATAGCATTTTGGGGCAAGCCAAACCAACTCAAAGTTTTCTGTAGACTCATTTTTCTCATGTACTAGAGAGAATCCAGCTGTAAAATGATCATCCTCAAAAACAAAAGGCTTAATATAATGAGTCTTCTTGTACTTTCTACTTCGCTCAGCCACTGTCACAGGTGGCTTCTGGAAATGAGACAAGAGACAATCCAGTAACTGTTTCTAGAAAAAGACACTGACATTCTGCTAATTTAAATCCGCTGCCTCTTTAAGCCAGGCATTGTGTTTCCTAAGCACAATCATGGCAGACAGCTGAGTGACACGCATGATATAGTCTCCTTATTGGCCAGAAGCAGTGCTTTCTTTCTCATCAAACTAAGCTTCAGGGAATGGAAAAAATGTTTATGGAATTGATTCTATACCATGCTTTTTCTCCTATTTTTCTGTAATCCCAGCATGTTCTTAGGATTTGGTCAAGTTAATTTCTAAGTAAAACCTTTTAAATTCTACTAATAACACTTATCCCTATTACTCCCCAGACACACAACACATCTGTGCCCAGGTTCCTCAAGAAGGACATCTTGGAAAGTTCCTCTCTCCTCTGAGGAGGGAGCAGGAGAAAGAGAATATAAGAAGCATACCAGTTTTTCCAAGAGCAGGGAAATGGGAGTATGATCGATCATAAGACAGGACCACTCAGGGTTACATAAAGCCTGGGACCCCAAAAAAAGGACATCAAATTCACACGCTGTGGGTAGAACACCAGCTGAAGAAAATAATTATAAGCCAGGGCCTATAGGGTCACAAGAGGTTCTGAAGGATAGGTTCAAATAAACACTGAACAAAGATTTGTTGATTGAATGGATAAATGCATAGTTAGCTAGCATGGGCAGGGCAGGCCCAAAAGAAAGAGGACAGTCAAGATAGTTGACCCCAGAAGCTTCTGGGGTTTGGGGGTTTTGTTTCATTTTTGTTTCGAAACAGGATCTCATTATGTAGCCCAGGCTGACATTAAACTCCAGATCTTCCTGCCTCAACCTCCCCAGTGCTGGGATTACAGATGTGTGCTATTATTCCAGCCAAAAGTTTACTCTCATGGTTTTCTAGCCTCATTCAAACAGAAGTCAGTAGACAGAGGATACATCCAGGGACCTTAAGAGCTCTGCTGTTCACAGCTGTAAACTAGACCAATGTGAAGTCCAGTACCCTTCTTCCTACAAATCACAATACAATGATATACACTCCTACACCTTGCTAAGATTAAAGGAGCTAAGTTCCACTAAGGGGAAGATAGTTGAGAATATGGTCCATAATAAATTCCATAACAGCCATTAAAAGTTAAGTTGTTGCCATAAATACCATCACAGTTTCAGGAAGCATCTATTGAGAGGTTAATACACACCTTGCAGTTCATGCAGGACAGGTGCCTGGTCCTTAAACTGGAGGATTATGGTTAGAGAGTATTGGGCAAACAAGCAGGAAAAATATCTGTCCAGGGCTAGGAAGGTAGCTCAGTGATAGAGCGCTTGCTTTGCATGCATGAGGCCCTGGGTTCGATTCCTCAGTACCACATAAGCAGAAAAAAGCTGGAGATGGTGCTGTGGCTCAAGTGGTAGAGTGCTAGCCTTGAGCTGAAGAGCTGTGGGACAGCACCCAGGCCCAGAGTTCAGGCTCCATGACTGGCAAAATATATAGAGAGACATATAGATATAGATATATATCTGTCCAACTCTTGGCTCAGCCTGTAAGTAACTCAAAGCAGAGAGCAATATATGAGAGGTAAGAAAGTTGTGAATTTGTAAAACTACAAACAGCATGGCATTTAGCAAATACACCAGGCAGGGGTGGCAAGACTTAAGGCTGATTCACAGGTAGTGTTTAGTACATTTGTGTGTACTGAATGGATGTGGGAGGCAAAAACCGATCAGAGAGGATCATATACCAGCCATGATGGTAAATGGATCTGTCTTGGAGGCCATAGAGAAGTACTGATGGGAGAGAACTTTACTCAGACTTATGTTATAGCTAGGTTCTATGCTGTATGAAAATTTAATCAATACAAGCAAAAAAAATTATATTTTTCTCTTTCTAGAGATGGAACCCAAGATTTTACACATGCTTGGTAAGCACCCAACTACCAAGCTGCACCCCCATCCCTTAAGTTAATTTTTTTAAACCTAAAGCTATTCCATTACTTTCTAATTACTTAAAGAAGTAACAAAAAAATTATTCTGTTCCTGCTCCTAACAGAGCTCATAAAATTTTTCATTGCTATAAAATGGATTGGAGTTTAAAGAGTCAAGAACTACTGCTCAACACTGCAGTATAATTTCTACCAGTTCAGGATATATTTCAAACCCTCTTGAGCAACTACAAGAATAAACCTGAGATGTGTGTGTGCATGTGCGCGCACGCACGCACACCAGTCCTGGGGTATGAACTCAGTTCCAGGGCACTGTCCCTAAGCTTTTGTACTCAGGGTAAGTGCTCTACTACTTGAAACCACAGCACCATTTCCAGCATTTTTGGTAGTTAATTGGAGATATGAGTCTTACAGACTTTCCTGCCTGGCCTAGATTTGAACTATGATCCTCATATCTCAGTCTCCTGAGTAGCTAAGTATTGCAGGCATGAGCCACCAATGTCTGGCAAATCTGAGATCTTTCAATTGTAAGGTTTGTGACAGAGGGTTCCACTTAGACTCAGACCCTCTTCACTGGGTGACTAACCTTTACAGGGACGTAGTTCATGACTGCAGGGACATGCTCAGTTGATGAGCTATTCTGTGATAGCTCAATGCTGTTTCCATTTGGCTTTAATCCTACAAAGATCAAGATGTAGCACAAGCAGGTTTGCTGGGATACACACGTGATGTATTCTCAGAAATGAAGCAAAACACATCTAACATCCTTTTCTGGCTTCCTAGGACTCCAGAACTTACTGTAACCTTAATGACAGCCAAAAGGAAGGTCTTTTCTCTTGACCCTTGGCTGACCTTTCTTGAATGTCCAAGAACTTTCTTCCTTCTCTTTCTGGCTATGGCCTACATTTTATTCCCTCTGGAGAGTCAGTCCTCAGCAAAAAGCTGAGTTCCAGCAGAATAAATGAAGCTGTGGAGATCTCACATGTGACTGGTAAGCACATGATGTATGGCTCAGATTATTAAAAAAGTCTATTTTTCAATTATATTCTAACTTAACAAATTTAAATGACAGGGCGAAGACATGGTTGAACTTAGAGGGCTCTTCTTAACAAACAGGAGTCCCTTGATTCAATACCTAATTCAAGGGTGTGGAGGGGAACCTCATTAAAATATATAGCACAATTATTTAGTGGAAAACTTCTGAATGTGTTTGAAATGACAGGTATACATACTGACTTTGTCAACTATAAATTTTATGAAATCCAAATATAGATCAAGTATGTCTAATGAAAAGTTTGTAGCCACATTGAGACAGGCTGAGATAGGCTGTTACCTACATGCTAATAACAAAAAAACAGTGCCGAAAAAGAACACAAATGTCTCAACGATGTTTATACTGATATGTTGAAATGATAATATTCTAGCTGTACTGGGTTAAATAAAATATGCTATTAAAAGTAATTTCAGTTTATTTTTACCTGTTTAATGTGGCCATTATTACTCACATTATTTCTATCAGGTGCTGATCTACATCACAGTATTACAGAAACTGAAGCCCCTACCAGCTGGTTCTGTGATTTCAAGCAATTTACTCAATTTCTTCAAACCTCCATAAACTCATCTGTAATAAAATCTTACTATCTTCTGAATAGTTATACAGTGGATTTTTCATGACCCAATGAAAAAACAAAAAAGCTGACCACAATACATTGGGAAAGTACAATTTTCCATACATGCTCAACCTTTTTGTTTTTTTCAATACTGAGGGTTGATCTTAGGACTCTACCATTAAGCCACACCCACTGTCCTACCAATGCTCACTTTCATTTTTCTTTTTATCATAATTATCTCAGACATCCACAATGATTAGCAAAATAATGCATCAAAACAAATGTTGGAAGCTAGTCGTGAGTAGCTCACACCTATAATCCTAGCTACTTAGGAGGCTGAGATCTGATGATTATGGTTCCAAGTCAGCCCAGGCAGAAAAATCCATGAGACTTTTATCTCTAATAAACTATTCAAAAAGAGCTAGAAATGGAGCTGTGGCCCAAGTGGTAGAGAGCTTACCTTGAGCAAAAAAAGCTCAGGACAGTGCCCAGGCCCTGAATTCAAGCCCCAGGACTGGCGCCAAAAATAAATAAATAAATGTTGGTTGCTTATGGATTGACACTGCTATGTCATTACCTCATAAAGTATTTTAGGGCTAGGGTGTCCAGGGCTCAAGAAGAGAGAAAGGAAAGAGGGAAGGGGGGAGAGATAGAGGGAATGAAGGAAGGAAGGAAGGAAGGAGGGAGGGAGGGAAGGAGGGAGGGAGGGAGGGAAGAAAATCAACAAAAATATATCTGTAAATAATCCTACCAATCAATAGGCATTTTCAGACTACTTCACCCAACAATAACAGAGTATCAATTATTTTCAAGCACCCATGGAACAAATACTAAGATTGACCACATAGTGAGCCATAAACCCAACTTGACAAAGTTTTTTAAAGCTGAAAATGTACACAGTATCTTCTCTTGCCACAGTAAGTAATAAAAGCAATAAAAAGTAATAAAATTAGAAACCAATAATAAAAAGATAAAAGGAAAAAATCTCTAAATACTTGGGAACAAGTACATTTCCAAAGACTCCATAGATCATAGAGGACATCGCAAGGAAAATGTAAAAATAATTAAATGTTGAATTGAATAAAAATAAAAAATCAGGGCTGGGAAGGTGGCTCAGTGGTAGAGAGCTTGCCTTGCATGCATGAGGCCCTGGGTTCAATTCCTCAGTACCACATAAGAAAAAAGAAAAAAGCCGGAAGTGGCGCTGTGGCTCAAGTGGTAGAGCGCTAGCCTTGAGCTGAAGAGCTGAGGGACAGCGCCCAGGCCCAGAGTTCAGGCCCCAAGACCGGACAGCAAAAAAAAAAAAAGAAAATACAAGGTACCAATATAAGGAATAAAATAGAAAATATTATAGTTATTGCAGGTATCACATGGGTAATAAAAGTAAAGCATGATGCGTGGTGATATAAACCTGTAGTCACAGGGAACCTGAAGCAGGAGAATCACTAGCTCTAGTTCATAGCAAGACCCTTATCACAGGGGGAAAAAAAAGGTAATAAATATCACACATATTTAACAATTTAGATAAAAAGGATCAATGTTACAAAAAAAAATTTTTAAGGAGCAATGCTTCAAAAAGCAAAATAAAGCCACAACTCAGCCAAGATGAAATTAACAGTTCGAGGAAACAGCGGTATAGTAGAGCACCAGGATTGACTAACTTGAATACTCCTGTAATTGTTAAAGAAACTGAACTCATAATTTTAAAACATCACAAAAGAAAGCTCCTAGTTACAATGATTTCATTGTCTATTTAATTATCGTCACTTGGCTGCCTTTTTTTGTTCTGAGACGTTAAAGGACTGTCCCCATTTGGGGAAGCTAAACCTGGCAGCTGCCTTTGCCAGGACACTTCCTAGTCACGCCCCTTTCACCAGACTCCTTTCCCTGGCCCTCAGCTGTCTGCTTATGTGGCTCTCTTGTCACTTCCACACTGAAGCCCAAAGTGGATGAGGGTCTGTGCCTTACTTACTTACTTGCCTTATATTATTATTGTGCCTTGTAGTATTATTGACTTATTTATTTTGAAACTGGGTCTCCACTATATTGTTCAATCTGGTCTTGAATTCTTTTTTTTTTTTTTTTAACTCAGGGCCTGAGTGCAGTCCCTGAGCTCTTTTGCTTAAGGCTAGCACTCTATTACTTTGAGCAACAGCTCCATTTCCAGTTTTTGAGTGGTTAATTGGAGATCAGAGTTTCACGGAGACTTTTCTGCCTGAACTGACTTCAAACCATGAACCTCAGATCTCAGCCTCCTGAATAGCTAGGATCACAGGCATAAACCACCGGCACCTGGTTTGGTCTTGAATTCTTGGGCTTAGCAATCCTCTGGCCTCAGCCTGCTGAGGAGCTAGAACTCCGTACACATACCACACCATCAGCAACAGCACCTCTGCAGCTGCCTTGTATGTTTTTCTGTGGCGCTTATTGCAGTTTTAGTTAATTATTTGCGATGATACATCTAAAGTCTGCCTCTCCCTCTAGTCTAAGATGCTATAAACCATAAACTATATTAGGACAGGAAACTGGATGGCTCAATTTAGTCTCTATCTCTGGCTTAGAGCCAAGAGCCATAAATCTAGACATCATTAGATCAATATTCACTGAGTACTCTAGTAGTGTTCTCCAGAGAGACAGAATCAACAGAATGTTTGTGTGTACTTGATTTTAATTCCTAATCAAAATATGTAACTTCTAATCAGTAACCTAAGTGAACTGACTTTTGTGTGTATGGGTTTGTGTGTTCTTGCACACACTCAACATGCACAAAAAGAGATTTGTTATAAGGAATTGGCCTATATGATTACAAAGACCAGTGAGACCTAGCACTTGCCTAGTGAGTCTGTAAGCTGGAACTTGGGAAAGTTGATGAGGTGGCTCCAGTCCAGGCCAAGACCCTGGGGGCACCAACCAATATTCAATCTGAAGGGAGGAAAATGCTGATATCCCAGTTCAAAACAGGTTGAATTCTCTGTTCTTTGTAGGATGGTTCCACTGAATTTGTCAGTGCCTCGAATGAAGCCCATACACATTGGGAGGACACCTGGTTTACTCAGTGCATGGATTTAAATTAATCTCCTCCAAAAACAACCTTACAAAATCACATAGAATAATGAGTCTGGAACCACATGCGTTATTCTTCTTTTCCTCCCCTGAGCAGACCCTTCCAACTCAAGCAAGTCAGTTCATGCTAACAGACATCTGCAGGTTGACAGCCCCATGAGCACCTTAGATATGTCCCAAAGCATCTGAATCCTGGCTGAACCCACCTTAGACTCAAGTCTGGGCATAATAGTGGATGATTATTTTTAACTTTTGTCCCTTTCTTTTTTGTAAGACAGTTCTCTCCATGTTGTTCAGGCTGGCCTCAAACTCCCTATCCTCTTGCCTCAGCCACCCAAGTACTGGAATTACAGGCATGTACCACTGCACTAATGAAGAGCTAATAAATTCAAATCCTCAAATTCTACTACTCTTGTTTACTTTCACACTTCATCTCTTCTAGGTTTTGTAAGTGCATAGATTTTATAAACACAATCCATAGACATACCACAATAAAATAGAATATTTCATTACTTTCAATCCTTGTATACTTATTGGATTTTCTCCAACTTTAGCTTTTCCTCTCCAACATGCTCACTTTCAAACACAGCAGATTTTTCTGAAAAAATTGGTAATTATCCATTCATCATAATAAACCATTTAAACCAAAAATATTTTTAAAAATTATTTCCCATGGCTGTACTCATTGACTTACCTTGTTGGTAAAACAAGCAACTTAATACAGGGAAGTTGTATTCACTATCAATTTGGGGAAAAAATTGTGGAAACTGATTCTTCCCTTTTAGAGAAAGTTCCAAATGCTATTCTCTATTCTCTTCTCTGTACATGACAAGGCAGAGCCAGGGCCTGGTTCTCTAATCATGGGGACAGATTGGCAAAGGTCACGCAAACTTCCTCACCTGCTCGAAGAGCAGGTCAACCGGACATCATGTAGCTTAAAGAACAGGTCGAAACAAGGAAACAATAAGAATCAGAAACAAAAGAACAATGGAAAGGTTGAACTACTGGCCTCCTCAACAAGATCTCTGCCCTCAGACTTTCCCTTCCCCATAGGCACGGCCACATGACATGGCTAAAACCACAGCATTAACCAATAGAACTGTTTCACTGTAATTTTGTTCCAATGAAATTTAAAACATTTTCAATTCTTTCGACCCTTGCTATAGACACACAAAAAATTCCTCAGGAAAAAATCCAGACACATAGTTTCTAACAGGCAGTAAATATTATACGCCAGTGTACATTTTTTCCTTCAAAATAATCCATATGAGAATTAAAGCAACAGCCCATTTAAAGAAAAATATTGTTGTGGGTAAGTTTCCCTAGGAAATAGAATCAGAGACAGGGAAATGTCTGTAAAAGGTTTACTGAGGAATCATCTTTGAACCAACATGTGTAAGGACATGAAAGATGTAACTTAGGGAGAGGAGGAATTTGGGGCTGTGCAGGAAAGCCTCCATTCATCTGTTGGGGTGCTCTTGGGCTGAGATAACCCTGCAAAAATGGCATGAAATAAGGCAAAGGAATTGGACTTTTCTGTCCCCGTATCATCTAGTAATAGGGTTTTAGTCAGAATTGGTCCTAGGAAAAGGGCATGGCCTTAGACAAAGTGGCATCTCATTACCAGTTTTGGGTAGCAAAACTGGCTACCAAAAATGGCTGACACAGCTATCAGCCATTCACACTCTTGCTTTGTTCTGAAGTGGGAGATCAAAATAGCATATCCCAATGGCTATTCTAAGTATGAATGACATGACCTTCCACTCTCCCCAGGGACATCTTCACAGAGACCCATGGGTAATAAAGACTACTTCCTTTGGAAAGGGCCATAGAACATTTTCTAACCAGAAGTAAGACTTCACATCACTGCTAAGGTAATGTAGCCTCTTAGGCTCACCCAAGACTGACCCATCTATCCTGTCTCAAATTAAAAGCAATAACAGGGCTGGGAATGTGGCTAGTGGTAAAGTACTTGCCCAGCATGCATGAAGCCCTGGGTTTGATTCCTCAGTACCACATAAACAGAAAAAGCAGGAAATGGTGCTATGGCTCAAGTGGTAGAGTGCTAGCCTTGAGCAAAAGAAGCTCAGGGACAGTTCCCAAGCTCTGAGTTCAAGCCCCAGGACTGGCAAAAAAAAAAAAAGGCAATCTAACAGAGAACATTATTCCAATTATGTACCCTTCTCTTGGTCCCTACCCAGCACTGACAATATTGTCCCAAACACCAGTAAATTGAAAGTAAAATGCATTTCATCCATGAGAGCCTGCTGGTTCACTACACATAACCCTCATGAGCGTTTTAATGGAGGTCAATAAGAGACTGGATGGAAAAAGCCAAGTTTATGCATAGTGTTTATGCCTGATTAGGCAGTCTTCCTGCTTTCTTTTTTTTTTTTCTTTTTCTTTTTTTTAGTCTTCTTGCTTGCTGCAGTCTAGAGACTCACCAGCGGGACTTTCTAATTGGAGAAAGATGGGGATGAGTAGGTAACTCAGTGACAGAGCACTTTCCTAGCAAGTAGTCTTGAAGCTCTGGGTTTGATTCTCAAAATAAGAACTCACTTGGAACTGAAAGAATGTCTGTCTCTCACACAAAATATTTATAAAACTATGCATCTCTTCATTTACAATTCATTCTTCTGCCCACTTAAGGCAAAATCATTTCACATAAACTTTTAAAGAAATATATAATACAAACTCCAGGCATAGACACAAGGAGAATGGAGTAAGGTATTACCTCTCTCGAGTACTTGGCAAAAGTGGACGGATAAGATTTTATTAGCTCTAAGATAATGACTTCAAAGGAAATCCTGTGAACCAAGTTCTCTGTCTGTCTGAAGTGATATTAGTGGCCACACTCCAGAAAAGATGGCTTGAAGGCACAACCTATTTTCAGGGCTCTCTCAATTCCCTTCTGGGCCCAGTTTCATTGAATTCGCATGCTAAACGTTGGCCATATTGCTAGGTATAAATCTCCAGGAGGGAAAGAATTTAATGATTTAAATACAGGTGAAACCCCAAGGGAAAGGGAGTAAACGCATTTAGGTGAAGGTTGAATTTCCTTGAGATATGAGTATAATACCCTTGTTTCCAGATTCTAGGTTCTTTTGGGCCTTCTAACCCATCTCTTCCAGACATTCCATCTAAGCATTTGCACAAGTAGATACAGTCCTAAGAAGTGGTATGTAAATGAGATGTTTGTAAAATATAATAATTATTTCCCATTGTCATTCAGATTTCATAATGATTTTTATCATTGATTGTAATCTCTCTTAGCAACAAGTGAGTCACTGGTAAAGTGAAGGATTCTTTTTGAAGAATTTTTGAAGAATAGAAATCACTCCATCTATTTTCTGTTTTCACTCAGAGGCATAAAAATGGCTTCTCCTCAATTCCAAAGCTCAAGAAGCTCAGAAGTCTGAACATTTTACCTTGTGGGCAGCTTCTAGCCTTGACTATGGCTCTCTATCCTGCTCAGTGCCCCACCCTGCCTGTGTTCATCTTCAAAGGCTGCCATGACAAAATGCTACAGGCTTAGTGGTTAAGCAACAGACATTTATTTCCTCACAGCTCTGTTGGCTTGAGTATAATCAGGGTATCAGAAGGACTGATTATTTCTGACACCTCTTCCTTGGCTTCTCAATATACAATGGTCATCTTCTCCCTGTATTCTCTGTACCTGTCTGTAACCCAAAGTCATGCTGGATGAGTGTCCATGCACAGTATCTCCTTAATCACCTTCTTAATAGCCTGTCTCTGAATATAGTCATATTTTGAGGTACTAGGAGTTAGAGCTTCAACTTATGGGAGACACAATTCAGCAATGCAATTCAAACACTGACAAAATAAAAAATTCAAAACCAGATATGTGCTGATAATTCCAGCACTCAAAAGGTTAGATCAACAGAACTGCATGTTCAAATCCTGGGCTACCAGTGAGATCCTGTCTCAAAAACAAAACAAAAGGGCTTGGAAGGTGACTCAGTGGTAGAGTGCTTGCCTTGCATGCATGAGGCCCTGGGTTCAATTCCTTAGTACCACATAAGCAGAAAAAGCCAGAATTAATGCTGTGGCTCATGCTGTGGCTCAGCCTTGAGCTGAATAGCTGAGGGACAGTGCCCAGGCCCAGAGTTCAGACCCATGACCGACAAAAAAAGAAACAGTGTTATACTCTGTGAATGTAAAATACCTTGAATCTACTTTAGTGATAGTGGTAGTGACAATGTTTCAGAGCTGATTTTCATGATGCAACATTAAGGCGGTTTCAAAGTTGACTGAGAAGCTAATTTTTAAAATGGTGGCAGGTACAACAACAGTAACTGAAAAAAAGAGTTGAGCTGTGTGGTGGTCACACAGGTAAGCAAGGAGCATAAACAGCTAACCTACTGTCAAAGCCACTTGGGGAGAAAAGCAGAACTAGTCCTCTCAGAGAATTAATTGATAGATGTCAGCCAGGAAGGAGCTGAGAGTCCAAAAACTTACTTGTCACACCAAAGCCAGCCAGGCAGGTATGTTTTGCTCCAATTTTAGTGAACTGCATCTTTCTTGCTTCTGGGTGTTGTTTGGTATAGCCCCCAACCCAGCCCCCTTCCTTGCATTAGGTCATCTTTGTCTACAAGGCCTTTTCCCTTACCGATTACTCCCAGACCTTTTAAAGTGTGCAGTAAAGAGAGGCTTTGAGGGCTACACATAAATTTCAACTATAAAGTTCCCTTTCTTTCCCCCTTCCTCTCAACAAGACACACTCAAGAATTCAGGTAGAACAGTAGGTAAGTTCAGGTTTTGTGGGTGGCCTCCTAGGTAAACTCTTTATTTAGTTCCCATGACATCGTCCTGTTAGGTCATGCACCAACTTTAGATTATAAGAGGCTGTGATTCATGTGCACATAGCATTCTCATCTCTGCCCTGTTGATTGACGGCCGGAACCCAGGGCAAGCTTCATTTGGCATAGATAAAGGGTTCCTTTAAGAAGTGCTCTACTAAGCTGGGAGATGTGCTGGTGATTAGTATGCACTGAGCCATGCCCTGTTCTCCTCTCCCATGTCATTAGCATTATCCTGCTTTACCGAGGAGCAACAGGGGTTAACTAACCTGTCCTAGTCCTGATGCTCCTTCACAAAGCAGGACCTAGACAGAATTCCCTCATTGTGATACCCACCCTCTCTCCTCTGCTTGGCCTAAAAAAGAGCCTGTTTCTTACCAGACACAGCAAAGATGACTCCAACTCCCATCATCCTTCCCCCTCTTTGGCATCTTCCCTTTCCTGTTTCTAAACAGAGAGGGAAAGTTCAATTCCTCATAGACTTTCCACTCTCTGGGGTCATTCAACCCTTCTAGATCACTGAGTATTGAACATTTACTTGGTGTTGTGCTTTGCCCTGGAAGCAGCAGCTCTGGGCCTCATGATCTGCAGGGAGGAGGAAGGGAAAAGGGAAGAGCCATTCATTCAAGTGGTCTGCTGTGGAGACTAGGTCCTGCAAGCAGATGTGGAAACAAAAGATACAAGGAGATTTCTTACAGACCATTGGGAGACCCCACCTCTGGGGACAGGAAGGCCATTCATTCACTGAACTAGTAGAATGTAATTATCTATCTTCTCCCAGAAAGCCACACTCCTCTCATTCATTTGTTCCTAAAGTCACAGGGGAGCCAAAGCACTTACTGACTACCCAGAAGAGAGAGAAGCGAGATGGAAGCTTTTTCCAAGGGGTTTGTAAGCTCATTCTGAAATCTCTGACGCATTGATTCAGTATGATTTAACTTACTGTTTTATGTGTTAACTTTATACTAGAAATTGAAAATATATCAAACTAAGGCACTGGCTGCTAATTGTAACATGAAAGATACAGAAATCAGAATTCTGGGCTCCAATACTTTGGATATTTGCCAACTGTGTGATCTTGGGCAGCCTACCTAAATGCTGTCTGTGTCCTTATCCATAAAATGGGGGTCACGAAAGTATCTGTCATGAAGAACTATCATAAAGATGAAATATGTTAATGTACATAATGCTGTTACGTCGGTGACCAGCACATTGTTGAAGGTCAGTAAACATTAGTTCCTCTTGTGCAACTATACCCCTGCTCCTATTAACCTCCTCTCTATCCATCCCCTGCACCACTCTGTCATCCCACTTCTTTTTTTTTTTTTTTGGGTCCGGTCGTGGGGCCTGAACTCTGGGCCTGGGCGCTGTCCCTCAGCTCTTCAGCTCAAGGCTAGTGCTCTACCACTTGAGCCACAGCGCCACTTCCGGCTTTTTTTCTTTTTGCTTATGTGGTACTGAGGATTCGAACCCAGGGCCTCAGGCATGCAAGGCAAGCTCTCTACCACTGAGCCACCTCCCCAGCCCTCATCCCACTTCTTAAGTGCCACCTGAAAGTCACAAGAACCAGGACTACTAACGAGGAATAACATTAATAACAGAACCTACTAAGTATCTACTGTGCATAGAATTGCAAATGTTTAATACTATCTATGCATCACAAGAGCTTCAGATCAGACACTAGACACATTGCTTTGATATCACAGGTCTGCATTTACTATGGGCTGTTGGATACCTCGTCGTGCTGTTTCTTCATCTGCAAAATGGGGTTGGCAAAGGCACCTAACTCATAGGGTTGTAGTGAGTATGTGTATAACACCTAGGAATAGCAGAAGGGGTTGTTATTATTCAAATTCACAATAACCTTTTTATATATTTTTATAGCTCAAGAAACAGAATAGTTTTGAACTAAACAGAACTGCTAGAGTATTCAAATTCAAGTGTGGAAGATTCCAGAGCTTTGGCTCTAATCAGCTTGTGGTGACCTTCAATCAAATTTATGGTAGAGGAAAACAAATATAGGCTAAAGCCCAGAGCCAAGGCCAACACCCACACTTGTTCACAAGCAACCTTCTGTCCCTCACCTTTGACCACTAAAATAGTCAATCCCAAACCAGCATGAAGTGAAAGGGGCGGGGCCTTTTGGTTGGGATAGCAACAGAAATGGGTCAAACAAACTCACCTAGGGTTAGAGTGGTATTGTTTACCACTCAAGAATAACACTGGGGCTGGGAAGGTGGCTCAGTGGTAGAGCACCTGCCTTGTATGCCTGAGGCCCTGGGTTCGCTTCCTCAGCACCACATAAGCAAAAAGAAAAGAGCCGGCAGTGGCGCTGTGGCTCAAGTGGTAGAGCGCTAGCCTTGAACTGAAGAGCTGAGAGACAGCGCCCAGGCCCAGAGTTCAGGCCCCACGACTGGACCCAAAAAAACCAAAAAAGAATAACACTGAAGGCCACTACAGTCAAAGAAAACAGAGATCCCAGCTTTCTAAGCAAATACTTCAGATCTCCACTAGATTCAAAGGGCACTGCTACACTGGCCTGCCTCTCCATGCACTGCTGGCCATAGCCCTCAAGCAACAAATTTCCAAAAGCCCAAAATTTCCCTACTTGCCGGAGGGAAAGAATGCCAGTGACTGACCCATTTAAGCCATTCCAGGAAGAAACTTCCCAGGGGATGACTGAGCATTAGAAGCTGGATCTGGCTCCTGACATCTTTATGACTCCTCTTTGACATTTTTGTCTCATAGTCTGAACTCCAAGTGCCATCTTCAAGACAACCTTGGGGTCCAGCCAGTTACCCAAAATGGAAGATATACCCATGGGAGACCAATTAGAATAGTAAATTTCTTAGGGACATAACTATTGATTTCATGATACATTGCTCAATAAGCTGACTTTAAACCCTAACAAAAGTCATTAGATATATCTCTGGTACATCTTGTCATTAAACATTGTACCTGATGTCTTGAAAACGAAGTGGTGGGTTTTAGGGGGCTTTTTTCCAATTTTATGTGCATGGATAAGTCAGTTCCTGTAATTTTGTTGTTACTGTTGTTTTGACCAGGCTGACCTCACACTAGCAATCCTCCTGCCTTAGCAATCCTTCTGCCTCAGTCTCCCATGCTAATGTAACTATGCTTCAGCATGCCTCGCTTTATAACTTTAATAATAAAGGAACTCTGAGTTAAATGGGGAAAAGAGAGAAAAATGAGGAGGAAGGGTAGGCTTTGCAAACAGGAATAGTTGCAACTAATCCCTGAGGTTGGCATAGTGGATATACTGTGGACATGGAATCAGATCAGAGCTCCTTCAGTCCTAAGTGACCTTGGGCAGGTTTTATGAGCTGCATTCTTTTGTCTGCAAAATGAAGATAAGAATATCCATTTCTAAAAGGATAAAACAGTGAATGGCAAGAGGCTAATCTATGTAAAGTTCAGTCTTGATTCAAAAATATTGCTTTTCTTTCTTCTGTACTCCATCTCCTCTTAGACATCTGCCTCCAAGACAAAGTCAGTTGCTCATCTTAACCCCCATCTCTACCCACTGTTGATTTGTTTAGAGCTTAGTCCATGATATATGCTTGGTAAACACTTGCTCTTTTGGAGATCCCAGAGATAGGAACCATGTCATCCCACATCTGCACAGTGCCTGGTACCTAGCCTACTCTAGGAAGTGTTATTAGCCTGTGTTTGTTTTCCTTTGTTACAAATCTGATTGAAGGTCACCTCAGTAACACTAACGGTAGTGCTAACCTCAACCATTGTGCAAGGTGTACCACATACTTATTTGACATCAGCAATCAGGCATGTAACACAAATTGGCTGAATTACAGCAACGATTATGGTAAGATCTGTGACAAACTGTGGCATATACACTTTTTTTTTTTTTTTGTCGGTCGTAGGGCCTGAACTCTGGGCCTGGGAGCTGTCCTTCAGCTCTTTAGCTCAAGACTAGCGCTCTACCACTTGAGATACAGCTCCACTTCTGGCTTTTTCTGCTTATGTGGTGCTGAGGAGTAGAGCTCAGTGCCTCATGCATGCAAGGCAAGCACTCTACCACTGAGCCAACTCCCAGCCCTCCATATATATATACATATACATATAAAATCTCATTTGATACTGCAGCAATCCTCTGGAGAAAGGACTGCTGAGTTCATTTTGCACTCATCTGACAAACTGAGGCTCACCTGTCATGAGTGGCTCACATTTATAATCCTAGCTACTCAGGAAGCTGAGACCTGAACATCTGAGGCCAGATTGGACAGAAAATGGGTACAAGTCCCCACCTCCAATTAACCAGCAAAAGGTTGGGCTGGAGGTGTGGTTCAAGTGGCAAAGTACCAGCTGTGAGGAGGAAAATGCCAAGTGAAAACTCCTCATGCCAGTAAAAGGAAGGAAGGGAAGAAAGGAAGGAAGCAAACAAGCAAGCATCTAAGCCTCAGATATAATGATTTGTCCAAATTTAAACAGAGGCAGTTAGTGGATTTGAATTGCTCAGGAAACTGAGGCAGGAAGATGGTTTGAGCCCAGAAGTTCAGGGACAACAAAGGCAACAAAGAAAGATCCTATCTCTTTAAGAAAAAAAAAAAAAAAAACAGGAAAAAAAAACCCTTTTAAATCTGTGTCAGGTTTATACTGCAGTGACGGTCATGGGTCAGAATCCATCTAGTGCTCTCTAGAACCAGGGAGACACGTGTCCTTGGCAACAGTGCCTTCCTTGCATGTAGAGGCGTATGTTTCATTCACCTCAGCCAGCAGCCTGGGGAGTTCCAGCAGAGACGTTCTAGGCAGCATGGTGAACTCTGCACCCCAACAATGAGGAAACAGACTCCTAATACCAATGTGGTGAATCTCTAAAAGGACTTGAGTTTATTGAGAGGAGAAAAACAAGATAAGAATCTTAGCAACTGGAGTAAACAAACATCTGATTTTCTTGCACCATTGTTATTTAGTAAAAATTAAATGAGAGCTGTATATCTGTAAATGTTCTAAGGAGTCTCGTTAATATAAAAAGAAACTGAAAAAAAATTAACAATACATTCCAGTTAACTGGACACATACAATATATTTTCAGCATGTAATCAATTTAAAAATACATTCATGGCTGGTTCCAGTAGCTTATGTCAGTAATTCTACCTACCCAGGAGAGGGTGATTAAGGTTCAAAGCCAGCCTGAGCAGGAAAGTCCATGAGACTCTTATCTTCAATTAATCACTAAAAGGCCAGAAGTGGAACTATGTCTCAAGTGGTAGAGTGCCAGTCTTGAACAAAAATGCTAAGGGGCAGGGGCAGGGAGGGGAGGCCTGGGAAGGTGGCTTAGTGGTAGAATGCTTGCCTAGTATGCATGAAGCCCTGGGTTCAATTCCTCAGTTACCACATAAACAGAAAAAAGCCATAAGAGGCGCTATGGCTCAAGTGGTAGAGTGCTAGCCTTGAGCAAAAGAAGCTCAAGGACAGCTCCCAGGCCTAGTTCAAGCCCCAGGACTGTCACCAAAAGAAAAACTAAAAATGCTAAGGGGCAGTGCACAGGCCCTAAGTTCAAGCCTCAGTTCAAGCGCGCGCGCGCACACACACAAACACACACACACACACACACACACACACACACACACACACACACACACACAATGAGCTATTTTACACTTATTTCATATAGTCTGAAATTCAAAGTGTATTTTATACCTACATCTCAACTCTGTTGCATACACTACATGGCTGCCATCTTGGCCAATGCAGATCTATCATAAATCTGCTAATGGTTTCTATTTCCAGCCTAATGGAACCAAGTAATGTGTACTCCCCAAGGTCACAAGGAGCCAACTCTACTAGTCCAATTTCAAGATCTGCTCTTTGGGGCCAACTTCAAACTTGGCCACCCTCTGGGGCAGCTATGTCACTTTCCAGCCAGTAGCTCTTTGACACCAATCCCAGGCTATTGTGTTTGGCTCCCTGTGTTTGCCTTTCAGGAGTGCAGTCCTCAGCATGTCCCCTTTCAAACGCTGATTATTCTGGTGTTGTCTTCAGTACTGCCACGACTGGCAGTGATTAGGGTAACATTTTTCATGTGCCTGAGTTCAGCAGGCAAATTACATAGCGTGAGTGGCATGGTGATTAATGGCTGTGTGTAAAGACTAAAATCGCTACATTTGCATGTCTCTGAATAATGGGATTCTTATCTCCATTATATGGCAATGAGGTAGAAATTGATAGCATTATTAACTGTTTACACAGTAAGCACAATTTTCTATTCTCTCTCTTTCTCACCCCCCTTTCTCTCTCCCTTTCTTTCCTCACTGGTTTCAAAGAATCCATAAGCTACCCCAACAATTTTCCCAAACCAAAAGTTCAGATTGAATTCATATTATCCATGAATCCAATATTATCTATGAATATTATATATGTATTCATTTTATTTATGAATCCAATCTAGCCTCTTGGATCCACAGGGAAGAATCTGCAGTTGTAGACAGTGAGATCTGTCCAAGGTCACACAGATAGAAAAAGGGATAGAACAGGACTCCAACAAAACTCATCCTTCCTCTGAAAAGGGCGCCTGGTTGAATCTTTGGAATGATGGAGCACGTCTTCCAGTATAATTACATATTATGCATTCTGGTCACATAAACATTTTTTTTCTGCTGCAAAGATGAAGAAACTAGCTGGAAATTGTGATAGAATTTGCTAAACACAAAGACTTTTTCAGTTGAGGGTAGAAATGAGCCCTAACTAAAAACAGAACCAACAAACACCAATTTTTGCAGCAATAAAGTAAATATGTGGAGAGATAGTCACCGTGATGGTAGGTTATAAAACAGGAAGGGAATTAAGTGTTTATGTGTGATTAAGTGTTTATGTGGCTCTGCTCCTAGCAGTGAAGCATTCATTCATCACTATGTAGCAGTGACAGTTTTGATCCAAAAGCAAGAGCAAGGAAAATTAATATCTAGAGAAGCTCTTAAAAAATAGATCATCAGTGCAGCAAACCAAAAATATATACCAGGGAAGGTCTCACTAGAAATACTGTAGTGTAGGGGGAGAAACTCTCTACAATTAAATTCTAACACATCAGTGCTTTAATGCTGTAGTAAACAATCATGACAGCATGAAGGTTAACGTCTGCATAAAAGAGGAGACTGAATGAGGGGATTTGTTGTGCAAATGATGGCATAAGCTTAACATTTATGAGAGCTAAACACATGCCTGACTAGCTTCAATGCCGCTGTCCATTAATAAATATGTTGGTGAAAATGGCCCAGAGTGGAACATTATTACTTAGTATGAACTCAAATGGACTGTTTGTGATGTATCTTTTTTTTTTTTTTGGGGGGGGGGGGGTTTGGGTCCGGTCGTGGGGCCTGAACTCGGGGCCTGGGCACTGTCCCTCAGCTCTTCAGCTTAAGGCTAGCGCACTACCGCTTGAGCCACAGCGCCACTTCTGGCTTTTTTCTTTCTGCTTATGTGGTGCTGAGGAATCGAACCCAGGGCCTCGAGCATGCAAGGCAAGCACTCTACCACTGAGCCACCTTCCCAGCCCTGTGATGTATCTTAAAAGTACCAAGTGCCTTAAAATTGCTGAAAGAGTGCATTATCACTGCATCCCGTTAATGATCAAACATCTTGTCCTAGCAATGGAAGCTGCAGGAGCTTCTGGGAAGCATAATGCATATGAAATTGGGTCATTTTCATTAGTGAGATAAAAGACTGAAATCTGCTAGGTGTCTCCAGTTAGACTTCAGGCCTTCCCCAGAACCCAGTCAACCTTCCCTCCTTAGAGTAAGTTACCACACTTTGACACATAACATCAGCACTTAGTATCTGAGTTGTTCAAGATGGGAAACTCAATAGACATGTTCCCAGCTACCTATTCAGCTGCCTAATGCGTGCTAGAAAGGTGTATCAGGCGTAGTGCGCAAATTCAAGAGAGAACAGGGTGACTCTGAGATCCTGTAGCTGCTGTTAGATAATACCACGTGACTTACAAAAGTAAGAGATCAACAGCAAATGGTAGAAGATCATTCAAAATGAGATAAAGGAAACCTGAATATTGAGAAGTTGAGGGAAACAGAACCACAAAATCTGTTGCAATTGTTTTAAGAAGGGAGATGGGAACAAAGGAAAGCAACGGAGGGATTGAGTTTAATACACTGCACACATGTGTGGAAATGACACAATGAAACCCCCCCTTGTGTAACAGATGGATTCTAAGATAGAAAGGAAAAGAGAAGGCAGACAGACAGGATAGGTAGGCAGACAGACAGATACCCCAGGCAAGTGGAAAGGCTTCATGTTGAGAACAAGTGACTTATGGCTGGAAAGCTATTGAATGAGGAGGAAGAGCAAGCCAATGAGGCACACTAGACCATGCACTTGCATGGAAAATACTCAGCAAATATCTGTTGAGTGAATGGATCGACAGGTACATGTCATCTAGACACTAGAAACTTGAATCTTCAAGTGAACTACATCAGGCAAATTGGACTGTGTACTCTCTGAGGGATTCATAGAATATGACTGGGAGCTATTCAAGGCAATCCATAATAAACTCCAAGTGTTGAAAAAAAAAAAAATGTTGGGGTGAGGAACTAAACGCAGGCTGACATCTTATGGGGCAGGTTCCTGACAGCCGGATGTGGATGAAGCTTGAATCATGTACAGGAATGAATTAGATAGAACAGGGAAGGAAGAGCACTCTAGGAAAACCAGTCTGGATCATGTTAATCCAATGGAACTACTATATTTCTAGAACATTATGTAAATCCATGTAAGTCCATACAGGCAAGACAGGGCAGGATTCAGTCACATAACAGAGCACAGAAATTGGGTCAAAATGTCTTTACTGTCAGCTCAAGTTGTCTTCTTGAACGAGGACCTACTTTTAGCTTATTTTATAGTACAATTGACAAGAGCCAGCTCCATGAGGCATGCTCTAACTCTCTCACTTTCTGGAAGCTTACTAGCTTGCTATTCTGGTTGTGGTGGTTTCATTCCTTTTTGGTACTATGTTAATTAAAACCATTTGGAAGCTGTCCAAGAGAATCCAACCTCTTATTATAAGGTCTGTAAATTATGAGTCACAGCCCCACCACCCACCCAACAGGCCCAGCCGGAAACCAGGCTGTCATTGTTACTCATTATCTTTTCCTCTCATTACCCCCACCTTTGGTGTAATACATGAAATTGCTCAAAGCTAACTTAATTACCTCAAAAATCTGTCTTTTCTGATTCTTGCTCATTACCATTGCATTTTGCGGACCCCTGTCTTTTCTTGTCTATGTACAACCTTTTATGATATGTCTCCAGTTCTTTCTTTTTTCTTTCTTTTCTTTCTTTTTGTGCCAGTGCTGCAGTGTGAACTCAGGACCTGGGTGCTGTCTCTTAGCTTTCTATGTTCAAGGTTAGTGCTCTACCACTCAAGCCACAGCTCCTGTTCTGCTTTTAGTGGTTAACTGGAGATAGAGACTCGTGGACTTTCCTGCCTGGCTGGCTTCAAATTGAGACCTTTATAACTCAGCTTCCTGAGTAGCTAGGATTATACACATAAGCCACCAGCCCCAGGATTGATCTGTCTATCTATCTATCTATCTATCTATCTATCTATTTATTTATAATACTGCTGGAGATCAAATTCAGGGTCTCTGACATTCGGGGCAAGAACTGTGCTGCTGACTTAGATGCTCTGCTCATCATCTAGTTTTTCTTTCCTTTTTTTTTGGGGGGGGGTGGGGTCAGTCATGGGGCCTGAACTCTGGCCCTGGGTGCTGTCCCTCAGCTCTTCAGCTCAAGGCGAATGCTCTACCACTTGAGCCACAGTGCCACTTCTGGTTTTCTGAGTGGTTTATTGTAGATAAGAGTCTCTCGGACTTTCTTGCCTCGGCTGGCTTTGAACTGCAATTCTCAGATCTCAGCCTCCTGAGTAGCTGGGATTACAGGCGTGAGCCACCAGTGCCTGTCTTTCATCCAGTTCTTTTTAAATATCCATTTCCAGTCCCCACAACCTCTGTGACAATACTCTATAGATACATTCTTTACAATTTGCCTTTGTGATTTTCCAGCCTCATCTTCCTTCATGCTTTTTAAACTTCAGGAGTTCCTAAAAATAGATCATGTCCAAATCTCCTAAGGTCCTATGTGCTGGAGGCCTCCATTCCTTTGGGGGTACAGTTCCCATGCTCAGAACATGCCTGCCCAGCCCTCTACAGACCCCTCTCATTCACATGTTAAGACTCAGCTCAGGGTTGGAGGTTTGGTCAAGTGGGAGTCATGAGCAAGAGAAGCTGAGAGCACAAGGCCAAATCAAGTCCTGGTACTGGTGTACACACACACACACACACACACACACACACACACACACACACACAAAACCTCAACTTAAATGGCACATATTCTGTGAAGATTTCTCTGATCTCTGTGAGCAAGACAGAATTTTAGATCTCAAAAAAAATTTTTCTATTTAAGCATTTCTTACCTTGCCGTTATTAATGTAGACACAATCCCATCTTTCATGAACTACATACTAGCCACATTTATACTCCATCAGTAAATGTTTGTCAATCACAGTGACTACCTTATCTGTGGCTTCAATTTATCTTCAACTACCTATGGTCACCTTTTGCTTGAAAATGTTAAATGAAGGGCTGGGAAGGTGGCTCAGTGGTAGAGTGCTTGCCTTGCATGCATGAGGCCCTGAGTTTGATTCCTCAGCACCATATAAGCAGAAAAACCCAGAAGTGGCGCTGTGGCTCAAATGGTAGAGTGCTAGCCTTGAGCCTGAGAGACAGTGTTCAGGCCCAGAATTCAGGCCCCATGATTGGCAAAAACAAAAACAAAAAACAAATGGGACTGGAAGTTAGCTCAGTGGTAGAGCACTTGCCTTGCATGCATGAGGCCCTGAGTTCAATTCCTCAGCAACACATAAGCAAAAAAAAAAAAGCCAGAAGTGGCGCTGTGGCTCAAGTGGTAGAGCACTAGCCTTGAGCTGAAGAGCTGAGGGACAGCGCCCAGGCCCAGAGTTCAAGCCCCACAACCGGACCCCAAAAAAAAAAAAAAATGAAAAATTGTGGAGCTTGAACACTGGGCCTGGGTGCGGTCCCTCAGCTCTTCAGCTCAAGGCTAGCATTCTACCACTTGGACCACAGTGCCACTTCCGGTTTTCTGAATGGTTTATTGGAGATAAGAGTCTCAAGCCTTTCCTGACCAGGCTGGCTTTGAACTGCAATCCTCAGATCTCAGCCTCCTAAGTAGCTAGGATTACAGGCGTGAGCCACCAGCACCTGTCTTAAAAGAACTTTTATTATAGTACAGTGTGACATTTGTTCCATTTCATTATTTGTTATCATTAATCCCTTACTGAACCCAATTTATAAATTAAACATTATTATAGGTATGTTGGCATAGGAAAAAGACCATCAGATATAATATGTGGCTTGATACTCTCCACTACTTCAGTATCCAGAGAACATTTTGAAACATATCCCCTCAGATAAGGGGAGAGGATTCTATTGACTAAGTAAATTCATAAACTATTTTTATATTTTAAGAGAATATCATGAATATATATATATGGTTGGTTTTCCAGGAAAGAAAATAAAACTGGACAGAGAAGTCATTGGCCCAACTTCCTACTGAGATGCAATAAAGCCTGAGGTTCCTCTGGAACCTTTGCCCCTTGTTTAACAGGGCAAACCAGACACCATGGCCCGGCTTCCTTAGCTGTCTGTGGCAATGAGTACATGGCCATAGAATGATATTTTCTATGCATGACTATCCCAGCTTCCTTGGCCACTGACCAACAGGAAGTTCCCTGTGGAAGTCTGGATGTGTATACCACTCTGTGACTCATAAACATCCCAGACACTTGGCTCAAAGCACTCGTGGCATAATGAGAGGTAAGAGACCACAATTCTGAGCATGTGACATAAAGCAATGACAACAAGTTCTTACTGTTATTTTGAAACTCGGATTCCAAGTGTGAAGGACAAAACATTCTCAGCATCTTAAACAATGAGATTCAACTCAAGAATGAACAGTTTGCTAGTAATTTTGCAGGACAGTCAGTAGCTAGATTTTGTATGAACTATGTTTTAAGTAATATTCTAGAGCATTTCATGTGTAATACCTTAGCTGGCCTCACAACCCTACCTCATCTATTACCACCACCCCACTCCATCCTCTTTCAGCCTCACCTCTGCCAAACTGAGTGTGTTTCCTTGCCATCAGCATCTCCAGCTTCAGGAACACATGGTGCTCCCTCTTCCAGGATGCCACTCCCCTCCTCCTTTCCCCACAGCCAACATCTGTTTGCCTTTCAGGTTCCAGCTTTGGCTTCGCACTCCCTGGAGGAGGGAAGATCTTTGACTACCTCGCCTGCACTGAGTGCCCTTCTCTGTGTAAGGTTTCAGAATATATCCCAGCTTCTCTATTATGAACCTATTATATGTAGAAAAATCATTTACATGGTGACCTCTCTCCATGAACTCCATGTAATCACGATGATTATCTGTCACCTAGAAAAAATGTCTGATATACTAAAGACCTGATGGAAGCAAGAATTTTAAAACAAAAAGGTTGAATACATGTTTACCATGGTTCCTAGACTGCCCACTTTGAAGAAAAGGTCAAAAGAATCTGTAAGATATCATCAAAAAACAATGCCTTTGGGGACTGGGAAGGTGGCTCAGTGGTAGAGCACTTGCCTTGCATGCCTGAGGCCCTGGGTTCGATTCCTCAGCACCACATAAGCAAAAAGAAAAAACAAAAAAGCCGGAAGTGGCGCTGTGGCTCAAGTGGTAGAGCGCTAGCCTTGAGCTGAAGAGCTGAGGGACAGCGCCCAGGCCCAGAGTTCAGGCCCCACAACCGGACCCCCAAAAAAAAAATGCTTTTGGGACATCTCCCCTAGCAAATTAAAGAGGGCCTGGAATTCTCTAGCTATGATAAGAGGCCCCAAGACCAAATACCAATGCTCTATGAAGATATCCTTCCTAATTTTCAGTTCTGAACCTAAGTATCGGTTATCAGATGCCATTGAATATAGCTCAGGCTCAGCAGGGAACTTAGTCTTGATGCATTTTCCAAAATGTCTGGGTGTGGTCCAGCTTTGGGCTTACTAACATGTTAATTTTCATCTTATTTTCATAAAGAATCTTCCATCATTATTGAACTAGGCAAACAAGCTTTTCATGATTCTTGATGAGTCCTCTCTTACTCCAGCCATCTCCCAGAAGGATAAATACGTAAAGAAAATTTGTCCAGAAAGCTGAAATCTGAGAAACATGCTGTGTGTAATGTTACATATTTTCCTGAGAGAAAAAAAAAGTAGGAAGTACAGTATATGAGATTTGAGGGTGGCAATTCTTAATATTCCAGGAGCCTATGAGGCCATGAAGGGAGTGTGCGAATATACAAGTATCAAAAAATGTTATAGTGGGGCCGGGCGCTGGTGGCTCACGCCTGTAATCCTAGCTACTCAGGAGGCTGAGATCCGAGGATCGCGGTTCAAAGCCAGCCCGGGCAGGAGAGACCATGAGACTCCTATCTCCAATAAACCACCAGAAAACCGGAAGTGGCACTGTAGCTCAAGTGGTAGAGCGCTTGCCTTGAGCTGAAGAGCTGAGGGACAGCACCCAGGCCCAGAGTTCAAGCCCCACGACTGACCAAAAAAAACAAAAACAAAAACAAAAAATGTTATAGTGGAAAAATGATTGGAAAAATTCAAAAGAATGGTAATTTGTGGCAGAAAAATTATACAAACTTAAAATGTTGTTTTGTTTTATTCAGTCGTGGAACTTGAACTCAGGGCCTAGGTGCTGTCCCTGAGCTTCTCACGCAAGACTAGTGCTCTACCACTTTGAGCCACTTCCTGTTTTCTCATGGTTAATTGGAGACAAGAGTCTCATGGGCTTTCCTGCTATAGCTGGCTTCAAACTGTGATCCTCAGATCTCAGCCTCCTGAGTAGCTAGGATTACAGGTATGAGTCACCAGCGCCCAGCTTGGGTTTTGTTTGTTGGGGTTTTTTTGTTTTGTTTTTGGGGGGTGAGGTTGTTTGTTTTTTTGTTTTGTTTTTTGAGACAGGGTCTTACTAAGTTACCTAAGCTAGCTTTGAACTTCAATCCTTCCTCCCAAGTGCTAGGTTTATAGATGACACAGTACTCAGTGACAAATATTTATTAGGACAGTCCCATTCATCATTGAGGTACCACTTCTGGTATTTTTGTCCTACAATTGCAGAGTTGACTAGTATAACAGACACTATCTTGCCCATAGAGATTAAGACTATCAGAAAAAGGTTTATGAGGACTGGAATTATAACTGGAGTACCAGAGCACTCATCTAGCAAGTTCGAGACATGAGTTCAACTTCTGTTACTAAAAGAAAAAACAAAAAGGCTATAATATTCACTATCCAACCATCTTTATCCTTCGAGTTACATAGTGTGATGAGTACCAACTATCCAATTAATTGGCAAAGATAAAGATAGGACAAGTGGCATCTACCCAAAATGTGGACCATGCACCATTGCCTCCATAACAACGTAAATACAGAAAATGAGGGTAAGTCTTAGAAATTAGCCAGGTGCTGGTGGGTCACGCCTGTAATCCTAGCTACTCAGGAGGCTGAGATCTGAGGATCACAGTTCAAAGCCAACCCGGGGAAGAAAGTCCGTGAAACTTTTATCTCCAATAAACCACCAGAAAACTGGAAGTAGTGCTGTGGTCCAAGTGGTAGAATGCTAGCCTTGAGCTGAAGAGCTGAGGGACAGCAATCAGGCCCAGAGTTCAAGCTCCAAGACCGACAAAAAAGAAAAGAAATGAGAAATTGGCAGAATAATTTTATATCCATCTAATACTTAGAAAACAAGATTTGTATTTTATGTCTTTGAGATTTCTTATTTCATTCCTCTAGCAATTAATTTTTATTGTATAGTAAAGCAAACCAATGAACATATTACCTCACATACCCAACTGTTTTGTAATAAAATTTAAATCTTCTGTTATTTAAAATTTTAAATCTTCTGTTAACAATTTTCAAGAACATCATACATTCTTTTTTTTTTTTTTTTTTTTTGGTTTTCAGGTAAGGGGTAGGTTTATTCAGTAGACCTGCTGGGACCAGGCAAGGTTGGCACTCCACGTGGTTTTGAAAGGCCTGGGAATGAGAGAGCTGGGAAAGAGAGGAAAGAGCTAGAAAAGAGCAGAGAGAGGGGTAAGAACAGTAGCACTCACGTGGTATTCAGGTACCTGCTGGGACCAGGCAAGGTTGGCACTCCACGTGGCTGGGAAAGGCCTGGGAAGGAGAGAGAGCTGGGAAAGAGAGGAAAGAGCTAGAAAAGAGCAGAGAGAGGGGTAAGAACAGTAGCACTCACGTGGTATTCAGGTAAGGGGTAGGTTTATTCAGTGGACCTGCTGGGACCAGGCAAGGTTGGCACTCCATGTGGCTGGGAAAGAGAGAGGGAAGAGCTAGAGCAGAGAGAGAGCTAGAAAAGAAGAGCAAGAGCGAGAGCTAGAAAAGAACAGAGCGAGAAAAAGAGCACATCATACATTCTTATTAACTACGGTCACCATGCAACTTGTTTTGTTTTGTCTTGTCAGTCATGGGGCTTGAACTCTGGGCCTGGGCACTGTCCCTCAGCTCTTTAGCTCAAGGCTTGCGCTCTACCACATGAGCCACAGCGCCACTCCCACCTTTCTCTGCCTATGTGGTAGAGGAATCAAACCCAGGGCCTCATGTATGCAAGGCTCTACCACCGAGCCACCTTCCCAGTTTTTATTTATCTTATCTAATTGAAATGTTTATTATCTAACTATCTCCCCAGCCACTGGTAATACCAAGCCTAAAAGGAAGTAAGCCTCTCCAAGTCCCTAGGGAGGGTAAAGATCAGGAGTTCAGGGCCATCCTGGACTATATAGTAAGGTATAATCTTAGAAAAAAAATCTAAAAGAATACAATGTTCACAAACTAAGTTTCCAGAAAGTCAAACAATGATAGATATTAATGCTACAAAGGAAGTTACAGACTCAAAGGCTTATAGTACCTAAGTAGGTCGTGTAGTAGACAAAAGACAGTCTTCTAGGGCCTGACAAGAACAACAAAGGATAAGTTCATCAAACAAGAGAAGTAGACATTCAGCACAAGCTGGCTGTCCAACAGGTATATGTGGCCTGGTATGCCTCATTGGTTCTTTGTTATTGTTTGGCTTTGTTTTGAGAGAAGATCTCTCTATGTATCCCAGTCTGGCCTATCTGTGTCTCTTGAGTGCTGGGATTATAGGTATATACCACTATGTCATAGCAGCTACAGTTTTACACTACCATCAACAGTTCCCAAGGATTCCATCTTCTCTACATCCTTTCTAACACTTATTTGCCATTTATTTGAGAATAGGTATCCTAACATGAAGCGGTTTCCCATGCTGAGGTTTTGTTTTTGTTGGTGATGGTAGTAGTAGTTGATTGCTGTTTGTTTTTTGGAGGGAGGACTGAGTCTTGACTCTAGTATGATCCCAGGAAACTCTCTATATAGCCCAGGCTGACCTCAAACATATTTTCCTTCTTCAAGCCTCCTAGTCCTGGGATTATTACCACCTTGTTGTGGTTTTGATTTGCATTTATTTAGAAACTACAGTAGTCCACCATTTATGTTTCTTCTCTGGAGGAGTATATATTGAAATCCTTTTTTTTTTTTTGTCAGTCATAGGGCATGAGCTCTGGGCCTGGGCGCTGTCCCGCAGCTCTTCAGCTCTACCACTTGAGCCCCAATGCCACTTCCGGCTTTTTCTGCTTATGTGGTGCTGAGGAATCGAACCCAGGGCCTCATGCATGCAAGGCAAACACTCTACCGCTGAGCTACCTTCACAGTCCATGAAATCCTTCTTTTATATGATTGTGTTTTACTGCGGTTTAGTCCACTTTAAAATAATAGACCCTGGGCTGGGAAGGTGGCTCAGTGATAGAGTGTTTGCCTTGCATGCATGAGACCCTGGGTTCGATTCCCCAGCACCACATAAACGAAAAGAAAAAAAAGCCAGAAGTAGCACTTGGCTCAAGTGGTAGAGCGCTAGCCTTGAGCTGAAGAGCTGAGGGACAGTGCCAAGGCCCACAGTTCAGGCCCCACAGCCAATAACAACAACAATAATAATAATTAATAAAATAATAGACCTTAAATTTTACAAAACATATGTTTCTAAGCAAACAGATGAAGTATATACTTTCATGCCCAATATGGTGACATACAACGGTAACTGTAGCCCTCAGGAGGCTGAGGTAGGAGGATCATGAGTTTGAGGCCAGCCTAGACTACATAGTGAGTAATTTTAAATTATTGTCAAATTAAAATCACAGTATATACAATACAGTCTCTGGCCCAGAGACTCCCAATAAGTGACAGGATCTGGGTGGAACCATCACCTTGGAGGCAAGTAAACAGAGACCTAGATCATAAAGTCACGTTGCAGTTGCACATGGAGGCTGGAACAGTGTTTGACCTGAGGTCAGCTAAGTCATGGCACATGTGTTAGAATACATATCACATCCAATACCTCAGATGTGTAAGAAGTGTCAACTTACCAAAACTTTGTAATGGATTTGGTGACTCGTGGGGGGAATCAGAAACTTCCTTTACCCACTGCCCCCTTTTCTGTCTAGAGGTAGAAATGCACAGCCAGTGATCTATTCAATGTCAGTTAACAATGGACAAAGAGAAGCTCATCTACTCTGCGAGTCACTGCTTGGAGGTCCCTGCCTTCTACATAGACTACTGCTCCCTACCCCCAACGCCACTTCTCTTTGATGCTATTTATGAGCTGGAATGTGACTCTTGGCTAGGAAGGGCCGAGCGCATAGAGAGGACAAGAATAGGATATTATAGCTGTATTTTTGCCTGGTACTGGCATGTAGAGAATATATGGCAGAGAGAACTTGGTAAAGGTTCTCATCTGGGAAGAGACAAGGTCTCTAGGGAGACAAAGAGAAACTTTCTTGGGAAGAAATGGTGAATGTCAAGCTATCTAGTTTAGAAAAAGGGATGGACTTTCTTCTGGGAACGATTCACAGGACTCTGATTACTCAAGGAAAGGAGTATTTCTGGCCCTAATTTTGCTGTGTGCCTTTAGGCACAACTCTGGATTTCTACTGTAGTTGTCTTTTCTTAATGTTTGGGGGAGGGAGATTACAGAGAGAGTACATGAAGAGGGTTTCTTTTCTTGTTGACTGTGGTGTCCAATCGCTCCATGAATCACACATCTATGCATCCTTGTTTGTTTCAACTCTGGCCAATTGGTGTGCTAAGACTCTGGGGACTATTGGAATAGAAGCAGCCAGAGTCACAGTGCATTGAAGGACCTCACTAAAACACATTTATCCCACGAGACCACCTGAAATTTTTGGTCATGTGGAATAAACCAAACAGCTGGTAAGGGCAAGCTCAGGGCCTGTATTCTATCACTTGAGCCAAGCCTCAGCACTTATGCTAGGTCTTGTTTTTGTTTGTTTGTTTGCTGAGTTTTGTTTTGTTTGAGATAAAGTCTCTTTGTTAGTCAAAGCTGGCCTGGGACTTATTATGTGGCCCATATTAATGTCAAACTCAGAATTCTCCTTTCTTACCCTACCAAATGTTGGGATTACAAGAGTAAGCCACCACACCAGAATTCAGGTATGTGAGTAATTTTGGAAAATGCTTAATGTAACAAATAAAATGATCCAGGAAGGAGCACCATTAGGGATGAGGGCATAACTCAGTGGTAGAGTACTTGGCTACCACAGATGAGGCCCTGGATTTGATACCCAGTACCATATTGGGGGGAGGGGGGAGCTTTTTTAAATTGTGAATTTCATATTTATTATAAAAAATTATGACATGTCCATTGGTACATCAAGCTTTAATATTACTCTAGGTATATAAATGGTATAATGGGCTCTATATAGTCATGCTGACTGCAGCAGCAACAGGGAACATAGAATGTACCTGCAAACATAAGAGGTCTAACTAGGAGAGAAAAGAACCAGGCTAGGATGCAGTGGGGTAGAGACATTTAGTCTCCCCACTAATGGCTTCAAAGGGTAAACTTTTGTTGTTGTTGCTGCTGTTGATCATGAGGTTTGAACTCAGGGCTTGAGCACTGTCCCTAAGCTTTTTCCGCTCAAGGCTAGCACTCTAACACTTGGGGGGCCACTTCCAATTTTCTGGTGGTT
Organism: Dipodomys spectabilis; assembly: GCF_019054845.1. Classification (NCBI taxonomy): domain Eukaryota; kingdom Metazoa; phylum Chordata; class Mammalia; order Rodentia; family Heteromyidae; genus Dipodomys; species Dipodomys spectabilis. The sequence continues at coordinate 6,623,047 of NW_024870840.1, forward strand.
AATTGGAGATAAGAGTCTCATGGATTTTCCTGCCCAGACTGGCTTGGAACCACAGCCCTCAGATTTCAGCCTCCTGAGTAGCTACAGTTACAGCCGCGAGCCACAGTGTCCAGCTGAAAGTGGTAGCTTTTGTTGTTTGTTTGTTTTGTTTTTGTTTTGTTTTTGTTTTTTGTGGTCGGTGGGTCCTGAACTCTAGGCCTGGGCACTGTCCCTCAGCTCTTCACCTCAAGGCTAGTGCTCTACCACTTGAGCCACAGCATCACTTCCGGCTTTTTCTGCTTATGTGGTGCTGAGGTCAAACCCAGGGCCTCATGCATGCAAGGGAAGCACTCTACCACTGATCCACCTTCCCAGCCCAAATGGTAGCTTTTTTTTTTTTTTTTTTTTTTTTTGGTCGGCCGTGGGGCTTGAACTCTGGGCCTGGGCGCTGTCCCTCTCAGCTCTTCAGCTCAAGGCGAGCGCTCTACCACTTGAGCTACAGTGCCACTTCCCCAAATGGTAGCTTTTTAACTTACAATTTTGCATTGCCAGATATATTATCAAAATTTAGCCAGAAGTAAGACTTTAACTCTTGGTTTAGGGCAAAAACCAGGTCTCACACATCTTTGGATTGCCAAGCATCTATCTAAAGTCCGGCCTGCAGCAATGCCTCAGGGCCCTGAGTTAAACCTTGCTGGCATTTATTTGAATGCTGATGGAACCTGGTGTGTCCAGGACTTAGGGATAGGGGCATCAGGACCTTGCCCTCAAGACATGCATGGCCTTAGGAGTTTCACATCTTGCTAGAAGCTTTCCTTTGCCCAGTCCCTCCTGTATGCTCCCTAACAGCATCTATCTCCAAATCCATACTTATCATAGGGCAAGTTATCAAGTCCCCAAGTCAACACTTAGCACAGGATGCCCTTGTTACCCAGTCCACACTTCCAACAGGGTGTTCTGTTCCCCTACTCACACTTAAACTAACATACTCTAGGTACATGTATAGATTTCTTTTTTTGTTTGTTTGTTTGTTTGTTTTTTGCCGGTCATGGGGCCTGAACTCTGGGTCTGGGCACTGTCCCTCAGCTCTTCAGCTCAAGGCTAGTGCTCTACCACTGGAGCCACAGCGCCACTTCCGGCTTTTTCTGTTTATGTGGTGCTGAGGAATCGAACCCAGGGCCTCATGCTTGCAAGGCATGCACTCTACCGCTGAGCTACCTTCCCAGCCCACATGTATGGATTTCTTGAGTCCAGGGCTGTGTATTACTCATCTTTGTGACCTCAGAGCCTAGAACAGATACCTGACTCAGACAGTGTTTTTCAAATGCTCACTAATCAACAAATGCATGCCTCCTCTCATTTTCAGTAAGGCAAGCCCTGGAGACTCAGAATGGAGTATGCAGCGTTGCTCTCTGAGTCTACTCTCAGGTGAACTAGCTGCTTAGTAATTGCCCATTTACTAACCTGATTGTCTTACAAAGCTATAAGTCTCCTAAGAGCAAGGGCATACTGTAGTACCCCAACACAGTAACAGTAGGAATTCCATAAATGTTTGCTAGATAGAGAATGAAGAAGTGAACCATGAATAAAAGATGTAAAATGGTACAGAATTAGAATGATCAACTCCTAAAGAGTGAATAAAATTGTTCTGCTATATTGGTCTGTGATTAGAGATGGTGATTGTACTTCTTAGAGTTCAACCATACCAGAGAACAGACAGAAATCTGTCAACAGTGTAATCATATGGTTTCTAGTATCTGGTCATGACTTGATCACAGTTCACCCAATCTTCTTTGGGTTAGTGGGTCTGCCTGTACTCCAAAAGACACTGCTTTACTGCCAGATCCCCAATGAGGGATACAGCTCCATCTGACCATCTGTTGTGTGTTTCTGTTCCCTGGCTAAGCTGCAAGCTTACAGAGATGTAACGGAAATTCTTCCCACTCCCACATACGTACTTTGGACTTGTTGTGATAATCTTGAAATTTAATTAAATATCATAGAAACTGAAGAAATAGGAAGGTACTACAAGAGCTACTTTTTCTATAGCAACTAAGTTGAATAGTTTGGGGAAAGTTGAAACAAATTATTAATAAAACTGCCAGATTCATTGTGAAAATTGGAAAATGGCTGGGCATGGTGGAGGCCCAGGAGGTGGAGGTAGGATGATCATAAGTTGAAAACAGCCCAGGTAAAATTTGCCAGGCCCTACCTCAAAAGCAAAATGAAAATAAAAGGTCTGGCAACATTGTTTAAGTGGTAAAGTGAAGCATTAAGCCCTGGGTTCAATCCTCAGTACCACAATAAATAAATAAATAAGAAAAAAAAAGGAAAAGGAAATGTGAATAACACTTAATGAAAAGTTTGTACAAAAGAAAAAAAAAAAGTTTGTACAAAAGAGACAGTAGAACCTGAATTAACAAGTCTACATAGAAACAAAGAAGCAAACATTGAGGCCCAAACCAAAAATGGGCAAATGAATTTATATTATATGCCATGAACTGTGTACGAATATTTAAGGCCTAAGAGCTCTGCCTGTGTTTAGTTTTCTGCCTGGGTTTAGTTTCTCTGCCTGGCTTTAGTTTTCAGCATATATGCACATACGGACGGTAGGCTATTTAATCTTTCTCAGGAATTCTGTTTGTTTCAATTTACTGATTCCTGGTCTATGAACTAGACAGAGATTTTTTTTGTTTTGTTTTGTTTTGTTTTTTTTACTATTTATGGGTTCCTTTTATAATCCAGTTTAAAAAAAAAAAAAAAAAGAATCCATTTAGAGCTCTGAAATCTCAACCTCCTGGTGGCTTCTCCTAATGATGATGATTCTAGCCCCTTATTTCCATCTTGCCATTTTCTTCCACATTCTGAGTAACGTAAGAAAGGCTAACCAATTGCAAGGCATCTAGATGACTCTTAGCATATCTTTCTAAAAGGAAGTTTTACTCTAACATTGCAATGAAAACATATTTCCAGAAAGGGAAAATGAGGAACTGACTGATTGAATGCCTTCTAAGAATAGGTGCTGGGCTGGGAATGTGGCTTAGTGGTAGAGTACTTGCCTAGATGCATGAAGCCCTGGGTTCGATTCCTCAGTACCACATACACAGAAAAAGCCAGAGGTTGCACTGTAGCTCTAGTGGTAGAGCACTAGCCTTGAGCAGGCTCAGAGACAGTGCCCAGGGCCTGAGTTCAAGCCCCAGGACTGGGAAAAAAAAAAAAGAATAGGTGCTTTTCCTATCTAATCCCCTATACTCTTCACAAACACCCTGTGAGTTCCAGCTCAATGTCCCCATTTTGTAGATGAGAAAAATGCCTCTGATAATTTGACTTTCAAATGTGATACTCCTTTTTTTTTTCCACTTCAAAAGTAGATTTGTATAGTGGCTTTCCAAGATATTTCAGCCACTTCAAAAAATATTTTTGGGGGCTGGGAAGGTGGCTCAGTGGTAGAGCGCTTGCCTTGTATGCATGAGGCCCTGGGTTCAATTCCTCAGCACCACATAAGCAAAAAGAAAAAAGCCAGAAGTGGCACTGAGGCTCATGTGGTAGAGCGTTAGCCTTGAGCTGAAGAGCTGAGGGACAGCGCCCAGGCCCAGAGTTCAGGCCTCACGACTAGACCCAAAAAAAACAAAACAAAAAGAAAATACTTTTGTTGTTATTGTTGTTTTGTTTTATTAATGGCACATGTCCAATCTGAGAGACTCCCCTGAGTTCCTCAACACTGGCTGAAGCTGCAGAGGTCCTATCAAAAGCTCCTGTACAATGCTGTACTATGTCACAGGTCCTAGCTGTTCTAGAAATTCTCCAGGCCCTTCCTCTAATCTCTCTCTCTCTTTTTCTCTCTTTCTCCTCTTCTCTCATGGGTTGAATTGATACTCCCTAGAAATATAGAAATCCGTGATTATAATCCTATTTGGGAATAAGATTTTTTTTTTTTCAGTCAGTCATGGGGCCTGAACTGTGGGCGTGGGCACTGTCCCTCAGCACTTCAGCTCAAGGCTAGCAATCTACCACTTGAACCACAGTGCCACCTCTGGCTTTTTCTGCTTATATAGTGCTGAGGAATCGAACCCAGGGTCTCATGCATGCAAGGCAAGCACTCTACCATTGAGCCACCTTCCCCACCCTGGGAATAAGGTCTTTATAAACGACAATGTGAACTCATTTTGGTGAGCCCTAATTCAATGAATAGTCACTGGAGAAAGAAAAAGGGCCAGGCAGACCATGACTGTTCCTGATAAAGAGGAGGAGAGAAATCCTCAACTCAGCTTCCTAATTTCCATGTATATCACAGGAACCTGAAATCTACAATGAAAAGCATTCCAAGGGGTTTCACAAAAAAAGGAAAATTTGCCAGGTAAAGTTCAGCAAGGGTTTCCTCAGTAAAGCAAGGAGAAATGGAAAGGGAGAAAGGAAAAGCACCCCTCTGACATACAGGAGGTGGGACCAGGACACTGAAAATGGCAGCCTCCATCCCAGGTATATTTATATCTTCTAGATTCTTTAACATAAACATGCAGTCAATGGGTTTAGGGTAGCTCTAAATCTGTTTTGATGTTATTTCCCAAACATGGAGACCATGGCTTTAGGAAGTAGTTATACAGTCAAGAGCTTTGTAGGCCTCTGCTTCTTATAACTCTCAGGATTCTTCTCTGGCCAAAGACTTGCTTTCCTATTCTTAGACTAAATTACTCATCTAGAGAGACTACAACTCATCATCAAAGGAAAGGAGTATGGTGGAAGTGTAGGAGTTTTTTTTTTAAGGATTAATTAATTTTACTTCTCTAAAAGAAAGATTATGCAGCAGTCAACATTTCAATTACTTAAGTGTGGCTTTTCTTTATAATTTAGAATGCTAGGCAAGGGGCAGTGGGGGTAGGCAAAGATTTCTGTTACCAAGGACAACTCTCCATGGAGTGAGTGGTCAATATTATAGTGTGATATTTTATCCATATATAAATCTCTTAGTGATTTAATTTAGTCTTTGTTCCTGACTGGCTTGGTTTCAGATGTTCTCTGATTTCCTTGTCATCTTGTCCTATCTATCTTGCCTTCAGAAATCTGGACACACAGACTGACACAATGTGAAGCCACAGGGAAGAAATTATCCTCAAGCTAAGGGCATCAGAAGCTGAGACAGAGATTCTCCCTCGCCCTACTAAGAAGGAACAACCTTGATTTCAGACTTCCACCTCCAAAACTGTTAGACAATGAATGAATTTCTGTTGCATAAGCCATCTAGTCTGTGGTACTTTTGATATACCAGCCTCAGACCCCCTAATTATCTCCCTGTCATCCTTTTTCCCAAGTAGTCTGAATCCAATTGTTTTTTTAGACTTGCTTGAGGACTCAGGCTCTCTTGGCCTGGTTGTGATGCCCCTTAGAAATGGGATCTCTCAATCTGCCCTCCCTTGGGGAAAGCTAGCAAGCCAAGCTCCCAACACAACCAAGTGTGACGCTAGTCCAGCCAACCAGGCTCCTATAGGAAAGAGAACGACTGGATAGTATTTGAACAATCATGCAGGGTTTGGTTTTGTCTCCATTTAGTTATTTGTTTTTAATCCACTAAACAGAATTGCAATATGAAGTACACATATTATCTAGAATGTCCCTTTTTCACAGAGCTAGAGATCTTATCCAACAAAGCCTTTCCCTGAAATCATCAAATTCAGAAAACTAAAGCTGCAAATAACAAGTTTTGTGTTGTTGTTGCTTTGTTTGTGGGTCGTGGGTCTTGGACTCTGGGCTTGGGTGCTGTTCCTGTGCTCTTCAGCTCAAGGCTGTATTCTACCATTTGAGCCACAGTGCCACTTTCACAAGTTTTAATCACAAAATTCTCCATTGTCATCTGAACCCCATATCTGACATTCTAACTACAGTTGGGAGTGAGACATAAATTGCTGTGAACATGTCATGGTGACTGGGGTTTAGTATTAATCATTTATCATTTGACTGAAGGAGAACAATTTTAATGAATTTTTAAGCACATCACATTTCCTGGGCTTAGCTCTTTTATTTTTAAAATTATTACTAGCATAAAGTAATTGCACAAAGGAGTTTAGTGTGATATTTATAACACACATGATACAATTTGATCAAATTTACTCCATTCATCCTTAGTTCTTTTAAATGAGGCCATAGAGTAACAGCTCTTTCAGTTACCCAAACTGTATTATATTTTATCTCATTCTGTTCATTTATTCATTATAAGTTTTTATTTTTATTTATTTATTTATTTTTGCCAGTCCTAGGCCTTGAACTCAGAGCCTATGCACTATCCCTGAGCTTCTTTTGCTCAAGGCTAGCAATCTACCACTTGAACCACAGGGCCACTTCTGGCTTTTCCTGTTTATGTGGTACTGAGGAATCAAACCAAGGGCTTCAAGCATGCTAGGCAAGCACTCTACCACTCTGCCACATACTCAGCCTTATTATAAGTTTTGTTGTTTTTTTTTAAGATAAGGTCTTACCATGTAGCTCAGACTGGCCTTGAACTCACTATGTAGACCCATGATCCTCCTGCCTCTGCCTTCTGAGTGCTGAGACTACTGTTGCGCACTACCACAGAACGTTCCAGCCAACCAATATTAATCAAGTACCTGCCAAGTAGCAAACACTGTACCAGACACAGTGGCAAGTAAGATAAAGTCCCTCTCCTCCTAGAGCTTATGTTAGTCTGAGAGGTAGATACTAAACAAAAACATATATAATTCTAGGTCACAGTAAGTAAAACTGGAGAAAATAAAGCTGCAATACCTGATCTTTTCTTAAGGTAGCAATCTCATAGTCATGAAAGGTCATATGTCTGCCTTAATGCTGGCTCATAGCTGACATTTGATAAAGGCTACTGGATTGATGCATTCACAGATAAGCAAATGGACTGATGGACAGATCGAATTTAACATTTATTCTTAGTGGGGCACACCACGGGCTCATTTTGGTAATCCTGACTACTCAATGGGCTGAGATCTGAGGATCACATTTCAAAGCCATCCAGAGCAGGAAAGTCCATGAGAGTATCTATATAGTTAACCAGGAAAAAGGTAGAAGTGGAACTGTAGCTCAAGTGGTACAGGACTAACTAGACTTGAGCATGAAAGTTCAGGCACAGTGCCAACCAAGGCTCTGAGTTCAAGTCCCAGGACTGGCATCAAAAGAAAAAGAATCTCATTCTAGATTCCTATTACCCTTCAATGAAAATTCATTGGTTTAAATATACTTAGCCTCTTGTGTGTCAGACACAGTGATAGACTCTGGGAAGATGAGTAAAAGAATCCTTGCCCGCCAAGAGCTGGTGGGTCACGCCTATAATCCTAGCTACTCAGGAGGCTGAGATCTGAGGATCACAGTTCAAAGCCAGGCCAAGTAGTAAAGTCTGTGAGACTCTTATCTCCAATAAACTGCCAGAAAACCAGAAGTGGCTCTGTAGCTCAAGTGGTAGAGCACTAGCCTTGAGCTGAAGAGCTGAGAGACTGTGCCCAGGCCTAGAGTTTAAGCCCCAAGACCAACCAAAAAAAAAGAATCCTTGCCCTTAGGGAGTTCATATGCATACTTATAAAGAAATCATGACCATCTCATAGAAGTGTTCATGTCCTGCTCTGTGCTTAATTGGTGGTAAGTGGTGGGCACAAGAAAACAGCCCCACAAAAAGTTAAAATTTGGGCTGTCTCTTGAAAGACTTACCTGAAGACAAGAAGTCTGGAAGACTGAAGACACAGACGTCTAGAGACCATCTAGACATCTAGACTTCTTAATCTTTCTTTTAATTATTATGTTGTTCAGGCTAGCCTCAAATTTCTGATCATCCTGCCTCAGTCTCCCCAAAAAGCAGTGATTACAGGCATACTCTATACCTGGTTTGTCAAGACACTATTTTTTTTTTGGGGGGGGGGGGGTCTGGTCGTGGGGCCTGAACTCTGGGCCTGGGCGCTGTCCCTCAGCTCTTCAGCTCAAGGCTAGCGCTCGCTCTACCACTTGAGCCACAGCTTTTTTCTTTTTGCTTATGTGATGCTGAGGAATCGAACCCAGGGCCTCAGGCATGCAAGGCAAGCGCTCTACCACTGAGCCACCTTCCCAGCCCCTCAAGACACTATTTTGCTACACAGAATGGATTGTCTTTCAAAACAATTGATCTCTTTTCTTCTTTTTTTGTCGGTTGTGGGGCTTGAACTCTGGGCCTGGGCGTTGTCCTTCAGCTCTTCAGCTCAAGGCGAGCACTCTACCACTTGAGCTACAACGCCACTTCCAGTTTTCTGGTGGTTTATTGGAGATAGGAGTCTCACAGTCTTTCCTGCCCGGGCTGGCTTTGAACCGTGATCCTCAGATCTCAGCCTCCTGAGTAGCTAGGATTATAGGCGTGAGCCACCAGCGCCCGGCATCTTTTCTTCTTTTCTTATTTCCTTCCTTCCAATTTTTATTATGCTTGCCAGGCTAACCTCAAATTTGTGATCCTCCTGCCTCAGCCTCCCAAGTAGCAGGGATTGCAGATGTACACTATACCTGGTTTACTAAGATACTGTTTTGCTACACAGGTGGGAGGAATGGAGATGAGGTAAAAAGTAGGGGAACTGTCAAATACTGACCCACCTCATCTGCATATTTCCCTTCTGTCTCTGGGTTCATCTGATGAGCTGTTTCAGACTATTTTTTAAAGGTCAGTGGAAGTTGAATGATTAGGAGCTCTGGAAGTAGTTAATCAAGTTGTTGCTTAGGAAACTCATTTGGCACAAAAGTGTCCTTTTCCACCCCTGGCTTTGTTTCTGCTCTGAGGTGTCAAGTTGCCTGTCCTGCAGTGACTGGGAACCTAAGAAGACTGCACATGAAGCTGCTCAAGTGCGGTGCTTTGTCAGTTTGTCTGTCCACAATGTGCTAATCCCAGGTTCACATCTCCTGTGCTTCCACACACTGTTACAAACCTGCTCTGCTGGTTTCTTCTGGCTTCTTCCAGAAACAGGAACCATGAAACCCTTTTGGACTGAGGACAGGGCTCTTCCTGTCTATGGTGCTGCCCACAAAATGCCGTGTGTCCTCCGCTCCCCGTCCCTCACCGTTCCTCTGCTGAGTGGTGAGGGGAGGGACAGGGAAGAGTTAATTGACTAAAGCACGCCCAGATTTAATTATGACTCATATTTATAAATAAGACTACTTTTTCCAATCTAAAAGATGTATATGCCCTGTAGAAAATATGGAAATTAGAGAATAGACAAAGAATAAGACTCAAACGACCATAACATGTAAAGAACACTATTATTATATTTTGAAGCATTTCCTTACAGTCTTTTTTTTAACCAGTCTTGGGGCTTGAACTCAGGACCTGGCACTGTCCCTCAGCTTCTTTTGCTCAAGGCTAATATTCTACCACTTGAGCCATAGCGCCACTTCCAGCTTTTTCTGTTTATGTGGTACTGAAGAATTAAACCCAGGACTTCATGGATGCAAGGCAATCACTATAGCATTAAGCCACCTTCACAACCCTTCTTCAAGTCTTCTGTTTGTTTGGGTTTGAGAGTGAGTGTGTGTGTGTGTGTGTGTGTGTGTGTGTGTGTGTGTGTGTGTGTGTGTGTGTGTGTGTGTGTGTGTGTGTTCACAAATGACAATTTGGGGGCTTGAACTCAGGGCCCAGATGATATCCTTAGCTTTTACCACTCAAGGCTGGTGTTCTACCTCTTAAGCCACAGCTCCACTTACAACATTTTTTTGGTTGTTAACTGAGGTAAGAGTCTCATGAATTTTCCTTTCCAGGCTTGGCTTCAAACTGCGATCCTCAGTTCTCAGCTAAGATTACAGGCATGATCCACCAACTACATGCTCAATCTGGGTTGTCAAACCCAGGGTCTCACACATACTTGGGAAGTGTTCTACCACTGAGCTATACTCTCAACCCACAAACAGACTTTAAAAAAAAAAAAGATTTGTATTAGCATCTATTAGTTGAACAAAGAGGTTTCACTGTTTCTCCATCCATACATCCATATCCTATCAAACTCACCTATCTCTCACCCCGCTGCTCCTCCCTTCATCTCCAATCTCTCCTCTCTCTTTTCTCCTCTCCCCCCTCCCCGCCCCCATCCTTTTTAATGGCATATTAGGCATGTTAGGGATTGACCGTATGGCCTTACACTTGTTCTGATTACTTGTTTAGCTAGAATTCTACCACTTGAGCCGTATCTCCAGTCCTGCTTTTAGCTGGTTATTTTGGAGATAGAGTTTCAAGAATTTTCCTGCCTAGGCTGGCCTCATACCATGATCCTTTGGATCTCAGCTTCTTGGATAGCTAAACTTACAAAAGTGAGCCACCAGCACACAGCTTGATTGGTTATTTTTGAAATAGGATCTCCCTTTTTGCTCAGGCCAGCCTGGACTTGTGCTGTCCCATGGTGCTGGGTTACTGGAGATGACAGGCCCATGCTGCAGCCATTAGTTGATATCGCCTCCTGTGAACTCTTATACAGGGGCCAGCTTTGAACCACAATCCCCTGATCTCCATCTCCCAAGTAGAGTTAGATGCTTAAGCCATTCTGCCTGGCAGCTGCTGTGTTTTGTTTAGCTTTGCTTTGTTTTGCTTTATTTTGCTGAGTGTTGAGGTCCAGTCTAGGACTTTACATGTACTAGGCAAGCACTCTCCCACTGAGCTTTAACCACAGCCTTGTTTTATAATGATTAAATTCCTGCCTTACAGAATTCAGGTTCACTGCTATGACGTCTTTGCCCAAATGTCATTTCCTGGGAAGCTTTTCTATGACAATTCTATTTACCTTTGCAGCTCTCATTTGGCTATTTTGCTCAAGGCTGGCTCTTACCACCTGAGCCACAACTCTACTTCCAGCTTTTTACTGAAGAATTGGAGATAAGAGTCTTTCAGAGCCAGGCGCCAGTGGCTCACGCCTGTAATCCTAGCTACTCAGGAGCCAGTGACTTGAGGATCACGGTTCAAAGCCAGCCCCAGCAGGAAAGTCTGTGAGACTCTTATCTCCAGTAAACCACCCAAAAATTGGAAGTGGCACTGTGGCTCAAGTGGTAGAGTGCTAGCTAGCCTTGAGCTGAAGAGCTGAGAGATAGCGCCCAGGCCCAGGGTTCAAACCCTACAACCACTAAAAATAAAAAAATAAAAGAGTCTCTCAGGCTTATCTGCATGGGCTGACTTCAAACCTTGATCTTCAAATCTAAGCCTAATGAGAAGTGAGGGTTACAGGCATGAACTACCATTAATTCTTTTTCACACATATCACCACCTCGCTTAAAAAGGAAAAACATTTACTAATCCTACTAGAAACATACCATGACAAGGTTGTTCCTTCCTTTCTTCCTTCCTTCCTTCCGTCACCAGGTATTTAACAAAGCACTTCCAGGTGTCTAGAATTATACTTAGACTGATAAAAGTATGAGACCGCTCTCCAGAGCTTCCATTTGAACTAGAAACATCAAATGGTAAAGCAGCCCTATAGAGCAGGGTATAATTTTGAACACTAAAGTAAATGAGGCAGGAGGAAATAGGTGTGTCCCTGAGGAAGGGAAGTTACCAGTCTGTCTCCAGTGAGGGTAGAGCAGTAAGAGGTAGATGTGGTTTAAAGGCAGGCTAGAACTTGGCGGAAGAATTCAAGGTCGAAATGTTTGGTTCATTCCTAAGCAGTGCAGATTTCTGAGCAAGAGAATGACAAGATAAAAAACAATTTATGAAGATTAGTCTGGTGGGTAAAAAGGAAACATGACATACGGATGATAAGACAAATGTAACACTGCTACACCAATCTGAGAGGTCAGCTGGGCCTAAAATGAGGACAAATCACAAACCAGGAGGAAACAAATGAGGATGTATGGGAAAGGTGGAAGATGGTGAAATGAAGGTGATTAAAAAAAAAACACCACTGGCTCAAAACCAAGGCCTTAGCCTCAAATCCAGCAGTTCTCAAAACAAAATGTTTGCAATCACCCAGCATTAAAGAGGAACTCCTACATGGGTTGCTGGAGACTCAGAGGTTTGCTGCCTAAATTGGGTAGTGGGGGAAGAGACACAGAAAGTCCAAGGTATCTTTGGTTGGGTAGCTCCATTCAAACTTAAACCAATTTAAAGAACCAACTAAAGAGGAATAAAAATGAGAAGAAGAGAAGGAGAAAATGGGAATTACTATTTTAGGTAAATTCCATATGGCTTAGGCTCTTAATTTACTTAAAGCAGATGGTTGGGCCCAGAACCGATTCATTTATTACCATCCTGCCATTCAGAGCCCGAGCTTTCCTTCGGTTCCTAGGCAACTCTGAAGGGAAATGTCAGACTGCATGAAATTTCCTGGCTAGATCACGCAAGCCATGGACATCCCACTGAAAATGCTTCATTTCCTCAAAATCACATCTTCTCCATCCCAGCTGCCAGCTCTGCTCTCCCGAGCCGGTGGCAGACTCCTGGTCCCGCCTGCTGCCGGGCAGTATGGCAAGAGTTCGAGGAATTAGGACCAAAATAAAAGAACTGGGGAGGATTTAGCAGAAAGCCTTAAAATTTTGTGTGTTAGATTCCTCCTGTCTGTGCTGTGTACTTCCCAAATTCTTCTTTAAAGGAAGGAAGACAGCCAAGCATTGTAAAAAGAAGCATTTAAACTCCTAGAACAATTAAGCAGCCACCTTTTGAGTTATCAAACTCTATCGAGCAAAGTAGTAAGCTTGAGATAACAGGAGAGGGTTGAAATTCTTTGAGAGAATCAGGAGTAGGCTGACAGACACTCTGGAGATGGAAGTTTAAGGATTTAATGAAGGTAATCAGTAGCCATTTGGGAGGGGAAGCCATTTAGGAACTATTCTGTCCCCCACCTCTGTCCACATAGATAAGTAAATAGCACTGCTATTTACAATTCGTGTATCTATCACAATGTCAGAAAATGATTTATCAAAAAATCTGAATGGGGCTAGGCACTCTGTGGCTTATATCTGTAATTCCAGCTAACTCAGGAGGCTGAGATCTGAGGATCACAGTTCAAACAAAGCCCGGCAGGAAAGTTCATGAGACTTTAATCTCCAATTAACTGGAAACTGGAAATGGCTTTGTGACTCAAAGTGGTAGAGGCTATCCTGAGTACAAGCCCCAAGTTCAAGCCCCTGATGGGACGGACGGACGGACGGGGGAGTGGAACACAACAATATTAACCAAGAAATTGGGCGTGGTGGTTGGTGATGTGTGCCTGTGATGGCCTAATCCAGTCCCAGCAAAAAGTGAGAGCTTATTTAAAAATTTCACCTACAGGAAAAAAAAGAAAAAAGAAAAGGCTGGAAATGTGGCTCAAGTGGCACAATGTTTGCCTAGAAAGTAAATTAGTGGCCCTGAGTTCAAGTCCTGGTACTAGTAGTGCCAAAAAGTGTATAAGTATAGTCACTAAGTGGGGAGCACTTGACTAGCAAGCATGTGGCCTTGAATTCAACCTTAGTACTACAGGATGGAAGGAAGGGAGGGAAGAAAAAGAGGGAGACAGGACAGAGGGAAAGAAGGAGAAAAGGCAAAAGGGAGAGAGGGAAGGACAGAGGGAGGGAAGAAAAAATTAAAATAACAGGCCTGTGTCTGAATATAAGTACCAAATATAAACAAGAGGGACAACAGGGGAAACTGTTAACCCCCAGGAACTGTGAGAAGATGGCAGAGGGAATTCTAGATCTTCTTTGGAGATCCGATAAACACAGCTCTGAACCACACAACTTCCATAATGGGAATACGTCCTTAGGAAGGGCTGATGGAAGGACAAATCATGCAGATGGCCTTCTGTTGACACTCTGAAAAAATGGGCTTGGATGGGAAGGCTGGTGAGTGGCAGCTCATCTACTCTCAGTTCAACTCTACAAACCTTGACTTGTACTTCTTTAGTGTCAGGGTAGACCAAGATCTAGGGAAAGATAAAAAAATTGAAAAGACAGCCAGGCGCTGGTGGTTCAAACCTGTAATGTTCGCTACTGAGGAGGGTGAGATCTAAGGATTGTGGTTTGAAGCTAGCCCAGGAAGGAAAGTCCATGAGACTCTCATCTACAATTAATCACAGAAAAAGCTGGAAGTGGAGTTGTGGCTCAAGTGGTAGAGTGCCAGCCTTGAGCACAAAAGCTCAGGGGCAGCACCCAGGCCCTGAGTTTAAGGTCTACAAGAAAAGTTCAAAAGATAAAACAATGGCTACTTTCAGTGAGTTTCCACCTTGCAGTGTATCCCAACAGAAAATGAGGCCAACGTGGGCCAGTGAGCCTCAGCACACTTCATAATGCACCTCTCCACCACCACCACCACTCTGCAGACCCGGCAGTAATAATTAACCTGTGCCAAAGATCCAGGCTGACATGAGGTGTCTGTTTATCAAGATGTCTAGCCCAGCAAGTAAAATCCCATAATAAGCAATAAACCCATTTCCTTTTCCTTTTTTCCTCTTCCTCAGCAGAGAGAAAGGGACGGGGGAGAGAGGGAGGAAGAGATGGAGAGATCCCTGACTCGCAAGGGCATTCATCCAACTCTTTTTTGAAGTCCACCAGGGCTTCACATATACTGGGAAGCCTCCACACTCTTTCCAGCCCCAGCCCCAGCTCTGCATTTCAAACTGGCCTCAACTGTCAAGTAGAAAAAGATCTCAGCAGAAAAGCTACAAGAAGTTTTCTGTTGGTCTGTCTGGCTTTAGCCTATAGGGTCCCACACAAGTGCTTGACCACTTAAACAATGCCCCTAGCCCTGTGTTTTGTTTTTGAGATAATCATCTCATTAACTATAACCAGTGTAGCCACAAACACACAATCTTGCTGCCTTCACTGGAACTACAGGCATGTGCTAACACCACCTACCCGGATCCTTACCACTTTATATCTTACCCACCTTCCACCCCCAACCTCAACACAAAGACCAGAATTCTGAAATCTAACTCACATGTTAATGTTACAAAGCTGTTTCAACCCTGAATAAGTCAGTCAGAGTCCTCTTCTAACCTATCTGCCCAGATTCAGAACCACTTCTAAAGTTCACAAAAGCAATCACAGCAGTGACCTGCCCCTCCCACCCCACCCCTGCCAAAAAATGTGCCACCTTTGCATTTCTTCACCTAAAACAACAACAAAAACCTGACTGTCTGGAGTCAGAATTCATTCATTTTTTTTCCCAACAAATATTTACTCAGCCCCTACTGTGTGCTCTGGAACATTTTCTTCTCCCTAGATGCCTGGGCTACCTTGAAAATCACTAATTCCTCCCTTGCTGAGCCGATCCTCAGCCAGGGTCCTACCTCTGCTGTGCAGAACTGCCAACCTGCTCCTTCACAATGAACTGCTCTGCTCTCCTCCAGCCTTTCTCTCCTTCCTCCTGGCTTTCTCTCCATCATCCCTTCACCATTCAGCTACTCTTGCTGCTTGTTCTTCCCCAACATCCTGTCCCCAATGTCTGATACTGGCTAACCCACACTGTTACGGCCCCTGAAAAGAAAGGGTGGGCAGAATTTATTAACTGAGGGAATCCAACTAGTGACCAGTGCAGCTTATCAACTCCTATAAAATAATCATAGGAACAGTAATAGTTATTACTTAAAATTGAGATGATGAGGCTGGGAAGGTAGCGCTGGTCTTGAATGCTTGAGGCCCTGGGTTCGAATCCTCAGCACCACATAAGCAGAAAAAAAAGCCAGAAGTGGCGCTGTGGCTGAAGTGGTAGAGTGCTAGCCTTGAGCTGAAGAGCTGAGGGATAGCACCCAGACCCAGAGTTCAGGCCCCACAACCAGACCCAAAAACAAAACAAAACAAACAAGAAAATTGAGATGATGGACCCACCGCAGCAATTAGGAATGATTGCATCATGATGGGGGTGAGGGGACTGTCATTGGGTGGCAGAAGAAGCACAATCATAGCAAGTACAAGTTTCAGCACCGTAACACACAAAAAAAAGAAGAGTCAAGTCAAGCGCTGGTGGCTCACGCCTACAATCCTAGCTACTTGAGAGGCTGAGATCTAAGGATCTCAGTTCGAAGCCAGCCAAGGCAGGAAAGTCCATGAGACTCTCACCTCCAATAAACTCAGAAAAGGCCAGAAGTGGCACAGTGGCTCAAGTGGTAGAGCGCTAGTCCTAAGCAGAAGGTGAACTGGCAGAAAAAAAGAAACGAGGATAAAAAACGGTCATCATGATGGAGGATGGAATCTGGAGATAAAATCTTCAGGAGATGAGGGTGTGTGGTGGTTAAGGTAGTAAAGCCTGGTGGAGACCATCTGGTAACAGGAGATGAGGCACAGGAGGAAAAATGGGTTGGAGAATGTAGGGTGGATACAACTCCCTCCCCTCCAAGGAGAGAAGCACTGAAAGGGGCCAGTGTTCCTGCAGAAGCAAATCTCTGCTGTAGCAAGCAGGTACCAAGAACACTCAAGCCCTAGGCTACACCAAGAATGCTGCTGAGGTCACTGTGGAAAGGTTTCAGAAGTTAGGAAGGTGGAACATGGGGTCAAAAAAGGGGATATTCAAGGCCACATTGGAGTCAGAATCGAAAAAATGAGAGAGAGAACCCAGAAGAGCAGCAGGGCTGAGCCAACAGAAGGACTTCATGGGATTAGACCTGAGAGTATTAGAATAGGAAATAAAATTTGCATGTTATCATTATGTATAGTATTCTCTTTTTTTGCATGCTGGTCCTTGGGCTTGAATTCAGGGTCTAAGCACTGCTCCTGAGTTGTTTTTTTTGTTGTTGTTTTTTGTTTTTTGTTGAGTTTTTGTTTTGTTTTGTTTTTTGCCAGACCTGGGGCTTGAACTCAAAGCTTCTTTTGCTCAAGGATAACACTCTACCATGAGCCACAGCACCACTTCCAGCTTTTTCTGTTTATACGGTCCTGAGGAATTGAATCCAGGGCTTCATGCAAGCTAGACAAGCACTCTACCACTAAGCCACATTCCCAACCCCCTCCTGAGATTTTTTTTTTACTCCTGGCTAGTGCTTTACCACTTGAGCTACAGCTCCACTTCTGGATTGTACTTTATTGGAGATGAGTCTCATGGACTTTCTGCCCAGGCTGGCTTGAAACTGTGTTCATGAAATCTTAGCCTCCTGAGTAGCTAGCATTACAGGCATGAACCACCAGCACCTGGTTTGTATAGTACTCTTGAATCAGGTCCCTTATAAACATATTGTTCTTTTATTGGCATACATTAGCTGTACATTGTGATATCTTTATAGATGTATCTAATATATTTGGATCCTGTCCATCCCTCATATTATTCTTTCTTATAGGTCAAAATTATGAGCTTGTATACTTTTATCCTGTTAAGTAAAATAATGTAGTTCCTAACTGCAGTTCAATCAAACTAAATTTTGTGCATAATATATTCATGTTAAAATGAAACTGAATAGGACCTATAAAGTAGGTAGTAACATACTGATATTGTTATAGACCTACCACACCCAGAATCTAGCCAAGAACTTGGCCCTAAGTAACCACCAAACAGTTGTTGAATGCAGGAGTGAATGAATTTGATAAACATGTAATGCTCCTCTGTCGTTTTCCTAGAGGAATACTGGTTCTTTCCCTCCTACTTCCCATTCCTGTTCTTGTTCATATGGCTGCACTTGTCCCTTCTTCCCATTGGCTCCTGAGGTTCTGAATCTATATTCAAGCACCAGTAAAAGCTACTATTGTGAGTTTCCAAGATCTATGTTCAGGAAATGCCTTTAAGTTTTCCTTTTGTTTCCTGTGATTTTAGGTAGTAGCTCCCAAATGACAAAAATTAAAGCAAACAATTAACACATAAAGGAAAACTGTTACATTTCTTCATAACTATGGCTTTAGAGCTGCATTTCTTGCAAAATGTTTTCCCTGTCTTTTTCCTAGATCCTTTAATGCTCACTTTATCTAAGTCATAATTCTCCATCTTCTCCCACACCCTGATTCCATACACCATTTACAAAACGATGTGGTACAAAGGTTTGCTGCTTCAAAACAAGGATATATTTACTTTCCTCAAATTCATTTCATCCAGGTCTAAACACCCAAATACTGACCAAAGGACATGGGAAGCTGCAAGAGGACCTAAACTACACCTCATATATAATCGTTTATAATGTTTTGCAGCAAAGAACTCTATGTCTGTGTTTCTGTGGATCTGGAAATGCAGCCCTAGAGGATAAGAAATGTCTCCTAATTTCAGTAAGGCTTACTTTGGCAAGTAGTTAGAAATAAACCAAAAATAAGACGCAAGCTAATTTCTGCTGTTTAAAAACAATATAGCCTTTAATCGAATCAGAGATTGGTTTCAAAAGAAATGTCATTCTCCTTCATTGAATCTCATCTAAAAGAATCACTGGAGAACACAGAGTAGGAGTTAGGCTCAAACCAAATAAAAGAATCTATGAGAAACACAATAAGTAGCACACCTGAAACTAGTTTTTACCCTCTGCTTTGTGTGAAATTCAATAACAGAGCAAGCAAACAAGTGAAGCAAACAATGAAAATGGCACATGGGGTTTTTCTCAATCACTATAAACTGCACACTCTTAAAAAGACTTTGACACTGCAGTTGCCTCTAGTCATGTTTACTGTTCTTCCAGCACTGGTTCTGACCTTAAAAATGCTCTCTATTGGAGCCTCCTATCACTGAACCCAGTCTTGAACTCTTTTATTTAAAAAAAAAATTACCTCTCCTCTGAAATAATATTCTTGCTCGTATGAAGACCTGTCAAAAAAATCTTAACAAATGCTTAAGAAACTAATATAGTATTTACATGTTTTAGAAATAATTTTGAGATAGAAGTATAATTCATAGACAGAGCACTTACCTGGCATGGGGAAGACCTTGGGATTGATTCCCAGCACTGTAAAATAACAAAAAATAAAGACTTTATTCAGTCTACTGTGATCTTCTAAAGCAGAAAATTTTTTTTTTTTTTTTTTTTTGGTCGGTCGTGGGGCTTGAACTCTGGGCCTGGGCGCTGTCCCTCAGCTCTTCAGCTCAAGGCGAGCTCTCTACCACTTGAGCTACAGTGCCACTTCCGGTTTTCTGGTGGTTTATTGAAGATAGGAGTCTCACAGTCTCTCCTGCCCGGGCTGGCTTTGAACTGCGATCCTCAGATCTCAGCCTCCTGAGTAGCTAGGATTACAGGCGTGAGCCACCAGCGCCCGGCTTTAAAGCAGAAAAATTTTAAAAAGCATGGTATCTAATCGCTTTAATGTAACTGCTAATATACTGCTTAAGAATAACAACACACGCTACAACAAAAAGGAATGAACCTCATTATGAGTGGGACTAGAAAAGATTGTGCTCTGGGAAGTGAATGTATTTAGGCCATGAGGAATCCTAGACCTTCCAGGCCGGATGGGCCACCATAAGGTCAATGAATTAAACACCAGGAATTTGAGAGAGCAGATGAGTTAGAAGAAAGAGTTTATAAAGTTGTTTTCAGTAATAGCCTCTTACATGGAATGAGGAAGTCAGATTCATTATATATTTGAAAATATAAACAACCATATTCAAAGTGTCTAATCTAGGGCTGGGAAGGTGGCTCAGTGGTAGAGTGCTTGCCTTGCATGCATGAGACCCTGGGTTTGATTCCTCAGTACCACATAAGCAGAAAAAGCCAGAAGTGGCCTTGTGGCTCAAGTAGTAGAGTGCTAGCCTTGAGTTGAAGAGCTGAGGGACAGTGCTCAGGCCCAGAGTTAAAGCCCCATGGGGCTGGGATGGTGGCTCAGTGGTAGAGCACTTGCCTTGCATGCCTGAGGCCCTGGATTCAATTCCTCAGCACCACATAAGCAAAAAGAAAAGAGCCGGAAGTGGCGCTGTGGCTCAAGTGGTAGAGCACTAGCCTTGAGCTGAATAGCTGAAGGACAGCACCCAGGCCCAGAGTTCAGGCCCCATGACCGGATCCCTCAAAGTGTAATACAAAACAAGGTAGACAATGAGTCATAGAGTGGTGGCATCTTCTATTCTATCCTATACTTTCCTGTTAGTATTATAGATAATAATAACCATAATAGCAGCAACCCAGCCTGGTAGTCAATGTAATACTCAGGTAGTCCTGTATACTAGCCAATGACGAAGAATCTTTCATTTATTGTTTAAATAACCTACAAGATGGACAGTGTCATTACCCTCACTTTACAAACCAGGAAACAAACAGAGATTAAATAACTAGCTGAAAGCCACATAGCAAGGACAAAGGAGCTAGATTTAAGACTCAGAAGGGCCTACTACTCCAAAAACTGAGTTCTAACCTGTTGTCTATGTGCTTGAATCTTCTTAAGTAGTTCTGTGGACATTTGAAAAGGATAATTTAATTAACATTCTCATATGAAAAACAGTGTCCTAATTATTTAGGAAGGTAGTTTCCTATCATGTTTGTAGCTCTTTGGATTTTTTCCCCTGTGGATCTTTAAGTATTAATTTTATACTTTGAAAGCACTTATTAGGTTTATAAAATGTTTCTTGATTAAACAAAAAAAATGTTTTCAGTTGGGCACTGGTAGCTCACACCTGTAATCCTAGCTACTCAGGAAGCTGAGATCTCAGGATCACACTTTAAAGCCAGCCCCGGCAGGAAAGTCGGTGAGACTCTTATCTCCAATAAACCACCAGAAAACCGGAAGTGGCAC
Organism: Dipodomys spectabilis; assembly: GCF_019054845.1. Taxonomy (NCBI): domain Eukaryota; kingdom Metazoa; phylum Chordata; class Mammalia; order Rodentia; family Heteromyidae; genus Dipodomys; species Dipodomys spectabilis. The sequence continues at coordinate 6,643,585 of NW_024870840.1, forward strand.
TGTGGCTCAACTTGACATGGCTTGAGCTGAAGAGCTCAGGAACAGCAGCCCAGACCCACAGTTCAAGCCCCATGACCAACAACAACAACAACAACAAAGAATGTTATCACTAAAACAACATTATTAACTTTTTGTTATTAATGATGAACATTTTTTTTGGCAGTATTTGGATTTAGCTCCACAGCCTGGAAATCTCATTTATTCCTCCTGTCTTGTCCTCCCAAAGGCTGGCTTACATTCATGCACCATCACACTTGGTTCTGTCAAGGCTTTTAATTAACTCCCACAATTCTACAAATAAGAAACTGAGCTATCCCAAGTTCAATGAGCCATCACTAAAACATTAATGGCTTCTTATTTCTTCTAAATAAATAAATAAATACACACATGGTTCTGTTTAAAATGCTAGAAACTCCAGCTACTCAAGAGAAAGTAAAAGGATCTTTTTCTTGAGCCAAAGCATGAGACCTTACTGGAAAAAGAAACTAACACACAACAGAAAAGGTCCCTGGCTCAAATGCTATATAGTAAACATGAGGCTTTAAATACAATCCCCAATGACACCAAAATAATAAAGTCAGACAAAAGAGATAAATAAAAAAGGAAATAAATTGAAAGAATGGTATCAGCCCATGCAGGGATTCAACACAAATCAGGATGCTTTCAAACCTCCCTAATTTTATTTCTAGGCAATAAGTAATTGCTTGGACACTGACTATCTGACTTTCACTTAATTAGTCATAAAATATCACAGGTATGTTCCAATTTAAAGATATCCTTCACAAACAAATTTCTATTTAGAAATGTAGATATAGCCAAATGTATTGGTGCATGTACAAAATTCCAGCACTAGGGAAGCTGAGGCGGGGGATCTCAAGCTCAAGACCAGTAGGGCAACATTGCAAGATTCTGTCTCAAAAAAATAAAATAGCCAGGTGCCAGTGGCTTATGCCTGTGATCCATAGCTACTTGGGATGCTGAGATCTGAGGATCACAGTTCAAAAAGTCCTTGAGATTCTAATCTCCAATTAATCACCAGAAATCCAAAGTGGTGCTGTGGTTCAGTGATAGAACACTAGCCTTGAGTGAAAGAGCTCAGGGACAGAGCCCAGGCCCTGAGTTCAAGCCCCACAAGCAACAACAATAACAACAACAAAAATGCCAAGCACAATAATTCAAGCCTGTTAGCCTTGCTACTTGGGAGGTAAAGACCAGAAGATTGGAGTTCAAGGCCAGCCCACACATAAAAGTTTACAAGACTCTATTTCAACCAATAGCTAGGTATAGTGGCCTGAATCTGCATTTGAAGCTATCCTATCTTGGAAATTATCAATGCAGAAAGGAGCTGGTGAAGTGGTTCAGGTGGTAGAACACTTGCTTATTAGTAAGTGTAAATTTCTCAGTCCAAAACCCAGTACCACTCAAAGCCTGGAGGCTGTCCCTGAGCTTTTGTACTCAGGGCTAGCTCTCTACCACTTGATCCACAGCTCCACTTCTGGCTTTTTTTGTTATTTTATTGGAGATAAAGAGTTTCATGGAGCCAGGCACCAGTGGCTCATGCCTCTAATCCTAGCCACTTAGGAGGCTGAGATCTGAGGATTGCAGTTCAAAGCCAGCCTGGGCAGAAAAGTCCGTAAGACTCTTATCTCCAATTAACCACCAGAAAACCAGAAGTGGTGTTATGGATCAAATGGCAGAGCACTCGCCTTGAGCTCAAGAGCTCATGGACAGCACCCAGGCCCAGAGTTCAAGCCCAATGACTGACAAAAAAAAAAAAAAAATTTTTTTTAAAATAAAGAAAAAAGAGTCTTCATGGACTTTCCTGCCTCTGCTGTCTTCGAACCTTGATCCTCAGACCTCAGCCTCCTAAGTAGCTAGTATTACAGCCATGAGCCACCAACACCCAGCTCAATATATACTTTTTAAAAAATAAAATAAACCTGGTCATCAAAAACTAAATTTCTGTTTTTCCCTCAAGCAGAAGCAAAGGGTTTTTTTCAAAGTAATAGGGAATAAAAGCATTACCTAAAAAGCAAAAACTATTCAAACATCAAGATAAATAGAATAAGGACATGGGGTAAAAATAACAACGACAGAAAATTCAGCTTGTGCATTATATTATTTTTATCCTTCTATCTTTAATAGGATCACTTGTTTCCGTGACCAGTTTATTGATTATTTGGAGAGTTTATTTTTTAAAGACAAGACCATTTGTTTCCATTGTAAAACTATGAAATGTAACTTTCTTCAGAAGAAGTATTCACCTTCAATAACAACAGAGGAAATACAGAATTAAATCAAATACCATGTTTGAAGTATAAAGTTGACTAAGATCAAAGACTCCTTTGTATTTATACGTATTGGTCATTAAGTAAAGAAAACAAGCTTACGAGGTGTTTTGGAAATACTAAGAAATAAACTTGCCAGGCACCAGTGGCTCACACCTGTAATCCTAGCTACTCAGGAGGTTGAGAACTGAGGATCACAGTTTGAAGCCAGCTCCATCAGAAAAGTCCCCATGAGACTTTTACTCCAATTAACCATTCAAAAACCAGAACTGGAGCTGTGGCTCAAAGTGGTAGAGTGCTAACCCTGAGCAAAAGAACTCAGGGACAGTGCCCAAGCCCTGAGTTCAAGCCCCACAACTGGCAAAAAGAAAGAGGGGAGGGAGAGGAAAGAAAAACAGAAGAAACTTAAGGTAGTTTTTCTGGGTGTTATTTAGGAACAGCCCTTAATCACATTAAGGGATTATGTAACACAGCAATTTCAGTTTTAAGGATGTAATTCATAAAAACAAGCCTCATATATAAAGTCTTACTAAAATTATTTTTATTTTATTAGTATAAATTACTAGTAAGGCCAGGCGCCAGTGGCTCATGCCTGTAATCCTAGCTACTCAGGAGGCTGAGATCTGAGGATCACAGTTCAAAAGCCAGCCCAGGCAGGAAAGTCCACGAGGCTCTTATCTCTAATGAAAACCACTAGAAAACTGGAAGTAGTGCTGTGGCTTAAGCGGTAGAATACTTGCCTTGAGATGAAGAGCACAGGGATAGCTCCCAAGCCCAGAGTTCAAGCCCCACAACCAACAAAAATAAAATAAAATAGTATGGGCTTCATCAGAAACAAACAAACAAAAAAAGAATTTGATGAGAGACAGTCTTACCATGTAGTCTGAGCTGGCCTCAAACACAAAATTCTCCTGCCTTTGCCTCCAAAGTACTGAGCTAAAAATGATATTTATAAAAGTATTATTTGCAGTAAGAAGAAAGGAAAAAGAGTAGAGAAAGGAAGAAATAAAAGGAAACAAAGCACTGGGAATATGGCTTAGTGGTTGTGCTTGTCTAGCATGCATGAAGCCCCTCAATTTCACATAAACAGAAAAGGCCGGAAGTGGCACCCTGGCTCAAGTGGTAGAGTGCTACCCTTGAGCAAAAGAAGCTCAGGGACAGTGCCCAGGCCCTGGGTTCAAGCCCCAGGACTGACAAAAGGAAAAAGAAAACAAAAGAGAAAACACAATCTCTACCAATAGGAACTAGTTAAATAAATAATGAGAAAATTTATTTTTCCATTGAGTGATGTCATGGATAAATATTGAAATGAAACTTGTTCACATTTATTATTAAGTTTAAAAATTAGATTATAGTTAGGCACTAAAGTCTCACACCTGTAATTCTAGCTACTCAGAAGGAAAATATCTGAAGGAATGTTGTTACCGTCCGGACTGGACAGAAAATTCTCTAGACTCCATCACAAAATAACCAGTAAAAAAGCAGGGCTGGAGGCATGTCTCAAGTGGTAGAGTATCAGCAGTGCAAACAAGCTGAGCAAGTGCAAGGCCCTGATTTAACTCCTGTTAACACACACGTGTACACACACATACACACACACACACACACACACACACACACACACACACACACACAAACCACCTCACTAAGGATTAGGTAAAGCACTTGCTTAGCATATGAATGATCTTAGTTCAAAGTCTGCTATTTCCTCCTTTAAAAAAACAAACAGGGGCTGGGAAGGTGGCTCAGTGGTAGAGTGCTTGCCTTGCATGCATGAGGCCCTGGGTTCGATTCCTCAGCACCACATAAGCAAAAAGAAAAAGGCCGGAAGTGGCGCTGTGGCTCAAGTGGTAGAGCGCTAGCCTTGAGCTGAAGAGCTGAGGGACAGCGCCCAGGCCCAGAGTTCAGGCCCCACGACCGGACCCCCAAAAAAAAATAAAAATAAAAATAAAATAAAAAACAAACAAACAAACAAAAAAAACAGCCAGGCGCCTGTAATCCTAGCTACTCTGGAGGCTGAGATCACGGTTCAAAGCCAGCCCAGGGAGGAAAATCTATGAGACTCTTATCTCCAATTAGCCACCAGAAACACTGGCAATGGCACTGTGGCTCAAGTGGTAGGGTGCTAGCCTTGAGCTGAAGAGCTCAGGGATAGCGCCCAGGCCCAGAGTTCAAGTCCCATGACCAACAAAAACAACTTACTTAATCAAAATATTTACTTAACAGCTTTGCACTCCACTTTACGTAAATTATATCTCAATTTCTTATTGGGGGTGGGGAGCGTTGTACTAGGTTTGAACTCATGTCAAAGCTCTGTGCTTATAGAACTTTGGTCCAGTAGATTTGTAGATTTTATCTTCTAAGTTTTACCTTTGATTGTGCCGCCAAAAAGTCACCAGCTCCATTTTCCACCTTTTTGACCAGACTTTCTGAATTGTAAATTCAGTTATGTTACCGCTTATTCTCATCTTTCCTTAGCTCTCCAATATCTATGAAGGTATCTTGAGACAATTTCTAATGCTCACACAACCAGGCAGGCAAGTGTGCAAAGTCTTCAGTCTTATCCAGCAAAGTAGGAGGCTATCTGGACCTGAAGAAGACTGGTCTCACCTATTCAATTCTGACATTCAATTCTGAAACTACCCAGTAACATTTTCTGAAGTCACACTGACCTCCTGCTCTCATTTTAATACTAAGGTCCAAAATGCATAGCCAGGGCTGGGAAGGCGGCTCAGTGGTAGAGCGCTTGCCTTGCATGCCTGAGGCCCTGGGTTTGATTCCTCAGCACCACATAAGCAAAAAGAAAAAAGCCAGAAGTGGCGCTGTGGCTCAAGTGGTAGAGTGTTAGCCTTGAGCTGAAGAGCTGAGGGACAGCACCCAGGCCCAGAGTTCAGGCCCCACGACCAGACCAAAAAAAAAAAAATGCATAGCCAGTGGAAGTGTGTGGTATAGCTAAGACCAGCCATTCTGGCCTTCCCTTCAGGTATACCCCCACATAGCTTTCATTTTCCTGAGCCTTCTCCTTCACACAGGGGTACACGTGAACTTGATCTTTCCTGCCTGGGTCTTTCTCCTTTCCTTGCTTTGTTAGGAAATTCATTTCAACACCTCTGCCAGCCTCTCCCTGAGAAGAATTGTACTTTGAATATACATCTGTCATTGCTCTTCTTTCTCAGCCTGCAAATATTTATTTTTTTTCCCTACAAATAGTACTTAAGAGGTTTGTCTTCTGACTGAAAAAAAATTGTTTTTTAAGTTAAAAAAACAAAATAGTTGGGTGTCAGTGGCTCACTCAGGAGGCTGAGATTTGAGGATCACAGTTCAAAACCAGCCCAGTCAGTAAAGTCCAAGAGATTCTTCAATTAACCACCAGAAAATCAGAAGTGGCACTGTGGCTCAAGTGGTAGAGCACTTGCCTTGAGCTGAAGAGCTCAGGGGCAGCGCCCAGGCCCCCACAACTGACAAAAAAAAAGCAACAAACAAACAAACAAACACAGAGTACTAAATTTTCTAGAAACAATTTTAAGTCAGACTGGAATCATTGTTTACGTGATAAAATATAATTTTTACTTGTGTGTTTGTATATCCTTGGACAACTAACATTTTAGAATCGCCTCCACGTGCCTCATCTACACTTCACCCATTAAAATTACTGAGCATCTATTACAACGATCTTATGCCAAAAGAGCTGCTTTAGGCCTTGATCATGTTGACAAAAGGTTAATGGAGTAACATTAATCATTATGAAGTTTTAGTTGTCAAAAAAAAGAGCGAAGAAGAAAGGAAGAAAGAAGCTTTTGTGTGCTCCAGTTCCTTAAAAAGAGAGAGATCGTTCTAGGAAATAAAAGAGAGTGAGGTGACTCTACCCTCACAGCGGGCTGCCACTTCCGTGGCTGACGTGGTTGGTTGCAGTGCCACATGAGATAGCTCTACTTCGCACAACTTGTCTGAGGGGCCTCTACCTGCAGAGAGGGAGGTAAAGAAAAAAAGAATCTTTCTTCTGCCTTTAAGGTTGACCTGTCCCATTTGTTCCTTCCTTCTTGTTCGTTGATTTAGGTCACCAGGAAGATAGAGACATAAAATAGGAAGTTGGGAAGAGAAGAGAGAGTGAACCATGTAGGGGAAGGCATTTGTAGGCCTTTCAAGACATCTAAGGCAGTCGAGAGGGGAAGGCACATGAATGGGACCACAAAACTACAGTCACCACACCACTTCCTATATGGTTCACTAGACGTTGAGCACTAGGTCTAACTTTAACTTCAGTGGGTTAGAGTGAAGTCATTCTTTATACACTAGTTCTTTTCAGGATATTATAGTTTTTATTATCATTGCTAGAATTAGAAGTAATCTCATTTTTAGAATTATGGAAGTAACTTAATCATATCTCATTGGGAAAAACACCCACACAAATAAGGTTGTATTCTAACAACAACAACAACAAAAAAATGAGTATAATGTACCATGTGGTCTTTTTGTTTCTTTGTATGTTCCTCCCCATGTTTTCACTGTATTTGATGTCGGTGCCCTGCATCTTGTGTACACACTTCTCTAATTTGGGGAGGGGAAGGGAAAAAACAAAATGCTTAAATAGGGATACAGGTTGACGCATTGTAACAATGAGATGTACAAGATACTATGTTGAAAAAAGAATTTTACAGTTTAGGTGAGGTGGGGGGGAGTGTAGTTGTGGAGGTGGGAGGGAAGGGATGGTAGGAGAAAAACAGAAGAGGAGGTAACAATGCTTGATAGGAAATGTACTTGTTACTTGCTCATGTATTCATGTAACTGTAACCCCTCTATACAGTATTTTTACAATAAAAAACATATTGAAAAATAAAAAATGGGTATGTTTGTGATTGAAAACTTTGAAAAATATGAGGAGAAATAGACCAATACCCCCAAAAAATATTATTGGATATAATTTTCAGTTCTTAAATTAGGATTTTTACACGATTGTTATTGTACTATAGTTACAACTTTTTTTTTTTTGTCGGTAATGGGGCCTGAACTCTGGGCCTGAACACTGTCCCTCGGCTCTTCAGCTCAAGGCTAGCGCCCTACCACTTGAGCCAAAGCGCCACTTCCAGCTTTTTCTGCTTATGTGGTACTGAGTAATCAAACCCAGGGCCTCATGCATGCAAGGCAAGTGCTCTACCACTGAACCACCTTCCCAGCCCTAGTTACAACTTTTTATACTTAAAAAAACTACCTTTGTAATGAGCCTTTGGCTTGTTTTGCCATTCGTGGGGCCTGAACACTGGACGTAGGCGCTGTCCCTCAGTTCTTCAGCTCAAGGCTAGTGCTCTCTTCCACTTGAGCCACAGTGCCACTTCTGGCTTTTTCTGCTTATGTGGTGCTGAGTAAGTGAACCCAGGGCCTCATGCAAGACAAGCGCTCTACCACTGAGCCACCTTTCCAGCCCTTTGGCTCATTTTTATAAACTACTTTAAGTTTTTATAGCTATAGAGTACTCTCTAAAGTAGAAATGTTGTAATTTTTCTATTTTTCTGCTAATAGGCATTTAGCTTTTTAGAATAATGCAGCGTTTTTGGGGTTTTTTTTTGTTTTTTTGTGGGTTGTGGGGCCTAAACTCTGGGCCTGGGTGCTGTTCCCCAGCTCTTCAGCTATAGACCAGCACTGAGACCAACCTGAGCCACAGCCCCACTTCCGGCTCTTTCTGATTATGTGGTGCTGAGGAATCGAACTCAGGGCCTCATGCATGAAAGGTAAGCACTCTACCACTGAGCCACCTTCCCAGCCCCAGAATAATGCAGATTTTTAACCTGTTGAAAACTCTCAGCACCAGCAGTGAATAAATAAGAACTCTTCATATAGGCAGTGAGATTTTCTTGGTTGACTTCAGCTAAAGAAAACACATACAATATCACTGAATTATGGACGAAACCAGAAATTCCTCTGAAATTTCCTCAAGAATGACATATTCCTCAAGCTTTGCTGCCTTGAATACTGGACTAGTTTTAGAAAGGAGAAGGGATTAGTGTTAACTAAGAAGAATACATGCATAAGAGTTGGTACAGCCAGGGGCCAATGGTTTAAGTCTGTAATCCTAGCTATTCAGGAGGCTGAGATCTGAGGACTGTGGTTTAAAGCCAGCCCTTGCAAGGAAGTCCATGAGACTCCCATCTCCAATAAACTACTCAGAAAAGGCTGGAAGTGGTGCTGTGGCTCAAGTGGTAGAGCGCTAGCTTTAACAGAAGGAGCCCAGGGACAGCACCCAGGCCCAGAGTCCAAGCAGAAGTGGGGGGGGGGGGGGTTTGAGGGGGCACAAAGTTGGTACAAAGGCATGAAGTTAAGATAAAGGAAAAAAAAAAGAGCCTTTCAAAGGAATCTGCCATTTTCCTCCACTTTGATGGTACTGGGATTCTGATAAGCTGGCTGTAAATCCCCTGGTAAGAAAAATGCTTTCTTACAAAACTAACTGAAACAACCATTTGCTGACAGTAATCTCCTGCCTGCTTTTTGTCTTTCTACCAAATCCTTCATCTTGATCTTGTCTCAGATAATTGGCAGAGCTGGCTTTAAGTAAGGAAGAGCCCTTGAAAAGTGATGCTGGGTTCAGTCTTCCTAAAACCCCATTTCCTGGGACTTGTGCAGTAACTTCAGGGGAAACAGAAAGTTCTCTCATTATACTTCATTCCATTTTCCCTTTAATTATTTTTCTTCTTAGAAATTTATTTTTAAATTTTCAATTCATTCTATGTGTTCTGGCCAAAATGTTTCCAATTATCTCTCAGCACAGTTGGTCTTCACTAACCCCTGGGCAATGGGAAGGGCAGAAATTATTACCTCTAGCTCAGAGAGAAGAAAATAGATGAAGAGAGTAATGTCACTACCGCCAGATGCTGGGTGTCCTGCCTTTTGGCCCAGTGTGCTGCCCCCTGCCATATTAGACTCTCTGTGGTTTTGACAGATGGCATTGCTAGAGGATCTGTGGACACATGGCTGGTGCTGCTGTGACCAGCTATCTCAAAATAGCCCTTGCTTCAGTTTCACACTTAGCATATAAACTCTGAGTAATTATGTCGGTAAGGTCTGCTCAGGGCCATGCAGGCCCTGGCCTCCCCACCTCCTGCATAAGTCTCTGCCCAGTATCTGCATTACCTAGAAAACTGGCACACCTGGAGGCAGTCACCTCCCCCTCCGAGGTCACATCGGGGGCCACTCCTCCCCTTCCCCTACTCCCCTCCTGTGCCTCCCATCAGACTGTGGGTCCCAGGCCCTGAGGTCACATCCACATCCAGTATGCCCACACCCTCCCTCACCTGGCTGCACCTTCTCCCGCCCCTTCCCTACTTAACCTAGGTGGAACACTGGCTTGCCCTTTTTGGCCTGTGTGCCTCCACCAAGCACAGCAGGGCAGCAATTCGGTAATAATAAAACTTTTCTACCTGCCTGAATACCTGGTGGTATTCTCTTCATCCACTAACCTAATTAAATCTACCTGTTTAGTTTACCTTACAATCTCAAGCATATGTCAATGAAGTTTATCTTAAGGCATCTCCAGGTTTCTCTATATGTGGATTTTTAACATTTTGTATCTAAGTCCACCAAGAAGTAGGAACAAAACCAAGTTTTATCATTCACCCCCCCCAAGTATTTTTGATCTTTAATAAAATAACATTTTAAGACCTATGGATGTGGCTGGGAATGTGTCTTAGTGGTAGCTAAACCCTGGGTTTGGTTCCTCAATAATACATAAACAGAAAAATCGGAAGTGGCACAGTGGCTCAAGTGGTAGAGTGCTAGCCTTGATCAAAAGAAGCTCAGGGCCGGGCGCTGGTGGCTCACACCTGTAATCCTAGTTACTCAGGAGGCTGAGATCTGAGGATTGCAGTTCAAACCCAGCCCAGGCACAAAAGACCGTGAGACTCTTATCTCCAATAAAGTACCAGAAAGGTGAAAGTAGGGCTGTGGCTCAATTGGTAGAGCGCTTGCCTTGAGCTAAAGAGCTGAGGGACAGCGCCCAAGCCCTGAATTCAAGCCCCAGGAATGGCAAAAAAAAAAAACCAACAACTGTGAATATGCCTGAAATGGCAAACAAATGAGAAATGCAAAGGTCTCTTAAAATGTGGACCAAGCTACAATTTGTGTGGTTTAAATTAAATATCTTAACATTACCATATTTTGTCAAGTAAGGTAAGGATATTTTTCAAATATAACTACATGTAAAAAAGCTCAGCACAAAAACTTACCTGGGTAAAATGCACCTGCATATGGTATTTTCCTCTTTAACTAAGTTGACATTTTTGCTAAGCTGGAATGTTGGAAAACTCCTGGTGTTTTCAATAACTGTACATGCAACTGAAAAAGACATTCACCACATTATCATACTTTATTCTATTACTGATTTCTCTCCCTCCTGCCTCTTTTTTGGTGGTACTGAGGATTGAACCCATCACATCCTTTTTGAGAGTTCCAACACTTGATCTACAGCTTGTTTTTCCCTGGGTGGCCTTGGTTGATCTTCTATCCTCCTACCTCTAACTCCTGATTAGTTGGAATTCTAGGTATGTGCCACCATACCTCTCCCCTTTCTAAAGTATAGCCCTAGACCATTCTTGAACCAGACTGGTCTCAATTTTGCCTTTAAAATGGAAAGGAAAAGTGGGGCTGGGAAGGTGGCTCAGTGGTAGAGTGCTTGCCTTGCATGTATGAGGCCCTGGGTTCGATTCTTCAGCACCACTTAAGTAGAAAAGGCCAGAAGTGGCGCTATGGCTTGAGTGGTAGAGCACTAGCCTTGAGCTGAAGAGGTGAGGGACAGTGCCCAGGCCCAGAGTTCAGGCCCCATGACTGGCCAAAACAAAACAAAACAAAAATGATCTGCTAGTAAAATGGAAAGGAAAAGTGATATTGAAAGCTGTGGAAGAGCTGGGAAGGTGGCTCAGTAGTAGAGCGCTTGCCTTGCATTCATGAGGCCGTGGGTTTGATTCCTCAGCACCACATAAGCAAAAAGAAAAAAGCCAGAAGTGGCGCTGTGGCTCAAGTGGTAGAGCGAGCGCTAGCCTTGAGCTGAAGAGCTGAGGGACAGCACCCAGGCCCAGAGTTCAGGCTACACAACCGGACCCCCCAAAAAAAGAAAAGAAAAAGAAAAAAAAGAAAACTGTGGATGAGCACGTGCGCGCACTTGTGTGTGTGTGTGTGTGCGCTATTATTGAAGAGTAGTTTCCCAGAACATTCAGCCAGCCTACTAATATGCTTACAATTCTTGGCTGACAGTCTATTTTGTACTTTAGTGTATGCAACTATGTTGCCTTGTATTATGTTTCCCCAAAAGAATTTATCTTGAAGGAGAATGTATCTTGAAGTTAAGAACTGTCTTTTGACTTGTTTTCTCCACAGTATTCAATGTGTGACAAAGAAGTGTGTATGTGTGCGTGCGGGCACACGGATACACATACACCTATATTGCGTGCTGTCCCTAAGCTTTTTTGCTCAAGGGTAGTAACTCTTACCATTTGAGCCACAAGTCCACTTCTAGCTTTTTGGTGGTTAGTTGGAGATATAAATCTCATAGACTTTTCTGCTTGGGATAGCTTCAGATCTCAGCTTCCTGAATAGCCAGGATTACAACTAGAGCCACTAGTGCCTGGCCCCTTCAGCTTCTAGAAAGAAGGGAGAAAGAAATGCAGAATCAAACCAGTAAACAGGTATGGTTCTTTTCTATTTCTAATCAAAGAAACATATTTCTGAATTTCAGAGTCTAATACTTCTGAGTGTACAGACTTGCATTCTAACAGCATGAGAAGATTCACTTTCATGCCTAAATGAAATTTAGAACATCTCTTCTTTTTTCTATTTCCTCTTGCTGACTTTTCTAACGACCCCAACTTAAATTTTTAGATAGTTTAATTGAAAGAAATTTCTAAGATTTGCAAAGTACACACCCATATTCATGCACCTTATCCTGTATCTCAACTTCAATAATGATGCTTGCCCCCAACATCCTACATTATTTTGAAGGAAATCAAAGACATTGTAGTACTCTAGCTACAAATATTTTTAGTACATATCTCTAGTACATATCCCCCTTTTTAAATGTTACCTCCAAGCAGCAACAGTAACTTAATATTTTCAAATAGGGGCTAAGAATGTGGTAGACTGACTGCTAGCATGCATGAGGCCTTGGGTTTGATTCCTTGGTGCCACATAAACATAAAATAAACAAAACTCTGTGTGTGTGTGTGTGTGTGTGTGTGTGTGTGTGTGTGTGTGTGTGTGTGTGTGTGGTGTGTTGTGTGTATCCTGGGGCTGGGAATGTGGCTTAGTAATAGAGTGCTTGGCTAGCATGCATGAAGCCTCGAATTTAATTCTTCAGTACCACATAAACAGAAAACACTGAAGTGGTGCTGTAGCTCAAGTGGTAGAGTGTCAGCCTTGAGCAAAAGGAGCTCAGGGACAGTGACCAGGCCCTGAGTTCAAGCCTCATGACTGGCAAAAAGAAAAGGGAAAAATTATAGATAGATAGATATCCTCAAATAATCAACAGTAATATTTAGAACCAAATGATGTTTTTCCATTTGTCAGTATATTAAAACAAGGTGCGGAGATTGCAATTGAATAATCTCGGGCGGGGGGGGGGGGGGGGGGAGATTTTTTTTTTTTGCCTTTATTGTCAAATGAAAAAAATGAAGAATTGTTACAATCAAATTTCCCTCTCTAAATGACACAGCAGTTCAAAATACAGGCCTGAAGAAGCTAGCAAAAATGTGGAGTCATGCCTCTGCCAAGAGATAACTCACGGTCCTATACCTTTCTCTGAATGATAAAGTTGAAAAGGAGAGCCAAAATTCTCAGTAAACATCTTCAGCACCTCAGAGAACTGTTCGTAAAAAAAAAAAAAAAAAAAAAAAAACATGCTTGAGAAATGCAATGTTCCACAGTGAATTTGAACTGAAAACATAGGAAAAAGCTTGTAAATAAAAATTATTATTATTTATTCCAATAAAAAAACAGTGCTAATAAACAGTGAAACCAGTAAGTCTGCACCTCTTTAAATACCAGTTGGACTCCATCATTTTTTAAAAGAATTTTTAATCCTAGAATTTCAATTTAAGATCTTTCATTTTCAAAGCATATCTATTTTCATCTGTTTTCCTGGAAAAAGAAAAATAAAGGGGCTGGGAAGGTGGCTCAGTGGTAGAGTACTTGCCTTGCATGCCTGAGGCCCTGGGTTCGATTCCTCAGCACCACATAAGCAAAAAGAAAAAAGCCGGAAGGGTAGAGCGCTAGCCTTGAGCTGAAGAGCTGAGGGACAGCGCCCAGACCCAGAGTTATGGCCCCACGACCAGACCCAAAAAAAAAAAAAAAGAAAGATGCTTTGGAGTAAATGGAATTGTAATCCAGACTTCCCCTTCTATTTCCCCCTTCAAGAGGTTCTCCACAGAAATCTCTACCAAGTTCCTTTTTTTCATTTTAAAATGAAAAGAAACTTCTGAGTTAGAATGTAACACATGCAAACTAATAATTATCACGCAATAAAAACAGCAGGCTACACTCACAATAACCCATGCAGGATTTAAATTTCTGAACTGCAGAGAGCTGTGCTGGGGTTTTTCTAACCTATACAATGTGGACAATAAAAAGTAGCTTTGCCTGGCCAGTGTCATCATGTCTGTAATTCTAGCTACTGAGGAGGTTGAGACTTGAGAATCACAGTTCAAAGCCAGCCCATTCCGGAAAGTCTGTGAGACTCTAATCTCCAATTAACCACCTAAAAATTGGAAGTGGATCTGTGCCTCAAAGTGTTAAGAGTGCTAGCTAGCCTTGGGCAAAAAAAGTTGAGGCCTAAGGCCCTGAGTTCAAGCCCCATGACAAAAGAAAAAAAAAAAGTAGCTGCTTTCTTGGCTTTGGTGATACAGGCCTGTAACCCCAGCATTCAAGGAGGCTGAGATAGAAGGATTTACAGTTTAAGGCCAGTCTGGGTTTAGTAAAGTTAAAGCCAGCCTGGACTGTGAGTATAAAAAAACCCATAACAGCAAAAAAGTAGCGGCCTCTTAAGAGCCCTTGACAGGATCATTTAAATGACATCACACAAAACACTCAGGACTGTTATCATTAGAAAGCCATAAGAAGGGGATGATTTGTCATTATCACAGTTATCACATGATCACTAAGAGAAAGAATTTCATTTAGGGTGAACCTCTGACAGAGGGGAGGCTTAAGCCTCTGTACCCAAAGGCTCACACCTGTAAAAAAAAAACAAAAGTCTCTACATTGTTAAAAAGGACCTCTGAGGACCCTACACATTCCCTTTTGGAAAGGTGAGAAAATTTGAAGAGTGTAAGAAATGACTCTGGATACCAAGTTCCATGCAAGACAATCCAACAGTAAATGAACTAAACAGAGGTTAATCTGAAACTGGACTCTGATCCCCAAGTAAACCAGCCAGTGGAGCCCAGTCCTAACTGACTCTGCTGAAGAAAAACAAGCCTGGATCTATCTCAACTGTGATCTGGTGGGATAGGATCTAAGCTTGGAACAGAGCCTAACCTCATTTCACATGTATAATATGGATCAGATAATCCTGAGCAGGGACTGTTGAGCTGCGTCTACACCAGATACTCAGAAATTGTCATTGAAAAATGAAGATGCATAGCCTTTGTTCTACTCTCTCATTTTAGGCAAGTTTCCTTTTCTACTAGGTTTCTCTGAAATAATTACAAAAAAGAGGGGGAGGGAGGAATCAGCAAGGGAGGCGGGAGGGAAAGAGTACAGTGAAATGGTTATTTGTACTATCAAGGCATTCTTCAAAATTTTCACTCATTGCAACATTTCTTTTGAATTAAGACCCACAATGCTAAAATCCAAGCACCTTCTCCAACCACCTCTCCATTTTTTTTCTTTTACTTTGTTTAGTCTTTGAGGAAAGGAAAGGAAAAGTGAGATCTCTTAAGAAAAATTTCTGGGCTGGGAAGGTGGCTCAGTGGTAGAGCGCTTGCCTTGCATGCATGAGGCCCTGGGTTCCATTCCTCAGCACCACATAAGCAGAAAAAAAAAAAAAAAAAAGCGGGAAGTGGTGCTTTGGCTCAAGTGGTAGAGTGCTAGCCTTGAGCTGAAGAGCTGAGAGACAGTGCCCAGGCCCAGAGTTCAGGCCCCATGACCGGACCCCCCCAAAAAAAAAATTCTTGCAAGAGGGGTTGGTGGTATTTGCCTGTAATCCCAGGCTGCTGGAAGCTAAGCAGGAGGATTGAGAATTCAAAACCAGTTTGGACTACAAAGCAATACCCGGTCTGCCCCCACCCCCCAAAATAAAAACCAAACAACAAAAAAGAAATTCCTTATTAATAATATGGTATATTTATAGTTTCAAAGTACTTTCTTGAACTCTTAATTAAGCCTTGTGCAAGATGTTATAAATTATACTCATTTGAGAAGTGAGAAAAGATGAAGCTCACACTGACACATGGAAGAGCTGGCCTCCTGCTCACTCACACTCATTGGTGTTGGTGCTGTTACTTTTTCATTCTTCAGCAGTTTGAGTCCAGTCATCTTCCCCCTTCCTCTTCTATTAATTCTGATTAATGACTTGAGCAAAGCAACATTCATTCAACTTCTATTTACTAAGCACCAACTACCTACAAGGCAGATCTCTGAGGGGTTTAAGCAGAGAGACGCTGAATCTCCTTTGTCCATTTAAGATTTAAAACCAAAAAAAAAAAACAAACCCACAATGAGATTATGTTATCAATAGAAAACACTTATCTAAAAATAGTATTTGTATATTAGCCATGCTGGAGGTCCTAAATATCTAGGAGCCAGATAACCGCCTATGTTTTGTGTTTGTTTTAATTTTGGAAATAGCTGTCAAATGGTTTCAATAAGAAAAGGTTAGAAAATTACTCTATACAGACGATTTCTAATTGTGGTGAAGCATCACCCTTAAACCACTCATTCAACACATTAACTCACTCTACAAACTTGCAAGTGCTAACACTGCGGGAGAGATGAGCTGGTTGCAGCAAGTCTCCCAGAGAAAGGAGTCAGGGCCTCAATAAAGCCAAGACATAGCTTTCTGAGGATTCCCCAGCCCTCTGGGGTCAGACCTCCCTGCCCCCACTCAGCTTGAGATGGAACCAACTTCCTTCCTCCACCGCAGCCACGTAGGCCTTTTTTCTTTTATTCCCAGAGCTGCCCTTACTCCCACCCACCACTGGCCTTTGCATAAATTCCAGTTCCCTTTGCCTTCAAAGCTATCAGCTCGGCTCGGCTAAACTCCTCCTTCTCCTCCGTCCAGAACTCAGTGCCCCATAGCCCCAGGGAGCCTTTTCCGTCTTAGATCTGGTCAGATCTCCCAGTGAAGTCCATGACCCCACTGAAACTCAAGGCATTTATCATTTTCCTTGGACTCATGTGACTGATTAGTTTGCACCGTCTATTCTCAGGCCCTTATGTTCCTGAGGGGCAGGAGATGAATCGTTTTAGTAGATGCCCGGGCCGGGCAAAGGGGAGGCCTTCCAGGAATGAATAAAACAAACCAAAAAAACCCAACATGATATGTGCCCCAGATTCAAGAGGCCTAGGCCTAGACCATCTGCCCTAGGCAGATGGACTGGATTGGAGGATCTCTAGAGCGCCCTTGCTATGGGCCTCAGAGCTTCTACCTAACCCTTCTCTGTGACACTGGGCTCTGTCACATTGTCCCAAGTCCCCAAGAGACTAAGCCTTTGGATGGCAAGAACTTCCATTGTATTTAGTGGTTGTGACCCCAGCAGCCACTGTGCCTATTACTAGGACCTGAGACACAGACACACAGACACAGACAGACACACACACTCCAGAGGGTGAGACAAAATGGGGACAATTTCAAAGACATTTTTAAGCTTGAGCTGACTCTTTAAGAAAATACAAGGCATTCCCAACCACAGATGAGAAGAAAAAAAGAAAAAAGAGACAAAGGTTTTTTAAAAAGAGAGAGGAAGAAAGGGAAAACGGAGCGCGAAGCGAGGGGGAGCGCTCTAGGCCACTTGGGAGAAGCCGCTTCGGTAAGCTCAGCCTTCCCAGGCCTCAGGCCCGCTCTCCCCCGCTCCGGACCCCGAGGCGTCTGCACGGCCTCCGGGCACTCCCAGACCTGGGTGCAACTTTGTCGGGGCCGGGTGTCGTGAGATCCCGGCCCCGGGAGAGTACTGGGGTCTTCGTGGGGAAGGTCGCGGGACTGAGGGAGAGGAGCCAAGAACTCGTCTCAGTAATGGACATTTTTACCTAGGACCCGGCACTCCACGCCCGCACGAGCACCAGCCTCGAGGCCCAGCCGCACCCCCGCCGAGGGCGCCACGCAGGCCCCGCCCCCTGGACGCCCGAAGCTCCGCCCCCCTCCTCCCCGCCTCGTCCCAACGGTCCCGGCACGCAGGCGCGGTGGCGCGCGCGCGGGCCGGACTTAAGCCAGAGGCGGAGGAGGGGCGGCGCACATCCGCCGCGGCTCCGCTGCCCCTGCCGGCGCAGTCTCGGCAACTGCCTTGGCGCGGCGCGAGCCTGGGTCCCCCCGCTCTTCCCGCGGCGGCGGCAGCGGCAGCGGCAGCGGCAGCGGCAGCAGGGCGCGGCGGCCAGCGGTGGCGGGCTCCATGGAGAGCGGCGGGCGCCCCGGCAGAGGCGGCGCGGCCCCTGGGCTCTGGTGACCCGCCCTCGAGTCCAGCCCCGCGTCGGAGCGGCCGTCGGTCCCGGGACTGACCCGGCCTCGCTGCCTCTTCCCGCGCCGCCGCCTCGCCACCCTCCCCGCCCCGCCTCAACCCGCATCCCTCCGGAGCCCCGATTCGCTTGCGCCCCTACTCCTCGGCGGGGGTGGCGGCGGCCGGGCCCCCACGGCGTCGGTCGGAGCAGTCGCGGCCCCCGGAACACGCCTCTATGATGAAGTTCAAGCCCAACCAGACGCGGACCTACGACCGCGAGGGCTTCAAGAAGCGGGCGGCGTGCCTGTGCTTCCGGAGCGAGCAGGAGGACGAGGTGAGACGGCCGGCGCGCACGCCGCCTCGGCGGGGCTCGTGGCCGCGGGAGCCCGGGGCCCTGCGCCCCGACCCGGGCCCGCGGCTGGGCGGGGAGGGGCCGGGCCTCCCCCCCCCCCGGCCCCCATCCCCCTTTGTGTTCTCCTCCCTCACTCTCTTCCCTCTCCTCTCCCTTTTCCCTCCGCCCTCTTTCCTTCCTTCCTTTCCCTGGGCTGATAGGGTAGACAAAGGAGACCGGGGCGTTTGGGGTTCGCCTAGCGGCAGTCACCCCGATCTTGACTGGCATGGGGAACTTGGAAGCCGGGTAAAGCCAGGGTGGCCCACCGAGGGCAGCGAGGGCGAGATCCGAGCCGCGGCCGAGCCCCCTCGGCCTCCCCGGCCTCTTCCGGCCATGTCAGAGCCGTGTGCGCCGGCGGGGGGCGGGGGAGGGGGGTGGCCTTGTTTGGGGACTCGCGAACGGCCTTGGGCTGCAAAACGGGGAGACACACTCAGCAGAACGAAACACCTCTTGCACCCAGTCCGGGCGGTTTACCTTTTAAGTGGATCCATTAACTCACAAGCCCGTGGGCATAATGATAACTTGATTCAAGAAAGAAAAGTTTAAAAAAAAGGGGGGGGGCCCTCCTCTTGGAAAGTTCTTCCGACCACAGAAAGATGGGGGGCGAGGGGGAAGCATAGGGACCAGATGGGCCAGACTTGGACTTTCCGATCAGTAATCTCGGGTTCCCAGCGTCTTGACGGAGGCTGCCTGGCTTGGCATCTGGAAAGAGCAGCCTTTGTTCCAAGGGGAAGCCGCAGCCTTCTCTAACACCGGGTCGATAGATAGGCCCTAGGGGTTTTGGTTTGTGTCCCCCCCCCACACACACACACACAACGATTTTTACTAATTGCGGTACGTTTATCCAGTTTGAAAATTTGCTGAAGGCAGTCCTAAGTCCCTCGGTCGCCGATGAAAGGTCCTTTTTATAAAAAAAAAAAAAAAGCAATTGCTACTACTCAAATGGGGGGGTGGATAACGTTCTGAGTTCTTCTATAACCGTCTCCAATAAAGCACCCGGCCAGAGCTGGAGAGTGGGGGTTTAATGGCTTCCTCATGCTGGTGCAGAAGCGTGCACTCAGGTTTAGTTCTTGTTAAGAAAAATCACGTGCTTGAAAAACTGGCTCTTTCAGCTCCTTTTGCCTGATACGTTTTTGTTGTCTTTATTAGATAAACTAAGCTCATGGGGGGGGGGGGTATTACGTGTGAAACCTAAACCCTGAAGGACTGTGAAAAAAAGTGGTATCTTTGAGATGGGTCTATTTAGGAGAGTTGTTGAATATTTATAGAATGAACAGGCATTAAATGCATTCTGCAAAAAGGCTGGAAGACCTTTGAAGGAATAGCATGTTTGCGCAGAGCAAACTTGGCACTATAGAAGTACGGCCTCTAGAGAACTAGATAGAGCAGGATCTTGTCAGAATAGCTCACTGTTGTATAATACAATTCCGGAAATTAGCAGTGTGTCTAGGCTCGTCCAGAGGAAAGTTTGTTACATTTGATCCCTTTTAGCACTTGAGAGGTAGTGCTGGTTTTACCTGTTTTATAGGTGAGAAGACCATGCACAGCACTTTGACCAAACGACACAGTTAGGAAAGTGGTAGAGTCAGAATTGGGGGTCCAGTTCCAGCACCACACCACGTGTGTTGGGCTCTTGGCAAAGGATCTGGCCCATAGCAAGTGGAGAATATGCTGTGTTAGTGAGTGAATTTGGGACATCAAAAGCCTTTCTGGAAGTTTTATATTTGAAGTCTGGTCATATTATGAACTTGGAAGTTCAGGCTATGTGAAAAATGTTAGCCCCTAGGGGGAAGGGGGGGACTGGAATGATCCCTATTGTGGGTGTGGCAAAACTGACAAGAGTTTCAGGAATTTTGCTAGCAGATGGATTGTTTTTTGTGCTTGGAAATTGTTTCTACTGGGGAGACAGGGCTTAGTATAGTTAGTATATAGCTCAGTGGCTTGCCTAGCATTTGGAGGTTTTGAAGTGGGGGGACACCAGGAACTTAGGCCTGCTATAAAAAAATGATCAAATTCATAGTCTCTAGTTGAGTCCGCAAACTAGTGTCCTTAGATAAAGTGAAATAAGAAGCAAGGTTTGGAGGTGGTATGCCAGAGAACTCCATTATGTGAAACTGTAAATAAGTTTTTTTATTGTGAAAATACCAGACAGAGGGGTTACAATTACATGAGCAAGGTAATGAGTACATTTCTTATCAAGCATTGTTGCCTCCTCCTTTGTTTTCCCTTACCATCCCTGCCCTTCCACCTACCCCGCCCTCAAAAAAACTGTAAATCTTATAACCTTGTAGGATGAGGAGCCAAGTGAATCAGCTTGTTAGAGGATATGCTCTGAGGGAAGACTCTGGAATTCTCTTAAGTAAAATGTGCAGCCAACTTTTCACATCTGGTTTAGGTCTTCAGAATCTTCTTTCTGTGGGTGTGTAGAGTTGAATCTCTTTTTATTACATGATAATTACAGAGTAAACTTAGCAAAACAGTAAGATATCCAGGAAAGCATGAATTTGCTTCCACACTTGAAATTCTGTTGCTATCTTTACACCAATAGGATAAAAATGTTTCTGCTGGATTAAGAGCACCTGGGTCCTGACCAGGACATAAAATATGTTTTTATCATTTTTTTTCCTGGTAAGGTAAGCAAGTTTTATTTTATTTATTTGTATAAGAAGAAATTAAGGGCTGGGAATGTGGCTCAGGGGTAGAGAGCTTGCCTAGCTTTCATGAAGCCCTGGGTTCAAGTCCTCAGTACCACATAAACAGAAAAATCCAGAGTGGCGATGTGGCTCAAGTGGTAGAATGCTATAGACTTAAGCAAAAAGTAGCTCAGAGACAGTGTCCAGGCCCTGAGTTCAAACCCCAGGACTGGCAAAAAAGAAGAAATAGAAATTGGGGCTCCTGGCATGGTATTGGTACACAACCAGCATTTGAAGTTGAGGCTATCCTGAGCTACCGTAATGAAATTCTGTGGCAAAAATTCAAATAATAAATTAGGTGACAAAAGTAACTTGTTTTGCTAGGCACTAGTGGCTCACACCTGTAATTCTAGCTACTCAAGAGGCTAAGATCTAGGATCATGGTTCAAAGGTAGCCTAGGCAGGAAAGTCCATGAGATTCTTTATCTCCAATTAAGCACCAAAAAGCTGGAAGTGAAGCTTTGGCTCAAGTGGGAAAGTACTAGCTTTGAGGACAAAAACTCAGGAGCAGTGTCAAGGCCCTGAGTTCAAGCCCAGGACTGGTACCCCACCCCCCTCAAAGAAAAGTAACTTGTCCCAAGATGACAAGAGATTCTTGTCCCAAAGATCTTTTTTTGTTTCTAACTTAATTTTCATTTGGCAGCCTTTCTTTCAAGCTAGTTATTTCTGTGGGAAACCCTCACCTTCATGTTGGCTGGTGGAGCTTCCAGACAAGCCCACAGATAATTGCTCTATAGAGTAGCTGGAGTCCTTGTGCAATGAAAGATGGCAGTTCCTTTATAAATAGGTAACCAAAAGTGGATTCCGTTGAATACATTTGCATACATATTTGAACAGTGGTGGAGGCAAAGCTGAAGCTTTGGCTTCTAAGTAATATATTCTGTAGTGGGAGTTTAGACAAATGACTAATTGAAAAGGACATGTAATGAGCTGGAAGTGTAACTATCTCAAGGGGAAGGCTGAGAACATTCTAGGCAAGAAAAGGGACTCTTTGGTTCAAACATTTCAATTTTGGAGGCCTTCAGTCATAGCAATAGTCTGACAGCAGAGTAGGGAGTAGACTGCTAGGGGAGAGGTAGTAATGACTTGATCCCACAAGTAGAATGTAGGTGCTGTTACAAGTCTACATGTGGTAGACAGATTGCACTAATTAGCTCTCAAACTTTTGGAGCCCAAGACTACATCTTCTATCTATAGTCTGCTTTACGGCTGAAAGTACTAGGAAAGTCCAAGTTGTACAGAATCTTACATTAAAATCAAGACTTGGTGGGAAAAGGTCTCAAAACATAACTACCGCTGTCTTAATATAGTAACCACCCTAAAGAGAAATATTAGTAGAAATTCCATGTAGCATATGTATACTTAGAATTAGGTATATTTGTATTTACCTGGTATTTAAGTATTGAAGATACTTTCTTCAAATGGAGACCATTTTGTCATAATTAAATATTAGCCTTTTTTTTTTTTTTTTTTTTTTTTTTGCCTTTTTAATGGGGGTTCCCTCTCTTTGGGCTGGAGATCAAATTCAGACCCTTGTCCATGTAAGTACTAGACAAGTGTCTGACACTGAGATACTTCCCCAGCTCAAAGCAGACAGTGTCTCACCATGTCACCCTGGCTGGCCTCAAACATGAAATTCTTCTGCCTGAAGCCTTCTGAATGTTGGGGTTTGAAACATAGGGAATTGCACTCATGTGGGGTACAGCTCCTCTAGAGCTCAGGAAGGTCGTCTTAGACCACTAAATAATCCACTTGAAGGGAAGCCACTTCTATAAGGATTGGCATCTTGTCCCCCTACCTCCCTTGGGGATTTAGTATGTCAGGGTCTTAGTATATCATTGAGGCTTTCTCTAATTTTATAAAGGTTTGCCCCATCAATTCAAAACATGCATGTGCTGGGAGAAACTCTTACCAATCCAGCACACCCTACTTTGACTTAAGCAAATCTTTGTAGTACATTTTTTTTGGGGGGGGGGGGGGTCCGGTCATGGGGCCTGAACTCTGGGACTGGGCGCTGTCCTTCAGCTCAAGGCTAGCACTCTACCACTTGAGCCACGGCCCCACTTCCTGCTTTTTTCTTTTTGCTTATGTGGTGCTAAGGAATCAAACCCAGGGCCTCATGCATGCAAGGCAAGCAAGCGCTCTATCACTGAGTCACCTTCCCAGCCCATGTAGTACTTTTTTTTTTTTTAATCTTCTGTCTCTATAGTCCAAAAAATAGTGTTAATTTGCTATAGCTATTGCTAATAGCTATTAATATTTGTATATATGGATTAACGTGTGTGATACATGTTCATTTGTGTGTATACACACAACTGTTGCATAACCTCTAGTCTTTTTTTCCCCCCTCTTTGGCAGTACTGGATTTGAACTTAGGGTCTCAAGTTCAGATAAGGTTCATCTTGTTTGTTAAGATAGGAGTGCCACTTAACCTTTTCCTTGCTGGCCTCAAACTGAAATCTGCTTCATCTGCCTTGTAGCTGGAGTTTCAGATGTGAGCCATCTCCTTGCTCTGAACCTGCAGTCTTTCAACATGGCTGTTTGTAGATGTTCCTGATTTGCTGCTGGTCTGGTTTTGAGTAAATTCTTCTGAAATGTTTAGCTGTAGGGACCAGTAGGTTAACACATAGTTTTAACCATTTATGGTATCCTGATTCACTATAATGTGAGGAGGAATAGTAACCCAGAACTGCTTTTTCTAAGTAGCTTCAATTCACAAAATAATCACTTGGTTTACCTGCATTCTTTTCTCCCCCCTTACCCTTGAACAGAAATATCAATGTGTAGTGGTTGTTTCCAGAGGCTGACCATCACCATTAGGGGTGAAAGCTGAAGCAAAAATAGCAGTATATGGCCATTTGGTCCAACCTCTGCAAATATAATTGCAAACCTGGATCCTGAGCAGCATTCTTTTCTTTTTCTTTCCTTTTTTTTTCCTTTTTTTTCTTGCCAGTCCTGGGGTTTGAACGTTGGCGTGGGCACTCTCCCTGAGCTTCTTTATGCTCAGGGCCAGTGCTCTACCAGTTGAGCCACAGGACCACTTCCAGCTTTGAGTAGATTATTGGAGAAAAAGAGTCTCATGGACTTTCTTGCCTGGGCTGGCTTTGAAATGCAATCCTCAGATCTCAGCCTCCCCTGGCTCCTGGCTGAACAGCATTCTTTAGTTTACATGTTTCATTTATTTGTTTGAGATAGGGTGTCACTATATCACATAGGCAGACCTGAAACTCACAATCTCCCTGCCTCAGCCTCTTGAGTGCTAGGATCACAGGCATGTGCCACCGCATCTGGTCTAGTTGGCACACTTAAAACATCCCCAGTGAGGAGAACCTGTTAGAGGTGATAACAGGTTACAGAAGTATTATATTAGATGGTCACTGTCTCTGAGCTCTTTTGCACAAGTCTAGCGCTATACCACTTTCAGCTGCAGCACCACTTCTCGTTTTCTGGTGGGGACTTTTCTGCCCTGGCTGGCTTTGAACCACCACCCTCAGATCCAGCCTCCTAAGTAGCTAGGATTATAGGTATGACTGGCCAGTTAGTATGCTTTTAGTAATTTAAAAAGTATAATGAAACTAAGAATGAATTTATATCTAGCAAGAATAATCACTGTGCATAGTACTTATCCCAAAATTCATGTCACAGTTTCAGTTGACTATATCATATATATTTTCATCAAGCTCAAATTTGGGGATATAAGCTCAGTGGTAGAACAGTTACCTAGCATGTGCAAGGCTTGGGCTAGATTCCCAGTCCCACAAAAAAAAAAAAAAAGGAAAGGAAAAAGTTCTGAGAAACCATAGATGGCCAGTGGCTCACACCTGTAATCCTCGCTACTGAGGATCAAGGTTTAAAGCCAGCCCAGGCAGGAAAGTATATGAGACTCTTTACCTCCAGTTAACCACCAGTAAACCAAAAGTGCTGTGGCTCAAAGTGGTAGAGCAGTAGCCTTGAGTAAAAAAACTCAGGGCCACCACCAAAAAAAATTTTTTTGTAAGATTTTAAAGTATACCTTCTAAATAATAGTTTGGGCTTCTGGAAAACTACTTTTACAATTTTTTTTTTTTTTTTGCAGTACTAGAAATTGAATTTACTCTTGCTTGCTTTTGTTAGGCAAGCACTGTACTACTGAACTATTTTAGCTCACAAAGTTAGGATTATTAGTTTGAAATAAGATCTAAGTAGTCAGGCTGACCTCCAGATTTCAAACTTTGTCTCAGCCTCCTGAGTATTGACTGGGATTAAGGCACGTACTACTTACTACCTCTAGCTTTTCACCAAAGTGTTCTTAAAGCTGAGTTGCTTTCGTAGTTTTTTGTTTTGTTCTGTTTTAATAATAAAAAGTACTCCAGAAATATCTTCACAGTTTTTAACAAATTCCAAGTGACTTTAACAGAAAAGCTTTGCTTTTATTTTTTGCTGGTCCTGGGGCTGGAACTCAGGGCACTGTCTCTGAGCCTCTCTGTGCTCAAGGCCAGCACTCTACACTTGAGCCATTTCCAGCTTTTTCTGGGTAGTTTATTGGCGATCTCACAAGACTTTCCTGCCTGGGCTGGCTTTGAACTGTGACCCTCAGATCTCAGCCTCCTTAGTACCCTAGGATTACAGGCTTAGCCACTGGTGCCTCTCTCTCTCTCTCTCTCTCTCTCCCCTGTCCTAGGGCTTGAACTCAGGGCCTTGGTGTTAATCCCTGAGTTTTTGTGCTCAAGCTAGTGCTATACCACAGCTCTGCTGCAGCTTTTTTGGTAAGTAACTGGAGTCACCTGGATTTTCCTGTTTAGGCTCCCTTTGAACCACAATCCTTGTATCTGAGCCTCCTAAGTAGCTAGGATTACTAGTGTCCCTCCCAAAATGCTTTTATAATCCTGGGCTTTTTAATTTTCAAAGCCTTTTGTAGAAAGAAATGGTCTTACTCTAAAATGGGGTATAAGCATAAACTTGGCCTCCATATTTATACTCATATTCTTACAACAGTATTATGAAACAGACCAGGTATAATTTTATGGTTCCTTGAAAATACTGAGATTCAGGGCTAGAAATGTGGCTTTGTGGTAGAGTGCTTGCCTAACATGCATGAAGCCTGGGTTTGATCCCTCAGTACCACATAAAGAGAAAAAGCTGGAAGTGGCACTGTGGCTCAGGTGTTAAGAGTGCTAGCCTTGAGCAAAAGAAGCTTAGGGACAGTGCCCAGGCCCTGAGTTCAAGCCCTAGGACTGGCAAAAAAAAAAATGAAAAAATACTGAGATTCATGTGTGTGCATGTTCATCTCAACCTGCCTAAAAACAGTCATTTGTCCTGTTAACCACCTAATTACAATATACACACCTTTTAAGGATGATGTCAAGTTTTTTCGTCAGTGCTAAGGATGGTATGTGTGTCTTTTTTTGGGGGTGGAGGGGGGCCGGTTGTGGGCTTGAACTCTGGGCCTGGGCGCTGTCCCTCAGCTCTTCAGCTCAAGGCTAGCACTCTACCACTTGAGCCACAGCGCCACTCCCGGCTTTTTTTTTTTTCCCTGCTTATGTGGTGCTGAGGAATCGAACCCAGGGCCTCAGGCATGCAAGGCAAGCGCTCTACCACTGAGCCACCTTCCCAGCCCCTGTGTGTGTGTTCTAAATGCCTGTGACAGACCTCAGGGAATAGAACAGTTGCCTTACTGTGCCTTGAACTGCCTCAAATTAAAATTCTGGACATGCAAGATGTGTAGATGCATTTACTGACTTGGACTGTTTCTCATCTGCCTTGTAGAATTGGTATCAAACCTCATTTCTTAAGCTAATAGTGCACACACCATACTCATTTCTCTAGCATGGATCTTCGTTTTGGAAAGATAGGTTTGAATTCAATGATTTAGTCAAAGTTTGGAATATCAAAAGACTCTTGAACACTTAAGTTATTGGCTTAGGCTGTATCACATATCCAAGATATGTATAGGTCTCTTGTTAGTATAGATTTAGAGAGTTCTATTAGTATTTTCCATCACTTTATTCCTCTACCCCATCTCCAATGATAGGAGTGCTTTGAGGAAAAACACCTTGTTCAGTATCATAATGAGGACATAGAAAGCAAAATCAGTGCTAAAGTTGGAGAAACGATGCTGAATTATTGTTAGACAGAGGGTAGAGTAGATTATTTTTTATCCGAAGATTGTAAAGCAGAAGTTTTACTTGGGATGTCTTGTGAATGGGTTTTTCTTTTTGCTAGCTAGCCCATTTTCATTATTCTTGCTTTCTATTAAGAATCTTAAATTGTTTGAAGATTACATTTTGCTTCATTTGAAAGGAAAGTGCATTTAAGATGCTACGGGTCTATGTCATCCAATATGTAGTTCTTGAAATATAACTAAGTGGAACTGGCCTTTTATTTCTCTTAATTTAAGTGGTCATATGATGGTGATGGCAATTCTGGTTAACATTCAGCTGTAGAGCTTCAAAAGGCCTGAGAAAGTCTGAAAGCTGCAGGGTTCAGGACACTGCATTTAGTGGTAAAGAGAATATAAATATTCCAGTTGCAGGTTTGTTAAATCTATCATCACCAAATGATAAATACTAACAAGTCTTCTTAAGCTATTTTAGATGTTAATCTTTTTCTCTGTGACAAATGGTATTTTAATTAATAAAGGGTTTTTAAGATAGCTTTGAGCTTTTTGTTGCCCATTCTGGGGCTTGTACTCAGGGCCTGGATGCTGTCCCCGAGCTTTTTCAGTCACAGCTAGTGCTTTACCATTTGAGCCACAGCTGTACTTTCAGCTTTTTGGTAGTTAAGTGGAGATGAGTCTCATGGACTTTTCCTTCTGGAACTGGCTTTAAATCTCACTCAGTCCTCAGATCTCAGCCTCCTAAGTATAGCTAGGATTACAGGTGTGAGTTACCCCACCATATTTATTTTTAATGATAAATTATTGAAATAGCCCGTTACCATCTAAAAAAAATCTACTGGGGCTTTCTGTAACTTAATGAAAGGAAGATGTTGAACAATACAGAGGTGTTTTCTTACTGACTTTTGGAAGAAAACTTTAATCATTTGTTGATGTCCTAATAAAGATTTGGTTTTAAATCTGAGGCCTGAATGTTACAGATTACACTAATACTTTCCAACATCATTAACCTTAATGTAATTTGGCTCTTAAAGACTGTCTTTAGGAATTGGGACATAAGTACTGACCTCAGTAACCCTTAGAATTTAATTTTTTTAGAACTCACATTTTGAGTATGGATGATTTTGAAACTCCTTGGGAGAACAGAGCTGTTAATGGCCAGTAGTGAGTGACTGCCTAAGCCAGGATCCTGAGGTATTTACTCTTGTAAGGACAGTTATTTCTCGTTATAGACAAGGAAGCTGATGAACTGAAAGGTCACTTACAGCCCATTATTGTGGATCATGTGCAGGCTTTGTCCTCCAGTACTGCTGGATTTGTTTAATTCTTGCTCTTTTAGTTTCTGATTTTTGATACTGACTTCCTATTAACTGACAGAGTTGTGTGTCTTAATAGGTGTTTTTGGCTTCCAATTCAGCCTTTTGAGATTTTAGGAGGAAAGGTAGGAATTGCTGAACTCTAGTCTGCCTGCAGCTCTAGTTGAGGAAAGTTGGGTTCCACTTAATTGGCCTAAGGCAGGAGGAGAAACCTGTGCTGCCTATGAATTCTAGAGGTCCAGCAACTGCTCTGCTGGAAAGGAGCTGGGGAGATAGAACTGCTGTCATACCTGTCTAGAATCAGTCTCCACACCAGGGATTAACCTGTGGGTATGTAGCTAGTTCAGTGGTAGTGCACTTGCCTAATACGTGCAAGTCCCCAAGACCATAAGAAAAAAACCCCACCAAAACCATTACTGTAAACTTAGTGGGTTTGTTGGGTTTTTTGTTTGTTTTTGTTTTTGTCAGTCCTGGGGCTTGAACTGTAGGCTTGGGCACTGTAGGCTTGGGCACCTGAGCTGTTTTTGCTTAAGGCTAGGAAGCCACAACACCACTTCCTTTTTTTTTAGTAGTTATTGGAGATAAGTCTCCTGGGCTTTGATCTTTCATGCCCAAGCTAAGTCCTCAAATCTCAGCCTCCTGAGTAGCTAGGATTACAGGCCTGAAGCCACCTAGTACCTGGGGAGGTGTATGTTTGTTTTTTTAATCTAAAGTTTGTTCAAAGGCAGTAAACTACTGTAATTTTTTAAAAGCAGTTTTGTTCAAGTTGGTTAAGACTTCTGATAATTTCATATAAATATTTGATTTTTTTTTTTTTCTTTTTTGGTCGGTCTTGGGGCCTGAACTCTGGGCCTGGGTGTTGTCCCTCAGCTCTTCAGCTCAAGGCTAGCATTCTACCACTTTGAGCCAGTTTTCTGGTGGTTAATTGGAGATAAGAATTTCATGGACTTTCCTGCCCAGGCTGGCTTTGAACTGCCATCCTAAGATCTCAGCCTCCTGAGCAGCTAGAATTACAGGCGTGAGCCACTAGCGCCCAGCTTGGGGACTGAATTTTAAAGGCCTAGTTTTACTGGGTAAATGGCTTTACCACTTTTGTTGGTCGTGGGGCTTGAACTCTGGACTTGGGCACTGGAAATAAGAGTCTCACGGACTTTCCTGCACGGGCTGGCTTTGAACCTCGATCCTCAGATCTCAGCCTCCTGAGTAGTTAGGATTATAGGCGTGAGCCACCAGCGCCCAGCTTGCTTTACCACTTTTCACACTCAGCCCTACAATAATCATTTGTAAGGTGGGTATGTAACATTGAGGTGCTGTTAAATAGTTAAAATCTAGGATGCCTATGGTAATGCAGTGAAAATTTCAAGTATTTATATACTTCAGGCTTAATATGGTTCTTGGTCAGAGGTCTTGTAGACATCCTGTTAAAAGCCACAGCAGTATGGCTTTGCCAGTTACTGAACCTTAATAGTTTATGAACACTGAAATTGAATGCCATGTAATTGAAAAATGTAGAAACCTGTCCCAGACCAGTGGGGGCTGACTTTGCCAGCCATGTTCTAGGCAATAATTTACAGGCTGTCATCAACATGGAAGGACATTTGCTCATTCAATAAGGAATAGGATTTGAAGGATACCTTTCTCTACTATGAATCAGTCACTGGCTCTTTGTGCATTTTCCTCTTCCTTCCTCACAGCATTTGTCATCTTCCAAGTACTCTTAACATTTTATCAGTGACAAAGCCAAAGTGATCTACCTATAGTATCCATATGTCCTTATTTGGACTATATGTCCTTATTTAGACATGGACTAGAGTCCATGGCTAAAGGATTAACTGGTATGACCGCAAACCTCAGTGTATGTAAGGTAATTCTGGCTAATAAACCAAGCCTCTGCTTTTATTGGAAAGTGTTAGGACTTGACTCTGGTAGTTTAAACAGTTTCATTAGGAACAGCATGATTGGTAATGTGAATGCTGGATTCTGACTTCAGTGTGCTCCACGTTGTCAGCTGCTTTTTGTGCACTTACTCATTTCAATGAAATTTAACAATCTACAATCGAGTTACTAACTTTACAAAGATTTAGGAATTTTCCTTGTATTCATAGTGTTTCTCAAGCCATCAAGACAACATGGTTACTGTTTTGCAGGTACTGCTGGTGAGTAGCAGTCGCTACCCAGACCAGTGGATTGTCCCAGGAGGAGGGATGGAGCCAGAGGAGGAGCCTGGTGGTGCTGCTGTGAGGGAAGTTTATGAGGAGGTGAGATGCCTTTCACACACACTGGGGGCTTTACAAGCAGGCTTTTTGTTGTACAGGAAGGCACTTGCGAGGTAACCCTGAAGAGATGGTACAAAGACTGGTCACTAGAATGTGGTCTGATGCAGCATTTTCAAGTATAGCTGGCATTTCACTTATATACACAACTTTTTTTTTCTACCTGGAAAAATAGAGCTAAAATCAGCATAGAAGTTCCTAGAATTGTACTAACATGCATTTTGTCATTTTTTACTATTACGAGAAAATAAATATATCTCACCTTTTTTTTTAATAGGCTGGAGTCAAAGGAAAATTAGGCAGACTCCTGGGCATATTTGAGGTGAGTTATGAAAGTAGTCTTCATTTTACTGCTAATAGACTTCACAATTCCTTCCTAACTAGCTAAGTCTGTGGCAGCTTCCTGAACCATTCATTTCTCCAAAACTACCAGTAGCAAATTAGTCATGAGGATTAGGGCTTTTTCAGGTAACACCATGTTAATACAGCATTTTCCATTGCTTGACAGTATATATACATCACTATCCCTAAAGGATCTGTGAAGATACAAATGCAATTTCATAGAACAGGTGCTAAAAAGATAGAATTCATTTCTATATAATCTCATGCTGAGGCCAGATGGAATTTCTTGGGAGAGAATTTGAAAGTGCTGATACAACATGAAAAGGGTACAAGCAAAAGTCAGGTTCTAGACCCAAGCTTATTTTTAGACCTTAGGAATTCAGATATAGATCCTACTTGTGCAGTACTTGGTAGAATTGATGATGTTTACCAGAATATAGTAATTATTAAAGTTCTTAGTGTTATTCAGAAATCTAGAATGCAGTTATTTTAAACAGTTCCACAGCACCATCTCCTGGTTAAACT
This sequence comes from Dipodomys spectabilis, assembly GCF_019054845.1. NCBI lineage: Eukaryota > Metazoa > Chordata > Mammalia > Rodentia > Heteromyidae > Dipodomys > Dipodomys spectabilis. The sequence goes on from NW_024870840.1 coordinate 6,675,130, forward strand.
GAAAAGCACACCTTTTTCTGTGATTGAAAGGCCATGGTACAAGTGAAGTATTTTTTTTTAATATCCACACAGGGTCTTTGAAGAAAATTCACATTCTTGTACGAGAAAAAAATTTTTTTTTCCTTTTTTTTCGGGGGGGGGGGGGGGGTCTGGTCGTGGGGCCTGAACTCTGGGCCTGGGTACTGTCCCTCAACTCTTCAGCTCAAGGCTAGCGCTCTACCACTTGAGCCACAGTGCCACTTCTGGCTTTTTCTGCTTATGTGGTGCTGAGGAATGGAACCCAGGGCCTCATGCATGCAAGGCAAGCGCTCTACCACTGAGCCACCTTCCCAGCCCCCTGGAAGAAAATTTTAATTGCCTTAAAAATGCCTTTGTGGGGGGCATATTTCCATATATTGAAAAATTATAATTAGGTCAGTTCTCTTACATTGCATAATTGTGTGTGTGTTTAATGCCAGTGTTGGAGCCTCTTGCTTGTTGTTGAGCCACACATCCACCCAAAGGTTTTGGTGGTTAATTGGATAAAAGTCTGACTTTACTACCTGGACTGGCTTTGAACTTTGATCCTCAGATTTCACCCCCCTGAATAGTGGCTAAAACTACAGGTAAAAGCCACTGGCACCTAGCCTATTTTCTACTGGCTTGTTTGTTTTGATGTAGATGCCTGAGCTTGAATTCAGTCAGGGCCTTGGGAGCTGTCCCTGAGGCTAGCACAGCCATTTGAGCCATAAGTGCACTTCCTGCCTTTTTTTTTTTTTTTTCCTTTTTGGAGTTTGAGATAAGAGTCAGATACTTTCTTGTCCAGGCTGGCTTCAAACTGCAATCCTCAGCTCAAAGCCTCCTGAGTAGCTAGAATTACATGTGTGATCCACTGGCCCCTGGTCCTGGTTTAATGTTTTATATAAACTCATTTTGCTAGAGTCTAAGACTTCTTAGCCTGCATTGGGACATAGTATCCTAATCAACACTGATTTATTTCCTCTGAAATTTCAGACACTTGATTGCTAACTGCTGTAATTAAAATGCTTTTCTTTTTATATTCAAGCAGAACCAAGACCGAAAGCACAGAACATATGTTTATGTTCTTACAGTCACTGAAATATTAGAAGACTGGGAAGATTCTGTTAATATAGGTAAGTTTCCAATTCTTTGGCTATCTGAATTCTCTTCAGTGACTATCTACTTAGAGCCAATTTCCATCTTAAGTTACTTTTGGTGGCTTTTTAAGAGAAGGAATAACTATATGCACATTGATTATTGCCTTGAAATTCTTCCTCTTATTTCTTAAAACATTACTTTGGGGGTAGTGGGTTAGTGAAGGGAACAATGTTGATTGGATAAAGCTTCTTAAAATTGACTTTATAGTAACCAGTTTCATACTGTTCTCTAGGAAGGAAGAGAGAGTGGTTCAAAGTAGAAGATGCAATCAAAGTTCTACAGTGTCATAAACCCGTACATGCAGAGTATCTGGAAAAACTAAAGCTTGGCTGTTCCCCAACCAATGGAAACTCTACAGTCCCTTCCCTTCCAGATAATAATGCCTTGCTTGTGACTGCTGCACAGACTTCTGGGGTGCCACCCGGTATAAGATAGAAAGAATTTGGAGGCCTTCTCTACCACATGTGATCTCATGGGGAGAGGCTTCTTCACTTTCTTTGGAAAACATCTGAATGACGCAAACTGAATTTGCCGTGCAGGGATTTCAGACAGTTTTGCATGTATTTCAGATGCTTTCAAGTCTTTTAAAACAGAATAGTGTAAAAATATTTTAAGAAGCCAAAGCCATGTGGGACTTTTTTTTTTTTTTTTAAGATGCCTTAACTGTGCCCCACCCGTTATTTTGGTTGCTGTTTTTCACAGAATTTTTTCAGTTTTGTCATTAACACCAGTCTGGTTTGTCAGATCAATTTGCTTATAGGTATATTTTCCCCCTAAATTGTTGCCTTCGCTACACTGACATAAACAAACATCCATCCCCAAACTTCATAAGATCACATTCTTAATTTCTAAATTTAAGGCTTGATATTTCTGTATAGTCCAATAACTGAAAAAGGATTTTTGATTGGCTGTTTTCAGGAATTTACCAGCACCTTTGGCTGGATGTTCACAACTAGTATTATATCATACCAACCTAATAGTATAGCTATTTCCCCTGAACTACAATAGTAGTGTAACATGAAATGGAACTCTTAACGTTTTAGGGAAATATTTTTAAGCAAAATGCATGTAGTAAGTATACCCTATCATGAAAACTTACTCATGGAATCCATTTAGCATGGTCAGTTAATTGCCAGTTCCATTTAGCATGGTCAGTTAATTGCCAGTTCTTTATAATTCCTCGTTTATACAGTGCATATTTCCCTCAATGTAAATTCTTCTTAAAATGAATTTTCAGTTTTCTAGTTTAGTGCCACCTCTTCAGTTAAATTTCCATGTTTACCAATAATCACACAATTGGGAGTCTAACATTCAATGCCAGTCAGTGATGACCGCATCACAGCGAGTGGCCTTCCAGTCGTTCAGTTGTTACAGGCTGAAAATCAAGGGTCTCTCTCTTCTAGGTTGTCATTAAGTACTCTCTGTCACAGAACTTTTAGGGGTAGTGGAATATACCCAAATTAAGAATTACTTCATCTTACACTTGTCTTATACTCCCTTAAAATCAGGCGCCCCATGTAAATACCTACGTCCCTGAACTGAATCTCATGCTCTTCTCCAATGGGATCAAAAACAAGGGGAAGGAAAAAGCCTTTGACTAAGATATGGATGAGGAAGAGTGAAAGGTCATTTTTATGTAGACATTGTTAGCCTTTTGTAAATACTGTAACTGGCAAGTATGAAATAGAAAAGGTATAGCTAAAGCATTTGCCCTGTAAGTTGTTAACCTTTAAATATGATTGCTGCTAAAAATAGTCCTTAAAGGAAAATTGGTGCCATTTTGAAAAGGAGATCTTGTGCCATAAATGCAGCAGAACTAAACATAAACATTAGTTCACAAATTAGTGCTGTCAAATAAATGAATAAAGTAGAAAAACCTAACCAATAATGTTTCACTCTGAATTATGTAGTGTAATAAACTTGGATCATCCAGGATTTTTGTATTTTTCTTTGTACAGAGCTTACATATTCTGGGTGTTTGTGGTTTTTTTTTTTTTTTTAAAGGAGACCTTTTAAATCCCACAAATTGATGCTTTCTATCAATTACCAATGGATTTAAGATTTTTCTCTAATCTCAAGTTTCTTTAAATTACATACCTAACAACAGAGAAACTGGATTGCTTTTGTAAATAAGATTGCTTCAACCCGAAATGCTGTCACACATACTTAGGGAGGGATTTATCTTGTACATGATATTCTTAGAGGTAATAATGCATGGACTTATTTTATAAACTCTCGGACTGTGTATTGTCATGTAAAATATGTACAGTATTAGTGAACCATCTCTAAAAGTTAGTCTATAAATATTGTATAGTTTTCTTTGGTCAGAAATTTGGACAAACAGTGCCACTTGAGTCAGGATTTTCTCTAGTACTATTTAGAAAACCACATCTTTAGTCTATGCAGCTCACAAAGATTCCACAAGAGCTCCAAGGAAAATTCTATTAAAAGCTGACATTCTCAGGCTAGGTAGATGAATCTGTTCAAGATAGCAATGTCTATCTCAGTCCTCCAGAGTTAGCAGATGAGACCAACAGTTGTGCTTATTTGTGGGTTGGTTGGATGAAACTGGGCAGCTGAATTTCTCAGTTCCATATCCCTCATAAAATAAACAGGAAGGTAAATTGACTTCTGCCCCTTATGTTCTTGTTGTAAAGAGATGGGATTTCTCAAGCAAGCACATGCCAGCCAATTTCCTGTTGTACTATTCACTGTATATGGCAGCAAAACAAGGGGAGAAATGTTGTACACACATTCTGAATTATTTTGCATGGTCTCATTTTGAGATGGTCTCATTCTAACTGGTGTAAGAATCTTGACTTTTCTTTTTTACATTTGAAACATCAAATAAAAATTGGAACATGATCTTTGTGGGTTTTTTTTAAATATATCTGTAATGCAAAGAAACCATTTTAGCATTAAGGGACATGCTTTTTCACTTTGAAATGCATAAAAATGCACACATACATTCCAATGCAAAATGTATTGCTCAATATGGATAGGTTCATAACAGTGCTCAACCGGTCAACCTAACCACAGCCACTGTCCACATGAAAACCAGCCTCACGAGTCTGTCACTGGTCACATCACTCTACACTTCTGCACTTCATTTAACATGAGATTACTGGGTTAAAAGGACCTAAGGTGTTGGGCTGTGTTGTAGGCACCTGTGTTACCAGTTGTTTTGAAAGGCTAGTAAAGTGAACAATACCCCCATTACATTTCCAAACACATGCTGTTTACCTATTCAAATTCCATTGAGTTAATGTCAGTTTTGTTAAGGAAGGACTGTTTTGGGAAGAAGCAGCTTCGTACTTAGCTTTGTTTTCTCACCACAACTTTAGGATTCTCTACTGGTCTCTTCAAGCAGATTTTTGCACAAGAATACTAATATGCTTAACTACAACTTGGACTTAATGTTTTAACAAGTTAGTTACAGTGTTTGTGTAGTTTATTTATTAGTTACAGTGTTTGTGTAGTTTATTCTGCCACAGGTGAAATTCCCATAAATTTTAGGTGTACCAGAAGCTACACATCAGCATTCACTCATGGCCTACCACTGGGGACTACGTTAATGTTTACCTTCACATACAAAACTTCCAAAATTCTTTTAAGATTTTATATCATTTCATGTAAATGCAATACTATCTCCAAATATGTATCAGGTAATACAGAGCTATGCAGCAAAAGTTGCTACCTTACACTTAAAAAATATTTTGGGGCTGGATCTGGGACTTAACTGCACTCCATACTGTTTTAACTTGGTTTGCTTACAGCCAATGTTCTACCACTTGAGCAATGCCTCCAGCTGGGCCTTCATTGCTGGTTAACTTGGAGGTGCTAGGCTGGCTTTGGACTTCTGATCATCCAGACTAGGATTACAAGTGAATTTTATACTAACTAGCCAGTGGACATCCCATTTCTTGTCAAAGGGCACTATGACATAACATAGACAAAATCCTCTTCTGAAATTTTATTCCATAGCCAAATTACTGAAATATTTAATCACATTTATTTGGCTATCAATGTGTACCAACCCTAAAAACATGACTTTTGACCAAATAATTGCTAGTTGGGCATCTAACAAGTGGAGACAGATTTATGTACAAAAAGCAAGATAAAATACAATAAACCATGGGAATAAATGCAGAGCAACAGAAGGGTAATGGGCAACTTTCATTACATAATGGAGTATTAGACATCAAGTGATCCCAGTAAAAAATGTGTAAATGAATACACAGCTCTTTGTAATTGAGCATTAATTATTAACTATATTTAAAAAAAATATAAAACCTTTTCATCCAACATTTGCAGCTCTAGCAATCTTGTCAACAGAAATACATGGACAAGTTACACAACCAAAATACAATTAAAGATGTGTTGCAGAATTTATGAAACAATTGTTTCCATATAGTGAGACGTAACAAAGGGTTTAAAGGGTTTCTCTGTGATTTTAATGCTTTAACAACATTTTAACTTGGTCTTTTTACTACTTTGTACAACTTGAGCCATGCTTCCAGCCAGTATTACTTTAGTTATTACTATTTTGAATAGGTTCTGCCTGCAATCCTATTTCACCGCACCCAGCTTTCTGGCCTAGGCTGGCCAGAAACCTAGATCACAGCTCGTACTCCTGATAAGGATTTTATTTTTTTTTAAAAAACAGGTGTAAGGCACCACTATTGAGCTGAATTTCAGGTAATTTGGGAGGAGTGAGGGTGAGAAAGGGGCCAGTCCTGGAGCTTGAACTGTGCATGGGCACTGTCCCTGAGCTACTTTTGCTCAAGAGGAGCGCTCTACCACTTGAGCCACAGTCCACTTCCAGCTTTTTTTGAGTAATTTATTGGAGAGTCTCACAGTTTCCTGCCTAGGCTGACTTCAAACTGCAATCCTTAGATCTCAGACTCCTGAGTAGCTAGGATTACATGCGTGAGCCACTGGCACCAGGCTTTAATATTTTTATATGAAACAAAGGTCTTAAATGCTGCACCTGCACAGTTTAACAAAATACACAAATATTAACAAAAGAAAACAAAAACTTGGTCCTTATCTAAGAAACAATGTGCCAGCATAACAGATACATTGGGATTAGCCCAGCCTGCAGCCACACTAAGTTTGTGTGCTATACAAAACTTTAGGTGGTTGAAAGAAATCTTGGGGTGAAAATTACTGGGGGCCTGTTTTACCCGGTATCTATGAATGTTTTAACTACTGACTGACTAGAGATAGACTTATTTTTCACAAAGCCAATTAATATTACTATTAAATGGGAACTGCAAAAGCATGGCCTACTTCTATGGTTTAACCACACAGTCCTTACTGACAAAACAAGAAAAACAGCATCAAGTATAGCTGGTATAGCCAGGGAAGAGGGAAGAGCCTACAGATCAGTAGTGAAGCAAATGAAAGGCATAGCCCTGGATTCAACCCCAAGCATCACAAAAAAATGGCACAACCAATGTGTTTTCTGTCTTGAATTTTTGAGATGGGCTCTTGCTATATAGCCCAGGCTGGCCTCTAACTTGTGATTCTCCTACTTTGGATTGCAGCTGTGTTTGGTTATTTGTGAATTTAAACTAGACATATTGAACTTATGGGAGCATTTAAGAGCTGCTGAGATTTAATCTAGACATTTCAAAAGCAAACCTGTGGCAGGTCCGAATATACCCCAGAATGTTAAAAGGGAATTGTGCTAGACATTCTAGATGCTAAGCACTAAGTTACTAACCTCTGATTCTATAATTTTTGTTTCATACACAAGTGAATGGCTGACAGAAATGTTACAGCTCATTAATACCCTAAAAATGTTTTTTTTTTTTTTAATTCTGTAATGAAACAGGTCTAAATACTTTTCCACAAGAAACTGAAATTTTTACAAAAATGAACAGAAACTGGGTTTGGGACCAAGTGTTCATTATAAATGACACATCAACATGCACATATGAAATGAGATCAGCTCAAGGGTAGCAATTACAAAACAGGAGGAAAGGGAAAGAATTCAAACATGCAGAATGCCCCATTTCAGAAATTTTAATTCAGGTCTTTTTTGTAGCAATGGTAACTTGCCTGATTTGTACCATAAAGCTATAGCAAAGTCAACTTTTAGAATAGATACTATCCCCAGACTCAGTGATACAATGGAAAACAAAGGAGTGTACAGTTACAAAACAAAGTATCACCAGTCCAATTGGTGGATTACATATTTTTATTAAACTTCTTTCAGATTACATCCATTTGCTTTTGTTATTTAAAATATAAACCTCAATAAATTTCCTTAAGCATGCTAAATATGTTGCTGCCACACCCAATGCATTGTTGGATTAAATATTACATAAATTAGGTTCCCTATTTTTCATTGTTTTATTTTTGGATGGGTACTGCATTTAACAAAAATTAAAGTGGCAAGAGTAGCCAGAAAACATTCCTTAGCCATCAAATAGGAAAACATAAAGTCATATAGTTCCTATGATACCACTTAATTCTAAGTGAGTTTATTTTTTGAGAGGGTAGGGGTGGGTCCTTGGGCTTGAACACAGTCTGTGAGCTATCCCTGAGCTTTTTCTCTCAAGGTTAGTATTCTACTACTTGAGCCACAGCTCCACTTCTGGCTTTTTGGTGGTTAATTGGAAATAAAGTCTCATGGACTTTGCTACCCAAGCTGGCTTTGAACCTTGATCCTCAGATCTCAGTCTCCTGAATAGCTAGGACTACAGGTATGAGCCACCAGCGCTTAGCTTCTTATGTCTTATGTAGGATACACAATTTCCTTCCCTACTTTCCTTTAAAAAGTGCTAATTCATAGTACCTGTGGCTTTCATATACTTATTTGTACTTAATCTTTAAATGTTTCTGACATTTGTTTTACATGTACATTCCTTGTTTAGAATAAAGTTTAAATTCCATGTACATCAGCTTTAAGATCTTACCAGGCAGACTGTTGACAGGACCCAAGAGAACTGGAAGCAAATCATGGCAAAGTAGACTACAACTTAAAACATAAACTACAAAGCTCATATCAATACCTTAGCATTTCAGAAAAACTTGTACTGGACTGAAGTGATTTTCAAGAATCTATCAGTAGGCACAGATTCTTCTCCTCTCTCTCAGACCTTTTATATGATGTTCATCTAGCTTGATATCCAGAAGCAGCCTCTACAAGTACTTCGCTGCAAATATTTGTAAGGGGCCCTCCCTGTCTGCCTCATAGATTATAAAATCCTCAAGGGAAAGCCTCTTGCCACTCATTTACCATCCAGTTAGTAGGCAAAATAGTGAATACTTTTTTTTTTTGTCAATTCTTCCTTTAGCTGGAGCTACAAAATCAAGGGCTTACAGGGAAATATGAGCACATTAAGAAGCAAGTGGACCAACCAGAGGGAACATCAGCCAATTGGAGACCAAGAGAATGGCTATGTTCTTAGAGACTCTTCTCCTGAGCTCCCCACTTAGTAGGTACCAGGCACAAAGGTGGATCAGTTCAACTACTACTAGATTTTAAAATAATTTAAAAGTTACTAATTTTCATGTGCATTTCTAGTTTTAGGAATACTAGCATCAAATTCAAACTATTTTAGTCAACCAAGAAAATAGGCCCACAGGCCAGATATAGTTGCCAGTTTTCAATCTCTTCTTTGACCTCTCTTGATTCCCTTAAGTTCTATGGAAAGTTCAATCGTAACACTGGCTCTTACTTGTTCCCACTGGTTGGAGGAAGTCAGTCTTGTAAAAACAATGAAGAATCCTACCAAAATTACAAAGAAAAAAATGCCATAAAGTTAGGAATTCATGTATGTGAAATGAAAAGTAATAATTCCATTTCTGTACTTTTACAACTCAGTGGACACTGGAGTCCTACTTTAGGTAACTTGCAATGCTAGCTGCAATAAAATAATGCTGATCTCTAAACCTGTGGAGTTCATTTGTTTTTTTAAAATGAGTCAGTTTCTTTAGCTGTAGTTAATGATACCCTTAGCCAAAGAACTATTATGACAAATGCTGTTAATAAGTTTTAAAATTATTTAAATATTAGGGGATAATTAACAGTCTTATTCTGAATTTAATATGTTACCAAACAATACATTTATTTGGAAGGATACCAGTTACCACTCATCAAAAGCTCTTGTATGTTGAAAATGTAATTTTAATAGATAATTATTCATCTTACATAGGAGCACAATAAAATACACCACATTCTGAAGAAACTCCAAAAGTTATGGGAATAAGAGAGGGAAATTCAGATGGGCTACTACAACATCCATTACCTTAAACTGCAAGAGACAAAGGTTCCAACCTGAAGGTTAACATATTTTACATACTCATGGCTGACTACATTTATGACTTGAAAATAACAAGAATCAGGACTTAGATATGGAAAACAGTGGGAAGAAATAGGTAAGGGGAAAAAAATCTCTTGTCAATGAAGAAAAAAAATCACTAATATCAAATCAAGAATAAAAGGCGCTCCCATAGTAATTGCTACAAGGATGAAAACAAGACTTGTTACCTGAAGGTGTGATGTTATCAAGAAAGAACCCTTCTGATGATATTTGTACAAACTGGTTGCTTGGGATTTGCTCATTAGATCTCCAAGGAAGACTCACAAATGCTTCAGCAGGATTCACAAGCCTTAGCAAACCCCAAATGATGTTCAGACTGGTGTTTCCTAATAGTGCACACATGAACTTTTCAGATGAGAACCAAGAAAAAGGTCTAACCCACATTTGAGGCAAAAATGTGGCACAAGAAAGTAATACAGGTCAGTCAGGGACTGTCCTGTCAAACATTGTGGCAAGATGTCAATGATCACCTAGCTAATCAGACAAGACAAACACATACTTCTTTCAAATTTCTTGGAGGTAAAAAAAGGTCAGATACTGATGCTTTAATGCATGCTCAGGGCCAGTTTATAAATACTCCAGTAATACCTTAAAACAAATTTGCATCAGTGAAGAGACTGGCAAAATCCATCTGTCATCATTCAATTTGTCAGATGGTAAAGACTTGGTAAAGACTAAACCAGAATGTTCCATCAGTTTCAATTTTTAAATATGATTGTCACACTTTGGGAAAATGTAATAAACACCATAAAATAAACTGTACAAAGGCAAAGTAGAATAACAAAAAATATTTTACTAAAACATAAGATTTACAGAAGTTTCCAGACAAGCCATACAAAATGGTCACAAGCTTTTTCTGAAGGGAGAAAATCTACACTTGACAGCAAAGTCACAATGATATTAGTGAGGGCTGTGATGTTTGTTTAATATTCCCATGTTGGTTCAAATAATCGAGCTTGTCCATCTATGGTGTCTAAAGTTAGACTTGGCTAGAGAGTGTACTCTAAAGAACTGGTTAGCTGCTTTTAACCAATACAATTAGATTCCCATAAAGGGGGGAAAGGATTCCATAAAATTAAAACTACTTTCCCCCTAAAAAAAAAAAAAGAAAGAAAGAAAGAAAAACACCCAAACCCCTGCAGCTAACCCTGACAACTACCTTCATTCACAGTGCTTTATACTTAAACCATGATGGGGGAAATGAATAAAAGCAGAGAACCACTGCTTTTATACGTTTCGCAACAATCCAGATGATACTTCTAGCCTCTGCTCATGCTTTACAACAGTGAATCAGGACAAGACATAAATTTGCTAATGTGCATGTGCATTTAATCACCAAAGTACTGAAGATGTCTGGCTTTTATTCTGTAATGGTTCTAAGACTGTGTCCATTAAATGCAAACAAAAAAGGAAGAAGTCTTGGCAGAACAGGAGAAGTGATGCACATTTGATGATCGGATCGACTTAAATATTATTCATGGCATATAGCCTAGTCCATGCTCTAGCTGTAGACAAGAACAAACATGCAATTATTAATTTTACTTTAGCTCAATGGATTACATTCCCAATTCTATAAAAAGCAAGCACAATGAATTACAGAAATATCATGCTGTAATCTTTAAACTAAGTCTTGTGCTATAAACTGAATCAGGCCTGAAAGATTTTTTTATACGTCTAATTACCAAAACAGTGCAATGAAATTCTGTTTTATAAAGTTTAACAGGATGAAAAAAAGCTGTAAGCCTTCAAGATATATAATGTTCTTGACTAATTTTGGTGTTAACTAGCAGAAGCAGCCTATTGACTCTACTCTCTAGTTATAAATTGTTGCATACTTTAACCAAATGGATTACAAAACCAGCTCAACAGAGTTCAAAAGCTTTCCAGTATCTTTCCATATTGTTAGATGCATGATAGACAGCTGTTTGTTAAATCCAGAGTCAAAGAACCTCTTAACTATGGCCTATCTTTAAATTTGAGGGTCTTATAAACAGGCAATAAAGATGGATCTTAACTTCTTTTTTTTTCTGGTCCTAGGGCTACAACTCAGGGCCTGGTCACTGTCCCTGAGCCTCTTTGTACTCAAAGCTAGCACTTCAGCACTTAAGCCACAGTACCACTTCTGGCTTTTTTGAGTAGCTACTGGAGATGAGTCTCACAGACTTTTCTGCCTGTACTGGCTTCAAACCACGATCCTCAGATCTCAGCCTCCTGAGTAGCTACAATTACAGGCATGAGCCACTGGCCCCTGGCTGGATCTTGGAACATTTTTTTGTTTTGTCGGTCATGGGGCTTGAACTCTGGGCTTGGGCACTGTCCCTCAGCTCTTCAGCTCAAGGCGAGTGCTCTACCGCTTGAGCCACAGTGCCACTTCCAGTTTTGAAGTGGTTTATTGGAGATAAGAGTCTCACGGACTCTCCTGCCCAGGCTGGCTTTGAACCGCAACCCTCAGATCTCAGCCTCCTGAGTAGCTAGGATTACAGGCATGAGCCACTGGCGCCCAGCCTTGAACATTTTTTAAGAGGCATTTTTCAGAGATGGGACTGTAGGTAAGTGATGGAGTGTCTGCCTAGCATACATACAACCTTGGCATTTTGCCAGGCCCACAATTCAATTTCAAGTATGGGGGGGAGGATTTGCCTACAATAAGCAGCATCTAATTTAATTTTTGTTTTTCCTGCCAAGAGTGTTTTAAGAATGGTATTAATGATTTCTAAAAAGTAAAAGAACTGTGAAAGAGAATAAATGTTAAATACCTGTTTCTATGGCTTGGGCTTCGTTGGTCTTCCACTGCTCCGCTACATCATTTGCTAATGGATCATCTGGATTAGGAGCACTTAACAAAGCCTGGATCGATAGCAGAACTGTGCGGATCTGCAGTGCTGGGGACCACTTATCTATGAAGGCAACAGGCCCAATATGATACAGCATGAATTAAAAAAACAGGCCCAGAACTGCATTTCCCTCCCACAGACCTTTGTGGTTTTATTCTAAGACAGGATTATAATGTTTATATTTTAAAGATGGACTGCTTAAGAGAGAAAGGCGAAATCTTTAACAGCATACGATGACAAAGATAACACTTACCTTTCAAAATATCTAAACATATTCTTCCCAACTTGTCTACATTAGGATGATAAATTTTGGTCATGAAACGTACTTTAGGTGCTGCCATTGGGTATTCTTCTGGAAGGAATAGTTCAAGTTTAAAAGTCCCTCCCTCAAAGGGGGAATCCTGAGGGCCAGCAATAACCACATGAAAATAACGGGCGTTGCTCTCATCTGGTTCTGCTTTAATGCCAGGAACTGGTTCTGCCAGCAAGCGCTGGGTTTCCTACAACAGAAAAACAAACACATTGGTGAAACAAATGTCATTTCACTAGACATCAAAATTAATATTAGAAGGCTGGGAAGGTGGCTCAGTGGTAGAGCGCTTGCCTTGCATGCATGAGGCCCCGGGTTCGATTCCTCAGAACCACATAAGCAAAAAGAAAAAAGCCGAAAGTGGCGCTGTGGCTCAAGTGGTAGAGCGCTAGCCTTGAGCTGAAGAGCTGAGGGACAGCGCCCAGGCCCAGAGTTCAGGCCCCAGGACCAGACCCCCCCAAAAAACAACAACAACAAAAAAAAAAACAGAAAGCTCATCTCATGGCATTAAGCTCTTTTTCCAATATACTGATACATTTTTATTTAGTTCCTAACATGCAAAATTCATAGAAAAGACCATTCAAAGCCAGGTGCTGGTCACATCTGCAATCCTAGCTACTGAGGACCATGGCTCAAGTTCAAAGCCAGCCCAGGCAGGGAAAACATCACACAGCCAGGAGAGTGGTGGCTCAAGTGGCAGAAGACTAGCCTTGAGCAAAAAATCTTATGGACAGCGCCCAGGCCAAGTTCAAGCCCCAGTACAAAAAAAAAAAAAAAAAAAAAGATCAATCACAACTAGCCAAATTCCAACTACAAGAGAATACCAATGATTTACCACATTTTCTTTTTTTTTGGTTGTGGGGCTTGAACTCTGAGTCTGAGTGCTGTTCCTCAGCTCTTCAGCTCAAGGCGAGCGCTCTACCACTTGAGCTACAGCGCCACTTCCTACCACATTTTCTAGCAACATGTTTCTACAAATAAGATGATAATAAAATTAACAAAACTTACTTTATACTAAAAAAGAATGAAAAACAGGATTACCATAATAGGTAATGGAACATCCTTTACTTTTATTTAAACTCTACCCAAACTAAACCACTTACAAAATATTTTTAAAGCAACTGAAATCTCCCTCTGAAAAAGTCTTTACTTGATACTGGGTCTAGGATTCTCCAGTACCCTTTGATACAGAGAATCCTCGGATGCTCAAGGACTGATGGAATAGCAGGGGCCATGGATGCAGCTCAATGGCAGTGCGTGCCTGACACACACTCAGTCCCACATTCAATCCTCAACATCAAGGAAAAAAAGAAAGCCGGGTGCCGGTGGCTCACATCTGTAATCCTGGCTACTCAGGAGAGGCTGAGATCGCAGTTCAAAACCAGCCCACACAGGAAAGTCCATGAGACTCTCTCTCTCCTCTCTCTTTTTTTTTTTTTTGGTCAGTTGTGGGGCCTGAACTCTGGGCCTAGGCACTGTCCCTCAGCTCTTCAGCTCAAGGCTAGCGCTTTACTACTTGAGCCACAGCACCACTTCCGGCTTTTTCTGCTTATGTGGTGCTGAGGAATCGAACCCAGGGCCTCATGCATGCAAAGCAAGCGCTCTACCACTGAGCCACCTTCCCAGTCCTCCACGAGACTCTTAAATTAACCACTAGAAAACTGGAAGTGGCACTGTGGCTCAAGTGGTAGAGCACTAGCCTTGCATGGCTGAGGCCCTGGGTTTGATTCCTCAGCACTACATAAGCAAAAAGAAATAAGCCGGAAGTGGTGCTGTGGCTCACATGGTAGAGCACTAGCCTTGGGCTGAAGAGCTGAGGGACAGCGCCCAAGCCCAGAGTTCAGGCTCCAAGACCGGACCAAAAAAAAAAAAAAAAATGGCACAGTATTTGTATATATCCTATACACATCTTCTTGTATACTTTATCTAATAATCTGTAGACTGCTTATAGTGCCTAATACAATGTAAATGTTATATAGTTAGTTGTTATACTGCGTTGTTTAGAGAATGACAAGAACAGTTTTAATGTGTTCAACATACACAAGCTCCCCACTCCATCTTAATATTTTCCACCTGCAGTTGGTGGAATCTGTGGTTGTGGGGGATCAACTACAATGGAATGAAACAAGTTAGAGTTAAGAACAAGTATAGGTACCTGAACAAGGCTACAAAAATATATACATGCATTTATCCATTTATATATGTATGCTAAACTGACAACTTTATGTCCTCTAATAATCATACCATTAGTTTTTGTTTTCTGTCATCTCTCAACTCTCATTCTTTCTCCTGTTTCCAAACTTCCCAAATCTCCCTCCTTATCACTTCTGACTGATGCCTTCCTTCCTATTTCATAAGAAAACAGAAACTTCCCCACGTTTCTATGGCAGGCATCTGTGCATCTACCTTCATCTATACCGCTGTGTTATTCTTCCTTCTTTTTCCCACTACCATGAACAAACCTCCAGAACAACCCCTATTCTTGAGCACTAAATGCTCTCTCTTCACCTATCTAAGGGCACTATTCCAGTATTTCTCTTCTCTCTTGAATGATCAGTTTTCCTCTTTATTGGGTCTTCCTTCAAACCATACAAAACTGCAGTTGTTTTCTGAATAAGAAGAACTACTCTCTCCATACCTCTTCAATATAGTTCTGGAATCCTTAGCCAGAGCAATAAGGCAAGAAAAGGACATTAAAAGGATCCACATAGGGAAGGAAGAAATTAAACTATGCCTATTTGCAGATGACATGATCTTATAACTAAACAACCCCAAGAACTCCACTCCCAAACTCCTAGAACTAATAAACCACTTCTGTACACAAACAATGTACAAGCAGAAAGGGAAATCAGGAAACAACTCCATCTGCAATAACCTCAAAAAAAAAAAAAAAAACTAGAAATTAACCTAACCAAAGATGTAAAGGACCTATTTAGTGAAAACTACTGAAGTCTTAAAAAAAGCAATCAAGCCAGGAACTGACGGCTCACATCTGTAATCCTATTCCAGAGAGGCTGAGATCTGAGGATCACGGTTCAAAGCCAGCCTAGGCAGAAAAAGTCCGTGAAACTCTTATCTCCAATTAACCACCAGAAAACCGGAAGTAGCACTGTGGCTCAAGTGGTAGAGCACTGGCCTTAAGCTGAAGAGCTGAGGGACAGCGCCCAGGCCCAGAGTTAAAACACCACAAGAAAAAAAAAAGAAAAGAAAAAGAGAGAGAGAGGGAGAGAGAACGAAAGAAAGAAAGAAAGAAAGAAAGAAAGAAAGAAAGAAAGAAAGAAAGAAAGAAGAAAGAAAGAAAGAAAGAAAGAAAGAAAGAAAGAAAGAAAGAAAGAAAGAAAGAAAGAGAGAGAGAAAGAGAGAAAGAGAGAGAGAAAGAGAGAAAGAGAAAGAAAGAAGGAAAGAAAGAAAGAAAGAAAGAAGGAAAGAAAGAAAGAAAGAAAGAAAGAAAGAAAGAAAGAAAGAAAGGAAGGAAGGAAGGAAGGAAGGAAGGAAGGAAGGAAGGAAGAAAGAAAGAAAGAAAGAAAGAAAGAAAGAAAGAAAGAAAGAAAGAAAGAAAGAAAGAAAGGAAAAAAGAATACCTGGAAATGGAAGGACCTTTCCATGTTCATGGATCTGTAGAATCAACATTGTGAAAATGGCCATACTGCCAAAAATGATATATAAACTCAGTGCAATTCCCATCAAAATCCCAATGACATTCTTTACTGAAACAGAGAAAACAATCCAAAAATTCATGGAACGAGAGACTTAGAATAGCCAAAGCAATTCTAGGCAAAAGAAACAATGAAGGAGGTATCACAATACCAAATTTCAAGCTCTACTATAGAGCCATAATAACAAAAACAGCTTGGAATTGGCACAAAAATCCAGAAACAAAATCATATACTTACAGTCAGTTGATATTTGACAAAGGAGCCAAAGACAAACAGTGAAAAAAATATAGCCTCTTCAACTACCGGTTTGCTGGGAAAACTGAGCAGAAAGAGCATGCAGAAAACTAAAAGTGGACTCCAGCCTGCCACCATGCACTAACATCAACTCAAAATGGACTTAAGACCTCAACATCAAACCTGAAACTCTGAAACTACTGCAGGACTGAGAAGGAGAGACACTAGAACTTTTAGGCCAGGAATAAACTTCCTGAACAGAGTCCCAGAGTCACAACAAATTGAAGAGAGACTCAACAAATGGGACTATATATTAAAATAGAGTTGCTGTGCAGCTAAAGACATTGCTACCAAACTAGAAAGACACCAACCAACTGGAAAAAGATATTTAACAGCAATGTCTCAGACAAAGGCTAATATATATTATACACAGGGAACTCAAGAAAGTACACTCTCCCAAATCTAACAAACCAATCGTTAAATGGGCAAGGAAACTAAAGAGAGACTTCTCAGAACAGATAAAAATGGCAAAGAAACACATGAGCAAATGTTCATCATGCCTGGCCATAAATGAAATGAAAATAAAAACCCTGATACCACCTTACCCCAGTCAAAACGGCCTAAATTCCAAATTCAGCCAACAACAAACACTGGCAGGGATACAGAGAAAGAGGAACCATACTTCACTGCTGGTGGGAATGTAAACTAATACAACCACTCTGGAAAGAAGACTGGAGGTTCCTCAGAAAACAAAATACAGACCCAGCCATACCACTTATAGGCATCTACACTGACCAACAGGAACCAGGATACAAGGACACATGCAATGAACATCTATGTTCACTGCAGCAATGTTCACAATAGCCAAGATATGGAAACAACCCAGATGCCCCAAAGAGATGAATGGATCCAAAAACTGTGGTACCTACATACAATGGAATATTACACAGCCATTAGAAAGGACAAAATAATAGCATTCTCAGGGAAATGGATGGAACTAGAACAAATCATGCTGAGCTCAGTAAGCCAAGATCAGAGACAAATGGCACATCGTCTCCCTGATAATGTGGATGTTAAAATCAAAATGAAAGGAGATATGACAAAGTAAATAGGACCTCTTCTTAAGCTATTGCATCATTTTTGGATGACTCCATGTTCTTGACCATATGGGGTGTGTGTGTGTGTCTGTGTGTGTGTGTCTGTGTGTGCGCGCGCGCGTGCACATCTGAGGGAAGCTAGGAGGAGGGTACAGAATCGGAGGAAAACAGGTGAAAAAATACAACAGAGGGGCCCATCAGGTGCACTGGACATCGATTGATGAATGTGAACTAATCATCTCAAGGGCAGCGATGGGAGGGAGGGAATGAGAAAGAGTGAACAGCTTACACTAAGCAAAAGGAAATAAATACGTATCACCAGACACCTACAGTGTCAAAGTTTGTAGAGTCCATAAGCTTTTTTTTTTTGTCGGTTGTGGGGCTTGAACGCTGGGCTTGGGCGCTGTCCTTGTGCTTTTCAAGTTCAAGGCGAGCGCTCTACCACTTGAGCTTGGCAGAATTTTGTTGAAAAACACGATAAAAAGGGATTTGAAATATTGTTTATTGCTATATCCTCAGCATTTGGAACAACTCTTGACACCACAGATTACCAATAAATACGTGGACTATAAATGAACAAGCAGGAACTTAAGGACCAAAATTTCATCCCTCCTATCATGAAAGCAGGGGAAGAAAAAAGTATGCAGAACCAGGAGTCGATTCAAGCCCCACAAGCAAAACAAAAAAGATTTTCCCCCGAGGCCCTGAGCACAGTCATAGTCTAGCCATGTAGATACATAAAGTAATGCCTTTGGTATTTTAATTCAAGAGTAGTTTTTGTTCTGTATTCATTGTGACAATACAAAGACAAAGGAGAAACTGAAATGCGAACTGCTTTCAGAAAGATGTTCTTAGAGGTCCAAAGTAAAACATTTTCAGAGAATTAAAAAACTCAAGGGGAGCTGGGTGCTGGTGGCTCATGCCTGTAATCCTAGCTACTCCAGAGAGGCTGAGATCTGAGGATCAAGGTTCAAAGCCAACCTGGGCAGGAAAGTCCCTGAGACTCTTATCTCCAATTAACCACCAGAAAACTGGAAGTGATGCTGTGGCTCAAGTGGTAGAGTACTTGCCTTGAGCTGAAAAGCTGAGGGACAGCACCCAGGCCCAGAGTTCAAGCTCCATGACCAAAATAAACAAACACCTCAAGAGGCAATATCGGGAAGTATGCTATCATAGGACCAAGACATAAAGAGGCTGGTCTTCATATAAGAGGGGGATAGAAGGGAAGGAGCAAAGAAACTAAGGATAAACAGAAATAAGAGGAATGAGAAAAGTGGATGGCAAATTTTTTTCAATTTTGGTCTCTCTTCACATCCATCCTCTGTGTTTTACCCTAAGTTTCTAAGGAGAGACTAGAAAAAGAGAAAGGCAGGGTCCAAGAATTCCAAATCACCTATATAAAGTAACTGCCAAGCTGGGCGCCAGTAGCTCAGGCCTGTCATCCTAGCTACTCAGGAGGCTGAGATCTGAGGATCGCAGTTCAAAGCCAGCCGGGGCAGGAAAATCCGTGAAACTCTTATCTCCAATAAACTACCAGAAAATAGGAAGTAGCGCTGTAGCTCAAGTGGTAGAACGCTAGCCTTGAGCTGAAGAGCTGAGGGACAGTGCTCAGACCCAGAGTTCAAGCCCCACAACCAACCAACCAACCAACAAACAAACAAATAAATAGACTGCCAGGCACCAGTGGCTCACTCTTGTAATCCTACTTAGGCTGAGACCTAAGGATCATGGTTCAAAGCCAGCCTGAGCAGGAAAATCTGAGACTCTTAATTCCAATCAACTACCAAAAAGCCAGAAATGGAGCTGTGGTTCAAGTGGTAGAATGCAAACTAAGCATAAAAGCTCAGGAATGATGTCTAGGCTTTGAGAAGTTCAAACCTCAGGATTAGCATTAAAGTAAATAAATAATTTATTTATTAATTTTAAAAGCCAGACACCAGTGGCTCACACCTGTAATCCTAGCTACTCAGGAGGCTGAGATCTGAGGATTTCAGTTCAAAGCCAGCCCCAGTGAGCAGAAAAGTCAGTGAGATTCTTATCTTCAATTAGCCACCAGAAAACTAGAAATGGCTCTATGGCTCAACATGGTACAGCACAAGCCTTGAGCTGAAGAGCTCAAGGGTGCAGGCTCAGAGTTCAAGCCCTATGACTGCTGGGGGGGAAAAAAAAAAAGACCACAGAAGAGCTTCCAAAATCAAATCTCAAAATAGCTCCAAATCACTATGAGTTCACACTGGCGTAGAAGACAGCAAATTATGTGACCTCATCAATTGTAAGATTTAATTGAAACATATTCCAGAATAAGCTTTTAAGTGTACAAAAACATTCTGAAATAGACATTTCATTTTATTTTGTTTTCTAAGTGTTGGTACCAGGGCTTCAACTCTGGGCCTCAGTTTCTCAACTTGTTTACAGGTGGTACACTGACACTTAAGCCATATCTCCAGCCCTTGAAAGTTTTTACATACTGTTTCCCATGGATTTAACATAACAAACATGTAACTATGTGATTATACATTGTTGATTTCCCACAAACCCATAGCATAAATCATGGAAGGAATAAAGAATCCAAACCATACTGAACAATCTCAGAGAACAATATCTAAGACACTAACTCATAGTAGTTGATGTCAACCTTTTTCATAAAAAAGATAAAAACTAGTTAGGAAATTAAATCCTTCTTGATCCTATCAACATATGGCTAGATGGGAAATACTTTCAATTTTATACCATTCTTTGGCAGAAAGATAGTAAAGGGCAATGTGATTTTTTTTAATCTAGAAAAGGCTCAAATTCCACATTTACTTTTTCTATGAGCAAACTTGCTGAGCCAAAACTTCCCATATAGAATTACGGCAGTCTCCATTTGCAGTTTCTTTCCATAGTTCCAATTAATCTGTCAATTTCACTCAAATTTTTTTGTTTTTGTTTGTTTTTGTTTTTGTCAGTCGTGGGGCTTGAACTCTGGGCCTGGGCGCTGTCCCTCAGCTCTTCAGCTCAAGGCAAGTGCTTTACCACTTGAGCTACAGCGCCACTTCTAATTTTTTTTGTTCTTTGGTCGGTTATAGAGCTTGAACTCTCAGCCTGGGCGGTTCCTGAGCTCTTCAGCTCAAGGCAAGTGCTCTACTAGTTGAGCCACATAGCCACTTTGGGTTTCCTGGTAGTTCACTGGAAATAAGAGTCTCATAGACTTTCCTGCCCAGGCTGACTTTGATCCTCAAATCTCAGCCTCCTGAGTAAGTAGGATTGCAGGTGTGAGCCACTGGCACTCAGCTCAAAAAAATTTTAAGTGCAAAATTTTAGAAATAAACAATTCCTGAGTTTTATATTGTGTACCCTATGCACAATCCTAATGTAGCATCCAGTATGTAAGCATGATGAAGCCTTATTAGTCCCACTTGGATATGAGTAACCTCTGTCTATATATGAAGAATACACCACTGATCCCATTAGTCACTTTAGTGGCCATCTATTTGTAGTCTGATATCAGACTAATTGTAGCAGTAGCCCAGTACTTGTGTGTTCCAGTAACTCTTACATTACTTAGTAATTACCTCAAAGTACAATATACCATCTTATGCATTGTGCAAGGGAACAAATTGTCTATAATGAATTTTGAGACAATAAATAGTATTAGGAAAATGGTAATTTGTGTCAAGAAAAAATAAACTTGCCAGCTATTTGTGGCCCATGACTATAATCCTACCTATTTAAGCAGCTGAGATCTGGAGGACTATGGTTCAAGTAAGCATATGCAGAAAAGGTCAAGAGATTCCATCTCTTTACCAGTGTAAAGCCATGCTGAAGGCATGACTCAAGTGATAGAACCACCAGCCTGTAGTTAAAACCCAGTATTGCCCCCAAAGAAACAGAACAAAAATTAATCTAAATGAAACTACATGATAAAATAAGGGTTAAACAAGACATTTCCATTTTACAGTGCACACTACCCCCTAGTGGATGTAAGACATCTTGATTTCAAACTTTTCCCTTGCAAATGAAAACTGCCCTAAGAATTTATTATTCACCCCAATTTTCGTTTTTGTTTTTGCCAGTCCTGGGGTTTGAACTCAGGGCCTGGGCACTGTCTCTGAGCTTCTTTTTTTTTTGTTCAAAGCTAGCACACTTGAGCCACAGTGCCACTTTCGGCTTTTTTCTGTTTACCTTGAACGGAGGAATTGAACCCAGGGATTCATACATGCTAGGCAAGCACTCTACCACTAAGCCACATTCCCATTCCCTTGGCCCCCATTCTCTTGAATGATCACTACTACAAAACCAAAGCAAAGATTAGCACTCACCTGACATAAAAACACCTGTCCTAATCTGGTCACAAGTTTACTCTTCCTCCTCCCCACTCCCCCATACCTTTTATTTCCAGACAGACAGGAAAATACTTTTTGGTCATAGGGGCTTGAACTCAGAAGAGGCTGGGCACGTCCCTGAGCTCTTTTCCTCAAGGCTACTGCTTCTACCACTTAGTACACAGCACCACTTCTTGTTTTCTAGGATTAACTGGAGATAAGAGTCTCACACACTTTCCTACCCCATATGGATTTGAACAGCCATCCTCAGCCTCCTGAGTAGCAAAGCTTAAAGGCGTAATCATTATCTCAGAGTAATAGCCAAGATGAGCTGGGTTAAAATCCATGTCCTTAATTTTTCCAACACAAAATCAGACCAATACTTCTGTGAAGCTAAGAGAAAAGGAATGGAGACTGGGGAGCCAGAATAACTTCTGAAGGGTAAAGTATGTATCACAATTTAAATATGTCAGGAAGCATCTCCCTATGTACTTCCAGTTTCCTGTCTGTTACCAACACTCTACTTACTATAGAGTAAAGTAGCACAAAAATCATTGGCTTGTAGAGCCTAAATCATGAAGACAAGGAGCCCCATTAGCAAACAGTAAATGTAAAATAAATTATTACTTGTTCCATGAATAAACATATAAATGCATTAAGTACCACATAGAGGTTTTATTCTTCCTGTTAAATGATAACTTCTACCTCAGGAACTGATTAACCCACTGAGGCCAGACACTGGTGGCTCAGGCCTGTAGTCCTAGCTTCTCAGGAGGTTGAGATATGAGGATCATAGTTCAAAGCCACCAGGACAAGAAAGTCCATGAGACTTCTAGCTTCAATACCCCCCAAAAAGACAGAAGTGAAGCTGGAGTAGAATGTCAACCTTTAGCAAAAAAACTAAGGACACATGCAATACTGGCGCACAAGCACACATGTATGTATGCATGCGTGCACACATGCACAAACACATATACACAAAGACCCACTGACAACAAAAACAAAATCCTACTAACAAAGTATCCTCATGCCAGGCGCTGGTGGCTCACGCCTGTAATCCTAGCTACTCAGGAGGCTGAGATCTGAGGATCGCGGTTCAAAGCCAGCCCGGGCAGGAAAGACCGTGAGACTCCTATCTCCAATAAACCACCAGAAAACCGGAAGTGGCACTGTAGCTCAAGTGGTAGAGCGCTCGCCTTGAGCTGAAGAGCTGAGGGACAGCGCCCAGGCCCAGAGTTCAAGCCCCACGACCGACAAAAAAAAAAAAAAAAAGTATCCTGGTAATATCACTGATACGTTGATTTCCTTACATACTATCTTGATTCTTTTCCCCCACCCTAATCACACCTGCCAACACAGTATTTGTATTTGTAGTCTGTGTCCCCCCCCACACACACACATTTCCACACATGCATGCACCACTGTAAATTCCACAGGGTACTGTTCCTAGATAATCCAAAGAATTCAATAACAGGCACCAGTGGCTCACATCTATCTATGATCCTAGCTATTCAGGAGGCTGAGATCTGAGGATCACAGTCTGAAGCCAGCCCAGGTAGTAAAGTCCATGAGATTTATCTCCAATTAACCACCAAAAGCAAGAAGCACAGAGCTGTGGCTCAATGATATAGCACTAGCTATGAACAAAAAAGCTCAAGAGACAGTGACCCAGGCTTTGAGTTCAAGCCCCAGAACTGGAACACACAAAAATATTCAATACCTCAACAAATAGTGATTCAAATTTTTACCTGCAGGAACTCTTTCAATGCTCATACTCATTTGATAAATAGGGAACTAAAACTAATCAGTTATAACCAAAGCAAGAAAACAGGGTGACAGTTAAGATCCAAGCTTCAGTCTGCCTCTAGAACCGATATCTTCTCAACAGTATGTATTAAGACAACGTGAGGTGTAAATATATTTAATAGGGATAGTAATAGCACAAGACTGAAAGGACTATTTTAGCTTTTTTTTGGTTGGTTATGGGGCCTGAACTCTGGGCCTGGGCACTGTCCCTCAGCTCTTTAGCTCAAGGTTAGCATTCTACTACTTTGAGCCACAGCACCACTTCTGGCTTTTTCTGCCTATGTGGTGCTGAGGAATGGAATCCAGGGACTCATGCATGCAAGGCAAGCACTCTACCACTGAGCCACCTTTCTAGCCCTATTTCAGCATTTTTTTTGCTTATGTCATATACACACACCCCTTTTTGTACTAGTAAACAAAAAATACACAACCTTAAGATAAAGTAGAAAACATGATGATTGAAAAATTGATATGCATTATACTGACCTGAAATTATCTATGACATCTTCAAAAATAGGAAACCATTTTGTCCATCTTTGACATTCCATAAACCATGATGGCCTTTTGAAATGTTACAACTCTGAATTTACTAATAGATGCTTATTAATTTTATATTATAGCATCGTGATATCAACTAAGAGTACAACACAGTGTCCTCCACTCATCCACTGAAGCTTATTTCTTTTTCTTTCTTTTTTTAGGTCGGTAGTGGGGCTTGAACTCTGGGCTTGGGCGCTGTCCCTGCGCTCTTCAGCTCAAGGGCTCTTCAGCTCAAGGCGAGTGCTCTACCACTTGAGCCACAGCGCCACTTCCGGTTTTCTAGTGGTTTATTGGAGATAAGAGTCTCATGGACTTTCAAAACCCAGGCTGGCTTTGAACCTCGATCCTAAGATCTCAGCCTCCTGAGTAGCCAGGATCACAGGCGTGAGCCACCGGCACCCGGCTTGAAGCTTATTTCAAGTAGTAAGTATATGTAAAGTCTGTCTTAAGAAGCCTTTCACAATTTATATGTTTATAAAATATCTTGTCAGGGGCTGAGAAGGTGGCTCAGTGGTAGAGCACTTGCCTTGCATGCCTAAGGCCGTGGGTTTGATTCCTCAGTACCACATAAGCAAAAAAGAAAAAACCAGAAGTGGCACTGTGGTTCAAGTGGTAGAGCACTAGCCTTGAGCTGAAGAGCTGAGGGACAGCGTGCAGGCCCAGAGTTCAGGCCCCACGACAGGACCAAAAATATATATATATATATCTCCCATCATTTTTTTTTAATCTTCCAAATACTGGTATCATAATTAAACAGAATGTCAGTTACAACTTTATAAAACACTCATGAGCTAGGTGCAGATAGCTTGAAGGCTGAGATCTGAGGATCATGGTTCAAAGACAGCCTGGGCAGGAAAGTCTGTAAGACTCTTATCTCCAATTAACTACCAGAAAACTTGAAGTGG
This sequence comes from Dipodomys spectabilis, assembly GCF_019054845.1. Taxonomy (NCBI): domain Eukaryota; kingdom Metazoa; phylum Chordata; class Mammalia; order Rodentia; family Heteromyidae; genus Dipodomys; species Dipodomys spectabilis. Next base: position 6,700,310 of record NW_024870840.1, read on the forward strand.
CACTGTGGCTCAAAGTGGTAGAGCAGTAGACTTGAGCAATAAAGCTCAGGGACAGCACCCAAGCCCTGAGTTCAAGCCCCAGAACCACCACCAACAACAACAACAAAAAAGTTAAAAAACACTCATGAAATTCTTGGTAGTAAAAATGTCATTTAAAGACTCACAGCAGCTAAGCAATTCCGTTTTCTCTAGTTCTTGATTTGATAATTAATATTAACTACATCACTGCCAGGCCATTGAAAAATAAAAGATTTAGTGATTTCAGTAATAGCTATCCTTCTTATTCATAAACTCTGTATCTCAGGAATGATTTGACCAATGCTGCTCTTTCAGAACTCACAATGAAAAAAAAGAACCTAGCCTAATAACACTTCACTGATACTACTTTATACCATGGTACTTAATAAGAAAGCCATCAAATGGTTTAAAAAACACTTGTATTATTTGAGATTCTAGGATGGAATAGTTAACTTTGGTTGAGAAAGAGGTTTTCTGCATTCACCCTGAATAAAACAGTAGGGAAGGGCTGGGAAGGTGCCTCAGTGGTAGAGCGCTTGCCTTGCATGCCTGAGGCCCTGGATTCGATTCCTCAGCACCCACATAAGCAAAAATAAAAAAGCCGGAAGTGGCGCTGTGGCTCAAGTGGTAGAACCCTAACCTTGGGCTAAAGAGCTGAGGGACAGCACCCAGGCCCAGAGTTCAGGTCCCACAACTGACCAAAATAACTTACACAAAAGGACTCCCAGGCAGTACACTACACAAGGCAAAATGAAGGTTGTGGTACACATTCATAGTTTCTTCTGGCTATTTCATGGCTCAAACATCCCTGTTTGAGAATTAGCACACACCCTTAGACACATACACATGTGCACCCATATACTCACATACTTTATAGATCCCCATTTCCCTCAACAGAAGCTGAAGATTTATTTCCTGTCTTTGCAACCAATTATGTGATCAAGGTTCAGTCAATATCTGTGCGCCAGAATCTAAGATATGAAAGAACCCACTGTAGAGAGAATACCAGTCACCAGCAGGGCAACATGGAAGAGTTCTACTGGTAGCACCCTGTACTTGGCATCAGCAACCATAGTGAATACACTGTGGAGTATATAGCACATAATGAAATGAAATGAATGCAGTGAAATCTTCACTGTGGTGCAATTCTATACTGTTACTGGCTTCCCCCACACTCCCATGCTGAGGAATGAACCTGACAAGTGTTCTACCATTTGAGCTATGCCCCAACCCCTTTTTCAGTTTTATTTTAAGACAAAGTCTTATGCTAACTTTGCCCAAAGTGGCTTGGAACTTGCCTCTACCTCACAGTAGTTAGTAAGCCACTACAACCAGGTTTGTTACTGGCTGTCTTTCTCTGGCTCTCCTGAAGATTGTTCAGGTATCGAATAACTTTTTCTTTTCTTTTCTTTTTTTTTTGGGGGGGGGGGGAGGAGCTTAAACTCAGGGCCTAAGCACTGTCCCTAAATCCTTTTGCTCAAGGCTAGCACTCTACCATTTTGAGCCACAGCTTGTTTTCAGGAGATAAGAATCTTACAGCTTATCCTGCCCTGGCTGGCTTGGAACCACAATCCTCAGATCTCAGCCTCCTATGTAGCTAGGATTACAGGCATGATCCACTGGCACCAGCTGACTTTTTCGTTTTAAATACTAATCTAAATCACAATTTCTGCTTAAACTAGTCAAAGCTGCTTCGTTGCCTGTTTAAGAGATACAGGCTAAGAGAAACAGTGAAGAAAAGAGTATTAATAGATGAGGTGGAAATGGGGAAAATGAAAGGGACTAAATGGGGTCAAAAGAGAACACTGGAGTCTGAAATTCCTTTATCAAAGACCTTCTACCTAATTTTAAGGCCTTTCAAGACACAACAGTTCTAATTTTTTTTTTTTTTTGGGTCCGGTCGTGGGCCCTGAATTCTGGGCCTGGGCACTGTCCCTCAGCTCTTCAGCTCAAGGCTAGCGCTCTACCACTTGAGCCACAGCGCCACTTCCAGCTTTTTTCTTTTTGCTTATGTGGTGCTGAGGAATCGAACCCAGGACCTCATGTATGCGCAAGGCAAGCGCTCTACCACTGAGCCACCTTCCCAGCAACAGTTCTAACTTCTAACTAGAGAGGACCTGAGCATAACGACATATTCCTGTCTTCCCAGCTACATGGAAAGCATAAATAGGAAGACTGTGCTGCAGGCTGGCCGGGGCAGAAAACAAGACTCTACTCAAAATATGAAAGAAAAAAGGGCTTGGAGGCATGGTTCAAATTCAAAGCCCTGAATTCAAACTCTCAATATTGTCCCCACCAAAACAAACAAGTAAACATCTCTCTCTCTCTCTCTCTCTCTCTCTCTCTCTCTCTCTCTCTCTCTCTCTCACACACACACACACACACACACACACACACACACACACAACCTTAATAAAAAAAAAAGTTCTGTGCATCTTGAGGATCTTAATTTGTTAAGAGTTGTTTGGATTTGGGGTGAGAAACTATACTAGTTAGGCATTCTGTTGAGAGAATCTGAACAATCCTAGAGGGGGAAAAGAAGAGGAGTGAAATTAGATGCCAGTGGCTCACACCTTTAATCCTAGCTACTCAGGAGGCAGAGATCTGAGGATGGAAGTCTAAGGACAGCCCAGTCTGGCTTTCATCTCCAATTAACTGTCATCTCCAATTAACCAGCAAAAAGCCAAACAGAAGTAGACCTGTGGCGCTAGAGTACTAGCCTTAAGAGGAAAAAAAAACTAAGAAACAGTACCCACACCTGGCACAAAGAGGAGGGGAGAAGAAAGGAGAGGGGATATAGAGAGAAAATGAACACACCAAGAACTAATGAGGTATGACTTTATGGCCACTTGCTATACTCTGTGCCAATGTCACACAATAAAGGATCATCAGGTATGCTTGAATGAAAAAGCCAAGGAACAGTGCCTACGCTCTGAGTTCAAGTCTTAGTACCAAAACTGGGGGGGGGGAGGGAGAGGGGGGTAAGTATTTACAAACCCCAGCACTCAGGTGAATGAAAGTCTAGACTATGCTTCCCCCCCCCAAAATAAAATAAAATAAAGATTAATGTTTACTACTGCTGAATACTTAAGAAGAAATGGCTGAGCTGAGCACAGAAGATTATGCTTGTAAATCTAACTGCTTAGGGTACAGAGACAGGAAGAATGAGGTTCAAAAGGACAGCCCAGGCAAAAATTAGAGATGCTTTCTCAAAGAACAAGCTAGGACTGGTATACATGCCTGTAATCCTACTAGTAAGTAGGCCAAGGTAAAGAGGATCACTATCCAAAAGTTGGCCCCAAGCAAAAAAGTGAGACTCTACTTGAAAAACTAAGAGCATAAAGGAGTGTGGTGGCTTAGGTTTGGGTAAGTTCAAACCCCAGTCCTGCCAAAAAGAAAAAAAAAAGTCCAAAGGGTTTTTCTTAATTGTTTTTCACAATTTAGACTTCAAATGTGACCAATTTTATGGCCACTAATAGAACAAATTTCCTAAAACTTGCTCTTTTCTTATTTCTGTCTTGCTTTCTTCCTCGCCTATTTCTATTCTTTCTTTTCCCAGGCAAATGCTTTATCCTCAGCCCCATCAATGACAATTCTTTAAAGTACTTACCAGTGGGCTGGGAATGTGGCTTAATGGTAGAATGCTTGCCTAGCATGCATGAAGCCCTGGGTTCAATTTCTCAGTACCACATAAACAGAAAAATCTAGAAGTAGCGCAGTGGCTCAAGTAGTGCTAGCCTTGAGCAAAAGAAGCTCAGGGACAGTGCCAAGACCCACAGTTCAAGCCCTAGGACTAGCCAAAAAACACTTTAATGTCACACCTTAAAAAAGCAACTCTATGGTATGTGAGTTACATCTTAAAAAATTTATATGGTGGGCCGGGAATGTGGCTCAGTGGTAGAATGCTTGCCTTGAACCAAAAGATGCTTAGAGACAGTATCCAGGCCAGGCCTGATGCTTAGAGACAGTATCAGGCCTGATTTCAAGCCCCATGATAGGCAAAAAAGAAAAAAGAAAATTACACACACACACACACACACACACACACACACAGGCCAGGCATGGTATTGCATACTTATAACCCAGCTACCTGAGAGGCAAAATCCCAGGTTGGTCCAGGCAAAAGTATGATGATACCTTAATTACTCAACCTCTCCACAAAAATAAATAAATAAATAAATAAAAAGAGTTGGGGGAAGGATGGGGGGGCACCACCACCTAAATGAAAGCAAAAAGGTCTGAAATCATGACTCAAGTAGAACACTTCCTGTGCTCTAGCAAACATGTCCTGAATTCAGCCAAAAATGTAAATGAATAAACAAAGTAGTTAAAGCATTTGACCTTTCCTTCAATATCCAGTGAGATTGTAGCATCTTACCTATGAACTAGAAACTGTTATAGCAAAAGAAAATAAAGCGTTGAAAAAATCTTTTCTGTTGGCTGCCAGTGGCTCATGCCTGTGATCCTACTCAGGAGGCTGAGATGTGAGGATCACAGTTCAAAGCCAGCCCAGGCAAGAAAGTCCATGAGACTCATCTCCAATTAACCACCAGAAAACCAGAAGTGGTGCTGTGGCTCAAGTGGTAGAGCACTTGTCTTGAGCTAAAGCGCTCAGAGCAGTGCCCAGGCCCAGAGTTCAAGCCCCACAACCCACAAAAAAAAAAAAAACTTTTCTATTTGATAGTATGTTAACATCTGCCACAATAACCGAATTTTTAGTAATGAATATGCATTCATGAAGTACATTTATGAAGGAAAGATTTCTAATTAAAACCTGAAGGTAAAGCTAGGTGTGGTGGCACACTCCTGTAATCCCTAGTACTGGGGAGGCTGAGAGAGGAGCACTGCATGCTACAGGGCAGCCTGGGTTACACATTGAGACTCTTTGTCAAAAACAGACCAACCAATTATCTGTGGTACAAATGTGTTGATTGTTGTTACAGGTTTGCATTGTTTGGAGGGCAGATTACTGAGGTCTGAACTCAAGACAACCTTGAGCTTGCTACGCAGGTGTTCCTACCACATGTTAAAAATTTTACTACTGCTCAAGTTTTTCCCTCAAGTTTGGTATGTCTAACTTATAACGATATCCTATAACCCACACTACTTTTCTACTTTCAAATTTCAGCTCAAATGCCACCCTCTAAAAAATCTGTTTCCCGGGGCTGGGAAGGTGGCTCAGTGGTAGAGTGACAAAAAAAGCTTTTGTATTCTATACAAGGTGGCACTGGCTGTATTTCTATCCATGCTTGTACTGAAGCCAAGTACTCACAAGACCAGTGTCTCTGCAAGATATACACTAAAATCATCGGGCAATCTTAAAAAAAAAAAACAGGTTGGAGGTACAACTGGCAAATTTACAAACACTCCCAAATAATTCTGATACACAGCATTAGTATCTTAATGGTTCCTACCATTCTCATCAATATATCAGTACACCTACCAACAAAATCGTAAGATTTTATAAGAAATAGGCAAGGTTTGGATCAGCATTCCTATTCTAAAATAGCAGCCACCTAAATGGAGCTCCAGTACTGTTTAACCCTTTATCTGAACCAGAACTAAAGCAATGAGGACACTACCTTTCATTTGAAAAAGTGTTATTTAATAGAGTAGCTCTGTTACAGTCAAAGATAAGAAGTAACAAGTTTCTGTTGTTGTTGGGATTTGGGGGGGGGGGGGGGGGTTGTTTCTGGTCCTGGGGCCTGGGCTCTGTCCCTGAGGCTCTCTATGCTCAAGACTAGCACTCTACCACTTGAGCCACAATACCACTTTTGGCTTTCCAGCCTTTTCTGAGTAGTTTTTATTGGAGATAAGAGTCTCACACACTTTCCTGCCCAAGTTGTCTTTGAACTGCAATAGTTAAATCTCAGTCTACCGAGAAGCTAGAAGTATGGGCTTGAGCCACTGGCACCTGGCAGAAAAGTTTTATAGTTGTAGATCACTGACTTCCAAAGCCAAAGTTTTATTTGTAAGCATGAAAGGCAATACTTTGAAAAATAACTTTTTCTTGCTCTCTCCAAACAAGAGTAAGGGAAATTAAGTCAGGTATAAATACCCTAAGTTGAAAGCACAAAATTCAACTTAATATATGTGAGTGCAAGATAATTTTAATCTATTTTTAGGCTTAATTTTAAAAGTCTCACTTAAAACTAACAGGACGGCTGCAGTTTGATCCAATGACATACTGGATATATTTAAAAAACATAGCAGAAAAGTGAGTGGGTGGCACATGCCTGTGATCTTGTCAGCACTGAGTAGGAAAATAGATCAGAATTCAGAAGGCTGAGGTAGGAAGATAGTAAGTTTGAGGTCAGCATAGTAAAAGAGAGAAAGAGAAAGAGAAAAAGAGAAAAAGAAAGAGAGAGAGAGAGAAGCAGAAAATATAGGAATTACTATTATATAGGTCCCTTGTCAGAGAAACAGAAATGTCCTCAAATCCAGGGAACCAGAAGCATTTCACCTTAAGGAAACTATATTACTAAAAAGAGCCTCAGACACAAAAGTTTTTAACTACAGTAAGGAAGCCTGGCACTGGCGGCCCATGTCTGTAACCCTAGCTACTTAGGAGACTGAAATCTGAGAATCATAGTTCAAAGAGCCAGCCAGGACAGATAAATTTAGACCTTTATGTCCCATCAACCATCAAAAAGCTGGAAGCAAGGCTCAAGTGGTAAAGCATCAGCCTAAAAAAGCCAATTAAGAATACCAGACACTGAGTTCAAGCCTCACTACCAGCACACACAAAAAATAAATAATGCCAGGAGCTGGTTGGCTAATGCCTGTAATCCTAGCTATCAGGAAGCTGAAATCTGAGTATTGAGGCTGAAACCAGCTGGGGATAGGGAAGTCTCTGAGACTCTTACCTCTAATTAACTACTAAAACTCAGAAGCAGAGGTATGGTTCAAGAGACAGAGCACTAGCCCTGAACCTCCCCCTCCCCCCAAAAAAGGAAGCTTAGGGAGTGCTCAGGCCCTGAGTCCAAGCCCCAAAGACTAGCTAGCCAGTGCGTGCTCGCGCGCACGCGCACGCACACACACGCCCAAAGTAAAGAATGAAAGAAAGAAAGAGAGAGAGAGAAAGAAAGAAAAGAAAGAAAGAAAATAAACTACAATCCTAACTACTCAGGAGGTTAAGATCTGAGGATCATGCTTTGAAGCCAGCCTTGGGCAGGAAAGTCCACGAGACTCTTAACACCAATCAACTACTCAAAAAAAAAAAAAAGCTGGAAACCAATGGCTCAGGCCTGTAATCCTAGCTATTCAGAAGGCTGAGATCTGAGGATCGCAGTTCAAAGCCAGCCCAGGTAGAAAGTCCATGAGACTCTTATCTCCAATAAACCACCAGAAGTGGCACAGTGGCTCAAGTGGCAGAGTGCTCACCTTGAACTGAAGAGCTCTAGGACACAGCCTGGCCCAGAGTTTAAGCCCCACAACTGACAAAAAAAAAAAAAAAAAAAAGCCAGAAGTGGCACTCTAGCTCAAGTAGTAGAGTACTAGCCTTCAGCAAAAAACTCAGAGACAGCACGCAGGCCGGGAGTTCAAGACCCAGGACCAAATAAACAAACAAACAAACAAAAATAAGGAGATTTATAATAAAAAGCTAAACATGGAGAGCTTGTACAGACATGTTTTCAATTCATTTGTCTAAATGATGTAATATAAAGATGCAGGACTTGGGGTCTTGGCTTACCTAACAAGCAGGAGTCCCTGAGGTTCAATTAGAAGAGCAAACCAAAAACACCAACAAAAAGCTTAATTCTAAAGTTATATATGTTCTGGTTGGTGCATTCTATCTTTAGTACCAACAGTCTAGAGTATAAAATTGCCTGGGTTCAAATCACAGCTGTAAGCTGGACACCGGTGGGCTCACGCCTGTAATCCTAGCTATTCAGGAAGCTGAGATCTGAGGACTGCAATTCAAAGCCTGCCCAGGCAGGAAAGTCCCCATTAGGCTCTTATCTCCTATTAACCACTCAAAAATCAGAAGTGGTGTTGTGGTTCAAGTGGTAGAGTACTAACCTTGAGTACAGACAGGCTTACAGACAGAGTCCAGGCCCTGAGTTCAAGGCCCATGACCAATCCAAAAAAAAAATTACAACTGTACAAATCAGAACTCTACAAATCTAACCCCTTTCTGTGCAGAATAACACAACTATAAGATATGGTACTTAAATATAAATATATATATATCATACAATTATTTTTAGAATTAACGCACTGGGCATTGGAGGTTCACACTTGAGGATCATGGTTTGAAGGCAGCGAGGTAGGAAAGTCCATGAGACTCTTATCTCTAATTGACCACCAAAAAGCCACAAGTTGAGCTGTGATTCAAGTGGTAAAGTGCTAGCCTTGAACACAAAGGTTCAGGGATAGCACTCTGGCCCTGATTTCAAGCACCAGGACAAGGATTTAAAAATGAAAACACAGGGCGACAGAGCGCTTGCCTTGCATGCATGAGGTCCTGGGTTCGATTCCTCAGCACCACATAAGCAAAAAGAAAAAAGCCGGAAGTGGCACTGTGGCTCAAGTGGTAGAGCACTAGCCTTGAGCTGAAGAGCTGAGGGACAGCGCTCAAGCCCAGAGTTCAGGCCCCACGACTAGACCCCCCCAAAAAAAAGAAATAAGAATTGGAAGCCAGTCAGATGCTTGGTGGCTCATGCCGGTAATCCTAGCTACTCAGAAGGCTAAGAACTGGAGCCTGCTAGCGCAGGCAAGAGTTCGTAAAACTTCAATTAAGCACCAAAAAGCTGGAAGTGGAGCTGTGGCTCAAGTGGTAGAACATTATCTTTGGACAATGCCCTGAGTTCAAGCTCTAGGACCAGCAAAAAAAAAAAAAAAAGAATAGAAGGCTAGTCTGGAAATAGTCAAAAGAGGTAAGAGGGCACTGGGAATGTGATTTAGTGGTAGTGTGTATGCCTAGCATGCATTAAGCCCTAGGTGTGATTCCCCAGTATAATGAAAAGCAGATAACAATTTGTTGATTTTTAAATTGTTAAATTCAGATTTGCTTTGTGGATCATTTTCACCAGAGTACAGGTGGTAAATTTTGAAGTGACATGGGTCATATATCTTTTTCATTATATCGAATACTGGGCATCTTTTGTTGGCATTATGTACTATGTTCTGTTCTAAGACTGTAACATACAGTTATTTATTTGTATTTATTCATTGTGTATATTTATTTGTTGATGTTGTTTTTGCCTGTCCTGGGGCTTTTCCCCTGGGCCTGGTAGCTGTCCCTGAGCTTCTTTCACTCAAGCTTAGCCCTCTACCACTTGAGCCACAGCACCATTTCCAGCTTTTTCTGAGTAGTTTATTGGAGATAAGTTGCATGAACTTTCCTGCCCCAGATGGTTTTGAACTGTGATCCTCAGATCTCAGTCTCCTGAGTAACTAGGATTATAGGCGTGAGCCACTGGTGGATGTCCTCCTGTGTGTTTTTATTTTATTTTATTTTAGCCAGTCCTGCGGCTTGAACTCAGGGCTTGAGCACTGTGCCTGAGCTTCTTTAGCTCAAGGCTAGCATTCTACCATTTGAGCCACAGCGCCCTGGCCTTTTCTGTTTAAGTGGTACGGAGGAATCTAAGTGGTATGGAGGAATCAAACCCAGGGCTTCATGCATGCTAGGCAAGCATTCTACCATTAAGCCACATTCCCAGCCCCATGTGTTGTTTTTTTTTTTTTTTTTTTGGGGGGGGAGGGAAATTGCAAAACTATTTTAATGCCATAGATGAGCAGGAGCAGTGAGAGCTTCATTCATTTTTTTGGGTCTGGTCGTGGGGCCTGAACTCTGGGCCTGGGCGCTGTCCCTTAGCTCTTCAGCTCAAGGCTAGCGCTCTACCACTTGAGCCACAGCGCCACAGGGCCTCAGGCATGCAAGGCAAGCGCTCTACCACTGAGCCAACTTCCCAGCCCGTGGCCTCCAATTCTTGACCCTCCTATCCAGCCATGAAAGTTCTTGATGTCAACTCTCTGAATTTGATCATTGAACAGTAACAGTTTACCAGAGGACTATAAAATTTATAAACTATTATCTATCACATCTGCTGGGTTTCTGAGAGATTCCAATGTCTCTCTGTCTCTAGGAGTTTACATTTTATTTGGCCCAAACACACACTTTTCCTCTTCCTTTCATATCCTGATAAAACTCCTAGTTTCAAGTTTAAAAACACCTCAACAGATAGATACCTTCCCCCTTGATCCTAAGACCATAGTAAACTTGCTGCATTACCTGTTGCATAACAAACTTAACAGTAATTTCTTATTTCACAACTATTTTCAATTAGTGATGCTTATCATATTTACCTGGCTTAATGCTAAACACATACTATGCAGTCAATAAATGTCCAAGTAAGCGGAACATCTTATGAGTAGAAGACAATTGGCAGACAAATCACAAAGTTAGCAAAGACAAATTCTGCTTTTAGATTTTTTTGTTTGTTTTGCCAGTCCTGGGGCTTTAACTCAGGACTTGAGCACTGTTCCTGAGCTTCTGTTGCTCAAGGCTACCACTCTACCACTCTAGCCACAGAACCACTTCTGGCCTTTTCTGTTTATGTGGTATTGAGGAATTGAACCCAGGGCTTCATGCTAGGCAAGCACTCTACCACTGAGCCACCTTCCCAGCCCACTACAATGACTTTCATCCCTAGATTTATAGATTATAAAGACTTTCAGAATACAAACTAAGTTGTCTAAAAGTAAGCAAATTGAGAAACAAGTAATGGTACTGAAAACTAGACTTTGTAAGTCTGAAGAAGAAATGGCCAACTTAAAAAAAAAAAAAAGGAGCCGGGCGCTGGTAGCTCACGCCTGTAATCCTAGCTACTCAGGAGGCTGAGATCTGAGGATCACGGTTCAAAGCCAGCCCAGGCAGGAACGACTGTGAGACTCCTATCTCCAATAAAACCACCAGAAAACCGGAAGTGGCGCTATAGCTCAAGTGGTAGAGTGCTCACCTTGAGCTGAAGAGCTGAAGGACAGTGCCCAGGCCCAGAGTTCAAGCCCCACGACCGACAAAAAAAAAAAAAAAAGGAATATTAACATTAAAATGTTGAAACCAATGTTTCAAAATACCTTAGGGCCTAGTGGTAGAAGTAGCTCAGTGGCAGCTTATGCTTAGCATGTGTGAAACACTGGGAAAAGACACTGAGAAAGGGGGCTGGGAATGTGGCACCTCAAGCCCCAGGACCGGCAAAAAAAAAAAGACACTGAGAAGAACATGGAAGAAGATTCAATTTCAGCATAATTCTAATTATGAAACATCCTAATTAAAAAAACTGGAAAAGGGGACTAGGAAGGTGGCTCAGTGGTAGAGCACTTGCCTTGCATGCATGAGGCCCTAGGTTCGATTCCTCAGCACCACATAAGCAAAAAGAAAAAAAGCTGGAAGTGGCGCTGTGGCTCAAGTGGTAGAGCGCTAGCCTTGAGCTGAAGAGCTGAGGGACAGCGCCCAGGCCCAGAGTTCAGGCCCACGACTGGACCCAAAAAACAAAAACAAAAACAAAAAACTGGAAAAATATACTTTTAATTCAAATCTGGAAAAATATACTTTTAAGAGAATTTTACAACAGTTTTATCCAGGATTTTAACAAAAATATTACCCTAATGGTGTCACGCATTCTTTCTTAAAACGGAGTAGCAATAAATATTTCTAAGACAGGTGCCAGTGGCTCACACCTGTGAAACTAGCCACTCAGGAGGCTAAGATCATGGTTTGATGCCAGCATGGGCAGAAAAGTCTGTAGGACTCTTCTCTCCAATAACCACTCAAAACCACCTGAAGTGATGCTGTGGTTTAAGCGGTAGAGTGCTCACCTTGAGTGAAAGAAGTTCACTCAGACCCACAGCGCAAGCCTCAGGACCAGCAAACAAACAATATTCCCATTGATTCTGAAGGCTTTTATTTTTTTATTTTTTTTATTTATTTATTTTTTTTTTTGGGTCCGGTCGTGGGGCCTGAACTCTGGGCCTGGGCACTGTCCCTCAGCTCTTCAGCTCAAGGCTAGCACTCTACCACTTGAGCCACAGCGCCACTTCCGGCTTTTTTTCTTTTTGCTTATGTGGTGCTGAGGAATCGAACCCAGGGCCTCGAGCATGCAAGGCAAGCACTCTACCACTGAGCCAACTTCCCAGCCCTCTGAAGGCTTTTAATTAGGGGTAATGGCCCTGAGTTTCTTGGACTACTATTATTGTTATTCAGATAAAAGATGACATCAATCTAAATCCTGGGGGGGAGGGGCAGTACCACTGCTTGAACTCAGGACCTCAAGTTGTCACTCAACTTGCTTGGTTACAGATAGCACTCTACCACTTGAGCTGAACTTCCTTCGAGTCCAGCATTTTGTGAGTTAATTGAAGATGAAATCTTGAGGACTTTTCTGCCAGGGCTGACTTTGAACCCATGGTCTCTGGTCTCAGCCTCTCAAGTACAGGTGTAAGCCACCAGAGCCTGGCAGAGTATTTTTTTAAAATATCACTTAAGAAATTTTAAAGCCGGGCACCAGAGGTTCACACCTATAATCCTACCTACTCAGGAGGCTGAGATCTGAGGATCATGGTTCAAAGCCAGCCCAGGCAGGAAAGTCCATTAGACTCTTATCTCCAATAAACTACTAGAAAACCAGAAGTGCCACTGTGGCTCAAGTGGTAGAGCGCTTGCCTTGAGCTGAAGAGCACAGGGACAGCGCCCAAGCCCAGAGTTCAAGCTCCATGACCAACCAAAAAAAAAAAAAAAAGAATATTTAAGTAAGTTTTAGCTGAATTTACTTAATTCCCAATTACCAGATCTCCTAATCTGTATTTTTATGACAATATTCATGTACTACACTGCAAAAAATTCTCAACTGTAGAACAGACCAACTCATTAATTTTACACACATGAAAAGTATCTCTTGATTTAACGTTATAACTACATGTAGTATTTCTTTTGGATTTATTTTTGCAAAGTAACAGTATATAATGTAATAATTAAGTAACATTAGAATTGTGGTAACTATAATGGTAATGTCCAAAGCCACTGCTGTTGTTTCTGGCATTTATTCCTATAGTGCATATGCATCATTATAACAGACAACCATCTTCTTCTTAAATCCAACTATTATTTTCTTCTTAAATCTATTCAGGTAAAGAAATCCTACAGAGGCTGGGAATGTGGCTTAGTGGTAGAGTGGTTGACTAGCATGCATGAAGGCCTGGGTTTGATTCCTCAGTACCACAAAAACAGAAAAAGCTGGAAGTGGCACTGTGGCATAAGTGGTAGAGTGCTAGCCTTGAGCAAAAGAAGCTCATGCACAGTGCCCAAGGCCTGAGTTAAAGCCCCAGGACTGGAAAGAGAGAGAGACAGAAAGACAGAGAGACACAGAGACACAGAGAGAGAGAGATCCTACAGAATATTGTGTGGGTGGGAAAGGGATTGAATCACAAGTCAGAAATCCTAGTCATTGAACAAACTATTTTTGCCCACAAATTTCTTACCAGAGGATAAAAAGTATAAAAATAATATTGTCTATTGTGGAAATCTCTTCAACTGTAACAAGTGGTCAAAAGGTAGGCGCCTAATCCTAGCTACTCAGGAGGCTGAGATCTAAGGTTTGAAGCCTGCCCAGGCAGAAATTTGGGGGATGGTACGGGGTGGTTGTTAATCTCCAATTAACCACCAAAAAGCCACAAGTGCAGCAAAAAAACGTAAGAGACAGTGCTCAGGCCCTGAGTTCAAGCCCAGGGACCAGCATTTAAAACAAAAAAGTCAGCTGGGTGCCAGTGGCTCATGCCTGTAATCCTAGCTACTCAGGAGGCTGAGATCTGAGGACTACAGTTCAAAGCCAGGCCCAGGCAGGAAAGTCAGGCAGTTAAGTCAGAAAGTCTGCAAGACTCAACTCCAATTAACCACCAGAAAACCAGAAGTAGCACTGTGGCTGAAGTGGTAGAATGCTCATCTTGAGCTGAATAGCTCAGGTACAGAGCCCAGGCCCAGAGTACAAGCCCCACAACCAAAAAAAAAAAAAAAAGGCACAATACATGTGGAAAAAATTTCAACAAAGCAAACGCGTAATGTTTCTGATGTCACTGTCATGTAGTATGGTGGACATTCAGAAAGTGCTTAATTTTACAAAACTAAACTTTCTAATGTGTGGGGGTTGGTCAATATGCTATACAAGAAGAATTAAATCTTTTTTTTTTGGGGGGGGGGTCCGGTCATGGGGCCTGAACTCTGGGCCTGGGCGCTGTCCCTCAGCTCTTCAGCTCAAGGCTAGCACTCTACCACTTGAGCCACAGCTCCACTTCCGGCTTTTTTCTTTTTCCTTATGTGGTGCTGAGGAATCAAACCCAGGGCCTCATGCATGCAAGGCAAGCACTCTACCACTGAGCCACCTTCCCAGCCTCTTAACTCATATATAATGGAAAATCTACAGGGTTTTTTTTGTTGTTTTTTTTGGGTCCAGTCATGGGGCCTGAACTCTGGGCCTGGGTGCTGTCCCCTCAGCTCTTCAGCTCAAGGCTAGCACTCTACCACTTGAGCCACAGCACCACTTCCAGCTTTGTTTCTGCTTATGTGGTGCTGAGGAATCGAACCCAGGGCCTCAAATATGCAAGGCAACGAACGCTCTACCACTGAGCCATCTTCCCAGCCCCTCTACAGTTTTTATCAGGGGGAGTAGCATGATCTGTAATTTTTTTTTCTTTAATAACACAACCTACTCGCTCCTTAGAAGCAGGCTACAGGGGCTGGGAAGGTGGCTCAGTGGTAGAGCGCTTGCCTTGCATGCATGAGGCCCTGGGTTTGATTCCTCAGCACCACATAAGCAAAAAGAAAAAAGCCGGAAGTGGAGCTGTGGCTCAAGTGGTAGAGTGCTAGCCTTGAGCTGAAGAGCTGAGGGACAGCACCCAGGCCCAAAGTTCAGGCCCCACAACCAGACCAAAAAAAAAAAAAAGAAGCAGGCTACAATATAAAATAGTAGGCCAGGCAACTTATGATAAAACTGAACAGGGAGCCGGGCACTGGTAGCTCACGCCTGTAATCCTAGCTACTCAGGAGGCTGAGATCTGAGGATCACAGTTCAAAGCCAGCCCGAGCAGGAGAGACCGTGAGACTCCTATCTCCAATAAACCACCAGAAAACCGGAAGTGGTGCTGTAGCTCAAGTGGTAGAGCGCTCGCCTTGAGCTGAAGAGCTGAAGAGCTGAGGGACAGCACCCAGGCCCAGAGTTCAAGCCCCACGACCGACAAAAAAAAAAAAAAAAAAACTGAACAGGGGTATCAGGGAAGTGGGCCAATGTACCTGAGTTAGAATATATTTTGAAAGTAGATCTTACAGAATTTGTTAGTGTACTGAACTTCAGAATTTAAGCAAGAATGCAACCTGGATGAACATTGAAGTTATCATGTCCCAGGTGCCAGTACTCATGCCTATAATCCTAGCTACTCAGGGGGCTGAGCTCTGAGGATAACAGTTCAAAACCAGCACTGGAAGGAAAGTTGATGAGTTTTTTATCTCCAATAAGCCATCACAATGCCGAAAGTGGGGTGTGACTCCAGTGGTAGAGCACCAGACTAGAGCACCAAAAGCTTAAGACAGTGCCCAGGCCCTGAGTTCAAGCCCCTTAACAGGCCAAAAAAAAAAAAAAAACACAGTACTTTCTGCTAGGGATGCAGCTTATATAGTAGGAAAGAATTCTGCCCTCAGCACAAGGTCCTCAGTCCAATCTCCAGCAATCCAGAAAAAAAAAATTCAGTGATTATAGAACAGCTTACATTATACAAGCATTTAAAAACTCATTTAATCCAGGGATTCCAAAAAATTGTTCTGTAAAGCTGTGATTTTAAACTAAAGCTAGCTAAATAAAAATCAAGGCATATTCATTAGATGCCCTCTCAAATATATACAGTAAGATACTGTAAAATCAAGATCATGTATCACAATGTATCATTCTGGTTTACACAGAATATTAATGCTTAGTATAAAAATTATTGTGTGCCAAATGAATTACAAGAATGTCAGCTTAATGTTTTAAATCATTTCTGTAAACCTGATAAAAGTTGGGCAAAAATTATTTTTCCATACAAGACTTTCATATTACTACAGAATATCTTTAGAGTTAGCAATAATGAAAAATACATGTAAAATGATTACCCTTCTATTCTGGAAAACTATCTGCAGTGTCAATTTGTACTATGTAATTCTGGATATTTTAGATAACTTCCTCAGATGCCAACTAACTGTAATTAGTCCATAATCTAAGCAATAGTAAACACTGGACAGTATTTAGGGGAAGCTTTTATTTTTCAAAAAGGACATGGATAGGGGCTGGGAAGGTGGCTCAGTGGTGGAGTGTTTGCCTTGCATGCATCAGGCCCTGGGTTTGATTCCTCGGCACCACATAAGCAGAAAAAGCCGGAAGTGGTGCTGTGGCTCAAGTGGTAGAGTGCTAGCCTTCAGCTGAAGAGCGGAGGGACAGCGCCCAGGCCCAGCTTTCAGGCCCCACGACCGACCAAAAAAAAAAAGGACATGGATAAACATGATCACTGGTACAATATGACACTGTAATGACACACTGTAATGACCTTCCAATACCTATGACAATGAACATCCTTTGAGAGAAAATCAGAGACTAATTGTTAATACAACAATAAAGGTTCGGACTGGGAAGGTGGCTCAGTGGTAGAGCGCTTGCCTTGCATACATGAGGCCCTGGGTTCGATTCCTTGGCACCACATAAGCAGAAAGACGCTGGAAGTGGCATTGTGGCTCAAGTGGAAGGGCGTTAGCCTTGAGCTGAAGAGCTGAGGGACAGTGCCCAGGCCCGGAGTTCAAGCCCCACAACCAGCAAAAAAAAAAAAAAAAGGTTCACTTAATTCTTCCCTCATTTCTAAGAACTTCCACCTTATGGAAGGTCATATTTCTCTAACCAAGCACCTTTCTGCCAGTGACATTCCCAATTTCAGATACATCCGTGATTGCATAAAGCACTACCCAAAATATATCGTCCTCTAAAAACCCTAGCAGGTCTTCTATTCAGTTTACATCTCTCTCGAAACTTTAAAGGAACAAACAAGAGTAAATACATGTTCGACTAGGTTATATCAAGTAGAATGAATTTGTAATTTAATTACTTTAAATGGTATTGAGGAGTGTGAATATAAAACTAATATTCATAAACAACTGACCCCCAAAATAAGTTTTCATTCGCATGCTTTGCAGGAAACCTATCATGTCTGAGGATTCAACCTGATGTAAACTACAAAACCAAGATAGCGAGTTTTCACGGTTCCAAACCTACTGGTCATGTATAAATCGACAAGGAAAAGGTTTCACAGCCCCAGCCCCACCTTCAACTGTGACCAACCTCAGAATTGGTATTATTTTCTCTGAACAGAGGCAGCTCTGAGAGTCTGTTAATCCGAGTAAAATCACTTGATGGACACGACGAGCTGAAATGTGTTGAGGCAAGGAGACCGCGGGCGAGGAGCACCCAGCAGCCAGGGCGAGCATGTGCCCACGACGGCGGCAGGACGCACAGCGCTCCAGGAGCCGCCTCCCGGGGCGCAGGGCCCCGCCCGGCCTCACTTGGCCGATTCATTCATTCTGCACTCTGGGCTGCCGCACCCCCACGCTCCTGCCCGCGGACCACAGGGGGCTCCTGGGCCGCGGGGCCGTACTGGGCCGTAACCCCTGAGCCCAGAGTCCGGGCTAGCCGAGATTCCTGCGCGCCCGCGGCCTCCGCCCCAGAGGTGGTCCGAGAGACCGCGGAGGGAGGCCCGCGCGCGACAGCCGAGCTCCCAAAGCCCCGCCGCCCCACCCTCTGCCCCGCGCGGGCCCGGCCTTCCCTCCCGAGCGGCGCGGTCGCCAGGAAGCCCCGCTTCCCCGCCGCCCAGTGGCCCCGCCGCGGCCGGAAGTCTCCCCAGCGCCCCCTCCCCAGCACCCGACGTCCCTCGCCACTACCGCCACAGCCCCCTCTCCGCGCTGCCTCGGGCCTCCCGTGGCGGGCCGCGGACCTGAGGAAACCCACCGAGGGCCGCAATGCCACGCCCCGCGTCGCCCCGCCGGCAAAGGTGTAGGGTGAGGGGCCGGAGGCCGGTTTAAGCGGTTACCTTAATGATCCTGCGGGGCAGCCCGGCCATCTTGTCAAATCCCAAGTTCGGCCTCAGCTCTCGTCTCCGGCTCCGCTCGCCTCACGCACGAGTGGAAGTTCCGAGCTCCACTTCCGGGGGACGTTGCCGCGCCCGCCGCCGCGCCTGCCGCCGCCGCTGCTGCTGCTGCTTCCGAGGCCCCTTGGGAAATGTAGTCCCTGCTTTGCGCGCGGGTTCGGATGGGTTTCCCTCAGACCTGGCCCCCTCCCCCGCGCTCCCCGCCCCCACCCCAGAGGAGGATTAGCGGAAGTGACGCGCCGCGGTGGGGCAGGGACTTGGAGGGGGGCGGGGTGGGGGGAGGGGGGAAGGGGAAAGGGAGGCGGCGCCGGGTGGAGCAAGCTCCGGCGCCCGCGGCCCAGCGTGCGCGCCAAGGTGCGACTGGCCAGCCCGCACTCGTTGGTCGCTTATTAAGTGAGGCCCCCACCCGCGTGATTGCGTGACGTCACAGAGGCCGAGCCAAAGAAGCTCGTTCATTGGTTGGTTTGTTCATTCAACTGAGCCTGCCGGGCGCGCGGACCAGACGGCCCTGCGAAACTCGCAGCTCGCTGCGGTCGCACGGGCTCTTACCTCCTAGCCGGGTGGAGATCGACCTCTGTGCAAAAGCTTCCAACTCCGGGTCTCGCTCGTTACCCAAAGCCTAGGCGAGGGAGTCCTAATGTTTAAATTGCACAGAAGTCGAGCTTCTCTGGCACACCCTAGACCTAGGGTAGGCTGAAGGAAAAGGATTTGGAGCGAGCCACGGTCCCCAACTTAGAAGCTGAGACGCAAGAGTTGCTGGCTGACCCTGCAGAAGATTAGAGAACGCAGAGTAATCTCTACAAGTGGGCTTACCCAGGGAGTGTGGGGGTGGAGAGGACTAAAGAAGGATTGAGTGGGGGTAGGGGGTGCCCAGTGATGAGACTGTTGGGAAAACATTTATCCTGAGTTGATTGTGAGACATTTTGCTTCTTACAGGCATTTTACTTCGTCTTCACAAGTGTTAAGGTGCTTACTATTAACATAATGCTTGAGAGTTCTAAGTCTTTCCAAGGTAGTAGCAGAAGAAAGGGGAGTGGTTTTGTTCCCAGACAGGTCTGCCAAGACCTAGGCCTTATCCATTTAACCACAGTATCCTAGTATAGTTATTCAGCTGACCTGTGAGTGAATGAATGGATGGATATATATCAAGGTGCCGTGTTAGGGAATAAGAAAAAAAAAAGCCCTGTCTTCCGGGCACTTACAATCCAGGATAGGAAGGAGACAATTATAAACCATTGTGTTAAGGACCATAATAGAGGCTCTTTCAAGGAGCTATTTGAACTCTGATAGGCACTAAACTGTTTTAGAATTCATTTTAAAAGAAATCCTAAGTGATAAAAGATTATTGATGGTAGAGGAGAGCCTACCAAGCATAAGAAATAGCCTGTGAAAAATGGAAAAAGTATATTAAAGAAAAAAACTAGGAACCAGAAGACAGTGTCTCACACCTATAATCCTAGCTACTCAGGAGGCTGAGATCTGAGGATCATGGTTTAAAACCAGACTCAACAGTCAAATCTTTGAGACTCTTAACTCCATATTGCTAGCAAAAGACAGAAGTGGGGCATGGCTCAAGAGGTTGAAGGCCAAATGGTAGACGCTCAAGTGGTGAGTGGATAAAGCTGAGAGTGGGAGGATCTGACTTAAGCCTCAAGAGGGGAGGCATGGAGAAACTAAGAACATGAATGTATGAATTCAGGAAACCTAAGAATAGTGAAAAACATCTGCTACTCTGCACATTACTAAAAGACTACACGGAGGGCTGGGAAGGTGGCTCAGTGGTAGAGCGCTTGCCTTGAGTGCCAGAGGCCCTGGGTTCGATTCCTCAGCACCACATAAGCAGAAAAAAAAAAAGGACTACATGGATTATCCAATTTAATTATAAGCATAAGCATTTATATCTATTATTCCCAGTTCCTTTAAAATTAAAAACTAAAGCTCAAATGTGATCGTGAAAATTTGAGAACAAGAACTGCAAACCACCAGAAGACTGCAATGAGTGGTTCAGTGACTAGAAGAACCTAAAAAGATAAATGAGCTGCACAAAGATATTTTCAGAATATTTAGGGGCCAGGTGAGAGAGTGACTGTTGGGTTAGAAGCATACAAACCAACAATTTGGGCAGGTCTTGACAATGAAGACTCCATGCCTTAGTCTGGGCTGCTTGACTCAGGCCAAAATGTCTCAAGTTGGTCTTGGCTATTATCTCCAAGCGGGTTTCACCCTGGGTCATGGCCTTCTCCACTGCATGATGTCTGGGTTCCAAGAGTGAGTGTTCTAATAGAAAAAGTAGGAGCTGAATTTGCCTCTTTTGATTGATGGAAGCCACATAGCATCACATTAAGACTCCACACCCAAACTCTGGGAATTATGTGTCTGTTCTTGCCACTTACTCCAACATGCCAAATAAAGATGCATGGTGAGAGATAGAGAAAGGACATTCAAAGGCCCAGGCATGCCATGGGCAAGACAGTACTTTAACCTTTCTTCAGACATGGTCAGCTGTCTTCTAAGATGTAGACATAAACTTTAGGTTTTATAGACAAACAAATGAGGGCAGGGAGCAAAAGGTATTCCTAATGACTAAGTATTTCCAGTCCCAGGTGTGGCCTAGTTGATCATAATTTTAGTCCTTGTTTTGGGAGGGGTTCTGGAGAACTTGTTATCCTGTCATCCCTGATCAGGAGTCACCATTATCTGGTAGATGTTCTGTCCTGAAGAAGCTCTATTGTTCCTTGGGAGTAGTCCTTAGTCATAAAGATGTTAGTAATGTTCTTGGAACCCAGGGTGATTGTCAGGTGGCTGCAGAGAATGACTTAGAGCAAAGACATACAAAATAAAGGGCAGAGGGCTGGGAATGTAGCTTAGTGGTAGAGTGCTTGCCTAGCATGCATAAAGCCTTGGGTTCAATTCCTCAGTACTACATAAACAGAAAAAGCTAGAAGTAGCGCTGTGGCTCAAGTGGTAGAGTGGTAGCCTTGAGTACAGAGAGGCTCAGGGACAGTACCCAGGCCTTGAGTTCAAGGCTCAGGAATGGCAATAAAGTAAAATAAAAATAAAGGCAGATAGGCCAAGCTTTTCTCCTGTTTTTAATTAATTCATGAGCTTAATAGTGCTGTTCAGAAAAAAACATCTTTTTAAGCACATGTGTGTATATGTGTTCCAGTACTGGGCTTTGTTTACTCATATCTGGCTGTCTATCACTTGAACCAAACCTCCAGTTCTGGCATTTTTCTGGTTGTTTGGAAATGAGGTCCTCTGAGTTGTCTGCTTGGACTGGCTTTAAACAATGATCCTAGAATCTCAGCCTCCTGAGTTAGAATTATATGCATGAACCACAGCAGTGCCCTGTTTTTTTTTAAACACAACATCATAATCTATTAGTCAGCCAGCCACAAAAGCTCACCCAGTTTCAAGTGTAAAGGTCATGGATGGAGTCAACCTCTTGAAACATGGCAACGTTCTCGAAACTAGCAGGGTGTATGATGAAAGTTTTGGTTGTGGCCAACTTCAGTAAATGCAAAACTGCCACATGTACAAAGTTTGTCCAAGTGCCACCTGCCTTCAAGTCACCTTGAGTGCTGGCTAAAAGAAGAACAAAACATTTCTGAAGCCCTTTCCCTAGAGATGCAAGCTAAATTGGTACTAGGACTTTGGAACCTGCATTTAAATGTCAACTTTTTTTTTTTTTTTGGTCGGTCGTGGAGCTTGAACTCTGGGCCTGGGTCCTGTTGCTCAGCTGTTCAGCCCAAAGCGAGTGCTCTACCACTTGAGCCGCAGCACCACTTCCTGTTTTCTGAGCGGTTTATTGGAGAGGAGTCTCACAGCCTTTCCTGTCCGGGCTGGTTTTGAACCAGGATCCTCAGATCTCAGCCTCCTGAGTAACTAGGATTACAGGCGTGAGCCACCAGAGCCCAATGTCAGCTAATTTTTTTATGAAATCTAATCTTTTAGAGCAAAAGATCCTGAAGAACAAGAATTTAAAAAGCATAAACAGAAGAGTTCAGCCTGGTGCGGGTGGCTCAGGAGACTGAGATCTGAGGATTGCTGTTCAAAGCCAGCCCGGGCAGGAAACTCCATGAGACTTTTTTTTTTTTTAATGTGTTTTTTTTTTTTTTTTTTTGGTGAAAATACTGTACAGAGGAGTTAAATTACATGGGCAAGATGAGTACATTTCTTATCAAGCATTGTTGCCTCCTCCTCTGTTTCCCCTTCCTACCCCTTCCCATCTTCCCTCCCCCCCCCCCCCCCCCTGCTCCCTGGGAGACTCTTATCTCCAATAAACCAAAAACCAAAAGCCAAAAAAAAACCAGAAGAGTTCTTGGTTGCTTTGTTTTAACTGTTGTCTGGGAACTAACCCCCCAGAGTTTTGCCCACAGGAGGTATAAACCTTCCCCAGTCCTTTGTTTTGCCTATTGATAATAAATACTAAAGGAGCAGATTTGAAGCTTACATTTTCCTTATCTTCTCTATTCATTGTCTCCACCTAAACAATACACTTACCTTTCTGTAATTATTGTGAAGTTTACATGACATAGTACATAAATTACTAAGAACAG
This sequence comes from Dipodomys spectabilis, assembly GCF_019054845.1. Lineage (NCBI taxonomy): Eukaryota > Metazoa > Chordata > Mammalia > Rodentia > Heteromyidae > Dipodomys > Dipodomys spectabilis. The sequence continues at coordinate 6,723,040 of NW_024870840.1, forward strand.
TATCTGGCCCTTAATGTTTTTTGTTTTTTGTTTTTGTTTTTGTTTTTTTGTCACGGGGCCTGAACTCTGGGCCTGGACGCTGTCCCTCAGCTCAAGGCTAGCACTCTACCTACCACTTGCCACAGCACCACTTCTGGCTTTTTCTATTTATGTGGTGTTGAGGAATCGAACCCAGGGCTTCATGCATGCTAGACAAGCACTCTACCACTGAGCCACCTTCCCAGCCCTAGTGCCTTTATTTTTGTAAGTTGACAAGAGCAGGTATAGTTGTCTTTCAAAACAATCAGACTTTTAAAAACTAAGCAGAAACCTGGGCACCGGTGGCTTACTCCTATAATTCTAGCTACTCAGGAGGCTGAGATCTGAAGATCGAAGTTCAAAGCTAGCCCAGGCAGAAAGGTCCAGGAGACTCTCATCTCCAATTAACCACCAGAAAACTGACATGGTGCTGTGGCTCAAAGTGGTAGAGCACTAGCCTTGAGCTGAAGAGCTGAGGGATAGTGCCCAGACCTAGAGTTCAAGCCCCACAACCTACCAAAAAAAAAAATTAAGCCAGAAAAAAAAAAATCCACCAAAGCTATATAAATTTGTTTGGCAGAGGGGCTGGGAAGGTGGCTCAGTGGTAGAGCGCTTGCCTTGCATGCCTGAGGCCCTGGGTTCGATTCCTCAGTACCACATAAGCAAAAAGAAAAAGCCAGAAGTGGTGCTGTGGCTCAAGTTGTAGAGCGCTAGCCTTAAGCTGAAGAGCTGAGGGACAGCGTCCAGGCCCAGAGTTCAGGCCCCACGACCGGACCCAAAAAAAAAAATTTGTTTGGGAGAGATTGGTCTGATGGTGTGAAATTCTCTTAGAACATTAATCCTTTAAATGGTATTCTATTTGGACTGAGGGGAGGGTGAAATGTAGCTCAGTAGTACAACACTTAGCATATATGGGACCATACACTACAAAATTTAATATATTTAAAAATGTATCCCCTAATTGTTTTTTTCTAGTTTCTTCTTCCCATGAGAACAGACCACACTATCCTCACATGGAAAATAAAATCTAAATCTCTGATGATGGAAATCCTGTAGAACAGCTATAAATAGTCCAGAAGAATGGGTTGTCACAGAACTGAGATGGGGTTGGTTCTCCCTTGACCATGCTGGTACAGAATCTTATTTACTACATCTAATGAAGAAATGGAAAACAAAATGTGTGTGTGTGTGTGTGTGTGTGTGTGTGTATAGAAGGTCAGAGGAAATAAAGTAGTAGATATGTAGAAAAAGTCCTGAAACATGAGCTGGGAGCCTATGGCTCACATCTATAATTCTTGCTACTCAGGAGGCTGAGATCTGAGGATTATAATTCAAAGCCAGCTAGGGCAGGGAAGTCTGTGAGACTCCTTTCTCTAATTAACCATCAAAAAGCTGGCAGTGGAGGTGTGGCTGTAGTGATAGAGAACCAACCTTGAGTGGAAAAGCTAAGGGATAGCATCCTGGCTATAACGTCCAGCCCCAGGACTAGCCACAAAAAGAAAAGAAAAAAAAGGAAGAAAAGAAAAGAAAAAAAATGAGTCAGTGAATGGGGAGAGAGAATCTTTGAGAGTACTTGACACAGAGCTATTAAGTTGATGCTTACAGAAAGCACAGAACGCTTGCACATCCCTAATCTTTTTATCTTGACAACCTAGGGAACCAGACCAAAAAAATTTTTTGTTTGACTGAGAAAAGGTTTTGCTGATCCTCAGACTAACCTCAAACTCAAAAAATAAAATAAAATAAACCTCTGTGAAGGTCAAGAATCAAGATTACAAAAGTATAACTGCATGCTTGGCAATAACAGCCCTTTTCCACATACTGTCTCATACCTTGCAAAGATAAAATAGGGTAGATCTGAAACTAGGAATGGTAATACATCTCTGTAATCCCAGCACTCAGGCTGAGGCAGGAGGATTATGAGATTGAGGTCAGCCTGACTTAAAAAAAAAAAATATGGGGCTGGGAAGGTGGCTCAGTGGTAGAGTGCTTACCTTGCATGCATGAGGCCCTGGGTTCGATTCCTCAGCACCACATAAGCACAAAAAGCTGGAAGTGGTGCTGTGGCTCAAGAGGTAGAACACTAGCCTTGAGCTGAAGAGCTGAGGGACAGCGCCCAGGCCCAGAGTTCAGGCACCATGACTGGCAAAAAAAAAAAAAAAAAAATCTGTTTGGAAAACAGTATGTGTCACCTTTAATAGAGGCCCTGTTTCAATTCATAAGCAAGTCACCAGCAGAAGTATTTGTTTACCAGTTCCCTTTATTGTTTTCTTGCAGTATAGGGAAACTGTGTTGTGGGCGATCAAGACAGAAATATCTATGAGAGGAGGGTTCATGTACACTGACTCAGGCAGGCAGTGGGTGGGGAGAAAGAAAAAGGCTGAAGGCTGATTTAAACAAGAAAGAAACATTGCCTGTTGGCTTGCATTCATATTTCTATCACTCCTAGCTGAGCACTTAGAAACTGTTAACTATCACAGGTAAGTAACCCAGCTGTAAGAAGAACCTGATGGGTCATCCAGGGGCAGTTCCTAGGGGCATTATCTCAAGGTGAGAGGAAGAGATGAAATGAAACCAAGGAGATTCAAGAACTTAAGGCCTACCTTTGCAAGTACTATATACTTTCTAAACATTTTAAAATATCTCACCAAAGGAGAGTCTTTAAGTGTGCGTACCACTGGTGTGGGCCATAAAGCCCTTCATTGATTTTACAGTGTTTCAAAAAAAAAAAAAAACAAATGGATGGGGGGCCAAGTGCAGGTGTTCTCACCTGTAATCCTAGCTACTTAGGAGATTGACATCTGAGGATCAAAGTTCAAACTACCCCACGGTATTAAAAAACCCAAACACTCTTATCTCTTATTAACCAGCAGAAAGCCAAAAAACGGAGGCCAGGCCCTGAGCTCAAGCCTCATAGCTGACAAAAACAGAACAACAGCCTCTATTTTATTTGGAAAACATAAATGAACCATAGAGTTAATATATTTTAAAAACACTTGAGGCTAATAATACCATCTCCACTCTTCCTTGCAAGTTGGTCTTTTAAGTTTAAGCTACAACCATGTTCAAACACTATGATCCTATTTGCTCACTAGATTGAGACTGCAAGTTGGTGAGAAGGCCACACAGCAGGGATGAAGAAGCTACAGTTTGCTGAACTCCAGAAGTGGAATCTGGTGGATGCAGCTAGACATTTGATCTCTGCAAGGTCAGCTAGAACCAAAAGAGTTTCCTTCATGACAGGGGGCCTGTCCACATGATCAACTGAGATATTTATAGATTGAATTATGGGCTACTTGGAATTTGCTTCAAAATGAAACAGGAGGGGTTAAGGATTTAGCTCAGTGGAAGAGCAGTTGCCTACACCCTGAGTTTAATCCTTAGCTCTGAAGAAAAAGAAAAAAAAGAAAACAAGTTACTTGGATAAATCGAAAGTGGACATGAGTTAATGATTGTTAAAGCTGAATGAGAGCCACACACAGTATTTTATTTTATTTTTTTTTCCAGAAAAGTTCTTTGTGCCCACACTGGCTTCAAACTCATGAAGCCTCAGCTTCAGTGCTAGATTATAGGCATATCCAGGTGTACTATCCTTCTTTTCCTTTTTTTTCTTTCTCTCTCTTCCTACTGGTACTGAGGCTTGAACTCAGGGCCATGAAATCTTACTTGGCTTTTTTGCTCAGGGCTATGATTTATACCATTTGAGCCATGCCTCCAGTTCAGCATTTTTTCTTTTTTTTTACATTTATATTTATTCGTATTTTTATTTTTTATTGTTATTATAAAGCTGATATCCAGAGCGGTTACAGTTACATAAGTCAGATCATGAGTACATTTCCTTTTGGTCAATGTCACCTTCCTTCTCTCTCTCCCAGTTTTTTCCTCCCATCTCCACCCACAAGTTGTATAGTTCATTTTCAACATAATGACTAGTGAGTAGCACTGCTGCATTTGTTCACCCTGTGCCCCCCTTCCCCCTTACCCTTAACTTTCCAAAGACAGATAAATGAACAAAAAAAAGAAAAGAAAAAAAAAACCCTCTTGTTTCCATTTCCTGGAGTTCAGTTCAATAAATATTATTATTATTACTACTATTATTTCATTTTATTTTTGCCAGTCCTGGGGCTTGAACTCAGAGCCTGTGTGCTATCCTAAGCTTCTTTGAACTACAGCATCACTTCTGGCTTTCTGTGAGTAGTTTATTGGAGATAAGAGTCTCACGGACTTTCCTGCCCTGGCTGGCTTCTAACTGAGATACTCAGATCTCAGCCTCCTGAGTAGCTAGGATTATGGGCATGAGCCATCAGCATCCAGCTGATAAATATTATTTTATATGATCAGAGGCACATAGGCATTGCACCTTTGTGTTCCTCCCCTAAAAATATTCTCCTCTGGTCTCACTGTTTGTGAATGCCTGGAATCCTATAATTGATCATATCCTGATTTTTTTTTATCTAGCTTCTGTGTATAAGAGAAAACATGTTATACTTGATAATATAGGAGACCTTATATTTTAATCAGTATTTTTATTTTTTTTCTTTTTTTCTTTTTTTTTTGTCGGTCGTGGGGCTTGAACTCTGGGCCTGGGCGCTGTCCTTCAGCTCTTCAGCTCAAGGCGAGCACTCTACCACTTGAGCTACAGCGCCACTTCCGGTTTTCTGGTGGTTTATTGGAGATAGGAGTCTCACAGTCTCTCCTGCCCGGGCTGGCTTTGAACCGCGATCCTCAGATCTCAGCCTCCTGAGTAGCTAGGATTACAGGCGTGAGCCACCAGCGCCCGGCTTTTTTTTTCTTAAATCATATATAATTTGATTATTTTGATTCTGTCATTGCAATTAGGATTAGACTCCAAAGTTAGTAAAAACAAAAGTGGCTGAAGATAAAGGTATACATTTCTCATTTGTAAAAAATTTGCAATAGAAAATCCAGGACTTGGGGCTTGGTTTGTTCTACAATTTTGTGTGTTTTATCATTTTAGTAGCATGCATTTGGCATTTTTTTTTTCTCAGTATGAGAAATATTTGTAAGCGTATATTATCCAAAAGACAGGTTCCCCCCTTCCAACTAATATCTAGGATAGAAAAATGCAATGTGGGGGCTGGGAAGGTGGCTCAGTGGTAGAGCGCTTGCCTTGCATGCCTGAGGCCCTGGGTTCGATTCCCCAGCACCACATAACCAGAAGTGGTGCTGTGGTTCAAGTGGTAGAGTGCTAGCCTTGAGCTGAAGAGCTGAGGGACAGCGCCCAGGCCCAGAGTTCAGGCCCCATGACCGGACCCAAAAACAAAAAGAAAAATGCAATGTCATAATGCAGTGTTTGACAATTACAAAAGTGCTTTGGTAGAAGAAGCACCAGCATGAAAGTCTAACAGTAAATATCAGCCATGTGTCCTGGGAAGTCATTTTACACATATCATCTTTTTGACAGTGTGGGTATAGTATAGGACAGTGTAAATCATTCGCTGGTACTTTGAGTTTATATTTGAGTCACTTTAGAAAGGGAGCTGACCTTTTTGTGATTTCTAAATGTTAGACTTCCTGGGGACTAAGTTTGAAGCTCTTCTTTTTATCTACACATGCTACAAGGACTCACCATTTACTTAGCTTCATTAATTTTATTCTTTTGGGGGAGGAGGCGGTAGGTGGGCCAGGTACTGAGGTATGAACTCAGGGCTCCCAGCTTGCTAGGCAGTTACTCCACTTCTTGAGCCACACCTCCAGCCTTATTTCTTTTTGTCAGTCATGGGGCTTGAACTCTGGGCCTGGATGCTGTCCCTGAGCTCTTCAGCTCAACGCAAGTGCTCTACCACTGGAGCCACAGCACCACTTCCAGTTTTCCGAGTGGTTTATTGGAGATAAAAGTCTCACGGAGTTTCTTGACAGGGCTGGCTTTGAACCCTGATCCTCAGATTTCAGCCTCGTGAGTAGCTAGGATTACAGGTGTGAGCCACCAGCACCCGGCATCACCAACCTTATTTATTTTGTTGAGGTGCTAAAGATCAAACCCAGAACCCTGGGCATGTTAGGCAAGTACTCTACCACTGAGCTACATTTCCTTTATTCCCATGGTGCTCTCTCTCTCTCTCTCTCTCTCTCTATATATATGTATATATATATTTGCATTCATTTTTTGTTCTTAATATATATTTTTATTGTAAAGATACTGTACATAGGGGTTACAGTTACATGAGCAAGGTATTGAGTCCATTTCCTATCCAGCATTGTTATACCCTCCTTTATTTTTCCCTTACCATCCCTTTCCTCCCCACCTCCCCAACTCCTCCCTGTCTTCCCCCTGCCCCCTCCCCTGCAAAGTTGTAAAGTTCATTTTCCACATAGTGTCTTGTACATCTCATTGTTATAATTGTTATAATCCTATATCCTTATTTCAGCTTTTTGTTATTTCCCTTCCCCTCCCCAAATTAGAAAAATGTATATACAAGATGCAGGACACCAGAATCAAATACAGTGACAGCAGGGGTTATACCATGGGGGAATAACATACGAAAAAAAAAAATCACATAGTATATCATAAGTACACTAAAAACAACAGCAACAAAGATAAAACCTCTTGTGTCTCTATCTTGGGGTTCGTTTCACTTAGGATCAGGTTATATGGTCATATGTACATAGCTTTTGACCTCTTCTGCTTGTCCTAGACATATACTAGTTATTGCAGATAAGGAAAACCATGGGACCTATGTTTCTTTGAGTCTGGTTTATTTCACTTAATATTTTTTCCAAGTCTTTACATTTCCTAACAAATGGCATGGTGTCATTCTTTCTGATGGAGGCATAGAATTCCATTTTATATATGTGTACATATATATATATATATATATATATATATCTCACATTTTCTCGATCCATTCATCTACTGAGGGGCATCTGGGTTGGTTCCATATCTTAGCTATGGTGAATAATGCTGCCATAAACATAGTTATGCTGGCAGGTTTAGTATGGCCTTATTTGTGATTGTTTGGGTAAATGCCCAAAAGTGGGATTGTTGGATCATAAGGCAGATCTATGTGGAGTCTTCTGGGGAACCTCTATACTGCTTTCCAGAGTGAACAAGTTTACAGTTGAATAAGTTTACACTCCAACAATGCAGTAGGGTTCCTTTTTGGCCACATCCCCTCCAGCATCTGTTATTACATTTCTTTTTTTTTGGGTCCGGTCATGGGGCCTGAACTCTGGGCCTGGGCGCTGTCCCTCAGCTCTTCAGCTCAAGGCTAGCGCTCTACCACTTGAGCCACAGCACCACTTCTGGCTTTTTTTATTTTGCTTATGTGGTGCTGGGGAATCGAACCCAGGGCCTCATGCATGCAAGGCAAGCGCTCTACCACTGAGCCACCTTCCCAGCCCCTGTTGTTACATTTCTTGATTATAGCCATTCTAACTGGGGTGAGGTGGAATCTCAATTTTTTTTTTTTTCGTCCATTGTGGGGCCTGAACTCTGGGCCTGAGCACTGTCCCTCAGTTCTTCAGCCTTACAGTAGCACTCTATCACTTGAGCCTCAGCACCACTTCTGGCTTTTTCTGCTTATGTGGTGCTGAGTAATCAAACCAAGGGCCTCATGCATGCAAGGCAAGCACTCTACCACTGAGCCACCTTCCCAGCCCCCTCAATGCTGTTTTGATTTGCATTTCTTTTATGGCTAGAGAAGTTGAGCATTTCTTCATGTATCTATTGGCCATTCTTATTTCCTCTTCAGAGAAGTCTCTCTTTAAGTCTTTAGCCCACTTATTAATCAGGTGGTTGTTTCTTTGAAGATTTGTTGTTGGGGATTTAATTTTTTGAGTTCTAAGTATATTTTATTTGTTTATTTATTTTTTTTGGATCCGGTCATGGGGCTTGAATTCTGGGCCTGAGTGTTGTCCCACAGCTCTTCAGCTCAAGGCTAGCGCTCTACTGCTTGAGCCACAGTGCTACTTCTGGTTTTCTAGTGGTTTATAGGAAGTAAGAGTTTCATGGACTTTCCTGCCTGGACTGGCTCTGAACCCCAATCCTCAGATCTCAGCCTCCGGAGTAGCTAGGATTACAGGTATGAGCCCGGCCAGCCATTGATTTTTTGTTGTTGTTGTTGTTGTTGTTGTGGGGCCTGAACTCTGGACCTGGGCGCTGTCCCTAAGCTCTTCAGCTCAAGGCTAGCTCTGTACCACTTGAGCCATAGCACCACTTCCAGCCTTTTCTGCTTATGTGGTACTGAAGAATCGAACCCAGGGCCTCATGCTTGCGAGGCATTGATTTTTGAGGGTTAATTTTGTATCCTACTATTTTGCCAAAGTTTCTAATCATCTTGAGTAACTTGGGAGTGGAGTTCACAGGGTCTTTAAAGACAAGATCATGTCATCTGCAAAGAAAGTTTTACTTCATCTTTCCCTATTTAGATCCCTGTTATGTTTGCATCTTGTCTTATTGCTCTTGCTAGCCATTCTAGTACTAAATTGAAGAGAAGTGAAGAGAGTGGACATCCTTGTCTTGTTCCTGAATTTAAATGAAATGGCTTTAGCTTTTCACCATTAAGTATAATGCTGACTATAGGTTTGTCACACAAAGCCTTTATTATATTGATGAATGTTCCATGAATTCATAGTTTTTCCAGAGCTTTCATCATAAAGGGGTGTTAGATTTTGTCAAATGCTTTCTCTGCATCTATTGAGATAATAATGTGGTTCTTATCCTTGCTCTTGTTGATGTGATGAATTATATTAATTGATTTACGTATATTGAATCAGCTTTGCATCCCTGAAATGAATCCTGTTTGATCGTGGTGTATGATTTTTTTGATGAGTTGTTGGCCAAAATTTTGTTGAGACGTTTTGCATCATGTTCATCAAAGAAATGGGTCTATATATAGTTCTCTTTCTTTGATGAGTCCCTGCCTGGTTTTGGGATGAAGGTTAGGATGGCATCATAAGAGTTTGGTAGTGAACTCTCGCGTGGTGTTATATCTATATCTAGCCCAACCTCCAACCTTCCAACACATCTAAGGATTTACCTCATTTTATATAACCATTTGGATGTTCAGAGGTATCCTTGCCTTAATTTCCTAATACAAGAATTCGTTTCCACTTTTATATGAGGACCTCTTTCCCACCCTCCTCCCCCCAAGAAAAGCCCCAAAACAAGTTTTCTGTCAGTCTTCCCCAGCTCATAAATGGCTTGCTCAATCAAGCTACTTAAAGCCATTCCTGGAGTGTGTCCCTCTCATTTCCCACGTCCAATCAATTAATCAGCTTGGAAGATCTTTCCATTTCAAATCTCCAAATCCTAGCAATTGAGGGCTTTTCTAGGATATCTCTTTTCCTGGGAAAATTTAATTCATCCACCAAGAAATAATCTAGTATATGTCTGAATATTCACATAGGGAATGTGTGTGTGCCAATGTGTGTAAGTAGTACATGTGCTACTTCAAAAAGTACCTTTTTGGTAAGAAATGTGTATGAGTGGATGTAGGCGTGGAGCAGAAATTTTGTTTTCAAGGTACAGAACCTCTGATTAAGTGGAGGCCACGCTGCAGCCGCTGAAAGTGAGAGGGTAAAGCCAAGTCCCGCCTGCCTTCAGTCCCCGAACAGCTTTCCTGCGGAAACTACAATCCCCAGAGTGCTCTGCGAGACGAAAGAGCGGGCGGGGAGGTACCTTGTAGGACCCCGATCGAAGCAAGATGGCGAGTGCCATGGTGAGTAGCTTTTCCAGGTAACCGGGGCTCACTAAGTCTCCGACTAGGGAACTTCTAGAAGCTGGACAGACCCGGAGGGCTTCTCGGCCGAGTGCTGAGCTCTTTCTCTAGCCGTTGTTGCCCGCAGGGGAAGCTGCTGGAGCCTCCCAGCTCCACCCCTCCACTGACGGGTCCCGCGTGCGGCGGGCGCGCTCCCGGTAAGGCCATCCTCGGGCCCCAGCGGGCACCCGGCGGGGGCTTTGACTTCGTGACTCCAGGAACCCCACTGGTTGTTCCTCTCTCCGGCGCTTGCTTTGGCGTTGAAGTCCATGGCAGGGGTCTAAGGTCAGTAGTTTAACTACCAATAGGTGTGCTGGCCTTGGGAAGAAGAATCGTAGTGTCCTCCCCCCAAAACCCTTTTTGGGCTTGTGTTCTTCCATTCGTGCCACCTATTAAATGTAAGCCGGGGGACGAGGAACAAGTAAATCGTGTCACCACTGTGTGCTAGGGGCTTGGAGGTGCAGGGAGTTGAGCTTGAGGCCTGGGGCTGGCTGCGTTGGCGGCTCTGTGTACCCTGAGCCACGCCTCCAACCCTGAACATTTGTTTTCCATCAGTAAAGAAGGTGTTCCTTCACAGACTTAGTTCTAGAGCCCGTAATGCACTGGGAAGTGGGTCCTAAACCTGAAATAACACCACGTGTGAATTTGAGGTTAACAGTGCCAAGTTCAGCCTGCAAAGACAGCCTGTGTCTTTATTTCCTTTCATTAGTATTCATGGAAGGGCACAAGTAGTCATCAAGACAAAGTTAGGACAAGGGCAATGTAGTTATATGTGATTTATTCACAACATCCTTATGGAGATTGTGATTATTCATCCCATTTTACCTTGGAAGAAACAGAGGGTCATTTAATTATTTGCCCAAAGTTTACAGTTTGTATGTGACTGAGGCTCAAGTCCTTGGAAATAATTCCTTTAAGCAAGTTTCTTTTTCTTTTTTTTTTTTTTTTGTCGTGGGGCTTGACCTCTGGGCCTGGGCGCTGTCCCTCAGCTCTTCAGCTCAAGGCTAGCACGCTACCACTTGAACCACAGTGCCACTTCCGGCTTTTTTCTTTTTGTTTATGTGGTGCTGAGGAATCGAACCCAGGGCCTCAGGCATGCAATGCCACCTTCCCAGCCCCTTGTAAGTTTCTTATGAATCAAAATAAGGACAATTTACACGATTAACATGAAGGAAACGGTGGTAAAGTTTAGAACATAAGATGGTGAAGTTTATTTTTATTTTGTTTTTTAGACATGATCTCCCTGTGTAATCCAAGCTACCCTTTAACCATACTTTTTCTTTCTTTCTTTTTTTTTTTTTTTTTTCCCCTGTCAGTCGTGGGCTTGAACTCTGGGCCTGGGCACTGTCCCTCAGCTCTTCAGCTCAAGGCGAGTGCTCTACCACTTGAGACACAGCACCACATCCTGTTTTCTGGTGATTAATTGAAGATAAGAGTCTTTCACACTTTCTTTCCTGCCTGGGCTGGCTTTGAACTGTGATCCTCAGATCTCAGCCTCCTGAGTAGCTAGGATTATAGGCATGAGCCACCAGCACCCCACTAGCCATCCTTTTTCTTTAGCCTCCTAAAGAAGTTTATGTTTTCAGAGGAACTGACTAGACCTTCTTGTTTAATATTCCATTTAATCAGAAACATAATAAGTGGTGTAATCAATGTGTCTATGTGTATGCATGCATAAGCTAGTGCTGGAGCTGGAGCTGGAGCTTGAACTTAGGGCTTCTGGTTCTCACTTAGCTTTTTCCGCGCAAGGCTGGCTCACCACTTGAGCCACACCTCCACTTCTGGCTTTTTTTTTTTCCCCCTGGTGAATTGGAGATCAGAATCTCTCCAATTTGTCTTTCTAGGCTGTCTTTGAACTGGGATTCTCAAATCTCAGCCTTCTAAGTAGCTACAGTTACAGGCATGACCCACTAGTGTTCTGCTGTAATAAGGTATTTTATGTGTTAGCTGGACAGTTATACACACCAGCATTATAAGGTAGAGATGCTCTCATACTATTTCTGAGTGACTTTGTAAGAATAATTACATATTTACTGAGTACTCAGAACATAGAAAAAATTACACTGGATTCTAAGAATATTGCATTTAAGAGAAATAAGTAATGAACATAGTTCTGGGGTTTGTCATCTGACATTTTGATGTTACTACTCTGTAGTAACTACAAAGTAGTTTAAAAACCTTGTGCCGGGCGCTGGTGGCTCACGCCTGTAATCCTAGCTACTCAGGAGGCTGAGATCTGAGGATCGCGTTTGAAAGCCAGCCCGGGCAGGAGAGACCGTGAGACTCCTATCTCCAATAAACCACCAGAAAACCGGAAGTGGCGCTGTAGCTCAAGTGGTAGAGCGCTCGCCTTGAGCTGAAGAGCTGAGGGAAAGTGCCCAGGCCCAGAGTTCAAGCCCCACGACCGACAAAAAAAAAAAAAAATAGCTGTACCTGAACTTATTTATTTATTTTTATTTATTTATTTTTTTGGTCGGTCGTGGGGCTTGAACTCTGGGCCTGGGCGCTGTCCCTCAGCTCTTCAGCTCAAGGCGAGTGCTCTACCACTTGAGCTACAGCGCCACTTCCGGTTTTCTGGTGGTTTATTGGAGATAGGAGTCTCACGGTCTCTCCTGCCCGGGCTGGCTTTGAACCGCGATTCTCAGATCTCAGCCTCCTGAGTAGCTAGGATTACAGGAGTGAGCCACCAGTGCCGGCTTTATTTATTTTGGTCGTTAACTGGAGATAAGAGTCCCACAGACTTTCCTACTGGGGCTGGCTTCAAAGCTCAATCTTCAGATGTCAGCCTCCTGGATAATTAAAATTGTAGGTGTGAGCCACTGTTGCCCAACAAAAGACTTGTTTTAAATGGCTGATACTAGGTAGTGACTCCTATCTTGTTCTTGGAATGTTAAGTTTATCATAGGTAGCACTGATTTTTTTTTTTTTAATCTCAGCAGGAATGAAAATTGGTGTGCCTAGAAGCAGATTTTAAAGGAAGTTTCTTTTGAAATACCTTTTCTCATCTTGCCTGACAAACTCCTGTTATACCATGGCGGCAGCAGTAAAGTGGGTGATACCAAAGAGAACTATCTTAAAGTATTTACTTCCAGTCCAAAGTAAGTGAGTTTGTGTGTGTGTGTGTGTGTGTGTGTGTTTTTAATTAAATGTTTAAAAGAGTTTTCAGACAGGCTCTAGTGACACATGTCTGTGGATTTGAGGATCAAGATTTGATCAAGATTTCCTGGGCAGGAAAGTCTGTGAGACTCATCTCCAATTAACTATCTAAAAAGCCAGAAGTGGAGATGTGGCTCAAGTAGTAGAGTGCTAGCCTTGAGTAGAAAGCTCAGAGACAGCACCCAGCCTTGAGCTCAAGCCCCAGGATTGATGCAAAAAAAAAAAAAAGAAAGTTTTAAGCTGAGTACAGTGTCATATACCTGTAATCTTAGCTACTAAGAGCCTCAGATACTTGATCTCAGTTCATAGCCAGCCTGGGTAGACAAATCTTTTTTTTTTTTTGTCAGTCCTAGGGCTTGAACTCAGGGTCTGGGCACTATCTGTGGGCTTCTTTTTGCTTAAAGTTAGCACTCTACCACTTGAGCCACAGTACCACTTCTGTCCTTTTCTGTTTATGTGCTACTGAGGAATTGAACCCAGAGCTTCATGCCTGCTAGGCAAGCACTCTACCACTAAGCCACATTCCCAGCCAGGCAGACAAATCTTGTATACTCTTTTCTCCAGTTAACCAGCAGAAAGCTGGAAGTGAAGGCATGGCTCAAGTGGTAGAGTGCCAGCCATTAGCAAAAAATCAGAGTGAGTATAAGTCCTAGTACTAACACATACATACACACACGTTAGAAGTTTTTTCAAATATTATAGAATATAACATTTAATTATTCTGAGTACTTTTTATTTGCAGGGGTGCTTGCAATAATAAAAAGAGGACACAACCTAAATGTCAGTCAAAAGGAGAATGGAAGGCCAGGTGCTGGCAGCCTGTAATCCTAGCTACTCAAGAAGCTAAGGTTCAAAGCCAGTTTGGGTAGGGTAGTGTGTGAGACTTTTATCTCCATTTAACCACCAGAAAACAAGAAATGGGGCTGTAGCTCAAAGTGGTAGAGCACTAGCTTTGAGCAAAAGAGCTCAAGGACAGTGCTTAGGTCCCAAGTTCAAGCTTCATGACCATCCAAAAAAATGGGGGGCAGGGGAAGAATGCATAGACCTATGATTTAGGGACAAAATGCAGTGAACAAAAATAAAAAGACCTCCCTGAAGTTGGCACCAGTAATTCTGACTACTCAAGAGGCTGAGATCTGAGTATCAAGGTTTAAATCCAGTCCAGGCCAGAGAGTCTATGAGACTCTTTTCTCCAATTAACCTCCAGAAATGCTGAAGTGGAACTGTGTTTCAAGTGGTAGAGTGCTAGCCTTGAACAAAAGAGCCCCAGGACTGGTACCAAAGAAAAGAAAAGGGGGGCTGGAAAGGTGGCTCAGTGGTAGAGCGCTTGCCTTGCATTCCTGAGGCCCTGGGTTCGATTCCTCAGCACCACATAAGCAAAAAGGAAAAAAGCCGGAAGTGGCGCTGTGGCTCAAGTGGTAGAGTGCTAGCCTTGAGCTGAATTGCTGAGGGACAGCACCCAGGCCCAGAGTTCAGGCCCCATGACCAGACCCAAAAGAAAAAAGAAAAGGAAAAAAGAAGAGACTTCCACCTCTATGTGTTCTAGGAGAAACTCATATACTTAACTTACATTTAAGTATATGAGCTACCTCAAAAATTTTTTCCTTTTGATTAAAAAAAAATGTTCTTCCTTTAACATAAAATGACCTTTTGCAATTATTTTATTTTATTTTATTTTGTTGGTTGTGGGGCTTGAACTCTGGGCCTGGGCCCTGTTCCTCAGCTCTTTAGCTCAAGGCTAGTGCTCTACCACTTGAGCAACAGCGCCACTTCCAGTTTTCTGGTGGTTAATTGGAGATAGAATCTCACAGACTTTCCTGCCTGGGCTGGCTTTGAGCTGGGATCCTCAGATCTCAGCCTCTTGAGTAGCTAGGATTACAGGAGTTAGCCACCAGCATCCTTTTTTTTGTTGGTTGTGGGGCCTGAACTCTGGGCCTGGGTGCTGTCCCTCAGCTCTTCATCTCAAGGCTAGCGCTCTACTACTTGAGTCACAGAGCCACTTCCGGCTTTTTCTGCTTATGTGGTGCTGAGAATCAAACCCAGGACCTCATGCATGCAAGGCAAGCACTCTACCTCTGAGCCAACTTCCAGGCCCTGGTTGCAAGTTTTTCAAACAATTACAGATCTTGAATTTTTAACTATTAAAAAAATATGTTTTGAAGTGAGCATTTTGAATGAAAAAAGTTAATTTTGAACCAAATACTTTTAATTTTTTGGTGCCAGGCATGGAGTGTGAACTTAGGGCCTAGACAACATTCCCTACCACTGAGCCAGAATTCCACTTCTGGCTGTTTAGTAGTTTATTGGAGATAAGAGTTTCACTGACTTTTCTGCCTGGGCTGGCTTTGAACAGAGATTCTTGGTTCTCAGCCTTTTGAGGAGCTAGGATTACAGGCTTGAGCCACAAGCACCTGGCTAACAAGATAGTTTTAATTTCATCACTTAGCATGCCCTCTTTCTCAACTGCACCTTGGAATGCTAAACACTAAATGTTTTTTCTTGGAAAGATTGGAATACCCATATACTTCATTTTCTTTTCTTTTTTAATATCTACTCCTTACTTATTACTTTCTTTGCAAGGAACATTGCATTCACCCCTTATACTCAGTTTTTCATCTTTCAGAGCACCTTAGACATCTCCACTGAGAAGTCTTTTTTTGAACCTTCACAGTGTTATCTGATAGCCTGACTGTGTACCCTTCTCTCTCCAATTCTAATAGCATATATCTTCTTTAAAGGAATTATTTCTTAACTGTCTCTTGTACCAGTAGACTGTACCCCTTGAGGATAGGGACTTGATCTCATTTATGGTTGATTGCATAGACACACAGACCTGTTTTAGAGCAAACAGTAAACATTGGTTGTATGAATAAAATTAGTTTTAAATTTATGTGAGAACATGCTCACATTTACTAAATCTGTTTTATTCTCTTGGGTTTTTGCAGATGGAGCTTTATCTTGTGTTTGTTATAAATCTACCTATTCTTCTCTTCCAGATGACTATAATTGGTATGTATTAAAATTCAATTGGAAAGTAACAACCCTAACTACTTTTGAAATGATTTAATTTTATTTTCTCCTTGCTTTTAGATTATTGCTTGTTAATTTTGTTTTAAAAATGACTTTGATGGTTTTATTTACCCAGTATCTGGGATTATGAATGTTTTAAATAAAAATTTAAATGAAAATTATTACCATTGTGTTTCACTTAATGCTTAATCTGTTATAAGACATACAATTTAGTTAAAAGTCCTATCTTTTCTTTTTGAGGCTTTAGCTTTTTGGAAAAGTTAGTTTTTGTTTTTTTTTAGTTTTCTTTTAGGGTTCATATGTATCAGTTAAAGTAGTTAATTATCTTCTGTTTGATATTGAATTATTATAATTGACAAATACTGAATTCAACACCATTTGTTTGGAATTTTTATTCAGTTCTAGTCAGTATCCTAAGAACTAGGTATAACATATGATTGTTTTTCTTTGTAACAGAGTCAGTGTGCTTGAAACTGTAACATTTTCTCTCCTTTTCTCCTCTTTCTTTCTCTTTCTTTTTCTTTTTTCTTTCTTTTTTTTTTTTTTATTGGTCATGGGGCTTGAACTCTGGGCCTGGGTGCTGTACCTCAGCTCTTCAGCTCAAGGCTAGCGCTCTACCACTTGAGCCACAGTGCCACTTCCGTTTTCTGGTGGTTTATTGGAGATAAGAGTTTCACGGACTTTCCTGTCCTTGTTGGCTTTGAACCATGATTCTCAGATCTCAGCCTCCTGAGTAACTAGGATTATAGGCGTGAGCCTCTGGTGCCCGGCTTCTTTCTCTTCTTTCTTCCTGATCCTGGGGCTTAAACTCAGGGCCTGCGTGCTGTCCCCGAGCTTTTCTTTTTTGTTTTTTGTCGGTCATGGGGTTTGAACCCTGGGCCTGGGTGCTGTCCCTTAGCTCTTCAGCTCAAGGT
The DNA here is from genome assembly GCF_019054845.1 of Dipodomys spectabilis. Classification (NCBI taxonomy): domain Eukaryota; kingdom Metazoa; phylum Chordata; class Mammalia; order Rodentia; family Heteromyidae; genus Dipodomys; species Dipodomys spectabilis. Next base: position 6,739,877 of record NW_024870840.1, read on the forward strand.
GAGTGAGTGCTCTACTGCTTGAGCCACAGTGCCACTTCTGTTTTTCTGGTTGTTTATTGGAGATAAGTCTCACAGACTATGCTGCTCAGCATGGTTTTGAACCACGATCCTCACATCTCAGCCTCCTGAGTAGCTAGGATTACAGATGGGAGCCACCAGCACCCAGCTGTCCCTGAGCTTTTCTGCTTAAGCTAGTGCTCTACCACTTGAGTCACAGCTCTAGTTCTGGCTGGGTGTTTTTGGTAGTTTATTGAAGATAAGAGTCTCATGGACTTTCCTGCCAAGGATTGGCTTTGAACCTTTATCCTCAGATCTCAGCCTCTTGAGTAGCTAGGATTATAGGCATGATCCATAAGATATAACATATTTTCTTGAGCTATGTGATTTCTGTTGCAAATTGTAGTAAAATATACATTTTCTTCTGTTTGATATTGGTTTTAACTGTATATTTAATGAGTGCAAAAGTAAGTAGTTAGTGATGAATTAGACGAGGCATAATTGACTGAACCTGAACATGTTGAGTCATAGAAGTATTTTAAAAGCATTACATGGGGCTAGGAAGGTGGCTCAGTGGTAGAGCGCTTGCCTTGCATGCATGAGGCCCTGGGTTCGATTCCTCAGCACCACATAAGCACAAAAAGCTGGAAGTGGTGCTGTGGCTCAAGAGGTAGAGCACTAGCCTTGAGCTGAAGAGCTGAGGGACAGCGCCCAGGCCCAGAGTTCAGGCCCCATGACTGGATTCTCCCCCCCCCCCCCCAAAAAAAAAAAAAAAAAAGCATTATGTAAAACTTCATCCCTTATCAAAAAAACATTTGCAGTGGAAATAGTCATTGCAGTTATGATACAGTATTCAAATCATAAAATCATGGTGAAACAGTCTAAAGCTTTATTCTCTCAGACAAAATGCATTTTATAGTTTTACAGTTGTTTTGTATGGTAGTGAAGCTGACATACTCTGAGATTATTTTGACTTGTCTTCATCCTTACAAGTATCAGGTTTGCTGATTTAGTAATAGAGCATCTTTAAAAAAAAAAAGGAAGGTGGCTCTGAGGCCCTGGATTTGACTCCTCAGCACCACATAAGCAGAAAAAGCCAGAAGTAGTGCTGTGGCTCAAGTGGTAGAGTGTTTGCCTTGAGCTGAAGAGCTGAGGGACAGTGCTCAGGCCCTGAGTTCAAGCCCCAGGACTGGCAAAAAAAAAATTGTAAATTAATTTTAGCTATTTTGTCTTGAATAATATTTCTGGAACATTCTCTTTTAGCAAAGTGGAGCTTGCTTTGACCTCTGATGGCAGGACGATAGTATGTTACCACCCTTCTGTGGACATTCCATACGAACACACTAAAGTATGTAAAAAAAAATTCTCTTGTAGTTTTAAATTTGCTGTTAGAAATATTTATACTGCTAAGTAGTAGCATGTTGCCTATCAAGTTTGAAGTCCTCAGTTTAAATTCTATCCTCCAACTGTCCCCGCCCTACCAAAATAGGAAATGTTCATACTTCGTTATAGTATCCAAAAACAAACAAACAAATGGAATTATCTGGTTTGTGATCCTCAGATCTCAGCCTCCTGAGTAGCTAGGGTTATAGGCTTGGGGTTATAGGGTTATAGGCTAGGGTTATAGGCCACCCATGCTCAGCTGGTTTATGTCCTCTTGGCTTTTTTTTTTTTTGTGTGGGTCATGGGGCTTGTACTCTGGGTGTTGTCCCTCAGCTCTTCAGCTCAAGGCTAGCACTCTACCACTTGAGCCACAGCATTACTTCCAGTTTTCTGGTGGTTAATTAGAGATAAGAGTCTCACAGATTTTCCTGCCTGGCTTTGAACTGCAATTCTCAGATCTCGGCCTCCTGAGTAGGTAGGATTACAGGCATGAGCCATCGGCACCTGGCCACCTTTTTTTTTTTTTTTTTAATGTCAAGAAAACTTGGCAGAGCTTTATTGAGTAAGTAAGCAAGCATTCAAGCAGACAAGAAACAGACAGCCGGGTGCCGGTGACTCAAGCCTGTAATCCTGGCTACTCAGGAGGCTGCCTTTGAGCTGAAGAGCTGAGGGATAGCACCCAAGCCCAGAGTTCAAGACTGACAAAAAAAAAAAAAAAGAAAAGGAACAGACAAGAAGAAAGGCAGAGGCACACTCTTAACAGTGTAAGTACTTCCAAAGGGAAAGACCTACTTCCAGCTTTTTTGGTAGTTTATTGGATAAGAGTCTCATGGACTTTCTTGTCCTGGCTGGCTTTGACCTGCCATACTCAGATGACAGCCTCCTGAGTAGGTAGGAGTACAGGCATGAGCTACTGACACCTGGCGAAGTTTTTAAATTTAAAAAAAAAAAAAAGGACATCCAGGATGAGAATTGTGATTGTTTAACATAAACACTCAGTATTAACCAGGTGCTGGTGGCTCATGCCTATAATCCTGGCTACTCAGGAGGCTGAGATCTGAGGATCAAGGTTCAAAGCCAGTCCAGGCAGGAAAGTCTCTGAGACTTATTTCCAATAAACCACCAGAAAACCCGAAGTGGCACTCTGGCTGAAGTGGTAGAATGCTTGCCTTGAGCTGAAGAGCTGAGGGATAGCGCCCAGGCCCAGAGTTCAAGCCCCCTTACCAACAAAAAGACAAAACAAAAAAGCATTCAGTATTAATTTGGTTTTTCCATTTTATTGAAACACAAACACTTTCTTTGAAGTTTGATCGAAGAAAAACTTCTGAGTCTGTCATAGGCTCTTGAGATACACTTGAACAAGTCTATTAATTCCAATGTTTTGTGTGTGTGTGTGTGCGTGCATGTGTGTGCGTGTGTGTGCATGTGTGCGTGCTTCACACAAGTGTGTGTGAGTGTGTATGCATGCATATCAGTCTTGGGGTTTGAACTCAGGGCCAGGAAACTGTTTCTGAGCTTCAAGGCTAATGCTCTGTCCCTTGAGCCATACCTCCACTTTCTGCTGTTGGTAGTTAATTGGAGATAGGAATCTCTGGACTTTTCTGCTTGGGCTGGCTTCCTGCCAGATCTCAGGCTCTTGAGTAGGTAGGATTATAGGCTTGAGCCTCTGGTGCCCAGCTTCTTTTTATCTATAGGAAGAGGGGAGCTGGGAAGGTGGCTCAGTGGTAGAGTGCTTGCCTTGTATGCATGAGGCCCTGGATTCAGTTCCTCAGCACCACATAAGCAGAAAAAGCCGGAAGTGGTGCTGTGGCTCAAGTGGTAGAGTACTAGCCTTGAGCTAAAGAGCTGAGGGACAACCCAGGCCCAGAGTTCAGGCCCCAGGACCAACAACAACAACAAAAAAGAAAAGAAAAAAAAATAGGAAGAGGCAGCATTCATTAATATTTGCCATAATCTTTTGTTAATTAATACTGACAACTATAAAAATCTAAAAGTCAGCAAACTTGTTTATAGGCTTGAGCTTATAAACCAGGACTAGATTATTCAACGATATCTTATTCAGAAGTATAGCAGAGGATTGCAGTGGAAAAACTGAGTATATTCAAGAAATTAAGGCAAGAGGAAATTTCTCAAGGAAAAGTGAAGAGGACTACATAAGTTGTTTTGCAACAGCAGTCTTTGGCTACAAGAATCAATAAGTGTGACACTAGCTCAAGGTTGATCAGGTAGTTGTTGGGCTAACATAATGTAATTTTTGGTGTAAGGTTACAGTGGCCTTTGTGCAAGGTTCTGGCAGTCTCTGGCAGTCTCTTTGTGCAAGGTTACAGGCATATGTGTGTATGAAATTTCCTTTAGTACCTCCCAGCTTTACTTTTTGTTAATTAGTGACACAGTGACTCTATTATGATACTGACAACTTTTATAGTTCTAACCCCATGTTTGCTGGTACTTCTCAATGTATAATGGTAATGTATAATTGCAAAGATATTTACTAACATTTCACTTTTATTTTTTGTGCCAGTATTGGGGTTTGAACTCAGCACCTTATGCTGTCATTTGGCTTTTTTGTTCAAGGATGGCACTTTACCATTTCATCCACACCTTCATTTCCTGCTTTTTGCTGGCTAATTGGAGTCTCATAGACTTTTCTGCCTGTGCTTGGAACCTCAGTTTTCAGATCTCAGCCTCCTGAGTAGCTGGGATTACAGGTATAAGCCACCAGCATAGCTTAACATGTTACTTTCTATAAGATAATCTTTTTTTTTTTTAATTAAATGAGCTTTATTTATGATCAACTTCTTTTTTTTTGGGTCCGTTCTTGGGGCCTGAACTCTGGGCCTGGGCACTGTCCCTCAGCTCTTCAGCTCAAGGCTAGCACTCTACCACTTGAGCCATAGCGCCACATCCGGCTTTTTTCTTTTTGCTTATGTGGTGCTGGGGAATGGAACCCAGGGCCTCATGCATGCAAGGCAAGCGCTCTACCACTGAGCCACTTTCCCGGCTCATGATCAACTTCTAAACTTACTACTTGTCTTTGTCCTTTCATACTTATCCTTTGAGCACTTAGGTAGGATAAACATAGTGAATACATTCACAGGAATATCTAGATTTTTCTCTTTCTATAGCACTATGATTTGAACTCAGGACTTTATGCTTACTAGGCAGGTACTCTACTACTTCAGCCACACCAGGGGCTCAAGAGATGATCTTTTAAAATTATTTTAAATGTCTGAGGAACACTTCTTTTTTTTGTTTGTTTATTTTTTGGGGTCTGGTCGTGTGGCCTGAACTCTGGGCCTGGGTGCTGTCCCTCAGCTCTTCAGCTCAAGGCTAGCGCTCTACCACTTGAGCCACAGCACTACTTCCGGCTTTTTTCTTTTTGCTTATGTGGTGCTGAGGAATCGAACCCAGGGCCTCTGGCATGCAAGGCAAGCGCTCTACCACTGAGCCACCTTCCCAGCCCCTAAGGAACACTTCTTTAAAATACATTCATATCACTTTTTCCCTGTTTGGGGCCTTAAAAGAAGTGTAAGTAGCTACCTATTACTTAGGTAAACTTTTAAGTGTGTGATAGCAAGGCATATTAAATGTTATTATTTCACTTAATCTTCATCAAGCCCTATATTACCCCTTTGATTTGAAGCGGAGAGTTTAAATAACTTTCCCAAAGCTACAGAGCTACCAAGTCACTGAATCAGAGACCACAGTTCATGTTTCTCCCTCTTCATTATACTCCCTGCTTATTCTTTCCTCAACTAGGAGGGAGTCCTACTCTACTAATAAGTAAGTGCTTCCTTAACTGCTTATAGTATAAATTTAAAACTTTTCATTTCTGTGTTCTCCTGGATCTTTAAAAAAAATTCCTCATTATTGTTGTTTTTCCCTAAGTTATTTACATGTGTGTGTGTGTGTGTGTGTGTGTGTGTGTTTTCTTTTGGTAGTACTAGAATTTTGAACTCAGGGTTTTGTACTTGCTATTCAGTCACTCTACCACTAACCCACACTTGTATTTTATGCACTGGTTAAGTTTGAGATAGTAAGTTTGAGATCGTCACTTACTGCTCAGATGCAGGCCTAGACTGCCTGTATTCGGTTCCTGTCCTAGCTGCGATGATAGGCACCGCCATACCCAGTTTCTTCCACTGAAGTGGAGCCTCACATACTTTGCTGCTCAGACTGGCCTGAAACTTCTCTTTTCCCAAGCTCATTCTCCCTTGAAGCTCAGGAGTCTTTTAGGGGACTGGGAATGTGGCTTAGTGGTGGAGTGCCTGCCTAGCATACATGAAGCCCTGAGTTCGATTCCTCAGTGCCACATTCACAGAAAAAGCCAGAAGTGGCGCTGTGGCTTAAGTGACAGAGTACTATCCTTGAGCAAAAGAAGCTCAGGGGACAGTGCCCAGGCCCTGAGTTCAAGCCCCAGGATAGGCAACAAAACAGAAAATGAAACAAAAAGAGTCTTTTAGATTTATCTACCTACACTGGCTTTGAACCACTATTTTCAGATGTTAACCTCCTGAGTCACTAGGATTATAGGTATAATTAGTAGGATTACTAGCACTTGGCAACATAAACTTTTACGTTGAAGAATAATGGAATCAATTTATGCTTTTTTAATATACAATCTAAAGTTGCAATGACTTTAACATTGGGAAAATTATTGGAATAATTATTACTGGAAAAGAAACCTAAAATTGGTTGTGAGAAGAAAAATATTTCTGACTTTATTCAGTAATATAACTAAGTGAGACTGTTGGTGATAACTTACCCTGATGTACTATAATGAATTACTGCATCTGTTGTCTTAGTTCAGACCTAATCAAATCCTGGCTATTATTGTTACATTTCTGTGTTATTTATTATGGATTGTTTTGTAGCCCATCCCTCGACCAGATCCTGTGCATACTAATGAAGAAACACATGATCAAGTGCTGAAAACCAAATTGGGAGAAAAAAATCAACCTCTGGAACAAGGACCCATGATAGAACAACTTAGCAAAATGTTCTTTACTACTAAGCATCGCTGGTATCCTCATGGACAGTAAGTTTTATTTTATTTTTTTAAATTTATTTATTTTTGTTGCTCATGGGGTTTACACTCTGTGCCTGGGTGCTGTCCCTAAGCTCTTCAACTCAAGGTGAATGCTCTACCACTTGAGCCACAGCACCACTTCTACCACTTGAGCCACAGCACTACTTCTGTTTTTCTGGTGGTTTGTTGGAGATAGAATCTCATGGACTTTCCTGCCCGGGCTGGTTTTGAACTGCAGTCCTCAGATCTCAGACTCCTGAGTAGCTAGGATTACAGCCATTGGTGCCTGGCCAAGTTTTATTTTCTTTATTCAACTCCTAGTATACACACTCAAAGAATATACAGCTTTCCTTACACTAATAATGTCCATACTAGTATTGTGCATGCTAAAATTACCACAAGTACAATTACATTCTATAGTATATTTCTTTTCTTTCCTCCTTTCTTCCTTTCTTCCCTTCCTTCCTCCCTCCCTCCCTCCCTCCCTCTCTCCCTTCCTCTCCCTCTCTCTCTCTCTCTTTTTTTTTTTTTTTTGGGTCCAGTCGTGGGGCCTGAACTCTGGGCCTGGGCACTGTCCCTCAGCTCTTCAGCTCAAGGCTAGCACTCTACCACTTGAGCCACAGTGCCACTTCCGGCTCTTTTTTTTCCTGCTTATATGGTGCTGAGGAATCGAACCCAGGGCCTCATGCATGCAAGGCAAGCGCTCTACCACTGAGCCACCTTCCCAGCTCCTCTCTCTCTTTCTTTCTTTCTTCTTCTTATTTTTTTTTTTTTGTTTGGTCATGGGGCTTGAACTCTGGCCTGGGTGCTCTGTCCCTGCGCTCTTCAGCTCAAGGTGAGCACTCTACTGCTTGAGCCATAGTGCCACTTCCGGCTTTGTAGTGGTTTATTGGAGATAAGAGTCTCATGGAATTTCCTGCCAGGGCTGGCTTTGAACTGTGATCCTCAGATCTCAGCCTCCTGAGTAGCTAGGATTACAAACGTGGGCCACCAGCATCTGGCTACTGTAGTATATTTCTAATCTACATATACTGTACCTAAAATGAAATAATACTTAGTTTTCCCCTTATTTTAATTAGATTTAACTAAAGCTTTTAAAGAGTTCTATAAAGTTTCTTAAAAAATTATTGTATTTTGTAATAATGATTTACTATGTTTTTATTCATCTTTCTGATAAATAACTGATCATGTTATCAACTTTTTCTATTTAGTAAATTTTGAGTTGGGCTAGAGCAAGCAATTGAGCACTAATATTAACTATTCTTTCTTTTTTTTTTTGTACTGGTCCCTTGGCTTGAATTCAGGGTCTAGGTGTTGTCCCTGAGGTTTTTTTTTTTTTTTTTTTTTTTTTTTTTGGGTCCGGTCGTGGGGCCTGAACTCTGGGCCTGGGCACTGTCCCTCAGCTCTTCAGCTCAAGGCTAGCGCTCTACCACTTGAGCCACAGCGCCACTTCCGGCTTTTTTCTTTTTGCTTATGTGGTGCTGAGGAATCGAACCCAGGGCCTCAGTCATGCAAGGCAAGCGCTTTAACCACTGAGCCACCTTCTCAGCCCTGTCCCTGAGTTTTTTGCTCAAGGATAGCACTCTACTGCTTGAGCCACAGCTCCACTTCTGTTTTTGGTAGTTAATTGGAGATAAGAGTCCTATGGACTTTCCTCCCTGGGCTGGCTTTGAAGCCTAATCCTCAGATCTCAGCCTCCTGAGTAGCTAGGATTGCAGGCATACACTACTGGTACCTCTCTTATTCTGGTTTTCTTTAGAAACTATAACTGTCCTTGTATATAAGGCTTACATCATATTTCTTCAGTTTTTTAAAATATATTCTTTATCTTTTTTTTAATAATGAAAAGAGGTTTCTTTTTTTGTTTGTTTTGATTTTTGCCAGGCCTGAGGCTTGAACTCAGGGCCTGGGCACTGTCCCTGAGCTTTTTTTGCTCAAGGTTAGCATGCTACCACTTGAGCCACAGCACCACTTCCAGCTTTTTTCTGTTTATGTGGTACTGAGGAATTGAACCCAGGGCTTCATGCTTGCTAGGCTAGCACTCTACCACTAAGCCACATTCCCAGCCCTGGAAGGTGTTTTTTGTTGTTTATATTTGTTCTTACTTATATAATCTAATACCTGCCACTGGGCTGGCATGCTCATGACAGGTTATATTAATGGAACTAGTGAATAAACATTGGACTGCGAAGAGCTTTATTACTTTTGTTTCGAGTCAGCCTATGTTACATACTGAGATCCTGACTCAAGAAACTGAAAAAAAACAACAAAGAACTCCAGAACTAGGTGCAGTGAGTGGTTCATGTAATTCCAGCTATTCTTTTTTTTTTTTTTTTTTTTTGTCGGTCGTGGGGCTTGAACTCTGGGCCTGGGCGCTGTCCCTCAGCTCTTCAGCTCAAGGCGAGTGCTCTACCACTTGAGCTACAGCCCCACTTCCGGTTTTCTGGTGGTTTATTGGAGATAGGAGTCTCACGGTCTCTCCTGCCCGGGCTGGCTTTGAACCGCGATCCTCAGATCTCAGCCTCCTGAGTAGCTAGGATTACAGGCGTGAGCCACCAGCGCCCGGCAATTCCAGCTATTCTATGTGCAGAAATTAGAAGGATCATAGTTTGAGGCTAGCCTCAGCAAAAAGTTAGTGACTCCACATGATTGCACAAATAAGTTGTGCATGTTGGTTCATGCTTGTAACTTCAGCCTCAAGGAAGGGATAAGTAGGAAGATTGAGGTCTCATGCTACCCTGGGCAAAAACATAAGACCCTATGTGAACAATAACCAAAAGCAAAAAAGGTCTGGGGCATTGATCTAGTAATAGCACAAGGCCCTGTGTACAAATACTGGTGTTGCTTAAAAAATAACAAAAAAATAATCAGTGTCTTTGGTTTTTTGTTTTTTGTCAGTCTTGGGGCTTTAACTCAGAGCTCTTTTGCTCAAGGCTAGTGCTCTTCCAATTTGAGCCACAATGCCAATTCTGGTTTTCTGGTGGTTTATTGGAGATAAGAGTCTCATGGACTTGTCTTCCGGGGTTGGCTTTGAACTGTGATCCACAGAGCTCAGCCTCCTGAGTCGCTAGGATTACAGGCACTAGCACCCAGCCTCACAAAATATCTGCTGTTCCCTCCGTCTCTCCATTCCTTCCTTCCCATCTCCACACATGAGTTAAATAGTTCTCATGCATCTATGAGTACATTTCTTTTTGGCCAATGTCACCCCTTCCTTCACTGTCTCTCAGTTTTTCCTTCTCATCCCCACCCACAAGTTGTATTTTCAATATAGTGTCTAGTGAGTGCCACTGCTGGGTTTTGTTCACCCTTTGTCCCACCATTTCTGTGAAGGGAGGTATTCATTGGGACATGTCTATAAAAGTGCAAATGAACTCCAGTCACTTTCAATCTCTATTACTTTCTCTTCCCTTCCCTGCCTTGAAAAATTTCATAGAACAATTTTATCGTTCTATTTTCATATATATAAAGAAACTGCTTTAGCCAGGCACCTGTGACTCACACTAATACTGTTTATCCTCATTCACTCCCCTTGTTAGCCCAACCCTCTTGCACAAGTACACAGGCCTCAACAGCACTTGTTCTAGTTTCTTTTCCTTCCTTCCTTCCTTCCTTCCTTCCTTCCTTCCTCCCTCCCTCCCTCCCTCCCTCCCTCCCTCCCTCCCTTCCTTCCTCCCTCCCTCCCTTCCTTCCTCCCTCCCTCCCTTCCTTCCTCCCTCCCTCCCTCACTTCTTTCCTCCCTCCCTCCCTCTTCCTCTCTCTCTCTGTCTCTCTCTCTCTTTCTGTGTGCATTCAAATTGCACCAAGGGCTTAACTATGTTTCTAATCTCTTTTCTGATAGTCTTCTGCAAACCAGCTTCTGCAACCTTCACAATCTCAGTTAATACCAGCTTTATTCTTCTTACTGCATGTGCTAAACCTCCTGGTATCATTCATGACTTTTCATTTTGTCTCACTGTCAACATCTGGTCACCAAGCCTGTTAGCTCCAGCTCTAAATTTACCCAGATTTCACTACTTATTTCCGTTTCTTTTGCCATTGTTTTGCTCAAAGCCACCATCCTTTGTCTGGTTTATTGAAATGGTTTCTTTGCTTTTGCCTTGCTTCAGTTTATTGAAATGGTTTCTTTGCTTTTGCCTTGCTTCCTTGTATTCTGTTTATAGCAAAGTAACCTTGTTAAATCTGTTTATTAGTTCTTAGAATTTCTTTTTTCTTTTTTTTTTTTATCTTGCTCAGAAAAGCTGTAGGCCGGTAAGAACCTATGACTCTGCATCATCTTTCTATCTCATTTCCCACTGTTCTTAGCTGTGCTCATGCGCTGTTCTTTTACGTGTCATTCCTTTTACCTCAGTCATCCAGATTATTTTGGGGTCGTCATCACGACATAAAGAAAAATTTCCCGCCGGGCGCTGGTGGCTCACGCCTGTAATCCTAGCTACTCAGGAGGCTGAGATCTGAGGATCTCGGTTCAAAGCCAGCCCGGGCAGGAGAGACTGTGAGACTCTTATCTCCAATAAACCACCAGAAAACCGGAAGTGGCGCTGTAGCTCAAGTGGTAGAGCGCTCACCTTGAGCTGAAGAGCTGAGGGACAGCGCCCAGGCCCAGAGTTCAAGCCCCATGACAGACAAAAAAAAAAAAAGAAAAATTTCCCAAAAATTTAACTGATAAAAACAGTTTCCATAATGGGGAATGTGGCTTATTGTTAATAAGTATGTATGCTATCTATAATAGTATAGCTATAAAGTTTTAGTTTTTCAAGTAGTTCCAATCCAAACAGCAAGATAATCTTTGAAATTTAAGAATTATATCAAGAGTAACTTTGACCAAAATAATCTTATTTCAATATTTTCTTTTCAAGATATCACAGGCGTCGTAAGAAAGTGAATCCTCCAAAAGACAGATGATATCAAGGTTCTAAGAAGAATCAGAGCAAGGAGAGATTGTCCTGCTCTTTATTTGCCATTTGAAGAAATACAATCTTGTGTATTCACCAGAATGTAGGGTATATAGCAAAGTAATAAAAATTCTTTTCATAAACTGCAATATACATTTCTTTTTTTTTTTTTTTAACATTTTTTTTTTTTTTATTGTAAAGCTACTATACAGAGGGTTACAGTTACATGAGTGAGGTTATGAGTACACTTCCTCTTGAACATTGTTACCCCCTCCATTGTTTTCCCCCTACCATCCCCTCCCTCCCTCCCTTCCCCGAGGTTCTTTTTTTTTTTTTTGATTGTGATTAAATGATTACATAATTTCAAAGTCACAAGTTCATTCTAACTTCCCTGGAGCAAATTGTCTACCACAGTCTGTAATATATAACAGTGTTCACATGTTATATACCATATTTGTGATCAGCAGCATGGGGATATTTAGTAGTGGTTCAACCAGATGAGCGGGAGTTCTTTGTTTCTTAATGCAATATACATTTCTTTGTACATACTCTGACTTTCACAGTCTTACTTAGAAAAACCTAATTCACCCATCCCTCCCTCCTTCCTTTCCCCCTCCCTCTCTCCCTCCCTCCCTCCCTTCTTCCTTCCTTCCTTCCTTCTTTCCTTCCTTCTGGCGTGGGGCTTGGGCAAGCAACCCCAGCAACCAGAAGACTGTCCCTGTATATTTTGTTGTCGATTTTGTTTTTACTGGTCCGAGGGCTTGAACTCGGGTCTGGGTGCTGTCCTTAAGCTGTTTTTTGCTCAAGAGTAGCACTCTACCACTTGAGCCACAGCTCCACTTCCAGCTTTTTGGTGGTGGTTAATTGAGATAAGAGTCCATTAATTGAGCTAAGAGTCTCATGACTTTCCTACCAGGGCTGGCTTTGAACCAGATCCCCAGATCTCAGCCTCCTGAGTAGCTAAGATTACAGATATGATCTACCAGTGCCCAGCTTTTATCTATCTGTCCTATCTATCTATCTATCTATCTATCTATCTATCTATCTATCTATCTATCTATCTATCTATCTATCTATCTATCTAACTAACTAACTGTCTATCTATTTTTTTATGAAAGACTTTTCAATACAGCCCAGGTTGGACCTTGAACTGTAGATCCTCCTGCCTCAGACTCCTAAATAACACTCCTGATCTTAACTATTTTTGTGGGTGGGTGGGTGGGGGTGGGGGGCACTTGAACTCCGGGCCTGGGCACTGTCCCTGAGCTCTTCAATTCCAGGCAAGCTGCCTACCACTTGAGCCACAGTGTTACTTCTGGTTTTCTGATGGTTTATTGGAGAGGTCTCACAGACTTTCCTTCCTGGGCTGGCTTTGAACCATGATCCTCAGAACTCAGCCTCCTGAGTAGGATTACAGGTATGAGCCGTCAACACCTGGCTTTTTTTGGAGGAGGGCAATATTGGGGTTCGAACTCAAGACCTCATGTTTGGCTCAGTTTTGCCAGCTACCATTTGAGCCACACCTTATGTGTCCAGCGGCTTTGAACTATGATTTTCAAATCTCAGCCTCCTGAGTGGCTAGAGTTATAGGTGTGAGCCACCAGTGCCCGGCTTTCTATTACATATTTTTTTTTTCATTATTTAGAGAATACTTTATTAGTTTCTGTAATCAAACCCACGTAGATAAGACCTTACATATTTAATACAGTGCGTTTACCCCTGTACAAATGGAAAAAAATTAAGTTTAACATTTCTAGACCAATATGGCTATTAATTTCTGTACAGTGCCAACTCAACACGGTAAACTGGGATACTTTTTCCAAAGTTGACAGCACAGCTAAAGTTTCCAAAAATTCAAATTATATATATGTATATATATATATATATATATTTATATTTATATAAAAAGACTAATAATAGCAGTATGTTATGCATCAATAGCAGCAACAGCTTTTCCAGGTTCTGCAGTCATCTGAACAAGATTAGACATCCAGCACATCCATTAATAAAAAGAAAAAAAAAGATAAAAAACAAAACCCCACACATATTTTTTTTGTTTTGTTTTGTTTTGTTTTGGTCCAGTAGTGGGGGCTGAACTCTGGGTCTGGGCGCTGTCCCTCAGCTCTTCAGCTCAAGGCTAGCGCTCTACCACTTGAGCCACAGCGCCACTTCCGGCTTTTTTCTTTTTGCTTATGTGGTGCTGAGGAATCGAACCCAGGGCCTCATGCATGCAAGGCAAGCGCTCTACCACTGAGACACCTTCCCAGCCCTCTATTACATATTTTTATAACTAGGCAAACATTATTAATAATAAGTATGATTGATACGCATTTTCTCCTTGTGAAGGGATTTCACATTGCCTCTGAGAGCAAACTTAGAAGGTCTACCGGAAAATAGATGACATAGTGTTTCTATTGTCTTCTAGGAAATAATTATATTTTAATCAGTATTTACTATGTATGCCCTTTCTATACATTATTGAATTCTCATAATGATCCTTTTAAGGGGGGAGCATCATCCTCATTTTACAGAAAAGGAAAATTCGCTTAAACTCTTTCTTGAAAATGGAAGAGTAAGGATCCAAATTATTGGGTTTCAAACTCTTCCTGGTATGTTATAATGAAAAATAAAAACATCTTTTATGTAAGAATAAGTTCTTAGACTTTTTTTTTTTTTTTTGCCAGTCCTGGGGCTTGAACTCAGGGCTTGGGCACTGTTCTTGAGCTTCTTTTGCTTAAGGTTAGTACTCTACCACTTGAGAGCTACAGTGCCACTTCTGGCTTTTTCTGTTTTTGTGATACCAAGGAATTGAACTCAGGGGTTCATGAATGTTAGGCAAGCACTTTACCACTAAGCCACATTTCCAGTCCCCCTAGAAATTTTTTCTAGAAAAATTAAAAAAAAAGTTTAATTTCGCTGGGCACTGGTGATCACGCCTGTAATCCTAGTGACTCAGGAGGCTGAGATCTGATAATTGAGCTTCAAAGCCAGTCCCAGCAGGTAAGGCTGTGAGGCTCTCATTTCCAGTTAAACCACCAGAAAACCAGAAGTGGAGCTGTGGCTCAAAGCAATACAGTATTAGCATTGAGTGAAGAAGCTCAGGGACAGTGCCCAGGCTGAGTTCAAGCCCCACAACTGACAAAAGTTTAATTTGTTTTTATGTTTTTTTTTTTTCTTTACTGGTTGTATTAAAAATTCTGCTAGCTTAGGGGCTGGGAAGGTGGTTCAGTGGTAGAGCGCTTGCCATCCATGCATGAGGCCCTGGGTTCGATTTCTCAGCACCACATAAGCAAAAAGAAAAAAAGAAAAAAAAAGCCGAAGTGGAGCTGTGGCTCAAGTGGTAGAGCACTAGCCTTGAACTGAAGAGCTGAGGGACAGCGCCCAGGCCCAGAGTTCAGGCCCCATGACCGGACCCAAAAAAAAAAAAAAAAAAAAATTCTGCTAGCTTTATAACACTGGCAAACTGTTGCAGCTTTATAGGTATGTTTCACCAAATTAGTTTTATAGCTATGTTAATAGATTAGTAACATTGCTGTTGAGCTGGTGAAAAGCTGTCAAGAAGAGGGAAAGTGCTTTATTCAAGTTCAAATTGTAAAATATGCTGTTTATAAAACTTAAGTGAAAAACTTCTCATGTAATATCTTGTTTACATAGATTTTTTTTTTTTTTTTTTTTTTTTTTAGTTGTAGGTTTCAGCTTGGCCTGGTAGCTGCCCCTGAGCTCTTTTGTGCGAAGCTAGAACTCTACCACTATGAGCCATAAATCTACTTCTTAGTTTTCTGATGGTTAATAGGAGTTAAGAGTCTCATGGCCTTGCCTGCCTGGACTGGCTTCAAACCACAATCCTCAGATATCAACCTTGAGAGTAGATAGTATTACAGGCATGAGCCACCAGTGCCCAGCTCAATATCATTCTTTTAGAAAAGAAAATGCTGCTGAAGGTCCAAGTAAAATGGAAGATCAGTGGATAAGAGAAAATAAAGGTAAGAATAATGGTGGTGGTCCTCAGTTATTCAATGGAAGTGTTTTTTTTTTTTTTTTTTTTTTTTTTTGTCGGCCGTGGGGCTTGAACTCTGGGCCTGGGCGCTGTCCCTCAGCTCTTCAGCTCAAGGCGAGCACTCTACCACTTGAGCTACAGCGCCACTTCCGTTTTCTGGTGGTTTATTGGAGATAGGAGTCTCACGGTCTCTCCTGCCCGGGCTGGCTTTGAACCGCGATCCTCAGATCTCAGCCTCCTGAGTAGCTAGGATTACAGGCGTGAGCCACCAGCGCCCGGCAATGGAAGTGTTTTTAAGTGGTTTACTTTTAATTAATATATTATTAATCTTGTGGAAAGATCAAAGCAAGTTTGTATAAACTTGTTAAATATATATATATTTTTGGGTCCGGTCGTGGGGCCTGAACTCTGGGCCTGGGCGCTGTCCCTGAGCTCTTCAGCTCAAGAATAGCACGCTACCACTTGAGCCATAGCACCACTTCCAGCTTTTTTTTTTCTGCTTATGTGTTGCTGAGGAATCGAACCCAGGGCCTCAGGCATGCAAGGCAAGCGCTCTACCACTGAGCCACCTTCTCAGCCCTAAACTTGTTAAAATATTTACCAGCTTTTCTACTGATGTGTCTTTGAAAAATAGCTTTTTCTTCAGGCTGATTTATATAAACAAGTTACAAACCATCAGGCACAGGTGGCACTATGGCTCAAAGTGGTAGAGTGCTAGCCTTGAGTGAGAGAGCTCAGGGACAGCACCCAGGCCCTGAGTTCAAGCCCTATAAGAACAACAACAAATTACAAAGATCAGATACATTATTAATGCACAATTGGAAAAATGTAGCTACCAAAATAGCAAAAAATTTCCCCTGAGTACAAAGATCTACTGAACAGTATTCAACTCCAAGATGCCCAAACAACATACTATGACTTCTACTTTATTATTCTGGGCATACAGTTGACAGTAGCTCCTGGAATTTTTGTTTTCATGGGCTGTTGACCTTTTGCTAAGTATCATTACCAACATCATTTCTCCCTGCTCCTCCCAGCCTTCCCTCAAGGTTACTAATACTTTTAAGAAAATGTTCACTTGTTTTAGCAGTCATTTAAAATTATAAAGTGATTTGGGCCTTTGAAATCAATAAATTTAGCTTCATAAAAAACTTAGCAAGTTGGGTGCAGTGGCTCATGCCTGTAATCCTAGCTACTCAGGAGGCTGAGATCTGAAGATCACAATTCAAAGCCAGCCAGGCCAGGAAAGTCCATGAGACTTTTACCTCCAATTAACCACCAGAAAACCAGAAGTGGCTCTGTGCTCAGGTGTAGAACACTCACCTTGAGCTAAAATGCTGAGAGACAGGGCCCAGGCTCAGGCTGAGAGTTCAAGCCCCATGACTGACAAAAAACAAAAAATCATGGCCCCAACCCCTCCGCCAAAACTCAGTGGAGTTGGTAAAATGTATTATTGGTGAGGCCACCAGAGGGCACTCTCACATTGAGATTAATTTGAACATCCCTTATCCTAAGGTACTAGTGTTAAAGGAGTTCAATTAGCAGGAAATTTGAATATTTATTGTTTGAGAATGTGTAGTAGATTAAATGACAGTAGTGACATTAAGTGCTGGAATTTTTTTTTTAAATCATTGGTTGTGGGGCTTGAACTTTGGGCCTGGGCTCTGTTCCTCAGCTCTTCAGCTCAAGGCTAGCACTCTACCACTTGAGTCACAGCACCACTTCCAGGTTTCTGGTGGTTAACTGGATATAAGAGTCTCATGGACTTTCCTGCCCGGGCTGGCTTTGAACTGCGGTCCTCAGATCTCAGTCTCCTGAGTAGCTAGATTACAGGATTGAGCCACCAGTGCCCAACTAGTGCTAGGATATTTAGAGGCTGCTTTTCCATCAAACATTTATAAAACTACTAATTGGGAGAAACATACAAAAAACTTATTTTGTTGTCAAGTAGAAAAAAAAAAAAAGAATCTTTTGTAAAGATCATACCAACTGAGCTAATATTTACTTATCTACCTTCTTTTCTTTTCTTTTTTTTTTTTTTTTTGGTCTGGTCATGGGGCTTGAACTCTGGACCTGGGCACTGTCCCTTAGCTCTTCAGCTCAAGGCTAGCGCTCTACCACTTGAGCCACAGCCCCACTTCCGGCTTTTTTTCTTTTTGCTTATGTGGTGCTGAGGAATCGAACCCAGGGCCTCATGCATGCAAGGCAGGCACTCTACCACTGAGCCACCTTCCCAGCCCCTCTACCTTATTTTCTAATGATACTGTTTTCAACTAAGAACAACTCTTCCAACTTTTTAAAAGTTGGAAAGTTAACTAGGCCAAACATGACATTTTTGTATATCTTTTACTTCACTGCATAGGGTTTAGAAATAAAGAATGAAACTTATGAATCTTATAACAATCTCTTCATGTATGATTTTTTCCTTTAAATATTCTGATTGAGCATACATTATATAATCTAGACCATCGTATTTTAATTACCCTTCTAAACATTGATTTTTGTCTGCTCTTTATTCTAAATTTGCTGTTTTAATATCCTAGTCTGTCTCGCTTGAGTATTTCCTTAATACTGTAAATGTAACTATTAAAAGCATGAATTCTGACTTCCATGTATAAAATTTTTTTTATAAGTGTAGTAGGCAAGGAATGGAAAATGTTTTATTTTTGATCAAGCACTTTAAATTTAGAATGTTTCCTACTTGAAAGAATATCATGTGAGCTGTGCACCAGTCACTCAAGCTTGCAGTCTTCGCTATTCAGGACGCTGAGATTTAAGGATTGCTGTTTGAAGCCAGCCTGGGCAGAAATGGTACCATGTTAGCCTTGAGCCCAAAAGTTTAGGGACTGCATCTGGTTCTCAGTTCAAGCCCCAGGGCAGGCAGAAAAGAAGTGAAGTGTTTCAGATCCCAGCTTAAGTATCACCTCCAATAATACTGTTATTATCTCAATTTTCTCTGCAGCTTTTGCCTTTCCCAGCAGCTCTTTCCTTTACATGTCAGCTAAAATTTCAGTTCTTAGAGGGACTGAGTCAGTTTTCATTCTATGGAACATCATATATCTCTCCAGAGCACTTGAGATTGTTAGGCATCTTTTTGTGTGATCATTTGATAAATGTCTATTTCTCCTACCAGACTTCAAATTCCATGACACTGAAGATCTTGTCTGATCATGTGCATCACAATGCTCCCAGCAGCTAAACTTGCCTGGCACATTCATTTCTTCACAGGTTCTGAATACAGCTTTGAAAAAGAAACTTCCCGAGTACCAAGGATTTAACTCTAAGTATAGCTAAAGAATTTTAATCCATAAATTGGATTTGGGGTGGGAAATACAAAAATCCTGAACTTGTGTGTAATTTGAGATTTTTTTTTTGTGTTTTCCTGGCAATAAAGTCTGTTGTCTTTTAGCAGTTAAAGACGGTTTAATAACCTCCCTCATTCCTTATTAATAAAATATTGGCCCAGACCTTCCCTTCTTATTCCTGTGGTTATAATTAATCTATTTTTAAATTCAAAACATACTAAGTTACAGCTTTACCAATTATTTCAATTTGTCTTAAATTAGAGAGATATCAGTAATATGGTTAGTGTGGCATTATTTATTTTCTTTTGACAGTAATGGGGATGGAACTTGGGGCCTTGAACATTTTAATTTGTGGTTTTTTTAGACAATGTCTCACTATGTAGCTCAGGCTGGCCTTGAACTCATGATCCTACTGCCTCAGCCGACCAAGTTCTGGGGTTACAAGCATGTGCCAGCACACCATACTCTTTGAAAGACCTCTTGAAAGAACTAATGAATTAAAAATCTAGAAAAGTCACAGGTTCAGTTTTACATACATGAACATTGTTGCTTTGCAGGCTTTTTACAAAGTAAGCAACTTTAGGTTACTAAAGCAAATTATATAAATATATACACACATACAATTGTCAAGATACTACTGAAAAACTAAATTTAGCAGTTATTAATGGAATTTATAATTATGTAAAGTTTCATATCTGCAAAATTTTACTAAGCCATTATAGAATGCTTTGAACTTTGTTTTTTTATCAAAGGCATACACAATACCACATATAGCAAATTAATAGGTCTGGGATTCACTTAGTTTATCAAAAGATGATTTAAAATTTAACTTGGAAGTTACTTAGTTCGAACTAGCAATTAATAAAGGATTTAAAATGAATTTTGAGGGGCTAGGAGGATGGCTCAGTGGTACAGTGTTTGCCTCGCATGCATGAAGCCCTGGGTTCGATTCCTCAGCACCATATAAACCGAAAAAACTGAAGTGGTGCTGTGGCTCAAATGGTAGAGTGCTAGCCTTGAGCTGAAGGGCTGAGGAACAGTGCTCAGGCCCAGAGTTCAAGCCCCACGACTGACTAAATAAGTAAAATGAATTTTGAAAAAGTGAAAAAGGCATATTTTGAGCATGTTACAATTATTTTTTTAAGATTCTATGATTGTCCCTTTGTAAATCTGGTTTTGTTTTATATCAAACCAAACATAGAATCAGTTTAGATATATATTATTCCCTGAGTAGCATAATTGCCATTCTAACCTTGATTAGATACTTTAATAAGAAAAAAAGCTTGTTTATCACACTAAATTTTTTTTTTTCTCAATGTGGGGCTTGAACTCTGGGCCTAGACACTATCCTTCAGCTCCTCAGCTCAATGCTAGAGCTCTACCACTTGAGCCACAGCACCATTTCCAGTTTTCTGGTGGTTAATTGGAGATAAGAGTGTCATGACTTTCTTTCCTGGGCTGGCTTTGAACTGTGATCCTCAGATGTCAGCCTCCTGAGTAGCTAGGGTTACAGGTGTGAGCCACCGTGCCAGGCCACACTAAAATCTTGAAGTATTAATATACATAATATCTATTTAAGTGTCATATAAGGGCCTAATTAATCATGGAAATCACCACTTCACACATAATTTTCTTCAGTTATATTTAAAGAATAACAAAAAGTTTGAAATTCTATATATTAATTTTTTTTTTATTTATCTTATTTTTTTTGTTGGTCATGGGGCTTGAACTCTGGGCCTGGGGGCTGTCCCTCAGATCTTCAGCTCAAGGCAAGTGCTGTAGGACTTGAACCACAGTGTTACTTCTAGTTTTCTGGTGGTTAATTGGAGATCAGAGTCTCATGGACTTTCCTTCCCCAGCTGACTTTGTACTGTGATCTTCAGACCTCAGCCTCCTGACTAGCTAGGATTACAGGTGTGAGCCACCAGAGCCAGCTCTATATATTAATCTTTTTTTTTTTTTGGGGTCCGGTCGTGGGGCCTGAACTCTGGGCCTGGGCGCTGTCCCTCAACTCTTCAGCTCAAGGCTAGCGCTCTACCACTTGCCACAGCACCACTTCCGGCTTTTTTCTTTTTGCTTATGTAGTGCTGAGGAATCGAACCCAGGGCCTCATGCATGCAAGGCAAGCACTCTACCACTGAGCCACCTTCCCAGGCCCCTATATATTAATCTTAAATGCACATGTAAGCTACAGGTTAGTCTTTCTTTTCTATTTTTTCTATTGTAATTCTGTTTATAGAAATATATTGTTATGTTCGTTCAAAAAAGAGAGTAAACAAGCTGGGTGTCCAGTGGCTCACGCCTATAATACTAGCTACTCAGGAAGCTGAGATCTGAGGATCGAGGTTCAAAGCCAGCCCGGATAGGAAAGTCCATGAGACTCTTATCTCCAATAAGCCACTAGAAAACTGGAAGTAGGGCTGTAGCTCAAGTGGTAGAGCACTCGCCTTGAGCTGAACAGTGCATGGACAGCGCCCAAGCCCAGAGTTCAAGCCCCACGACCAACCAAAAAAAAAGAGTAAACATGTGTTAAACTAAAATTTTATATGTTTAAAAATGTATAAATCATATTTAAATTTTTTTCTTTTACTAATTTAAATATAATTTATAAGAGCATTAGGTCACAGGCTGGGAATGTGGCTTAGTTGTGAAATGCTTGCCTAGCATGTATGAAGCCCTGGGTTCAATTCCTCAGTACCACATAAATGAGAAAGCCAGAAGTGGCCCTGTGGCTTAAGTGGTACATTGCTAGCCTTGAGCAAGAGAAGCTCAAGGACGGTGCCCAGGCCATGAGTTCAAGCCCCAAGACTGGCAAATATATATATATACACACACATACACACACACACACACACACCAAATACACACACACACACACACACACACACACACAACAGCAGGAGGGCCAGGACCACCAGAGAGGGTGAATGAGGGTGAGTATGATCTATATACTTTATATGCATGTTTGAAAATAGAACAAGAAACTTAAATTTTTTAACAAGGAAAGGGAAATGAACATGTTATAACAACCTTCCCCCCTTGTACAACTAATATATGCTAATACAGAATCTTTTTTTGTGTGTGTGTGAGAATACCGTACAGAGGAGTTACAATTACATGGGCAAGATAATGAGTACATTTCTTATCAAGCATTGTTGCCTCCTCTTTGTTTCCCCTTCCCCTCCCATCCCATCTCTCCCCACTTCCCCCTACCTGATCCTCGCCCCCCCATGCCAAAGTTGTGAAGTTCATTTTTCAACATAACGACTTGTACATCTCATTGTTGCAATGGGTCCACCTCTATCCCTAGTTAAACTATTTGTTTTTGTCCTTCCCCTCCATAAATTATACCAACATCAAATAGAGTAAAAGCAGGGGTTATACCGTGGGGGATAATACAGAATCTTTACCTTTTTTTTTTTTTTGTCAGTCATGGGGCCTGAACTCTGGGCCTGGGTGCTGTCCCTCAGCTCTTCAGCTCAAGGCTAGCACTTGAGCCACAGCGCCACTTCCAGCTTTCCATCTCTTTTTGCTTATGTGGTGCTGAGGAATCGAACCCAGGGCCTCATGCATGCAAGGCAAGCACGCTACTACTGAGCCACCTTCCCAGCCCAGAATCTTTACCTTTTTAGCTGCCTCTCACTGAGTCATGTTTGTTTTTTTTTTTTTTTTTGCTAGTTCTGGGGCTTGAACTCAGGGCCTGGGCACTGTCCCTGAGCTTTTTTGCTCAAGGTTAGCACTCTACCACTTTGAGCAACAGCACTACTTCTGGTTTTCTGGTAGTTAATTGGAGATGAGAATCTCACAAACTTTCCTGCCCAGTCTGGGCTGGTGTTGAACTGAGATCCTCGGATCTCAGCTTCCTGAGTGCTTGGATTATAGGCATGAGCCACAGATGCTGGGCTAAATCAAAATTTTTTAAGGGGCTGGGAATGTAGCTCAGTGGTAGAGTGCTTGCCTTGCATGCATGAGGCTCTGGGTTCGATTCCTCAGCGCCACATAAGCAGAAAAAGCCAGAAGTGGCGCCGTGGCTCAAGAGGTAGAACACTAGGCTTAAGCTGAAGAGGTGAGGAACAGCACGCAGGCCCAGAGTTCAGGGCCCACGACCAACAACAACAACCACAAAAAATAATAATAATAAGAGGGAAACATTATCAAAATAGTCTGTAACGAACTGATTCTTGATGCAAATATACTCTTTATCCTTTTTGATTTCTTGTAGAGAGAAGGAAGTTTATTTTCATTACTAACTACATGGATTTTTAATTTTATCATTTAAATGTTAGCAACACAGCTGGTATTGTAACCACAGAAGATGTTTAACAGGAGATGATATATTTAGAAACTCCATCCTGGCTTGGATGGTGAAAAGAGGACAAGCAACTGAGGAGTAGGAGATGGAGTGGAGATGAATTGCTAGAAATATCTCCGACTGATGCAGTGTTGAGGATAACAAATAACAATAGCCTAGATTAAGGAAGTAGGAAGTAGATAAAGAGAAAGGGGTGGATTCCAGAGGTACAGGATAAAAAGAACTAAATGTGTGCTGGAATGACAAGGAGTGATGAATGAGTCAGGGAGGGAAAGGCAGCCAACATCTGAAGGCTGACCTGTCAGCCACAGTAAGGCCAGCTGCCTAAAAACCTGGTCAGACTATCAACCTCACACAAGACTCTCCTGAGATTCCACTGAAGTGAGACAAAACTAGTTCTTGTCAGAATTTTGTCTACACATAAGCAAAAACAGGATTATTGTGCTAACTACACAATATCAAACATCTCCCTTAGCAAAAATAAGGACTATAATACAATATACAATTTGGGCTTCGGTTTGCCCTCCCTGTAGATAAGATATATTAAGATACTCAGTCATAAAATCCTACTGCTCTCTGACTACATTGGGTCTGGAGCAAATCACTGATTCTTTTTTATTTTTATTGTTTTTGTCTGTCATGGGGCTTGAACTCTGGGCCTCAGCATTGTCCCTCAGCTCTTTAGCTCCAGGCTAGCACTCTACCACTTGAGCCACAGTGCCACTTCCAGTTTTCTGAGTGGTTTATTGGAGATAAGAGTCTCATGGACTTTCCTGCCCTGATGGCTTTGAACTTTGATCCTTATATCTCAGCCTCCTGAGTAGCTAGGATTACAGGCGTGAACCACCAGCACCTGGCTACTGATTCTTTTCAGTCTGTCCCAAATTGCCCAACCCACCCTCAAATCAAGTAATGGTTTCTTCCAAAGTATGTTCTCTTTCACTAGTATAACTAATAAACTACTTGTTCACCTCCAAGTATATTCCTGGTGGTTGTTGGTTGAAAGCCATTGACATAAAAAATAATTTCACAGCGGGGCACTGGTGGCTCACTCCTGTAATCCTAGCTACTCAGGAAGCTGAGATCTGAGTATCGAGGTTCAAAGACACCCTGGGCAGGAAAGTCTGTGAGACTCTTATCTCCAATAAACCACTGGAAAACAGGAAGTGGCGCTGTGGCTCAAGCAGTAGAGCGCTCGCCCTGAGCTGAGGGACAGCGCCCAGGCCTAGAGTTCAAGCCCCATGACTGACCAAAAAAATAATAATTTCAGTTTTCTGCCTTGATATATAAGTGTTGGGCTGGGAAGGTGGCTTAGTAGTAGAGTGCTTGCCTTGCATGCATGAGGCCCTGGGCTCGATTCCTTAGCACCACATAAGCAGAAAAAGCCGGAAGTCACTCTGTGGCTCAAGTGGTAGCCTTGAGCTGAATGAAATGCTGAGGGACAGTGCCTAGGCTCAGAGTTCAAGCCCCATGATCAACGCGCTCGCGCGCGTACACACACACACACACACACACACACACACACACACAAACACACACAAAGATAAGCAGGTGTTGGTAGTGCCAATTATAGAAATAAATAATACTAGAGAAGACTGAAATGTCTTCGATTTTTTTTTTAAAGTTACCTTTGAGATAGCAGTGAGTTAAACCAAGCGTAGATATTCAAAAAGCTATTGGATGGATGTTGGCTTTTGTTGTTTGTTCTGCTTTCTGAAGCAAGGTCTTGTTAAGTTGCCCAGTCTGGCCTCTAACTTGTAGTCCTCCTATGCTACCCGCCAGTGTGCTGAGATTTTGACTATATTTTGAGGGGATTCCCACCCGCTAGCCATAGTTGATTAAACTAGGGAGGAGTGACCATAGCAGATAGAGCTGATACAGGTTCTATGCTGAATGAGTATGTGGTCTAGACCAGGTCTTATTCAGCCCTTATTCAGGATTTGTAAAAAGTGGAGAAGGGCCAAGAGGTTCATTTCCTCTCTAAGACAGGGCATCAGATTGTTTGTTGCATCATTACTTGGAAGAAAGCGAGTGTAAGAGGAAGAAACGAAAAGAGAAACTTCCAGGTAATGTTTGCTTCTCTGATTTCTTGTCTGTGAAGTTCAGGTGTGCTCTTGCCATCTCTGACTCAGAGATGTCTCCAACAGAGATTTATTTTTTGCCTGAGCTAATTTGACATGGATTTCTGTCACATTTTTACCGAGAGAGAGAGAGAGAGAGAGAGAGAGAGAAAGAGATACAGATACAGACAGACAGGCAGAGATAGAGACAGAGAAAGAGAAACAGACAGAGACAGAGACAGACAGAGACAGAGACAAGAGAGAGAGAGAGACCTCATTGCTACAATGACTTTAAATAAGCCTGTGTTTTTTTTTGTTGTTGTTTTGTTTTTCTGGTTATGGGCTTTGAACTCTGGGCCTGGGCTCTGTCCCTGAGTTCTTCAGCTCAAGGCAAGCACTCTACCTTGTGAGCCACAGCACTACTTCTGTTTTTCTGGTGGTTAATTGGAGATAAGAGTTTCATGGACTTTCCTGTCCGGGCTGGCTTTGAACTGTGACCCTCAGATCTCAGCCTCTGGAGTAGCTAGGATTAAAGGTGTGTGTCACCAGCGCCTGGCTAATGAGCCTGGTTTTCATATACATGATCAAAAGCTACTATTATTTATACTGTCAGTAGTTAACTTCATTTTCATATGTATATACATCTCATCCAACGTAGTCTGAAATAAAGAGACCAGAAGTGACTTTCATATTTCCTAATAAAAGCAGTGGTTTTTCAAAATGATTTTTTCTACTTGTACCTAATATTAGACCATCTATAAAGGA
This sequence comes from Dipodomys spectabilis, assembly GCF_019054845.1. Lineage (NCBI taxonomy): Eukaryota > Metazoa > Chordata > Mammalia > Rodentia > Heteromyidae > Dipodomys > Dipodomys spectabilis. The sequence goes on from NW_024870840.1 coordinate 6,765,620, forward strand.
AGTCCCCCAAGAAGCTGTTGTACAAACAATCCTAGTTTAAATTACATTTCCATTCCTCACTTCCCTACCCTCTTATGGCTCACAACATATATTATCTTGTCTTGTGATTCAAATAATGCTTCTCTTAAGCAACAGGAAATAAATCACTGGTCAGAAAAGTATATTTTTAAATTTTCTTCCTTCCCAGTTAATTTCCCATGTGCCTCTTCAAGCTTATACTAACTCTAACCAAAAATTTATGTTCATGATTTGACTGTTCTTATTTACTGCTAGCTACCCCAGTCCTTAAATTTGAGAAGAAATTTCCTCCTGTGTTTACCTAGATAAGCGATGATTTCAAGGGCAGTCGTCTAAGCTGATTAATGCTTTTGAGTCATCCAAAAACTGTGTGAGAGATTGCAAAAGAGAAAGCAAGACCTATTTACTTGAGTCTTTTGGTTCAAGTTAACTTTTGCTGACACTCATCTGAATTACAACCAAAATCTGGGTTCCAACCAAAGGAGTCTTAACTAATATCACAACAATTGTGAAATTCATTTGTGTAAGAAGAAATTTAGATGTTGATTTTCATTGATTTATTGATTTATTGTCAGTAGTGGGGCTTGAACTCTGGGCCTGGTTGCTGTACCTCAGCTCCTTAGCTCAAAGCAAGTGCTGTACCACTTGAGCCACAGCATCACTTCCAGTTTTCTGGCGGTTAGTTGCAGATAAGAGTCTCACGGACTTTCCTGCCCAAGCTGGCTTTGAACTGTGATCTTCAGATCTCAGCCTTCTGAGTAGCTAAGATTACAGGCATGAGCCACTAGTGCCTGGCTTCTTTTATATATTTATTTCTTTATTTTGTGGCCAGTCCTGGAGCTTGAACTCAGGGCCTGGGCACTGTCCCTGAACTTTTGCATAAGGCTAGCACTCTACCACTTGAGCGAGCCATAGCACCACTTTCAACTTTTTCTGAGGACTCAAACATAGGGCTTCATGAACGCTAGACAAACACTCTACCACTAAGCCACATCCCAGCCCTGTTGATTTTCTTTTATAAAGATCCAAAGCTGGATGTGGTAACTCATACCTATAATCCCAGTTACTTGGTGAGAGACCCAGTTACTTTGTGATAGAGTGAGAGACTTACAGGCTAGCCTAAACAAACAACAAACAACAATAACAAAAAGAAGTTATCAAGACTATCTGAAAACAAAATGAAAACAAAGGAACTGGAAGTACAGCACTTCCCTACCGCCCCCCCCCCCCAAGGCCGGAAGCTTAATCCCCATTACCACAACAAAACTGAACAAAAGAAATAAGATCTGAGATTCAAATGAAACTCAACTGTAGAACAACTAGTTGTTTGTCTGGAAAAGTCAATAATGCGTAAAGAATAAGATTCTGAGCATTTTCTTCTAAAAATCCAATAGTTATGGGATGGCCATAATCTGAATGTTGCAGTCTCTATGACAACATTCCATCACAACGAGACCTGGAAATACCACTAAAATTACATAATTGTCAGGGCTTTTCAAAGGGAAGAACTAATAGAATATATACATACACATATGTGCATACATATATATAATTATATATAATTATAAGGGGAGTTATTAGATTGGTTTACACGAGCCAGGGCTGCCTAGAGAACAAGGTAGATCTCAGTCCAAGAAGCTAGAAACCTCAGAGCAAAGGGGACTTAGAGGATAGTCCAAGTCTCACAGCTGCCTAGAGTCATTGTTTTAAGACCAGTATTCTAAGGCTGAAGAGTGGAGTGTGTTGTTTGTAGGAGCAGCACCAGCAGGAAAACCCCACACCTACTCAGGTCAATCTTTTTTTTTTTCCCCAGTTGTGGGGCTTGAACTCTGGGCCTGGGCGCTGTCCCTGAGCTCTTCAGCTCAAGGCAAGTGCTCTACCACTTGAGCCACAGTGCCACTTCCTAACCCACAGCTATTCAGGAAGGGTGGAACATCTAATGGTAAGAACTAATCCCTTCTGTTTGTCCTTCCACCACACCCCAGCCCTATTGGTTGGTGCCACCAACATTCAGGGTACATCTTCCCACTGCCTTTCTGATCCATATGGCCATCTTCTTATGCACATATCTGAAGGTATGCTTTTTACCGGTTTTCCAGGTATCACTCAATCCAACCAAGTTGCCATCAAAGGTTAACTATCATACCAATCACATGAAAAGACTCACATGCTCATGTCTCATACTGCTTAGAAACGGAGGAAAATAGATGTGCCATTCTCACTTTTTTTTTTTGCCAGTCCTGGGGCTTGAACTCAGGGCTTGAGCACTGCTGCTGAGCTTCTTTTGCTCAAGGCTAGCATTCTGCCATTGCACCACTTTCCAGCTTTTTCTGTTTATGTGGTACTGAGGAATCGAATCCAGGGCTTCATGTATGCTAGGCAAGCACACTACCACTAAGCCACATTCCCAGCCCATTCTCAACTTTTCTTTTTTCTTTTTTTTTGGTCAGTAGTGGGGCTTGAACTCGGCCTGGGCTGAGCTCTTCAGCTCAATGCTAGCACTCTACCACTTGAGCCACAGCACACTTCCGGTTTTCTGGTGGTTTATTGGAGATATGAGTCTCATGGACTTTCCTGCCTGGGCTGGCTTTGAACCATGATCCTCTGATCTCAGCCTCCTGAGTAGCTAGGATTACATGCATGAGCCCCTCCATTCTCAACTTTTTTATGGTTAATTGGGGAAGGAATCTCAAAGACATTTCAATCTGGACTGGCTTCAAACCTGATCATCTGGTCTCAGTCTTAGTAGCTAGGATAGCAGGTATGAGCCACTGATGCTAGATGAAATGAAGAAAATGTAGAGTTAGCTGCCCTTCATCTGGATAATAGCCCTGTCCCTAGCTGTAAGAACCATTAGCTGCAAGCTCCTAAGGGCACAGTGGTGGCATATCTTTATTTGTTGGTCATAGCCTATGCCAAGCACAATGTTTAATATATATAAAACTACTGAATAAATTCTTAGTAAATTAATATATGGACGTTTGCATGAGCAACTTGTCTTCTCTATCTTAGTTTAATTGCTACACAAACTACCCAAACCACAGTACCTTGACATAACTAATGTTTATTTCTGAGGCTTGGGGCTCAGAGCACTTGCTAGAAAGCACAGGTCTCGGTTCAGACTTCATTACGGCAAAAAAAAAAAAAAAAAAAAGTTTGTTTCTCACTCTGTTTATAGTCGTAACTTCACAGAATCATTCAAGAACACACTCTTTCCAAGTGGTGACTGTTGGCCCCTAGGGTCTCTGTCTCCCTCTACTGGATACCGTGCTTCTAGCAATAAGGTAAGGAAGATAAAATGTTGGAAAATGGATTGTTTATGCTAGTTTCTTCATGGCCAGTCCCACAGGAACCTCGTATTACTTTCTCCCACATTCCATTGCTCAGAAAAAAGTTTTAGGCCAGACTACCTTCTAAATGCTAAAAATCTAGGGACTCACATGTAGTGGTTTGCAATGGAACAGGAGAAACTCAAACTAATGTGCATTGGCTTTCTTGGCTTCACTTTCTGCGCCCCAGCTTCTTCTGAAAGAGTAATTAATAAATGCTACTTGGCAGCACTTTCAAAGGATTACATGAGGCAATAAACATGGAGGCACTTGTTAAAGTGCTAATCAAATGTTAGCTATGAATATTCCTTGGAAATTTGGTTCTTTACTAAATCCCATCATATGTAAATTGTGTAGGTTAAATGCTCTCTTCAGAATCCCCTCCAGCTCTAGAATACCTTAATTCTCTGATACTTTTAAACCTCCTTCAGCAACCATGTGCCTTTCTGACTTTGTGCCAGTGCCTAGAATAAACCCTTGAGCAGCCTGCACAAGATTGTACCACTCACTCTTCCTGTCCTCAAACATAATCTGACACCATCTTATCTCCTTTTAGTTGTTAATTCCTGTTAATTCCAACTATCAATAAAAGAGAATTTTTTTTTTTGCTAGTCCTGGGACTTGAACTCTGGGCATGGGTGCTGTCCCTGGGCTCTTTTGCTCAAGGCTATACTCTACTACTTGAGCCACAGAGCTACCTCTGGCCTTTTCTGAATAGCTTATTAGAGATAAGAGTCTCATGGACTTTCCTGCCCATGCTGGCTTTGAACCTCGATCCACAGATCTTAGTTCCCTGAGTAAGTAGGATTACAAGCATGAGACACCAGCACCTGGTTATCTTTGCTTTCTTGTTGCATCAATCAGTCCCCAGTTCTAGATTTCTTAATTTCAGAAGAAAACTGTAGTTGTGGGGAGAAGACCCTAAGAAAGCAGTCAAGAGAATTGAAATATTAAGAACAAACATAGTTATTTCAGTCCTGCTTGAAAGCTCCTATGCAGCAGAGGCTTACCTCAGTCTGTCTTCTGTGGTTTCTTTCATTTTCTTTTTTCCATCTTTCCAAGTTTTTTTCTTCTGCAGCAAAATTCCTTTTATGATCTACTGACAACTGTTTTGCACAATTCCCAGAAGAGGCCCAAATTCTTCTCTATGAAATGCCAGTGAGGAGCTGATGGTCGTCAATGTGCAAACACACTCTGGATCCCAGGTAATTCACACCGAAGGGGAGGAACCAGCCGCTGGGATGTTCTGGCTTCTTTTAATCCTTCTCCAGACCACAGCCAGGGGGCTCTTTATGCATTGTAGATCTTATGTCATTTTTGTTCTTAAATATGTATGCACTTGGGCTGGAAAGGTGGCTCAGTGGTAGAGTGCTTGCCTTGCATGCATGAGGCCCTGGGTTCAATTCCTCAGCACCACATAAACAGAAAAAGCCAGAAGTGATGCCATAGAGCACTAGCCTTGAGCTGAAGAGCTGAAGGACAGCGCCTAGGCCCAGAGTTCAGGCCCCACAACCGACCAAAAAAAAAAAATGTATACACTTAAATATGTATACTTGCTTTTTTTTTTTTTTTTTTTTTTTGTCAGTCATGGGGCTTGAACTCTGGGCCTGGGCACAGTTCCTCAGCTCTTTGGCTCAAGGTAAGTACTCTACCACTTGAGCCACAGTACCATTTCCATTTTCTGATGGTTTATTGGAGATAAGAGTCTCATGGACTTTCCTGCCCAGGCTGGCTTTGAACTGCAATCCTCAGATCTCAGCCTCCTGAGTGGCTAGGATTACAGGTGTGAGCCACCGGCACCTAGCTGTATACTTGCTCTTACAAACTTCGATTTACACAATTTGATGAGTTTTGTTTGCTTGTTTCAGTTTTGTTGTTGATTTGAGTTTTTGGTTTTTGAGATGGCATCTTGCTATGGCTGCCCAGACTAGTTTCATACTCATGAATTTTTGGTTTTTGAGATGGCATCTTGCTATGGTTGTCCAGACTAGTTTCATACTCATGAACTCAAGTGATTTTTTTGAGGATCACTGTCTCAGTCTAAATTTAGCTGGGATTATAGATGTATGCTACCAAACCTGGCTAATTTGTTGAGTTCTGATAGTTGGATATGCTTGTAAAACCATTAGCCCAAATAAGATAAAGAATATGTCACTAGCTAGAAAGTTCACTAGCTCTTCATTTTAAAAAATCATTTCATCCCACTGCTCCGATAGAGGCAACTACTTTATATTTATTTTGTTTATTTGTAAATTTCATGCAAGTATAGTCAATACAGAAAGGATTGATTTTACTTAACATAATACTTTTAAGATGCTTCTATGGTACTGTGCATCAGTAATATGTTCCTTTTAGTTTCTGAATGTGAACATTATGTGAAGATATGGTTAATTAACTGATTCTCTGCTGATTGACTTTGGGGTTGGTTCCCCTGCGGGAATTTTGAGGCCTTTATAAATATTTGTGTCCAGATCATTTTTTGTGTCAGTATGAAGGCTTGAACTCAGGGCCTGCAGTCTTGATGTTTTTTTTTTGCTTACTGCCACTGGAACCATACCACCAGTCTGGCATTTTGCTGATTAATTGGAGAGAAGAGTCTCTTGTACTTTTCTGCCCAGGCTGGCTTTGAACTGAGCCTCAGATCTTAGTCTTTGGAATGGCAGCATGAGTCACTAGCACCTTGACTATATCCAAGTCTTTTGTGGACATTAATTTTTTTCTTGCTTTTTTTTTTTTTTTGCCAGTCGTGGACCTGAACTCTGGGCCTGGGCACTGTCCCTCAGCTCTTCAGCTCAAGGCGAGCGCTCTACCACTTGAGCCACAGCGCCACTTCTGGCTTTTTCTGTTTATGTGGTGCTGAGGAATCGAACCCAGGGCCTCATGCATGCAAGGCAAGCACTCTACCACTGAGCCACCTTCCCAGCCCCTTTTTTCTTTCTTTTGAATATGAATGGAATTACTAGACCATAATGAGACAGATTGTAGGAATCCACCCTGCTTGGGGAATGGGACAGGATTTAAGCAGGGAGAGACTGCTATATCTGAGAGATCAGATACTGTTAGTGTTAATACTGGAACACTGTCAGTGCTATTGGTGTTAATGAAAGGCTTTATTGTATACGCCCCTTTTAACATTTATTGGTTAATTGGACATGAGTCTCATGGAGGGGCTGGGAAGGTGGCTCAGTGGGAGTGCTTGCTTTGCATGCATGAGGCCCTGGGTTAGATTCCTCAGCATCACACAAGCAGAAAAAGCTGGAAATGGAGCTGTGGCTCAAGTGGTAGAGCGCTAGCCTTGAGTTGAAGAGCTGAGGGACAGTGCCCAGGCCCAGAGTTCTAGCCCCACAACTGGAAAAAAAAAAAAAATCTGGGTACTGGTGGCTCACGCCTGAAATCCTAGCTACTCAGGAGGCTGAGACCTGAGGATCTTGGTTCAAAGCCAGACCAGGCAGGAAAGTCCATGAGACTCTTATCTCTGATAAACCACTAGAAAACCAGAAGTGGCACTGTAGCTCAAGAGGTAGAGCACGTGCCTTGAGCTGAAGAGCTGAGGGACAACGCCCAAGCCCAGAGTTCAAGCCCCATAACGACAAAAAAAAAAAAAAAAAAAAAAGAATCTCATGGACTTACTGTCTAGGCTGGCTTCAAAATGCAGTCCTCACATCTCAACCTCTTGGGTAGCTAGGATTACAAGTGTGAGCCACCAGCACCGTGCTAATAGCTCACTTTTTTTTTTTTAATCGTCTGAGAGACACCTTTCTGTGCTGCCCACTGGTACAATATTAGGTCAAATGAAGCCCCTCCCCTCACTTGAGCCATAGCACCACTTCCAGTTTTCTGGTGGTTAATTGGAGATCAGAGTCTCACAGACTTTCCTGCCCCAGCTGGCTTTGAACCATGATCTTCAGATCTCAGCCTCCTGAGTAGCTAGGATTATAGGCTTGAGCCACCAGTACACAGCAAACGAAGGCTTTTCTTGAGAAGTCTTTCTTGCCTACTTTTGATTTTCATCATTGATAGAGTAACTGAGCTGGTAAAAGGAGAAAGGAGAAAAAATAGTTGCAACAACAGTGGGTGTTTCCAAAGCCATGCTTACAGCATTGAAATTGACGCTAGCTGCCAATCAGAGTTGGCATCAGTGGGAACAAAGCCTACACTGGTGGCCAGTTGCAGAACAGACAGTGTCAATAATGATGGAGCAGCAACAGTGGCTACAGATGTTGCAGTAAAAGATGGTGGTGGAGCAGAAGTAGTAGAGATAATGAAAGATGGCAGAATCAGAGAGGAGGTGAGAGAGTTGAGTTGAAAAAGGCCAGAAGGCTGTGGAGAGCCAGAAATACAAAACCAGATTCTGGTCATGGGAAAAGGACTGCAATATTTGCCACTGTTACTGTTTTCAAGTTCCCTAAGGTGTGGGAACTATCACACTTGTTGCTGTAAAGCTAAAGGTCAATACCCAGGGCTTGTACAGGAGCTGAAACACTAGATTGTGCCATTTGCTGCTGTCTATTGTCAACTGCTACCACTTCTTCCTGGGGATTACAAAACTTCACTGAAGGCCTGGGATGACTGGAGGAGCTTCTCTCATACACAGGAGTCCGAGTTTTCCTCCTACTCATGAATCCTGTCCTCATAGAGCCAGCTGGTTGGTCACAATAGTTGATAGTCTGCAGACATGGGAACTCAAACCTAAAGTTCTGCATGTCTTTGACCATTTCTTTGGAGTTATCTGCACACTTGGCCCTTCCTAAGTCAAATTCAGCCTTTATGGACATTAAAAGAGGAAGATCCCACACATCTACCCCAGGGGACCACTCAGAGGCAGGCAGGCACAGGAGAAAGATTACTATAGGGTTTATTAGAGGAGCACATGGCCTCCATCCCCATCCAGGTAGCAGCAGGGTCTGGGGGATAGGAAGTGAGGTAGATGGGAGTTCAGGTGGGTCTTGGTGGAGAGAGGGAGGGGCCAGCTATATGGCGGGAACTCCAAGAATGGGAGGGGGCCCAGGTGTGGGTGGAGCTGAGGACCAAAGGTGAGCATAATACTAACAGACATGTTCCTTTAATATGTTTCCATCATTTCCTATTAACCATGATGGATCCTTCAGATTTGCTCATCAGCAACATTAAAGTGAAATCCTTACTATAACCCTGGGTATTAGGCAGCTACAGCTCTGTGTTCTTGAGATCCTAGTATTTAGCAAGACACTGGTTTTATATTGATATGTATAGTTATTGATTATCTGTTTGCTTCTCATATGCAACAGCACCATGAGGGAGGGTTGTGTGTCTTTTACTTACACAATGTCCACCTTAATTTCTGGCAAAACTGCCATAGGTCTAAAATTTTCTCCAAGAACCCGTGTACTAAATACTTGAACCTTTGCTTGGTGCTATTATGAGTAGTAGAAAGTGAGAGTTGAGCTTTAGTGGGAGGTGAGCAGATTATTATTGGGTGTGTGCCCTTATGCCTCTTTTTTCTTTCTTCCTCCTTTTAGATTCACAACGAGGAGGTGAAGCTTAGTGGGAGGTGAGCAGGTTATTGGGGGGGTGGTGTCCCTATGTCCCTTCTTCCTTTCTCCTTCTAGATTCACAGAGATGAATTGAGTGTTTTTTTCTCCATCGTGATCCCACCATGTTGTAATGTCTCAACAAACCCAAAGCAACACCTGACCAGGAACTTAAAACTTCAAAACACTGAACCAAAATAACTCATTTCTCTCTTTAGGTTGATTTATTTATTATTTGTTATAGAGATAGAAAGTTGACTAACACACATACTAAACACCCAACAAATAATTGTTGAATGAGTGAGTGATGATTTGATACTTCCTATAGATTCTGTTCTCTAAGGGAACTACTAATGGTGGTACCTGTCATTAATGTCAACTACTTGGGAGGTTAAGGTAAGAGGATGTTGGTCTGAGGCCAACCCTAGGCAAATAAACAAGACTGTATCTGAAAAATAACCAAAGTGAAAAGGCCTGGAGATATGTATCAAATGGTGTAATTGCCTAGCAAGTCCAAGGCTCTGGATTCAAACCATAGTGCCACCAATAACAAAGGAAAAAAATGAATTATTTCTGGTTATCCAAAAGGTGGAAAAATCCTCTGTACCCTCATCATGAATTTTTGCATGGCCTGGACTCAGGTGAGACAGAAAAAAAATCCAGCACTTGTGTTCAGGTAGCTTGGCTTTACAGAAAGAGAAAAGCTTGAATTTCATTTTCACGGTTCTTGTACTAAACATTATTTTGTAAAGAAAAATTCTGGTAAGTAGGTTTTGATTTAAATAATGAGGCAAGTCTGTTAGACAATAGTCTATCTTGAAATAGGGCAAGGGAACTTGTTCTTTGTTTTGTTTTTCTCTTTCCTTTGAAACACTGCACTAACAGCCTTCTCAAGTTAGCACTGGGTTTTGTTTTTTAGAAAGTTGAATTTTTTCTTAGAAGAGATTTGTTCCAGAAAAAATAAAATCAGAGGGTAAAATGCCATGCAGTAAAATTTGCTTCCATATTGAAAAGCATCACTGTGAGACACTTTTAGCATCTGACTGGCCAGAGTGAAGGTGCTGGTGAGGAAGAAAGCCTTGTTTACTCAGTGTGAGGATTTGAGAATATATTAATTATGTTCTCCCTCCAAAATTCCCAATACCTACAGTAATCATGATGCTTAAAATAATCTTATATACTTTCATATAAATCTTTGTTTCTTACAAATACATTCTCAGCTTGACTTTTGTTTTCCTAGAGTGATAATGAGCAGGCAAGTGTATGAACATTCTTCTTTCTTCAGCTGTTCTGTGTTTGCAAATATGTGATTCTATGCAGAGTGTGCTAGTACTGTCTGTAATCTCAGGAGTGGGGAGACTGAGACAGGAGGTTAGTGAATTCAAGGCCAGTCTGGGCTGTGTAGTGAGAAGACCAATGAAACAGGTTAGAAGACCCAGAAATAATTTAATGCACCTGGTCTTATTTTTGGCAAAGGAATCCAAAACATATGTTGGAGAAAAGATAGACACTTCAACAAATGGTTCTGGGAAAACTGGGTAACACCACAGAAGACTGAAACAAAGTCCCTATCTCTTGCCATGTACTATTATCAATTCAAAGTGGATGAAGAATCATTCTTTGTTTTTGTTGTTGGATGTGGGGCTTGAACTCTGGGCCTGGGTGCTGTCCCTCAGCTCTTCAGCTCAAGTCTAGCACTCTACCATTTGAGCCACAGTGCCACTTCCGGTTTTCTGGTGGTTAATTGGAGATAAGAGTCTTACAGACTTTCCTGCCTGGAGCTAACTTTGAACTGCAATCCTTAGATCTCAGCCTCCTGGATAGCTAGGATTACAGTTGTGAGCCACTGATGTTCGGAAGGATCAAGAATCTTAATGTAAAACCTAAGCATTTGAAATTCTGAAACAACTACAAGAAGGAGTAGTGAAAACACAGAACTTATTGCTATAGCATGGGCAGTAATGTAATAACCAGAAGGACCCCAAGGCCCCACAGTTCGGCCTGCTGGCGGGGGCAGGGCTGTCGAGAGCTATCAAGCACTGTCAAGAAGTGGTTGGACAGTGGTCGGACAGTGGTCAGCTTGGGTGAGTGGCAATTGAAACTGTTACGCAGTTGAAACCATTGGAGCCATTACAGTGGGGGAGGGACAGAGCCTATAAAAAGGCTGCATGTTCCAGGGGAGGGTAGTGGTGGAGAGCAAGACAGTGGGGAGAAAGAGAGCAAGAGGTGCCTACCGGAGCAGAGCAGGAAGGCCTGTGAAGAGGCCTGAGGCCTCTAGAGAGGCCTGTGGAGAGGCCTCTACTGGAGCAGAGAGGCCTGTGGAGAGTGGAGAGGCCTGCAGAGAAAGAGGAAGGAAAGAAAAGGAAAAGCATTCCCCTTTGGAGGTTGGAGTTTTTTTTTGTATGTGTGTGTGTGTCCGGTTGTGGGGCCTGAACTCTGGGCCTGGGCGCTGTCCCTCAGCTCTTCAGCTCAAGGATAACGCTCTACCACTTGAGCCACAGTGCCACTTCCGGCTTTTTTCTTTTTGCTTATGTGGTGCTGAGGAATCGAACCCAGGGCCTCAGGCATGCTAGGCAAGCGCTCTACCACTGAGCCACCTTCCCAGCCCCATGGAGTTTGTTTTTTTTGTCGGTCATGGGGCTTGAACTCTGGGCCTGGGCGCTGTCCCCATACTCTTCAGCTCAAGGCCAGCACTCTACCGCTTGAGCCACAGCACCATTTCCAGTTTTATAGTGGTTTACTGGAGATAAGAGTCTCACGGAGTTTCCTGCCCGGGCTGGCTTTGAATCCTCAGATCTCAGCCTCTTGAGTAGCTAGGATTACAGGTGTGAGCCACCGGCACCCGGCTTGGAGGTTTGGAGTTTTGGAGCTTGTAATGAGACCTGGGGTTTGGAGGTTTTCAGACCAAGTCTTGCAGACCAACTAATAAAGGTCAGGACTGCCCACTGGAGGCTTGGAAGTTTGTTGGTTGAGGTTGCTCCTGGTTCTGGGTAGCTAGCCCCTTTTCTGATGTAAACAGTGTAAATAAATTCTTTTGTCACCTTTAACTGTGCCTCGATGGATTGTCTCATTCTCAGGTCGTAATAGTAACTTCCTGACTAGAACTTAAGTAGCTTAGCAAATAGAAGGCAGGGTTGGTAAATGTAAATACATCAAACTAAAAAGTTCTATGAAGGAAATAGTTACTTGGCTGAAAAGGCAGCTTACAGAATGGGAGAAAAATCTTTGCCAATCCATCTGATAAAGGATTTTTTTTTTTTTTTTTGTCGATCGTGGTGCTTGAACTCTGGGCCTGGGCACTGTCCCTCAGCTCTTCAGCTCAAGGCTAGCGCTCTACCACTTGAGCTACAGTGCCACTTCCGGTTTTCTGGTGGTTTATTGGAGATAGGAGTCTCACGGTCTCTCCTGCCCGGGCTGGCTTTGAACCGCGATCCTCAGATCTCAGCCTCCTGAGTAGCTAGGATTACAGGCGTGAGCCACCAGCGCCTGGCGTTGATAAAGGATTTTTAACTAAAATATATAGGGAGTTCAAAAAAAAAACCCTAAACTCTCAGCCAGGTGCTGGTGGCTCACACCTGTAATCCTAGCTACTCAGGAGTCTGAGATCTGAGGATTGTGATTTAAAGCTTGTTCTGGCAGGAAAGTCCCTCTTTTCTCCAATTAACCAACAGAAAACCAGAGGTGGCACTGTGGCTTAGGTGGTAGAGCACTAGCCTTAAGCTGAAGAGCTGAGGGACAGCACCCAGGCCTAGAGTTCAAGCCCTGTGACTGACAAAAACAAAAATCAAAACTAAACTAAACCCTCAAAATAATCAACAACCTAATTGATAAATGGTTAAATAAACTGTTTCTCCAAAGAAGTACAAATGGCTAGTAAATACATGAAGAAATGTTCAACAATCCTGGCCATAAAGGAAACACAGGTCAAAACAACACTGAGATTTCATCTTACCCCAGTCAGCAAGACTGCACAGCAGAATCCCCAGGCTTGTGGAGATTCAGGGGGAAAATAACCTTATACATGGTTGGTAGACATGTAAATTAGTGCAACCACTATGGAAATCAGTATGGAGTTTCCTTAAAAAAAATTCAAAGTAGAACTTCTTTAAGATCTAGCAATACCACCGGGCACCGGTGGCTCACGCCTGTAATCCCAGATACTCAGGAGGCTGAGATCTGAGGATCGCAGTTCAAAGCCAGCCTGGGCAGGAAAGTCCTTGAAACGCTTATTTCCAATAAACCACCAGAAAACGAAGTGGCTCAAGCAGTAGAGCACTTGCCTTGAGCTGAAGAGCACAGGGTCAGCGCCCAGGCCCAGAGTTCAAGCCCCACGACCGACAAAAAAGATCTAGCAATACCACTTTTGCATCTATTTCAAGGAATGCAAGTCAAGAGATTTAATAACCAGCGGGGCCCCAATAATCAGACGGGCCTGATAATCAGCGTGGCCCGATGGCCCCTGCCACCAGAGGTGGCTGGGTGTGGCGAAGCTGATGTCACTGCCCCATGGGGTGTGTCACCGGAGGGGCGGGGCATGGTGCTGAAAGGAGGGGGTGGGACATTGAGCCCCACAGGGAGAGCTGTCAAGTAGGGATTGGACAGTGGGCAGCTTGGGGGAGGGACCAGAATGGCGGTTGGAAACGTTAGCCAGATGAAAGGGTTAGTCCTGCTGGCGTGGGGGAGGGGCACAGCCTATAGACAGGCTTCATGTTCCTGGGAGAGGAGAGAGAGACAGCAGGAGGGGAAAGCAGGCAGAGGCCCTGCCAGAGCCAGCAGGGCAGCCTGTGGGGGGCAGGGCAGGCCGCCTCCTGGGGCCCTCTGGGACCTCCTCCTTCCTCTAGAGAGGCCTGTGGAGAGTGGAGAGGCCTGCAGACAGGAGGAAGGGAGGAAAGGGAAAGCCTTCCCCTTTGGAGCTGTGGAGCTGTGGAGGTTTGCAGACCAGCTAATAAAGATCGGAGGCTTGGTGGTGGAGGCTGCTCTTGGTTCTGGGTATTGAGCCCAAGACAAGGTAGTTGCAGGCCCCCTTTCTGGTGTAAATACATTTTTTTTTGTCACCTTTAACCATGTCTGGATGGATTGTCTCACTCTTTAGAGGTCATAATTGATATAATAGAAAAGTCTAGCCTTATAATCTATCCTGTGTGTTTTTTCATCTTCTGTTATGTGTGCTAATTCCTTAAATTTCTCCTTATATATATTAATATAAATTGCACATATTTATACATTCTATATAAATTGTATAAAAATTATAGGTTATATACATGTATATAATATATACATATACACATATACATTTTTGGGGGTGGATTTTGGGTCTTGAACTCAGGGCCTGGGTGCTGTTCCCGAGCCTCTTTGTGTTCAAGGCTAGCATTCTCCTGTCTGAGCTATAGCAGCACTCTTGAGTGGGTAATTGGAGAAAATAGTGTCACTGGGACTTCTGCCCCTGACTGGCTTCAAACCATGATCTTCAGATCTCAGCCTCCTGAGTAGCTAGGATTACAGGCATGAGCCACTGGTATATTTACACATATACATTCATATGTCCACATATACATTTATATGTCATTGATAAGCTATTGATTCACATATACATTTATATGTCATTGATAAGCTATTGATTCACATATACATTTATATGTCATTGATAAGCTATTGATTCATTTCCTCTGGAAAACTCTTACATCACTCATGATGTAAGAGTCTTTCAAAGATGTATTTCAAATTCAAGATGTATTTCAACTGCTTATTGGCTATGTTTATATAACTCACTCTTTTCCTCCCTCTCTCCCTTCTTTCTTTCCTTACTTCCCCCTGCCCCATACCCTGCTCCCTCTGCCTTTTCTTCTTATTCTCATCCTTTGTCCTTCTGCTTATGCCTGAGATAAGGCAGCAGAAATTAGGACTGTGAAAGAAATAGTCAAAATGACAGGCTCTGACCTATACTTGTTAATTTTGCTTTGAATTTGATGTTTTTTACACTCATGACTTCAGAGTTAAGCACTTTATTCCAAGTATTGCAATTACCTTTCTCTTATTGCACATGAGATAGAACAAAATATAGTTTTGGTGCTTTACAGTATTTCTTTTTTTCTTTGAGAAAAGATAATTAATTGAATTGTAAGGAAAGGAGCCTTTCTGAGCAGGGACTTGTACTATAATGATATTATGCAAATAAATACATTAAAGACAAGTAATTGAGAATGTTGCTGAATTATGGGAACTTCCTTTGAATACTAGTTCCCTTTTTATTTATCAGTTAGCAGCTTAATGCAGAATTTCCTGTTTCTTTTTCTGCAAACTTCTTTCTTCAGAGCTAGTGATGCCATCAAGCTACCCAGAAGAACAATTTCCTTCATGATGTCATTGGGATTACAAAAGCTGGCAAGAAAAATTTGCTATCAGTACTTGTTGCCGGAGATTACAAAACATTTCAGATTTCTGGGAAAGGAACTGCTTGGTGAAACTAAAGACAATTTTGTCTATGTACCAATAAGAGGCTATCCCATAACCTCAAGATGTTAATTTTTTTTTTTTTTTTTGTCAGTCATGGGGCCTGAATTCTGGGCCTGGGCACTGTTCCTTAGTTCTTCAGCTCAAGGCTAGCGCTCTACCACTTGAACCACAGCACCATTTCTGGCTTTTTCTGCTTATTTGGTGCTGAGGAATCGAACCCAGGGTCTCATACATGCAAGGCAATTACTCTACCACTGAACCACCTTCCCAGCCTCAAATAATGTTTTAAGAACTATTTCTAGCTGGGCACCAGTGGCTCATGCCTGTAATTCAAGCTACTCAGGATGCTGAGATCTCAGGATCGAGGTTCAAAGTCAGTCTGGGCAGGAAAGTCTGTGAGCCTTTAATCTTCAATTAACCACCAGAAAAATGTAAGTGGTGTTGTAGCTCAAGTGGTAGAGTGTTCACCTTGAGCTGAAGAACTGAGGGACAGCACCCAGGCCCAGAGTTCAAGACCCATGACCAACAAAAAAATAAAAATTAAAAAAAAAAGAGCTATTTCTATTTGGGGGACACATAGAGGTCATTTGTGCTAAGATAGTAACTATTTTCACATTAGATAAGCAGTTGGCTGGACTACTTTACATGCAAACTACTTGGCTTTTTGACTTGTTGGAGGAAGCTTTGAAATTTCCTATACTCAGTATCTCTCTCTCTCTCTCTCTCTCTCTCTTTTTTTTTTTTTTTTGCTTGGTTGTGGGGCTTGAACTGGGCTGGGTACTGTCCCTCAGCTCTTCAGCTCAAGGCACATGCTTTACCACCTGAGCCACAGTGCCACTTCTGGTTTTCTTAGTGGTTTATTGGAGATAAGAGTCTCACAGGCTTTCCTGCCCCGGCTGGCTTTGAACCATGGTCCTCAGATCTCAGCCTCCTGAGTAGCCAGGATTACAAGCATGAGTCACCGGCACCCAGTCTATACTCTGTATCTCTTAAGGCAGAGTTTTCCCTTACTACAATGGAAACTGGAGGAGTCAGTTATCTGTGATTGTCAAAAGGAATTATCCACAAGCGAAAGGACTTACAACCACACAAATAGATCTTCTCATAGTTTTTTTTTTTTTTTTTGGTCCGGCCGTGCAAGGCATGCAAGGCATGCAAGGCAAGCGCTCTACCACTGAGCCACCTTCCCAGCCCAGACCTTCTCATAGTTTTAAAGGCCAAGGAGAAGATAGCCATTTTGTAGATGGAGAGAAACTGCAATAGAAATGACCCTGGTTTACAACTTGATCTAAGACTTGCAGCCTCCCACATGACGAGATTGTAAATTGCTGTTGTTTAACCCACAGTCAGTGGCACTTGGTTATGACAGTCCTTCAGAATGAGTACAAGTGCTAAGAATCTACTCTCTACCATGCTTTCCCAAGACAGAGTATGTCCTGGGTAGGCAGACTGAACGTAGTTATCACTTTAGCACATTTAACACTACCCCCAATTCCAAAGTAAAACTATCTGCCTCTTACTGGTGTCTTAAGGATATGGTTTGCTATTCTAAATATTTGAATGTAAAGATGTAAAAAGCTCCAGTAAATGCATAAATGGCTGATAGAGGGCTGGGTTGGAGCATGGGGCTTTGGGTACGTAAGGCAAGCGCTCTACACAGCTGTGTATTCAGAAAATGGCGGATTTTCGAAGGATAATGAAGTAATGTCAAAGGGAACTGGAGAACCTAATGTGGGGAAATACTTCTTCAAAGGGAAGGTAAACTGGGATTAAATGAGGAATCAACGTTAATTAAAGGTACATTATGAACCATAATTCTGGGCAGAGACAAGTCTAGAGGCTGAAGCTAGAAGGAGCTGGGAATGCAGGCCTGGGGTGCTGGTGACACAATGAAGGGTCTTCGGTAGAATTTATGTGTTTTCACTCAGTAGTCCTAGGATGGCTTTGAGTGCATTATGGACCAGGCCTGGAGCCAAAAGCCTGTTGAAGATACTATTCCAGGGACCCAGCAAAGGGTGATGGTCTGGATGAGAATGGTGGAGAAGCAGATGGAGAGAAAGGAATAGATAGATAAATAGAAAGAAGTTTGGAAAATAGCCCTTCTTATTAGTTCAGCGTAATAGGTTTGAGGTAGAGGAAAGAGTCAAACATGATTTGGGTAGCCTGGTGATATGTAATGAAGTGATTTATGTTTTTTTTTTTCTTTATTTTCTTTTTAGTCCGGTTATGGGGCCTGAACTCTGGGCCTGGGCGCTGTCCCTCAGCTCTTCAGCTCAAGGCTAGCGCTCTACCACTTGAGCCACAGCGCCACTTCCGGCTTTTTTCTTTTTGCTTATGTGGTGCTGAGGAATCGAACCCAGGGCCTCATGCATGCAAGGCAAGCTCTCTACCACTGAGCCACCTTCCCAGCTCGTGATTTATGTTTTGTGGAGGATAGGGGAAATACTATACTCATCACTACTTTCATACTTACAAGTAGCAAACTGAATTCAAATAGGACAAAAGGACTCAGAGGTAGAGGTAGAGTTAGTTCACTATATCATTTTCCTTTCCCTCTGTTATCCTTTCTTCCCTGGTGAGCTGGCCTCATTCTTTTCCACTAAAAACTTTTTTTTTTGTGGGTCATGGGACTTGAACACTGGGTCTGGGCACTGTCCTTGAGATTTTCAGCCCAAGTCGAATGCTCTACCACTTGAGCCACAGCACCACTTCTTGTTCTTCTGGTGGTTAATTAGAGATAAAAGTGTCATGGACTGTCCTGCCCAGGCTGGCTTTGACTCATTATCCTCAGATCTCAGCCTTCTGAGGATCTAGGATTACAGGTGTGAGCCACCAGTGCCTGGCTTTAAAGCAATTTTTAAAAATTATCTTTAAGTAGTTGTACAAAGGGGTTTGAATTCAATATGTCAGTTTGCGAGTATGATGGTTTCTGTTTTTGTTTTTGTTGGTCGTGGGGGCTGAACTCTGGGCCTAGGTGCTGTGTCCCTCAGCTCTTCAGCTCAAGCCAAGTGCCCTACCACTTGAGCCACAGCACCACTTCCAGCTTTTTTTCCCCTGCTTATGTGGTGCTGAGAAATCAAACCCAGGGCCTCATGTATGTGAGGCAAGCACTCTATCACTGAGCCAACTTCCCAGGCCCAGCATGATGTTTTTTGCATCTACTTTTTTGATGTTCTAATTGATAATATTATTTCTTAGTGACATACAAAATGATACTACTTATCACCAATAGTTTTATGCTTAATGAAGGGTTGATTGTTTGAAATGTCATTGGTTAAATAGGGATACAGGTGGACCCATTGCAACAATGAGACATACAAGTCGTTATGTCGAAAACAAACTTTACAACTTTGGTGGGGGGGGGAGGGTTCAGTGGGGGGGTGGGTGGGGGGGAGGATGGGAAGGGATGGGGAAACAAAGGAGGAGGCTACAATGCTTGATAAAAAAATGTATTCATTATCTAGCCCATGTAATTGTAACCCCTTTGTACAGTATTTTCACAATAAAAAGAATTTAAAAAAAAGGAATGTTATTGATTCTTCCTAGGCCACTGTTTGTGACCCAAAGCTGGGGTAATAAGGTTATCATACTGCAATACAGGCCCATTGCTATGTCCAATGGAATTGGATGATATCATTGGAAACCCCATTGAACTGTACTGAACTATAAGGAGGGACAGTGATGCAAATAGGAGAAATACTGTAGGGAACACATGAAGGCCAAGCCCAATAATGATACTGGATTACAGAGACAAAACCAATGAGCTCAATTTACACAGGCTATGATATGACATGACATGCTGGCAGGATACTGAGTAATGAGGTCCTTTATCCATTAAATTGGGAAGTGTGTCATTTTGAACTTCAGTGAGAATATTTTAGGTTTGCAGGTAGAGCAGCCAGGCTAACTGAATGGACTAGGAATGGAGACAAAGGTCAGAATGTGGTCAGAAGCCAAGAAAACTGGGTTTTGTTGGGGATCATTGTCTTTATGGAGAACAGTATAGATTTTCCTGCCTTTCAGGACCCAACACAATGCCCTAGTAGTTCTCAAACAGCGGGGCCCGCACTTGGAGTAGTAGCTACCATCTGGGAACCTGACAGAGCAAAGTACATTTTGGAACTCTGCCTAAAACCTACTGATGAATCAAGTGGCACTGGGCTCAAATAGTAGAGCACTCTCCTTGAGCTGAAGAGCTCAGGGACAGCCCAGACCCAGAGTTCAAGCTCCAGGACTGACCAACAAACAAACCTACTGAAGCAGAAACTCCATCATGAGGCCCTGAAGTCTGTAGTTTAACGTGCCCTCCAAATACTTTGGATGCAAGCTAACATTTGAGAAATAATCATGGTTACTAGTGGACCAAGCTTTTATACCACTGGACTGTGGTGCTATGTGTCTTGGGAAGCTTATGAGCATGTTGTTGGCATATTTACTCTACCAGGACTTGTTGGAAGCAAATATTTGGTTTGGGGTAGGTCTGGAGGAGCTAAGGGCATGACTTTCTATAAAGCAAGCAAATGAGAAAAAGAGCTGGTTTGTTACAGGGTAGGCTGGAGGATGAAGTAAACCCATTCTGACTCTTGAAGCACACGAGCAATTTGACATCTTTCCAGTCCTCTGAGCAGTGTAGCTGATAAGTGGCTCTCTTGAAGAATGTGCCTGGTCTTCACCTAAGCTGTCACAAAGTGACATGTCTCACAGTGTTTATAGAGCCCCTGGGAAATGTTAGCCAGAAACTCTGTTTGCTCTTTGACTTTACTCTTTATGGTTGAAAACCTTCCTAAAGTGGGCCTGTCTTTTTGCCACTTTACAGACTACTATAATATCTGAAGGAGCAAGGTTTGGGAAAGATTGATCCTCTTTGTGAATCAAAGTGCATTTAAGATTGGTTCTTGAACAGTGTCATTCTTGCTCAAATTCTGATTTGCTTTCGTGAGAGAAAAAGAGTAGAGTGAAAGGAGGTTGCTGGCTGCTGGGATTTTTATGGGTTCCCTAAGGCCCATTACCTTTGTCATATTCTAACATGAGTGTCTGTGGCTGATGTCCTATTAAGAGCTGGTACATAGAAATCATCTGTTGGGTGGGAAGATGCAGCAAGTGTGGCATGTTGTAAATTCTAGGAAGACACAGTTGATTGGTTTACTGCATTATCCTTAAAGTCTAGAATGATAATAGCATCCAAGGAACATGCTGAATGAATCAAAGATTATTCAGGAGCTTACAAATCTCAGGGTTGATATTCAGAGCATTAATTCTTACCATCTGTGACCTTATACATAGGTAGCCAGGCTACATAATTGCAGGGACCAGTGCAAAATGAAAATGCAGGAATCTATGTTCAAAAAATACTTTGAGGTGGAAGTAGGAGAGCATCGAATCAAGCAAGGGGCCTTTTTGTTTGTTTATCAGTTGTAAGGCTTGAACTCAGGGCCTAGGAGCTGTCCCTGAGCTCTTTTGCTCAAGACCAGCACTCTACCACTTTGAGCCACAGCTCCATTTCTGGTTTTGTGGTCATTAATTAAAGATAAGTGATGGGGACTTTTCAGTCTGAGCTGGTTTTGACTTGATCCTCAGATCTCAGCCCCTTGAGTAGTTAGGATTATAGGCAAGAGCCACTCGCACACAGCACAAAGGGCCTTTTTCAATGTGAAGCCATGGCCTTCTGAACAAGTTGTACTCATGAAGCCAGCCTTTGAGTATAAGAGATAGGACTAATTTTAATTTTAGTAACATTTTGGAAATAGCTTTTAAAATATTAAAAAAACCTTTTTTCACAGAAACTCTTGAAATAATCTTTTCTATGTATATCAGTCAGCTTTTCATTGCTATAATGAAATGCTTGAGGCAGGATTCTTATAGAAAAATGTTTTGGAGGCCAAAAGGTATGATGCTGGCTGGCATAAGCTCACTTCTGGGGAGGCACTCTTGGCTGTGTCCCATCATGGTAGATAGATGGATATATGTGTGTGAGCAAATGATTGTACCAACAATCCTCAAGTCAGAGTCCTTTACATAGAACTAACCAGATCCACATAAAAATAACTCATTACTTTCAAGGGCAAACCTCCAATTAAAGAACCTCCTACTAAACCTCATTTTGTCAAGGTTCTATCACCTCAATACTATCACACTGAGGCCCAAGCTTCCAAAATGTAGACCCTGGAGGGATAAACCACAATCAAACCAAGAAAAACTGCACATTAAAATGAAATGTGTGTGATAAGATTGGATCATTCAGTTCCTCTCTTCTTTGATCCAGAACTGGTACTTACCATGTTGCTCTACAGTGACTCCTACTGGTGAGATCAGAATAGAGTTTTCCACTCACTTGTGTATGTTTTTAGCTATAATTGTTCAAATGTTATTGTACTTGAGTAGCAACTTTACATTTGTTCATGTGGTTTGATTTAGCCTCTTGTTCTTCTGTTCCTCTACCCCAAGAAGAAGTGCCCTATGTAGCTGTTGGTCTCAAGGAAATGAAGGAAATATGGGGTAGACCAGATCCCAAACTGGAGCTCAAAGTAGAGTTTTCCCAGCTGACCAGCAGGCCAGTGAGGAGGGAAGAGAAATGCTTTTGATAGCCATTTGGGTTGGGAGTCATTTATCATGCAAAGTTTCCATAACAGAAACCTGACTGAGAAATGTCCTTCAGGTGGAGTCTAGGAAACATAGTTGGTGTTTTTGTAAACTTTGAGGATGCTGAGAAAGAATGAAAGGAAAACACTAGGGAAGAGTCAGAGTTAATGCTGAATATCAATGTAAAATCTTGATGTTAGAATTATGTCAAATACTAAATAAAATTGATTCTAAGCGTAAGAACGATGAAGACAATAAGTGTCTGATGCAGTTTTTCTGAGGAGTAAAGACATAAGTGCATATAAATAACTCAGAATCATTGCTTCCATAATACTTGTTAGGCTATTGTTACCAGGATTAATCTAAGTAATATGGTATAAACCTGGAGCAAGGGGACTTGTTACTTAGTTTAGGCAAGTTACGAAACATCTGCATAACCCTATTGTATTTGTGCTCAATATAGAGATGTGTGTGTGTGTGTGTGTGTGTGTGTGTGTGTGTGTATGTGTATGTGCGCATGCGCGCCAGTATTGGGGCTTGAACTCAGGCCTCTCACTCTCACTTGGCTTTTTTCCCTCAAGGCTGGAGTTCTACCAATTGAGCCATGCCTCCATTTCCAGATTTTTGCTGGTTGATCAGAGGTAAGAATCTTCATGGGCTGGCTTTGAATCTCCATCTTCATATCTCAGTCTTCTGAGTAACAAAGATTACAGGTGTGAGCCACTGTACCTGGCTATTAAATAGGGATTAAGGGTATTTACTTTGTAAGGTTATGATGAGGATTTTTAAATCAATACATGTGAAATCTAGAATAGTACTTGACATAAATTTATCATTCATTATCACCATTGTCATCATCATCATTTTTAGTATGAGGTAAACCTCACACTGAATAATTAATAGCTGAACAACCACTACTGTGATGATTTGGTGGCATGTTATGTGATTACCACAACCTTTTAGATTGGGAAGAACTATGGTTTCCACACTGTGAAGGTCACAGGAAACCGTACTATCTTTGTTCTTTCTAATCAGGAAACCAAACTATGGGAGCACCTGTTGACATACATATTTAATAGGTGAAAAGAAAGGAAAGTGAAGACTTGGTTATGAGAAACAGTGTTGGACTTGTAGTCTCCCTCCATTCTGCAGTTCTGCAGGATGTTGCCTGTGTATTGTTTTGAGTTAGTGCTTCTCTCATAGTGAGAACATTAGGTTAAGAAACTGTGCCATTTTTCCCTTCCAGAGCAGTCCTTTCAGCAATACCAAGAATTTATACTTTGATAGATAATGGCAAGAAATAGGACAGCCTATTAGTAAAGAGCCGAATCATTTGAAGTAGCAGCTGATTTAATCAAAACATTTTGGTTCTCCCACATCTGAACCCACACAAAGAATGCACCAATCCAATTGGAAAAAATATTTGTTTTATCTTTGCCACATTTATTTACTCTTGGGGACTGTTTAACTTGATCAGGCAGAAAAGTTGGAAAGAATGAAAATACTCAAGGCATGGAACAGCCTTCTTGGTCTCTGGCAATGAGCAAGCATGCCAGTCACCTGGCAGCATTTCTACAGGGGCCTGTTTTTGATGTTTCTGAAGCCCTCTGCCCTTACCCTTCTGACCTTGAGCCAGATTTTGGGGAAAGAGAGCACAAGAATAGAAATTGGAGCAGATAAGTCAGTAATTGAGCCCTGCCTAGCTATGAAAAGATGTCAAAATATGACATTCATTCCACATATTTACTGTGCCCAGTGTCACAGGAAAGCAAGAAAAAATTAGACATTGCTTAAATCTCAAGGAATTCCTAATCATGTAAGACACATAAAAAACACTCATGTGGGGAGTAGAAAGCTCTAAGACCGTTCAGGTCAGGCTCTCTGTCAGTTTGCTCACATACGGCTGCCTTAGTGAGAGAGGGTTCTTTGGTAAAACGTGGAAGTTTTTATTTTTTTTGGTCGGTTGTGGGACCTGAACTCTGGGCCTGGGTGTTGTCCCTCAGCTCTTCAGCTCAAGGCTATATTTTACCAATTGAGCCACAGCGCCACTTCCAGCTTTTCTGTTTATGTGGTACTGAGGAATCAAACTCAGGGCCTCATGCATGCAGGGCCTGTGCATGCAAAGCAAGCACTCTACCACTGAGCACCTTCCCAGCCCAAAATGTGGAAGTTTGCAAGTGAAGTAGAATACACAGAGAAGAAACTATACTACGAGAGGGGCCTCTGAATGCTGACAGATTACTGGTTCCTATAGTATGACAAAAATATAGGCCAATTGACAAACTAAGACCTTTGAAACAGTGAACCTCGTGTGTGTGTGTGTGTGTGTGTGTGTGTGTGTGTGTGATAGTACTAGGGTTTGAGCTTATGACATCATGTTACCTAGGCAAATACCCATTTGCTCTACACTCTCTGCCCTCTTCTTTTTTTTTTTTTTTTGTCGATCTGTACCTGGGCGCTGTCCCTCAGCTCTTCAGCTCAAGGCTAGTGCTCTACCACTTGAGCCGCATGCCACTTCTGGGTCTTTTTGCTTATGTGGTGCTAAGGAATCGAACCCAGGGCCTCATGCATGCAAGGCAAGCACTCTACCACTGAGCCACCTTCCCAGCCCTGCACTCCTCTTTTTAAGTTGATTTTCCCAAGTATTTTGTCACAGCACAGGAATCTCTGTTCCTGTGAGGCTGGGATGAACCACCCTTCTGGTCATGAGATGTTCACCATTCAGGAACTCTCCAAACTGTACTGTTTAGAGGATGAAGGCAGTGGTATATGTAGACATGACCGATCCACGCATTGCTCATTGTGTTGGCTTTCTTCTATTATGACAAAAATCCCTGCATGTAAAAACAAACACAAAAACAAAACAAAACCCACCTTGTAGTAGATGCTAGTGTGTCTTTCTTAGATGTTCCTTACCATGCTGGCAGGACCATCCACGGATGGCCTTGTTGGCTGCTACAGGCGAATTTTTCTCTAGTGTTGCCCTTGGCTCGTGAGAGCTGACTTGCTCTGAAACTGTGTGAGGTTATTCCATCCCCAGAGGCTGATTAGCTGTTACCAAGTACAAAAGCCCAAACCCCACAGCCATTCCCATCCCTATCATGGCTAAACAAACTTATCATTCCTCAGAATGCAGTCAACTTTACCAGGAACTGGAAGAAGCTGGCCAATGAGAATTCTGAAGAGTATCTGTGCATGTTCTATGTCAGTGTGACCTTGCATAAAGCTGCTAACTGGCTGAAGCCAAAGAGATCAGGTGTGACAGCTACCAGATGATCATTTGGACACTAAGGACTTTTAGTAACAGCATTATGGACTTCCATGTTGGGAAGGAGTTTAAAGAGGATCTCACAGGCATAGATGACCACAAATGCATGACTGTGGTGAGCTGAGATGGGTACAAGCTCCTGTGGGTGAAAGGGTAAGGTGGGGACTGGAAGGGTAAGGTGGGGACTGGGCATTTTAATTAAAGAACAAGTGGGTGTGTGGGCCAGGATCCCTGTTTTTTCATGGCATGAGGCAGAAACATCATGTCCAGGTACATTAGAAGAGTTTGCTTCATAGCTTTGTCTCTTCTTTTTTTTGTCGTTTGTGGGGCTTGAACTCTGGGCCTGAGTGCTGTCCCTCGGCTCTTCAGCTCAAAGCGAGCCACAGCGCCACTTCTAGTTTTCTGGTGGTTTATTGGAGATAAGAGTTTCATGGATTTTCCTGCCCTTTGAACCGTGATCCACAGATCTCAGCCTCCTCAGTAGCTAGGATCACAAGCTGAGCCACCGGCACCCGGCTGTCTCTTCTTTTTCTTAAAGCAAAGCCATCCTAATCAAAGACATCTCTGTTTGAAACAAACAGCCCATCTTTTGCCCCAAACTTAGACTACTTTGTGATGTAGCCAGGTGTTTTCTGATGCCACTTCTGATACCAGATGTGAGCTTTCCCTCACTTCTACCAGTTCTCTAATTTTCTTTCTTTTTTTTTTTTTTGGATCCGGTCGTGGGGCCTGAACTCTGGGCTTGGGCGTTGTCCCTCAGCTCTTCAGCTCAAGGCTAGCGCTCTACCACTTGAGCCACAGTGCCACTTCCGGCTTTTTTTTCTGCTTATGTGGTGCTGAGGAATCGATAACAACTGGATGTCTAATTATCTTAACCTGGGCACTGTCTACCTGAAGTTAGTGCTAGATCCCACAAGTGACAAGAATAGTGTTAGATCCCACAAGTGACAAGACAATCCAACCAGACTTCAGACATTAGCTGCAAGTGGAATACCCACAGGACTGCCAGACAGACCACAAATTCAGGGAACCGTAACTTGACCTCTTAGGTTCAATAATGTACTAGTACTTTTCACAGAACTCAGGAAAATGCCATACTTACTTTATCAAAGGGAAAAACTTTAACAATCTAAGGAGATTGTCTCTATTTTTAAGTTCTAGAATCAGGCAACTCTTCATTCTATAATAAAAAGTGGTAAGCTCAGGAGGAGAGCTTAGTTTAACAGAGAATGAAGGCTAAGAGAAACAAAAACAAAGAACTGAAAGTTGACAACTTCTGCTCAAGTTAACTTTCCTTGAAAAGACTGGACAGGAAATACAATAATAATAAAAAAAAAAAAAACCAGATTGGGTTACTAAAGGCTGCCTTTGTTGTATACAGATTAACACAGTTTTATTATCTTGCCAATTGAACCTAGTCTGATTTCTTGGAAAATGAGATAACAGTTTAGATTCTATTTGGTGATGTTTAACTTCGGTGTAATAGAGAGGGCAAGCCAAAATTTTTATTTTTTTAAACATTATTTTTATTTAACATTATACAGTTTATTATGAAGAATACAGTTTATTGTGAAGCCGTCTGAGGAAGGACAGCAGAAGGATCAGCAGAAACTGGCTGTCATCTTGAATGAAAGATGGCAGTAGTCATCAGAAGAATGAGAAATGAGAGCTGGGAATCCCTCCAGGGAAGCAACTGGAGGTGAGACTGTGTGTGAGCCAAGATTCCAAGATTTTCATTAAGAAATAATACTTCAAAAATGCAATGACACTTCAGCACTGTGGGACCACACCATTTGCATAACCATAGCTTTGACCCTGCCCAGAGAGTATTTGCAGTTCTAGCAAGTTCTCAAGTATCTCTGCACACCACTTGCTTTAAAAAAGACTGGAGGCATTGCTTCACTATGTGGCTTTTTGGGTGCAGAAATTTAGACCTGTCCTCACTCATCAAAGGTTCATAGTCAACATGCACAACAAAAAACAGGTTTACAAGAGAGAAGTATAATGCATTTACTTAATCTTGGTTTTATGTGACACAGGAGTCTTAAGAGTCAAAAGCACAGGGAAAACTATTCTTATGCTTATGTTCTATGAAGTATGGGAAGTTGTGAGGAAATATGATTGGACAAAGGAGTATGATGTAATGGGAATAAGCCAAGGGGGGAAATCCCAGCAGGGCCTGTCTGTGCAGATTCTTCTTGGCTTCTCAGTGGGACTTTTCTTCCTCCTGTGGATGGAGCAAGGCCTCTTTGGAAGAAGAATTGTATGACCTACCCTCAGCCAAGGTAGGTAAAAGAATTTCTTAATGGCCAAATCTTACACAGAAAGACTGGGAGAGAGTTTTGATGATCCACTTTGAGGAGAGTTTTGAGTTTCTTTGGCTTGCCTTGGGGAAGAAAAAGAAACAGGAAAAAGGAAAGTAGGAGAAGGTCAGAGAGAGACTTTGCCTTCAGTACCACACTTTTGGAGTATTGTCCTTAACACTTTCCTCTCTTTGTGTAATTTGACAATGGTATTTCTTCCTCATAGGTTTGGGTGAGAGGAGTGAAAATAATACCTGCACAGTGCTTAAAGCAAAGCACATAATATCTGTTAGCAATAATTCTAATTGTAACAATACAATTATTATTGTTATGGCCACCTCCACCTTCGATCAGGCTCTGTGTCTAATGCCTTTGTCTATTGTTTCTTACCTATTTCCCTCCACTTTTGACCACTCCAGTTTGAAGAAGGAGCCAGAGACGTGTCAAAAAAACGGTGGCAGTGGAAAGGACAACTCAGGTGAAAGCCAGTTATTACCAAAAATCAAATCATTAGGAGCTACAGAAAGGTACCACCATTGACCTTAACACATTTTAATCAAGTGCCTTTAATATTAGTACTGGAGGGAGAATCTGAGTGGGAGGAAGGTAAGGACCATTGCACGCTACACTTCCCTGCAATTTACCATCTAGCCTGTGAAAGGCATATTCAGAAGGTAGGAAGCTCTGGGTGACACCATCAAAAGACAGATGATATTCTAGGGGTGGAGAGTCAAGTCCCACTGTCATTTTCCCTGCCCTTTCAGGAGCAAGTGGCAAGGCTCCACTTTTATTACAACATCTAGGCCAGGTTATAAGATCCAGAAGCACTGGATTTTCCACAGAGCCTCCTCATTTTCTCAGGGTTTTATTAACTCAGACTTACAGAGTCTTTAGCTCCCTAAGGTCCACCTATTTTAACTTATATGCATCCATTGTTCTTAAGCTGTAGGCTAAGGGAATCAAAGCCCAAAGAGAGAAAGGGAAAGAAGGAAAGAGAGGGGGAGAGAAGCAGGGGGGAGGAGAGAGGGAGGAGGAAGAAGAGGAAGAGGTGGAGAAAAGAGAAGCAAGAAGGAGGAAGAGGAGAGAGAGGGGAGGGCATACCTAAGTTCCTCTGTACTGGATCTCTATGGTGGAATCTCTATAGCACTTAAAAATGTGGCTGCCTGGGTTGCACCTCAAGGGCTTTGATTTAACTGATTTAGGATGCATTGTGGGCATCAGGGTTGAAAAACAGCCCTCAGGTGTTACTATGTGCATCCTAGTTGAGAATGACTGCTCTTCTACTTATTCATTCTGGGTTGTCCTCTAAGCTACTATCACACAGGATAACAACCCAGTGAGACACTTCCATCACGCAGAGGTGTGTCCTTGTCTTAGTGGCTAGCCAATAAATCTTCAGGACACACAGCCCAACCTACTATGGGGTGAGTTTGAGGTGGTGTGTGGAAATATTTTCTCTCTCATGGGAGGCCAGGTAGGAGAAAGATCAGTGGAAGGTTTTAGGGTTGTGTCTCAACTTTGTTCCCTGGAAATCAGATAACTTCCTGAAATTATTCTGAGAGGCAGGAACCCCTTTCTTCACTGTTTTCAAGTAGGTATACTGAGTATTCCCAGAATTCAGAATTTTACCTCCAGCACTTGAACCTAGGGTGTGTGTGTGTATATGTGTGTGTGTGTGTGTGTGTGTGTGTGTGTGTGTGTGTGTGTCAATATTTATGACCATTTGCCTGCCTTGCCTTCTATTCTCTGCCAGGCAGATCTAGCAGCCCAGATACAATGTCAGATCAATTCTCCAGATGTCTTACCAAACATCTATACTATTACCAGCACTGTATCAGAAACTAGGAGGCATTTCTCAATATCCTTCTTAGAATGTTGACTCCAAAGAAGTTATTTGCCTCTTGATGTTTCCATGTTTTTTTTTTTTTTCTATTTGCAACATGTGATTATAATAGCACTCACTCTGAAAAGTCATTGTGAAAGTCTGTGGGAATTAACAGATCAAAAACACATAGGAGGATGTCTGGCATATCTATTAAGTACCTGATAAATGTTAAATATTATCATTGTTTTGAAAAAAAAATGGTTACCCACTATGGTCTGAATGTTTATGTCCTGCAAAGCCAATGTGTTGAAACCTCTAAACAAATTCTATTAGTAAGGGAAATTTGTAAGAGGTGATTAAATAAGGAGGATTAGTGTCCTATAAAAGAGGCCTAGAGGAGCTTGTGTGCCATTCCTGCCATGTGAGGATGCAGCTAGAAGTGACATCTCTCAATCAGACAGCGAGCTTTCAGACACACACAGAACCTGCTGATACTTTGATCTTGGACTTCCCAGCCTTCAAACTGTGAGTGGCACATATTTTTGTTGTTTCTAAATTATTCAATAAGGAGTTTTGTTCTTGTACTCTGAATGGACTAAGTAAGACTCGATAACTACTGCTGCTACCACAGCAAATAAGATTGGTAGGGCCTTTGATATAATGAAATGTACAGGGTAATGAGGAAGACAAATAATTAGAATAAAGGGGGAGGAGCAGGGCTGGGAAAGTGGCTCAGTGGTAAAGCATTTGCCTTGCATGTATGAGGCCCTGGGTTCGATTCCTCAGCACCACATAAGCAAAAAGAAAAAAGCCAGAAGTGGCGCTGTGGCTCAAGTGGTAGCGCCCTGCCTTGAGCTGAAGAGCTGAGGCACAGAGCCCAGGCCCAGAGTTCAGGCCCCATGACCGGACCCCCTCTCCAAAAAAAAAAAAGAATAAAGGGGGAGGTACTTATCTGTTTGGAACAGAGGCACTGGACAGACCCCTAGACAGGACTGTGGGATGACACTGAAGATGTCTTAACGGTGGCTTAGATGAGACCAAGAATTGGTTAAGAACCAGGTGCTGCAGTCTCACGCCTGTAATCCTAGCTACTCAGGAGGCTGAGATCTGAGGATCGTGATTCAAAACCAGCCCAGGCAGGAAAGTCTGTAAGACTCTTATCTCCAATAAACCACTAAAAAACTGGGAGTGGCACTGTAGCTCAGGTGATAGTGTGTTAGCCTTGAGCTAAAGAGTTGAGGGACAGCGCCCAGGCCCAGAGTTCAAGCCCCACGACCAACAGGAAAAAAAAAAAAAAAAAGAATTGGTTAAGAGATTTGGGAGATTTGCAATTATGGGAATGAGAACATTCTGGACAGAGAGGTGAACACTGAACAGTCCACAGGTGGGAGAGGAGTGGCTTAGTGGAGAATCAGAGGTATGGAAAGGTGAGAGCGATTGGCAAAGGTAAACATCACGGAGAAAACTTCCTCTCTCTGTGCAAACCACCAGGTCCTAGTGGTATAGCATCATCTCCCACCAAATCAAAGACCTTAGTGTGCTCTCCAGTGCTGCTTTCTTCCTCATCCCTATTTCACCATCAAGCAGTGGCTGGGTCCTGTGGAGTGGCCGCCTCTACCCTCACAAATCCTGTCCCTTTCCCCACACCTCCATCATCTTAAGCAAGAGAGCCTATCCAGGGATAATTTCAACAAGTACATACATCTAGTTCATTTTGCCTGAATCAACTTCACTCTCCTCTTTCTAACTGCCAGAATTATCTTTCCAACATGTGAATTCAGATGTGTTTCTCCCTAGGGCAAAACTAGCCCATTTCTGCAGCATCGTGCTCTACCTGCATTTCTATTCATCATGGTCCATCATAAGCTAAGAATAAATGTGTGTTAAACACCTTTGGAGAAGTGCAGGAGAGCTATATTTAAATCTGCTTTTACCACAAAAGCTCTATCACCATCCCTATCTGAATTTCACCAGGCCTGACCTGTTTGTTTGTTTTTTTTTCCTTGAATAACCTGAACTCTGTTTGGAAGGTGTATATAGACCTTTTTTCGATAGGGATTAGAATACACCTCACCATTACTACATGTTGGTGGCTCACACCTGTAATCCTAGCTACTCATGAGGTGCGATCTGAGGATCACCATTCAAAGTGAGCTAGGGCAGGAAAGTTGGTGAGACTCTTACCTCCAGTTAAGTCAAGTATTAGTGGCACTAGCCTTGAACACAAAAGTGCAGGGATAGTGCCCAGGCCCTGAATTCAAGCCGCAGAACTATCACTATATATATATATAGAGAGAGAGAGGGATAGAGATAGATATCAATCTCTATATAGTACATATTAAATTATATATTATCATTAATATACACACATAAATATATTAATATGTAATATGTTACATATATTAATCTATATATTATATATCTTCTATCAACCTATATATTATATGTTATATACTACAGAATATACAGATTGATCTATCTATCTATCTATCTATCACCTCTATCTTCCTTGTTTTCCTTATTTGTCTTCCCAGCATAACCACCATTATAGGTTGTTCTCTGATGGAGTCCTTGAAATATACTGACTTATTAGTGTGAATAATCTAAGATTCATTTTTCTCCTCCCACCTTCTTTTGCCCTTTCCCAAAGTAGTTCTTTTCTAGTTTTACATTTTTTTTTTTCTGGTACTGGTATTTGAAGTTTTGGTCTTAATATACTATTCTTTATCTCTTGAGCCCCAATCTCTAGTTTTACTTTTTATAATGGTCAGGTTTATTAGGGAATTGTTTTGATTTGGTCCACAGGCTGATCAATGAATTGTCAGTTGCCTACAGTCATATAAATATGAGAAAGAATAATTCTGGTAACTGCAAGCATGCCTTTCTAATACTCAGAATATTGTTTATGAGATTAACTCATTTTGTTCCATGCTTCACTAGTTTGTTCTTTTTTATTGTTATTATTTGATTATCTGGATGTAGTGCAATTGGTTTATGTCTTCACCTGTTGATGTACTTTGGGTCTGTTTTCAGTACTTAGCTCTTATGAAGAAAATGTTATGAGCATTCCTAATCATGTCTTTGAATCATTTTTCTTGCATAAATTTGATCAAATATCTTAATGCTGAAAAAAATAAGGAAGATATAACAGATGAACAGACAGGTCTTCTCATTTTCAATATTGCTAAGATAAAGATTCTTCCAAATTGATCTACAGATTCAATATTATGCTAAATAAAGCACCAACCCTAGGAATGATTTTGAAAACAATAACAAACTTAAAAGATTCACATTGATTTTAAGATTTGTTCTAAAGCTATTGTAATCAATTGTAATCAAAACAGTGCAATTCTGATGTAAGGAAAAACATACAGATCAAAGGAACTGACTAGAGTGTCCAGAAATTGACTTTAATTTTCAAAACAATGACTCGGTAATTCAATAGAGAAAGGATAATTTACAAAGACAATTATAGAACTATTGGACATCAAATAAATTAAACTTTACCACTTACTTCATATCATTATGTAAACACACATTTTTAACAATTTTTATTGAGATTAAGTGATTATATAAATTTCACAGTATTGTGAGATAGTGATACTTAGTTAAAGCCACAAACACATTTTAACCTTCACAGAGGAAATTGTCATTATCATGGGCTATAATGTTTGTGAATTCTATCAGCTTTGATAATACGACTATTTCTTCCATGGCGGGTGATATATACGTTTCTTTCCTTTTGCTTACTGTTAGCTGTTCCCTCTTTCTCTCCCATTCCTTCCCTCCCATCATTGCCCTTGTACAGCTTAGTTCGTCTACATCAATGCCCAGTGCAGCTGATGGGCCCCTCTGTTGTATATTTCCCCGTTTCCCTCTGATTCTGTGTAAACACTAACTTAAAATGGTTCATTGACCCAAATGTAAGAGATAAAATTACACACTTTTGAGAAAATAGGAGAAAATCTTGTTACCTTAAGTAAGACCCAGCTTTTTTTTTTTTACATAAACATCACAAATTGTAAGGGAAAGATTGACACATTGAACTTTATAAGTAAAAATTTCTGCTCTGCTAAAGATAATTGAGTATAAATATTTCTACAAAGCTGTTATGTAAAAGATAATGTTAAAGTTTTTTCACAGTTTTAAAAATATTATAAAATTCTTTATTTGATAAACAACTTGTATACAGAAAAATCTAACTGCTGCTTACAGTGTTACATGCCTATAATCCCAGAACTCAGGAGAATGACAAAGGAGTACAGGTCTGACTTGGTGAAAAATGATGTTATATCACAAGGACCTGGGAAGAAAAGCCAGGAAGTGTTCTCAGTGATGCCTATCTCTGTTAATATGCATGTTTTACCTTGGCTTCTTCCCTAAGCTGCTCTGCCACAGCCAGGGTTTGAGATTCCTCCTCTCTATTGTGATGTATTACATTCTAATCTCTCTGTCTCTCTCTCTCTGTCTCTCTCGCTGTCCCTCTCTGTCTCTCTCCTCTCTCTGTCTCTCTCTCTGTCTCTCTGTCTTTCTCTCTTCTCTCTCTCATCTTTTTGTCGGTCGTGGGGCTTGAACTCAGGGCCTGGGTGCTGTCCCTGGGCACTTTTGTTCAAGGATAGTACTCTACCACTTTGAGCCACAGCTCCACTTCTGATTTTCTGATGGTTAATTGGAGATAACAGTCTCACAGACTTTCCTGCTTGAGCTGGCTTTGAAGGGCAATCCTCCAATCTCAGCTTCTTGAGTAGCTAAAGGATTACAGGCATGAGCCACCAGTGCTGGCTTCCATACTATTTTCTGTGTACGTAATTATGCTGTCCAGCAATGAAAGACAGCTTTACTTCTTCCTTTCCATTATATGCTTTTAATTTTTTTCTTGTCATATTTGTACTAGCCTGGACCTCTAATACAATGGTGAAGGGAAATGGCAAAAGTGAGCATTTTTGCTTTATTAAAACTTATAAGGAAAAACAGACCATCCTTTACTATTAAGAATAATGTTAAGATTGAGGGTTCAGCTTAGTATTAGAACACTTGCCTAGGGTTTAAAAGGCCTTGATTTGTACAATAGCACAAAAAAAAGATATTAGCAAGAGGTTGTTTTTCATTTTATCAGATCGAAGATTTTTTTCTATTTCTAATTTGCTGCATATATATGTTTTAATTGTAAGGATCTGAACTTAGGGCCTTACATATGCTAAGCAAGTATAGTACCACTGTGCTACACTCTTTAATGGTTTGTTCTTTTTTTTTTTTTTTAATGATGGTTGGGCCAGGAGTTGGTAGGTTAGCCTATAATCCTAGCTACTCATGAAGCTGAGATCTAAGGATCATAGATTGCAGACAGCCTGGGCCGGAAAGTCCCCGAGACTGTTATCTCCAATCAACCATCAGAAAACCAGAAGTGAAGCTGTAGCTCAGAGTGGTAGAGCACTAGCCTTGAGCATAAGATATCAAGGAGAGCACTCAGGCACTGAGTTCAAGCCCTTAATTGATGACAAAACAAAACAAAACAAAAAGATGACTAGATGTTGAATTTTATAAATTATTTTGCATCTATTTAGATAACTATGTTTTTACTGCTTTAGTCTGTTGAGATTGTGAGGTTTATTGTTTGATTCTGAATTCTGAATCAATATTACCTTCCTGAATTACATGATGTATTAACATTTCATGTATTTTTTACATTCAGTGTGCTAATATTTCGTAACTCTACTCATAAGAGATGTTAGTCTATAGTTTTCTTACCTGTCTTTGGTATCTAGATAATGCTGTTCTCCAAAAAGAAATTAATTTTCTCTGCTTCTATTCCTTTTTTTTGGGGGGAGGGTTGGTGAGGGAAGTTTTTGTAGATGGGCATTTTTTCCTTGTTAAGTTGTAGAATTCACCAATGAAGTCTTCTGCACCTTGAGTTTATTTTTTTAATAGATATAGGGCTATGCAAATTGCCCATTTTTTCTTGAGTGAGCTTTAGTAGTTTGTGTTTTATTTTGTGGCTGTCTTTTGTGTGTGTGTGTGTGTGTGTGTGTGTGTAGGTGTGTGTGTGTGTGTGTGTGTGTGTTTGTGAGTCATGGGGCTTGAACTTTGGGCCTGGGCACTGTCTCTGAGCTCTTCAGCTCAAGGCTAGTGCTCTACCACTTGAGACACAGAGCCACTTGTGGTTTTCTGGTGGTTAATTGGACATAAGAGTCTCAGGGACTTTCCTGTCCCAGCTGGCTTTGAACTGCAATCCTTAGATCTCGGACTTCTGAGAAGCTAGGATTACAGGCATGAGCCACTGGTGCCCAGCTATAAATAATTTTTGAGAATATTCTAGTCTCAATTTTTGGATTAGTATTTACAATGATTTGAGTGACCTATTTTATTTTTATTTTTGTATCAGAATTGTGGTTTATTAAATAATTAATTTGCTTTATTCTTATTATGGAGTTGATATACAAAGGGATTACAATTACATGAGTCAGGTAATGAGTGCATTTCCTTTTGTACAGTGTCTTCTGTTCCCTCACTCTCTTCCAGTCCCTCCCTCCCGTCTCCACCTACGAGTTGTCTATTTGACTTTTATCAGTGTCCAGTGAGCTCCAGTGCTGTGCTTTTGAGTTCTGTGCCCTCCCCCAATCCTCCCAAAGATATACATGTGAAAACACCATTCAAAAAGAAAAGAATGACCTATTTAAAAATAAGCAATTTATGCTCTAAGTTCCTTTCCACTTAAAATGTTACCTTTGTTCATATTCAACCCTATACTGTCTTCCTAAGAATAGTCTGCTTACAAGTATGAAACAACCTACTGAATGTATTTTGGCTTAACTTGGCTTCCATGTAAAGTAGGTATTCTGTTTTTCTTTTTTTTGTCGGTCGTGGGGCTTGAACTCTGGGCCTGGGCGCTGTCCCTCAGCTCTTCAGCTCAAGGCGAGCGCTCTACCACTTGAGCTACAGCGCCACTTCCGGTTTTCTGGTGGTTTATTGGAGATAGGAGTCTCATGGTGTCTCTTGCCCGGGCTGGCTTTGAACCGGGATCCTCAGATCTCAGCCTCCTGAGTAGCTAGGATTACAGGCGTGAGCTACCAGCGCCTGGCTGGTATTCTGGGGAAAAAAACCAGGTATATGCTAATTAGTTATATGGATGGGGGAAGAGACATTACAATCATCACAAAAAGGTAAACATTACTTTATTGCTTTTCTTTATGCTGGAGCAGGAATGTTAGGATCATAATTTTAATAAGCAAAGGTAGCAGAAAGCAGCATGCTCCTGTGACAGGAGAGCCTTCCCCTGTGGAATGTGCGCGGCTGGTCTATGCTTTATGAGGTAGCTACCATTGCAGGGCCTGCCTTTTGGGGCTCTGCCACATGTCTTTGGCTAAAGTTAGTCTCACTCATGATTGCCAATCTACAGATTGGTTCACTGGGTGCTACTGCTTCTCAGAATTCCATGACTAAGTCAGGAGTGGTGTTCGTTGTTTATTAATAGGTCTTTCTTCTGCCTGGTCTGCTTACCACATCATCTCAGCAGGCCTTGACCTCTGTGAACTGTTCTGCAAAGTCAAATATATCTAGATGCTTTCCAAGCTGTGAGGACACATGAGACAAGGCTTGCAAGTGCCTCAAATGAGAATAATAAGTTTACCAAGTTCAACATTTTCATGACAGTCATGAGCAAACAAAAACTCAGAGATGTGAAAGGGCCTGGTGTGAAGTCAGCCTGGACTTCACAAGGTGGTCAGTGAAAGTGCTGCTCCCGGAAGTGGTGCTTCTGGTCGCCATCTGCGGAATTCCCCTCTGCATCCTCAAGACTTCTTCCCCTCTTAGAACTGGCTATGGATGGTGCCACTTGTGCTGCACCTGGATATCCTTATGGGAAGGGAACTGTATTGTATGTTTCCAGGCCTGGAGCACTGTAAGCACTCTTGTGTGTTGATTGGGCTAATCTCATCCATGCTCTTCATTAGAACTGTGTGATTCTGTGGGTCAGACTCAATGGAGCATAAGGGAAAAGCTTAAAGAAAGCCAAGCTCTTTTTGGTATCAGATCAGAAGGTGAAGGGTAAGCCAAAGAGAGAGTAGGCTAAGAAGTACACATATCCAAGCAGAAGATGGAAAAGTTCAAGGGATCCAGGCCAAGAAGATGGTAGTAGCATTTGTGTCCTCATTTAAAGATGTAGTAAATTCATTCATTCATTCAATAACTTTGTATGTGTCAACCTACATATAGCTGGAGGGCTTTTTGGGAGTACTGGAGATACAGCAGTGGAGACAAGAGACACAGCCCCTGCTAATCTCACCATAGTGGAAAGACAATAAACAAAGGGTAAACAAATAACCATTATAGTGTAGAAAGTGTGTGAATAAAAACTAAAGCAGGAAAGAAATCGTCACTAATAGGCTGTTTACATAAAGCAGGAATGAAATAAAACACCATCATGAGAATAGTGGGGGAAAAGCACTTGAGAAAAAACAAGTAGACAGCCCGGAGGCAGGTAAGGTTTATTGAGAAACTCGGAGACCAGAGGGTTAGAATAGGGAGAGGGAGGAGCAAGGAGATAAAGGAGATATCTCCCCTGCTCTGGGGAAATAGTGTTGGTCGTGGCTGATCCTCTAACTACACAAACCAGTTCCATACAGAGTCCCACACAACCAGGAAGGCAGCATACCTTTATCTCTCAGAGTAGCATAATGGAATGAGCTAACAGCTGTCAATGAACACCCCCAGTCTTTGGCTCCAGAACCTTTTTCTGCAGTAATCTGGTATGTAGCCTATATGCAGAGGGACTGGGGACATATAGGCATATATATGCCTATAAAGACAGGTAGGAATATAGAGAATAGAGTAAGTCAGGTAGGAATATAGCAGATGGAAAGTCAGGTCTGAGAACCCAGACTACATATACACACAGGAACAGGGAAACATGCCCTCCCATTAGTCTTTTTAATCTTTTCAGTCTTTTGTTTCTCTACTTTTTTTTTTTTTGTTGGTTGTGGGGCTTGAACTCTGGGCCTGGGTGCTGATCCTCAGCTTTTCAGCTCAAGGAGAGTGCTCTACCACTTGAGACACAGCATCACTTCTGGTGTTTTGAGTGGTTTATTGGAGATAAGAGTCTCACGGACTTTCCTGCCTGGGCTGGCTTTGAACCACGATCCTCAGATCCCAGCCTCCTGAGTAGCTAGGATTATAAGCATGAGCCACCTGTGCCCAGCTTGTTTCTCTACTTCTTTTTTTTTTTTTTTGGGTCCGGTCGTGGGGCCTGAACTCTGGGCCTGGGTGCTGTCCCTCAGCTCTTCAGCTCAAGGCTAGCACTCTACCACTTGAGCCACAGCTCCACTTCCGGCTTTTTTTCTTTTTGCTTATGTGGTGCTAAGGAATGGAACCCAGGGCCTCATCAGGCAAGGCAAGCGCTCTACTACTGAGCCACCTTCTCAGCTCTGTTTCTCTACTTCTAATGGATGCTTGGTCAAGAGAAATATTTTACATATATATGATATATATTATATATATAAATCAATGGAAGGGTGATGACAAATGGCAAGTAATACTGTGTTTCAGAGACCTTAGGGAATGGTGAAGTCTGAAGGGTGGGCAGACCTCTGCTAACAAACTGGAGCAGCCAACATCCTGCTTCTGTTGATCAGGCCTTGAGGGAATGGGACACAGTGTCGACAGGTTTCATATTTGGTTAAGACAGAGGAGAAATATATATATTTGGGTATGAATTTTTCCAGATTTTTTTATTTGCCTTGCATATTTTTAGAACCTTGGCACACCAAACAACCTAGGGAAATAAAATATGGTTCCCAAAGGCAAGTAGTTTGTGCTTTTGGTGTCTAGATTTACCACAGTTCCTGAGAGATTTGTGACTTAAATAGCACTGGCAGCCTCCCCCACTCCCCCTCAGTGTGTGGAAAGTCTGGGGGCCAGGCCAGCTGCTTGCTTCTCCCTGTCCTCATCCCTGACTCAGAGCACTAACACTTGTGGTCATGGTTTCACAGTACAAAGAATTCAAGGATAGACACAAAGGATCCTTAAGCAGGAAGAGATTCATTAATGCAAGACAGTGAAAGCAAAGCTTCAAGTGCATCCTTCAGATGCAAGGGTTGGCAAGTTCAAGGAAAACTGTGTTGGGGATCCCAAGACCTCTAACTTTTCCTGGAGTCTGCAGACATGGAGGTAGTCAGTCCTTGAGAACTGGGTTAGTACACTGGGAAACTGCTGTGTCATCCACTCCTCCCATGTCAGGCAGGGGAGTTCATGGCTTTAGATGGTCAGAGAAGAATTGTCATTTTCTACAGGCTCTAGAAACTTGCTGTATGTAGATGCTGCTATATGTCACAAGCCATTCTGTTAGCATCAAGAGGCTAGGGTATAATACCTTGTTACATCCAAGCCATTCAATTTACCTGCTTACTGCCTGACTTTCAATAATGAGAATTGGAGCAAGTAGGATATAGTAAAAGGAAACTGGCCCTGGGCAGTCCCAGATAAAAGTAAGAGATGCTTGGTATGTTTTGCTTTGTGACACAGTCTAACGATGGAATCTAGGCTGCCCTTGACCTCATAATCCTCCTGCCTCTGCTTCCCAAATGCCAGGATTCCAGGTGAGAACCACCCCGTCCAGCAAGGAGACACATGTTGA
Organism: Dipodomys spectabilis; assembly: GCF_019054845.1. NCBI lineage: Eukaryota > Metazoa > Chordata > Mammalia > Rodentia > Heteromyidae > Dipodomys > Dipodomys spectabilis. The sequence continues at coordinate 6,805,532 of NW_024870840.1, forward strand.
GAGTTACTCTTTTCCCCCCTCCTTTTCTCAACTCTCAATGCTTCTTCCCCTAAATCTCTCTACTTTCAACCCATTGTACCCCATGAGTGTGCCTTTGACTACAAGTTGTAGTCAGGAAAAAGGAAACTCAGTGGCTCCTCTATTTGTGGCTTCTGGCTCAGTGGATTCAAGGGTTTAACAATCTCTGTCACTCAACATTTTCTCAGATCTGCTTGCTTTCTCTGTTGCTTTCACTTTTTTGACTGACTCCCACCAGTAGCAAAATGAAAGGTGATCTACATGGTTATTGTTGTTTTCCTTATAGTATTTATATCAGATCCTGAGGAATGTGATCTGGTTGGCCTGCAGGGGTTGTGATTCAAGGCTCTATGTCCGAGGGCCCATGCCACCCTATGGAATAGCCTGTATCCTATGGGCTAGCCTAGGTCACATGCATCCAGATGAGTGGGTCCTAACATCACGAAGCCCTAAGGGGGCTGTGTGTGTGGTGGCATAGGGAGATGACAAATTTGAAGAGAAAGAGAAAGAAATTTAAAGGTGTTTCTTTCACCAACAGATGGAATCATCAAAGATCATTCCAAATCTCCCATCTCCTTTCCTAAGACCCCACTAAAACTAAAACCTTCTCTGAAATTTGGATTATATCATCCAAGATAATGAAAGCAAAGCATAAGTGTATACTTCAGATGCAAGGGTGCAGGTTCAAGAAGCACTGTGTTGGGAAGTGCCTGTCAACTCCAGTATTAGAACATTTCATGATTGAGCTAGCAATGTGGAAGTCAGGTTTGGAGCCCTAGATATGCTGAACAATAAAAGAAACTATCCAGCTCTGGAAAGATCAAGCCTCCATGAATGGAACTGAGGTGTTCCTGAAAACCCAGGAACAAAAATGGTGTCACTTTTGACATCTTATTAATCTTAAAGCTGAACAGGAAGTCCAGCTAATCGATGGTATCAAGTTCTCAGGCAGGCAAAAGGTAGGCTGGAGATGAGGGTGACTATTGCTTTTCACAGAAGCAATGAATGGTAAGACAATCTTATCCCTAGGGAGAAAAAGCCAAAGTCTTGAGGAGTGAGTGCATGCTGGCTGATATCACTTTTGCAAAGTGTTTGCTAAGTGCTTACTTTCCATAGATGATCTCATTTAATTCTCACAATAGCCCTGGAAGGTGGGTGCCATTATGAACTCCCTAAGAAGCTTAAATATTTAAGGTCACATATGTAGCAAGTAGTGAGGATTCATACCTGGGTATAGTTGCATCTTACAGCTAGGTTGCTAATGTGTTCCTTAATTTCCTCAAGGGCAATGCTGACTGCAATGCTGACTCTTTCCTTCCTTCTTTCTTTCTTTCTTTCCTTTTTTGTCTTTTCTTTTCTTCTTCTTCTTTTTTTTTTGTTGTCAGTTGTGGGGCTTGAACTTTAGGCCTGGGAGCTTTCCCTGAGCTCTTCAGCTCAAGGTGAGTGCTCTACCACTTGAGCCACAGTGCCAGTTCTGGTTTTCTGATGGTTAATTGGAGATAAGAGTCTCACGGATTTTCCTGCCAGGGCTGGCTTTGAACCATGATCTTCAGCTCTCAGCCTCCTGAGTAGCTGGGATTACAGGTGTGAGCCACTGGTGCCCAGCTGAAGGGTGATCAAGCAAGGTCACACTAAAAAGGGGACATAAATCAAAGAGGTGAGGAAGTTAGCAAGCTACTATACATTCCTCTGAAAGAAGAGACAGAGAGGTAGAGGAAATAGCAAATACATGCCTAAGAAGGCACCAGAGTAGTACATTCCAGAAGTAGCAAGGAATCTAGTGAGGCTAGAGCTGAGTGATGAAGACAGCAGGGAGAAACGAGATCAGAAGGCTACATGGGACTGCGCCTTGCAAGCACTTACCAGTGACTTAGGGCTTTTTGGCTTTTACCCAGCTACAGTGTAGTCCTGTGGAGCAGAGGAGGGGTGTGAATTGATGTAATTTAAACAGAATCCCTCTCACTACTCCGTTAGGAAGAGGCTGCAGAGGGACAAGGAGGCCAGTCAAAGATTGCTGCTGTCACTTGGGCAGAGGTTGGGGCAGCTTGGCCTGGGCACAGTAGACATGTGGCAAGCACTTCAGTTCAGGGTTCATTATGAAATCAGAGTGGGAGGGTTGCTGACAGGTGGGATGCAGTATCTGGATGCAAGAGAATCATCAAGGGTGCCTTGCAGGCTTTGGCCAGAGCAGCTGGAGGCTAGAACCAAAAGTTCAGAGACACAGAAGAGTACAGGAGGAATGGTATGGTTTTGTTTGTATTTAAGAGAGGGTCATCAGGTCTCGGGATGGGTCATTAAACTGAAGATACTTAACTAGACATCCATAAAAAGTGCCACTGAGAGGCAGAACCGGAGCTCAGGAAGGCTCTTCATCTTCCTACATGGATTCCTGTGTATGTTTCTAGAAGATTAAACAGGCCAGCAAAATGCTGGGCATTGCAGAAAAGTATCTCAGAAGCCAAAAAAAAAAAAAAAAAGTCCTACTGTAGCACAAAGCCTGGTGCCTCTACTGCTGGCTTTGGGCTTATTTAATCTTCCTGGTTAAAGAATTTATGCAGTTGGCCTTATATGAGTCCCTGAGTGAAGACAGTTGCCCTACACCAATTGGGTAGGGGCATTCTAAGAAGAGGAGACAGCATGTACAAAGGTCCTGAGGAGGCAAAAAAAAAGAGCAAGAAAAGAAAAAAGAAAAAAAAGCACATTAAGGACTCTGGGACTTGACTGCTTACAACTTGAAGATCAACTACAAATGATGTCTTATAATTGTGAAAATACTTGAGTGTCTTTTAAAACACAGAAGAGTGAGCATGCTCTTCCTCTGGAATTACCCTACCAATTAAAAAGAGTCATATAGATCATTTAGGGCTTAGTGAGCACTAGAAAGTGGGTCAACTTCAGACAATACTCGTTGTGGAATGTGATTTTGTTATTCAACTTAGTCCTTTACCAAAACTTGAATCGAGCACTTTATTTTTCTTGTTCAAGCAAGTCCTCAGTCGTGAACTCAGGGCCTGGGTGCTGTCGCTGAGCTGTTAGTGCTGACACTATCACTTCAGCCTCAGCTCCACTTCCAGCTTTTCGGTGGTGGTTAATTGGAGATAAGAGTCTCATGGACTTGTCTGACTGGACTGGCTTTGAAGTGCGATCCTCAGATCTCAGTCTCCTGAGTAGCTAGGATTACAGGCGTGAGCCACTGGTGCCCAGCCCAACACTTAATTTTATAGGAAGACTTGAGGGTCCAAAGAGGGTAAGTGATTTGCTCAATTGTTCAAGTACTTTGTACAGCGTTTCTAGTAAGGTTTGATTGTCTCCAAAAACAGGACTCCAAGCTCACAACTCCATGGCTCAGAGTCCTTTGCCAGTCGGGGAGTGTGCCTTCTCGAATCAGCCTATCAGGTGCATGGATAGAATTATTCAAAAATAGGAAAACGCAGAAAAACATTGGTCGCTCAGTCCCCAGTCCAGGAAGATTGGGAGTCGGTTCGCGTCCCCCGCAGGAACCGGCAGGGGGCGCGCCAGGCAAGGCTGGCCAGCCGCGCCGCCCCCACGGCCTCGGCCTGCCCCGCCCAACTTGCCCAAAGCCACCGCTTCAACGAAAAGTGGCCCTTGACCTTTCAAGCTTCTGAGCAGTGATGCAATACAATAGTATTTCAAAGAAAAATGGTTATCGAAATTTTGGATCCGGTTTTCCCATGAGTGTTAATTTTTTTTTTTGTAAGTCATTTAAAATAGATCCCCTTTGGGGGACCCGAGTGCAGTCGGGTTGATGAGATTCCCTTAAAGCCCAGAGGGTCTGTTTCCGAGAGGGTGGGAAGTGAGGGTCCCGGTCCTGCCGAATCCCTGCTCCCAGGGGCCCACCCCTGACACCCCCGGGCGCGCAGCCCGCGCAGGTGAGCTGATGATCCCACCTGGAGCCGCGTGGAGGAGGCGGGGCGAGGGATGGAAGGAGAGGCTGGGCTCCGGAGCAGGGGTGTATGTGTGACGCGGTCTAGGACCCTGGCTGAGGGGTGGGGGGCGCCCGGGGCAGCCGCCCGGGTCGCCAAGGGAGGGTGGGCCCTGGGCTGGGCAGGATCTGCCCCCTCTCCCCGCCTGGCGCGCCATCGAGGTGTCTTAGCGCGGCACGGGCCAAGCCTCTGAGCGCCTCCATCCCCCGTCTCCCACAATGTAGCCCCTAGGGATCGCTTCTAGAAGGTGGGCACGGGAGGGGGGGTGGGGATGGAAAAGCCACCCCCGCTCCTTTCCCAGGCGCCAGGCCGAGGCTGCTGGCTGCGCCCGGATGCTCGGCTGAGAGCAGGACCCGGCCGTGGCACCACGTCCGGGGTGGCGGTGATCGGCGGGGGCCTGGTCCTCCCCTTTGTCCCCGAGCGGGCAGAGGTGTGGGGCTAGGGAAGGGCGTCATTCCAGGCGTCGACCGCCGGCGGCCCCGCGCGCTCCCGGCGGGTCTTCCTTGAAGCCTGCGCATTAGCGGCGGAGCCTCTTTAAAGCCGGAGCGGGGGCTGCGGTCACGTGAGGCGGATTCCTGGAAAGTTCCTGGAAAGCGGCCTCCGCAGCCGCCGGGCGGGGCGCGAGCGCCGCGCCGCGCCGCGCAGCGGGTGGAGGGAGGCGGGGAGGGAATGAGGGGAGGGAGGGAGAGAGGGAGGCGCGCCGGGGCCGTGCCGGGCCGGGAAGTCGCGCGCGCTCGCGGCTCCGGGGACGGACGTTTAACTCTTGCCAAGTCTGGCCGCCGCCGCCACCGCCGCGGCTCGCCGGCCTTGGGCTTCTCCTGAAGCATGAGCCGCGTCGCCCGCAGCCACGGGCGCTGCGCGGGCCGGCGACAGTGCGCGCCGGGGCTCCGGGTGCGCAGCCTCAGGATCCCCGGCGCCCACTGCAGGTACCGAACTGGTGTGTGTGTGTGTGTGTGTGTGTGTGTGTGTGTGTGTGTGTGTGTGTGTGTGTGTGTGTGTGTGTGTGTGTGTGTGTGTGTGTGTGTGTGTGTGTGTGTGTGTGTGTGTGTGATTCCCCGAGGCTCCGCCCCCAGGAGAGAAGCTGGGGAGGGCGGCGGGGCGCGGCGGGGCTGACTCGGCTTCCGCAGTTTAGGGCACGGCGCGGGAGGGGGGGGGGATCGAGTTGGAGCCCAGGGCTCTGCCCCGCTGCCGGGCGCTCTTGGTTCCTCTTTGCTGCTGCTCGTTCTGGTGCCTCCTCGGCGTCGGGAAGTCTCCGGAGTTTTGATTTTTTTGGGGGGGGTTCCCCCCGTCTGCCCCCTAAACTGCCATCCAAATTTATAATTCTAATAACCTGATCTCCCGCTCCTCCCCGCCAGACTGCCTCCGCCCTTGTTCTGTCCTCCCTCCCTCTCCCGCCCAGATCTTTGGTAGCTCCCATCCAGCAGCCTCCGGGTTTGGGGGGCGTCAGAACCCGGGGCGTGTGTCGGTCGGGGTGGTGGGTGTGTGGTGTTTTCTTGGGGGGGCGTGTGCTGGGTGGAGGAGCAGCGACCATCCCTTTGGGCGGAGAACTCCGGCCGCGCGCAGGGCGGCTCGCATCCCCAGGCATCTCATTCCACCGAGGGGAACTCAGGCGGACAGCCCCCTCCTCCCCTTCTCCCGGGCCTCTCCCGGCTCCCCCCCCCGCCCCACGTCCGCTGGGGAGGCTCCCGATGCGAAGGCGGCGGCGACGGTGGCGGCCGAGGTAAGAGCTCGGCGTTGGTGGATGGTGGCACGTTGATCCCGCCGCGCTCGCCGCTCCCGGCGCCGCTTCGGCCGAGCTCCTCCGGGGGCTGCGCGCTCCGGCCGATTCCTCGACAGCGCCCGCGGCGGCGGCGGCGGCGGCCGCCTGCAGTAGCTCGTCGGCGGCCCGGAGCGACCGCCGCGGCGCCCAGCGGCGCCCGGGACCCAGACCCCGGACCCCGACCCGGAGCGCGCACCGGGAAGCGGAGTGGGGGGTGGGGGTGGCGCGTAGGCTGCGAGTCACGGCGGGAATGCGGCGGCACCCGAACCCCCTGCACCGGGGGCTGGCGGCTGCTGGCGGGGGGGCGGGGGGGGCTCGGAATCGGGTTTTGCCAGGGTGCAAGAATTCTGCGGGGACCCACCGGCTGCTAGACTTCCAAAATGGAAATGCCAGTGTGAGAAGAGCTGTCTTGCTATTTGTTTCCTATTTGTCGGTGGCTGGTAGGCCCTTATTTCCCCGCCACTAGACCTGCAGGTGACTACTTGTGTTTCCTAAGCTGCCAGTTTGGGATTTCAGCGAGCAGCCCAGGCGGGAAGACACCTCAGTCCCCCCCACCCCCATCCATTCTGTCCCCACCCCCGTCACCCCCTGCCAACTCCTGGGGCTTGGATCCCCGCTCTCTTTATCCATCTTTTCTCCAGAGCTGGGCCCGTGCGGTAACTGGATGCTGGGGGTTAACTGGTGCCGGAGCCTAGAGGCGGAGGAGTCCCCGGGATTTTCCACGTCTGCGCTTCCCCACCCCCACCCCAGCCACGGAGGGTCGGGTTCGGGCCGACCCAACCCCCTCCCCGCCCACCCCACTTTGTCTTTGCAGGCGGTCTGTGGGTGATCACCTCGGCGAGCAACTTTGCCATCGGCCCACCGGGACTTGGGGAGGAAGGACCGGCGGGGCCCCGTCCCTCCCCCCTCCGGCACCATTGCGGACACCACGCAGGGGCGCGCTTGGGGGCTCCCTGTGACTTCCAGGAAGGACGCGACCACCTGTCTTTGCGGCGGGGACCCTTCTCCCATGACCCTGCGGTGTCTGGAGTCCTCCGGGAATGGCGCGGACAGGACGCGAAGCCAGTGGGGGACCGCAGGGTCGGCGGAGGAGCCGTCCCCGGAGGCGGCGCGGCTGGCGAAGGCCCTGCGGGAACTCAGTCAAACAGGTAGGGGAGCAGACGGATGGACGGCCGCGGCGCGTGCGGGAGGGGGCGCCTCCCCAAAGGCGGGGCCTGCCATCCGGACCCGGGGCCGAGGTGGTTAGCAAAAGAATGAGATGGAAACACGTCCCCAAGCTTCCTGTCCCGTTGCGGGGCGGGGAGCCGCGGTGAGGGAGGGATGCCGGCCCCGCTCGGCCCAGGATCTTAGGGAATGCAAAAGGAAAGTTGCTCTCTGAAGACCCCGATTAGCAAGTGCCTCTAATACCTGCTGCAGCCCAACAAGGTTGCAGGGCCGCCGGGCGATCGGCACACGGATTCGAACCCGGGCGGTAGAACGTGCCCGGAGCCTCCCTTTCCGCAGGGTGCCAGGGCGGCGAGCGGGCGCTTGCGCTCCCGGCAGTCTCAGTTGCGTCTGGCTCTCGGGCGGAGCCGCGGCTGCAGCCCCGGATCCTGGCGGCCAAGTTCAGGCACTGCCGGACTGCGAGGAGGACAGCTGCTCCCCGGGAATGTCGGGGAGCGCTGGCACGGGGCGCGCGCGCACTGCGTGGTTCACCCGCAGCCCTGCGCAGCGCGCGAGAGCTCGCTCCAGTCTTTCCGCATCTGAGAGAAGATAAAAATCTGTTTCTTTTCTTTCTTTTTTAAAATCTGGGTAGCCATTTCGGCTTTCAAAATCCGGATCCTAAAAGGTTAGGTTTGAGGGCGAGGCTGAACTTTTTGGTAGCAATAGGCAGAGCGAGGAGAAGGAAAGTTCCCTCGCGGCTTCCTGCTTCGTTACTGTCTTTCGGTGCGGGCGCTGGGATTTCCCTGAGCTGGAGAGACCCACTGACCGATTGCAAATATCCGGTACTTTTTATTATTACTGTTGTTATTATTATTATTGCAGGGGTGGGGGAAGTACATTGTTCAAACTTCTTAAAAATGCACACAATGCCTTTGAGTCACTTTGGAGAACCGAATGGGCCGGAGACATCTGGCCAAAGCGAAGCAAATTGGAGATTTCGGAGGAGATCGACAGGGTTGTGATTACAGCTTGAACAAGAGGGCAAAGTCCAAAGGAGTTTAGCAAAGGCTATAAACTTGGTAGTACTAATTATCAATCGTGATTTCCCCATTTGTCAACGACTGATGGGGACAGTTGTAATCAATCAGAGCGGCAAACAGAAGCCATTATATGACAACTGTACTTCTAAATCAGCCAGACCGCAGTGTTTCCGCAGACGCTGAGAAGAGGCACAGCCATTAGCAGATTTTTTTTGGGAGGGGGGGTGGGATTTCAGCCATCCAAAAAAAAAAAAAAGTTACTTCTGTTTTTACTTTATTGGAATTAATGGAATTGTGTCTTCTACTTTTTTTTAAGGGCTTGGATCTTATTTCTAACTAATTGATTTCTAATTTACTTAATTTTTATTTCTGTGAAACAGTACGAAAAGCATCTAGTTTTGTTAGCCAGTGTGTCATATTGCAAAAGTTCTTTTGGCTCATTAGAAGAAAACCTTAACATGGTTTAAAGAAGAACTACAGAAAAGTTATTTTAAAAAGAGGCCTGACTCACTGTTGGTGCTCAAAAAATAAAATGGACTCAAATTTGAGTTCCCACTAAATGCATTTGTAATAGCCACTGATTAAATTGTCTCATACACAGACGATTGTTTAAGAGCCAGAAAAATGACTTAAGTAACAGGATTCTAAAAATTCTTATAATAACTATTTTCCATTCTTTCCTTTTTCTTTTTGAACAAAAACCCCAGGATGGTACTGGGGAAGTATGACTGTTAACGAAGCCAAAGAGAAATTAAAAGAGGCACCCGAAGGAACTTTCTTGATTAGAGATAGTTCACATTCAGACTACCTACTAACAATCTCTGTTAAGACATCAGCTGGACCAACTAATCTGCGGATTGAGCACCAAGATGGCAAATTCAGATTGGATTCTATCATCTGTGTCAAGTCCAAGCTTAAACAGTTTGACAGTGTGGTTCATCTGATTGATTACTATGTTCAAATGTGCAAGGATAAGCGCACGGGCCCAGAGGCCCCCCGGAATGGGACTGTTCACCTTTACCTGACCAAACCACTCTACACATCAGCACCATCGCTGCAGCATCTCTGTCGGCTCACCATTAACAAATGTACCGGTACCATCTGGGGACTGCCCTTGCCAACAAGACTAAAAGATTACTTGGAAGAATATAAATTCCAGGTATAAGCGTTTCTCTTTTTCTAAACATGCCTCATATAGAGTTATCTCCGAATGCAGCTATATATAAATATATACACACACATATGTATATACATATGTGTGTGTATATATGTACATAAAGAGAACCAAAACTTGAGTGACTGCTCTGGATAATTGCGCAGAATTCTTCCTAAGAACAGCTGAAGTCAATTAATATAAATGTGTGAAGAGGTAGCTAAGTATTCCAAGTTCCCTTAGACATTTGCAGTTGAGCGATGCTTCCTTTCCTAAGGCTGACCAAGACCAGACAATCCTTGTCGAACATCCCAAGAAAGGCCCTGGACGCATTTGATCAGAATGCCTTGCCTTTCTGAAACTCCTTTGCATTAGGTCAAAGGTCTAAGCTCCCTTACTAGGTAAGAGTTCCCCATGGAATAGTACCAAAGGAGGAAAGGAACCCACCTGACCCAGGCCTAGCTTCAATCTTACATGCCTGTGGATCAGAGTCAGTTTGGGGACATTTTGTATTGCATTCTGATGTACTTAGGAGTTTCATTGAACAGATCATGCTTGTGAGTATTTATCCTTCATTTTATGCAATTAAGCAAATCAACCAAAAAAATATGACCATGAAATCCTGTATTTGTCTTTTTACTACACGTATGAACTCTCTCCTGTGAATGAGTACTGTAGTAATACATTTCAAGGGAGCCTTATTTCCGAATCCTTTGAAACTGGTGCAAATGGAAAAGGCCTTCCCTTTTCCTTTAAGGCTAAAGACAAGAATGTCAATGCTCTATCGGTGCAACCCAACCCCTGGTAATAAAATACCAATGTAGATAAGTAGGCATTTCACCCTTTGAAGTAGCTATGTCCGGACCTGTTGCCATTAATTTTGGAAATGGCTTTAGAAATTTCCACGTTGTCCTTGAATTGTCTAACCATGGACATCAGCAGTTCTCTCCCTTCTACCATGTAGAATACTTTTGACTTAATTTTCTTCCAGATACAGGGGGATACCTGTCTGTTTTTCCAAGTGTTTATTTACTGCTGTTACTATTTGATTAGAATGTATTAAATAAAAACAAACCTGACTTTTACAAGCTGCGCTTCTTACTTGGAGTTGTAGAGAATGTATATTTCTGTGGTCATAGAAGGCTGCCATAAAAACTTACACCAAGTGAAGTAAGCCAAATAAACATTACTGATCCTTCTCTGTAGATAAGGGCCACATCCATCCTTTGGAAAACCTGGTGTAAAAACTGTAAGGACTGACAAGCAGCCTGGCCTTTTCCAAGTTGAATAGACATAATAAAAGTGCTGTGTCTGCATAATTGTGTGTGTGTGTGTGTGTGTGTGTGTGTGTGTGTGTGTGTGTGTGTGCGTGCGCGTGCGCGTGCATGTGCGCGCACATATGTGTGCCATACAGCCTGTGACTGTTGAAAACAGACTTATCTTTTCTGGAATCCACACATGCATTTTGCCACCTTTAAAATTTTCCTGTGTAGCTGTACTATGGTGTGTTATCAGAAAGGTATATCCTGAGTAAATAGAAGGCTCAATGATATAGCTGAACTCACTTGTTGCATCTCTTACTTTGTTTTTATGAAGATCTTGGAACTCACAAGACAGTTTTGTGCCTTGAAGGAAAACACCCTGTGTATATCCAAATAGGGGAGCCAAGATGGAGGATTACTAAATGTGTCTTAGAGAGAGATTATTTGTAGACTAAAATTTAAAAGGCTAGACTCCCGACATCTGCCATTTGATGGCTTGATACCATTTTCATTCAAATATTCAGATTCTGTGTTTCTCCTTCACACCCCATTAACAATATTTGTCTAGTGTTAGCTGTGTCTTCTGGCAGAACTTACACAATGCCAAGGGGCTGTGGACATTCTTCTAGAGTCTTTTGCTGTTCTGTTCTTGTGTTGCACACTCTGCCATTTAACAGTTATCTGGGAACAAGGAGGCAGCTGTGGAGTTTTGAAAGTTCTGCATTTTGCTAGCAGGTAACCTTAGGACACTGACAGCACCCCAAGACTTCTCTGGGGTGTAACTACTGTGCAACTTATGCTCCTAATCCTCCCAATTCCAAGTAAATCCGTATGCATCGACAGGTAATCGTTGTCTTCTTTTTACAATTCTAACATTACCAAGCTCATTAGGTATCAGGTTCTTACCTCAGTACTTATGAGGTGAAGAGGAGTATTTCTGCATCAGTCAGATGAACAAGTTAGAGTAGGCTATAAAAGGAACCCTCAAGCTTTTCTACTGCTGCCTCACCTGGAAGTATATGGATACCTTTTTTGTGTATGTGTGGTACTGGGGATCGAACACAGGATGTTGCACCTGCTAGGCGATCGTTTTGGCACTGAGCTACCTGGATTAAGGTATCCCTGGATACATTAATTAGTGTTGTGCTCTGTGGCATTCCAGTCAGCCTGGCTCAGTGGTTATTTGCCTTAAACACTCAGAGAGCTTAATTAGTGAGGGGTAGGGAAGAAGATGTTTATCCTTTTACGTTGGTGGCTACCAAATGATGCCACCTACTAATTATTGATAGTCTCATTTTACATGCAGTGGAACAAAAGCGGTAGGGTATACATAGTCAGTGTTTTCATTCTGATAGTCTTTTTAGGAACTGGAGTTTTCAACTCAGGGACTCACACTTGATAGGCAGGCACCCTACTACCTAAGCCATGTGTCTAGCCTCTTAGTGTTCTCTTTCTCTTTCTATATTCTTTCCCTTAGTAGGAATATTTATTATTATTACTATTACTTGTTGAAGGCTGTTATATGCAAAATTGTTATCCCCACAGGCTTTCACTTCACCCTGAGCTCTGGCAACTACTTTTTGGGAGTGGGGAGAATTTTGTAGGACTTCAGGGGACAAAAGAAGTAGTTGAGCTTGTATGTACCCAGAGTTCTTTTTGGTGCATCAGTATGAAAGTTTTGACTTCATAGTAATTATGTAATCCAAATAGGAAACAGAATGGGATACTTGTTCGGCAGTGTTTATTTTCTTGGAAAGGTTTTTTTTTTTCTTCTGCTTTTAGAAAATTGTACCCTGTTAGGAGGGTAGGAAACAGAGACGTCATCCTATAATCCAGGGGATGGAATGTCCTGAGACCAGGCAGGCCCTTTCTGCGTTGTGGGTTTAGGTGCGGGGTGAAAGCGGGTGGAGTAGTTGTGGCTCTGTATTGTTGACTCTGACAGCTGGACTGACGTCTGTCCATAGCGGTCTTTTCTATTCTTCCAGTGAAAGAATGTTATAGACCTGTTCTTTCCTTAGAGGTCTGTGGTCTCTCCCAGCTGCTAACTTCCTAGAATTTTAAAGCTTGCAAATACTATTCCGATGACACAGTTTAGTTTTGTTGTTTTATTTTTTACTTTTACTGAAGAAGACTTTTAGATTCAGGTTAACTTTGTGCACATATATAACCAGCATATCCAGTCAGTAGAGATCTTAGGTTAGTATTTGTAAAAGCTTCATGCTTGTGGACCTTTTTATTAAAACTGTCCATACTTTTCTTTGCTACCATTCTTCTAGTATCTTTTTCTTCCTCTGACATTTGGAAGCCATGGTGGGATGCTTTCTGTGCTCCACTCCCTGGGCTCCACTTTGAAGAATCAGCAGCTCTTGATCTATATCATTTCAATTCATCCAGAATTTGTTGCTGTTTATAGTATTGGAAGTCAAACCCAGGACCTCATATATGCTAGGCAAGTGCTCTACCCCTAAGCCACCCACATTCTTAGCCTTTCTCAAAGTTTCTCATTTGTTTTAAAAGCTACAACTTTCCTTCCATTCATGCTGTTTGGAGAACTCATGGCTTCCTGGTGTGGATGTAGGGAATGGTGGTTCATTCTTGTAACTCTAGCTACACAGAAGGCCGAGACTGTGGGAATTATGATTTAATCCAGCCCAGGCAAAAAGTATCTCAGCTCAGCTATTAAAAAGTTTAATGCAGTGGTTGATATCTGACATCACAGCTACCTGGGAAGCAGAAATAGGATTGTGGTCTAGGTCAGCACATGCAAATATGAAGAAAAATACCTTGTCTCAAAAATAATCAGAAGCCGGGCACCAGTGGCTCATACCTGTAAATCTAGCTACTCAGGAGGCCGAGAACTGAAGATCATGGTTCAAAGCCAGCCTGGGCAGAAAAGTCTTTGAGTCTCTTATCTCTAATAAACCACTAGAAAACCGGAAGTGGCGCTGTGGCTCAAGTGGTAGAGCACTTGCCTTGCTGAAGAGCTGAGGGATAGCACCCAGGCCCAGAGTTCAAGCCCCACGACTGACTAAATAAATAAAAATAACCAGAACAAAATGAGATGTAGTAGTATGTACCCCAAACAGTAGAGTGCTTGCCTCACAAGCATAAAGCCTGAGAGTTCAAATATCCCACCAGAAAACCTACACCACCACCAACAACCACCACCAAAAACCCTTCTCATGTTTGCCTCTGTCAGATGTGATCCACACAGTGGAATCCATTCTGGCTTTTGCCTGCTCTTGGGCATAATGGCACAGTTAGTCCCTGCTTTACTTTCTCACTTTGTTGTGTCATGAAGTTATACTTTAGCCTATCACACTCCCACCTGATAGGCCATAAATGCTCCCATGAAAGGGGCATTATACTTATTTGCCTTAGGTAATTGATTTATGTAGACTACATTGAAATTCAATCTTACTGCGACTCTCATTCCATTCAGATTTTTGTTTTTAAACTGAGGCTTGAACTTTTAGGGCCTAGGCCTGGTTTCCTTTAGCTTTTTCACTCGGGTCTGATACTCTACCATTTGAGCACCAGCTCTACTTGTCGCTTTTTTGGTGGTTAATAGGAGATAAGAGTCTCATAGACTTTCTTTCCAGGGCTGGCTTCCAACCTGGATTCTCAAACCTCAGCCTCTTGAATAGCTAGGATTATAGATGTGAGCCGCTGCTACCAGACCCTCCAGGGTATGAAATCAATAAACAGCCCCAAGAGCCATACTTTGCATGCTTTCATTAATTAATTTATATTTATTTGTTGTTTTATTTAAAGTATCAGAGTCTCTTTGTCAGGAATTATACTTCCTATAAAAGGATGAAAATTCTTCAGCTTCTGCAGTGCTAACAATGACTGGTAATTTTGGCTCATTTCTACACGTGCATGTTTTCTTGTATTTTCGTCTTTGTATCTGCTTGATTTTTCTGCTTTCTCCTCTTTATGGCTTGAGTTTAGTTTATTTCACTCCATACTGAAGTAGAAAGCTGTTTACTAGAGCAAGCCTCCAGGAGTTCTGTCATCATGGAGGCTTAGAGGGTGGGTTGGCTGAAGCCCTAAGCAGGATGCCCCTTTCTGCCCCTTCTTGAGTCCAGTCCCTAGGGAGGCTGGATCCACTGAGTGTTGTCACCGAGAATGGACTCACTTTAGTAAACATTAACTGAGCCATAAAAATAAAACTGCTTTTATAGGCAGCTCTCCCTTTGATCTGCATTCTCCACTTAGAGAAACTGAGTTGCTGAGAGCAGGGGCAGTTTGAGATGGATTACTGTAACTCCTGTGGCTTTGCCTCTGTTAGGAACTGTAGGGAGAGGCAGGCCCGTTTTCTGGAGAGCTGAGGAAATGCCAGCTGTCTTCCTCTGTTGGATAAGCGTTGATACCACCCAAGGAGCCCCTTTGTGACAGTCAAGTGAGACTTTTTTTTTAACTGCTTAAATTTTTCACAGAACTCCATAAATGTTTCTAGATGTCCCAGTTGCAAGCAGTGGTAAGATAAACTTTTTATTTTTTTAATAAGTTTTTTTTTTATTGTGAACATACTATACCAGAGGGGTTACAATCATATGAGCAAGGTAATGAGTACATTTCTTATCAAGCATTGTGGCCACCTCAACATTTTTATTTTTTATTTTATTTTTTTGCTAAATGATTTTTCCCTTCAGTTCATCTGGGATCCCATTTCCTGTTTAGATTTTGGTCCAGTGTACTGCTGGGATCTTTAATATTCAAAAAATATTTTCCATGTTGTTTCTACCCAGAGCAGTGGTTTGGCTTCTCTTCTACCTTTTTTTTTTGTTGTTGTTCTTTGGTGCTGGTTACTGGGCTTGAACTCAGGACCTGGATATTGTCCTTTGGCTTTTTTTGTTCAAAGCTGGTGCTCTACCACTCAGCCATAGCTACACTTCTGGTGTTCTGGTAGTTAATTGAAGCCAGTCTCACAGACTTGCCTGCCTAAGCTGTCTTTGAACCATGATCCTCAGATTTTAGCCTTCTGAGTAGCTAGAATTATAGGTGTGGACCATTGTTACCCAGCTTCTCTTCTGCCTTCTTGATGAATTTGACCTAGACTTTGAGAATAGCTTCTATTTCTAGACGATGGCAAATAATGGTATCTGCACTGAAGGTATATTTGTATTTTGCATCTTTGATTAGACTGTCTGCAGTTATCTATAAGAAGGGGCAGAAAGATCAGGATAATGGAAATCTGTACGAACATGTAGCCAATAGTTTCAACCCTCTGTCCATTCCCATCTCCCTTGCTAGAATGGCTGACAGAACCATCAGGTGCTTCTCTGGTCTCCCTTTATCTTCTTCGTCCTTCACATAATAATGTTAAGAAGCAACAAAATGGCTAAAAAAAGATGTCTAGATGGAGAAAAGTCATCACTGGTGATGAATGAGAGGCATCGTTGGTGTGTTGAGAGGCCACCCAGAGCCCTTCATGAAATCCCTAGTGTTTGGTGAAGTGAGTGGCCTTATGGGAACATTATTGGTAGATGAGAATCAGCCATGGTATACAGGTTTATACAGCAGACATTGGCAAATGCCTGCATGTCACTAAAGCTTTCTGTCCCTCTTAGACAGCAGGTTTAACACACAAGCACTGGTCTCAGAAAAACATATCTCTCAATGATGGGGACCTCACTTAGAGTAAGAGCAATTTATTTCTATCCTCCTTTGTACCAAGCCCAGTACAAAGAGCAGAACAGCAATTTGAGGAAGTATTTGTTTTTAAATGTGTGTTGATAGTATATCGTTGTCTTCTGCTGGTGGACCAGTCTTTTGATTCAGTGTCTTTTCCTAGTTACCCAGTGATATCTGCACATAGCTTTTTAGAATTTATTAGTAGGGGAGAACTGGCCATTCTCAAAGCTGTATGACTAGTGTTTCTACTAGCACAGCTCTAATAGAGCAGGGTTCCCTATATTCATTCATTCCATTCATTTCCTTCTACCTTTACGCCTTCCCTCTCTTCCTTTCCTCCTACTTTCCTCCCTTAACTCCTCTTTTTAAAATAAATAGACATACCGCATTCCTCTTTTCTTTCTGGCGGCATTTATTGGGCCTCTATTATATTACCTCAACAAGAATATACTGAAGAGCAGTAGTTTTCCATTAAGGAAGCCCTTATCTATGGGAAGATAAGGAGAGGGAAGAGACTCAACATTCATTAAACCATCTTGGTGTGTTCCAGTCCCGCACGGCCACTGAGTCCCCACCATACCCTGGCAAGGTGTTACCTCCATGTATTGAAAATAAAATGGAAGCTTGAAGATATAAAATAGTATGCCCAGTATTTAAGGAACTCATGATTCCAACGGAGACATCTCAGGATATCATGTTGCACAGGAATTGTGCTTCTATAAACAAATTGTAAAATATTGATAAGGTAATCCTTATTTATTTATTTATTTATTTGGGTCCGGTCGTGGGCCTGAACTCTAGGCCTGGGCGCTGTCCCTCAGCTCTTCAGCTCAAGGCTAATGCTCTACCACTTGAGCCACAGTGCCACTTCCGGCTTTTTTCTTTTTGCTTATGTGGTGCTGAGGAATCGAACCCAGGACCTAAGGCATGCAAGGCAAGCGCTCTACCATTGAGCCACCTTCCCAGCCCCTCCTTATTTATTTTGAAGAAATGGTAACTACCTCCTTCACTCTAGACTTTTTCACAGACAGACCAAGCTGACTTGTTTTTTATCCTGGTTGGAAGAAGTTTATGTTTTCCCTTAGCTGTGGACTCTACCATATAGACAGAAGTTTGGATTTGGGTTTTTTTTTTTATTTTTTTGGTTTTTTTTTGGGTCCGGTCATGGGGCCTGACCTCTGGGCCTGGGTGCTGTCCCTCAGCTCTTCAGCTCAAGGCTAGCACTCTACCACTTGAGCCACAGCGCCACCTCAGGTTTTTTTCTTTTTGCTTATGTGGTGCTGAGGAATCGAACCCAGGGCCTCAGGCATGCAAGGCAAGCACTCTACCACTGAGCCACCTTCCCAGCCCCTGGATTTGGGTTTGTAGGCCTTAAATGGGATGGAGAAACACGAGTGTGATTATGCTGGCTATTCTCATCCTATCCCCCAGAAAGCTAAGAAAACAGCAGCAACAAAAACCTACTTGTAATTTTCTTAAAATCTTTTTGTAAAATTAGAAATATATTTTTTTTCTAGTGATCAACCTTGGGCCTTCACATGCTAGGCAAGCACTGTAACACTGAGTCACATCCCAGGCCCCTAAATTAAAAAAAAAAAAAAAAAGAAGTAGCATGAATAATCCTACTCTAATGATTCTACCCTATCCTTCTTGCAATAGTTTCGCTTTCTTGGGTCATTTGGTTGTGGGTTTTGTGTTGTTTTGAAGTCGTGGTCTTCCCCTGTCCTCAGGTTGGTTTTGTACTCCTAGGGATTAATTGGTTCTCTGGTCTCAGCCTCCTGAATAACTGAAACTACAGTTGTGAACTACCATACCCAGCTTCTGGATCTATCTTAAAGCAGGGCACCTCTGATCTTGATGGCTGCTGTGGTTTATCTTTTGTCCCTACCATTCATTTCCAGTATAATGAGGATGAAAGGGGCTGGGGCCTTAAAGAGGGGTGAAAGTTTTTGTTTTTCTTCTTTATTTTTTTTCTGGAAGAATGGCCTTGTTTGTGAGGCACTTGATCCGTGACTGTGAGAGGAAGGTGTTACTGACAACACCTGAATTCAGCTACCTACCTGTCTTCTGCTTTCTCCTGCTTCCTCTCTTCATGTAACCAACCTTTCCTATCTCACACTCACTTCTGCTTTCTGCCATGAAGCTGTCAGCAGAAGCTCAGCAGTTGTTTGATGCCATGTTCTTGGACTTCTAGAGTTGTGAGCTAAACCAGCCTCTTCTTAAAAAATAAGTCCTCCATGCTCAGGCATTCTGTTACAATAGAAAATGAAATGTAGGACCCAAGGAGGGTCAGAGGGTGTGCAGATGTTACACAGATACAACATTGAGGCTGTAGTGGCCGGTGCTCCTGAGAGAGCCAATTTGCAGCAATTGTGGGTGGGCAAGGCAGGTCAGGGAGGCAGCCATATGATAACAGACTGGCTTCCAGCGGACTGGATAAAGCTGGAACATTAGTCAAACGCTTGACACTTTCCACATAGGACCTCATTGAAAGCTCCCAACCAACTGTTGAAGTCTCCACTTTAGAGATGAAATTGAAGCTTAGTCAGATAAGATGATTTCAAGGGAAAGCTGAGACTTCAGCTCAAGACAGTCTGATCCCAAAGTTTCATTCATTCTTCTATCCATTTTCTTGATAACCTTACAGATGTGCTTAACGCCTGCAACCAGCACATACAGGATTGTGTATGCTGGTCATATGCAATTAGTAGTTAGCCACGTAGTTAATCTTAACAAGCGCTGTGTCTCTTTCTGCCCAATTAGTAATTACGGTGTTATTAGGACTTTGAGTTAAGATATAATACTGATATAATACAAGCGCTACCCAAAACCCTGAGCATTTACTTTTGAAGACTTCCCTATGCCCTTTCCTCTCTTCTTCTAATCTCCCTTTTTATTTCTGTCCAGTGCAACCATAACCTATCATCTCTTCCTTATCACTCCTTCCTTTTATTGCAGGTAAATATTATGAAGAACATACCCCCCCAATTCTTAATAATCTAAAACAATAAAGATGTATGTTTTAAATAACAAACTTTCATTATCTGTACGTGCATCATTTGTCACCATCAAACTTAGTCACTCAGAAATCCAGTCCACTAGATGCAGGGTCTCACACAGTTAGTCACAGTTACTTAGAAGGCAGAGTTAGGAGTATCATAGTTGAAGGCCAGCCTTGGTAAAAAGTTACACACACACACACACAAAACAACAACAACAACTATAAACAAAAAACAAAAAACAAAGCCAGGCATGGTGATTTCATGTCTGTAAAGAATCAAAGCTAACCAAGAAGCAGAGGTAAGAAGATCTCAGTCTGATGCTACCCATCGGCAAACAAAACCCTAAGAGACTCTATCTGAAAATTAACTAAAAGCAAAAAGGTTGTAAGGGTTTGGTTCAAGTAGTAAAATCCTTGCTTGGCAAGCACAAGTTCAAACCCCCATACTGCCAAAATGCAAGTAAATAAAAAGCCTGACAGAATCTAGGGCTAATGAAGAAAGCCACTCAGAGGTGTGTAGCGTTCTGAGCCAAAGGGAAAAGGGAAACTTGAGGATCTCTTGCCAGTATTTAAATAATCATCACTACTCTCACCTCATTGGTTAGAGCCCTGTAATGATACCACCTAACCATGAGAGGACCATGTAGGGCAATCCTCCCTGGACTCCAGGAGAAAACTCAAAACACTGAGCACCAGTAATCAGTACCACAAACACAAATATATCTTTTTCCCTGTCTTTGCCTGGCACCTCACCACCGTACCCCAGCTTGGCTAATTAGACCTCAGGTGAGCTTTATAGGATATACAGAGCCTTTTTAATTCGGTCTCTACTTTCCCATTGTCATCCAAAGCTTTGTAGGAGAGTCACTTGTGAATCAAAAGGAAAGTTCTTAAATCCTGAGGTGAAATTGTATATACTAAAGAGCTGAGTTACTATGACTGCCAAAGCTTCTGAAATGAGTAAAAATTGCTTCTGACCTCCACGAAAGTCATCTTCTGTACCCTGCAGAAATTAAACAACTTTCCTACAGTGTCATTACTCAAGATAAATAAGGTACACTCATATTTCTATTACGGACTGTTTTGCCTAACTGGCAACAATACTTTTCTAACAAATTTCAGTAAAACATGAAGCCTTTTTAGGCATATTATAAATTAAATGGACCTTGTGTGATAAACCTATACAAAATCACCAATTTTAGTTTGCTTGTCAGGGAAACTACACTAAATTCTACACAAGTGAATGATAGAGTCTATTTTAGTATGCAACCTATATCTAGTTTGGGGGTCTTCTACAGCAAATTCTGTATAACTGGAACAACAGAATAAATGCTATTTTAATGGACAAGTATATTGCATTGCATTCACGGATCATTATCTTTGAAATTAGGACATGCAAAATGTACATACTGGACAACCTTACTGAACGTAATTTTTTTTCTTTCTTTCCACATTTCAGTTTTTGTACCTTAATACAGATTAGAAACATTATTGACTTTCCCCTCTTCCTATTTATCTCTTTTGTTTATTTAGTTATTCACTCATCTGTTTAGCTATTTAGTCACTCAATAAATAATTGCTAAACAGTTACTTGTGCCATGCACAAGACAAGAACCTGCAGAAAACTAAAAGCACACTGTCTTTGCTTAAGGGGATTCCTTATGACAAAGACAGATGCCAGTAATTATAGGAGAGCAATGACCCCCATTATCTCTGGGGAGTAAGACCCACAGAACCCTATCTGTACTGTCTTTCTCTGTACATATATCCCTAAAATAAAGCTTAGTTTGCAAATGGGCATAGCACAGTATTTAACTAATAATAGAACATATACCAATACACATTAAGAAAAGATATTTGAAATTTGCGATTGAGTGGATTCAGTGTTTGTCAAATAGGTGCAAGAATTTGGATTCAATATCCAGCACCACATACAGACACACAAAGGAGAAAAATGCTTTTTTGTGTGTGATTAATCGGAGATAAGAGTCTCAAGGATTTTCCTGCCTGGCTGGCTTCAAACCATCTAGGATTACAGGTATGAACCACTGGCACCCAGCTTGAATGATTATTTCTCTTGGAACTTTTGATTTAATATCTTCAGACCACAGTTAACTACGAGCTAGTGGGATGAAGTTAAAAAAGTAATTGGATCTTTACCTTTTTAGTATTACTCATCTTTTGTGTCTTACTTTATGATTTAAGTACATTGCTCTGAGAATGGTTCCATGGTCTTTGTCTTTGAAGTAATGACTAAGGGATCAGCAAAGGGCCTAACTCATTCAAGGGGGGGGGGGCGGGGAAGGGAGGAGGAGGAGGGGGAGGGGGAGGAAGACTACTGAACTTAATGGTAGATCAGGGCCCTGAGGCAGTGGAAGAAGGCCACAGGTACCCTACCTGTGGCAGAGCAACATTCTTCCAATGCTTCTTACATCCAGTCCTTCCTTCCCATTGCTACCATTTTAACTTTTAGTAAATGAAAACATGTAGTGTGGTTTCAAAGATCAAGTGTGGAAAGATGTAATGAAAAACCACATTCCTGCCCCCTCGCACCCCTGCCCTTCTTCTCTGCCTGCTAGTCCTACACTTTCCCGAACTCTTGTCTTGTGACCTTGTTTAGCTAGAATGTGAACTGTGTGCAAGCAGACTCTAGTGGTCTGCAGTCCCTCTGGATTTTCATAGAAGGTATTGAGTACAGGACCTACTTGATGTTTTGTGGATCCAAAGGCATTTCCTGTTCAGGGGTTATTGGGTCTGCCGATTATCAGTCGTCTTAAAGCCTGAAATTGAGAAGGTGGATTTGAAAGTCCCATTTGTTCCTTTAAAGCATTGGATTTTGTTTTATTTTGTTATTGCACGTTTCCGGGAAGCAATGGTTCATCCCAGGCCAGTCCTGTTGCCCATGTGGGGGTAGCGAGTGTTCTAGGTTGGCTAGGTGCTGCGGTCTCTGGCCACACACTTCATGTGAGGTCCAGGAATGTATAGTTTTGTGGTCTGATATATTTTTGATGGTTGCCAGATAAAATTGATGTCTGGCACTTTTTCTAGGAAAAACACATTTAGACATTTCCAAGCTGATTTGTAGGAACTTAGTGTTATTAGAACTTTGCGGCAAAACTTTTTTTTTCTCATGTGACAGAAGAAATAAAGGAACTTCAGTTTTGGGGGTTGTTAACAGCACCTTCTTTGAGTGCCAGAGCTGAGAAGTTTGACAAAGTAGTGGATTGTTAACATGGGCTTTCTACAAAAATAAGCAAGTACTTGGATTTTTTTTCCAATATAAGAAAATACTGTCTTAGCTACTGACAATAGACTGTCCCCCGAATGCGCCCCCACACAGTATTTCAGTAAAATGTTTCTATCTGGTAACTAGAGACTACAGAAGGGTGAATCTTGAGGTGTGATTGAGATTTGATTGCTATTGACTGTTCTTGCTGCTTGCTTTTTTTTTTTTTTAAGGCAGGGAGACGAGGGTTTGGGAGAAGCCCTTCTAAACACAAACCTTTTTCTACATTTATTTTCACAAATATTTGAAGAACAAAAGAGATTGTTATAAAGAAATGAGAGAGATTACCTGCTAAGATGAGGAGTTACTTTTTCTTTAAATTTGCTGGCTGCTTCTAAAACACCCTGCAGCTGGATAACAAGTTTTTGCTTGTTGGCAGAGCAGTTTTAAGTCTGGAATACTCTTGGAGCAAAATGACGATTAAAAAAAACACACACAAAAACACAACACAACAAAACAACTGCCTTTATGAACTACATTTCAATGTTTAAGGAAGTCATTTTTTTTTTTTTGTTTGTTTTTTAATCTGGAAGAAGTATAGAAGCCCATGGACAGACCTTCAAAAGTCTTGACATTGAATTAGCAGGATTAGGAAACTTCAGAAGGGAGAACTTTCATGTTTACCAAAACGAGTTCCAAACCCCAGGCTCAGCTTGAGACTGGGAAGCAGAGTGACTTGCCCTTGATTTACATACACAGGAGCAGAAATGCTCTAGCCTAGCTCTGGGCAGCTATTTCTAGGAACTAGTTAAGGGAGAATGCAAAAGATAGAAGTAAGCTCTGTGTGTGTGTATGTGTGTGTGTGTGTGTGTGTGTGAAGAATCTCATTTATAATTTTTTTCTTTCCTACTGGGAGCCTTGTGGATCTGCAAGGGAGAATGCAAAAGATAAAAGTAAGCTCTGTGTGTGTGTGTGTGTGTGTGTGTGTGTGTGTGTGTGTGTATGAAGAATCTCATTTAGAGCACTAAGCCCACCTCTCTGGTCACCCAGAGTCTTAGTAAAGCAGTGGACGATTGACAGGTGATCCATCAACATGCTGCATCAAGACATTGCGGCATCTTGCTCTGTGGCTAGTGGGTTAATTTGTGAGGTGGCCTTAGTTATCCTAGAGTTCAACAGAATGCACCTAGCACCATGACTTCTTCTACCCATTGTTTCCTATCATAGCATCTATATCTGTTTGTGTCTGTCTTTCAGGGGAACTAGAATCTTCCATTATCTAGTGGTTCTGTTATTTTAAAAGTAATAATATACTCAGGGTAAAATAAAAAAAAAAATCTAGCTAGCTCAGAGGTTTACTAAAGTAAAATAATATTGCTAATCTCCTTCCCTTACCCCATTCCTCAGAGGTACTCTGTTGTTGTTGTTTTTAAATCATTTCAGAAAGTATTAGCTCCATATAAACATCCACTTTAATTGGATTTTTGAAAGTACACAAAATGATGCGCACACATAAATTTGCTCTTTTAAATATTTGGAATCTCAGCATGTTCAATAGGTTTTCATATCTTTAGGGTAACGTAAAACCCTTCCTTGTTCTTTCTGACAGCTGCACGATATTCTGTGGCATGAATGCCCCATGATGGATGGGTTCGGTTCTCTACCAGTGGGCACATGGGTTGTCCCCAGTGTTCTGCCCTCTCCAGCATGGTGCCCTGCAGAGCTCTGCCCAGTGCTGCTAGGTGCTGTGGGAACCTAGAGGTCGAATGGCTTCCTAGCTGTGGAATTTGGAGGTCAAAGGGTATGTGCATTTCACATCTTCCCAGGTATTTCCAAACCACATTCCCAATGCTATTTCAAGCTTTAATCAGTTATTACCTTTACATTTGTAAACATCACTAGGGGATTCTTTAAAATACTGTTAATTTTTAAACAGCACGATTTGTATTGAGATCCAACATGTTCCCTTTATTTGCTAATTAAATGCCCTCAGCGTTCAAATCTCTCTTCCAGAAAGGATGTCTCTGGTGTGCGTTATTAAGAACTGTCAGGGCCTTGAGAATTAGTAAGAAGCCTGGTTGGAGGTAGCAGCCTTCAGTGTTATCCACGCCAGGACCAGAGCCGTCCCTGGCCATGCCACTTGGACTGTCTTCAGAAACTCCAGGGTATAGTTAGAAAGACATTTGTCTCATGTATAATATCATCTTCAAATGAGCTCCGTTCAAGAAAACATTGATTAAACACAACTATGCTAAAAGTGTTTCCTTTTCCAGTTCTGGGCCATCTTTACTGCCTAGCCCTTTATCTTGAATTTTCTCTCCATCCTCTTTTCCCTTCCTTTCCCTCTTGTTTCCTCTCTTCCCCTCCTCACTCTCTTTTCTTCTCCTCTCCAGTTCCAGGTCCTCGGTTCAACAGTTCTAGAAACAACATCACTAATTTCTGACAATGGAGAAGTCCATCTGCAGGGCACATTCTCTTTTCTTTGTTCTCTCTCACTGTGAATCAAATCTATAGCTAGATTTTGCCACAAAGGATTATTTAATCTGTTTAAAGCATTCTACCAACACAGAACTATTTCATCTTCTTATTTCTTAATTTTTCTAGTTAAAACCTATTGCAAATGAAACCCAATACTAAGATATAAATCACTAAAAAAAACCCCCAAAACCCAAACCAATATGGTTCCATTTGCTATATTAAATTGCTTTATAAATAATCAAAGTAGCATCCTGAATTACCTTATAGATAGATGATAGCCATTTTGTGTGTGTGTGGAGGGGGAGTACAGGACTTTGAAACTATTTTATTTTCCAAATTCCCTGCCTGTCTGGCAAGTGGTCCTTTTCAAAACTATACTCCCTTATCCTCAAAGTTCATTTTCAAGACACAGTTACATCAGAAGAATATACTGCTCATTTTAGGTCTGAATCTCTGTAGTTTTTTGTCAATTTAGGCAGAGGTGGAGGACTTCAGGGAAATAAATGGACAGGCATAGTTAGGAAGCCTGTCTCATCAAAGCTGTCAGTTTCAAACGAGTGTTTCTAGTAACCCCTGGAAGCCAACAGGAAGAGGGAAGGTGAAATAATGTTGTCTGTGGCATTTTCCTAAACACAGCTACTCCCAAGGGACAGGAAGCACCTGGGGTATTGTTTGGGTTGGAAATTTGGAAAGAAATTGTTTTTGAAATAAGCGAAAAATAAGATGATTTTCAAGTTCCTTGTCTTTCACGCTTTCACACACATACACACACACACACACACACACACACACACACACACACACACACGTTTTTATCACCTGGTTTCTGACCATAACGGCTTCAAATTAACAAGGCCTTTAAATGTAAGTCAAATGCAGGGACTATTGAGACGGGACATGGTGACTGGATATTTTAGCTTGAACTCTCATTCTCCTTGTGCTCCTGTGAGTGCAACTGACCTTCAGAATTTCAGTACTTTCATTTTTACAGCTCTTCGAAGATTCTGTGAAGAAAAAAAATAAGTTGAAAAGTGAAACAGAAATGTTTCTTAACTCTTAAAATTTCTACTGCCTAGCTCTTTTAATTTTTAAGTAAGACTTTAGAAGATATTCTTTCCCTGATGGATCCTTTTATATCTTTAATTATTTTCATTATATTTATTTGACTAGATTTATTTACTCCACTTAGTTAATTTATTCTGAGATGTAGGTGTTGTCATGTAGCCCAGCCTGGCTTTGATTTCACAATCCTCCTGCCTTACTTAGCTTTCCCCTATGTAAGTGCTGGGATTATAAGTCGTATAACACTGGACCCGGCTCCAGTGTACCCTTTAAGAAATGACTAATAGAGTTCATTGGATTTTTCCCATTTTTATTTTTATTTTTATAAGAGGAGATAGTCTGGCTCCTTCTATTATTGCTACTTTATTTCCTTAGACATATTTTATTCTTCTATCCTTGGGGGAATTAATATGAAGTTAGCTTGTTAAAGAATCCTATTATTTTAACAGCTGGTAATACGAACCTATATTTCCCCAAGTTATTAGAAAGAATGTTAACCAGCTCTTAAGCAGTGAGAGTTAAGGGAAACCTTTGTACTTCTGTGTTTTTGATCTCTGTGTTCTAAATAAGAATTAAATAAGAAATGTATGCTTATGTAACTGGTACTTGAAGCAAGTTTCACTACATTTTGTTCATGTGTCAAGTTGAATAAGCCAGCTAGAAATACAGGGGACCGATTCTTTCTGTCAGCAAGACTTCGAAAGTAAGGATTTATTGAGACTTCTTTTATTGCCTTGGCTTTATTACTTTTGCAAGAATACGTGATGGGTATTATGCTTAGATTTACTAAGGTCCTTAAAGTCTTGTTGGAAATAAAACGAGCTCTTCCTGTCATGTGCATTGCCTATTTAAATGTATTTGTGAGTGGGATGGTTTTGCTTTTGGAAACTTAACGCATTATTGAAAATAAAATATGTCCCACTTTTTCTTTTCACAGTAGTCATTTATTTCACTGGTTCTAAGCCAGTAGTTAACTTGGGGGAAATGCTTGACATATTTTAACTAATTTTGTGATTTAGTCTATAAAGTGAGTTGTGTTTTCAATCCCCTCCCCCCCCCCACCTTAGAAACTTGATTTATGTATTCCTGAAGGTTATGCAGGAGATTCCATCACTCTAAATTCAACTGAAAGATCAATTCTTCCTACAGTTCTTGGTGGTTCAGATTTCAGATATGTGAAGTGGGCTTGTCAACTTTAATGTACCTTTTGAGAAAGAAAATGGAGTGTCACATTTCCTGCCCCTGTGTGCGCGTGCTCACGGGCATGTGCGAATTCCACGCACCCCTTCAACTGGAATGCTTTTCTTTGGCCAACTGAAAATAGAGCCTGCTCCTCTTTCAGATTAAATCTGGTTTCACTGGTTTTAAATTCAGTTGGTTCATGACCAAAAGAGAAGTGTCTCCTTTCTTTCTTTCTTTTTAACTTTAAGTCTGTACAATCTCTAGTCTTGCTGTAATCTTTGGAAGCTCCAAGAACACAGCTATTTTTGACTTTGTGTTTGAGTTACTTAACAGAGTCTACATTCTTCTGGCATTTAATTTGTGATTGTACCTTATTGTACTTTGCAGGATTGCACAAAGAAGATGAACACTTATAGTTTGTTTTACTTTACTTTTTTCACATAAGAATTTGGAGCTGGGCACTGGTGGTTCACGCCTCTTCTAATACTAGCTACTCTGGAGGCTAAGATTTGAGGATCAAATTTCAAAGTCAGCCCAGGCAGGAATGTCCATGACACTCTTTCGCCAATTAGCAAAAAGCATGAAGTGGAGCTGTGCCTGAGAAAAAGAAAGAAAAGCTCAGGGACAACTCCCAGACCCTGAGTTCAAAGCCACCTGCCACTACTAGTGGGCATGGGTGCGCATGTGTGCACGCACACGTGCGCGCACATACACACCCGCACAAACACATAATTATGGAGTGCACAGTCAATTGTAATGATTTTACTGAGTTGATTGGCCTCACTCTCCTCTCCACTTACTTCCCAGAATCTTCCAACACAAAAACCTGCTTCTACAGTTTCATAGTGTTATGCGTAGAAGGGTTCTTGAGACAAATAATGGGCATATTTGCATTCATTTCACAGGTACAAGGCAAAGGCTCTTTCTCAATGTTTCATCGGCGGAGATTGATGCCTAATACTTTACATACATCATTGGATTTCATCTCCACGGCTTCAGGTCTGGCATAGAATCACATTGTTTCCTTTTTTCAGATGAGGAAACTGAGGCTCAAAGGAGGTTGAAGTAGAAATACATCTCTTTATTGCATAATAGGGTTGGGATTTGTAACCAGCTCATCTGATTGAATATCTGGTCTAATATTTAAGTCTGGGATCTTAAGTGATGCTGTGCACTTTGAGGTATTGACTGACTATGTTATGGGGCTCTTACAAAAGGCCCCCAAGAGATATTGGCCTGCATGTTTGAAAACTTGACTGGTCAGGTAACCTATAAGACTGTGGGTCCCCCTGTCTTGTTCCATACGCCACACACTACAAATTACTTTTCTTCTGAGAGAACTTGCTCATCTCATCTGTACAATAGCAACATTATTTGAGATGGACCCATCTCTCCTTTACACACACACACACACACACACACACACACACACACACAGAGGTGGTGGTACTAGGATTTGAAATCAAGGCCTTGCATCGGCTAGGCAGGACGTCTGCAAGTTGAGTCACATCCCAGTCCTTTTTTGGCACTTAGTTGTTTTTCAGATAGAGTCTCATGTTTTTGCCTAGAGTTGGACTCAGACCTGAGGCCTCCCTGTAGTTGAGATCACAAAGCCCCTCCATCACACCCAGTTTATTGATGAAAATGGATTCTCAAATAGAGATCTCAAATCATCTCTGCCTCCTGAGTAGCTGGGATTACAAGTGTGAGCCATCACATCTGGCCTTATCTTTTTTGTTGTTGTTGTTGGTTGTAGGGCTTGAACTCAGGGCTTCGGTGCTGTCCCTGAGCTCTTTTGCTCAAGGCTCGTGCTTGGTCACTTTGAACCACAGCTCCACTTTTGGTTTTTGAGCAGTTAATTGGAAATAAGAGTCTCTTGGGGGGGGGGGGGGAGGGGAGAAAGAGTCTCATAGGGACTTTTCTGCCTGGGCTGGCTTTGACACAATCCACAGATCTCAGCCTCCTGAGTAGCTAGGGTTACAGGCGTGAGCCACTGGCATCTGGCTTTATCTTTTTTTTTTTTTAATTTGAAATGATTATAAATCTCCCAAGAACAGATGAAGATATTACAAAGAAGGCCTGTATTCCCTTCACCCGGTTCCCCACAATGGCTATATTTTATCTAACAGGCACAAGAAAACCGCAACCCTAACACTGGTACAGTGTGTGCACAGTTAGTTCCGTGCCATTTTGACCATCTGCAGATCAGTGTGGCTGCTGCTGGAATCAGGACACAGGATGATCTCCAACAAGAACAGAGTGTGCTACCACCCCCACCTCTGTTCTCTCTCTGCTCTCACCATGCTTGTGATCTTCTTGCCTCAGCCTCCTGAGAGCTGGGATTCCAGCCATGAACTACTATACAGAGCTTCCTTTTTCCTTTAAAAAGTCATTGCAGGGCTGGGAAGGTGGCTCAGTGGTAGAGTGCTTGCCTTGCATGCATGAGGCCCTGAGTTCAGTTCCTCAGTACCACATAAACAGAAAAAGCCGGAAGTGGCGCTGTGGCTCAAGTTGGTAGAGTGCTAGCCTTGAGCTGAAGAGCTGAGGGACAGCGCCCAGGCCCAGAGTTCAATTCCCCATGACCAAAAACAAAAACAAAAAACTCCCCCCAAAAACCACACAATAAAAAGTCATTGTAGTTTTTATTATGGAATACCTCAATCAGTAGAAGAGATCCTCAAAAAACTGCTGCTTCCAAACTGGGAATCATACAGTTTATATATGTAAACTGTATGATTTTACTACATAGAGGGGCTGGGGTTGGAAAGATTGGTCTGGTGTCATGCACAATGAATTCTGTATGTGGGAAGACTGTGATATAGAAGAAGGTGCAAAATAGTGTCATTAAAAAAAAAAAAAAGAAAACTGGGTGCTGGTGGCACACACCTGTAATCCTAGCTACTCAGGAGGCTGAGATCCAAGGATTGTGGGTTCAAAAGCCAGCCTGGGCAGGAAAGTCCGTGAGACTCTTATCTCCAATTAACCACCAGAAAATAGGAAGTGTGGCTATGGCTCAAGTGGTAGAACAGCAGCCTTGAGCTGCCCAGGCCCAGAGTTCAAGCCCTACCACCACCACCACCAACAATAGCAACAAAAAAGGAAATACCTCAATCTGAGGTATACAGTGAGGCTTTTAAGTTTAAGCCCCAGTATTGACACTAAATATAATAAAAGACTTTATTTGCATCATCTTATCATTCTGCAGTTTGAATTTAGGATTCAGACTGTGCTTTGAAATTTACTTAGGGTGATACTTTTAGGTAAAATTAATTAAATATACTAATTAATACAGTGCTTGGGATTGGAACTCAAGGCTTCTCCCTTGGTGGACAAGTGTGATATCCTTGAGCTATAGACCCAGTCCTTTCGCTTTTAGTTTGTTTTTCAGAGAAGATTTCCAGCTAACTCTTCCTGGGCAGCCTTGGACTATCATCCTTTACCTCTGCCTCCAGGGTAGCTGAGATTCCATTGTGCCTACCACACCCACCAAGTTCATTCATTCCGATTGCTATAGATATTCCAATCTACAAGTATATCAGATTTTTAAAAATTTATTCATTCTCTTATTGACAGACCTTAACAATGCACCTTACTTTTTGCTCCTATATATAATTCTACCCAAAGCATACTGATATATGGATTCTTGCAGATGGGTGAGTTTTTCTGGAATATATATCTAGCAATAGAATTGCTGGTGTCTTTTTTTTTTTTTTTTTTCTTTTTTTATTTTATTTTATTTTATTTGAAAACATACTGTACAGAGGGGTTACAATTACATGGGCAGGAAAATGCATACATTTCTTACCAAGCATTGCAGCCTCCTCCTTTGTTTACCCTTCACCTCCCTTCCCAGCCTCCCCCCATGGTGTCTTTTCAATATACTTTGTCAAGTTGGCCAGATGGTCCAAAATTCCTCTCTGAGGAGGTTCTTCCAATTTATAGTCCCTAATTGTATATGAGACTTTGCATTCTCCAATGTCCTCAGCAGTGGTGGAGCTCATATCACATGCTCTTGTTTAAATAGGCAATTCCTGATTACTAATTATTATGGTTTTTGTTCTTTTAGATTTATTGGTTTGAGAATTCCTTGCTTCTGTCTTGTGTCTAGTTTCTTGTGGAGCTGGGTTTTTTGTTTCATTTATTTATTTATTTTTTGTTATTGCCATTGGTTAACAACCATTCATTGCATTTTGTGCATTTATATATACATTGAAAAAAATCTTTGGTGTGGTTTATATACTGAAATATTTTCTTTTAACTCTTAGCTTGCCTTTTTACTCTTTTCTTTTCCATTTCTGGTGATCAGATCCAAGGCCTTGTGCTTTGTGCATGCTAAGTAAGCACTTTACCACTCAGCCACATTCCAGGCTGTATCTTTTAATTTTTTAAAATGAGAGTTCACTATACTCACATTTAACAATCTTGTTTATGTGTTTTCCTACTCAAAGGCCATAAAAAGATTCCAGTTTTTTCACTTTTAATTATTGAGTTGACCTAGAAAAAAATTGTGGGTGTCTAAATGTGGTGGTACCCACCTGTCTTTCTAGCTACTCAGGAGGCAGAGGTATGAGGATTACTGTTTAAAGATGACAGAGGTAAAAGCAGGAGACTGTACCTGAAAAACAAACCAAAGAAAAATAAAGGCATGATTCAAGTGGTAGAGCAAACACAAGGCTCTGAATTCAAATGCAAGTGCTATGAAAAGAAAGGAAGAAAGAAAGAAAGGAAGAAAGAAAGAAAGAAAGAAGGAAGGAAAAGAAAGAAAGAAAGAAAAAGAGAGAGAGGAAGGAAGAAAGGAAGGAAGGAAGGAAGGAGGAAGAAAAGAAAGAAAGAAAGGCAAGAAGAGAGAAGATTGAATAAGGAATTTTTTTCTTTTTCCAGTGGAAAACTAAACTGACCCAGTAGCATTTCCTGAATAGTCTTATCCTTTCCCTACTGTTTTTCACTGTAACTTTGGTCATCAGTTTTTTCATAGGCCCATGTCTGCTTATGGGCTGTGGCTTTGTTCTACTGCTATTGTATTTATTTATCTCCATGCCAGTGCTGTTCTTTTGTAATCTAGTGAGTCTTTGCTAGCTAGTATGATGAATTGTCTAGGTTCTTCTGTGTCATTTTGGTCAGTTTTGGTCTGTTACTCTTTGACACAGAAGTGAATAGATTTAATTGTAACTGCAGTTTATTTATAGATTAGTTGGAAAGAATTGCTACCTTTGAGATTTTTCATCCCATACACGAATACAGTATATCTTTCAGTTACTTTGCAGTTTGGCGTGCTTCAGTTAAATTCTCCCCACAGTGAGCTTGGTTTTTTGTTAGCTCTATTTATAAATTTCCTAAAGCTTTTGTGTTTGCTAATGAAATCCTTTTGAAAATTATACCTTTTATTCGTTTTATGAGATCACCATTGGTTTTTGGATATTCATTTGAATCGCTCAACCTTGATGAACTCTTAACTAAGTATAAGTAGTTTGTATGAGTCTTTTGAATTACAAAGATGTCGAGGGCTGGGGGAGGTCAAAGGGAGAGGGTAGATGAATGAAAAGAGGAAGAATACAGTCATAATATTCATTGCATATCCTATTAAATTAAGAAAATTGTATGTGTGAGAGAGAGGAGGGAGACGGATGAAAGCAGTAATATCCATCAAGATGCATTATACCTACAAACTGATTTGTTGAGTGGTGGCTTCTTTATATAACTTCTTAAGATATACAAGTATAGTTAAAAAGCCCAGCAGTTCCAGCTCCAGTACCAGCATACACACACACACACACACACACACACACACACACACACACACACACACACACACACACAGAGGTACAGTTATGTTGCTGGAAAAATACAACTTTTCAAATATAAGTGTTATTTTTGATCAGTTGTAGGGCTTGAGCTCAAAGCCTGGGAGCTGTCCCTGAGCTCTTTTGCTTAAGACTAATGCTTTACCACTTTGAGCCACAGCTCCACTTCTGGTTTTCTGGTGATTAATTGGAGATAAGAGTCTCATAGACTTGGCTGCCTGGGCTGGGTTTGAACCTCAATCCTGAGATCTGTCTCTTGAATAGCTAGGATTATAGGCATGAGCCACCAGTGCCTAGCAAAGATAATTATTTTTAAGGCCAATCAAAACTCTTAGACTAGCTGGGTGCTGGTGGCTCATGCCTGTAATCCTAGCTACTCAGGAGGCTGAGATCTGAGGATCGAGGTTCAAAGCCAGCCCGGGCAGGAAAGTCTGTGAGACTCTTATCTCCAATAAACCACTAGAAAACTGGAAGTGGTGCTGTGGCTCAAGTGGTAGGGGGATAGCCTTGAGCTGAAGAGCTGAGGCCCAGAGTTCAAGCCCCATGACCGACAAAAAAAAAAACAAAAACAAAACAAAAAAACCTCTTAGACTTATTCTAATCAGTGTTTTTGAGAATGTGTGTGGGTAAAAATTAAGCATGGGTACTCATTTCTAGGACATGGTGCAATAGTTTGATACCATGCACAGCAATCTTTATTTCTTCCAGCCTCCTAGTCCCTTCCCTATTGATTTTAGTAGGAAATTTACACAAACATTTTCACAATCAAAATGTGAATCATGAAGAGATTCAACCCTCTTTGTCACTTGCTGATGACTATTGGCATGTGGCTCTCTAGTCACAGTTTGTGACTGTAGCGCAAGTGCATGCGCGTGCACGTGTGCACACACATATAGGTATGAATGCAGAAAAGCACATACTGGTGTTAAAAGGCATGCTTCTTTGCTGGTGCTGGTGGCTCATGCCTGTAATTCTAACTACTTGGGAGGCTGTGATCTTTGGATCGTGGTTCAAAGATAGCTTGGGCAGGAAAGTCCATGACACTCTTATCTCCAATTAACCACCAGAAAAACCAGAAGTGGCATTGTGGCCCAGTGTGGTAGAGAGCTAGCTTGAGCAAAAGAGCTCAGGGACTATGCAGGCTAAATTCAAGCCTATGACCACTACTACCACCACCACTGCCAACAACAACAAAAAGGCATGCTTCTTACAAATTAAAAATCAAAGCCATGAAATGAATCCATGTTCTAATTGAGGTCCAAAGATGTGTCAGATGTATGAGAGACCTTGGGAGATATTACTTCAGAGGAAGAGCATCTCCTTTGATAGGCTTTCTGGGTGAAGACTTGCCCCTTGGGAGCCTGGTCAGGTAGTCTGCAAAAGGGTTTGGGGCAGAGTGCTGCTCTACTGCTCAGCTACCAGGATGGAGAGAGGGGTCTTCTCTGATGCATGCTGGAGTCCATGGAGATGCTTCCCCCACACCCTCTGGCTGCTGGTGGTGAGGGAAGGGGTGCATGGACTCCATGAGCTCACAACTCAGCCAGTTGTCGCCTGGGTCCCCACCATCTTGACAGTGTTTTGTGTGAAACAGTAAAGGCAAAGGTGGCCCCTGTTGCCCAGACTTCTGAAAGGCTCTGGCTCATTGCATCTGCTGGGTCTGCTTTTCTTTGGTGTGTGTGTGTGTGTGTGTTGCGGGGGGGGGAGGGAAGAGGTTGTGCAAACCTCCCTGGAATGAGGTCCAGTCAGGATGTGGTCTAAACCAAGCAGCAGTTTCCAGACTGCTTCATCCGCCACCACTGAATCTACTTGGTCAGTGACCAAGTCATAGCTATTCTCCAAAGCTATGAGTGTAAACACTGCCTCCTATTTTTAGTAGTTCATCACTTGTTCAAAAAAAAGCTCAAAATCTGGCCCTCTGAGTCTCAGCAGTCCTGTGGTAACAAGAACCTCATCAGCAACAATAACCATCTTCACTGACCCCATATCCAGGGGTCACCTTGTATAGGGTGCTGTGCTAAGTACTCTAGAGGCATTGCCTTGTGTAATCCTCACACATTATTCCTATTTTTCAGATGGGAAAAGCCAAGACTCAGAAAGATTAGGCCACCTATTCCAAGGCACACAGCCTTTCAGAAGCAGAGCCTTCCCCTGAATTTAAGTTAGTTACCATTCTGAACCAGCATTTGAGGGTTTAACTGTGCCTCCAACCTTTCCACACTCCAGAGAGGTGCGTGCCATGGGCATTTGTTATATGTGCTCTAATCCAGTTTCCTGAAAGAACTTTACTTAGAAATTTGGATTTAAGTTACATAATCAAGATTATTTATTTTTGTTATTATCTATTTGTTTTCTTATTGCCTTTTTAAAAAGGCCATTAGATTTACAAGTTACCTTGTACCTCTCATCGTGTTCCCTTTTTAGCAAGAAACTTTCAGGTATTTTCCAACACGGTGTTACTTAAGGTAATTGCTTGACAATTGAAAGGGCGCCTTGTAGGTAGGTGTGTGGACCTAGACTTCAAATGACCCATAAAACCATCAAGGTCTGAGCAAGCTCCTGGGATGGGACCAGGAAAGTGGCTGCCTGTTCCCTTGCTGATTGCTTTAACAGAAAAATCAAGTCCAGGATCTTGTGCTTGCTGAGATGATTGACATACATTATCAGAGTAACTGCACCTGGATTTCTGGTCTCTATCTATTGATTTCATGTAAATGGCATATGGAAAATAGTACGTGATGGTTTAGTTGGCAAATACAATTCAGGGAAGCACCTCACTGGGAGACAATATGCTTATTTCTAAGGCCATCTCTCTGCAGGAGAACACAAGTGGTGCTGGCCTAGTCCTGTTTCCTGGTGAGTCTTCATTGGCTATTTGAGTGTAGAAAGGCTCCAATCATTTTGTGACAAGGTGGAGTGAAGGGTGGAGGTCTCATAGTTCAAACATAGCCTATGGGCTCTGTACCTGTGCTAGCAGGCTCTACTTCTGAACTCTTTTTTCTCTCTGTTCTTTTGAACTCAGGGCTTCTCTGAGAGGGGGAGAGGATCAAGCTTTTGTCCCTGTTACCCCTCTGATGATGGCAGGAAAGAGTGAGAAGTAGGCTCCCATTTTTGCATGAATAAGCCACAGATAAACAAGGTATACAGAGTGCCCATATTAGAAAACTGACATTACTAATAGCTTGCATTTTTACTGTCTAGACCAGATAGAAATGATTCATTTTATCGTACTCAGATACTTATCATGCAAGAAGTTGATCCTCTATCAAAATTAGCCACAATAAGTGTAATTAAAAGTAGTTTTTTTCCCCAACCTATCTTCTAGTCATACCTATGGCCACCAAATGTACCTGAACTCAGTGTTTGAAGAAAACACAAACTATGGTGGGTATTTTAGAAACTTAGACTTAAATTTGTACAGTGCTTGGTCACCCATTAACATAATAGATCAGACTCTTACATCCTGATTTTTTATTTTTATTTTCTTTAAAATTAATCACTTAACAGCCAGGCGCCGGTGGCTCCCGCCTGTAATCCTAGCTACTCAGGAGACTGAGATCTGAGGATTGCATTTCAAAGCCAGGCCAGGCCAGGAAAGTCTGTGAGACTCTTATCTCCAATAAATCACTCAGAAAACTGGAAATGGCATTGTGGCTCAAGAGGTAGAGTGCTAGCCTTGAGCTGAAGGAATTGTTCATATATTCATGTTCCAAGATGGCTCTTGGCTCTCCATGAGAACACTTTCTTGTTAATATTCCATTGGCCAGCATTAAGTCACATGAGTATATCTAACTGCAAGGGAAGCTGGAGAATTTAGGCTTTGTTCTACACAACTGTGTGTGAAAATTATTCTATTCCAGTAGAATACAAGAGGCTTCTGCTCCAATAGCATAAGAGGAGCTCCATATTTAAGGCCTCTACAAGTCTGCACCTACGTGGATTGTTTCTGTTTATTGAACAACATTAGGAGTCCAGCAACAATGACCTCCATCAACGCATGAAAAATAAGAAGGATTAGGTGACTTTGCTGAGAGTTACACAGCTTGTTTGGTGTGTGTGTGTGTGTGTAAAGTTGCTTGTTGCTTGTTGTGGGATTTATTTTTGTTATTCCTTTTTGCATTTGCATCTAGTTTGTTGAACTGTAGCAGGGAACTCAGGGCTGAGAGGTCCTGGAATTACCACAGCCTCACAGTGCTTGATATTGTCCCAACACTTGCCATTATCATCCAGGAAGATGCTTTGTGGCATGCACTTCAGAGTGGAAAGCAAGTACACATTTCACTTTGTTCAAAGAATTCTATGACACGTCAATAGCAATGGGAGTCCATTTGGGTGTTGCCTAATCAGAAGTGGCAACTTAGACCAGGAAAATGTCATTCTTCAATTTGATTCATATGATATACGGCTTCTGATTAGACTAGAAAATGTGTCCCCCCCCCCAATCTTTTTAATTAGAAAGAAATGCTTTAATAAACTATTAATTCCTTTCTTTTTCTTTTTTTTTTTTCTGTCGGCCGTGGGGCTTGAACTCTGGGCCTGGGCGCTGTCCCTCAGCTCTTCAGCTCAAGGTGAGCACTCTCCCACTTGAGCTATAGCGCCACTTCCAGTTTTCTGGTGGTTTATTGGAGATAGGAGTCTCACGGTCTCTCCTGCCCGGGCTGGCATTGAACCGTGATCCTCAGATCTTAGCCTCCTGAGTAGCTAGGATTACAGGCGTGAGCCACCAGCTCCTTTCTTTTTCTATAATAACTTTTTTTTTTCTGAGACCGATACTGTAGTCTCTCTCTTAACAATGAAATCAAAGGTGGCAGGTTTTTGAGAAAGAATTTTATTTTAAAGAGAGAATTGTAGTATTGAAAGCAGATCTTGTTTTTCAACAGTATCCAACCACTGGCATTTTCCAGACAACACAATTTGGCAGGAAGGTGACCCCTTTTCTATTGCTGTCCCTCCTTTTTCTGTGACTATCCCTGGCAATAGCTCTTGGATCGGTCTGAGGAGAGAGGAGAAAGCCTGAGGAAAGCTGAAAGATGGTGACAGAAACAGCTAAATGAGTTTAGAGGCCAGTTCAGTAGCTCTACCACTTTCTGTCTGTAGCCCTGTGAAAAGGATAATGTCCACTAACAGAGAAATCGATATCTGTAGGCTCTGCTAATTGCATGGCTGTCAGAAGGTGTTTTCTCATCTTGAATGAGAAGAAAGAGCCTTTTAAAACAACAAGCCTCCTGTATAAATAGGAAAAAAAAGAGAGAGTTCACCTTGTGAGACCACCTGAAAAAAATGGCTTCTTTGTGGTTAATTTCTCATCTTCCTAACAACGTAATGCTTTACTTTCCCTGAGGCATTTTTTTTAAGTTGTTAAAAAAGACTCCTGCCCCTCTTAGAAAATGTATCCGATTCAAACTTATTCCAGACTTCCAGACTATGAGTTTGAGATGTAGCTCTGCCACTGGAAAGGCTGAGTCGTGATGGGGTTCCGTTCTCATTTGCAAGGTAGGCCCTGCTGAGCAACTCACAGAGCTGGCTGATTCCAGAGTTCAAGTGCGACAATGCTAGGAATGAGTTGGAAACTGCAACGGACGCTGAAGAGAAATCGTTAGCAATTGTCATTTAATCCTCAGTGAAACAGGGCTTCCAAGTTAAAGTTAGTACTAAAATAAAAGGAATTGCATAACACTTCGATGTCAAATGTAAAACTGAAAACACATTATGATCCCTCACTTGGGATGTCACTTGCTCAAGGTCCCTGTCAGCTCACATGCCCTTGTAGATGGCTAAGAATGTTGTAAACAGTGTTCAATGGTGCTTTCACAATCAATGCTATGGATGTAATCAGATTTACTCTAAGCCATTTCCTACCATGGACATTTGTATATACAACCTCCCCTTTCCTTTCAGTATCAATGTTGTTATGAGCATTTGGGGAACAGAATTTTCTTCTGTGGAATCATTACTGTAAAAGCTTATCTTTAGGCAATGCCTAGGAAGAGTGATTAGATTCCACAGTTGTTTGTTACACCAAATAGATTCACTCTTGAAAAAATTTAGTCTGTTTGTAATCTATCTTATAATGGAAGAGTCAGCGAAAGGAAATGTACTCGTTACCTTACTCATGTAACTGTAACCTCTGTACAGTATCTTTACAATAAAAAATAATGGAAAAGTCAAAATAACAGTGTTTTTTGGTATGTGAAAGGGATGAATGCCTTTGGGAAACCCATCCATCCGTCTAACCACCCATACACTCACCCATGCATTCTTTCATCTACTCACCCACCCATCCATCCATTCATCCATCTACCCACTCATCAACCATCCATCCATCCATCCATCCATCCATCCAAATCTGCACTTGTATGGAGTGTGTAGACACAATAGTGGGCCGGTTTGGTAGTCTTTTCTGAACATGTAACATTTCACCATTTCAGTGTAGAACTTGCCTTTTGGCCAGCAAGATGCCATTGTGACTGCTCTAACTCCCAGCTAAGACCATAACAATGGAATACAGATTTCATTGTTAGCTATTGACCACTTTGCTGGATATCACCAGTGGCTTTTCAGGTATTATATATTTTTTAAAATATCAAACTCGAGCTAGGCGCTGGTGGCTCAAACCTGTAATCCTAGCTACTCAAGAGGTTGAGGTATGAGAATTGTGGTTTGAAGCCAGCTCTGGCAGGAAAGCCCATGAGACTCTTATTTCCAATTAACCACCAGAAATCTAGAAATGGTACAGTGGCTCAAAGTGGTAGAGCATTAGCCTTGAGCAAAAAAGCTCAGGGACAGCACCCAGGACCTGAGTTCAAGCCCCATGACTGACTCAAAAAAAAAAAGGGAAGGGACCATTTTTGTGGTAAATATAGAATAATCAAACTAAGAGTTGCTTTAAATAATGATTTGTATCTCAGTTCAAGCTGGGCATTGGTGGCTCATGCCTACAATCCTAGATACTCAAGAGACTGAGATCTGAGGATGGCAGCTTGAACCCAAACCAGACAGAAAAGTCCATAAGACTCTTATCTCTAATTAATTAGCAAACAAAGGCAAGAATGGAGATATGGCTCAAGCGGCAGAGCACTAGCCATAAGGAAAAAGGCAAGGGACAGTGCACAGCCCTGACTTCAAAGCCGCAGTACTGGCACACATACAAAAGGAAAAAAAAAAAAGGGTGAGGCCATGACTTCAAGCCTCCCAGTACTGGCAAAGAAGCAATAGTAGAAGAGAAGGAGGAAGAAGAAGAGGAGAAAGAAGTCTAAGAAAAGTTTGGGGCTACACACCTATAATCCCAATATTCATGAGGCTACAACAAGAAGATAGAGAGTTTGAGACCAGCCTGGTCTATATAGTAGAACCTTGCATGAAAAAAAGAAAGAAAGAAAACCTACAGTAAGGTAGCTCCAGGGTTAATACAGGGTGAGTTGCAGAACTGTCACTCCCTCTCCCCGCTCTGGTATTTTTTACCCATCTCTGCTCTCCAAGATGTGACCTTCAATGTTCCTCCTCACAGCTCCCCATGGCTGCATGTCACATGTCACACACACACAGACACGTGCAGTGAAGTAGGGTATGTTTTTCTATTGGTGTCTTTTCCTTATAAAGGAAAACCTTTGCAAAACAAAACAAAACACAAATAAAAGAAAGCCTGGCAGGTTTCCCTCTGACATCACCATTGGCCAGGGTTGGCTTAGATGCCAATATCCTCATTGCAAGGAGGCAGAGAACGTCTCGCCTCACACTTTCCACTGCCTGGAAGGCAAGGTAGGGTCTCCCCACAGGAAAGACAAGATCAAGGCAGAGGACTGGCCGCCCAGCTGTCAGAGACCTCAATGCCAGGTGCAGCTGCTGTGTATACACCCATATCCTGCACTTCCTTACTCTCCTGGATGCCACCGAAATGGATTTCTAAGGAAGATATTGGCTCTACTTTTCAAACACAATCAAACAAAAAGTCATAGGGAATACATAATTTATCTACTGTAACTAATGTGAAGAATGCCCTGTATGTTGTGAATCTTTAACAAAGGACAGCTACTAGTCTCTATTTTATGGGAAATTTGAGGCATGAATAGTTTAGGCAGATTTTTTTTTTAATTCAACATGTTAGTGCAGATTTTTTAAAATCTGATTTTTCATTGTATTGATATGTTCAATGGTACTCAAATCAAAGACTATTCTTCCAACTGATGCTTTTCTGTGTCTGATCTGGGTGAACTTACTTTGCTACTGAAGTTTAGATTCCCATGCACAGGATGTACAGCAAAGGCTTTTTAGGAAATCATTTCTTTTTAAACTTTTTTTTTTTACTATTATTATTAAAGTGCTGTACAGAGGTGTTTTGTTTTTATCTTGCTTGTTAGTCACACTACTGCTGAGCCACACCTCCAGGCCTGTTTTACCCTGGTTGACTTTAGGATAGGGGCTCACTCTGACTGCCCCCTTCCCTACTGCATGCTGCTGGACTTCTGCCTACTTTAGGGTTTCTATACTTGCTAGGATAACAGGTGCACACTACTGCAACCAGCTTTACTTCATGGAGATGGAGTCTCAATGACTTGTTTTGCCCAGGATGATCTGGAACTTCAATCTTTCCAATATTAGCCTGTCAAACAGCTAGGATATATTAACGTGAGGTACTAGTACTGGGCTTAAGCTCGCTCTTTCCAACCCCTCCTCACTTTCCATCTCTAGGTATATCATTGTTATCTATCGATCTATCTATCATCTATTTACCTATCTACCTATCTACTTGTGTTAATAATAATAAATGACCCAGTTTCTGGTATTTTGTTATAGCAACACAAATCAGCTAAGACAATATCCATCATCAGAGCACACTGGAGGGCAGTGCTTCCAAGAGCAGAGCTGAGCAGAGAGGAACAAGCGTCTGCTGCAGGTAGCTGGGGGAAGAGCTAACCTCACACACAGGCTTGCAGAGCCGGTGGGCAAGGAGAGTAAGCTAGGTATAGGGTCTGCCACAGTACAGGCAAAGTTGTTTCTGATTGCATACCAGAGGCAGAACCCTCTGAACAAGACCCAGCAAGAGGTTTATTGGTGGGAAACTCTTCTTGTTTATAAATTTAAAATAGTGGCTAATGCTTCTTACTATTCCTTCTCAGCTATACTTTATGAGTTACTTTTTTGGAGGGGGGTCCGGTTGTGGGGCCTGAACTCTGGGCCTGGGCACTGTCCCTCAGCTCTTCAGCTCAAGGCTAGCGCTCTACCACTTGAGCCACAGCACCACTTCCGGTTTTTTTTTTTCCTGCTTATGTGGTGCTGAGGAATTGAACCCAGGGCCTCATGCATGCAAGGCAAGCACTCTACCACTGAGCCACCTTCCCAGCCCTTTATGACTTGCTGTTAAAACAAGCAGGTTAGAGCATTGCCTTGCGCCAGTCCTATAGATAATCCTTTACAAACTCTCAGCACCAAGTGAGGACCCCACTTTCTTACCTCAGTATCTCGGAGTTGTTCTCTCTCTCTCTTTCTCTCGTTCTCTCTCTCTCATTTTCTCTTTCTCGCCTTTGCTCTTGCTGGTAATTTCCCAGGCTGAATCATTCAATGACTCTTCTGGCAAGAGGGGTAGGGGGGTGTAGTTTTAAACATTCTCAGTGATTCATGTATCCTTGCTAGTTCTTATATTTATTTATTTTCCTTGATGTGTCACACATGCGCACACAGTTTCTATTTACTCAGTCATATAATATCAATCTCCTCTTTCTTAGCACATCTTTACTTGCATTTTCGTCTTCTCCTTCATACTCTTGAAATAAAGGTCTGATTACTTCATCTTGAACCACCTCCCAGATGTAGCCAAGAGTGTCCAATTCAGGATTGAGCTCTCCAAAGTTTAAGAAGTCCTTAATGGGAAAAGAATACCATTTCATTACCATCTCATAGAAGGAAAACTCTGGATGACTTAGCATACTAGGCTGGTGGTATGGCTACTTTGCTGGCTCTGGCAATCCAGACCCTAACTCAAAAAATAGTTCAACCAACCCCACAATAATGAAACCAACGGAGCCAGTGGAGCAGTATTAGTTTATCTTTTTGTGTGTGTGCTGGTCCTGGGGCTTGAACTCTGGGCCTGAACACTATCCCTGAGCCTCTTTGTGCTCATTTGAGTTACAGTGTTACTTCTGGTTTTTTCTGAGTACTTTATTGGAGATAAGAGTCTTATGGACTTTTCTGCCTCAGCCTGCTTTGAACCCCGATCCTCAGAATATCAGAATATTCAGCCTCCTGAATACCTAGGATTACAGGTATGAGCCACTGGTGCCCAGCATCTCATTTATCATTTTAAAACAGCCCTGAAAATGCAAGGTGCTCAGTAACCAAGAGAAAAAGACCTTGGCAAGGGCCAGTAGACCTAAGTAGGAGCAAGGTATACAACAGCCCTGAAAATGCAAGGTGCTCAGTAACCAAGAGAAAAAGACCTTGGCAAGGGCCAGTAGACCTAAGTAGGAGCAAGGTATACAATAGCATGCCCTATAAATACTTAGTGCCAGGCTTTTTGCTGTGCTGACAAATGCTTGGCTTTTCCTGGCTTAAGATGATTGCTAGGCCCAATAGCTATGTGCATATGATCATATAAAATAATATTTTACAAAATTAAAAAGCCTTAAATTCCATAAGCAGATATCCAGGTATCAAAGTCAATGT
The DNA here is from genome assembly GCF_019054845.1 of Dipodomys spectabilis. Lineage (NCBI taxonomy): Eukaryota > Metazoa > Chordata > Mammalia > Rodentia > Heteromyidae > Dipodomys > Dipodomys spectabilis. The sequence goes on from NW_024870840.1 coordinate 6,848,897, forward strand.
CAGATTCAAGTTTCTGGCTTAAAATAACTGTTCAAATATAAGTAGAAAGAATAATCAATGAAATGTAAAGACTTTCATGTTTACTCATATTTATAACTTTCCAGGAGGAAGGGGACTGACTGAGAAATATGTGGAGGAAGGAAATGTAATTTATGAAACACCAAAGAAAAGCCAAATTGCTTGAGACTTTGTACATTATCTCATTGACTTCAAACAACTGTATTCTGAAGTCACTGTTGGGCCCTATAAGGCTAAATGATAATAAGATGTGTAATAGTTTGGGTCTTGAATGTCCCCTCTGAGGAATTTTTTTAACTCCTGTTCTTGGGTGCTGAGTCCATGATTTCTTCTTTCTCAAATGGTATTATCATGTCACACTCCCTAGTCCTTGCATGCAGGCAGGAAGCTAGTTTCCTTATATAGAAGCATTCACAGCTTCCAAGAGTTACATGGTGACTTTTCATGATCTATTTGGTCCTTTCTGTCTTTCATTCTGTTGGATATTTTGCAAAACAGCTGCTATTGTCAGCTTTGCCCAGTACAACTTTTGTGAACATTGGGAACTGTTCTGTTGTCAAAAACCTTTGCAGCTGGCTCCTGGCTAGTATTTTTGTAATCCATCCTGAAAGTTTAATAGCCCCTAGTTTTTTTTGTGTGTGTCAGTTGTTCTTCCTGTGTTAGAGATAATTGTGAGTAATGGTGGAGGCTCTGGGAAGTCATCTACTTCCAATCTTCATGTCTCAAAAGGCACAGAGGGTTCAGATTCCTAAGCTGATAGAAACTGACTATTTAGTCCTTTTCTCTCTCTCTCTCTCCTTCCTTCCTTCCTTCTTTCTTTCTCTCTCTTTCTTTCTCTTTCCTTCCTTCTTTCTTCCTCCTCCTCCTCCTTCTTCTTCTTTTCTCCTTCTTCTTCTCTGCCCCTTTCCTCCTCCTCCTCCTCCTCCTTCTTTGTCAGTCATGGGGTCTGAGCTCTGGGCCTGGGTGCTGTCTACAGCTCTTCATTTCAAGGCTAGCGCTCTACCACTTGAGCCACAGTTCCACTTCCAGCTTTTTCTGCTTATGTGGTGCTGCCACATTTATTGTCAAGGTGCTATACAGAGGGGTTGCAATTACATAAGTAAGATAATTAGTATATTTCTTTTTTTTTTTTGGTTGGTCGTGAACTTGAACTCTAGGCTTGGGCCCTGTCCCTGCGCTCTTCAGCTCAAGGCCAGTGCTCTACTGCTTGAGCCACAGCACCACTTCCTAAGTATATTTCTTGTCCAACTTGTTACCCCTTCCCTCATTTTTCTCCTACTTTCTCTCCCTCCCAAGCCCCCAAAATACCATTTTTAAACCAAAGATTATCTAAGGATAATTTCACAACAAAACTAGGAAGGAAGTAATCTTGGAATCTCAATGGAATGCATTTAAAACAGAAATTAGCTACATGATCCTTTTTTTTTTTTTTTGGCCTGGGACTAGTGAAAAATCTCTACAAGGGCATTTATTTGGGAACTGCTGAATCAAGAGCTCCACCCACTGCCTCTTCACAGCGGGTCACTCTATTGGATCAAGGTGGCTGCTAACCTGGTAATTTCACCTCTTGTTCCAGCAACATTTAGAGACCCTTCTCTAGGCAAAAACTGCACTGCCACATGGGAATGAGAGCCTTCATCATCAATTCTGTGAGTCTGGGTGTCAAAGGAGTTGGTGATAGAAAAAGTCCAGCAGAGGCAGCAGCTGTTGGCTCTGAGAAAACAGAACAGCTGTTCGGTGTCATTTTAGGACTAGCTCATCATTTATTGAGCACAAAGGTAGCTTTGGAGTTCCCCTTCAGCTCTATCCTTCTCTCACTCAGACAGTGAGAACCTGATACTTTTCATCTCTGTGTCATTATTTAAAGTCTTGGCCATTTGTCTTGCCTTTTCTTCCAGGCTTTCTGTAAGTTCTCTGCATCTGATTTTGGAGTACAGCCCAATGTCAAACACAAAATATAGGCCACCAGTGCCAGGATCCCTACCCTTTTGGCTTTGATCAGATTTTCTTCCTTTATTTCAACTAGAATATCTACAAAATGGCAAAGAAGATTGATGCCCTTGGACTGTCCTCAGGAACCCTTTATTTCATTTCCATGTGACTTTTTCCTGAGAACTGGTGACTTCACACCACCCTTCTCTTCTTCCAGAATGTAAGTGATTGAATAAAACCACTCTCACGAAGGAGTCCAGAGTTTAATTTTCTTCCTCTCAGAGGTGCTTGAACAGAATGAAGTAGAAAGAGAGCCCAGCTTTGGAGTCTGCAGCACTTAACTGTCATTCCACTTGCTGCTCTAAAGGTCACTTGGGCAACTCGTATCTCTTCTCTGAGACTCTGCTTCTTCATCAGTGAAATAAGAATGAAAATATTAAGATCCATCTTACAGGCTTAATATAAGATTAAATGAGAGTGTCAAAACACTTTATCATCAGAGAAGTGTTTTGGATAATTGTTAGATTTTTAAGGGATTTGTGAGCTCTAGAAACCTACTTAAGCTAGCTTTTAATAATGACATGGGTTTGACTAATCAAGATTTATATAGGGAGGGGGCTGTGGGGACTCCTAAAATGATCTTTCCTCACACAGAGCAGAGATTTCCAGAGTTCATCAATAATCTGGTTCTCCTTCCCCAGGTGGACACAAAGTGAAGCTCTCCCAGCCTTCCTTGCATCTATGTGGAAAGATGTGACAGAAGTTGGGCAGATGGATTGTGGAAACAGGTGCTATAGGTCTGTCCCCGAGGTCTTAGCAAATGCTGCGGCTAGCAGTACAGAACCACAGCACAACACGGAGCTCTGGTTGTCTTGTCATACCCTTCTTGATCACGTGCTGGAGGGGGAGCTGTGGCTTCCTGAGAAGCTGTGGGGAACAGGGAGTATGAAAAGAGAATATGAGATTTTTCCAGGGCCAAGTCAGTTCCATGTGTTTCCTATTGACCAGTTTTACCAGGAACCTTATAATGCTTTCCATTTATTTATTTATTTATTTGGAGTCAGTCATGGGGCTTGAACTCTGGGCTTGGGCGCTGTCCCTGAGCTCTTCAGCTCAAGGCAATGCTCTACCACTTGAGCCACTTCCAGTTTTTTGTTTTTTTAATATTAGGGTTTTTCATTGTTTAATTTTAATTTTTTTATTTTTTTGGTCCAGTCGTGGCCTGAACTCTGGGCCTGGACGCTGTCCCTTAGCTCTTCAGCTCAAGGCTAGCGCTCTACCACTTGAGCCACAGCGCCACTTCCGGCATTTTTCTTTTTGCTTATGTGGTGCTGAGGAATCGAACCCAGGGCCTCATGCATGCAAGGCAAGGGCTCTACCACTGAGCCACTTTCCCAGCCCCCCACTTCCAGTTTTTTGGTGACTAATTGGAGATAAGAGTCTCATGGACTTTTCTGCTTGGGCTGGCTTTGAACCGGGATCTTCAGATCTCAGCCTCCTGAGTAGCTAGGATTACAGGAATGAGCCACCAGTGCCTGGCATGCTATCCACAGGAATGAGCCACCAGTGCCTGGCATGCTATCCATTTTTTAGGCAGAAAGAGCTTGGATGAACTATGGTGTGTGTGTGTGTGTGTGTGTGTGTGTGTGTGTGTGTGTGTGTGTGTGTGTGAGATCCATTACTGAAGCAAACCAAAGCCCAGATACTAATTATAGAATTGTTCACCCTTATTATGATCCTTTTGTTAATGAGTCCTTGTGTAATTATCACTCCCTTTTAAAAGTGTGAATGTGCAGTCAGGAGAAATTGTCATGGTCTCTTAAGGCTAAAATTATAGAACTCTAGAGAGAAAAGGCAAGAAATGTCAGACTATTGCCAGCAAACTAATATGGTGAGTCACTGGCTTGAATTCTGAGGTGTATGGCAACTCAGTAAGCAAGAGGGACTCCTGGAAACTTCTCTGAGAGGCTTGGGAATTCGTCTTACAAACACAGCAGCTAGTTTGAATTTCCAAATGAGAAAAATAAGATTTTATTCAGGATTAAAAAATTTTAAGTTACTGTTTTTTTTTTTTTTTTGCTTAAGGACAAAATAAAGGAAAACAAGAAACAAAAACAGCCTTCTAAGGAGTCCCGTTCATTCAATAAATGAATTGGGTCTCCTTTATTTTCCCTGTAACTAACTAATGAATTTCATCAGCACAGCAATGAATCAGTGTCGCATTAAAGTAATGAATAATTATGCATTCTTAAGTCTGTCAATAACCAATTACTTGGTTATGTTAACATAACCAACCTTTTGTGGAAATAGTTATTTAGCCTTGTAGTAGTTGATAATTCTATCAAGTTGACTTTTACAATACTTTAAATCTAACAATTCTTTTTCACATTTTATGCTTATAGTTGGCATCCCCCTACTCTTTATAGCCTTAGGAAGTGGATACATCAAATCACTCTTTTTGCCAATAAATTAAAAGTTGGAATGACTTTTGCCTGGAGGAGAGGTGGACCATTTAAGGGCTGTGTAATTGAATTCTAAATTTTCTAATTGATTGCAAAAATCTAGAGTCCTCTATCATCTTGACAAGGGAGCAATCAATGGTAAGAACAAGTGGATGGGAATTATGAGGCGGGTAAGTGTTGAAATTTCATTTATTTCCCTGGCAATCAAAGATGTGAAGAGATTATAGAAATGTGCTGGTAAGAGGGGCCATATGATTCTGCCCCCATAATCCTCTCCCCACCCACTGACCTGAGTGGCATTCCTCAGAGTCTAAACCCTACCAGCTTGTTTCGTAATAACGTTCCTAGGTATTAAAGCCATTTCACTTCTTGACACATGCTTTTCCTCAACCCTAAAAACTGTTACAGGCCCATGTGGCAGAGTGTATTTGGTATAACCATCCATTGTTATTCAGAGTCTGGGGCAAATATAAAATTTGGAAGTAAAATTCAAGGAATGGGAGGATCATGAAAGTTTCATCAGACTAGGCTCTGAGTGTAACAAATACAATTAGGGAGTAAGATTGCTTACACAGAAATGAAAAGCAATTCAAATCTGAAAAGCTGTTGTAACTCTGCCGTAATATAAGCAGGGGGTCTGCTTGTATAGGTCAACATACTTCTATGCAAATCATATATCACTTTATAGGATTCATTGTTCAAAGGTAATAAAAAAAATCCTTTTTTTAAACCTTTGTCTCAGAAGACTTCCTGTTGGTTGAAAGGGCTTGAAAGGAGATGTATTAACAAAGGGTTATTAGCCTGAATTAAAACCAAGCTCTTTCTGTTTATGAGGCCCAGGAGGCTTGTAACCTAGCCCTGCAGTTTTGTTTTTGTTTTTTGTCAGTTGTGGGGTTTGAACTCAGGGCCTGGTGCTGTCCTTGAGCTCTTTTGCTCAAGGCTTGTGCTCTACCACTTGAGCCACAATGTCACTTATGGTTTTCTGGTGATTAACTGGAGATAAGAGACTCTTGGGGACTTTCCTGCCCGGGCTGGCTTTGAACTGTAATCCTCAGATCTCAGCCTCCTGAATAGTTAGGATTACAGGCATGAGCCACTGGCGCATTATGAATAATGCAAAGAGTCAATAGAGAAAAAGGGCAACAAGATAGGTGGACTGTGGATTGTATCTCTTATCTAGCTACAGCTCATTCCATTCAGCCCTAACCACCCCAGTCCTGAGTTTGTTTACTAGCAAACAAATTAATCTTTAAGACCTCTTCCCTGCCTCCAGAAGAGGAGAATGATAACAATTGTGACTTCTTAAGGCAGTTGTGACTATTGGGGAAAAAAATGGCTGTGAAGTGTCTAGAGTATAGGCGTCTTCACAAATGCCAAGTCTTCTCGTTGCATACCCTTTCTGAATAGGCTGGTCCCTGAGTGTCTTATTCCATAGCCAATTGCACAGTGTCTTATATAGTTTGCTACTATTTCTTCTAGGTTAATCTTGCATATGCATCATAGAATTTACAAAGAGATAGTATCTTAAAAGATATCTACGTTCACTGCTTTACAGTGTCAAAAGGGTGGCTGCAGATTCTCCTTGACCAGTCTTTTGAATCTTCTACTTCCCCAGCCCATAGCTGAATACAGACACTTCCATCTATTCTATCTGATTGATGCTTCTTTACCAGAAGAATGAATCCCTCTGGAAGTTACTTCATTAAGTGAAAATCATGAAGTTTCACCTTGAAGAACAGGTGTGAGCACACTGAAAGAAACATGTGCAACACTGAAGGAAAGCTTATCATTTCGTCTATATTAAATACAAAATGATGCTGAACCTTTTTTCATGGGAGCACCATGGTAAAGTTTGAAAGTATCTGTGGCACACAGTCCTTTGAAGAAGAAACAGAATAGTGTAACGCTACAGTGGAGCCCATTGCTAGGCAACAGAATCAGGTCTGGGAGCAAAAAGTCTTTGTTCAGTATGAGGAAGAATTATTCAGGGGAAAATGCTCAATAGAATCTTACCAGCAAAGCAAAAATTCATTAGTTTCCAAAGCACAGTGGGTAAGCCATTTTTATGGGAGTCCTCTGTCAACACTTCCTGAAGTGGCTCACCCCAAAGTTTTTCAATAATCAATTTTATGGAAAGCACGTACCTGGATGAGAAGTCATCAGATCCCACCTGGATGAGAACTCTGTTCCAGAGTTAAACCAAGATTGTAAAAATCCATTGCCAGTCATTTCAGTTAACTTTTGATGGAAACATGTTTTTATAATGTAAAACAGTGGCTCACACATGGGTGTCATCATATTCCACATATTCCATCTATTTGGACTATCTATCTAATCTATGTATGTAGTGGCTGAGTTTGAACCTATGGCTTCATGCTTGTGAGGTGGGTGTTCTACTACTGAGCCACGTCCCCATCCATTATCATTTAATCTTTGAGTCCTATCTTAAGTCTAATGAATCAGAAACTCCTGGGTTGAGATCTAGAGCTTTGCACTGCCTCAAGACAGCTGATTCTAATGTGGTTCCACATTTGGGAATCACTGAGTGAGAGGATCAGGATCACTATGTGAGACACCAACAAGCAGACAGGAAAGATTTACATACACTTTGGAACCAGATGCCCATTTGAGCCACTGTTGAACTGCTAAACATTTTGAAATAAGAAAGAAGTTTGTAGTTGTGACTCAAACACTAACCACAGAGAAAGTACTCATGTCATGGAGAAAACTGTGCAAGGTAGCTTTCGCTTACTCCTACAGGAACTGAAGATTTTTTTTTTTACAATTTTTTTTAATTGTAAAGATACTATACAGAGGGTTACCGTTACATGAGTAAGGTAATGAGTACACTTCCTATTGAGCATTGTTACCCCCTCCATTGTTTTTCCCCTACCATCCCTTCCCTCCCTACCTTCCCCTAGGTTCTTTTTTTTTTTTTTTTTGATTGTGATTAAGTGATTACATAATTTCCCGAATTTCACAGTATTGTGGAATAATGATGCTCATTTAAAGTCACAAGTTCATTCTAACTTTCCTGGAGCAAATTGTCTATCACAGTCTATAACATATAATGGTGTACACATATACACCATACATGTGATCAGCAGCATGGGGTTATTTAGTAGTGGTTCGACCAGATGAGTGGGAGTTCTTTGTTTCTTAAGTCCTGTTAGTTTTGGAACTGAAGATTTTTGAAACCACCTGCCACTTGAAGTCATACATGAAAGAGCACTAATTAATATGAACATTTATCTACCCAATATTTATTCACTTGATTACTGCTCTCATTCAGGCACCATGGTAGTATTATAACTCACTCTGTGTTGTAAACATGGTATTTTGACCTGTTAGCTTGTAATCGACTCACACACAATTGGAGTAGGTGTTACTTGAAGCTGGAAAACATACAGAGCAGAGTAATATCCAATAGGAATATAAGTATAGAAATATACTTAGTGAACAATGTTTAGGTAATGGTGGCAGATTAAAGATGGGCATAAGTTCTGTGATAATCCCTCGGTTGAGAATTGTGGTCTACGTGTTTGGATCTGGACTGTCTGTGACTACTTTAACCAAGAAAGTATGACTGAAGAGATTCAGGCCTATGCTTGTGAAAAGACTGGAAGCCTTTGACTTGGTCTCCTGGAGCTCCTAGTCACCCTGGAAGACATTTGAGTGCCCTGCTGGAAGAAGCAGGTGGCGTGCTTGAAAGAGCATGGAGAAGGAGAGAGTCCAGCTGACCTCAGCCTTTCAGTTGTCCTTGCCAAGAATCACACGGACTCTCCTAGGCGTTTGTGTTGTCTTATTTCTAGCATTTTCAGCTAGTAGGCAGTCATAGTAGCGGTAAGGGATGAAGAGCCAAGGTAAAGAGAATCCTTGCTATTACTCCTTGTATCTTCACCTTTTTTAGTCTTTTACTGTTGTCATTTTGTATTTGTCTGTGTTTCGTTTTTTTCAGTTACCCCTTTTCTGATCGTATAGTTCCTTTCATGTACTGTCTTTAGGCTGGAAGGTCTCCAATTCAGCTCCTCACCCTCTGGGGGTCCATGGCTTTGTCTCTACTGTTTTCCTTCTGTCAACTGAATTTTCTCCTCATTTCCTGCTGAATTTCTAGCCCTCTAATTGAGGGGCTGGGGTGTGAAGTTCTACAGGCTCAATCATGTCCCTGGACTCAGGCATACCTACAGTCATTACCTTACAGGAATTCGTGGGGCTTGAACTCAGGGCCTGGGCGCTGTTTCTGAGCTTTTTTACTCAAGGCCACTTTGAGCCACAGTGCCACTTCTGGTATTCTGGCGGTTAACTGGTGATGAGTCTCACAGATTTTCCTGCCCAGGCTGGCTTCAAACTGGAATCCTCAGATCTCAGCTTCCTGAGTAGCTAGGATACAGGCTTACACTTATGGGATAGAAATTTGTATAAACGCAACTTTTATTTGGATACTGACTTTGCCACTTAGCTACTTTTTAAGGTGGATAAAGGATGAACTGCAATTAAATTAAATATTCCTATAGTTTCTTACAGTAGATGTTCAATAATTGACAGCTAAAAAATTAAGAACTGTTGAAGGAAACTGGATAATTTAAATCTTAGTGTCAAAAATACTTTACATAAAACCTGTACTCTTGCATTCCGAATATTCTTCATGTCTGAATGTGTCTTAGATTTATTCAGTAATTGACGGTTCTTGATAAGAACTATTTGTTGAGAACTGTGGGAATAGCAGCAAATATAGAGCAAAGGTCCTCAGTTTTTTGTTTTTGTTTTGTTTTGTTTTTTTTTTTGTCCAGTTGTGGGGCCTGAACTCTGGGCTTAGATGCTGTCCCTCAGCTCTTCAGCTCAAGGCTAGCGCTCTACCACTTGAGCCACAGCACCACTTCCGGCTTTTTTTTTTCTTTTTGCTTATGTGATGCTGAGGAATCGAACCCAGGGCCTCATGCATGCAAGGCAAGTGCTCTACCACTGAGCCACCTTCCCAGCCCCAGGTTCTCATTTTTATACAATGCATTTTAATGGGAGAGACAGGGCACCTTGCTTTTCCTAAAACAACAAGAATATTTACCAGTGATTACCAATGCTAAGAAAAAAACCCAAGGCGATGAAATTGCTTGTGGTAGAGTTGTAGATTATGTATAGAGATGGACTATCTTTGGAGTTGTCACCTGAACAAAAGGATGAAACAAAATTCTAGAATTCAAGTAAGACATGATAGAGATTTAGATGAGGACTGTGGTGAAGGATGGAGACAGGTTAAGTGAGTCACACATATAGAGAATTGTTAAGACTTACTGATGGATAGGACGGAAATGTAAGGATCAAAGACAAATCAAAGATAACACTGGCAGTCTCTGACTTGATTGGCTGATGGTACCAGTCAAAGAAGCAGAATTGGGCTTGGGTGTAGTAGACAGAAGAAAGAGTGTGCATAAACTGAAGTCAATCTGATAGTCACGTTCCTGGGGAAGCAGTTAGTGAACAAATACTGTGTACATAGTACTGTCTGGTGTAAGAAAACAAATAGGAAATTAATTTTCTGCTTCTAAGAGAGGAGAACAAACCACTTATGAGTTGCATGATTAGTATATCTCATTTTATTTCTTTATATCTGGTATTCTCAGGCCATCATGAGAAGTCCTTGCGGGCCCCATTCCACAATAACTCCTCTACTACTTCTGCTCAGTCAGAGGACTTCTTTAGATGTCGTATTTCTCATTCATTTACCAGTTGATCCTTTCAATTGGTAAATGGGTACTCCAAGAATCCTAGTGTTCATAGTTTCCATTATCTGGGAAGAAGTGCCATAAAGAATTCGACACTCCCAATGGCTTGTTTCTTTTCCCTCCTAAATCAAATAGAGTCCTTGCTTTAGCATTTGTACTCATTATTTGTTCAAAATCCTGTGCTTCCTATGTAGCTATCATTTGGATTGGATGCATGCCCTCTTATCAGCACAAATGGCAGAAGGGGAGGCTTTCTTTTCTGGATTAATGGTTTATTTGCTTTATTAGGATGCAGCTGAACCTTTTGGTGGATTTTTTGTGAGAAAGAACAGCTTCACATCAATTATGCTGAGGCAAAAATCATTATATTTAGCACTCATTGTCTACTTTTAAAATGGATTTTATTAAATAACCCAAGATAAAAAGTTTAGTTCATTCAACTACTTGGTACATTTACTGATAAGTTATCCTGGCAGACCCATAATGATGTAACCCTGCTTGGAAAGATATTCTCGAGAGGGTTCATGGTGAAGTTCTTTTGTGGTCAATGTGACCTACTGATAGTGGAAATAATCAGGGCTTTTTGTGTCATGGTCAGGTTTTTTGAGTGTGTTTTTATGATGCCAACTTTTGTGGTCTCCAAGTACTAGGCCATATTCCTAGATAGATTCATTTAAAACCTATTATTCATTGAGAAGTATCTTGGCCCATTCTCCTGGTGTTAATTTTGTCACTCTACTTGAACAAGAATGGAAGATAAGCTACTAAATTGTGTCATAAAACACATTGGTCTCTTATAGTTCATCATCTAAAACATATGGATGTTTCTGACCAGTGACACATGATGGTAGTTCAGTAGGTATTCAGCAGAGAACATAGTTTTAAAATTTTCTTATTTAGAATACTTAAATTTGGCTGTGATTTACTGTGGGGGGAAGGTCTAAATGGCATCCATTTGCTAGTTTCAGTTCCTGGCTTTAGTTATATCACTAGAAAGTCAGTCAGTGGACTGCATCATCTTGGGCTTTATATTGGACTAATACCAGAAATGTCACTTGAAGAACATTTTGGTATCTTCCCCAAAATGACACAAGAAAAGCACAGTTTATTCATTTATGATGTTCTTGAAATAAAGAAGCATGATCAATTTCTGCTTGACACCAGTGTCAGAGAAATATTAATCTCTTATGTAATTCAATAATTTTCTTTCTTTGAGAAATAGAAACTTAAAATAAAATGATTTTCCCTTTGTATAAAGAATAAATTAAGAACTTATTTTGTTGTATCCAAATATCTTTGGGAGCCCACCTAGCATCTTTATAACTATTTTATAGTCTAGTTACTTCATATCATTTACCTGGGGATCGAGTTGAAGGCCTTGCTTGCTAGATAAGCTCACCCTCCCTCACTGCCTTCCCTCCACCCATCCCAGCTGCCTTCCTTCTTTCCCTCCTTTCTTCAGCTAGATGTGCATGGCTTTTTTTTCTTCTAAATTCAAGAGTTGAAGAGTTTACTTAGTTTCTTAACCTATAGGATTTATGAAAGTTATTCTTTTGTTAAAGTGTTGAATTTTATCATATAGTAGTACTGTTTATTGTTTATATGCTACTGATATTTTGGAATTTGTCGAATTTTCTTTGTGACCTAATTCATTATCTGTTTTTGTGGCTATTTCAAGTGTGCTTGAAAAGAATCTGTTTTTCTCCTGGCTCAACTTCCACATCTGTGAAACAGGAAGTACCAAAAATATTCACCTCCTTTGTTTGAAGATTGGAAAACCAAAGATACAATTGAAAGACAGAAAAAGACTATGTTCTTTTTGACTCTTCTGCAAACTCTCATGGATCTAGCTCAGCACAGGTAACTTAATAGGGTGAGAGAAAACTGAAATCTTTGTTCTTGCTGAAAATGGCTTTATTGTTATTGAGTAACAATCCTCAATGGGGGACACAATTTCAACATACAGAGACTGCCAGAGTGATCACTGGCAATAGTGATTCTGTTTTGTGTTTTTTTCTTTAGAGGCTAATTGACCTTGGCTATTTATATAAATGAAGCTGTTGCATTGGTGCACTACTAAAAAGTATCACTGTGTGTTAAGTAGGTGGTCCACTAGGCTAGGTGAGGGCAGTGTATTTGCTTATAAGACAGCACAGACACTCATCAATGACTTCATTTTCTAGGTGTTTTGTTTTGTTTTATTTTGGTTGGTCATAGGGATTGAACTCTGGCCCAGATGCTCAGCTCTTCTGTTCAAGGCTAGCCTCTACCACTTGAGCCACAGCCCCACTTCTGGTTTTCTGGTGATTAACTGGAGATAAGAGTTTCACGGGCTTTCCTGCCTGGGCTGGCTGGACTGAGATCCTCAGATTTCAGCCTCCTGAGTAGCTAGGATTACAGTAGTGAGCCACTGGCAGATCTTAATGCCAGATCTTCATAGGTTGCTTCTTCTAAAGACACCGTGTCCTTTATCAGCAGCCCTCATTCTTCTTATGCTGTCTCCTGCCCTTGTCTGTGAACACTCGTGCACTTCACTGTTTGCTTCCCATGTCCAACTAGACTTAATTTATAGTTCCAAGGATATTTCAAGCTTTTCCAAACATTGAGTTCACTAAAAAGTGATGTTTGTTTTGCTATTTGTTTCAACCTTTGTTTACAATTGGAGAAACTATTTTCTTATCTTCTCAGCCTCCGGCCTAGTTAGGATGACAGCCATCAGAGCCGGCTCCTTTGGGCTAGTCATTCTTTTTTTTAAAATCTTCACGTGGGTGTCTTGTTTGCCCATAGCAAAGATGGCAGAAAGAGCTTCAGCCCGACTCCTTGACCCACAGTAAAGATGGAGACAGCACTTCCTGTGCTTGCCCTCATTAAAGATGGCGACGACACTTCCTGTTTAGGGCTTTTGCCTTCAACAAAGATGGTACTTTTGGGGCAGGTTCCCTAACCCTCGGTTCCGGTTGTGGTTTTTTTTTTCCTATCCCTAAAGCTACGTGGTCGCAGACGTAAGTATCAGGAATCCATGTTTTCTCGCAGCCCCGCGCAGTGGCGTCGCGACACCGGCCCGGGGTGGTCTCCGGTCTCCCTCCCCTCCCCCGTGTGCTGCAGTTTTTGAGTCTCTCCAGGATTGGGGTGGGAGGGGGGAGGAAGCCTGTCTTCGCCGTGGTCCGCTGTGATGCTCGGGGGTTCGCTCGTGCCGAACATCCCCCGTAATTCTTCCTGCGTGTCACACGAAGGTCTCGGCTGCCAAAGCAGGGAATTAAAAGCAATTCCAAGTGGGCGCTCGCGTCCCAACATGGACACTTTCCTCCTCCCCACGGGCCTCCGCGGGCCTCCCCGGGCCGGGAGGGCGCCAGGCCCGCTGTGCCCCGGCTCGCGTCAGCGCCGCAGCCTCGGCGGCCACCTCTGCGTCCCGCCCTTCCACTCCACCTCCAAGTCACCACAGCCGCCCGCGCGCCGGGGCCTGGGGGCCCACCTGGCTCCGACCCGGCTGGGGTGTGGCCCGCCGCCGCGGCCCGCCCGCGCCCGCCCTCCCGCTACTCAGGAGCCTGAGATCTGAGGTTTACCACCTCCAGTTAGCCACCGAGAAAGCCCGAAGGGAGGAAGTGGGGCGAGCTGTGGCTTACCTGGGGCCGTGCTCGCCTTGGGGTGGAGGGCATCTCAGGGACATGCCCCAGCTGTAAGTTCAAGCCCCAGGACTGGCAAAACAAAAACCCAGTGTTGTGCTGGAGATGGTGAATTTTCAAGGTGGTGTGGTGGCCCTTGACCATTGTAGACAGGACACCGACACCTTTTCTTGAAGGCAGTGTAGAGGCCATTTCTCTTAGAAAAAAGATCCTTGAAGTCATTGGTATCTCTGGTGTCTGCCTTCCACTCCCATTGTTGGTCAGTCTCTACAAGGGCCTGTGGTCGGTCATCTTGGCGCTTGCTGCAGAGGGTGGTGGTAGGCTGCAGACGTGTGTGTGTGTGTGTGTGTGTGTGTGTGTGTGTGTGTGTGTGTGTGTGGTACTGGGGATTGAACTAGGGGTCTTGTTTTTTGTTTTCCATTCAAGGCTGCCACCCAACTGCTTGATCCACACTTCTTGCTTTTTGCTGGTTAATTAAAATAAGTGCTGCAGAGGGTGGTGGTAGGCTGCAGACGCGCGCGCGCGTGTGTGTGTGTGTGTGTGTGTGTGTGTGTGTGTGTGTGTGTGTGTGTGTGTGTGGTACTGGGGATTGAACTAGGGGTCTTGTTTTCCATTCAAGGCTGCCACCCAACTGCTTGATCCACACTTCTTGCTTTTTGCTGGTTAATTAAAATAAGAATGCCACAGACTTTTCTTTTCTGGCCTGGTTTTGAACTACTATCCTGACACCTCAACCTCCAGAGTTGTTAGGATTACAGGTGTTAGCCATCAGTGCCTGGCTTGGGTAAAGACAATTTAAAAACCAAAGTACATTAAAATGAATTCTGGCACGTTAAAATTAGATGATACTTGGAAATCCTGTTTTTTTTTTTTTTTTTCAAATTGCTTTTAAAAGAAGGTCTGTGACCCACACTTTTGTCAAATCTCTTTACGGAACAAGGAATTGAATTAAGGACCCCATTGTGTGAAAAGCAAGATAGAAAAGATGATGTTCAGAAGATTTGAAATTGGCCTTGACAATCATGTGGAAAACACTCCAGGCCTGGCACTCTGCTAAGGTTCAAAGATCTGTCTGACTTTGAGGTGCTTAGAGGGTGGCCATGCTATCTTTAGGGGCCCATCGACCATCTTGTCATCTGAGTTATGGTTTTGTCTCTTTCCAGGGAAAATGGAGGCCAAAGACAAACAAGTCCTCCGCTCACTTCGCCTGGAGCTGGGTGCAGAGGTATTGGTGGAGGGACTGGTTCTTCAGTACCTTTACCAAGAAGGAATCTTGACAGAAAACCATGTTCAGGAAATCAAATCTCAAGCCACAGGCCTCAGGAAAACAATGCTACTATTGGATATCCTGCCCTCCAGGGGTCCTAAAGCATTTGATACCTTCCTGGATTCCCTTCAGGAATTTCCCTGGGTTAGGGAAAAGCTGGAGAAGGCAAGGGACGAAGCCAGAACTGAGCTACCTGCAGGTAGGTCCCCAAAAGATAATGTCAAATCAGCTCTGAAACTTGGAACTATACCCTTTGTGTTATTGGAAGCTGAGGTTTTATCTGGGCAGGGGTCAGTGGCTCATGAACATGGACAAAGTCTGGACTTAAAGGATATAACACTGGAGAGACGAAATGAGGAGGTATCATTAGGAAATATATGGAGGGCTGGAGGTGTAGCTAAAGTATAGAACTCTTGCCTACCCAATATGAGGCTCTGAGTTCAAGTCTTGGTACCTCAAACTTTTTTTTTTTTTAAATCAAAAAGGAAATATAGAGAAGGAAAGAAGAATGAGCCATGAGAGTGAGAGGTTGAAGAGGGAGCTCTGAGAACATTTAGAAATGCTTGCTGAGAAACTTGGCAAGTCACTTTAGGAGGCATGTTCTCATCAGAGAGCTGGGTCATATCTCAGCCCTTGGCACAGGAACCATTTGGAAAGTGCAGATGGGAAAGCCGGCTTTGGCCTACTGATAACTGATTTGTGGGCTGCCAGGGCTGCCAGCTGTAAAAGGTCAGATTTGTGGAGGGGGAGGTAGTCTCTAGAAAGGCATGTCCTGCACCTGTCGCCTGGCTGACCTATAAGGCCAAAGGGGATTATTTTGAAGACAGACAGGTTTGTTATTTGAGGCTATTAGTTTAATAAAGTGTCCTTTTTAGTTTGGTTTTGTTCAGACACCTGGAGTATTGACTTTTTTCAGAGCAGTAGTTTGGAGAGGTCTCATTTGAATTTTGAGGAGAATTGGAAGCTATGGAAAGAGCAAATTGTGCTGGCTGCCTGGGTTGTGGCAGGAAGATGTGGTCTGAAACACTTGTTTCCTCTTAACACCTCCCATGACTTCTACTTTTTACAAAGATCAAGGAGCAGAGATCTAAGCTGGCAAGAACATAACGTTTTGTAAAAAAGATAAAAGCCGGCTTGCACAATTTTAACAGGAAATTAAGAAATGAATCCAAAGAAATGAAAACAGAGTCATAGATCTCTGATGTATTGTTTAGATCACCCAAGACGATCATATAACTGTTGATTCTGAAAGGGTTTCAGTTTCCAGCTATGTGTTTCCATGGGGAAACTCTAAGTCAATATCAGGAAAACACCAAGGATTAAAAAAAAAACAAAACAAAAAACCCAAACCCCAGCCGGGCGCTGGTGGCTCACGCCTGTAATCCTAGCTACTCAGGAGGCTGAGATCTGAGGATCTCAAAGCCAGCCCGGGCAGGAGAGACTGTGAGACTCCTATTTCCAATAAACCACCAGAAAACCGGAAGTGGCGCTGTAGCTCAAGTGGTAGAGCGCTCGCCTTGAGCTGAAGAGCTGAGGGACAGTGCCCAGGCCCAGAGTTCAAGCCCCACGACCGACAAAAAGCAAAACAAAACAAAAAAAAAACCCAAACCCCCCAATTCTGGTGTTATATATCCTGCTTTCACTAATGTGATTGAAATCTTAAATAGTTCAGCTTGCTGTTTGGACATGCAGTATTTAATTTTGACAATTAAAGCTGTGTCAGATTTTTGTAGCAGAATCAAGAAATTAGAATTCTCTGGGATTTTTGATGAAGTGATAGAACTAGTCTAAGCCAGTGCTTTTAGACTTTGTTGCTACTTTTTTTTCAACATGAATATAACTGCTAAAAATAAAAAAATAAAATGTTATGACTAAGAGACTACTTTTAGTATTCTTGCCACCTAGATATCATACTTTCATTTTTTTTTCAGACCACATGTATTCAGTGATTGCTTATATGATTAATTATGTCAACTAACTTTAGCAAGACCTGGTGAAGTCAAAAACAAAAAAATATTTTTATTCCATGAGTGGCCAGTTTACATCTAGATGTATGGTTTAGATTTTTTTTGTTGTTGTTTGTTTTTTGTCGGTCTGGGCTTTGAACTCAGGGCCTGGGTGCTGTTCCTGAGCTTTTTTGCGCAAGACTTTTGCTCTACCACTTTGAGCCATAGCACCGGTTTTCTGATGGTTAATTGGAGATAAGAGCCTCATGGATTTTCCTGGCCAGGCTGGCTTTGAACCTTGATCCTCAGATCTCAGCCTCCCTGATGAGTTAGCATTATAGGCATGAGCCACTTGGTTTTTCAAAATGCTGACAATGGCTGGACTTTGAGGACCATGAGAGTTCTCAGCTTAGATTGTTCTAACAAAATTCAGTATTCCACATGTCTGAACAAAATGAAGTTGAACTACCTGAGACGTTTCTACTACTTTGTGAAGCAGAATGCATAGCACAGAATCTGGGAAAGGGTAAATAATTCTGGGTATTTTCCTGGTCTTAGACCTAGAGGCTCCTCTTCGAAGCAAGAAAACTGGCAGACAGAAAAAGTTCCCTACCAAAACAGTTACGTGACCATTTTGGGTGATGTAAATAATAGCGTCATACATCAGTCAGAGGAGTGTGACCTCATTTTCACTTTTTCAGGTGTAT
The DNA here is from genome assembly GCF_019054845.1 of Dipodomys spectabilis. Lineage (NCBI taxonomy): Eukaryota > Metazoa > Chordata > Mammalia > Rodentia > Heteromyidae > Dipodomys > Dipodomys spectabilis. Next base: position 6,866,572 of record NW_024870840.1, read on the forward strand.
TCAGAGAACAAGAAAGAATTATGATGAAAGTTACAGAAAAAGTGGGGGAAAAAGTAGTTTGTCTTTTTTTTTTTTTTTTAAAGCAAATAAAATGAAGCAGTACATAGTAGGAAAAACTGAGCATATCTTTGTAGAAGTTCAGGAAAAAAACAAGGTTTTCCTTAAGGTTTGTTAGTTTTGTAGAAGTTAAATAGAAAGCCAGGATGGCTCTGGAACAAGCTGAGTAATCTTATTTTACTTTTCATTATAAACATATAATTGAAAACAAATATTCTGAAGTGGGGGTTTGACTTGCATGTGTTTCTCTATACCTTCCATGATGACAGTTACATGAACTCATTTTTAAATAGTTGTCTTTTATTATATATTGACTTTTTCTCCAGTTCTTGGGCTTGAACACAGGGCCTGGGCACTGTCCCTGAGCTTCTTTTGCTCAGGCTAGCACTCTACCACTTGAGCCACAGAATGACTTCCAGCTTTTTCTGTTCATGTGGTACTGAGGCTTCATGCCTGCTAGGCGAGCACTCTACCACTAAGCCACCTTTCCAGTCCTATTTTTTCTTTTGTCAGTTATAGGGCTTGAACTCTGGGCCTGGTGCTGTCCCTCTTCATCTCAAGGTTAGCACTCTATTACTTGAGCCACAGCACCACTTCTGGCCTTTTCTGTTTATGTGGTGCTGAGGAATTGAACCCAGGGCCTCATGCATGCAAGGCAAGCACTCTATAACTGAGCCACCTTCCCAGCCCCCCTATTTTTTTCTCAATGTTGGCTTTTATATAATACTGAAAGCTATGAGTAAGATATGGAGACTAGTAAGATAGTAAACACCTGTCTCTTCATTACTCTGTTTATGAAAAAAAAGTACTGCAATTGTCTTTGAGAATTTCCAATGTTCCTCCCAGGCCTCATTCTTCATCTTTACTCACTGAACCCTTGAATTTGGGGTTCATCATTCTTTATAGTTTTTCTTGTCATAAAAATGACATTTGAAGCCCACATATATTATTGAAAATCTGTCATGTAGTGTGTGTGTACATATACATGCATACACACATATATATACATATGTATGTATATACATATACATGTACATGTGTTTGTACAAGGAGGTAATAGTCTTTTCTTTTTGTAGACCTTAAAATATTTCTAAGTAATTTAATAGCATTATTTAATTCTGCAATTAAATAATGAATTGGAAACTTATTTTTTAAAACTGGACAAATTTTACAGTTGAAATACCTTTTGAAATCCTTAAGAAAAACCAAACAAATCCAGAGGCCGGTTTCTTAGTGCTCTGATGCTTCTCCTGCATTGTTGTGAAGTAATTCTAATAAGTTTTGCAGTGGTCTGCTTCTATTTTTATAAAGACGTCTTGGAGTTTGGAGTTGCTGGAGGATAGGGAGATGGTGGTGCTTATAATATGTATGAGAAGTTGCTTGTAGGTATTACAGCAACCACTGCTTACCTTTTACCTACTTTGGTTGTATAATTATCAACTACTTTTTTCAACTAATCTTAGGGATTTGGTGGCCTTCTTTCTGGAGGCCTTGAGAACAAGTGGGAAGGAAATGCCTTCTCTTGCAGGAGATTGATGCTGCTTCAAGAGTGAATGGATTTTGGTTTATTGATGTCTTTCTTTTGTGCTAATCTTAGTTTTCTCTGTTTATAGATTTCATTTGTCAATCTTGAGCTGTCTTAGAGGGTTTATTTGGGTGATCCTACTTAGTTGCTTCTTATTTGTATGCTGAATGTGATGTTTTAGACAAGATTGGAGCTGTACCTTTTTCTCCTAACCCCCCTCCTCTCAGAAAATCATTAAACATAATGAGTAATCCTAAACCTTTTTTATTTTCTGATCTGCCTAGATGTTTGTTTAAAAAGTTTAAGATGCAGATGGATAATTGGTTTGTGTTTTTCTCACCCTAAAAGTACTCTTACCTTTTAAAAGAGGAATTCTGATGCTAAAATGACTTAATCCACTTTGGCAGAGTGGAAGGAACACTTCACAGGGTGTCCCTTTCTGCCAAGGTCACACACTAGACATTAGATCAGCTGAAAATCCTCTGTGGGCTCCTGTCGGCTTATTTTAGGACATGAGGACAGCATCCTATGTGGGTAAAGGTAGCCTGTGCCTGCCTGCATGGCTTCCCCCTTCCCAGGGGTCCTTTTTGTACTCACAGACAGCTCACTCCACTGCCTGAGTTAATCTGGCTGGTGTAGAAGGGAGACTTATTGCAATTCTGGCCTCACTATCTGTTGGGACATAGCCTAAGTGATGGCAGAGTAGCCTGTGGGACCCAGTACTCCTTGTTCCATGATGTTGGCCTTGGCTATGGGGCTGAAGCTGTGTCTGTGCTGTGAATGCTCTTAAAAGTCCGCATAGTAGCCCTACTTTTTATCCTGCCTTCTCTTAAGTCTTAGGAGTTTGTTTTTCTGTCTGCCCTTGGCTAGATTCCTGCTTATGTATTCTTAGTCACTGGCAGTAGTGAAGGACAGATTGCTGGGACACAGAGCTCAACACCTCTTGCAGGAGCATCAGCTGCCTCAACTGCTGACCCCAGGCGGAGTGGCTGTTCAGAGGCTGTCACTGGTTTTGGCCTTGTCTGGTTTCAACAGGTCTTCCCCATGAGCCTTATGCTCAGCTCCCTGACTGCCCTCACCAGTGCATACACAGGGGTGGCTGGTCTGTTTTTCCTCTCTCAGCCTGTCCCTTGTGGAGATGTCCTTGATTGATCATTTGATCATGCTGAGTATCAGCCACCCTCTTATTTGCATCTGAAGTCATCAAGCTGTAATGGTTGGTATATTAGACATTGTCATAAGTTATTTGAGAGACGTCTAGCTTGGGGTCCTTCTCACAATACATTAGGATAAGTTCCTGGTTGATCTCAGATTATGCAGCCTTTGCTGCATGCAGCTGTTTCTGTGTGGCTGAGTAGTCTTTGGCTTTCTATCCTGTATAAGAAACCAGTGGTCTCCTACACCTCATTATCATACACTTCTTGAGGACCTACTGGATGCCAGGCACTGGGTATACGTGAAGGACCAGATCCACATGTATCAGATCAGTTGAGGACCTTCATTTGTTCACTCAACAAATATTTATTGAGTACTGACCACGTGCCAGGTGTTAGGTGCTGAGGATGCAACAGTAAGCAAAACCAAGTCCTTGCTGGCATGGACCCCCTGAGTTCTCATAGGTAGTTTGTCTGAGTGGGGAATACATAAGAAGCCAGGGAATAAATAATGTCTCTGGTGCTAATGAGGACCATGAACCAAACCAGTGCAGGATGTGACGTGTGTGTGTGTGTGTGTGTGTGTGTGTGTGTGTGTGTGTGTGTGTATTATTAGTCACAGTGAGCCTCTCTGATGTGGGAACGCTGGTTAGAGACCACTCCCAACAGAGTGGTTGGGAGGACTTCAAGGACAGAGGCACTGCAGTGGGAGCACAGGTAACGGATAGTGTGGTGAGATGAGACACCTTTCTCACAGAGCTGAGTCATGTTCCACATCAGCAGAGGCTCAGTCTCCTCCACCATGGGTTGATCTTCCCAGCATTTGACCATGACCTTGTGTCCATAGTTTGAACAAGGATTAAATAATATTAACTTGTCGGGCACAGGTGGCTCATGCCTATAGTCCTTAGGAGACTGAGATCTGAGGATCGTGGTCAAAGCCAGCCTGGGCAGGAAAGTCTGTGAGACTCTTATTTCCAATAAGCCACCAGAAAAACCAGAAGTGATACTGTGGCTCAAGTGGTAGAGTGCTAGCCTTGAGCTGAAGACCTCAGGGACAATGTCCAGGCTGTGTTCAAGCCCCAAGGCCAAAATAATAATCATAATCATCATCATCATAATAATAGTGCACAATGAGAAGATGCCTTCTTTTTACAGGTGACAGGTCTGAATAAGGATGATGAGAGCTTCTCTGCTTAAGCATTTTTGTAAGGCAACAGGATTTAGCTAGTCCTTACCTGTATTATTATTATTATTAATAATTAATTAATTTATTTTGTATTAGTGTTAATGGGTTCTTTCTACTTATGGCATGTGGAAGTTCCTGTTAAAAACATTATTTTTCATTTGAGTAAAAGTGAGTCAGCCTGAAGACAAATCCCAAGAAAAGAACAGGAGGGTCCGGGGAGGTCGGGGAGAAGGAGAAGGTGCTTTGCATGGGTCTTCCCATTGGCAGAGGGGGCAAGTTAGGGGGGGTGTGCAGAAGAGGCATCACCCTACTGTGTGCTTTGGGGGACAAAGGCCAGCTCAGGTGGTAGGCCTTGTTGCCTTCAAGGTGTGTCTGGCTTTGCTATTCAGTTTAGATATTGAAATATTCTATTAACAATTTCTCCTATGACTTCTAATCATGCCATGCAATGGAGCCTGTTCTATATGAGAAGTTCAGTTGCCAATCTCTGGATAGCCAGCCTGTGGCCTCTCCAGGTGCTTTGCTGTGGCTGCAGTGTTTGCCAGGTGAAGTGACAGGACCTAGCTAAGTTTTGTAGTTCAGTTACTGTGTCTGAAGTTTTCTGAAGTTTATCTGTTATCTGCTGCTCTAATGATCAGCAGGATGGAGCTGCTCTAATGGTCAGAAGGATGGATCAGGGTCTTAGGAACCAGGAGGAACTCATGGTCATTGAATTTTTCTCCAAGAAAACAGAGGCCAGGGACATAAGTCAGCTTGTCCACGACCTCACAGCTAGATGATGTAATTTATTGCTGAGACTGGAATCCCAGCCTCCCAACTCTTGATTTAAGACTTTTCCTGCTTCTAATCTTGGCTCCCCACTGGATTTGAAATGAAATTGTATTGTACTGCAGTGTTAATCATTGAAAGAGACTTAAAAATGTACTAATGTATTTAAAAAAATTTTCATTTAAGAATTGAAATTTCCAAGGCTTTTAGCAGTAATACTGGCATGCAATTTTCCTGAAATAGTTTATTTTTATTAAAGCCAATTTTAATCATACTGCATCTTATCAGATATTCACCCCCACTCCCTTCAGACCCCAGTTTCTGCCTGGCTGACATAAAGGAAGGGCGGGCAGGAGACTTTTATGGAGTATTTATGGCACTGGTGAATTAATGCATGTGCTGGCAGCTGATTGCTGCTCTTTCTAGGAATAGCAGACCATGTGACAGGTCTTACCCCAGCAGGAGGCCTCCATTTCACTTTAACAAATGGATTTAATGTTCTTTTTGCTTAGGAAGTCTGACTTCTCTCTGCCTGCTGTGGCTGAATGGACCATTTAGATGCATACATCACCTATTGACCATCAATTGATTTAGCTTTGCATTTGTCAGCCCTAGCTAAAGTGCATTGGAATTACCCCGTGAAGTTTAAAAGAAAATTATGGATGGTCAGGGTTGTACACTGGGGTAATCTATTTTGAAATCTTTGGAAAGCAAGTCTGGACCATGGCTTTAAAAACTCCAGCATCTGGACAAACACAGGCGCAGGTGCAGATGCCTCACTAGATGATTTTTGAGGTCGTCAGAGATGGGAATCCTTTTTTGCTCCCCGAGCATAGGGTTCCAAAAGCTGTCGGCTTGTTCAAAGAATTGTAGTGGAAGGCGGTAGAAATGGAGGGGGAGGTGGATTAGGACCTTTGTGTGTGGATGTCTTGAACATACTCACTCCTGAATGTTCATTGCCAGTTCACATTGGGCAAACCTTACAACTATAGTGCTCTGAAGCCCAAGCAGTGTCCCATGTGGATGGAGCCTGCCAGGGAGGAGTGATTTGCCTCCTGTTCTCAGATCCATAGTGCGCTGAAGGTGGCTGGATGGTAGAAGAGAGGAGAGACTTGGATGGCCACTAGAAAGTGGGGGTCTGGCCAAGTCTATCCTTCTGTTGGGTGGTCAGATAGGCTGTCTGTCGTTTTGTTTGCAATGAAAAAGGAATTTCAGTTTTTTTCTGTGTCTCACAAAGAATCTCAGACAATATTGGTAAAATAATAACCATATTTATTGGAGGCTTACTGTATGCCAGGTATTACTCTTAAGTCCTTAATCCATTTTGTCCTGACTAAACCATGTTGAGACAGGTGGTATAATCCCCTTTACTGCACAGATGAGCATGTATGCACAGAGGTGTTAACTAACTTCCTCAAGGTCATAGTCTGTAGTAGAGCTGGATTAAGATTCCAAAGCCTTTGACTTGTTATTAGTTCATAGTCCATAAAAGCACTTTTTTAAACAAAAAGATGATACTAGACTTTGCCTGGGATGATCTTAAGCTTTGATCCTCCTATCTGCTTCTCCAGTAGTTGGGATTAGAGATATAATCCACAATACCTGGGCATAGAAAACACTTTCTTTTGAACACCTGCGTGGGTAGGAGGATTGTAGCCTGAGGCCGGCCCAGGACCAAAACAATCTGAGGCCCATCAGAAAAATAGTTAAAACAGAAAAAGGCCTGAGGGTGTGGTCTGTGTGGTAGGGTGCCTGCTTAGCAAACATGAGACCCTGAGTTCAAATCCCAGAATTGCCAAGAACAACAACAAAATGCCCTTTCTTTCTTCACAAAGTCTGATTACCCAGGCCTGTTACAGAGTCTTACCCAGGCATGCAGCCCAAGGGCCTTTTCCACCTCTTTCCTGTCTAGCTGCTGTGAGTCCTGTTGCTCACCCTCTCCCATCTCTTAGTTTTGTCCTTTTTTTTCTTAATAGGAGATAATGTCAGAGTCTAATGTGAGGAAAGATGAGGGTCAAGGAACAGAGACTGAGTTTCTTCCAACCCACACGTTGCCTTGAGAGCAAGAGGCTAAATGGAGACAGTGTGCTAGTCCCTTGTCATCCCTATCTGTAGCCCTTCCCTCCCTCCCTGGGCTGGAATCAGCCCCACTTCTGCTGCTCTAAAGCTGGCCTACCAATAATAACCAGCTTTTCTGGTGGTGCAGCTCAGACGTTCAGCAAAAGCTGATGAAGGTAGCATTCCCTTGCTTTGGGTATAGTTCAAACTTGTAGGCAGCTATTGAAGTTAGCTGCAGGAATGTTTGCTTTACTTAATTTTAATAGGCAGCTGTGTTTATACTTGTTCCTCCGTTTGGGCAGTAGGAGTATAGATGTACATGACTCTTTGGAGGGCATTTACCCTAGATTTTTTTTTTTTTTTCTAATCAGGGTTTTCCAAACAGTAAATTTGAATTGAAAAGGAAATGTAACTTAGAAGTTTGGGGCAGGTTTTAGTCTTTAGGCTTTATTTTGATAGTGTTATGAAAGAAACTGTAACTCCTTGTACTAAGTGCCAAGTTGACAATTCCTGGAAATGAGGTTCTAGTTACACTCAGCACCATGGCAGAGAGAACGGCAACACTTATCAAAATAACATTGGAGTTGTCCTCAGAGGCTCAGAGGCTATAGGAATAAACAAGCTCAATCTCCCACTCTCACCTGGCACTCAGCACTGCTGCTAGGATCTAATGAAGCAGGCCGTCCCGCAGGGGTGATTCCAACAGGCTGGCCTCTGATTCCCTCAGTTGCACACCATCCACCTGGAGGAACCCAGCCTCCACAGATGAGGGCTCATTCTCCAACACTGGCCCCTTTTCCAAAGTCATCACCGGTTCAATCCTGTGACTTTTAAGTGGTGAGATCTCCACAGCCCCTCCTTGAGCTCAGTTAATGCTATCTGCTCACAGAGCTCAGAGAACCACGTTTAGCAGGATATCATAATGAAGGATGCAGGGGAAGAGTTCCCTGGCACAAGGGACAGAGGAGTGCAGAGCTCCATGTCCTCTCAGGGACACTGCCCCCACGAGGTCTCCACCAGCGCAGCTGTCTCCTTGCTCTCCAAGTCCCATTCACTGGGACTTACATAGGCACAACTGATAAGTTATCAGTGGGCGTCCCCTTTCCTCTCTCTGAAGCTTGGGCCCGAGGCTGAAATGAACCCTCTCATCTTATTTTGGCATTCTGGGTGGCCAGCTCCCATTCTGAAGCTACTTGGAGGCAGTCTGCCATGTCAACTCATGAGCATGCCAAAAGACATTTACTACTTTCAAGATTCCAGAATTCCACATTTAAGAGTTGTATGCCAGGAAATGGAATGGTGATTCACTATGTACTCTACAATATCAAAGTGGCAAAGGAGCCTGGCACCAGTGGCTCACGCCTGTAATCCTAGCTACTGAGGAGGCTAAGATCTGAGGATCATGGTTCAAAGCCAGTCCGGGTAGAAAAGTCTGTGAGACTCTTATCTCCAGTTAACCTCCAGTTAACCGGAAGTGGCACTGTGGCTCAAGCGGTAGAGCACTCGCCTTGAGCTGAAGAGCGTAGGGATAGAACCCAAGCCCAGAGTTCAAGCCCCACTACTGACAAAGAAAAAAAAAGAGAGAAGTTTGTGATTTTTTTGCTTTCAGCGCTGGGGCATGAGCCCAGGGCTTTGTGCATGCTAAGCAGGTGCTTTACCAAGTGAGCTACACATGCAGTCTTGTCTCAACCTTGTGTTGATAAGGAATGTGGTGCTGAGTGGTGATGGTGAGAGGAAATGGTACAGAGCAAGTGGGGCCTCCCTGCTGGGCCTTGTCCATTGCTGTAACTGCAGAACTTTAGAGCTGGGTGGAAATGATTGTGGAGACATTTACCTTGTAGCTAGGGAAGGGAGGGTAGAACCAATTCTAACAGCACTGTATGTGGATTCTTTGGTTCAAGCAGTAGGACTTTGTGCTAACATAAGGAAAATTTCTCTGAAGGACACCTGAGAGTTTACAATTTTGGAGGAATGGCTAAAATTCATTGCTCAGTAAGGGCAGGAATGAGGCATGAAGAGAAATCTAAGGCCACGAACTCCTCCATTGTACCTTCCTTCAAGACCCAGAATGGGCCAAGCTGGGGTAATAAGCCCTTCCCACAGGACATCAGAATAGGCAAAGGTAGTCCAAAAGGAAGAAGGGAAAGCGATCAAAGCGTGAGATGTTTACTATGCTGTCCACCTCCATTTTTGGGGATGGAGGAATTTCTTTGGGACTGGAAAGAAATAATAGCCATTTAAGGGAGGAGGATGTTTTATGTCTTCATGAAATAAGGCCCAAGTTGAGGGTTAAAGTGGTAAAGAAAACCTGGAAAAGCAGTGTTTGGAGCAGGAGAGGTCTCCCTAAAGTTTTACAGTATAGAATACATGGGGAAAATGGATTGAAAAGGCTGATGTCGAAGGAAGGGTAGGAAGAAAACCTGCATTTGGTACTGATAAGAGTCACATACTTTAGGCACGTAAAATTACTTATTCTCATATACCCTCTGAGGTTGGTATTCTTTTTTTTTTTTTTTTTCCCAGTCCTGAGGTTTTGAACTCAGGACCTGGGGCACTGTGCCCAAGCTTCTTTTGCTCAAGGCTAGCACTCTACCACTTGAGCCACAGCACCACTTCCAGCCTTTTCTGGTTATGTGGTAATGAGGGGGTTAGTATTTTCTTTTTTTATTGTGAGACTACCTACATAGGGCTTACAATTACATGGGCAAGATAACAAATACATTTCTTTTTTTTTTTTTTTTTTGTCGGTCGTGGGGCTTGAACTCTGGGCCTGGGTGCTGTCCCTCAGCTCTTCAGCTCAAGGTGAGCGCTCTACCACTTGAGCTACAGCGCCACTTCCGGTTTTCTGGTGGTTTATTGGAGATAGGAGTCTCACGGTCTCTCCTGCCCGGGCTGGCTTTGAACTGCGATCCTCAGATCTCAGCCTCCTGAGTAGCTAGGATTACAGGCGTGAGCCACCAGTGCCCGGCCAACAAATACATTTCTTATCAAGCATTGTTGCCTCCTCTTTGTTTCCCCTTTCCATCCTTTCCCATACTCCCCTCACCTCCTCCCACCCGATCCTCCCCCCCCCCCCCCAAAGTTGTAAAGTTCGTTTTTCGACATAATGACTTGTACATCTCATTGTTGCAATGGGTCCACCCGTATCCCTAGTTAAAAGATTTGTTTTTGCCCTTCCCCTTCATAAATTATACCAACATCAAATAGAGTGAAAGCAGGGGTTATACCATGGGGGAGGGACATGCAAAGCAACATAGAAATCATCTTATAAATATGTTAGAAACAATTGCATGAAAGAAAAAAATTTGAATACTTATCTTGGGGTTTACTCCCCTAACATCAACTTATCTGACCTTTTCTGCTTGACTCAGACATATACTAGTTATTGCAAATAAGGGAAACCATGGGACCTATGTTTCTTTGGGCCTGGCTTACTTAATATAATTTTTTCTAGATACACTTTCTTTTTTTCTCCTCCCTGTTTGCTTTGGCTATGATTTTTAATACTGTGTTAAATAGAAGTAGGAAGAGACATCCTTGTCTTGTTCCTGATCACAGAGGAAAAACTTTCAACATATCTCTGTTGGGAATGATGGCCACTATGGGTCTGTCATGTAGGCCTTTATGAGGTTGAAGTATATTCCTCCCATTCCTAACTTATTGAGAGTTCTTATGAAAGGATGCTGAATTTTGTCAAATGCTTCACTTTGTGAAGGTGTGGTGTCACACTGATATGCATATATTGAACCATCTTTGCACCTTCTTAGTCATGGACAATGGCCCTCTTAAACTGTTCAGCTCAGTTTGCTGGTATTTTGTTGATAATTGGTGCTTCTGTGACCATCAGGGATACTTGTCTATAACTTTCTTCTCTTGACATGCCCTTGTCTGGCTTTGGTGGCAGGGTAATGCTTGGTTTGAAAAATGAATGTGGAAATATTTCTTCTTATTCAATTTTTGTGGAAGAGTTTCTAAAGAATTGGAAGTGGCTCTTTTTCAAATGATTATAGAATTCAGCCACTACATATAACCATGATCTCAGATAAGTACAATAAAGCCCCCAAATTATTTGATGCATCTCCCAAGAAAATAAAAAACTCTGTATCCTGCCTTTGAATCTAGGCTGTGGGACATTTTAACCAAAAGAATAGAGCAAATGTAACTGCTGTGATTTGGGAGTGTGGTTAGTCCCTCAAAGGTTCAATCCTGGAAGGTTGGTTTCCACTGTGGTACTGTAAATGATGTTTGAGGCACTGGAGATGCAACTGTTGGAAGGGATTAGTGTAGTTCTCTTGGGTCTTGGACAGGTTCCTACAATAGCAGATTGTTAGGAGAAGAGTAAGCTTGGTCCTTCCTGAGTCTCTTGCTTCCTGTATCAACATATACCTCTTCAGTATGAGATTCTTCATAAAAGTGAAGATAGAAATACTGAGTGACATAGTCATGGCAGTACTGTGTCTGAAGGAAATAATTCAGTACGTTGAAGAGACATTTACACCCTAATGTTCATGGGCCCCATTCATAGTATTAACAAAGGTTAGTGTGAATCCCAGGTTCACCAGAGGATCCCAGGTTCACGACTTGGTATCATTTCCGTGTGACATACGAGCTTTTAGAAGGGAACAAAGACCTGAATAGTCACCTGGTGTATTTCTGTGCCTCGTTTAATGAAATGTGGACAGTTGAGAAATCTGGTTGAGATGGTGTAGAGCCATTGGAGTTATGGTCTAGGTTAAGCGCAAACAGAGCAAGGCCTGTGCATTCATATTTTTCTTTTCAGTGTCTTCAGATGCAAGATTCCCCCTTTTCCTTGAATATGGGGAGGGCTCATCTCACATGGTGGGAGGGGTGGTCTTGTGACCTGTATCCGGGAGAGGAAAGGTGGGAGTGCCCTGCTCTCTCCTGCCACTTCTGTTAGATTTCCTGGGCAGTATTTTGGGGTAGTACCTTGGATCCTGTCATTAACATCAGAAATTCCATTTTATTTTATTTATTTATTTAAAAAAAAAATTTTTTTTGGTCCGGTCATGGGGCCTGAACTCTGGGCCTGGGCACTGTCCCTCAGCTCTTCATCTCAAGGCTAGTGCTCTACCACTTGAGCCACAGCGCCACTTCCGGCTTTTTTCTTTTTGCTTATGTGGTGCTGAGGAATCGAACCCAGGGCCTTGAGCATGCAAGGCAAGCGCTCTACCATTGAGCCACCTTCCCAGCCCAGAAATTCCATTTTATAGGCTCTTTCTAAACTCAAATCATTTCTACAAAGTTTTTATTTACTTGACACCAATGCTTAAATCTAGAATTTCTCACATGGTACCACAAAAAGAAGAAAGCTTAGAAAATTATGTGTCTGTTTATGTGTATGTGTGTGTGTGCATGTAAAAAAATACTTTTCTCCTTCAGAGAGTAAAACTTTTGAGTCAACTTGGTCTTTTAAAATTATTATCAAGGCCTGTTGCTATTTTAGTTAGCAAAAGGGTGGGGGCAGGGAACACTGGACTTAAATGACCTTCTCCAAGTACCTCATAAGGAACTGTGGGGAGCATTTAAAAGTATTTTTCTGTTTATCTTTCTTTGAGTATTCTATTTCAAAGTGTTTCACTAGATTATTACATAACTGGATTTTTTTGGTATCTCGTTTGTATGCTTTTAAATTATTAAGCTTCAAAATCTTCATTGTTTTGTATAAACTATTACATTATAGATGATTATGCTTTTGCTAGAGGCACGTAATAATATATCCCTTTAACCGACCAGATTCACAAATATGTGGGTGTTTTGGGCAGTAGATTCTTTTCCCCTTGCAGTTGGAAAGGCATTCCTGATGACTTTTGTCATTCAATCACAAAGTGTATTTCAAAGAGACTATTAAAAAAATGTTAGAATAGGGCTGGGAAGGTGGCTTAGTGGTAGAGCGCTTGCCTTGCATGCCTGAGGTCCTGGGTTCGATTCCTCAGCACCCACATAAGCAAAAAGAAAAAAGCCGGAAGTGGCGCTGTGGCTCAAGTGGTAGAGTGCTAGCCTTGAGCTGAAGAGCTCAGGGACAGTGCCCAGGCCCAGAGTTCAGCCCCCACGACTTGACCCAAAAAAAAAAAAAAAAAGTTAGAATTGCCAGGTGCTGGTGGCTCATGCCTGTAATCCTAGCAACTCAGGAGGCTGAGGTGTGAGGATCACGGTTTGAAGCCAGCCTGGGCAGGAAAGTTTGTGAGACCCATCTCCAGTTAGCCACCAGAAAACTGGAAGTGGCTTTGTGGTTCTAGGCCAGCCCTGGCAGAAAAGCCCCTGAGACTCTTATCTCCAATAAACTACTCAGAAAAACCTGGGAGTGGTGCTGTGGCTCAAGTGGTTGAGCACTAGGCCTTGAACAAAAGAAGCTCAGGGATAACACCCAGGCCCTGAGTTCAAGCCTCAGGACTGGTAAAAGCAAAACAAAACAACTTCATGTGTAACAGTGATACCTGTTATTTATCTACAAAGATTCAGTGAAAGAATACATGAATTAAGCTTTTAAAACCAACGTACTCTGTATGTGGCAGTCATATTTTCAGTGCTGTTTGGGTAATCAATAAATGTCATATTTCTGTGTTGCGTTGCCTTGGGCCTCAAAGAAGTCAGGAAGTGGTTTTCCCAGCACTGGGGAGTCTGAAGCAGGAAGATCTCGATTTAGAAGCCCTGCTACAGTACATCTAACCCTGTCTCAAAAACAAACAAACAAATCAAAAGCTCCAGAGGACTTGAAGTTCAGTATGAACTTGTTCCTCAGCAGTTGTCTGGATGTTATCGGATTCTTCCCCTCTGTTCTGCTCTTGAAGATGGACTTTATTTTCTCTTCTGTACATGCGGTGAGTTACTGCTCATACCATGTCAGATGACTTCTAACAGTGACCTAGGGGAAATTTGTGGACATTTTTCTGGTAGCCGCTTACTATCTTGGCAGCATTTGTCATGGGGCTATTATCTCTTTCCTTCTTCACTCCCTTAGCTCCATTATAATCTTAGGGGACCACTGTCATATGTGTGCTTTATATGTGCATGATGTACTGGGAGTTATGGCTTCCACACAGGAATTTTGGGGAGACATTATTGTGCTAATGGAACCTTTGGAGTGAGTGGGACAATCATCAAGAAGCCCACACGGTAGGGCTAGCAATGCTCAGTGCCAGTCTGGGAGAAGTGCAGGCAGCAAAGTCCAACCTGTGGGAACTGTGGCTGCACAGAGCCCAGTAAAGCCCTGGGGACAGAGCTGTGAAGCTCTGGGAGTCCCAGTCCCTCAGTGTGTCCAGGAGGTGACACATGGGGTGAAAGGTCATTTGGAAGTGTTAGCCCATAGTGCTGTTTTCCTACTTATGTGGTATTGCTGTTTTAAATGGGAATGTTTTCCCTTTGCCTTTGTCATCATTATATATTTTGGGAATAGATACTTATTCTGATGTCACAGTTTCATGGTGGGAGTGAATTTGCCCAGGATGAATTTTACCTTGAGTCTCACTCATATCTGATTCAGATGAGATGGACTTTGGGATTTTTGAGTTGGTTCTGAAGGAAATTAAGATGTGAGGACTTTTTTTTTTTTTTTTTTTAGATCCGGTCCTGGGGCCTGAACTCTGGGCCTGGGCGCTGTCCCTCAGTTCTTCAGCTCAAGGCTAGTGTTCTACCACTTGAGCCACGCGCCATTTCCGGCTTTTTCTTTCTTTTTTCTTATGTGGTACTTGAGGAATCGAACCCAGGGCCTCAGGCATGCAAGGCAAGTGCTCTACCACTGAGCCACCTTCCCAGCCCAGATATGAAGACTTTTGAGATGGGATGAAAGTATTTCGTATTGGAGAAAGATGTCAATTTTGGAGACCTGCTCTATGATATTATTTTAATGTGTCTCTAGAACTCCTGTATTAGAAATTTAATCTCAAATTCATATGTGTTTGTTATTTTGGAGTGAGGCCTTTGAGGGTAATTACCTCAATTAAGGTAATCGAGGTCCTGAGGGTTGGCCCTCCCTGATGGCTTTGGTGGCTTTATAAGAAGAGACCTGAGGTATTCTCTGTTCTGTCTCACCCTGCAATACTCCTTCCCATGTTATGATGCAGCAGAGGCCCTCACCCAATGATGAACAGATGCAGCACCATGTTCTTGACCTTCCCAGCCTTGTGAACCATGAGCCAAATGAACTTTTATTCTTCATCAGTCACTAAGTATTTTGTTACTGTAACAGAAAATGGCCTAAGAAACTTGTTGTTGCTGGATTTCTACTTTAGCTTACTTTTCTGCTATTCCTGACCAAGCCAGCAAATTTGGCTTTACTTAACCCTCCACCATACTGATTCTTTGGCATTTCTTAGTGGTTGCTATTTAGTGTTTGTGGATGCCTGCCATTAGCTATTCATTACTCCAGACTTTGTTCTGGTTTCTATGCCAGGCAATTTCTAGCTTGTCTCTGTGATTTTTAATCCATCTTGTCACTATTATTAGTAACTGTTATAATAATGGATCTCACCTGGGAGTCTGTTCCTTACCTTCTTTATGGCTAGAAATTCCACTCTTACATGTCTAGCTTGAAATGGGAGTGGGCATGGTAGTCAGAACTTCTTGAGGCCCACCTCTACCTAGGGCTAAATCTTTTTTTTTTAGTCAGTTGTGGGGCATGAATGCAGGTTCTGGACACTGTTCTTGAGCTCTTTTGCTCAAGGCTAGCACTTTGAGCCATACCTCCACTTCCAGTTTTTTGAGGGGTTAATTGGGGTCTTATGGGGACTTTTCTGCCCAACTGGCTTTGAACAGCAATCCTCAGATCTCAGCCTCCTGAGTAGCTAGGATTATAGGCATGAGCCACCAGTGACCAGTGCTAAATCTTTTTTAAAGATGAGGAAAATTCTAAGATTGAAAATAGAAGCTTTTAAGATTATCTCCTTTGAACTGGTATATCCAAGAACAACAAACAAGCAAAAATAAAAATTATCCCTCTCACATGCACATACCCCAGACTGCCTTTTGCCTATTTAATAGAGTGATTCTGTACACTTAGTAACTTTGGTTCTTTATATGGTTTGTCTGTGAAAAGTTTCCTACAGGCTCTGTTGAAAGCTTGGTCTTCAGCTGATGCTGCTATTTTAGGAGGTTCTGGAAACTTTAGAGGATGGGTCTTCATTGGAAGCCGTGGGTCACTGGGGACATGCCTTCAAAGATTGTACTCAGTCCCTACTCCCTTCTGCTTGCTCTTCTTCTTGTCTGCCATGAGGTGAATAGCTTTCTCTGCCACATGCTCCTGTTACCATGTTCTGCCTAAGTGCTTGAGGCCAAGTGACCACAGACTGAACCTCTAAAACCAGGAGCTTAAATAAATCGTTCTTCCCAAGTTGTATCTGTCAGTATTTGTTCACAGTTATGCAGAAGTAACTTACACAGTTCTTAAGTTCCAGGCTCCACTGCTCATTCACATCTTCATGGTGTTCATTTTTCTTCTAGTTCAATCTACAACCCTTCCCCTGGGCCAACATTTCTTTTACCCCTTCATTTCCTACAGGAGATTAGAGCCTCAGTAGGCTATTTAGATTCACAATTTAAATTCACTGTTACTCCTTTCTTTTTTTCCTTCTCCAACACTCTGTTCTTTTTAGAAGCAAAATGAATAGTTCCTAAGCTAATAACACTCCCTTTAAATTTTTTATTGTTATTAAGTAATTGTACAAAGGGGCTACAGTTCCATACATCAGGTTATAGCTAAGCTATAATAATACTGTTTTTCATTGCCACTTTGCCTGGGCAGTGCTTGGGAAACTATAGCTGATGGCACAACTGTCTGTGACCTCATTTTGTATGGTTCATAACCTAAGAAGGGTCTGTAAAATTTATTTTTTAAATTTACTTTTTTTTTTTTTTTTTGCCGGTCATGGGGCTTGAACTCAGGGCCTGGACACTGTCCCTGAGCTCTTTTCGCTCAAGGCTAGCATTCTACCACTTTGAGCCACAGCACCACTTCCAGTTTTCTGGTGGTTAATTGGCTGAAAACGAAAGAAAATGACTTTATAACACCTGAGAATTCAAATATTAGTGCTTATTTGTTAAACACATTGTCCCTGTCTACCTTTGCACTACATGTCAGACCTGTGTAGTTGCAATAGAGCTCTTGTGGCCCACAGACCCAAAAGCACTTACTATCTGGCCAGCCTTGCCATAGAATGAAAAAGGCCTAGAAAAAAAAAACAGGCGTTTCCAAAGACTGAATCAACCTTTTTTTTTTTTTTTTTTAAAAACCTTTCTTTTCATGGTGCCTAACAGAGTGTTGGATTAAAGCTAATGCTCGGTTTTAAAATGGATTGGAGAGTCCAAATTGGAGAGGCTGTTCTTCAGAATAAACCTTTCCTGTGAAAGTATGTCATTATCTTTGCTATGTCTTTTGAATTTCAGTTCTGTCAGAAAAGATTTGTCATACTGGACCCATTGAATCTTTTCTTTCCTTTCTAAAATTGTACACAAAAGAAAAAAGAATTAGGTAAACCAAACAGATAAAGTCCCTTTTATACTCTGTGCACATTCACACAAAGATTTAGTTTCAATTTATCCTGTGTACTTACTTACTCATGGTTTAGTCTCTAAATTTTTAGGTATTGGGGCTATGAGGTAATGTTAGCATTTAAGTACTAACCACAAAAAGAGTTAAGCAAGGTTTGCAGTCACAAAGCATTTGCCTTTTGTTCCCATCCATTAGGTATTTTGTGTATTTTCCCCTCATCCTTCCATCTTGTCTTTGTTTCCACTTCCTTTGAAGAAAATCATTTGACACTGAGATTCAACTTCTTGACAAGTAATGCCTAGCAAGGGTAAGAATTTCTTTCCTGTCTTTGAGATAACTGTTGTGCTATTTCTGTCTATTATTCACAAGTGTCATTGTATTAGATTTCTCAACCCTCTAAGGCATTTGTTAACATTTTGAGTGCTTACAGTGCCTGTGGGCTCTAACAGGCCTCAAAAGGATTACATCAGAAACTGAAGTGAAAGTCTTTGTCCTTCAAAGAGTTTGTAGTTAGTGTGAAAAGAGGGCTAACATGCATGTGACTCCATCTTCCCTCTCTCTCTCCAACTCCTTCACTTAAATTAGGAACCACATCTTAGTCACTAATGTCTTGTCACAACCATCACAGAATCTTTTACAAACTTGTAGTTCTGCAAGGGAAGGACAGAAAAGACTGGTATATTTTAAAAACAGAGGCAGAGCTGGGTGCCAGCAACAGCTCATGGCTGTAATCCTAGCTATTCAGAATGCTGAGATCTGAGATTGGTGGTTTGAAGCCAGACCTGGCAGGAAAAAGTCATTAACCACCAAAAAGCTGGAAGTAGAGCTGTGGCTCAATTGGTAGAGCACTAATCTTGAGCAAAAAAACAGCTCAGGGACAGCACCCAGGCCCAACAAAACAACAACAGAATATACAGAGACAGGCTTCTGGTTGCTGTTGTTGCTAAGACTGCTAGCCTTGGACTTTGGGAGGAACAGATACATGGTTCCAGGTGGTATTAGTATGTGGTGCTGCATGATACAAAGCTCAGCTTTGTGGTTTCTCTTGTAGGAACCTGTTCTCTGGCTCCTTTTATGGGTCTTCTTAGTTCCAGGCTCCTTAGAGTACTGTTCCACCATTTCAGTGTAAATCCATTCTTCCTACTGCTGCCTCCTTCTCCCACTAGAGCCACTCTTTGTAGGGAAGGTACTTCATGTGTACTGTAATGGTCCTATACCAGGGATGAGCTGTCTGCTTCTAAGCAATATCTGTAATACTGGGCAGGGTGACCTAGAGCAGAGGCTTTCTTTTACATGAACAAAATCACCTTTGGTAGCAATTCTATTCTGGTTCATTTTACAAGTGTTGCAAATAATTCACATTGTTTTGTTCAATCTACTTAGGAAATGAAAGCGTAGACATTTTAATTGTTTTGAACATCAGCTTACACCTACTACAGACTTCAGACTTCAGAGCCAGCCAAATGCAGATTTTGGCTCTCAGATCCTAACTACATGCTGACTGTGGCCAGTGTGAGGGAAAACAGATGAAGCAAAGACTCTGATTACCTTCAGAAAGGCAGTTTCTCTTTGCTAAAGGAAACAAGTGCCAATTAGCTGTCAATTAAAAAAAGAGTTTCTTTTTAAGCACATTTGAATAGACATTGCGGTATAATAAAGAGAAGGAGAAATAATTTGAACAAGGATCATATTTTAGCTGTGTCCTATTGGTTCTGGTTCTGTGTGGCAAGTATGTGTGTTTGTATATCTGTGTGTTTGTATGTATGTTTTGCTTTTGAAACAAGAATCTCACTGTGTAGCCCAAACTGGTCTCCAATTTACTTGATATCTTCTTGCCCCATCCTCTTTTTTGTATTTATTTATTTATTTATTTTTTCCTCCCTTCCCAGCCTCCCCCCTCCCCCCCACCCAATCCTACCCCTCCTCCCCCCCCCCCCCCACACCGACATTGTAAAGCTGGTTTTGACATGACATTTTGTACTTCTCATTGTTGCAACAGGTCCACCTGAATCCTTAAACGACTTGTTTGTCCCCATCTCCTCCACATGTTATACTGACATCATTGCCCCATCCTCTTAAGAGCTGAGATTTCAGACGTGCCCCCATCACCCAGCAATTTATTTTTTAAAATGATGTTTTACTTTGAAATAACTTAAGACAAGAAGTTGCAAATAGTATTGAGAGTTTCCAGCTTTCCCCAGTGATAATATTTTTTATGATAGTATTACTTTGTTAAAGGTCTGAGAATGGCTAATTGATTAAAAAATATGGGAAACTGACATATAATACTAACTCAAAAAACAGACCTTTCTAGGATCAGTTTTTTACATATCCCATGTGTGTGTTTTATATTTGTGTGTAGTTCTTTGAAATTTGACCTCAATTATTTTGAAATTATTTGTATAACAAAAATGGAAGGCTGGGAAGTTGGCTAGGTAGTAGAGCGCTTGCCTTGCATGCCTGAGGCCCTGGGTTCGATTCCTCAGCACCACATAAGCAAAAAGAAAAAAGCCAGAAGTGGCGCGGTGGCTCAAGTGGTAGAGCGCTAGCCTTGAGTGAAGAGCTGAGGGACAGCGCTCAGGCCCAGAGTTCAGGTCCCACAACCGGACCCCCCCCCCCCAAAAAAAATGGAAATTACTTGCTATAGAAATCTCAATACTCCTAATTGAGAAATTTCTGGATTAGGAAGTAGGAAGCCAGTTTTCCTTTTCAGCTGTCCAATTAACCAGCTATGATTCTTAAATTAAGTCATTTTCAGGCTCAGTACATTCTCATTTCTGCAATGAAACAGCTAAACTAAGCAGAAATTTTGATTGTTTTTCCTTTTAAAATTTTAAACAAAATTTAAATTCACATCAATTTCTTGTTGAAGGGGGTTTCATTTTGACCTGTCCATTTGCGCATACAGTGATCAGGTTCACACCATACTCCCTCATCTCTCTCCCTATCCGAAACCCAGATCAGCAAGCTTCATTGTTATATGTGGAATCTGCGTAAATTCTTTTGAATCCCTGTATCTCCTCTGATCTCTTTGCTGTTTTAATCCACTTTATGGTGCCATAACAAAATATCAGGGCCTGGATCATTTCTAAGCAAAGGAGGTTTTTTAAGCTTACAGTTCTGAAGGTTCAAAAGCATTGGTATCTGACTTGCTCTGGAGAGGGCCTCAAGGCAGATGGCATCACATACATATGTGAGAGTGGTAAGACAGATTTAGGGTAAGTGTCTGGCTCCCTTGTAACAGCCTTGTAATCAAGTCCCATAAGACAGGAATTAACCTCTTTCAAGAGGGCTGTTTCTGTGATCTACTTACCTTCCATTAGACCCCAAGTCTTCAAGCTTCCACCACCTTACTATTACCATACTAGGGACCAACTTCTGGAACATATTCAGGCCATGGCATTGTCTCTTTTTCTCACTCATTGGCCTTTCTCCTTGAATATGTAAACATGTATAGATAAGATCTTTGCACTTTCTCCTGCCTCTTCTGAATACTCTTTCCCCAGATATTCAATGGAAGTGAGACTCTGGTTACCACTGCCTTCCTCTAGCATCTCTTTCTGTTTCTTACTCATCACTGTATCTCCATGAAGGTCATTGCTGCCTTGTTTATTGCAGTATCCTTAGCATCTAGAACAGTGCCTGGCATGGCTTGTGCCCAATAAAATATGGTTGAACATATGAATGGGTAGGTAATGCAGAACCTTGAGACAAGGGATGCTTTGGTTTCTATAACAGAATACATAAGCTGGACAGCTTATAAACAACAGAAACTTATTTATCACAATTGTGGAAGCTAGAAATTTCAAGAGGCAAGATCAGATTTGATGTTTGGTGAAGGCCGTGTGTGGTTCATAGATGAAGTCTTCACATAATGGAAGGGTCCGAGCAGCTTCTTATTTCCTTTTCTTCCTTCTCTACCACTTCCTCCTCCTTCTCCTCCTCCCTCTTCCTTTATCCTTTTCTTCTTCTCCCTCCTCCCTCTCCTCCTCCTTCTCCTCCTTCTCTTTCTTCCTCTTCCTCTTCCCCTTCCCCTCCCTCCCTCCACCCACATTCACAATTATCTGCTTCAACTCCTTGACATCAGTGGGACTCATTTACATCCTGTGTCCTTTAAATCATTGACTGAATAGCTGTGTGCAAAGGCTAGGGTGTAATATGGCTTGTATTGGTCCTAATTTATTTGAGTAGAATAACTTGGTCATGTAATGTAGCATTTATTGGCGAACTTACCATTCCTGAAAAATACTTTGTAGTATACCTTTGCTTTGGTCTTGGCTTTATATATATATATATATAAATATATATATATATAAATTATATGTAATTTATGTATATATTTATACATTATATATATATATATATATATATATAATTTTTTTTTTTTTGGTCATGGGGCCTGAACTCTGGGCCTGGGCACTGTCCCTCAGCTCTTCAGCTCAAGGCTAGTGCTCTACCACTTGAGCCACAGGGCCACTTCTGGCTTTTTCTGCTTATGTGGTGGTGAGGAATTGAACCCAGGGCCTCATGCATGCAAGGCAAGCACTCTACCACGGAACCACCTTCTCAGCTCCATGTCCCTGAGCTCTTTAGATCAAGGGTAGCACTCTACCACTTGAACCACAGTGCCACTTCCGGTTTTCTGGTGGTTAATGGAGATAAGAGTCTCATGGACTTTCCTGCCCAGGCTGGCTTTGAACTGCCATCCTCAGATCTGAGCCTCCCGAGTAGCTAGGTTTACGGGTGTGAGCCACCAGTGCTCAGCTTCTTGCTTATATTTTTAAGTATAGTGTCCTTGCTTTTTTTGTCTTAACCTGTTGAAATTACAAATGATGTTTCACTTAGCCTGTATGCAAGGTCCTGAGAAATTACAAATGATGATCTAAATCAATTTTTAAAAAATGTCTCACAATTCTGTGTGTTGGCTGGTCTCTGCTTATTGGTTCTTTAGTTCTCTGAGTATTTAATGTAGCAGATGCTACATGACTGGGACTAGAATGTCCAAGAAAATTGCATTTATATGTCTGTGTTGGTGTAGGTGTGAGTACCTTTGTCCTCTGCTTCAGTGTCTCATTTCCTTTGGTATTTTGATCCGTTTCCTTTGCAGACACTCTTTCTTAGCATTCTTACATATTTCTTAGGCATCATTAGTAAAGCTCTTGACTTTTGATTATTATTTGACGCTTTGGTTTGAATTTTGAATTGCTTTTTGAGAAAATAGCTGTAAATGTTTGGCCATAATTGAATAACAGCTGAAAATGATCACTGAGTCTTCAGCTTTTTTTTTTTTTCTTTTGCTATGTGTGTTGTGCAGGCCCTGTTCTTCTGGGTTGAGTATACATTGGGATCAGAATTGAAAGGAATCTGAAAGGTGGTACTGGAGTTTTCTCTGATTCTCACTGTAACCTAGAGTAGGTGACTATCAGCAGAGAAAATAAACACAGAAAGGAAGCAAAAAGAAAGGGCCAAGAAGCAAAGTGAAGCAAGCTGGCTGCTCAGAACTGAAGTTATAATGTTAACAGATGGGAGAGGGCAACTTGAACTACTCAGATTTTGTGTATCTTTTTTGTCCCATCTGGCCTTTTGGATTCCATTATTGTGCCCAGAATTAAGTTCTCAGGTTGCAAACAGAGGGCTCTTTAAAAAATGGAAGTCAGATCATGCTATTCCCCAGTTTAAAATACCCCAATAAGTTTTCATTGTACTGGGAACAAAAATCCAGAGTCTTGATCCTCTCTAGCCTCCTCTCACTAGTCTTTCCTCCTTTCGTATTTTAGCCACATTGACTTTCATTCTGTTCCTGGAGCTCTCTAGGCTCTCCTTGCCAGATTCATTCCATCCTGGGGCCTTTGTACTTGCTGTTCCCTATCTTGAGAACACTTTGCCCTGAGATCTCTGTGTGGCTGGATTCCTTGTTTAAACCTCAGCACAGATGACCTCAGAGAGACCTTTTCTGACCGTAGTCTCCCATTGTGTGCTATAGTACATTAGGTTTCCCCTGCCCCACTCCTCTGTTTTTATTTTTATTTTTTCCTCTGGTGTTCTTTTTTAGCGCTGAAGCTCCCTGTCTCTGTTTCTCATGTATAAGGTGGGGTTAGTAGTAATAGTATATCTTTCATAAAGTTGTTATAAGGATTAAATTAGTTAATGTTTGAAAGAGTATGGGGTACATGATTGCTCTCAGATTTTAGCATTGCCATCATATTACTCTTTATTATCTGGAACCCCCATGTCTAATTACATCTGGTTTATTGTCTTTCACCTGTCACTAGAGTGCTCTTTTGCAAACCAGCACTGCCTTTGCCTGTGTTGGTCTCACCTCATCTGTCTTCCCAGGGCATCATCACAGACAGCAGATCCTTTGTGTATATTTGGAAAGTCAGGAACTAAAAGCAGGAATAGCCACTGAACAGGCCAGAAAAATCATTGACAGCAGAGAATGAGAGCTTGGGAAAGTTGTGTGGATTGTCAAACATTGTTTATTTACTTATAATGGGTTCAGAGTTTTTGGCCCAGAAGTTCCAAGACATTGAAAAAACTTGGGGGAAACTTACTATTAATTTATGACTATTTTCATGGCATTTTGATAAAGTTGGAAAATGTTAGCGTTATAAAGACAGGTAAATGAAAATCGGATTTTTGCTGCGTGCTGGTGGCTTACATTTGTAATCCTAGTTACTCAGGAGGCTTAGAGTAGGTGACTCCATGAGGAATCTGAGATCTGAGGATTCTGGTTTGAAGCCAGCCTGGGTAGAAATGTCCCATGAGACTCTCATCTCCAATTAACCACCAGAAAACTGGAAGTGGTGCTGTGACTCAAAATGCTAGAGCATTAGCCTTGAGTGAAACAACTCAGGGACAGCACCCAGCCTTGAGTTCAAGCCCACCACCAACCAAAAAAAAAAATCTGAGTGAGAAGTATGCATTTAAAAGCTAGATTGGTAATTATAGCACCCAGAAGACTGAGACAAGGATTGTGTGTTTGAGGCCAGCGTGAGCTATAGAATGACACTCTCCAAAATGAAGTATAACATACACATGGCATTTCAAAGACTTAGAATGAAAACAGAATATAAATAGAATATAAATATCTCAAGTTATTTTGAATATATCTGTTGAAATGATCATTTTTCTATTGGGATGTACAAAATATATTATTATTAGATTCTTGCATGTTTTCCTTTTTTTTTTTTGTCCATCGTGGGGTTTAAACTCTGGGCTTGGGCGCTATCCCTGTGCTCTTCAGCTCAAGGTGAACACTCTACCGCTTAAGCCACAGTGCCACTTCTGGTTTTCTAGTGGTTTATTGGAGATAAGAGTCTTAGGGACTTTTCTGCCTGGGGTGTTTTTGAACTGTGATCCTCAGATCTCAGCCTCCTGGGTAGCTAGGATTACAGGCATGAGCCACTGGCATCCAGCGCATGTTTTCCTTTTTAAAATATGGTCACTAGAAAAATTTAAATTAGGGACTGGGAAGGTGGCTCAGTGGTAGAGCACTTGCCTTGCATGCTCGAGGCCCTGGGTTCGATTCCTCAGCACCACATAAGCAGAAAAAGCCGAAAGTGGTGCTATGGCTCAAGTGGTAGAGTGCTAGCTTTGAGCTGAAAAGCTGAGGTACAGCTTCCAGGCCCAGAGTTCAGGCCTCACAATGGTTAACAAATAAATAAATAAAAATTAAATTGCATTTATGGCTTGCATTTGTGAGAACTGATGCCTTTTGGGGAGAAGGTTGAAGGAATTGGTGAAGTCACTTTGCTTATGATAACTTTTTTTTTTTTTTGTCGGTCGTGGGGCTTGAACTCTGGGCCTGGGCACTGTCCCTCAGCTCTTCAGCTCAAGGCGAGCGCTCTACCACTTGAGCTACAGTGCCACTTCCGGTTTTCTGGTGGTTTATTGGAGATAGGAGTCTCACGGTCTCTCCTGCCCGGGCTGGCTTTGAACCGCGATCCTCAGATCTCAGCCTCCTGAGTAGCTAGGATTACAGGCGTGAGCCACCAGCACCCGGCTGCTTATGATAACTTTTAACAGCTATCTTTCACCTCTTGGATGGCTCTCACTCTGTGCTCAAAGGTAGAATGAAGACAATGAGTAGGAAAGTTAGCTTGAGATAAGAGATACCATTCTAAAATGGTTTTCCAAAAAGAGGTGAGTTTCTTCTAAATGTAGTGAATGAATAACTCATCACTGTGTATAATTTAAACGGAGGCTAGCTACCTACTTAGTTGGATTATTTAGAAAGTGGGTAGATGGCTAAAATTAATGGCTTTCCAAACCTGATATACTGTGAGTTGATTTCATCAAGTCATATTTGATATGATTTGAATTTATAGATACAGTAAATAAGTAGATTAATGGCAGGAGAATAAAGCAAAGTTCCTTTTGCTTGTATTGTTTTCCTGTGAGCTATCATGTAAACATGTTTTTATTTGAGAACTTTGCATTCTTTATTTCAGAAAGTTAGTGAATCTGTGGACAGTGTATCAGCTAGGACTATACTTGGCAGCAAGTAGCAATGACAATGACAAAATAATTAGAACTTTATTTTAACACAGTAAACAATCTGAAGGTCAACTGTTTCTGGCTTTGGATCATTGGGCTCAAATGCATCAGGGTTTGTGTCTCTGCTGTTACTTGGCCACACCTACCAACTGTGCACCTGCAAGTCTGGAGGAGAAAGGCGGGGCAGCCCCTGTCACATCTATGGTTTTTCTCAAGAAAAGCAGCTGTCTTCCCAGAAATCCTCAGCATACTTCCTGTCCACAGCCCAAATGGCCCTATGTAGCTATCTTTATGATATCCTACAGAGTATTACCACTGCCCTAAAATCCCTCTGTGCTCTGACTGTTCAACACTCTGAGGTCCCTCTTACCCTGGCAGCCCTCAGTCTTTGTGCTACCTCCATACTGTTGCTTTTCCAGAATGTTACATAGTTGGAATCATACAGCATGCAGTCTTTCCTATTGGCTTCTTTCACTTGTTTAATAGGTACGAATTTTTTCCTGTGTCTTTTCATGACATCCTAGTTCATTTCTTTTTAGTGTTGAATAATATTCTAGTGTCTGGATATACTACTATTTACTTATTCATTTATTTACCAAAGAACTGTCTTGGTTGCTGTGACATTTTTAGTTATGAGTAAAAACTTCCATTAACATCCATGGCCTGGATTTTTTTTTTTTTTTGGCAACATACATTTTAATTTTACTTAGATAAATACCAAGAAGAATGATTGCTGGATTGTATAAGGAAAATGCTTGTTTGTTTGCTTGTTTATTTATTTATTTATTTATTCCGATATGGTGCTAGGGATCAAGCCCAGGGACTTGCAAATGCTAGACAGGGCCTTGCAAATGCTAGAAGACAAGTGCTCTACTACTGAGCTACATCCCTAGCATGAGTCAGTTTAGTTGTATAGGAATTGCCAGCCTGTCTTTCAAGGTTGCTGTTTGTGTTCTTACCAGCAATGAGAGTTCTTGTTGCTCCACATCCTTGCTAGCATTTGGTGTTGTCAGTGTCAAATATCATACAGCCTCAATGACTATAGCTTTATGGTAAGTCTGAAAGTCAGTAGTATTAGCTCTTCAACGTTGTCCTTCCCATTTAACATGAGTGTCTGTTCTGTCAGTCAATATCTATGAAATAATGAGCTAGGGTTTTGATTGGAATTGCATTGAATCCATAAAATTGGGCAGTATTGAATCCATGAACATGAACTCCCTCTCCATTTATTTAGTTCTTTGATTTTTTTCAACAAGTTTTGGTAGTTTATTCATAAGTATCATGTATGTTGTTGGCAGTTTTATACATAAGCATTATATTTTGGGGAGTCCTAAGTAAATGATTGTTAACACTAAAAACTACTATTAAGTAGTTGTACAAAGAAGTTACAGTTCTGTAAGTCATGTTATGAGTACAATGCACTTTGATCAATGTCACCTCTTCCATCGTTGGCCTCCATTATTCTTTCTTCTAACCCCATCCTCAAGTTATATAGTTCAATTTGTATATAATGTACACTGAATATAATGACTGCATGTGAATGTAATAACTACATTTTAAATTTTACATTATATTGTGCATTGTTGAGGATAAGAAAGCAATTGACTTTGTTTTGTTTTGTTTTTTGGTGCTTCTGTGGTTTTATTTCAGGTCCTTGCCCTTAGCCAGGTAGGTTCTCTACCACTGGAGCCACAACCACAGCTCCTGAAATTACCTTTTTTTTTTTTTTTTGGTGCCAGTCCTGGGGTTTGGACTCAGGGCCTAGGTGCTGTCCCTGAGCTTCTTTTGCTCAAGACTAGTGTTCTACCACATAAGCCACAGCACTACTTCTCGCTTTTTCTGAGTAGTTTATTGGAGATCAGAGTCTCATGGACTTTCCTGCTCAGGCTGGCTTCAAACCTTGATCCTCAAGTCTCAGCTTCCTGAGTAGCTATTTTTCTTCCCCTGAGATGGAAGAGGGTGGGTAGGGTAGGCTTAGGTGGGCATTTCCCTTCCCACAGGTTGGGTAGGTTCTGACAAAACCTCATGAGGTTAAACTCCAGTTAAGTAGTTTCTTTTGAGTACAGGCCTCCTTAAGAACTCAGGCTTCAGTATATTTCATGGTGTTTCCTTTGCTCCTCCTCATCTGCCTGAAATGCTAGGGGAGTTTTCCATGGAAGTTTCTGTTCCTGTAAGCTGTGTTGCTCTGCATCTACTTGTCTTTCTCCAGTTTCAGGGCAGCAGTTTGCTCTGTAATTGAATTCCTCTTAGAGATCTAAGAAGGGTTGTTGATTGTTAGCATGGAAATTCCTAACTCCTTAACTGGAGAATGAACCAGAAGTCTCTTGACCTTCGACTTGTGAAAATAATAAAAGAACAGTATTTTTTTAAAGATATTGTTTGGAACGAATGTTATGCAACTGATCATTTTTATTCCTAAAAAATGATAAGGCACATTGGTTACTGTTGACACAGTTTTGTAATTTTTTTAATTAAAAAATGTAAAAATACCATTAAATAATTGTATAAAGGTGTTTGACTTGTATTATTTAAACATAGTTTTCTACATTTTACTTTGCTACAAAGGAATTTTGAGTTTCTGAATGTGATACATATCTGTAAGGAATAAACTTTATGTTGAGCTCTCCATTCCCTTGTAACATTCTACTATAGGAATATCTATATCTATATATCTATATTTTTTTGTTGATCGTGGGGCCTGAACTCTGGACCTGGGCGCTGTCCCTCAGCTCTTCAGCTCAAGGCTAGCACTCTACCACTTGAGCCACAGCGCCACTTCTGGCTTTTCCTGCTTATGTGGTGTTGAGGAATCGAACCCAGGGCCTCATGGATGCAAGGCAAGCACCCTGTAACTGAGCCACTTTCCCACCCCCTCAGGAATATTTTTTTTAAGTTCAGAGTCTCATGCTTGCTAGGCAAACTCTCTAATGTTCTCTGATACCTCTCCCTAGTCATTTTAGTTTGTTTTTGATTGGGTCTCACACTTTTGCCTGGGTTGTCTTAGGCTGTAGTCCTCTCACCTGTACCTCCTGAGTAGCTAACTAGGCTTATTTTATTTTTTATTTTTTTTGGGTCTGGTCATAGGGCCTGAACTCTGGGCCTGGGCGCTGTCCCTCAGCTCTTCAGCTCAAGGCTAGTGCTCTGCCACTTGAGCCACAGTGCCACTTCCAGCTTTTTTTTCTTTTTGCTTATGTGGTGCTGGGGAATCGAACCCAGGGCCTCAGGCATGCAAGACAAGCGCTCTACCACTGAGCCACTTCCCAGCCCAACTAGGTTTATTTTTGAGATGAGGTCCCACTAACTTTTTTCCCAGGCTGACTTTGAGTAACTGGGATTACAGGCATGCCCAATCACACTTGGCCTCTGTGCTTTTCTTTTTTTAAGTAGTAATCCAGTATGGCCAGTGCTGAATAGTATTTGTTAGAGCAGGAATATAAAGAGTTAGAAGTCTATACGAGATTCTTCCTGCTAAAGAGGAAAATTTGTTTTGTGGAATATTGCAATATAGAATGAGGTACATTGGTAATGGAAATAATTTCATATATGAAACAGTGTCTGTTGTGAGCTGAGAAGTCGGGGACATTTATTTTGACTATTTACTCTCCAGAGAATTTGAATATGAAACTTGGTAAGGAGTGCCTCTCTGCCTTATTCATTGGCTGCTATACACTATCTATCTATCCTATCTATCTATCTATCTATCTATCTATCTATCTATCTATCTATCTATCTATCTATCTATCTATCTCTATCTCTATATCGTAATTCTCACAAACTTCATCCTCTGAGGTAGGCATTTTCCTCACAGACTGGGGAGCTCATAGGGGTATACCTTTTCAAGGTTTCAAAGCCTTATTCAAAATTGAGGACTGAATGTTTGCAAAA
Organism: Dipodomys spectabilis; assembly: GCF_019054845.1. Taxonomy (NCBI): domain Eukaryota; kingdom Metazoa; phylum Chordata; class Mammalia; order Rodentia; family Heteromyidae; genus Dipodomys; species Dipodomys spectabilis. Next base: position 6,896,211 of record NW_024870840.1, read on the forward strand.
TCTGCAGTTCTCATTGTTTTTGTGTTTAGTATTCCTGAACTGGCAAAAAGTGAATCATTAAATGACCTCCTCAATTTTGTTACACCTATTTTAGACCAAATTTACTTATTTGGGACAATGTATGCATTTCTACATTTGAGTAGTATTTCTTTTTGTGTATATGTGCGTGTCCTGGACTTGAACTCAGGGCCTGGGTGCTATTCTTTAGCTTTTTTTTTTTCTCAAAGCTGGCTCTCTACCACTTGAGCCACAGCTCTCCTTTTCCAACTTTTTAGTGGTTAATTGGTGATAGGAGTCTCATGGACTTTTCTGCTTGGATTGGCTTTGAGCTGCAATCCTCAGATATCAGCCTCCGGATTATGATTGCAGGCATGAGCCGCCACTTCCTGGCTACTTTTTTGTTTTTTAAGTAGGGAATCTTTTTTTTTTTTTTTGGGTCCGGTCGTGGGGCCTGAACTCTGGGCCTGGGCAATGTCCCTCAGCTCTTCAGCTCAAGGCTAGCGCTCTACCATTTGAGCTACAACGCCACTTCTGGCTTTTTTCTTTTTTGCTTATGTGGTGCTGAGGAATTGAACCCAGGGCCTCATGCATGCAAGGCAAGCGCTGTACCACTGAGCCACCTTCCCAGCCCGGGAATCAGCTTTTTACTAGAACAGATAGTTGAGGAGATATATGTATAATCTGAAAAAAATCTTACCTAGAGTCGTTAATACATATGATAATCATGAAGTATAAAGAAGGCTTATTAATTTCTCCATTTTGTTTTCTGCTATAAATCTTACCAGGTAGAATCCCAGTTTTGATGGCAGGAAGTTAGCAGAAAGGACTAGAACTGTTGAAGACAGGCCCACTGTAACTGAGTCATTGTTGGTGTTTGATCATCTCAGTTTCATGACAACATAAAGGAGCAAGAACCTTTAAATTGCTCTTCTTTATATCACATGCCTGAATAATTACCAGCTATACCCAGATCTTTTATTTTGTGATTGCATCTTTCAGCCACACTCTTATTATCCCATTTTGCAATTTGCCTTATTGCTGATGCTCAGGTGGGAAAACTTGCAGCCTCTGTAAGATCATTCTGATTGGGTGTTTTGTGGTGCTTTCATCTGTTTTGCTATTGAGCAAGCAAGGTTCAAGACATGTGAATTCTTTCCAGATGTGTTTCTAAATAACTCGACAGATACTTGGGGTCTTTTTAGTAACAGCACAAGTGACTGTGAACTCTCTCTCTCTTCCTCCATGCATGGCTTTTCTTTTCTTTTTTAAAATTTTATTGTCAAGGTGATATGCAGAGGGGTTCCAGTTACATAAGTCAGGTAGTGAGTACATTTCTTGTTGAACTTGTTATTTCCTCCCTCATTTTTCTCCTACTTTCCCTCCCCTCCAACCCCCACCCCCCAAAGTTGTACAGTTCATTTCCATCATATTGTCTTGTGAGTATTGTTGTGTTGGTTCTTCCTTTGTCTCACCATTTTATTGTTCCCCTTTCCTTCCCTAATTCAGATAAATGTATATATAATACCCAGGGTACCAAAATCAAACACAGTGACAACAGGGGATAAACCATAGGAAGAAAATACAAAATAAACAAATCATATAGTACATAAAAAACAACAACATCCAAGAAAAACCTCTTGTGTCCATGTCTTTTTTTTTTTTTTTTGGGTCCGATCGTGGGGCCTGAACTCTGGGCCTGGGCGCTGTCCCTCAGCCCTTCAGCTCAAGGCTAGTGCTCTACCACTTGAGCCACAGAGCCACTTCCGGCTTTTTCCTTTTTGCTTATGTGGTGCTGAGGAATCGAACCCAGGGTCTCTGGCATGCAAGGCAAGCTCTCTACCACTGAGCCACCTTCCCAGCCCCTTGTGTCCATGTCTTGGAGTTCATTTCACTTAGTTAGCATCATCTTGTATGGTCATATTTACGTAGCTATTGAGTTATTCTGCTAGGATTATCCTAAACATATACTACTTATTACAGATGAGGAAAACCATGGGCCTATGTTTCTTTGGATCTGGATTACTTCACTTACATGCATGGCTTTTCATGGATACTCTACAAAGGGCTGTTTAGTTGCATGATGATCCATAGAAAATATGAAACTAATTAGAAAGAAACAGTTCATCTTGTCAATGAATCACTGAGCTTTGCAGGTGTATTTATTTGGGTACCTGTAAACCTGTCCAGGAGATACACACGTAGTTCTGCATTCACTCACTTTATTAGTATTTTCAACATGAAATGGAATAATTCCCTCAATACATAATGTCCCTGTGTAAAAATAAGTGATAGGAAACTTGCCAGTGAGACTGTAAGAAAATACAGATTTTCATGAGCATGGATGCAAAAATTCTCATCAAAATATTAGCAAATATAGAACCCAGTAAAATGGAAGAAGATAATATATCACCAATGATGATCATATGAATGAACATGATCCCAGAGATGCAAGATTGTTTTAGCATTTGAAAGTTAGTGTGATTCATCATGTTAATAGAATAAAAGAGAAAATACAAAGATATAGCTATGGCAGGAAGTATAGAAGTTGGTTTGCACACATTTGACAATCCAATACAGAACGATAATCCTTACCTGAAACATTGGGCTCAGTCATGTCTCAAAATTCAGAGTATTTATTAGTATATCATAATCAATTTCATTGTATTTCCACAGCAAATTAGACCTATAGTGATGCTAAATGTCATAAAGACCAGAAACAGCTTCACATTGGCTCAGGTCATTATCATCTTAGGATTTTTGAAGAGGACATTGATTTCAGAGCCTCATGCTTGGTAGGCGGTGTTCTATTGCTGAACCATATCTCCAGCCATGCTTTTCTATGGTTATTATTGAGATAAAGTCTTGTTTTCTGCCCATTTGCATACTTGGACTGTGATTTGCCTATTTTAGTCTTCTCCTTGTTGCTGGAATTACAGTTGTGTGCCATATCCTCCAGTTTTCCTCCATTGGCATGGGTTTTACAGTCATTTCTGCTGGAGCTGGCTTAGAACTGCAGTCCCTCCAATCTCAGCCTTCAATATAGCTTCTGATGACAGGCACACACTAACTGTGGGTGGTCTTTTGAACTTTTCTTTCCAGCCTGGCCTCACTAAATCTGCAGTCCTCCCATCCTCAGTAGCCAGCATTAAAAATTTGGTGATGCCAGAACCACCAAATTAACCTTAACATCAAACTTCAAAAAACAGACAAACAAGCCTCAAACCCCAAATCTCTTCATTTTTAAGATCTGTTTGATTTTAGAATTTCAGGTTAAGAATGATCAACTTTTTAGGTTGATATGTTTCAGTCACTTCTGATTTTGAAGGATATGTAAAAGATGTTGGGATTATACACTGGTCATTTAGGAGATAAAAGAATAAAGTTAAATCCCTACTTGATAACAAAATTAATTATTTAAGATTAGGATTTGGAGGAGATGTGGCCCAGTGGTAGAGTGCATGCTTAGCATACACAAGGCCCTTGGTTTGATTCTCAGTAACACATAATATGCACATGTACCCCCCCACACTCTTTTTGGAAAACTAAAGAATGTATAAAGGTGGTATGATGTAATAAATAGCCATTTTTAATTTTTTTTTTTATTAAAAAAATTTTTTTTATTGATCGTGGGGCCTGAACTCTGGGCCTAGGCTGTCCCTCAGCTCTTCAGCTCAAGGCTAGCATTCTACCACTTGAGCCACAGTGCCACTTCTGACTTTTTCTGCTTATGTGGTGGTAAAGAATCAAACCCAGGGCCTCATGCATGCAAGGCAAGCACTCTACCATTGAGCCAGCTTCCAAGCCCCCATTTTTAAATTTATAATCCTGTGACTTGTAAGATGTCAGCATTAGGAGAAAACTAAAAAAATTTTTAAAAGAGAGAGACTGGATTTAACTATGTAAAATTAACTTTAACAAAATAACACCATAAACAAGGCTAGAGATTAGTGTCAATTGGGAAAAATTGGCCAATGAGTTATTACCCATAATTTACATGCAGCTCTTATAGATTAATAAAACATGGATTGTTAGCACAAAAATAGGCCACAAACACAAAAAGGTAATTTGCAACAAAAACAACATAATGGCTGGTAATATGCCATTACTTCTGTGACAACAGCTATTACTACTGGCTACTGTTTACCAAGTTCAAGTTTCAGGCACCAGGCTAAGGGCTTTACATCTAATGTGTAAGAAAATACAGAGACAGGTGCACTCATTTACATTTAGCAACAGGGAGAGTTCAATGTAGGCCATTAAGAAAGCTTGTTCTACACCCTACATCTAAGCCAGAACATTGCAACTCAGTTGTTCACACCTCCGAAGCTTTTTTGCTCCTTGGTGACGCAGTGACTTTCTACGAATTGGGAATGAATTGGGAACAACTGGACAAAAGTATCTATAGCTAGGGAAAGTCAAAGTGAAGTTTCACTTATATGGATGTGGAAACACTTTGACAGAATATATCAAACACCACACCCTTTGACAACATGTTTTTACTTCTGAGAATTTGAAAGAAACAATTTGATAAGTACTTGTATGTAAAAGACTCATTTCAGTATTATTTATAAAAGCAAAAAGTGGGAAGAAATCTATCAATGAAAAACTGGTTAATTATGAAAGACTTAAAAATGTAGAACTATATTTATTAATATTTTAATATTGTCCCTGGCTTGTAATTAAAAAGAAAAACAAACCACAACAAAACAGGTTGCAACACTGTATGGGTACCAACCCTGTATCTGAAATTCCTGAGTGTGTCCAGAAAAATGTCTGGGTAGGCTATGGAGCACAGAGTTGACAGTGGCATATAGAAGTGATTTATTTTCTTAAAAAAATTTTTTTTTTTGCCAGTCATGGGGCCTGAATTCTGGGCCTGGGCGCTGTCCCTCAGCTCTTCAGCTTAAGGCTAGCGCTCTACCATTGGAGCCACAGCGCCACTTCTGGCTTTTTCTGTTTATGTGGTGCTGAGGAATCGAACTCAGGGCCTCATGCTTGCAAGGCATGCACTCTACTGCTGAGCTACCTTCCCAGCCCCTTAAAAATTTTCTGTAGTATCTTCGGATTTATTTTTCCTGTACATTTACAGTGTATATACATTAGTTGAAAACCGGTCTTTAAAAATATACATCATAATTTTTTATATGAATGTAACATCTCATCTTGAAGTTAAGCACAAAACTTGGGGATATCATGTTATGCCTGTTCACTTACTTTGCTTTTGTTAGGGAGCATTTAGGTACTTCCTGTGTTTACATATTCTTTGAGAGTAGTTGATACATACATACTACATACACATTGTTCCTACATGTTTTCCCAAGATTTGTGAGGCTCCTTTTATACTGATTGTATTTGCAATCATAGTTTGCCAGCTATTTGGTTTACAAGTGCCTTCACTGTGCCAGCGCATGAGGTAAAGTTCTTGACATAAATAAGGAAGTCCTGGTTCATGTTTGCTTGATCAGTAGATCAACAAGATCAGAGTCCCTTATTGGACTGGCATCTTCTTAATTATGAATAAAATGTTTTCAAGTTGTCTTAATACAGCTGAGGATTCTTCTGGATTGGAAAAGGGGTGTTTTGTGTGTGTGTGTGTGTGTGTGTGTGTACGTGAGTGTGCATGTGTGTGCATGCACACACGCATGTGTGCCAATCCTAGGGCTTGAACTCAGGACCTATATGCTGTTCCTGAGCATTTTTTGCTCATGGTCAGCACTCTACCACTTGAACCACAGCTCCACTTCTGGATTTTTTGGTGGCTAGAGATAAGAGTCTTACAGGCTTTTCTGGCTGGGCTGACTTTGAACCTCCATCCTCAAATCTCAGCCTCTGAGTAGCTAGTATTATAAGCATGAGCCAACGGTGCCTGGCTTCTTCCTCTTTCCCTTCCTCTTCCTCCTTTCCTCTTCCTCCTTTTCCTGATAGGGAGACAATGATGTTGAGAACATCCAAAAAAGGCTTGCTATAATCTACAGAATTTATTCTGAGACAGTTGAGATCTAGTAGTTCTATAGCCTTGAAACTGCGAAGTGACCCGACTACTCAGAGAACAATGTTTAATGATATTACAGACTAATTAACAGTGGACATTCTGATAGTCCCCCCAAAGAGTTGGACACAGAGATCTGAATATCATTTGAGTAAACTGGTAGTTTTAGAAATAGGTTTCTAAATTGCTTATCCAATGACAAAGGAAAACAGATGTAGTGAAAATGTTTGTTGTCAATAGCTCTAAAGACCATTCAAGGGACCAGAACAAGAAATTTGTTACAGAAAAATGGTTAGTAATAGGCTCTTAAAGTTAGTACATTAATGTAGTAGTTATTTTGAATTATCTTTAAAATGGTTTACAGACCCTATTTTGACACTCTCTTTTGAAGGCATACAAGATGTAAAGTGAATACTGCAACTCTTGTGTAGTGGTTAAGAGGGTGCATTTTAGAGTTAGACTGACCTAGGTTAAAATCTCTGCTCCATCTCTGAATATTTTTTAAGCGTTAGCAGGTTTGAGTTTCTCTAAACTTCAGTGTCTTCATCCTAAAAGTACCAACTTCACATTTTTAAAATTTTGATTTTTATAAAGAACTTAACAGTGGCTAGCCTACATTAAATGCTCTTACCATATACAGCCTGTTGCTTTTAGACTTTTTTTTGTCATAGTATGTGATATAAGAGATGTGCACTCTATTATGTAGTAGACCTAGATTTAAACCCTTGCTCTGTACCTGAACAGCCCTAAATATTGGCCAATCATTTCTACTCTGAGTCTTCCATGAAGTGGTACCAGTAATCCCTACCTTGTTGGGAGTTGCAAAGATCAGAGGTAATATAGGCCAAATGTTGTGCTGTGCCTGGAGATACTTAGTGAATGGTTATTAGATGGTAAAGATGAATGCTAGATACTACCATTATTATTATTATTATTATTTTTGGGTCCAGTCGTGGGGCCTGAACTCTGGGCCTGGGCGCTGTCCTTCAGCTCTTCAGCTCAAGGCTAGCGCTCTACCACTTGAACCACAGCGCCACTTCTGGCTTTTTTCTTTTTGCTTATGTGGTGCTTAGGAATCGATCCCAGGGCCTCAGGCATGAAGGCAAGCGCTCTACCACTGAGCCACCTTCCCAGCCCCATACTACCATTATTTTTATTAGGTTAGCAAGCATTAAAGAACATCTTAGAAGATTTTATATTTGAGAGAATGAGAGAACAGACGACACTGTATGAAAGGAAATGCACTTGTTACCTGGCTCATGCAAATGTAATTCCTCTGCACATCACCTCTATAATAATAAAATCAAATTAAAAAGATTTTATATTTTCTCTTTTGTCTGTTTTCTTAAACCTTTAGTTATAACTGTTTAAGAATTACACATTGTACATCATGCTTTATCTTGGCACAGTATAGTGCTTAGTGTGATATAGTTGTCTGTCTGCCTTCCTCCCTGCCTTCCTTCTTTCCTCCTTCCTTCCCTCTCTCCCTCCTTCCTTCTCTCTTCCTCTTTCTTCCTTTAGATGCCTGCTATTGCACTGGACAAAACAGAGTCTCTGAGGACATGGGGCTTCCATCTCAGAGATGCAAACATTTTCAAATGTTATCTCATTTACTTTTTAAAATAATTATGTGAACTGTGACTTTTTTTCAGTACTTTCATTTGAGATTAAATGACCTATCTAGGATAAGAGTGCTGTGAATAGGGCCCATTGTTTTTTGTTTTTATTTTAGGTAGAATCTAGCTTTCTATTCCATCACTGAAATACTCTATATTTATTCTCTCCTTCCCTTTTTTTTTAATTTTTTAATTTTTGGGTCCGGTCATGGGGCCTGAACTCTGGGCCTGGGCGCTGTCCCTCAGCTCGTCAGCTCAAGGCTAGCGCTATACCACTTGAGCCATAGCGCCACTTCCGGCTTTTTTCTTTTTGCTTATGTGGTGCTGGGGAATCGAACCCAGGGCCTCAGGCATGCAAGGCAAGCACTCTACCACTGAGCCACCTTCCCAGCCCCTGAAGATGGAGTCTTGTGGACTTTTCTGCTAAGGATCACTTTGAAACTTGGTCCTCCAAGTCTCAATCTCCTGAGTAGCTAGAATAATAGGCATGAGTCACTTGTGCCCAGCTCACTAGGCCTTATGCCCAGGAGAGCCTGGACCATGATCCTCCTGTTTGAACTTGTTCATGTAGCTGAGATGATAGGCAGGAACCACCATATCCAGCCGTTAAGCTTCCCCCATAGCTGAGATCACAGGTATATGCCTCTGCATCCAACCATTGGTTGAGATGGAGTCTCATAAACTTTTGATCTGGGCTGGCCATGAACTGCTGTCTCCGAGTCTCTGCCTTCCAAGTATCTAGGATTTTAGGCGTGAACCACCACACCTAGACACTTTGTGATTTACTAAATATACATCAATTAGGGGTAGCTAAAGGAATTTGAAAGAACATTATACCTGTTGTAACTGGCCTGCTTCAAACTTTTTAATACATTTACATTGTTTTTAGATGAGATTTGAAAGCCAAAATGTCATCTGTCCAATGACACCTTCCTGATTTCCCCTTGAGACTTCTTCATCATGTTCCCTGACTTTACCTCAGAAGCATGGTGTTCCTTCATCGCCAGCCCTTTGCCTCTTCCCTTCCCTCTACTTTGAATGCTCCTCCCAACATCCTTCATGACCCCTCCCTTTAACAAACCATCCTACCTTACTCAGGGCTTACTTCAGCCCCTTCTGAGGTGGTCCTTCTTGTCCTCAGCCACACCCAGGTCTTTGTGCCATATGAGATTCCCCCTAGTACTGTGTTTGTCTTCCATAGCACGCCTATCACAATGCAAACTAAGAGGAGTCCTGGGTATGTCTTTCCCACTACTGCTTCCCCAGCCTAAAGCTGGGCCTCCTGTTACTCCAAAATATGGAAGTGAACAAGTAAGTGAATGAATGAATACTCAAGCCACATAGAACCTATAATACCATGAGAAATTTTAGATAGTTATAGTGTGTCCATTTCACTTCTCTCTGTGATATGATTTTAGCAGTGAAGACAGTTTATGGAATGGTACAGATTTATCATATTTTACTAATGTTTATATAAAGATGAAAGTGCCAGCCATGGTGGTGTACACCTGTAATCCCAGCACTCAGAGGAGGCTGAGGCAGGAAGATACTGAGTTCAAGGTCATCCTGGATTATATAGCAAGGCATTTGTCTGAAACAAACAAATCATCATCATCATCATCAACAACAACAAATCCCATAGATTAAGAGAGCAACTACTAGAATTTGGAAATTTCCTAAAGAGTTAACAAGAAGTGACAGGGCAGGTACAGGGACTAATGGAGCCTGGGGGAAAGATAATAGACCAGGTTATTTGTTTTTAATGTCTTTTTTTCCATTAGACTATGAGCAACTTGAAATCAGCAGCCAGAACATACTTATTGTGACATTCTCACAGAAGAATGTAATGCCTAAGTCACAGTAGCTGTTGAATAAATATTGAACGAATGGATAAAGTCTTACCTGTGAAGTCAACTTTGAAGGCATCTTTGATGTGCCTGGTTCGTAGTAGTGGCTGAATAAATGCTGAATGAATGAATGAATCAGCGAAGTCAACTTGTGTTCTTAGTACTGAGATTAGAAACCATATGATTTATGGAAAGACTACTGGCTGTACAATTAGTGAAACCTAGATGTAAAACTATTTAAGTGACAACTATGCCTACCAACTGATCTTGTTAGGGTGAATGCAAAAAGATGGGTTTATAATGTGCTTAGCAAGCTCCAGGTGTAGTGGCTCCCAAAGACATTTTAATTCCCCTTTCTTCCTCTCTCCCTTTGTCTAATCCCAGATAGATGTTGAGGGACTATGGCAAATCAATTATTGAAGTAGTAATAAGGGAAGTCAAGGCAGAATCATTCAGTAGAGTTATGTCTTGTGTCTTATATCTATGTCTTGGTTTTGTGTCTTATGTCAAGTGAACATGACACTGAAACTACAGTCCAGTACTTCGTGTAGGAATTGAGGAATAGTGTTATCATTAGTCTTGTCCACAGTCAGCCTGTTCCTCAAAAAGAGAGGTCCTCATTGATTTTTTTTTTTTGGTAAGCACTGAGGTTCAAAATTCTCTGCTTTGTCTCCAGTGTATGTACCATCATCTTTCAATTGTTTCTTTTACTGGTTTCACTTTGTTCTGTAAATTCACTCTTCTATTCCATCAATGCCAAGTCAAATAGTTACAATGGATAGGTGTGTTAAGTGTCCTTGAGTTCCATACTGATTTCTTTTAGAATGTGACTAGGGATAGGCTGGTTATTGTTTCTGTCCTCTAGTTCCCACTCCTGATCTACTTATGATATAGACATTAGGAAGTGGGACCAGTTTTTCTTTGTTCTCGTGTTACGGCAAGAGCACATGGTTTCAGACTGCCACATTGGAGACTTTGAATCCACCATCAGGCTCCATGAATAAGCTTGGTACTAGGCTCATTGTGGTAAAAACCTAGAAGTCATTTTATAGTGACTAATGGTACTGATGTACATATACTCTGACATGGTACAAAACATATAAGGCACTGGAGATATAAAAATATGTCATTTATAAGGGAACCTTGAATTCAGTAGGGGAGACTGAGCAGCATGGTACAGTCTGCTGGAGTGCCATGGATCCATGTATGAAGGCAGTGATGAGTACTGGGTCTGGGACATCAGAGGGGGATGCCTGTTGGAAAATAAAGCAGAGCTTGCTGTGTCAGGGCTGGGGAAGGAACAGTATGTGAAAGACAGAGAGGTGTGGACTACACAGCGTGTGCAGGGCTCTCCCAGTACATAGCTGTTGCTGTCTTGTTGACTGTGTGGATTGCCATGAAGTCCAGCAATGTCAAGGTAGATTGTGGAATGTTTTTCTTTTGTGTCCCAGAATTTAAAAAAAAATCATATCTGCTCAGGATAGTTAGGGGTGATATGTTTCTAGGGGCATATACTGTGTGTGCCATCTAAAAACCAATGGCTATTATATTAATTAACTTAAAAGACTCAGACTTTGTGCTTTTCTAATCTGCATCTGGTAGGTACAATATTAAAGATGCCTAATTGAGACTGTCAGTTTATGGAACACTGTTCTTCTTAGTGACAAATGCCATCACAAAAAATAATACAAATTTAGTGTCACTCTTTTTCTTTCCATTGGAGAGCTGTTTCTTTTGAAGCAGAGAATCAGTACAGAGCCAGAAGAAAAACAGGAATGGTCTCACTTTGTCCACCTAGGCTTTCTGGGACTGAAGTGCACCTCTGATTACTGTGTACCTTTAAACCATCCATACTGCCTGGTTCACGGCCTTCCAAGGCTGGGAACTGGTGGTTTATAGTTCTGAGAACCGGGCAGGACTGCTGTGCTTGCAGTTGGATGCTTTTTATGGAACAGGGAATGTTGTTCAGAGACGTTAGGCAGCTGGAACCTGCCACATTAGCAATTCAGGCCGAGAAAGGATTTTGGGGTGAGAAAATCTAGCTCATTATATAAACCCGCTTGGGTATTTGGGCATGGGAGAGGGGAGGGGAAGAAGAGAGTGTTAGGAAGGCAAGCAGGACTTTCCTAAACAGCTCCCTCTCTGTTCACTTTCACTGTAAGTCGCCTTTAACTGGGCTGACCACGTGGCCTGTTTTGAAAAGGGCAGTCATGTTCTTCTTAGCTGTTTTGTAAGTTGGAGCAAAACAACAGAGCGGCCCATTTTCGCAGGGTTAGAGGAAAAAGGGCTGCCTGAAGAATGAGGTGAGGCACCGGAGCCGAGGGGTGGGGCTAGAATGTCAGGCCTGGGGAAGAGGTCCTGAAGGAAGCCCCTTGGCCCCAGCAGGCCGGAAACTGTGACTCTAGAAGCCTTTTACCATGGCATCCTAATTTAGGCTTCTGTGGAATTCTTCCATGAGATGAGCTTGCCAACTTCAGGCCTCCAACCTAAGGAAGGCAGACTACCCACTCTGATGTGAAGCTGAACACACAGAGCTGGGCATGGGCCCTGTGAAAGCTCACGGTGGTCGACTGTTGAGTCAGACATACCCACCTGAGGAGGAGGTCTCAATTCCCACACCTGCCTCACCCCCCGCCCCCACCTCACCCCAATACCAGCTTCAGCCCAAACCAAAACGGACATCCTAACTTGTGGTTATTCTTTCCTGTGTGTAACTATCAATCTTATCTTCACAAATGACAGGGTCATACTTCTTTGCAGAAGATCACGGTAGTAACAGAGACTAGATTTAAGCAGAATAACAAGTAAGCTGGAGAGTCTGCCTTTAAATAAAGGGAGAGAGAGGGAGAGGGGGATAGAGAAGAGACATGAAAGAGGAAGGGAAGGAGGAAGGAAAGGAAAGCAAGAGAAGGAAGGAAAGGAAGGAAGGGAAGGAAGAAGGAAAGGAAGGGAGGAAGGATAGAAATGAAAGAAAGGAATGAAGGAAAAAAGGAAGGAAAAGAAAGAAGGAAAAGAAAGGAAATATTTAAGAACTTAGGACGTTTTCCTCATTCTAATTTCCATTAGTAAAATGTGACTTTGAACTAATACAGGGTGTTTGGGAATAAAGAATGCCTATATGCATGTGTGTATATGTATTTGGCTACACTATAATCTAGGTATCTAAATAGATATAGATTTGATAGAGGGAAAACAAAGGAGGGGGTAACAATGCTCGATAGGAAATGGACTCATTACTTTGCTCATGTAACTGCAACCCCTCTGTATAGTATCTTTAAAATAAAAATATATTTAAAATTAAAAAAAGAAAAGTAGATGTGGATTCATCTACCCCCCCACCTACCTACATATCTACCTACTCACCAGTCCACCGTTATTTTTTGTTCTTCTCATAACAAACTACAAAACAGGTGTCAGTTCGAAGAGACACTTGAGTCTGACAGACCGTGGTAGAGCTAAGGGCCTAGTAGAAAGTGTAGTGCTATAGAATTGGAGCTGCCCCCATGAAGAACTATGCTGGCTGTGTCTCTTTGCATCTCATTGATGAGAGGACCCTTTGAGCAGTGATTAAAGTAACATCTTCTTATTAAATATGTATACCAGTATGCATTTATATGCATTTTATACTTATTTTCAGTATAGATTTGAGGTTACTATGATTCATCTTAATAGGATATATTGAAAGTATATGACATTATTTTTTAATTTTAATTTTTTTATTGTTAGTATAAAGGTGATGTACAGAAGGGTTACAGTTACATAAGTCAGGTAATGAGTCCATTTCTTTTTGGACAGTATCACCCCTTCTCTCACTCTCTCTCAGTTTTTCCCTTCTATCCTCACCAACAAGTTGTATAGTTCATTTTCAACATAATTTCGAGTGAGTACCATTGCTGAATTTGTCCACCCTCTGTCCCTCAATTTCTGTGCCCCCTTTGCCCTCCCAAAGACAGATAAATGAACAAACAAGACAAAAAGAAAACAAAAACAACAAAAAAGAAAAATCCTCTTGTTTCTACTTCCTGAAGTTCATTTTGATATAACATATTCTTTTAAGAACTAATATAATGTATTATTTAAGCTTTATTAAATTATGTTGTTTTTAAAAGGAAAATGGCTAAGCTAAATTTGCATGAACTGCTGATATTAGAAACTCAAAGTTTTATTGGCACTGGAAGTTTTTTTTTTTTTCTAAAAAGAAGGGCTATTAAGATAAAACTTTCTAGGAAAACCTAATCAAAAGCATCGAGGCTCTCTCCTGCTCTTGTGGGTTCTGTTAAGTTGGTTCTTAGAGCTATGGTTTGGAACAATTCAAGAAGATCAAAATCAGGCTCATAGCCTAGAAATAGAGAGAAGAACAAATACTAGAGGTAATCTTTTGTTGTAAAAAAAATCAATCCCATCTTAGAAACATAACAAAACCAAAAACTCCAGAATTATTTCATTTATTAAGGAAAAGTCTGACTCTGTACTTTAGAAAGACTAGTATTTTACAGGTCTATTGTAAATATGATTTCCATTTTTCTCCTATTAGTGACCTCTTTAATAAGAGATTTTCATTAGAACGCTAGAGTCATTGGTTTTGGAATACCTAACTTTAAACATGTTTCCTGATTTTTTTTTACAGCATAAATTACAAACATCTTTACTTCAAAAAAAAAATCAGAAACTTAAAAGTTTCCGTAACCCGGGCTGGGGGGGCTGGGGGAGTGCTCGGCCAAACATAGACTGTATAAAAGGAAAAGTATATTTAACCAACATGTGTACCTCTGGTTATAGCAGGGTGTATGGATTTGGATTTGGACTTTTAATTGGCAGCAACCTTATCTGTTTCAAATGACTTTTAAAATAGGAAATAAAAAATCTCCCAAATCAGATATTTAACTTTGATGAATTGAAGTTAGATATGAAACCAAGAATTTTTTTTTGCCTTAAATTGTTTTAAATTTAGTGTGAAGAACTCCCAGAAATGAGTCTCATCAGCTATTTAAAAGGGATTCAGAAGATGACTGTGTCCACATTTTTCTATGATATTAGATTGGGTTTCTTCTCCAAAATGTGATTTTGGAAGGAGACTGTTACTTTTCCATAATCTTCCATATATTGTGGTTTACCGAAGGTCTCTCTCTCTCCTTTTTTTTTTTTTTAATAAATATATTTTTAAAAGAAGCTATCTGGATGATTTAATTTTTGCCATCATTTTTATTATGTCATTAATACATGAAAGTAAGGTAGATTATGTTTTTAGAATTTAAGAATATATTTCTGTGAAAGCCATGTTCTTGAAGTGAGTACTAGTCACATTAGATCATTCATGATCATTTTAAAATCTTCTCATCATAAAAAAATAGCTGGCATTGACTAACATCATCTGGTTATTTATTCTTGTTATAGCAGTTTATTTGTGTGTGTGTGTGTAACTGTAGATCTTTCCTAACAGTTGTAAATAAAATAAGTGCTACTGGCAACAAAAAGTGTTTAAATCTGATCAATTTGTTGTATAAAACACTTATTACCTATTGAAAGTGGTTTGACTTTCGGTTTTAAAACAGCTCAGCAGTTTGGTGAGCCTGCAGAGTCGGGCTTTCTCTGAGGCCTGCCAGCCAAATAATTTCTGCGGCATTTTTTTCTTTGCTTCCTTATAAACACTTAGAAATCATCCTTGCTTTTCCATCAGGTCAGCCGTGAAAATGTTGAAGTTGTGAAATTGCCCTTTACTTGTCTATACATCAGGGAGGGGATGATAGACTTTGTGTATCCCTTGTGAGTTGTGAAAACAGGAATGCTTTGGGCTGCCCTTCTCATGGAGCTGCATGTTTGCCTTGTTATGAACAAAACGATTGTCTGACTGCATGGCTTTAAAATGAATTTTGTTGCTTTTGTTCTTAGACAAAGATACTTAATTTTGTTCTTGTTTAGAGGACCTTTGCAATGCTCCCTAGCTGGAACTCCCAAGTTTGGAATAAGCAGAGAGATCTTTTAGGACTGCAGGTTACTGTCTGATTTACTAGAAAGCAAGACACTTGTAAAATAGTGCCTAAGGATTCTGAGTCCTCTATACAGATAACCACCACAAAAACAGAAAAAAAAAGTTAAGATGACAGGGAAGACTCAAATATAGCAAAAACTTTATTTCTGTTGCAAAATCCTAACTGATGTCTCCTAGGAAATTTTGAGTCGTGTTCTCAGCTTCCAAAATAATTTGAGTATTACTCCTGAGGCTCACTGCTCTTAAGGTGTGTGGTTATCAATCTTGGCTTGAATTTGTAGATTACGTAGCAGGTGATTTTTCACAAGTAGAGTTGATGGAGTTAGTTTCTGAAGTTTAGAAAGGGGAGGCTAATTCAATATTAAAAGCTTTTCTGCTTCCGTGTGTGACTCGCTGGAAATGCTATTGGATAGTTTTGTTTGTTTTTTATTTTTTATTTTTCTGCTGGGTTCTCTTAGCTGTGGCTAAGAGATGCAGGAATAAAACAGGCATTTTCTTCTTAGTCAGATGAGGGATCTGAACAGTGCTTTTTACTGAGAATCTCCACCCTGGACTCTTTTTAGGGCTCCACCTCTCTTCTGCTCAGCAGCTTCGGTTATCCAATTTGCAAGTCCGCTTTGTAAGTTCTCTATTGCAATGAAAAAGTTCGGGCTCCAGTCCTAGCTACCCACCACCCTAACGCTCTTTTCCAGCTCCCACTGAAAAACACTCAAAGATGGCACAGTGCTTTCCTGTTCGCCCTGTGTAGGTCTGGGGACACTCTGGCCCAGCAGGCTAATCCAATCTATTTTAATGTAAAGATTTTCCAAGAAGGCAGGAAACCATGGGGGGGGGGGGGGGCGGGAGGCGGCGCTTTCAGGCATCTGCCGTTTCGTTTCCAGATCCCTTGTGTTAATTTAATGTTTCTAGGGAACTGGGCTCTTGCTTTTTTCTCGGAAGCCCTTCTCTAGGAACTGGCGAGCCGGGGTGGCGCTGTGGGAGCGGCCGATAAGGCAGAGCTGGGCTGGGCGGTGCGGGGCAGGGCTGTGCAGTGCAGAGCCGGGTTCGGCTGGGGCGGATCTGGGCTGCGCGGGGCTGCTGGGGGCTGGGCTGTGCGGGACGCTGGGACGCCCGCTCCGCTCCGCTCCGCTCCGCTCCGCTCCGTGCGCGCTCCTCCCGAATCCCTGCGCCCCCGGCTCCCAAGAGGGCTCGTGCGCAGGGCTCCCAATTTGGCGGGAGGGCGGGGTGCGCATAAAGCGATCGGGCGTCCTCGCTTCACCCAAACCGGGGAAACTAGGTCCTGTCCGGCGGAGCGCCCCCCCTCCCCTCGGCCGAGCCAGGGTGAAACACGAGTCTCGCACAAACACTTGCCATTTGTGTTGAGAAAGAGGTGCCAGGGGAAGCGGGCATTCCCGAAGGCAGCCCGCTGCCCGGCGCCAGGGAGGCAGCGGCTCAGGTTGCCAGGGGGAGGGGGGGTGACCTTTCTTGCCCTAGGTGATGAGCCGGGTTTTGGTTTGGAAGGGGGGCAAAGAGGTATGAGGAGTCAGGTGTTTGCGCCACTCAGCCTCGGTCTTAGCAGAGCCAGCCGTGACCCGGGCCTCTGCCCTTCTCCCGGGTCCTCCTGCGGCCACGAGCCCACCCGACTTCGCCCAGGACGCCGCAGTTTCGCTTCAGCACATTGTTATTCCTGTCCCGACCCTGGCGGAGCGCGCGCACGCGGCTCGGCGCGACCCCGCCTGGGCTGGGGACCCGCGTCCAGCCCGAGAGCCGAGTCTCAGCTAGGACTCTGAAAATGTCAGGGTTCTTTCCCTGCTGCCTCGAGCTGATGCAATCCCCGAGTTCTAGAGAGGGATGGGAAGGTGGAGAAGGGCTCTGAGGTCCAGTTTCAGGGACGTTCTAGGAATCGTTTTATTTTTATATATGTAAAGATAAGACATCTCTGGCTACTAAGTGAGGCAGCCAGCGCTGTTGCTAGAGAACTCTCAAGTATGAGGGTGAGAGTGCTCGTGTCCATCCGGTCTAGAATATTCCTTCTCATTTTGTTTTAGTGAGGGAGGGTGGTGAGTACTTGGAGAGCAGGAGAGAGCATGCCGGCCTTTGCTTGCAGTCGGGCTCTGAATCCTCCCTTTATGCTTTAGGAATCTGCCCTTGAATTGCTTAGAGACAACCGGCAGCACTGCCGATTTTTAAGGTGATGTTTCATATGTGCAATGAAATGTTATACTGGCAACTTTTAAAAATACTTGATGAGTTTTGCTTTTATATTTTGGTCAAAGTTTATAATGTAAATTAAGAATCCAAGTAACATACAGATCACCCATAAATAACTTTGAGTTTAATACAATAAACATTTACGTTGTATCTTAAACTCAAAATTCTACCTTGCAAAATCTCCTCCAATCTTGTTTCTGAATTGTATTAGCTATAAATCAGTTTCTAGTACCAGTGCTATGTCATAATTATTGTAGTATTTATGAAAGAATGGTCCACATCTCACTCTGATTTAAGCCGTGAAGTGTTCTTGATGTATTCAAATGTAATTCCCCTAGAAACCAGTTTTGATAAGAAAACCAGGTTTTCTGATCCAACTGCCACTTAAACAAGTGAATGAATTAGTCACTTCCATTGTAAACCTCTATAACCTTCAGTTATAGAGTTGGGCAGCTCTTACGTCTTACTGGGGCAAGTAGAAGGGAGGGCAGGCTTGCTTAAATGTCCTGATTTACTATTAAGAATCTTGATTATCATTTGTTACAGAAATTATATATTTTTCTTTCATAACATTTTTTTGAGGGGTAGTGGTGCTAAGAATCAAGCCCATGGCCCCACATATGCTTGGCAAGTGTTCCATCCATTCTTTTAGAAAGTTTAACTGGACTAATAGCTAGGAGCCTGAATTAATCATGGGAAAATTCTGTGCTTTGGAACTATTGAAAAGGATGATCAACAGATCCAAGGGAAGAACAGAAAGTAGGTGGTTCTTAGAGGAGTTTTATTATTATTCTTTAGGACTTCTCAATCTTTAACGCTACTGTCTTGCAGTAAGTCTAGCAAGTAGGAGGTGCTGGGCAAGACATGGGCATTTCAGAATCATCTTCTCAGAAGTGGTGCCCTGGAGGAATGACTGATGGTCTGGAGGGATGGGGTAGAGGGACAGGCAAAATTTGGTGTCTCTTCAGCCCTCAAAGGGAGTGTGATGAACAGATCTTAGCCATGTTCTCAGGGGGCTGTGTATATTTAAGACATATAACATAGCTTATGTGCTTCTTTTACTTCCACTGATTTATTATTTTCATACAGTCAGTGATGGTCATGGGTATTTTTGGTATAGTAAGATTTCATTATGACTTTGTATTTATGCAGTTAGTCTAGCAGAATGGTGTAGAGTTCTGTTAGTACTGAAGTCTTTGCAGTTGAACTTCAGAGGATCCATACCAGCACAGTATTAACTATACAATTATGAACCTACTTATTCATACTCTACTTTATGGCAGAAATGATATTGAAGTTACAATGGCACATGCCTATGATCCAATTTACTTGGGAGGCTGAGGACAGAGGATTTCAGGTTCAAACCTAGCTTTGGAGACTTTAACAAAACTCTGGTATGAAAAAATGAAAAGAAAAAGTAAAAAAAAAATTACCTTGCTCATGTAATTGTAACCCCTCTGTACGGTATTTTCATAAAAAAAAAATCAAACCCTGGACCTGGTGATGTACGCTAGTATTTGGGAAATTGAGGTAAGAAGATCATGAATTTGAGGCTACTCTAAGTATTATAGTAAGACTTTGCCTTAATAAACAAAATAAATAGAAGAGATAGTAGAGAAATTTACATATTCCATCATCCAAAGTAAATTCAAAGAGGAATTAGAGAGAAAGGGAAATAAAAGGGAAAAACCAGAAGGGCATGGGCAGAGTTAGGGCAGAGAACACACATAACAATTAGCTAGCCAAAGAAGGTGAAAAAGGAAAAGTAATTAGTAATGGGATTCATCATAGTCACATAATTATTATAAGAATATTGGGTTTCCCTTGTAGTTTTGATGTTCTTGCTTCATCTTCCAGAATGCTGGGAGTACAGGTATGTGTCAGCAGGCTCAGCCTTTTCTCCCTTTCCTTC
This sequence comes from Dipodomys spectabilis, assembly GCF_019054845.1. Classification (NCBI taxonomy): domain Eukaryota; kingdom Metazoa; phylum Chordata; class Mammalia; order Rodentia; family Heteromyidae; genus Dipodomys; species Dipodomys spectabilis. The sequence continues at coordinate 6,915,754 of NW_024870840.1, forward strand.
CCCTCCTTTTTTTTTTCTTTTCTTTTCTTTTTTTTAGATGTTGTCTTGCTAATGTTGTCCAGGAGGCCTTAAACTTAGAGTCAAGTTCATCTTGTATTGAAGGGAAACATTTGATTCTGCTAGAAATTAACTTTGACTTGCAGTAAAAGTCATAAAAACAAAACTTTGCCAGAATCTTGAATGAGCAGTATGACAGAATGGAAGCAGTTAGCAGACTTTCTGTAATTACCTTTCTTTTCCTTAGTTGATGTTCTAATATTCCATCATAACTCCCTTGTGCATGGAGAGATCCAAGAAGATTGGAAGCTGAAAACTTCCCTCAGGAGGACTGGTGGGGGACCACACTGCCTGATGCTTTTTTTCATAATGAAAACCTTTTATCATAAACGAAATGCTATGTACATTTCAGAAGTGTGATGAACCCAAGATTCAGGTTGGCTTAGTCTGAATAAATAGGTTGTCTATAGTTCTATTTTCAAGCCTTGGTGGGCATGTGAAGCATATCTATCATCACAGCTCTCAGGTAAAAGGTAGAGGCAGGATTGAGAGTTCTCAGTATCCAAAAACAAACAAACAACTCCCCCCCCTCCCCCAATCATTGCAGCCAGATCTTGTGAATTCAAATTGTTTTGAAAAGAAGGCTAATATTGTGTTTCACATTGCAGTTATTACATAGCCCTGTTGTGTGGCCTGGAGCAGGACTATATAATCAGACACGTTAATATTCCTGCAGTGAAACTGATGAATATTCACACACGGTGAGGTGAGGATAAATAAAAACCATAAATAGCCTCATGTCAGCTCAGGTCAGGTTTTGTCACTAAAGGAATCCAGGCCCAATGAGTTCAGGTCAGGTCAAGTTTTGCTGCCAAATGAGGTATGAAGAAACTGGGTTTTCAGCGCTTTGGGGAATTCAAGATTAGTGGATCTGTATTAAATTTGTTTGTTTGTTTTTTCTTCTTTAAATAAAACAGATCTTATAAACTCTTATATATAAACTATTTTATGGAAAAAATGTATTGAATTCCCATTATTCCTATTCACTAAGTTGTCACCCTATAATAGTCCTGGCTCTGCAGTAAGGATGAAATGTTCTGTAGGCCAGAGTCAAGGGTGGAGGCCTTTCTTGTAGCCCAGGAAAGAGGGGATTCCAGGGCCGGAGGGCTGTGAAGTGCCAGAGGCCACCTGGGAAGCAAGAGGAGGAGGGAGCAGGGATGAAGGGCTTGCTTTTTCTTCTCCCATTATCCTAGGATCCCCTTCCTCTCTCCCTCCATTCCTTCCTCCAGCTTGCCTTCCTTCCTCTATCCTTCCACTTTCTATTTCCTTATAAGCTCTGGCAATTGACAGATGACATTTCATCCTTCTTTCCTCAAAACTGCCTGTAAGGTCATCAAAAGGTACAAAATAAGCCAAGTGCCAGGCTCTAGAACTCAAAGTAAATAATTCAAAGTCATCTGATCCTCTTTATTTTTTAAGTTTTTCTCTTCCAATCCAGTTAACTGGCATCACTAATGTAGCTTTTGGGGTAGAAGAACACATGGGCAGTCACTTCTACAATATTGAGCAATTTTGTATTATCTGTTTTTTGCTTTTCTCCTGTGGGTTTTATCTGTTTTTCCTCCAGCACACCCATCCTTTGCTGCCAGAACTAGTGTGCTTTCTCTTTTCTCTTTGTTCTCTCCTAGTTTTGGAATTAGGCTAGATGTTTTAATGTGAATGTATTCATTTCATGATCTTTAGGGGCGCTCTCTCTTGACCATACTGCTGTGCTTTATAGAACCTGATTCCATGCAGCAAACCTACCATAGCTCCTATATATAGTAAGTACACTGTACATTTTTGTTACATGAATGAATAAACCTTTGAGGGCAGGATCTGTTGGGCTTTTGTGACGAACACAAAGTCAAATCAAGTTCTGCCCTTAAGCAGACTCCTGTCTAAGGACAGTCACTTCAGAAGATGGAGTCAATATTTGCCATACAAGGGCTGGAAGTTGGCTCAGTGGTAGAGTGCTTGCCTCACATGCATGAGGCCCTGGATTCAATTCCTCAGCACCATATAAGCCGAAAAAAGCCGGAAGTGGCTCTGTGGCTCAAGTGGTAGGACACTAGTCTTGAACTGAAGAGCTGAGGAACAGTGCCCAGACCCAGAGTTCAGCCCACAACCGCAAAAAAAGAAAAAAAAAGAAAGAAAAAAAATTGGCATACAATTTTAATGGAGGGAGTATAACCCAGAAAGGAACTTGGGTAGTATAAATTGGACATCTGAACCTGAGTTCCAGCCTCTGTTCTGGCTCCTTAAGTTGGTGAGATTTTTCAGAGAGAGAGGATGATAGTTTTATTATGGACAACTAAAGCAGGGCTTTATTTAAACGAAGAGAAACAATGTGAAACTTGGTGCTGAAATGACGAGATGAGGATATGACCTTTCAAATCAGTCATGAGGAGCATCTGATTGTCTCTAGAACATAGCTTCATTTTATTTACTGTTTATTGCTAATAAGTACCCAGATTCTACAAAGTAGAAGTTGATGTAATATATAAGTGTTTGGCAGAGAGAAAATACAACCTACATATTAAGTTTTATTGCATGATAGAGTATTAACCAGCTTTGCATTTAATTCTAGATCTTGTCCCAGCATTCATGCTACAACTATTTATAAGATCCTTGGCCATCTTCTATCAATAATGAGTTACAGAAACTTTGACATGTACTCACATATGTTTGTATGTGAATTGTGCTTTTAACTTTTTGAAAATTATATTTTGGTATTCTTTAGATATGAACCTACACTAACTTGCCTAATTATGTGCACATAACTTCTGAATGGAAATAACACAGATGTCACAGAGAGATCAATATTGCATGCACAGTGAAACCTATACTGTAATTTATGAGCTTCTTGATGAATTTTAGGCCAATCTCAGGGAAAAGTCCCATTAAACTTACCTAAAAATGGGCCTCTATCTACCATATTTTTATTTTACTTTATTTTTGCAGTTGTGGGGCTTGAATTCAGGGCCTAGGTGCTGTCCCTGAGCTCGTTTGCTCTGGGCTAGTTCTCTACCACTTTGAGCCACAGCTCTACTTACAATTTTTGAGTAGTTAATTAGAGATGAGAGTTTCACAGGGACTTTTTCACCCAGGGCTGGCTTTGAACCGAGATCCTCAGATGTCAGCCTCCTGAGTAGCTAGGATTATAGGCATGAGCCACTAACACCTGGCTACCATGTTCTTTTGGACCATTGCTTTTTTTGTTAGGAAAAAAATAAGCAAATTTGGAGACTCTTTGCTTAAAAGCATGGGCTGGGCTTAGTGGTATAGGCTTGTAGTCCTAGCATTTGGGAAGAAGAAACAGCACGATCATGCTTAAGGCCAACTTAGGTAGCAGAGTTCCAGACCATCTGAAACTACATAGAAAAACCCTTTCTTAAAATAAAAATAGAAGCAGGAACGCAATTGAAGAAAAAAAATAGATTCTGGTTGTTTAGCATAAAGAATTACTACTAAACCGGTAGCATAAAAAAACTCTCAAAGCACTGATCCTGGATAGTATTGATGTCCTTACCTTCAACGAGGTCAGGTTGTTGTCAAGTCATAGCCTGTTTCTTCCCTCTTGGTCTAAACTGGGAATTCAGTTACAGTCACCATGAACTGAGGCTTCCATAAGTATGTGGTTTGCCTGTTGAAAACTATTATGAGAAGGAAGGCCAATACTGTATTTTGAATAGATTACATATTGGACAAAAACTAAGGCAATAAAAATTATTTATTTAGTACCTTTTGATTAATGAACTTCTCAATCAGTGCATAAATGAATTCTAGTTTGATACCATTGATTAATAAGTGAAATATTTGGCTCTGAAGCCTTTATGTTTTACTCTGTTCCTCTCAGGATAGCTGTGGGATTTGAATCTGCTTTCTAGAACTTTATTCTCACTGTGACCAGTGCTTTTCCTCCTGTGGTCACTTAAGGGTGCTCACATACTTGGTTTGCTGGGGACAATACTGCTTCATCTCTGCTCTCTCTGTGTCATTTTTAACAGGGCTCCTTTTCCTCCGAGACGTACCCCTGTTTATCTGAAAAGTGGCACTGTCATGTCTTACTTTACCCTGGCCATATGTCATTAAGGATTATGAACTCCATTTTTGTCTACCTTCTTTGCTCTTTCTGAGCTTTACTTGCCTACATGTCGTAGAAGAAAAGAGAGATGGAAAAGAAAAGTGGGGGAGAGATACAGAGGAAAAGAGAGGGAACCACATAGCAGCCAAATGTGTATTTTTCAAATCAATTCTACTATCATTTTTCCCTCTTATAAGAAATAGATTTATTGAGTTATTCAAACATCATAATAGGAAGCATTAGTTGTACACTGTTACTGATACTGTTTTTTGCTTGGATTAACAGTTCTATTTTCCAACAACTTTCTGAGACAGATACTACCCCAATTTATAAGATGGGGTGGATGAATCCCTTGTCTTACAACACATGATATAGAGAGTAGATTTGAATCCAGCCTGACCCAGAATACATTTGTTAACCATTAGTTTACACATATGGCTTATTCAGGTGCATACACTGGCTAGATAGTTGATATGGAATGGTTCACTTGTCAGCTATGTTAACCATATAAAGGTTTATGTTAGTTGCTGATTGCTTTATAAGCCGTTATCCCCAAATTTAGCAGGTTGAAACAATAAACCTTTATTGCCTCATATAACTTATCTTGGTCAAGAATTAGAGAGTACCTTAGCTGAATAGCTCTGGCTGGGGGTGGGGGGAGACTCCCCTGACTTCTCCTGATGTCCCGTGGGGTTGAAGGATCTGTGTCCAGGCTGGCTACTTTGTGGTGCTGGTTGCTGGCAGCTGTTAACTTCTTTCCCATTGGTGCGCTCCTTGAGCTGCTTCCTCTAGAGGAACACTTGTAGACAGCCACGTAGAAGTCAGTGTGCTTTATGACTTGGTCTTGGAAGTTACACTCTGCCTTTTCACTGCTATCCTGTTGGGTACACAGGTCATTCTGGGTGGGGAAAGATGGGCCAAAGTGGGATGGCTATAAAAGGTTGTAAATTCCAGGAGACAAGCATCACTAGGTTATTTTGCAGCTGGCTATTACAGAGGACTAATATATTAAAAATAAGCACAAATTTGAAAGGCTTAAAAGAAAAATTAAACTTACATTCTTTCTGTCCTCAAATTAACAAAAATAAAGATTCTTTTCTTTATTTCTCCCTTCCTTCTTTCCTCTCTTCTTCCCTCCCTTCCTCCCTTATCTATAGGCCAGACATAGTGACTCAGGCCTGTAATTCCAGTTACTCCTGAGGCAGAGATCAAGAGGATTGTGGTTTGAGGCCAGCCTGAGGAAAAAATTACTGAAACCCCATCTCAACAAACAAGTTAGGCATGGTGGTATACGTTTGTGATCTCAACTATGTTAATGGTGAAGGTGGGAAAATTGTGGTCTGAGGGTAGCCCTGGGCGAGAATCATGAGACTTTATGTGAAAAATAACTAAAAGCAAAAAATGGTTGAGTATGCATGGTTCAAGCGGCAGTGTCCTTATTTAGCAAGCAAAGGCCTTGAGTACTGTTAAAACATATGCATACACATTAGTTGTTAATGCTTCCATTGACAATGGTATTTATATAAAAACTACAGCTTTTTTTTTTTAAGTCTGAGATTGGGACTTGAACTTGATATGTGACTCTTTCACTTATTGGCTGGTGCTCTACCACATGACCCATCACACTTTCAACCCCTACCGTGTTGGTTCTTTCTTTTTAAACTACATCTATTGTTAATTTTCCAGTACACACTACACTCAAAATTTATATCCAGAAATGTGGGGCAACAAAGAAATAGCTTCTGGAGAATGAAGGGCAATAAGCAAGCCAGGAACTAGGCACTGAGTCCTGAGGAAGGCCTCAGCCCCCCAGAAACAGGCAGCTGTGTGAGATGATGTCCAAGGCAGGCACATAGCCCTGCAGTGTACAGGAGAGCCCCTGGGGCCTTGTTCTTCCCATGTGTGAGGCTCACACATAGTGGACGTGTGTGGAGGGAAAGCAGGACTTTGGCTAAGCTTTCCAGCTATTACTTCAAAGTGTGGGGAGCATTAGGAACTTGGATGGACAATAGGTAGATAATTCATGAGGAAGCCCTGCATGTCTGTTTATTGGGATGTACGACTTATTAGTATCAAAAGCAAGAGGTTTCTGTTGTACTTCAGACCATTGAGGAATTTTAATACATTGTTTTGTCAGTACCTGAGACCACAGCACCCATTAGGTCATCAGGAGAAACAGATTGGTAAGATGAATATTACGTGTTCAGGCCATGCAAGTCCAGCACGAGGCACTTGAACTTATGCTTGCAGTAAGGGTTATAGCTTTTACTTATCTTAGGTAAAAGATATACCCAACTAGTTGCGATAAAGATTATCTGGTGGTTAAGAGGATTCAGGTCCCAAGTTTTACCTTATCTCTCACCAAGAAGTGGAGGGCTTATGAGGCCATACTCAGACTCTGGCACCTTCTCTATTCAGCTTTTTTTTTTTTTTTTGGTATGTGTACACTGGTGCTGGAGCTTGAACTCAGGGCCTGAGCTTTTGTGCTCAAGGCTAGCACTCTATCACTAGAACCACAGCCTTACTTCCAGCTTTTTGGTGGTTAACTGGGGATAAGAGTCCCACGGACTTTCCTGTCTAGGCTGGCTTTGAATGGCAACCTTCAGATCTCAGCTTCCTGAATAGTTAGGATTACAGGCGTGAGCCACTGGTAACCTAGTTTTCTAGTAGGCTTTTAAAATCCTTTTCTGATTTGGAAAACTCCTTCATCTTTGTCACGTACCATACTTGAGAATAAAACAACTGCTATGACTGTCACCTCTACCTAGTCTCCAGATTCTAGGTGTTAGTTGTACAAAAGGACCACAAAGTCTAGGGCTCCCAACTGACTGGCTAAGACAGAGACTTACAGACAAGACAGGAGAGTTCAGAGCTGAATTCCTGGTTTGGCCAATCAAGACTTTCTAGAGGACAGTCTGTGTTGACACATCATTCTTTTTTTTTTTTTCCTGTCCCCCCAACATCATTCTTGATATGTCTTGAAGACCCACCATAGTGATAGTCAGAGAGTCAAAATAGCCTGGATGCTTATAGCCTAGAGCACAGTGGGTTTAAGTACTGTCTGACTGCCTTTCTTGTCCACAGCTGCATCTTTGGCACTTAGAATAGGGACTGGCATATACTAGCTGCTCAATAAATAGAATTTTGATGAAGAAGGGCAAATCCTTACAAGTAGTAAGGCAGCTTTTGTACATAGGAAAAGAGGGAGGGAAAACCCAAAGAAGAAGCAGTGCCAGTGGAAAAAGCAGATAACAAGAGATATGGACTTGCTGCCTTGTTAGGTATCCAGGAAACTGCTCAGTCATCTGGGCACAGACTTCTTGCTTCCTTCTAGTTTGGAAAGACTCCTTCCTTCTTGTCCCACTGGCCCCACCCTGTAGGAAGTCTTCAGTGCCCTCTAGAGGCTGAGCATATCATCCATCAATGAATGAAGTTGAATAGAAAAGTTAATTTGGCCTTTCAATATATTTACCTGCATCAGTACCACTGTCATGTTGGAATAAAAATTTCACCTCCAAAGGTTTGAATCAGCTTGAGTAATTTGGGAGTGGAGTCTATGAGATTCTTTAAATACAAGAATATGTCATCTGCAAAGAGGGAGAGTTTTACTTCTTCTTTCCCTATTTGGATCCCCTTTATGTTTGCATCTTGTCTTATTGCTGTAGCTAGGCATTCTAATACTAGATTGAAGAGAAGTAGAGAGAGTGGACATCCTTGTCTTGTTCCTGAGTTAAAAGGAAATGACTTTAGTTTTTCACCATTAAGTATAATGCTGTCTGTAGGTTTGTCATATACAGCCTTTATTGTATTGAGGAATGTTCCATGGATTCCTAATTTTTCGAGAACCTTCATCATAAAGGGGTGTTGGATCTTGTCAAATGCTTTTTCTGCATCTATTGAGATAACTGTGTGGTTCTTATCCTTGCTCCTGCTGATGTGATGAATTATATTAATTGATTTGCATATATTGAACCAGCTTTGCATTTTGAAGTAAGCCAGGCCCAAAGAAACATAGGTCCCATGGTTTCCCTTATTTGCAATATCTAGTATATGTCTGAGTCAAGCAGAAAAGGTCAGATAAGGTGATGTTAAGGAAATGAACCCTAAGATATGTATTCAAATATTTTTTTTTCCTTTCATGCAATTGTTTCTAACACATTTATAAGATTATTTCTTTGTTGCTTTGTATGTCCCTCACCCACAGTATAACCCCTGCATTCACTGTATTTGATGTCGCTATAATTTGTGGAGGGGAAGGGGAAAAACAAATAGTTTAAATAGGGATACAGGTGGACCCATTGCAACTATGAGATGTACAAGTTGTTATGTTGAAAATGAACTTTACAACTTTGGTGGGGGGGGGGGGCGGGGGAGGCGGGGAGGATTGGGTGGGCGGGTGGGGAAGGATGGGAAGGGATGGGAACGGGAAACAAAGAGGAGGCTACAATGCTTGATAAGAAATGTACTCATTATCTTGCCCGTGTAATTGTAACCCCTCTGTACAGTATTTTCACAATAAAAAAAAAAAAAGAAAAAAATTTCACCTCCTGGTTTATAACTTTTAAAAAGAATTTGTGAATAAGTCTCACTTTGCATCTCAGGCAAGACTTGAACTCATGGTCATTTTACTTTAGGCTCCCAAATGCTGAGATTGTAGGTGGCTCCAACTGTATTTGGCTCAGTTGTAACGTTTTAAGGAGCATCACTTAAAATGATTCCATTTGTTTTTGCTGGAAATTTTTTTTTTTTGGGTCTTGTCATGGGGCCTGAACTGTGGACCTGGGTACTGTCCCTCGGTTCTTCAGCTCAAGGCTAGTGCTCTACCACTTGAGCCACAGCGTCACTTCTGGCTTTTTTCTTTTTGCTTATGTGGTGCTGAGGGATCGAACCCAGGGTCTCATGTGTGCAAGGCAAGCACTCTACCACTGAGCCACCTTCCCAGCCCCTTTGCTGGAAATTTTACTAATGGCATGTTGTACATTTTGCCATCTTTTAATAAAGTATTAGGAATATTATCTACTATTTTCCTCATATTTCAGAATGATTTGGGAAACACAGTGCTCTGTCACAGTGGATACTTAGGTCTGTTTCAGGTGGAGTGCTTCCATTAGGCCGAAGACCATATACTGTTGTGGCTTAAAACAAATTCTCATTTCTGTTTTTCACATTTTGGTTATCTCCTCTCTAGTAGGTTGTGTCCATTTTGTTTTATTTTCTTTCCTGTGCCACTTCGAGAACTTGAACTCAGCCCAGTCTCCTGTTAGCACTTGGCTTGCTTGCTTAGCTGAGCCATGCCTTCATTCTGAAATTTTTGTTCATTAATTGGAGACAGAATCTTGTAGACCTTTCTGCCTTGGCTGGCCTCAAACTGGGATCCTCCAAGTCTCAGCCTCATAAGTAGCTGGGATTATAGACTTGAGCCACTGACACTAAGCCAAGGTTTCATTTTCTATTGTTGCCAACATGGCTGCCCAGCTGCCAGCTCTTGATGATATGTAAAAACACAAATGAACTAGTTTAGATTTGTTAAATATGAGGCTGCTTCAGTATATATGGATTCTGTGGTACCCATCAATCTCCTCTGCTATCACCTCTAGCTCTAGTTATAGAATGAGAGCTGGAACCCCAGCAGTGTTCTGGAAAGTTGGGGTTATCAGACCAATGGCTTCTGGATAAGGAGGTTATTGATGACTTGTAGTTTTTCCATCCCAGATTTTGAAAGTAGTAGACATCATTGCTGAAAAAAAAATCTAATACTTGAGACCATTTTTCTTAATGAGAAAAGAACAAGAGAAATGAGCATGATAATGTTGTTTGTCTAGACTTTACATTTCTGCAGGAAAAGAATTTTAACAAGGAAGAAGAGGGAAAAATATATAGGTAAGTGTCGTGATCTTAAGATAGTTTTGCAAGACTCCTTAGGTTTTCAAGTAGAAAAATGGGTTGGAGGGGACCAGAGAGGAAGCAGCATGGCTGAGAAGGGACAGTGGGAGTTGTCAGTGCAAAGGATGGATGATATCTTGGGCAGAGTGGGAAGCCTTGTTGGACTCAGAGTATGCACAGTAGAGAGAGCCACCGGAGCAGGTGTTGAACTGAAGAGAGTTCATGGTGCATTAATGAGTTTAGCAGTGTGTGTTCGGCATACACATGGTTTTCTTAAGCAACAGAGTCGGCCAGTTATTCTTTATTGCTACTATTATTATCATGTTTGGATTTACTCCAATAGGTACACTTCCAGACACAGAATTAAAATCAGCCTCCTTTCCCCCATGGGTAAACAAACCAAATATTTTCAGATTGAAATATTTGGTTTAGTTCCAAAGATTTATCAGAATATATGTTTAACAGTGAGCATGCCATACCTCCCCGTTGCTGTTCTTCAGCAAACAAATAAATTGGGAAATGTTTAGGAATACCACAACGTTTAAGGAAATGAACATAAATCTATAAATCAAGAATTAAATATTTATAGAATACTAAGAAATATAAATTGAACAAGTTTGTTTTAGAATATTTGTGGTTCTTTGTAGTTTATGGTGCTTTGATTAAAATAAGATCACTGTTGAATTTCAGAGTTTTAGCTGCAATGGAAGGCTTTATGGTTGGCATCATTGAGTTGATATGACAAGTTTTTTGTTATTAATTGGATTGAAAATTTTATCATTAATTTAAGGTTCAGTAGATTGTGGTCTGATCACTTAATTTATGTTCAAAGCATTCATTAAGATCCTGCAGTTACACAGTTTAATCCTGTGTCCAGTCTTTCCAACTTATTTTATCCTAAGAAAGACAAGTATGGAACTTTGAGACTAGAAGTGGATCCCAGCCACGTCTTATGAAATCAGATAGGTTTTTATAATCATCTTGTTACCGTTATTTGTGGAAGCTGTTCTTCTAGCCATCTTCTCAGGGTTCCAGGAATTCAAGGACTAAGAAACATTCTACTAAGAATTTGAAACGCTGAGGCATTTAATTTTGTGGGGGTGTAGAGTGTTTTATAACTCTTAAGTTTTAAGGATTGGCAAAATAGAGAAGTGTATTGTGTTACACAACATGCCAGTTATAAATATGTTTGTTTTTATTGTACATGATGTAACCAGAAAGGGAAAAAAAATCCCACAGAAGTAGTAATTGTTGATATCATCCTAGCTTGGAGATGGGGGCACTTGGAGAGTGAATGGGAAAACAGCACAAGAGGAGAAAAAAAAAAATCTGTTACCAATTACAGTAAAATTATTATAGTGTAAAAAAGTTACTCACATGAATAATAATAAAACATTAATTTCACTTTCTTGAACATTTATAACTTTTTCCTTTTTTTGTTTTGTCACAGGCCTGAACTCTGGGCCTGGGCGCTGTCCCTCAGCTCTTCAGTTCAAGGCTAGCGCTCTACCACTTGAGCCACAGCGCCACTTCTGGCTTTTTCTGCTTATGTGGTGCTGAAGAATCGAATCCAAGGCCTCATGCATGCGAAGCAAGCACTCTACCACTGAGCCACCTTCCCAGCCCTAAACTTCTTTCTTTCCTTAGGTGCTTGATAAAGAAAATTTTCTTTCTTTCTTTTTTTTTTTGGGTCCGGTCATGGGGCCTGAACTCTGGGCCTGGGCGCTGTCCCTCAGCTCTTCAGCTCAAGGCTATAGCGCTCTAGCCACAGCGCCACTTCCAGCTTTTTTCTTTTTGGTTATGTGGTGCTGAGGAATCGAACCCAGGGCCTCATGCATGCAAGGTAAGTGCTCTACCACTGAGCCACCTTCCCAGCCCAAAAAATTTTCTTTGGTTGAAAAATGATCCTTATTCTCTGATCAGCTTTTGTTCTGGACCACAGAGACTATTATGTGGCTTTTGTGAAATCATTTCTGCTCTCTGCTGTGTTGTGCCTTGCCCACCAATAGGTCCCTTTCCTCTACCTCCATCCCATCCTTTCTATTAGTCTGTCCTACTGTCTCCCTTCTCCTACCTCTTTTCCCACAGCCTGAGAAGGAACTTGTTGACCCTGGCTTTCACTTTTAGAAACCCATTAAAAAAAAGCCACTGAATAAAACTCATTTATAGGTAACTTATCTCCCTCTGATCTCAGAAAGACAAGTAACAGGAAATAGAGAAAAACATACAGCTAAATTCAACACAGATAGACAGAAGTTGCCAGAGGCAAATCGGAGAACAACAAAGATTATTCATTGAATTTCCAGGAATGGAAATTATTGGTAATCTGTTGTTTTCAAAATAAACTTTGACTGGGAGCTGACCACTTGTTAGTCACTTCCATTTGATGCTGGATTGTGGGAAGGTGGCCAGCCAGTGTGGTGGTGAGTTTGTGAAGGTCAGCCTGCTAATCATAGCTCTAAGGGATTAATTTAGCTTCCAGAAAAGTGGAGAATACTAGGCATTTGTTAATCTAAGTATAGAAAGGATATTCAGTCAAAATGCAAAGAAGAGAAAGAAAACAGTACTAGAAATGCTAACCACTGTTTCAATTGCTTTATAGCTATTTGGTTCATTTAAAAGTTAGAGCTAAACACCCTACTAGAATCCTAAATTTGTAGGCATAACTGTCCAAAGTCATGACAAGTAGGAGGAAAAAGAATAGGTTTGTATTAAGAAAATTTTGGCCTGTGTCATGGAGACCTAGGGTTTCTCCTATTCCATCCTGTAATGTTTGCAGAGTGTCTGCTTTGACTCTGAGGTCTTTGATCCATTTGGAGTTGATTCTGGTGCAGGGTGATATATAAGGATCTAGCTTTAGTTTTCTACAAGTGATTAACCAATTTTGCCAGCACCATTTACTGAAGAGGGTGTCTTTCTTCCATTCTATTTTTTTTAGCTCCCTTATCGAAGATTAGATGGCTATAGGTCTGTGGGTTCATTTCTAGGTTTTCAATTCTGTTCCATTGGTCCTGAGGTCTGTTCTTGTGCCAGTACCAAGCTGTTTTGATTACTATGGCTTTGTAGTAGAGTTGAAATTTGGTATTGATATTCCTCCAGCACTGTTCTTTCTGTTAAGGATTGTTTTTGCTATTTGGGGTCTTTTATTGTTCCATATGAATTTTTGGATTGCCTCTTCTATTTCCTTGAAGAATGAAGTTGGAATATTGATAGGTATAGCATTGAATTTGTAGATAGCTTTGGGAAGTATTGCCATTTTCATGATGTTGATCCTTCCAATCTAGGAGAATGGGATGTTTATCTACTTTCTAAGTTCTGTTTTGATTTCCTTTTTGAGGTTTTTAAAGTTTTCATCATAGAGGCCCTTCACTTCTTTGGTTAAGTTAATTCCTAGGTATTTTATTTTTTGTGGGGCTATTACAATGGAGTTGCTTTCCTGATTTCAGCCACGCTTTTCTCATTGTTGGCATACAGAAAAGCCATTGATTTTTGAGGGTTAATTTTATACCCTGCTACTTTGCCAAAGTTTTGAATCAGCTTGAGTAATTTGGCAGTGGAGTCCGTGGGATTCTTTAAATACAAGATCATGTCATCTACAAAGAGAGAATTTTACTTCATCTTTCCCTATTTGGATCCCTTTTATGTTTGCATCTTATCTTATTGCTGTAGCTAGGCATTATAAAACTACATTGAAGAGAATTGGAGAGAGTCGACATTCTTGTCTTGTTCCTGAGTTAAGAGGACATGGCTTTAGTTTTCACCGTTAAGTATAATGCTGGCTGTAGGTTTGTCATATACAGCCTTTATTGTATTGAGGAATGTTCCCTGGATTCCTTTTTCCAGAACCTTCATTTTTGATGTTGGTATAATTTGTGGAGGAGAAGGGAAAAAACAAATTGTTTAAATAGGGATACAGGTGGACCCATTGCAACAATGAGATGTACAAGATGTTATGTTGAAAATAAACTTTACAACTTTGGTGTGTGTGGGGGATGGGAAGAGATAGTAAGGGGAAACAAAGGAGGAGGCAACAATGCTTGATAAGAAATGCCCGTGGGCTGGGAAGGTGGCTCAGTGGTAAGAGTGCTTGCCTTGCATGCATGAGGCCCTGGGTTCGATTCCTCAGTACCACATAAGTAGAAGAAGCTGGAAGTGGTGCTGTGGCTCAAGTGGTAGAGCACTAGCCTTGAGCTGAAGAGTGAGCTGAGGAACAGCCCAGGCCCAGAGTCCAAGCCCCATGACCGACAAAAAACAAACAAACAAAAGAAATGCATTCATTACCTTGCCCATGTAATTGTAACCCCTCTGTACGGCATTTTCACAATAAAATACAAGAATATGTTTATCAGATCTGTCTCTCATTTGTTGTATGGTCAAGGCAAGGTTATTTAGTTTCTGCTTGGGTATCTGTGTAAGGAGGGAAAGGCCCAAACCTATGGAATCATGAGCTTTAAAGAGCTGAAATGTGAGCATAGTATAGCATTCAATTCAGTGTGTGACTTCTCTTAATGCCTGTGAATGCCTTTAGTCATTTACTTTCTGACCACACATATTGTAATCATTGTAAATGAAATTATCTCAGGAAAAGAATATGTCACTCAGGTGTCACTCTCTTGACTTTGTTTTGTTTAGTGTAGCTCACCTAGTCTTTCCTGCTTTAGCACTAGGAAGAGGATACACTTAAAAAAAAACAGCAAGTATTTTATTATTATTTTTTTTTGTCGGTCATGCGGTGTGAACTCTGGGCCTGGGCGCTGTCCCTTAGCTCTTCAGCTCAAGGCTAGCACTCTGCCACTTGAGCCACAGCACCACTTTTGGCTTTTTTTGTTCTTTCTGCTTATGTGGTGCTGAGGGATCAAACCCAGGGCCTCATGCATGCAAGGCAAGCACTCTTACTACTGAGCCACCTCTCCAGTCCATCAACTGTTTTTGTTTTTTTTTTTTTAATCAAAACGAATGATGCCAGGAACTAGTGTCTCATGCTTGCAATCCTAGCTGCTGAGGAAGATGAGATTTGAGGATCCAGATTCAAAGCCAGCCCAGAAGAGAATGGCAATCCAGGCTACTAGTCCCCATCCTCTCTCCCTACATCAGGAAACCTGCCCTCTCCCCAGGTCCCATTCCATTGTCATGACCCAGGGTAGTCTTCCCAGCTCTGGCAAAAGTGGTCTCCCACTGGCATAGTATCACTAGTCCTCACCAGGAGCAGAGGCACAAGGAGAAGAGGGAGTCCCCAAACTCACCCAGGACAAACAAAACCTAGCAGGCAAGGAAGATATTGTCATCTCTGTTTTATACATGAAACGGAGGCCCAGGACGTTTCCTCTGTGCCTTTTCCAGTAACCACTGTTCTTGGTTTCTTTCAGTGCTGTCCACAGTTCAACTGAGTGAGGAAGAAGGGAAGTTTCCTTATTGAGGGCTAGGTAGTGAATAGACCTTCCTAGGACCTCCTAAGAGGCTTGTAAAATAAAAAGCCTAACTAGTCATACCTGTGGGTAGAAGCCAAAAAGAGTCACCTTTAGTTACCTTTCTATCATTGTGACAAAAGACCAAATATAACTTATAAGGGCCAAAGTTTAGGTTGGCTCACAGTTCCAGAGATTCCAGTCTGTAGTTGGATGCTTTGGGCCTCTGGAAACAATCTAAGGTGGGAGCGCTGGCAAAGAGAGATCAGTTGTCTCTTGGTGGCCAGGAAGCAGAAAAGAGAAAGTGAGGAACCTGGGTCTCACTATCCCCTTGAAGGTCATGCTCCCAAACGGCCCAAACTTCCTCTTGCTAGGCCATACCTCTTAAGGGTTCCACCACCTCCTAATAGTGCCAGGACTGAGGAGTAAAGCTTCAACACATGGGCCTTTTGGGGGATACTCCAGATGAAACTATAGCATGGATTAAACTGGATCGTGATTTTTTTTTCTCTTTTGGTTATTTGTGGGGCCTGAACTCTGGGCCCAAGCACTGTCCCTCAGCTCTTCAGCTCAAGGCTAGAGCCACAGCACCACTTCCAGCTTTTTCTGCTTATGTGGTGCTGAGAATCGAACCCCGGGCCTCATGCATGTGAGGCAAGTATTCGACCACTGAGCCACCATCCCAGCCCCTTGGATCGTGGTTTTTGTTTTTCAATTTTATTTTTCAAAGTTTATTTTTCCAGTGTATTTCATTTGTTCTTTGTTTTCTTACTTTAATATTTGTTGGAAAAACATTAGTTTGTGCTACAGGTTCAAGAATAAAATTATGATGAAAATGCTTTACATGGGAGAAAGTTCTATCAGGTTTTTTTTTTTTTCTTAGCATTAGTCAAGGACTGACATGTCATTTTAGCAGAAGACTTTAGTCTTATCTGAGGAGCTCCAAGCAGTAACTTGGAGGCCTAGTTACAGAACTACTAATATCGGCATTCTGATAGTGATCCATATGAATATTCTTAGAAAGATAGTTTATTGACTCACAAGTAACACTTATATGGAGCTTTAGAAAATTCATAGAAGAAGGGAAAGTAAAATGGGGCACTGGTAGCCCACAGCTGTAATCCTAGCTACTCAGGAACCTGAGATCTGAGGATCGTGGTTGAAAGCCAGCCTGGGCAGGAAAGAAGTCAGTGTGACTCTTATCTCCAATAAACCACTAGGAAACCAGAAGCGGCGCTGTGGCTCAAGCGGTAGAGTGCTTGCCTTGAGCTGAAGAGTGCAGGGACAGCACCCAAGCCCAGAGTTCAAGCCCCACAAGTGACCAAAAAAAAAAAAAAAAAAGAAGGGAAAGTGTTACAGAAAAAACTGATTTTCGAGTGATAGTTGGTAGATATGTAAGATTCAATACAACATCTGCTTTCACCTTTTCTCTTTCATCCTTTGACAGGTTAAACCATCTGTGTTACTAAGTCTCTGGTTAATCATCATACTTTTACCACCATCCTTCCCTAGTGAATTTTAGATGCTGAAGCCTAGCTTAAAGGCAGGTGGGTCACCCACCGTGCATTATCTTCTGTGGCTCTACCCTGCACCCCACCGTAGCCACAACGTCTATTGATATACATGATGTAACCAAAAGTATGCAGTCTTTTAATAATGGGTATAATAAGGAAATACTCAATGCAATTAAAGATAATGCTTTAGACATTATTTTCTTTAGGTAGTTGTACAAAGAAGTTGCCATTCAACAGAGCAGTTTATGAATATAGTGCTTCTTGATCAATGTTACCCCTTTAACATTCTTACCCCTGCCGCTCCACCTCTTCCCTCACTTTTATGTATTGAATTTTTGCCATTTAACAAAGCAATTTGTGAATATAATGCATCTTGATCTGTGTCATCCCTTCAACATTTCCCTCACTTCTACCCATGCCTTCCCTTATTTTTCTCAGTTCTGTGGCATATACAATACATTCTTGCTTGTGTTCTACTCATCTTCCCCAATCTGCACAATAGCAGATTGCGCCACCGGAGCTCCCCCATTCACTCATACCTCTCTCCTCTTGACTCCCCCTCTCAAGAATCCATTTCCTAATACTCATTTTGTTGGGCTTTGACTTAATCTTTCTAAGGAATTATACTACTTGCATTCTCCATAGATTCTATTATACTTGAGTTGACTCATTTATAATTGTTTGGGTGTCAGTGTGCTTACTTCTAGATTTATAGCCACATTCTAGTTCCCACTAATGAGGGAAACCATGCAACATGTGCTTCTCTGGATCTTGCTTACTTCACTTAACATAATCCTCTCCAAGTCTTTCCATTTCTTTATAAGTGGTTCAATGTTATTCTTTCTTATAGATGAGTAGAGTTCCATTGTGTATATATACTACATATTCTTTGTCCATTCATTGATTGAGAGGCATCTGGGCTGATTCTATATTCTGGCTATGGTAACTAAAACTGTAATAAACATGGTTGTGGTGGTGGCTTTAGTGTATCCTTGTTTGTGCTCTAGTGGATAAATGCCTGGAAGTGGAATTACTAGGTCAAAGGGTAGTTCTATGTTTAGTTTTTTGAGGACCCTCTCTATTGCTTTCCAGAGTAGCTGAACAAGTTTACATTCCCACCAACAGTGTAATAGAGTTCCCAACAGTGTAATAGGGTTCCCTTTTGGCCACATGCATACTGGTATTTGTTATTATTAATTTTCTTGATAATGACCATTCTAATTGGGATGAGGTTGGAATCTCAGTGTTGTTTTGATTTGTATTTCCTTTATGGGCAGAGATGTTGAACATTTTTTCATATGTCTATTCATATGGCGTATTTACTTCTTCTGAGAAGTTTCTCTTTAAGTCATTGGCTCATTATTAATTGGGTTGCTGTTTCTTTGAGCTCTAAGTATATTTTGGATATTAAGCCCCTGTCTGGTAGATAGCTGGTAAAAATCTTCTCCCATTCTGTGATTTATTTAGCTTGTTAGCCATGTCCTTTGCTGTGCAGAAACTTTTAAGTTTGATGTCCCATTTATTAATTATGTTTTATTGAGATTCTGGATTTTTTTTTATTTTTGTCGATCATGGGGCTTGAACTCTGGGCTTGGGTGCTATCCTTGCGTTCTTCACCTCAAGGAGAGTGCTCTACTGCTTAAACCACAGTACCACTTCTTGTTTTCCTAGTGGTTTATTGCGGATAAGAATCTCATGGACTTTTCTGCCCAGGCTGGCTTTGAACCATGATCCTCATATCTCAGCCTTCTGAGTAGCTAGGATTACAGGCGTGAGCCACTGGTGCCTGGCTTGGATAATTTTTTAAATTTATTTTTATTTTTGTCGGTCATGGGGGCTGAATTGTGGGCCTGGGCTCTGTCCCTCCCTCAGCTCTTCAGCTCAAGGCTAGTGCCCTCCCACGTGAGCCACAGGGCCACTTCTGTTTTTTTTTCTTTTTTTTTTCTGCTTATGTGGTGCTGAGGAATCAAACCCAGGGCCTCATGCATGTGAGGCACTCTACCCCTAAGCCAACTTCCTAGCTTGGGATTCTGGATTTTTACTTAGAAAGTTTTGACATATGGTGCTGGCAAAACTGGACATCCAGGTGCAGAAAACTGAAACTAGACACCCATATATCACCTCACACCAGCATCAATTAAAAAGCATATCAAAGACCTCAGTGTGAAGCCAGAAATCATGAAACTTTTATAGAAAGAGGGTAGGTAAAACACTAGGGTTTCTGGACACAGAAAGACAGTGCTTTTTCTGATTAAAATAAAAGCTAAAAGATTCCCAATTTTTCACCCATAGCAAAATATTTCTGGTTTCCCATTGGGCTGTGTCCTCTGAGTTGGCTTTTGTTACTCTGAGACTTCCCTCTGGCTGCTTCCTCTAGGCCCTTTAGTGAGTTGGCAAAGCTTTTATGGTTTCTTTCTAGTTACCATTCTAGCTTTTTTTTTTTTGTCAAGGTTAAAACTAACTTCAGTGTGAAACTTCTCCTCTTGAATTTGGTCACATTTCATTATTCCTTAAATATTACTCAGCCCCTCCCAGAAGAAAGATGCGTTAGCTGTTGTCATTAATTGTCCTTTGCTAAGAGTTAGAGGAAGCTTTCTAGAAGTTAAACTTGATGAAGGTAGAACATGTTTTACTCCTCCCTCAATGTTAGTGTCTAGAAGGGTGCTCTGGAGCCTGGTAGAGGGAGATTAGTCACTTAGATGACTTAAACAATTGGGACTTTCCTGTTGGAACTTCCTGGAGATGTTAGCTCAAGGTTGGAGATCTGTGTGCCAAGGATTTACAGTTATAATGCCAGATGGTAGAATGAGCTTGGATACATCTCTTTGATTCTGTCCATCCCATGTGTGCCCAACTAGATACATAACCTTGTCATTTCTGTCTGGTCCTAGTCAGAAAGCCTGTGTCTTGTTTTCTCCAAAATGCTAAACCTCAAATTTATAAAGATAACACTTTATTTCTATCATTCTAAATACTAGTGATGATATGTGCATAGATGATTCTAAGTTATTTATGGTTCTTTTATAGACTTGTCTCTCTTGAGATAGATGAAATATTAAACTTGGTTTCTACTCTTCACCTCTTACATGAGAAACCAGCTGGAGCTCATCTCTTAGAGGTCCTTTGTGCTCACTGTTTCCCCAGCACACAGCCAGCAGGCTGTGCTGTGAGGCCTTGCATGTATTTTATTCTATCATGCATACACTTGTTCTCTTTCCCTATAGGTATGCTTTTTGCTTTTTAAGCTAACACTTATTGAAGCTTACTAGTTGTCAGGTTCTGTGCTAGGGCATTAGATCCTGCAGTAATCATGTAATTCTCACGGCACCTGTGTGTGGAGTTATTATTATCCCCATTGTGTAGACTAGAAAGCTGAGTTTTAGAGAGGAAACTTGCCCAAGGATATTCACCTAGGAAATGCCAGAGCCAAGATTTGACTCTTTTTTTTTTTGGAAGTAGCATATAGCTATGTAGCTCAAGCTATCTTTAAACTCAAGATTGTTCTGCTTGAGCCTTCTGGTGCTGGAAATACAGATGTATATTATACCACTAAGCCAGCTTGACATTTGAATTTAAGTCTATTTAATTTTGAAGTCATAGCATCATATTTGATGCTTTCCTAAGGAAAGATAGTATCATGCCATATTTCCTACAGCCACTACCTACCGTTCTGCAAGAGTATGTCATTGGATGTTCTTATTAAGCTTCTTGTGATTTGAAATAACGTACTTTCTTTTCTTTTTCTTTTTTTTGTTTCTGGTTGGCTGTGGAGCTTGAACTAAGGGCCTGGGCACTGTCCATGAGCCTCTTTGTGCCTCTACTACTTGAGCTATAGCACTGCTTCCAGTTTTTGAGTGGTTAGAAAAGCTCATCTATGCTCACACCACCAGCTACTGAGGAGGCTGAGATCTGAGGATCACGGTTCAAAGGCAGTCAGGGCAGGGAAATCTGTGAAACCTTTTTTTTTTTTCTTTCATTTTTTTATTTGTCAGTCATGGGGCTTGAACCCTAGGCTTGAGTGCTGTCCCTCAACTCTTCAGCTCGAGGCTAGCGCTCTACCACTTGAGCTATAGTGCCACTTCTGGTTTTCTAGTGGTTTATTGGAGATAAGAGTTTCACAGACTTTCCTGCCCGGACTGGCTTTGAACCGTGATCCTCAGATCTCAGCCTCCAGAGTAGCTAGGATTACAGGCGTGAGCCACTGGCGCCTGTGAGACTCTAAGCTCCAATAAACCACCAGAAAACCAGAGTGGTGCTGTGGCTCAAGTGGAGTAGTAGAGCACTAGCCTTGAGCTGAATTGCTTAAGAACAGTCCAGCCCAGAGTTCAAGCCCCATGACCTACAAACCCCCACCCCCCTCCAAAAAAAAAAGAAGAAAGTCTCATGGAGACTTTTCTAACTGGGCCCACTTCTAACTGTGATCCTCAGATCTCAGCCTCCTGAGTTGAAATATTGTACTTTTAATGTAATACAAGTCCTCTGAAAAAAATCTACTTTTCTTCCTGGAAATACTGGGATTTGAACTCAGGGACACATGCTTGTTTGAGGCTCTACTAATTGAGCCATTCTTTTGCCCTTTTTATTTTTGCTGCATTTTGGATGGGGTCTGTGCTGGCTTGAACCGTATTTCTCCTTTTTATGATTTCCACATAGCTAGGATAACAGATTCTTGCCACAAGGCCAACTTTTTATTGGTTGAGATAAAATTGTACTAAGTTTTTGCCCAGACTGGCCTCAAACAAACCATGATCTTTCCAATCTCCACTGCTCAAGGAGTTGAGATTATATAAGTCAGCAATCACACCCAGCCTCAAGAAGTACTCTTAAGGTTAAATATATTTCACTAACAAATTTCTCTTTAGTGTATTTAAAATCGTATTTATTTTTCTTTTTTATTTATGTCAGTCCTGAGGCTTGTACTCAGGGCCTGGGCCTGGTCCCTTAGCTTTATTTTGCTCAAGGCTAGTGCTATACCACTTGAGCCATAGCTCCACTTCTGACTTTTTTGGGGGTCGTTTATTGGAGATAAGCATCTCATGGATTTTTTTTTTTTTTGGGGGGTCCTGTCGTGGAGCCTGAACTCTGGGCCTGAGCGCTGTCCCTCAGCTCTTCAGCTCTTCAGCTAACACTCTACCACTTGAGCCACAGCGCCACTTCCAGCTTTTTTCTTTATGTGGTGTTGAGGAATCGAACCCAGGGCCTTAGGCATGCAAAGCAAGCGCTCTACCACTGAGCCACCTTCCCAGCCCCTCTCATGGATTTTCTTGCCCAGGTTGGCTTTGAACTGCAATTCTCAGATCTGAGCCTCTTCAGTATTTAAGATTATAGGCATGAATCACTGGCATCCACTTTCAAGATTGTGTTTATTCTAATTGAGATTATTATTATTAAGTATGAAACCTAATTAAATATTACATATTTCAATGAAATTTGAGTATACAATAGTGTTGTTGTGCCTACTAAAATTGGGCTTAATGTTTTGGCAGAATGATAAAGATGAATCTCTACAACAATTGCTTTGGAAATCAGAGTGGGTAGAATAATTGTGAAGGATTCGACATTCATATTGCTTCACATATTTAAAATTTTGTTCACTGCTACAGAAACTAAAAGCTGAAAATAGAGAACGATAGATTACTGACATGCTTTGCCCAGCCAGTGTGGGAATTCTTGTCAGCAAATGCTTAAAGCTTCAATGCTGAAAGTCAGAATAGAATTTGAAAGGCAACAGCTGGATGTCTTAATTATTAATATTTAGAAATGGATCCCCACTTGCAGTAGCTTTTGATATTAAATAATTTTGATATTAAATAATTTCTGGCCCTAAATGTGTTAGATAAGAATGCTCATTCTCACTCCATCTCAAGAGCATTGTATGGTTTGCTAGGCGGCTTTTATAAACTTAATACATCATAGATGTTTCCAAATCAATAAATACAGATTAAGATATTTTGTAGCAATATAACATACTTGCAGAAAAGCACACAAACTCTCAGTGATACAGCTTGGTGAATCATCAGAAAATGACACACTTGCTGTATCTCCAGCATGGCCAATAGGAACAATGCCAGTCTTGGAAGGCTCCTGCGGCCCCCTCCTCCCCACTACTGATATGAGTCTGACATTATAGTCTTTGAACTTTATGTAAATGTATATAGTTTTATTAGTCCATTGAAATAACATACTGCAACAGTCACCTATACTGTTGTTGATGGTCATTGGGCTTGCTTGCATTTTGAAGCTATTATGAAAAATGTTGTTAGGAACACTTTGGCACCCATGTACAGGTTTTAAAATTATTTATATGCCTTGGAATGAGAGTGTCAGGTCATGTGGACTTCAGGGGACATTGTTAAAAGCAATTGCACTAATGAACAACCCCTGCATCAATACCTGGGAGCTCCTGTCCACAGCAACATTGATCTTGGCATCTTACTGATTTTATCTAATGTGGCAGGCATGTTGTTGTATCTTGCTATTCTAATTTTCATTTGCCTGATGGGTAACAAAATGAACACTTCTAGAAACAGGTTTGTTGATGGTTTGGGTATATTCAGGGAGGAAGTGAAAGTGCTGAAGTGCTTTGTGCACATTCCTATAGAATTATCACTCTATTTACTTGTATGTGTTCTAAATATGTTTATTTGTTTGCAGCAAGCAATTATGTGACTACCTTTTTTCCTCTATAAGGCTAGTAGAGGATCCTACCTTTAATGTTGTCCTATCTTGTTCTTTGTTGTTAGTGTTTTGTCAGTCCAGTGTGAAGACATTTTGCTTATCTCATCAAACTGCTGTCTTCTCTCAGCTTTATTGTTTTAACCTTTCACATTAAGATCTACAGTTCACAGTTTCGAATAGGGAGGGCAGTCAGAATTAACTTTTATTTCCCCTGGTACAATGTCTAGTGGATGAAGAAGGCTTTATCATTGTTCTGCAGTGCCACCTTCCTCAGAGTTAGAAATCCTTGCACATAAAGGCCTAGTTTCTGCACTCAGGTATTGCCTTGAGCTAATATGTGCCTTGATCACTGTAGCTTATCAAAATGGACAATGGATATTTTTGTCAGGTCCTGAAGATCCTTGTTTATGCTTGATCCTTCATATTTCTAAATAAGCTTAAAATCAGCTTATCAATTCTTCAGAAACACGCAGACAGATTGTAATAGGCAGGGATTTTGAATATCAGGATTTGAGTGGAAGGGTTCATGTTAGAGAATATAATAGCTTTAGAGTTAGGGGCAGGAAATCTGTAGGATTTAGGGCAAATTGCAACTTATTTCAAGAAGGACAACTGGAATATTAGTTAGGATGAATCAAAACTTGTATATTTTTTGTTCATTTTAGGATTGGGCCACAATTAGGATCAGGTTAGGATTAGGGTTCCAGCCAGAGTTAGGGTTAGGGTTAGGGAAATGGAAAATTTAGGGTCAAACTGAAAGTAAATTTTATAACAACAAGCTGAGTAAGAAGAGATATGTGAAATACAGTATTGCTGTTCATTATAGGATTTGGGTACAATTCGGGGGTAGGTTAGCATCAGATTCCAGTGAGGGTTAGGGTTAGACTTAGAAAAAGGGTTTTAGTCGGTCAAACTGCAACCTCTTTTAAGAAGGATGAGTTGAATCAAAGTAATGATGATTGAAAACTAGTGTATTTTTGTAACGTTAGTATTTGAGTATAATTAGGATTAAGATAAGTGGTAGTTTTTCAGTTCCAGTTAGGATTAGGATTAAGAAAGGGTAAACTTTAGGACAACCTGAGTTTTCCACTAAAGTAAAGGGGCTGGAGATTTTCTTTACACTTCCTTCTCTGTTAATTAGGGTTATGGTTATGGTTAGTTTTTAGGGTTAGGGTTAGGGCTGGGAAATGCGTTTGGTGTTAAATAAATCTGAAACTTATTTTAAGATCTAAGAGTTTAGGAAAAATTAGGATCAATGGAAACTATAGTATTTTATTTATAATCATTGTGAAACTATATTATCTCAAACCTATAGATCAGTTGCTTTTACAATCAAATGTATACAAATGGACATCTTTGCAATATTGAGCATTTAAGTTCAAGTATCAGAAATACCTTTCCAGTTATTTAGGTCTTCTTTAATTTACTCCTATAATTCAATTATTTAGCTTTCACATAATTCTTCAATAACTTTAGTATTTTATAGAAAATAAGTCAAAATTTACTTTAAAGATCCTCTTTTTATTGTAAACTTAGATTGTTTATATTTTGCATCATTGTTATAAAGAATGTGATCATCATTTACATTTTTAATGCCTATCTATTTTATTAGAATCAGTTGCTAAAGCCAGGCATGGTTGCTCATAGTTGTAATCCCAGCTTCTCAGGAGGAGGAGATAGAGAGGATCATAGTTAGAGTCTACTCCAAGGCATTTCAACCAATAATTCAGGTATAATGGCTCACATCTATGTTTATGGGAAACATAGATAGGAGGATCTCAGATCTCAGGTGAAAAATAAGCCCCATATGTGTAAAATAAACTAAAGCATAAAAGACTGGATGTGTGTTTCAAGGGGTAAAGTATCTGCCTAGCAAGTGTAAGGTGCTGAGTTCAAGCCCAACTACAGGCAATGAAACAAACAAGCAAGAAGTAACTCTTGAAGCTGGAATTTGTAGATCATACAACATGTGTCTCATCCTCCCCTGTGAATTTTATCACTTAAAACTCTCACCCAGATCATGATAGATTCCACTCCTGCAAGTCTGGATAATGAGTCATTTATTTTTATTCTTTCCACAGAAAATAGTAACAACTCACTGTATCTTCAATTTAAATTTTTTTTACTAGTGAGTTTGAATAAGTTTTCATTGGCTAGTTGTAGTTATTTTATGAACTGCGTGTTTATGCTCTTGCTTAGTGTATTTATCTTTTTCTTATTAATTAGAAAATGCACTGCTTATATCATATACAATATCCCTTTATTATATATTTACAAAGTCTGTTTAGTAAATGAATTAATCAGTATACTTTCGTTACTGCAGAAGAGCCAAAAAAGCAAACCATGTTTATCATATTCAAATTGTGGTAATTTCCCAAATGTACATGTCATTTGAATACTTATCAATATCTTAGCAATATTGTGCTTAGTAGCAGGTACTGTCTGCAAGCAGGTAAAATTACAAGAAATAAATTATTTTGATTTTTCATCTGTTGTAAACTTGCATTCCTATATCCCCCAGAGCTGTGAGAAGTCAGGCAGTACAAACAGTAAAAGTTACCCAATATAAACTACAATGCTAATTAGCATGTTGCAAGTGAAGCAAGGTATCTTTCAAGGTAACTTAACATATATTTATCCTAACAAACATCTTTTTGGTGCTGTGGTTTGTGGGTTTGTATTATTTGTGTAACTCTTTTTAGAAAGAGATAGCTTGTTGATGAAAAAGTCAAGTCAATGTTCTTTTAGACCATGAGTGTTTGTGGCTTATTAGTATTTAGGGCAGTGGGCTCTGTCTCTCAAGAGTAATGGTCCCTAGGAGCTTGTTAGTCGTTGTTCTGGTAAAAGTCATTTTGATCTGTGATGAAGCCCATAGCAGTGAGTGTTGGAGCTAGCAATCTGTATTTCAGGCTTTTCATTAAAATTTGCCCTTCACCAAACAGGCAGTATAAATTTGCATCACAAATGATACCTTCTTCTTCTTTATTTTGCGACTCTTGAAACTGAGTAATTTAATTATGTCTTCTCCATAGCCTTTTATCTCCCTCTGCAGAGTTGCTCTCCAAACTGGGCTTCTTCTCTTTTAGCCTTAATTAACATGCACACTTATCTAGAGACCTGCTTTTCAATTAGCTTTTAAATGTCACTCTTAATGATGTTAGATTGACTCTTTTAAGGGAAAATTTAAAATGCCCAAGCCATCTCCTGTTTATTTGTGAGAGCATATTATTGATATTTCTGATTATCTGGTCTTTGTGGGATCTTTAATCTTCCACTGTCACAGGCTAATTGAATCAGGTCCAGGATGGGACTCAGGTCCGGCAAGGTTATATTCTGGCCTTCCCTGGCCTCTGCCTCCCTAGTCAGCCTGTGTACCATCCCTGCACTGGCACTACTTCTCAGCAACACTTTTGTTTACACAGGACCAAACCCAGCAGGAACTCTTAGCAACAGTGGAAGGTACTCAGGAGCAGGGAGGCCATAAATGTCCCCCAAAGTAAAGAGGATGAACTTGGGAGGTAGAGATCTATAGATTCAAATCTTGTCTGTGTTGCCTGGAAGCTGGGTGACATTGAGCAAGTCGCTTTCTTTCTCTTGAGACTTAGTTTCCTCATGTGTAAACTCTAATAGTATCTACCAATCAGGTTGTTAGGGGGTTTAAACACAATTAATTATCTATCTATCTATCTATCTATCTATCTATCTATCTATCTATCTATCTATCTATCTATCTATCTATAGCTGAGCATGCTAGGCAGCTTCAGTTTCCTTGGGGAGGAAAAGATCTGGTATTTTAGGAGGGTAGGATAGATGACCTCAGGGGTGGAGGCCCCACAGCCTCTTAGTAATGTGTGCCAAGAGTGAAAATTACTCTTCATTCACCTCCACAGTGACTTGCTCAGAAGACTCCTGGAAGCAGCATTTATATTGTTTTAAAATAGACATTTTAAATCTAAAGTGTTATAGCAACAGTTCAAATTATACAATAAGGATATAGCATACAAAGCAATTCTTCCTTTTCATTAAACTTCTTATCATTACAAATGTTTTGTTCTAGACATTTTACATGGTAGCCAAGCATTCTTAAATATAAGTAGACCCAATTAATATAGTCATTTTTCTGAAACTTGCTTCCTTTAATATGTGGGGCAGTTTTTCTTTTTCTTTTCTTTTTTTTTTGGGGTCCGGTCATGGGGCCTGAACTCTGGGCCTGGGCGCTGTCCCTCAGCTCTTCAGCTCAAGGCTAGCACTCTACCACTTGAGCCACAGCACCACTTCCGGCTTTTTCTTTTTGCTTATGTGGTGCTGAGGAATCGAACCCAGGGCCTCAGGCATGCAAGGCAAGCGCTCTACCACTGAGCAACCTTCCCAGCCCCATGTGGGGCAGTTTTTCACATTAATAGTTCTACCCTATTATTTTTTAGTCAATGGAGTAGTATTTGTTGCTCTGCTTCTCCATGTTCGTATTTAATCCTTTCTTTTTTTGAGAGGAGGGGTGACATTGGAGTTAGAACTCAGGATCTCATACTTGGTAGGCTAGCAAGATACCAGTGAAACATGATTCCAGTCCTGTTTTTCACTGCTTATATTTAGGATATGGTCTGGCTTCCCATCTTGGTCTGTGTCTCAGCCATGATCTGCCTACTTTAGGCTTCCCATCATTGCTGGATGACAGACATGTACCATTGCATCTAGCTTCCTTCTGAGAAGATGGAGTCTCATGGACTTTTCTGTCTGGGCTGCTCTGGAACTATGCTTCTCCTAATCTCAGCTTCCTGAGTAGCTTGGATGATAGGCATGTGCCACAATGCCCAGTTATGGGTTGGCAAAAGGTCTTGTGAACTTTCCTGCTCAGGCTGACCTCACACCATGATCCTCCTATTCCCAAATAGCTAGGATTACAAGTGAATTTTTGCTATTTATTCTACACTGTGCTGTAGAAAAATACAGCCATCTGCAAACTTGCAAGCAGTTATTTATAGAGGACATGTAATGAAGTTCTTATGTCAAAGAGCACAGATGTTTAAAGTTTTGCTAAGTATTGAGGAATTGTCCTCCAGAAAGGTTATACCTGTTTTTGTTCTATCTACAGTGGATAGAAATGATTGTTTACCATATTTTTTTTTCCTAAAGAAAATCTTGGCTGGGCATGGTGGTACATGCCTGTACCTAGCTAGTCTGGAGGCAGAGGTTGGAGGGTCACAGTTTCAGGCCAACCCCAGAAAAAGCACAAGACCCTTTCTGCAAAACAAACTGAATGCAGAAGCACTAGGGGCATGGCTTAAGTCATAAGATTGCCTTGAGTTTAATCCCCAGTACTGCACAATAATAGAAGGCTGCTAAAATTAAGTAGTGGCCAGGATCCATGAACACACGTTCCTATGAAAACTCACATTCATCATCCTTGTTTCTAGCTGCCCAGATGTGGAAACAACCCTAAGCTTCATCCACAGTTGAGTGGAGAAAGAAAATGTGGCTCATGCTGACAATGAAACACTATGCAGCAGTAGAAACTTCAGGGTAGATGAACCCTGAAAGCAGTAGCTGTGTGAACAAACCCTGCATATTTAGATGAAATGTCTGGAATAAGCAGACCTTAGAGGCAGAGAGTAGACCTGGGTTGCTTAGTGCCGAGGGGTGGGGGTAGGGATTTGGCAAGTGACTAGTACTCATAGGCACAGGGCTTCTTTGGGGCATGATGGAAATGTTCTATAATTAGATTGTGGTGAGACTTGTACAACTCTGAATATATTAAAAACCATTGAATTGCACATTTTAAATGGACAAATTTAATGATGTGTGGATTTCAGTCCAATAAAGCAATAAAAAAAAAGTTATGGCAGAATGCATGGGATGTGATGGAAAGGAGGAAGGAGTCTGTAGCGTTATTCTGGGTGTGTGGATATGCCAGGAAGATACTGTCAAGTCAGCATGGCAGGGGGTTTGCTGGGGGCTTGCATTTTACTTGGCCCTGTTGAAGCTCACCAGCTGTAGGGGTGCCTTCTAGGGTCTCTAGGGTCTCTCCTGTAGAGTAGAAACTCAGGCAGTTAATACCATGTGTTAGAGGTCAGAATGAAGGTTAGTACACTGAATTACTGCTTCTTGTTCTTGCTTAGTCTTCGAATACACAGAAGATACTGTTCTCCTGGAAGGCAGTAATAGTTTCCTCGGCTGACCTAGAAATGCCTGCTGAGAGCTCCAGCACTTGGAAAAGGAAGGTCAGAGAGGAAGCTGAGCTCAGCTGCTGAGTCAAGGAAAAAAAGAGGAAGACATAGGGTCACAGACAGAGATGAGGCCCTTGCTGGTGAGTAAGTGTGATCAGTTTAAAATTCAGCAGTTAAGTTTTTCTCATTGTGCAAGTAACTAGATTACTAGTAAGTCTTATGATGAGAATATCTAAAAGGCAGCTGGCATTCAAACAGTTGTGATCACAGATGAACTTTAGCTCCAGGAAATGGGGTTAGTCTTGCAGTGAGTATACACTAAATGTTAAGGGGAAATCAACACACCTGTGTGCTAAAACCCATTTCTCCCTGTGGTTGTGGCCTTCTGCACACCATTTCCTCTGCTCATTCCTCCCCATCGTGGCTCTGAAGCAAAAGTCACATCAAACCAGAACATCTAAAAACCTTCTTAATTACCTTCAGGTCTGAGATTTTTCAACTTCAGGAGGAACTGAGGTCTCCATGGTTCATTTGGAGGTTAATTATTTTTAGCTAGCTACTGCTAGTTTGCCAAGAGGTTACTTTAGAAACGCAGGACAGCACATGTATGTGGGTTCAACGTTGATCCAATAGCCAAGTTTTCTGGACCAAGCAGAAAGAAGTCTTTTTCTTTACACTGTATTTGATTCATTACCCTAGATATGCTTTGTTCTCTAAAAACTTTATTTAAGAATATACTGTGGATAAGAAACAATTAGTCCTTGTACTTAATTAGAATGCAGAAAGGAATCTTATCCACTTTGGAAGCTTTCCAAGGAATATTTGTCTTCTCTCTCTCTCTCTCTCTCTCTCTCTCTCTCTCTCTCTCTGAATTGCTAGAGAAAGTAGCAATGAGATAAGATGTGCTGGATCATTCAGCATGTGTGAACAAGGAGGGGCACATGCATATCAGATGGATCATTGGTGGATATTTTTGAATTTATTGCTATGCTTAGTTTAAAGCTCGTGGCTGATGAGGGAATAACCAAGCTTCTTATCAGAGGTAGAGGTTTTACTTTGAAGCTGTGAATGTCTAGGCCTTTAGGAAAACCTAGTATCCGTAGCTGGTGCGATTGAGGCAGCCCCTCTGTGGAGTGATTTACTCTTGTTCAATAAATGAGCAGTAACATTTTACATTTTAAACTGAAAGATAATTACAATGATTATCTGTATGCTTTTTATTTTATTCTTACTGCTAGTCATATAATAACAATAGCCACACAGGGTTTGGTTTGGTTTGATTTCTCCAAAATACATTTTAAAGACGAATTACAGCCTCTATTAGAATTCCTTTTTGTGTTCTTGTTTGAGTATTCTGGAATTAGCCATGAATTCACAGGACTCAAGAACATAAGAGCAAGGTATCTCTACCACTTACTGTGTTGGAGCCATAAGCTTTCATCTTTTGCCAATCTCCTTAGAACGGTGACTTAACTTCAAAGTTAGCCTGTTCTTTTGCCATTGCAGCCAAAATATTTTAGATATGCCCGAACAACTATTGTAGGTTAATGTCAACAAGTGAGTTAGAATTCTTTTCTGGTGTACAATGCTGCACATTCTTATTTTCAGCTAAGTATTAAAATTACCCCAAGCTGATGTACAGTCATTGATGAGGATTTTCTCTCCACTGACTAGTTAGAAGTTTCAGGTAGTAGAAAGCAAAAGATTTCCTGTCATTTTATTTTTCTAAACTACAGATTGAAGATAGAAATATACTAGAAACAGAGCCACAACTAACTCAAAAAGCTGCTCATTGAGGCAAGAGTAACTAAGCCCTTTGAAGGGAGTAATGTACTCTGATGTATTACTTCATAACTGAAGAAAAAAGGAAAATCAGGCATAACCAGATAAATGATTTGAGAAAAATATATTTCAGAGAAAATAGAAATCACTTTCAATGTCTAAATAATTTGAAAGGAAAGATAGTTAAAAAGAAAAAAGAGAAAGGGAAATATAGAAGGAAATAAATAAAAAGAGGAAAATTCTAATGGCAAAAGAATTAAGATTAAGAAGCAGGAAGCAAACCTTGTTCTAGAACAAGAAGCTTTTAATGGCTTGGATGTTAAGAGCAAAGACCAGCACATGGTCAAGGCCTAATGCAGGTGTGGCATCAACTGAGGAGGGTGTACCTGCAAAACTCAAGTTCAGACCACAGTGCGGCTGGAGAGAATTTAAAAGACAACAAAACAGGGCTCTTTAAAGTTATGTTCAAAACAAGAGGGACAAGTATAGGCAAAGCTCCTTGCTTGAGGCAGATAGAATAATGTTAGCCTCTATTGAAAGCAGACTGACTCAATTATTTGGCTTCCCTCTTTCTCTATCCCAGAGAGTGATCTTCAAGCTGGAAGGTGTAACATAAACATGGTTAAGAATAAATTGAAGCATGCAGGCTAATAATGTCACAACTAAATATTCTGAGTTTATACTCAGGACAGTATGCCATACAAGAGAATTTAGTGGGTTTTTTCCATAGTATTTATGACAGCTGTGCATGGTAGATATTGATATCAAACTCATTTTACAGATCACTGGCTAAGGAATATTTAATTATAAATCCGAAGTTACATAGCCAGTAAGTGATGGGCTTCGATTCAGCTCCAGCTCTGACTAGCTTCAAAGTCTGATATTTATAGTTTATAGTATAAGGCACATAAACAAATACATATTTTGTTAGGCTTTGACTTAGTCTTTTTAAAGAGTTATTTGCACTCTCCATAGAATCTATTACACTTCAGTTAATCCATCTTGCTTACCACCCAGTGTGTTTACTTGAAGATTTATAGGTACATTATAGCTACCACAAATGAGGAAAACCATGCAACTTACGTTTCTCGGATCTAGCTTACTTTGCTTAATATAATTTTTTCCAAGTCTTTCTGTTTCCTTACAAATGGTACAATATCAAAACCCAACAAAGTAAGTACCAGGAAATGGGTACTTGCAAGAGGGGAGGGTGGTGCCAAGGGGAGAAGGGTAGAAGAATAGCGGGGAAGGGAGAAAATGCAAACAAGAACTCTGTGTATACCACAGAGTTGAGAAATATAAGGGAAGGGGTCGATCAAAGGAGAATGAAGATGTTGAAGTGATGACACAGATCAAGATGCATCGCATGCGTAAACTGCTTTGTTAAATGGCAAAGAATTGAGTACAAAACCTAAAATTAAGCTAAGTTAGGGAAGGGGGGGGTGGGCTAGGAGGGGTGGGTAAGAATGTTGAAAGGGGTGACATTGATTAAGATGCACCGTGTTCATAAACTGCTTCCGTAAATGTCAACTCTCATTGTCCAACTAAAGATAATAAAAATATCCCCAAAACCCCACAAACCCAGTAAATTGTATTGAAGAGCCACAATATATAGTCTACTAAAATGAGTATCGTTTTCTCTTCAGATTGTATAAATCTTTCACCTTTCACTAAAATGAGGAAATTGGAATATCAGTCTGCTAAGAAATGGAGACTTGGGCTGGGAATGTAACTCCGCGGTGCCGTGCTTGCCTAGTATGTGTAAAACTCTAGATTTAATCTCCACCTCTGCAAAACAAAACACAAAGGCTCTCTTGATTTCTTTTTCTTTTTTTATTTGTTTATTTTATTTTTTGGAAACAGTCTTACTTTGTAGACTGGAGTGGTCATGAACTAGCAATCATTCTGCCTCTGTTTCCCAAGTATTACAGGTATATACTACCATATCTGGCTTGATTTCTTTTTAAATGTTCATCTAAGACTATTCAGAGTCCAGATTTTGATGTGGATCCTTTGGTAAACCTGAAACTTGTTAGGCAGGTGATTTGTAAAAAAAGTTGGAAATGAAAGATAAGAACGCTTAGGAAGTAGCATGGGGTCACAAAACATTCAGGATTTGATTCTTCCCACCCTTTCTTCCTGTTTCCCTCTCCTACTTGCCACTTCTTTTTAAAAAATATTTTTTTCCATATATATTTCTTATTATAAAAATACTGTACAGAGGGGTTATAGTTACATGAGTAGGGTAATGAGTACATTTCCTATGGAGCATTGTTACCTCCTTTATTTTTCACCTACCATCCCTTCCCCCACCCCCACCCGAAAATTGTAAAGTTGATTTTCAACATAATGTCTTGTACATCTCATTGTTACAATGGGTCCACCTATATCCTTATTTAAGCAGTTTGTTATATCCCTTCTCCTCCCCAAATTATAAACATGTATATACAAGAAGCAGGACACCGGAATCAGATACAGTGACAACAGGGGTTATACTCTGGGGGAGGAACATGCAAAAGAAACAAAAGAATCACATAGTGCATTTTAAGTACTTTAAAAACAATCAAAAAAGAAAAAAACCACTTGCGTCCCTATCTTGGGGTTCATTTCGCCTAACATCATCTTATATGATCATATGTACATAGCTTTTGACCTTTTTTGCTTGTCCTAGACTTATACTAGTTATTACAAATAAGGGAAACCATGAGACCTATGTTTCTTTGGGCCTGGCTTACTTCACTTAATCACATTTTCTTGATCCATTCATCTGCTGAGGTACTTGCCACTTCTTTAACCTTATCATTGGAGAATTCTACAGGTGGTTTATAAACAAATGAGTTCATTTGGGTTTAGTAAGGCTACATTCATATTTTTTTGTTGTAAAGGTGATGTACAGAGAGGTTACCGTTACAGAAGTTAGGTATTGAGTACATTTCTTTTGAACAGTATCACCCTTTCCCTCATTTTCTCCCAGTTCTCTCCTCTCTTCCCTCCCCCCAGTTATATAGTTCATTTCCAACAGTGTCTACTTAGTATCACTGCTGAATTAGTTCTCCCCTTCCCTAAGATTTCTGTGCTTCCTCTTCCTCTTCTCCAATCAGATAAACTTACATACAAGACAAAAAAGTACAGAAATCAAATAAGGTGACAAAAGAGAAAAAAAGTAGGAAAAAAACACTGCAAAAAATAAAATAAAGAACTTCTTGTTTCTACTTCTTGGAGTTCATTTTGAAAAGCATCTTTTTTTTTTTTTTTTGGTCAGTTGTGGGGCCTGAAATCTGGGCCTGGATCCTATCCCTTAGCTCTTTAGCTCCAGGCTAGTGCTCTACCACTTGAGCCACAGTGCCACTTCTGGCTTTTTCTGCTTATGTGGTGCTGAGGAATTGAACTCAGGGCCTCATGCATGCAAGGCAAGCACTCTACCATTGAGCCAGCTTCCCAGCCACAGATAAGCATCATTTTATATGATCATTTGCACATAGCTATTGAACCCTGTGATCTTCTCCTAAGAATATCCTCCTTTGGTCTGACTGTGTGAATGCTTAGAGCCCTGTTTAATTTATCATGTCCAAGTGTAATTTTTTTGCCTTTTATTATCTGTTGGGTTTACTTATAGATTTATAGGCATATTCTAATTAGGGTATATTCATATTTGCTTGAATGACTTTATACAGATTATTTATTCATGGCAAGGTGACTTCAGGTTAATTACTGAAGTTAAAATATTGTGTTTGTGGCAGATCTCTAATCTCTTGAAACAGCTCTACCAAAGAAGAGAATAAGTATTTGGCTTGAATTGTTCTTTGTGAACTCATGGCATTTCCTGGTTTTTATTGCCACCCATGTGCTTATGAGTCTAAGCATTCCACAGGTTTTAATCTGAGGGATTCTAAGGTTGATGGAAAAGTAAATATGTATCATCTCATGAGAGCATGTTTGGGAAATTCAGATCTATAAAATTATTTGCTCGGGCTGGGAAGATGGCTCAGTGGTAGAGTGCTTGCCTTGCATGCATGAGGCCCTGGGTTTGATTCCTCAGTTCCACAAGCAGAAAAAGACAGAAGTGGCGCTGTGGCTCAACTAGTAGGGCATTAGCCTTGAGCTGAAGAGCTGAGGGACAGTGCCCAGGCCCAGAGTTCAGGCCCCACGACCGGCAAAATAAATAAATAAATATATATTTTTCTATTATTATTTAGTGGGGACTTGAACCCAGAGTCTCTCACATGCTAAGCAAGTGCTGTACAGCCCCAGTCTATAATTTGTTCTTTAACTTTGCTAAGGATAGACATTAAGCTCCTTGGTTTATGATTTAGGGAATCAAACTCTTTTAATTGTTTTCAGTATTTAGACTGTCTTTGTTTGCCTTCTCTTTGATTTTTTCAGAGTGTTAGGTTTCTTTATGCATATTTGTCAGTTCATAGAGTATCCAAGAATATAATTAATGGCTTGGATGTGAATATCTTTAAAGTAGTTAGGTGCATTCTTACTTATTTTGGGTTTTAATCCCTATTTATACTTTTATGTTGTTAAGTATGAGGAAGAATTAGGCATGGCATATCCAACAGCTTAAAGTAGAGATAGTAGTTTGAAGCTATAAAATAGGTTTCACATCAAAATAATGAAGCACTTTGTAATAAATTGGAAATTTCAGGGAGTATATCTGTTAGCAGATATTCAGACAGTGGAGAAGAGGTTAGAGAAGATGACTTTCTGAATTAAGTTAATATAATTATGGATATTTTTGTTTTGTACATATTTAAAAATAGGTTATGCTGGACACCAGTAGCTCATGCTTATAATCTTAGCTTCTCAGGAGGCTGAGATCTGAGGATCATGGTTCAAAGCAAGCCTGAGCAGACAAATCCTGAGGCTTTATCTCTAGTTAATCAGCAGAAAACCAGAACTGGAGGCCTGGCTCAAATAGTAGAGCTCTATCCCTGAACAGAACAAGCTGAACAAGAGTATGAGGCTTAGAGTTCAAGGTCTAGTACTAGCATAGGAAAAAAAAGAGATAGCTTTGGGAACTGTCTAAATATTGGAAATCAATTTTTTTTTTTTTTTTTTGCCAGTCCTGGGGCATGAACTCAGTGCTTGGGCGCTGTCCCTGATCCTCTTTGCTCAAGGCTAGTGCTCTACCACTTGAGCCATAGCACCACTTCTAGCTTTATCTGTTTATGTGGTACTGAGGTACTGGGCTTTATGCATGATAGGCAAGCATTGTACCACTAAGCCACATTCTCACCCTCAAAAGATCTTTTGTGATGTTACCATTATCACCCAAGAAAGGCAAGTGCAGTCTTAAGTTCTGAGAAGTAATGGTTGACTTGGTTATTCCAAGGGTTTTGGCAGTTGGGCAGTATATCTATATCAGGAACCCTTGAGTTGATTTGATTATAGTGAACAGTATTGTTCTACCATGTTTCAGAGGATGAGATGATTGGATCACCCCTTCCTTCTTTTCCCAATGGTTTTATTATTTTTTTATTGGTCTTCAAAAAAAAGATGACAAGATTTGTTTGTATATAATAGCTCTGTCGATTTTATAGAAGTCTGTAATAATGGGTTACTTTTTCTCTGTAGGTAGGTTAGAAGCAATGCTTATGAGATTTTTACCATAACAAAAGAGATGCAGTCAGTATTTACTTTTTTTTTTTTTTTTTAGAAAACAAGCAATGGTTCTTTGAATGGCTCATTTCCCCATAGTAATGAATAAATTATATGAAGTAATGTGACTATTACTTTATATTGTCAAAACAAAAACTGTCAGAAGTTGTGGCTGCTATTCTAGAGCAGACTTGGGTGAATTCCATGGCAGCCTTAGCATTTGAAGACTATAACAGGAAATAGTTTTATAATGCTCAGCACATACTTAATGCTTCACAATAGCAAATAAACAAAAGACTGTAGAATGAGACTGCTGTGGAATAAAAGGGCATGAAGGGTAATGGCGTAACTGTGGTGGGCTTGTGTGAGTGTAAGAATTCTGGTTTATTCATTGTAGTGTTATAGACAACTCTAAAATCTATGGGTGGGCCTTGTCACTTATGTTTCCTGTTCCAGAGTAGTACTATTAACAGAAACCATACTTATGTAAAGATGTATTCAGTGTTTACTCTTCCCTAGTAGACCATAAGAGTGTGTGTGTGTGTGTGTGTGTGTGTGTGTGTGTGTGTGTGTGTTTTGCTGGGGAATGAATCCAGGTCCTCATACTTGCTACTCCTTCCTATAAGCTCTTTTTTTTTTTTTTTTTGTACTGGCTCTGGGCATGAACTCAGGGGCCATGCATTCTCACTGGCTTTTTCTCTTGGTGCTGGTGTTCCACCACTTGAGTAGCACCTTCACTTCTAGCTTTTTGCTGGTTAATTGGAGATAAGAGTCTGCCTGAACCATGTTTCTCCAATCTCAGCCTCTTGAGTAACTGGGATTATAGGCATGAGCCATGGCTGATGTAGCCACACAGGCTAATGATCACAAAGTTCCATAGGCATCATTGTACCATCTCCATTTTGAAGTCTTCTAGTCAAAGCTTGGGCTGCAAATGGAAGCTTATGTTGAATGAATAAAGAGTGAATGGAAGAGCTGCAAAAAGTTTTTGCATGTTTTTTGCCTATCGGGAAATGGCCCGAGCAATATAAACATTGATATTCTGCTTGTGTATGTGGCAGATATGGCAGGTAGGTACTGTTTGGTGTTACTTTTGGTGTTGCTATAGTCATGTCTCCCTTTCCTACCATCTTTGAAGTTCTTTGTGTCAAGTTGCTCCTAAGAAGCAACAGCTGGCATGTTAGCATGTGTTTTTTCCCCCTCCTTTCCCTCCCTCCTTTCTTCCTTCCCTTCTTTTCTTCCTTCTTTCTTTCCTTCATTTTGTTGGCAGTACTGGGGTTTGAACTTAGAGCCTTCACACTTGTTAAGAAGGATCTCTACCAATGAGCCACATTTCCTGTTTTCAGAGCTTATTTTTAAGACAGGTTCTTGCTTCCTGCTGAGGTGCATGCCTGGACCAACAATGGATCCACTTTAAGTTTCCTAACATTGCTTAATCACTGATGTATATTACCCTGTTCAGCTTCCCTCCATTGAGATAGAGTTCTGTAGAGTTTTCTGCCTGGGCTGGCTCAGGGATTCCATCCTCTCAATTTCAATCTCCCATATAGTTTGGGGTAATAGGTATATACAACTGTGGCCCTGCTGTGGATTGAGAAGGGGGTCTCTCAAACTCCTCTGCCAGGGCTGTCCTTGAAACAGGATCCACTTGTTCTCAGCCTCCCAAGAAACAAGTATTGTAAACATGAGCCACCAGCCCCAGGTCTTTGCTTCCATCTATTTTAACTCTTGGTGGAGTCTAGCCCATTTCCCACCTTGTATACCATAATTTTGAATCTCCTGTTTCTTTACAGAGCAAGCGTAAAAGTTACCTTTCTGCCAGGCCCATCAGCCTCTGTAGTAACGCAGCCTCTTTTCTTCCAGAGACAGCTTTGAGGCTGTGATCGTAGGTTCTAGCAGCAGAATGACAAGACTGAAAGCCTGATTTTTGCTACTTCCTAGTAAGGTGATCTTGGGTAAGTTGCCTCTGTGTCTCAGTTTTCTAACTTGAAAAGTGAAGATAAGAATGGTACCAATATCATAGGATTATAGATTTTATCCACAGAAGGGTTTAAAGTAAAACACCCAGAGTAAAACCCTTAATAGATGCTAAACTTATATTCTGCAAAGGCCAAGAGCCTCACTTGTAGTTTAAGACTCATCCATGAACTGCTAGGATTTCTTGCTTCCAATTCATTCCTCCCATCTACCTTCCTATCTTCTGTCTATTCCTCTTTCCTCTTGTCTGTCAGCAAGGAAAATTGGCTGGGCTGGTCCATGTGTACATCTTCCTACATGTGTACATTTATTTGGAAAAGAGAACTCTTCTGTTTGTGACTCTTTTGACCCACAACTAATAAAGAATAGAGGTTTGGACTTTACAATCCCTAGTCCAATGCCATTTGCTTAAGTTCTTCTTCAAAAAAGAGGGTGTATAAATTTTACTTTCCACTAAAATACTTTCTAGCCCCTAGTATGCATTTTTTCTGCTCCTACCCAGCCATTGTAAGGTGAGTACCAGGGGTGCTTTAATTTCCCTTTAATATATGTTGACTAAAGATACTTTCCCCAGAGCAGAGGTTTTAGAAAACATCCCACCCAGCTCACCCACTCCCCTATCCTGAAAGTTTTGTTTTTTTTTTTTTTTTTGGTCGTGGGGTTTGAACTCTGGGCTTGGGTGCTGTCCCTGTGCTCTTCAGCTCAGGACAAGCACTCTACCTCTTGAGCCATAGCACCACTTCCCGTTTTCTAGTGGTTTATTGGAGATCAGAGTCTCACAGACTTTTCTGCCTGGGCTGGCTTTGAACCGAGATCCTCAGATCTCAACCTCCTGAGTAGCTAGGATTACAGGCGTGAGCCACCGGCGCCCGGCCCTGAAAGTTTTCATAGTCACTCCCACATATTGTTTGGCCATCTCACATATTGTTTGGCCATCTCTGATACTGCAAGCCCTGTACTGGAGGAATGACTTTCTCAATCGGATGGTAGAGACTGTTCTGGATCTTTAAATTTTTTCCCCACTGCATAGTGCATATTTTTCTATTTTGGAAAAATGACAAAATTATAGTAGTTTTGCCTGTCATTTTAAAAACACACTTGAAACCTGGTCTAGATTCATTGGCTTTACAGAGCCAGACAGAAAGTACACCATGCACCAAATTATGGCAGAACAAATTCTTCTTTAGGACAGTTATAATGGGTTGGGCTCTTCTTTCTTTCTTTCCCCCACTGTCTTTGTGTATCTCATTACTGGCAATGATTTCTGGAGCATCTAGATTTTCCACCTTTGTATAAATTTAATCAAAGACACTCTCTTGGTGGCCTTGAGCTATTTTTCCTTCCTATGTTGGACAGGATCCTTGCTGGGACTGCTTTTATAGTATCCTTAACTAGGTGTGTGTTCCTGAAGAGCAACCCCTATGTTATGAAGAATGCTTTAAGGATGCCAATGGTCAGGTTCCTTTATAAGAACCTTTAACAAGGACTGAATGAATGAGTGAGCGAATGAATGCAGAGATTGAGTGAATGAATGCAAGGACTTATAGTGGGGAGAGATGTTAGTCTTCTGATTCTGTATA
Organism: Dipodomys spectabilis; assembly: GCF_019054845.1. Classification (NCBI taxonomy): domain Eukaryota; kingdom Metazoa; phylum Chordata; class Mammalia; order Rodentia; family Heteromyidae; genus Dipodomys; species Dipodomys spectabilis. The sequence continues at coordinate 6,956,464 of NW_024870840.1, forward strand.
CTGTGGGTTCCTTACCGGGTCAGGAAATTTTACACTCAGTTATTGAAAAGGAATCAGTTTGGGGAATTTACATTTTGTCACACATGTCAGGAGACTTTTTGTTTTGCAGGTATACTGGACCACAGTTTTAACAACTGTCCTCTACACTGACTTTTTACCATGAGTTTCAGCTTCCTTTTAATTAAGTATAATGTATAGCAAAAATTCATTTTAAGATGGTCCATTTAACTTGAGAAGACAGAAATGATTTAAGCATTGTACCCAGAATTCACAATATTATTTGTTATAGTACTGCTAGTAATAGCTGAAGACTAGAAACCTCCCCAATATCTATCAGAAAGGAATAGGTAAATAATTAAATAGTACATTCGTATACTTATGTGATAGAATGAGGAAAATCTCTGTTTTTTGCCATAGAGTATTTATCATTAATGGAGTAAAAGTATATGTATGTGTATATGTACACATACTTGCTTATGTTCGAAAAGAAGTGAAATACAAATAGAAAACCAATAAAAATATCTAGCTGGCCATTCTGTGGGAATGAGGCAGTAGCTAGAATTGCTCTTGGATCCTTTGCTGCTTCAGTTTTCTCAGTGGCCTTCATGACAGCAGTCTAGCAGAAAAGAAAAGATGTCTGAATGTGTTCAGTAACAGAATATGAGAATAATGAGCCAATTTAAGATCAATAAGGAGATGATATGACAGCCAGGCATGGTAGTCCACATGTAGAATCCCAGTCTTCAGATCGAGGTAGGAAGATCACAAGTTTAAGGCCAGCTTGAGCTAAAAAGAGAGTTTGAGAACAACCTGGGTTTCATAGTGAAACTGTCTCAACAAAACAAAACAAGATGGAAAAAAGTTTTCTTCCCCCAACAAAACCCAGAAAATAATGTAAGAGTCTTGCAGTCATGATTATAGCCCAGTTTCATGGAGCAGATGGGATATTCTCCAAGAATCTAATGCCTCACTGTGCAAGAGCTCTCTACCTGTTAGAACAGGGATTGTGCATGGCCATGAGGCCTCCTGGGGAATCTGGCATATATGGATTGCTAGCTCAGAGATTAGACAGATGTTTCATCAGCAGTGTGAGTGAGAAGAGCAGTCCAGAAAATACTTGACTTTCCCACAGAAACCAACTGCACAGGATCCAAAAGAATATTTTAATGCCTTTGGGGAAATTCTTTTTTTTTTTTTGGGTCCGATCATGGGGCCTGAACTCTGGGCCTGGGCGCTGTCCCTCAGCTCTTCAGCTCAAGGCTAGCACTCTACCACTTGAGCCACAGCGCCACTTCCAGCTTTTTGCTTTTTGCTTATGTGGGGCTAAGGAATCGAACCCAAGGCCTGGAGCATGCAAGGCAAGCGTTCTACCACTGAGCCACCTTCTCAGCCCCTGGGGAAATTCTTACAATGCAGGTCAAGGAAGGTATCAAATTAGCTGTACAAAAGGGTTTGGCTTTCTTTGTTTTCTAGAATATGAAACTCAGGTGAAAGTAATGTCTTAGTGACATATTCTACATGAGCAGTGGTATGGCCAGAAACTTCCAGGTGAGGCATTGAGAAGCAGAACAGTGTTCTGTGGGTATTGTTCAGAGAACATGACTGCCAATGAGCTGTGGTAGTTCTCTTGTCGGTAGTACATAAGTGGAAGAAGGCCTCATTCCCAAACTGTTCAAGGCTTTTGTTACATTAGCAGATGATCAGGCTGCTTGGTCTCTTCATGGAGAGAACTTGGATTATTAAAGGAATCAGCATATACATGTTGAACCAAGGCACAGTCATGACAGAAAGAAGTCGAATATTGGGTGGTAATCCAGTTAGCTTTGGGAATCAGTGGATTTGGTAATAGTAGAACTGGCTTTGGGAACAATCAAGGTAATAATAAGGGTAGAAGGATGAACTTAGATGTCCTCAGCATGAGTTCAGCAATGTTGGTCTTCTCCCTGGCAGTGCTGCAGAGCAGGTGGGGTGTGATAGGCATATGAGCTAGTCAGCAGAGCCAGGCAGACCTGTCAGGGAATAACCAAAAGCCAAGGCAACATGCTGGGGGACCCAAATGAAGCCTTCAAATTCAGAAATAACTCCATGATGATTCTAATTCCAGTGTAGCAGTTGCTTTGGGATCAGCATGAAATGCAAGGTCAGACAGTGGTTGTAATAAAGGCTTTGGCTCATGTAAGGATGCTAAACCCTCTGACTAGGAAGTGTACACAGTTGGTGATTGTTTGCTCTACAGTGGTAGAAATTCACATTTTTCTAAAATCATGGTAAACATTTTATAAAATACATGTGCATTATGAATGTTCAAAATTGGTTGTTCAGTGTGGAGTATATTGGGCAGTATTGCTGACATCTTTTTTTGGAGGGAGGGGGAGGGGGTCCGGTCGTGGGGCCTGAACTTTGGGCCTGGGCGCTGTCCCTCAGCTCTTCAGCTCAAGGCTAATGCTCTACCACTTGAGCCACAGTGCCACTTCCGGCTTTTTTTCTTTTTGCTTATATGGTGCTGAGGAATGGAACCCAGGGCCTCAGGCATGCAAGGCAAGCGCTCTACCACTGAGCCACCTTCCCAGCCCACTGACATCTTTCTTTAGAAAGTAGGAAGAGTTAATGGAACTTTAAAAGCTTTTGTTTCCTAAAGGATTGAAATATTGAATGGTTGAAAGTGAACTATTGTAGAGAAATGAAGAGGGGAAGTAGGCAGGGAATGAAGTCATAAAATCCAATTCATATCCTACAAAATTAAGAAAAGTGGGGCGAAGAATGAGGGAAGGTGTTGAAAGGGGTGACATTGATCAAGACACACGCTATCCATAAACTGCTTTATTGAATGGCAACTCCTTTGTACAACTATGTAATGATCATAAAAATAGATTAAAAGAAGAATGTGAACGTTATTTGCCTGACTGGTAAATCAACACAATAAAATTGACATCAAGATCCTCCTGTTATATTTTATCCCTGAACTTGTCAAGAGAATTCTTCGTATGTAGAAAGTGAAAAACATTGATTAGCACTACATTCTCTGTCTTCAAGGTACAAATTTTTCTCCTTAGGAGGATCTCTTTTTGGGATATCACGAGGAGAAAAAGGTTATCTATAGGAGAAGAAAGAACAGTGAGCCAAGACAGTGTTGGAAGTTAGACCTCTTTGGTGTCATTGTTCCATAGTTTGGGTTTTCAACCATATAAATTTCTTTTATAATTAAACAAGAAAGCAAAAGGGACCCCAAACTTCCATAAACAGCAACCTAAACAAAGGCATATATATATATATACTATTATATATAACTGTATATCCTAATGACTTTGAGATATCTTAATTGATTTTTTTAATCTTATTGTGGTTTTGATTTGTATTCCCTGGTTGATTTGTGTTTCAATGGTTAATGGCATCGAGTGTGTTTTCATGACTTTAAATATTTTGAATTTATATCCCTTGTGGTATATAGCAAAAGGCAAAATGAAAATGATCATAGAGAATTTTTAAACTATATTCATTAATCTTATCATTGATTTATGCTAGTATTATTAATTGTGAATAAGTAAGTCCATTAATGTAGTTAGAGACCCAAGTTTGTGTGTAAGAAAGGAGGCTTAAGTATTATCTAAAAATGTAATAATGCAGTCACTTTTCATTTGAATAGTAGATAGATAATCAGTATAAATGCATAATTTATAGTCCTTGATTTGTTCCTTGAAAATAAACAGATAAATCTCAGAATCAGTGACAGCTCAGTAACATTAATTTTTGTAGTACCCAATTGTGGCCTCTAAATGGCTTTTTTTTTTTTTTGGTCGGTCATGGGGCTTGAATTCTGGGCTTGGGTGCTGTCCCTGTGCTCTTCAGCTCAAGGCCAGTGCTCTAGGGCCACTTCCAGTTTTCTAGTGGTTTATTGGAGATAAGAGTCTCATGGACTTTCCTGCCAGGGCTGGCTTTTTTCCCCCCCACCCTTGTCTCCCCATTCACAATACAGACTAGGCACAGACCTGGGCTGAAGTGAATATGGGGTAGGTTTACTCTGCCTCCTCTTTCTATACAGTCAGTGTAAGAAAGCCTGTGGTAAGCACCCGGAGGCCCCAAGGCTGGCTTTGAATGGTGATCCTCAGATCTCAGGCTTCTCAGTAGCTAGGATTACAGGCGTGAGCCACCGGCTCCCGGCTAAATGGCATTTCTTTTTTTTTTGGTCCAGTTGTGGGACCTGAACTCTGGGCACTGTCCCTCAGCTCTTCAGCTCAAGGCTAGCGCTCTACCACTTGAGCCACAGTGCCACTTCTGGCCTTTTTTTTTCCTGCTTATGTGGTGCTGAGGAATCGAACCCAGGGCCTCATGCATGCAAGGCAAGCGCTCTACCACTGAGCCACCTTCCCAGCCCCTAAATGGCATTTCTAAGTAAAAGAAATCAGAGCTTTTTAATGAAGTGGCTCATGCTGGGCCTACACTGTGAAGCATACAGAATGACCTGAGACATCTCAAATCTGAAGCTCATCAAAAAGACTACTGAGATCATGACAAATGATTCAGAAGTCCACCCGAAGAGGCCCCAGGGGGCAAATATGGGACAGTTTTGAGCACCAAAAAGATTGAAGTGTGTGAAAATCTGTTTATGACACTACGTTAAAAACAACACAGTGGGACAAAATGAAAACCAAACTCATCTGTAACTTTTGAAGTTGTGAGGGTGCCAAGTCATTGGTTTTTTTGTTTTTGTTTTTATTGTGAAAATACCATACAGAGGGGTTACAATTACATGGGCAAGGTAATGAGTACATTTCTTATCAGACATTGCAAGCACTATAGCCTCTTCCTTTGTTTCCCCTTTCCCCTCTTCCCCCCCCCCCCCCCCCCCACCAAAGTGGTAAAGTTCGTTTTTCGACATAATGTCTTGTACATCTCATTGTTGCAATGGGTCCACCTGTATTCCTATTTAAACAATTTGTTTTTTCCCTTCCCCTCCACAAAGTATACCAACATCAAATACAGTGAAAACAGGGGTTATATCATGGGGGAGGGACATACAAAGCAACAAAAAATATCATCTTATAAGTGTGTTAGAAACAATCGCAAGAAAGAAAAAACATTTGAATTCTTACCTTGGGGTTCATTTCGCCTAACATCAACTTATTTGACTGTTTCTGTTTGTCTCAGACATATACTAGTTATTGCAAATAAGGGAAACCATGGGACCTATGTTTCTTTGGGCCTGGCTTACTTCACTTAATATAATTTTTTCCAAGTCTTTCCATTTCCTAACAAATGGGGCAATGTCATTCTTTCTGATGGAGGCATAGAAGTCCATTGTGTATGTGTGTATATATATGCCACATTTTCTTGATCCATTCATCTACTGAGGGGCATCTGGGTTGGTCCCATACCTTAGCTATGGTGAATAATGCTGCAATAAACATAGTTGTGCTGGTAGCCTTAGTATGGCCTTGTTTGTGATCGTTTGGTTAAATCCCCAAAAGTAGGATTGCTGGGTCACAGGGGAGCTCTATGTGGAGTCTTGTGAGGAACCTCCATACTGCTTTCCAAAGTGGTTGAACCAGTTTACACTTCCAGCAACAATACAATAGGGTTTCCTTTTGGCCACATCCCCTCCAGCATCTGTTGTTATTAGATTTTTGATTATAACCATTCTAACTGGGATGAGGTGGAATCTCAATGTTTTTTTGATTTGGATTTCTTTTAAGGCTAGAGAAGATGAGCATTTCTAAGATTTGGTTATCTTCCAGTAACACCACAGGCTGGAGACTAAGCCTATAACACTGAGCCTTTGGGGGGGCATTTATTATTCAAACCATGATACCTACAAACCCATCTATGGAGCTAAAAATTTGAACTCATGCATTATTTTATGGTTGTTTCAAGTGTGGTTGGCTGTATAGTTTAGAATTTCTTATTTTTAATTTTGGAGATAGATTTTAAACAATGAGTAAATAGGAATAAATCAAATGGAACATCTGTACTTCTTGCTTATGAGAAAGATGAAAGTGGCATTCTTATTGTAACAACTACAAAGACCTACACAAATGTAAGCTGTCATAAAAGTGAAATATGTATCAAGTTTCTTCACATTCATGAAAGAATAAAACCTGCAGATGGTAACTTTGAAGCCAAGAAAATAACATTTATTTATGCTTGCTCTCCAACAAAATATATCTGATCATCTTTTTTTAGTAGAAATACAGGCCTGGGGGGGAAATACAGCTAATTTCATTTCTCATTTGTTTGTAAAATACTTTTAGGACCATTATCATGATAACATTTTTAAAAATTGTCAAAGCAAACAAATGAAATTTAGCACTTCCCTTGCCATGACTTGCTTTACCCCCTGCAAATTACAAAAGCAAGTGGCTTTGGTAAAACCTGGGTGCGCCCGTGGGCACGCACAGACCTTGCATCATCTGTCATGTGTCATGCTCTAGATGTCAGAAGTCATAGTCATCATTCTTGCTGCAGGGTGTGTGAGACGATGCAAAATACCCGCAGTGCTGTACTTCATGGCTGGTCTCCCCCAGTGATTGATGCCCTAGAGATGTTTGTATCAGAGGAAATTATACTGATAAGTCTGACATTGTTGTTTCCTTCAAGAATCAAAGTACTAAATACAGTTAAGCTGAATGACAAAATTTTACTCACATTCAGAATGAAAGAGTAATCAGTGAGGGCATCAAAATGAAAGAAATGATCACTCTCACTAATATTCATTCAGTCTATGTTAAGTGCTATGCTAAGTTCCATAAATAACTTGATCACATTTAGCACTCTCAGTAATCCCATTTTCTAGCTGAGGTGGCTGAAGCACAGAGGTTATGTGACTTTCCTGAGGTGACACAGTTGGTAAGAGGCAGAACTGGTCTATATACAACCCCCTCCCCCCGCGGCCCCCAGCCTTTGCTCTCTATCCATGGTAGTTTCAGAGTCAGCAGGAGGCAAACATTCAGAATCGACCTCTGCTATGGTTTAGCTCCTGATAGGCTTTCAGAGCACTTTCCAAATCTTTTCAATTTTACAGATTCCTGGAGCCAAGTAAACTGATGGAGCATCTATATAGCTGGCCAAACTCTCTGTACTATGATGACACACTTGGTGTGACTCTCAAGCCTAGGACTTTCCACTGGAACACTAAAACTGCTTTCTACGCAAGAGCTTGTTTAGTCTCCAGCTTCTCCTCTGCCATCTTCCTCCAGACTCTATACAGCTGATAGAGCTATATTAGAGCAGAGTACAGTGACTTCTGTCTAGAGTGAAGCCATTTGGCCTCGCCACCTTGCCAGACAGTTAAAGGTCATTGTAGCGGATGCTCAGTCAAGACTAGAAAGTAGGCCAAACATAATGAAAACATACGGCAAAGAAATGCTGATGAGGAAGTACCTATTATTGTTATTATTATTATTTACCAATTTATTAGAAAAGCATAATACCTGCTTATTTTGAAATCTTAAACATTTTCAGGCACAACTCATTATTAATACGATGTACTTTCTTCAAAAGAATGGTATTTTGACAGATGCAGTTTTCATCTTCAGTGATACATAAAAACACAGGGATGAATACAGCATAGAATTTTACTTTAAATATATGTATAATGCATATGCACAAACACTTGTAAAAATGAAAAAAATCAAGTTCAGACAACAGTGTATATTTGAGTCATCCTGTGCGCCACTCACTGGCATGCATCTGCCTCATCTTCTTGATCCCCAGACCCGTGGGTTAGAAGTCAAACATGCTTCATTGGAGAGTCTTCATAGCTCCTTTTCCCCGCCAACATTCAACCATAGCTGCTGCTCATAGCTCCTGGAAGAACAGCAATGGGAGACTGAGACATGGGCACACAAAACAGTGAGTTACTGGTAAGAAGCCTCTGGATGAAAGAATATAGATGTGATATCTTGGCAGTATTCACTGTGTTTATTAGAAATGCAAGTCCACGGTAGTAAGTTCAAAGGGAATTTTGAAGGAAATATTTCACAGTCCATTAACTCAAACCAGTAAGCTTTGGGTGGCAAAGTATACAAAAATGATAGCTAGTGGACCTTGAAGGCTTAGATACTAACACAAGGGCTTTGTATTTGACCTCAGTGATTATATCCTTCTTCATCAAAAGGATATGATTCTAAGTTTCTGTTAGATAAATAGGTAAAACAAATCTGATGGGGCATTCATTTTGATTTTGTCCTGAAAGTTTTAGCAAGGTAACAGGGTGTAGCAGGGGTCATACACTAAGTACATTGTTTTCTTGGCCTGTGTAGACAAATGAGTGAACTTGTTTGGCATAATGGAGGCACAAATCTCTACTTTTTTCTTTTTGTAAAATTACATATTTTTAACATTGGCAGGTCTTTCTTTTTCTTTCTTTTTTTTGGGGGGGGGGGGTAAGTTGTAGGGCTTGAACTCGGGGGCTAGGCACAGTCCCTGAGCTCTTTTGCTCAAGGTTAATTCTCTACCACTTTGAGCCAGTTAACTGGCTCACTGGCTTTCCTTCCCAGACTGGCCTTGAGGTCCGATCCTCAGATCTCAGCCTCCTGAGTAGCTAGGATTACAGGTGTGGTTCACCAACACCAGGCAGGTCTTTCATTTTTCTTGTCATTGTTTTAGGCCACATGTGGTTGGTCAATGGGCCTTCTGGCACATAGTCTACAATTAGAGGTAATGGACAGAGCTTCGGATTCTGGCAGACCTCAGCTTAATTAAACCTTAGCTTTGTTTTCTAGTGAATATATAAGCTTGTATATCCATATTTAACTTCTCAAAATTTCTACAATAATTTCTTTAAAAAATTTTTCTCCTGACAGCGTTTATGCTTTAGAAAAGAATGGGAGAAACTATGCTTGTCTCATACATTCTAAAATCTTTTCAGTTTACACTTGTTATTTAAAAATAAATATTTGAAAGTTGGGCACCAGTGCCGCACACCTGTAATCCTAGCTACTCAGGAGGCTGAGATCTGAGGATCGTGGTTCAAAGCCAGCTCAGGCAGGAAAGTCAGTGGGACTCTTATCTCCAATTAACCATCAGAAAACCAGAAATGGTACTGTGGCTCAAGTGGTAGACACTCACCTTGAACTGAAAAGCACAGGGACAGTGCCCAGGCCCAGAGTTCAAGCCCTACGACCAACTAATTAACTAGCTAACTAACTAACTAACTAAATATTTGATCTTAAGAGCTACCATAGGATACATTTTCCATTTTCCAGTAAATGAAGAAGACAGTCAAATTAAATAAATGTTATTTACTCTTTCAAGATAGAGCCCCTAATGTTCCAAACCCACTTTAATGAGGAACCACAGGACCACATTTCCTCTGTGTGCAAGAATTCTAGTGGATGGTGACCCCATTGTGACTGATAGTAATGGAAAGAGAAACACTTTTATACCAAGTTCTTTGAAACCATCTGAGCTCACTGGACCCCCAGTGGTTCACATCTGTAGTAACTCAAGAAGCAGAGACCTCTGGGATCTCAGTTCAAAGCCAGCTTGGGCAGAAAAGTCCATGAGGTCCATCTACTTGGCTCACTTTTGCTGCAGTCCCAGTCCTGCTGTCTTCCATTGGACTTCTTGTTGCCTCTTAAGCTATCCCTCTACTTCAGTCTATAGCCATAGCAAGCAGAATGGTTTCTTTAAGTCTACTGTCACCACTTCACTACTTAGAATCCTCCACTCACCTCCTATTGTACTTAGGTAAAAGCCAAGCTCCATGAAGTGGATTCTGCCTATCTGTCCCTTATCTCACCACCACAGCTATTTAGTGGGTGTCTTACCTCAAGGTATTTGTAATTCTCTTTTCTCTCAGTGCTGTGACCATCACTGTAAGGCAGGTTTTCTCTCATTATTTAAGCCACAGTCCATTCACTTCCCCAGAAGGGTGGGGTGTTCCCTGACTATCTAAAGCACTCACATAGCTCTAGCCCACAGCTCATTTTATTTGAATTTATATAAGATGTTTATGTTTATCTGTGTATTTAGTTTGGGCCCCTTAGTGTGTAAATTCCAGAAGAGCATTTCTAGTGCATTCAACAATATCTGGGAAATCCAGGAGGTGAATATTGATTACATACATGAACAAATCGGTGACTTTTGCTTGTGATTGAAGATGAGAGAACTGTGTTCCTAAGATTAATTTATGCAGTTTTACCCCAGACTAATCTTCCCATCCCTAGTACTTTGCTAATTTGGACTCTGTATATGTGTAAAAACTTGTTCACCTGTCTTAAATTAAGAAATACTGTACTTTGGGTTCTTTGTCATTTTTAGTAGTCGCAGGCTGGGCACCCTGCAGAGGAGTCTGTCATTTCTTTGAAATACAGCAATATTTCCATAGCTGTTTACATGTCCTTTTCTCCAGCAATACTTGTACTTTACAGCATTCATGAGCAGAGCCAAGGCCTTACCTCTGTAAGGAAAGAGTAACAGATCCACTAGCTTTATTTGCTCCTTGATCTAAGACACATTTGTTTCTTCTAATCTTTCTCAGCCCATTTTTAGTTGTCAGTATGTCTCCCTTTCCCATCCTTTCTGTTTTACTTTCCTTTAAAAACAGCCCATAAATTTCTAGTTTGGTAAGATCAACTGCTAGAAAAGGGCCCCTTTCTCATGCTTGTTTATACAACTAAAATGTGATAATAGAGAGACCTTTTGTAAAATAGGTAGGCCATTAAACTGACATGGGCTAGGAGTGTACAAGAGATATGAACAAATTCTAATATTCCCTCAGGGAAGTTCCTAACAAAATGAAGTCCTTTGTCACATCCTGGAGTAGACCAGCACTTCAAGAATCTTCTAGAGAGGGGATAGGTTAGATTTGCCAGCAGCTATCTACTTAGCCAATAGTTGTAAGAATAGCTATTTTTGTCTACTTGATAAAATGATTGGGAGGATTTTTTTCCTTTTCTCAAATACATCATAGAATAAAAATAGAATCTTTTGTCGGGATTACCTGGGTAATATTTACTACTTAAAATTATTAAGTATTTTCTTTTTTTTTTTTTCAAAGTTGAAGCATTTTAACATTCTTTTATGAATATGACCTGAATATTGGAAGTACTAATAAAAGGAAAAAACTTTTCGAGAGTTAAGCTGTATAAAAGCCTTATTAAGATGCAAATTAATCTTGTTTCTCCTTTTTTTTTTAATTGTGAAAATACCATACAGCGGGGTTACAATTACATGGGCAAGGTAATGAGTGCATTTCTTATCAAGCATTGTTGCCTCCTCCTTTGTAAAAATACAGCATGCTTCAGGAATTTGCATGTCATCCTTGCACAGGGGCCATGCTAATCTTCTCTGTATCCTTCCAATTTTAGTATATGTGCTGCTGAAGCGAGCACAAATATTTTCTTTTTAAATCAGTGAAAACATTTCTGTGGGAGTAGGCCTTTACTTCTCAAGGTTATAATTTTTCTTCTGAAATTTTACTTGAAGCCTGAGTTTCCTAAGGCTCTAGGATTTATGAGTCCTTTTGACATTGGTGATTTTCATTTTGCTGGGTGTAAGGCCCATCTGTTCTATTAGAGTTGTCACCCTTTGCAAATCTCTTTTACACCGTTGGCGGTCTGTTTCATGGTGCTCATGAGTGGCTTAAACTGACATCACGTGATATTCCCCTGTGTCACCAATGCTCCTTTTCCTGGCTGCTCCTGCATCTGTTTGGCACAGCTGCTACATCCTCTGGGGTCAGCCCCTCCACTTAGTATAAATGTTAGGAGGCAGGAAAGAGAAAAGTACTGTTGTTGGGACATCTGGCATCACAATTTGCTTGATGAAGGAAATGATCTTGGGAAAAACACCTTGATGAGGGCTTGAGGAAGGAAATGAGGCCCCAAAGGCCTGCACATTGGCAGAGTTGCTCTGCATGAGTCAAGGGAAAGATTTATTGGTTGCTCAGAGAGCAAGGGGATACATGTTAGAACAAAAGTGCAAAGAGGCTGGAAAAGGGATAGGACATCCACGAAGCAGCAGAAGACTGCAGGAGGAACCTTGATGACACTGAGCTTTGTAGTCTCCAAGCTTTTTAGTGAAGTGCATGTTTGTTTGTGGATGCTGGCGTGGGCTACATTCCAGGAGGTGAACTTGGAGGTTCATACATTCACATAATAATCCACACAGTTCCGTGCAGAGACGACAACGTTCATGTGACCTGGATCCCAGGAACTGAAGGAGGCCTTGTATATATGATCTCTTCAAAATTGTGAGAAGGCTTTGGGTCTATAGAAACTGTAGGGTTAGTGGAAGTTAAGCAATTTCTTAGTCAGTGAGAATCTCAGTTAACATCATATTGGTACCTGCCATATTTTGTCAATTATTGCTATACCCCAGAATAAATATTTTGCGTCAATTGAAAATTAAGAATTTTGACAAAAGAATGTTAATATTAGTAGAAGGACTAACTCCTCATAAGATATTTTATGAATGCTTGCTGCATTTGGCTTTAATTTTACTACTGTTAATTCTTTATTACAAGGATTACCATAATAATGCATAACTAATATTTTAGTATTACCTTTGGAGGTAGCTATTAAAAGCCATGGAGCACACTTGGGCCAAATGTACCTGGAACATCTGGCAGGCAGACGTGTGACCAGGGAGACCAGCAGGAGGCAGACAGGCCTTGCACTGAGGCAAGAGCAGGACAGTCCCCAGTCCTTGCATTCTCAGCCGGTGGTCGTTGTTTTTTATTCTAGTCACAGTAGGCAGGGCCCGAGTATTCTTCCCTTTTGTGGCAGTACTGGGGATTTGAATTTAAGGTCTTGTGTTTAATGGGCAGGTATTCTACCTCTAGAATGCCCACTAAGCCTTTTTTGCTCTAGTTTCTTTTTCAGGTAGGGTTGCACACTCTTTGGCTGGGGCTTACAGCAGATCCTAATCCTCCTCCCTGTGCTCCCACAGAACTTGACTCCTTGCACAAATCCGTCCCCTCCAATGTCCCTTCCTCCCTCTCTTGAGGCTCTGAGGCCTGGGAGTGCCACCAAGCTAGTGAGCAGCTCTTCAATGCTTCAAGTTGTGACCTTGCTCTTCAGCCATAGGGGCCCTAGACCCTGTTGCACCTATGTGAAAGAGGAAGCGACTCCCACGGGAGCAGAATTCTAAGAAAAGATGTGTAGGAGATGACAGCAGATGGCAGAGAGCATCTGTTCCTAACTGATTGCATTTTGGTTTCCTTCTATTAAAATGAGGGATTTGAACTATATTATTCTTTCTCAGTTTACTAAGCATTCATATGAATGATTTAATGCCCACTGATGATCACTGCCAAGTCCCAGTGTTTCACAACAGGAAACAAGATGGTAGTTTTCTACTTTCTGCATTTCTTCTACACTTACTATCTCTGAAGAACATTCCCTCCTCAACTATTTGATTACTCTGAGATGCAGTCTTCTAAAATCAGGATGCTGTGAGCTGTAACTGGTATCATTAATTATAGAGGCATTATCAATAGCCCCGAAGCTGGAGGACTGTTGGTCCAGGTTCTCACTGTGCTGGTCCAATGGCCAACTTGGCCATGCTCTGTAACAAACTGCAAGAAGTGTGGGGTGGAGGAATATTGGATGTTATTTGGGTTAATATATTCTCATAAGCCTCTGAATATCTTCTTTAATCTGACAGTCTCATGAGAGGTGGAAAAAGCACCATCCAGACCATTTCTCAAGAGGACCACTTGTTTTTCTGAAATTTGCAGAATGGACTCATCCTGAAGGTAGATCTTTATCCATTCCTTTCAGCTTTCATTTTGCTTCCTTTTGGAAAGAACAGCCACTCTGGGAAAAGGATGGGGCTATGGCATCTTTATTAGTGGCCCCCAAGCATCTCATGCATTGAGAGACTTCATAGTGGGAGCTAGGGATGTGTTTGGAAGTAATGGAGGTAGTGAATCTAGCAAGAGGCTAGAACTCTTCACAGTGTCAGTGCCTGAAAGTGAAGATGGAAGAATGAAAACCTGTGACTCTTAAAATGGTACCTTCTAGCTTCTAGTGCCAGTTTTATGTTTGATATGAAATGTCAGTCTTCAGAGCCCCTGGTTGTAATTATTAAGTCTGATGACTTCTGCAAGTTGTGAAACATAATAATGCTCTGGGAAGAGATCTAAGTAGATCAGGATAATTTCTTGGTGTAGGACCACTGTTTACCATCCTTTTAAAAATTATTTTTCTTTTCTTCCTGACATACAACTAGACAGACTACGATTCCTAGCCTTCACTGCAATTTAAGGAAACATAGAGAGATGTACACCACTCTCCGGCTAAGCCCATGATGATCTGTCTATGTTCCTTTTCTCTTTGGCCTTTTCTCTTTGGTTGGAATATAAGCAGTACCCTGACAACTTTAGAAATCATCAGCCTCCATCTTCCTGATCATTTGCCCCCAAATGTTTAATTAATAAGGTTTCTCTCCTAAGAGCCATTCCATAGCCACCTTTTAGCACCACACATCTAAAACTATCCAAAAAAAAAAAAAAAAAAGAGATAAATGTTCTGCCTTGCCAATAAACTGTTAGCAAGTCTAAACTCGGGAGATCTGTCTCCCTTGGCATTTTGAGAAGTCTCTTAATTACTTCCAGCTGAAATGGAAAAATAAACAAAATAGAAAATCATTCTGTGGTAGGCAGAATGATGCCTCTCCATAAAGACGTCCATGTCTTAATCCTCAGAATCTGTAAGTATATTTCTTTACATGGCAAAAGGGACTTTGCAGATGTGATTAAGGCTACTGAGCCTGGATTCTAGATTTGCCCAGTCTAATCACAAGGCAAAAGAACTGGAAAAGGAAAGCAAAAAAATGGGTCAGATAGATGTGACATCAGGAATTGACTCACTGTTGCTGGTTTTGGAAGTGGAGGGAGGGGCTACAAACCAAGGAGTGGAGGCAGTTTCTAGAGGCTGGAAAATAGAAGACAACACAGTCTCTAGAATGGAAGACAGCCCTATTATACCTTGGTTTTAGCTCAGTGAGACACGTATCAGGCTCCTGACTTGTAGAATAGTAAATTTGTACTATTTTAACTCATTATGATACTTTGTCATGGCAGCCATAGCACTCATATACCAAACCACACAAAACACGTATTTTAAAAAGTAGCTATATCACCAGGTACTGGTGGCTCTTGCCTGTAATCCTAGCTATTAAGGAAACAGATCTGAGGATTGAAGTAAAAAGCCAGCCTGAGCAAGAAAATCTGTGAGACTTTTATCTCCAGTTAAGCACCAGAAAACCAGAAGTGGTGCTATGGTTCAAAGTGGTAGAGTGCTAGCACAAAAACTCAGAGACAGTCACAGGTCCTAAGTTCAAGCCCCATGACCACCATCAACAAAAAAGTAGATATATCTTCATAGTAGGCCCGTTTAAAGGCCCTTAATGTATGTTTCAAATATCTGGAGGAGGAATTATGCAACATGATGCAGACTGGCGACAACTGAGGGAAACTTTTCAGTTTTCATCGTAGTGCAGTGGTTAGTATTGCTATCTAGACTGTGTGAGATTTGATTGGCCCTAGGGGAAGTCCCCGGGTGTAGGAGAATAATGAAATGAGGTTATGGGTATCTTCTCATGTCATGATCTACTCATTAGAGTGAGCTGCAAATACTGTGGTCAGGCCTTTGGGCAAGAGACACAGTTAAGGTTTTTGTTTTCCTTCTAAAGCTTCACCTCTTTTCTATTGCTGAAATGTGGCTAGCTTCATCATCCAACAAGAATCATCCTTCTAATTTACACCAAGCAAAACAGTTGGAAAGTAAAACCTCATATTCTGGTGAGAGGAAGAGAGGAAGGAAGCACAGAATTATTGGCCAAATCTGAATGACAGGCTCTGAGGTTGAGTTCATCTTAGTTTGCCTTGGGTTAATCTTGTAAAATTTCAGAACTCTGGGAAGGTGATTAATAGTGCCTGTTGTACAAAGGTGCTGAGATTTAATAAATGGTAGTCAGGGCGATGAGTCAGCAACTGACTGCTGTTCCTAAGGTCTCTCAGAATATGTTCATTTCTTTTTAAAGACTGTGATGAGTTCAATAAGTCATTTATGAGTTGAGCACCAGATATCTTTGTGTACCGAATAAAGCTATCATAATTTCCTTACTGTAATTACAATTCAGTTCTGACAATCAGTGTTATATTTGCACGTAGCCATTGAGGTTTCTTTCTCTTACCATCCACATGAATCCTGTAATACAAAATTCAGCCTAACACTGAGGTCACTTGAAATCCAAAAACTATTTTCTAAGTCATTTTTTTCTTAAGATATATGTGATACACTTTAAAGTAACAAGAAGCAGAAAATTATTAAAGTATAACAATCACTTTATAGGAGTATATATAATCTAGTCTATTTTAATTTCTGTGTGTGTGTGAATATTGTGATGCATACATGCAATCCCAGTATTTTGGAAAGCAAAGTAAGAGAATCAGAAATTTAGGCCAAGCTAGGCCACATAGCAAGACCCTGTCTTTAAAAAAAAATGGTTATTGATGGGCTAGGAAGGTGGCTCAGTGGTAGAGCACTTGTCTTGCATGCATGAGGCCCTGCGTTCAATTCCTCAGAACCACATAAGCAGGAAAAAAAAAAAGCCAGAAGTGGTGTGATGGCTCAAGTGGTAGCACGCTAGCCTTGAGTTGAAGAGCTGAGGGACAGTGCCCAGGCCCAGAGTTCAGGCCCCACGACCGGACCCCCCAAAAAATTGTTATTGAAAAATATTAAGAATGAAAGGGCATCTTGGCATAGCAGATTTATACATTATGCCTTTTTTCCTTTTCTATATGGATGGACATATGAACTAAACCTTGGCAGGTAAACATATAGATAAGACCTCCATTATATTCACTAGTCTCATTCCTTCCTCTCAACTGTCTCCTCTCTGATTGAAATATAGTTGTGTCTTCAAGTGGCAGCCAAAGAAATAGTATCATATGACTTTCTCAACCAACAGCTGAAAAATTGTGTAAAGTTTTTTTATTTGCAATATCTAGTATATATCTGAGTCAAGCAGAAAAGGTCAGATAAGGTGATGTTAGGGAAATGAACCCTAAGATATGTGTTCAAATGTTTTTTTTCTTTCATGCGATTGTTTCTAACACATTTATAAGATTATTTCTTTGTTGCTTTGTATGTCCCTCCCCCATGGTATAACCCCTGCTTTCACTGTATTTGATGTGGGTATAATTTGTAGAGGGGAAGGGGAAAAACAAATCATTTAAATAGGGATACAGGTGGACCCATTGCAACAATGAGATGTACAAGTTGTTATGTTGAAAACGAACTTTACAACTTTGGTGCGGGGGGGGGGGGGGGTGGGGGTGGGGGAGGGGGGACAGGGAGGATTGGGTGGGGGGGCGGGGGGGAAGATGGGAAGGGATGGGAAGGGGAAACAAAGGAGGAGGCTACAATGCTTGATAAGAAATGTACTCATTATCTTGCCCATGTAATTGTAACCCCTCTGTACAGTATTTTCACAAAAAAAAAAAAAAAAAAAAGACAGGCAAGGGCTTTGGTTCTAGACTGTTGAAATTGCTGGAGAAAGTACATTCCCTAAATTAGGGCATCTATGAGAATATTAAGCTTCTCAAGCCATGTTTCCAGGCTATACCAAACTGTACTCCTTGAAGTAGAACACTCAGTACTGGTTTGAAAACTTCTATGAGTAATGTAGATGGAATTGCTGAGAGGAGAAAGAGAAAGAACAAATATCTTTAAGAATAGGAAATTTCACTAGACTCTTTGCACAATACATTTTGACGGATATACATATTACTTCTTGCCTCCAACTGGCAGACTGCCCAATCATGCAAGGACACACTTAGTAAGTACTAGGGTCTCAAGTCCATTGCTAACTATGGTCCCAGTCTGGCTACCCAAACTCCTAGCCACATCACTGTCCCAGCTTCCCTCCCCAATACCCACACTATATACTGTAGTGATCAGTTAACTGAGGTACAAGTAGGTTTGTATTTCTGCCTGGCCTAGATTATGTCCTATCTCAGATCAGACCTGAAAAGTGAAATGCAAACTCATTTGCCAGAAGCTAAAAGTCTAAAAACATTTCAAAGTGACTAAGCCCTCTAGCTGAACTTACAAATAAATCTATGATTGATTCCTTCATTTTATTCTTTGTCCTTGAATCCCCATGCATGTTAGCAAGCACTCTACCACTGACAGGCCAATGACAGTCATCTTTAATTAATTGTGGAATAAAGAGAAGCCTGTGACTGCCTAGCCTCCCATTGGTCATAACTGCCAATTGGTGCTATTTTAGTTCTTTGAAAGAAGCTCTGAAATTAGAAACCTGGGGTTGGGCCTTTTGGTCAGACAGATGATCCTGGTTCAGCTTGTGCTTTTTGGACTTTAGGATGGTATGGACGCAATGAAGGTTTAGTAGAAGCTGTGCGTCGATCCCGGTTGTCCTCTGGGCTAACCATCTTGTGAGAGTGTTCTTTTGCAGCACTGGTCACAGCCGTGAGCTGCAGCTTCCAGTCAACCACGCAGTCATGGGGAACAACCCGTAACCCGTACTCTGCAGGGCCATGTGTTGCCAAGCTAAGCTGTTTAGTGTGTTAGGCTTATTCTAAATGCATTTTTGGCTTATATTATTTTAAATTCAGGACATACTTGTAACCTAAGTCAAGGAGCATCTGTACTTGCATTACTGAATGCGGTTTATGGAGTGATGGTGCAAAGTGTAATGAGAGCAGGCTGTCTGCCTACAGCTTTGAGTTGCACTGAGGTGCAGCTGCCCTAGCACTTGCCTTTTATTTTTGGCCAGACTCTCAATGCCTTGTAGTCCTTCCCCAGACCCGTAGCAGAGGACAAAAGGGAGAGTAGTTTTCTGGGTCAGGAAAAGAAGGAACATTATAAGACTGTGATTCTCTGGCTTTACACTCAGGGCTGGGACATTAATCCAATTAACAAAGGTCGACTATGTGTACATGCACCATTGAGGACCTGCCTTCACTGAGCATTGAGATCACTTGGGAGACAGCATAGTGCAATAGAAAGATGACCAGCCTTAAAGCCAGACCTGCCTAAGTTTCAGTACCAGCCTCACTCTGAGTCCTCACTCTGCTCTCTTACAGGGCAAGTTATTTGACATCTTGGAATGTCAGTTTTCTCATCTGAGCAACAAGTGTAAGATGTTATACTGAAGGTCTGCTAAAAGACTAGGCAAATATCAGACAAAATGACACAGATGCACTAGGAGACAGTTTCTTTCAAAACCTGGCATGATGATGGGGCTGGGAAGGTGGCTCAATGGTAGAGTGCTTGCCTTGAATGCCTGAGGTCCTGGGTTCGATTCCTCAGTACCACATAAGCAAAAAGAAAAAAGCCGGAAGTGGTACTGTGGCTCAAGTGGTAGAGCGCTAGCCTTGAGCTGAAGAGCTGAGGGACAGCGCCCAGGCCCAGAGTTCAGGCCCCATGACCGGACCCAAAAACAAAACAAAACAAAACAAAAAACTAGCCATGATCTTACCATGCAATCTAGCAACTGTGCTCCTAGGTATTTATCCAGATGAGCTGGAAACTGTGTTCAAAAACCTACACAAGAATAATTTTTAGCTTTATTTATAATTATCAAGACTTGAAAAACAACCAAGATTCCCTTCAGTGCTCAAATGGATAAGCTGTATATCCATATGATGGACTGTTATTCGGCACCAAAGAAAATGAGCTATGAATCATGAAAAGACATGGAGAAACAGTCAATGCATATTGATAGGAGAAAGAAGCCAATCTATCTTAAAATGCTACACACTGCGATTCCAACTACATGACTTGTTTGAGAGACTTTTATATGTCTGTGACACATACCTGAAAGAGCAAACTAAAAGGAGAAAGGACTTGCTTGGACTCACAGTTACACAGTTGTCAGTCCATGGTCAGCTGGCTTCATTGTTGTGATCCTGAGGCAAGACAGAAACATAATGGGGATGGAGGGTATGGCAGAGGCTGTTCACCTTACCAGTCAGGAAGGGGCGTGTCTCCAGTGACCCACTTCCTCCAACTAGTGGGTTAATCAGTGGATTAATCCATTGATAAAGTCAGTTCCTCAGGATTTAGTCAGTTCTCCAAAAGCCCCACAGCGGAGAACTATGCTCCCTTGAGAACCAAGCCTCCCACACACAAGTCTTTCACAGGGACACATCAATAAAAACTATAACAATAACATTCTAGAAAAGGCAAGACTATAGAAACAATGAAAAGGCCAGTGGTTACCATGTGCTCAGGCAGAGCAATAAGAGATGCATAGGTGAAGCACGGTAGTTTGTATCATTCTGTAATAGACACATGACATTGTGTACCTGTCAAAACCTGCATTGGATACCACACAAGGAATGAACCCTATATAAACTATAGGCTTTAGTAAGTAAATAACTTTTCCAAAAACTTACTGAACAAGACCATGTATACAAACAGCCTACCTACTAGTATTTCTGTGTGTATGTTCTAATAAATGATAGCTTTATTTTATTCTTTTAAGTCTCAATAATGTTATTTGGGCATAGTTTTTGATTGAATTTGATATATCAATAAAATTAAAAGTGACACTGCTATTTCAAAATCTGGCAGTTCTTCAGCTGTTTTGTGTTTGGTTTCCTGCCATCTATCTAGTACATGAACTGCAAGGAGTGAACAGCTGGCTAGTGGGAAATTACATAATTTTGAGATTCCTTGCTATAGACCTCCTCTCTACAGAATTCTGGTCCTTCTAATTTTGGCTGTTAGTCCAGACTCCTAACATTCCTCTATGAGACTGTCTAAGCTCTAGACCTCTGCTGCACCTCTGCCTCTTTTTCTGCACTGTGGAAGGAACACACACCCTAGGGCAGATCAGAGAATTAGAGAACTAGCTACCCTTTATAACTGTAGATTGGTTCACTGACGTGTAATATTCTCTCCCTCATTGCCTATCTTATGCCAAGTAACGATAATTTGTTGCCAAATCCAAAGAAAGCAACTGGCTCATGCATGAGTTTTATTTTAGTCACCATGATTTATGGTTGGTGTAAAGTTTGTGTCTGGACTTGGTTAGTTATAATGCAGTTATATTGTATTGCATCTTGAGTTGATTTTGACCAGATCCTGTATTGTTATGTAAATTGCCAACTTTAATCACGTATTGCTCCAATACAGTATCCTTATTTGTTCTATATGAAGTTTCTTCTCTTTTGTATATTTTTGTATGGTTTGAATTAATGTAGGAAATATAAATTTGAATGAAATGTTAAACCATAAAAGAATTACATCATAAAGCATTAAGATGGTACATAGAAAACTTGGCATCACCTAATAGAGCAAAATTGATTTTGTAGTTAAATTAAAACTAATGCTTTGTGACTTATACTTTTGTCACTTGTAACCTCAGAAATTCTTGTTTAGGGGCTGGGAAGGTGGCTCAGTGGTAGAGCGCTTGCCTTGCATGCATGAGGCCCTGGGTTCGATTCCTTAGCACCACATAAGCAAAAAGAAAAAAGCCAGAAGTGGCGCTGTGGCTCAAGTGGTAGAGCGCTAGCCTTGAGCTGAAGAGCTGAGGGACAGTGCCCAGGCCCAGAGTTCAGGCCCCACCACCGGACCCCCCCCCCCCCCCCCCCCGCCAAAAAAAAAAGAAAAAATGAAATTCTTGTTTAGTAGATGTTAAGGATCTAGCCATGCAAAACTTCCAAGATGTCCAGATCCAACAACACTTGAATCTAGTACAACAATGCAGAAGTTGTTAAGAACACACAGTTGAAACCTAAATGTTTCATTTATGTTTTTAACTTCCATTTTCTTGCTTGGGCACTTTTTTCTTGGCTCACTTCAGGCACACGGAATTGCCAGTAATCAGGAAAGTTGGGACAGGAACTTTCTTTCTTTCCATGGTATTTCTTTTGCCTTTACACATCTGTGTCTGTATGTCTTCTCACACATCCACATTATACATGCCTGCTGGAAATCCTAATGCCTGGTTCAGTGTGTTCCTTGTTCCCTACCTCTCTCACTATTTTAGGTTGAGTTCTCTGGTTCATGCATGGGGAAGTGTAGCAGCTGATCTCAGAGCCAAGGGGACATCAGTGATCCCAATGCCAGCAACAAGGGGCACTTGCTGGCATGGCATGCCATGGTTGGGGTTCTGTGGGCATTGGGAACCCCAGCCTGAGGAAGAGAGTGATGCTGAGCAGCAGAAGTGGGAAGTAGCAAGTTCTTAGAGCTACCCGAGTGATGAGAAGAATATGCTTGAACAAAGGCATTTCTGGGGGATTATGAGAACATATTGGAATCCAGAACCAGCGAGATCTACCTTTCCCCCTGCCATTAAGAGTATCACAGGCGATGACTGGACTTGTTGCTAAGGATGTTATTCCCAGACAGAAAGCCTAAATAGACGGGGGAGGCAGCCAAGGGAAAGTGAGGGCAGCAGAATTGGTTGTCAGTGCCTAGTGGCCTGCAGAAGTTTCTCAATTGCCTGCCCAATCCCTCCTGGGTCAGTTCCAACCACAAAGTACAAGCCATACTTTGTTGCCGACTGTAGACATACTGTTTTCCTCTCTCTTCTGTCATTCAGACAGGATCCAGTTTCATGGCATGTGCAGATTGTTCTGCTATGGACAAATCCTCCACAGAGCTGACTGTATTTCCCCTTGGGAGACCAGCAGTATTGGGAGGTGGGGAGATGGAGAAGAGTCAGCTTCTACTCATACGGGTTTGAAGTGAAATGAGTAGAGTCCATATTCCCACAAAATACACAAGGTTCAAGTGGAGTTGCCCAGTGAGAATGCGGCTTGAACGTAATTTAACTTGTTTGAGGGATCTGAATACTGCCTCCGTCCCCAGCCGGAGACAGCAAAAGCCAAACTCTGAAAGTAAACACTATAGTTGGAGACAGAAGTGTTGCACTGAGTTTAACTCCAGCTGTGATGGCCTAGAAATTTTGGGGTATACTATTAGAAGTAGCCCTAAAAGCATAAAGCAAGTAGCTAAGAGACTCAGCTTCTTTGACATGCTTGCTACTAACTCCCAAGCCTCTGGGCTTCTACTAGCTATGGTCACTGGCAAGACACCTTAGAAGACAAGTCTAATTTTCATGTGTGTTTCGTTTTTATTCTCCCTGCCCATGAAGATTTGGTTACCTTGTCTCATGCTGATGACTCAGGAGACTATGAACAAAGCATTGCTAAACAAATCTAATTATTTTCTCACATGTTCTCAGAGATCCATTTCTCATTAGTCTAGTTAGGATATTTGTGAAATGTGACAGAATCAATTGGGTAGATTATTATTGAGAAATGAAATATTTATATTTAAAGATGACATGATACAAAAGTGTTTTTTAAAAAGGCAGTCTCTTCTATGCCTCCCTATGATCCCTCCCTAGCTCCTTCTTTTTTTTTTGGGGGGGGGGTCCGGTCATGGGCCTGAACTCTGGGCCTGGGCACTGTCCCTCAGCTCTTCAGCTCAAGGCTAGTGCTTTACCACTTGAGCCACAGTGCCACTTCTGGCTTTTTTCTTTTTGCTTATGTGGTGCTGAGGAATCGAACCCAGGGCCTCAGGCATGCAAGGCAAGCGCTCTACCACTGAACCACCCTCCCAGCCCCCCTAGCTCCTTCTTGTGGGCACTCTTTTTTAATTCTTTGCCTGGGGTTTGAACTCAAGGCCTTGTGCTTGCTCAGTAGATACTTTATCACTTGAACTATACCATCAGCTTTTTTTGTTCTTGTTATTGTTTGAAGAGTGTCTCAGTTTTTGCCTGAGCTTGCCTGAACCATGATCTTTCTATTTATGCTTTCCATATAGTTAGAATGAAGGTTTTATTAAGATGGGGTCGCATACCTTTTTTTTTTTTTGCTGGTCATGGGCTTCCACTCTGGGCCTGGGCGCTATCCCTCAGCTCTTCAGCTCAAGGCTAGTGCTCTACCACTTGAGCCACAGAGCCACTTCTGGCTTTTTCTGTTTATGTGGTGCTGAAGAATAGAACCCAGGGCCTCCTGCATACGAAGCAAGCACTCTACCACTAAGCTACCTTCCCAGCCCATCGCATACCTTTTTGCCCAAGTTTGAACCCTCATCCTCCCAAGTAGCTAGGTGTGAGTTATCATGCCTGGCTTCCTTGGGTGCAATTCTTATTACTGATTTTATCTAGAGGTCAAGTTGCCTGAGGCCTCTGTTTCTTGAATGGGGAGGTGTCTCCTACACAGGCCTGGTGACCCAGGTCTTCCAGTTAGGCTCCATCCCTAGGCCAATTTAGTGGGTATAGGAATGAGAGAAGTCAGAGGAGAAAGGCATGCTGAGTCTGCTGAGTTAGAAAGACCTGTACTCTTTAGGGAAATGTGGGGGAGGAGCAGATTGGGCACTGGGAGCCACCCACTGACTGCCAGGCCTCTAGCTGAGAGCAGAGATTGACTATTCTCTGACCAACTCACACAGCCCTTGTGTTAGGTTTTTAAAAAGAGGTAGCCGAGTAAGAACAGCACCATGCATGTGGTATTCAGGTAAGGGGTAGGTTTATTCAGTAGACCTGCTGGGACCAGGCAAGGTTGGCACTCCACGTGGCTGACAAAAGAGAGCGTCTGGCCCTGGGTTAGGCCTTGTATAGGGTAGGGGCAGGAAAGTTGTGTCCAGGTAAAGGGAAGTGGGACCAGGTAAGAGGTAGGACTAGGTGGGAGAAAGATGTGACCTCAGCGGATGCAGATGTGACCTCTTCCAGGTGTCCCAGTTGCCTAGGTAACACAGGTACTGGGCAGGGTCTGCTGGCCATCCAGGAATGGACCTTACACCTTGGAGAACAGGACAGGAAGGAAAGCCACAAGGTGAAAGACAAGGGTTGGGGGTAGAAGGGGGGCAGAAGGGGGGGCTTCAGAAGACTCCCACAAGACAGAACAGGATCAAAATCTATGGGAGGTGGTTTGACCCCAGCAGCCTCGCCGTAAAACAAGGTCAGTCATATCTAGGGTGCAGACAAGGAAGGGACCTTTTGGATTTGGTGCTGTGATCTAGAGACAGTGCTGGCAAAGATCTGCAGCAAGAGGGAACAATTAGCCAATTCATTATGTTGACATTTCTAGCCACAGGCCAATATTTTACAAAATAAGGCCTTTTCCCTTAATTAGGGTTGTGACAGATAAAAGTATATTCCCAGCAGACTCATGTTATCCACATGGGCAGGCCTATTATCCCTACTTGGCCTGGCCTGGCTGTCTATGAGGGCTTACTCTGTGCACACTCTTGGCAGCCTTGTAAAGGATTCAGAAGGAATAAACAGGCTTGCTTCCTGCCTTCATCCACAAGAGAAGACACATTCATCATATATATATACACATGGTTCAAGCCAATGGCCTGGTGGGTTCAAGAGCAGGGAAATCAAGCTAATGGGGAATAAAGGGGGCACGTAGAAAGCAGTTCATGTGAGGAAAACACTAACGAAGAGTCTAAAAACCAACTCAAATGAGGAACGGAGGTGTTTATGTGGAAGAAAGAGACTAAAAGGAGCCATCACCTCTGGTTTGAAGAGGCAGCGGAAGGCAATGTGGTTGCTAAAAGTATTGATTCCAGAGCCACATTGACTAGATTCAAATATGGCTAGAGTACTCTGACCTAATGGCCTTAGGCAGATTATCTCACCTCTGTGCTTCAGTTTCCTGTTTAAGAAAGCGAAGATAGCCGGGTGCCTGTGGCTCTCACCTGTAATCCTAGCTACTCAGGTGGCTGTGATCTGAGGATCGCAGTTCAAAGCCAGCCTGGGTAGGAACATTGTGAGATTCTTATCTCCAACTAACCACTAGAAAACCGGAAATGGCACTGTGGCTCAAGTGGTAGAGCGTGAAGATAATGTGATTCTCATAGAGATGTTAATAGAGGATAAAATTGAACAGATAAACTTGCCCATGTAATTGTAACCCCTCTGTATGGTATTTTCACTAAAACAAAAAAACAAAAGCCAAAAAGCATTGCTTAGTGGGGGTAAGCATGATATATAAGTGTTTTCACAAAGCACAAGACTGGGAGCAGAGAGTAGATTATACTAGATAACTGATAAAGTTAGTGATGGAACAGTACATCAATATATAGGTTAACATCTGCTGAACTCAGTTTACCTTCCTCTCGCCCCCCAAAAAAGGACTTTGAAAATGAACAGGCAAAGAAAACTGTAGAGTTCAAATGGAATTTTCTAATCTGGAGTTACGTAAGTTCTTCATCTCTAATTATCTACTTTGCATTTTCACTGTGATATTTCTCAGGCATCTTCTTTGAATCTCACTTCCAGCAGCTCTACCTCTGGTCCCTTTTTTTTTTTTGGAATCCTGCGGTGGGGCCTGAACTCTGGGCCTGGGCGCTGTCTCTCGGCTGTTCTTCAGTTCAAGGCTAGTGCTCTACCACTTGAGCCACAGAGCCACTTCCGGCTTTTTTTTTTGCTTATGTGGTGCTGAGGAATCGAATCTAGGGCCTCATGCATGCAAGGCAAGCGCTCTACCACTGAGCCACCTTCCCAGCCCCTACCTCTGGTCTTTCCCATTTCAATACCCATGATGGCAATGCCAGCCACAGGTTACTCAAGATAGAAACTTGACAGACTATCATTTTTCCTGTCAAGTCTGCCTTGCTCCCATAGTTAACCAGTCACAGCAGATGCCCATTCCCTCTTCAGTATGGGTTAGAGAAGCTCACTTTTCTCCATAGCCAGTGCTGGCATTCTGCTTCAAGGACTATCCTCACCCCATTTCAGTAATAACTTCCTAACCATCCGTCTGTTATATTCTTGCCTTAAAGCCAGAAAACCAAATGAGTATCTTAGAGTAGAGAAAGTACAGTCCCTAGGAAAGGCTGGAGAAACAAAGTATATTCCTCCTCCACCCCCAAGCCTGTTTATTCCTTCTAACTCCTTTCTCACTTGGTGAATCTGGAGTAGAAAGAGTATACTTCTATACCACACCCAGCCACCGAAAAGTATCCGATTCTATTTAGTTGTTATCAGTAGGTACCCTGGGATTTGCCTATCTGCTTATGTGTAGTGACTTTCTTTCCAGATCATCTTTCCTATAGTAGTCAGAATAATTTTGAATCTATAATAATTTTAGAATCTTGATCATATAATTTTGATCTCCAGGATCAACTCTGTCCCTAGTTTTTTGTTTGTTTCCTGCAGCCCTTGACTTCAAGCCAAATCCCAACTCTCTGGGACACGTGCTCTTGGACAGATTATAGAATATTAGCTCTTGAAGAGAACTTAGAAAATCTGTCTAGTGCAGAGGTCACAAACTGCACACTCAGGGCTACAGCCAGCCAGCCTAATACTTTGTGTTTAGGTCACACAGTATCTTTAATTTTTTTCAGTGGTTGGTCCTACTTAAAACTAAGAAATTTTACCTCAAATATATATTTTGGGTTTCTCCAAGTTTAGACGATGTGGAGATACTGGACCCTCCTTCTAGGGTGGCAGCTGCTCCCCTTAGGCTGGTTCTCCTGGCCCCTGTTGCTTCATGCTTTACATTCATATTTATAGTCTTGACCAGGCTACACTTCCTGAGCTGTATGGTCCCGTGTATGTTACAAGTATGAAAGGTAGGGTTAGAAAGGTTCATGAATTTCTAGTCTATGAAGTGGATTATGAGTCATTTCATGGTTTCCAATCCAGGGTCCCTGCTCTCTGTACTGGAAACACACTATACAACTTTATTTTTTTTCTTCCTGCTTTGATTGCTAGTAAGCCTATCTTTTAATTATTTTTGCTTTTATGTTTGACCACATGAGGGCTAGAACATATGGTTTGGAGTGCCATGGTGGTGTGTAAGGATGCTCCTAACTCTGCATAAGACAATAGCACAAATAAGGAAGGGTACGAAATAGGGAGGATTGAAAATTGCAGGGAAGATAAAATCTAGACTATACTCTTTTCATTGCAATGTTGCAGAAATATGTGGAGCCAGCTGGGCTGCTACCATAGGAATGGTGATGTAGACAGCGATGAATCAGTCTACAGGAAAAGGATGGAAAGGCAAATCTTTGGTCTCTGTGTCCCATACCACACCACCATCACTGTCATTCCCCAACAATTACTGTGGGCAAGTCCATCACTGTAAAAATATTCCCAATTTTGCTGTAGTGAGCAATGGCTTTGACTCATCAAGAGGAACTGGGGTAAACCACAGCCCCAGAGCCTTGAGTGCCTTATCAAAAGTCTTCTTGGATTCCTTTGAGAAGGAGATTACATTATGTTTTAGGGAAATTAATCTTGGCAACTCCCAGATCTGGCCATCACGTCTTCTTTGTGCCACAGTGAACCATTGCCACAAAACCAAGAGATGAAGACTACTCCAGGTCATGAATGATTTGGACCTTAGTCTTGTGGCAGGCTTGGGCTTCGGTATAACATCTAGAGGGTTCAGCTATTTGTGAGGAGGAAAAAGGATTGATGGAACCATTTCCCAAAGAGAAGCCATGGGCGGGAGCTCCGAGCCACTAATATTCATCTTCTGAGTTTTGTCTATTAGATTATTCTTTTTTGTTTACCACTGGAGTCCAGGAATGTTTAATAGTAGTTCTTGTATCTGAGTTTAACTATATCCAAGAATTCTGCATACATTAGCAGAGTAATTAGCAATGTAATTAAAATGTTCTATCAGTAAGAGAAATGTCTTCCTTGGGACATGGATGTAGAAATCGTATTCTCTTCAAATTTCTGAGTCATTGCTCAGAAATGGAAATCAGATTTATGATTTCATGGATTGTCATCTCCTTATAACAGCAGACTAATGAGCATGATGATTTATGCAAATGAAATGTACTCGTTTCAGAGTAGTCTCACATTGTTGATTTTATTTTTAGAATCCCAGGGATTCTTATCTGTTTTTCTGCCTTTAGAAAAAATCAATAACTCTCATGCTTGCCTTTCATTTCTTACCCTTGGACAAAAATATGTTTTTGTTAACTTCTGCTGATGGTATACTTCCATTAATTGGTTGAATCAATATGTATAGCTTTTCTTTTTCTTTTTTACTTTTTTTCTATTTCTCTTAAGAATTTTCTGCTACTCAGTCTTTTCAGCCAAAGAATGTTGGCTGGTTATAACACTTCTTTAGTTGAGGCATTTACTTTATTTGTTTGGAGTGTGAATCATTGCTGTGCTCATCTCTGTCTGTCCCTTTTTAAAAGAGAGGCCCTTTACCTTGTAGGCTCCGGCAGAAGTGGAGATAATGATTGTATAAGAGGCTCCAAGGAGATAATGGAGGGGGTCGTGGAGGTGGGAAGAGTCAGAGGAAAGAGAAGTGGAGCTGTTAGACTGGAGAGGTCTAAAGAGATTTGCTGTAAGGAGCTCCCAACAGAAAAACCCAGCTGTGCAGGCCAGCACTTGTCAAACAGCAGAGTGTCTATAGTTGGAGCAGCTTGGGAGCAACTTCTGTCTTCAGGGAAAATGCTGAGTTGTGGAGGACACTGTGACCCAAGCTGACACAGTAATGAAATAGGTGGCATTTCCCCAGCGAGTGGAAAGTTGCTTTTCACCATGTTCCAAAACACTGGCTCCAATTGGATGTGTGTCGTGTTTTTATTTGCAATACCCTGCATTGCTGTTTCCTGGAAACCCTGTCTGGAGTTGGTGGAGGCCTGCCTCTTTCCCACCTTGATGCCATCTCTGGGCCACTGTGAGGGACATACCTCTTTCTCACTGATGGTGTCTCAGCCTCCTCTCCAATGCTTCCAGGAATCCATTGTGCAAAACACAAAACTAAAAGCAGATGGGACATATGTAGATATGTGGTTTTGTTTTTCATCCCTATAATTTCCTAAGTTTGATAGCACTTCAATTTTCTAACCATAAAAGCTGCTTCTATGCTCTCTGGAACATACTCACAAAAATGCCACCAGGAAGTAAGCTAAGAGAATATGGCATGGGATTTTCTGGTTTGTTTCTTTCTTTTTAAAAGAAATACCTTGCAGCTGCAGAAGGAAAATTTGAAAGTGACTTTGAAGACTGTATTTTTCAGAATTCAGGTTATTTCCAGAACTATGGACGATCCTCAACTTAGAGTAAAACTTATATCCTAATGAATTCATCCTAAGTTAAAAATATCCTAAGTTGCCAATGCATTTAATACACTTTACCTACTGAGCATCACAACGTAGCAGAAACGTTCACCATAGAGCTTCAGGTGTTTCCCCTTAAGACAGTGTGGCTGAGAGCTGCGGTTTCCTGCCACTGCTCCTTGTCTCAGGAGAGGACTGTATCACATATCACTAGCCCAGGAAAAGATCCAAATTCTAAATTTGAATGCATCATATATTTGCTCATCATAAAGTCAAAATGTAGGAAGCCGAGTACTGAAAAATAGCTGAAGCTAGCATCTAGCCTTCTGCTGAGGTGTTCCTAAAGGCACTCTTCTAGGCAGTATAGCTTTATGAGCATTTGTTCATTTATCAGAATTTAGCTGCTGTTGGTAGTACCCGGGTCTTCTACATAGGGAAGAAGGTGCAAGGAATGTGATTGGCTTGCAGAAGGTGGACGCTGCCATTGGACAAAGTGGAGCATGTTGGGGAGAATGGAAGCAGCTCACACAGTGGTTTCTTTTGCCAATTACATATTCACATTATTTTCCCAAGCAACTAGACATTACCAGGCAGGTAAGGGATAGATTCTAAATCAACCATGAAAGTTGGCTTTTGTTACAGATATGATTGTTAAAGGGCATCTACTCTCTAAGCCACTTGACCAGGGCACTTCCCTCCAAGGTCCTGGGGCCACAGAATGAATTCAAGAAGCCTTCAGAGTTCTCTGCAGCAATCCTTTTGCACATGGACTCTGCCTCAGCTGTTCTGCAGGTGTCTCTGCATCTCTGAGAATTATACCTGAACTAGTCTGAAATTGCTCCCCAGTAATCCTTTGTTTGGGGGATTTGTGAACATTCTCTAATCAGCAGAGCTGAGCTAAGCACAGAGACTCACCTGGAAGAACACAGATACTACCTTAGACAGACCTGGATTTGAAACCAGCCCTGGTCACTTACTGAGTGAGTTGGGACAAATCATTCTTCCTAAGGCTAATAATATCCTTTTTATAAAAAAGGATGCTGATAGTACCCATCTTGTCACCATGGTTTTAAGCATGCAATTGTTTCTTTGTCTCCATTTTTCTTGTTTTACAATGATTCCAGGAGAGTATGCACTTCCATCATTATTCAGAAACCAGAGAGCTTTGTTTAAACTATTTCTAAGCTTGTATCTGTCACAGTGGAAAGGAAATGAATTTCCTTGTATATCTTCTCCATTATCCATATAGCAGCGAGGAGAGAAGACATAGGGTTGGCTAAGCCTAGTCTGAAGAGCTGAAGAGTAATAATATTGGGCCATGAGAGCTTGTACATAGCTCATTCTCAGCAACTTTCTAGTAGAAGAAAGAGCCAGGGCACCATGGAAGGGCAAACAAGATGTCCAGTACATCTCTCCTTGACTTTTCAGACCCTGTGATGGCGGACCCTGTTCACAGGGGAGGACAGGCATGTCAGTAACACATCCCCCTCCCTCCTCTTCCAAATCCTTGATGGTTTTGTTTTTCCATTAGTGAGAGCACAGTACTTGGAAATGGACAAGTGAGACAAATACTTCCTTAGACTCTGGCAAGTATTTAGAACGCTGTACTTTTATGCTCATAAAGTGCAGGAACTATCTTCAGGAAAAATCCAAAAGCCCAGAACTTATTAGCATACTTGACACCTGCTTCTATGAGAAACTTGTGAAGCCAGAGATACTCCTTGTAACTGAGGTCCATCTGTTGCACAGGTTTTTAAATTCAGATATTCTTCCTTCTCCAGCCAAGGCTGAGAGAGCAGCCAATTTTGTGGAAAGATCACTTTAATAAGAAACGAATAAAACTATCAATGCTAAATAAAATAGACCACTGTGAAACTTGGGTTAAATCCCACAGGGAAGAGTATGTGAGATTAACTGCATTATATAACAAGACCGCCTTTAATAGCTGGCATGATACTTTTTGTTGTTTCAAGGGAAAAGCGGCCAAGGCTGGAGCCAGCGCACATAATATTTTTGAAAGTGCTGCAGCCTTTGGAAATTTTCCTCTGAGAGATGTCAGGAATCAGAGTTACTGTGATTTATGACTGTCTTAAATGTTTAATACTTTTTTACATTTTCAAAGTTATACCCTGTGATTCCAGCAGCCTATGGATATGTTTCTGTTGCTTTGAAAGATACTTTTCAGGTGGGAAGTTTTAAAACTATGCAGAAACGGAGCTTTATAGCACTGGGTATTTGAGTGATTTCCAATGTATGGAAGGATGAAGCTGTAAAGCAGGGCCCACAGCCTTGCTCCCAGCTGCTTAAGCAGACCTAACAGCCAGCCAGGGCTTCCTTCCCTCAGCCACAGCAGGGGTCAACAGTCCCCAGACCTCAGTCAGGTGTGGCTGGCGAACATGTCTGCGGTTGACTACGTGAAACTACCATTAAAGTATATAAATATCAGACATAATAGAATGTTGGCAGTTTTATATGGCACACAATTTAATAACTAGATGAAAGCTATACACAATGGTAAAAATTGAGCATTTGAAGTGGGGTCAGGGAGAAGAAGGGACCAGCACAATTGAATCAAACAAAACACAGCTTTAACCAACATACAATATGCCGTGCATATTCTTCGGGTCCCATTTTGATACATATATAGACCACCATCAGAATAATGAGCCTGTATGCCATCTCCAACACTTTTCTCATAGTTCTTTGTAAGTATCCCCCACCCCCACCCCCCCACATCCCTGGGCAAACACTCATCTGCTGTCTGTCATTCTGTTAGTTCATTTTCTAGAATTTCACATAAATAGAGCCCTACAGTTCTCTATTTGTCTGACTTCTTTGACTCAGCATAATAATTTTCAGTTCCTTCCATGTTGAGGCACATGTCCACATTTCATCGGTTGTTATTGCACAAGTGCTTCATCGTGCACTTTATTCACCTGCTACCACATGTGTTGCTGAGCATTGCAGAGGAAGCTGCTGAGGACATCTGTGTAAGCCTTTGCATGGATACAGCTCCTTTTCTGTGTTAAGCACAGCAGAACAGCAGAATTGACTGCCAAGTACATGGTTACCCTGTTAAGGGACTGCCAGACCATTTTCCAAAGTAGCCTGCTCACTTTCTGATCTAACCAGCCGTGTATAAGAATTTCTGTTCTTCCATAGCCTTATCAACATTGTATATCTGCCTCCTTAATTGTAACTATTAAAGTTTTATAACAACACGAGATCTATATAACATGGCATTAGTTACTATTGGTACAATGTTCAACAGTTCTCTAAAACACATTTATCTCATGGCTGAGATATATTTGTTGAACCCAGCTCCAAATAACCACTGTTTTTCCTTTTTATGAACTAAACATGCTACATACCTCCCATACAGAGAATCATATGGTATTTTGTCCTTCTGACTGGCAGTTATTCTAACATGCAGCTCTGGTACTGCATGATGGAACTGACTTACATTTCTGTATTGGCTATTGCTGGGTGTCTTTTCATACACTTTCATGAACGTGTTTTCTTAGCTAAAATATTGGTCCAAATTTTTGCCTGTTTTAAAAATTGAGTTTTTCTATATAGCTTTGAAAATTATTTGCATATATTGAATATTAATCCTTTTAAATCATACACATATGTGATTTACAAATATCTTCTCCAAGTGTGTGGTTTGTCTTTTCACCTTATGTAGTGACTTTCAAAGAGAAGAACTTTCCAATTTTGTTTAACATCTAGTTTTTATCAATTTATTCTTTTATGGATATGCAGCTGAATAATTTTGCCTAAGCTAAGATTGCAAATATTTTGCCTATATTTTCTTCTAGAAGTTTTATAGTTTTAAGTTTTCCATTTGAGTCTGTGGTCCATTTGAGTTACTTTTGTGCATATGTGTGTATGAGGAGTGGGTTGAAATTCTTCTTGAATATATGTGCATCTGGATAGCCAATTGTTCTGGTATCTTTTTTGATTATTCTTTGTATTCCCTTTGTACCTTTGTCAAGAACCAGTTGACTATATTGATGTGGAGATGTGGATCTATTTCTGGACTTCAATCCGTTCCATTGATCTCTATTGTTTTACAAATACGCATGGTCATACCTTCTGGAGCTATACCATGAAGTTTGAAACTAGATATTATAATTTCTCCAACTTTGTTATTTTTTCAGAATTATTTTGGCCATTTAGGTTCTTTCCTTGCAAAATTTAGAATCACTCTGTCAATTTCTATTTTAAGATATGCTAAGATTTTGATAGGGAATAATTGGGCTTTCAAGGGAATATATCCATGAAAGAAACACATTGTTATATCAGAGGAACTGGCATTTTTGAGATTAATACAACCTTTAAACTATTTTCCAGAGTTACTCCCAAGTTATTAAAAATGCACCTGTGCAAAATGGTATTATTTGATGCCAAAGGATACAAGGAAAAATAAAATGTTCTAATTCTGGTCCTGATTTCCTATGATTTCACCCTTTTTTCATCTCCTCCAGAAAGGGAGGAATAAACATAACTGTCTCAGGCAGCCTTTCACTCTGGGGGGAGAAAACCGTAGATAGTTGGGAAGGTCTGTGCTGCCTTGAGTAACAAGGAGCCCACTGCCATGCCCCCCGTCCCCTGCCTGACTGGAGGTGCATGCACCAATCATTGGATTGGTGCTTCATGGGGTTTTCTCCCATTATTTGGTACAGGAGGCACACATCCAATCTCTGTTGCATGATGGAGTCCTGGGCATAGGGAAGCTTCCTGGTAACTGGGCTTTTAGAGGTATGGTATGGGGCCAAGGGGAGCAGGTTAATAAGAATGAAGGAAGATTCTAATGAGCTGACAAGTAAGGCCACAAATCTGGAATTTTGTGAAAGCTCTCAATTTTCAAGTGCTGTCTCTGTATTTTTTTTTCAATGGCCTAGGCCAAACAAAACACATCCATGGGCCAAATTCAGTCTATTGGCTACCAAAGTGCAGCCTCTGATGGATGGGCAAGTTTATTTGCTTTCAAGGTCAGCTTTTTCATCGGCTCCCTAAAGGATTTATTTCAACTATTGCTTATGGAGCATTCATGATGTGCCAGGAAGTTTTGGGTACCCAGGCTATCAGTGATGGAGGAGCCTTCCTCTCCTGGGCTCTAGGCCCTCCTGCTTCCATGTGGGGCTTAGATAGCATGGAGAGGCATCTCCATACAACCTACTACTGTCTCCTGACTCTGACTCATTTCAGACTCTAAGAAAAGCAGGGCTGATTACGGTTGGAAAAGTCCCACAGGATTCTCTGAGGAGCTGACATGAGAACTAATGATTGAGCTTAGAATAGAAATCAGCAGCCTAATGTTCACCAGAAGAGTACTAGTCAAACTTAGTGGAACATGAAATCAATGTAGTAATTGCTAATTAGGATTAAAATAAAATAGGATTAAAAAAATAAATAAGGGGGCTGGGAAAATGGCTCAGTGGTAGTGCGCTTGCCTTGTATGCACGAGGCCCTGGGGTTGATTCCTCAGCACCACATAAGCAAAAAGAAAAAAGCCGGAAGTGGCGCTGTGGCTCAAGTGGTAGAGCACTAGCCTTGAGCTGAAGAGCTGAGGACCCAAAAAATAAATAAATAAGATAAAATAACATTGTAGTAAGCATTTTCTACTTTGTTAAGCTTTCCTTTCACTTTCTCACATGTATATGCTTCTGAAATATGTATATGTATATATACATACACATACACATGTATATGTACATAGTCTAGAAATCAACTTTAATATTTTGAATGTTAACAAAGAGATTCAAAGACTATTTGTTAATCATGAGCCTTTCTCTTTTATTTCTGAGATCCTTTTGTAAGATGTACCAAACTTACTAACTTGGGCTGTATCCTTGAAAGTAGGAGTTGGTACTGAGTACTGCTAAGGGAGGAATCTGCACTCACACAGTCCTGACTGGGCTCAATCCCCAGCAGAGTAATTCCATATAAAGGAATTCCTTGTGTCTTCTGTATTGTCTGGGAAGAAGTGGTGGTGTCTCTGATGTTGAGGACTATGTGATTAGCTATGCCTTCTCGCCAAGTGACGAGGGAT
This sequence comes from Dipodomys spectabilis, assembly GCF_019054845.1. Taxonomy (NCBI): domain Eukaryota; kingdom Metazoa; phylum Chordata; class Mammalia; order Rodentia; family Heteromyidae; genus Dipodomys; species Dipodomys spectabilis. Next base: position 6,992,497 of record NW_024870840.1, read on the forward strand.
CCTGGAATTTGTCTCTGAAGGTAGTAAGCTACACAGTACATGTTTCTACAAACCAAATGATTTTTTTTCCCATTTGCCACTGAATTTGTGATTGTAAAATATTAGAAGTAGGGTCACATGACTTCCATATGTTGGAAGGCACTTTTGTTTTTATATACCATTCCTCCTGAAAACAATACCCAAAATGATATTTTATGACAGTGTTGATGTACTTAATATTATCTATTCAAACCTTCAATTTTTTCCTTCTTTTTTTTTTTGGATCCGGTCGTGGGGCCTGAACTCTGGGCCTGGGCACTGTCCCTCAGCTCTTCAGCTCAAGGCTAGCACTCTACCACTTGAGCCACAGCACCACTTCTGGCTTTTTTGTTTTTTCTGCTTATGTGGTGCTGAGGAATCGAACCCAGGGCCTCATGCATGCAAGGCAAGTGCTCTAGCCACCTTCCCAGCCCACTTTTTTCCTTCTTATAATAAAAAGTAATTATAATTTTTTCATAGTCCTTCTCAAAAGTCTTATGAGCACTCAGCACTGTCTTCATAGTGTGTAGTGAGTCAGTCAACACTGATTAGAGTTTTTTTTCTTTATCATTTGTAAGGTGCACTTTTGTATTCTAATGTACATGTTTTTATAATAATGGGAATCAAGCCTGTATTCATAAGAGCATCTCCGTTAGACTCAGTCAACAGCTGCGTATTGAATAAGAAAGCATGTCATCTGTTCTGATTGCTATCAGCAACTATCTTAAAAATGGTATTAAAGGTTTTTAAAACTTGGTAAAACAAAAATGAATGCTCTTATTTAAGCCAACAACATGTACCAGAACTTCTGCCACTCTTCATGATTTATCAGATGTACAAGTGCCATATTTAGCATTTACTTGTTTCATAGTTTCAAATGATATAAAGTGATCACTAAATATCAGTTGTTGTTGTTGTTGTTGTTGTCAGTCGTGGGGAATTGAACTCTGGGCTTGGGCATTGTCTCTGTACTCTTCAGCTCAAGGCAAGCACTTTACCGCTTGAGCCACAGCTCCACTTCTGGTTTTATGGTGGTTTATTGGAGATAAGAGTCTCATGGACTTTCTTGCCCAGGCTGGCTTTGAACCGTGATCCTCAGATCTCAGCCTCCTGAATAGCTAGGATTACAGGTGTGAGCCACCAGCCCCTGCTGGTTTTTCTATTTTTAATCCCTTTCTTTTTCTGTAATCATACAAAAAGTAGTTTATCTTTTCAGTATCCAATGCTCCTAAGGTTTAAGGATAGAAAGCCAGCTATTACTTTTCATTCATTTGAGTTCTCATAATTGGACTGTGTTACAAAAATGATAATGTTCATTTAAAGAGGTTCATGGGCAGAGCAAAATATTACAAATTCTTTCACTCAGAAATAAGTCTCATTAACCTTAAACATGTTTGCAGATGAGAAGATGGATGGGTCAGTGGATGCACTGATAAATAAACACTAGATAGATAGATAGACAGACAAACAGGCAGAAGTGCTTTAATGAAAGTGGGAAGTGGGATCAGGGGATGTAGTCATGGCCAAGTATTTAAAGTGATGAACTAGAGAATAGGATTACACGATACATTCTAATTCACAAATTTTAAATCATCACGTATAAAAAGAAACTAATTAAAGAATTTCTGAACTAAAGATAAACATCTTTTCACAATAAGAAATGTTTGCCTAAGCCAGGCGCTGGTGGCTCATGCCTGTAATCGTAGCTACTCAGGAGGCTGAGATCTGAGGATCGTGGTTCAAAGCCACTCCGGGCAGGAGAGACCGTGAGACTCCTATCTCCAATAAACCACCAGAAAACCAGAAGTGGCGCTGTAGCTCAAGTGGTAGAGTGCTCGCCTTGAGCTGAAGAGCTGAGGGACAGCACCCAGGCCCAGAGTTCAAGCCCCACAACGGACAAAAAAAAAAAAAAAAAGAAATGTTTGTCTAGCCCAGTTTTGTTTATACTGTTGACTTGTCAATCGCTTGTTACAATAGCTTGTGGGGCAACACTGTAGCACCTGTGCTGGGTACTTTCTCTCAGAACAGTGTGAGATGTCTTTCCATTCTGCCACAATTGGTCAGGACTCATTGCTCACATATCTGACCTTTGCAGCCCCCAAGTTACATCCCCATTCTACTGAAGTCAAAAAAGAAAAAAAAGAAACAGTAAAAACAAGCAAGCAAACAAAGACCTTAATTTGTTCCTGTCCAGATTTGAAAATACTGGAGTGAAAAAATTGGAGTGAGCTTTTGTTAAGGAATTGATAGTTTTGGGAAGGTAGGGATTGGAAGGTGAGTCTGCCATCTTTTCTGCTTTTTTTGTTTTTATTTTTTGTTCACTCATTTCCTTCAGTATTGGGGGAGGGAGGATGGAGGTTATGGAGTCTTTCATTGTGCCACATTTACTCAGAAGTCATCTTAAGGTACTTCTTTTCTCTTTCAAATTAAGTGTATATGTGGGAGGGATGGAAATCTCATTGTGAATAATTTTATAATAGTGGTGGTTGCCTTCCTTTAATTTACACAACGTTTTACTAAGTGGAGTTTGTGTCTTAAATCCATTTTTAACTTTCTATTCCCTCCTAGATTATATAGTTTCTTTGAGTTTCAAGTTTTAAGTAAGCTAGAATACGAGCACTTGGTACACTGGAGCTGTTCATTGCTAAATGAGCAGACTATAATTGAATGACATTCTTGTCATTGATGTCTTATTTAACAAATATCTGGTGAATGAATGTGATGTAGAGCCACTATTTTAGCCACACTGGAATGTATCCCTGAGCAAGGTGGACCAAAAACTCCCTTAGAAGTGAGGAGTTTATGTTCTACATTGGATGTAAGCAGGAGTGAGTTTGTGGGGCTGCTGTCTACTGCAGCAGCAAAGATGGAATAGCTGTAGCAAGTCTCTACAGATCAAGGCTGATGTGTTTAAAGAAATTGCTGGAACAGTGTCATGTCCTTGCAGGAGTATGAGAAAAATGACTCCCCAGCAAGCTGTCACATGGACCTCTAAAGTGTTTTAGACTGTTTTGAAAAGAAAATTATTGTACCAAGAACTCATTTCACTGTTTTGTGTTTTTCAGAAAGCTAAGTTTCTATGCATGGTCTTTACAAAGCAGAAATAGATAAGCAAAAAGGGAGGGAAGGAGGGAAAAAAACGGAGGAAAGAAGACAGGCAGGCAGGCAGGCAGGAAGGAAGGAAGGAAAGAAGGAAGGAAGGAAGGAAGGAAAGAAGGAAGGAAGGAAAGAAAACTATTACTAAACTCCCCAAAAGCTTGATTCTGTCTTAGGAAACATGAAGAAAAATGATGCACTAATAATTCATTATTGACTTACTGAGAAGTCAAAAAGCGTAAGAGCAGTACAAGATAATAAAAGTGCTTGGAAATGATAGCATAACATATTACACCTAAATGAAAGCCTAGATGTCATCTGTTTTAATCTTTCACCAATGAGAAAGCAGTCTGAGAAAATTGAATGGCGTATCCCAAGCTCCAGGGCTAGCTAGTGACAGGCTTAAGTGTAGCTAATGCCCAAGTCTGCTAGTCAGTAGCCCAGAGGGTGCTTTCCTTCCTGCTTGTTAATTTCATTAAGGACTCAATTATTGCTATCAATTTTGCTGTTTAACTTTCCAAACTTGACAGTCAAATCAAATCTTTTATTATAGTAAGTAGGATTTATTTATATTTTGCAACATGGCTTTGTTCTGTGGAGTAGTCTGTCACTTCATCATCCTGGAAATCAATTTCAGAAAGACCAGGTGATTCTCCACTCTTGGAGCAAAACAGATTGTTCTGTAGGATTACCTAGCAGAACCAGGACTGCCAATGGTTTTCTTTTCTGTTCTGTCGAACAATCGCAAATCACCAGCATTTCACTGGCTTGACTTTTTTTCTTTTACTTTTTAGTTTTATTGTTATTGTAAAGGTGATATTCGGAGGAGTTACAGTTAACATAAATCAGGTAATGAGTACATTTTTTTTTGTCTGTCGTGGGGCTTGAACTGTGGGCCTGGGCACTGTCCCTGCGCTCTTCAGATCAAGGTGAGCGATCTACCACTTGAGCCACAGCGCCACTTCCAGTTTTCTAGTGGTTTATTGGAGATAAGAGTCTCACAGACTTTCCAGTCCGGGTTGGCTTTGAACTGCGATCCTCAGATCTCAGCCTCCTGAGTAGCTAGGATTACAGGCATGAGCCACTGGCACCTGGCTACATTTCTTTTTCAACGATGTCATCTCCTTCCTTGCTCTCTCCCAGTTTGCCCCTTCTTTTCAAAGTTCTTTTCTTTCCTCTCTAGATAGCCAATCCCTTAGCCGAGGGGATGTTTTTTCTCTAGGGAAAGGGTTGACACTTGAATCCTAAAAGGTGGCCAGAGGTTAGCTAGCCCAGCAGAGCCCATCCCTGTGCTTGCCTCCCACCACAGATAAGCTCCTTGTCTTGCCTTGGAGGAGATTGCTGAGTTGTAGTTCTTGCGCCCTTTGTCCAATCCTTCCTTCCCTTTCCCTCCCTCTTCTCCTTTTTTTTTTCCTGCCTTCTTGTCTCTTTTTTCCCCATTCTTTATGCTTACCTTATGAACTATTGTATTTCATTACTTTTTCTATGAAAAGCTTTTCTCCTTTTCATTCATTTGCTTTCATTTCCATTTCCATTCTCCTCTTATGACATAGCTATTTGTTTGAATACATATTCTTTTATTTGTTTGTGCTTTTTTATTTTTTGCTAGTACCCAGGTTTGAACTCAGGGCCTCATGCTTGCTGGGTTTGAGTACAGCTGGCACTCTTATTATTGAAACCATTCCTCTAGCTTGTGTTTTTATTAGTTTTTAAAAAAATCTGATGGACTTTTCTGCTAAAGCTGGTCTCAAACTGTGACCCTCTGGATCTTAGCCTCCTCAATAGCTAGAACTACTCAGGGTTGAGCTATTGGTGTTTAGCTTTGTGTGTGTCTTTTTGAGTGACATTTGGATATTATTTTTAATTGGTGTTTTTATGGATTTCATTCTTTGTCTTACATTGTTGTTCTGTATCCTGTGGAAGCCATCCTTTCTAACTCTGCCAGTATTCCAAAGTGCTTTCATATTCGTTTCTCTTACTCCTAGTGATGAGCATTTAGATTGCTGCTACCTCCTTACTTCCAGTGTTACCTCATATAAAGTCATATACATGACCCATCATGAATAGGTTACATTATATGTGTGTATGTATGTATGTAAGTATGTATGTATGTATGTATGTGTGTGTACACGCATACACATAGTTATGGTTTGAATATGATATGTTCCTCCCCACTGGCTCATGTATTGAGGACTTAGTTACCAGCTGATCATTAGGATTCTGAGCTTTTATGGACTCATAAAAGGATGACATTATGGAGAAGTAGTGAAATGTAGGAGACGGGGTTTAGTTGAAAAGAGTAGGGTGACTGGAGACGTGTCCTTAGGAGTTTTGTCTTGCCTTGTCCTTCCTGGATTCCTTCTGTCTGCTTCCTGGCTGCCATGAGTTCCATCATGCCTTCCCTACCACAATGGAATGACAGCTCAGAAACTGTGAGCAAAGTAAATTTTCACGTAAATTATTTGACTCACATATTTGGTCATAGCCATGATAGACTGACTAACATACACATAAACATTGTAAAATAAATACTTTATATATACTTGATAGCACTATAAGCAGTATTATAAGTATATATTAAAATATTATAAATGTAATATCTATAAAATGTTTATATTATATAAGAATATGGGGCTGGGAAGGTGGCTCAGTGGTAGAGTGCTTGCCTTGCATGTATGAGGCCCTGGGTTCGATTCCTCAGCACCACATAAGCAAAAAAGAAAAAAGCTGGAAGTGGTGCTGTGTCTCAAGTAGTAGAGCTCTAGCCTTGAGCTGAAGAGCTGAGGGACAGCGCCCAGGCCCAGAGTTCAGGCCCCACGACTGGACCCCCCCCAAAAAAAGAATATGTATCATGTGATATCTTTATGATACTTATGTAGAGATCGCACTATTATAAATAATAATTATATTGCTATGTGTAATTTATATAGCATAATATATAATATTGGTATTTATATGTAATTATATTAATATATAATTATAGTACTATAATATCTAATATGTATACTTATCATATGTACTAATCATCAATATACTATATAAAATATATTTGGGTTATAAGGTGTATGTACATATGTAGGCACAAATAATGAAGCTAGCACACAAACTTTATTCATGTCCTCTATGTGTCTTTTCAGAATTTTTCTTGGACATTTGTAACTAGGAACAAGATTATAGTACTTTCAGCTTTTCCCAGCTTGCCATCTAGAATGACTGCCTAGTCTTTATTCCCACCACCTGTCTGACACTGCCAGAATGATATTGTCCACATATTTGTGCACATAAAATGACTTGTTTGCACTTTAGTTTCTGAAATTTTGATGTTTCAGCATCCCTTCATATGCTTGCTTTTATGATTCCTCTCATTTGAGCCACCTATTTGTACCTTTATCTTTTTTCCTATGAAAGTTCTTATCTTCCTCTTCATTTCCAGGAGGACCTTAGACTAATAGTATGCTCTTGTTGGTTTTAAACAATAGTGAGTTTCTTTCTCATTTTGCTCTATCAGCATGAATAATAGTCTCCTTTGTTGCACAGAAATCTTTCATTTTGATGTTAAAAATTTATCTTTGGAGAGATTAACTTTAAAAATCACCTCCTGCCACAGGTTATAAAATACTCCCACATTAATTTCTACTAACTATATATTTTGGTTTGGGACGTTATCTTCAAGGAATCTGTCACTGTTTATAGTATGATGTCTAAATCCCATTTTCTTTTTCTATATATAATTAGCAAGTTTTTCCTAGTTTGGAGAAACTCCTAGTCGTTTCCATTATGAAATTGTAATTGTCCGTAAAAGAATGATAGCTTTATGTTAAAACAGTGTCTTCTCATGTAGCACGTGAATGACTCTTCTTTTATTCAGCACTTGCTTCGTCTCTTAAATTTCAATTTGATTTCCCACATTGAGGTCTTTTATAGCCTTTCCTAATTGAATTTCACATCCTTTATATTTCTCGGTGCTTAGTTTATTTTATTGTATTTTATATTTAATTATTACTGTAATGTTGAAACATGGGTTTATTTTTTGTTTACATCTGAACTTTTGTATCAGGCAATTTTGCTTAGTCCTCTTATTCAACTGGTTATATGTTACTCATGGTCTTTTTCTACATATTGGATCATATATCTGAAAATAGTGATAGTTTTATATCTTCCCTTCAGATGCTCATACCTAATTGTCTTCTCTTTTTTGAACTGGTCAGGATTTCTAATCCTTCTTTCCATGACAATAATGACAGACATCATCTTCACTTTATTCCCCTAAACAGAAATGCTTTGCTATGTGCTACATTAAAGTAAATGTTTATTGAAGGTTTTCACTGATTCATCCATCTTAAGAAAGTTCCCCATATTGAGTTCTTAAAGAAATATTTTTTAAGTCATAAATAGATGTCAATCTCCAGTAAATGCTTTTTTTTTAAATATATCTATTAAGAGAATGGATTTCTTCCTCAGTCTATTGCTATATCAAATCAATGGTTAGAGTTTCTGTGGAAAAATATTGCCAACATGGAATAATTTTACTTTTGTATGACATATTTTGCTAATAAAAAATAAACATATTTGCCTAATAAAGAAATGCTTACTATCCTTATCCATAAAGAACCAGTACTATGCTAGAGTCCATCCCACTCCAATCAGAATGCTGGTGCAGATGCGGGAGGAAAAGGAATCCTTTCACATAGTTGGTGGAAATTGTAAATTAGTGCAGCCACTATGGAAATGAGTATGTGGCTCCTCAAAAACGAAGACTAGAACTATGGCCTACCCTGCTAGGACTGGCCTTGCTCTCCACTCTTCCTATGGCCTATGGCCTCTGCAGATTGGTTTCTCTCAGCAGGGCTCTGAGCTTTGCTTCTTTAGCAGCCATACATTTTCTTGGTAATGTCTCACGTTGAAAAAGCCAGGAGAGAAGAGGGGAAGGTGTCCTTCCCGTGGAGAATCCAGTTTTGTTCAGGATCCCTGCAGGCCCAGAGGCCTGGGCCAAAATGAATCAATGCCTGCAGCCATTCTGAAATCCCCTAGAACTCCTGGCTGGACCTCTAATAGAACAGTGGAAGCAAGAGAAGCCTATGACAAAGCAGTAAACTCAATGTAGCTTTTATGTATTTTCCTCAGTGTATTATTTGTATATTAAAGAGAGGAAATAGTCTAAATTACTATCACCAGAGGTCTCTGGTAGAGAGTTTATCTTTTATCTTCTCTTCAAATTTTCTGCAGTAAACATTTTCGTAGATGCTAGGTGACATTTCTTTTTTTTTTTTTTTTTTTGGGTCCGGTCCTGGGGCCTGAACTCTGGGCCTGGGTGCTGTCCCTCAGCTCTTCAGCTCAAAGCTAGCACTCTACCACTTGAGCCACAGTGCCACTTCCGGCTTTTTTCTTTTTGCTTATGTGGTGCTGAGGAATCGAACCCAGGGCCTCGAGCATGCAAGGCAAGCGCTCTACCACTGAGCCACCTTCCCAGCCCGACATTTCTTTTTTATATGTGTGTGGGGGTCTTGGGGCTTGAACTCAGGGCCTGGACACTGTCGTTGAGATTGTTTTGCTCATGCTAGCACTCTGCCACTTGAGTGCTCTACTGCTTGAGCCACAGCTCCACTACTGGCTTTTAATTGGAGAGAAAAGTCCCATGGGATGCTGAGTTTGAATCTCAGCCTCCTGAGTAGTTAGGATTACAGGCATGCACCACCGGCACCTGGCTCTATGTGTCATTTCTGAAGCCATAAAGCATGATGGTGTACTGAGCAGCTTCCAGCATGGCTGGTACCTTCCACATGGAGGTGTCATCTCTCCCCACCCTGCTCATAACTGCCCTGTCTGAGATGTTGGCTTGCTTGACTCACCTGTGAATCTTTCTCCTCCTCAGGTGACCGGATGGCTGGGATTCCTGCACACCTCCTCAACAGCTCCCCTTCAGACCGTCAGATTAACCAGCTGGCCCAGAGGCTAGGTCCAGAGTGGGAGCCAGTAGTGCTGTCCCTGGGACTGACTCAGACCGACATCTACCGCTGTAAGGCCAACAACCCCCACAACGTGCAGTCGCAGGTAGTGGAGGCCTTTGTCCGCTGGAGGCAGCGCTTTGGGAGACAGGCTACCTTCCTGAGCTTGCACAAGGGTCTTGAAGCCATGGAAGTGGACCCCTCTGTGCTCCAGAACATGCTGGAGTGATATCACCCAGCACCTACTGGGGAGGGGACCCCCAAGTCGCACAAGCTCAGTCCCAGTGTTTACTTGGAGCAGGTGGTTTCTTGTCTGATTAATGCTTTCAATAACCAAATAAGATTATTATGATAATAGATGGAAAGAGAAAACAGGGTTTCTGTTGATATTACTTAAAAGGGCAGATTACTCAGTACAGCACATTGGTGCCGCCATCCATTGTTTTTAATTACTTAATGATTTCATCATTGCGTGCACTGGTGGCATCATACCTGTAATCCTAGCTACTCAGGAGATTAAGATCTGAGGATCGTGATTCAAAGCCAGCCTGGGCAGAAAAGTTTGTGAGACTCTTATTTCTAATAAACTACTAAGAAAAAAGCTAGAAGTGGCACCATGGCCCAAGTGGTAGAATGCTAGCCTTGAGCAAAAGAAGCTCAGGGATATCACCTAGACCCTGAGTTCAAGCTCAAGAACCAACAACAACAACAACAAAAAAGCTGCATTTTTGTAATTGTGCAGTTTAAAACTGTGTGATTGTCTTTTAATAGATCATAAATCATAGTGGGTCCCCCAGAAAAATACCTTGTGATGAAAAGGTAATTAATGAAAATAAACAAATAACCAAACAGAAACGCAACAACTACATGCTACCACAGTGCATGCAAGTGTACTGTCTACAAAGATATCTGCTTTTACGTCACCTGGAAACGGAATTGTGGACTTTGTTATTCATAATGATGATGATAATAAAATGTGAATTATTATATAATATGCCCCTTTCATGAGAATTAGTGTGTGTTTTTTTCTCACTTTTGTATTGCATAGATGGCAGGCATAAAATTTCAGTAGGCATTTAGTTAGAACAGAAGAGACATTAAGAGTAAAATTGTTACACCCGCCCCCCCTACACACACACCATCAAGGTAAGTGATTCAGACAGGGTGTCTGTATTAAGCATGGATAAGAAGCTCCTTGCAAAGGACCAGCCTGGGTCCCCAGGCCCTTCCTTTTTTGAACAGTTTAAGATAATCCTGTGCTGTTAATTTCAAGCATGAACTTGGGAGACAAAGGGAGTATCATCTTTCCCTTGATGCTTAAATGACCAAAAATAGTCTGCTGGCAGGTGTGCAGACATTTTATTCCTAGCATGCTCTCCCATGTTCAAAGCCTGATGTGGATATGATCTCATTTAAACTTCTCAACAACCTGTGAACACGTGGGCAAGAGCAGTGGCCTCCTTCTGTGGAGATGGATTGTTCTGTCTGGGGTGAACGAGCTAGAATTTGTCTTTCACACAGGTGCTGGCTGTCAGCTGCCATTCCTGGCTGTGCGCCCCTCCCCCCATACACACACTGCTGCTCATCCAAGGAGCTCTAGTCCTCCTCCCACACAGCTGTATCACCTTGGGAAAGTTGCCTGCATTAAGCCTCAGTTTCCTCATTGGTGGAATGAACAAATGATTCTACCTACTGCCAAGATCTTCCTTATCATTATAGCAATGATGTCAGTAGTTAACTCTTGGGAAATGATAAGTATTAACTTGCTGTCATGGCTAAACACATAGTGCATAAAGAAGGGAACCAGGGCCCAAAGGTGAAAGCTCTGGGGGGGGGGGGTACCATGGTTGGCACACTGACTGCTAAGGTTTAAAATGCAGTGTGATTTTATTAACTCGTCAAAGGATACAGTCAAGAGAGGGGTAGACGAACAGTCTCAGTTGATGATCCACCCTGGGAAGAGTGTGTTTTCTTGTTGGTTTGTATGATAGTTTGTGGCACTATCTCCTGGTGTAACCCAGGCTGCCCAGGAATTCACAGCCCTGCCTCAGCCTCCCCAGTGCTGGTGGTGTCCTTCTTAACTGGAGAATCCATTTCTTTTTTTTTGGTCCGGTCATGGGGCCTGAACTCTGGGCCTGGGCGCTGTCCCTCAGCTCTTCAGTTCAAGGCTAGCACTCTACCACTTGAGCCACAGCGCCACTTCCGGCTTTTTTCTTTTTTGCTTATGTGGTGCTGAGGAATCGAACCCAGGGCCTCATGCATGCAAGGCAAATGCTCTACCACTGAGCTACCTTCCCAATCCATTTCTTATTCCTAACATAACTCAGGATTTTATTTTTTAAAAGGTAGAACAGAGAGCCAAAGAGGTAGAGGAGAACCTGAAGAAGGTATTTATAAGGATGACAGTGGTGCACTGATAACCAGTTTAGACATCTGGTACCTGTACCCCCTCACTAAGATCAAGCATTCCACAGTGCATTCACTTATATAGCCTTGTCAGTAATCCATTGTCTAGTACAATTTGTGGTTTTAGTCACACCACTATCTAGTGATAGACTAGACTTCTGTGGCATCTTCAATACATTGCTCATCGCTTTGAACCTTGGACTTGTTACTTTGCTATTCCCCTTGGTTCAGCTTTTGTTCTCACCATGGATGAATGGGTGTAGCTGGGCTCTCCTGTGTCTGGCTATGGCATTTAGAAAGTGAGTCTGATGATTAACTGGGTTGGCTTCCTGCCATTTGTAAAGATTCTATCATGCACAAAGATACTTCTGTTTTCTGTCAGTAGTGAGGGACAGTGGAGGATGAAGCTATGGAGGGCTGAAAGGGCCAAGGGGCCATTCAAGCTCTGATTTGCTGCCTGTAATGAGCAGAATGTGTTCACTACTGGGCCTACTCACGTCCTATGGAAGTTCTACTGAGTGGAATAGCAGGATAGCCTTGCTAATAGCATAACACTGTCTGGTGTTTACCTCTAGTATGAGGAGTGATGCTTTGTGGCTCCTGCCTGCCTCCAGAATATCAGGGAGGACACAGGCCTACAAGGAGCCCATGTGCTTGTGCATAGGAAAAGACTATCTAATTCCAGAGACTGCCTACCTCCAAGAGTAACTGGGATGCATGTAATGGGGTGGCAACAACAGAATGAATCCTGTTCCCCGTGTGTGTGTGTGTGTGTGTGTGTGTGTGTGTGTGTGTGTGTGTGTGTACGTGTATGCGTGCGTGTGCATGTGTGTGTTTACATGCACGTACATGCACATAAATATGCCTCCTAACATTTTAAAATCTATAACTTCTATTAGTCTTTAAACATGATAAAATGCACCTTTATTCTGTCATGTAAATAAAAATGAACAATAGCAAGAAAGTAAGAATTTCTCCTACTTTTGTCTTCCAAAGAAACCACCCACCATTAGACCCAACTTTAACTTCCAGTTCATTTCTTATGGCATATAAGAAATTCTTTATGGAATATAGATTCTGTGGTATATGCTGTTTTACAATTAGCTTCTTTTATGGAATATAGATTCTGTGGTATATGCTGTTTTACAATTAGCTTCTTTTATGGAATATAGATTCTGTGGTATATGCTGTTTGCAATTAGCTTCTTTGACTTACGATACAGCTATCTTTCTCATGCCATTAATCCACTATCCTTTGTGTTTGAAATTCAGTTGCAAGTCCTAAAGTTTTTGGCAGCACCTTTGGAGGGATTAAAAGATATTCAGTTACTAAATATAACAGTGGCCTTCTACCCTAAAACCACCCACCATTATCCAACTCTTTGCTTGCTTACCTTGTTAGAACCATGGTGCTTTTTTTGAGCGCTTAGTCCTCCTCACTGTATTCTCTTACAACTTCAAAAAGCAAAGCATAGCACATTCTGGATTGTCTTTGAGCCTTTTTTCTCTCTCATACCAAGGTCTTCTATATTGTACCTTGGGCTATTCCAGTTCTGTAAGAGAATGTGTTTGAGTATAGAGACAGTAAGATTGTATCTACTGATCAAAATTTGTTGGCACACTTCTAAAGGTCTGGTAGATCTGTGTGCTGCTATAATTCTATCCTTTCATTTTTATTGGCAGCATATCTTTCCGGTCTATGAATATGCCACTACTTCTTAACTACTTCTTTGTTGGAGGCCTGTTTGGGTTATCTTCTCAGTTTTATAAACAGTGATGCAGGATAAGTCTTTATGCTGAATCTCTACATATATCAGAGGTTATAATGAGCTAAAACCCTGTTTAGTTTAACTCTAAACATTTATATTTTCTTATCAATTATTTCATATCTCATAGAGCAAACCACTCCCACATGCATTAGCTTAAAATAACAAATGTACTGTCTTCAAACTTTTGGCTCACATTTTGTGAACAACTGGCTGGCTGCTCTTATTGGAGTTAGCTCAGTGCTGAACTCACTGAGGCAGTATGGTTAGCTGGGGGCCAATTGAGGCTGGATGACCCAGGATGGGTCTCCTCTGTTGTGTCTGGCAAGGGACAAGAGATTGCTGGGAGCAACCTCTGCTGACCAAGTCACATGAGGCCTACTGTGAAAGTTACTGTTCGATCACACAAACATTACACACACACACACACACACACACACACACACACACACTCACACACACACACTTGATGCAGTCAGAAGAGTTTACTGGAATGCCCCAGAAGTAGACATTTTAGATACAGCCTCCCCTTATTCAGCTATTCAAGGAACAATGTCTTATTTAGCCAATGTCTTTGCTAATTAGAGAGATAGAAAGATGACTAAAATACAGTGTTTGCCTCTCTAGTACTCACTGTGTGTCCAGTGCACAAGTGTTCATCTCCAATCACAGTATGAGGGAACTGAATCCATGCCTGAAAATGTGCCTGTGGGAAGAGAGGAAAGAAGTAGTTCCTCTGCCTTGCTTTTAGGACATGTTACTCCATCTCTTGCTAGTTTCCTCCCGTGTAAAATTGTGCTCACCTATAGTTACCATGAGATAAAGGTACAGTGCCTATATGCATCTGATCATAGAGAATAATATTTATTGCAATGAACTCCAGGAAATGTTTTTGTTTTCTCTCTGTGTTGTTCATTTATTTGTCTTTGGGCAGGTAATGGAGGAACAAAGGGTAAACAAATGCAGTAGTGGTACTCACTAGACACTGTGTTGAAAATGAACTATGCATGGGCTGGGAAGATGGCTCAGTGGTAGAGCACTAGCCTTGAGCTGAAGAGCTGAGGGACAGCGCCCAGGCCCAGAGTTCAGGCCCCATGACTGACAAAAAAGAAGAAGAAGAAGAAAATGAACTATGCAACTTGTGGGTAGGGGTAGAAGGACAAAATTGGGAGAGAGCAAAGGAAGGAGTGACATTGCCCAAAAAGACATGTACTCATTACCTATGTAACTGTAACCCCTCTGTACATCACCTTTATAATAACAATAAAAATATTTTTTAAAGTTCATCAAAAATAAATAAGTTCTTTTTTTCAAAAAAAATAAAGGCATAGGAACTGGTGGCACACTTCGGAGCATACTTAGAACTGGGGTGGGAGTCTGACCTAACACTTGGCTCTCATTAAATGAATCCCTACAGTCATGGCACAAATTCGAGCTATTACAAAACACTGCACAAGTTACTGGTGATCCAAAGATAAATAAGACACAGTCCCAGCCCAGCAGGGCCCCAGCCTCTGAGACAGCTGTAACAGCCAGCAACTAGGACACTGTTTGGCGAGCATGGAGAGGGAGCAATTAAGTTGGCCGCAGAGGAAGGTGACACTTCAACTGAGCTTTTGTTAAGTTCTGCCCAAGTTCATGTGTTGGCTGCCTTAGAGAACAGTAGTGGACACCAGATTTTGGCTTAATTTATTCTACATCTGTAGTTGGCACATGCCATTCCTTGCCGTAAGTCTGTAAGATGAATATCCCTCTAAAGTGGCATCTCAGAGTGATTTAGAAACAAAACACAGTGGCTGATATTGTATAATCTAAACCTCAAGTCAGCAATAACACTGTGAAGCCATAGCAGCATCAGGATCCTGCTTCTAGGTTTTAGGTATTAGGTAACTTTGGAGGAAGAGGGATTTCTTTGTACCATCCCTAGCTCTTATTTTTCAAAGACTTCCACAAATTCAAATTAGATGTTGCTGTCATACCAGGAATGTTTTCAATATAATTATGTCCTGTTTGCTTCTCAGAACTATAAACAGAGCTGGAAAAACCAAGGATGTCTATCTTGTTGGCATTTTCTGCTCTTATAGGAAAATTAAAGTTTCTCAAAGACACAGTTGAGTGAACCAATTAAGTTTTGCCTTTGCTTTGTTCAACTTGTGCAAAACATATGGCAGTAATTCTGATAGCTATTGTTAATTCAGAGCATAGGCTATGAAATCCAGGTTTGAATACTTAAAACAAAACAGACCCAACATCTTGGTAATACTTACATATTTCCATTGCTTTTTTAAATATAGTTTACCTCTTGCTAGAGCTGTTTTGGGTGTCTGTTGATATTCTTGATGAGAATATTTATGGAAAACATAAATGGATTGGGTTTCATCAAATAATTACTATCCTTTGTCTTGGTAATGCATAACTGCCAAGTTTCTGAGAGACAGGTGGTGAAGACTTTGCCAATACCAAGATCTTTAGGATGACTTATTAGCTCACTGCTGACCCTAGAACTAGGCTGAATGCCTGCAAACAAAGTAAGTAATTGCAATCATAGTTGGAATGAATATAACTTGGCCAAAAAAGGGTGGAGGTAGTCCTGTCTGGGGATATTTCTTTGAAAGCCCAGAATATCTAAAGTACATAGTGGTTCTTTTCCATTAGGAGGGCATTAATTCCTTCCTTTAAGTATGTTGAAAAGCTGTGGAAATTGTGTGTGTGTGTGTGTGTGTGTGTGTGTGTGTGTGTGTGTGTGTGTGTACATGTACACTAACCATTTGAGTAAATTACTAGTATACCTTGATCCCTGAATCTAATTCATTCATCCCCAATTCATTCATATCCCTATTACCAATGAACCCTCAGCACCAAACCTTTTTAAGCATAGCTGGTCATCTTTTGATTTCATGTTATATGTGGAAGACTTTCATCCAGTTGCATGGAGCTAAGTGCTTCTATTCAGATTCATGGGACTATAAATCACAGTAAGAAGAGCTGACCATAGGTATTAGAATAAAAATGGAGCCATCTGTCTAAATCCTGGTCTTTATACAGCTTCTAACAGTGTTTTGTTTTAGATTGTTTTCTTGTGGGAAGGTGGGCTGATGGCCCTCTTCGACTCACCTCTTGGAAAGGATGGACCTTGTAATCAGTATTTATGACAACCTCTAGCTTCTCCAGACTTAATACTTCAACCCCAACTCTTTAGAACCAGAGTTCCCAGACAAGACAGAAATCAGTCTTT
This sequence comes from Dipodomys spectabilis, assembly GCF_019054845.1. Classification (NCBI taxonomy): domain Eukaryota; kingdom Metazoa; phylum Chordata; class Mammalia; order Rodentia; family Heteromyidae; genus Dipodomys; species Dipodomys spectabilis. The sequence continues at coordinate 7,008,962 of NW_024870840.1, forward strand.
AGTGCCTAGCACACTATCTGATTTTAGGGGAAATTATATAGAGCCACATCTACTTTATATACTGGAAAATTTTTTGCCCACAATATCATTTTGTCTAGCCATTTGTTTGAATCAAATTTCCATCAGCCTCTGGAAACAATAATTACTGCTCTGAGGCCAGCTCCATGGCTGGCTTTCTGCTGCAGGAGTAGATCCTAGGTTTTCTGTTGTCTCTTGACAAGAGTGCTTTTGTCACTCACTGTTGTCAGCTTCTGATTTTGCAATAGTTACTTTAACCTTGGGGCTATAAATAAGTCTTCCCAACACAAGTCCCCTCTTTATGAAAGTACAAAAGACCAAATACACCAGCCAATCAGGATATGATCTTATGCAGACTGTTACAGTAAGAGAACATTCATTACTGATGAATGAATGTTTCAAAGGAAAGGAAGTAGGTTGAGTTTTATAGAGGCAGATAATGGAGGAAGTCATCCATGAACGTTATGGGGGTCATGAGGAAAGATGGTAGCTCTTCTCTTAGAATATTCAAGGACTAGATGACTCTGCATTTCTTAACCATTCCTACTCTCTGAGTATCAGACTTAAATTTCATCATTGTCAGTCTTCATTTGTTCCAAATGAATATCACTGTCACTGAACAATCCTAGGCTGATCACATACCCTGAGATCTCATTACCTGGGTGGAGTAACTGAGGATCTAAAGGTGAAGCTCAGTGCTATCTCCGGTGAGTTTTTGCCACAACTAAAAGACAAAAAGTGAACGAGGCAATTGAGTATATGATTTTTTTCAGGTTTTTGCAATAGGAAGAAAGTTTATTAATGAACTTTGATGTTTCACAGAGGAAAGTAAACAAAGGCATTGGGTCACCAAGTCTTATGGGACTCATGAGGAAGGATGAAGGGGAGTCTTAGGTTATTCAAAGGCTAGATTGTCCTTGGTGGTGGTTAGCTAGTTATTACAGGAGAGGTTTTTTTTTTTTAACCTAAAAGGGATTTTAAGGTTTTTGTAGGTTTATTTTGACAATACTAAGATTTGAGCTCACAATCTTGCACTTGCTAGCTAGGCAGGTGCTCTATTGATTGAGCTACACCTCCAGCACTCCTTACTTTTCAAGTAGAATTTTGCATTTTGCATGATCTGAACCATGATCCTCCTATTTATATTTTCCATATAGCTAGGATGACAGGCGTGCACCGCTGCACCCAGCTTTATTAATTGAGATGAGAGTCTCTTGGACTTTTGCCTGAGTTTAACCTTGAACCACAATCCTCAAGACCTCCAACCCCTGTGTAAGTAGAATTACAGGCTTGTGTTTGTGGTTTTGATTGGTACTTAATAAAAACAAAAGTTTAGGCCTCAAAAAGTTGTTGTCAAAAGGCACATCTTTGGGGCTGGGAAGGTGGCTCTGTGGTAGAGTGCTTGCCTTGCATGCATGAGGCCCTGGGTTCGATTCCTCAGCACCACATAAACAGAAAAAGCTGGAAGTGGCGCTTTGGCTCAAGTGGTAGGGCACTAGCCTTGAGCTGAAGAGCTGAGGGACAGTGCTCAGGCCCAGAGTTCAGGCCCCATGACTGACAAAAAAAAAAAAAAGTCACATCTTTTTCAGTTTTTTCTTTTTAACAACTAATGAATCGATTTATTTAAACAGTTGACTCCATGGAGCTGGGAAGGTGGCTCAGTGGTAGAGCGTTTGCCTTGCATGCCTGAGGCCCTGGGTTCAATTCCTCAGCACCACATAAGCAAAAAGAAAAAAAGCCGAAAGTGGCGCTGTGGCTCAAGTGGTAGAGCGCTAGCCTTGAGCTGAAGAGCTGAGGGACAGCGCCCAGGCCCGGAGTTCAGGCCCCACAACCGGACCCCCCCCCCCCCAAAAAAAAAAAATTGACTCCAGCATCTGTAGTGGTAGTTTTATCCTCCATTCCTGGCTTAGTGCTGATGGAAGTGTTGTTTGTTTTGAAAGGGTCGAGATGCTCGTGCTGAATGGAGGACACCAAGAGCAGGCTCGGGCTCACAGCATGACCTTAAACCAGTCAGCAGCTGAGAGCCCGCAGCTTCCCTGAGGGTGACCTTATATAGGACTTTAGTATCCGTTATGGCAAAGCCCGCGCATTAGTAGCCAATAGATTTAAAGTATCGCAGGGGTCTGCACGCAGGCAGCCAATCATTTTACACTGAGTCACATACTTTTACCAATCATCTTAAGCAGAGATACATGTCCTAATTTGGGCTAGTAAGAGATACGTGCCAAGCTGCATGTGCACGCGGATCCTTGGAATGGGGCAGTGACCTTTTAGACACAGTTTCCTGGAACAGGGCTGGTGCCTTTTGTTTGTTCCCTTGTTCCCTTTAGGGTGGGGTTGGATAACTTTCTACTCAAGGGGGCTGGGATGGCCTCTTTCAGTTTAACAATCTGAGAAGGATCATGCAGGTCCATGATTTGTTTATAATTCTCATCTGAAAATGGTATGCTTTTAGAACCTTTACCACAGGTGCTTTTCTACTATTGATTCTCAGAGTCTGAACTGGTCCTTTCACTTTGAGATTCTTATCTTTATGCCTCTGATCAGCATACACTTTCTCCACATAGGTGATGAGAATGATTCTAATTCAGTGAACTGCCACTTCCTCATTCCATGAGTGTCTTTCTGATCATTTTAAAATTCATCCTGGCTTTTAAAGGCAAAGAACAAAGCAAGAGCAAACAGCAGTGAATCAAGTAGGAGCAGACAGAACAGAGCTCCACTGCATCCCCAACCATATCTCCTTCAAAAGCTCTTTCAAACTCTTAAGACTTGCTATGGTTTGGATGTGTTTTGTTTTCTAGTGGTTCATGTGTTGGAAGTTTGCTCCCCAGTGCTATGAAAGATTGTGGGAACTAGTGGTGGGGCCAAATGGAAGGTCCTTACAAGACTGATAAAAAGAGTCTATCATTCCCTGGGGCATAGGAACTAAGCATTGGTAGAGCAACATCAAATACTGTCAAAGTACTGTTAATATTGGTGAAAGGGCTTTATTGTAGCCACACCCTTAAATGTTTCTTTTTCTTAAAATACAATAAGATATTGGGGCTCAGGATGATTTGAGTCCTTAAGTGACAGATATTAGATTCTTCCCTGATAACCTGGCTGCCTTAAGTAAAAATCTTATCTGTCAAGCAGTTAGCCCTCTGGCCTTTGAACACTAGATATTTTGAGGAAGCTACATTACAACCATAGCTACTTACTGCTGAGGCAGTACTTTGGCTTCTGAAATCACTACTCCAGCCAGAACTGTTTCAAACAATATATCCCAGACTTTTTGCCATCGTAAACCTCAGTGAACTCTTGAGAACCCTGCAGACAGTTCCACCCCAGCCAGAGGAAGAAGAATTTCCTGGTGGCTTAGCAGAAGGCCTGTGACTGGTGCAAACACGATCTTTTGTTTGAAGGATTGCTGGGTTTGATATAAGCATGATTTTTCATTTGCATGAGAGACTATACCATGTTTTGTTTGTATCAATCCTTCATTTGCACAAAAGTCTATGCAATGGACACCCTTGCCACACTTCTTCCTGGCTATACAAACAAGCTGTTTAGGTCGCTTTTCCAACTAGGAAGATGGCTCTCCTGTGCTGCCCCCTGGTGTTGCAAACAAATTTCAAAGAAAAAAAAAAAAAAACTTTTTGTAAGGCATGAAATTAAACCATAATTCTGGAGCCTTTTGCTATAACTTTGAGAAATTGGTTCAACATCTGTTTCTTGAGCATTTGCTATATGCTGCTAGAAGATAAAGATTATAATAGGTGCAAGTGCTATGATAGCATCTTCAGGGGCCACTGATGGCTATTCCTCCAACTCAAGTGCCTAGAAACCAAACTGATAGAACTATTCAATCCTGGACTTCAGTCTCCAACCCTGTAAACTACTTAAAACTTTCCTTATAAGTAGCTTGTCTCATAATTATAGATGATAAGGGTTATAGCAGCCAGTGTAACAGCCCCAAATTTCTCCTGTCATTGAACCCTGATTCATGAAGGGACAAAGAGGTAGGAACTGAACTATCCTTGGTAATTCATAGCCCAGCATCTTACTCTGCCCAATCCTGTTCCCTTCCTTTTCATGGTCATTGATCCAAGAGAACCCCCCTAACCTTCCTGCCCAGAGTCTCTCAGAGGAGCAGTGCCACTAGCACTGAGGTGGGGATCTCAGGTTCTGAATGTATTTTCAATAGATTGCAGTGTGATTCAAAAAGAAGAATAGATTATGAAACATTCAAGTTTTTGCCCTAAACAAATAGGAGAATGGAACCACTTCTGACTGATATGAGAAAGAAAAGGGATTTTTTGAGGAGATGAGTGGGTATGGGAATTAGAGCAAGGATAGGGAATATATTAGAAAGTTTAAAACAAGTGTAGGGGTTGGGTGTATAGTTTGGTGGGATAGCACAGACCTGCTATATGTTAGGCACTGAGTTCACTCCCAATGCATGGATCCATGCATGCACACAGGTAAAGTTACATTTTCAGAAGCCCAGTCTTAATTAAACGTCCTAACTATTTAACATTACAAAATTATAGACAGAAACCAGTGCACTGGGTATTTCATTTAATCTAAGGAACATCAAAAAATTAGAAAAGAGTATGACCAGATGGCAGAATAGAACCTTTCTGATTCTGACTCCATGAAGGAGAAGACTTGGGTTAAAAAAGGAGAGACTGTATTTAGGAGCGAGAAAGAGGACTAAATAGCCAAAAAGCACACAGGAATAAAGAGTAATAGAGTAACTTAAAAAACAATCAGTGGCTCAAGGCCTCCTGTCACAAGGAGAATTCAATGCCTTTACCACAAGGTAAGGTAGGCAGTTTTGGTGACTGACAGGCCTAGCAGTACAGGTCCACATATTGTACAAGTATTAAAACAGTGTAGAGAACTAGTAGGCAGTTACCCACCAGTTCTGAATTCTTTTTTTTTTTTTTTTTTTTGTCGGTCGTGGGGCTTGAACTCTGGGCCTGGGTGCTGTCCCTCAGCTCTTCAGCTCAAGGCGAGCACTCTACCACTTGAGCTACAGCACCACTTCCGGTTTTCTGGTGGTTTATTGGAGATAGGAGTCTCACGGACTCTCCTGCCCGGGCTGGCTTTGAACCGCGATCCTCAGATCTCAGCCTCCTGAGTAGCTAGGATTACAGGCGTGAGCCACCAGCGCCCGGCACCAGTTCTGAATTCTTTCTCATCCTCTGCCTATCTAGCAAAAAGTTCTGAATTCAAATCCAGTAACCAACCAACCAACCAACCAACTATACCTGTAGAAAGAGACGACAAGTGGTTGAAACTTCCAACCAATGACAACCTTAGATATACAAATTCCTCACAAGAAATGTGAGGAAAAAAGCCAGTGCAACATATTCTTCCAAATGTCAACATCTCCATAGTAATGGATGCCAATGATAGTGAAGTAAATGATGATACCTCAGAGAATTAAAAAGAGCATTTATAACAGTGTTCAATAAAAGTAAAGAAATGAATAATACATGTCTGAATTTTAAGAGAATATAAGTAAGTAGCTGGATGAAATAAGAAAGACCATGCTGAATATAAAAGAAAAATTAAATTAAAAAAATTAAATCCTGGAAAACATTAAAATTCTCAATAAGAAAACTTCAGTAATTCAAATAACAAAAGTCCTTTGGAGCTGGGCATGGTGGCATATGCCTGTATTCTCAACTACTTTGAGGAAGCGATTAGACGGGTCATAGTTTGAGGATATCCTGAGCAGAGTCAGTGATACCAGCAATCTGAGCCTGGTGGCGCATATCTGTAGTCTCAGCTACACAGAAGCATAGGTAGGATTGTTGTGTCCAAGGTTGAAAAACATGAAAAAATAACTCAGACACAAAGGCCTGGGAGCATAACTCAATTGGTAATACACAAGTTCAGATCAAAGAAGAGTGAAGAGAAGAGAAGAAAAGCTATGGAAATTCTAATCAGTGGACCAGATGGAGTTGAAGATATGATGGAGGAATTATGTCAGGCTCTGATAACTTGTGCCTGTAATCCTAGCTACTGAGTAGTAACGTCCTTAAGACTTATCTCCAATTAACCACCAAAATGCCAGAAGTGGAGCTGTGGGTCAAGTATTAGAGTTAGCCTTGAGCTAAAAAGCTCAAGAATAGCACCCAGGCCCAGAGTTTAAGCCCCAAGACCAGCACACATATACATGTGCATACACACAAGGTAGAGGAATTGGAACACTCAGATAAAGATAAACATTAAGCAAAAACAGAACATACGTGACCTCTGAGACAGCATTAAAAGACCAAACCTGCAGATAATGAGTATAGAAGGACAAGAGGTACAAGCTGAAGGCATAGAAAATATATTCAATAAACTAATAGAAGAAAGTTCCTAAATCATAAGACAAACATCCAGATATAGAAGGCTTTTAGGACCTCAGAGACGTAGATGCCCTATGGGTAACTGAAAGCTGGATAAAACTTCACATCTCTACTTTTGTAGCTATCTTCTTTAGGTCACATTCCTAGTCAATTGTATGTTTAGGCATATTAAGAGATAGCTATCTAAAAACGGATGATACAAGGTTGATTATCCCTAAATTTACCCAACTTACTTCATCTCTTTTCAAGGGTGAAAAGAAAAAAGATAAGAGAAACAAAGGCATTTTTATTGTCAGCTTTCACAAGCCCCAGAAAAGGTACGTGAAAGTCTCTTAAGTCCTAACCCTGAAGTCACCTTGGATTTCAGGAACAGTAAAGCCTTGCAGACAGATCACCCTGTGATGAGATCATCCTCCCAAGTGGACACAATTACCCTCTCATGAATACTTCGGCCCATCTCCCAAGCAGGAGTAAATCACCTCATGGGAACTGCGTTGTTCCCTTAAATGATAGACTTCTCCAGAGCCCCTTTGCAGAACTAGAACTGAGAGTATGATCATCAGAATGGCTTGATCAAGAACACATAATTACATCTATCTCTCACCTTTTCCCCTAATTCTTCCTCCATTTAAAAGTCAGTACTTCAGAGATGGTCTGAAATGCTTGATCTCTGTCTTCCCAAAATGGCCATATTGATTAAGATCTTTCCTTGCCTTTTTACCATTATTGTTTGCTTTTCTTGGGAGGAGTGGCTAGACCTGACTTGTTGTAAGTCCCATGGTTGGGTTTTTGGCTTAGAACTTCAATTATAAATTAATCCTCTGACATTCTGTATTTCATCCTGTTTCACAGACCAGAGAACCGAAGCACAAGAAGTCTTACTTATTCAGGGTCATTTGGTTAAAATGCAGAACAGTGCCAGAATTTGAATTCACTCTTGAGTTTTTACTGTTAAGGGGATACTCAAAGTCTACATTAGCTGCATATCAAATGTGCAGCTGGACTTTTTGGTATCAGCACCTCTCTATTATGAGTGAGTGATGAAAATCATATTTACTTGGTTCCTCTCTGAGACCAACCATCTAGTCATGTGAAACAGCAGAACAAAGCCAGATTGCAGTGACTACCCTGTAAGATTTAGTACACAGTCAAGGTAATCATATCTGAGTCTGTAGGCAGGGAGTGGTACAGGGTTTTGAATGGGTTCTTATGACTGAAGGAAAGAGCTCCACTTGGGACTTTTTATGGATAGTTTTTGCATAGGTATAGGGTTTTAAATGGGGTTTTTATGACTGAAGGAAAGAGCTCTGCTTACAACCTTTTATGGATAGTTTTTGCATATAAAGGTGTAAGAAATACCACATTCTTTTTTTTTTTTTTTTGAAATACCACATTCTTAACGAGAAAGAAACGTCTTCCCTTTCTCTGAGCAGGTGGATCACACCACCAGCAAGACTAATTTTACATAAATGGTTTAAGTTTTCTTTCTCCTTTAGTTAAGGGAGAAGACCACCATGCAGCTGTTATGGAGGTAACTGTGTGGTCCAGGGAGTATTCTGACTTTATCTAGCCAAGCATCTTGTAGTGCATCTTTTAGACCTCTAAACAATCTTTCTGCTCTCTATCTCCACCTCAAGCCCTCTTTTCTGTCCCATGGAACATATGCCAAAACTATTTTAAAAATGAAATGCCACCTGCCCACTTGCCTACCCTACCTTCCAAAATAATCTTGTTCTTTTCTCATGACTGTAACTGCATCCGGCTTTCCACAGAGCTAATTAAGTCACTTTCAGAATTGAGAAATGTCCTAGCGTCTGAATTTGTTAATCCCAGCAAAGATGATCTGAGGTCACTGTTGGTCAATTTGAGGTTTGCCCTCCCAAGAAGTCTAAGAATTCCCTTCTGAGCTCCATTGCTATAAAATAAGTATATGACCACCTGGTAGAGTGACCTCTCCTCTAATGTAGGCATGCTCCAGTAGTTATAGCCCTCAAACTACCTAATGGGTAACTTGTCCTTTGCAAATTGTCTTTAGCAAATTAGCTCTTTTTCCTTCTTTGACTGGTCATTCTAAATTCTAAGGAAAATCTGCACCTGGACAATTAAGGTGCTAACTGCAGTAACAAAGAACAAGATAAACATGGATCAGAAAGCCCCATAATCAGTAATCTTTCTTTAGATTTGCAGAACCCAGAGCATCTGGTGACCTTCAGTTAACATCAGAGTGTGCAAAAAAGAAATAGACCACTGCTGGGTTTCTGTTTTCTCTGGTGCCCACCCATCTGTGGATAAAAATACACTTCCTTGAATTTCCTGTATAAGCTCTTCACTTGTGGTTAACTAAGATGGCTTGTCCAGAAGAGTCCAACCTGCTAGTTTGTTACCAATAAAACTTTTTTTCTCATCCCTCTTATTCTGAGGCTTTGGTTTTCTTGGACATCAGTAAAACTAGATTTCACTGTTAATAGTCCCAACGTTTAAAATTTATGGTGAGCACTTCAAGTACAAATCTTCATATGTATGTCTTAACTACTGGAATTTCCAGACATGAGTGCGCTTCTAAGCATTTCTTCCTTCTTATGTCCAGGATATTGGCATTATAATAGGGAAGGAAACATGAATTAGAGACATTTTCTTTCTATGCTTTTACAGTTTAAATTCCCTCCCTCCCTCCCTTCTTCCCTCTTTCTTTCTTTCTTCCTTCCTTTCTTTGTTTCTTTCTTTCTGTCTGTCTTTCTTTTCTTCTTTTCTTTCCCTTCCTTCCTTCTTTCTTTTTTCTTTCTTCCTTTCTTTCTTCTTTTCTTTCTTCCATTCTTTCTTTCTTTCTTTTTCTCTCTCTTTCATATTTTATTTCCTTCTTTCTTTCTCCCTCTCTTTTCTTTTCTTGAAAGTATTTAGGCTTAAACTCAGGGCCTCACTCAATTCTGATTGTTCTACCACTTGAATTTTTTTTTTCTTTTGAAGTGCAGAGACTTTCCTGTCTGGGCTGGCTTTGAACTAGGATCCTCCAGAGTCCTCTGAGTAACTGGGATTACAGGTACGAACCACCAATGTTTTTGGCTTTTTTTTTTAAATGTTTTTTATTGTGAAAATGCTGTACAGAGAGGTTACAGTTACATGAGCAAGGTAATGAGTACATTTCTTATCCAGCATTGTGTTTTTGGCTTTTTAAAATTGTATCTTTTATTTATACTATGATATTTTTAATTTCCAACATCTTTTCTTTATACACATCATTTTAAATAACATCCTATTGCTTCATGTTTGCAATAGTCACTTAGCTCTTACCTTCTTATCTAACTTCTTCTCCAAATTACTTTAATCCTTTTGTTTCTAATCTCTCTATCATAGTCAAATTTCTGTTGCTACTAATGTAATACCACAAGTAAATTGTAATGGAAAGTGATTTGTTGGGCTTATAGTATTGGTTGAAGGTTGAGGTGTTTCAAGATAAGGACTTTCTGGGAGAGACCTATGGAGGTTCAAGGCATCCTGTTTTCTCCGCTGTTTCTTATAGAAGGACTACTACACAGCTTGCCCAGTTAGCATGTCACTACCCTGGAACTGATAGGTAATCCATCTTTTTCTTGCTTTCTAACACACGGCAATTTATGGCTATCATTCCAGTTTGTTTTGTTTCTTGGATTCATTGTTAAACAAATATAGCCACTCATTACATAAAAATTACAAGGAATATTTAATCTTTCAGAAACTTTTAAGTCCTTTAATCATTTATACACAATAGATTTGTTGATTATAAATTGTGCCTTTGAAGTATACTTTTTATTTAATAGATGATAGTGCTAGACATTTCTCCCAAAAGAGACTCTAAATTAGTGAAGTGTTTATTATAGAGACAGATTTGTGCCTCTGCAGTTTTCTAGAGGTAGTTCTCACCAAATATTACTTTTTAACTATATTTGGAATTCTCTTAGTGAAGTTCCAGAGAAAGTACTGGAAAGTACAAGAAAATGCATGTGCTTAATCTTCTGTCTTTAAAGTACATTTTACTCCTTCACAGACATTTTGTTGAGAAAATGTCCCAGTATATAATTTACTTTCCCAGTGATTACTTTTTAAGAGTAAGGAAAGTAAAAAAGCCTCAATCATTTCTTACTGACAAAGTACTGTTGGATCAATTGTTTCAAGAATATAAATCAGCTGAAACTTTAGTGAACCTTAATTCACTTATATTTAGGGGAAAGTAGTGACTACTTTTTGAAGTCCTGAGGATTGAACCTAAGTCCCTTGACATGAGAGGCAAGCACTGCTGCACCATATCCTCAGCCCTTGGCATTTATTAACTGTTAAAGGTAAATGATGCTCAGATTGCAGGAACACTAGGAATAAAGCTCTGGACCAGGGTGAAATGGCAATGATAAGTTCAGTCATACAATAAGAAACACAGTGTTCCTCAGGAGAAACCCAGAGGCAGAATTAAGTGTCCCCTTGAAAGACTGGGCTTTGGTGTTGGGATATCAGAAGGGCAATTTAGGATTGTGTAGAATCAAAGCGAAGACCAAAATAAAGGCTAGATAATCCACCTGTTCATGAAATGCTGTGAGCATTGTTTGTACTTATGGAAGATTTAAAAGATTAATAATATCTGATGAAGAAATAGGCAATTCATATGCTACTGGGGAACATACATTTATACCGCCTTTAATAAATTTGTATTTACAGGCAGCGTTCATATCTAAGAATTCCACATTCATGAATTCAACTGAAGTCGCATCTATATTGAACATGTGCAGATTTATTTTGCTTATCGGTATCTTCTAAACAGAACAGTATGGCAACTTTTATATAGCATAGACATTATATTGGTATTATAAATAACTTTAGATAAACTATTTAGATGATACATGTATGATTAAAAGTCATCTGAAGAACTTGAGTATCTGTAGATTTGGTATCTGTGAAGGAGCCCTGGAACCAATTCCCTGTGTATACTAACACCTGTTTATATTTAAATTAAAAATGTGGCTAAGTGTCGGTGGCTCACACCTTTAACCCTGGCTATGGAGGATGCTGAGATCTGAGGATTGCTATTCATAGTCAGCCCAGACAGGAAAGTCTGTGAAACTCTTATTTCGAATTAATTATCAAAATGCTTGAAATGGAGCTGTGGCTCAAGTGGTAGAACACTAGCCTTGAGCATAAAGGCAGCTTAGGGACAGTGCCAAGGCCCCGAGTTCAAACTCCAGAACTGGCACCAAAAATCAATCAATCAATCAATCTATCTATCTATCTGTCTGTCTGTCTGTCTGTCTGTATATACACATACATATATGTGATACACACACACATATATATACACATATATATGATTCAGCATTTCAATGTCTACAATAATTCCATAGGGAAAGCTGAAAATTAATGTACATGAATGTTTATTGTATCATTACTCATAATACAGAAGACCATAAACAGTAAAAATACACATCGACTAGCTGGATGCCAATGGCTCATGTCTGTAATCCTAGCTACTTCAGAGGCTGAGATCTGAGGGTCGTGGTTCAAAGCCAGCCAGGGCAAGAAAGTCCAAGAAACTCTTATTTGCAGTTAACCACCAGAAAACCAGAAGTGGTGCTTTGGCTCAAGTGGTAGAGCACTAGCCTTGTGCTGAAGAGCTGAGGGACAGCACCCAGGCCCAGAGTTCAATACCCATGACCGACAAAAAAAATACATTGATGATGTTTATTTGAACTAATATTAAATTATTTAAATTAATGTTTCTGTAAGGAAATGCATTCAAAAGAAAATTGAGTATTTTTTAAAGCACATGCAAAGAAAAATTTATAACCCATATCTCCATTTAATCACTTACTTTGTTTTTAGTCTTATTGTTGAATACTTACATCTCAGTTATACTAATACAGAATGACATCTAATTTTGTTCATTTTTAAAGAGACATTACATAGAATATGATATGATAACATTTATGTTTAAAATATATAAAGGTACTTATCTTCAAGGAATTGCCAAGTAGTTTGTATTAGACTAAACTTCCCATTGATCATGATTTTATATATTTTTTAAAAGGAACAAATAGGATAAGATATAAATCCATAGTTAACTGGCTTTCCCTCGCATATATCCACAAGTCAGCAGAACATAGACTTACTTATTCAACTAAAAACATAGAAGTTTGAATATAGAATTGTCAGAATGATTGGAAATTGAAGGAGAGGAATCTAGAAGGTCAGGACAAAGCGGGGGAGGCTTCAGATTTAGGTACAAAGTCTTCTCAAAATCTTGGCTGAATTTTTGCTGCACATGTGCAGGGCAAGACTCCAAAAATCGTAGCAGAAAACAACAGCTGGAGGGCTAAAAATGATGAGAGATTTCAGTGACTGCCTGGTGTTAAGGAGATAGAGTTTGAAGTTAAAAATCTCACCAAGTTAGAGGGGCTTGATCAAAATCTCTTGCATTCCATCCATATGTCAGAAGCAACTCAGGAATATGAAAAGCCTGTATACAGAATGGAGATTCCCCACAAGAAATTTAGCTTCCAGAAGGAACAAAACCAAATTCTTATTTGGGGAAGATAAGAGAACTTAGAGTTTCTACAATGTCCAACATATAGTAAAAAGAAAAAAAAAAATACCATGCATGCAAAGAAACAGGAAAATATGACCAGAATAAAGAGAAACTTATTCCTTAGAAAATAAAACAGATATCTATAAACAAAGCAACAAAGCAGATATTGGAATTAGTATAAATAGACTTCAAAATTGCTGTTACAAATACATTGGAGAATTTACAGTAAAAGAGAGATCTGTACTGTGTGACAATGTGGAAATTTCAGGAAAGATATAAAAACTTTAACTAGTACCAAATGAAAATTTTGAATGTGAAAATAAAATAAGTGGAATAAAAAATACAATAGTTGAAAATGTGTTGAGTTTAACATTAATTTCAACATGGCAGAAGAAACTATTAGGATACTTGAAGTCAATGAAAGTCACCAAACTGAAGAGAGAAGAACATTTAAAATTAAATGAACAGAGAGAAATATCTGGAAAATATCAGTCCACTCAACATATGCATTATTTAGAAGCAGGGAGTAGAATTAATGGGGCAGAAGTATTTAAAGAGATTTGACTATTAATTGTAGCTGAAGAATTTTTCAAAGTTAATCTAAAAAAACAGAAAAACTAGAACAACAAGTCTAGGAATATCATTTTCAGCTAGAGCATGGCTCAAGAGGTAGGATGCCTGCCTAGCGAGCACAAGGTCCCAAGTTCAAACCCCACGTAGAAGTAGCAGGCTAAGAGGGCTGGGACTCTGGTCGCGTCCACTGCAGCTGGCTCACTGATGGAACTTCCACACTGAGAGTGGCAAAGTAAGAGTGGGGAGGTCACTCTGGAAAAAGGCAGTTCTAGCCTCAAACATGGGTTCAGCAGTACAGAGCCTCTGTGCAGAGAAAAAGACAGGCCTTAAGAGGAAGAACGCCACATCGCTTTATGAAGAGATGATTCTTTTTGAAACAGAGAGTACAAAACACCGTGTCCATTGTATTGTAAAGACTACAGATTAAAACAATAAAAATAATAATTAAGTAAATACCACACAGATAGGACAGTAGTTAACAGGAAGCTGATAGCTCTGATATGGGGAAAATCACAGGACCCAACTTTTCAGACTAGACTAAAAGACAAATACCAGGGCTGGAGATGTGGTTCCACGATATTGTGCCAGCCTAGCAGGTGCAAGGCCCTGAGTTCAAATGTGAGTATAACAAAAAGAGAAGAACCAACTAGACACATTATAAATATAAAGACAGATAAACCAGAAATTCAGAAGATTTAACAGATGTATTTGTGCACCCTTTTCTCAATATTCTTTCTTGGCACATAATGGGTCTGAGGATTCAGTAAACAAATAAGGTCCTGATGAAGCTGAAGGCTGGAAAATTCTTTATCCAACATGTGTTTCTCAGTTCTCTGGTTCCTCAGTACTGTCAGCGTGACACCATCCAGAAATCTTTCAGACTCCATTCATTTTCTAGAAAATGCCTAAGACTTAATCTTGTATCATCCTTCACTGACTGAGCTTTAAGAGGGAGAAGTGGCCATTTTGATTCAGCACAACATTTTAAATAAATCCCCTTCATGCAAAAGAGGGTGTGTGGGTAGAGTTCAGATGTACTTTATGACTATGAGAAGAAGTCTACATTCCAAACACGACTTTAAATACAATTATTCTTTGGTTCTGGTTCTGGAACTTGAGTCTCTTTGGAGACTGGGAGAAGATTTCATAGAATTCCAGTCAAATTCTAATATTAGATTAGACTCTTAGTTTTAGTGGGACTCTGCAAGTCGCCATCTTGTTGTTGTTGTTGTTTTCTTCCTTTTCCAGCTCTTCCTCCTCCTCTTCCTCCTTCTTCTCTTACTTTCTCCTTGCTCTTGTGATCTAGCCAATGTGATTTTAAGACTATTGTTGAGAAGGTAACATTTTTGAAGCAGAATAATAGAGGAACATCTTCGTCCTTCATTTCTCTCCATATTCCAACCTTGTTTCCCAAAACTTTTGCTGAAGCAAAAGTTTTTTTGCTCCAGTCCCTAATACATGAGACAGACAAGGTGAATCTTCAGTTCTCCTTTCGAACCCAAAAGATATTTTTATGTCTTTTAATTGCTTCTACAGCTTTGGCAGAAAACTTATTTTCAGAATGTGTGCCTAATGTAATTAATATTTGTTGATAAATCCTTTCACCCCGCTAATTCAGTAGATTTGCTTGGTTAAAACTGAATTGAGTGAAAGCTACTTCTGAGAAATAAAGATGAACACCTTACTGGGGGATTTTTGTTTACCTATTCTTAGAAAACACAAATTTGAGTACTTAATAATTCTTTTCAGAGGGTACAAAGGAATGGCCCAAAGGCCAACTCACAGTTCTAAGAAAATAGGGACACAGGGCTACTGGGTGTGCTGTGCTTATATCCATTTCTCAAGGAGCAGAGGAGGATCTCAGATCCAGGCTGTCCCAGCAAAAGCACAGGACCCTACCTGAAGAAAACAAACTAAAAGTAAGAGTATCTGGCTCAAGAAGTAGAGTACTTGCCTAGTAAGCACTGCGCCCTGAATTCAATTCCCAGTACAGAAGGAGGAAGAGGAGGAACTGTAGACACAAGTTATATACTTTTATCTAGGTGATAATAATCTTTTCTTTAAAACAATATTTATATATGTATTCATATACATATGTATATATATATACATATATATATGAAGTTCATGAAGCAACCACACATAAAATCTGAACAGTGCTTTCTTTGGAAAGGCAGGGAGTAGGTACTTGACACAATAGTGGCATGAGGGACTTTTCCATTGTGATTAGTCTAGAGATTCCTTTTTGAGAAGTTAATTTATTTGTTATAGTTTGATTATTACACAACCTATACACATATCAAACCACCACACTAGACCCAATAAGTTTATACAATTAGCAAATGATTTTCATTTTTTTAGCTAAGTGTTCTCATGGTCAACCTCTTACACCTCTATGACCACAGTGAGATGACAAAGTCACTAAGAACCCCCTTTGGTCACCTTTGTCCCAGAGCAGTGAAGATCCTGTCTTCAGGGATGATCTAAGGAAGCCCCAATCATCTTGGCAAGGAGGGAGTTAAAAGAGGTTCAGAATGCACTTTTTTTCTTTTCCAGCAGCAGTATTCCTATAGCAGATCTCTTTTTAACACAAAGATGGTGGCAACTAGACATGTCAGAGCTTTTTAGAAATACATCCTGTTTTATGTGTGTTCAGCAAGCATGCAACAAAAGGAAATCAATCTTTTGTGGCTTCTAAGAAAAGGGCTTTCTGCTCTTCTTTTTGTTTGTCATGCATTTAAATCCAAGAATTGTTGTGGAAGAGAAGGGGATGGTTTTCAAAGAATCTAGTGCCTTTGTCTCCACCATCTGCGGCTCTTACTGAGCCACAATTGGGATTTCTCATTTAAGTAGAGAAGCCTGTGTTGTAGCCAATATATGCTACATAAAGTTACCCCTGAGAATGATCCTTGAAAACTGGATCAATATAACTGTTGCCTGATAAAATGACTTCCTTAGAGAAAATTCCAGAAAGACATAAAACACTGTACCCTACATCAGAGAATGGGGCGATTTAGAAGCACACACACATACCCATAACTCAAGCATGTAAACTTATAATGTATACATACATGTGTACATATGTATGTATTTATTTATACAGTTATGCACCACATAATGATATTTCAGTCAATGACTGACTGCATAGATGATAGATGGTCCCTTTATGGGACCATAATGGAGCTGAGAAATTTCTATTGCCTAACATAGTGACATTGTACCACACAGGGTCATTCACCTGTTTGTGGTGGTGGTGGTATAAATAGACCTTCTGTCCTGATGCATACAATTAAATGGAGTTTATAATGTGATAATATGATAAAGGAGCATGTTAGTGGCTTATGTACTTACTGCACCTTAGTCAGGATTTTAGTGTGTAATCCTCTGATATAGCAGTAAAAGCAAAGCAATTATAAAGTAACCTAAGGCAAGTCTTTCAGAGTGTTCCAGAAGAAGGTATTGTCAAAGGAGATGACAGATCCATGTGCATTACTGCCACTCGATTTGCTTTTCTTGGTCTTAGTTTTTAACCACACAGTTTAGAGTACAAAATTATAAGTAGAAAAAGCATATAGAATAGAAGTTTAAAGAGAAAGTACTTTTGTACATAGGTATAATGTGTGTTTTAAACTAATTGATGTTACACGCTTACTCACTGAGTCAACCGCTACTCAAGGCAAGTGAGTGCCCTACATAGACCACTTTGTCTTTATTTTTAACGGCTAGTTTTATTGTACCTTTTCTACATTTAGACATACAAATACCATTCTGTTACAGTTGTCTACAGCGTTCAGTGGAGTGATGTACAGGTTTGTACAGGTTTGTAGCCTATGTGTAACAGGTTATACCAGCTATGTTTGTGTAAGTCTACTCTATGGTGACCAAGTCACCTAATAACACATTTCTCTGAGCATATTAAGTGTACATATGACCATATGTACCTATGACATATATCTGTACATAGATATGTGTATATATATATAGCATATACACTCTAACATATAAACCATATCTAAATTTGTATATGGAAGTTTTAGGGGGAACATCATGAATATAATGTGTATTTGTGCCTCTTCCTTCTTGTCTGCATGACTCACTTTTCTTCTTAACCACTTTAAAAATCAATTTGACTCATTTCTGCATTAAAGTTTCAGAACTTTTCAGTACCCACATAAGAATCCCCAGATCACTTTTGAAGATGGTGTCATCTTTGAGGGAAGAAATGCATGGAGCAGATTTCTTGGGCTGGAGGACAATGTGAGCTTCATTCTGCGAGTCTAGATTTAGGAGAAAAAAACCAATGGCAGATTGGCCTCTGTTGTTTCCCTTCCATGCCCTTGCTTCTTAGAGGTCTTCCCAGTCCTCAGTCCTCAGTCCTCAGGCAGATGGACCTGAAAATAAGCCCAAGTGGCAAATCAGAGACTTGGAATGGTTATCTCTGGAGCCAAAATACTCAGTTTTAAAAAGTATAATTTGATTAACTTTCAGTATAATTTAAGCATATGAATAAGAAAGGAAAAAAGAAGGGTATAGGTGGAGCTAGACCTAGAAGTACAATCTTAAGACAAGGTGGGGACCTCTATTTAAGGCCAAGAGATTTCTCCATCGTCTTTTATTTCCACACAGACTTATTCAGCAATTTAAAATGAAATTTAAATTTTTGCTACATTTGGCTTTCTGCTGAAAAACCTCAAACCCTATGCTTTTGATTTTAAGAATAGGAAATGTGAGTATAAACTATATGCAAAAGTATATTTCCTTTTTTTTTCTTTGTTTCAGAAGCATTTATTCAGAGCTGAGTAGGTATCGGGTAGTATGGTAGTGATTGCGAATGCAGAGACAAGAAATACTGTCGCACAAGGATTTGTATCTAGACAAGGAAGTGCAAGTTCCAGGAAAGGAATCATGTGGGCCTCTCCCTGGGGCTTTTGTGTTATGGCAACTGGCTTTCCCCACAAGCGTGATCCAAGAAAGATCACCCAAGGTGGGAGCTACAGGGGCTTTCATAACTTGTCCCAGAAGTGGCATGCCATCTCTTATACTACATTCTACTGCTTTCTCATTCAATTCTAGTAATAGTAAGAATAGGGGCTCATTGGAGACTACCTGGAAGACTGGGTATCTTACTTCATCAGAGATGGATAGAGTCAAATAAGGAAGTACTGCCTTTAATTAACTGAGCCACTATTTCAAGTTTTAATTCAGTATGAATAGAAGCACAGGCCTAAGAAGACCCTCCTACTTCTAGATTCCCAAATCTAAATGTTGGATTGTGGTTCTCTCTAGAAAGGATGTATTGAGAAAAGGTAATAACATGACAAAGAATATAAGATGATTTATCTCCCTAGACTCTTACATGGTAGCAGTATAAGTAAGAGAGAAGACTGAGTTCACTTAGTGACCCAGTTGCCTAGAGCATGGCCACCTGCCATTGATCAAAAGTATCTCTCTTTGATTTCAGAGTCTGACCTACCAGATCAAGATCAGTGACTCCTTTCTTTTTTTTTTTTTTGCCAGTCCTGGGGCTTGAACTCAGGGCCTGGGCATTGTCCCTGAGCTTCTTCTGTTCAAGGCTAACATTCCACCACTTGAACCACAGTGCCACTTCCGGCTTTTTCTGTTTATGTGGTACTGAGGAATTGAACTCAGGGCTTCATGCATGCTAGGCAAGCACTCTACCACTAAGTCATATTGCCAGCCCCAGTGACTCCTTTAACCTTGGAATGAAGGCAGGAAGGCTAGGAAGAGGAGAGAAGATTTATAAAGTTCTTTTTTCTATGCAGAAGTCATTGTTACCCTTTTTTCCCCATATGAGGACACTAAGATAGGGGACAAGTTAACTATAGCTTAGTGAAGCATATTTCTAAGAAGCCATCATGAAAATGTCAACATTTACATTCAGCGGCAATGTGGTCACAACAGAGCAAAGATAAGTGTTGCTGAACTCGTGAGGAACTCCAAATTTATCAGTTAGATATTTCTTTTAACTTAAAATAACTACTGATCTACATCCTAGAAAGAGACAAAACAGGGAAATTTGAATCATTTATTGCTGCCAGTTCTTTGCGGGGGTAGGAAAACTGACATCCCAAGGATTAGTGGTTGGGAATGGAGAGTAGGTCTTATTAAAGTCTAACTTGCTGCTTTTCTCCTGTGGCTTTGGCAAAGCTGCTTCTGAGACTAATTCAAATCTTGCCTTCCCCAGCTGTGTGAGAGGTGGAAAAATATGGTAGAAAGAGCCTTGAATTTAGAGGCAAAGCATCAAGTTAAACTACAGCATCCATCCTGCAGAAGCACACATGATCCAGCTACATTCTCCTACATTTCTCCCAAGACATTGGTACAATAATATTTACTAGCCTCTCACAGTCATTGTAAGGATAAAAGGGGATACTAATTATGAATGATCTCTGTAGAATCAAGGGTCTCAAGCAAGGTAAGGAGCCAGTTTTTGGACATAAGGTATGCAACTGCCAAGCTAAGGTGGCTACGCTTTCTCACATCTTTTGTTGTTGTTGGTCGTGGGGCCTGAACTCTGGGCCTGGGCACTGTCCCTCAGCTCTTCAGCTCAAGGTTAGTGTTCTACCACTTTGAGCCACAGCACCACTTCCGGCTTTTTCTGCTTATGTGGTGCTGAGGACTTGAACCCAGGACCTATTGCATGCAAGGCAAGCGCTGTACCACTGAGCCACCTTCCCAGCCCAGCTTTCTCACATCTTACATCACATTACCATAAGTGTTATCAGTTGCCCACCCTTGGACATTTTTTCCCTCCTCTTCACAGACTTTATTGCTCCCATGGTGGTGGCCATCTGAATTCTCAATGCAAAATTCAAATACTGACAGAGATTATTGACTCCATTGCTTATGGGATAAAGTTTCCCCTTTCTCATGGCTGAAAAAATGAGGAGATTCTGTGAATATTGCTTTGAAGGCAAGATCCTCTATCATTTACTAGAAGTCTTCAGAGCATTAGTGCTTGGATAAATATGTATACCGACACTGGCTGGCAACTGCTTCTGCTAATGGTAGAGATTTATTATCATAGAAAATCATTTCAATCTGCAGAGGTTTCATAGGGACCATTCTATGGTCATAGGCATAATTAGCAGCAGAATTGTTTGGGAAGGACATTAGCATGCCTATCAAGTTCAAGGCCAAGAGAAAGGTGTGAGGCTGTTGTCTGTTTTGCGTGTAGGAAGTTTCTCCAGTTCAGAGAGATTAAGTATGTTGCTCAAGTTCACAAGCTATACAGGTTAGAGTTAATACCAGAATCCAGATCTCTGCACTCTTTGTAATCTCACACCTGCAAAGGTCCAGTGCACTCCAGCCACTTACCTATGTTTTGAAAATGCACAAGAAAATATAATAATTAAGCATAACAGAGATCACATGCCCAGAGATCACAAAGGCCTATAGTTTGGGGATTTGGGGCAGAGGAAGGTCAGCTAATTCAAAGTAAACATTAAAATTCTCATGCTTCTGACCCTCTTGACAGCAGCAGGGATGCACTTTGAATGACAGCTTCTTTTCACCTGGGCCCTCAAAGGAGATTTCCGTGCCAAGGCCATGAGTGAGAGGAGGTTAAGTTAGTTCACCACAAAATACAAGAGCCCTAAGTGAAGCTTTGTGAATCTGGCAAGAGGTAATGAAGGGAAACAGCGTTCTTCCATACACAGAGAAGACCTTTTTTTTTTTGAGACAGGGTCTCTGTATGTTGCCCAACTGGTCTCTAACTCACAATTCTTCATCATCTCCTGAGTGCTGGGATTATAGATGTGTGCCACCAAGCCTGGCAGAAAGGGATTTTGTTTCACAACTTCTACAAAATGCATAGACTTTTAGGAAGCTGAGAATTTAGCAAATTGCTCAGACATTAATAGTCAGTTCTTGGTATTGTAAGAGCACTATCTGATTGAAGTACTCTCCTAAGCAAGCATAATTTTTCCTGGTAGAAATTCTTAATGTTTCTGCTAAAAGCTGACTCATGTTTTTGGTGGTCTGAGCATTTTAGTTGGAAAAATAAATTTTATTGAGTGCATACTATGCTCTCATCTGTGGCCAAGGTTCAAGGGCTAGAAATTTAATTGTATGAGAACTCTCATGGGATTCATGGTCTGAGGGGAAAAGCAGCCAAGTCAACAGGAACCACTGTGTGTTGAGTGTAAGAGCTGAAATGAAGGTAGGGCAAGTGCCTGCGGAGGTATGTCAGGAGGTAAGTAACTCAGTCTTGTAAGGCCAGTGAACAGTTCCTGGTTCAAGTGTGGTCTAAGCTGAGACTCAAAGAATGAGGAGGAGTTAATAGCAATTCTCGAAACATGTACAGAGGGACAGAGATGACAGGATGGACTGGTGGGGAGGGCACTGAAAGCTTTAGTCCGCCAGAGTATGAAAAGTGGAGATGACTGCTGGGTGACGGTGGTTAGCACCTATAATCTTAGCTACTCAGGAGGCTGAGATCTGAGGAGGGTGGTTCAAAGCCAGCCCAGGCAGGAAAGTCAGGCTTCTTGAACCTCTTGAATATATATTCATACATACACATACATATATAGAACACAATTTTAACTATGGGGCTATTTAGGGAGATGAAAGGAAAGGAAAGAAGGAAAAGAAAGACTGAGGGTGAATAATCTTAAAATACATTACCACTATGAATGAAGACATAAAGAGTCTCAGTGAAAGCTGCTGATCAACAGAGGTTGGGGAGTGGAAGAAAGAAAGCAATAGAAAGGGTTAATCTGAGCAGAAGATAGTATATGCCTACCTGAAGCACCAAGGAGAATGAATGACAGGAAGTAAAACCATCTCTGTTAGATCCCCTCCCAGCAAGAGGAGGCACGTTGAACAGACAGGGTGAATGAAGCTGAATATGGTCAAAGCAGTTTATTTGCATATATGAAGCATAGAACGGTGAAACCGGATAAAATTGTTTTAGAAGTAAAGGGGGTGGGTAAGCCATTAGAGGGAAAGAGTTTGGTCCAGATACATTGTCACAACTAACCACCCCTCAAGCCCTTACTCTCACCCCACCCAGTATAACTAATGCATGCTAAAAATAATCAACAACAAACATAAATCCAGCACTCTGTATTTCCCTGGAAGGTAGAGGACAAAGGTTTTGAGAGCCTGAACTTTGAGTCACGTTCCTCTGAATTAGAACTTGGCTAGGCTGTTTATTAGCTATATAATTGTGGATGCCATTAGAATTTTGTAAGACTCAGATTTATTTATCTGTAGAATGGGAATCGGGAATGCAGATTTGCTGCAAGGGTTTGAAGAGAAAAATACTGATGAAACTGAGCTCCACATTTGGAAGAGTCTCAATAAATAAGAATGGTCACTCTTGTTGCCATTTGCCATTTGGATTTTTTAAGACAAGCTGGAAATTTGGATCTTTTAAAAATATGGGCTAAAAATGTGGATGTTTTGTGAGAATCATCAAAATTTCAAATGTTGCTGAGTAGGTTTTTTTGTCTTTTTTTAAATTACTTTTTATCTGGCTGTAAGTGTACAAAGAGGTTTCAATCCAACAAGTCAGATTATAACAACAATGTATGCTGATCAGTGTTACCCCTTTCATCAACCTTTCCTATCTTTCCCAATCTCATCCATACCATCAGATTATGTAATTCAACTTTCATATAATGTACATTGAATAGAATGACAAAACAAAAACAACTTTGTAGCAGGGTGCTGGTGGCTCACACTTACAATTCTAGCTACTCATGAGGCTGAGATTTGAGGGTCGTGGTCTGAAGCCCACATGAGCAGAAAAGTTTATGTGACTCATCTCCAATAACCACCAAAAAGCTGGAAAAGGAACTGTGGCTCAAGTGGTAGAGTGCTAGCCTTGAGCAAAAGAAGCTCAAGAACAGAGCCTAGGCCCAGAGTTCAAACCCCAGGACCAGCAAAAACAAAACAAAACAAAACAAAACCACAACAAACTAAAAACAAAAAAACCCACTTTGAGATAAATAAGACCCTTGACCTTCAGTTAGTTTGGAACCCTGGGAGTGGGTTGGGGGAGGGATGAGGCTGAGTTGTCCTGGGTGGGGGAAGCTGGGAGCTGAGCAGCTTCAAAGGAGATAGCCTAGGGCTGTGTTTGGAACTGGGTGCCAGAGCTTCTGGTTTGAGAATGGGTGGAGGAGACTTGACCATCCCACAGTGGGACAGATGCATGGTTCTGGGGAATGTGGGAATATTTTCTTCCCTGACCTGCTAAGACGGTGCCAGATCTCCCACACCAAAGGCCTTGGTTCTAGAACTTCCTTGGTTCTAAGCCTTACTGAACTAGGGCGTCTGAGTGGATTCTCACTTGGTTTTAGAAGTCGATGCTTTGTTCATCATAGAGCTTTTTGGCTTTTTTAAGTGTTGCTTTGCTATGTGTTTTCTTGATTATTGAGGGTTGGGCTGTCCCATCATTTTTTGTGCCTGGGGGATGTGGGTATCAGGGTATCCCCAGGGGGCTTCCCACAGCCTCAGGGGTGGGGGAGAAGTCAACCACTCCTCAGAGCAGATAGCTGCTGGGGAATGAAGATTTTTTTTTTTTAAATAACCAAAGCAGTCTCTAAGAAACAAATCTACTAGGGGATGAGAAACACATTCCAAAAGCAAACTGGAATTATTTCCAGGAGATTTCTTCTTTGGGGTTCTTGGCACTTCTTTCTCCCGTTCTTTAGTAAAGGATATGAGCAGACCAGCTTCCAGGGGGGGTCAACCGACAAAGACCCCCCCCCATCATCCCCCCCCATCAGCGTACAAACAGCTCTCTTTCTTTGTTTCACTCTGAAAAGCAGAGTTCCCATAAAAGTAGCACTGTGCTGGGGAGGAATCCATTTTTCCTGAAACCTCTTTTGTTTGAGGATTCCATGTATTTCCAGCACTGGTCGGGAACTGACTGTGTGGCCTTGTGAGTGGAAGGGAGGCTGCCAGTGAGGGCAAGATCTGACAACTATGTCTGGGGAGCCACAGCAAGGGTGGTGCCTCTGCTCACGCAGGAGGGCAGAGGCACTAGGCCACTGTCCTCTCTGTGGGGCAGGCAGCCTTCCCACCGCTCACTTCCACATGGCTGTGTGCTCCATCCTCTCCCAGAATTATGTCTGCCCTTGACATGAAGGATAAGGCCTGCGTGTTAGACCTTGGAGTAGGAAAAAAAGACAAATGAAAAAAAAATGGGAATAGGAAACAAGAGACCTGCAGATTAACCTTCTCAGTTGTTTCCTCCATTCAACTGAAGACATAAGACATTACCAACATATTGGAAGCCTCCTCTAAGCAGTGTTAAATGTCCACCCCAAGGAGAATGTATGTACTAAAAGGCACTATGTTCTAGAATTCTCTAGAGCAGGATGAGCAAATGAGTCAGAGTGGTATGTCCGCACAGATAAACCTCAAATACATTGGTGACCTTGGTTCTTTCCAAGGTTGTTTCCAGGGAAACTTAAATTGACTCTGTCCAAGGAGTCTTTAGTTTAAGATCAGATCTGAGTATCTCTCTTTCTTCCTCTTCTCTCCACACCGCCCACCTTCTTCTCTCACTCTTTCCATGGTTGCTATATATCCTTCCTTGTGTCTCCTGCTTGTGAAGCCCACGTTGGGAAGGGCTGTGTGTATGTGTGTGTGTGTAGGTATACATATGCATATGCATGTATATATTAGGTGTACATACAAGTTATGGTCACTGCGTTGTTACCCCCACTTTAAGACTGAGGAAACTGAGGCTCAGAAAGCTTGGGAAATGGGCGCAGGCTCTGCCAGCTGTAGCTGAGTTGAGACTTCCATACTGGTTCATTTCTGGAATCCAGGCTCTTCTTTCCACATAGCTTGTCCCTTGCACTCCCTACTCTTTCCTTTCCCCTGCCTTTTCTCCTCTTCTCTCATCAAGAATGTTCTGTTTGGGGCTGGGAAGGCGGCTCAGTGGTAGAGCGCTTGCCTTGCATGCCTGAGGCCCTGGGTTTGATTCCTCAGCACCACATAAAGAGCCGGAAGTGGTACTGTGGCTCAAGTAGTAGAGCGCTAGCCTTGAGCTGAAGAGCTGAGGGACAGCGCCCAGGCCCAGAGTTCAGTCCCCATGACCAGATTCCCCCCCCCCAAAAAAAAGAATGTTCTATTTGATCTACTGGCATCAGTATCATACTCTCTACTGTACATCTTCTATGGACGTTGTAATTCACCAAGTGCCCTCACTAACAAGATCTTACGTGGGCACAGGGAAAAGGAGCTCAGAGGCTGGAGGTTCCCAGTCACCTGGCATGGGCTGCTCTTCCTTCTCTGAAGCCCAGGCCTCTCTGGTCACCTTGTTGTCCCAAACTCCTTTATAAACTCTACAATGTCAATCAAGGACACGCCAGTCACCAGGGATATATACAAGGCCTGTGAAAGATCATCCTGATTTTCAGTGTTTGATGCTTTGTTCATCATAGTGAATCATTTTTTCAAAACCATTGTACTAAAAAGAATACTTAATTGATTACTGAGTTGATTTGGTGCCTTAAATTTTGCACACCCAAGCAGGACCACATTTGTCCCTGCTCCATCCCAGCCCTGCATCTGTCTGCTTAGCAGACACATGGGATGATGATTGCTTCTAATGAAGTGGCACAGGTTGCCTGCTCTTGTTTGGTTCAATCCTCTCTCCCTCCCTCTCTCCCTCCCTCGTATCTCTTTCCAGGAATCCTGTCTGGTCAGAATGCTCCAGTGAGAGCAGGTGAGCCCTCAGTGGGCACAGGGACAAGAGGATGCTTGCTGTCTTGCAGGGAGCCCTTGCCAGGGGGCAGGCTGGTGCTCTTGGCCAGTTAGCTTAATGACGATTTTTTTTTTTCTGGGAAGGGACTATTGGTATTGGGGCTTAAGCTTCCATGGATACCTCCTCCTCATCGGCCTTTAGGGAAATAGCAGGAACAACTCGATCAAAGGTTTTCCTAGAAAAACCCTTGATGGGCCTGTTATGGAAGCTGTTTTTATTTTCTTTGATTAATCACAGTGTCCTGTTTCCCAAGCAAATGTGGCCTTGGATCTTGGGAAAGAATACAGCTTGTGCTGTGAAGGACCCAGCTTGACAGGGTCCTCGAGACCCACGGAAACCCTGTCCTCAAGGACTTGCTTTCAGCTTTTACCTTCCAGGATGCTCACATTACCCACTCCCCTTTGTGTCTTTCTGCCATTTAAGAGTAGGAGAAATATCAGCCTTTCAAGATTTCTTTGCAATTCCTTGAAAGCTGGAGAGATGGAGCCAGCAGAGAATTAGATAACAGAAAAGCCCATTGAAAGCAACAGTGTCTACCTATAGGACTAGGACTAGGGTGTCTCAAGATCAGTTTTTCTTATTCATGATGAGGGAAAAAGATACTGATGTGTGTGTGTGTAGAAATTAGAGGAAAGCCAACCTCACCCACTCTGTATTCTTTCATCAGAGAAATATAATTTCCCAGGTGTTTATTTTTAGCAAAGCTTTTGCCTTTCTCAAGGGAAATAAGGAGAATTCATGCTCCTTAACCTCAAGCAGCCTCAGGATGCTTGAATTTAGAAGAAAGAAAGAAAAGAAAGAAAGGAAGGAAGGAGAGGAAAAGAAAAGAGAAGAAAGAAAGAAGGAGAAGGAAGGAAGAGAAGAAAGAAAGAAAGAGAGAAAGTCTTTCTCTAAAGTATATGTTTGTTTTTATTTAAGAGTCTTAGGGAGTTTTTCTTCTTAATATATATTTTTTTATTATAAACATACTGTACAGAGGGGTTACAGTTACATGAACAAGATATTGAGTCCCTTTCCTATACAGATTGTTACCCCCTCCTTTATTTTTCCCCTACCATCCCTTTCCTCCCCACCTCCCCAACTCCTCCCTCCCCTGTCCCACCCACCCCCAAAGTTGTAAAGTTTGTTTTCAGCATACTGTCAAAAAAACCCAAAACAAATCTTGAGGAGTTTTATAAACAGCTGACTTGATGCTCTAGATAGTGGACTGTTGCTTTGTCTTCTCTGGAGCCCAATTACTGACCAAAGCCCTGTGCCTGGATTATCTAAATGATCGGCCCATTCCCTGGAGTCCATCTTCTTTCTTCCCGTTTTAGAGAGGGGAAAACTGAGGCCCACCCATTCCAGAACCTTGCTTGGCACCTAGCTCACTTGGGAGACAAGGTTCGGAGCTGTTTTACTCCCTGGTATCATTGTGGAGCCACCAACCATCTCCATCCTCAGTGTGTGTGGGGGGGGGGGGGGGCGGGGGGGGGTTGCTACTTCGACCCAGTGGGTGGAGGCCCAAGGGTGGAGGCTCATGGAGGCTCTGGATGCCATTAAACCTCCTACAACGCGCAGATGTCCCACCCACAGTGTCCACGGAGCTCTCTGCCCAGCAACAGGCGTGGCTTCAAGAGTGAAAGCCTGGGATTGCCCTCTGGCTGTGTCCCCTGCGGAAGGGCCTCTGCTGGGCCGCCGGGTTTTCTAATTTATAGTCACCAGGCGCCTGTCTTCATTTAGCCGGGAGCCCGCTGGCAGCGCCCTGCCGGAGTGGAAGCAGCTCCACCGCCCGGCCATCTCCCAGCCGGCGGGCAGGGGCGATGGGGAGGGGATGGCTGCCGATCACAGGCACCGGGGCAGGGGCCGGGGTGGCACGGAGCATGCGGTCCCCCGCAGAGCCATCCGGCAGCAGCCCCTGCCAGAGGATGGCCTATTGAACACTTCCAGGAACAGCGCTGCCAAGCCTGTCAACTGCTTTCTTGGAAATACACTCAGGAAGGATGGCCGTCCTCCAGCTGGGAGGGCGGAAAGCCCGGCCTGGACCTCGCTGCGAGAATCCGAGAATCCGCAGTGTCTCGCTGCGGGCAGCCTCGAGGGCCCTGGGGAGGCGGGGTCTACTTCCTATCCTTACAGGACTGCTTCAGCCTGCCCGGCAGAAAGCCCTCGGGTCCTGCTGACCTGCAGCCACGCAATGACCTTTAGCTGTTGTCTGTGTCCTTCAAACATGGGAAGACAGCGAAGGGACCGGCTGAGAGCCGGGCTCGCCAGCAGCGGCCCCTCCAAGGCTTCTCCTGTAAGCTTCACTCCCAAACAGAGAGCTAGAAGGGCCCCAGGGAGAGAGCCATGGCTCCACCCTCTAGTCACCTTGAGAATATAGCAAAGATGAAACACGGGAGCAAGGTCTTGCCATTTATCCTCACCCTCTGATACTACCCACAAAATTAAGGTTTGTGGTCACGAAGAAGGAAGAGGAGGAGAGGGAGAAGAAGGGGAAGGGAGAGAGGGAGGGAGAGGAGGAGGAGAAAGAAGAAGGAACACAGCAAAGACAAAGGAAAAGAAGACCAAAAGAAAGGGAGAAAGCCATAGTGAAGGACAAAATGAAGAGAGAATGTCAACGGGATGGTTCTGAAGGACCCCAAACATGTTTGGTAAATGATGACAGTTCCACCATTTCCCTTGGAAATGCTGTTTCCATGACTAACCCCAGATCCTGGCTCTTCTGGGGCTCTCTGCTGTGCCTGGTGGAGCCCACAATGGCCATGGGTAAGAAATGAGTCTTCAAGCTGTGGTAGCATGGTCTAGATCAATATTACCCCCAGGATCAGAGTTGCTAAGTAAAACTCACTGGAGTCCATTGATTTGGACTGAGCTCCTTTAGTAGAACCCAAGAGACCAGAGCAAAGCAGCATGGAGTCATTCATGATCAAACCGAATCAGTTTTCAAAACATGCAGAGATCCACAGCAGCCAATAGAAAGAAGCCCAGGCCAACTGAGCTGCCATAACAGGTTAGGTAAATCTGTAATGAGAGTAACTGTGAATGACAGCTCCTCTTCTTCTTCTTCTTCACTATTTTTCTCAGCCTTTCCTGCCTGTGAATCCTGACTCCCATGCTCTTCCCAATGGAGCTTTTTTTTTTTTTTTTCTATTTTATAGCCTGAATGAGATGGATCCATCAGTCTGATGAAAGCCAACTTGATCTATAAACTTTATTTACTTTTTTTTTTAAGTTTCTTAGGGTGAAATCAAATCTGAGGCCATGAATCCACACAATGGTTTTGTTGTTGATGATGATGATTCCATGATTTAGAACCCTTCAGTTGCTTCCGATGCCTTAAGTTCAGTGTGTAGAGGAGCAGGAGTCATATGCAGACAACAAAGACGTCTTGACTTTCTAAGTACCTTCTCTCTCCCGAGGTCAGGGTGGCCTAGCCAAGAGATAGGCTTGGCAGGCTTCTGGGCATGGAGAGGCAAAGGCCAGGCCTAATGACAAGAAGCCTGTGGGTGCTGAGCCGGCTGTCATCCTGGGTCCTGGGAATTGCATTCATTCATTGATGCTAGAGTTGATGTTAAATGCTCTCCAAAGGTCTATCTATCAAATAATACCTAGTCTGGTGCTGTTGGAAGGTGGTGGGATCTTCAGGAGGATGGATCTAGGGAGAGATCCTGGGGAGTGTGATCTCAAAGGGGAGGGGTCCCTGGTCCCTTCTTTCTCTTCTTTCCTTTGCTTCCTGGCTATGAGGTGAGCAGTTTGCTCTATCACACAGTCCCTACCACAGGCCTGAAAGCAATGGTCTGCTTGATCATGGACTGAATCCTCTAGAATAAGAGCTAAAACAAGCTGCTTTTCCTTTTAAGTTAACAACCTCAGCTATTTTGATATAGTGACAGAAAGCTGACTAACACACTGTGTTGGGGAGTAGGTTTCCCCATAAATTCCAGTGAGGGGGAAAAAGAGACAGACCAAATGTCCTATCATGTCAAGACCCAGACACACCCAGGGAAGTACAGGCTGGATCCATGTAGGACATTGCCATACAATGATTCACAAGTACTGAGCATCTACTCCAGCCATACATGCAGAAGGAACTCCATAAACATTGTCTCAATTGATCTTTCACACTTACCTCCTGTGGTCAGTATATTGTACTTGCATGTGTGCAGCCTCCTGAGTAGCTAGGATTATAGACATGAGCTACTAGAGTGTTATTTGTATTATTTTCTAGTTTCAGAAATAGAGACATGATGGCAAAGATTGTTGATTAGTGACTGGGTAGAGATTCATCTCAGGTATTCCTAACTCACAGCCCAAGGTGCATCCCTGTCCCTCCAGTTAGACAGCAGGATTCAAATCCCAACTCCATTGTTTCCCAGCTGTGCAACCTTGGTTCAGTTATTTAACTATTCTGTGCATCTATTTCATCAATATATAAAGTGAGGATAAAAATATTGCCTAACGTGAAGTTGTTGTGAGGATATAATGAGTTTATATGTTATATTTATATATGAGAACACACAGAGAACATTATTGGTTAGGGCCACTATTATTATTGTATTATTGTATATCAAAAGAGCCTAATAAGCCAGCAGTAGTGTCTGTGGAAAGATGCAAAGGAGGATATGGTTCATACCTCCCATTCACAAGTAAACAAACAGTCCTGCTTTATTTGGGTCTTCTGTTGACACCCTCAGGACAGAGGGACTTGCTGTCCAGAAGCATATGAAGCCATGGCCATTAGAGAATATACTCTCTACATCCTTCCAGACTCTGTTCATTGAAATATATATTTCATAGTAGTAGTAATAGCTAACATCCACTGACCATCAGCAGTGGGTGCCTGGCACTGAGCTAACACTTACAGTATCCTACCTCATCTGATCCTTCAACAGCTCATTGAGGGAGCTGATATAGTTGTTCTTTTGTGTAGCTGGGGAACTGAGGCCTGAAGGTGCTTAGCACCTCCCTTCCATCTGCAGGGAGACAACTGAGATTAACCCCCCACAGGTGACACCACTGCCTCCGATGTGCAGTTTTACATATCCATTTATAGCTGCAAACCAGGCACCAGTACTTCCTTATTTATCCTTCAGGTCCAATGTAGCTTCTCAATGGAGTCATGATCTCAGGTTGGGCTGCCTGGTGCTTTCCTTAGTTCTTACCCACATTGGGTACCTTAGGCTTGGCACAGCAGGTAAGGCCTGCAGAGCAGAATCACCTGATGCAAAGTGGCAAGGCCACCACTCCCTGTGGAACTAGCAGGTTCCATGGCCAGTCTGGTATACACGTGGTGAGTTGGAAATTTCAGAGGAATCGCCATGAAGCTAAAAATGCGCCAAGACTCAATTATAACTCAGAAAAAGGCATGTAAAACACCTGATTACTTCCCATATTAAATATTTTATATAAATGTGTTCATTATGTAAGATGAAAATGTGTTCAAGATCTCTAGGCCAAAGAACCCAGAGATTAATTATAAAAATACGGTTTTTCACCAGGACCCAGAGAGATAGGCAGTTTATAGCGAGAAGGATTTTATTACTGAACCTTATTGAGACTTTACTAATGTCTTAGAGGAACAACCAAAGTTGGCTTTGAAAGGCAGGGTGTGGTAAGGCTAAAGTTCCTTACTGCCTTGAGAGTAAAAGACTCTACAGCTCAGGAAAGCAATCAAAACAGCTCAACCCTCTGTTATTCTTCCCAGAAGTCTTTGGAGCCAGGATATCCATCACACCCCTTGGAACTGAAGGGACCCAAGCTTGTGAAACACAAGCTTGATACAAGCTCCATGGTTTAAACTTCTTAAAAGAAGGAGGAGGAGGAAAAAAAGAAAGAAAGAAAGCAAAAGGACTGTAAAGCTAGTCTTTGGAAGATCTATCACTGATGGAGACAGATGGGGACTTGAAGGGACAGGTGGATGTTTGCTATTATTATCATTGGTGAGAACAAACAAAACAACTCTTTGTGCAAGAGGTAGAATGTGCATTTTCCTTTTAATATTTAGAAGAGAAGTACCACAATACACAAAATCTTCTCTTAACCTAATTTAAAGACAATTTAAAATGGGGATGGTAACTCCTAACTATAATCCTAGCTACTTAAGTGGCTGAGATCTGGTAGATTGAAGTTTGGAGCCAGCCTGAGCATTAAAGTCCATAAGACTCCCATCTCCAATTAGCTAGAGAAAAGCTGGTCTGAAAGCATGGTTAAGAGGAAGAGCACCAGCTATGAACAAGCAAGCTGAGTGAAAACACGAGGCCCAGATTTCAAGCATTAGTATCAGAAAATTTTTAACTTTATCCAAGTAGAAACTTTTAAACAAAATAGAAATAGCCAGTATTCTATCCTCTAACTATGCCCCATTGTGATATAAATACCTTCATAATTCTTGTTTGTGTGCATATCCAATTTTTCTGACTTGGGAGAAGTCTCGGCTTACTACTCAGACCTTCTGATAGGATCTGGCTCCTTGCTCCAGCCTCTGGCAGCTGTGTCATCTAGAAAGTTACTTAAACTCTTCTCTTTTTCACCTGAAGAGTGATAGTACCCACTGAAGACTAAAGACTATGACATCCATGGATTAGCGGGATCAATACCTGACACATACTCAAGCAATAGGAATGGTTATGCTCATTCATAACTACAACCTGAAAGCTTTGATATTCCAGATTGAAACAGGAGAGCTTGGCATGGAAGTCTACATGAGCCTTTCCATTTTCCTCTTCCTACAATGACGTGATCCTGAGTTTCTGCTTCTTCTAACTGCCCCGCCCAATTTAATGCAAGATGAAAGAAAAACCACACATGACAAACTCTCAGTCCCCAGCATGTGCTGGAAGACTACACACTAGGATTGGGGAATACATAGCAATGATGCTCTGGTCTCTAGAGAGATCGCTATTGAATCAACAAATGACAAGATACCACAATTATTTCCATACAGTTGAGAAATATGCTTCCTGGAAGGTTGCTAGTAGGAACTAAAATATGTCTCCTCTCCCTCAAAATTCATATGCTGAGTACCCAACCCCTAATATCTTAGAATGTGACTAGACTTAGAGACAGGGTCTTGAAAGATGTTTAAGATAGGCCAGTCTGATGGATGGATGGCTTTACAAAAAGGGAAACTTGGATACTAGAATACACAGGGAGTGGGGAAGACCATGTGCAGACACAGAAGGAAAGTAGCCATCTTGAAGCCAAGAGGAGAGGCCTCAGAAGGCGGCAAGTCTCCTGATAGTTTAATCTTAAAAATCTGCACCTTCAGAGCTGTGTTTCTGCTGTTTAGAGCACCCAGCCTGTCTGAATCATTTTGGCAGCTCTTGCAAGTTTTGCTTTTTTGGTTTTTTTGTCGGTCATTGGGGCCTGAACTCTGGGCCTGGGCGCTGTCCCTCAGCTCTTTAGCTCAATGCTAGCACTCTACCACTTGAGCCACAGTGGCACTTCCAGCCTTTTCTGCTTATGTGGTGCTGAGGAATCGAATCCAGGGCCTCATGCATGCATAGCAAGCACTCTACCACTGAGCCACCTTCCCAGCCCTCTTGCAAGTTTTATATAAAATTTAACAGCTCAGGAGATAGTCAGCTTTCAAAAGGAAGGGAATTCTTACCTATTCCACAATGTTGTTAAACCATAAGAAGTAACCTAGACACAAATACCCACACATTTGAGGTATCTGGAACACTCAGCTTCCTAGACTCACAAAGTAGAAGTGTTTGCCAAGGGCTGCAGGTGATAGTGATGATGGTAAGTATTGTTTAATTGGTAGATTTTTCATTTTAAAAAGTCTAGAGAGCTATACCTAATGGCACTGCACACTTCAATACTACTTACAAATTGTTAAAAGGATGCATTGCATGTTCTATATACATGAAAATAAATTTAAAAGTAAGTGTTTTTTTTTTTTTTTTGACAGTCGTGGTGCCTGAACTCTGAGCCTGGGTGCTGTCCCTCAGCTCTTCAGCTTAAGGCTAGTGCTCTACCACTTGAGCCATAGTACCACTTCTGGTTTTCTGGTGGTTTCTTGGAGATGAGAGTCTTATTGACTTTCCTGCCCGGGCTGGCTTTGAACCAGGCATGAGCTACCAGTGCCTGGCTTAATAAGTGAATTTTTTTTTAAAAGCTTGAGGGGATTCCTATTTTCTATAAAGTTCAACCTCACCCAACTTATTGTTTTGGGGGTGTTATCCTTTGGATTTTAAATGTTCCCTAAAGACCCATGTTCAGAAGGCTGGCATGTGAGTCTGAGATGCCATTGGGAAGTGGTTGAACCTTGTACTAGGGAGCCTGAAGGAGAAGAACAAAGTGATTAAGACTTGTCTTTGAAAGGGATACTTGAACCCTGAGTCTTTCCACTTTCTCTTTCACTTCCTAGCCACCGTTAGGTCATTAACTTCTTCCACCATGCATGCCTACCTTGATTACTGTGCTACTACCAGCACGTGGTTGCTACTAAAGCAACCATGGACTGAAACCTCTGAAAAGTGTGAGCCAGTATAAACCTACTTCCTTAAAATTGTGTATCTTGGGTATTTTCTTACGGCATCAGAATGCCAACTAATACAAGAACATGAAGGGAAGGAGTTGTGGGGGAAGAGAGGATGGGGGAAGGAAAGGCAGGATTCAGGGATGTGAAGGCCTGTGTGTCCTTCTTTTCTG
The DNA here is from genome assembly GCF_019054845.1 of Dipodomys spectabilis. NCBI lineage: Eukaryota > Metazoa > Chordata > Mammalia > Rodentia > Heteromyidae > Dipodomys > Dipodomys spectabilis. The sequence goes on from NW_024870840.1 coordinate 7,043,829, forward strand.
TCAGAACATCAGATTATCAGTTTGCATTTCCAAAGGACAAATTGTCTAACATGACCCGATTCTGAATGATAGATTCACACATTGCTGCCTTCATTAGCAATGGTGATTGAGGGAAACATGATTTCTATGTATACGTTTTCTTTTAATGATTTTTTTTTTCTCCTCTTGTTTCCTAATTTCTTCCGGGCTTGTGCTTCATCACATACAAAAAGAAAGCATGTCCCTAATGATGGCAAAGCACATGTTAACGTTTTCCACAGCAACAAAGAATGGTAACAGCTTTTTCACTGGACACCTTGGATCTGCTAGCCTTATATGTTTCTTAAGGAACCCAAGAGAGGAGTTTTGGGCCCTTGGAATTCTACCTTTTCATGGGAAGAGTTTCTGAAGATGACCACATTCCCCCTTACCCTGCTGTAAAACTTTTGAGGGCTGAGGACACAGTGTCCCAGGGTGTGACCAAGAAAGAGTCCAAGTCTAGTTCTCTGTTCCCTCAAGTGATAAGCATTTCTCCTTAGTGGGCAAGAATCCTTCCAGATGAGTTTCTGGTAAGAAACAGTGTCTTTGCAGAAAGCCACTTGAAGGACCTCCCACCCGTGACCTTGGGAAAATGTGGACATCAAAATAATGTATGATGGAAGCATGTTGTAATCCACTGAATATAATGGGAAGCCATGAGCTTGTGGAACTAAGTGAATGGAGGGTTTAACAAAGAATAGGATATTTATATATTTCTAAACTACCTTACTTATAGTACTATAACTATATTCCTAGTTACATTATGAAGAGTAATTTCCCAGTGGCAAGCCCAGGCAGATGCCCCCTGATACAAGAGATACGGCGAACATGGCCAGTCATGGAAGCAATGCAGTCTCACCAGAGTGCCTCTTCTGCCAAAGATGCCTGGCCCAACTTTAGTCATGGAAATGCAGACAAACCCAAACCAAGGACATTCTGCAACATAAATGGCCTCGAAATCTTCAGATGTGTAAGGGTCATGAAAGACAAAGACAAGCTGTTCCAAACTGAAAGACTTAAAAATAAAAGAAAAACAACCAACTCGAATTCAGTTCTGGTGGGGTTATTTTTGGCAGAAAAAATAGTTAGGCCTAACTCAAGTGAGCATGGTGATGTGGTTATTGGTAGTGTAGTAATGTTGGTTTCTGATACTGATGGTTGACTATGCCTATGTAAGGCTCTGAGCCACAGGATATCATAGCATCTGCTTACCATCCAACAGCTTAGGGAAATTCTTTGCTCTCCTCTCTCACTTTGTAACAGATATAATTGGGCTTCAAATTTTAAAAATTAAGAAGGAAGCGGGAAGAAAGCGGTACCCGGTTTGGTTGAGAAGAAAGCCATGGTTACTGTGAGCTTTTACTTAGATGGTCTCAGGTACCAGTCTCAGATTGTTCTTTGTCTTGAGCAGCCTTGGCACAGACTCCTGTAGAGATCTTAGTGGAAATGGAGGGTGCCAGAGGTGGTGTTGCTGAGGGGAAGTTTGTCCTTCATCTTTGTACTCAGCATGGACTCGTGATGATTTTAGGAGTGTGCATGTGGAAATTTAAATAAAATGGAAATCATACTATTCATAGTTTATGACCATATCTACTAAGTACTCTTCTATGGCATTGTTTTTAAAGGAAACTTAATAAATATCCCATCGGATGTAAATCATAAATTTAACCCCAGATGGGTTTTAATTGATATTCCTTGGTACAACAAGTTGTAGCTAGTGCTCACATAAGAAGTGTTCTTAGGGCTGGGAAGGTAGCTCAGTGGTAGAGTGCTTGCCTTGCATGCATGAGGCCCTGGGTTTGATTCCTCAGCACCACATAAGCAGAAAAAGCCAGAAGTGGCACTGTGGCTCAAGTGGTAGAGTGCTTGCCTTGATCTGAAGAGCTGAGGGACAGCACACAGGCCCAGCGCTCAGGCCCCATGACCAGCCAAAAAAAAAAAAAGAAGTGTTCTTGTCAGTATTATGAATAATGTAAAGGGATACTTGTGAGATTGGTAGAGGTTCTGTGTTTGGTGACCTAGAGGGATTATGAAAGGAAAAACCATCTTGCAAGGTCTGAGGCTTACGTGACCTTCTGGTAAAATTTTAATCCCTGAGTAATAGATTCCATTGCCCACAGAGCTGTAAATTTTCCATTTATTGCTTTTTCCTCTTTGTGCTCAAACCTCGATTCTGCCTTGTCGCCACTTGTAGGAAGCAGGAGCTCTACACACATTTGTGAGCCAGGTTCTTCACTCAGCTGCGGTCAAAAGGCTGGGAGTCCCAGAGAGAGCCTTGCATTCCTTGGGAACAGCACAAAGCCTGAGCTCCCCACTCCTATCTCAGACCCTTGATGGCTCTCTCTTCAGTAAGTTCCCATCTAACTGCTGCATTGCAAGGCCTTAGTGTCAGTTCTGAGAGCTTAGGTGTCATTCAGCCCTCATGTTCACTGGAATCTGTCCATGCCTCACACAATCAAAACCGAAAATGTTCTAATCTAATCATTACATTATATGGCTTGGCTACATTTGAATATTCGTGAATTTCCATGACTCCCCATACAAGATACTATTATATGCATTTATTTATTCCTTATCTGTACTACAGAATAATGATTCTGTGGTGATTTTCTAGGCGAGGAAATTGATTCAGAACGGTCATGTAGCTTCCTAGATTCCTAGATATGTATCAACCATCTAGCTTTAGAATAAACTTACAAGTCTCTCATTTTTCTGAGACGCTTTCAACGCACTCTATTAAGTTGAAATCTGTGTGTATCTTTTTTCTTTTTTTTTGTCGGTCGTGGGGCTTGAACTCTGGGCCTGGGCACTGTCCCTCAGCTCTTCAGCTCAAGGCGAGCGCTCTACCACTTGAGTTACAGCTTCACTTCCGGTTTTCTGGTGGTTTTATTGGAGATAAGAGTCTCACAGTCTCTCCTGCCCGGGCTGGCTTTGAACCGCGATCCTCAGATCTCAGCCTCCTGAGTAGCTAGGATTACAGGTGTGAGCCACCAGCGCCCGGCTGTATCTTTTTTCTTAAAGCACCTCCCCCTCCCTGAGTTTTATCAGCTGCAGCCATACAAAATCTGGATCTGTCCTTGTGTCACACAGATGCTAACTGCAGCAGAATTTGAACCGAAGTCATGGGAGATTTGAGTGTTATTTAAATTCATTATAATTTATTACTATGATGCTAATGTATACAGTGGAGTTCAATATAGCTATAAAGAAAAAAAACCAAAATGATGTCATTTGTAGGAAAATGGATGGAACTGGAGGTCATCATGTTAAGTGAAATAAGTCAGAGTCAGAAAAACAGTGACATCTTCTCTCATATGTATAATCTAGAGAATTTTTCCTAAAAAGATATGGAAGTATAAGGGAAACTATTTTGCTCTTTGGGAAGGGGAAAAAGGTGGGGATGAGGGAGACAGGATAAGGGAGAAGGGGTAAATATGATAACAGAATATTATAATATGAACGAAATACCATAATCAAATGCAACACAATGAACCAAAATCACATGACAACAAAATAAAATTAATTAGTGTTTATGGCACATAAAGTTGAGCCAATGTAATGATACCAGCTCAATTGGTTGAAATTGACATCTCCCAGTGGTTTGCCCAGAGATATACTGAATGTATTTTATAAAGTAAACATACAGGTACAACCTGTCCCTCTTTTTTCCCATTGATACTTGGGTATGACCTTGGGGCCTTGTGTTTGCTAGGCAGGCACTCTACCACTTGAACCACCTCAATAGCCCTTTTTGCATTAGTTATTTTTTTAAAAAATAAAATCTCCTGCTTTTGGCCTGGGTCTGCCACAGACTCTACTCCTTGATTTTCCAATACATGCCGCCTGAATAGCTGAGATTACAATGTGAACTTCCATCCCAGCTTGTGTGGAGATGGCTGTATGTAAAATGTGGGCAGTTCTTCTCTTGGGCCTCATGTTGCCAACCTGAAAATCCCTAACTGACCTTCCTCCCTCATACCTTCTAGCTATAGATTCCTTTGCTGAGCTACTCTACCGCTCCCATCTTTTCTTATGAACCTAGGGTTGGGCATGCCAGAGAAGACAGGAAAAGAGAGGTGACCACCCTCACCCAGGGTATCAGCAGTGAATCTGACTGCACACCAGTGGTTCATAGCTATAATCCTAGCTACTCAAGAAGCTGAGATTTGAGCTTCAAGGTTCAAAGCCAACTAGCAGGTAAGTTCTCAAGATTCTAATCTCCAAATTAATCAGCAAAAAGTCAGAAGTAAAGAGGTGGGTCAAATGGTCGAAACAAAGAGCTAAGTGCAGTACCTGAGTTCACACCCCATTATTAGCACAAGAAAATAAAGTGAGCCCGAGTTATGTTGATGGGTAAGACAAACCTTCAAGTTGTGGCACCAACCCAGCCCCTCACATACTTAGCCGGAGAACCCTGAGTTTCTCTCACTTCAAAAAGGCCTGTTCAAGCTTGACTGAAATCGCTTACAGCACTAACTGTGGCAGAAGAAAAACAAACGTATCTGTTTCTTATTTCCCCTAATCCAATTCTAGGAAAAGTGCCACCTGCACACACCTTCAGTGTCAAGGTCTTTCCTTATCAGCAAAACACCATAAAACAGCAGGGAAAATAGTGACTCCACACTGAAAACAAACCTCCTGGAGAGGTGTTTCCTTTATCCTTAGAGTATAGAGGTAAAGTTAATTTCCCTCCCTCCCTCCCTTCCCTTCCCTTCCCTTCCCTTCCCTTCCCTTCCCTTCCCTTCCCTTCCATCCCTCCCTTCCTCCCTCCCTCCCTCCCTCCCTTCCTTCCTTCCTTCCTTCCTCCCCCTTGTTCTCTCTCTCTTCTTTCCTTTCCTTGGCAGTACTGAGATTTGAACTAAGGGCTTGGCCCTTGCATGGCAAATGCTCTACTGTTTGAGTTACACCTCCAGTGCTTTTTGCTTGGGTTATTTTTGCTTTTTGTCCAGGCTGGCCTAGACCACTTCATAGCTGGGATGATAAGTGTACACTACCACATCATGCTATTGGGGTGTGGGTCTTGCTAATTACTTTTGCCTGGTCTGACTTCAAACTGTGATTCTCCTGATTTCTACCTCCTAAGTAGCTAGGATGCCAGGAGTGAGCCAACAGCACCTGGCCTTCATTCTTTTTGTTTTTGGTTGGTCATGGGGCTTGAACTCTGAGCCTGGGCACTTTCCCTCATCTCTTTAGCTCAAGGCTAGCATTCTACCACTTGAGCCACAGCACCACTTCTGGTTTTCTGGTGGTTTATTGGAGATAAGAGTCTCACAGACTTTCCTACCTGGGCTGGCTTTGAACAGTGATCCTCAGATCTCAGCCTCCTAAAAGCAAGGATTACAGGCATGAGCCACTGGCACCCAGCTCTGGCCTTCATTCTTATTTTCCAGTAAAGTGGGGTGAAAGTTGTGTCAGGAGATAGGAGTCCTGTGCCAGTGACCCCAGGTGTGGCCAGGGTGTGTCTACAGACACACACACACACACACACACACACACAGGTAAAGGGTTCCACAAGTACGGGTCCTGTGAGGGAGCTCAGAGGAGGAAATGGACTTCATATGGTGATTCACCAACTCCAGCTCCCTCTCTTGAGTTTGAACCAGAGAGATCAGTAAAATGCCTGTTTCCAGAACATGACAGAAGCTAGCAGAGGATATTTTCTTCCTATTTGACAATGCTTTGGAATTCTTTCCTTATCTAACAAGGGCATTTTTATTTGATATAAAGTTGTTCCAAGAACTTTGCAGATGATCATTGAATTAAGGGCTCTGAAATTCTGAACCATCTCTGTTATAGACAGAACAACTATCCGGCACTGTGCTGGGAACTGAGCGTAGACCTTGCACGCTCTCTACCGCTAAGCCACATCCAAGCCCCTCGTGATTTTTTTTTAATTGAACACTGAAAATGTATTTCCCCATCATTAAAAAAAAAAATAATTCAGGTTTGGCCACTGTATGTATAGTGACGTAGGGGCTAGAGAGCATGCTTGGCAATAGAAGGCCCTGCGTACACATCTAGTACTGCCAAAAAATGTAATGACTAACTTACTGGCCACGCAGCAGTGACTGACACCTGTAACACAAGCTAGTTGGGAAGTAGAGATCAGGAGGATCATAATTCAAGGCCAGCCTGGGCAAAAATTTAGCAAGACACTATTACAGCTGACAAACATGGTGTGGTGCACTGGTGATTCAAACTATGCAGGGATAGTCCAGGCTGACCCGAGCACAAAATAGGAGACCATATCTCCAACATAAGCAGAGTAAAAAGGGCTTGAGGAATGGTAAGTAGACCCTGAATTCAAAAACCCCAGTACAAAAAAAATCCATTAATACATACATAGAAAGGAAAGATGTCTTATTTCTGGAATTGTAACTACTCAGGAGGCTTGGCTCTGGAAGATGAGAGGTTCAAAGCCAGAATAGGAAGTTCACTAGACTCTATCTCTAATTAAGCAAAGACTCAGGCTGAAGGTATGGCTCATTCCACTTCCCCCTTGCCTAATTTCTTCCCCCCTGCCCCAGAAACTATTTCTCTTTTTAAAGTTTTAATTGTTTTTTAGTGATCAACTCCATATTGAAAAATAATTTTCTATGCTGACCTTTAATCCTCATACCTTGACTTCCTGCGGAAGTAAATGAGTTTTGTTCATTTTCTTACTTCTCTGTCCCCTTATGCTTCCCAAACTTACATCAGTTCTCAGCTTCTGTAGTGTATCAGTGATTTTTATTGCTCATCACTTGAAAGTAGTTCTTGCTAATTTATAATATTATAGATTTTCTTGGACAGACTCCTTTGGAATCAAAGACACAAAACTTTGACAATTTAGATACAGAGGTTCCAATAAGGAAAGATGTATCTGTTCTCCCTGTGCTAAGAGCTGACTTTGGGGAAGTGAAGAATGCATCTGCCACCTCCCTTCTTACCATGGGTACTGTGGAGGTGAGCTAGTCCTTATAATATGGGGCATGTCTGGTTATATTCACTTGAAAACCATTGTCCTTCCCTGACTACAGGAGATAACCACGCTGACCTAGTTAATAAGTGTCCTAAGTGTTAGTGTTAGTGCTGAAGAGAATCAAGGCTGGAGGTCAGGCACTGAAGAGAGCCGTAAAACAAGCCACGCCCAGATCCACTTTCCCATGTGTGGCTCACTCTTGGTTTTGTGTCTTCCATTCCAAAAGGTATGCCAAACCCTGATTCTAGATCTGAGGCAGTTTTCGGGCACCACTTTCCGTTGCTTGCAATCTCTTTTACCTGGAAGTCTTTATGCCTTGGCTAGGTTTTGATTCATAAAGGACTTGAAAGATAATGTCTCTTCCTGATTCTTGGTGAGTGATTGTTTGCCGTATCACTTGGCATTTTCTTTAGCTGTCTCTCTTTTAAAGATGGTCCAGTCACATGTTCCATTACATGTTGGGAACTAGTTGGAAAGCCATAGGCCCTGACAACCTAAGGGGTGAATTTCAGAGTCTACTCAGTGTACGACTAAACTTTCAAAAGTCTCATTGTTAGAACACATAGTAAACCCCATTCTACAGTAACAGTTAATGTTTACAGAACGCTCTTTGTGTGCACGTAGCTGTGATGGGTAATTACATGGACTCTCACCCTGAATGATTTCATCACCCTGATAGAAAATACTCTGATTATTGACTAGCTAGATAATAAGGTTTGGGGTAGTTAAATTGTCCAAGCTGAGTCAGGAAATTAGTGGTAGCGCCAAGATGGAAACTAGGAGAGAACTCAAAATTGAATGCCTGAGTGCTCAGCTCTTTCAGCTACCGTCTCTCTTGTGCATCTAGTGGCTTTGTTTGGGGGGATTTATTACTAAGACCTACAATAGAATTGGAACAAAATTAAAGTTTAGTTAACTCAAGATTTAAGTTATGAAGTAAATTTAGTCAAGTAGTTTTATAGGTAGACACAATCAAATGAAATGTGGGAACTTCTCTGCTCTGTCATGTAAATTGCAATATTTGTGGCTCTGAAATAAGTTGGATTTCAACTCAATAACTGGAAGAAATAGTCAATTCTAAAAAAATTGCTAATTTATTCATTCAAAGAAAGGTTCTATTATGTTGCAAGATGTTTTATGATATTCCATGATTTCCTATTGGTGTTTATATTATACACATAAAATATTACATATAAATACATAAAATATATAACTTGAAAATGTATGTATCCAAGATATTTAAATTTTACATCTATCTATCTATCTATCTATCTATCTAATTTCCAAGATATTTAAATATAATATTACAGAAATTCAGCTGGAATTTGATCTTTAAAAATTTGGAAATGCCCAAAAGTTTTTCTGGATTGAAGCAGAGACACCCTCCCCATAAAAACAGCACTTTGATTAGATTCATTTTTAGCTGCATTAGCAACACGTGGACATGGGCTAAACATGTTGCTATACCATCTGCAGATGGTAGTTTTCTTTCTGGTAAACACCCAGAGGCTGTGATAATACTCTTTAGAACAAATGGTATTTTATTCCACAGCCTTTTCCTATTTTGCATAGCAATGTCCTACTCATTTAACTGGATTATTGTGTTTAATACTAGCAACTGCTTCCTGAAAATGGAGAGCATCTTAATGGTGAGCCAGATCAACTCTAATGGAAAGCTGAAGAGGGATGCCATGGAGACCTGAGGAGAGTCAGGAGACACGAGGCATGGCACAAAATGATGGCTGAGCTGGTCAGGGCCTAAATAGAGTCATTGTCCAGTTAAGGTCACAGGGAACTTGAGAGTTCAAAGAGTCTCTTGAGCTCATTATGGTACAGGTCTGGCAGGTCCAGTAACCTATTGTCCAACTCCCTGCTCCTGCCTCTAGGAATTCAGACAGGCCCATTGTTTAGGGGTAGGATTTCATCTTCATCCACCAAAAAGCCAAGAATAGTACTAGTTAGACCCAATTCCGTATCATCCACCTTATTACCAAGATGGCGCCAGTTAGATCCAGTATCCATATTTCAGAGCAGGCTGAGTCGGTAACAAGAAGAGCAGACAGCTCCTGGAGCTGGAAAGGCAACTAAAGAGTTCCAGAGAGTCCCAGAAACCCTGAACAGCAGTTCTGAGAAGCAAGATATGGCAAAGGGCTGTGAAGAACTGAGAATGTAGAAGAGCTGCAAGCCTCCACCACAAGGAAGGTTCTAGTAAAGCAGCTGAAAATTCCTTGCTGTGGCTACCAGGAAGTTATAATGCTTAGTGCTGCCCGGTTCCTGACCTTCAAGACTGAGAGCTGGAACACTAGCTGCTGGGCGCTGAACACATGAACTTCCAGTTGCTTGGTACTAAGGGAATTGTACTTTGTCTTTTCACGATTTCCATCTGAACAGAGCCAAAGAGTCCTCAGCCCACTGGTGACACACCCAACATCTGAAGTACGTTTAGAAATGTTCTTTTTTTTTTTCTTCTGGGGACTTCCAAATCTATTGTTCAAGCTGTGAGTGTTTCTTGTTGGTGCTGTTGTCCTACTTCAGAGCACTACTTTTGAGAAAAAAAAAAAAAGTCAGGCAGAGCTGCCATTTTCTGCTTCCTGCTATTCAATTCTGCTGCTCTGACAAGACTCAAAATAGCCTGATGAGAAGAATGAAAGGGCCAGAAGATGAAGACAAGGAAGAAAGGACATGCCAACTACAATTTACAAACAGGATGGCTTATGTGTAAATGACTGTAGGCCATCCTTGACTCCACGGGAACAGGATGTTGCACAAGGATGGGAATACTGTGCTCACATCTGGAGGATGTGAAAAGTGTAAGGTCTGGAGAAAGGAGATCTTCATGTGGTTCTTCAGAACCTAACCACTAGCAGGACTGAACCACTGCCTCACATGAGATGGAAGCATCCAGAAGGGAACTAATGATGGAGATGGATTAAATAGGGAGATGGGCAGGGAGGAGGTATGGACACAGCAGACCTGACCTCAGAGCCTGGGAACCTCTCACTGCCCCAAGGTGTGCCAGTTACCTGGGTTACAGGTGCTGGGCCACGTGCACACAGAGAGAAAACAAATGGGAAGGGACCATTTTTCCTGGGCAGACCTAACAAAAAGAAGTTTCTAAAATCCAAGATCTAGACTACCCAATGATGGAAGGCCAACATTTGGGAGATAAGAATGAGTAGGAAGGAATCAGGTTTACTTAAGAGCTGGCAATCTTGAAAAATGTAACTCTCGGAGGGAGGGGGGACATTAGGGCACCTCTCTCCTTTCTCCTCTTCTCTGAAACATCAGAATGGCCCTCCCTTAAGCTCCTAGGGTCAGCTCTTGAAGTTCCTTTGATAGAATTTACTTGTTTTAATTTAGTTGTGACTTAAAATAAAAGACTGTGGGAGAGTGTTACAAAGGTCTTCAGGCCTTCTGGGTTCTATAAGTCTAATGAAGATTTAGCAGTTTAACATCTTAAGCACCTAGGTGAGGTTTCTCTTGGAATTTAAAATGCTGAGCGAAAGGAAGGAGATATAAAAGGCCTAGGAAGGGCAGAAGGCTAAAGGGAGGAGAAAGCAAAGGACAATTCCAAGGACCTACCCTGTTATAAATCTGCTCTAATCTCAGCCCTAAAGAGAAATTGAACTTTCCTAGAAGGGTGTGGGGGGCCCTTTGGTGGTTCTGTCTACCTAGGCCTTGCTGTCAAAGTTTTCACCCCTGGATATAAACACAGTTGTTTCCTGCTGCTAGACCTTGACCTCTCAAACCCAGAACAAAATGTCCTTCCACAAAGAATCAAGTTTTCTTCTAATCATTTGGTGTGGCCACGGAGGCAAAGGGGAAGGTGGAGAAAGGGACCTTGAAGGCAATGATGTCCTAGAGATAAACATATAATTTATGCAACTCCCCACAGCCAGCCTCCTTTTATTTCCATCCTACACCTGCCAGATGCCTATATCTTCCATCCCAGAAAGGGACTCTGATTGGTGGGGGAGGGCTGGGTGTTGCTCCAGGATCTGAAGTGGAAACCACAGCCTGTAGACACTGCCAAGGCAGCCAATTAAGAAGGTGTTGACGACGCTTCCCAGGAACGCTTTTCTAGAGATTTGACTTTGGTGGAAAGTTTAAGCTTCTAACAACCCCCAGGAACCTCATATTTTCCAGGGAATAGTGCCTGGGCTCATAAGCACTTCCAAGAAATTTAGATTCTCAGAAGACTTTGTAACCGGCAAGCTCCCCTTCGCCATTCAAGAACTTTGTAGAAAAAAAAAAACATAAAACAAAAAACGGCAACAAAAACTTAGCTTTCTCACACACCCTGGGAGATTTAAATAAGCCAAGTCAGATAAGAAGTCTGACACTAATTAAGCCACTGCACTGGCATAGTGAATGAATGAATCCTGCTCAGTTCTCCTCACCTTTGGCTGCTGAGTGTGACAGTGTTGGCCAGCAGCAATGTCTGTCAGCCCACAAGGCTCAGATTAGTGCTTGTTTCATCTGGAGTTTTCCCAGAAGCCTAGTTCAGTTTAATTCTTTCGTCAACATGATCACAACCTGCTTATTAAATTAAATTATGTATGCCAATTGAGTCAGTGATCTTACTAGCTGCTCAGCAAGGTAGGCATCCATGTCTCCTTTACAGACGAGAAAACAGATTTAATGGAACGAAGAGATTTAGTCAGAGCTCAGAAGGAAGTATGAATCTAGATAGCCTTGAACTTGGGTGTGCTTGAAAGGATCCATGAAAGGATCCGTCACATCCATGCCAGGGGACCACGCAGAGGCAGGCAGGCAGGCAGGCAGGCACAGGAGAAGGATTATTAGAAGGTTTATTAGAGGATCCATATTTCCCCCAGAGAGAGAGCACATGGCAACCTCTGCTATCTAGGTAGCAGCAGGGTCTGGGAGGAAGTGCTGTAGATGGGAGTTCAGGTGGGTCTGGGTGGAGAGAGGGAAGGGCCAGCTGGATGGTGGGAACTCCAGGCCAGGGAGGAGCTCAAGTCTGGGTGGAGCTGAGGACTGATGGTGGGCATAATGCTTACAGTGCTGATCACACTTGGAAGTTCCTAAGAAAGGGTAAGAATGTTATGTGGGAATTCAGTTGTGGGATATAGAGAATCCACATTTTGAGAGGCCAAATTGGGAGTCTTTTTAGAGAGCTGGTGATTGCAGATGGATATGTGTCTCCAGAAACCTTGCAGCCTTGAATGCACTTAACACTGTTAGAAAACTGAGCCATGAGAGTAGTAAAGCAAAGAAAGAGCAGAAAGACAATCTCAACAAACTGGATCAACTCCAATGGAGAGCTGAAGATGGATGTCATGGTGACCTGAGGAGAGTCAGGAGACACAGGCATGGCACAAAATGGCAGCTGAGCTTAAATGTGCCCTAAATTGGCTCATGGTCAGGGGGCAGGGTCACAGGAAGCTCAAGAGTCTCTTGAGTTTGTGGCACAGGACTGGCAGGTCCAGTAACCTATTGTCTAAGTCCCTACCTTTGCCTCTAGGGATTCAGGCATGCCCATCACCTGGGGGTGGGACTCCACCTTTATCCACCAAAAAGCCAAGATGGTGCCAGTTAGACCCAGTATTGTTATTTCAAGAATAATGAAAGATTTTGGCCAGAGTATTGTGGAGATGAATGCATTCATCCTTCAGCTACTGGATCCTAGTGCTACTGGAGTCCTAAGTTATAAGTCCAATTCTGGGGTCCCAACAAAGCAGGTCCAATTCACTGGGCTTCCCACTGGTGGAAGAACATCATTTGAGATATGAAAATGAGTAGGAAGGAATCAGGCTTACTTAAGAGCTGACAATCTTGAAAAGATAGAGAGATTGTTATTGTTCATCCAAAAACCAAAAGGAAAAATCTTGTGGGAAAAAAAGGAACTTTAATCAGTATGACAAAAGGGACCAGTGGCCTTAGCTCTATCTTTGGGGGTACTGACATGAGTACCCACATTATGTATGGAATGAACAGAACTAGGGGGAGACAGCAAGAACCATGGTTAATCAGTGTCAGTCAAACTGTCCTCAAGTTGATCATTATCTCAGGATCGGTCAGATGGGACCTTGTTAAGAAAACCATTGCTGTGAGAGCCAGGCTAGATGCAGCTCTTGTCACAGAATGTTTGTTCATTACATCTGTTGGCCCTGGAACCCAAGGTGAGTTCAGAAGAAAATGATTCAGATCATAGGAGGCAGATAGATGCAAAATGGAGGCAGAGACGCTAAGTTTTCACCCTGCTTTTATGAGTTCTAGGGAAGCATCAGTGCTTTCAGACCTTGTTAAACTGGAACCAGGTAGACTGGGAGTTTGAGAAGAATGTAGGAGTATTGGGGCATCAGCTTTTATCAACCTATACAGAAGTATTTCAATCATTTTAAAACCAATGCAGCTGATTTTGATGGCTAGAGATGAAGCAGGGTCATTACTATATTAATTGAGATATAGAATAGTTGAGTTGCAGTGGTAAGGGTTGACTATTTGGGTGCAGAGTGGTCATGACCGCATTGATAAGATAGGCCAACAGAACTGAGGGGGAAGGAAGAGTTCTTCAGGGAGAAGGAAGAATATGAAAAGGTTAGAGGCACAAACAGAGCAAGTTGAGCAACAGTGACCAATGGAAGGGGTTGAGAGGATGAGGAGGTAGGACTAGAAGAATACAAAAAAGATGACCCATGAAAGACATCTTGAAGTGGAAATTTTGATAAAAACCATTTTATCGCCTTGAACTTGTGATTTTTTTGGTCATTTAAAATACAGATTATTCAACCAACAAATGCATCTTTAATCAAGTAGTATGTACAATGGACATTTTCATCTCACCAAGAACTAAGACCATGCAGGCCCAGCATCTCATCTCCTTGGCAATGGCCCCTGTTGATCTTGTTCTAAAATTGAATTTCACCTTCCAACAGTCTTACTGGAACTGGACCTCTTTTCAAACCCCCAAAGAATCAAGTGAGCACTTGATTTCTGCCTACATATTCCCAGGCATCTTCCCTAGGGCTGTATGTTGTTGCTCTTCTTCCTTGATAAGAGCATCTAGATTTGCTGTGAATAAAATCATTGCTCAGAATCATACCACAGATTCCACATGCCTTGAACACTCCTTTGCCTGGATGCTTTTTGCTTCAGTTAATCTAAAGGCATACTGCATATTGTACAAGTCTCATGAAGGTAGAACACTAAGGACAAGCAAAATAAATTCCTATGGCTAACTTTCTTAGCACAAATATATGGATAATTCTAACCCTCACTAATTTGATTACTTTTGGAAGAGAAAGACAAGTGTAGACACATTCCAGTATTGATGGGGATCTAACTATGTCTGTGTTTTATTTTTCCAGGCATCTGTGTGTGTGTGCGTGTGCATACACACACATGTGCATGCACATGCTATGGTAATACAGGTTTATAAATTGAGAGAATATAAATCATTTGACTAGTGTCAAAAACTTGAATTCCAGTCTTAACTATAAGTTCTCTAAGTACACTGTTACTCAGCCTCAACTCCCTTCTCCTAGAACTTTGTCTCCTTAATTTGTTTCCTTAATGATTTGGGAAGTAAGGGCTTACTGATCTTTCAAAGGTGGTGGTTCTCATTATTATATGTGTACCATGTTTAGAAAATAAGAGAATATGAAGTCATGGCACAAATTGAAAACTTTCAATGACTTAAAACAACATTAGGTATATCAACAATCATTAAGTATAATCCTGACTACAATATAATACTATTTTCCAGTTAGTATAAAATCAGTTAGTATAAAATATTTTGTCAATGGGAGTTTTCTCAATGGAACTGTCACTGACTGGACTGAAGTTTTCCATGTTCTGGAAGATAATGACTTTTCATTATCCCTGGGCTTACTCATGGAGCATGTTTGTCTAAACCATGTATAAATCTCAATATTCTACCCACCATGTGAGCTAACATGATATGAGAATTTAGATAGAACTCAAACTGGTTTTTAAGTAAATTGCACTAAATGTTGACAATGACTGTCCCAAGAACACTTAAAAGTTCTAAATTCTATATTGTAAGAAGCAATCTTTTCTATCAAACCAAAATGTCTCCATCTTTTTTTTTTTTTTTTTTGTCAGTCATGGGGCCTGAACTCTGGGCCTGGGCGCTGTCCCTCAGCTCTTCAGCTCAAGGCTAGCGCTCTACCACTTGAGCCACAGTGCCACCTCTGGCTTTTTCTGCTTATGTGGTGCTGAGGAATCGAACCCAGAGCCTCATGCATGCAAGGCAAGCACTCTATCACTGAGCCACCTTCCCAGCCCAAAATATCTCCATCTTATAACCCAGTCACCATTATATTTCCTGGAATTATCTGCTTCTTGACTTCAATTGTAACTATCATCTGTGTTGTCTGTGACCAGCCAGTCAGTGGTGTCAGCTGTATGCATCTTTACCAATGGAGTTAAAGAATAGACCACTCTCCCTTGAGTGGGAACTTTCCAATGACTTTACCAACTTCCTCCAACTGTAATAATTTTCAGCCTTGTTCCCAGCTAGCTGTGATGAGAATGTGTACCTTTGCCTCCAAAAGGACAGCCTCCTCTCTCCCAGGAGGAACTTTTTTATGGATGGTTAGACTGCTTTCTAACTTCCTTGTATTACCTTATCACCCTGGTAACCAACTGTAAAAAATTATATATCTATGTATGTGTATATATGTATGTGTGTGTGTGTGTGTATATATATATATACATATATATATATATATATATATATATATATATATCTAAGAATGAGAAGGTGAGAAGGGACTAAGTTACCCCTTGGGCTAGGATAAAAACCGAGTTGATCATCCTGACTTCCTGGCTCTGGAGTGAATGGCAGACCACCCTTTTGTAAAATGCCTTGATGAAACCTCCTATAGCTCTTATTTGTCTATTCATACTTTGAACCTGGAGGGTCACTATGTGTTTCCCACATATAGATCAGAGCATAAAAACCCCCAGCATATTGAGAAGGGGTCTAGGTGAGGTGGTACTGTGACTTGAGTGTGCTTCTCAGGGTTCATATAGAGGAGTGATTCTCAGTGTGGTGTCTACTGGGAGTGCTGCCCTGGGAAGAGATTAAGGTAGCTCTTGTGGGCTCTCAGTTTGTTCTCTCAAGAATGAGTTATGAAAGGGAGAGCCTGACTTCCAGCCTGGTTTCCTGACTCTTGTCTCATCCTGTGATCTCTGTGTCTCTGTCACTGTCTGTTTGTCTGTCTGTCTGTCTGTCTGTCTCTGTTTCTCTCTTGCACATGCTCCCACCATGATGCCACCTATCATGTTGTGATACAGAAAAGGGTACCCCTGACAAAAAGGGCTACAGGAATCTGGGCTGCAGAATCTGATGTTGGTCATAACCTAAACTCACTGTGCACTTTTCTTTAAAAGTATACAGCCTAGGGAATTTTGTAATAGCAACTGAAAATGGACCTATCTGGAGTGCATAATTAAGGCATTAATTCTATTAGTTGAAGAATGAGATTCTAACTGATGAGAAAATGAGTTCAGAAGATTTACTATGGCTCCTGTGAGGCTGAGGAGTTGGAGGGGAAACGTCAGAAGTGAATGGGATGATTCACACACAGATTATGAGCAGATACTCAGTTTATTCAGTATTTCTAACACACCTAGTTTTTGGAAGGTGCCATTAAAGATTTTTGAAGTAGTAAGCAATTTTTTTTTTTAAGTTTTAAAGACTACTGTTTTGGGAGACACAAAATACTGATGTCATTGTCTTCCTATAAATAAATTTTTATTTCTCTAATGCCCTTTCTAAACATCTGTTCATTTATTGTTGTGGGCATAGAAAACAATGACCACTTTAGTGATTGCTTAGTACAGATTCACCTTTGTACATCCGAGAATGGTGAAGATCAAAGCTGTTCAAAGCCAGACAGCAACTAGATCAAAGAAAATCTTTATTTCCTGTAGGCTGTGACTTTAAACATCAAAAAAAGAGCTTTGGAATCCATGAATTTATCATGAAAATGCTTCTGGCTTCTGAGAAAAAACAAATTACCCAGCCATCAACCCACATTTGTGCCAAGAGATGGAATGGCTATAATAGAGTAACGAGGCCTGAGATCTTTCTCCTGCTCCTGAGTCAGCCCCGTGTATTGCCTCAATGAGTTTGTGTTGTACCAGGTGTGTGTTAAATGCTGTCGGTAGAGAAGTGGGGAAAGACAGGACAGGCCCCCGACTTGCAGAGAGCTATTGGAAAGACAGGCAGTGGGGTATATAGTTACTGTAAACTGAAGCAGGCATTACAACCCAGGTCAGGACCTAGAATGACAGGTATACAGAGGCCAGGTATACAGAAGTTAACAAGTAAGGGCTTTGACTAATAGCAGGAAGTAAGTATCTGGAGCACAGAGTGTAAGCTGTTGACAAGATGTGAAGAGGGGAGGCAGCAGTTAGATGACACAGGGCCTCAAAAGCCACCTTAGAGTTTGTTTAAGAACTATCGGAAACCATTAGGTTTTAGACAGATTAGCGTGGTGCTTTTGAAGCTTCAAAGGAGAGGACTGGTAAAGCTCTGTATGTATCATGCACTTGTGTGTACATGTGTGCACATGTGCTTGTATATGTGCTCACATACATGCTCACACTGGGCAATTGAAGAATCTATATGTAAAGCCTTCACTACCCAGCTGCAAAAGTGGTTGCTTTCAGCTGAAGAAATGAAGTAGGGTTCTTCATTTGCATATGATCAGTAAATAGAGACTTCCCGTTAATAATTAGGGACTGGTCTTCATTTCACCAGATGTCTAGAGACAGTTGGCTAGTGAAAAGTGGTGTACTTTGGTAAACTGTGCTCATGCAAATGTCTTTAACAAAGTTACCTCCCATGCACTGTCAACTGCCCATGTCTCTCCTGAGATATCTCTTGAGAGGCCTGATCCTTCTTTAGGCTTCTCCTTGATTTGCAGATTTGGCAACTTCACCACATCCTGGCAAAAGACAACATGGGTAACTGGTGAAGGCACCTACACCACCTTTCTTATTTGACCTCCTATTCTACCTTACAGTGCTTTCTAGTCACTCCAACTGGCCCCTCTCTCTAAGTATTATCAGAAGTCTTTTTGATCCTTGATGCTAGGGATGGAACCCAGGGCCTTGCACATGCTAAACTTATACTTTACCATTCAGTTATACCAAAGTTCCCTTATCAGAATTTTTGTCTGTTTATTATGAGAAAGGGGAGGGTCTTGCTAAGTAGCCTAAGTTGACCTCAAACTCATGATTCTCCTACCTCAGCCTCCTCATGCTAGGACTACAGGTAAGAACCACTACATCCAGCATCTATCAGAAATCTTCAAAGATGACTTGGAGAATGTATTTCCAGCTCCTAGGTACCCCTTTCTCTCCTGATGACCGATTAGGGCTGGTCAACATGTATTTTTAGCATTGCTATACCACTCATGCCTGATTACTATAAAGTGTGGTAATGATAATTATCATGTCTCTTGGTGGGCAGAATTATTAGGTTTCAGTTATTGGGTTAACATAAACACATGTTTATGTTGCTACTATCAACGCCTCTGTTTTCAAAGGGCTTTAAGCAAACTCTAGATCAGGGCTCAAGGCATGAAACCAATCTGCATTCTATGTGCTATCAAAGATGACTCTTAGGCATCCATTAAAGGTAAATGTTGGTGGTTTCTTGAAAGACATTACACTGAATGACTTGAATGCATGAATGAATAGGAACATGGAGCTGTGTACTGACACTCCTGAGCAAGATAAAGAGGTTCCATGTCCCAGGTTTTCTGAGAAGTGCCTGGGTGGGAAGGAATACCTCCTGGGAGGAGTGGGAGTGCTCTGGATCTGTATGCCACACCGTTACTCTGAATGCCAACAGAGGAAGAGGCGAGTGTCACAGTATGCCACCCACCTGATTATACTAATTATATATGGGTGTGTTGGCCTCTGAGAGTCTTGTCCCAAGTTACCTCGAAGAAGAGATGGGCAGCTGGGTGCCAGTGGCTCACACCTGTAATCCTAGCTACTCAGGAGGCTGAGATCTGAGGATCGTGGTTCAAAGCCAGCCCAGGCAGGAAAGTCCGTGAGACTCTTATCTTCAATAAAACACTAGAAAACCAGAAGTGGCATTATAGCTCAAGTGGTAGAGCTGAAGCGCGCAGGGACAGCATCCAAGCCCAGAGTTCAAGCCCCATGACCGACAAAAAATTAAAAAATAGAAAAAGGGATGGGCAATTGGAAAGAACAGGCTCCCATTCAAAAAATCTAAAAGGCACTTGAGTCGAAGCGTGGTGTTGGGAGATAGCGGAAGAATGATGGAAGGAGTGACATTGGTCAAGAGGCATTGTACTCATAAACTGACAGGTTGAATGGAAACTTCTTTGTACAATAACTTAAAGATAATAAAAAGTTTTTTAAATGAGAAAAAATAAGAGAGCAACAAAAATCTCAAAGTCTAAAAGGCACTATAATCTCTTAGGAGTGTACTCTCTCCTAAATTCCAGGACCTTGGCAGGTGTAATAGTGTTACAATAACCAAGGGAAATGACTTTGAGAGCAAGGCAGCAGCAAAGATCACACATTCTATCCCAAGAGGCCGACCTCTGCAGACTGGGTCCTCCAGTCCTTGTCCTCTGGCTTCTCAATCAGAGGTTCTGGCAAGAGCTCTGAAGCTGAAAGGAAAGTGGAATGAAGAAATCAGTCTCTCTCCCCCTCTGGACTTTGTTCAGGTAATGGTTATATTCCTCTAAAATACAATCTCACCGATGATTTGGTGGCTTGTGCTTATAGTTACACCTCTCCCCCAGTTCTGATGACAATTCTCTCCACTTTTGCCTTCAGCCTTGGGTGGAATGTGTTTTTCATTGTTTCTGAGTGCTTCTCCATCCCTTGTTGGATTCTGTAACATTCTGCAGTTCACATGTGGTTCTTCATTAAACTCTGCAATGTTAGACAGTGCCGTGTAGTGGAAGTTCACTGTTTTAAAACACTCGTAATTCCAACCTTGAATATAGGATCAGATAGGTGATCTAGACATGGCCAGTCAGCAAACTAAATTACTCCACAGTAATGGGTTCTAGAATGTTGACATCGGATGTAATACTGTTACTTATATAGAAGCTACGTAGAAGCTGGATGATGGTGGCTCATGTCTATAATCCTAGCCACTCAGGAGGCTGAGATCTGAGGTTCAAAGCCATCCTGGGAAAAATAAATCCAAGAGACTCTTATCTCCAATTAACAAGCAAAAAAGTGGAATAGATGGCATGGCTCAAGTGGTAGAGAACCATCCATGAGAGAAAAATCTAAGCAAGAGTCAAGGCTCTGAGTGCAAGCCTCTGTATTGGCACCAGCAAACAAGCAAACAAACAAAAACTCTACTAAGAATTGTAATGAGATTTTTTTTCTTTTTGAACAGTGTTACCACCCCCCCTCATTTTCTCCCAGTTTTTCCCCTTCCTGACCCCCCTAAGTTGTGTAGTTCATTTCCAACATAGTGTCTAGTATCACTGCTGAATTGTAACAAGAAGTGTAAAAAGATCTTGTCTAAGAGAGAGAGAGAGGGGGGGGGGGAGGGAGAGAGAGAATCTATAGATAGTTTCAGAGCTTTCCCAAGAAGATGAAAAGGATGAAAAGCATCTGAGCATGAAGAGCTTTAGCTTCTTCTCTTCCACGCTGGTTAATCTTACTTGATGAGGTTCCTAAGGAGGAGATTTAAGACAATTGTACCTCTTTTAGAAGAAGTTTCCAAAGAAATTAGGTGGAAGATCAGAGACACCCTACATTATTTCCATAGCTCAGTATGCTAACATGCCACACATTGATGTGTCACTGTTTCCTATGCTAGGCAAAATTATCTCCCAAGCTCTAATCACATACACTTCGACACTTGACTGCAAAGAGAGGAAAATTCTCATCTGAATGAAGAGGGTGATATGTGCTATCATTGACAGAAAGCCAATGAATTAAAACATAGTGTTTATTAACTACTGTGATCAAATCATGAATTTATACCAGCCATCCAAGTAGACAACTGTATAATCATTATTAATTACAGAGATCATCTAAGCACTTACTTAAAAGATCCTTTCTAGACTCCAAGGGTGTTAATTACACCAGACCTTATTCTGTTTATTAATTTCATCAAGACTGTTGAGAGAATGTTAGTCTTTCAGTGCCTCTCTCACATGAGGATTATTTAGAGTTGACAGCAGGTGCAAAGGCTGGAAGCAGAAAAACAACCCTATTGTAAGAGTAATTTGCATCCATTGATGAAAATTCTCCTCACTGTACTAGGAAGAAGACTAGAAACACATCAGTTGAGAAGTCAACAACTAAAATCTGCACAAAATTTCACCCTGTTCAAAGTGCTTTCCCTGCCACTTCCTGCTAACTGGGCCTTCTGTTGACCTTTGTTCCTTTGTTTCAAGGTACAAGAAGTTAAAGCTTCTGCTTTGAAATTTGTTCAAAATCTTCTAGATCTCCCTATCTCCCATTCATCCATGAGGTATAAATACATGGTATTTCTCCTCTATTTATTTTTTCTTTTATTATTCTCTCTTGCTATAGGGTCCTATAGCAAGAACTAGAACTTAGGAAGTGTAGAAGAAGAAAAAAAAATTCCTTTCCTTTTTTTGATTGGGATATTAAATATCCTCCGAAGGTATATATGTTAAAGGCTTGGTCCCTAGCTGATGGTGTTATTGGAAGATTTTGTTATGTGGTGGTGCTGCACCTTTAAGAGGTGGAGCCTAGTGGGGGCTTGTCTTTGAAGGGATCCTGCCACCCTCTGGAGTCTTGTTTCCTTAAAGTCACTAGTAGAGCAATTTGTTCCATCACAAACTATCCATCTTCACCACGGGCCCAAAGCAATGGACCAGGTGACCATGGACTGAAACCTCCAAAACTGTGAGCAAAACTAGATCATTCCTCTTTCCATGTTGTTTATGTCAGTTCTATTTCTTTTCATGGTAATGGAAAGTTGAGTAACATACTCCTTGGCACTGGAGATGGTGTGAGGTAAACCCTCACAGAGGGCAGAATGAAAGCATGGTATTTTGTTGCCTAGAAGTAAATATGATGGCAACAGGTCTTTACAAAAGTAAAGGCTTTATTGTACAGCTGACCAGCAAGGAAGCCAGAAGCTACAGGCTTAAATATGCCTACCTGATCAGTTGGTAGTAGGAAAATTGACAAGAAGGCAGAGGGAAGAAGTTAACTTGTTGATTAAGTGACAAGTAGGAGGCACATGCTTCTTTTAGGGGGCGAGGGAAAGCAATGTCTGTGCAGGAAATTTTGAACTTGTGGCATGAATTGGACAGCATGTCTACTCTGGTGCATTCTTGGAAAGCTGGCCCCAAACTATAAGAGCTATTAGTAAGAAGCTTTTCATAGAGGACCATTGAAGTTCAAGAAAATTGTTCACAGGTGTGTCCAGACTTCAGCCCATTTCACCAATGGTACCCAGCTGTGATAGGTAGGTAGCACTGATGGGACGTTGTTCCTGATTGCTAGCCTCTAATTCTTCATCTCTGGGCTCCTCTTGGAGTCTGTCAGCTGTAGACTTCCTAAATTACAAGCCTTTTGCTGCTGAAATGGGCCAGAGTGGATTTCTGTGCCTCCTAGTTGCAAAAAGAAAACAAAAACAAATTGTGATCAGAACTGAATACCTTCAAAGAGACTTTTTTCTCCTTTCAAGATTAAAATTTTCATATATATATATGATAAAGAGGATACTTAGCTAATTGCTTCTATAATATAAAATTGTCAGCAGAATGATTGTTGCAGACGGGACAGTATGTACTATTGTGCTATGAGGTTATTCTAGGCCTTTGCCGTCCTTGTACTCCAGGTACACTAGAGAAAACATCATTCATACAGATTTGAAAGCATTTCCAAGCTTAAGAATTGCCTTTCTTCTTAGTCGTTGCTAGTGTGATCTTCAAGAGCTCACAGAAGGTCTTTTGTTAGCTTTCTGTAGTCATAATAATTCCTTTAGCTGCTAATGAAGATTAGAGCTAAGTGCCTCATGAGGGTAAATGTGGGGGTGGGAGAGAGATCCATGATATCCACACTTAGCTGATTGCCTTTGGGAGAGCTTCAATAGAGGTCTTAAAGCTTACTTCTTAAACTCTGCATAACAAAGATCACTTTGCTTTATTTTTCTTTAATTGAAATGTGTCCCTTGAAACTCCAGCCTGCTATATCCATGAAGATGAAGATCAAGTGTTTAGTAGTCATGCCCTAGAGGGTGCTGAAGAGGTTTAGAGTGCTTTGACCCCCTAGTACACATCAACAATTCTTCCTCACTTCCAAGTAAATTGAGTTTTTATGCAAATACAGTATTCATCTGAAAACTCAAGCTCCTTCTTTGTAACCTAATTATTGCACTTTAGGGGTTGGGCTGTGTTGGGGCTTGAACCCGGGGCCTCATGTGTGTGCTGAGCTATACCCTCCACCTGACTGTTGCTCTAAAAAGTCTTCCTGTGTTGAAATTTTGAAGCCTAAACATTGGGATTCTTCCATCTCTTGTTCTTCCGGTTCTTTCTCCCCTAGAGACTTGCAAATTTCTTAGGATCTTACAGTAGAGCCAACAGTTTCTGAATGCAATTTCCAATTGCAGCTATGATAGAAAACTAGATGTTATACTTTTGTTTCCTACACTGGTAATGTTGGACAAAAAGCATGAAGAGATGGTTTACATTTCCTATATAATAGGCAATAGGAGTTGGGGGTTAATCTGTGTGTGCGTGTGTGTGTGTGTGTGTGTGTGTGTGTGTGTGTGTGTGTGTGTGTGTGTGTGTGTGTGAATCTGGGGGTTTGAACTCAGAGTCTGGGTGCTATCCTTGAGCATTTTTGCTCAAAGCTAGTGCTCTACCACTTGAGCTATAGCTTCATTTCTGGCCTTTTGGTGGTTAATTGGAGATAAGAGTCTCATGGATTTTACTGCCTGGGCTTACTTTGAACTTTGATCTTCAGATCTCAAACTCCTGAGTAGCTAGGATTACAGGTGTGAACCACTTGCACCTGGCATGATGGCTTATCATAAGTGTCAACTTGACTGGATAGAGAAATGCCTAGAAGAATAGTAAAGCACGCCTTGTGTTATATCTGGGAGAATTTCCAAAGGATCCTGAGAGTTTTAACCTAATGAATGGGTTAATCCTTCAATGGATTCATAATATGATGGGATAACCGGGAGTGGTGAAAAAAAGTAGGAGATAGGGCGTGGTCAGAAGAATTGACCTTGGAGTTATATCTTCCCCTGGTCTCTTCCTGTGTTCCCCCTTTCCTGCTTCCTTACCACCGTGCTAGGAGCTGCTCTGTTCCACAATGCCCTCCCCGCCATGATAGACTGACATCCCTGAAACCATGAGCCAAACTAAATAATTCTTCCTTCTCAGTTTACGTCAAGAATGCAAATGTACCTCATATAGGAGAACATCATCTTTGAAAGGAGAAAAGTACACCAGGAAAGCTTCGCAGTCATCCCTCAAAAATTTTTTTTCAATATGAGAAAACAATTGTCCAGGAAATATTGCAAATAAAGACATAGGAAAATGAATCCCAAAGAGAATGTAGTGGTTTTCTTGGCAGAGAAATAATAAATCACAGTTTAGGAATGCTGAGATTGCCTGGAATTGTCAGGGTAGAGTACCTGAGAGGAAAGATACCTCAAATTCTGGACAGTCTCCTGGAATTCAGGGAGAGACTCCAAGAGGTGTGATCAAATGGTGACCAGATGTGTGCAGAATGATGATCCCAGACATATTTTAGTTCTGGCAAACCAGGGATGAAGACCTCACCAACACCTTCCTAGCAATTAGTTTAAATCACATAATGATCATATGCTAAAAGAAGAGACACTCGAACCCAGAATTAAATAACTAATAAGGTTCAAGTAACTTTGGTTACAGTATATTACAATTCTACTACCATTACTAATTATTACTGTTCTCTTACTATTTCCAATTTATAAATTAAACTATATCACTGGTATGACCATGTTAGTTATTGGGTATAGGAATCAATACTGTCTATGGTTTCTCAGAATCTACTAGGGAACTTGCAATGTATATCCTGTAAATAATAGGTGAGTGTTAATGTCATGTTACTCATAAATATTTGTTATGAATGAATAAATAAATAAACTAATAAACTTCAGTTTATGTCAGAAAACCAAAGCCAAGCTGTTGGTTTATCCAACAGTTTATCTACAAAACCATGAACTTTAGTGTAGAATTGGACTTTAAGTAATAGCTCCTCTATAGAGATCCAAAGCCATCAAATTTCCCTAGAGATGACAGCTTTTTACTTTACACATGATTATAAACAAGAGTAGCAATTCTTTACTTTTTTCTTATGCAAGGATATTAAGAATGTAGTTATTATAAAAAACCTCAAGCAAAGGAAATAGAGTGGAAGAACTGTTCTCTTTTAAATTAAATGTAATTTGTACTATTAGGAATTAAACTCAGCATCTTAGGCAAGTGGTCTACCAGTTGAGATATGCCCTTAGTTGAAGAAAATGTTCTTTAAATATTATTTTTAAATTGGTACTCTCTCCTTCTTAAGTCTGGATGCTAAGCAGTCAGTGAGAAGGACAGGAAGTCAGCATTACTGCCCTTTGTAGCTGCCTTGAGTTTGCCATAGGTGCAGATAGCTATTGCTTAAAGAGTCTCTGTGAAGTGTTGTGTTCTTTACATTTATTGATGTAATCTTCATTATAGAAATTCTTGTTCTACCAGATAGGAGACTGATACTCAATTGTATCACTTGCCTGAGAATCAGATTCCAACCTAAGCAGGTGGGATTCCATAACCCATAGGAGGCATGGGAGTGTTTCCTTTCTGAAATGTAGAGAGAGTGTAACCCTTGCATTTCCAGGGGCGTACTGTAGAACCTTGATCTCTTTGGTTCTGGATTTTTTTTTATTTATTAATATCATAAAGAATCTTCCTCCCCTGGCTTCAAGTCTTTCTGGCTTGAGCTAGAGAATACAGACACAATCTGGGCACAGAGCCTTCGGAGGCTTAGCTTAACTCTGTAAGTTAAGCTAAGTTTTGTAAGTTGTATGATTTTGGCAGTGTGAGTTTTTTTGACATCGACAATAAGAGTACGCAAAGTCCACAGTGTGATACCACAAACTTGACTGTGTGATATCACAAACTCACCTTAAAGGTGTAAGCTCACCTTTTTATAGGTGAAACCTCCTCTTCACATTAAAGTACCCTGTCCCTCAACTTGAGCCCTTCTTATCATCAGTTTACACATAGTTGTAAGCAGCAAGGTCATTATCAGTAGAGGTGGGTTGAGCAAGGATGGAAGTGTGCCCTGTGCGCCAATGATCTTCTAAAGTTTTCTCAGTCTCTTTCGTGTACATCTTCAGCTCAGCACACTGGAAAACCCACCAGCAGGTTCCTGAGGTTCCAGATGTCTTGGCTGTGAGAACATTAGGTCTTCAAAACAATGAGCCACTCCAAAATTACATCAACCTTAGGCAGTCCAGCTCTGTCTGTGAAACCACACCACAACCACAGCTGGAGACTATGGAATGTCTTAGCTGAAAGGGAACTTAGGTTCCTAAGGGATGATGAAAGCACTCTCCAGAGGAGCTAAGGGCAGGAACCCACGTACTGGGTAGGATGGTCCTTTGAGCTTCCACCATTCCACTAGAGGGCTTCCATTTTTTTAGATCTTTGTAGTTACTACTTCTTTTCTTCTTGTCGATTACATAGTAGATACTTACTCTCCCACTAATTCGAACGTTGATATTGGGTCATGATTTCCCTTGACTATGGCTGTTGGCTCTACTTCTTTGCTGTAGTTTTTTGGGTTTTTTTGATAGAGATATTCTGGCAGTCAGTTCCTTCTTATTTCCAAAGGAAATCAAATTTGATCACAGTACTCCCTAAATATGGGTTGATCTGTTCTCAGCTGTAATTGCAGCAGAATGAAATCTTGCCATCATCATTTACCTAACCTCTCAGAATTCTGATACAGTGGACTGGAGCATCTGCCAAGGCTCTGGCTCATGCTTTAGTCATTCCCTGTGTGTACCATTGTAGGATGCCTGGCTTCCCTTCCCATTCATCTGCAAAGATTGACTTGCCAAAACTCTGTGGCCTGTTTTAAATTGTTTTCTAGTTCTCTATATAAGTTTCTTGTTAATCTATTATTTGGTCAGTTCTAGGGCTTCTTTTCTGAAGATTGTTATTTTTAAGTTGCTATTTATTGTTAGTTCTTGGGACCTGACGTTTGTGTGGTGCTGTGGTATGTTTCTCAGAAATTCTTCTCCTTTCCTGGGTGACCTTCTCAGCTGCTGTCATGTTTGGGCTAGTTGCCCAAGAAGTGGGAGAGGTTAGATATGAGAGCATTCAATAAGCATCCTTCGGCCATGTTGAATTGTGGAATGACAGAATCTCAGAGCTGGGAGGATACTGGGAGATTGGCTGGTTTAACTTCCCTCCCAACACAAGAATTTATTCCACAGTGCCCATATTACCTTCCTCTTCTGGAATCCTCCCAAGTACAGAGAACTCATTAGTTAGCTGTTTCCAGTTCTGTTTCTAGTTCTCATTATTTATTTTCGTCTATCATTGAACTAAATTCTACAACAAGATTTCTTCCATTAGTTCTTGGCTGCCCTCTGAGGTAATACAAAATAAGTAGACTTGATTTCATGTTAAGACCATACTAATTGCTTCCACGTATTGAGGACTGCTTAGGTTCTGCCCCCATGCCTTCTACACATTGGATTAGTCTTGGGGCTCTTTAGTTGTAAGGAATAGAAACTAACTCTGGCTGTTTATCTTTTGTTACATAATAAGTTACTCCAAAGCTTCATGGCTTAAAGAGAAAAACAAACACTTGTTACACTTGTTATATCACAGTGTCTGTAGGTCAGAAAGTCCAAAGCAATTAAGTGGTTCTAGGTCAAGGTTTCTCATAAGATTTCACTTAAGGGGCTGGGAAGGTGGCTCAGTGGTAGAGCACTTGCCTTGCATGCCTGAGGCCCTGGGTTTGATTCCTCAGCACCACATGAGCAAAAAGAAAAAAGCCGGAAGTGGCACTGTGGCTCAAGTGGTAGAGCGCTAGCCTTGAGCTGAAGAGCTGAGGGACAGCACCCAGGCCCAGAGTTTGGGCCCCAAGACTGGACCCAAAAGAATAAAAAAATAAATAAATAAAGATTTCACTTAAAATGCCAGCCAGAATTTCAGTCATCCAGTCTTGATGAGGTGGAGATCACTTCTAAGTGCTCCGCAAGTGCTAATGATAACAGGTCTTGTTCCTTACCAGACATTGGCCACTGCCACCAGATCTTTCTCACAGTAACCTTACAGTAGTGTATCTTCAACATGGCAGCTGACCTGTTGTAAGAGATTAGTATGGGGAGAAAGGTGCCTATGCCTTTTGGGACCTAAATGACTGTACTCACTGTGTTTTGTTTTTGTAGTACTGGGGATCAATCCAGGTCCTCATGCATGCTAAACAAGCCCTCTACCACTAAGCTACAACCACACACTTACTGATAAGATTTTAATATCTGTAGTTATTTTGTTCGAACAGTAAACATAAGGCTTCTGAGTTGCAGGTAGCCTGGTTATTTATTACAGAGTATCTTAGTGGCAATTCCCCCTATAACTATTCTCTATGGTTCCCTTAGAATGACATGGTAAAATCAGGTAGCTCTTGTGCATGTTGAAGAGGAGGGGTCTGGACCATAGCTGAGAAATTCTGAGACTTCTATTCTACCTTCCATCCAGAGAAAGGAGAGAGGATCCGGAATATACACTGTTTTGTTGTTTTGTTTTTTGTTTTTTCCTGGGAGGGGAGAAGAAGAAGAACTCTACACAGGAATGGAAGTTTTAGCTGTGGCAAAGATAAGAAAGATGGATTAGTTTTTGAATGGAAGTAGAAGATTCTGTGAAAAATAGGCAAATGGCTTTAGTCCGTCTCTTTTAGAGTCCCAAAAGGCTCTACATAGATGTTAATTTCCAGTGCTCATAACACTCTGGCCATGTAGAAACACGAAAACAGTCACACTGTTTTCCATTTTATCACCATTACTAATTTATTCTGTTTTCTGGAATCAAGACATCAAGTCCAATCACATTCTAGGGCTCGACTTTTGAAGACTTAAGAAGCTAATATGTGTGTGTGTGTGTGTGTATACACATATATAGTATATATACATATGTATATGTATATATACTATATATACATATATGTGCAAGGACTTTTTATTTTTTTATTTTATTTATTTTTGGGGGGGTCTGGTCATGGGGCCTGAACTCTGGGCCTGGGCGCTATCCCTCAGCTCTTCAGCTCAAGGTTAGCACTCTACCACTTGAGCCACAGTGCCACTTCTGGCTTTTTTCTTTTTTTGCTTATGTGGTGCTGAGGAATCGAACCCAGGGCCTCAGGCATGCAAGGCAAGCGCTCTACCACTGAGCCACCTTCCCAGCCCTGCAAGGACTTTTTAAACCACAACATTCTGCCAAAAATAACATAAAATTTCCTCACATACACTCCATTCCTCAAGTCTCTCAAAGTGACATCTACTATACATTAGCTTAACTTATAGGATTGTCAACTAAAAATCAGCACCAGGTACTATTTGGTTGTAGCTACTTAAGCAAATCCACTGTTCAAAGATCTGTTAACTAAAGTACAAGTTATCTTCTCTACATACCCAACACATAGTGAGACAAGCATGAGAAAACAGGAATGATTTCTGCTTAAAATGGAGGAAAACAGGAAGCACAATGGAGTCACGGGTCCTCGGCCTTTTGAATTCCAATTGGGAAATATTAGCTGTAGATTACTACAGTAAGAGGATAATTCCCTAAGGTTTAGTTTTGTTCTTTGGAGCAGTTTAGTTGGGTAGTTCTGGCTCAGGTTCTCTCGTGAAGTCATAGTGAAAATGTTGACTTATAGAAAATGGCTCTGGGACTAGAAGCTTGGACTAGAAGCCAAGCCATCCAGATGGAATTCAGAGAATAGGTCAGGTAAACAGTCTGGCACTCACAGACACAAACCCTTTCTTTCAAAATCATAGGAAGGTTATGCGTTTTTGACGCACAAATTCGTGAAGTTTTGTTTTGTTTTCCACGTTTTGTTTTGTTTTGTTTAAAATTATGAGTAGCATTAGGAGCCATGCCAGGTTATGACTGGCATCAAGAAAACATAAGGCTAACTCTGTGAGTGGCAGGAGGTTAGTGCCTGGATTTGGGTTCACTTTAGGAGCTGCTACATGACAGCCCTTTAAACAGATACGGTACAATACCAAAGAATACCACATTCAAATTCATCATCGAGCGCCTCTCTCCAGCCACACTCTGTTTGATTGAAGTCTATTTGATTGACAGTGTGGTCCTTAATGCTCCAGGCATAGTCTGTTCAGTTCAGAGAACAGTGGGACCATTAAAAATATACAGACACTCGCTGGGCACCGGTGGCTCACATCTGTAATCGTAGCTACTCAGGAGGCTGAGATCTGAGGATCACTGTATAAAGCCAGCCCGAGAAGGAAAATATGTGAGACTCTTATCTCCAATGAAAACTACTAGAAAACCAGAAGTGGTGCTGTGGGTCAAGCGGTAGAGCGCTTGCCTTGAGCTGTAGAGCACAGGGAAAGCACCCAAGCCCAGAGTTCAAGCCCCACGATGAACAAAAAGAAAAAAGAAAAAAAATCCAAAAACTGCCTGAGGTACTTGTTTGTGGGATGAATCAAACAAAAGGAAATTGTCATGACAAGAACTTGGGTAAGAATTGGGTAATGTCTCTGGGATTCATGGAAACATGTCTAGTTTAGTTAAGTTCATCATATATTAGATCTTTTTATAGTCATAAACCACTAAATCCTGAGAACTAAATTAGTTCCCAGGATATAGACATGAATACCACATATAGTTCTTGTTAATTAAAGGACCTTATCTTTTATTACCAATCCCTTCATTCAACCTTTCTACTTGTCTAGCCACACCAGCTACTTATATACAAGGAATTAATTCACTCTGCACTGCTACCTTCTGCTCTTAGCCACCATAACTGTCCAGTAATCTATGGACCACAGTATCTTTTGAAAAGCCTTTCCCTTATGTTCTATATCCTTCCAATACTAGTCTCCCCATAGCATTCAAAGTGTACTTTTTAAAACTTACATTGGTCTGGGTACTGGTGGCTCATGCCTGCAATCCTAACTACTCAAAAGAGGCTGAGAACTGAGGGTCTCAGTGCAAAGCCAGCCAAGGCAGAAAAGTCCCATGAGACTTTTATCTCCAATTAACCACTCAAAAACCAGAAGTGGTGCTGTGGCTCAAGTGGTAGAACACTAGCCTTGAGCACAAAGATGCACAAGGATAGTGCCCAGGCCCTGAGTTCAAGTCCCACCAACTGACAAAACAACAACAACAACAACTCCCACACACACAAAACTTGTTAGATATTTTACCTCAGTACAGATTAAAAAAATTACCTCTCTGCTTAAACATCTTCAGTCACTATTTAATTCTTTGAATTAAATTCAAGCTTAACCAGCGCCGGTGGCTCATGCCTGTGATCCTAGCTACTCAAGAGGCTGAGATCTAAAGATCAGGGATTCAAAGCCAGCCCAAGCAGGAATGTCTGTGAGACTCTTATCTCCAATTAGCCATAAATCCAGAAGTGCAGCTGTGGCTCAAAGTGGTAGAGTGCTAGCTTTGAGTGAAAAAGCTCAGAAACAGTGCCTAGACCCTGAATTCAAGCCCTACAACCAAAAAATAAAAATAAAAAATCAAGCTCATTGCTAGGACCTCCAAAAATCTGCAAGATCTGTGCTTCATTTCTGCGATCTCTACCTTTATCCACAACCATACCAGCTCCAGGAAACAGATAGTATCTGAAGATCTCGGCGTAGGGGGTCTTTTATACCTCAGGATCTTTGACTATGCCACCCTTGTTTCTATCACCATCCTAACATACATTCTTGTCCTATTGTCTGCATGGTTCCATCCATTCTACCCAACTGAAAAGTAGTAGACAAAGGTGTCTATCAGTCTGGACTGGCTAGGTCCAACTGTATTAATGCAGAGTTTTTACATTTGATAAACATGGAATTTTCCCACCTATCTCTAGGTTGACTAATGCCCTCTAGGAAATTCTGTGACGTAGTACCTACCTGAATCATTATGAAAGATGCTATGATAAGAAAAATCATTATAACTCCACAGAAGTTGGCCTATGATTAATTGTACTTTAAAGTACATTACACTTGCTTTGCTACTTTTTAGAAAGATTAAGTGTAATGTGATAGCTGAGGGGAAAAATGTCAACTCTTCCATGTACATACTTGCTGGGTTTCCCCCTCTCCCCAGTGTTTGATAAAAGTTAATGAGAAACATCTTTTCTGTTAGCACAAGTCCCTTCTCTCGGTGTGAAAATACATGTCATGTATAAGTGATGACTGGCAAAAAGAAAAAGTGGTCATTTGTCGTCATGGAAATAACACTGCTTGGTTTGAACTATGATGGCTTGAGATGTCTAGAGGTGAGGGGACATTTACATTATCAGGAAGCCAAAATCCACGAGAAATACTTGCAAATAGCTGTGTAGGTTTTGTCCACTCATTCTCTTTCTGCCACATCACGAGTGCAGCAGAGCCTTGGCCTAAGGTTCCATTGAGAAAAACCATGCATTTTGAGGAAGGGTAGAATCCTGTGTAGTGTCATATGACTCAAATTAACTGTATGTACAGTAGGTTTGAGCATTATTATCACAATATTACTGCTGTACACATATTTCATATTCTTTATATTTCATATTCTTTATATTGAATATGAAGATATCAGATTCATTTTTCCCATAATGTCATCCAACTTCGACTAAAGACACACTACCTTTCAACAAATCTCAGATGTTCACTTTATCCTTTCAACTAAACAGATTCGCTTTTACCTTGCCTTTTAAAAAGGTACCATTTGCTTTATGGGAAGGAGATTTTTTTTCCCACAAAATTAAAGTAGGAGAACACTCAACAGATCACAGTGATTTCAACCCAGCTGACAACACAATACTGACCAAAAACTTCTGTGCATCTCCTGAGTGGTATAACAGGAGGACGGGGGAGGATTTTAAATGCTTATGGATTTTCTTTTCAGTTTTAATTATCTATTTACTGTGCTTAGTCAAAACCACATGTAATAAGTTCTTACATATGGTGGGCTCAGCCTCAGAATACAGACTGATCTATTAGAGGCAGACGAGTCCCTAAGAGCTCCTACCCACTCAGCACAGCACAGCCAAGTGTGGGATTGGGCACTTTCCGCATCCAGTCTGCATTTCTTGGATGAGTATAACTGCAGACGTTTCCAGCAGCTCCCTTGACTCCCCATTCATTAGATTGATTACCCAATTTTTCATGATGCCCCATTTTCTAGGATGGCCCTAAATGGGAGATTTGTTTCTTTTAGCCACATCTGGACTATTGATCCTTGACTTCCACTAAACCTCCAACATTTAATTTAGGGGTGGGACTTGATTCAGTTTGACCAATCACAATTATTCATCCTCCTGTGGAATGGTTGATTAATCTATGGGTAGCGTTGTGAGTCAAATCAAACCAACCAGAGTTATTTCTTCCAAACCTTTTAAACTAGAACTAAGAAAACATTTGGTTTCATTTTGGAGGTAACACTGTGGCCTATGAGGCCTGGTATCTGATTGTGGCCATTTGGCTTCCCTTTTCAAAGACATCCTTTTAAGAGATTTAAGTATGGAGTAGCAGACAGAAGATGGAGAGAAAAACCAGTGGCAGGGGTTGAGTCCCTAATCCAGTTGTTCCCATGGTTGAGCTGTATTTTATACCTTCCCACAGGCATAAGAATTTACCCCAAAAATCCCCATTGTTTGAGTAAGTTATTTATAGATTTACAGTTATTTTTCTCCTTAGAATAAAGTGTCTTATTAATACAGCCCTCCTCACCTTTTCTGATTTTGACTAAAAGCATTCTCTGTCAAGTTCTAAGCTTCATAGGAAATGCTGGGGGTTTGGGTGACCCAAAGGAATAAAGTCACAAAGTCCTTAAGATGTTTATTGCTCTGCTGTATGAGACTAGAGGTAATATAAGGAATCTGTTGCTGGAATGTTCTATTTCGATCAATTTGCTGAGGGCTCTCCTGCTTGGGTTAAACACAACATTCCTTTGGGCTACTGAATTTGGTTTAGTTTGTTTCTCAAAGCACCCACATCACATGCAGCCCTTGCTTGCTTTTGGCAGAGCTCTTTCTATCTCCATCTCCTATAATACCTTCTCTTCTGCGATCACAGTTCATCTCTTGAGAGCTCATGGAGAGGGGTGGGTCCAAATAAAAGGAAGAGACAACCTCATCCCAAAAGGGTAAGGTGTTCGATTAAAGCTGCTAAGTTAGTCCTAGGACAAAACCAACATGAAAATTAACTTTTCTCACTTTCAGGACTTTATCCCTGTTCTACCTACATTTGGCCAGAAATAAATGAGCTATATGGCTCTTCTGGTTTCAAGAGTGAGGACTGGGAAGTACCCCTCCTGCTTGGATCATGAGAGGACATGGTGGTGGCCAGGCTCATTTGCTGCTTTCTCATAAAACACAGTGAAAGAATTTGTTGCACATTATTAGCAGTGTCTGGTGAAATCTATTAGGTGAAATGCCCCAAAGAATATCCTAACCACAGGAAAACCTGAAAGTGCGTTTTTACATCTATCTTTGCCTCCAAAGAAGTTGGTATTGTATCTGGAAGAGTTCTCCAAT
The DNA here is from genome assembly GCF_019054845.1 of Dipodomys spectabilis. Lineage (NCBI taxonomy): Eukaryota > Metazoa > Chordata > Mammalia > Rodentia > Heteromyidae > Dipodomys > Dipodomys spectabilis. The sequence goes on from NW_024870840.1 coordinate 7,078,555, forward strand.
TCAGCAGACCAGATTTCTCCTTGCCAGGAGGATCCTTGGAGGCCCAACATTGCCATAGAAATATTTGGCTGTGGGCTGGGAAGGTGGCTCAGTGGTAGAGCACTTGCCCTGCATGCATGAGGCCCTGGGTTCGATTCCTCAGCACCACATAAGCAAAAAGAAAAAAGCCGGAAGTGGCGCTGTGGCTCAAGTGGTAGAGCACTAGCCTTGAGCTGAAGAGCTGAGAGACAGCGCCCAGGCCCAGAGTTCAGGCCCCATGACCTGACTCCCCCCCCAGCCCAAAAAAAGAAATATTTGGCTGTGTAGTTGGATGTGGCCAACTACATTTCCCCTTATAACAGGTGAAGAATCAGAGAGGGTTTCAGATGGTTCTTCTCTATTCTTCTCAGCCACAAACCCAGGAGAATGAACCAAGGAGACTTCATTAATGGAGAAAGGGAACTTGAGAGGAAATCTTCTCCTGGGATGGAATAGACTCTAGAATAGGCTCCTTTTTCCAGTTCAGTATTCTAAAAAGCTAGGAAGCTTTGTTGATGATAGTGTTGACTACTGCTGGCGGTATTCACTGTTGGTGGTATTGTCTTCAAAATATGGAAATGGGGAAAACAGGCCTGACTCTTTGAGTCCTACATTCCAATAACAATACTACTGGATTAAATAGGAAGGCATTAAGTGGGAAAAACAGGATGAATCTAAAACCTTGCACTGGCTGAGGTCAAGGAGGATAAGTATAGTAGCAAGTGAGTGTGTGTGTGTGTGGGGGGGGGGGGATTGTCTAATGCTAGTCAACCATGGAAACAACAAACCAGACACATAGACAAATGTTAATAGCACTTGTTCAGCTCTGTCAATGGAGAAGGAGTTTCAGCCAATGGATTTTGAGTGCATAATACCATTCCTAAGGAGTGAGTAAACTTATAGAGCGCTAGTCATTGTGTCTTGAGTATTCATATATTGTTTGTAAGACCAGTTAACAATGGTCTGTGGAACGAATGGTGCTCTAGTAGCTTACTCTGCTACTATTAACCTTGGCTTTGCCAGGTTCTCCTTGATCTGGCATCACACTCTGTTAGCAATCTTCTGTTAGTTAGTACCTGGCTCCTGATGGAAAATTTATGTCAATCCTAAAGACTTCAAATATGCTTGTCCTTCCAAAAACACTTTCTCATGAAAATGCATCACATGATTTTTAAAAGCTTATAGTAGTGATACATAGGGAGATTTTATTGTTATATTTCTACATGTTTACACTATATTCTGATCAATCTCACCAAAGCCTGATTTAAAAAAAAAAATCAGTCTCAAGAGCCTGATTCAAGAGCCTGCCTGAGAAAAGAACTGCAAGGTGTGCTGGCAAAATCAGGTTGGGATCTTCCCAGACTAATGTGTAGCCTGCTAATAGTTGTACATTTGTAAACTAATAAATGACACCTTCCTGGTTGTTCAGGAATACTTCACAGACTTTCAAAAGGAAAAGCCCCCTTTGAACTTTAACACAATCCTCTTTGAGGGGAAGATAGTTAAAGCTAGATAAAAATCTGCCTTGGTGCAGAACTTGAGATGGCACCAAAAATTTTCATGGGATGAATATGGTGGCCATGAAAAGGCACCTTTAGAGACCACCACCCACAGGGAGGGAGTGCGCTCTAACAGACATTACTGGACTTGTACGCAAGCCACACTTTCTATGGCTGTTCCCAGCCATGTCACAGCCCAGGAACAAGAAGGAAGAAGCCCCTCCCAGGAGATACGAGAATTCTCTGATGGCTGACTTTGGCCCAAGAACTCCCCTTCTGCTTTTCTGGGTCTCTTCTCCATTGTTTGGAATGTTTCCACCTAACCTTTCTTCCCTTTTCTTTCCCATTGTCAGACTTTTATCATGCTTCTTAGATTGTTAGTCTTGTGCTGGCTTTTGCTTTTCAAATGCCCCACGTGAGCTCTATAAATAACATTCACTCTTACAGTCCCAGCAACAGAGAGCACACAACTCAAACTGGGATACTTTGATTAGCTACGTAAAGGAAGGCTTTTCAAAAGTATGGAAGGAGCTAGAGAAACAAGAGGGAGAGAGTATGTCGTGATGAGTGAGTGAGTGATGAATACCCAGTACTCTCCTGTCTCAGGCCTGAAGGAGTGAGGAGAATCCTGAGACATGGAGGGACGCTTTGTCAGAGCTGGGATCCCAAGGAATGCAGGGTCTCTACCCATAGCAGCTAAAGGATATAAGTGTCTTGCATTCCTTGTCTTACCCTTGTCTGATCTCCGGTTGGTGCTCAACCGAACTGGAAATGGCATGGAGCATCAACCTGCCAATGGCACTTGTGTCAGCCTCGTGAGTTCCACACAGGGAGAAGGTGGTGGGTGGGTCTGGAAAAGTGAGTGGGACATCTCAGCCAAAAGACAATCCAGAGCTTTTGTGTGATGGCAGCAAACCTTGCCTCTTCGTTTCTCTGCAGCAGCAGTGCCAAATCCTGGCATCAGAGACACAGTCTCCGCAGAAGATAGTGTTTGGTGAAAGAGAGAGCTACCAAAGACTGTCATAGGAAATCCTGGTCTCTACCTGGACCAAGACGGGGCCCAGTTTAGCCTTGTGGTCAGACCATGGGTGAAGGGAGGAGGCCACTGGAATATAGGTCTCAGAACATAGTCTCTCCCCCCCCCCCCCCCCCACCAGTACTAAATTCTGGAGGTAATTTCCTGGAGGGTCCATTAGATAGAGGAAATATTTTCAACCCAGATGGTTTAATAAGGTAGATTCAGAGTTAAACCACCACAACAACTGTTGGTAAACATAGGAAAGGAAAGAAACTCAATGCCAACAGAGGAAGCTCCTCACTTTTTTGACCACTTCCCTGGGGAGTGTGGTTCCCTGGGTATTATGGTCCAAGTGAGAGATACCAATCTGTGTTGCATGCTCATTGAGGAGAGATCCTTTCTTTCTTCCCCTCTCTCTTTCTTCCCCCTCTCTCTCTTTCTTTCTCTCTTCCTTCCTTCCTTCCTTCCTTCCTCCCTCCCTCCCTCCTCCCTCCCTCCCTCCCTGTCTCTCTCTCTCTCTCTTTCTTTCTTTCCACTTTGAGACACAGCTCCACTTCCAGTTTTCTGGTGATTTATTGGAGATAAGAGTCTCATCAACTCTCCTGCCCAGTCTGGCTTTGAACCATGATCCTCAGATCTCAGCTTCCTGAGTAGCTAGGATTACAGGTGTGGGCCACCAGCATCCAGGTGAGATTGTTTCTTACAAGAGTACATTTCTGCATCTCCATAGAAGTCAAACAGATTATGTGATAGAATTCCTCAGCTGTACTCTCTCTTCTAATCCTTGTTTTCATCAAGCAGCCTGCTCTAAGGACATGTCCCCTGCCCATCTTTTGGATTACTCACTTCTCATCCCATTGTCTAGAGTAATCTTCATCATACTTGCTTAGGTGACCACAATGATCATTTCATCAGTCTCCTTTGCCTCAGGTAGCAGTTAGGATGTCCTTGGCAGTGAGAAAAGGACTAAAGTTGGCTTCCTCTCATGCAGAACAGCAGGTCCCTTACAAGAGCTCAGTCTAGGGAAGAACATTCCGGCTCTGGTACCTCTTCCTTCTGCATCTCTTAGTCTCAAACTCCCCCAAGTGGTAGCTTTATCCTCCAGCGGGTAGACACACAGCCAGATCCAATGCCAGTGGCATTATACACAGACTCCACAATGTCCAGAGGTAGAACAGCGATCTCTCCTATGCTTCATTTGGCTGTGAGGAAGCTTTCCTAGAAGCCCCTAGGAGAGTCCCCGTAAACACATGGCCAGCAGAAGAGGGGATCCCTAAACAAGCTAGGGTTTCGTCAGAAAGGAGAGGGGAACTGCTACAACTGCTTTTCATTTATCTTTCTCTTATTTGTATTAAAAATGTTTTATTAGTGTGTATGTATGTGTGTGTGTGTGTGTGTGTGTGTGTGTATGTGCGTGTGTGTGAGAGAGAGAGAGGAGAGAGGGAAAGAGAGAAAGAAAGAAAGAGATAGAAAGAGAACAAAAGAAAGAAAGAGAAAGAAAGACAGACAGAAAGAAAGAAAGAAAGAAAGAAAGAAAGAAAGAAAGAAAGAAAGAAAGAAAGAAAGAAAGAAAGAAAGAAAGAAAGAAAGAAAGAAAGAAAAGGAGAAAGAAAGATATTCTGGTGCTTGAACTCAGGGCTTGGGCACTATCCCTGAGCTTCTTTTGCTCAAGGTTAGCTCTCTACCACTTGAGCCACAGCTCTCTTTCGGGCTTGTTTTGTGGTTAATTGGAGGTAAGTCTTATAGACTGGACTTTCCTGCTTGGGCTGGCTTTAAACTGCAATCCTCAGATCTTAGCCTCCTGAGTAGCTAGGATGACAGATGTGAGCCTCCAGCACTCAGCTAATTTTTCTTTTTAAGACAGAGTTTTCCTATGTAGCCCAGATTCTTCTGCCTTAGTCTCCCAAGTGCTGGAATTATAGGAATGTGCTAGCACATCTACCCCACTACATCTATTTTCTACTTAGCAAATGGAGATACTTAAAGTTCTTCAATGGGACATTGCTCAAGATGAGTCATATTCAGAAACTGCTTTGTTTACTGACAACTTCTTTGTACAATTACTTAAAGATAATAAAATGAAAACAAAAAATGGAAATGAATCTTCACTGGCTTCCATTACTCTCACAGGAGCATACAAGGCTCTTTATGGGATGGCCCGGGTCTAACTTCCCAGCCTCAATACTCTGCCTACCTTCTAATCTCAGTCATTAACAGCTTGCATTTATACTATGCTCTCCTCTCCATCACCTGCTTCATGGTTTCTACTGGCCCTGTTTCTTCTAGCCTACTCGGCTCATCTGGGCAATCACTACTACAAGATGCCACTTCTCAGGTACATTCCCTTCACCTTGCTGAAATGCTATGTGCTTTGTTCTCCTTGACACCTTTTGTACTTGTCCTCTTGGCCTGTGGCTATACTCAGATGATCTGCTTTGCTGGCCTGCCTCTCCTCCTGGTTTCTTGGTGTCAAGAGGAAAAAGTCTGTGCTCACTATGAAGAATTGTCTTGAGTCCTGAGTCAGATCTCAGGTTTTCACATCAGAGCCTGGATTGGATTCTTGGTTTCCACTGTTCCTGGCCAGTGACCTTGCGCAAGTTGTTGAATTCCCGTGAGCTTCTGTTTCCTCATTTTTTAGAAACCTGAGAATAACTGCCTCATAGGACTCTTCTGAGGGTCAAATGAGGTGACTTAACACAGTGCCTGGCTCTGAGTTGGTGCTCAGTGAATATTAATAGAATGAATACCAAGAAGATAAACAGAACTAAGTCTCTCCCAATGTCTTGGTAGTACTAAAAAGCAGTATAATAAACCTCCCCAGACAGGAGACTGTCAGGGCCAACCTTACTTATGTGCTAGAAGTGGTAGAAGTATATTGGCCTCTAAGTAATTCCTTTACTAGCCTGTGATGTTGTTAAGTTGTGCCATTATGATTTTTTTTTTCATGTTAGCAATGATCATTCAGGAGACTCACTACTTCCTGCCTAAAAGACAGCTGGTATAGTTAGTCAGGGTAAAGATTACAAGTGCTATTGGACTTCACAGATGAGCTTGAAGGGCATTGAACTTGAAGGATATAGGGCATGCAGACAGGTGGAAAGAAAGAATAATCCCGCAGGGCATGGCTAAGGATTATATATGAATCTTTCGATGGGTAAAAGGTTTTATAGGGTAATATTTTGAGATTTTTTTCCCTTAAAAACATGAATTCACTTGGATTGACATTTTATCATACAACTTTAGAATCAGAAAAATTTCAAATCCCCTTATTTGAACAAAAAATGGGAACTCAAAAATGTATTTTGATCCACCTAGTCAGTTGATAAAAGAGACTGTACACTCAGGATTCCTTTATCCTATAGACTCTACAGCTCTGTGCAGCCATCTGTAAATAGTTTAGATGGTTTAATTTCCTCTTAATAAGAAGATGAGATAATTGAATGGGAGAGAGTGAGATTTCATTGTGGGTGGTTATGAGGAGGATTGATACGTGGAGGGGAAAGGAAAAGGAAATGTAAGAGAAAGTGGGAGGCAGGAAATGTGTTGCTAGGCTTCAGCTTCTTCAAATCATCTTTTCCTTCTGCATAGAGTCTATATTCACACTCAGTGTAAATAACACAAAAGCCAGAATGAAGAACACCATGTTTGAGCAGTGTGTCGCCAGGCTAGGGACCTAGAATATAGGAAACATAAAGTCCAATCCCAGTCTGCCACTGAATCAAGCTATGGCCTTAGGAAAAATCCCTCCACCAATGGAACCACATAGAACATAGGGATGATTCTGCTCTCTGCTCTTTTCTAGCTCTCTCTGCTCTCTCTCTCTGCTCTCGCTCTTTTGCCAGCCGCGTGGAGTGTCAACCTTGCCTGGTCCCAGCAGGTCTACTGAATAAACCTACCCCTTACCTGAATACCACGTGCGTGGTGCAGTTCTTACTCGGCTACCTCTTTTTAAAAACCTAACATAAATGGTGCCGTGACTCGGATAAAGGGCTTAAAGTCAGGATAGCTGGGATTCCTCTCTGTTTTTTCCTCTTTTTTCTTTTTCTGTTTGTTTTTCCCTTTTTGCTCTGAGGAATACCCACAGTTCTGACAGCCTTTTGCGAACCTGTCTGTCTGCTGCGGACACAGCGCAACGATACCATTGCTGACATCTGCATCCGCTGAGGTCACATCTGAATCTGATGTGGCCACACCTTTCTCCACCCATACCCTAGATAAGGGCTAGCCCAGGCCCAGACTCGCTGGCTGCTCTCTGTTCCTCTCTGCTCTCTCTCTGCTCTTTTCTAGCTCTTTCCTCTCTTTCCCAGTCACATGGAGTACCAACCTTGCCTGGTCCCAGCAGGTCTACTGAATAAACCTACCCCTTACCTGACTACCACGTGCGTGCTGCTGTTCTTACTCGGCTACCTCTTTTTAAATACCTAACATAAATGGTGCTGTGAATTACCTGAAAAAAAAAAAAAAAAGAACATAGGGACGATTCCTAAAATGTTTGAGTGCAGTTGCATAACACAGCCTTCTTTCCAAGCCTTCAGTTATGTAGGGTAAGCATCTTCCAATCTTTTTCTGTTTTACTTTGTTGTACTGCTCTGGATAAGTGGCATCTTTCAATGTTGATTTTGAAGCACCATGTATGGAAAATAAGGTTATAGCTGTACAGAAAGATCATTTCAATTTTCTCCTCTGTGCGTCAGCTTTCTGTTAATGAAGTGTGAGTACCGGACCTGTGTGGCAGCTTCAGCCTCTCATACAGGTGAACACTTACGAAGAGGCCTGGGCTGCAAACAAGGATTGAAAATGCAGTCTTGTTGTTTTTTTGTTTTTGTTTTTTTGTCAGTCGTGGGGCCTGAACTCGGGGCCTGGGCGCTATCCCTCAGCTCTTCAGCTCAAGGCTAGCGCTCTACCACTTGAGCCACAGCACCACTTCCGGCTTTTTTCTTTTTGTTTATGTGGTGCTAGGAATCAAACCCAGGGCCTCATGCGTGCAAGGCAAGCGCTCTACCACTGAGCCACCTTCCCAGCCCCTGGGGTTACAATTATATAAGTAAGGTAATGAGCACAGTTGAACAGTGTTACCCTCTCTCATTGTCTCCCACTTTCCCTCCCCAGTGACTCCCCTCCATGTTTCTTATTTCTTTTATAGTTATTCACAAAATCCTATTTGTTGTATTCTTTTAATCAATTCTGTTGTCCTTCTTAACTATTTTTTTTTTTATCTATTTCTTTCTTAATGCCTTCTGACTACAGGGTCTCAGCCATCCTGTTTTCTTACTTCCATCTCAGAGTTCCAGAATGATCTTCCATCTGAACACTGCTTGGCAAGAAAGAAAGTAGAACTCTCTCCATTGAAGAGCAGCCCTGGACATACTTTCTGCTGCCCTCCATACTGATGTCTATCTGGGGGCTAGTTAGCAAAGGGGAACCAACAATCTGATCCCTCCTCAGGAAGAGGAAGGACTTCTGAGTCTGCCCCTGTGACATGCTCTCGGGGGCAGCCCCTACCAGGGACCCCTCCCCCACTGCTGTGTGTGTGTGTGTGTGTGTGTGTGTGTGTGTGTGTGTGTGTGTGTGTGTGTGTGTGTGTGTGACCCATTTGCCACTTAAGAAGATTAGGCGAACCTTTTGACTTGTTTCTCTGACAGAATCTTGTCCGTCTCTAATCCCTTCCATGTGGAGCTAAATCAATTCCCTTTAAGTAATAATCTCACTTTCTAAAAAGTCCCCTACTAAAAAAAAAAATCTCTAAATGGCAGGCCATTTGTTTCAGCAGCACTAGTAAATAAGTGGATGACACTTTGTCCAAGGCTGATCTCTCTAAGTGAGAAAGAAAGTCTTTCCTGCTCCATCTAGATGAGGATTTAGAATCCTTTCCACAGCTGGCATTCACTCACTGGAATCTTGTTTATCACCTTTATCCTACTCAAAAAAAAAAAAATCCTATTTCCAGAAGTTGGGCCTTGATGGGCCTCTATCTGACAACATTCTTAGTATCCAGTCTGGCTGGCTGATAGATGAAAATCCTATTTCCTGAACTAGACAAGTGCCTTGCTCTGCCTTTGTTGTGTTTTTTCTTTTTCCTTAAATGATTGGGCTCTTGAGCAGAATAGGAGAAGCCACTGCTTTGTAGATGTTGTCAGGTCAAAGAAGAAATGTTAAAGGTGCTGGACTGGGGCTAATGGCAGAAAGACATGAGGCCTGAAGGAAAATTCCCAATCTCATTGGGAAAGGCAGCAAAAGGCAGGAGGGAACCAGTACCAGGTGTGAGGGCCCCAGATCTAGGTGGTCACAGATGGCAAAGGCAGAAGGAGATATTAGGCCCTTGGCTGATGTGTAGCTAGTGAAGTTTTTCTCCCATTCGGTGGGCTTTCTACTTATCTTGCTAGCTATGTCCTTTACTAAGAAGAAGCCCTTCCGTTTGATACAATCCCATTTATCCAGCCTTTCTTTGATTGTTGTGATTCTGGATCTTTGTTTAGGACGTGCTGCCCTGTGCCTAAAAGGTTTAGGGTTTCCCCTACCCTTTCCTGCAGTATTTTCACAGCATCTGGTCCTACATTGAGATCTTTGGTCCATTTAGAGTTGATTCTGGTGCAAGGTGATATATGGGTGTCTAGCTTCAGTTTTCTATACATAGATAGCCATTTTTGTCAGCACCATTTGTTGAAGAGGCTGTCTTTCTTCTAGCTAGTGTTTTTCGCTTCCTTATCAAACATGAGGTGGCTATATGTTTGTGTGCTCATTTCTGGGTCTTCTATTCCATGCATTCTCTGGCCTATTCTTGTGTCAGTACAATGCTCATTTGTGGTAACTAAGATGTGCCTATAGATCTACAAGTAAACACACTGAATGGCTAAAATAAATGAATAACACTGGGGCATGATAAATTATATAGGACCCTTGTCAATAACATACAGAAGCCAAAGAAGGCTGTGTATAGGAGTAAAGGACAAAGGCTCAATAGCTACGTACAAATGTTCATATTCTATGAAATCAACTCCAAGAAAAAGAAACAAAAAACATTCTTAGTTACCATTGTTGCTGTTTTGTTTTCTTTTCCTTTTGTTGGTTTGTTTGTAGTTGGGAGGTAAGACAGGGTACGTAAAAGGTGGAACAAGGATGAACAAATACAAGAGTGATATTCATTTAGACACTGTGTAGGAAATGAACTGAATATCTTATGGGTGGGAATGGGAGGGAAAGACTGGGAGAGAATGACAGAAGTGGAGATATGGTTCAAAAAGAATTGTACTCATGGGGCTGGGAAGGTGGCTCAGTGGTAGAGTGCTTGCCTTGCATGCTCGAGGCCCTGGGTTCAATTCCTCAGCACCATATAAGCAAAAAGAAAAAAGCCGAAAGTGGTGCTGTGGCTCAAGTGGTAGAGCGCTAGCCTTGAGCTGAAGAGCTGAGGGACAGCGCCCAGGCCCAGAGTTCAGGCCCCACGACCGGACCCAAAAAAAAAAAAAAAAGAATCGTACTCATTACTGTAACTCTAACCCCGCTGTTTATCAGCTCTACAATAACAAGAAAAATATGTTTTTAAAAGGTAGAGGCCGGATCCAGAAAGATGGGAAGCAGTTGGGTTGCAGAGTGCCAGCCAGAGCAAGGCAAACTGTTCAGAGCTAAGGTTATAGAAATGCTTCTGAGCCTGGTCAGACTTGCCCCTGTGCATAAGCAACCATTAAAACAGAGCTGTGTATATAACATGCATTGGTGCATAGATAAACAACAACACCAATCAAAGACAAGCTACCTAATCCTCTGTTAAACTAGTGTATTAGTTGGGGAAGGGATTTTAAAAACAAAAACAAAACAAAAAAGAAATGTCTATAGTTTCCACCATCTCTTATACACAATGTTATAGGAAGAAAAATATTGGCTTAATAACTTTCCCTTAAATTATTAGGGTTTCCTTAGGTGTCTTTAATATGCTAGTTAAGCCAGAGTGGAAAAAGATAGCTGTTGAAATATAAACTAATAAAAAAAATCACACCTTTAAAATATGGTACATGGCAACAAGGAAAACACCACCTGGGGGCTTTTGCAGATTTGATTCATATGATGCCTCGGTTCCCCCTCTGCTCTTGAGCCAAGTCTGAGGGACAGGCTTCTTGCCACAGCTGCAAAAATTAATACCTTGTTCGTGCCAAGAAAGCAGGTGATGAGCTCAGCAGCTCTCCTTTGCGTTCCCCTCCCCCCGTGGCAGGAGCAGGTACCTTCTCACTAGGCCTTTGTCTGTTGACTCAGTAGGACTGTAAAAGCAAAGGCAAGTTGACGGAGGTGAGTTAGGGAGCAGAACCATCCGCCAGAAAAAACACAGGCCAGCTAGTATTGGCCCAAGTGAGTGGAAGCAAGTGAACTCCTGCAGTTCTGGGAACAGCTAAGGCTGTCTGCATGCATGCAATGAATCATCTAAGATGAGAGGCAAGCCACCAGCTATAGTTAGTGTGGGGCATTAAATAAAAGTTGAGCCAGGTGCCAGTGGCTCATGCTTTTAATGCTAGCTACCAGGAGCCCAAGGTCTGAGGATCATGATTCAACGCCAACCTGGGCAAGAAAGTCTATGAGACTCTAAACTCTAAGTGATAGGGCAAATAGTAATAGCTCAGTAGTAGAGTGCTAGCCTTAAGTGAAAAAGCTAAGGGACATTGCCCAGGCCCTGAGTTCAAGTGCAAGTACTAACATACACAAACAAGTTGAGTCTTCCAACCAAGAGCTAATGAAGTTGATCTGTACAGTCATGTAGCTCTGATAGTTGGGTAAGTGCATCAGGGACAAAACGAGAAATCTGGGGGTGCCTTTCTTTACAAACTGCACTTGCTCCATGTGGTGACCCATGTGGGGTGTTAATGTTGGAATCTGAGTGGAGGGATTTGCTTCCAGTGGTGCTGCCTGCCACTCCTTTATTTGCAGGACTGTAAAAGGAAGGCAGGCTTCTGGAATAGAAGCATACCAAGGGGGTGTTTGTACCTCTTTCTTTTTTACAAGGGACTTGCATACTGGTTGTGGAATTCAGTGTGCTAAGATGGCAAACTCCACTGGAAGTGGGTATCTGTTGGGTTTTGGCAAGCCAGCATCTATGGCATACTCCCTTACCCATACTGGCTGTTTCCTTCTGTGATTTGGCCTCACCTTTTGGAGACAGTGTATTTAGACTTCACTCTGGGTGTCCTGCCCTCCTCAGATAAGTGATGGGCACGTGACCCAGGCCATTCATGAGCTTTTACCTTGTTCTTTCATTCTTGAACAGTAAGGCAAACAGGATGAAAATTTGTTCTTCCCAGCAGGGGTTTCCAAGGAAGCAAGCTGGATGCTCCCTAAGCTTGTCGCAGTGCCACACGAGGCTTTCCAGCCGTCTCTGAATTTGACCTCTGAGTTGGTTCTTCTGGCTGTCCTATGATCTAACAAAAACCTCCCCTATTGGTGAAGTTGCCAAGGGCTTGTTTCTGGTAGTTGCGCGGAAAGAACTATTAGAGACAAAGCCTCTTCTACAGATGTTCAAAAGGATAGAGATTTATTTTTATTTTACTTATTTATTTTCTATTTTTCTTGCTCATTGGGCTTGAACACTGCCCCTGAGCTTTGTCTGTACAGGCTAGCATTCTACCACTTTGAACTACTTCACCACTTCTAGTTTTCTGGTGGTTTATTAAAGATAAGAGTCTCACAAACTTTGCTGCTCAGGTTGGCTTTGAGCTACGATCCTCAGATATCAGCCTCCTGAGAAGCTAGATTTATAAGTGTGAGCCACTGGTACCTGGCTGGGATGGAGATTAATAGTCAATCCAATAAGCTGATTGATTGGACTAATATTGGTTAAGAAAACACTGTGTTTTACAAGGTTCATTACTAAATACCATGTGTCCTCTTTCTGATTTTTTCCTTGCCTTGAAGTCTCACTTCTGATTAATTTATTGTTTGACTCCTTTGTTGAATATTTCATGTGTGTAATAAATACATGATGTGTTGCTTGAGATCTTGGTTATCCACAAGCATTCTTCACCCTACAGATCTCTTAGGGGATTATAGGGATGTTAGTTGTTGCTGTTTTTCTTTTAAATGACACATGAAATACGTGTATTTAACTATCAGTACATAAAAAGGATATGTAATAATTTGTGAAATGCAAAAATATAGTAAATCTGAACATGGGTGTGGTATACCTGTCATCCCAGCACTTGGGAAGTAGACAGGAAGATTAAGAGTTAGAGGCCAGCCTGGGCTACCTAGTGAGACTTTGTCTCAATAAACAAACAAAAAGTTGGGGCTGGGAAGGTGGCTCAGTGGTAGAGTGCTTGCCTTGCCTGCACAAGGCCCTGGGTTCAATTCCTCAGCACCACATTAAGCAGAAAAAGCTGGAAGTGGGCACTGTGGCTCAAGTGGTAGAGCTCTAGCCTTGAGCTGAAGAATTGAGGGATAGCGCCCAGGCCCAGAGTTCAGGCCCCACAACCAGCCAAAAAAAAAAAAAAATTACAAACAAAAAGTAAAGTACCCAAAAATAATAGGGGAAAAAGTGATGGGGTTCATGAGGGCCAAGTCTTCATGCATTAGCATCCTTACAGAAGAGGTCACTGGTACAACTTGTGCTTTTTCTAGAAAGCAAGGTTCCGTGAAAAGACGGGTAGCTACCAATGGGGAGGCAAGTCCTCACTTGGAATCATCTTCTGGTACTTTGAACTTGGGCTTCCTGGCCTCCAAAACTGTTGAGACATGACTTTCCATTGTACATTAGACATCTGGTCTATGGGCACTGATTACTTACAGCTGTAATCCTAGTCTAAGATCTGAGGATCTGGTCTATGGTATTTTGTTAGAGTAGCTCAAACTGAGATACCATCCCAGTATCAGTGATACTGCAAAAAGTGTGTAAAACTTGGTAATTAAGGTGATAAGAGAGTCTATGGAGCTCTACATAAATGATAGGTCCTGGCCTAATTGAATCCTAACAATCTGACTAGTCCACTCTCTATGCTAATACAGGGAAGACACATCATTAGCCAAACAGATGGTTTAGGCTTAATGTAAATTCATAATGGGGCCATTAAAGCTTTTTATCAGAACTGACACATTTATGTTTTCATCAAAGCAGCAATTAAAATGGTATGTGAAAATACTATTCTGATTTCAAGTTTATGAAATAAGTATCTAAAATATAACCTTGCCTTCTTGTCAGGAGTTCGTACTTAGTTTTGCATCTATCTTTAAACTAATTTTTCAAACCATTGTTTCTATTCTTTGCTGTATATACATTAGAAAGCCTGTGAGCCAAAAGCAATAAATATTCTTCTCTATTTCTTATCTTGTTCCTGGTTGCATAAGTAGATTGAAAGGAAAAAGCAGTGCTGCACAGCATTTCTCTAAAGGAGGATGTTTAGTTGTGACTTGAATAGATCATAGGGCACAATGTGCACACTCTAAACAAAGAAACACGCCCAGTGACCAATTGTGACCACTCTCTTTTGCTTTCTTGCATTTCTCAGAGAAATTAAGTGAAATCCAATTCATATTTTTGTCTCTCTTTTCTCCCTTCCTTTGCTAGTACTGCGATTGAACTTGGGACCTTAAATCTGGTGCTGCTCTACCACCTCAGCCATGTCTCCTGTCCTATTTCTTTCCTTTTTTTGTTCTTTGATTATTTTTCAGATAGTCTCATGCTTTTTGCCCAGGGCCAGCCTCAGTTTACAAGTCTCCTACTTATGCACCTCCCCTCCCTGTGTAGTTGGGATTTTGCTTGTACATCACTGTATATTGCACTAGCCATGTGATACATAAAGGGTGTTATTTTCCTCTGAATTGCCATTGTAATATGAGCTGACGCATGCAGACTAGCCACTGCTTGAGTGAATAGGTATGTCAGGATTTACAAAGACCAGGTGCACTGTCACACACAAACTTTTAGGCAATAAAACATATTTGATTATTTGACTCTTAATGTTTAATTTACTTTGTACTATCGCTATTTGGAGCAATGCTAGATGCCAAGATTCAAATTCGTATCACTGTTTGTGGTATATATAGTTTGCTCAAGATTTGTCCTAACTGAACATTCACAGCCAGCATCACTAACATTCTTATCCAAAGTATTTTTTAATTCTTTTCTTTTCGTTGGTCATGGGGCTTGAACTCAGGGCCTGGGAACTGTCTCAGGACTCTTTCATTCAAGTCTAGCACTCTACCACTTTGAGCCACAGCACTACGTCCAGTTTTCTGGTGGTTAATTGGAGATAAGAGTCTCACAGACTTTCTTGCCCAGGCTGGCTTTGAACTGTGATCCTCAAAGCTCAGCCTCCTGAGTAGCTAGGATCAAAGGTGTGAGTCACCATTGCCCAGCTAATTCTTTTTTATTAGCATATATTAATTGTACAAATGAGTTTCATTATGCTGTTTACATAGGTGCATACCATTATGGGCTTTGAATTTAAATTTCTCCTTCCCAATCCTTTGTTAATCCCATTTCCATGCCTTGTATTTCCAGTGTTTGGTATGCTATTTTATACATATGTTTAATGTACTGCAATCACATTTGCTCCATACCACCCTCTTCTTTCCTCTTTTCTCTCCTTCTGGTTTTCCTTTTACATTCATGTGTTATTATTACTATCATTGTTTTCATCATCTTAATTATTTTTAAGTTTGAGCAAAACCCATATGAGCAAAACTCAGTGCTATCTGTCTGAGTTTGGTTTGTCTTGTACAGCATGATGGTCTTCAGTTCCATCTATTTTCCTGCAAATGACATCATTTCATTCTTAATTATGGCTGCATAATTCTCGTTGTATATATGCATACTGCATTTGTTGTATACATTCATTGGCTGTTGAGTACCCAAGCTGATTCCTTAGCTTGGCTATGTGAACAGTGCTGCAATAAACACGTGTGCCAATATCTGTATTGTCTGCTGACTTCTGTTTTCTCTGGTATATGCCCAGGAGTATCCATGTGAAATTCTCCAAAGGTCTTCAGATAGACATCAGAGTAGTAGTTAACTTGTACAAAAACTGGGGAAAAGATTGCTTAAGCATGCAGTATTAGTTTATTATATCAGTTTATAGTTTCATTAGTTCTGTCCACTACATATTTCTAACCCTCACCCCTGTATGCATAGTAAGATTACATATCCTTCCTATTTTATGTTAAATGAGGCCATACTATTTGTTGTGACTAAAGAAATGTAAGAGGATATACAGTGTAGCTTCTAGGCAGAAACTTTAAGGATAAGTATATGATTTTCTGTATGGCAAGCAAGAAACTGCAGATAATTATTTAACTCCATCTAGGTTTGGGAGTATTTGTTATTGAAACTTCAACTAGCTTTTTCTGATTAATACACCACAGTGGAAAACCAATAGAAAATATGAGAATCAAATGGTAGGGAAAAATAGATAATAAAACATACCAGTAAAAAGTATACAAAACAAGTTTTTGACAGTATTGCTCAATCACTGCAAAATGCAGATAAAATTGGGAGTGGTTGGGTTATAGGGGATTTTCAGAATTTTGAATCTGGAAAAAAAAATCAATGAAAAGAGTATCTATGTAGCATGTGTCAACTGGCAGATGAGTGAATACAGAAAATGTAGCATATTTGTGCCATGGAATATTATTCAGCCTTAAAAAGAAAGGATGTGCTGACATATGCTACAGCATATGAGGTTCTTATGCCGTGTGAAGTAAGCCAGTCACAGAAATATAAATACTATAGCACTCCACTTAGAGAGCAAGTGGAATTAATTAGTCAAATAACAGGAGACAGAAGGTAGAACTGTGGTGGCCAGGCGCTGGCAGCAGGGACAAGGTGGGATTGTCTGGTGGGTGTGGCATCAGTTTTACAAGATGAGAAGGGTGGATGGGGAGATGGAGGATTGATGCTGGCTGCTTAATATCATAAATAGCTAACAGTATTCGAAACTGTGTACACAGAAATGGTGTACCATCTCCTATAAAGAGGAGGGAAAAGTTATCTATGTGGAGACAATTAAAAGCAACCCCATGGGTTGGACTGTCTTCTTTGGGGACACTTTTAGTCATGCTTCTAGAAAGCATCTGAATATTTTTTTTTTTTTTTTGCCAGTCCTGCGGCTTGAACTCAGGGCCCAGGTCCCTGAGCTTCTTTTACTCAGGGCTAGCACTCTACCACTTGAGCCAGGACTCTACTTCTGGTTCTGTGTATGTGGTTCTGAGGGCTTTGTGCACGCTAGGCAAGCACTCTACCACTAAGCCACATTCCCAGCGCCTGAATATTCTATTTTATGTGAAGGGAAAAAGGCATGATGCCTTGGCTTGGAAAAGACTTTGGATCTTTCCTCTAAGAATGGAAAAACCCAATGATATCTGGTGCTACAGACCAAGCTCACCCCGATCTCTGAAAAATCAGCTTGTGGCCAGCTGGGAGTTATCTTAGTCTGTGATTCCAATCAAAAAGCCACTTAGTCTATAAATTGGGGTGCTTGTGTTGCAGTTTGGAGGAAGCCAGTTCTGGCTTCATCTGCACTGGTCAGCAGAGCCACCAAGAGAAGATTCAGCCCAAAGGAAAAGCGGAGGACCCTGGCCAGGGCCTTGGTTTTATAACTCAGAACTCCCGAGGAGACATAAGCCACCACCGACATCCAGCTTTCTGTGAGTGCCCTCATCTCTCCCTCCACAGGACAAAGTGCTCCAGACATGTCATGTGGAAAAGACAGAAGACGAACAACCAGGCTGCACCAAACCTCTTGTTCCTGCTCTCCCCCGAGACAAAAGAAGGTGACAAGTCAGGAAAGCTCGCCACAGGCAGCTCCTCTGCCATGACAAGCCAGCTCCACAGGGTGAAAGAGAAAGCAATTATCTGGAAAGGCTGTAATTATTAGTGTCAGATTTAACCTTTGTTCCGCTGTAAGAATCTAAGGCATTAAGTCATCACTGAAGAAGACCCACGGCTTGCTCTGTGACAACGTTTTTGTCTTCCTGTGTGCAAGTCCAGTGCCTGCATTCCCAAAGGATGAAACTTCCAAAGCAGCCACCTAATGACACTGAAAATTAAGCAGGGAGATGATGGCCCACGCCTGTGACACTAGCGATACTCAGGAAGCTGAGAGCTGAGGACCACAGTTCAAATTCAGCCCAGGCAGAAAACTCCATGACTCTTATCTCCAATTAACAAGCAAAAAGCCAGAAGTAGAGGTGAGCTCAGTGGTAGTGTGCCAGCCTTGAGTGAAAAAGCCAAGCAAAAATGTGAGGCTTTGAGTTTAAGCCTTGGTACTGGCACAAAAAGAAAAAAATAAATAAAACAGGGTTGTGTGGCTGTCATGTAGCTATTTCCAAATCATCCCCTTCTGCATTGCCTTCCAGAGGACCTGTCGCCAGACAAGAGGCACAGATGCTACTTCTGGCATTTATGAAGAAAATGTGAACTAACTCACACGAAGCTGTGGCTATGGAGCAAAAAGACTGAAAATGCAAATGAGAAGTTCTGTGCAAATACAATGGTTAGGTGCATGGAGGGGGGGCGGGCGGGCCGGAGCAGGCTGATGTACGCATGTGCGTGTGTGTAGGGGATGTGTTCAATAGAAATGTGATAAGAGGCAGATCCCTGGTAGTCTGGAGAACATATGTGTGCATGTTAAAACCCATGTCTTAGCAATGTTTTTTCCTGCTTCACAGTCAAGTGACATTTTCCCAAACATTTGTTCTGTGAGCAAAAGGGGGAGGGATGAGTATCCCAATTGGGAAAGGCAGTGTGGAGAGACACTACCCACTTACCTCAGCTCTGTGAATGATTACAGGGTTTGGGCTATTTCTGGCCACATCCGAGTGACAAGTGGAAGTAAAGTCATTAAATGGGCATATGTGCATTTAGTAATTTGCCTTGAGTCAGAAAGTCTAGATGCTCTTTTGGGAACAGGAGGTATATGGTGTGTTTCTAGGATTTTTAAGACTTGTGTGACAGAAAAAAAGCAGGCCTTGTGGAAAGGCCAGAAGTAAATGGCTCAGTAGCTCTGGCACCAAAAGCGAAGGGAAATGTGCACTTTTGTGGTGGTTACCACCCATCATGGGAGAGGCCCACCTGAGCTCGCAGGAGAGTTAGACTTCAGCTGGAACTGAGTGCCACTGACCTTCCACAGAGAGCTGAGAACTAAATCTCCATGCCTCTGTCCTTTTGTATATGAAAGAGGAGCTTCAACCTTCACCTTATATCAGAGAGATACAGCACCACACACAACAACTAAGACAGGAGAATTTCCAAAGTATCAATAGATGAAGAAAAAATCATGACATATAGTAATAAATACAAGTACTAAAAAAAAGAAGAAAAAATGTAGTATGGAGAATGGAATATTTTTCATCTACAGGAAAGAATGAAATCCTTATTTATGGCAATGTGGATGAAACTGGAGGACATCATGTTAAACAAAAAAGGCAGGAAACAATGTCTTGCATTAATGTCATGCTGTACAATATCAAGCACTTATGAAAAAATTTGATCTCAGAAAAAGAGAGTGAAATAGTGGTGACTAGAAACAAGAAGGGGTTGGAGGAAGGAGGAAAAACTAGACAACTGCTATGAAAATACAGTTAGACAGAGGAATCAGGTCTGGTATCCTGTAGCATAGTATGGTAGTTATAGACTGCCATTTATATTTCAAAATAACTATAGAAGATTTCAAGGAGGTAGAAATGATAATTATCCTGATCTGACAATTATACATTTTACACATATATCAAATATTGTACCCCACAAATCTATACAAATATAGTCCATTTTAATAAATATTCTTTTTTAAAATATAATTTTATTATTAATAAGGTATTGTACAGAGGGATTACCATTTCATGCCAGATAATGAGTACAATTATTTTTGGACAATGTCACCTTTTCCTTCACTTTCTCAGTTTCTCCCTCCCATCCCTTTTTACAAGTAAAATGTTCTTTAATTAAGAAAACAACCCCTTCCCCCAGCCAAAAAAACCCAAACCCACACAAACATTTGGGTTGGATATCAGTGGCTCCTATCTGTGATTTTAGCTACTCAGAAAGTTAAAGCCTGGAGGATTATGATTTGAAGCCAGTCCAGGAAGAAAAGTCTGCAAGAGTTCGTCTCCAATTAACCAGCAAAATGCCAGAATGGAGGCATGCTGTAGTGGTAGAGTGCCAGTGATAACCAAGAAAGTCAAGTGAGTTTGAGGCCCTGAATTCAAGACTTAGTACTGGCATGTGTAAGTGGCATGCACCACATACACATACACATACACACAGAATAGACCTAGTCCCATTTATACTTAAAAGTAACCCATGACAGATAGTAAGTCTGAATCAAATTAACATTGTTTAAAACTGTATACATACAAATTTCAGAATAACATGGACTTAAAATGCCTGCCAAATCTTTGAGAGGCTTATTCTCTGGCTAGTTCAAGTCATCACCCCTTTCTTCCTAATGGCTGCTCTACTCAAGAGACAAAAGCTCCTGTGTTTTCTAAGTTACTTTCTCCTTCCAGGTTAAATAGTGCCTGGAGATCATTGGCTAATATCACAGGAAGGTTCTCAGAAGAAAAAAATAGTAAAGGCTAATCGATATGTCAAGTTGGAGGTTATCAGCCTGTCTTAAAAAATGAATGAAATACACACATTAGTGATTCAGAATAATTCATTAAAATTCTCTCAGGATTACAGAAAGGGCAAAACTGGGTGTGGCTAAGTATGATAAACACTTTACACACAAGAATTCCCATAATGGGGGCTGGGGAGGTAGGTTCAGTGGTAGAGTGCTTGCCTGGCATGTTGTAAAGCCCTGAGTTTGATCACTACCATTGAAAAACAAAAGAATTCCCATTATGCTATCATCTAAAACACCAATTCTTTAAAAATTGATATTGTGTGCAATTCAATTACACATATTGTCTGGAGGCTTCCTTATTGGTTACCAGTCATGATTATCAAACTGCCTTTTCCTGCTACAACTCTCTATTCTTCTAATTCAAAAAATAAATAAATTTCTAAAACATAGGCCTTCCTTTTAATTTATTATTTAAGACACAGTGGATTTTTACCTAAGTATTTAAATCTTGGTATGTTTCGGTATCTTGCCATTGAATATATCGAGAAATACATCTATTCTCAAGTTCTTTTTGAGAAGTCCAGGTAGAAGCTGGCAGCAGGTAAGAGAAAACGTTGACCAAATCCCCGGGGTCCAAAGAGACAAACAGCAAACTGGCCACAACCAAACAAAGGCTCTGTTCCCAGAAGCTTAGCTAGAAGAGGCCCAGTTTCTTCTCAGCCATTAGAAGAACTCTTCATTTGTTCCTCTGATGCCTGGAGCTCATTGTTTGAGACTTTTTCTTTCTTTTCTTTTTCTTTTTGAGAGTATGTTTTTAAAGCTCTGTTTAAGTAGTTGTACAAAGGGGCTTCAATATGAGTACAATGCATTTTGATCAGTGTCACCTCATCCATCATGCTCCCCCACTTATTGTTTGGGACTTTCTTCGAGGTGGTTAATCTTTATGCTTCAGGCTATGGCCACAAGTCAGGCATCACATTGGGTTTGTCAGTTCAAATGTGTTAAAACAAACTGCAACTTTGATGTGACAAGTCTGTCTTTCTCATCTAATTCAAAACCAGTTTCTATATCAGTCCATTAAAGGTTCATGGCAAATGGTCAGAGGGGAGAGGAGGAAAAAAAAATCAGCATGCAGCTGTGATGAGGGCTGCTGCAGTTGACATTATCATTTCCAAGTTTGACTTTAAAGATTAGCAAGAGAAAAGTGAAGATAAGGAGAGATGAACCAGGAGCCAGGAGGGCTCCTTACTCTTTATGTATAATACAGAAAGACTAGAAAACAGAGACAAGAAAATAGGATCACCTGTAAGCCTGGTACCAAGAGATAAGTCTTATTAATATATGTTGGTGTATCTCTTTCAAAATTATACAGACCTCGTGTAAAAGTCTCACACACTTTCCTGACTGGGCTGATTTTGAACTGTAATACTCAGCTCTCAGCTTCTTGAATGTAGCTAGGATTATAGGAATGAACCACTGGCACCAAGCAGGGAAATTTCTTGATTAATACAACGCACTGCATCTCATCATGCTTTTTCATGCATAACCTTTTTCTTCATCCATAACCTTTATGATTCTTTATCATGAATGATGTAGTTGCCTTCTATTCCTATTTTACTCTGTGTGTCTTAAGAAAAGTTTATCAGATTATTCCAAGCTCTGTAGTATCAATTGATATGGCAGAATAGACTCCCCCTTTAATTTGTTGGTGCAGTGTTTTTTATTTTCCCCATACCTAACTCTGAAATTAGATGATTTGCTTGAAAATCCACTAAATCCTGTGTAAGAAAATGTATACTCTTTGCTTCTATGTGCATCGGTTGTAATTAGTTGATAATGCTTTTTTTTGGTCCAGTTTCAGATTTGGCTTTTAGATTTAGTTTCCAGCCACCATGGTGAATGGTAATAACAAGGATCGAGGGCCTTGAGGGGGAACTGAACAAACATTATAATGTTCAATTCCTAAACAAGGTCAAAGCTGTCCATAGTCCAGTCCTGATTTTTGGTGGATCTTGGACAAGGCATTGAGTTCTGTTTCCAAAGTTTACTCAGTCTTCTGTATATGATTTCACTTTTGCCATATGTTTAAGACATGATAATGGGCCATTTCTTGGCACCTGCTGTTTTGGGGGGGGGGGTGTTTTGTTTTGTTTTTGTTTTTGTGGGGCTTGAACTCAGGGCCTGGACATTGTCCCTGAGCTCTTTTGCCACTTTGCACCACAACACCACTTCTGGCACTGGCTGTTTTATCCCAAATCCCACAGTAATAAATTCTCCAGTATTGAATGGAATTACCTAGAATGTTCTAACGATGAAGCCACCCATCTGTTTCTTTGATGAAGCTGTGTTCCGTTTGTAAACTGAAACATCGGGGACCATGCTTGGCTGTTCCACATGGGCTTTGAAGTAAAGTACTTAAAAAGAAATCACGTTTAACCACATGTTTTCTCTGACCTTCCAGATCCCCAGTTGGGAATCTTTGCTGAATGTAGTCATTTTGTTGTAAGGTTTTAGACACAATCATCCTGAACTTTGGGCATTTCACTAATGAACAGCTTGTAAGTTGAGAAAGATGGTTAAACCTCCTCTAATATATCAAAGAAAAAAATTGAAATATCCATCTTAGGAGCAGTTTCCTTTCAACACAGAATTTCTAAGGGAACAAAATATGCATATGAGACTTTGGAACTTATGTTTCTTTCATCCTTGCCTTAATAATAGAGAATCCACAGGGCAATAGTCCAATTTTCTGGCTGCTACAGAAAGAACTTAAAGCTTTTATTAGGTACCATGTGATGCTTGTGACATTCCAGTGGAAAGATTATTATTTCAGGTCATAACAAGTGAAAGAAGTACATATAAGCTATAAAAGCATAAATGTATACTAATGCTAACTCTACTGGAAATCTTTCTTCCCTGACAATAATTTTCCAGTTCTACCTGCTGAAAACTCATTTTCTACAGAAATGAAGCCACAGGCAACTTAACAGTCAAGGTTATAAAAACCAGTCTCAGAATCAACGTAGATGGGGGAAATATTTTTAGATCTCCAATCTTGTCCTTTTGAAGTGAACCAATCTTGACTGAAAAGATTTGCATTCATCATCAAAGACTGGATAATAAAGAAGTCATGCCACTTTGGGAAACAGGTAAAAGAAATTACTTGATTGTCTGCAGCCATACTAATGGTTTTAATGAGTCCTTATTTTTCTTTCAAATTCAGACAGTCAAGTTTCTTATGATGGATATTTGGCCACTAGAGAAATAGAACATCTTGCATAGAATTTTCAACTTAAAGGACAGAGCTGGGTGCTGGTGGTTCATACCTGTAATCCTAGCTACTCAGGAGGCTGAGATCTGAGGATCACAGTACAAAGCCAGCCCAGGCAGGAAAGTCCGTCAGACTTTTACCATCAATAAACCACTAGAAAACTGGAAGTAGCACTGTGGCTCAAGTGGTAGAGCACTCGCCTTGAGCTGAAGAGCATAGGGACAGCACCCAAGCCCAGAGTTCAAGCCCCACAACCGACAAAAACAAAAAAACAAAAAACAAAGGACAGCCATTTCCTTCTACCATCTTTCCAAAAACATTTGAAAATCTTAAGTTTCTGCTGTTACATACATTTCCAGATGAGAAAAAATGTAGAAATTATAAAAAGTATACAAAGTATTCAATATAATATTACTTAGGCAAAAATGTACAGATAGTCCTTTAGCTGCAGTGTTTCAACTTAAGATTTTGTTTTTACTTTAATGGCCTAAGTTCAAGTCCCAGAACTGTCACACACACACACACACACACACACAAAATTCTAAAATTTGATTTACTTTACAGTTATAAAGTGACTCATATTCAGTAGAAGCCATACTTCAAATTTTGAGTTTTGATGGGATACATATGGTAAAATACTGTCTCATGATGCTAAGAAACAGCCATGAGCCAAAGCCTTGTTAGACCTATAATTGCCAAGACAGACAACTGATAATCTACGCTGTATTATGGGGTAAAGCTAGGATGTTCTGCAGGTAAAATGTTGTAAATACATTTTCAATTTCAGATAGCTTCAAATTTACAATGGTTTATCACAAGAGTACATAATTGTAAATCAGAGAGCATCTATCTATATGCGTGCATGATTTGGGGACTCTCTGTAATATATGGTACAGAGATGAAATTCAGTTGTTATAGAAGCAAATTCCACAGCATTCTTCATACTTCCTTTGTGCAATGACTGTTGCTATAGAAACTAAATCCCCAACAGAATTCCTGGATGTTAAAGATCTACATGCAGACTCGTTTCCAGATGTTGACTTGCTTGCTTGTTAAGTACAACTCGGCATTTATCGCTTGGGAGAGTTTATCTTGAAACATGCTAGGAGCATTGCAATGCTCACAATGGGGAGAAAGAGTGTATGGTAAGAAGGGGTAGGTGGTTGGTGTCTTAGGATTTTAGAGTCAGTACCTGTCAACCTAATCATTTTCCTCCTCCCTTGTTGACATTTCCAATAAAGAAGTTACCCTAAGAAGATTAATCCTCAGCCACCAGAAGATGGAAAATCAGTTTGTCAATAAAATAGTTCATCCATGTTAAGCAGTCTCTCTGGATTACCACATGTTCCTGTAGAAACTTTAGGGTATCTCTGTTTAAGAGTAATTTTCCTGTAGTAATTATATAGCAATTTGCTCTCAGAAGGCAGACTAATTAATTAGGAAGCAGTTAAATTAGTTCTTTTAAAATTTCTAAAAAGGGTTCTTCTTTTTTTCTAATCCTCCTCAGTTTAACTGGTAGCTTTGCAAAAGAAAATAGTGCATGCATGATAATGGCATCAGAAATCATCCCTGGCCCTAGTTGAAGAAGGGGTTTTAAGACACAGTGAGGAATAGCTCTGTCCATTGCAAGGCCTTCTGTCCCGTGTTGCTCACATCTCACACCATCCCCATCTCCACCTCCTCTCATCATGTTGTTACTCATTGGTCTGTGTTGACCACTGTGGGAGAAACCCAGCCTATCTTCACAAAGACATTTTGTCCTCAGGCTGCAGGCTCACCCTTCCACTGAGATAATTTCCTGCCTTACCAGCCACTGCTGACAAATCACAAGATCTCCAACATTTACCAAGAGGATAAAAATAAGCCCAGTTCTGGTGACTCACACTTGTAATCCTAGCTATTTAGGAGGTTGAGATCTGAGGATTGTGGTTCAAAACCAGCATGGAAAGAAAAGTCCATGAGATTCTTATCCCTGATTACTTGATAAAAAGCTAGACATAGAGGTGTGGCTTAAGTGGTAGAGCACCAGCCTTGAGCATAAAAGTCAAGTGAGAGTGTGGGACCCTGAATTCAAAGCCACAGAATAGGAAGGAAAGAAGGGAGGGAGGGAGGGAGGGAGGAAGGAAGGGAGGGAGTCGAGGAAGAGGGACGGAAGAGGAAGAAATGAGAGAGGGAGGGAGAGAAATGGAAGGACAAAGAGAAAGAGTATGTAAATACAGTAGAAGATAATGTTTCTGTGTCATTAGAAAGGTGATAGAGGGTAAGTACTCTTTCTTATTTATAAGCTGTTCACAGTGACTTCCATGGTATACAATAATTCCATGGTATACCTTCCATGGTATACAATATGAAAGAGGACAAAATAACTTTACAGGGCATACATTGACAACCATTCACTTAGCCAGGTAACTGAGGTCACCATCAGCAACAATAAATCATATCAAATTTGGATCTTTAATGTGATTTAAAAAAATGGCACTTTACCTCTGATCTTCTTCCCCTTAAATCCACAACTGCAGTCTTATCATGAAACTATCCAGCAAATCCCAATAGTGGAGCATCTTTATTTACCTGACAATATTCCTCAACTGTCAAGGTCAATCAAACACAAGTCTAAAAATCTGCTATAGCCAAGAAGTGCCTAAGAAAGACAAATAAATGTAATATAGTATTCTGGATGAGATCCTGAATCAGAAAAAAAGAGTGTTAGATTTTTTTTAATGTGGGAAACAGTTAATAATAATGTATTGATGTTGGTTCATTAATTGTAACTAAGATACCATATTAATATGTTAATAATTGGAGAAGCTGAATGTGGGTCAGAGAGATTTCTATGTAACATCTCTCTATACTAAGGTGGTTTTTTCCCCCTGTAAATCTTAAAAGTGTTTTTAAAAAGTCTATTCTTCCCTCTCCCTCCCCTCTCTCTCTTTTTGGTCTGAGACCAAGGCTTGAACGTGGTACCTGACACTTTCACTCATTGGCTAGTGCTCTACCTATGGAGCCATGCCTTCAGCCCCTAAAGGTTGAGGGGGGAGGGAATAAAGCACTAGCAGAAATAGAGAAGAAAACTCTCTTAATAAAATAAGAGGGCGGTGGTGGAAGGGGCTCAGAGTATACTACTAGAAAAGATGTCAACTTGACATAAGCACTGCGGCCTGAAGGGAAGCGAGAAGAAACAAACAACCCTGTGGCCTCTGCCTTGCTAGACTCTCATCAGCCCAGAGGCAGTGCTAGGGGAACCCACATAGCAGATAACTAAAACAACCCTTGTCTTCCTGTAGTTACCTGTAATACCTTCCTGTACAAGCTTTACCATAGTTTGCCACTCATAAAAGTCCATAGCTTTTTCTTTGTCTTGTATCCTCTCCGGGCATTTTTTTGCTCTTCCTTAGGATACTCTAGTGGCCCCACCCCCTTTAAGTTACTCCTGAGTTTCTCCCATGAGCACATACACTGCAGGTATTAAGATACTTGTATTTATTTCTCTCTCTTGGCATTCTAGCTTTCAGGGCCAGTCACAGGCAGATAACTTGGGGCAGGGGAAGTGGGGAGAAAAGAGTTTATTTTTCTTCCTCTTTGCATAGGAGTGGCTGAGGAAAAGTGGGTGGCTACTAAAGTATACAATGACTTGTGTTTCCTGCCTTTGAATATGGCGACCAATGTGTCCTTGAGAGTAATGCAAGGTATCGGTTCTTAGATTTGAATATAGAATGTGGCAATTTATAATGCCTCTGAGACATGAGCCAAGACCACCCTCCTACAAGGCTAGATGGCTAGATTGCATTGAATTGCAGTTACTCGATTTGAGAACTCTCAGAGAGAACTTCTGTGGAGGTTAAATGAGTGACTAGGTCTAATTGGTTCAGCCAGGAGTATTAGACCTAGTTTAATACAAGCCCTGTAATATCATGACAGTTGATCTGATAAGGGAATAAAAATAGCAGATGATAGTGTATACTCTGTGGACACAGTACACAAAGGAATGACTCATGAGTGAGACAGACAGGCTTGACAGCACACACACACACACACACACACACACACAAATACACACACACGGATGTAAACAAGCCTTAAGTTTTAGTATTCTCATGTGACCAGCTTCTTTCATTGGAGTCTTGTAGACTTTCCTACCTGGGCTGGCCTGGAACTATGATCTTCCCAATCTTAGATTCATACAGAGCTGGGATGACAGGTGTATGCCATTGTGCCCAGCTATCGGTTAAGAACAGGTCTCACATGTATTCCTGCAATCGAGATCCTCTTGCTCTCAGCCTTCCAAGTAGCTAGGATTACAGGCATGAGCCACCAGCGCCCAGCTCAAATAGTGTCCTCTAGCATTCTTAAACCAAGAATTAGAATAGTAAGTTATACAGCCACCATGTCTATAACACAGAGTCCTCTGCCACTTCCAAGTTAAAACCTCCAGAGACCAAACCAACTGCTGTTCTAATATGTCAGTGACAGCTGGGCCTCCTCCTGTTCCTAGAGCTTCGGGAAAGTGAATTCACCTGAAAAGATCCTATGACGTTCCAGAATATAATTCTTCATTCATTCCACCAGGATAATTCATTTGAAAACTTCAATAAATTTCAACTACATTTCTTTTGCACTCAAAGAGTGTTAATTCTTGGTTTTTTAAAAAAGGCATGCATTTAGAAAGAAATAGACTTTTGACCACCACCTGAGCTCCAAAAACTAGACAGTTGCCCTTAAGAAGTGACAGATGGCATTTTCCTGTCTGAAGAGTCAGCATGGTCGCCTGTGATGCCACACTGGGCATGAGAGCATCAACAACTAGTCGGCTGGAACCAAGCCTGGAGCCAGGCAAGCCTAATTCAACCCCAATTTTCTTGTCGTTGAAAATTGTTTGCAGTTTTCAACCTTGACACGTGTCCTCAACTTCTTTTCAGGTCTGACATAATTGTCTTACATTGAACATCGAAAATTAGACAGGTACGAGCTATTCTTATTACTTGCTTTCTCTGTCTTCCTCGCTCTCTCTCCCACCCCGCCCCATTCCATGTGTGCAGATTGATCCCAGGCCCGGCTGAATGTTAGACAAGTTCTATATCCCATGAGCCAGACTGCCAATCCTTTTTAAAAGTTTTAAATTTGTTATCGTACAGAGGGGTTTCAGTTACATACGTCAGATAATAAGTACATTTCTTTCTGAACAGTGTCACCTCTTCCCTCATTTTCTCCCACGTTTTTCCCTCCCCAACAAGTTGTATAGTTCATTTTCAACATAGTGCCTAGTGAATATCACTGCTGCATTTGTTCATCCTTTTTCCCACCAAACAGCAACAAAAGAGGGGAAAAAAAAAAAACAAATAAGCAAAATTAAAAAAAAACCAAGCACCTCTTGTTCCATTTCTTGCAGTTCATTTTGAAGTAGGATCTCACTAACTTTGCCTTGGTTAGACTGGAATTCAGGATCCTCCTGCCTTCATGTCCTGGGTAGTCATGATTATAGGCATGTATTACTACACCCAGCCCTCTCATTTACTTTACTTTTTCTAAAGAGTTCAAGATATGTTGCAGAAATACTCTTCTCTCATCATCACAAATTGGTAATAGCCTTCAAGAAGTCCTAATATATTCTCAATTCTAAGCCTCAACTGAAGCTTCTTCTTTCTGGTAAAGGCTACTGCTGTTGACTGGAACCAAATTTCCTAATGGTAAAATCTAGAAAAACTTAAAATAGAGTTCTAGAGATGATGGTGTTAACAGTTATATGACAATATGAATATAGTTCATGCCACTGAATTGGTTTCATGGTGACTATAAAATATATTTCTCCATAACTAAAAAAATATATGGTACACACCAATTTCAATCACTAGGGAATGATTCTGTGTGTGTGTGTGTGTGTGTGTGTGTGTGTGTGTGTGTGTGTGTGTGTAGGTGTTGCAGGGTTTCACTACAGTTTCTAGAGAAATGATTTCTAATTGTTAGATATCTAAGAATGCTATGGAGCTTTCATAAGGATAGATATAGATGCTGCCTTGCTCTCCAGCCAAATAAACCAATGGGTAAAGACTCTCATGGAACCATGAAAGATAAAAGAGTTTCATTATCCTAGATAAGAAAACAAGTAGTAAATACATTTGTTTACTCAGCAAGGAGCTACTGTTCTCCTGCTCTAGAATTTTATCATATCATATAAAGGATTAAACCAATTCTAGAATTACATGTGTATTTGTTATATAATTTCCTATCTTTTGTATATCAAAAGTACTTAATGATTTAAAAGCTCTAACAGTCTCCCAAGTGCCTTGAGTTTGATATGCATTTACTTCATGCACACAGAACCAGAGTAGTAATGTATATGGAAGATCCCAAAGCTAAGAAACTATGGAGAAAGCTGGAAGGGGCTTAGGGAGGAGCAGACACCTGCTGTAGTTTAGGAATGAAATGGTAATCATGGCCAACTACCTGTTTTGTGATGATACTGGAACTGGAGAGAAGATATTTAGAGAAATGATTAGAACCATAAAAGACAAAGTTAGATGACACTTTTTCCATTGTGTATGGTGGGAGGAGAGGGGGCAATCATTTTATAGCCTGCTTTTATGGTTTTTTTTTTTTTTTTTTGCCAGTCCTGAACTCAGGGCCTAGGCACTGTCCCTGAGCTTCTTTTTGCTCAAGGCTAGCACTCTACCACTTGAGCCACAGCACCACTTCTTGCCTTTTCTGTTTTATGTGGTACTGAGGAATCAAACTCAGAACTTCATACATGCTAGGCAAGCACCCTACCACCAAGCCACATTCCCAGCCCTGTAGCTCATTTTTTTTTTTTTTTGGTAGGTCATGGGGCTTGAACTCTGGACTTGGGCACTGTCCCTGCACTCTTCAGCTGAAGGCAAGTGCTGTATTGCTTGAGCCACACCACCACTTCTAGTTTTCTGGTGGTTAATTGGAGATAAGAGTCACACAGACTTTCCTGCCCAGGCTGGCTTTGAACCCTGATCCTCAGATCTCAGCCTCCTGAGTGGGTAGGATTATAAATGTGAGCCAGTGGCACCCGGCTTGTAGCTCACTTTTTAACTATGCCAATCTATATGCCATTCTCCATCCCACTTCCCAATTTCTATGGGTCTAAAAATCTTGGCTTTTGTTCCATCCAGTATTATCAAAGCTATACTTCTTGATTATTTAATTGGCAAATGACTTCAGAGCATGAGCTTTTGACTTCTTTATTTCAGGTAACCAATAGAGTTACTCTGACAACCCCTCTTTGCCACCCCCCGCCACGCACACACACTGTCACCTTTGCATCTGAGGATTGTTTATTTTACCCAACATTTCTGAGTATATGCTAATGGAAATGTCTTCAAATTGCTATGATATTACAGATAATAGAGGTTAATAATACTATCAGAAAGTCACGGGAACTTTTTATCATTTCTTTGAAGAGTTTACAGTCTTTTGAAGTATTTACTTGATATTATCCTTAAAATTGCTCTTTCAGAGGGTGTTCAGTTGGGACAGACATGATGAGCTTTATTGCTCTTCTATAGTCTCTTATTAAAGGTGTGAGCTTTGTTACTGTACTTGAGCTAAACAGACACGAAGCCCAGCTAAACAGCAAAACGTTTAGTTAGGTACTGTAATAACCAGCAGGGCCCAATTATCAGCAAGAGGCGTGAGCCTCGGGCTGGGAAGGTGGCTCAGTGGTAGAGTGCTTGCTATGCATGCATGAGGCCCTGGGTTCGATTCCTCAGCACCACATAAGCAAAAAGAAAAAAGCCTCCTCCAGGGGCCCTCTGGGACCTCCTTCCTCTAGAGAGGCCTGTGGAGAGTGGAGAGGCCTGCAGACAGGAGGAAGGGAGGAAAGGGAAAGCCTTCCCCTTTGGAGCTTTGGAGGTTTGCAGACCAGCTAATAAAGATCGGAGGCCTGGTGGTCGAGGCTGCTCTTGGTTCTGGGTATTGAGCCCAGGAGAAGGTAGTTGCAGGCCCCCTTTCTGGTGTGGTGTAAATAAAACCTTTTTGTCACCATTAACCATGTCTGGATGGCTTGTCTCGCTCTTTAGAGGTCATAATTGTACAGCTGAAAGTGGGAACAAGAAAAGGAAGAGAAATATCTTTTGAGTAGTGGAGGAGAGATTTCAATACGAGTAAGATCACAATACAATAATTTCCCAACCCAAATTGAGACTCCCACTGAACGTGTTACTAGAGGGCATCTGATAAAATAGAGTATTTCTCAGAGGTTTGCTTACAGAAAAAAGATTTCTGAGTCCTACCCTCAGGTATTTTGGTTACATCATCTGAGGTGGAATCTGGAAATCTGTATTTCTCACAAATACCTCTATGAGTCTTAAGTATATTAGAGAGAGGGAAAGCCCTAGACTTTTATTTGAAAAAAGTCTGTTGCCATAATTTCAGGAGCCCCAGTGATTTATGAAGTGGGAATAAGAACCAACCTCCCAAAAATCTGTTTCAGTCCTTGAAGTTAAAGTTTCTGGAGACTCTATTGTATTACACTTTTGATCCATGACAAGAATGGTAAAGAGAGAGACAGAGTCAGACAGACAGGAAGCCCTTTACAGTTGGTTCGATTGCTTTGACCTAAATCTCTGCCTATTTACTCCCATGACATCATGCTTGGCTACTTGACCACAGTAGGATGCAGAAGTGCCTAAAGGAGTCAGAGAAATAGATCCAGGAGCAGAAAAGAAGAGTTTTCGGAACTAGAGAACAGTTGGACCTTCACTATACATCTTTCTAGAGAGAATCCTCCCCAATTAGAATTTAGGAAGGGATTGTAATTACTGCTCTTATATACAGCATCTTTCACAACTTTCTTAGCAATGTACATTGTCTCCCATCTTATGTGTTTGAATCTTAACTTGAAATGCTTTGTTAAAACAAAAGTTAGACGAATACCTTCTGTGGCTGAGGAGGACCGTAGTAGAGCATATGGGACATCTATTCAGATGGTGACCAAACAGGAACACTCCTAGGGAAAAAATACTATATTGTATGGTGTGTGTGTGTGTGTGTGTTCAGTAGGAGGGCATAGCTGGGAAGGTGGCTCAGTGGTAGAGTGCTTGCCTTGCATGCATGAGGCCCTGGGTTCAATTCCTCAGCACCACATAAGCAAGAAAAGAAATCAGTAGGAGGGCATAATCAATATGATTAGGCAGAGGATTAGCTTCATAAAGGACATAGTTACAATGCAGTGGCCCTGCTCCTTTAAGGAATGTCATTAAGATGAAACATTTTAAAGAATGCCATCAATTTGGAATGGTTTGGAGGGAAAACATCCAGAGGAATTGCAAATGAAGAACCTCGCTGTAATTGTTGCTCTAAGCACCATTTTTGGTTTACAAATTACATGCCATTTTACAGACAACGAAAGAAACATGATCCAACTGTATTACTCTGTCATCCCATGTTTTAACATTTCCATATGGTGAACATCAGTCCCGTGGTTTCTTCAGAAACAATTAAAAATCTTGCCAGACACATAAGAAGAAACCATGTGAGCATGTTTGCTGCATGCTAGTGACATTTCATCCTCTCTCCAATTCTTTGTATCTTTAACAAATTACTCAGCCTGCTGGAATAGGAATCCTGAGAGGCTGGAAGTGATAGCCTTTGTCAGAGACAACCTTTCTTACCACAATCCAAATTGGGCCTTCAGGCAAACAGTAATGCAGGAAAGAAGTCTGTTTTGTTTCAGTGGCACTCGAATGACAGTGGTAAGAAATGAAGCCAGCTACGAAAAACAGCTGCTGGGTGGTGTGGGGGGGTGGGGTGGGACGACATGGAAATGCAGCGTGCCATTTGA
The DNA here is from genome assembly GCF_019054845.1 of Dipodomys spectabilis. NCBI lineage: Eukaryota > Metazoa > Chordata > Mammalia > Rodentia > Heteromyidae > Dipodomys > Dipodomys spectabilis. The sequence continues at coordinate 7,111,694 of NW_024870840.1, forward strand.
GGCAAAGGAGCTGACAGGAGCTTTAATAGAGTAGGAATGTATTTGGGTGAGTGTGCTGATCTAGATAAGCTTGATTTTTAGGGCAGTATTTTCCATATCCTAAAATGTCCTTTAGTGTCTTATGATCACCAAGCCTCATTTGTCTCTCATGCCGTCTCTATAGAGGGTGAGAATAAACCCCATTTATTGCCAAAGTCGTCACCTTGAGCCTCAAGTTAACAGGAAAAACTTACCTGGAAAGTTATTTGAATGTGGCTAAGAGGCAAGAGAATGTATGAGGTTTACGAAAGCTCGTCAACGTACTCAACATTTACACAGCCAATAAGATCAGTAGCAAATCTGTACGTTATAGTTGAGGAAATAAGTTTAGAGTAGTTCAAGAACTTATTATCCTCACTTCTGAGACACAGCGGAAATCCTCATTAGGCTGGGTGGATCAGAAAGACCCCATCACCCATCACCTGACTTCCACGAATATGGCAAAGGTGCAAACACATGATGAGGTGGACAGAGATCCCTGGCACTGAGTCCTAGCTGAGAACAGTGAGGCCCATCTGAGTGGATGGATGGTGGTTACCTGAGTAGACTCTTAGTGGTAGACTAGATAAGACAGAGGGCACATTGCTGGGTGCCAACATAGGCAGCTGGAGATAAAGGAATCAGCTACTTTCCATCTCCTGACTCACCATCTGTATTTCAGTACTTTTTAAGTCCTGGTCAGACACACCCTGGGATCTGAAGAAGTGTTCAGGTAATTTAGCATCTTCAGGTAGTTTGGATTTAGCATCTACCACTGGATAGACAAGAGGTTTGAAGTACAGGGTTTACCCTTTCTCCATGTTTCCTTCTAAAATATTCCCCCACCAATACCACCAGCACCTACTTGAAAAGAAAGCATTTAGTAAGCTACACATCTCCTAAAAGGTTGGTGCTTTGGACAGGAATCTGACTCGAGCATTATGGGGGTGATATGAGAAGATCTAAGGAAGAGAATCACTCCAATCTTCAGCTCCAGACCCTTCTGGCCTTCTCTAGCTCTTTCCATTGTTTTACTAGCTCTTGTCTCTACATCTCTTCCTGCCAGCTCCTCCTTTGAGTCAGGGGATTTTTTTCCCCACAAGTTCTCTACTTTATCCATAGAGTCTGGAGACAATTTTGTCCATGAAAGCGATCCATCACACCCAGTTATCACTCCCACTTGAGGGAGGGACAAGAAGAGAAGGTCACACCAAAGTTCCCTCCTCCCCTACCTCTCTTTTCACCACTTGCCACATTAGGGCTCTCCACAGAGGAGGAAAATGACAGAAACATTGGCCCTTTATATTGACTTTTATTTAAAAAGTCAATAAGCAGAGTTTTGGTGAGACAGCAGATAGTCCGTCATGTGATCATAATTTAGGAATGATCCCAGGTGACTCCACAGGTAAGAAACCCATCTCTTTTTTGCCCTCTGCTCATAGAGAGAAACCCAAGAGTTAGCAGCATACCTATCAGGACAAAAGAATATTGGAAATAAACTTGTGAAAGATTTTCAAATGGGCAAAAGGGATTGCTAGATACCCTTTTCATAGAGCAATGAAGTGGTCATCAAAAACTATAAGGGTAGCTGCCTTTATCCATTTGTTTACCTTTTTAAGGGGTATTTGGGGTTTGACATCAGGATCTCACACTTTTTAAGCAAGTGCTCTATCCTTGAACCATGTTTTTAAGCCCTAGTTACCTTTGTCATTGACTAAACTATTTACAACTCTGGAGGAATAGAAGTTAACTTGTAGAAACTGGAAAGTCATGCAAATAAATTGTAATTTATTTGTAAATAAAAATTGTAATGGTAAATAAAAATTCTGTGCAAGTTGCAGAAATGCAAATTGTGACCACTGGTGTACAATTAGTTATCACCCATCTGGATATTGCCTAGCTCTGGCAGTCTTCCATAATTTCATATCCTCATTTTAAAAATTTCAGTATATGTGTGATACTTTAGCTTCTCCTTTGAACTGATTGTAACATCTTCCTGGCTTCCTTGTTAATTAATAAGCTAAATAAAATATTTGATCTATGATCTTTTTTTTAATATGGAGGAGAGTCACAATTGTCCCTTATTTTGAAAATCACATAATTCACTCTCCATATAAGTCACCACTGTCCATATATCTTATGGCTACTGAAGTATCTAAGATTTCAATGCTATTATTGGCATGGACTTAAGAACCAGACTGTCTGTTAAATAGCCCAGAATCTAAGTACTATGTGGCTCAAGCCTGTAATCTTAGCTACTTGAGCAGTAGAGATCAAGGAGTCAAGAAAGGGCAGTCCAGACAAAAAGAAGTTTGCAAGACTCAGTCACAACCAATGGCATGGTGACACACACCTATTATTCTAGCTATAGGGGAAACATAATGAATGGGTGCAGTGGCACATGGCTGGCATCCCCACAACACAAGGAAACAGGAATAGGATTACAGGCTGGCATGGGCATAAAGGGAAACCTTTTCTCAAAAATGACCAATAAAAAAAGGGGCTAAGGGTGTGGCTTAAGTGGCCTAGCAAGTGTGAGGCCTTGGATTCACCAGTCCTGCCAAAACAAAACAAAACACCAAGGGTCAAGTTTCTTGACTTCTCCAAGCCTTCGTGTCTTCATATGTAAATTGAGGGAATCTCATTGGACTTTGTGGTGAATAAATGAGTTACAGTGCACTCATAAAATATTTTTTTTAAAAAAAGCATGTGGGACATAGCAAAAACCTTCAGGGAGCAAGGACAGAGATTATGGGACCTGCTGCTTTCCACCAGTCCACATTCCACATCCAGCCCCTTGGTTGCTTCAGAGAATGAAAAGCAATTTCTAATTTAAGACTCTTTGGGTGTCACTACTTTCTCATTTTCTCCTTTGTCAGGATATAACTATCAAGTCAGGATTTATATAGCAATTTTCATCTGGAGGAGCTCATTTTTTTTAGCCAGGATGAATATATCAAATCATTACTCACCATCATCACCGCCCTTCAAATGTGTTGGATGCATTTATTTGTTGACTTATTTTGAACATGAAACTGTAGCAGCCTTCAGGAGAATCTACACAAGCTAGGGAGAAGCATCAGGTAACCCAGGGAGCAGGATTAGGGAACAAATAAATGGCCCCCTTTGTGGAATATGGGAAATGAGGGTTTGCGGGGGGGGGGGGGGGGGGGGGGGAATTGATTTGGGTTTTGTTTTTGTTTGTTAGTTGCAGTACTACTAGGGATTGAACTCAGAGCATCATGCCTTCAACCACTTAAACCATGCCCCTCCCAATTATTTTGCTTTTAGTTTTTCAGCAATTTCTACCTCTGTCTCCTAAAGTAGTTGAAACTGTAGACATGTGCTACCATGCCCAGCCTCTGAAAAGAGGGTTTATTTTGGCTTTCTCAGTTTGTTCCTGGACCACAAAATTCCTTCATAGATTCAAAACTCTAAGACATGCTGCTTCTGGAAAACTAACGTTAGAGGCCCTGGTTGTAATTTTTATCAGGATAATCTTGGTAATAGTGCTGTAAAAAACAGTCCCCCCCCCCAACAGATCTCCATGCATTTTAACAATACAGGTTTATTTCCAGTGGAAGCCACACATGCAGTGTGTATTAGCCTTGATCGGTGCTCCTGGCATCCCTACCTAGGCTGTTTCCAAGTTAGCAGCCATGGAGAGAGGACATGGAAAATTGCAAAGCAGCTTTTTGTCCCAAAAAGCACTTTTCCCCTTTCATTGGTCAAAGCACATGTCATAGCTACACTTATTATCATGTATAGGGGTTCTCAAGGTGACAAGGGCAGAGTCAGAGATGAGTGAACATAGTGATGGCTCCCAAGCTTGGACTGCCTTATCATCTTTCTAATTTATTAGATTCACAGTCAGCACTTGTAGCACCATGTAATTCCATTCTAGTTGGCCTCTTTTAACTTAGTAGTGTCCTGATATCATCTAAAATCTATGGGTGGATCCAATCTCCCCAACAAGGACAATTTGTTCTATCAAATCATTGCTTTCTCAAAAATCATGCCTTTAATGTTATCAAAAGTGAACTTGTTTTTCCTCTAGTTTTCTGCCTCACCCAGCCCCCACTTGGGTCTAATGGTAAACTGCATCTGCATGCTTTAAACACTCATTATGTAAATGATCCAGAGTCCATATCCATCAACAGATAATTAAGAAGACTATATACATATTTATGAGGGAGCTTAATATTGCTTTTAATGAGGAGGTTTACTAGAAATACCAAATCAAGGAGGCAAGAAGAGTGATGCTCACAACAAAGAGGAGGCCAAGTTTTCTGAGTCCTTGCTGGTTCTGAGAGCTGTCAGAATATCCAGAGAGCTGTCAGAGCTCCCACTTCCGATTAGCCTCCCCTCAATATCGAGAAGAAGCTGGAGGAAAACGTAGGTAATGTCAAAAAGCTTCCTGGGAACAAGGCTAGTCTTTCTTCTTTCAAACCAGGACTGGTTCAAGGAGCCCAAGTCTCAGCTTTCTATGGCCTGTAAAAGCAAAGTCATTGCAGGTCATGGTCAAAGTCCAATATGGCAGACTCCAGCCAATGTCAAAGAAAGGGAGAGATAGACAGAAATAGAGGCAGAGACAAAGAGCGTGCACTCTATGACTTCTCTGTGCAAATTAGAAAAAGGTGTTCCTTGGCTGAGAAGGCGGCCTTGATCATCCTCATAGGAGGCAAACCCCACTTGTAAGAGGCTCGATGAGAGGAGGGTACTTTGTTTATACGCACAGGGCCCTTGTTCTGGTAGATAAAGCCTACTGCCAGAATCCACAGCCATAAGAGAATAAGTAGGCCCTGGCATGGCATGGGCTAGAATTTTGTTTTCCCTTGTCCTGTTACTTAGGCTCCTTTACCCAGCCCATTGCACAATGGCAGCCCCCATCTAGAAAAGCTGAGTTCTCACCAAGAGTGTGGGGACAAGAAACCACCCTCATCACACCCACCCGCTGTCCTTCCCTCACACCAGATTTGGGTGTCTCCATGGTGTCTCACTTCACAATCCACTTTTGATGGCAAGTCACACAGCACCACAGATTAGAAAGCTGGGGAGTTGCAGGCTTGCTGGAGGCCAGGGAAAAGAGGAAGCTGGGTTTGCTCACTTCACAGCCTTGTTTCTGGCAGTCTACCCATCTGCTCACCAAATGCTGACTTCATTCTGTGCTTCACATGGAGTGAACATCTTTGTCCCAACAGAGAAGACTCGAAGACTCTCCAGTGACTCCAGCCAGCTCCAGTCAAGGTCTGGGTGATGTGCAGGCTTCTTCATTGGGTCCAGATTGGCTCCCTGTGGTCTGGTGCCCTGTGAACTAGAACAGCCATCCCCCCATCCTCACCCATGATTTATGGTGCAGGAGGGATCGCATGTACAGAATGCAAATTCCTGCTTGATCAGGGGAATAACAGAAGAAATAGTCATTGCCCTTAGCAAAACTGAAAAGCCTCTTGATTTGATCTAAGTTAATCTCAGGAAAACTGTCTTCTTTTTTATTTTTGTTTTTAAGGTGTGTGTGTGTGTGTGTGTGTGTGTGTGTGTGTGTGTGTGTACACGCATGCGTGCATGCATGTGCACACATGTATGTGCTTATACTGGGGGAAGGGAAGGGCTTGAACTCAGGAGCTCTCAGATTGCTTGCTTGGCTGGTGCTCTACTACTTCAGCCATGCATTCAGTCAAGCATTTTTTATGGTTAGTTGGAGATGGGGTTTCAATGACTTTTCTGCCCAGGCTTCAAACCATGATCTTCCAGGGCTCAGCCTCCCGAATAGCTATTACAAATGAGCCATAGGCACCAGCTCCCAGGGAAACTGCCTTCCTGCCAATCATTCTTCCTTTCGCATCTCAGGTGGATGGCAAGGATGATCTCTTGGGAAGCTCCACAGCTCCCTTGAGACTCTGTTTCCTCTTGGAACACGAGCTAAGATTGTTTATAACATCCACAATCAAAGAGAAAAACATCAATAATCTGAGCATTTTTTTTCTTTGAAATTCGTGCTTTTGGCTTTCCTTGGCTTAAACATAATGTCTCTTATGATCCATTTGCATCTAGTCAGTGCCATGTCAAGTATCTCATCCACATTGGTCCTAGATAGGACCAAACCACTCAGGTGTCAAACCTGGCTTCTCCTTGCTTCTCCTCCTGCTCCTTAACAAATGCCATACCACAGTCCATTAGCAGAATTTATCACATGGTCCATTTAAGTCCAGTGAAGGCTGGGAACTATGGTAATGGCCTCAGTGTGTGCCCAAAAGAAAGAGAAGTGAGGCTTGAATCCATATCATTCTTTCTCATCTACCAACCCCTCGGCCTGGGAGAGAAGTTATCCTAATTAGAAATATCCACTAGAAGCACATGTGAACTGGGCTCAACAGAGGCTCACTCCTGTAACCCCAGCTACTCAGAAGGCTGAGATCTGGAAGATCACAGTTTGAAGGCAGCCCAGGCAGAAAAGTCCGAGAGATTCTATCTCCAATTAACCATCAAAAAGCAGGGCTGGAGGTATGACTTAATGGTCCCAGGATAGAGATTAAGTATGAGGAAGGAGAGGCAAACCTACAATAAAACCTGAACTTCAGCATTTGTTGCAGAATTGTAAACATACCCTGGGCTCCAGTATCTCCTACTGGGAAATGGAAGTAGGGCCAGGATTTCCTTCGAGTGGTATAAGACAATGCTTGTCAAATACTTGATCAGTAGGCCACAGGGTGGAGAATAAAGATACAGCAGAGCCCGGTAATCTCTTGTACAAGACATTTCCCTTTATTGCCTTATATCTGAGCTTAGTATCTGTGTTTTTGTTGTTTTTTTGCAGGTCCTGGGGCTTGAACTCAGGACCGGGGCACTGTTGCTGAGCCTCTTTGTGCTCAAGGGCAGCACTCTACCATTTGAGCCACAGCACCATTTCTGGCTTTCTATAAGTAGTTTATTGGAGATAAGAATCTCACAGACTCCTGCTCAGGCTGGTTTCGAACCTCAATCCTCAGATCTAAACCTCCTGGGTAGCAAGAATTATAGGCGTTAGCCACCAGTGCCCAGCTCTTAGTGTCTGTGTTCATCTCTCATTTCTTCTGATGATAGAATCTTAACCTCCATCTATTCTTAGCCTCTTCAAGGACCTTGTGCAAGTTTCCTGGTACAAAGACAGCTGCAAGGTGGCAGGGGTGAAAGGGAGAGCATCTGTCTTTTTACTTGTTCCTTGTTCTCTGAAATAGCCTTGTCTACCCTTTGGGTCTATGATTTGAGGGGATCCCATTGTGTCCTCCCTTCCCCCCAACCAAGAACCTACAGATCTAGGGTATGTCTGCGCCACTTCACAGTACCTAGGCAACTCTGTGTCCCAATTCATAGTGGGACCTCAGAGGACTCTGGGGACAGCCGTGCTGTGTGCTGGGCCTGGCTCCATTCATTGTTTCATGAACGCATCTTCTGCTTGGGAACTCTGACATCTTCCCACCCCTTGGTAATGGAGATTCCATCATTCAGCATCAACAAACCTTCTAGAACCTCCTCTAGGGGGAGGGTCTTTCTAGCCTGTAACATTGTACTTTCCATTGCCTTGGGCAGTAGACATGTGTGTCTATGCAAATTTAAGAAAACATGTATTAATTGACTTGAACTGGCCACATTTCAAGCACTCAGTAGCTACATGGGCAGCTTGGTACTGTTCTGAACAATGAGGTTTTGTGGAAGGACATTTCTATCCTTCCAGAAAGTTCTATTCCATGGTGATGGCCCTTTAAGATCTCCTCCTTTCCTTCATTTTCACCTCAGAATTTTAATGTGATATGGCAGAAAAAGCAACAAGTTCTTATGTGATCTTACTATCTTCCACACATCCTGCCTCAGCTGTGGGCTTAGGCGAAGATAGGACTCCTTTGTGCTCTACCAGTCCCTGGGTAGTAGGCTCTCCTGGGTCATTAGAGGCTTTCTTACTAATGGCTGATCAACCACCCAGTTTACTGAACCTAAGAGGAGGATGTAAGGAGCAGGTCTTCAAAACTTAATGGTTTGCAAAAAGTAGGCAAGTCCTCAATGGTTGAGATTAAGTTAGTCATCCTCATTATAAAGAAGCGTAGGTTATCAATGACTGTGGAGGAAGATATCTAATTTATAAAATTAAATTAAATTATTCAATTAAAATTCATCTCTTTATATAGCCAATATTATTTTGGTGAGAATCACACTTTGATCTCCTAAATTAAAATTGGATATTATATTTCTTCTTCTCTTTCTAGAAATTTCCTGAGCTTGACTCTCTGGCCTTGCTCTCCCTCCTCATCCTGTGACTTCCATGAATCTCAATTTGTTCCACCTAGTATTTAACAGGCTCACATCTTCACATCATATTTCCCCCTCCCCTCACCATGGCAACAAGGTAAGTGTCACAGGTCAGCCTTCTCTTAAAGGAAAACTACCCATCCCATGATCAGACAAAAGAGAGCCAGCTGCACACAAGTAAGACCTTCCATTCAACCAAGACTTTCCATGCTAACCAACATGGGGCCAGTTTCAAACACAAAAGCTGGTGCAGAGAAGGGACTATGTGAACTGTCACTCACCTGCTGATTCCTGTTGGTCCCTTCCATCCTCTCCCTGACATTTCTTTCCCGGGCCTGGCTTATTAGTGTATGTGAATCATATCAATTATACCTCATAGCAATAGTACAGAAGGAGAGGAAGTAAAAAGCTATTCGGGAAAGTCAAATGTTCTTTTTTATCTGTGAGATTCTTGGCTAGTGGCGATTGTCACTGAGGCATTCTGACCTCAAATTCAATTCCTGTTGGGATCCTGCTTCTAGAATGTTCTCCTCCATGAATCTTACACTGTAAGTGCAATGCCAGACTAGCTTCTTCCAGGAAGTCATTCATGATTTATCTTATTTCAACAGCCAATCTGATAGAAGCTTTAAAAAATAAGTGTTTTGTTTAACCTTACCCAGGACTTGAATCAAAATCTTGAGAGGAAGGTTCTGAATACACACACACACACACACACACACACACACACACACACACATTCATGATTTTATTTATTTATTTATTTGGTCAGTTGTGGGGCTTGAACTCTGGGCTTCGGTGCTGTCCCTGTGCTCTTCAGCTTAAAGCAAGTGCTCTACCACTTGAGCCACAGCGCCACTTCCGGTTTTCTAGTGGTTTTATTGGAGATAAGAGTCTCAGAGTCTCACGGACTTTCCTGCCCTGGCTGGCTTTGAACTGTGATCCTCAGATCTCAGCCTCCTGAGTAGCTAGGATTACAGGCGTGAGCCACCGGCGCCCGGCTTGATTATATTTATATATGCTTTAAAAATTATTATGACATAAATGAACTACTCTACAATTCACTCATCCAATGGTCTTTAGTCCCAGGTTTGTGCAGCCATCTCCACAATCAATTTTAGAACTTGTTTTAACCCCAGATATGAACTCCCCAGTGTCATCCTCTCTCCCTTCACCAAGCTCTAGGCAGTCACAAATCCATTTCTCTTTCTAGAAATCTGTGTTTGGGACACTCTATGTCACTAATTCTTACAACATGCTCTTTTCTGCTTGGTTTCCTTGGATGATTTTTCAGGGCCCATCCATACTATTTTAGTGTATATTGGTGCTTCATTGTTTCTTTATGTCCAAATAATATTCCACCTTGTCTTTTTCCATTTGTTGTGCATTTGGGCTGTTCCCACTGTGGGAACTGTCATGCATAATACTGCTGTGAATATTCATGGATAAGTTGTGGAGTGTACATTCACTTTTGTTTCTCTTGGCGGTATGCCTGGGAGTGTAATTACTTGGTCACTGGTGACTAATTTTTCAGGAACAGCTAGACTCCACAATGGCTGCACCATTTTCCGCTCCCAGCAGGGTGTCTGAGGGACTGGAATCTCAGCCAGCAGTAGCTATCACCTGCCTTTTTATTATGGTATCCTAATGGGTGAGAGAGAAGTGGTGTCTTACTGTGGTTTTGATTTGCAGTTCTCTGATGGCTAATACAGGTACTTATACTCTGGGGTCTAGGAGCCTTTGATATAGGCACTCTCGTATAATAGTGGAGTTGCAAATCCTTTTTTTTTTTTAGTTTTTGGTTGTGTGTGTGTGTGTGTGTGTGTGTGTGTGTGTGTGTGTGTGTGTGTGTGTTGCTGAGGTTTGAACTCAGAACCTCACCACTTGAACCTTTTATGTTTGTTTTTAGATAGGGTGTCATGGTTTTGCCTAGGAAAATCTTGAACCTCAATCCTTTTACCTTCACCTCCCTGGTTAGTGGGATATATTTGTGCACCTTTCCTGGCTTATCTGTTGAGATAGGGTCTCACTAACTTTTTGCCTAGGTTGGCTTGAAACAGCTGTCTTCCCATCTCTACCTCCTAAGTACTTGAGATTACAGGTATGTACTACAATTATTTCTTTCTTTCTTTCTTTCTTTCTTTCTTTCTTTCTTTCTCCTTCCTTCCTTTCTTCCTTCCTTCCTTCCTTCCTTCCATCCTTCCTTCCTTCCTTCCTTCCTTCCTTCCTTCCTTCCTTCTTTCCTTCCTTCCTTCCTTCTTTCCTTCCTTCCTAAATAAGGACCTCAAACTTGCTAGGCTAACACTATACAACTTGAATCCTGTCCCCAGTCTGAGTTATCTGTTTTACAGCTCCAACTAGATTGTCAGCTCCCAGAAAGCCTGACTGGTGCACACCATGTGGCTGTCTAGGTCCCATCAATGATTGTCCAATGCCCAGAATCCTGTAAATTGCTCCATAAAGAAGAGCTAATGTCTAGGGATAGATTGTGTGATGTAGGCACAAGTGACACAAATTCAGTCCTCTAACCCTCAGCCCTATCGGCATGGTCTACTGTGCCACCTGGAGAAACAGAAGGACAGAAATATTAAATAATGTCAGATGAGAGACAGATCAAGATGGACCCCCGTATTTAGATTGATAGATAGATAGATATGATCCTATAATTAGATCAAGTTGCATGGGGCCAGACTGGCTGCTTCCTGTGATGAAGAGCTATCCAGTCAATGAATGAACTCAAAACCCAGTGTCCAGGTGAGCCAGCACAAAGCAGCCATCTTGCAGGAAGAACAGAACAGGAATCTGAGCTGCTTGCTCCGTGGAATGACACCTGACAAAAGACAGCACAGATTTGGGCTTGGATTTTTAGAAAATCAGAGAGATGCTATCCTGAGCTCTCACACCCCTCAAGAAGCATTTGTGCAGGAGAATGGAAATAGAAACCCATTCTACTGCAGACTTGAATATATGCATCTTTCTGGGCCTTCGAAAAAAGTATTGGCAGCAGAATTGGAAGAAGCAAAACTTGAGAGTCTGGACTGAGCTTTTCTATAACAAATAGCTCCTCTAACTTCTAACTGCCAACTTCATGTTCTACAAAGCAAATCCTTGAGTATGGCCTACTAACAGTACTGCTGCACACCTGTCAACCTTGTGCAAACTCAAACAAAGTGAGCCTCTAATTGAAGCCAGGGTAGATGGCTTGAAACTGAGGAGGGGCTACATTTCAACCCACACTAGCCTGCTTGGAGCCATGGTGCAGCCCCGAAACCTGAACTCCATATGTGAGATCCCTGCTCCCATCACCCTGCATTCCGGGGAGTAAGAAACTGCCAGTTGTTCATTAGACAGCCCTAACTCTGGAGATTTTGGAAATCTGGACAATCAGGAACATACTTGCCATAAATCAAATCATGGGTTACCCAAACCTCCTACCTTTGTAGAATCCAGAGAAGAAACATCTAGAAAGCGTTAGCAACAAATGACTAATGGAATCTATTGTCTGGCACAATGAAACTCAGATGCCAACTAAACCCAGAGGCACATGACTGAAGTCAAAGACATAGTTGGAAACCAGGTGTGTTCAGCTTGGCTTTAGTGCCCAGTCCAGAAGGCCAGGATGCCCTTGACATTCTGAGATAGAATAGTAGCAAGAGGTGCACTGAAGGTCTACAGCACAGGATTGCAGGCAATCTGTTCACTCCAGAACTGGACCAACATTCAACACTTCCTGCTTTGTGGGCAGTTGACAGAGCCACCTACCATGCAGGCTCTGTGAAGCAGCCCTGTTGAAGTACGGACCACCCCTCACAGTGTCTTCCTGAGAGTGGGGAGGAAGTAGGACTGGGGACTGGAGGGGAAAGGGCCACATAGGGAGCTGTAGGAGGCGTCCACATAGGATCCAACACCAACTCTTATAGGTCCTATCTTTATGATGGGGACTCGTGGTGGCTTGCCCTGGCACTGCGATTATAAATGGAAGAGCTGTGTTGTGTGTATGTGTGAAAAACCTGAGAGGACTATGCAGGGACAGTGGAGGACAGCATGCTGTAGCAGGCAGTACATGGACACAGGCAGAAGTCTGTTAACAATTGCTATTTACAGTCATTGTGTGGGTAAAGCTGTGAAGTTGCCTGTACTAGATTAGTTAAATTGCTAAGCGTTTTGTACCATGAATGGCTAAGTCTGTTCATATTATCTCGCTTGCATTCTTAAGCAACACAAAAATCCTAAGAGCTGGATATTTCTCGTGTAAGCTTCTTAGAGATGAGGACTCTGGTGCCCAGAGAGATGAACCAACTTACCCACAGTCACTCAGCTTGCATTAGCAGTGCCCGTGTCCTGGGGCCTGCAAGCTCTGAACTATCATCAGAATACAGACTGTTTTACTTCTAAAAGGCTTTCCTGGGTAAACACCCAGTACAAAAATGATTGTGGACCACCTGTGGTTGTGCCATGTATTTGCCTGGTATGGTTTTCATATATCCATCCATACATAGGGTTTTTATACATCCATTTATCCAATGAATAGTTATTATAATATGCTTTGCATACACTGTTGCATTTAATATTCTTAACTATTCTTAACAAATAGGGGGATGGCATTAAGAATAAATCATGTATCTTGCCTGTAATAGTTCATTTCCAAAAATTGCTACCATGATATCATTCATCTCCTATCTTTTGTAATACGATTTTGTGTTGTTACAATTAAGGTGTTGTACAGAGGGATTACTATTTCATAAGTCAGATAATGAGTACATTTCTTTTTTTGGACAATGTCACCCAAGATTTTGCTTCATCTGCATCACAGATGTGGAATTTGTGGCCCTTCCCCTTGAAGAGGTTGGTTGTGACTTGCTTTGACCAAGACTATAACAGTATAGATGAATGGATGGATAGGTACATAGATATATCTGTGTACACACACATATACACACATATGTACATATGTGTGTATGTATACATATATATATATATATGGGGGAGGGGGGAGAAAGAGAGAGAGAGAGAGAGAGAGAGAGAGAGAGAGAGGAGAGATTTAAGGGGCTTCCTCATGCATTTGTGGAAGGTGACAGATCCAAATATTCAAGTGGCCACAGGTTGGGAACTCAGGAGAGAGCCAATGTTACAGTTCAAACCCAAAGACCACCTTCTGAAGAATTACTTTTGTTCAATGGAAATCAATCTTTTAGTCTTGTCGGACCCTCAGTGGAACAAAGCCCACCCACATTGTAGAAGGCAATTGGCTTTGTTCAATGTTAATTCCATCCAAAACACCCTCCCAGAGACATCAGGATAATACGTAGCCAAGCATCTGCGTGCCAAGGTCCAGACAAATTGACACACAAAATCAACTATCTCATAGGGACATGAGGGGAGGAGTTGGTACAGAGTGAGGGAAAGGGTGTCATTGTCCAAAAAGAAATGTACTCATTACCTGATTTATGTAACTGTGACTCCAACATGATTTTTTTAAGGTTAACCATCGCATGATTAACCCTAACCACCAGGGTGATGCCATATGGAACAGAAGAACCACCCAGCTGGGCTCCGCCCAAATTCTAAGCTCAGAGAGTGATGCTTTCCAGCCACCAAGTTTCAGAGCTGTTTGTTATATAGCAATAGAAAACTGACCACTGCCCTAATCGGTAATCACATAGTTAACAAACATATTGAGAACAGAATTGCTGTTTGAAGGGCTTCTTAAACACATGCTAGGTAAAATTCCATGGCTGGGCCCCAATCTCTCTTGGACCTCCATTTGTCCGTCTATGAAATGGGCATGAAGGCAGCCTCCTCTCTGCCTCATGGATTCTGGGAAAGATGAAGGGAAGCAAGAAACCAAACAAATGTTCCCTTGTGCCTCATGTGCAAAAGCACTTCACAGTGGATTCTGAGCTAGAAACAGCTGGCCAAGGAAGCCTTCACCTTTCTGACCGAAGCAATTCCATTGCATGGTTGGTCTCTAGAGGCTCCTCCTGCAGCGCCAATCTGCCCGCTGCAGAGGCCATTTGGAAACGTGTCAGCTCTGCTTTTTTTCTTGCGCACATCTGCTTTTGCTATTTTTATTTTTGATCAGGATAAAAAAGGCAAGCCTTATACATAGTAAATAGCCCTTGTCAGACTTTCAATTAAACTGCAGAAATGGCAAGCAAACTGGAGTGACTCGTCATCGTGTAAGGAGTTAAGAAGCTGTCAGATCACAAGTTAATCTATAGATGGGTAAGATTTCCACCTGGCTCAGGAGACAGGGGAATCCAGGAACCAAAGCTAACCATGGCCAGTGATTGTTTAGAAACCCTTGGTGACTCCCACTAGCCTGTCTGCCAAAGGTCTATTGAAATCAGTCATAATAATAATAGTAATAGTAATAATAATAACAGGGACATAATAAATCTGAACCAAAGGAACCAGATGTAGATAAGAAGTATTCATCAGGATTGTCAACCAAGGCAAGGTACTGAAGATTTCTGACTTAGATGCATCACTGAATAATGTCCTATAAGAAATAAAATCATAACCCTCGGGTACTTTGCCAATGTACAGAAACCATTCACATCTCTGCCAACAAAAACCACCTGCAACTTACCAGCTTCCTACAGATGAGTGTCTACCTTTGCAGGGTCTACACTCTAACTAGTGACAGCACAGGAAGTCCTGGGTATCAGAGGACTCGTGGCTGGGCTGTTAGACCGCTTTCCAACAGCCCTGAAGGAACACACAGTCATTGGAAAACACACCGTCATCTTTCTGGGGGGTTTGTTGTGTTGGAGACAAGGTCTGACTCTGGAGCTGAGGCTGGTCTCAAACTTGCAGCTCTCTTGTTTCAGCTTCTCAAGTGCTGAGATTACAGTTGTGCACCACCACCATCAGCGGAGGTTTGGTTTGGTTTGTACCAATCTCATTAACATTCTACCTGTGATCTTGTCTGAACTTCCAAGTTAACAGAAAACACCAAGAGACAGGATGTGTTTCGTTCCCTCTTGCAGCCTCTGACTTGCTTCTTTTTAAAGAAAAGTGTATTTGTTATTTATTGTTTTTATTTTTTTCTTTATTGTTATTGTAAAGGTGATGTACAGAGGAGTTGACCGTTACATAAGTCAGATAATGAGTACATGTCTTTTTAAACGATGTCACCTCTTCCCTCGTTCAGCCTCTGACCTTCTTTCTATCCATATTTAGTATACAGTAGGCACTTATATAATGCTGTTGAAGGCTTTTCTCTTTGAGTGTGGAGCGCCTGTTCCCAAGAGCTTCTTAATTCCCTACAGATGGAGGTACTTGTGGGTCTCCTTTAGCCCAGCCCCTCAGCCCAGCTCCTGCTATATAAGCTCCTGCTGTACAAGCTCCCGTTTTCACCTGATGCTCATGTCTGGAAGGAAACAAGAAATAAGCGAAGTTTCCTGTGCTGTCTCTAGACAGAAATCTGGATGCATCAGGCTCGTCTTGATCCTGGGCTGCACCTGTCTCCTGCCCTGACAGGAAGGCTAGAAATCAGCCCTCCCTGGCTGTGTGAGGCCTTTGTGCCACTTTGGGAACACCAAGCTCATTTTCTTCCTGGATTCTGCTCTCTGGAGACAGCTCCTGGGGCTCCAGACACAAGGCGCAACATTCTAATAGGCTTTGGGGCAGTCAGCCTTCCTCACAGATCACAAGCCAGGATAATTTACATCAAGACTAATTTATGCACTTGATTCCTGCCAAGCAGAGATAAACTGCCCTGTTGATGATTTGCTTTTATTAGCACAAGAGGAAGATGAGACAGAGGGCTGGAGTTGGGGTGTAATCTCAATACCTTCAGGAGATAAAATGTCTGGAAAGACTGGAAAGAGCAGAAGGAGTATGGATGGGAAGGTTGTCATTGCTGAGCAGAAGGGTGCTGATGGTCTTGTGAGATGTCAGAAAGAATTAAAAAAACAAAACAAAACAGAGTTGTCTGGGTTCCAATAGAAAGCACAGCAGAGTGATTCAGACTTCTGGACAGGGGGTCAGTGTCCCTTATATGTGGCACTGGTAGAAGGTGGACAGAGACTGTGAGTCCTTAGAAGGAAGGTGGCTGGGACATGGTGGAAACGGATGCAGTTCACTTGTAGATCTCCCCTGAAGAACCCTTCCCTCTGTGTCTTCCCTTCAGCTCCCATCCCAAGCCCTGGTGTTAACCTTTCTTTCCTTCCTTCCTTCCTTCCTCCTCCCTCCCTTCCTTCCTCCTTCTCTCTCTCTTTCTTTCATTTCTTTCTTTCTTTCTTTCTTTCTTTCTTTCCTTCCTTCCTTCCTTCCTTCCTTCCTTCCTTCCTTCCTTCCTTCCTTCCTTCCTTCTTTCCTTCCTTTCTTTCTTTCTCTTTCCTTTAACTTCTTATTGTTATTGTAAAGGTGATATACAGAGGGATTCAGTTACGTAAGTCAGGCTACAAGTACTTCTTTTTGACCAGTGTCACCCCTTCCCTCGATTTTTCCCAGTTTTTCCTTCCCGACGCCCTTCCCCACAAGGTATATAGTGAACTTCAACATAGTGCCTTCTACATAATGCCTGCTATATTTATTCACCCTTTGTCCCACCATTTCTGTTACCCTCTTACCCTCCCCCAAACAGATAAACTTACAGACAAGACAAAAAGGTATAGGAATCTTTCTTTTTCTTAGGGAACAGTGGTTCTGAGGGAGGTGAGTCAGTAGCTCAACCATGTGAGCAAGGGCTTCTGTGAGAATATCTTGGCATGCTTCCTCATTATCACAAGCCGGCTGCCAAGGCTCCATATGTCATGTCTTGACAAAAAGCACCTTCAAAGTGCTAGAAAGACAGAGCTGGGGCTCTTCCTCTTGTCTGCAAATAAATTATATCTTGCCTAGAAGCCCTTCAGCAAAGTTTTCCCTGAGTTTCATTCACCAATAGTAGATCACATGATTATTGTCAGACCTGCAAGGCAAGCTGTACAAGCAGGGACGTGCATTTTCTGCGTCTAGGACAAGAATGAACTCTGCTAACCTGCAGAAAGGGAGAAAAAAATGGTTGCTTGGTTGGCAAGCAATCATGTCTACCACAGTCAACCTTCTACTAGCTTAGGCCTTCCGTGGACTTACACCAGTCCTGCCTGGAGTTCTGTCTTCACGTGTCTTTCAGTGAGAGCACGGAGAGCCTCATAGCAGACTGCCGTCTCTAAATCAAAGTCCTCAGTGGGTCCATTCACACCGCTCAGCTGACCCCATCGTTCAGGCCTCACTCGCCACTGACTTTCCTTTGTCCTGGCCCCTGTGCCTCTAGCTGGGAGCTGCTGTGATCCTGAGCCTGACAGCTCGGCGGGTCACCTGCTCTCCCAGTGAGGCCTTGAATATGCTGGATGAGAGGGGACCGGGTGAGCCCTACTGAATAGAAATATATGGAACTCCACACCTGTTAGTGGTCAACCCCTTCTTCAAAGGAAGCCTCATGCATGAGATGTCATCTTGAAAAGCATCGCTGAGCCAGGAAGCAGGGCTGGGAGCCTTGTTGCTGTCCCTTCCTGCCTCAGGCCTTCCAGGAGGGAGGAGGAGGCTCCAGTTCCCCCTGGGATCCCTGCAAAGCATGGGTTATGTCGCAAGAGCCCTTCAAGACCAGTGCTCATTCTTTAGAAAAACGTTTTTAACATATTCTATGCCAAGAGAAGCATTTTTCCAAGTGTGCCTCCCCCAGGATAAGTGTCTTTTTATTAATATTTAATGTATATGTATGAAAATGGAACTAGGAAAATGGAGGAAATTGGGTGGGGATGGGAGAGAATGATGAAAATACATCGTACTCAGAAACTGACATGTTAGATTGAAACCCCTTTGTATAACTACTTAAAGATAATTTTTTCCCCCAAAAATGTCTAAAACAAATATCCTTGCTTAGTTCCCAGAGCATATTAATTATTTTGGGTAAGCTCTTTTTCCTTTTTTTTAAATTTGCAGAACATGATAGCATATGAGGGAGTATAAGGCTTAAATAAGCAAAAACAAAACAAAACAAAAACAAAAACAATGTTTATGTGCTTTTAGTCAAACTAATCATGAATGCAGTCTTTTCTCTGAATTCCTGGCTGCTGTATCTCAGGCCTTGTTTTCCCTGCTATCCTGCTTCAAGGCTCTTAATTCAATAATTGCATGTGATATGTACTCAATAATGTTAGAAGTTATTCATTATAGTATATTCCTGGATCAGATGATCAGGAAGGGTGAGGATAGACAGGCAGACAGGCAGGCAGGCAGGCAGGCAGACTACATAGATAAGTGGCAGATTTCACATTTGCTCATGAAAATCCAGGTACCCAAATGGCTCACCCGCTTAAATGGAAGGATCATTCATAATTTTGGTTTTTAGATTGTCATTCCCTCAAGAATCCCAATGTAATTTTATTTTAACTTCACCTTCTTGTTACAGAAGATAAAAACATGAAGTAATCTTGGTGTGTGATGGCCCTAGTCCATGTAAAGCCTCCTTTATTTAAACAATTTAGGTCCCTGGGGCCCTGCTATGGCAGGCGAGAGGGGTGGAGATTGGCCCCACTCTCTGTGACCTTCACTGTATGATAAGTCCTTTTCTCGGGGTGTACTGTCTATTCCCTCTGCTGTCATTTCTGTTGTCACTGCTCACTGTGGCTAGCCTGGTCCCTAAGGAACTCTCAGTTGCTCAGATCAATGTCCAGCGCTTCTTCAAATCAAGTACAATTATCTGTCTAGAGAGTGCTCCCTCTGACTTTAAAGTCAAGTTCTAGGGCTCTGATGATGGGCATTTCTAGAAATATAATCCTGGAGAAGAAGGTCATTGTTTAAATGCCTGTCTGTTTAACTACTTGGAAAAAATAAAATATGACACTTTAGACCTATGGCTGGCTTTACTTACCACTCTCTAAGTGATTAGCCTTCCAGAAAGCTCCATCACCTGAAACATTTTCCATGAACCCTGAAAGCAATCAGAGTGAGGAAAAGGCTGGAGTACTGAGATTCTTCATCCTAGCAAGGGTTTAGAAGCAGCTACAGGGGTCTCTGAGGAAGTCCACACTTGAGGGCTATTAGGAGATCAAGTTGGACTTCAAGTCTTTGGGATTCTAGAAGATAGTTCTGAGGTGGGTTTTCTTCTCTGAGGAAGGGCAGGCAGGAGCTGGGAAAAAATTGTCTTCTGAAAAACCAAATGTAAATATTTCTAAACTTAGCAACATACATACTGCAGGATCATCTTTATTTTGGGGATATTTTTCATAATGCTTCAAAATCATCAAAATGATTATTCCTTCCAGAGCTGTACAAAACTCACCAGATTTGGCGGATAGGCTGTTTGCTGGCTCCAGTCTTAAAACCATGGACATGTGAGCCTTGGCTTTGCCACAGCTCCCTGTATGAGCAGGGATAAGTCAACTAACTGTTCTAAGTCTATCTCATCACCCAGGGTGTTGGCTTACTACCATGCACACAGCACCTAGGAGCACTCAGGCCATGAATGGCAGCTGCTGCCGCTATTTCCTGAATTGCCACCAACTCTCTGCCTTAATATTGCGGCTTTCTCTTTGTTCCTTTCTCTCTGAAGAGTCACTTGTGTTCAGGTTAGGGTTTGATGTGACCCCATGGGGGGATCCTTAATGTCTCTCTGCCTGTCTGACATAGGTGTGACTTTCCACCAGGACAGTCGCCTCGTGTCACACCCTCCCTAGTCTCCACAGGCTCCTGTCACCTCCATATCTATTACCTGCAGGATGCAGGGCCACCTGATCAGCACAAACTCATTTATGAGATCCACTCATCACTGAGCCCCTAGTGGCGACTACTCTGGTCAGATCATGTGTAAAGAAGTCACTTGGAAGATCCATGAGCTATGAGCTATGAGGACTGGAGGGAAGACCCAAGATTCAGCAAATGTCATAGTCCAAAGCCCAGCAGTAGCTTCAGCTAGATTCTGACTCCTCTCTCTCTCCCCTTCGCAGACTCTCACCTCCGCACCTCCCATGCCTGAAGCTTGCTGCTCTCCTAAAATCCAAGGCAGGTTAGCCATGCCTGCCTCCAGGACTTGGTCAGAATTCAGCCCATGTCCCTTACTGATGGGGCAGCTGTGTCTCCAGACAGCCTGGTGTCCTTGGAGTGACTGGAGAGTGATTTATTTTGTATTTTCCGTGCCTGTGCTTGTGGCACATAAGAAATACACTGAATTGTGTATGCAGTTTGAACTTACGGTAAAAGAGACCCACGGAAGCCTCCAGCCCCAGCACACCCTTGAGGGCTCTTCCTGGCTCTAATGCCTCTCTCGGCTCTGATTTATTATCTCATTATCAGTAATAAATGTTGTCTGCTTTTGAATTTCACATGAGCAGAGTGGTATGAGGGGCTGTTTCCTGTGCCTGGCCTGATTCTCTTAGCAGCTCATCAGGATGCTGGCTGGGCTGGTGCCTGATTGGCTTTTGCTGACTGCTAGGTAGGATTCTGGTGACCACACCCCATTGCCTTCCAGATCTACCCAGAACATACAGAGGAGGCAGTTTCAAGCACTGCTGCTGTGAGCATTTAGATCATGTGACTGGGTGGAAAAGCTCATATTCCTGATAAGACCTGGGAGTGCAATTGCGATTGTACAATGTGAATCTTTACTTCCACAAAGTATTGCCAAGTGGTTTTGTGTTTGTCTTGGTTTTTGTATTGGCAATACTAGGGATTGAACTCAGGGCCTTGAACCCATTAGGCAGGTAGGTATCTATCTGTGAGATACACCACCTACCCTGGTTTTTCTTTTTAATTCTATGAGTCTTTTTTTTCTATACTTTTACTTTTTAAAATTTTTTTGTCAGTCGTGGGACTTGAACTCAGGGCTTGGGCATTGTCCCTGAGCTCTTTTTGCTCAAGACTAATGCGCTAACTCTTTGAGCTGCAGTTGTACTTCTAGTTTTCTGGTGGTTCATTGGAGACAAGCGTCTCACAGACTTTCCTGCCCTGGCTAGCTCTGAACAGTGATTCTCAGATCTCAGCCTCCTTAGTAGCTAGGATTATAGATGTGAGCCACCAAGCACCTGGCTTCTTTTGTCTTTTTTAAAGATGAATTCTTACATTCATCTCTGTATTTCCTATGCCCCAGCGGAACCCAGTCTTGACTTTTTTTTGTTACTTTGTGACAGACCACAAGCTAAAATCTCACTGATTGTCTACCAGCCTTCCAGACCTGGGCTCCTGTCCCACAGCCATTCCATCACCAGGGCCAAATTAGCAATCACACCTGAGATTCTGATCTTGTCAGTACTGGGCATGTGTCCAGAGGACAGCCTGCTCACTGTTCTTAAAAGAGTTCTTAGTGCACATTAACTCAGCACGCTTCAGATGTGTTTGCACAGGAATTGAGGGACTGGTTTTGTTTGGCTTGGTTTCCTTTTTGGTGGTACTGGGGTTTACACTCCGGGCCTTGTAGAAGTAGGCAGGTATTCTATCATTTGAGCTCAGCTTCTTTTGCTTTATTTATTGTTCAGAAAGAGTCTTGCATTCTTGTCCAGGGCCAACTTAGGCCTTTACCTATGCTTCCCATGTAGCTGGGACAACAAGTATGGATCGTCACCCCTGGCTTGTTTAAGACAGGGCCTCACTAACATTTTGCCCTAGGTGGCCTCATTCTGCGGGCCTCCCGATCTCCACCTCCTGAGCAGCTGGAATTATGGACAGGAGCTACTATATCTAGCCCAGGAATTGGTTATTTCTAAATCCTAGGCATGCAATCTATATAACTGAAATAATAGGCCCAATAACTGGCTTCCCAAATCCTCACGTTTTCATTTTGGGATTCTCTGTGAAGTCAAGAGACAGGAAACTTGTGGATACCCAGGTGTCCGGGAGGCCACGCGGAACCATGTAAGAAAGACGCTGAGGATCCCCAGCTGGATGTGCAGCTTTCTTCCTCCCACTGTGTTCCAGTGTGAAATGACCAGGAGCTTCTCTCTAAGAATACACACACACCACACACGCATGCACACGCGCGCACACACACACGCTGTAGGGGCAGACGCAGCACTGGGCTACCCCTCCCCTGAGCAACCCTTGGCTTATAGAATGAGTTGAAACAAGATGTCACATTCAGAGCCTTGAACCCGGGATGATTTTAAGGAAAGCATTCCTCCCCAGCCCCAGGAGACACAGAAAGTTTGAGAAAGGTGTGGAGCACATGCCTGCACCTAGGCTATCTCGATACCCAAGGGCAGACAGCCACTGAATACTGATATTGGTTTCCTAGCTGCTCTAGGCTCATGGTGGACATCTCCCATGTCATGTTTACACGTGGGATGTCCTTCTTTCCTTCTAAGTCTCTCTCTCCTTCTCAGGGCCCACCTTGTCCATGAGGCCCTTCCAGACCACCTGATTCTCACCCAGCACAGAGCTCTAAGAATCCTCCTCCTCATACACATTCCCAGTCTAATTACATGAGCAGGTGCTAGGTGTGGACATCCTTGGTGAATCCCCTTACTACCTAGCCCAAGGTTGAGCCACTAAATGTTCACAGACTCATTTGTATGAGCAAGACATGAAAATCATCTTTAAAAACTGAATTGCATAATACAACTCATTTGGTGAAAAAAAAAATAAGCTGGCACCTGGAGGGACACTGGACAAAATATTGGCAAGACAAGTGATAGGATTATTCCATGATTCTGCACTTAGAAAAACAGAAAGGAGAAAGCAAAATGAAAGATCCTGGTGACATCAGCTTTGGCAGTCCCTGATGGAAAGTGACCTGGCAGAGCCAATCCTTGGGTCACTGGAAACACTTCGCAGTAATGCTATTAACCTGGACAGTAGGCAGAGCAGAGCCCTCGGGGCCAGCCAGCTCCATTCCAGTTTTGCCCTTCCTGATACCTTCAAGGGCTACAGGAAGCAAAAGGAAGGAGAGAAGCTTCAAGTGTCGGCCGCCGACAGTAATAAGAGTGACTTTGGTTTCTTTCTACGTCCATCCATCCCTGGGAACTGTTCCCACTAAGCCTTACTCTACCACATCCATGCCTCAGGCTTTTTGTTGTAGCATCAGAACTAAGGGACGTGTCAGCTCTCCACCTCCAACCACATACCATAAAGCATTTTGGTTTACAACTTGATTTCTTGGCATTGATCAAGAAACCAGAGTCATATGCTGATCTTCTGAGAGTGAATGAAGCCCCTGGGCCTAGAGTGATCAAAAGAATGTGAAATGCTGGGCTCTGGTGGCCCATGCCTGTAATCTTAGCTACTTAGGAGGCTGAAGTCTGAGTGTCATAGTTCAAAGCCAGCCTGGGCAGGAAAGTCTGTGAGATGCTTATCTCCAATTAACCGGCAAAAAGAGCCAGAAGTAGAGTGTAGCTCAAGCAATAGAGTGCTAGCCTTGAGCACAAAAGCTTAGGGATAGTGCCCAGGTCCTGAGTTCAAGCTCTATCTCACACACACACACACACACACACACACACACACACACACACACACACACACACACACACACACACACACACACACACACACACACACACACACACACACACACACACACACACACACACACACACACACACACACACACCTGGGATGGGGAGATGGAGTCAAGTAAAAGGAAGTTAGGCCATGAGGTGAAGGCTTCTTCCTCTTCCTTTGCTTCCTGGCTGCCATGAGGTAAGCAACTTCCTCTTGCCCTTCTGTCATGTACTGCCCTGCCACAGGCCCAAAGCAAAAGGCACACACCTCCAAAAAGACTGAGCCACATAAACTTTATATAACAGTTGGTGAAGATGTCCACTTATAGGTCAACAGATGCAGAGCTAGGCCCTCACTGGGAAGCCTGCAGGCAGCCCCTTCTCCTTCTTTCCAGGGTAAGCATAAAAAAAAGTTGGGTTTTTTTTTCTATTACAGGAAGCACCTTATGCTTGAGCATGAGGGCAAAGAAATGTTTTCTCTTAATTTGCTTTGAGACTCTCTTAAGAAAGCTTATTTTCTGAACCATAATGACTATGAAGATTCTCTTGTGAGTCCTGTGACTTTTTTTTCTGGCTTGTTTGTAACTAGCTACAAGTTGCTTAGGGATGGTCCTGTGTTCTGAGAAATACGGTGTGAGGTGATTTCTTTCTTTCTTTCTTTCTTTCTTTTTTTTTTTTTTTTTTTATTGTAAAGCTACTATACAGAGGGTTACAGTTACATGAGTGAGGTTATGAGTACACTTCCTCTTGAACATTGTTACCCCCTCCATTGTTTTCCCCCTACCATCCCCTCCCTCCCTCCCTTCCCCGAGGTTCTTTTTTTTTTTTTTTTGATTGTGATTAAATGATTACATAATTTCAAAGTCACAAGTTCATTCTAACTTCCCTGGAGCAAATTGTCTACCACAGTCTGTAATATATAACAGTGTTCACATGTTATATACCATATTTGTGATCAGCAGCATGGGGATATTTAGTAGTGGTTCAACCAGATGAGCGGGAGTTCTTTGTTTCTTAAGTCCTGTTAGTTTTGTCGTATCACCTAACCTTTTGGATTTAGCATCCACTTATCAGGGAGACCATGTACCGTTTGTCTCTTGGTTCTTGGCTTACCTCGCTCAACATGATTCCTTCTAGCTCCATCCATTTCCCTGCAAATGCCATTATTTTGTCATTTCTAATGGCTGCATAATATTCCATTGTGTATAGATACCACAATTTTTGGATCCATTCATCTGTGGTGGGGCACCTAGGTTGTTTCCATATCCTAGCTATTGCGAACAGTGCTGCAATAAACATGGAGGTGCACGTGTCCTTGTATATTGGTTCCTGTTGTTCATGGTAGATGCCTAGAAGTGGTATGACTGGGTTGTAAGGGAGGTCAATCTTTAGCTTTCTAAGGACCCTCCAGACTGCTTTCCAAAGTGGTTGTATAAGTGTACATTCCCACCAGCAGTGTAATAGGGTTCCTCTTTCTCCACATCCCCTCCAGCATTTGTCGTTGGCTGATTTGTGGATGTGGGACATTCTGACTGGGGTAAGGTGGTATCTCAGGGTTGTCTTTATTTGCATTTCCTTCACCACCAGGGATGATGAACATTTCCTCATGTGTTTCTTTGCCATTTTTATTTCTTCATTTGAGAAGTCCCTCTTTAGTTCCCTTGCCCATTTAGTAATTGGTTTGTTAGGTTTGGGAGGGATTAGTTTCTTGAGTTCCCTGTATATACAGGATGTTAACCCCTTGTCTGATATATTGCTGGTAAATATTTTTTCCCAATTAGTTGGTTGTCTTTCTAGCTTAGTTGCGATAGATTTAGCTGTGCAGAAGCTTTTTATTTTAAGGTAGTCCCATTTGTCGAGTCTCTCTCCAACTTGTTGTGACCCTGGGACTCTGTTCAGGAAGTTCCTTCCTGTGCCTATTAGTTCAAGTGTCTCTCCTACTCTGTCCTGCAGTAGTTTCAGAGATTCAGGTTTAATGTTAAGGTCTTTAATCCATTTTGAGTTGATGTTGGTGCATGGTGATAGGCTGGTGTCCACTTTTAGTTTTCTGCATGTGGCTGCCCAGTTTTCCCAGCACCAGCGGTTGAAGAGGCTGTGTTTCTTCCATTGTATGTCTTTGGCTCCTTTGTCGAATATCAGCTGGCTGTAGGCCTGTGGATTTATATCTGGATCTTCTATTCTGTTCCATTGGTCTTCGGGTCTGTTTTTGTGCCAGTACCATGCTGTCTTTGTGATTATAGCTCTGTAGTAGAGTTTGAAGTTCGGCATGGATAGCCCTCCCATATTGTCTTTATCCCCTAGAATTGTTTTGGCTATTCTAGGTCTTTTGTTGTTCCATATAAATTTTTGGACTGTTTTCTGTATTTCAGTGATGTACGTCATTGGGATTTTAATAGGAATTGCATTGAATTTGTATATTAGTTTTGGAAGTATCACCATCTTTACTATATTAAGTCGGCCTATCCAGGAGCATGGGAGGTCTTTCCATTTCCTAGTGTCTTCTGCAATTTCTTTCTTTAACTTTTTATAGTTCTCATTAAATAGTTCTTTTACATCTTTGGTTAGGTTAATTCCTAAATATTTTATTTTTTGGGAGGTTATTGTGAATGGGGTTGCTCCCTTTATTTCCCTCTCTTCCTGTGCGTTATCAGTGTATAGGAAGGCAACTGATTTTTGTGGGTTTATTTTGTATCCTGCTATTTTGCCGAAGTGACTTATGATTTCTAAAAGTTTGGGGATGGAGTTTTTGGGATCGTGGAGGTATAGTATCATGTCGTCTGCAAAAAGGGATAGTTTCACTTCTTCTTTCCCTATGCGGATCCCTTTAATGTCTTTTTCTTGCCTTATTGCCCTGGCTAAGGGTTCTAGGACTATGTTGAAGAGGAGTGGAGACAGTGGACATCCTTGCCTTGTTCCTGTTTTTAGGAGGATTGGTTGTAGCTTTTCCCCATTAAGTATAATATTGGCTATTGGTCTGTCATAAATGGCTTTTATTGTTTTTAGAAATGCTCCTTCTATTCCTATTTTCTCCAGAGCTTTTAGCATGAATGAATGTTGAATTTTATCAAAGGCCTTTTCTGCATCTGTGGTGATAATCATGTGATTCTTGACCTTGGCTCTGTTGATATGCTGGATTACATTTATTGACTTACGTATGTTAAACCATCCCTGTGTCTCTGGGATGAAGCCTACCTGATCATAGTGTATTATTTTTTTTATGTGTTTCTGGATTCTGTTAGCTAGAATCTTGTTAAGGATCTTTGCATCTGTGTTCATCAAGGAGATTGTCCTGTAATTCTCCTTTTTGGTTGGGTCTTTGCCTGGTTTGGGGATGAGTGTGATATTGGCTTCGTAGAATGAGTTTGGGATAGCTCCCTCCTTCTCTGTTTCTCTGAAGAGCTTGAGGAGTATGGGTATTAGTTCTTCTTTAAAGGTCTTATAGAATTCTGCTGTGAATCCATCTGGTCCTGGGCTTTTTTTTGTTGGAAGACTTTTGATAGCTTCCTGTATCTCATTATAGGATATTGGCTTATTTAATTGGTTAACTTCTTCTTTGCTCAGTGTGGGTAACTTGTATTTCTCTAAAAATGCATCCATTTCCGCCAGATTTTCTTCCTTTAGAGAGTATAGCTTTTGAAAGTAGTCTGTTAGAATTGTTTGGATATCTTGGGTACATGTTGTGATGTTTCCCGTGGCATCCCTAATCCTATTAATATGGGTTTCCTCTCTTCTTTTTTTAATTAATCTTGCCAACGGGCCATCAATTTTGTTTATTTTTTCAAAGAACCAGCTTTTTGTTTGGTTTATTTTGGTTATGGTTTTCTGATTTTCTAATTGGTTAATCTCTGCTCTCAATTTGGTTATCTGGCTTCGTCTAGTAGCTTTAGGTCCCATTTTTTCTTGTTTTTCTAGCTGTTTTAGTTGCAACATGAGATTATTTACTTGGTCTGTCTCCATTCTCTTGATGTGGGCACTGAGGGCAATAAATTTGCCCCTCAGGACTGCTTTTGCTGTGTCCCACAAGTTTCTTTGTGAGGTGTTTTCATTTTCATTGAGTTCTAGGAAATGCTTTATTTCTTCTCTGATCTCTTCTGTTACCCAGGCCTTGTTAAGGAGTGTGCTGTTCAATTTCCATGTATTAGAGAAATTTCTGCGGTATGCTTTGTTATTGAGAGCTAGCTTGATTCCACTGTGGTCAGATAGGATACAGGGGATTATGTCGATCCCTTTGTATTTGCTTAAGTTCCTTGCATGAACTATGATATGGTCTATTTTGGAGAAAGTTCCATGAGCTGCTGAGAAGAATGTGTACTGTGTTGTTTTAGGGTGAAATACTCGGTAGATGTCAGTTAATTCCGCTTGAAGTATGGCCTCACTTAATTCGGTAGCTTCTCTGCCAATCCTCTGGTTGGTAGACCTGTCCTTTGGTGAGAGTGGCGTGTTAAAGTCTCCTAGTATTATCGTATTGGGATCTATTTTATTCTGTAAATTTGAGAGCATTTGTTTAACATATCTGGGTGCACCGATAGTTGGGGCATATAAGTTGATGATGGTTATATCCTCCTCTTGGATTGTTCCCTTTATTAATATGTAGTGTCCGTCCTTGTCTTTCTGTACTGATTTTAATGAAAAGTTTATTTTGTCAGATATCAGGATAGCTACACCTGCTTTCTTATTGGGGGAATTTGATTGGTAGATCCTTTTCCACCCCTTCACTCTGAGTTTGTTTGTATGTTTGGCTGAGAGGTGGGTCTCCTGAAGGCAACAGATGGATGGGTCTTGTTTTCTGATCCAGTCCTCAGTTCGTTTTCTTTTAATTGGCGAATTCAGCCCATTTATATTAAGAGAAAGTATAGAGAGATGCATTGTTGTCCCTGCCATTCCGTTTTCCTAAGTTTTTCTTCTTTCCTTTCCTCCTGTGCTTGCTCAGTTAGACTTTGAGTAATGCCTGTTTGGGGCAGGTCCCAGTTCCTGGTTGCTTTCTTCAGGTTGTGTCCCCCCTCTTAGAATTCTTTGTAATGCTGGCTTAATGTTTATGTATTCATTTAGTTTTTCTTTGCTATTAAAAGTTTTCAGTTCTCCATCGAATGTGAATGCTAGCTTTGCCGGGTATATCAGTCTGGGTTGGCAGTTATTGGCTCTCAGGGCTCGTATGGTGCTTTCCCAGGCTTTTCTTGCATTCATTGTTTGTGTGGAGAGATCTGCAGTGATTCTAATTTTTTTCCCGTTGTAGTATAGCTCCTTCTTCATTTTTGCTGCATGCAGGATTGTTTCCTTATTATTCAGATCCATCATTTTTACTATGATGTGCCTAGAAGTGTTTCTCCTGGGATCTTGCTTGTTGGGTGTTCGATAAGCTTTTGTGATGTAGTTAAGATGGTCGTTTTTGAGGTGGGGAAAATTTTCATTGACTATCTTGTTAAATAGGTGTTGCATTCCCTTGCTCTGGAATTCCTCACCTTCGTCCACTCCGATTATGCGAAGGTTAAATTTTTTAGCATTATCTGCTTGCTCTTGAATTTCCCTTTGGTTTAATTTGAGTGATTTTTCCATATCTGTCACTTTTTGGTCCAGTTGGTGTATTCTGTCTTCTGTATCTGACACTCTACCTTCCATTTCATTCACTCTGTTGACCGTGGCTTCTATTGTGGTTTGCATGGTGGAAATGGATCCCTTTATGGATTCAATGTTGGTTCTCAGAGTACTGATCTCACCTCATTGAGAGGTGAGATGCATTACCTCTAATTTGGCATTTATCTCACTTCTTACTGAGGTTTGTGCAGCTTCTATTTTTGCATCCAACTTTTGTTTGATATCCTGTATATCTTTTGATAGTTCATCCTTGTGCTCTTTCAATTTCTGATCCATTTCTCGCTTTATTTCTTGAGTCATTGCCTCCAGCAACCCTTGGATGTAGTTTTTGTCTTCCATTCCTGCTTTGCTCCCACTGGGGCTCTCCCCTGCGTGGCTGCTGGCTTTTGAGGTGAGCTTGCTGTCCTGGGTAGTGGTAAACCTTGTGATTTTTCTCTGTGATTTTCGCATGGGGGTTCAGGAGACTGCTCTTCAATCTTGTTTTGGTGTGTCTGTCTTTGCTTGGTTGCTGATTCTGTATTGGTAGAGAGAGTCTGTGCCTGATCTGGATTCTGTTGGGAGCCTATTTCCAGCTGCTATTCTGACTTACTTAGGATTCTCAGCTCTCTGCTGTAGCAATTCCCGCCTTTGGAAGGGTTGAGCAGCCTAGACTGCTTGTGTTTGCTCCTGCGGGTGCTCTTGGGAAGATCAGATGCTCTGGATGCACTCTCCCAAATACTGGAGTCTGCTATGGGCTCCTGATGTGTTTTTGTTTGTTTGTTTGGGGCTGGTTGTGGGCTTGAACTCTAGGTTTGGGTGCTGTCCCTCAGCTCTTCAGCTCAGGGCTGGCACCCTACCATTTGAGCCACAGCCCCACTTCTGACCCTTTTTGCTTTGTTCAGGCGCCGGTCCCCGGGCCTGGTTCCGGCCCCAGCCTGGAGCGCGCTCGTTAGGCCTGTGCTAATGTGTATACCACCTAGGTTATGCAGCCTGGAGGACACAGTTCAAATTTCTTCTACTGTTGGTAGTCTTGACCCAGGGGCGCTGTTCCTGGCTTGGGCATTTAAGCTCCCTTCCAGGGGCACTCTTGCTCTGGCCTGGCCAGCAGAGTGTGCTCCACCGGCTGGTGGAGCTCTCGAACAGTTCCCAGTTTTAGTGGGTCCTGTGGTCCGGGTGTTGGGGTAGGGAGTCTAGGTCAGGGTCTGGGGATTCCCTCCAGCTCTGGTCTCCCTTGATGGATTCACTGTCCCCTGTTGGGTACTCACCCTGTAGGTCGTCAGTTGTTGTTGCAGTCCGAGTTCAGTTGGGGTGGTTGCGGGCTGGGTTGGGCGGCCCCCCGCCGGGTAGTTGCGATCGCGATTGGGCGGGTGTTCTGCCGACAGGTCCCTTTGTTGCGCTGCTCGTGCCGGGCGGCTTTGGCGGGATGGAGCCTCTCTGCTCCGGTGGAGAGTGAGGGGTGGGGGTGGGATCCTCGTGGAGACTCCCGGCTGGTAGGTTTCTCTGTTCCTGGCGATCCGCTGTTCTGCAATCCGGTACCTGGTGATCTGCAAGCAGCCCCCTGTGTCTCTGTGGCTCCGGCAGCCCCCGGGGCCGGCTGGCCGGCGGCTTGGCGCACTGCCGCGCGGCCAGCAAAGGTTGGGGGAGGGGTCTTCGCTCTTCTCTGTTCTGAAATTCTTCTTTTCCTCTCTTTCTTTTTTTGTTATTTTCCACCTCTGGTTTTTCTCTGAGTGTTCGTCTTTTTGTTGTTGTCGGTCTCTTGGGGAGATTAAACGTTGGAACTCGAACTCTCTTTTTGGTTGGAGAGAGCTGTGGCGTTTCCCTACTGCCCCGTCGCCATCTTGGTCCCCCCTCTCCGCCTCGCTGCTTTTCCTTTCTTTTTTTTTTTTTGTCAGTCGTGGGGCCTGAACTCCAGGCCTGGGCGCTGTCCCTCAGCGATTCAGCTCAAGGCTAGTGCTCTCCCACTTGAGCCACAGCGCCACTTCCCGCTTTTTCTGCTTATGTGTTGATGAGGAATGGAACGCAGGGCCTCATGCATGCAAGGCAAGTGCTCTACTACTGAGCCACCTCTCCAGCTCCTGTGAGGTGATTTTGTAGTGTGCAAAAATGTCACAAGCGTGTTTATACAAACTCACACAAACTGAATTGGTGCTGCCTGATACTCTCTGACTACAAATATGTATAGAATGTGCTATACTGAAGACTGTAGGTAATTGTAACACTTTAAAAATGTTTATGTCTACAGATAGAAAACTTGCCACAATAATACGACGTCATAGAATCTTTCAGCTCCCTTGCAGTCTGATGGGACTACCATCCATCTGTGTACCACTGATGAAAAACAGCATGGCTACAAGTGCATGGCTCTATTCTCTACCAACTAGGTAGAATCAACAACAGAAATGTGCTGTCAAGTTGTCAGCAGAGCCATACATCCTTTGAAATCCCCTAGGGAGAGTCCTCCTTTGACTCTTCCTAGCTTCTGGTATTCCTGGAAATTGTTGGCATTTCTTGGCTTGTAGCCACCTCATCCCAGCCTTGGCTTCTGTCTTCACAGAGCCTTCTCTTTGTGGTGTCTCTGTCTCTGTATCTCATGCCCTCTGTCTTACAGACATCAGCCATCATGTAGTTCATCATTAATATGGTATCATAAAAATGATCTGTGGAAGGTCATAGGTCAGGGTGGGAATGATGGTCATCAGCCAGCTCAGACCTGAAATTTAGAAATACTTTTTTAGCTTTTGTTATGTGAATTGTGCATTTAGATTGCTCTGTGAACTTTGGAGACCCGCTTAAGCTATTTATTTAATTTTTCTTATAAAAAAGTAACAAGCAGGCCTCCCTCCCACTGAGATCTGAGAGCTAAGTGGAGTAAAACTTTAAAAAAATACTTTGAAATAGTAAGACAGTCTTCCTAGCACCAGCCATGATGCATAGCAAGACAGTTCTTTTATGAGGCCATTCTTGTGAAAGGAGCTCATTTCTAGATTCCCATGTCTTAGGCATTGGTGTTGACATTAAAAATTAAACCTTAAACAGTAGTTAATCACAGTACATAGGAAAGAGGCTAGCATTTAAAAGCCCTTTTAGCTGGGCACCAGTGGCTCATGCCCGTAATCCTAACTACGCAGGAGGCTGAGATCTGGAGGATCACAGTTTGAAAGTAGCCTGGGCAGAAAACTCCTCGAGATCCATCTTCAATTAACCAGCAAAATACCATGCTAAAAGTGTGGTTCTAATAGTAGAACAAGCAAGCAAGCTGAGTTAAAACCCAGCACAGAGAGAGAGAGAGAGAGAGAGAGAGAGTTGGAAGAAAGGGGATAGGATAGGAAACTAAGAATAGAATGGAATGGCATACAATTATTCTATTATTCCTATCCCGTTCTAAAAGAACAGAAAGAAAATGATAGAAGAATAAAATGTCTTACAGTGATGGAATAGTGACAAAGAGGGATCAGCTGTCACCTGTATCCTTTAAGGATCAAGGATGGAGATTGGAGGAGGCTTTTGAAGCTGCAGCGTCTTAGAGCTGATTTCTTCCAAACAGACCCTGTGTGGTTGATGCACTCACAGGAGCGATTGGAAAAGGGTGAAGAGGTTCAAGTCTAGCTGATCCTATGGGGCTCCGGAGCAGAAGCAGCACCCAGAGCTGTCCTACCTCAGACCAGGGGACCAGGGCCTTCTCAGATGAATGGTCAAAGAAGGTTCTGTATCTCCATACTACTTTTCTCTAACTTGAAGCCTTGAAGCTGAAAGGAGAGGATTCTGAAGAGTTGGGGAGGGCAACAGCATATGGTGGGCGGAGCCTTGGTACCCACAAGGTGCTGTGAAGTACACTATAGTGAGAGAACTTCATCATTACCATTTTTCAAATAGTTGTGTCAATTTAACACGTCCATTTGTGCTGATTCCACAGAACTAGAATTCATATTAGCATGTCCATTTATGTGTGCATGAAGCATCTTGATCAGAATCACCCTTCCATCATTCTTCCCCACTTAACACCTGCCTCCACCAGTCTCATTACGTTTCCTAGGGCCATTTGCACATACGCCCATTTAGATTACAACTATATTTGCCCACAATTCCTCTTTCAATTCATTCACACACACCTTTCCATCAGTCGAGAATCTCCTGTCAAGACATGGCTCAGCTTCCTGGTATTCATTCTGTTAAACTGACCATTGGTCCAAGGGCTTCCACCATAAGTTCTTAACTCCCGCATATACCCGTATGTTGGTCAGCTTAATCATGTATAAATGCATATGAACCTGTGTGTATTTACATATATGTTTCTATTTTATATTTTATATATATGTTTATATATTTAGAGAGGAAAAAATGTGTCCTTTGTGTGAGCCTGGTTTCATACAATGTGATTTTTTTACCAGATCTATCCAGTTTCCTGCAAATGATACTATTTCATTCTTCTTGATGGATGAATGAAATTCTATCTTGAGTATTTTATATGTGTGTTTGTATATGTGATATATATACACATATCAGTATATGTATATCTACATATACATATACACACATGTATACATACATATAGCACATATAGCATATATACATGTATATAGGCTAAATACATGTATGTATATTTATCTATATGTGTATATATAAAGTATCATATTGTCTTGATCCATCTGTGGTGGTAGCACATCCGAGCTGTTTCTATAACTTGGCTATGGCGAATTTACATAGGTATACAGGTACATTATATCTTGACCTACATTCTTTCATATAAATGTCCCAAAGTATGATCACTGGATCATAGAGTACTTTTTTTTGATGTTTCGAAGAATCTCCATTCTGATTTCCATAGTAGTTATACTAGTTTACAGTTTTACCAAGTGTATTAGGATCCCTTTTTCCTACATCCTTGACAGCATTTGTTGTTGTTTATATTCTTGATGATGGCCATTCTGACTAGGGTGAAATAGAATCTCAATGTTGTTTAATTTACATTTCCTACATTTCCTTTATGACCAGGGATGCTGAGCATTTTCTCTTCATGTATCTTCTGACCATTTGTACTTCTTTTTCTGTTTAATTCCTTTGCTCATTTATTAATCACATTACTGATTCTTGGGGAGTTTAATTTTTTAAGCTTCCTATATAATCTGCTTATTAATCACTTGTCAGCTGTGTAGCTGGTAAAAAAAAAAAAATGTCTCCCATTCTGTAAGTTGTCCTTTAGCCTAGTAACTGTTGGGAAATCTCCTGATGGGCTTTTTTTGGTAAGTGACATCTTTTCCCCCTCTTATACATTTCAGTATTCTTTCCATGTTTTCTGCACTTATTGTTTTAAGTATGATATATCATAGAGAGGTTTTATTCCTGATGCTTTGGGTATTCTGAAAGCCTCTTATACCTGAATGAGTTTTATTCAATATTTTTCCTATGCCTTTACCTTTTAGATATACCTAAAATTAGCAAGCAAGGTATTTTAATAATATCCTGAAATTCTTTAATAATTATTTAATAGAGTCCTGTAAATTCATTTTATGTTTGATTTTTTCTGTATCTTCTACTTTTCTTACTATATTCTTATTCTTTTCTAGTCCTGAAATTCCATTTTCCATGGTGTTTACTTTGTTTTTATCTCTGGAGTTTCAATTTCTTCTTCAGGATTTCTGTCTGTCTGTCTGTCTGTCTGTCTGTCTCTCTCTCTCTCTCTCTGAGATTGGGATTAAAACTCGATATGATGCTTTTGCTCATTGGCTGGTGCTCTACCTCCTGAGCATGTCTTCAACCTCAATTTCTGTCTTTTTTGAGATCCTTTTTAATGACTTACACTTTTTTTTTTAATTTAATTTTCCTGACTTTTAAAAGGCTGTACAAGGGTGTTACAATTTAATGTGTCCACACTGACTTCTCTTTTGTGTCTCCATTGAACTCTTTCAACTGTTTAGCTGCATTCTTGGAAGCTCACTTAGCTCTTTGCATTTGCTTGGTATGCACTTAGCTTTTTATCTATAGTGTTGCTCAGTTTTTTTGTTTGTCTAGTTGTGTCCTCTTTGGTCTTAAAAATGTCCCTTTTTATTTTATTGTAGATTTTTGTCATATCTTTGACCACAGTCTAGGGGTTTCTTCCATGTTGATGTCAGTCTGGTTCTTTGTTGTGGTATTAGCAGTGTCTGAGGTGGTATATTTCCTAGTTTTCTTCGTTGGGATTTGCTCATTTGAAGAGACCTTGTATGCTTTTGTTTTAGTCATCTAAAGTCTCATTGAGACCTTTCCCACAGGATTATGTGTCTGCTGGATTGGTATGCCATTTCTCTTCCCATTGCTTAGAAGGCATATCTCAACCCTTACAGATTTATCAACTCAAACCCCTACCATACTGATAAGAAGTAAGATATGATTGTTAACGACATATCTTGTTCTATTGGCAGAGGTTTAAGGTATTGGTATGTTATTGTTGTTAGAACTTAGCTGTTTAGATAATGAAGAGCAAGGGGAGACTTTTAGAATATGAAGGTTGAGGAAAAGGGGAGTGGAATGTGAACACAGCAGGTGGTAAACACCCCCTGGTGTATATGATCGATATGTTGTGAAGATGAACACATAGCTGAGATTATTATGGTGGGACAGTAAAGATAAGAGGAATAGCACAGAAAAAAGAAGAGGATGAATATATTACTAAGGAGAGAAAGGAGAAGAAATAAGAGGGAGGAAAAGAAAAGAAAATCCCCAGCTGCTATAGTTTTGATTGAGGATTGCCTGTCTACTGTGCTATGTCACTAACATGGCTTGGCCTTTTCTGAACCATTTCAGAACCAGAATCAGGGAGGCACCTGTGTAATAGCTCCACCAGGGAAAGGAACAAGATTCTACCCCTTTGCCTCTCTCGCCCTTTGTCCTGTTCTAGTTGCTCTAGTTGAGCCCTGATGGTGCCCTGTGGCACAAGAGACTGGTGGAGATCTCTAGCATCTTCACCTCTGCTGTCTGTTGGGAGCCAGAGACATGAGTTCCTAGAGCAGCAGTTCAGAACCTGTCACCTGCACCCAAAGACCTGAAGCAGCAACAGTCCTTTGGTCAGAAGACATAGTTCTGTTACCTTAGCTTCTGAAGCTAGAACCAAAGCTCAGATAGCTTAATTTGCAAGCCATTACACCTTCCGGTAAATCACTGAGCTGGTGATTGCCAACTCAGACTCTCTACTTGCCTTTACTTTGTACAAGTGCCTATGTAAATAAACATGCTGAACTATGGTGTGTGCTCCTTCAATCTCCAAAACTTTTGGATACTGACAGCCCACCTGGTTCCAGCTTTCTCGTGTGTGTGTGTGTGTGTGTGTGTGTGTGTGTGTGTGTGTGTGTGTGTGTGTGTGTGAATCTTTTTCTCAATCTCCTATCCTCTTCCCTGTGAGACAATTTGATCTAGCTGGTCCATGGCAGGTGTCTGTATTGAAATGGTGGCCCACAGGGGATTAGCTACTCTTATTCTGCTGCTAGATTTCCCATGGCAGGTGGGGGGTTGGGGGTACACACTATCCTAAACTGTTCTGGTAAGTTGTCCTAGAAATACAGTGCTTTAAGCTGGATGAAAGCCTCAGTAGAACTTTAGCTTAAAAGGGTCTTAGAAGGATTCCCATGAAATTGCCCTCTGAGATCTCAATTCCCTCCTGAGATTGTACCTTCTGTCTCTAACTTCTGTTGAGGTAAGGGACTCTGTCTGCCCCTGCAATGCCCCTTCTGAGACCCAGCCATGTGTTAGACTCTTCTGGGTCACTGAAGGTAGAAGTCCAGTCCAAGCGAATGGGCCAAATTACTCAAAAGTCCCAACATAGTATTTCTATTGAGGCTGAGATTGCCTGTCTGCTGTGCTCTGTGATAATCCTGGGTAGGGAAGGGGACACTGTTGTTACTCTGAAGAAGGCACTCACTCAAGACCTAGACACATGACATTTGGCTCTCCTGAGTTCACTGACCATCCGAATGTGTGGTACATGGCTCTCTGAGGAGCTAGGTGTATAGTTATATATATATATATATATATATATATATAGAGAGAGAGAGAGAGAGAGAGAGAGCATAATTATTTTATATATACCCATATATATATATATGAGACTGGGTTCCTCCCTGGGAGCCAGAGGTTCAAGGAATTCAGGTGTTTTGTGTTGCATGTTGCGGCATCCCCCAGTGCTTTCTGCTGTCAGTATTTCCAGTGCATGGATATGGGGGTGAAGCCATCTACAGGATCCAAAAATAAAAGGTCAAGGTGGGGGGTTGAGGAGAACTTCTGACCCCACTGCAGAAGGTCCTCCCCACATAATACCAAGCTCTTTCTAACTGTAATTATTTCTTTATTCTTAAAAAAAGAGATTTGAAGCCAGGTGCTGGTGGCTCACACCTGTAATCCTAGCTACTTAGGAAGCTGAGATCTGAGGATCATGGTTCAAAGCCAGCCCAGGCAGGAAAGTCCATGAAACTCTTATCTCTAATAAACCACCAGAAAACTGGAAGTGGCGCTGTGGCTCAAGTGGTAGAGTACTAGCCTTGAGCTGAAGAGCTGAGGGACAGTGTCAGGCCCAGAGTTCAAGCCAATGACTGACAAAAAAAAAAAAAAAAAAAAGAAAGGAAGGAAGAAAGAAAGAAAGAAAGATTTGAGATTTAGCTAGGCACTGGTGTCTCACATCTGTAGTCCTAGCTACTCAGGGGTCTGATATCTGATGATCCTGTTTGGGCCGGACAGTCATAAGATTCTTATCTCCAATTAACCAATACGCTGCAAGTGGAGGTGTGGCTTAAGTGGTAAAGCACTAGCCTTAAGCAAAAAAGTTCAGGGACAGTGCCCAGGCCATGAGTTCAAGCCCCAGGACTGCCCCCCCCACACACACACACAGAGATTTGATATTTAATATTTTTATTTTCCAATAGTTTATATCTCTGTCAGTATTTTTTTCTTACCTCTTTGCCTAAGCTAGCCTTTCTTTTAAGCCACGTGCATGTTGTAGGTCTATGGGGTTGGCGGGGCTAAAGGGAGAAAGTTTAGCTGTCATCAATCTGCCATCTTGATAACACCTTTGGGGTAAAACATCAGTTGCTAAAACAACTGTTGTTGCCCTAATTCACACAACTACATATTTCTACTTGAAGATTGTCATAAGATTGTGAGGATAGCTACCTAGAATGGTGAGCCTCTTCACGTCTACACTTTTTCTGACAAAGTACCCCCAAGAACAAACATTCGAGTCTGTAAAGGCAATATGCAAATACAACCATAAGCTAAATCCCCTTGCTTCTTGCTTAGGATCTGCTAGAAATTCCAGCACCACTGTCTCCTGACATACTGCCCAATACATAGTCAGCACTTCATCTTGTTCGTGATGAGAATTAGCAACCTTAACTGTTGCATCAGAGAAGTAAAAGACCAGAAACCTTGATAAGGGACTATGTAGGAGGAGAGGGCAATTTGTCCCAGATCAGAGATGCCAACCTCACATCCTTTCCTTTTGGACTGTGTTGATGGTCATAGTTTCCCTCGACTTTTCCTCCTCCTTGGTGCTGTGCAAGATCTTCTACACATAGCATGCTTCCAGTTACAGGGAGAGGGGCCATGGTGGCAGACCAAGGAAGGGCCTGCTCTTAAAGCATCACCTCTCAGGACTTTGGGGTCTTAGGATGCCTGGCCCTGTTTCGTGCTTCCTTGGTGGCTTCTTCTAGAGCCTGAAGGGTCAAAGGTTTTGAAAGCCGCTTGGCTCCCAGGTTGGCGAAACTGTCATCTCTTATTTCTGTGATCTGTTATGTCTCAGGTATAACTATCTTGTTGTTCAAAAAGGATGGAATATTCCAGAAGAAACCAGATGAGGACAGAGATTTAGCACACCTTGTAAAAAGAATGTTTTCTTCCTGGCTGCTGCCAAGTTGAGAGCCAGGTCCCACGTGAGCCAATAAGAATTATAGGCAAATATCCTCAGGCTGAATAATGGCCATGGTAATCTTGAAACTGTCTCGATTCCAAAATCTTCACCGAACAAAGAGTTACTTTATAAGTATGTGCTCTCTGCCTCTCGGATTTTTTTTTTCTTTTAATGAGAAAACATGTTTTCAAGAGTCTATAAAACAGCCCTTCAGTCCACTCAAGTGCAAGTCATCACAGTCTCCCCCAATATTCATGCTCTCTCTCTCTCTCTCTGGACCTCCCATCACCCCTCCCACAACCTCTAGCCTTGGACTCCAAGCCCCAATGTTAATCATGCTTGTGTCTGGTTAAAACCTGTCAGAGGATCTCAGTGCACTGAGTCTAGTGCCCCAGTCTTGGTCCAAGGCCTGCCGTGAAGTAGACCTGATTTGCACTTCCAAGTTTTGCAGGCCCTCTAGCATTTCCCTTTCTCCAAGCACATTGGGTGCTGCATTTCCTTGGTCTTGCATGAACAGCCCAACCCAAATCCAAAACATACCAAGGCAAGCCTGGCACCAGTGGCTCACGCCTGTGATCCTAGCTTCTCAAGAGGCTGAGATCTGCAGGATCTCAATTTCAGGGGCAGCCTGGGTACAAAATAAGCTCACAGACTCCATCTCTGAACTTCCAACAAACAATCATCAGCATAGAGCACAACCTAGTAAGCTTCAAGGCTCTGAGTTCAAACCCCAGAACGCCCCCCCCCCACACACATACACACGCATTCTCTTTCTTTCTCTCCTCCCCCACCCACCCAATGGAAAATTGCAGGACTAAACATTTGATAGGTTTTAAATTGTGCCCCATTCTGGGTAATCTTCTGACATCTCATTATGTCCTGCCTAGGCTGTGAATCACTTAAAAAACAACATAAGTAAAATTGCTGGAGAATAGTAGGAATAGTAGATGAATAAAAGAAACACTTAAAAAGAGATTTTTTTTTTTTGTAAGAGCTGTAAAATGTGTGCAACAAGCAGGTGTCAGTGGGTTCTGCTTGTAATCCTAGCTACTCAGAAGGCTGAGATCTGAGGATTGTGGTTCAAAGCCAGTCCAAGCAGGAAAGTCTATGAGACTCTTTTTTTGGAGGGGGGGGTCTAGTCGTGGGGCCTGAACTCTGGGCCTGGACGCTGTCCCTCAGCTCTTCAGCTCAAGGCTAGTGCTCTACCACTTGAGCCACAACGCTACTTCCAGCTTTTTTCTTTTTGCTTATGTGGTGCTGAGGAATCGAACCTAGGGCCTCATACATTCAAGGCAAGCGCTCTACCACTGAGCCACCTTCCCAGCCCAAGACTCTTATCTCTGTTAACAATCAAAAAAATGCTGGAGCTGTAGTTCAAGTTGTAGAGTGCTAGCTTTGAGCACAAAAGCCCACAGACAGTACCCAGGTCTGAGTTCAAGCTCTAGGACTGGCAAGAAGAAGGAAGAGGAAGAAGAAAAAGAGGAGGAGGAGAAGGAGGAGGAGGGGGAGGAGGAGGAAGAGGAGGAGGAGAAGGAGGAGAAGAAGATGATAACATTTAATTTACCATCTTATTGAAATAGACATTTCTCCAAAGAGGAGGTAAGAATGACCATAAGCTCATGAAAAGATGTTCAACATTACTAAATCATTAGAGAAATGCAAATCAACACAATATCATGTCACCCAAATTAGCACAGCTATCTCAAAGAAAATACCAAGTATCATCAAGGACGTGGAGAAACTGGAGCATATGCGTGCTGCTAGTGAGCTTGTAAAAACAATGATGCACCGGGATGGAAAACATTAGCGAAATTCCTTTAGCAACAACAAAAAAATAGAAGCTGGGTGCTGCTATATCATCAAAGCTACTTAAGAGGCCGAGATCTGAGCATCTCAGTTCAAAGTCAGCCCAGGCAAAGATGAACTAGCAAAACTGCTGACACTGGAGGCATGGCTCAAGCAGTGGTATCATACCTATCAGCCTGCCTACCACCCTCCACTTAGCCAGGGCAGGATGAAGCAACAGGGGGTGGCTCTTTTTGGTGGTTAATTGGAGATAATAGTCTCCAGGACAGTGTGCAGTCCCCAGGAATCAGGCCATAGGGGAAGGAAGGATACTCCAGGAGGAGGTGATACTTGGGCTGAGATCCGAGACCGAGACAGCCACAGAAGAAATGGGAAAAGTGTCGATGTAGAACAAGCTTGTGTGTTCAATCAGCAGAAAGAAGGCAGGCATCGACCGCCAGCATGGAATGAGTGGGTGGCCACAGCAGGTAGGGTTCCCTGAGAAGCCTAGAGAAAACCACAGAAGGTAACAAGCAAGGCTGTGAGCTCAGAAACCTGTTTCACAGAGCATTCAGGAAGGGGGAAAGTGGTCTCAGTGACTCACCCACCTTCTCTGTTCTTTTGGGACTCATAGAAGAAGGTCCCCTTCCTCTTGCTCTTTGGGACCTCAGGCTGTGGTAGAAAAGACAGACTTCTTGTGTATGTATGCCAATACGAGTATTTGAATTCAGGGCTTTGGAGCTGTCCCTTAGTTTTGTTTTGTTTTGTTTTGTGGCTCTCTACCACTTGAGCCACAATTCTGCTTCTGGCTTGTTGGTGGCTAATTAGAGATAAGAGTCTCATGGGCTTTCCTGCCTAGGCTGTTTTTGAACTGTGATCCTTAGCTCTCAGGCTCCTGAGTAGCTAGGATTACAATTATGAGCCACCGATGCCTAAATGGAGACAGATTTCTAACCTTCCTATTCATTCATTCATTTCAGGCAGAATTTCACTACCTTCTCAGACTAGTCTAGAAGTTTTTTTTTTTTTTCCCATCCAAGGTGACCTTGAAATCATGATCTTTCTGCCTCTGGCTGGAATGACTGGCTGCTTTAGGCCACAGGTATATTAGACTTCCTTTATCCTTTTATGTCATTCTCTGGGCCCGTCCCAGCTAACGTGGACATTTCAGCTATCCACAAAATCCCAGACAATGGAACCCATCAGTCTGCCCCAACCTGTGGCCTCTGGCCTTTCCTCCTCTTGTCTTTTAATGTCTTCTTTTGTCCTTGACTGTGAACACGTGGCCCTATACCTATGAGGTGCTCTGTCAACACTGAAGAGAAGGAAAGAGAAGGAACGAGTTGCCTTATGGATCTCAGAATTCCTTAGGCATCAGGTGACAGAAGCAATTGGTGATGAGAATTTCATCATGCAATATAGCCAGTGCCTT
Organism: Dipodomys spectabilis; assembly: GCF_019054845.1. Lineage (NCBI taxonomy): Eukaryota > Metazoa > Chordata > Mammalia > Rodentia > Heteromyidae > Dipodomys > Dipodomys spectabilis. The sequence continues at coordinate 7,154,070 of NW_024870840.1, forward strand.
GCCAGGTGGCACTCGGCCCAGGAATGAAGGAGCAGGGGAGAGTCTAGCCAGAAGCCTTCAGGCTGCCTACCTGGGAAGCTAGCTACTGCTTTGAAAGCAAGGCCCCTGGTTTCCCAGCAGCTGGGGGGTTGTGACTTTGGAGTAACAAAAGAGGGAAAACAGCATTCCATGCCTGAGACCCAGGGGACTCTCCACCAGGTTCCTGTCACTACCGGTTCCCTTTAGCATTCAGCTCATATATGGCTCACTCATGTCCCCTGAAATTATTTTTCAATATATCTTTGTTTCTGATGTATTAGTCTTTGTTTCTGGCAGTACTGGGATTTGAATTCATGACCTTGAACCACAACCCTGGATCTCAATGTATCTTCCTTTACTAGATCTCTGGCTCCACCGAAATAGCAACAGAGCCTGTCTTTCTCACTTAATATCTGGCGTACAGCAAGAGCTGGATAAAATGCAGGCTGGAAAAATAGCTGAATGAATCAACTTTTGCATTCATTGAGATGAGCTATGATAGAATTGGTCAACCTTTCCATGGGGTAACCGTGTAAAATTTTAAAGGAAATTGTCACGTTGATACATCAGATGATGATGATGATGATGATGATGATGATGGTGGTGGTGGTGGAGGATATAGTCTATTAGGACTTGTTATTCTATACCCACTGCTTTAGCTGGATTCTCATTCTCAGACAAGCTTGGTTTGTTACTGGGAGCAGTAAATCAGCTGAGGACTGAAGTGAACAGGACGTTCAAAGCTGTGCCCAAGGTCAGACAAGGGAGCCGTTGGAATCATCGCAGTTCAGAAAGCAAACTCCAGGCACTGGAGGCCCAGCCTGCAAGAGGAAGGGCCTGGGGCTAGACGGGGCTGCAGGGAGTTTGCCCAGCGGGGAGCTGGCACAGGAGAAGCACGCCCTCTGCCGGGAGTACAGGAGAATGCACAACCGGCATGTCCAGCAGAAACCTTGAGCCTAGAGCACCCTTTGTGGGGAATGGTTCTCGGTAGGCCAGAACTTTCTGATCCCCTTCCTGTGGGCTCCGATCTTACCCCTGCCCCGCCCCCGAGGAATAGGACAACGGGTAATTGCAGAAGTGCATCTCCCCGGCCCCAGGAAGATAGGCGTTCCACCCCCTCCCCATCACTCCCAGTCTCTAACACCCAGAGTCTTGATTTCCGACCACCTGAGACCTGCTTTGACCCTGTCACCTTCCTCATCCTGGGCCCTGAAGACCTGAAGGCCCAGGAGATCTTTTGTGAGCCGGGACCCAATCATATTTTCCACTCGGCCCCTGCCTGACAGTAGGGGGCGGGGCGCCATTTGGACCCCCCCCCCCCCCCCTCTGGTTGGTATCTATCAAATCAGGAAGGTGAATGCGATGGTCAGCAACCCAAGCTTAATGGCTCCCAATTGTGATCGTGTTGAGACCCGGCCCGTGTCAACGACACAGAAGAACCCTGGATAGTTGGAGGACTGTGAGCCAGCAATGGGGGGGGGGGGGGGGGGCGGGGGGGGAGCAGGCCACCCTGTTTCCCATCCTAAGAAAGGCAGAAACGGCTTTCTGAAGCCCGGGGTCTCTTTTCTGAATCTCCGGTGACACCTAGTGGCCCATCACCTCACGTCCTAAGGATGCTGGCCGCACTGCGGGTTTTCAGGTCGCTGGCCCATCTCTGGTAGAAGCCAGGGGAGCCCAGGGTACCTCCACATTTTGTGGGGTTTCCCCGCGAGGTGCCTGCTTGTCGCCTGTGGACAGGTTTTGCAGAGTACCATGGAAATGCTCTGGCCTAGAAACACGTGTGTGGGTGCTTTTCTGGGTGCTGGGGACACAAAGATGATGATGCCTTGGCTCCCCCTAACTTCTCAGGAAGCTCACTCACAGCGGCGCAGTGTTAAAGAAATACGTATTCCATGCCTGAACTGCTTGGAGGCCTAAAAGACTGCAGCTGTCCTTGAACCAAGTTCTAAAAAATAGACACACACTCTCTCCCTGTTACTCAAACGACTGATGTAGGCACTGTTAGGAAGGGAATGCGCTTCTGTAGTTAAGAGGCCTAGGCCAAGCCAGGGACCCGTAGCAATCCTGTCTACTCAATAGGCTGAGATCCGGGGCTCTCCATTTTAATTTCCAATTAACCAGCAAACTGCTGGACTGGAAGTATGGCTCAAGTAGTAGAACACCAGAATTCAGCCAAACAAAAAAAATCTTTGTGAAAGCACAGGACCCTGAGTTCAAGCCCCAGTACTAGCACTAAAAACAAAACAAAAATTTCTGAAGTCAGTTGACCTTAAAATTCTGAGTTTATTTGGAGTGGGCCTTGCCTAATCTGATGAACATTTAAACAAGTTTCCTGGGGGTGTGGGGGAGAATGTTTTCAGAACAAAAAGAGCTGGGCATGGGTAAGGTTTTTTCTCTGCTGGTTTTAGGGATAAAGAGGCCCATGTGGCTAGGATTTGGGGCCATACAAGGGGCTGAGAATAATCCCTGGTGATAGACAGCAAGGAAAGAGGACTGAAGGACAAGAAATTGAGTGGAAGAAGGTGAAGCCATTCTGAGGCCTTGATGGGCCCTAGTTGCTCTGTGCTTAGACTTTTGACGTCACACTGAGATGAATGCATGGGTGTAGGTTTAAGCTGCAAGCTGATCAGAAGTCATAAGCTGGTGGAGATAGTCATTTGAAGCAGGGGCATGGGTAACTGCCTTAGAGGCCTTAGAGGCCCTGTCGCCGCAGCAGGAGCAAGCCAGGTTTGAGACCTTGGCTTAGGATGGGAGACTTTAATCACTCTGTGCACGCTGGTTTCTCAAGGGGGAAATGAGGTGGTGACAGTGGTTAAAATGTAGAATTGTGTTAGTGGGATTGGGAATGTTTGGCACATTATTGAGGTATGCCAAATGTTTGGAAATTGTCAGCCAATAGTAATGGTATGATCACATGGAGATTGAACTTTTTTTAAAAAAAAAAGAGGCACAGTGATGTACAGTGTTTTATTTATTTGTTCGTTTTGTTTTATTCTGTCAGAGGTACTGGGGATCGAACTCAGGGTTTCCCCTTTGCTAGGCAAGTGCTCTACTGCTTGAGCCATACCCAAAACTCTTTAGTTCTTTTACAAGTGAGATCTCAAATTTTTGTTGGTCTTAGACCTCAATCCTCTTACCAAAAACCTCCTAAGTAGCTGGGATTGCATATATGTTCATATATATGCAAGGTTGATTGATTCAGAAGGATGTCTTATTTCTGGGCTCAAACTACAATCCTCCTGCTGCCAGCCTCCCAACAAGCTGGGATTACAGACATGAGCAACTGCACCCTGCAAATGTTCTGAGAGTTTTCACCCTATCTTGAGAGGTAGCCAGTGTAAATGCTGGTGGTGGATACCTGGTCAGAGATAGAAGAGTCTAACACACACACAACAATAGCCAGAGTGCAGTATTTGGTGTCAGTTCCCTGAGCTCAGTCCTCCGCAGTGACACATTATTTGCACATAAAAAGGGGCTGTGTTATAGGAGGAATCCTGAATTTAAGGAACCCAAATCTTTTATGGTGACAGTGAGCACATCTACCACCCTTTTCCCCATCTCTCCCATCTTTGAGAAAAGAACCGAGAACACTAGCAGTCCATGCCCCTGGCTCACAAAATGCCCAGAAAACCAGAGACCTGGTTGAATTGGCTCCCAACAGAGCCAATGGTAGGAATCGTAACCACTAAAGAAAACTGGGCCTTTATTTCTTCTGATGACTCTGAAACTGATAGAAATTCGAGCAAAGTAGGCCATAGAATAAAGAAGTTCTAAGGGATAATAGCAAGTAAAGGAATTTGTGTTCATGTTCTACAGCTAGACTACCAAGTCCTTCTGGCCAATGGGCTGTCAGCATTGCATGATATCGCGAGAATGAGTGTGCAACTTGGTGAGGAGCCATCACTCATCCCTCGCACAGGAAGCCAGGTACTCAGTATTCTTGACAGGCTGGGTTATGTTCCATCGCCTGGAAGGAAGGCAGGTGCCAGTTTCCTCATTTTTCTCTTTGAAAAATGAATGTTTAACTCAAATGTAAGGTGTGGAGGAACATATAAGACCTTAATCACAAAGATTTATACTAAGTAATGAGCTGATGAAAAATTCATTGAGTTTCAGAGAAGAATGGAAAGGAGGGAAAAAAAACAATTAGCCAATGTTAGCACTGAGTTCTAGAAAATGTTTTAAATCTATCCAATAGACAGCCACCCTTCTGTCATAATTTAGTCATTCACATGAGTATTTCATTTCTAATACTCTAAAGTCATGCCAAAAGCTACATGGAGACAATACAGTTATAATGCCACATAGAGATTTATGAAGAGCAGATTAGCTACCGAAAATATTGCTGTGTGCCACTAAACTGAGGGCTTCAACTCAGAGTGTGGGCACTGTCCCTTAGCTTTTTAACTTGCAACTGGCTCTCTACCATTTGAGTCACAGCTCCACTTCCAGCTTTGTGGTGGTTCTCTGGAGATGAGAGTCTCACAGACTTTCTTGTCCAGGCGAGCTTTGAGTGGCAGGCCGCAGATTTCAGCCTCCTGAGTAGCTAGGATAATTGTGAGGCACTGGTACTCAGCTGCTGCTGCTGCTGCTTCTCCTCCTCCTTCTCTTTCATCTCCTACTTCTTCTTCTCCTCATCCTTCCTCTTCCCCCTCTCTTCTGCTGCTTCCTCCTCCTCTTTATTCTTCTTGAATGTTAGAGGAGCCCAGCATTGCCAATCACTGCCCTTGGCTTCCAGCGAGTCTCTTAGGCCCTTGGAGCTTGCTTCCCTGCCCAGGTGGGAATATGGAGATGAACAGTATCATTGTGCTATTGTGTTGGGATTGCCTGCTTTGCTTCTGGATTCTGAACCCAACCAGACCAGGTTGGGGAACGAAATATATAATAAGTAGCACTGCTGGGATGGTGGATCAGACAGTAATGAGGTAGGCTGAGCAGGACATCCCAGGTAGATCTTCCCCAGACCCCAGGCCCGGGAGCCTGCTGGCTCACTTTTTTAGTTTTCAAAAAATTTTGTATCTTAATCTATGTGGGATGAATGAATAAGTGCAGCAGAAAGTCGTGATCAATGTTCATCAAGCTGGAAAATACTACATGAGGGACAGAAGATAGTGAGTGAAGAGTTGAGGTGGTATGTGTCTGGAATCCCAGCACTCAGGAGAGGCTGAGGCAAGAGAATTGTAAGGGGCTGGGAAGGTGGCTCAGTAGTAGAGCGCTTGCCTTGCATGCATGAGGCCCTGGGTTCGATTCCTCAGCACCACATAAGCAAAAAGAAAAAAGCCGGAAGTAGTGCTGTGGCTCAAGCGGTAGAGCACTAGCCTTGAGCTGAAGAGCTGAGGGACAGTGCTCAGGCCCAAAGTTCAGGCCCCACGACCGGACCACCACCCCCCCCCCAAAAAAAAAAAAAGAGAATTGGGAGTTCCAGGCCAGCCTGACTGCACAGCAAGACCTTGTCTCAAAATAAATAATAGAACAAAACAGCAAATCTGGAACTGGGGTGAGCTATTGGTCTTCCCCCTGCCTCTCTCCCAGGATGAACATCATGGCCTTCTCTCCTGATTTTCTCTCCCTGTGTTTTTATTTTTATTTTTGTCAATACTGAGGTTTGAACTCAAAGCCTTGTGCTTACTAGGTAGGTGCTCTACTGCTGAGCCATGCATCCAGCCCCTTTCTATTTGACTTAGTTTTTCAATAGTGTCTTGCTTTTTGCCTTGGCTGGCCTGGATAGCAATCCTCCTATTTATGCTTCCTATGTCCCTGGGATGACAGCATATACCACCACATCCAGCTATTGTTTGGGAAGAGGGTCTCTCAAACTTTTTTCCTGGGCTGACCTCAAACTGCAGTCCTCTAAACTTCAGCCTCCAGAGCAGCTCATATTATAATGTGAGCCAGTATGTTTCGCACCTTCTCACCTTTTAACAGTGAGTTGGAAGCAGTTTCAGAGTAGAAGAAATCTTCCTGTTGTTATAAACAGAGATTGAGGAGCAGTAGAAGATACTGTTTAAAAAAGCAATTGCTCCTTGGGTTTGAAGAGATTAAAAGCTAATAATTTATATCGAAATCTGCAAAGCCCTATTTCTTATCTTTTCCTTTTGATTGACAGGTAGGAATATAGTGACCGATTTGAAAACCTAGAGCTATTTAAGCAGCCCACCATTCATTCTTCCATTAGACACTAAGAAATGAGAGAGAAGGATGGAATGTTGAAGAAGCAGGTGTTATTGGAGGAAAGCTAAACCTTTTTCCAAGGGAAACACCAGCCCTTCAAGTTTTGGTTCATTTTCTAAGCCTTCTGGACCCTAAATTGGCAAAATAATAATAATAATAATTTTTCCCACATGAGTTCAAATACCCTCAAGCTACAGTCATTAGATTTGCAGGACAGCGGCACTGTTCTGATGTTACTGGCTGTGTCTTCCTGTTTTCATGAATAATGGATAGGAAGGAGCTGTTAGAAATGGATTCTCCTGTGATTGACAGGATCGCCACCAGACAAGTCTGCAAGTAGCCAATCATCATTTCCTGCGGCTCTCACAGATCCCCGCCCCTCCTCACTATTCAGCCTGGCTGCCCTGTAGAAGAACCTTCCATAGACCCTCCAGCCTTGCTTCCCCCTTGATGGCAAGAGACTGGGGCAGGAGGAGAGATGCACCCCAAATTTTTTCCTTTCCCCAAATTGTTGCCTCTTGTCAGAAGAGTAGAGCTTTGGTTCCTGGGTGCCAAATTCATGGGCTCTTTGTCACTTCCTAGAGGACAGTCAGCAGTGCATGGTACCAAGGGCCTACCCACAAATGACTGCTCCCTGGTGACAGAAAGAGGGAAACTATACTGAGACTCTACTTGTTCTTTTTATATGTACACATCATGTGTGTGTGTGGGGGGGGATTGGTCTGTGTCTGTGTATGCATTGGTATTGGAGCTTGAAACCAGGGTCTTGAGCTCTCTCATATGGCTTTTTTCACTCCTAGCTGGTGCTCTACCATTTGGGTAGGCCTCCATTTCAACTTTTTGCTAGTTAACTAGACATAAGAGCCTCAAGAATGTATTTGCCCGAGCTGATTCCAACCTTTGATACTCAGATTTCAGCCTCCTGAGTAGTTTAGGATGACTGGTGTGAGCCACCAGCACCCAACTTCTGTTGTATCTTTATTGCAGAAAACAAACGCAAAAGCAAATCCACCGAAGATTGTCCATCCCCAGATCTTCTCTGTGAAGCTCCTCATGACAGACATCTCCAGTAATCATGGGTTTGCAAGTTTAGCTTTTTGACAAGGAGCAGCAGCATATTTGAGAGTGTGCAGTACAAGGAAGTGGCCAGCTCAGGGGAAGTATTGAAGGGATGTAAGGAAGGAGCTAAGAAGCCAAATGACGAGGAACCCCGTGTGCATGGGTGAGCTCTGGCCCTAGGAAGAGCATCTGTGAAGTCTTTGCAGCAGGTCAAGGCAAGGTTCCTGTTGGAAGACTTGGAAGAAGGCTTGGGGCCAGAACACAATTTGCAAACAAGGTTTAGCCAGGCATGGTGGCTCACACTTGTAATCCCAGCTACTTGGGAGAGCTGTCTCCGGAGGATCTGGCTGGGTTTTCCAGGATTAAGAGGATCGATTGAGGATTGATCCTATCAATCACTAAATTGCTTGTGGTGATTCACATCTGTGGTCCCCGCTATACCAGTAGAGGAGGATTATGATCTGAGGCTGGCCCAGGCAAACAGCAAAATCCTATCTGAAAACAAACAAACAAAACAAAAAAACAACCTAAGGCAAAAGGGCTAGAATAGTCACTCAGGCGGTAGAGCACCTGTCCAAGGCCCTGAGTTCAAAACCCCAGTAGTGAAACAAGTAATCAGAGCTTCTCTGCTCCCTTTGACACTCACGCTCTCCTTTCCCTAACACTCTGTTCTCTTTTGGGGTCTGAGGATTGTTCAGTCTTTACTCTCTTCCAAGTCCTGATGTCTTCTCTACTCCCAGGAACACTGCGGTGGCCCCTTTCCTAGAGGCACTGACTTACAATGGGCTCTCTACACCCGACCTGTGTCCGGCACTGAGCCCCAGTGCAGTTGTATATCCATTATTTGGGCTCCCTTAAGTAACTTGAAGGCACCTGAACATCAGGCAGGGCTGTGGTTAAATAAGCCACAGTATATACACGCCTGGGGAGTGTCATCCGGTCATTAAAAGTGACGCGTTTCAGACTAACGCTCTTGGAAATCTCTCATGACATGACATTAATTTTTAAATGCAGAATACAAAATTCATCATAAAGCACGATTTCAGTTTCATGTGGAAAATGTGTATGCTAAGGAAAAAAAAAAGAAGTGAATTCGTGAAAATATTAACAGGCTAACTTGGGAGGTGGCATTATTATAAGCTTTAATTTCCCTTTTCATGCCAGTTCATTTCCCCCCAAGTGAGTTAATTAATTGAATGAATTGGTGACCTAAGTGAGCTGAATTATTTGAACTCATATTTGAACACTTAATAACATTTCCTAAATATGCCTCTGTCCTGAAGAAATGCTTTCAGAATATACATTTCACACACACACACACACACCATATATATATATATATATAGATAGATAGATAGATAGATAGATAGATAGATAGATAGATATAGATATAGATACAGATATCTAACATAATGGAGGGGACTGAGAGGTTGGCTCAAACAGTAGAGCACCTGCTTAACAAGCAAAAAGACCCTGAGTTCAAAGCTCAGCATTGCCACAAGCAAGCAAACAAACAAAAAACACCCTCATGGAGGCTAGGGATAGTAGCATACATACACCTGTAATGCCAGGTATTCAGAGGGTAGAGGTAGAAGGATCAGGATCTGAGGTTGGAAACGCAAGGACCTAAGACCGAATCCCAGTGACACCAAAAACCAAAAAGGCAGGTAGGAAATGTAACAGCCATCATCATGCCTAGAAAATAAGTCCAAAAATATTCTCTCCTTCAGTAATGTAAGTTCCATCCCAGTAGCATCTTGATTCATACTACCAGCTAAGGATGCAAGGACTGAACCAGACAGGGTGAACAGTGTGTTTATCATCTGTGCCCAAGGTGAGAGGCTTAGACCAAGGGATCCTTCTTGTCAGCTACCCAGATCTCCCAGTTTCCACAGCCCTGGAGCACAAAGCTCTTTGTACATTTACTTTATAAACTCTGCCGGGCCTCCTTGCCAGCTTCCTTCATTTCCAGCCTCTGGTGGGTACATTTCCAGAGAATTTCTTCCCTGGGAATCAGCCCTTAAGGATTCCAGACAGCACCCTGCCACACCCCATGTCTGCTGCCAAGCATCCTACTTGCTAGTTCCTAATGTAACCTGAGCTCCAGTTTGTGATTAAACCACAAACAAAGCAGCAGCCTAGGCTAGCCAGGAACCAGCAGGAGCCTGAGGCCTCCCGTGAGCTAAGAGCGATTGTTTTCATGCAAATTGTTTTTAGTGGTAGAGAGATAACGGGCTAATGAAATACGGGCAGAACTGCAGAGATTTTTTTCTGAACTGATGCTGGGGGCTGGGAGCTCTTAAATAAAACCTCTCGGTGTTTTTAACAGTGAAAATACCAAGTTCCAAAATTCCTGTTCAAGTGACAGAAACATAGTCTTCAGGACTCCCCTACCCAAGCCTAGAACTGTGACTTTCTGTTTCTCTAATATTCTGTTTTAGCTTTGACCCAAGAGGCCCTTTCAAAATGGCAGCGCTTTCTTAGGATGAGAAGTCTTTTTAACCTGGGAATGATTTGAAGAGGTAGACAGAATGCGCAATATTAATTGCATCTGTTGTCTATTTTGATGCACTTTGAGAAGGCTACGGCTAGGCCATCCAAACTAGAATTTTTATTGTTGTAACAAGTGAGTTAATGTAGAGCCAGTAAAGAGAAAAAGATGAAGTAAATCACTCTATGTAAATGTGGCTCGAAAGGCTGAGCAGTGGTGCGTGCATGGATGATATTTGAAAAACGTAAGTAGGAATTCTGCAACAAACCCAACTTAGACCCTGGGGAAGGACTGGAAATAAATCAGTTGGTTCATTGCAGTAACTTCCATAGAAATGTTTGTAAGGAGCCGGCAACATGGCCTGGTGGAATGAAGGAAAGGAGAAAGTCCTGGCTGGGCCGGGAAATGGGCCAATGGATCATAGATATAAAGGGCCCATGCCATCCCGCCCACATGAAACTTAAACCAATGGGCAAGAATGAAACAGCCAGTCACTAGGCCCCACAAAATGGAATAGCCAATCAAAAGTTGCCCTGTTGGTGCTTCCCTTTGGCTGGCTAGCTACTGCCTGCTGGGTCTCTCTTAACCAGCGTCCTTTTACTTAACCAGCGTCCTCCTAAGCTTTTGCTTCTCTTTTGTTCCCTCCTGGTAAATTCTTTTACCAGTTCAACATGGCTCTAAATAGCTGCAGATAGTTGGCATTCATTCCGGAGCATCAGAAAATCTTGGTGATTCTCAGTTCTGGAATCTTCTCAAGTCTTAGATCTGAGTTCTCAGATCCATAAACTCTGCCCCTCTAACAGGTATGGGTTTTCTAAAAGTCAGGGAAATTCTTATAAAAAATGAAGGCTTCTTGTTCGCTTTAAAAAGCTGAGAGTTAGGCAGGTTGGGTCAGTATCCCTGCATATCAATGCTAGGGTGACCTCATGGCCTAGCACTCCCCCATCCCCCCAAGGCTCTATTGGGGCACAGGTGTGACTTGGGGCAGCCACCTAGGGCAGATAGGAAGTTCCTCTTCCTGTACTTCCTCTTCCTTTGCTTTCAATCTTCCTTCTTCTTTCTCAACTCTCCTTTCACATATACACACACCACCACCACCACCACCAGGCTAGCCTTGAACTCAAGAGCTTCTTGCCTCTTTAAGTGCTGGGATTATAGGCATGTACCACCACACTTGGCTAAACCCCTCATTCTAAAAACAAACAAACAAAAAACCCAAAGCTAGAATCAGTAAGAGCAGAGGCCCCTCACCATTTGTAGCACTGGGGGACTTTGTAAACAAAACAAGGTAGGGTTGTTCCCTTATGCCTCAGGTAATTTCATTTTTTGTTGTTGTGGTGGTTGTGGGGCCTGAACTCTGGGCCTAGGCACTGTCCCTTAGCTCTTCAGCTCAAGGCTAGCTCTCTACAGCTTGAGCCACAGTGCCACCTCTGGCTTTTTCTGCTTATGTGGTGCTGAGGAATTGAACCCAGGGCCTCATGCATGTAAGACAAGCACTCTACCACTGAGCCATCTTATCAGCCCTTGAATTCTCTAATTACATGTCATCTGGAAGTGTTCAACCTTAGCTGTTTATCTGAACTAGTTGTACTTAAAAAACAACAACACATATTCTAAATTCCATCCTTGGAGAGGCTGGGCTGGGTTTGGGCATCTGTAATTTTTCAAGTGATCGTAACACTGGCTGTTGTTAGAGTAGGAATCAGATCTGCACCCACATTCTTGCTCCTGATTTTTCCCACACATTGGCCCATGGAGTCTGCTACCCTCCCTGTAAAGTGGGATGAGAGGCAGCACGCCCTACTCCTGTGATGGCACATGTGGGAAAATCTGGGTAGGTAACCTTGTTTCTGGCAGCAGGGAGCTAATGGCCAGCACTCAGGCTCACCTGCACACACGCGACGGGTGGCTTTTGCACGCTGGTGCACATGGTCTGCTCCGTTCCATCCCATTGTGCTAAAACTGGGGAGCGAGTGGGTGGAGCCTCAAATACTTCAACTCCACTGTAATGGTGTGGGCAGCTCGCAGACAGCTAGGTAATTCTGGACAAATGGAAGCTCGTCTGCAAGCAGCTATTTTTATTTCCAAAATAATTGGTGAGATTCCCCTAGAAAATTTAGAACATTTGTTTCAATTGTATTTGTTTTGAGGTCTTAAGACTATGGAATGACAAAGCCCCAGGCTTGAATCAGGAGATGGAAGGATACAGCTACTTATTCAAACCTCAGAGCTAATACTAGGGGTCAATGGAGAGGTCCCCCACCCCCCGACCCCACCCCCCACCCCACATAGGGGAACATTTGTGTGTGTGTGCATGCGTGCGTGCAGACACTAGTCCTGGAGCTTGAACTCAGGGTCTAGGCTCTGTCCCTGACCATTTTTGTACTCAAGGCTGGTGGTCTACCATTTGAGCCACAGCTCTACTTCCTGATTTTGGTGATTAATTGAAGATAAGAGTCAAATCAATGTTCCTGGCTGAGTTGTCTAAACTGCAGTCTTCAGATCTCAGTCTTTTGCGTAGCTGGGATTAGGCATGAGATGCAGATGCCTTGGCTAGGGGAAATTTTTAATTTGGGAGATCAGGCGCAGGAAAGACACTAACTGCCAGGGGCTGGTGGCTCACTCCTATAAGCTACTCAAGGAGGCGGAGAGCTGAGGATCATGGTTCAAAGCAAGAAAGCTCAGGGACAGTGCTCAAGCTCTGAGTTCAAGCCCCACATATGGCCAAACAAACAAAAAAGACACTATCTTATTATTAATTTCAAACAACATGCACAACATACACTTGTGCATGCATGGGTGTATGTGGCCATGCATGTGCACATACAGACATATATACTAGTTGGCTGTCTAAAATTTGTCTATCATAGAATCTTTGTACAAATTACAGATTTACATAATACTCCAAGATGCAGATAGTACTTGATTTTTAAAACAAATGGCTTTACCCTCTGACAAACATATGTTTCTTTCCATTAATTACTCTGTGTCCATTTGGTATGTCACAGGTTGGTGGGGTGGAAGAGTATTAAGATCACGATTTTGTAAAGCACAAGGGAAGGTTCAGGAGCAAGGAAATTCAGTCTGTGCTGACTCTGATGCAAACTATTTCAAACTTTTTTTTTCTTTTCCTTGTGCCAGTAGGGAGGCTTGACCTCTGGACCTTGACTTCTTGCTTGGCTTTTTCCTCTCAAGACTAGCATTCTACTACTTGAGCCACAGTTCCACTTCTGGCTTTTGGCTGATTAATCAAAAATAAGAGTCATGGATTTCTGTCTGAGCTGGCTTTGAACCATGATCCTCTGATCTCAGCCTCCTGAAAAGTTAGGATTACAGACATGAACCACTAGTGACCAACTTATTTTATTTAATTTTCAAAATTTTTAAAAATTTTGCCGTTATTTTAAACTTCTTACAATGCAAATTCAAATTTCTCCCCCAATATAGATATTCTCAAACTTTAACACCGACTAAAATTACTATCTAAAACCAATGGAAGAATCTTATGCCAGACGTAGAAAACTAGAAACGTTTGCGTGAGTTTGGAGCAACTGCATTTAAATAAGTATTTTAAACCACTTTCCACAGCACTGTGCCTGGTACCTTTGGGGAGGTGTTCAGAAATATTAGAGTCCAATTGATTGATTCGAGTACTGTGAAAAAGTCACGATTTCCACGGAAAGATCTACTAGAACACCTTATGATTTAAAACACTCTCTGAAATGCACCCCAGAGATCATTTCTCTGTCTTTCTGATGGTTACTGACAGGTTAGATACCATTGAACCTATATCAAAACTTTGGATTTCTTTTTTTAAAATTATTTTACTTTTATCATTAAGTAGTTGTACGAAGGAGTTTCAGTTCAACAGAGTACTATATGAATTTCTGACTGGGCTGCTCAGTCAGTACAGTTGTTTGAGTTGAGCACTGAACAAGGACACCACATTTAAAGTGCCATCATTTAGAACAAACACAGCCAATTGATCTATTTATTATGACAGTTTTCTGGCAGATGGCAGTGATGGATCTTAACCCAACAAGTCAGTCGCATGACAATGATTTTCCAAAAGATGTAAGCAAAGTGTCTTGAAGAAGTGTTTTTTTGGTTGTTGTTATTGTTGTTTTTGTATTTTGCACATAGGTTCAGCTCCCTCCCTCCAGCTTCTGTCCACCAATCTGTGCCCTGATCACCCTGGCCTGAGGAAAAGTCTTCTGCTGGAGGGAGGGCTGATGAGAAACTCCTCTCTGCCTGCTGGGCGGCGTGGGCTCTGCCCTCCAGCATGAAGAGGGGGCTCTCGCTCACTGGCTTCTCTGATCAGGGGCCTCCTTGAACCTATCTCATATTCCAAAAAGAAACAGAGAAGTGAGGCTTGCGCTGCTTTGTGGAGAGGCACTGGCCCAGGATTCTGTCTCTTGGTGACATTACCATGTGGGCCGTTGGGTCTGTAGGTGAGGTTGCAGGGGTGTATGTGTATGGGGGCAGGGGACCTAACTGTGTAGGGTTTTCCTGTAAAGAGAGAAAACATCTCCCTTCTTTCTCACTGTCTTCCTGCCCTCATCTCGGCCTTTGTGGTCCCTTCCAAGTCCATCTATTCTGCCACCATATTTTCATCTTTATCTTTTCCCCCATATCTGGCCTTTACATCTAAACCTGTAGCCATTTCTCTATCTTATCTTGGGTATCTGTATCCTACTGCAAGAATTTAGGGTACTACAGGTTACCCCCCCCCAAAAAAAAATGAAGGCTTAGGTGTGTTTTTCTTGCTGCTCCAGGATGTCGCAAAGAAAAAAAAAAAAGAACTTTGAATCAAATATGGTGGCTCACACCTGTAATCCTACTCAGGAGGCTGATAGAATGCCAGCCTTGAATGGAAAACCTGAAAGCATGAGGCTGAGTTTAAACCCCTTACTGAAATGTGCATGTACACATGTTCACATGCATGCACACACACACACACACACACACACACACACACACACATGCACTCTGAAATTCACTAAATTTTGTTTTAAAAATGGAGAAATAAAGACTGAGATAATATACGATAGAGGCAAATAACTAAAACCTTTTGAGAAGAATCCATAGATTTCTCCATACCATCAAAGGCATCCATACTTCCCTAAATGTTAGGCACCCCTTAGGAGACTCTCAGTGAAGTTCCCATAAGTTTAAGAAGCTTTTCCTATTGTCTCCTATGAGCATCAAGCAGAAGAAGACCTCACAAGTGATCCACTCATGCATTTCACCCTTGCTTCCCCTGTAATATGTCTTTAGTCATGTCTCTTCCAATAACGCACCTTAGGTAACAAACCTCCAATGTGGAAACAGAATCATTTTGCTTGTCCCCTGGCTTGTTAAAACAGCACCATCTTTGGCTTTTGGAAAGAGTGTTAACCGCTTACCTGGTGCTTCTTCCACTATGTGTCACAGGTGTTTTGCAGAGAGGCAGGGTGCCCTGAGAAAAGGACATTCTAATTTGATCATTTCTCTATATCACTGAGAAGTGGAGGACAGGCAGAGGTTGAAAGTGTTGATTAAATGAAGATCTGGATGACCTTGGCTTGTTTTGTTTTGTTTTGTTATTGTTTTGTGCCAATACTGGGGCCTTAAACTCAGGGGCCTGGGTGCTGTACTTTAGCTTTTTCGTTCAAGGCTAGCACTCTACCACTTGAGCCACAGTTCCACTTCTGGATTTTTGCTGGGTAAATGAGATAAAAGACTCATGAACTTTCCTACCTGGGCTGGCTTTGAACCAGGATCCTTAGATCTCAGCTTCTTAAGTAGCTGGGACCACTGGTACCCAGCTTGATGCTTTTTGTATCATTAGTTATTTTTGTGGAGCAAACATCTGTTCTTTCCATAAAACCTGTATTATCCTTCTCTGGAGTTGCCCCTGGTACTTACTTGGCAGACAATAAATTCCTCTGGAAATAGATGGATCTGAACGGAACAGCTGTGTATGGTGCGGATTTTGTAGGACTTGCCACTGGAAGAAGCCAGTGAAACACTATCATTTTCTGTCTTAGGTTTGCTTGTGCAGCATCTACTTACAAGTATGGAACTCTCGTGATATGCTAGGCATCATCACGGTAGAGCTTAGAGACTAAGAATATAATACAGTCACTTCCTTCAAGGGGAGGGAGGATCACTGGACAAATAAACATTACAGTGGAATATAATGAAAAAAATAAGAGGATGGGACTATGCTGGGGACTCCAAGGAGAACCAATCAACTGTTGAGGATGAGGATCAGAGAAGATGCTAGAAGGGAATGTCAAAGAATGAATAGAACTTAGCTAATGGGAAGAGGCCTTAGCAAGCCTCAAATCTGCCAAGTCTTGCAACAGAACGCAGTCTTTTGTTTCCTACCTAATACTCATTTCTCCCCTTTGCATCTAGGCTGATTCTAAGGAATGTAAGCTCCTCCCTTAGACCTAGACAAATGAGTTAATGATGATCATTTGGTTGTTCCTTTTTCCTTTGCCAGCCATTGCTACCAAGAAGGCACATGACCGTATTCTGGTTGATGAGACACAAAGGGAGGTGTGCCCGGAGACTTTCTTGCATGTGTGTGTGTGTGTGTGTGTGTGTGTGTGTGTGTGTTTAAAAAAAAAGACAGATGCTCATTAGGAGAAAGCTAGCCTTCCCCTTCTTGTCTTGAAAATTCCTATGGTATTTGCAGCTGTGAGAGCTGTCTTGTGACAGCAGAAAGATCATATCCAAGCCTGGGGGCTCTTGGATAGTAACACTGAATAGCAACCAATACTGGCAGCTGGACCCCTTGTTTGAGAAAAGAAATTAACCCCTACTTACCTGTGTGTTTGTCACTTACATTTCTGTCCTTGTAGCTAAACATACATACCTGTAAACTAGTCTCC
The DNA here is from genome assembly GCF_019054845.1 of Dipodomys spectabilis. NCBI lineage: Eukaryota > Metazoa > Chordata > Mammalia > Rodentia > Heteromyidae > Dipodomys > Dipodomys spectabilis. Next base: position 7,170,690 of record NW_024870840.1, read on the forward strand.
ACAGGTCTGCCCTGTGGGTGCCAAGGAGATCAGAATGAATACCCCTGAGTGTTACTGTTTGTCCCCCCCACCCCCAGCCCATTCTGCATACATCAGTAGACTTGAGTTCTTCAGTCTCTCCAGTCATTTGAGACAGTTCTCAGGAGAACATGGTTCCCCTTTCTCTGCATCTATTTTGTGTAACAATGAGGAGAAAGTCTTCCTCTCTGACGAGTGTCACTCTGCCACTAGTCCCTAACACGGCCCCAAATTCCATCAGCTTTTGGTTCAAGTAAATTCCATCAGCTTCTGCTTAAAGTAGACGTTTTACCTGCTGGGTGCCTACACTGCTTTTATCTGGCATTTCACTGGCATTTCCATAGAAACTCAGCACCAACCTCGTCTTCTACACAGAACAAAAGAGCAACACAAGTCCTCAGGTATGCCACCCAATGAATCCAGCCCAGAACCTAGTTATTCCTTCAGGTGCATGAAGAAAACTTGGTATGGCAAAGACAGCCAGGCAGAAAGCGTGCAGATCCTGCTAACAAGTGAAAAGCAGAGCTTACTAGCAAGTGTGCCACATGCTCGAGCTGTGAGCCATCTTACCTAGTCCTCTGAGTCCTTGGGTCTGCCGGGCAAATCCTGGCAGACAGAGCCCCTCTGCTGGTAACCTTCAGTGGCCTTGTCTGGAGGCAGAGGAAGTTGCTGAGCAGAGGAGGGTAATGCTGAGGCCACGGCATAAAAAGATTGGGAAGCGGTAGGAAATCATTGAAGATTTTTGTTGTTGTTGTGATCAGAATGTTTTGTTTGTTTCATCGCTCCAGCCTCATTTAAGGATTCTTAACAGGAAGTCGTTTGATCTGCTTTCTATTTTGGAAGGGCAAATGTAACTGCTATAGGCTTTGAGCTGGGTCTTGCGATAGCAATCTCACCTCTAATGGCTGACTTATGACATGGGAAGGGGCCGAGCTAAGGAGCAGGAAGGATGAAACAGGACTCTCAGAAGTGAGAAATCTGAGGAGAAATCAAGCCCAAGATGCAAATCAATGGGTTTGTTATTGAATGAGCCTGACTGAGGGAAGTTTCTAGCATAACATGGTATAATTGAAGGAGACTGGGGACACAGAGTGGAAGGAAACTGAGGGGAGACCCATGCTGAATGAAAGAGAGATGACCAGGAAGTGTTTAGGCCTTTAGGTCTAGTCAAGGATTCTCTGGTGTAGCAGCAGCAGGCACTGCTGGTAGATGTCCACAGGTATTGGTGATATTAGCCACAGAGAAATCCAGCAGCAAGAGGCACCAACGACACAGTAAGTTACTTAAATCAAAGAATGAGGCGTTAGAACTGTTCTGGTGGACCTGGGCTAGGCTGTTGGTGTGTGTGATTGTTAGGGTGGGCGTCTTGTCTGTTGATCTCACCTCTGCTTCTCTTCATGCACTGATCTCACTGTTACTTACTTTACACAAAACTTTCTCCTAGGCAAAGAAAAATGTCATTGGAATCCTTAGGTGAGCTCCATACTCTGAGTAAAAAACTTTTTCTTTTTGGGGGGGAGACAGGATGTCACTTTATAACTCAGACTAGCCTTGAACTTTTAATTCTCCTATTTTGGCCTTTCAAGTTCAAGAATGAGAGTTGTGTACCATCACACTTGGCCCAGTGAAAAACTCAACTTCTCCACTATTCATATAACAAACCCTGGATTGGCAACACAAACAACAACAAAACCCCAAAATTTCTCCATACAGAAAATACTCTGATTGGCTTTGTTTGGATCACATGACCTATATTTCAACCAATCAAATTGCTGTTACCAGATGTGTGGCACACTTGGATTGGCCAGGCCTGGGTCATAGATAGACCCGTATCTGGTTGGGATGAGGGATACAGATTTTATTACCAAAAGTACAGGGATGGTAAAGTTTTCTGGGCCAGAAAAAGTTATTATGGTTCCCTATCCATCAAAACTTAAAAAGACAGGAAGATGAAGGAAGACAGAAAGATGACAGTATCTATGTCTTATTCATATCTGTTTTCTCTGTCCCCTACTACCTAGTCTTTGGTGCTATGTCTATAAACAAGTATATGTATGGAATGACCTCATGGGCATTATGCATGATAAGTAGTAGGGACTTATCAAACTATGGTGAAGACTGACACCCAGAAATCTAATTTAGACAACTATGCAACAGTAGATTTTTTTTTTCAGTACTTGGCTATCATGACATAGATATTAATAGGTTCTCTGAAGAGAGCCAGTCTTGCTCACACTTGGTTGAAGGCATCATATTAGTTTGAGCCAAAATAGCTCTGTATGAGAATGAGACTTGGGGAGTGTCTTATGGAAATGAAGTAATGTTGTTTTAAAGAGTGTTCATTTGGTCGCTCTGTTCTAGGGGTGACTGTAATTTCATGCTGTATTTACAAGCCTGCAGGGAGATTCCTTAATTACTACGGATGCCAGATAGAAAGAGGAATGCTAATCAAACCTTTATTAATGGGTGACATGCTTCCAACTTTCAAGGAACAGATGCTAAGGAGGAATGAAGCCTTGTAAACCACAGCACCCACCAACTCCCCTCAGGTAGTGAGTTTTTCACATGAAGTACCTTTTCCATCCACTAGGGGGACTCCTAGTGTGTGTCAAAGCGTGTTTTTGTTTTTTTTTCTATACAGAATACAATGACATACCATGAAAAGTGGGTATGTCCTCCACTCTGTAAGGGTTCAGTGGTCTGGAAGATTGTCATATTTTTTAAACAGATGAGAGAATAACATGCAAGGTGTATTAAATTATTGAAATTCTCAGGATACTTGGGAGGGATCTGCCAACCATCTTAGTATTGAAAGTTTTTCTTTTTTAAATTGTAAATGAAAGTTTGTCCAGGAAAAGAAAGGTAATTACTTGTCAGAATCTCTGCTTATTAAAAAGTGGAAAATGCTGAATCTGTGTCCTTTCAATTTTAAAGAGCTTAATTTTAAATACCTGTTAGACACTAGTGTGATCTTTATGCTCAGCGGAGTTCTTAAAGTATTATTGGCACTCAGTTGATAATTATTATAATTATTATAAGCTTGTCTAACATAATTATGGTATAAGACTCTTCCCTTTTCAACACAAAGCCATTTCAAACGAAGTTTCAACGGTGCTGTACATTAACAAATAATCCAAACTCAGGACTCAGACTTGCATTTGGAGGTCTCCTCCACTGTCAGTACTGGTTTTCTTTTGTATTTTGTGGCTGAACATGGCTTTCTTCTTTTTATCGTTTTGTCTTTGCAGAGATAATCAACTCATAAATTGGTAAATATGCATTGTACATGTGCCAGGTCATTATATATAGAGTTATGGGTACCTCAAAGAAAGTAACTTCCTGTCCCTGAGGAATTCCAGCCTTTACAAAACAGTTCAGCCAAACTCCACTCACCATTTCACACGAGCAAGGCTCTGCCCTCAGCCATGCCCTCTGTTCCTTGAGCCCTCAACATATGTCCAGCATGTGCTAGGTCTCAGAGAACTTACTAAAGATACAAGTAATGAGATGAACAGGACATTTGAAGTATATAAAGATAGTAGAGATGAAACATTCCTCATCTCAAAGAAATTAGCAGTAAGATGGAAAACTATCCATTCATCCATCTATCGCTCTATTACCATCCATTGATTTACCTATTTTTGCAGTGCTGGGGATCAAGCCCAGGGTCTGACAGGCAAATGTTCTACCCCTTGGCCAGGAGTGCTTGGATAACCTCCCCTCTCACAGTGGTCACTACTCTGGATCACACGAGGGGTTGAGGTGGCTGGGGATAAAACCACTGAGGTCAAAGCAGGTGGTCACCTGGGATGGAGAGCACTAGGGAGGCAAACCCCACAACTGAACAGCTGGAGATGGGACATGGGGGAGCCCATTTAGGTCCAGCTGGTCCTGTGGAAGAATCACTAGGGGTCTAACTAGTGTCACGCTAGTGTCTAACAGCTGCTGCCCTCTTCGGTTCTCAGTGAGTTTGCAGGGCCACACCCTCAGACGGTTCATTTGTCCCTTCGCCATCATCCCTGGCCTTCTCCCACTCTCGTCCCTTCTCTCCCAGCTGAGAAATGCATCTCTGCTATTTGACTGTGGAGGAAACAGTACCTTTCCTCACGATCGAAGTTCTTGAATGTTCCAGATTTACAGCTTTTAGAATGGGGGGTGGGAGGAAGGCCTCTGATCATATAAATATTTAATCACCATTAAGAATGGCCAATAAATGAGGGGATTCACACTTCAGATAGATTGGTTCCGATGATGAAAGTGAGTAAAAAATAAAACACCTTTCTAAACCAGTTCCATCTTTAGAATGTAAGGTGTTTCCTATTTCTACTGCATACATCTTCCTTCGGCCATCAAAGAGCTAATAGGAGTGTCCCTTTTCTCTATTATTAGTGAGAGGTGGGACAAGGTGAGACCTGGAAGTGAGGAAAGGTAGCAATGGCTTCACCATTCTGCTTTGGTAATAATGAATATAAATGAAATTTCTAGACTTCATTGAGGTGACGGCTGGAGCTCAGACTTAAGGAGAAAGGTCTAAGAGGAAAAAGCAGGCTGTTCGATTTGTATCTTGTTTGAAAATATACTTCAAACATTCAGTGGTATTTTAGAGATCATAGCCACCCTGTGCCCCATTGCCTTCTGAACCCTCAGCTCCCAGTTATTCTGGTTTACTTTTAAAGTTCTTTTAGTTTTATGCTTTCACTGAGGAAAAAAAAAATCATCTTACTCAGTAGGGCTCCCTTTTGTTTCTATCAACGGGTTGGATTTGGTGTAGGAGAACCAGTCAAGAGTGAAGAAAATAGAGCTTTTCCATGACCAGATCTAGGGACATGTACCTTTGGGGAATGAAGGAAGCTCTGTTTTGTCTGACAACCTCTCCTGCCTTCCATAATGGACAAACCAAAAGGACAGGTTTTATTGCCATCTCCACCCCTCCTGTCTGTCGGGAGGCAGATTGGTTTGTTAGTTATGATTCTGGAGGAGACAAGTGACACAGAAAAAGCAACATCCATGAAGGAGCCATGATAGAAGAAGATCTGCTAAGGCCACAAGGGTAGGGGCCACTGAATGCCACAGGGCAAAGGGACTCATGATGAAACCCAAAGCAGACTGTGGCTCTGGCCACAGCAGAGAGGGAAGACCTGGGGCTTTTGAGAGGCACAGGGCCACAGCCAACACAGAGAAAAGCTCAGGAGAAGAAAGTGGAATAAGAAACAGAACCTCATCCTACCTATGTCTCTCCTGTATCTCCTGCTGGGGCCTCATTGACCAAGTCCAACCAGAAACCCAGTGGCAAAGCAATCCAACTTGTGGGAAAAGGACAGGAAAGGAAGAGAGGGAAATGGCTGAGGGGAGAAATAGCTATTAGGCAGCACGGAGGGGGAAGGAGAAAATAAGTAGGGAGAATTAGAAGAGGGAAGAATAGCTCCTGCAGATGCTTTCACAGGTGTCCATTACCTGTAAACTCAAGAAGCTGTGAACATGGAAAAGGTATAGCTTTTTGCATCTCAATCATACCTCATGGAAAATTTTGTTGGTTTTGTTTAACAGCCAGAAAGGACAGGAAGGTAGGCAAAAGCTGTCTGTCATGGGTTTTGCATCTGGGATTCTAGGCTTGAGGCTGAGAGGGTCTGAGGTACCCTGAGACCACCATATTTTCATCTCCCTTCTCCAGTCTGAGTGAGAGACACTGCTTTCATCCAATGTCATGTGCTGAGTGCGAAGGGGGGGGGGGGGGGAACAAAACACCAAAACTGCGCATGCTCAGAACTGATAAAGAGTGGCTTCCTCCCTGCCTGGTGGAAATATTTTCTCAACAGAGTAAGGGCATCAAAATAAGAAGGAGTGGCATCAACTAGACAAGAGAATAGCCAACTACATTGCAAGTCCAGCAACTTTATTGTCAGCGTAGCACATCTCTCCACCAGAATCTCAAGGAAACGGAAGTACAAGTGGCTGAGGAATTATCTGTCTGTTAATCTTATCTTCTGCTATTCATTTTAAGAGTTTGAGTTATTATTAATATGAAGGCCTGCCTTCTGGCAGCTCTTCTCTTTGAATGGGTCTGTGCCAAGCTGCCAGCTATCAAGGGATTCAGGGCCTAGTATCACACAGACAGGGAGTCTTAAAGATGGATGAGGGCTGGGTAGAGACGTGCGAAGTAACAGGGAATAGCAGGGGGGCCAGCAGTCAGTCTTATCCCTGATGCCGATTTGGCTTCTTATTCAAAGGAACAGTAGCGGGGAGGGGAATGCAAGCAAGGATAGACCTAAATTTCGTTAAAATCAGAAGAAAAAAAAAGCTTGATTTTTTTTGAGGGACTGCTTCAGGTACAGAGACTCCCCAAATCTGAAGAAGTAATGGACTGGTGAGTTTTCCTGCTTTCTGCAGGGTGAGCTCCAGCTGATGTGAAAAACTCTGGAAGGCCAATGACTTGGATATTTTGCTGCCAATCACGGATAGTTTCAGGGTTCTTTGTTTGTTTTGTGTCGGTTTGTAGGGTTGTAGGCCCTGGGTGCTGTCCCTGAGCTCTTCAGCTCAAGGCAAGCACTTCACCACTTGAGCTACAGCGCCACTTCCAGTTTTCTGGTGATTAATTGGAGATAAGAGTCTCATGGGCTACTTTTCTTCCCCGGGCTAGCTCTCCGCCCATCCTCAGATGTTCAGCCTCCTGAGTAGCTAGGATTACAGGCGTGAGCCACCAGCGCCCAGCTTAGGTTCAGATTTTTTTTTTCTTTTCATTTTTTTTTATTGTGATTAAGTGATCACATAATTTCCCAAATTTTACAGTATTATGGGATAGTGATGCTCAGTTAAAGTCCTATTTTCCTACTTCCTGGAGCAAATTGTCTATCATAGTAGGTTCAGATTTTTAAACACTAATGGGTTTAGTTTAATGTTTTTAGAGAAAGAAAAAAACTCATGACTCTGAGCATGCTACTTCAGAAATGAGATACTGATTGTCAGAGTTGTATCTTGGATTCTATCAGCTCTGAACAACACCTGCCATTTTCCTTTTTTTTTTTTTTCATAGCCAGCAGTTTACTCATCCTGAAAGCTAAGGGAAGGCCTTCCCTTAAGGAAACTTATTGATGGGACCATGTGTAAAGACGTGTTAATGGCTCACACTTGTCATCCTAGCTATGAAAGAGGCAGAGCTCTGAAAACCAAGGTTCCAAGTTGTTATCAATTCAAAGTTCAGATAAATCTTTGAGACTTTTACATTCAGTTAACCAGCAAAAAGCTGGAAGCAAAGCTGTGGCTCCAGTGGTAAAGTGCCATTCTTCAAGAAAAAGCCAAGCAAGAGCTCAAGGCCCTTTTTAAGCCCTACCATGGGCGCGAGCACACACACACACACACACACACACACACACACACACACACACACACACACACACCATTCCTGCTGTGTCCCACTCACCTGTTGTCTATGATTGTCACTTCATCCATGAATGATCATGAACTGCTACGTCATGACATAGGGGAAAATGACAACTGCAATGTTGGGGGTGAACTCAAGTTGTTCTTATAAAGGAAAACTATACAGCCTTCCTTGGTGAAGTCAGAGGCCTGGGGCAAGATACTCACCATCCATTTGGGGCCATGTTGGATAGGCACTGAAACTTATTCAGCCACATCTTGGCTGCACTGTGTGACTGCCTTTTCTGCTGAACTCTGTGACCAGAGTTCAACTTGACTCAGGGCATCAGTTCAGGCTTCAGAACTTTCAACTATCTATTCATTAGTAGACTAGGGGAAGGAAGCTGGCTCATTTCTTTTTCCTATCAGTCACCAAAAGGAGCTTTGATAAGATTGATAAGACCACATATATAGGAGGAGAAATTGACTTGTCCTAAGTCCTAGAAGAACAACACAGATACTGTTCAACCCACCACGTGGCACGTCCCAAGTTCTGCCCCACAAGGTTTGTAAAGAACTTGGTGAACACCAGAACTAATAGTTTTAGTTGCTTCTGGTCTTCACCAGCCCAGTCTGTCCTACAAACCACAGTCAGATTAAAAAGAGTCAGAAAAAGCGAAGAACCCATGATAATCGTCTCATGACTATGACCAATTGCCTACTGAATAGTTCTTAATGTCTAGAGTCTCAGCAGGAAACCACTGAATCTATAAAGTCCTGTCCAGCCGAAATGAGACTGACTGCGGATGGCCTGGTTAGCCCAGATTGCCTCTCACGCCTGAGGGAATGGATATTTTCTCATGAAGAACACTTTGCTATCTAGCGAACGCCATGCATCTAAAAACTGCTTGGATCAGTTGGAACTGCCTGTTTCCGTGGTAGCAGGCCTCAGTCTGCAAGCTAGAGCTGCACCATCTTCTTTTGTTTGGGTTTCAGCCAGTTGTGTTGCAAGGAGTTCTGAAATGTGCTATAAGTGACACTGTGCAAGATGCGCTTGGCCTGTAGAAGAGGGAAGTTTTGCCACTGATGTGTACTCTAGGGCCAGGCAGCCACTTGGGGGAGGGGGTGGGGAGAGAGAGCTAGAGCTCATGCTAGCAAAGACACACAGCACCCACACGCCTAAATATTTATTTCTGTGGGTCCTATTTCCCACACTTTTAAATGTGAACTTGTGTCCTGAAGGTGGAGCTTTAGTACACAAAAAAATCCAGGAGGGGCAAAGGCATTCGTTCAAAATGGGGGGTAGAATCGGCAAAGAATGCGTTTCTAGGCTTCCCGGTCGCCTACATTTTTCATGCCAAAAAGTTAGCAGGGATTTAGATTTCTTCCACTGTAGGAGTCGGCATACAATTACACAGGAGGAAAAAAAAAAAGAAGCCTGCTCATAAGAGTGGGGCTTCTGATCTCTGTAGAAGGAGGAGGAAACTGTAGCCATCACAGCCATTTGTACTTCTTGCTGGGAGTATTTTTGAGTTGTTTCTTTGGCAAAACAAGGCAGCAAATGAATTGACCAAAATGGTTAGTCTGTTTAATCTAAACAGCTCCCAAGCTGGGTCTACCTCTGACTGTATTTACTCCATGGGACTTAGAGAAATGACTTGCTCACCAGTGAAGTCAAACCATGTCCAAATGGAGTGGAAGAGTACGTTTCCACGTGAAGCAGCACTGTGCTGCACTGCCCGTTCAGGAAGCCCTGCTAAACACCATTGTGCTCTTCACACTTCACAAGGAGAATGGTCAAAAAGATGGATGCATAAGTCCCCAATAAACACCATGTGGTGTAAGGGTCTGGGAGTCTTGGTTGAAGTTTTTGTTTTTCTGTCTTCAGCATTCTGCTGAAGACATTCCAGACAGGTGGGAAGGTGAGCAGTCAGTAAGTCTTGTTTCTTTTGGAGCAGGTACACCATGTCATTTGTCTTGCCTAAGATTATCACCAACCTGGACCTCAGTGTCCCTGCCCTCCAGGCAGAAGGATGCCCTTGTATCTAGGGGAAGAAGCATTTGCTGCTTAGTGGCAGGCAAAAATAATGTCATCCAGTTTCAAAGGAGGAGCTTATGGATGGGAAGATGACCATTCAACTCAGCATTTGACAGCTACTCTGTGTGTGTGTGTGTAAGTGTGTGTGCGTACCCGCGTGCATATGTGTGAACACATGCAGGGGATCAAACTCAGGCCTTGCTCATACTAGGCCAGCTCTGTACTGTTGAACCACACCCCCTTAGTCCCAATATGATCCTGCCCAAGCAGGATAGTTCCCCTGCTCTCTTCCCTCCCACCCCCTCTGCCTTCTTGCCTGATCCCTCAGCTCTGGGGAGAATCCTAAGCACTGCAATAGCAGTGTGAACCTTGTACCAGGTGCCACCATCCACAGGTCTGCCTTTGGGGAAGCCTGCCCCCTGCCCCCTCTCCCTCCCCCCCCCCATCACATTTCTGTACAAGCTGCGGGGAGGGGTCGGGGGCTTGGAGAAAAGCGAAAAGGAGGACTACCCAAATGCACCTCCATAGGTCTTCCCCCAAATAAAGCCTGGGCAAGAACACAGATCATTTCCCAAGGATCCACAGGGGTCTTCTGACCCCACCCTGCTACCGGGCCCGACTCAGTTAGCCTCTGGGAAATCACGAGCCTGCTCCCTCCCCAGTGCTCAATAGCTTGCTGCGTTCCCATAATTCTTGGTGGGGACCCGGCTGCTAGTTGCTCCCTGGGTGAAGTGGTGAGACCTCGGGAGTCCCAGTGAAAGAACCAGGAAATGATGAGACGGGGGAGGCTGCTAGGGACATGGGTATGGCGCCATGTGTGCCGAAGTTGGCTGGGAATTGGCTGGTTAATGCCTTTAACTTGGGGACTCTACCTCAAAGAGTGATCTCTGGGGACTGCAATGGCCACAGGTGGCACTTGACTAGCAGGACATGTGTTGAGAGGCTCCAGATCTAGGTATGGATTCAAATCTCTGCTGTTACCCGGCAGCGGGATGAGAGCAAGGTTTTTCCAGCCTCTCGACTGCTCAGTTAGAGACGGCAATGGTCACTAATTAATGCGATTGGTTATGAAAAGAATAGTAATCGACACGGGGCATTTGCACCCGCACCTGGCACGCTCGTAGTAGATGCTCAGCAAATGCTAGCAAGGATCATTTGGGTTAGATAGTGAACAGAACTTTCTAAGTGGTAGGTTGAAGAGCCTGGGACTCCGTTGCCAAGGGAGATTAAAGAGCCTTTTCAAATATTGGAGCTGGTGGAGGGGGGGTGGTGGTGGCGTGCGCCCAGCCTTAGGGATTGTCCAGAACGATAGAGTGTGGCCTTTTTCCCCCTGCCTTTTCCCCCTAGGGAGAAGGGGGGTTACCCATCCCTTGTAACAGGAGTGCCTGGGTCCCGGGTGCGGGCAACCCGGCCGGGTCTCCCGCGCGCGCGCCTCCCCGGGGCCTCCCTCCCGCCGTTCCACACCTGTCAGCCGCCCTCTCCGCTTCCTTCCCAGTGGCCCCGAGCCCTGGGCCTCCGCGGCCACCCACCCTTTGGACCCTGAAGCTCCGCTCGCCTGGCGTGGCCCCCCCTTACCTCCTGCCCCCACCCCCCAGCTGCACTCGTAAACAAAACCTGGGCGTTGGAGCGAGCCCCGCGGGCAGAGGAGCGAGCGAGCGCGGGAGCCCGCGCCGGGCACCCTGAGCGCGCCCGCCCGCCCGCTTCTCCCGCTGCGGGGGGGTGGGGGGCGCAAAGCAGGGGAACCCGGGGCCTGGCCGAGGGGCGAGGGTGGCGGCCGCGGTGGCAGCGGCGGGCGGCTCAGCTTTGTTATGAATAGATGAAAGAGGCCACCTACACAGTAACCCAAATTACCAGACCGCCCTCCTCCCCACCTCGCCGCTGCCAGAGGGGAGGGGAGAGGGGCGTGGAGGGAGGGCGGAGGGCGGAGGGGGGGGAGGGAGGAGGAAGGAGGGGGCCGAGGAAAGGGGGCCGGGGGCATCCCACTTTCACAATGGGAAAGTGAACCGCACAAGCGCACCCCACCTCTCCAGCCCTCCCCACCCGCCCGCCCGCCCGCCCGCTCCTCTCCGCCCGTCCCCTCCCTTCCCCTCCGCGCCTCCCCGCGAGCGCCCGCGCCGCACAGAGGAACTCTCCGGCGAAGGAGGGCGACGAGGAAGCGCCGCCGGCGCGCGCAGGGCCGGTCGCCACCACAGCCACCGGCCGCGGCACCGGCTGCCGGAGCTCCGAACCCGCCGCCGCCGCCGCCGCCGCCGCCACCCGTCGCCGCGGTCCTCCCTGCTCTCCTTCCCCGGTCGGGCGGGCGAGCCGCGGGGATGGGGCGGCTGCGGGAGCCCGAGCGCGCGCAGGAGCCGCCGCCACCGCCGCCGCCCGCGTCTCCGTAACCGTGCGCGGTTGCCACTGTCGCCGCCACCGCCACCGCCGCTACCGCTGCCGCCACCGCGCGCCCTTGCCCGGGGAGGGGGGGCGGCCACCCCCACCCCCTGCTTCAGCAACCCCTATGGAGGTCTCCCCGAGGAAGGCGCCGCCGCGCCCCCCGCGCCCCGCGCTGCCGCTGCCCCTCCTCGCCTATCTGTTGGCGCTGGCGGCGCCCGCCCGGGGCACGGGTGAGCCGGTGTGGCGATCGGAGCAAGCCATCGGAGCCATCGCGGCGAGCCGGGCGGACGGCGTGTTCGTGGCGAGCGGCAGCTGCCTGGACCAGCTGGACTACAGCCTGAAACACAGGCTCTCGCGCCTGTACCGGGACCGAGAGGGCAACTGCACGGAGCCCGTGTCGCTGGCGCCCCCCGCGCGGCCCCGGCCGGGGAGCAGCTTCAGCAAGCTGCTGCTGCCCTACCGCGAGGGGGCGGCCGGCCTCGAGGGGCTGCTGCTCACCGGCTGGACCTTCGATCGGGGCGCCTGCGAGGTGCGGCCCCTGGGCAATCTCAGCCGCGGGTCCCTGCGCAATGGCACCGAGGTGGTGTCGTGTCACCCGCAGGGCTCGACGGCCGGCGTGGTGTACCGGGCCGGCCACTTGAACCAGTGGTACCTGGCGGTGGCCGCCACCTACGTGCTGCCCGAGCCCGAGACGGCCCACCGCTGCAACCCCGCCGCCTCGGATCGCAGCACGGCCATCGCGCTCAAGAACACCGAGTCGCGCAGCCTGCCCACGCAGGAGCTGGGCCGCCTGAACCTGCGCGACGGGGCGGGCAGCCTGCACTTCGTGGACGCCTTTCTCTGGAACGGCAGCGTCTACTTCCCCTACTACCCCTACAACTACACGAGCGGCGCCGCCACGGGCTGGCCCAGCATGGCGCGCATCGCGCAGAGCGCCGAGGTGCTGTTCCAGGGCCAAGCGGCCCTCGACTGCGGCCACGGCCACCCCGACGGCCGCCGCCTGCTCCTCTCCTCCAGCCTGGTGGAGGCCCTGGACATCTGGGCCGGCGTTTTCAGCGCGGCCACCGGAGAGGGCCAGGAGAGGCGCTCCCCCGCCACCACGGCGCTCTGCCTCTTCCGGATGAGTGAGATCCAGGCGAGCGCCAAGAGCTGCAACTGGGACTTCGAGACCACCCAGCCCAACTGCGTGAGTCCTCCCCTCCGGGAGCCTGGCGCGTTCGGGGCCCGGGGCGGAATGGCGGGAAGGGGACGGGAGGGGGGGCGGGGGCGGGGGGAGGACCTGGGTGACATTTACCAAGTCTCAGGTTCTCAGCGCCGCTGGCTCTCTGAAACCTCAGGCTACTCAAAACACAGCCCGCCGGCCCCCAAAGGGGAGCGTGTGGAAAACGGCGTCTGGCGGGAAGGGTGGGGGCGGGGGGGCAGGGGGGAGGGGGGAGGATAGGTTCAAAACTCTAGTGGCGTCCCCCCTTTTCTGCGAAGACGAGTGCATGTTTGGGACAGAGCCTCCCCAAGCACCCCCTCCGGTCTCTCAGGGCTTCTTCTCCAGTCCCGTTCCTCTTGGGGGGGGGCGGGGTCGGGGGATTGTGGGGTTGACTGTCCTGGTGAACACAGTTCCTAAACACGGGGTTCTCAGCAGAGAAACCATTGAACCTTAAAGGGCTCGCTGCCACACCCCAGCCTTTGTGCCCCCCCCCCCATTCCCCAGTTCCCCTTCCCCGGCAACACATAGGATGGGGTCCGAAGAGTTGGGAGCCTGCTTAACCCGAGTAAATCAATGCTCGCCAGCAAAAGCCGCTCAGCAAACCCCCAGTGCGCGACCCAGAGCAAGGGGGCGGGGCTGTGGCTGGCGCTGGGTTGCTGTGGTCGGTCTCCAACTGGGAGGGGGGGGGGGGAGACTTAGCTTAGGCGGGAGGGTGGCATTGTGGGTCGAAAGCTTCACCCAGGAGGAGTGAGCTGGCGGCCGGGGGGGGGGGGGGGTGGAGGGGAGGGAAAGAAGGAAGAGAGGGAGAAGGAGGAAGTGTTGGGGTGCTCTTGGCAGTTTCTGGGTTCCAGATTGTTGTTCTAGATTGCAGGGCTCACTTGGCACCACCCTGGCTTGGATCGGGCAAAAGGTACAGGTTTTCCCGGGGCCTCCCCGGGCAGCCGCCTCTGGCATCTTGAGACTGGCAGTTCTTTGACTGGAAAATAAAGCAGCAGTTCAAGAGGGTCCAGTTGATGGGGATTAGGAAGCTATTGTGCACTTCTCCGGAGGCCGGGTCCCTTCCAAGGCTGCTGGCACATCAATGCCACATATGGCTCCCGAGAGAAGGGAGCCCGCTGAGAGCCTCCTTTATAAGTGGACCGAAATCAAAGAGCAAAAAGGACTGGCTACAGGTGTTGCCATTGTTTTGGTAGAACATGAGTCAGAGAGGAAGGGAAAATGTGTAAGGATATTTGTTGTGCACCGAGATAGGATCCTGAAAGCTTTGGCTGTAAGGTGTATTCACATGTAGGTAGAAAGGCACGTCGTTCCAAATATTAATCCTATTATCCAGGGAGAAAAAGCCTCCTTAGAACAGTTACTTGCTTTTTTCCCCTTTGCCTGTCAGCGTGTGCTGGGACAAGCATATAGCATCTTCATTTCATTGCTGGTATGATTTTAAATGTATAAATGAATATATATATACATATATACATGTGTGTATGTGTAACACATTACCCCCTAAATGGCTTAGTCTTGCTATCCACATATAATCTAATGTTTAATATGTCTTTCCACATCTTTATAATCTAATGGTTCAAGTTTGGCAAATCACTGCATTCCATTTCTCTGTTGAAGGACTTGAAAGCATGCACCCTACACCCCCCTTCCAAACATATTACTTTGCATGAAGCTGGAGGCCCACTTGGCCTCTGGGGTTAATGAGGAGACAGCTTGGAGGCCCACAGCAGGTAATAACGGTGGAAGTCCAAGCGTTACCATCTGACAGCTGCGGCGTGTATGGCCAAAACAGTTCTCTTGACTACATCTATCTATTGGGTCCTGAAGGAGTCTGCTTCCTTCTAAACCCAGCAGGCATCCTGAACGCACATTTTGCTCCATCAGGTGTCCCTACTTATGCTGGGATGGGGAGAGACAGGGGAAAGTCACAGAGAGCCGTTTCTCCATTTTTATGGGTGCTCCTGGGAGAGAGCTGCCCTTTGGAAATCAAGCAAGGGATAGATAAAAAATCTGGGATGAGGAAAAAAATTAATTAAAATGAGTCCCCACCCAACATATTCTTACCGCTTTATGGAGAACCTCCCAAGGAGCTCAGAGCTGTGTATTCTGAAAGATGGGGGTCTCTACTCCCCCCTTAAGCTTGTCATCCAAGTTAAATAATATACTCTGGTTCAAACAATAGCATGTCATGGCTGCACAGGTGGGAACTAGTAGTTTTGCATTTTAAAAAATTTAAGTAAATTCCTTGCTGCTAGTGTGCATTCAAAAAAGCCTTCGTGGAATTGAATTTTAACAAGAGTTTGAATGCGAAAAGAAAAATAGGTGGTAGTTTTGATGAAAAGCTGACAATTTCCCAACCTATTCAAAAGGCAGAGAAGATACTTAATTCAACGAATCCTGGTTGGATACTTGCTAATGTAAGCGACGCCCTGTGCTGGGTGCCACTGATTTTGCCACTGAAGGGACAATAGCAGGTTGCAACCCTGTTTAATGAGGTCACGGGATCAGAGTGCTTCGGGTTGTCACTCAGAAGAATGATGTCATTTGATTGTATTTGTTCTGCATTTCATTTTTCAGGTCCTAAATGTGTTTTTGAAAAGGCCTGTTGAATTGTAGGTCCCTAAAACAGGATTCAGCCCTGAAATATAATAGAGGGAGCCTCAATAGGTTCCTATTGCGATTCCTCCCGAGCCAACACTGTCATTTTACCATAATCCACAGGCGGCAAGGCTGCGTTTGCTTGCTTCTCCCTTTCCTCCTACTTGTGTCCTGTATTTTCCATCTTCAATCAACCCTGGGAAGTGGCAGAACTGACTGGGGTGTGTTTTCCCATTTCTTGGTCAGCCCATCAGCTGACTCTCCTCCCTTCAGCTCTTCCTGCTAAGGATTTATTTCCAAGATGCTTGATCAAAGACTGTGGATTCAGCCACTGGCATAGTGGACCTTTGCTTTTTTTACCTTGTTACTAACTTTGACAACACTAGCACCTGCCTTTAATACTCTGGCTGAATATTTGTGCTACAGTTCCTATCTATTGTCCCTTTGAGTGTCTCATCAAGGATGAAGTTGATTTTGCCAGGAGCATCCCCATTTTTAGATGAAGAAGCTGGGGATCAGTGAAGCAACTTGTTCAGTAACAAAAGGAGTACCAGAGCCCTTCAGCTTAAGCCCAGACTATCTTCTTTCTACGGGCCTGGTGCATCTCAAATTGTCCCTTGAAGAGCTCCTAATTTTAGAGGCTGAAAACAGCCTCTCCATAGGATGTGGTGTTGAGGGTAGCTGGTGGTCCGTCCCTAAGGAAACACCTGTCTTGAACCTTGGGTTGTGTTTTGAGATTTGTGATTTCACATGGTTTGCTGCCTTTTTCTCATTCTACTTCATAACATTCGGCTCCATGCTTGGATGAATATAAAAATGAATGTTTGAGCCGAGTGCTGGTGGCTCATGTTTGTAATCATAGCTACTCAGGAGTCTGAGATCTAAGGATCGAGGTTCAAAGCCAGCCAAGGCAGGAAAGTCAGTGAAACTCTCATCTCCAATTAACCACCAAAAAGCCTGAAGTGGTGCTGCGGCTCAAGTGGTAAAATGCTACCCTTGAGCAGAAAAGCCAAGTGAGAACATGAAGCCCTGAGTTCAAGGATCCCAGTCCTGACGTGTGTGTGTGTGTGTGTGTGCACACACACGCACACACATGCAAATCTTTGAAATTATATACACATTAATTTAACTTCACTTTCTGAACTTTCACTAATCCCTTATACATCAGTACAACCCAGAGAAGCACTTTGGGTTGAAATTTGTGAAGATGGATTATTCCAGGTCGATTTGGGTGCCATAGTTGAGTCTTGGGTTTGCTGATGGTTTAAGCATGACAGCTACCCTTGTATACCACCGTGGGTTGTGGGGTTCTTGCAGAGTTGGGCCCTGACTCTCCGAGGTAACTCCATGCCTTGCAAGGTGGACACACCCACTGCTTCCACACTCACATTATACAAAAGCCCAACGTATTTAACTGTCATTCAGACAACTACGAAGCGCTCACATGTCCTCCAACAGCAGCCCCAGGCACATCCAGCCCCTGTGTGTGGAAGTGATAGCCAGTTCCACTGAGCAGTGTGGCCTGCTGACCTCAAAATGCAGTCCTCCTGTGGCGTTTATCCCTCTTCTAGTTTCTCTTATGATTCTGTTGAGCCATTTTGCTGACTGTAGACTGGATGATAAATTTTATACACACACATGTGTGCACATGTGTGCACACACATACATGTCTGATATAGAAGGGTAGGCTCAGAAAGCACAAGGGTGATGACAGTGCCCACTTAGAAGGAAAAAGCAATCAGAGCTACCATCTACCAAGTAGTTATTATGGCCAGGGTGTGCGAAGCAATTTACCTGTCTTATTTTCTGTTGATTCTCAGTCACCTTATGAGACAAAGACTGTGGTTATTATGATGATTGTTGATGAGAAGAATGAATCTCAGAGAGCTTCTGCTAGCTTCCACTTGGTAAATAGCAGAGGATTGAGAACTTGGGTGGTCCAGTTCTTGCATCTGAGTTTTCAACCAGTGTTATGGACAGTCTGTCCACACAGACATTTATGATGTCAGTCTTCACCCACACGGAACAAGCTAGATCCCTGTCACTTCTGTGGAAAGGCTGACCGTTTGGGGAAATAGGACATGCCAAGAAGATCCTTGGTTGTAAACAGAGTTCTCAGGCTTTGTATTTGTGACCATGTGAGGGGAAGTTCTGATACCTTTCCATCAGTGTTGGTGTGGTGGGTTTTTTTTGTTGTTGTTGTTGTTGTTTTCATTCAGGCCAACAAATAACTTTATAGGGTATTGTCTGTGGAAACCCTAGTACCTGGTATAGTATCTGGTTTGGAGTTATGATTGAAGAAATAATCTGTTGAGTATGGATATGAAGGACTTCTGAGGTTCATGTTGGAAGTAAATGTTAATCTGTAATTATCAGCCACACTTGCCTGAGTTTGGTCACCTTAATGCTGGTGTGTTTCTTAATGTATGATGTGCCTTCTTCCACTAGTTCTAGCTTCCTCTCCTCTTCTGGTTCTGTCCAGATATCCCTGCTCATTGGAACATTGGATTTCTGTTGGGGCCAGTTGGGGGGTGCCCTTTAGACCCTAGAAGGCCAATATGATTTGATCAAAATTTGCGGGGCTCATTTAATAATGCGTACAAGCATCTCATTCAAACATGAGAGGAAAAGACATTATGCCGTGGGCAGTGCTTCTTACGGTGTGCTATTGGACCAATAGCATCAACATTTCCTAGGGACTTACTAGAAATAGAAATTCCTAAGCCTCACATCAGCCTAAACCAGAGACTCTAGAGGCTGGGAAGGGACTGGTTATCTGTGTTTTAACAAGGCATACTTTATCATATCACTTTGAGCATGATTTGAAACCATTTCTCTTGTTCAAATTGAGCCACTCAGGATGGGGATTTGCCCCTTTTTTTTCATTGCAATTTACCATAAATGCCATAAAAAGTAAACAACTCATTCCAAGAACCCTGTTCCCTACTGCTTGTACAAGAGCAACATTCAACTCCTAAAGCCTTACCATTCTTGGTTTCTTGAGCCACTGGACACCAGTGGCTCATGCTTGTAATCCTAGCTACTCAGGAGTCTGAGATCTGAGGATTGCAATTCAAAGCCAGTCCAAGCAATCAGTCCTCTGAGACTCTTATCTCCAATTAATCACTCAAAAACCGTTAGTGGAGCTATGGCTCAAAGTGGTAGAGTGCTCGTTTTGAGCAAAAGAGCTCAGGGTCAGCACTCAGCCCCTGAGTTCAAGCCCCATGACCTACAAAACCAAACACCAAAAACTGGTAGGTCACTGATTAATTACCTCTGCTTTCTCATTTTATTCTAGAATGTGGAAGAATCTCTAGAGTGTTCTACTCAGTTATCCGAGACCAATTCCACATGGCAGGCATTCTCTCTAAGAGTTTATTATTTATAATACCGATGTTGATACCAGGTCAGGTCCAACTGGCTGCAAAGTTCTGCTTGAGGAAGCTCCAATAAAGGAATGAAAGGATTTTTCTGGACAGACACATATGCATTTACCTGTACTCTAGCAATAGGAACAAAGCTATGTAATGCTTACATTCATGTTCCCTAAAGCCAGATCAACTGGAACCTTGGAAAAATTAATTTTCTATGCCTTGGTTCATCTATGAGTAGGGATCCTGTTTGCTGCCTAGGATTACCGTGTGAAATCATGTGTTAATATGGGGAGAACGAATGGAGCACTACTCCATCCAGAATAAATGCTCATCATCACCATCATGATTCCTAATAGAGGTGGGGTGGGGGAATTGGCCAATGGTCCTGAATTCAAGGCAGCTCAAAGGAGTTGTGAATCAGGCATGTCTTGGCATGACTACTTTGCTCTGACTGCTACTAAGTGGTCTCTTCTGCTTCCTTCAGCATTTGCCCTTCATGGCTTCTCATTGATTGTACCTCAGCCTACCTTCATCCCCTGTGTGCATCTTACCAGCCTGTCACCTTCTGCTTTGGCATAGCCTTCATTTGGTACAGAGATGTGCTGTCCTTGGTGCAGGTCTTAACATGATTCAGTCAGGGAGAGGGTCATATACGAGATGGCCCCCAGCAACTGCTGTTCTGGATCCCTTTAGCATAGAATGGCAAAGAGTCACAGCACTTTGACTATAAGAGCGTAGCATCTCTTTGCCTCCTTGAGAGTTTCTTGATGACCACCCCCTTCCTGGAGCATGGGTTGGCAATAGATGAAGAAGCTGGAGAAATCTGTTACCATGGAGATAGTTTGTAGGCATGTTGGATCTAGCCTGTTCATCGGAGCAGGGGCATAATAATGGTAGGTTAGTAGATTGCTTGAGTGGATAAAACTATTATTGTTATTATTATTAGAGTTTTCTTTATTTTTTTAATAATCCTTGAGTGGTTGTATAATTAAAATTGAATTGCCAGGTGCCAGGGGCTCATGTCTGTAATTCTGGCTACTAAGGAGGCTAAGATCTGAGGATCATGATTTGAAATCAGCTCAGGTAGGAAAGAGTCCGTGAGACTGTTATTGCCAAGTAAGTCTTCAAAAAAGCTAGAAATGGAGCCGTTGGTCATGTGGTAGAGTGTCAGCCTTGAGTGAAAAAGCTAAGGGACAGTGCCTAGGTTCCAAATTCAAGCCCCAGTTACCAGCGCACAAAAATTATGATTAAATATAGTTTTTTTTAGTTTGATTTTTTTGTCTTTGAGTGGAATACCAATTTTATATGGTCACAAAAATAAATAGAACTATGACCTACATTTCCTTGTTCCTGTAGTTGATTTTCATACTGGTTTGACTGTCTACTCAAGAATTGTATGTAGTGTTTTTCTTGGAGAAGCTATTAGAGGATTTTGACCCCATTCCTAGGCTAGTGCCCCGCTGTTATGCAGATCCAGAAAGCTTTTCTGTAAAGGGTAAATTCATCAATAATTTAATCTTTGCAAGCCATGTACAACCTTGGTTTCATTGTCCTAAGAACAGATATAGGCAATAAATGAACCTGTAGGGCTATGTGGACAGTTGAACCTGAATTCCTGATCATTTTCATTTGTCATAGATTCTTCTCCTTTTGGGGGGAGAGAGGAGGGTATTTTTTCAATCACTTAAAAATGTGAAAACTAAGCTGGGTCCTGATGGTTCTTGTATGTAATTCTCGTTACTCAGGAGGCTGAGATCTGAAGGATCATGTTCAAAGCCATCCCAGACAGGAAAGTCCTCAAGTCTTTATCTACAAAATAGCCAGGGCTGGAATTATAGCTCAAGTGGTAGAGCACCAGCCAAGCAATCAAATAAAAATAAAAGTAAAAACTATCCTTAACTCATGGACCATTGAAAACACAGACAGGTAAGCAGGCCAAATGTGCCCAGAGGCAGAAGCTTGCAGACTTCTCTCGTGGGTAAAGTGAGGGGAAAGCAAATGTTACCATGTTGTTAGTACATATTGGAAGAAGGACTTACCCAGACGCTGATTGGAAGCCCCATTACAGGAAGGGTGAAGGGTCTCAGTCCAGAGCAGTGACACATGAGGCATGAGCTGTGTCTTGAAGCTAAGTGGTGAAGGCTGAGCGGGGAGTTCTGGAGAGCCGCCCAGCTCATGCACAAGCTGGATGTTGAATGAGCTTGTATGCCACAGTTCACTCACCCTGGCTGGGGAACATCCAGAAATGAGTGTGTGGGTCCAGATGGCCAAGGGCTTAATGAGACCAGAAAAGGTGGTTAGATGTTATCCTGATGGTCTGACACTTTTCACACTTTCCAAGCCTCGCCTCTAAAGTAAACACTGAACCCTAACTGATGCTGTATAGAAGAACAGTAGCATCACTGGCCTGCTGCTCTGGTAAGAATATTGCCAAGTACAGGCACACAGTGACAGGTCCCCAGCCACTACCCGCTGCCCATCCATCTGCCCTTGGGTCCCTGGGTTATCTTAAAGGAACCATGGCTGTGATGCTAGGAGACAGCAGCAGGCTTCTAAGCATGCCCAATCTGACTGTTCTAGAAAGTTTTCAGAGACCATTGTCGGGAAGACAAGACTCAGAGGAAAGCAACTGATTAGAATGACTGTTAGCTCAACCCAGTGATTCCTTGACTTTCCATGGTGTACCCAAGATGTCATGAAAATATATTATCAGTAAAAGCACAGACAATAAGCTTTTAGTGGATAGTTTATTCAGTATGAAAGTAAGAGCAAAAATGTTCAAGAACACCTAGTGTTTAGCATTATTCTAAGTATGTCTCTCATGTTAACCCACTCATATTCAAACTGTAGCTTTACAAGGTGGGGAATAATGTTAGTTCCACTTTACAGATGAGGAAACTGAGGCACACCACTAAGTAGGTGGTGAAACAGCTATTGTAACTGGAGTGCGGGGGAGAGATCTGTCCATGTGGAAGATAGGAAGGATGGCTACAGGGACCCTCTGGAGAGCTGGGATCAGGTGCTTTGGGCGGACAGGAGGGCCAGGACAAGGTCTCATGGAGGCCAGGGGACTTGGTTAGTGTGGAGAGCAAAAGGTGAGTGTAGCTGGGACGAGGCAGGTAGTGAGGGAGAGTGTTAGTAGGCTGGAGTAGGAAGTGGCAGCTGGATCCCACAGCCCCCTGTAGGCTGTGGGAAGGAGATTAGATTTTGTTCTCAAAGTATAGGAGAGCTTCGGAAGGGAAGTGAAATGATTGGATTTGAATCTCTAAGTAATGGCTGCCTGTGGGGAATGGATGAGGTTGGCTACTGTAGAAACAGGAAAGCCTGCAGGAAGCTTTCACAGTAGTCCAGGCAAGAAATCATGTCATCTTGGTTGAGCATAGTGACAAAGGGGCAGACACAGATAGATTTTGGGTATTTTTTTTTGCCATAAGTCAACTGAGGAATATTGAAGACCGGAGCTGATGTCCTAGCAGTGTGTATGGAAATATGTTTGCTAATGGTTAGATGCCTTTGGGACATGTAGGAGAAAGAACTGCTAAGTAGGCAGTTGACAACAAAGTCAGGGTGTAAGAATTTCTTCATGGAGTTTGGAGCATATCAGGTTTTGTGTTGGGCCAACAAGCTATTTGTGTGTGTGTGTGTGTGTGTGTGTGTGTGTGTTTGGTGGTGGTGGTGGTGGGGGGAAGCTATATATCCAAAGGAGTATCTTAGTTTGTTTCTTTGTTACTTTGATAAAATACTTGAAACCAAGTAATTTAGAAAGAATAGAAGTTTATACCAGGTACTAGTAGCCCCCACCTCTAATCCTAGCTGAAATTTCCAGGCTGAAATATGAGAATCACAGATCAAAGCCAGCCGGGGTGGACTCTTATCTCCAATGAAACAGCAAAAAGTCAGAAGTGGTGGTGTGGAGGCATGGATCAACTGTTAGAAAGCCAGCAGCAGTAAGAGAAAAAAACGGAGTGAGAGCCTGAAGCCTGGAGTTCAAACCCCAGTACTGGCTTGTGCATGCATGTGCATGTACCCACACACCTACACACTAGAAGTTTATTTAGCTCATATTTCTGGAAAGCACTGCTGTCTGGTGAGGGCATTTCTCTATATCCTAACATGGGGGAGGGCATGACATAGAGAGACAGAACAAGACCTGCTGGTTCCCATCTCTCTTCCTCTTCTTAGAAAGCCACTAATTCCCTGATAGGGTCCCCCATCCTGTGACCTCACAAGTTGGAGGCCCAACTTTCAAATACCATTCAACACATGAATATGACAATTAAGTTTCAATTGAAGAACTTTTGGGAGACAGTCAATCCAGAGCTTGAGGAGTGGCCAGGTCACCTCATCTTTGGTTCTCAGGCATCCACGAAGACATGTAAACTCTCAGTGATGAGCCTGCAGGGAACGACTGTAGAACAGGGAGGAAGGAGAAGACAAGGCTGAGAGCCCAGCCAGGCCAGAGCAGTGCTGAGCTTCCACGAGATTTAGAACTGGAGCTGTGTTTACGGGAAGAGTTAAAAGCCAGGCAGCCCAGGGAAGGCCTGTGACACTATTCCTGCCGGGCGGGCCTTCCTTGTCTTTGCCCTCCTCCCCCACCTGGTTGAAGGAACATGTTATCTAACACAGCAGCTGTTCTGGTCATTGCTCACTGGCCTCCTCCTGAGACTTCTTTCCTCATCAGTGACCCCTTTTAAGAATTGGATTCCAAGTGCTGACCCTGGCTTTCCAGAGGCAGTAGGAGGGCCAGCCTGGAGCAGCTGGTGGCCGTGGGTGTCTTCTAGTGTACCTCATGGGCTTTGTAGTATTTCTTTTCCTAACTCTTACAGAGCTGTTGTTCTGGAGACCTTCGGGGAAGCCTGTGGGTTCCTTCTCAGCGTCTTTTTATTGCAGAAACAACAATATGGGTTGCAAAAATAACCTAATTATATTGCTATACAAATATGCCAATTTTTTTTTTCAATTTGAGATCGAGTACTATATCTTAACATATTCAACAGCAAGATCTGGCCTCAGCAACTACTCTACTTTCAAAACAGAGATGAATGTAAGTGATATTTCAAGATATCTGCAGCAACTCTACACTGAGAGGGAAAGATCTGATTTCTTTGGGTGAAAAGTCACAGGTTCCATTAATACTACTGTGGTCTGGATCCAAAATGAAAGGAAATACTTTTTCAGTTAGAGCTTGCTAAAATAAAGATGTACTTTCTTTTCTTTCTCATCTCAGTTTGTGGATGTCCTGAGTTCTTACCCTGAACTGTAGATATGGATGGCGCTACCCCTTCTCCCACCCCCCATTCATTTCAGCTACCATAAGAAATACAAAGTTTCATTTTGTTTCAAAACCCTCTTGATTTGCTTATATTGACATCAGAGAGTTTCTTATTCTCATCTGTATTTTACAGATAAGTGCTTGGCCAATAATGTTTCAGAGATAATAGAAGGTAGGGAGGAAGGGAAAAGGGGAGGAAAAGAGGGAGGGAATGAAACGAAGGGAGAGAAGGAAGAGGGGATGAACAGAAGGATGGATGGAAGGATGGGTGGATGGATTATGGATTGGTGGAAGGAAAGATGAGTAGATGGATGGATAAAGAAATGATTGTTTACAACTCATAACGAATAGAATTTCAACTTGAAACCTACAGAAGCTTTTACTCTCAATCTCTTGTTCTTTTTTTCTTTTTCCTTTCCTTTTTGTCAGTTTGTGGGGCTTGAACTCAGGGCCTGGGTGCTGTTCCTGAGCTCTTTTTGCTCAAGGCTAGTACTCTACTTCCAGTTTTCTGGTGGTTAATTGGAGATAGTCAAACAGACTTTCCTGCCCGGGTTAGCTTTGAACTGTTGTCCAAAGATCTCAGCCTCATGTGTACCTTGGATTATTAGCATGAGCCACCATGCCTTTTATTCTTCCATGCTACCATAATTTTCTTTTCTCATTTTGGTAATTCTGGAGATTAAACTCAGGACCACATGCTTGCTTGGCAGGAGCTCTACCACTTGAGCCACACATCCAACCTATTTTCTTTCAGTTTGATGTTTCAGATAGGTTCTTGTACTTTTGCTTGGGATGGCTTTGGACCATGATCCTCCAATCTCAGCTTCCTGAATAGCATGGACCATAGGTGTGTACCATCATGGCCCCTTGATAGGTTGGGTCTTGCTCATTTTGTCTGGCTGGCTTCCAACCCCAATCTTCTTATCTATGCTTCTCCAGTTTCTGGAATTACAGACTTGCACCATCACACCCACCTTACCAATAGCAATTTTTACTCTAAAGAGTTAAGGTAAGGGTTTGGCCATGTTTGTAAAATCATTTTATTCTAATCACAAAAAAGAGCAGTCTTCTTTCTCTTTGCTTTGGTCAGAGCATGTGGCAATGACTTTACTTCTCTGAGCCACATTTTCAGTCTATGAAATCTATAGACTTCTTATGGACTGAGGTGGTGCAATCCAGAAACTGAGGCTTTCAAGCTGTTCATGAGCTACAGATGTGAAGTTTAGAGGAAGCCAAGATTCATTGGAATAGGAAGTATGGTGTATTTTACTATGGCTCCCAAGACAGAACCAAGGGCCAAGGACTGTAAGGGACAAAGTGGCTCAGTTGAAGAACTCTGTAATGATTGGGAACAATGTGCCATAGTGTCTGATGAGATACTGGTTAAAATATTTAAACAGTGACCCATGTATTCATTCATTCAATAAACATTTATTGAGAACCTACCACATGGTAGATACTGAGGTAGATTTGCCTTAAAAGTAGAGAACAAGACAAACTATTGAAAAGCTTGAGAGATAGACAATATATATATATATTTTTTTAATTTTAATTTTTATTTTTTGTGAACATACTGTACAGAGGGGCCATTTTTGGGGTGGGGGGTCTGGTCGTGGGGCCTGAACTCTGGGCCTGGGCACTGTCCGTTAGCTCTTCAGCTCAAGGCTAACACTCTACCACTTGAGCCACAGCGCCACTTCCGGCTTTTTTCTTATGTGGTGCTGAGGAATCGAACCCAGGGCCTCAGGCATGCAAGGCAAGTACTCTACCACTGAGCCACCTTCCCAGCCCCTAGACAATATATTTAAAAAAAAAAAATTAAAGCAATAATTCTGCTAAGTACCCTGAAAGGAAACTAAGTAGAATGCTGTGACGGAGACTAACAACTGGGGAAAATTAACTTGAAATCTGAAAGAACAATTAAAAAGATCCAACCCAAGAGGGGGTGAAGGGGAGGAGGCATAGAAAGAGCATGTGTGAAGGCCCTGAGGCAGGAAAATGTAATAAGTTAAAGAAATGTAGTTCTGAAAGAAAGCTACCATGGGAACTAAGGCTGGGTGAGGAGTCAAAGAGTGGCAAGGAAGGAGTTTGAAGAAGTCAGAGCTGAGCTCAGGCTGGGCCTGGAGAGGCATGTGACTTTAATTCTAGTTGACTTGTTTTATATTTGAAACCATTAACCTGAGTGCTGAGTAAAGACTAGGTCATGGCTATCAGAGAGCAATCAGGCGGGGAATGACGGAGGCTTAGAGCCTGTGGACATGGAGAAGATGGATTGGAGCCTGTTGGACTGAGTGTGTGTATGTGTGTGTGTGTGTGTGTGTGTCTGGGATGGAGGCAATGAAAGGAAGAGAGGATTCCCTAGGGTGGTCAGTGGTGCTGTTGATGAAGCAGGGGAGGAGCTGGAAACTAGTCTGAGCACCACTGTGGATCTGAGGAAGGTGTGATAGGTCTTCAGAGAGGTCGGGGAGGGGATTTGACGGTGGTCTGAACAGGACAGAGGAAGTGGTGATGGCACTTCGTAGACAGAGGTCAGAGATGTTAAATGTCCTTCAGCACCAAGGACATCCCCAGAATGAAACCAGCCACCCAGAAACCAGTGGCTTCCATATGGACCAACACTGGTGAACCAAGCCTCTTTCACTTTGAAGAACCTAGACTAGTGCAGTTTCACACTGTCTGCCATTTGCAAACTGAGTCAAGTTGACTTTTCATTAGGAGCTGTCAGAAGGAGGAGTCAGAGGCAGGGAATAACCTTTCAGATGGGGATAAAGAAGGATCAACACATCAAGGAATGGCCTTTAATGGTGGGGCAGGTTGGGAGGGAGGAGGGGAAAGAGGCTGGGGGTGAAGATAAACATTTCCTTCTTCCCATGGCCTTGCTGCATGGTGAGAGGTCCAGCTCTATTCCTCACCTTTCTTTCTCACTGCATGCCTCTGTGCACCTTTGGATCATTTGAACCCCCAATATAAATTTTGGTCACAAGAGGTGTTATAAATATGGTCAGAACCCAATCAGTGCTGTCTATTCCAGGAGAACAAAGAAAAACCACAGTACCTTAATAAAGGCCCTGTCTAGCTTGAGATAGTGACCATAGTGACTTCTCATCTCAGCTTGAAGAAGGTGATGCTTCGATTATTTTCGCACTTGTGACTTTGGTTGGGTCTCACGACAATGTGGCTAGGCAGGGTACATGGCATGACTGTGTCTATTTTATAGTCATTTCAGGGACTAAACTTGCTGATGGAAATCAGGCCCCTGGGTAAGAAGAAATAGGAAAGGAAGGAGAAACTGTTGAGAAATAAGGGCAGCCCATAGGAATACAACATCAACATCAAGTTAAGTACGCAGGAAGGGTTTTGTTTTTTTTAAATCAATGTGTAAGATGTTAAAAGCATCCAGCTAGTACTTATCCTTACCTGAGAACAAAAACCAAGCACTATGTGGGTAAAAGGCTTCACTGTTGCTGGGTCTCCCCCATACTGGAGGTCTTGGGGTACACATTTCCTGGAGGTTTTGAATCCTCACCCCATGAGTCCCTGGCCTGAATCTCCTCAGGGTTAGGCCACCTTCCCAGGGTCAGGGCTCAATACCAAAGAGTGCCTTTCACACCCTAGATCTTATGACTAGTATCCTCCTGGAGTTATGCAGGGCACAATGAGTGTGTTTGTTGTCAGTGAAAAATAGTATGAAGAGGCTTCAAGGAAATCAAGACATCTCCCTCATGATCTGCCCACCACTCCCTGTGCACATGAGTATACATGTATTTACTCACACACGTATGCACATATGTGTATGCACACATGCACACACCTACTCATGCACATACTTAACCTCTGCCCACGTGCATACTCCTCTTCATAGACCCCCTTATCAGTACTTTGCATCCAGTTTGCTACACTAGACCCAAAACTCTATCCTAACATCAGTTGAAACAAGGGTACTATTTTTTTTTTTCATCTGCCAAAAGTTTCCTCTGAGAGTGGCTAAAGTGTAGGCGTGTGTTGACAGTGAGACATGGCAGGAAGGAGAAGTGGAGTGAAAAGTCTAAAGGAACCAAGAGAGCCCAAAGAGGAGACCAGATTTAGAGCTAACTCAAGATTGGATTTTGTTATGAAAGGCAGAACTGGCAAAAGCATCATTACACGACATTAACCTTGTTACACACAGACGAACAAGCAGAGGCTAGGGCTTAGAAATAAATTACACATAATAAACTAGACAGAATAAGCTGAGGGCAATATGAGTGGTTGTGCCCTAAGGGGAGAGAAGGGCAAGATAGAAATAGGCCAGAGGGGGGAAAAAGAGGAGGAATAATTTCTGGACACGGGGGGCCAACTGCACAATTTCTCCCCTTTTTTTCTGTTTGGGTCCCTAGGTATTAACTTCACTTTTCTGAGAAGGTTTCTCCACAGCCTGTTTTTCTTTTGTTTTCATTTGCTCAAATGAACATAAGAAAGCCATTCAGAGGGCTCCATTTTCCATTCACAGAGACCTGTCCATTTCTGTGTGTTTCTAGCACAAAAGAATCCATTTCCATTCAGCCAGAGCAGCCCCTAGAGTTTTCACAGGGTCCAAGCGCCTCTCTTTCCTATTTTCTTCCAGGCTCCCTTCATTGGATACAAAATCCTGACCATGGCTCGAGTCCTCTTGGCTGGGCCAGTGCCTGGACTGACCGTCATGATTCTCATTTCTAAAACAATGACTTACTTTTTGATTCCAAGTAACAGAAAACCCAATCAACAGTACCCTAAATCGTGACATCCATTGCTAATGTAATAAAAATTGTGAAGACTGGAGGCCTGTAGCTCAGTAGTATCAAGAATCTGATGTCTTAGTTTCTATGCAGTCTTAGTGAACCTGGTTTCATCCTCCATCTTGAATTTCATGGCTGCAAAATGGCTGCCCCCCAGGCTGTACATGATAACTTCCCAAGGGAGGAAGGAAAGGAGTAGGCAATGAGCTCTCCTCAAGGGCCTTGTCTTATCAGAGTGGAAACTCACTTCCAAAAAAATCTCTGCAGTGGACATATCACTAGCCTGCACTCAGACACGTGGATATCCTTACTTCTGTGGGACAGGAAAAGAGTATTTGGCAATGGGGAATGGAGTGACACATTGGCTTGGGCCAAACATGGTTTCCTCAGAGCTTGGCTATATTACTCTTGGAAGACAATTAGGGTTCTTTTTGGCAAAGAAAGTAGGGACAACTGCCACGGGGATGTGGTGCTTACCATTTGTGGGTTTGTTTGTAAAGGGGCTTGAACTCAAGGCCTTGAGCCCTCATTTAGCTTTTTTCGCTCAAGGCTGGTATTCTACCACTTGAGCCACACCTGGACTTTCAGCTTCTGTTGGTTACTTGAACTAAAATTAGAAGCTCACATACTTTCTTACTTCGGTTCTTTTTTTGGAAGCTTGATACTCAGCCTCCTGAGTAGCTAGGATTATAGGTGTGAGCTAAAAGCCACCAGTGCCCTGCTCTGTTTGTATTTTAAAATAAGGTAGCAATGGCAAAGGTGTACTGTGTGGTTCTGGATGCCAGCTACTCTTCTAAGCTTTATTAAAGTTGTGGACTAACACATCTAGTTCTCAAATGCTTGGAAGAAATGCTACTGTCACCTCTTCTATTGGATGGAGTAAGAAACTGAGCAACTAACAGGTTTACAAATAAGATTACTTAGCTAAAAAAGTGTCAGGGCTAGGATTCAAACACAGGTCTATACTCACTGCCTTACACAGCCTCTGTCAATGAAAATGATGAAAGATTCTGAGTAGCTCATGGTGAGGACTGATACTTGCTGGCTGGAATTATTACTGTAACTACTATCACCACTTATTTCTTCTTCATGACTATCTTACCAATAAGGGAGACACTTGAGCTTCATAGACAGCTAAGAAAGCTAACCCCTACAGGATTAACTAAGTGACTGAGAACCCAGCTCAAAGGCAGATCAGTTATCTGGGCCATTTGATCTGCGTGGATACTCTTATCTAGTGTGAGAATCCTGGCTGAATGACTGTCCTACTAACTTGTGTTGCTGCTGTAAGACTCAGTTTGGAAAGGTTCAGGTGCACAGTCAGAAGTCAGGGGAAGGATACTAGAACTGGGGGCTTGCTAATTTGGGACTAGTTTTCTCCTTTTCCCTTTTAGTGTTTGGGCTGCATTTTGGTGATTTGGAGCCAGTTTAACTCAAACAGGATATGTCATTCCCATCTCTGCAAGGCTCACCTGTGATTGTTCTATGGTATTGTTCTTGGCTCACTAGAATACAGTACTATTTTTAAATGCCTACTGTGTGCCAGACCTGGGAAACTTACTTGGTCCAGCTTTGTGTGGTCCTTGTGGACATTCCACAATCCACAACCCACAATCCTTTACTCTTTCTGTGTTTGTGAGATGACAGAAAGGGGAGTCCCCCAGCCAAAGAACATTCTAGGAGCCCAGAGACGATGCCCAGTTCTCTGAGTTGGCCTCTCTGTTATGTCTGAATATTTAATAAAAATAAGAGGCATGGTCAGCCAATCTTACATTTGAACAATTCTGGCTTTATTTTTAAGCAAGATGTGTGATGTGGTTTTTTTTTAGTATAAAGGTCATCCGATTTTTCTTCTGTTGTTCATAGTCACAAGGGCTCTTATCTAAACAGTAATCTGTTATTCCAATCCTTAGGCCCACAGACAATTTTTTTTCTTAACTTTCATTGTTAATGGGACATCGTCTCATCTTTTTAGACTGCTTGGGAAGTACTGTATTTTCACAGGAAAGTAGGAAATAAAACCCTCTTATGCGCTTCCCAAAAAATCTTCCTGAAATGAGTTTACTATAGAATATTTTATGCAAATGAGTCACTTTTCTCTTAGGTTATGGCATCTTTTCCTTGGAAAGCGATCTAGGCATTAGAGCAACCCTTCCTTCGCTTATCAGTTCCTTCCAGTACAACTTCAACAAAGAAATATAGATGGCATTTTTAAAGGCTTCAGAAATCAATTGTGTCCATGAATCCATTTGGTTGAGATGTTAATGAAACTTGGTGGGTTTCAAAATAATGCATATTTAATCAGACATAAATTGAAAGACATAAACAGTCAACAATAACATAGTGAAGTTAATAAGTCTCAGCCTCTTTCTTTGCCCACCTCCCCAAACAGAGCCATTTCAAGAGTAGCTATGTTGTTCACTCAAGTTTGCCAGTTCGCCACTGGAGGACACTTAAATGTGCCTTTTCAAACCTCAGTGCAGCGGGGAAGCCCGCTCTGGCAGATAAAGTCTTCTATCACACCGTGCTCATAGCTGCAGAAAGCAACGGTTCTTCCTAGCTCCCTGTCTTCCAGAAATTTGTGTAGCAAACTTGGTTTCCTGTCGTTGGAGGCAGGAAGCAGGGCACAGGGTACTTCATTCCTTTTAAACAACAAAAAAAGAGAACGTTTGGTCGACACTCTCCGCTCTGGGTTCCGAGAGGGGCTATATTTAATGATCAAGAGCAAGCACGTGATCCCATGTGCTCAAAGCCTCATACAATTTAAATGCATTTGGACTGGGAGTTAGACTTTTTCATTTCCTTCTGCAAAACATCAGCTGGGGGGGGGGTTACCCCTTCTGTTTAGTTCCTCATTAGCCCTGTCTCTGGTTCTTATCCACCATCCATGCCTGTGTCTGCCTCTTTGCCTTCTGGAGCAGTTACTCTGCCTTGGGGTTTCACCAGGATCATGTCCTGTCGATCCAGAACCCCTCCTTTTTGTCTATCCCACCCAATAGGAATATCTGAGTCACATCTTGGGAAATGTCTGTGTTTAACGTCATAAAACCCAATGCCTAGCTAAAACGAACTGCAGGAGGACCCTGCAAACAGCCAAGTGTAAGATCAGCTCTCTCCCAGTTCTGAAGTGGGCTACCTCTTGGCCATAAGCGCCTTCTACACCAGCCATGGGGAATGTTGGAAGGATGGCCAGCTCACTGCTCTATGTATTAATATACAGGAAGCACTTCAAGCTGGGTGGGCTAGGCAAGCATGGTAACCGATGGGAAAAAGGAAAGTTGTTCGTGAAGATCTGGAAGAAGAAAATTGTATTTGTTGTTCAGAAGTGTGGGACCCTTCCTAAGAGATCGTGCATTATATATTATCAGCATCAGGAGAAGTATCACTGTTAAAAATGATCTTCTTGTTTTTATTTGTACATGTGTGTGCATGTTCAGAAAGAAGGGGAGCAACCTGAAAGAGTGCAGCCAATTGCATCGTCTACCTTGATCCATTCTGACCTGACATCCGTTTATGGCACCGTGGTAATGAACAAGACTGTTTTCTTCTTGGGGACAGGAGATGGCCAGTTACTTAAGGTTGGTTTTTTCCTGTACCTTCTTCAAATGCCTTATGTTACTAGTGATTGTTTTTGTGCTTGTTTTATTTTTTCCTAATACTCCTGAGGTGTGCATCAGTTGTTTTATGAATGCTTTAGAGACCCCCCCCCCCCTTCACACACACACCCAGAAATGGACAGGAAGGAACTGTGGAGATTTGAATATAATAACTGCTGGTCCTTCTGTCTCCCCTTTCCCCAGCATGCAAGAAAGCACCAGCCAGCTTGCTCCCTAGCCAGCTTGCTCCCTAGCCAGCTTGCTCCCTAGCCAGCTTGCTCCCTGGGAATGTGCCATGATATGTCCCCCCTTCTTTAGTCTTAGCTGCTGGGTGAGGTGAATGGGGGGGTTCCCTAGCCTCTACCCCATCCCTGCCGCACCTTCTTGAGACATTTAGCCTTTCCATTCTCTCTCCTTTGCCCAGGAAATGTACAAAGCACCTGATCTCTCACAACTTCAAAGGGATGAGTGATTATAGGGCTTGAAAAGAAGAAGAAACAGGTGTTCCTTCCCTCCAGCCCACTCACTAGCCATGGGGGGGGGGTCCTTGTTTTTTGCCCTTTGTACCTGCACACCATGGAGAGGTTAGAGATCTGAAAACGTAGAGACTCCCCTTGACTTTCATCTCTTAGTGCTATTTTCCCCCACTGTATGGATATACCCCAGCCCAGTTGAGATCTGTATTCATTTCAGGAAAGGAAAATGGGGAGAAGGAAAAAAAAAGGCCAAACTGCCAAATGACTCATTGGAAATTATTTAGATCATCTTGTCAGTGTCACCAGCAGGCTTTCACTACACAGGTCCTGTGGCCTTCAGCCACAATCATGGCTGGGGACAGGATGTTTCTGTCACTTTACAGATGACAATCCTTGACTTCTCTGCAGCCAGTCAATTGACTCTCAGCTCAGAGAAATACCAACACATCTGTATTCTCAACCTGTTCTACTTATAACCAGCTGTGTGATTTCAGATGACTCACTTGCCCTCTCTGAACCTCCTTTTCATCTCCCCTATTTCTAGACAACCTAGAAAATCACTTTCCTTCCCCCACCCCCACCCCACAGACTCTAATTCTGTCCTCTGCATACATATCTCCAATCTAGCCAAACCTATTTACTTGCTGTTTTCCAAATGTATATTGAGTAGTTCCATTTCCACACTTTGGATCACACTGTCTCCTCAGCCTGGAAATGTTTTCTTTCTTTCTTTTTCCCCCCCCCTCTGCTTTCCTGCATCCTCTGTATTTATGTTTTGGCTCAGTTCAAACCCCACCTCCTCTTTCATGAGGTCTAAGCTTTGAGGCATTTTGTCCTCCCCTTTGTCCTGAAGTACTGGTCACGTGTGTGACATTTCTTTGTGCTCCGGATGTATCTTGTCTTGCCCCTTGCCTTTCCCAACTTGAGGTTCTCTGAGAAGGAGGCCATAGATTCCCCACAGCCTGGTATGGTGCCCAGTGCCTGGTAGGCATTTGATTTAATCTGTTTCTTTTGGAGGAATCCCAGTAACATATGGGAGGGAGTTTGTTTGTGTACACATTCTTTTAAAATATACATTGATTATCTTTCCTGCTGTGTTAGGTTCATTTCCTATGGCAAGGTAAATACTCATTAATCACTTCCTACTCGTCCCTCGTCTCTTAGTGACACCTGATCCACGAGACCTTGGTCAGGCTCATTGGACCCATTAGTCTGGCCCAAGAAACTCCCATTCCTCTTTTCTGGCCCACCCCTTCAATTATCCCTCCCAATTTGGGATATTTTTGACAAGTGTTTTGACAAGAACACTGTTTCCCCCAAGCTGAGACAACCAGACTGTTACATGGTGAACTGAAGGTGAAGGAACACTTGGCTATAAATAGGGTCCTATGGGAAGGCCTGGTTCCCCAGGTCCTGTGGGTTCCCCATGGCTGTTTATGTGCAGCTGGCTGAGTTTCAGCCCAGCTGGGGTGGGGGACGGGGCACCAGAGGGTTGGACCCATCTGGGCCTCACTCGGCTGTGCAGAAGTAGTGAATGGACTCTTGATGCTCTCAGGATCTGAGTGGGCTGCTCCTTCAGAAACCATGTCTATGATCTCATTTTGGGGGTTCTGGGCAGGTTAGATTTTTTCTATTTGTTTTGTGGCTGACATTTGTACAGAGATGGTCATATGACAAAGTATGCTACATCAACTCACTAGTTTAACTCTCTCCACAACGCTACGATGTAAGTCTGCTCTTCTTTTTGAGATGAGGGAATCATGCTTCCCAGGAGGCTGAGTGATTGGCCCCAAGGCCATACAGGGGCAGAACAAGGATTTGAACCTGCACTTCAGAGTCTGCACAGATGTGGTCCAGACTACATGGACTTTGTACCTTTGTCCCCAGGCCCAGCTACTTGTCCTGGGGCCTCTGGGATCAAGTGTGCTCTGGGGCTGAGTCAGCATTTCTAGAAGCTCAGTGAAGAATCTCAGCGTTCACAGACATAGACCCTTCTTGAAAATGACATTCCATCTACTCCATCCCTGCCCCCTGAGAGGACGCAGGTCCTAGGACACAGATCCTTTTCTCAGAAGGGGATGGTAAGGGTGAATTTGAGCTGCTTGGCTCTCAGGATCCCTAGGCCAGCCCAGACTCTCTCCTTATCCCTCAATCCCTGTGTGACTCCTTCGAGGCAGCCTCTGAAATTATCCAAAAACTTAAAGACAAAGATTTGCCCAGATGACTTGGGATCTACAAAGAATTTCCACCTCCCTTTACTCAAAAGCTGTACGCTTCTCCCTTGCCAGACTTGTCACTAGAACTGTTAGAAAAGACAAACATAGTTAGACACAAGCTTGGCTTCTAAGCCACAGCGTGGAGGTACTAATGAAAGGCATAAAACAAAACCCAGCCCAATGCAGACAGGGGGAGGAGGAGGAAGAGAAGAAGAAAGAGGGTTTGGATTCCCCACAGCCTGAGTCATCAGTTTCCAAGTGATCAAGAGGCGACAACATTTTGACATGCACCAGGCACAGTAGTATCTGCCTGGCTGGCTGAGAGGCAGGAGACTCGGAAGCCAGTGGCATGTGTGTGTGTGTGTGTGTGTGTGTGTGTGTGTGTGTGTGTGTGTGTGTGTGTGTGTGTTGTGTGTGTGTGTTGCCACCACTAATACAAACTTGCCTCCTTAAATCTCTACAAACCTCATGGAGTTTTAATATAATTTGATGCCGTTTTCAACCTCATGCGATTGAAATAATTTTTCCTGCTTGTGAAAGGCTTATGTAGAAATGTGGGGTAGCGGGGGCTAAGAGGAAGGCAAAGACAAAATGGTCCTTAATTGCGTCATGTCAATGCAACCGCTGTCAGCAGTTTGGGTTCTTTTTTTACATAGTTGAGGTCAGACTCTATCCAATTTTGCCTCCTTCTTTTCTTTAGTTAATGAGGAAAGAGGCTTATATTAAAACATGACTGCAAATCCTCGGTAAACAATATTTTAAAATAGCTGTATCGCGTTCTGTTGTGTGGGAACATCATTTTGAACTTGAGCTGAGCTATGGGATCACATTTGAAGGGTCTTTAAAGATGCACTTTGTCCAAGGAAGACAGCCAACGCGTCCTCCAAAGGTAAGGTCATGGTGATGACCCACGGAGATGCTCTCCTCTATTCTTAAGGCCCTTTTGGAACCTTTTAGAGATATTGAAGGAATTTGGACCTGAAAAGCTCCCGTCTTCTGTTAAGTTTATTATCAGCAGGTGGACCTCACGGGCATGAGGCAAGTTATGCCGTCACTCTTCCCACCCCCGTCCGGCCATTTCCCCATTTTACTTCCTCTGTAAACATCATTGCATGCAATTTTTTTTTTTGTCAGTGTCTGCACTGAAATCAGCTGAAAAATATGCCCAGTCTGAGCTCAGCTTTTGGGATTCAATTGCCTCTGTTGCCCAGGGCATGCAGTTCTAGGATATCCTGTCTCTTCCAGATTGCAGTCTCACCCATGGTGTGGTTTGCATGTCTTTAGCAGACTGTGTGATATATAGACAATTGTCCTCACCCCAAGGGCATAAGGAATAGTTTGAGCTTTTCCAGGTGATAAAATAAGTACTAAGGGAATATGCATGAAATTTGAAATTTGTGACTTTTTGCATGCCCATTAACCTTTCTTGTAAGCTTAAAAGATAAGAAGGCAGTGGGAGAGGGGTAATAATAGCTACCATTACTGAACTCATATTATTCACCAGGGTTAGAACCACAGTCTGAATGTGTTAACCTGTAATCCTTATGAGTCAATACTGTGTCCACCCCCACTTTATCACTGAGAAATCCCAAGGCTTGGAGAGGTTAGGCGGTTGGCTCAAGGTGATTTGAGCTGAAGCGATCTGTCCCCAGAGCCCAAGCTTTTATCCTCCAACCAAACTGCATTAATAGTTAAAATGTAGATGAGAGAGCTTGCTAGAACTCCTAAAAATGGTTTTAAAGGTTTTCCTTCTAATATTGGGGAATCTAGGTTGATCCCAAAATGTAAGTGTTTGAGGTTTCCTGAGATGGGGCCATAACTTCTGCGGTTTTGGTTTGTTCCTGTTTGGGGACAGCCTTCTGGGCAGCAGGTACTGAACCCCCTCTTCTCCGGCTGTAAGTAGCTCATGGGGATCTCTGAGTCCCATTTAGGGCCCGGATTTTCCCCACTAGGCCCATTTCAAGAAACCTCTCTTCAAGTTGATTTTTGTTTTTTGTTTGTTTATTTGTTTGTTTTGCATTCCATGTCGCTAGTGTTTTCCTGAGTCTTCGATAAACGGAGCTCAGGGATAGGAAGCTGTAGCATGCCCTACCCCCAGCACAGGAGACCTTCTTAAAGTACTTAGAGTCAGCACTATCACCTGTGTGCCCACTAAAACTCTCTAGATAACCACAAATGGTTTTTGTTTTTCCAAACCATAGAGAGAAATTAAACTAGCTTCAGAAAATTCTTGAATTCCAGCACAAAGCTAAATTATGAATACCCAAAGAATCTGCCTTGACTCTGGGTTTTGAGATTTGCAAATGAAAACAAGAGAA
Organism: Dipodomys spectabilis; assembly: GCF_019054845.1. NCBI lineage: Eukaryota > Metazoa > Chordata > Mammalia > Rodentia > Heteromyidae > Dipodomys > Dipodomys spectabilis. The sequence continues at coordinate 7,208,280 of NW_024870840.1, forward strand.
AATGCAAAAATGAAATATTTTATGCTACTCCTACAGAATGTAAAAAATAAAGGAAAGGAGGAACTGGCTGTGGAAGTGGGGAGTTGAGTGGCAGAAATGACTGAAGAGAAGAGACCAAAAAGTCAAACCAGCAAGGAGTGCCCACGCTTGGAAATGGCTTCTGTGATTGGTTGTTTGGCATGTCCCCTGAGGCTTACTTCAAGCTCATTGCACCTTGTTTCTTCCAGCTTGTGAGTCTGAGGACTCCCTGATTCAAATAGTTTACTCCCATGTAATCCACAAATCTAGACCTTGTGGTTCAAGCTGTATATTCCTCCTACTTTTTACATGGAAGTCAGTAGATTGGAGAGGAAAGAAAAATTTGCTTTAATCTTTATATTTTATCTTTTTTTTTTTTTTTTTGATTAAAAATTTTTTTTTTATTGTAAAGCTACTATACAGAGGGTTACAGTTACATGAGTGAGGTTATGAGTACACTTCCTCTTGAACATTGTTACCCCCTCCATTGTTTTCCCCCTACCATCCCCTCCCTCCCCTCCCTCCCTCCCTTCCCCGAGGTTCTTTTTTTTTTTTTTTTTTTTGATTGTGATTAAATGATTACATAATTTCAAAGTCACAAGTTCATTCTAACTTCCCTGGAGCAAATTGTCTACCACAGTCTGTAATATATAACAGTGTTCACATGTTATACACCATACATGTGATCAGCAGCATGAGGATATTTAGTAGTGGTTCAACCAGATGAGCGGGAGTTCTTTGTTTCTTAAGTCCTGTTAGTTTTGTCGTATCACCTAACCTTTTGGATTTAGCATCCACTTATGAGGGAGACCATGTTTTATATTTTATCTTTATTATTGCTAGTGACTAAGGCACATTAAAGGCTATTAGATAATTGCTTTCTCCCCTCTTTCTCTGTGTGTCTCTCTGTATCTCGGTAATCCCCCCCCCCCCCCCCCCCCGTCTCTCTCGTGTGTGTATGTGTGTTTTAATTCCTTCCCCAGTCTTTCTCTGTAACTTTGTATAGAAAAATAAGTAACCGTCAGCTTGTTTGACCTACAACTGGCCAGTTCCACAGAGTGAGACATAGGAAAAGAAAGTTAGCCTAAGAGGTTTTGGCTTTTAGAACACCCATGGTTTTTTTTTTTTTTTTTCCATTTTGTGGCAATCATAGAGACAGAAATTATATTTTGTTTCACTTTCTCCTCCCTCCTCTTCCTCACCATAGTTTTCTTCCCATGGATGTTGAGCTAGCTTGCAATCTTAGGCTGGGGAAGTCTCTATTAGCTTCATTTCAGCAACATGGTTGGGAAGTTTTTTGTATGCATCAAAAACCCCAAGGCTAGTTAATAGCCTACCATGAGGCTTCAGGAAGATGTCAACAGAAGCAATATGTTGACATGAACTGAAATTCTCTATCGGGGAAAAATTTTTTTTTCTGTACAAGCTTCAGCTGGAACAATGTGGAGAGCCTTATAAAATCTTGAATACTAATAGAGTAGTTCTCATTTAATAAATATGTATTGGGCACCTCTTCTGTATCAAACATTCTTCTGGGTACTGAAGGTGCAAAGGTGAACAAAACCGACAAGCACCCACTTCTTGGGTGGAGGGAGAAAAATATGGAAAACAACTCAATTAATTAGCTTAGATAACTTTAAGATAAAAAGAAGATTGAAGTTTGAAGCCAGTCCAGGCAAAAAAAAGAAAACAACAACAAGGAAAAAAAAAATCTCAGCACTGGCATGGTGGCATGTCATCCCGGCTATGTGGAAGGATAGGATAGGAGGATCATGGTCCAGACCAGCCTATAATTAAAAGTGTAAGAACCTCCCTGAAAAGTGACTAATGCAAAAAGGGCTGGGGGCATGACTCAAGTGGTGGAGCACCTGATTAGCATGACAAGGCCCTGAGTTCAAAAACCTCAAAAAACTATATACATGGAAGAGGCTCAGAGTAAATTCAGAATAGATCTATATTAAGATAGAACGCTGGTAGCAGTAAATAAAAATCCACAGTGTGCCCAAGCAGTATGTGTGTAAATTGGATGCGGTTTCTCTTATGCAAAATTCAACCCATTTTGGGTTCCTGTGACTCATGGTTCCTTCCTGCACTGGATTACAGATCTAGTTCTTTTTCTGAGGCTGCCCAGCTAAACCCAGCCTGGGAAGGGATATTTCCCTGGCTCTGGTGTTGTTGGCTTGCATCTCAGAGTACAAGTCCTTCTATGTTTGTTGCTTTGGTGCCTCCTGAGTTTGTTTCAGGGTAAGATGAGGTAGGTGGGAGGTAATAATAGAAACCTAGTAAGCTAGGGATGAGATTGAGGAACCCGAGAGGTAGAGGTCCCCATCCCTTGGAGCAGCAGTGTTTTAGGAACTCTTGAGAGAAAAACGAAAATTTCTCTTGCTTTGGTCCTCCAAAGATCATTCATTACCTAATCTATAAAATCTCAAATACAGTTTTTAATTTGAATCTTATGTCTTGTTTAAAATAATACATTGACATTATTCGAAACTCAAAAGAACCAAGGAAATCTTCTGTGAAAGTCTTTCATTCCTGACTTTTTTTTTTTTTTTTGTCGGTTGTGGGGCTTGAACTCTGGGCCTGGGCACTGTCCCTGCGCTCTTCAGATCAAGGTGAGCGCTCTACCACTTGAGCCACAACGCCACTTCCAGTTTTCTAGTGGTTTTTATTGGAGATTAGTGTCTCACAGGGCTGGGAAGGTGGCTCAGTGGTACAGTGCTTGCCTTGCATGCCTGAGGCCCTGGGTTCGATTCCTCAGCACCACATAAGCAAAAAGAAAAAAGCCAGAAGTGGCGCTGTGGCTCAAGTGGTAGAGCGCTAGCCTTGAGCTGAAGAGCTGAGAGATAGTGCCCAGGCCCAGAGTTCAGGCCCCACGACCAGACACCCCCCCCCCCCAAAAAAAAAGAGTTTCACAGACTTTCCTGCCCGGGCTGGCTTTGAACTGCGACCCTCAGATCTCAGCCTCTTGAGTAGCTAGGCTTACAGGCGTGAGCCACTGGTGCCCAGCTTCTCATTCCTGACTTTCAAGGTAACTAATGACAGTAGTTTCTCTTCCAGTGAGAATTTATGCCAACGAGCAAAAGGTGGAAAAGATATATAAATTTGTATTTACATTCATACATACTTAATATAACATGTTAAAGATAACACAAAGAGCTTTCTACTTATATTTATGGTTGAATAGTATTCCATTATGCACATTGTAGTTTTCTTAGCTAATTCCCATGAACCTACGTGATTTCACAGGTGTATGAGGGGCTACAGGGCCCACAGTCATATGCTTTTATATCTTTGATGGATAATGCCAGATTCCTTCCACACAGATTCCACACCACAGGTCACCTCGCTTCTGTAGAGAGCAGGACAAACTGTGATGTAGGCCGTGGGAAGAGGCTTGTTCAGGAAACTGGTTGGAAATCCCTGGCATGCTGTATACCTGATAATATAAACAACACAGGAAGTAAAGTCTGCCCTGCCCTCATTCAGAGTCTCAGAGAGATTACAGGAGCTTCATATCCATGCTATAAGTAAATAGACCAATATTGATTGCAACTAGACCTCTCCAACCCCCAGCCTCTGCACCAACCCTGCTGTAAAAATAAACAACCTGAACCACCAATAGAAACAGTGGCATTACTCCTAGTTCATGGGCAGTGGGAAAGGGTGGTGGCTTCCTAAATTATGTTTCTTATTTACTTTCTTATTTCTCCAGATACTACATCAGTCACCCTAGAATAACTCATTCTGCATCTCTACAAATGGTGGTCATGGTCTTAAATAACTCTGACCATAATGCCATTGTCATAGCTAACACATTTATCAGAAATCACTTAGCATCATCAACTGCCCCATCCATGTAACAAATATGTTCCCAGTTGATTAAAACATGGACTTAAAATTATTTTTGTTTAGACTGGTGCCCATTCAATATTTGTTCCATCTCTCATCTAGAACAGTCTTTCTGGCTTTTATTCCTGACCCATTTCCTACACAATGTCTCACACCATAGATGTGTGTTATTTTCTTTGTGGTATCATTTAGCTTGTTTTTTGAGTCTTTCTGCTTTGAAACAAAATTTGTGCCAGTCCTGAGACTTGAACTCAGTACTTGAACACTGCATAAAACAAGTGTTCTAGCATTTGAGCCACAGCTCCAGTTCCAGGTTTGGGTGCTTGTTTTTGTGGTTGTTGTTGTTGTTTTGGTGATTAATAGGAGGTAAGGGTCTCATGGACTTACCTGCCTGGCTGGCTTTGAACAGGGATCCTTGGATCTCCACTGCCTGAGTAGCTAGGATTCACAGGCATGAGCCGGTGGTACCTGGCTCTCTTTCTACTTTCTAATGCTAAGTGATATTAGCATCGAAGATCTGGTTGGGTTCAGGTTCCATTTTATTGGTGAGAATTCAGCATGGCTGATGCTTTAGTGATGGTATTAATGACTCCTTAAAGAAATACCAGGGTAGACTCCTCTCTTGAGTCTCTCTTGAGAATGTCTATAGAACCTTTTCTTCAAATTGACTTCTAATTTCTCTTCTTTTAAACCACCGCTTTCCATAGTCATATCAGCTGTTTGAGTCTCAGGTGAGTAAAGAACTTAGGAAGTAGAAATGACACAGTTGGACTCTCTGGTCAGTGCCTGCCTGCCCATGCCCCTCCCCTCAGTTTTCTCTAGAGCAGTGTTGTCTAATAGAGCATTTGGTACTTATAGAAATGTTTTATGTCTTTACTCTCCAATGTGGTATCCTGGAGCTATAGGTGCCAACTGAACACTTGAATTATAGTTAGTGTAACTGACATAAAGGCCTTTATGTAGTGACTGGCTACCATCTTGGATAAGGTAGTTTTAGAGTCATTTTAAAAGGAAGCATAGACCTTCTTCACCTCCCTTGGGACCTAACTGTTTCAGTTGAAAAAAGAGATAAAAAATATGTGAAAAGTCTTTGTTTGATGATATACACAGTAAAAAGAATAATTTTTATATGTGACTTCAAAAGGTGATCAAATTTCCAAAAGTATTCAAAAGGTAATTGTTTTCAAAAGTCTGGTAACATTTTAAATAATCAAATATTCAGTGTCTTTTGTTATTTAATGAGGCGTTGTGGTTATCTCTTTAGGTCACCCATTAGCCATTTAACTCGGTATCTTTAACATCAGTATAATATACTGATTAATGTTTATATCTCCATTGGTTCAACAAAAGTCATGTTTCATATATAGAATGGCTTTTGCTGAGCTGCTACTGAATTTGGTGAGTTTACCAGAGAGGTAAAATAAGTTACTAATTTGAAGTAGTAAAACTACTTAAAGATAGAACCCGGATGGAAATCCAGCCTCTGGCTGCCAATACATTCCTCTAGGATTGTGGTACTTTGCTCCTAACTGGCCTTCAGACCTATGCTCAGACCCTACCTTCTCACCAAGTTGCTCTGTTCAAGATCTTACTGTTTTCTCTCCCCAACTACAGTAACTAAAAGGGGATTTTTGCGGGCCTCCAAGAACCTAGATGATCCTCCACGTTACTTCACTGCCTTACTGCCCACTTTTTTCCAACTTGCCCTGCTCCAGCCACAGTGGCCTCCTTTCATTTTAGTCTGTAAACTGATAGGGCCTCCTTTAAAAACATGTTTCATCCAGATATCTAAATGACTCACTCCTCTACCTCCTGTAAGTTTCTAAATAAATGTTGTTTCCTTTGTGAGACCTTCCCCGAGCATGTGTTGTCCTTTTCCTTACTCACTTTATTTTTAATTTACTCTCTCATCACTGAAAGCCACTGTGCCACACACACACACATACACGCACACACACACACACACAGAGTTCTGTGAAGTGCAGGATCTTCCCCTTCCCTGTTTTGTCCATGGCCATTTTTCAAACACTTAAAACAGTGCCTGATACACGATAAGTGAAGAGTGAAGCTCAGGTGTCCAATTTCAAAGCCACTGAATACTGATGAACACCTGCTTTACATTTTATATGTGCGCACATTGCTACTTGCCTATACCTGTTAACTCCTCAGAGTTACTTTAAGATGCATGATGTCATCAGAGTAACCCATGCAAATATATGCAAATAAGCTACTGCCTGTAGCTTCAAGATCACTCCTGGCACAATACTAACCAATCTGTCACTTGTGGCTTTTAGTAGGGCTAGATGAGGTTAACAACTGTGGACAAGAAGCTTCCACATGTGAAAATTAGGCCCCAGCATTGAGGAGTAGCTTTCTTGCTTATCAGTTTTTGGTGACTTTGTCCCCTGCATAAGCAGATATGCTGAGCTTATTATTGAAGATGAAGATGGGCATATGAGAGGATGGCTAAGGACTATAGTACTTTACCCAGTCTTTGTTGCTCTGGTGGCTCATGCTTATAATCCTAGTTTCTCAAGGAGGCTGAGATTTTAGGATTAAGATTCAAAGCCAGGCTGGACAAGAAAGTCTCTGTGACACTTATTGCCAGTTAATGAGTAAAAAGCCAAGAGTGGAGTTGAAGCTCAAGTGGTAAAGCACCAGCCTTGAGTGAAAAAGCTAAAGAATAGTTCCCAGACCCTGAGTTCAAGCCCCAATGTTTGGAAAGAAAGAAAAGGAAGAAAGGAAGGAGGGAGGGAGGAAGGGAGGAAAAGAAGGAAAGGAAGAGAGAAAAAGAAAAATAGGGAGAGAGGGAAAAGAAGGGATGGGGAAAGAGAAAGAAAAAGAGAAAGAAAGGGTCTGATATTATGACTAAGTTACAAGTTTTGTCATTTTGCCATTCAAATCACCTAATATAAATCATATTTCTCTTTTTGAAAAAAATAGGTTATTCTTGGTGAGAATTTGACTTCCAATTGTCCAGAGGTGATCTATGAAATTAAAGAAGAAACACCTGTGTTCTACAAACTTGTTCCTGATCCTGTGAAGGACACATACATCTATCTAACTGCTGGGAAAGAGGTAGGTAGGAATGCTAGTTATTGCTTCTGACTTAGGAATAAAAATTATTTAATCAATGTCATTATCTCGTGGCAAAGCTTTTACTTTGAACTACTGAGTTTAAATGTTGCTTCAGGCTTTGAGAAGACCCACAGTGGGTCACAGACATGGAATTAAAAACCACCCTGGCTGTCAGTAAGTAAGTAAGAAATATTACCTATTTAGACGATTTTATTATTGGTCATATTTCCAGTGCCTAGGTTTTCAGAGGAGGGCATGCTTACAAATGGACGCATGGTCGGCAAGGTAACTGGATTTGCACATTGATTGTGTGGACACTGTAAGGGATAGATGCAGTTACGAATATACCCAATGGGACTGGCTTTGGAATATGGGGTTAATGTCAGGCCACAGTCTCATGCACATTCATGAACCAGGAAATATACAGCACTCACCCTCCTTCTCTTAATTTATCTGCTGTTTAAGGTTGTTTCCCTCCCCACTCCTGCCTACTGAAATAAAAACACTGCCTTTCAAACATTTTCTTCATCTTTACAAAGTATTCTTGCTGAGGGAAGAGGAGAGAAAGCCGATTTTTTTAGGGAGATCTCACCGACAGTGTGTTTATTATCACTATTCCCTGTGTAGTGTGATGCATACACATATAATAAAGAATACTAATGAGCTGTGTTGGTAACTTAATGAGATAGTTACTTTTGTTTTATATATGAAGAACTGAAGACTTTGAGAAGCTTCAAAATTAATTAAATAAGGATATGTATATATCATTTTATTCATGGATGATACACATACATGTGTATGTCATGTGTGTGTGTGCACACATGTGCTCATGCATGTGTATCTTTGTGAGATCCTAATCATAAAACCTATGATAGATAAGATTAGGTGCTAAGTTCTTTCTGGAGAATGTTCTGGCATGGTAGTTTTTGGCCTTGTCTATTTGAACACACCAATTGCAAAGAAGATAACAGGATGTCACAGATGCCCTCATTCCACCTCATTTTCCATTCCTTTCCTTTTGGCATAGGCAGGAAACACTGACTGGTCTGCAGGTGATTTTTGAGTCACAGAGTAAGGGTAATGGCACTTTATAGTTTCTGGTGTTGTCAAACTAGAAATGACTGCATCAAGAAGTCTACCTCTGAATCTCCTACAGCTTTGAAAGCAGGTTCTTCACCACACAGAATCTTCTGTGCTGGCTTATATCACTATTCAAACACTCTTTATCATGTTTCTTCCCTGGATCTCATATTTGAAAGATTTCTGTCCACCCAACAAATGCATATATTAAGTAACCATTTCCATGCTGATACTTTATCAAAGATGCCTGAGATCTGCTAGCCAGAGTCTAGATTGCATTCTACATAAAGCCAATAAAATTCCAATCCCCAAAGCAAAGACAGTGGGTATCTGGCTTCATCTGTGTTTTTTCCCCCATTTAGCCTTTTGAAATATTGCCAATTGCACATAAGTCTTTATTACTATCCACATAGATAGTTACAGAACCAGAATATGGAACTTTCAGCTGAAGCTTGGAGAAAACCACACACAGTTAAGAGATCCTCACATTTTAAAGGGAAAGAGTTCTAGTCTCTGGTCATTCAAAGCTTGAAGTACCAGGAAGAGTTTTCAAGTTGGTATCAAAACTGATGTCCCAAGCCAGGACCTACGAGGTCACTAGTAACCCTAGCTACTTGGTAGGTTAAGATCAGGAGGTTCATGGGTTTGAGGCCAGTCCAAGAATATAAATAAGACTTCAACCCATAATAGTGGTGGTATGTGTCTGTTATTAAACCTATGGTGAAAAGCAAAAAATAGGAGGTTCTTGGTCTAGAGATGTACTTGGGTAGGAAGCAAGACCCTATCTAAAAAATAACAGATGCAAAAGGACTGGAGATATGACTCCATAATAAAGAGCCTGCCTAGAAAGCTGGAGGTCCTGAGAACAAAGCAAGCAAGAAAATCCTGATCATTTCTGTGTTCCTCATTTGGGATGAATGCTAGAGATCCTATGAGAAGGAAGGCCCTTTCCTAGACTCTTGGGGAGATATTAACAGCTATTCTACAAAGCAATGGGAAATTCATAAAATGGCACACAATGTGATTAAACATAATCATATGTAAATATGTGTATTGATGAGGAATATTCACATAGTACGTTAGAGGCCAAAGTCCAGTGTAATATTCCCAGTGTCTCTCATAAACATAGGTTTATACTTTTGTGTTGAAATGCATGAAATAGTTGTCCTCAGTCATTCTCAAGACCAAGGCCTACCTTCCCCAGAATGCTCAGAGCAGGCTTGGTCTAGTGACCAGATATGGTCCCGTGATTGGGCATGATCCTATAATCAGGTGTGGCCCTATGATCTGGTGAGATCTTGTGATCAGATGTGATCATGCCATCAGTCATTCCTTACTTGAACTCCTGAATTTTACAGCACTTAGCGTATGCAAAGACTCTCAGAAGCCCTGTGCTAAGAAAATCCATTGAGCCTTTTCAGTCCAAGGTTTTATATTTGTTAGACCGTGGAACTCTTTTCTCACATAATAGCAATAGCTAATATTTATGACATACATTATTTAGTATGTGTCAGACAATGTTCGTAATAACCCCATGAAGTCAGTGGTCCCAGTGCTATTTTATAGATGAGGAAACAAGGTTAGAGAGATTACACGACACTTATTAAAATCCCTTAGATCCAAAGAGGTTTTTGTGAGCTTATGAGGAAATAAATATCCACATTCTGGTTAATTCTGGCTCCAACTCATGGTCTGCCAGCTGCAACTGTCAGCCGCCTAGAAGCCTGAGAAATGGAAGGGCACAGTTGTCCCCCATGCAGGACCTTCCTCAGAAAATGCCTAGCTTTTTTCTTTTAGAATACTTTATTCTTTACTTTTACTTTCTAGCATGGGTAGCCTCCCATTATAATGAATCCCACAAGTTTCTTTACTACCTGCCGGCTATGTATGCCTTCAGAAAACGGGCCAGGCAATCCTCAGGGATTTGCTGCCTTCCTTGGCCCTACCCCAGGTCCTAGTCTACCCAACATGGCTGCCCTGTACACTACTGTTTGCTAATACTTGGAGAGGCAGCCATAGAAACAGAGCTGTGACCTGAATACTCTGTCCATTTCTTTTCTCTGTCTCTCTGTCTCTGTCTCTGTCTCTCTCTGTGTGTATGCTGGTACTGGGGTTTGAACTCAGAGCCTTGTGCCCTGGTTTAGCTTTCTTGTTCAGGCTGATGCACTTGAGCCGCTCCTCCATCCCAGCATTTTGATGGTTAATTAGAGATGAAGTCTCTCAAACTTCTTCCCAGGCTTGTTTAGGGTCTTCCAAGTCTCAGCGTCCTGAGTAGCTAGTATAACAGATATGAGCCTGATCCATTTCTTTTATTTTCAGTTGCACTGGAGGGGACCTGAGCAAGCACACCAAGAACTGAGGCGATGGAGCTAATCTAGACAGGCTGAGGGGGATCTGGTCCCACCTCTTTGTTCCCATATTCAGTGCCCACCTGGGGACTGGTAACCCTCCTGGAGAAGCCATTTACTGTTCCCAAATGTCCCTTTCTCAAGTACTACTGACCATAATGAAAAACCCTTGGATGAAAACCGGGTGACTTGATCTCATGAGCCCTGTGGAAATCATTCTTCACAGGTCAGACACTGAGGCCCCACCCCAGATCGCACAAGGGTCTGCATGACAGGCAAGTCTGGGAATACAGCAGATACAGTATCTTCTGGGACTGGTTCCAGGTATCCTCAGAATACCAAAATCTATAGATGCAAGTACCTCTCATAAAGTTTACATATAACCTGTGCACATCCTCCCATATACTTAAATCATCTTTAGATTCATTATCATGCCGGATAACAGTGTCAGGGTTATATATAAACAGCTAACTCGTTGCTATACTGTATTGTTTAGTGATACTGATGTGAACAAAATATGCGTATATATAGACAATATGTTTGATCTGTGGTTGATTGTGACTGCAGAAACTGCAGGTGGGGGAAGGAGTAGGAATGACCTTACGCATTTTCCAAAGTGCCCCCCCCCAACTGATTCTTATACAACTGTACCATATCCTGGACTATAATCATATCCTAGAACTTGAGACCTGCCACCTGGTGCCATTATAGAGACATTCTGAGTTCAAGTTGACAAATATTTTCTCTGTGGCCCTTCATCAGATAAGGTGTTCTAATTTTATTTATTTATTTTCTGGTTGTTGCTTCTAATTCCATCTGAACCCCTGGCATGTTTATTTTTTAGGTGAGGAGAATTCATGTGGCAAACTGCAGTAAGCACAAATCCTGCTCCGAGTGTATAGCAGCAGCGGACCCCCACTGTGGTTGGTGCCTCTCCCTACAAAGGTATTTCCTGAACGCTTTCTCACCGACTCAGGTTTTCTAGAATGTCACGTGGCAGAACACTTGTTGCCCTACTTTGTAAGATCCATTCCGAAGACTTGGGTGGGTGGGTGGGGGGAACAGATCTCTTTCCACCACCAAAATACCATATTGTAGCTCTAATTCTCAAAGATGATGCCAACCAAGTCAAATGACCTGAACTTTACACAGGGCCACCCAATCCGGGTTGGAGGGTGGTGGGGTGGGGGGGGTGGCGGGGAGGCAGACAGAGGGACAGGTATGTGACATCCAAAGGAGAGAGACCAGATCAGGCAGATTTGCTCTTTTTCTTTTTTTACTACAGAGTTTCCCAAGATTGGAGACTGAGCGAGAGAAGGGGGGGGGGGGGTGGGGGGAAGGAGGGAGGCAGGCAAAAGGTTCTCCCTCTGAGAAGATAAAAGAATAGGAATGTTTGAAAATTTTCAAATGAATCCTGATCATGTCATGTATTCTGTTTCGCTCTGTGGAAGGCTTGTTATTGATGGCGTTGTCTCTCCCTGTACCATACAGCCGTGGGCCTGATGTACAATCTCGGTCTCCAGGCAGAACCTGCCCAGCCTGGTCTTGAATTACGATGTACATACGACCCATCTAGGCTCAGGGGCGACTTGTAGAGGCTTCCTCACCATGGCAGTTCTTAGCGTCGCTGGGACCGGCCTGGTTGGATTCGCTGTTGCCATGGCAACCCAGCACTCGGGCTCTTGCTATAGACGCAAGGAGGAGAGAGCCTTCCTGCAGCTCAGGCAGAACAGGGGAAAAAAATAAACCACATAACCGTGTCTGTCAGTTTGGTGTTTTCAGTTTTTAAAGGTGAAAAGGGATAGGAAAGAGTAGAGCAGGTGAAGAGATGCTGAAGGCCCAACAAGAGGGCAGTTGTGGAAAGAAAAGAGGGCCAGAAAGTGAATTGGGGTTCTGATAAGGCAGGAAGCCAAGAGCAATGAAGAGAGGCAGGGGGAAATATAATGTAAGCAAGAGGTTCAGGAAACAAACTAAAAATATGGGGATGGAATTAATTAAGAGTTTGTGGAGGAAGTCACAATCTGAGCTGTCGCAAGAAAAGTGATTGCCCTTGCCTCTTGCTGTACCTCCTTACCAGGCTGTTTCCGTCAGAATCTCTGGCAGACAAAAGAAGCAGGCCCAGGAAAATTCTCATGAATAATTGTAATTGGGCAGTTACCTTTTCTTCTTGTTGCTTGCCTGAGTAGAGTTTAAGAAGTGAACTGACATGGCCAGCATTCGTCAGTTGCGCATGCACTAAGGGTCTTGCTGTCATCTTTCTATTGATGATCTATGCTGTTGTCTGAGGTGCTGTTGTCTGTGTTTGGAGAGCTGGGTGATGGTGGTGAGGGTGGTGGCAATGAAAGGGCCACATGTAGGTTGTGTCTACTCATTAGAGAAGATCAGGTCCGGAGTGGATGGGAGGTATACAAGAAGAATTTGGGGATTGGGTGTGTTTAGATGACCCTTATGGGATTCTTAGGATCAGACTAGGAAGAGAGTATAGGTTAAGGAGTGAAGTTTGAGAGGTAAGTTATTGCAATGTTTAGGGATCAGAGAGGAACAGAAAAAAAATTCAGAGGGTGTGGTTTGCATCAAGCCAGGGAAAAGACCAAGGGCTGGGGAGGTATCTACTTGTAAGGACAGTTGGTCCACTAGACTTGCCTAGTGATGATTGGTGATAGTCACTGAACTTGGTGCTGGAAGATGGGGCTAAAGCAAAGAAGACAAAGGGAAGAAGAACATTATTGAGAAAAGCTGGAAGAGTAAGTAGAGTCAGTCCCAAGAATTTTAGGTGTGTATATACGTATGTGTGTGCGCACATGTGCACCAGTTTGGGGGCTTTAACTCAGAGCCTGGACTTTATCCCCGAGCTGCTTTTGCTCAAGACTACCATTTGAATCACAGCTCCGCCTCTAGCTTTTTTTTTTTTTTGTCAATTTAGTGGAGATGAGAATCTCATAGACTTCCCTGAACTTTGACCCTTGGATCTCAGCCTCCTGAGAAGCTACTATTATACATGTGAGCCACTGGTGCCCAGCAACTTTTAGTTTGTTTAGGAGGATGGAGAAGTTATGCATTTTTGTGCTGCTGGGAAAATTCCAGTAGAGAGGAAGAAACTGATGACTCAGGAAAGACAAGAGAGGATTATATTGTCTTTTCCACAGATGACAGGAAAAAACAAAAAACAAAAAACACCTTATGTCCAGCAGAGAGGCCAACCTGAAATGGGAGCCCAGGCAGCTCTTCCCCAGTTATGGGCTATGTGGAAAGAGGAAAGAGACTGGCCCTGGTGTACTCACAGGGGGAAGAAGCATGTTCAGTATATTTTCACACTGCTGCCATCATCCTCATGACTTAAGTGAGCTTTGAGGAGAGATGAGAGAGCAAGAGTGAAATAGGAGTTGGGACAGAACCCCAAGCGAAGAAAAGATAGCTTGGTTGACAGGCAGCATTAGGGCCCATTTGAGGTTGAGGGTCTTGCCTTTGGAGCAGAGGAGAAAGCAAGGTTCAGCCCTAGAGTTGTAGCTGTCAAGCAGGGAAGAGATAGTAAGGAAGCAGGAAACTGAGGGTACCTGGGAATGATGGATGGGAAGAATGGATGCTGTTGATTGGCCATAGGGATGTATGGAGGACCCTGTGGAGCAAAGGAGGGGAATAAGGATGCGCTCACTGGTGAAGGAATGAAAGAGTGAGAAGACAGTAGGAGTTGTGCCCTGAAGGTTGTGTTTCAGGAGCTAGGGGAGGAGTAGAGGAAGGACTGTGGGAGGCCCCAAGTGGAGGTCATGGAGGAGGGGACCGAGTTACTGGCAATCACTAGGTCTGGGGAATCATTGGTTCCTGAAACTGGGATGGATTAATGGAGGACAGAAGGCCAGGAGGGGTCAAGGAACTGATGGAGGTGGTCACTAGTCTATCCGATGGCTCAGCGATCTGTGTGGGAGTTGCAAGAACACGGACGTGCCCAGTGCTCAAGAAAGTGTGGAGGGAAGAAGTCAGGAAATGGAGGGAAGTTGCCCAGGGGCAGTGGTGGGGGGTGGAGAGGGAAAGCTATGCTGTGGATATCTGCTTAGAAAGAGAGACAAAGGGTCTCAAAGAGGCCTGAAGTGGACCACCTATGATAGGGAGAGGTAACAGTCTGGTAGGACATGGAGAAGCTGTGTCCCCAGGCAAGAGCCACTTTCAGTTAGATCCAGGCATAGGGGAATATCAGAGTAGAAGTCTATTTTCAATAGAAGACTATTTTCTATAACTTGCTTCTCCTATCTTTGCATCTTTGCGCTCTCTCTCTCTCTCTCTCTCTCTTTCTGGCTGGTCCTGTGGCTTGAACTCAGGGCTTGAGTGCTGTCCCTGACCTTCTTTTGCTCAAGACTAGCACTCTATCACTTGAAGCCAACTTGGGTAGGAAAGTCCATGAGACTTTTATCTCCAATCATCCCGCAAAAAGCTGGAAGTAATGCTATAGCTCAACTGGCAGAGTACCAGCCTCGAGCACAAAAGCTGAAGGATACCGCTCAGGCTCTGAGTTCAAACCCCAATACTGGCACAAGACAAAAGCACATGTTAAATGAAGTAGATGAAGTGATTGGTAAGATGAAGGAATGACAGATTGAGACTTGAGACTTAAGTATTAAGTCATGGAGTAATGGAGCAGTGGCCCATCCCTGGGCTTCCAGATGTCTTCATTTTGGCCTAAGATGAAATAAGATTAAGCCTCAGATCCATGACTCATGTTAAGCTCCCAGAACCATTCAAAATGAGGAACTCTAAAGGGGGTGTTTGCTTATAACTGTAGAACATCCCACTGTGTTTGTTTTAAATGTCACAGATTTATTTAGAAAAATAATTTCTCTGTTGAGAAGGTTGAACTTTCTTGTCTGTGTGTCTAGAAAGTTCATTTGGGGAAGAAGAGCAAGAAAATGAGTTTAATTTCCTTTTGATCTGGGAGGGTTAAGAATAGGCACCCAGTCAGTATAATAAGCAGATAAAAAGCAATCTGATAAACAATGAGCTCTAAAAAGTCTAGTATTTTATTGTGGGAACCTCAGATCCAACCTGTGCTGAATTTGTCTGTGTGGGTGGAGAGTGAATTTTTGCAGGCTGAATATCTGGGGTTTGGAAGTCGTTTCTCGGCCTCTCCCCTATTGCAGTGCTTAGCACATGTGTTCAGCTGTGGATCCCCACAAAACTATCAATCCTGAACCCATGCATGGGGTGCTGTTCCAGAAGTTCATTTGCAAGTTTCCTTGGCATGCAGAGTGCATTTCCCCCCAGAAACAATGTCATAAATTAAGGGTTGATTCCCCAGCCAGCCCACAAAATTCAACTGATTTAATTTCAACAAGTATTTGTTGAAAACCTACCATGATCCCAGTGTGGGAAGTGAGATAGCTTGGTGCTTTGAGAGAAACCAGATGCCATTCTTCACTGGAGGGAAGTCACATGCCAGCTAAGGGGGCAGTCCTGTCAATGGCTGGCATTCATTCATTCATTCACTCAATCACACGCCTAATCACCAATATTCATTAAGTAGCTACTATGTGTTAAGCCTGATACACAGTGCTGGAGATAGTTCTTTCTTGTCTGTATGGAGCTTGAAGTCTAGTGAAGGAAAGTAGGTAAGTGTAGCAGTCAGTCTCTACTTCAATAGCACTGCATGACAAACAAGCCCAAATTCTCAATGGTTTACAGGAACAAATACATATTTACATTTTTTTTTGCTCTTGGGCTATGGGGAGGCATGTGGGGGTCTGGGTCAAAACTGCAGATTGAATTCAGTTTGCTTCACATACTTTTCTTCTGTAAACACTCTTGTTAACACAAATAACAAAAGCATAAAACACCAGGCTAAGCTATGTCATGATCTCAAAATCTGCATGGTATTTACTGATATTACATTGCTAAAGCCTGCCAACATAGCCAAGCCCAACCTCCTCAATGGGGCAGAGGAATATATTAGACCTATTATAGTAGGAAACATTGTAAATGAACATGACAAAGGATGGTAGAGGTGTCTAATTGTAGTACAGGAGGGACTGGAGAATTGGGAGCGAGCCAGGAACTAATCTATCATTAATTAAAGGAGATGGATGAAATAGAGTATAATAAAGACTCACAGAGAGGAAGCATAGGCTCTCATGGAGCTATATTAAAAAAATTAACTCAAATGTAAAAGTCAAGGAAGGCTTTCTGGAGGGGATATCTCTGCTGAAGCCTAGGCAGGTATCAGCTGGGTCAAGAGGAGGCAAGAGAAGCTTATAGAGAGAACAGGATGGCAAAGGCCAAGAGGAGGCTCAGTACAGGAGAGCCTATAGTATATATAGCAGAGGAATGATGGGAAACGAGAGGTGAGGTAGACAGGAATGGATGGTGGAAAGCCTTGTAAGCCATGTTAAAGAACTTGTTGAATGAGCTTGAGAAGCCAGAGCAGAACTTGCATTTGAAGAGTGAGCTGTGATTTAGCGTCAGGACTCGGGTGCAAGACAGACATGAAGAGATACCTATCCTATGCCAGCAGATCAGTCAGCAGGCAGCTGTAGAATTGCCAGAGACTGGGGACTGGATTGGAGGAGGAATGGGAAGCTGTGGGTGGACTTGAGGGCTATTTGGAAGCTAGTATTGACAGAACTTCATGATTAATTGGATTTGTCCTTGAGTCTGACACACTAAAAAATAGGACCATAAAATGAAAAATAAAATAATCCAGGTGGCCACTGTATTGTGGGTTTTTTTCTTTTTCTGGAAGATATATTCTTTCTTTCTTGATCCAAGACCTCACAAAGAAAATAAAGAAGTGATGCCCGAACCTACTACAAACTCTTCCTGTGGTCCAGGCAGTGACCCAGCCTCTAGGTTGAAGTGCAGAGGATGGGTTCCCAGGTCAGATGGCTCTCCAAGAGC
Organism: Dipodomys spectabilis; assembly: GCF_019054845.1. Lineage (NCBI taxonomy): Eukaryota > Metazoa > Chordata > Mammalia > Rodentia > Heteromyidae > Dipodomys > Dipodomys spectabilis. Next base: position 7,225,535 of record NW_024870840.1, read on the forward strand.
CGCCAGAGCTAAGTCTTAGCATGTACAGTGAGTGAGTCACTTCCACTCAACCAGCAACTCAAGGAATTTGCTGCTGAGATTATAGGATAGAGGGGCAGCAGGCCTCTGGCTTGGAGGACCAGATGAATGGTCTGTACTGAGTACAATGTACTGAGTACAATGTAGGAGGAAGGTCTTGTTTGGGGCACCAAAGATACAAGCCAGCCATACTGGCAGCAGGAGTGGTCCAGCCAAGGGAAAAGCCATTAATGATCCCACAGTTAGCTTTGTTGAAATGGAACCTAGACTTCTGTGTGACCTGAAAATTTCTTATTTTCTCTGTGCTAAATCTCTCCTTCTGTAGAGTTAAGGGTAGGACTTAGAGGGCTGTGGAGAGGATTAAATCAGATAGTGACCATGAAAGTTCAGGCACAGGGCTTGCTTCACAGGAAATACTGAAGTAGCTGTAGATAGCAGCCAAGGAGGGAGTCCCAGGTTGTCTCCAAGGCTGAGAAAGACTTCCAGGAGGAACTGGCCTTTGACATCGATCCTTGAAGGCTGAGTGGACTTTTCCCAAGGGCACAGTGTGAGGCAGAAGCAGCAATTCTGTCTGGAAGGATGGCTGGGGAACAGCAAGTTGGATCTTGTTCTTAACTCACAGACTGAAGGAGGAAGGAAGAGGATAAGGGTGTTAGCTAGGACCAGGATGTGAAGGGCTCTGAGCTTAGACTTAATTAGTGTGCGCTACAAACTCATTAGAGGGTTTAAAGCATAGGGCTGTGCCTTCAAAAGATTTGTGTCTCGAAAAGATTATCTTGTTGACAATGTAGAAGATGAATTGCATTAATTTAGGCATCAGCTGTATCAGCTGGACCAGACTCCCCCCCCCCTGCGCTCCCCCCCCCCCCCTTAACATCCGTGCAAGGCCACTTCCCTCACTGTGTGCTGTAAAGACTGTTTATCTCCTGTGTCTCTCTGGTTCATCTCCTTGGTGGCCAAGTCTCCAAATTCCATGTTGCTCTCTACCTCTTGTAACCTCACCATGGGGGGTCCACTTGCTTAGGTCTGTCAAGTAATGGAATCAGGGCTGGACCCTCTTCAGAAAATGGGCCACCCAGAAAAAGCCACATTTACCCTTAGTGTCCTTTCCCTTAATACTCCACCTAATACCCTAGGTGGAGACAGAGCTCCCAGGCATGCTGATTATGGGATGGCTGGATGCTCTCCTTGATTACTTAATCTTCACTCTATATTCTTCATGGCTATTCCATGTGACAGTAAAAGATCATCAGGAATCTTCTGGTCCCTGTTTGAGGCATTCAGCTGTTGTTGGGCTGTTCTACATGAGATTGTGAAAGGGGTCATTTCAACTGAACAGCAGGTTGACATCAGTACTATTACCAACCCCACTTTGTAGATGGGAAGACTGGTAGAGATTGTATTTAGTTTCCTACTGCTATTGTCACCTATCAGCAGAGGCTTCAAACAGTATGACCTTATTATATAGCTCTTGGAGTTTCACAAGTCTGGGTTTCACAGTCACAGTTTCACAAATGGGCTTTGCTGGGCTGAAATCGAGGTGTTGACAGAGTTGTATTTCTTCTGGGGGCTGTAGAGACGATCTGTTTCCTTGTCTTTTCCAGCTTCTGGAGGCAGCTTGCATTCCTTGGCTTGCTGCCCCTTCCTGCATCTTCAAAGCCATCAGTGTGGCATCTCCAGTTCCCTCTGGCTCTGAACTCTGTTTCTTGTCTTCCCATCTCTGACTCCTGTCCTGCTTGCTCTTATAAGGGCCCTTCATCTTAATGTACTCATCTTCCAGGAGAGAGTGAGGGAAGGGATGATATTGTTCAAAAAGGAATGTACTCTTTACTTGGCTTATGTAACTGTAATCTCTCTGTAAATCACTTTGATAATAACAATAAAAATAAAATAAAATTAATATACTTACCTTAATCATAGCTACCAAATACCTTGCCATGTAAGATAACAACTAAGGATTAAGGATGTGGCCCTCTTTGAGAGCCATTATTCATCTACTGCATGTTACACAAGTAGCAGAAATGGCCTTCAAATCCAGATTGAACTCTAATTCCCAAGCCATTCCCTTAGCTACCATTGTAGGAAAGAGGAAGAGAGACAGGAAAGAGACATATCTCTCATGTCATCGGAGAGATGAGAGCTTGAGCTAGACAGCTCAAATGGTTTTTTGTACTGACTGAGAACTTTAGGACCTATGAGTTGTAGAAACCCCTCTCCTTGAAGGTTTGAACATGTGTATATTCACTTAACGGGTGTTTGTTGAGCACCTAGTGCGTGTCAGACATCATCCTAAGTGCTTGGATCTCAGCACTTGCCATGAATAAGTTCCCTAATTCCATGCAGGTTCACCTGATGAGGTGGTTTTTGTTTTTTTGGGGGGTTGGGGAGAAGATCAGTTGCGGAGCTTGAACTCAGGGCCTGGTCTCGGACCCTGAGCTCTTTTCTCAAAGCTAGCATTCTTACCACTTTGAGCCACCCAGCACCACTTCTGATTTTGTGGTCGTTAATTGGAGATAAGAGAGTCTCAGGGACTTTCCTGCCTGGGCTGGCTTTGAATCATGATCCTCAGATCTCAGCTTCTTGCGTACCTAGGATTACAGGCGTGAGCTTCAGTGCCAGACTTAATAAGGTATTTTAGCTTCCTGGGCTGCTATCACAAGCGGCCACAAAGTTGGTAATTTGGATCACCACTAATGCATACTTAATTTCACACTTCTGGGGGCTAGAAGTAGAAAATCAAGGATCACCAGGGCTGGGGTCCCTCTGATCTGTCCTCAGCCTAGTCTCCAGTATCCGGCTTCTGGTATTTTCTGCCTTGTGGCAGGCTAACTCCATTTCTGCCTCAGTTGTGCAGAACTTCCTTTCCTGTGTGTGCCTAAATCTTTCTCTCCTTCCTCCTAGAGGGAGAGTCACTGTATACCTTAAGTCTGGGAGGAAATGCAGTGACATTCTGAGGTCTTGAGCAGGCCTCATTTGGGCAGAACACTTAACTCCACTGTCTGAAGGAAGTTATAGTAAAAAATAACAGGGAATAGAATGACTGATGGCAGTCAGTGTTATGAAGACAAAGAAAGTCAAGAAAAGTGACAGGGAACATTGGTTGGACTCAGAGGAGGTTATAGTTTTAGACTAGAGGTCCTGGAAGGCCTCATTGGGAAGGGAACTTTGGAACCAAGACTTTATCCAGATCCCTCTCAGCTTTGGAAATTCTCCTCTCCAAAGGTGACAACAGTATTTAGCAGAGTGGCCATGAGGACAGTTCAGGATGGAAGAGCATTCTAAGGCTGCATTTGTTCCTCTTTCTTCTCAACTCTGGATGTGTCCTTATGCAGATCCCAGGCTTGAAGTCTGTGTGGTGACAATTCTTTATGGTCCAGTGCAGCTCTAATGACAGCAATCATGGGATTTGGGGGTGGCCCCTCCTTCTTGTGTGAGGACCCCATTGTGCGGACTAATTGTGTTGAAGCAAGTAGGACAAGTGTCTGTGGGGTAGAAGCAATGGGGAGCGAAGAAGGAGATGTTATTGGGACCTTGGGGCACTGCTGAATTACCCCCACATAGGCCAAACCTGTGCATCTGGGTCACAACCAGTTCTAGAAGGCAATGGGGAGGTCTCTTAACACTGGAGAGGGGTTTTGGGGGTCAAGCTGAGTCCCCAGGATCATCTTCAGCTATTAGAAGAGCTGTGATGTAATCCTGCTCATTGCAAAGAGGAAGGTGAAGAGGAGATAGAATTGCTAGGGGCACAGCTTCACCACTGGCATCCAGACAGTGGGCACTGGCTGCCTCAGTGGGAAGGATGCTCACCTTGGTAGATTTGGCCACTGAGGTCCTCAAACCTCAGCATCCCAACAACAGTACTTACCTGTGCCATTTCTCTAATTGCTGCTCTCTGACTTCCAACAAGCCCCATTAAGAATACTCTTTTAGTAAATATATGTTTTAATGGAATGGATTTTTTTTTAAATGACCTTATCTCAGGCAGCATGCACTTTCCTAAGTATGTATTGATTGGCTTTTTAAAAATTCCTCAAATGTTTTCACTTGTCTTTGTGACCTAGTATTTGTCCTGTTCCCAGCAACTCCTCCACATTCAAACACAATATTGAGACATGCTGGAGGCTTGCCTGAAGGTCTTGGTTTCTGCTATTGACGTTTTGTAAGGGTTACATGTTTTCCTTCTGCTGTATGGAGCCTGCACATTTTCGGTAGACTGAGAGTGAGACTCATTCTTGCCCTTGGGAGGAGGGGGTTGGAATGTCATTGCCACTTGTTTGTTATTGGGGAAATGAGGCCCACAGGGGCCAGGGAATGTACCTCAGTGACACAGAGAATGTAAGACAGAGCAGAAGAACCCAGACCTTCCTGACTCAAGAGACATCATTTTCCCTTTTTTATTTCTACGTTACCTACTTTTTCTAATGCCTTCCCTAAATTCTTCAGCATATGGTCTGCATTTGGAAATAAAAAATGCCAACTTTTACTACACTCCTCTCTCACTAAAGAACCACAGGGGTGAAGGCCACAAATCCTATTTTTGTAAGTGTTTCAGTGTGCAAATGTGTTTTATGTGTGTTAAACAGCTCCAAAATCAAACAAAGGCCGATTTTCCACCATTCCAGTTAACAGACCAACCTACTGAACAAAAATCAATGAAACAAGTTATGCTGGTATCATGGAGACATGGATAAGAATTCCGTCACTTTAAAATTTAATTAATATCATTCAGCTAACCTTCATTGAGGATCAACCATGGGCCAGGTCCTATACTAGGCCCTGGGGGCAATAAAGATGAATGAGGCTGTGCCCCAGAGAACCCAGAGGTTGGTAGGGGAAGTAGACAGCCAACAAATACATGCTCTAATAACTGCTGTTTATGGCATAAGGAGTCCAAAAGGTCTCTGAGTCTTGGAGGGAAAGATATTTGTGATTAAGAATTTTCTAATAAGCTTTGAACCGTGTTGGCCTTTCTACCTAGAAAAGCACATTGATTATTGAGCTAGTGTGTGTAAACAATACAAATGCACAACTGGTCAACCTTATTACCCAGATCCCTTTCTTACTACTATATATATGCACACATAAACATATATACATGTATGTGCATGCATGCATATGCCCACATATGTATATATGTGTATTATGTGCATACATATACATATATGTGCATTGTATAATAGAAGCATATAGATGTCTTTGTGTAATGAAAGTATATGTATATACATAAATATATTATATTTAATAAGTATATATACGGGGAAATATGTCATCCAAATTCTTGCTTACATTTTATTTCACTTGCTCATATTATAATAACAATTAGTATTATTTAGTGATGCAGTAGTGTAACGACTCCATGAGGTGGAAACATAAGAGGGCACATTGCTTGCTTAGGTCATAGGTCTGCAAGTGGCAGACTCGCTTTCTCCCCCATGCCTTCAGGAAGCTCTAGACCGACTAGTCCCTTTCATTGAGGTGCCGAGATGTTGTACATGCTGATCCTTCCATGTGGACTGTTCTTCCCCTTAGTCTTGATGTGCGCAGGGTTTTCAGTCTTGAACTTTCTAAGAAGAAACCATGTATTTATCGAAAGTAAATTCCTTCTTACTATACCTTTTATTTCTGTAGAATATTTAAATTTAATTTGAAATGATTGCTAGTGGTTGTCAGCTCATGTGATTTTTGTTTGTGTAACCTCCAAGCCTTAACTGGCATGTGCATTGATGTGTCCCCTGGTATAGTCTTGGCATCAAATGGCCACTGAGTAAATATTTGCAAAATGAAGGCCAGGTGAAGCACTAGTCCTAGGCATGCTGAGATCCTTGGAGAACTTGCAGTCTAGTGGGAGGCACAGGGAATCCTCTGCTAGTACAGTGCTGTATCTACTTAGAAAAATGAGTAAAATGCTGTTAGGACTCAGAGGAGAAAGCAACCACTTTGCTTGGAGACTGGTCAGGAAGTGACATTGAACTAGCCATTGAACAAGAGTTACAATTTCACCCCAGAACTTCAGGCCCTTGGGCATTCCTGGCAGTGGGAACATCAAATGTTTTCAAGGGTCTGACATGGTTGCTACAGGTGTTTACCTAATGCCTGCTCTCTATCAGGCACTATGCCAGCTATCAGAGAGCTGTGCTTTTGGGAACTCTAGGTAAAGAACCTCTGGTAGTACACCAATGTGGTATTAGCCAGGAATGAGTTGGGAAGGAATGATAGAAGCCAGAGCACAGTGAGGTAGAAAACTGTGCATGGAAGAACATGCTATAGCCTATGAGTTGTGAAAAGCACTTGGAAGGTTAGGTGAAGGGCTGTCATTGGAGATCACTGGCATGGAGATCATGATCAGAATGTGTTTTATGATAGCCTAGATATGGAGGTTGATTAGAGATACTGGAGCCTGGAAAGAGGGAGATCTCAGCCAGAAGCATTCGCATGTACTTCTCTCACCAAGTGAGAGGCGATGAGCCAAGATAGAATGCAGAAGATGGATTCTTGGCAATGGAACCCTACTTTAACATTAACACCCCAAACAATCTGAGGAACACACATTGAGAAATGTAATAGAATCGACATTTTCCTATATGTCAGGACCTGGGAGAGCCTATTTACCATCACTTTGGCATTTATCATGTTGCTACCCTGGAAGCCTATGTAATTTTTGTATAATTTGATACAGTAGTCATTAATAGTAAGAGTATAGAGACCAGAACAGGTACCATGCTAACTGGCCTCTCTCTACCTCTGTTCTCTTCTTTCTACCATGGAGGTGCTAACATTGAGGCCCATTTCCCAAAGTAGTTGTGAAGGTTAATGAGTTCTTCCAAACAATGCTAAACCCATGGCATTAAGAAGGTGCTGCAGTTTGAATGTGTCTCCCAAGAAGCTTGTGTTGGAAACATAATCCCAACACAACAGTGTTAGGAGGTGGGACTTAATGGGAGGTGGTGAGCTCTCCACTCTCATTAATAGATTAATGCCAGTTACAGAAGGGATCCAGGCCCAAGTTCTGATTTCTGGCTGTTTTGCACACAAGTGCAAGACACACAAGTGCTTTTCTACTTTCCACCATGGGATAACACAAGAAGGCCCTCACTAGTTGTAGGCTGTTCAACCTTGGACAATAAATGGTCCAGCCTTAGAACTGTAAGAAATAAATTTATTTTCTTTATAAAATTACACAGTCTGTAGAATTCTGTCCAGTGGCACAAAGCAGATTAGGACAAAAGGGTTTAGTTGATGTTAGCTATTGTGAGAGATAATATAAATAGTAGATTAGAACATGGACTTTGAAATTACACTGCATGAATGTGTGTGTGTGTGTGTGTGTGTGTGTGTGTGTGTGTGTGTGTGTGTGTGTTTCTAGTCCTGGGGCTTGAACTCAGCCTGGGTGCTATACCTGAATCTCTACTATAGCTAGTGCTCTACTACTTGAGCCATAGTGCCACTTCCAGCTTTTTCTTAGCTTATTGAAAGAGTCTCATGGACTTTTCCTGCCCAGAATGGCTTCAAACAGTGATCTTCAAATCTCAGCCTCATGAATAACTTGGATTAAAGGCATGAACTACCAGGACCTGATTCACTGCATGGTTTTGCATGGTTTTGCATGGTTTTGTATCTCAACTTCTTCACTTACTAACTCTGTGATCTTAGGATAACCAGGTAGAGCTTCCTTCCTCCCTTCCTTCCTTCCTTCCTCCCTTCCTCCCTCTTTCTCCTTCTCCTTTCCTTCCTTCCTTCCTTCCTCTTTCTTTCTTTCTTTCTTTCTTTCTTTCTTTCTTTCTTTCTTTCTTTCTTTCTTTCTTTCTTTCTTTCTTTCTTTCTTTCTTTCTTTCTTTCTTTTCTTTCTTTCCTTCCTTCCTTCTTTCTTTCTTTTTCCTTCCTTCCTCTCTCTCTTTTTCCTTCATTCCTCTCTCTTTCTTCTTTCCTTCCTCCTTCCTTCCTTCCTTCCTTCCTTCCTTCCTTCCTTCCTTCCTTCCTTCCTTCCTTCCTTCCTTCCTTTCCTTTCTTTCTTTCTTTCTTTCTTTCTTTCTTTCTTTCTTTCTTTCTTTCTTTCTTTCTTTCTTTCTTTCTTTCTTTCTTTCTTTCTTTCTTTCTTTCTTTCTTTCTTTCTTTCTTTCTTTCTTTCTGCCAGTCCTTGGGCTTAAACTAAGGGCCTGGGTGCTGTCCCCAAGCTTTTGGATCAAAGCTAGCACTCTACCACTTGAGCCGAGCCATAACTCCACTTATGTCTTTTATTGATGCTTAATTGGAGAGTCTCATGGACTTTCCTGCCTAGATTGGCTTTGAACTGAGATCCTCAGATTTCAGTCTTCTGAGTAGGTAGGATTACAGACATGAGCCACCAGCACCTGGACTAATGTGGAGCTCCCTATGCCTTAGTTTCCCCCATGTGTATAGCAGGGGAAATTATAGTAGCTGCTTCATAGTTTTGTGGTGAAGAATAAACGAATCAAATCATGTGAAAAGATGTTGCCTGGCAAGTTAGATGTTTTTGCTTTTTTTCCCTCCTAAAGCCTTCTAAATTGTCTCTGTTATTAACATAGTTTTATCATGTAGACTGACTTGCAGCTCCAGTGATGAGGATCCAATTTTTCAGCTTTCTTAGCAAGTTATTTTGGTCTTATATTTTGGCATTCCTCTTTCCTAACTCAGGGAGCCTTTAATTCAGAGTTTAGTTTGTCACAGTAACTTCCTATTCTCTTCCATTTAGTGGAGTTGGCTTCTTCATCTCATGGGCTGGCAATTGTAATGAAAGTCCTCAGATTCTGAAGACCACCTGGTCCCTCCTTTGGGCTCTGGTGCCTTTCCTACAGATGCAGACATCTGTTTGAAATCACTTAGTAATAGACCTTGGGCTGCTCTTGGAGCAAAACCATCCCCCAGCATGATGCAGTTCCCTGTGAAAGAGAAGCGGGATTGTTTGCTTGTTAAAAGTTTTCTGATATTATATCAGTGTAGAATCTTTGGAACAGGTCACACTCACCCCACCTTCCAACCAATTACCTGATATTTAGTTATCAGATTTCTTCAGGGACTGTCTGCTTTTCGTGAACAATTAGATTAGAGGATGCTGATGAAATCCTAGTGGCAGGAAGTAGAAGTTGAATTTCTGAGTTCAGAGTTTCTATTTCAAGGTTGAGTAAGTGGTAAATTTTTACTGAGAGTCTAGCTTAATAGAGTCAGATCCTCAAGGTCTCTAAGCCCTGCTTATGTGGATTCCACCTGCCTGGAAACCCCATCTCTTTTACAGAGGTGAGTCTCCTTGTCCTTTATGTTGGCATGAAAATAATTAATAATTTAAGCCATGCCTATTAAAAAAATAGAAATGCTGTACAAATACAATACTGTAATAATAAATTTAAAAGTCGATCCAGCTGGGCACTCTTCCCAGACTACCAGCTGAGCAGAAACACAAATAAGTAAAAAAGAAGAAAAACTGCTATATAATGCAAATGGCTGCATCTTCCTTGTTTTCCATGACTCTTTCATTGCAACATACATAGTATTGAAGTTCCATTATGAGTAACTAGGTTTTGTGGCCTAATCTGGAACCCTAATATAATTTTTATGGAGAGAAATCCATTCCATATAACAAACAGATGGTTTACAAGCCTTTCTTAAAAGAGTATAATAGATTTGTAAATCTGAGGCCATCTGCAATCTTGACCTCTAACTGGATGCTTTGTATTTGCTATTGATAGAGAAAATTTGAAGCCTTTTACAATTCCTATCTCATTCTTTCCCTACCCACTTCCTCTTTGCTACCCTCTTCATCCTAAAGATCCTACCACACTTTTCTGGTCCTAGGAGCCCCATCCCTGTCTCTTTTTGGCTCAGGCCCACCCTGCAAGCACTTGAGAGGCCTAGAGAGGCAGGAATTACCCTGAGGATCTTAATTCAATGGTGGGTAGGTCTGTACAAAGCCAAGTGATTAGGTGGCCTAATCTATGGCTCTGAAGTCAGCCCTCTGTCAATTGGCAGCATGAGCTGGACATGTTTCTGTACATCTTGGGGTCTCTGTTTCATCCTTAGAAAATGAGGTTATGTCCTGACACCAATGGCTCACACTTATAATCCTAGCTACTCAGGATCTGAAGATTGAGGTCAAAGCCAATCTGGGGAGGAAAGTCAGTGAGGCTCTTATCTCCAGTTAGTCACAGAAAATGCCAGAAGTGTAGCTGTGTTTCAAAGTGGTAGAGTGCTAGCTTTGAGCAAAAAAAGATCAGGAACAGTGCCTAAGCCCTGAGTTCAAGCCCCAGGACTGTCACAAAAAAAAATAAATGAAAAAAGAAAAATGAGTTTGTGGTGAAAATTAACTGTACCTACTCAGACTAATGTCAGACTAATGCTTTCTCTATTTCATTATCATTGTCTGGTGGATGCTTACTCAAGATATTATGGGATATACAGATTTCCACCTACTCCAAAAGTAAACTCACTATACAAAAAGACTTTCTGAATTTCAAACTGAAAACTTAGAAGTGTCTAGGACCTCCCTGTGCATCAGTTGGAGACTAGACAGAGTTAGAACATACATTTTTTTCTAGGGTGGTCCTTGTCTTTATCTAGTTGAGTGACAATATCAAACTCTATTACTATCTGAATAAATTAAACTCTATAACATATTATTATATCATAAAATAATAAGAACAGTCCTTCTTAAATAGCTGTATGCACTTTATAGTTTTCACACACAGTGTTTGCACCTAAGTTCAGTGTTTTTTATAGATTAATTTTTGTTGTTACTTTTTTCTTTTCAAGGGATATTTCCTTTGCATTTGGACAGGGTTTATTTTCTAATTTGTGTGCAGGCTTGTATCTACTTATCGGCTTTATCATGTAAGCATGAGACTCTAATTAGAATTAAGGACTACAAAAATAAAATACTGAGCCTGGCGCCAGTGGCTCACACCTGTAATCCTAGCTAAGGCTGACATCTGAGGATCACGGTTCAAAGCCAGCCTGGGCAGGAAAGTCCACATGAGACTCTTACTTCCAATTAGCCACTAGAAAACTGGAAATGGCTCTGTGGCTCAAGCGGTAGGGCACTCGCCTTGAGCTGAAGAGCGCAGGGACAGAACCCAAGCCCAGAGTTCAAGCCCCATGACTGACAAAAAATAAATAAAATAAAATACTGATTGGGATCTTAGGGTTTTCTGATGTGGTTTGAATGGCTTCTCCACAAAGTGTATGTTGTAAACTTGATCTCCTATGTAACAGCATTGAGAGATGGGGTCTAATGGGAGATGTCATGTAGCTCTCAAGAATGTGTTAATGCTAGTTATAACAGGGCTTGAGACTTTGAGTTCAATCCCTCACTCTTACCCTCCTTGCCCTTATACCTTCTGCATGGGATGATGCAGGAAGAAGGCCCTTACCAAGTATAGGCCCGTCAACTTTACACTTCTAATCTCCAGAACTCTAAGAAACACCTGTTCTTTACAAATGACCCAATCTTCAACAATCTCTTATAGCATTCAATGCACTAAGAAAATTGGTGCTGAGAAGTAGAACTGTTGCTACACAAATGATGAAGTGGCCATAGGATGATAATGGATAGAGTCTGGAAGAATATGTAAGAGTAAGATAGGGGAAAATCCCCCCACAAAACCACAAGTAAGTTACTGTAAGTGGAATGTTCAGGGTGATCTTGGGGAGGACTCAGAAGACCAGAAGTGTAGGAAAAATCTAGAGCTTCCTAGAGATTACTTAACTGGACATGGTCAGAATACACGTAGATACAGATAGTAAAAGCCATTCTGTTGGAGTCTCAGATGGAAATGAGGAACAAGGCTTTGGGAGTGGGAATAAAGGCCATCTTCATTCCCTAATTGGAGGAATTGTATCCATTCCTATGACTTTGAGGAAGGTAGATGTTAAGAATAATGGTGGGAGAAATCTGGATGGTGGAAGACATTTATAAATAGGGTATTGAAGAGGTGGTATGGCTCTTCTTAACTGAGTATTATAATATGGGAGAGGAGAAAAATAATTGCAAGACAAGGTTTGTAATGAAAAGGGAAGCAGAAGGGAAAGTTTTGGAAAATGTACAGCTTGGCTGTGCAAAGAGCAAAAAGTCATTTTTAAGAGATCCAATCAGAGGTGTGAATGTGGTAAGGACCATTCACTAAAATGATTATCATGGCTAGCAGACAGCCAGGTTCTAGTCTTCAAAGTGACCTCCATGACATTTGTGAGGTCATCAAGGTAAGCTGGGACCTTGAGGGCAAAGGTTCCAAAATGTTGTTCTTAGAACCTCAATATTCACTGTTCAAGCCACCCCAGGATCCTTGCATTCTAGCTCAGTGGTCCTTAGCCCCTCAGCAATGATTCAGGCAGATTGAGGTCCAAATGGGCTGTGGTAACCTCTATCTGGTACTAATTGTGCTCATGAGCTGTGGGGCTGTGATGGACTCTACATAGATTTCCAAGGCCATTTTTCATAGGCAGCTTGGTGGTCCATACAGAAACTTGTCCTAGACACAAGGAAAAAATTCTCAGAGAGTCCATAGTAGAGCAATATCTAGGGAGACCATGGAAGAATGGTAGCTCCTGAGACCTCAGATTGTAGAACCAACTCTGTGCAACTGCAGCCTGGAAGAAAGCTCCAGACAAAAGACCAACCCATTATCATGTACCAATGAGTGGACTGAGTCCATCAAAGTCAAAGAGGCAGAACTGCCTGAGACACCACCGTAGGGTTTTAAGGATGTGGCACATGGAGTCAATAGAGATTATTCTGGGCCCAAAGACTGCATGAATTTATATGGGATCTTTTATCCTTTTCTTTCTGCTTATTTCTTTTTTGGAACAGAAAGTCTATCATAAAAAAAATGGTTATTGTAAAGGTGATATACACAGGAGTTACAGTTACATAAGTCAGATAAAGAGTACATTTCTTTTTTGACAATGTCACCCCTTCCCTAGCTCTCTCCCAGTTTTTCCCTCTTGTCTCCACCCACAAGTTATATAGTTCACTTTCAACATAGGGCTTAGTGAGTATCACTGCTGCATTGTTCACCCTTTGTCCCACTATTTCTGTGCCCCCCCCATACCTGCCTGAAGACACATAATCAAACAAGACAAAAGGAAAAGAAAACAAAAACAGTAACAAGAAAAAAGAAAACCTCTTCTTTCCATTTCCTGGAGTTCATTTGGCTAAATATTATTTTATATGATCATATGCACAGCTATTGGGCCTTTGTGATCCTCTCCTAAGAATATCCTCCTTTGTTTTCTCTCTGTGTGAATGCCTGGAGACCTGTGTAATTTACCCTGTCCCAATGCATCTTTTTTTTATACCATCCAGTGTGTTTGCTTGTAGATTTATTGACACATTCTAGTTACCACAAATGAGGGAAACCAGGCAACCTATGTTTCTTTGGGGCTTGCTTACTTTGCTTAATATAATTTTTTCCAAGTCAGGAAAGTCTATCTTACGCCTGTCCTCATCATTGTGTTTTGGAATATTTTTGAAATATATAACATGTTTAGTTTTGTGTGCTCATGGATGAAGGTGAATGGTGCCTTGGGTTTTACCCATATTTTATTCAAATAAAGTTCTGGATTCAGGACATTTGAACTGATGCTAGATCAGCTGACTTCGGAGATGGAAAGAATTTATTTTTCATGGGAGAAGTCATGAATTTTTAGGGCAAGAGGTGACATGTTAATGGTTTGAATGCAAAATAATGTTGAGAGGCAAGGCCTAATAGGAAGTGTTTAGGCTGAGAGAGCTCCCCTTCCATGAATACATTAAGGCCAATTATAAAAGGAAAGGGCTTAAGCCTGTGAATTCTGTCTTTGGCTTTCATTATATCTTATCCTTGCACTTTCTGCCATCGGATGGCACAGCCACAGGCCCTCAGCCAGATTCAGGACACTTGATATCAAATTTCCCAGCCTTCAGAACTGTAAGAAATAAATCTCCATTCTTTATACATTACACAGTCATGTGTATTCTGTTACAGTAGCACAAACTGACAGATTCTCAGAAGAGGCTAGAGCAAAAAGTAATGGCAAAAGTGGAAAAAAAAACCCAACCAACCAACACCTCAAATATGTCCCTGCTATTTCCTCCAGTCTACACTCAGGCTAATCCAGATTCCCTTCCCCTTGTATCTGTGGCCTCAGGAAATTGAAATGAAGCCAGTTAAGAAATCCATTCTCTGGAGAGTCGCTCACTGAGACTCAGACTCTCCAGGAGCTGGGTCTGAGGGACTGGAAGGTTATTTCAGCTATGGCTTATGTGCTTGTATATTTGACCATTGCTTTTGTTGATACACAAGGATAAGAGTGATAGCTTTGAAAAGGAATGATTTCAAAGAAACTGATTCTGTTTACTGAAATGTGGGCACTCTGAGATCTGAGAAATGTGAATGTGTGGGTAATGTGCTGTCATGAAGATTTTACAATCTGCAATGTTTGAGAAGTAATAAGATATTGTTGTTGGTGACCATCTGGTTATACATTCTTGATGTCACAGTTTGCTTTTTTTTTTTTTAATTTTCTTTAAACAAGTGAGAGGCAAGGAATGAAAGTCTAGAGATTTCTAAGGTAGATTTTTGGCATAAAGAATTTTTGTTTAGGTGCTTAACATGGTTAGATTTTGCATACATCTTATACAGAATAGAAAATGAAAGGGTCCTTATATGTTTGTTTTTATGTTTTCTTTCAAATCTCAACTAACCTCAATTCCTAATTTAATCCTCAGATTTAGACTTTTAGTTTAGGTTACAAAATAAACTTTTTTTCCTGTCAAGAGGAGTTACACACAAATCAAAAATCGAGAAAGAAAAAAAAAATATCCATAGAAAGAGGACCGATAGAGATTTCAAATTTTTCCATTCACTCAAAAATATATATTGAAACCCGAGTGTTTGCATCTGACACTGCCAGACACTGAGGGATTTGCTAAAGAAATATTAAAGATGTTCTCCCTTCCTCTGAGGAGCTTAATGCTTACTTGGGTGAAATGACAAAGACATATGAAACTGTTAAGTTGTAATTCAAGGCAGCATATGATTAAACACCAAAACGTGTGGTGCTGACAAGAAATGCTATAGGAGTTCAGAAAAGGGAGAGTTAGCTCAGTGGCACTACTGTTTTCTGCCTACAAATTGGCAAATCGTAGCACTATTTGTATGAAATATTTTACACTTGTTTTTTTGGCAGCCTTAGGCCTTGACTCCTAGGCAGCATTAAGAGCCTACAAAAATATTTGTACTCCAGTCTCTCTAGAATTGGCTGCATTTTTTTCCTTTCTTATAGGCAGAGGAAGTGCCTTATACAAACCAGAATGCCCAAGAGAGGTAGGGAGCTTTTGACAGTCCTGATCTCTTCCAAATATAAATAAGGAACCAGCGCCAAGCTGTTTTTCTCTGTGCTTCAGTACAGTGTCCCTCCATTGCAAACTCTCCCTGACATTGGCAAGTGGTTTAATTTGAACTTAATGTCCGTGACGGACAAGCGAACCATCAAGGGTCACATAAATTTATGACTTTGGAGAATTGTTGGTGGAAACCTCTTTGGTGGTATTTGGGGAAAGAAGTGACACAGATGTGGAGTGGGGGATGGGATTCAGGACCCAGATGTGTTCATGGGGAGTGGGAGTTCCCTAGTGGATGACATTCTAAGACTATTGTACTTGGGGATGATGTGTAATGAAACTCAATGACTTCCTGTTCTATTTTGGTCATGTTCAAATTAGCACAGAGCTCTGAGACGAAGCCATCAGGCCTAAATTCTTAAGAATCAAAAGGAAAGAAAAGAGGAAGAAGAAGAAAAAGTCTATTTTGAAGTCAAATGACACAAGATTTGGGCCCATCCAAACCTTATTCCAGAGTCCCTGGGATCCTCTCAGGGACTTCCCACAGCTGAATGTGATCACCATTTTGGTGACTTTTCAGTCTCATGATTCATGTGTTTTCAGTTTCTTTTAATTCTGGTTGCCACTGCTTCACCACCCCTTTCTTTTTATCTGTGCCCTTGAGGAGGGATAGATACCAAGAGTGTTTCATTCTTCTCTTGTTACTATTCAACGGGATATCTATGGAGTCCTAGGTCATTGGAAGATAATGTGGCACTTAATGTTCATTTTCATTACTGGGATGTGGCCTATCTAGTGAGACAAAGGCTCCCCAGTTAGTGTGACCTAGAGTGTGGCCTAGCATGACCCTGGCATCAAGGAAGCCAGTGATCTCACTTCTCAGCTTAGGAGCATCTGTTTATCAAAGTAATTGGCCTGGGACACAACTTAAAATGTACATGGGACATCCTCTGTGCTGCTTGACCTGGGAAAGTGGCCCTGGAAAATATTTCTCCCATATCTTTTGATATAATTTGGAATCTGTCTAAATAAATGTTCTGCAGCAGATGGTTCTGGAATAGCTTATCAAATTCTTGGGCAGACTCTGCCCTTGAAAAAAATATTTTTTTAAATTTAATCATTCTGCTGCAAAACACAAAATAGTAGCTTTATTATTTTTTTTTTGAAACACAAAACAATGATACGAACGATTCAATTGCAAGCCTAAAATTTATTCAACATGCATTAGGTACTCTTTATTTTAAAATCTGGAGAGGATGTGTTTTGAATGTATTTGGTGATGTCAACTTGAGAGATGGCTCAGGAGTCTAAGTTCAACATGTTGTTGACATTTGTTCTGTGCTCCCAGACATGATAGAAAAAAACCCCCAGAAAACAGAATTCTTGCTGTTTGCTTGTTGCTTTTCATGGTTTTAGCCTCTTGCTCCTATCCTCAAGCAAAATCAATAATCCACTATACAAAAGATGTTGTACTGAAGCCAAGTAGGAGAAAGTTGTAACTAATGCTGTGTGGTGTTTCCTATTTTGTTGCCTTTATTTTTTTTTTTTTAAGATGCACTTTTAGAGGAGATTGTGGACAAGCAGGGAACTTACACACCTGGCTGGATATTTCATCTGGAGCAAAGACATGTCCTCATATTCAGATAATTCGAAGCAGCAGAGATAAGGTAAGAGGGAAGATTTTTGTTTGTTTGCTTCCTTGTTTCCTTGGCATTGTCTCATCCTGCACATCTAATGATAACTTCCTTCTGGAAGTAAAGTGTCTATCATCAATGGAACAGCTTTTGTTGTAGGCGTCCATTCATGTGGTTACTGGTGTGGGAGGACAGTAGTAACCAAGTCATCTCATGTGCCTGTCCCCAGGGAGTTTGTATCATGATGAGTTAAGGATGATCCTCAAGGGCTAAGAGTGTGGCTTTGTGTTAAAGCACTTGCCTCGCATGCATGGGGCCCTGGGTTCAACTCCTCAGCACCACATAAACAGAAAAAGATGGAAGTAGGCGCTATGACTCAAGTGGTAGAGCACTAGCCTTGAGCAAAATAAACTTAGGGACAGTGCCCAGACCCTGAGTTCAAGCCTCAGGATGGGCAAAAAAAAAAAAAAAGGATGATCCTCAATAGTTGAATTAAAAGAGAAAATGGACTTTCTGTGCATTAGAAGTACATCTTGACTTGAAAAACAGAGAGAATATAAGTTTATGCTTCTGGTCAACAAGATTCTTTGCCTGGGGCTGGGTTTCATGGCACATACCTGGAATCTCATCAACTTGGGAGGTAGAGACCAGGAGGATCTTGGTTCTGCAGACAAAAACTTAGCCAGATCCCTTGTCACCCAATTAAAACAACAACAACAAAACCTAGATGTAGTAGTGAATGCCTGTAATCATTGCTACACAGAGATATGCATAAGTAAGGAGGCTCAAAATCTGAGACTGGCCTAGGCAAAAGCATGAGACTCTATCTGAAAGATATCCTAAAAGCAAAAAGATCTGGAGGCGTGGCTCAAGTGGTAGAACACTTGAAGGCCAGATCCTCCCATCCTCTTCCCCCCTTCCCCCACTCCCGCTCCCACAACAAACCCAAATAACCAATCTTTAAATGTGGCTGAGTAAAAGAATGGTGTTTTGTTCCTTATCCTAACATGTCTGGACTTTTGCTGCCGGGGAGCATGGTAGACCAGGAGCAATAACCAGTGTGGGCTTGACCACTGCCATTGAGTGTCTTGGAGAGTCAGCGGGCTCTTGTCATTGGATGAAAACTGAGCATGCATTGAGCATTTTCAAGCATTTTCTGAGGCACATAACCAACCTGCCCTGTGGGAGAATGGCATTCCTCCCTGGCAATCTCGATGGCGCTGTAAGGAGACATTTTCTCCCTAATTATGGCTCTTGTGTTATGAATAATTGTACAGAGTCCCCATCAGCAGCCAGTTGACCTGTCTGTTGCGCTGGCTGTGTTTTATTTGAATGTCACATTAACAAGGAAACAGGCCACATTCTCTTTCCCTTACACTTTGCCATTTCAGTAGCAAGAACCATACCACTTAAGGTGATTTAACATTTAATAAAGGAGAGCCAGAACATTTAATGAGTGATAAATAATAAAAGAACCAAGCTTTCAAGCCATAACTGGTCAGAACTCATGGGTTTGAAGTTACTTGACGGTTGTCATTTTCTGTTGTTCCCGGTAGTGGGGGAAGGAGGCAGGATTCCAAAGCCAAATTACAAGCCCCAGGGACAGAAGGAACAGAGATGAGGTGTAAAAGGCCCTTATAGCCATCCATGCAGAGGTATGGCTACAATTTTTATTTCTGTCATTAATCTGAATAAAAACTGGCTTTGATGTTAATGGAGAAGGTAGAAAGTAACAAGAGCTTTGAATATACTCAAGACTCTGGTAGGCGGTTAAGGTTATACAAGATTTTTTTTTTTCTCTTTGTCATTACAAAAAGCCAACAACAACTTAAGGGCAACTCCAGCTCCATGAAGTGGGAGGAAGTAGCCTGTAAATGCTGCTTTATGTAACTTGCTTACCTATCTCTGGGTTCATTAGTATACCTTAATTACCATTTGTATCTCATCTAGGACATTTTAGTGAATGCTAACCTCCTCAATACCCCCGTCCCCCAGGCCTTCTCTCCACCCCAAGTTCTACTGTGGCTCATCTGAGACCTCAAAGCCATCCCACACAGCTCTTTCCTCCCTCTTTTCTGCTTACCATCAGTCTCAAGGTGGGAGAAAAAGCAATCTAGTAATCTGACTAAAACAATTTTGGATTGATTTCTTTGTTTCTTTTTGGTGGTGCTGAGGATTGAACCCAACCAAGACTTCATGTATCCTAGGCAAGTGCTCTTCCACTGAGCTACATCTCTTAGCTCTGTGATGATCCTTTTAATAATACTGATAATAGATCTGACTCTGTCTCGTGACATTAGTTCAAAAATATGTCCTTATCCTTAAAGCCATCTACAACTTACCTGTATTATGATATATGAGCCTGACCCCACTTGTTTCCGTCCACTACCTAGAGTCAAAGAGTATCAGCTAGCTGTCCATCATGTGCCCACAGCATTCTAGTAGTTTCATGAGTGCAGGTCTGGTCTCCCATACAAGGCAGAAACAAAAGTCTATTTCTGTACATAAAACAACTAGGAAATAGCCTATCTTCATCTCACTGTGGAATCCATATTAAAATGAAGCAATTAGAGCAATTCCAGTCAGTCTAGGAGAGATTTCTCTAAGGTGGTGTTGAGTAAAAACAGCAAGATGCAGAATAGTATACAGAGCATAGTCTAATACTGATTTTTTAAAAACAATGTACCTATGATCAGATGCTGGTGGTTCATATCTAAATCTTACAACTCAGGAGGCTGAGATCTAGAAGATTATGACTCAAAGCCAATCCAGGCAGAAAAGTGTGTGAGACTCCAAATAACCAGTACTGATCAAGATACATTGTACTTATAAAGTGATATGTTGAGTTGCACAATTATTCTTTATATAACTTCTTATAGATACTTTTTTTAATGGAAAAAACACCCACAAACAAATACAAAATAACCAGAAATGAGCAAGGTTGGGGGTATTGCTCAAGTGGTAGAGCACCAACCATGGACAAACAAAGTGAACAAACTTGAGGTCCTGAGTCCAAACCCTGGTTTCAGGCCAGAAAAAAGGTTTTAATGTATGTTTATGGCTTTGTCTCTATAAGATGGAGAATTCACATGTATTTGTAAGTGTGGGCATCATCCTTGGTGGGATGGTTGATGTGATAGAGAGCAAGGGAGAGCAGAGACAGTGGAAAAGAAAACAAGAAGCCTCACTTCCATCATCATCCATACCACCAGCCCATTTTCACACTATCCAGGTTTATATAACCGTACAGAGCTTTTAACATTCTGTACCATGTTGTATGTCAATAAATGTATAAAAGATTTATGAAGAAAAGCATCTCACCAAACACCATGTTCCCTAAAGGTGAGATACTAGAAGCACTCTTACAAATCATAACTGAAACAAGAAATTCTACCATCCCTGCTATTATCAACACCACTTTTCCAGTTCTGTTCAGTGCTAGAATGTAAGAAATAAATAACAGAAATCACTATTTCTGGGATGTTGAAATACAGAAAAATGCCCTGATTTGCTAATGTTAAATTGTTACCTATCAGCCGAACATACATATATTCACTTTTGAAACAATCTAAGATCTGGAGCTGTAAACTAACTCAGTCGAAGAGCTTGTGCTTAACATACACTAGGGCCTGATCTCCAGGGCCCAAAAATTAAAAAAATAAGAATAAAAACTATTCTAATAATCCAGGTGCAGGTGGCTCACACCTATAATTCTAGCTACTTTGGAAGCTAAAATCAAAAGGATGGTGGTTCCAAGGCAGCCCAGGAATACATAAGACCAATTCTCAGCCCACGTGGTAGGGAATTCCTGTGATACCAGTTATGACGGGAAGCCTGAAACAGGTGAATCATGGTTCAGATGTATGCCTGGGCAGGAAGGCAAGACCGTATTTCAAAAAATAACCAGACCAAAAAAGGGCTGCAGGCATGGCTTAGCTGTAGAGCACCTGCTTAGCAAGCTTGAGGTCCCGAGTTCAAATCTCAGTTCTATTCCCCCCCCCCAAACCTATTCAAATTAAATTCAAATTCAAATTACATAAATTGAAGTGATGTAATGCTCAATAAATACTTTGGAATCAATAATCATGCTATGTGTTAGGTAAAGCGTTTAACTTTCATTCATAGAACAAATACCATTCATGAAAACAGCAGAAATATTCAAGCACAAACAAAAGAGTAATGTATATATACAGCACTTCTACCAGGAGACACATGTTGGAAAAAAATACTAAAATGAGTGACTTGGGCTTCATAACAGTTTACCTTAATCCATTCTTCCTGGTACTAACTAGAGAGCAAAACTGGGTCTGTTGAGGCTGTGTATGATCTTGTTATAGTTTAACCTTATCAACTAAAAATGTGAATATTGCCAGGTGCTGGTAGTGGCTCAGGCCTATAATCCTAGCTACTTAGGAAGCTGAAATCTGAGGACTGCGTTTTGAGGCCAGTGGAAGCAGGAAAATCCATGAGGTTTTTATATCCAGTTAACCCCAAAAAGTCAGAGGGTGAGCTGTGGCTCAAGTGGTAGAGTGCTAGTCTTAAGCAAAATAAAGCTTAGGGATAGTGCCCAGGCCCTGAGTTCAAGCAGTGTGCGTGTGCGTGTGCACGTGCACATGTGCACACACACACACAAAATATAAACAACAACCAATAAATAAATATATATTGCTTATTTTCTTGCAAAATATGAAATCTTGAATATATCTAGAAACATTTTACATACCGTAGTGAAAAAAATATTACTATGATATTCCTTCTTCTCTAACTAATTTTTCTAGATTTCATGTAATTCAGTGAAAATTGAATAGGCATCAAAATACTCATTCCTCCAATATAATCTAAACTGATGGAGACGATTCAAAGCATATATTGGAAAAAAATTATTTAGGCACAACCACTCCCACTGGATTACAAACATATCTAAGTGTATATTCTATGTTGAAGGTATATATTGTTGTATATATGTATGTCACAATAATTTAGTCCATGTTTTAATTTTTTTTTTTTGGGTCCAGTACTGGGGCCTGAACTCTGGGCCTGGGTGCTGTCCCTTAGCTCTTCAGCTCAAGGCTAGTGCTCTACCACTTGAGCCATAGCGCCACTTCCGGCTTTTTTCTTTTTGCTTATATGGTGCTGAGGAATCAAACCCAGGGCCTCAGGCATGCAAGGCAAGCACTCTACCACTGAGCCACCTTCCCAGCCCCCATGTTCTAATTTTAAAAATAATAATCAAGAATGATAGAATATAGCTCATAAATAAATATAAAAATTATATTACAGAACAGATATGATAAGAGGAAACAAAATAATTATTTAATAAGAAAGTATTAAATACTGGCCTATACTATAGAAACCTAATCTGATCCATATTTCACATTAAATATAAAAAAGTTTAGCGGGCACTAGTAGCAAATGGCTGTAATGCTAGCTACTCAGGAGAATTGTGGTTCAAAGACAGCCCTGGCAGGAAAGACCCTGTAAGACTGACTTATTTCTCATTAACCACTGAAAGTGGCACTGTGGCTTAACAGGTAGAGTGCTAGCCTTGAGCACGAAGAGGGTTAGGGACAGTGCCCAGGCCCTGAGTTCAAGCCCCACAACTGACAAAAAAAATTAGGCTAATTAAGGAAAGTCTATGAAGTTATATTACAGAACTAACAGAAAAATGGAATTTAACAATAGATCATTTGAAAATATGGTAATTTTCCTAGCAATAAAGTGTTTAATAACAAAAGGAAATACTCGTATAGTTGATTTCTTTTTTTTAAGTTCTAGATATTGTACCCAGGGCCTCACACATGTAAACAAAGTATATGGGCCATTCCTCCAGACTTTGACTTCCTTAAAAAAAAAAAATCTAAGCAAGAAAAAATAAGAGTTAAATAAAGCAAACAGTTCAGGAAAATATTTTTACAGACAAAATATTAATTATAATAAAGCCAGGAAGAAAGAAAAATATCACTAAGACATCCCATAATAAGTGGGCAAAGGTGTATATGTATATATATATATATATACATATATATATATATCCTCATGAGAGGAGATTCAGAAAAGTAGATATAAATATGGAAATATGTTCAACCTCACTAGTTATGAAATAAATACAAATTAAAGCAATAATATATTATGCTAACACCAGTGTTGGAGATGCCAATTAACACAATCTTTTTGGAAAGCAATTTGGCAGTATGATCCAAAAATCATAAATATATTCATTCTATTTGAAACGCTGGTTCCAGACGTAGGATCCCAGAGAGGTAACTTGAAAAAAGAACCCTAAGCATGAAGACACCATTGCAATAGCATTTATAGAAGTAGAAGTCTGGAAATAGGTAATCTGCTCATCAATCAGGAGAAAGGCTAAGTAAAAGTAAGATTATTGCATCGGGACCTGATAGAATTCTGAGCTCTTTGACCCTAGTCTATTGCCATCTAATTAACACTCCACCTATCTCTGTACCCATCTGATTTACTGTGATGTGTCTTCTCTCTCTTTGCCCAGTTGAGCCTGGGTCGGATTCCCATATTTGTTTTCTTATACCTATGCTTCAGCTTTTTAACCACTACCTGCCTGGAACCTGAAGTCACACAAAACAACCTTCAACTCCCGGACTGCTCCCTGTCCACAATACCTGAAATTCTGCGCTATCCTCTACAATTTCAATCTCACTGTTCCTCTGAACCTGTTTTTGCCAGTTTCCCTAATGAACTCCATGTAATTATTCTACAGGCCCTATAGGTCCTTTCTCTTCTAACTTGGTTTATTGGTAGCGTTCTTAAAGCTCGTTTTCCATTCTCTTCCATGACATACCCTCACCACTCTTTTCTTCCTCTCTAGTCAAGTCTCAGCCTCCCGCCTGGTTCCTCTCTACTTGACCCTTAGGAGTGGAGCTATGTAAAACCCAACTTGAGCTCTTCCTTTCCTTATTCTATACTTTACCAACAGACAGGCTTACCCACTCCCATAGCTTTATGTATTGACTATATTCATATTGCTTTTGTCTACAACCCAGGTTAGTCCTCTGAGTGCCAGGCCTACATTCAACCTGACATATCTTCTTGATGATCACATAAGTATCTACAACTAAATATATCCAGAATTGAACTCTTGATCTTCCATTCAAAGTCTGCCTCTCCCTTGGTATGTTTCCTCTCTGGCTTGGGTCCCTGTGATACCACCATCCCTCTAGCTGCTCACTGTAATCCTTGATACCTTCATCTCCACTTCCAATCCTGTTAGGCTCCCTCTAAAGAGTTTCTTGATGCAATCCAATTCTTTCTAGTCCCACTGTGCTATCTCAACTCAGGCTTTTATTACTTTTTGATCATCTCTTAGTACCTGGTAACTAGTCTCCTAGTTCATATGCTTCTACTAGTCTGCAGGCTCTCTAAGGGTGAAAACTGTAGTCTTTTGGTTCACTTATTAAGCATGCTGTATAGTATCTGGCTATGTTAAGGACTTGCTACTTACCTATGCAATAAATAAATGGAATGATTATAAACACTGTATGAGAACTAGAAGGAAAATGAGGGAAAAATTGAGAGTTGATGAGAATAGGATTTGTAAAGACTTTCTGATACTCATGTTCTAATGCTCAAGCAAGGAATGTTAGGATGTGTATTTGATACAAGATATGGTCATGGACTAGGATATGTGCTGCAGATGTAAATGTGGGTTGGAGAAGTCAGCATGAATGACAGGTCAGGAAGGACCTGTGAGGATGACCAGTGGGAGTGACTTGGATTCACTCCTACAGTTAAGTTTCCTGGAAATGATGGGTCATCAGTCCTGGTGAAGTTGAACTGAAAGAACTTGCTGTCTTCTGGCATGATTCTATGACTAAGAAAAAGTATTTTGAAAACTAGAAATACAAGTGTAAGCTCCTGGTATGGCAGGAAGGCAGCAGAGGTTAGGTGACAGAGCAGAATGTCTGGGCAGAGGTCAAATCTAACAAATGACATCTCCCAGGTTATTGGGACTATTCCTCTCCATCCTATCACAGGTGACAGAGTGAGCCTTTCCTCCATTCCTAGTTCCTTAATCTTAGTCCAGCTTCCTACCAGACTCCCCATAGGCTTCTATAACACCAGTGCATTCATGCTGGTGTGTCAATCCCTTTAATTTCCCTTCTAAACAGGAGACCTGGCTGCCTTGTCCATTGAGTTAAGTCACTGGGGAAGATTTCCCTTATGGCTTTGAAATTGCTCTGCCCCTGTATATATATACCAATATATATACAAGCACACACACACACACACACACGCCTCCCTCCAAATGGCATCATGCATCCTCTTAAATAAACCTTGGATCAAAGAGCAATAAATAAAAGCAAAATCCTCTGTTTGGATAGGAATTCATCTGTACATACATTTTTCCTAAAACAAACGTGCGTATTTAGAATTACCCAAGTAGGGTGCACGTTCCCCCTATCCTCTTTGTATAAAACGAGTTTAAAGCTCATGTGGATGAATAATGTCTAGGAAAGCTCATGATTATGAAAAAAGGAATATAGAGAGGTGTGCTTTATCAGATGTTAAATATATTTAAAGCCACAGTAGTAAAACCTTGGTGACACTAGAATAGAAGTAGATCAATAGATTTGGGAATGGAACAGCATTCAGAAATAGCTTCCAAATATGTGGTAATATAATCTATGACAAGAATGATATCTTGGTTCAGTAGGAAAAGAAAGATTTTTGTGTTTTTTTTAAGTAAATGGCCGCGATATAATTGATTAACCATCTGGACGAAAATGAAAATGGACTCTTATCTCATACTATATATAGAAATAAATTCCAGATGGATTTAAAGATAGACGTTTATAAGCTAAAACAATAAAGACAATGGAACAATCTTATACTTGTCATACACTAGGGTTTGGAAAAAGCTTCGTGATCAAGACAAGAAACTTGTATTTTATTGCATAAAAATATGTTGCGTGAGTGTAAAAGATTCCACAGATAAAAGTTACAAGACAAACGAGATGAAGAGAGAATATGAGTCAGAAATATGACATAAGGATGAATATCTATACTATCCAGAGAACTGTTAAAAACTGATTAAAAAATACACACACATCAGAAATCTGGTCAAAGAATAAGAACATGGGATTCAGAAAAGAGCAAGTCAAATAAAGAAAACATTTATATCCATCCACTCATCTGAGAAACTCCCTTTTCCCTTATAGATCAAAGGTAAGTTGATAGAGAGCGATGATACAAAACCAATTATGTTTTCTATGTCTTCACAGACCACGGTGACCATAGCAGGAAGCTTCTCTCCAAGACACTCAGAGTGTGTGGTGAGGAATGTGGATACCAGCAAGGTGCTCTGCCAGGGCAAAAGTCAGCAGAACCGGACCTGTACCTGCAGTATCCCGACCAGACCAAGCTATAGTATGTACACTCCTCCTGATTGTGTTACAAAGTCAAGGGCGATGCCCAGGCTTAGCTAATCCAAGGAAGCAAGGAAAAGCACCAGGGATCTGAATAGTATCCTCTGTATGCTCCCTCCCTCCCTACTTATTAGTTCCCACCTAGGAACTGCACCTCTGTCCTACCTCATTTGTTGACTCTAGCACCCTGCTATCAGTTATGACTGGACAGTGACTGAGACTGCCGTGTAAGCAGTAAAGCCAGACACCATTGGTTGACTCTCCCCAAACAGCTCAAATAATTCAGAGATCTGAAATCTGAAATGCTATTGGTCAGATGAATACGTATTGCAGCCAGTCTTCTGACAGCAGAAGTCTATTGCATACCTCCATCTATGCAGGAAGTACTTGTTGAGCATATGTGTTCAGGATATGGTGACTGAAAAAGACTGAGCTGACCCCTGGTCATAGTATTTATAAGCTACTAGAATGGAGACCAACAAGCAGCTCATTACAATTCAGTATAAATCCAGAGCACTAGAGCATCATGGGAAACACATGAATAAGCCACCAGTTTGGAGCTAGGATAGGGAAGGTAGCAAAGCTTCCTGAAGGAAGTGGTATCAGTCCAAGTACAACTGGAGGGTGAGCCTAGTTGAACCAGGATATGAGTACTCTAGCCAGAGGCCAGACAGGTTTTTCTTTTGTTTTTGTTTTTGTTTTTGTTTTTTTTGTCGGTCATGGGGCTTGAACTCTGGGCCTGGTACTGTCCCTCAGCTCTTCAGCTCAAGGCTAGTGCTCTACCATTTGAGCCATAGCACACTTCCAGTTTTCTGAGTGGTTTATTGGAGATAAGAGTCTCACAGACTTTCCTGCCTAGGCTGGCTTTGAACCATGATCCTCAGATCTCAGCCTCCTTCTTAGCTAGGATTACAGTGTGAGCCACCATTGCCCCGACAGATAGTTTTATAGACTGAGTAATCCAAGATCAAATTACTAATACAGTCAGTGTCTGCTGAGAGTTGCTCTCTGCTTTGTAGATGGTATCTTGTTGTTATGGGGCAGAAGAAGCAAGAAATCTCTCTGCAGCCTCCCCTATAAGTGTTCCAGTTGCATTCATGAGGTCAGAGGCTTCACCTCCTAATACTAGCAAATTGGACATCAATCCCAACACAAAAGTTTTGAAGCCACTTTAGCATTCAGACTATAGACCTCACTTGGTCCTTCATTTCTCTAAAGGGAATCTAGTGCCAGAGCCCTGAGCTCAACAATGCCCTGTAGCCAGTAGACTCATGGTAGCTGTGTAGGTGAGAACTGCTTGGAAAATTACCTCCATTTCCTACTTTTTCCACACTGTGAAGCCTTTATAATGCACTTCTGGTTAATTTAGCTAATTAAGATGCAGAACTCGCTCACCTATAAAATCTGATCTAAAGTATTTGAGATTGACTTATAAAGCTAATTGGCTGATTTTAGAACCTCCATCAAATTTCTTTCAACCTTTCACCTGCCCTTGTTCTAGAGCAATCAAATAGGTGCGTTTCTACCTCTGGTCCTTAACCAGCCAGAGGCCACTGCTAGAACTTGGTCCATGACCTTCTTTAAATGGCTTTATGCCTTCCACTCAGCCCTGTTTCCCTTATGCTTGGAAGCACGAGGGGAAAGTCATCTTTCCCAGACAGCCTTGCCAGGTTCTGTTCTGACAGTCTGGTCATTCTGTAACACCAGTGGTCCTCAGCACATACCTGTAGCTTAGATTAAGGTACTTGCTGTTGATTTGGCTATGCTATTATTGCTATATCCTTTACCTAAGGTATTCTACCTCTTCCAGAAGAACTACAAATGCTTCCAGAGCAGAGATCATGAATATTCATTGCCTTGTGATATTCCCAATGCTTTGTGCATAGTTGATTCTCAGTGAAGAATGACTTCTGCAGGCATTATCACTGGACACTGTCAATTCTGTGGCAATGTATTTTCTCTGGGAGTCTCTCAGTACTTAGCCTCCATATGTTCATTCTGCTAACATTCATCAAGTGTCTGTTCAGATGCTCCTGCCAAGAGGTCATGTCAGCCTTCTAAGCCTCCTTGTCTTCAGAACAGAGGACGATCATTTCATATAAACCTACTTTATGTGAGCAGAATGTTATATGAAATTCTGACTATACAGTCAGTTTTATTGCCACAAACAAGCACCTGATAGTCAGAGTCCTTAGACTTTGAGAACCGCGCACTAATAAAATTTTGATAAGAAAATTTAGGGGTGCCAATAAAGTAGGGCTAATTTATTATTTTGTTGAGATTTAAAAATACATCATTGAGCCAGGTATACCAGTGGCTAATAGCTATAATCCCAGCTACTCAGGAGGCTGAGATATGAGAATTGTGTTTCAAAGTCAGCCCAGATAGGAAAGTCATTGAGACTCTTATCTCCAATTTATCACCAAAAAGCCAAAAGTGGAGGCATGGCTTCAGGTGGTAGGGTGCTAGCCTTGGGGGAGGGGCGGGGGAGTTTAAAAGCTCAAAGGTGCTGGGAAGGTGGCTCAGTGGTAGAGCGCTTGCCTTGCATGCCTGAGGCCCTGGGTTCCATTCCGCAGCACCATACAAGCAAAAAGAAAAAAGCCGGAAGTGGCGCTGTGGCTCAAGTGGTAGGGTGCTAGCCTTGAGCTGAAGAGCTGAGGGACAGCACCCAGGCCCAGAGTTCAGGCCCCATGACCGGACCCAAAAAAAAAAAAAACAATTAAAAAAAAAAAAAAGCTCAAAGGTATTACCCAGGCCTTGAGTTCAAGCCCCAAAACTAGTACACTAAAAAAGGTATCAGCCAGATACTGTAATCTTAGCTATTTAGGAGGTTGAGACTGGAAAGATTACAGTTTGACGCTCACCTGTGCAGAAAAGTCCACAAGACTCCATCTCTCATTAACCACCTAGACTGGAGGCATGGCTCAATTGGTAGTGCATGGGCTGTGAGCCAATAAACTGGAAGAGAGTACAAAGCCCTAAGTTTAAGCCCTGGTTCTGGTGCATGCACGTACATACATGTATACACACACACACACACACACACACACACACACAACTATCATCTACTACCCTCATTAATCCATTTTAGTAGAAAGCTATCAAAAACACTGGCCTCTAGACTGCACAGGGTTTGAAAGGTACTACTATGGCCACAACCGCAAACCTGTGTCTATATTATTGCTATGTGGGGAGCATTGCAACCCACATATTCTTGCATCCATCCCAGGCCTACCAAACCAGGATATCCAGGAGCAGGACCCCAGAACCTATGCTTTTCTAGATTCTCCAGTGATTCTGATAGACAGATGGGGTTGGGCGTGACTGTTTTGGATCGGGTATGAATGTTGAAGGGGATATGGAAACCATTACACGTCTGTAGTGCTGACTTAGCACACACTTCATCCATATTTTGAGGGTTTTCTAATCACTGGGTAGCTTTTCAAAGCCAAACAAGACGATGTTCATCGTAGATTTGCCAACAGCTGACTTCAAGAAGATCACCAATAACTGCTTTGGGAAAGTGCACATTCGAGTTTGTTAGGTAAATATTTGCAGAGT
This sequence comes from Dipodomys spectabilis, assembly GCF_019054845.1. NCBI lineage: Eukaryota > Metazoa > Chordata > Mammalia > Rodentia > Heteromyidae > Dipodomys > Dipodomys spectabilis. Next base: position 7,255,474 of record NW_024870840.1, read on the forward strand.
ATGGATTTTTCTGAAGGAAAAGGATTTCTTTCCCAATGCTCTGGTTTTCATATTCTAGGCGCTTCTTGCTCGATGACTTGTTTTATTCTCATGCCTTGGCCAATTACAAGCTGAGATAGTGATCCCAGGGAGAATATGAGATGTAAATGGGCTGTAAAATGGCTTTTCCTGGTGATTATCCATGGGAGCCTTGGAGCTAGCGTTAGGCTCAGTCTGTTCAGAAGCTTGTGCTGTGCACTGTGGTTGTCTGACATGAATGGCCCGTGGGGGAAGGAGCCACATACTGATCGGAATGTTAGCAAACAGCTGGCACAAGCCTGCCCTCTATGCAGAGAAGACGGAAGTATTTATTTATTTATCTATCTTTGCAGCTACAGCTATGTTTCATGATAGCAACAATCCACCATAGATGATGTTCTCTCCCCCGCTTTCCTTCCAGATGTCTTCGTTGTCCATGTGATGTTCTCTTTCCCTTCTTGGAATTTATCGGAAAGATTCAACTTTACCAATTGTGCATCATTAAGAGAGTAAGATTTGTTTTGTTTTTGTTTTTAATATTTGAAACTTAAAATGTTCTCTCATTGGTTTTAATTTATTTCTTTTACTCTTCAATTTCCTGAAGAACTCTTTGGTGGAGTAGAACTTTCCAAAGTGCCTTTTGGAGCATGGCCTAATGGGAGCTAGGAGAGCCACTGAGCTAATAAGCTCGCTCCCTCGCTCATTCAAGCCTTAACGAGTAAACTAGAACAGTGGAAGAGCGCATGCGCCAATAGATCTCTAACAACAGGGAAATGGATTTTCCCCAGGCCTAGAAAGCCTTGAAGTGAGGGGCGCTGCTGGCCTTCCCGTGATCAGAACAGCTTTGGGAGTTTGGATAGCATGGCTGAGTGGAGGACAACAGGAGTCAGACGGTGAGATGAACACCCAAAAGAACATGTTCATTCTTGCTCTCCTTTTTTAGGGGGAGAGGGAGAATTCTAGGAATGGAATCCTGGCCTTGAGTATGCTAGAGTGAACACTCTACCACTGAGCCACAACCTCCTTCCCCTCCCTCTTCATCATTGTTGATTCTACTCAGCGATGTAGTCCCTAACCTAGGGCCACATACTTCCTCTAGGTGAAAAGCAGAGAGAAGGTAGAGCAAATATGGTTCTCAGAGTCCTGACCTTCCACTTAGAAAATTGGGACAGAAGTTCCCCTGGGAACCATGGGAAGCGATCATGTCAGCTATTCTATAGTTTATTCTATAGTTTTATTTTATAGTGGTGCGATGAGCAGAAAATGGGAGCTACCTTCATATTTCGGGTACCAGCAAGCAGGAAAAAAAAAAAAAAGAGGAGAGAATTCAACTGAATTTTAGAGCTCAAGGTGCATTTACAGACCAAGTAGCTCCTCCACCAATCACAGTTTCAGAGGTCGGGTGAAAGAAAGTGACTTGGTTGCTGGCCAAACACTAGGTAACTAAAAACCAGATCCAGAGCCTCCAGAGGTAAGAGCCCTTTCTGCAGGCAGCTGCTAAAAACTCTCCTGGGCAGATTGGAACTAGTGGAAGGAGGGGGCTCACCAGTCATGAATTGCTCTTTGAAAGATGGGAGTCCTATTTTTCTTCCCACCAGGGAAATAGAGGACAGTTTCTGTGGGTCAGAATCTCAGAAATACTTCAGCGTTTCTTGGAGAGTATGTAAGCTACAGCCTGGGTGCCTTCTCCTGCCAAATGCCCTTGCTGTCCCCTGCCAAGGTCTCCTCTGGGCTCCGTTAGCCACATTTCAAGACTAAGTACTAAGTTGTTTTTTTTTTAACTGTTTCTCCTTTACCTTATTATTCGAATGTGTGCTTTTCTCAAGTCTTTCACAGTTATCCATGCGCGATAGATGATTTGATTAGTAGACACAATTCTTCCTTAATTTGATTATAAAGCAAACACTGGCACCCATTCCCTCTTCCCACCGAGTGACGCTTTGTGCCTCACATCTTCCATGAAGTTGGCATGCCACTGCTCTCCTGAGCGAGGGCTTGCAGATCTGCAGGGAGGTGGTAGCATGGGGAGAGAGAGATCTGTGTCGGGGGGGGGGGGGGGCGGGGGGAGGAATGTACCTGAGGACAGACAAATAGCAAAACTGGATTCAGAAATAGATTCAGTGGGTTCCTGTTATCTACAGACCAGCAGGTGACCCCAGCTTCAGGTTTCCATGGCAACGCCTCTGCAGGTGTGATGACAATCTATCAACTCTGAGGGTTTCTCAGAACAGGACACGAAGTCTTACTCTGTGGCCAAACTCAAAGATCTGTCTTCTCTTCCCCTTATCCATCCTATTCTGTCCACCACCACCACCATCACCACCACCACCACCTCCACCATCATCACCATCACCATCATCCTTATTACTATTTTTCAATGTTTTCTTGACATCCCAGAGAGAAGCTGTACGACAGGAACATTTTTTTTCTAAAACTGTAGGAATTAACCTGGTTTTCTTTGTTGCCAGATGCTCAGCGTGCATGAGACTTGGCTGTGCTTGGTGTAAACGCGAAAGAAAATGTATCCACCCCTTCACTGCATGTGATCCATCTGATTATGAGAGGAACCAGGTAACGAAAATGAATAGATGGTCAGTCCAATCCCACCCTGTCTTGTGTCTGTCTCACACTTTGAATCTTCCTCCCACTTGGTTGTTGATAGGATGCTGTCCATTTCAGGAACTCTGTCAAGTTGTGGAGAAATCACCCAAGACCCCAGGAGGAGGAAGGTTCAAGGACAGTAAGAGCAACAGAACCAACCAAGGTTTACAGGTCAGACTGGTGATGAGAAAGTGGGAAAGTCCCCCTTTGATGACAGCGAAAACTCCTACTACTTTGGGTTCCTTAAAAAAAAAATCCCTATTTTACTTACTACCAAAAATTCCCTTTTTTATCCCCCTCTGATTTTTAACCAAGTTTCACTTAATTGGCTCAATACATCAAAGGCGGCACACTTACTCTATAATTATGAAAAACGATACTGTTCTAGTAGGAGTAAAAATTTTAAAGGTGACTTTGTGGCTCATTTGAGGAGAGTTAGAAGGAAGCAGAGCACACAGCTGGAAGGTTTTCAGTTTGAACCACGTATTATGATTGCATTTCTGGGGTTATATGTGTGGATTTGTGTCCATGGGAAGTATACAAACTATACTTGGTAGTTGTTGTTATTTTTATTATTTTACTTTGTAGAAATGATCACACCAGTAGTGTTGCTAGAGTAGAGTTGTGTTTTTCTCTCCTCTTCTCAAATGATGATTTTTTTTTCTATGACAACTCCTTGGGAAATTCTTGTATTTTTATAGTTAATCACCTAGTTCAACATGTCTGACATGTTGAAAAGAATGGACTTGACTCTGAACATTTTCCAGTCATAACATGCATTATTTTACATTTCTGGGTTCTATGTGGCTCTGCGTAGAACACCACTAAATGCTAGCTTCACTTGGCTAACACAGTTCATTAAGCATCTATATGTGGTTAAAAACAAACAAGAGGAAGACAAGTCCTGCTCTCATTAACCTTGGAGTCTGACAGGGGCAGACAAATTAAAAACAACAGCACTGAAAAAAAAAAACGCTCAGTTTTCTATTTCATGACTGATTTGTGGCTGTGACTTATTCATTTGCAGCTATTTAAGGTCAAGTGCCAATATAAATAAGTAACACATTTTTAATCATTACTGAAAAGTTGATGGTAACTTTAGTGAATTAAGTAACAGGCAGAAGGAATGGGAATCCAAAAGGATTATGCAGTTAATTAAAGCAGTAGAAAAGCTTGGTGAGCCAATACCTCTAGACTTTGAAAGTCTTTGAGGTTTAATTAAGTGATTGGGCTACTTTTCTCTTCTCATTGGTCTGTGAAACTAAGACATAGTGACAGGAACTTAGATCAAGGAGACAGCGACTTTTTTTTTCTTTCAAGTAAACTTTACTGTTAATTTTGGTAAAATGCATATAAAGTACAGTTTAATATTCTTAGTGTACAGTTCAGCAGTGTTAAGTACCTTAACACTGGAGTGCTGGGGACTTGTCAGACTGTTGTGCTTTCTAATATCCAGAATGATTTCTATCTTGCAAAATGGAAATACTCCTTAACTAGGTACTACTCCCTCTTTCCCCTGCGAGTTGGCTCCACCATTCTGTTTCCTGTCTGTATGGATGCACCTGCTGTAGGAACTCATACAAGTGGATTAGGCTTTTTGTGACTGGCTTATTTGCTTAGCATAATGTCTTTAAGCTGCATCCATGATATAGTGTAGGTCAAAGTCCCTCCCTCTTTAAGACTGAATGATATCTATGTATATGTGTATGTACCACATTTGTTTGCTCGTTCCTACATGTTTGGGTGACAGTCACATTTTAGCTGTCATGAATAACCCTGCTAGGAATACAGGATTCAAATATCTCTTTGAGATCCTTCTTTCCACTCTTTTACTCTAAACCCCAAAGTTATAAAGTGTAGAATCATACTGTACTACTACTTTTTTTTGGTTGTTTTATGCCAATAGTGGGGCTTGAACTCCACTTCTTGAGCTCTCCCTCAACTTGGCAATCTACAATTTGAACCACACCTCCACTTCTAGCTTTTTACTGGTTAATTGGAGATAAGAGTCTTGTGGGTATGTCTTCCTGCACAAGCTACTTTCAGACCTTCATTCTCGGATATCAACTTCCTGAGTAGCTAATATTATAGCATAAGCCATCTCTACCTGGCTTGTATTAAGTTTTGAAATCAGAAACTGTGAGTTCTCCAACTTTGTTCTTGCCTTTTTACGATAATTTTAGAAAAAAATTAAACTTTTAACTTTGAGATAGTGGCAGACTCATATGTCATTGTAAGGAAGCAATACATAAAACTTGTACTCAGTTCCCTCTAAGAGGAACACCTTGAAAAATTATAGCAAAGACACTGACATTGTCAGCAGGCAAGACAGAACAAACCATTGCCACAGGGCTCCCTATGTTGCTTCTTTACATCCCCACCTACTTCCTCCTCCCAGCTCTCCCACTCTGACACCTGTCAACTGCTGATCTGTTCCCCATTTCTGTAGGTTTGTCATTTCAAGAATTTGAGGGCCAGAGGCAAGCATTAGTCTAGGAAGTGAAAGGCTCTGAGTTCAAACCCTAGTACTGCCCAGAAAATGGATTTTATGTAAATAAAATTGGCCAGATGTATCCTTGGAGGGTTTATCTTTTTAAAATTAAATTTATTTTTAGCTGGTGCATAAAGACAGAAAAATTGTACCATGTGATCTAATTCTCTGGAAGTTCTGTTTTTTTTTAATATATAATCAACATTTCCGTCTTTCCTGTTTTGCTGAGTAACAGACCAGGCGGGAGCTGTATGCATTTCTTTCATTTTCAAGAAGAAAGAACAATGTAGCATTTGCCTGGTGGCTTCCTGAATCTTTTGAACTTTGGCTGCTGCAGGGGACATAGAATCAGGGTCACCGAGACAGAAGGAAGAGGGTAAAAATAAGCCCAAATCCAACTCTGCCTTCAATTCCTCTGCGGATAAAGTTTGGTGAAAGGCATTTGTTGATACTGAAATGTTTTCTTTAAATCGTTGACTCAGAATGGAATCTCAGTTTGTGTATGGAGCGCTGCTTGTCACAGGAGGGATTTCTCACGCTACTATCTTATCATCACATGGGTGGTGGAACATTCTGGTTCCAATTGTGGGTCTTCTCACGGGCCTTGAATGGAGCACCCAACCTCCTTTGAACCCTTCTTAACACGGAAGCCTTTGTGAGTTCCCCTTTCATGCACCTGCCCACAGTGCATGTGTACCGAGTGCTTCCTGTGTGCCAGACTCCAGAAAGGGGCCAGGCACTGTGCTAGGCTCCCTGATCCTGAGCTTGTATTGATTCTTCCTGCATGCATTGATTAAGCATCTGTAGCATGCTGTTCCCCTGAGCTCTGTGGATGTTACGTGGGGGACATAAGTGATTTCAGGCACCTCTCTGCTTATCTCTTAAGCACTGGTAGCTCATACCTGTAATCCCAACAACTCAGAAGGCTGAGGATCACAGTTCAAAGCCAACCCAGACAGGAAAATCCATGAGACTCTTATCTCCAATGAACCACCAAAAAAGCCAAAAGTAGAATTGTGGCTCAAGTGGTAGAATGCTAGCTTAGAGAGACAATGCCCATGCCCTGAGTTTAAAACCCAGGACTGGTCCAAAAAAAAGAACCTTATTGATGAGGATATATGTAACAATACAAGATGATGAAAGATATTAACATAGAGATAATATCTAACAGTATTACAAACCCAGAAAACCTTGCAGTGCCTAGGGCCTTGCCATAGTGCTTCCTGTTTGTTTAAGCCTACTGCCTGGTGGTTAAACACACCTAATCAGTGTGATTGTTGGGTCTTTAATGGATGAACTGATGGAGAGAGCTGGCATTTCCACTCACCTTTGGGATGCATAAAGTCTCTAGAACCATGGAGACAAAACAGCCGGTATTTTAAGCAGATGAACCAGGACAAGCAGAATGTGGTAAGGGACCAGCAAATTCCAAGCCACTCTCGACAGGAAATCTTAAGTAACTCAATTTGGATGGAACCAAAGATGCAGGAAACAGCACTCAAGGTTGAAATGACCCAGGAGCCTGAGTGTCCAGGGCTTCAAATGTAGGTTCTCTGGGAGTTTTGATTTGATTCTTCAGGGCCATGGGATGCTGTTCCAGACCTGTATTTCATTCTGTTTTATTTTGTGGAGGAAGTACTGGGATTTGTATGCAGGGCCTTGTACTACCGCTTACACCACATCACGAAGCCTTTTTTTTTCCCTTTAGTTATTTTTTGGGATATCCTCTTAAATCTTTGTTAGGGATGGCCTTTCAATGAGATCCCCCTACTTATTCCTCCCACAAAGCTGGAATTTCAGGCACACACCACCACACCTAGCTTAGTTATTTAGAAAGGGTCTCACTGACATTTTTGCCTGAACTGGCCTCAAACTACAGTCTTCCCAATCTCTGCTTGGGGAGTAGCTGAAATTATAGCCATGAGCCACTATACCTAGGAAGGTATCTTCTTTCTTCCTCCTTCCCTCCTTGTCTCCCAACTTCTCTCCTACCTTCTTCTGTATTTCCCTGATTCCCTTTCTCTTTTCTCCTCCTCCTCCTTTTTTTTTCTCTCTCCCCCCTTTCTTATTTTGGCAGTACTGAGAACTAAACTCAGGGCCTTATACTTGCTGAGCAACCTCTCTTATGTTTGAGCCATGACCCCAACCCAAGACTTTTTTATTAAGTGTCTGAAATTACTTACACATGGATTTGGTACTTACAGGGTCCTTGGTTCAATCCAGCTGAACCAGTTGTCCTCACATGCTTAACCCTTAGATCTAGCCTTGTACCATGCCCCCAACACGGACTGTCACTTATTAGGGTAGGAGGGGCTACATTAAGGAACAACAAGACTAAAATAGGGAAGGGAGCTTGAAATCATGTCTGGTGTAGGATGAAAACTGTCCGCTGTGAAGGCCAGGCTCTCTTCCCCCCACTCCCTTTCTCGTCTCTCCTCTACCCTCCATAGGTATTAAGTGAAACCTTACCAGGGACTGTTGATTCTGGCTCCCTGCCCCAACCAACTTCCCTTCCATTTTCTAACTATCTTCTATCTGTACCTTCTCCCGTAGAGAGCAAAGGGTGCTACTCCCCCCACCCCCGGCCCCCTCCCCCCATTGTTGAGGAAAGGCTGTGATTGATGTATGATATGACATCATTCTAATTCTGCTGTTTCTCACCACATGCTTATCACTGTAGGCAGAAATGAGCCACACCATGGCTTATGTCTTTTTGCCAAGAAATTTACATTGAAAAGATTCTTTCTTTCTCTTCCTTTTACACTTTCATATGTACATTGTATCTTCTGCATACAATCTAAATGGACTCTTTCAGGAACATTCCTTCAGAAAGAAATTCAAGAATTCAGTTTAATATACACATTTAGAGTAACTTTTGTGGGCCTAGCACCATGCTGAATGCTGTAGGATACACTACTGGTTTTATACATTCAAAAATGTGTTTGCTGAGCAACTATAGTGCACTACACAGGCAGTAAAAATGCGTACACTCTTGTGGCTTACATTGCAGAACTTAGAATATTCTGGAAGAAGTGAGATTCCTTTCAAAGATTGTTTTCCCCTGTTTTATTCATAGAGAAATCTGTGGCTCAGAAAGATAAATTTGAACCCAGGCAGTCTGATTTAAAAAATTTGCAGTTTTAACCACTACTCTACATGCTATAATACAAGTTGACTTGAAATAAATGTGAGACCCTAGAATATTGGCACTAAGGATCCATCTGGAAGACAAGAAGCTTGTATTGACTTCTCAGCATTAAGCTGTCAGGAGAGACTAGAGCTCATCATAGTTTATTAAATCATTTAGAATCGTACCTCTACTTAATGAGCATTGACACAGAGGAAAGAGGGGCAGGACATAGCGTGGTCAGAGAGAAGGTGTGAGGCCCAGGCCAGGCTGAGCCTCTTCTCCAAGAATGGGAGAGCAGAGAAAGCCTGAGATGGGGCATGGAGGCTCTGAGGAGAGCCGAGCAACAGGAATCTCACATTCAAGCCGAATCCTCAGAGGAGGGCGAGATTGGGTTGCTGGGACAAGTTGGATTCAGAGCAAAAGCTGCCTACCTCGATCCTGGTGATTCAATCCCTCTGGCCAGTTCTGAGCCACACTCAGTTTCAATAGCCAAGAGTAATTTGGAAGCCAGGCACTAGTGGCTCACGCTGTGTAATCCTAGCTTGTCAGCAGGGTAAGATCTGATGATCTTGGTTTGAATCCAGGCTGGACAGAACAATCTATAAGATTCTTATCTTGGAAGTGACGCTGTGGCTCAAGTGGTAGAGTGCTAACCTTGAACAAAAGAAGCTCAGGGACAGCGCCCAGGCCTTGCGTTCAAGCCCTAGGACTGGCAAAAAAAAAAAAAAAAGCTTCTTATCTCCAATTAACCAGCAAAAAGCTAGAAAAACAAGTGTGGCTTAAGAGGTACAGCACCAACTTTGGGCAGAAGAAGCAAAGCAAGAGCATGAGGCCCTGAGTCTAAGCCTTAGTACTGGCACACACACAAAAAAAAAAAAAAAAAAAAAAGAAAGGGAGAGGAAAGAAAGAGAAAGAGAGAGCCAGTGGCTCACACCTGTAATCCTCGCTACTTAGAAGGCCGAGATCTGAGGATCACAGTTCAAAGCCAGCCCAGGTAGGAAAGTCTGTGAGACTCTTATCTCCAATAAACCACCAGAAATCCAGAAGTGGTGCTGTGGCTCAAGTGGTAGAGCACTAGCCTTGAACTGAAGAGCTCAGGAACAGCACCAAAGCCCAGCGTTCAAGCCTCACAACCAAGAGAGCAAGAGAGGCAGAGAGAGAGAGAGACAGAGACAGAGAGAGACAGAGACAGAGAGAGACAGAGAGAGACAGAGAGACAGAGAGAGGGAAGAGGGAGAAGAGAGGAGAGAGAAGAGAGAAGAGAGAGAGCAAGCACACAAAATCTGGGCATGACCTTGACCAACACGCTCCCCACCCCACCCCTGCTGCTGGGGCTGGGTAAGGCTAGGTCACTAGTTGGAGAAGTGAGTCCAGGTCCATCTGTCACCTTTTCCTTGGCGGTCTCCATGTCTCTTGAGGCACTGCTGACTACTGAAAGTTTTCAGAACCAACTGGAAGGTAATCTCAAGTTCCTTGGGGTCTGTGCCTTGGGGTCTTCCTGACCCTCAGGAAGAGCATGGCCTAGGGGGCTGCACATCTAATATATCATCACCTTTTTATGGCATGGAACACTTGCTCTGATTTTTCATTGGCAGAATTGTATCTTGCTATTTTCTTCCCATATTCACCTCTGTTTACACTTTCTTGTCTCCACTGTAGATTAACTCTCTGCTCAATTTTTACATTTCATCAATACACGTTTCTCCCATCTTCTTCTCAGTCATTAATAAAGATGTTAAATAATTCTGAACCAAATAGTCACCCCTGTAGGGCCCTACAGGACACTTTCTTTTAATTAGTTGTGCTACCTTTCATCTCTCTCCTGTCCTTTGGTTTCAGATTTCCAGCTGGTTTTGAATCCATGTGACTTTTTATCTAGTCCTGTTTGAACTAATTTCATGAGTGAAAATCTAAGAGATGTTTTACCAAGTGTTGATTCAGGTCCAGGCCTACAGAGAGCTCTGTTCGGATTCTTTTTTAGAACAGATTAATCAAGTAGAATCTGGTCTTAATAAACCAAGTGTTTCTAATGTACTTCTTTCCAATAGTCTTTTCAATCATCATGGCGTTTTTTCCCCTTCATTTATATCATGGTAATTTGAATTGTGTTGATGTCAGATTTTACAAAATTCACTCTTGCTGCCAGGAGTAATTCTCTCAAACCTTTCCAGAAATAATTCTTCTCAAAGATAATGAAGGATGTGCTATTTCTCATATCTTATAATGACTTAGTTTTTTTTTTTTGGTCCGGTCGTGGGGCCTGAACTCTGGGCCTGGGCACTGTCCCTCAGCTCTTTAGCTCAAGGCTAGCGCTCTACCACTTTAGCCACAGCGCCTCTTCCGGCTTTTTGCTTATGTAGTACTGAGGAATCGAACCCAGGGCCTCATGCATGCAAGGCAAGCACTCTACCACTGAGCCACCATCCCAGCCCCATGACTTAGTTTTTGAAACAACAAGAAGTTATCTAATTAACCAGTTTCCAAAATGCTTTCTTATACAAAATATGCAGTGAGTTAAACTCAGGAGAGACCAGAGTTCATAATAGTTTATTAAATCATTTAAAATTGTACCTCTACTTAAAAATAACAATTGCCTCTAAAATGTAACCTACAGGAAGTGAGCTACTCTGAGGTTAACTGCTGGACACCACAGGACTTTGGTGGTTACCTTCAATGGCATTGAGGGAGCTCTAATAAATCATCTTTGTATGGAGCTCACTCAGGGTTTTAAATTAGCCCTTCTATGTGTAATCTTGATTTAACCACTTCACATTAGACTTGAATTCACTTTCTGGTGAAAACATACCAGTGTAGCAAGCCTGTTATATTAGCCCTTAGGAGCCCTGAGGTCTGAAGAGTCTGAGTTTGAGGCCAGGTATAAAAAGACCCTATATCAAAAATAGATATAGGGCTGAGAATGTGGCTTAGTGGTAGAGTGCTTGCCTAGCATGCAAGAAGCCCTGCGTTCGATTCCTCAGTACCACATAAGTAGAAAAAAAAGCTCAAAGTGGAGCTGTGGCTCAAGTGGTCAGGGTGCTAGCCTTGAGCAAAAGAAGTTCAAGGTCAGTGCTCAGGCCATAAGTTCAAGCCCCAGGACTGGCCAAAAAACAAAAGCAAATGCAAAAACAAAAGCATGTGTACACACACACACACACACACACACACACACACACACACTAAAATACAAAAACAGATCCAATAAACTGAGCATTTTAAACATTTGTGGAGCAATCCTACTTTATCTTTTTGCTTTTATTGGAATTTTAAAACTCTATCAACAAATATAGAAAATAATGTATTTCTGAAAAGTGTTGGCAATCATAAAGTGCAGCCACATATAGTTGCATATTTTTCAAACATCTTGTACACCTGCACTATGTATTTGGGGGACCCTCTTGATAACTCTGAGCCTACTCATTAAGATGAGGAGGAGTTCTCCAGCAAACAAAGGACAGCTAATCTGACCCTCAGACAGCACACAGCAGCATCTGCTCTCCGTGGTATGCCAGGGCTGGATTCCATCCTAGACACCAGTGGAAACTTCTCTAAACAATAAGGTTTCAAATGAAATCCTTTTGAAGTGGCAAAGCTGTCTCTACTCAAGGGGAAATAAAAAGTTAATAAGACAATGTGGCAGGTCCTCAGATAGCGTTGGTAGAGCCATTTAAGGAGCAAAATAAAACTCCTTAAAAATCATTTTTTTCCCCATTAGTTCTAAGGCTTTCTTTCTCCTCTACAGAGAGCACGAAAGTAGCATGTACTTGATATGTTTGCAGTTTCTGCTTCAGCAGACATCCTCAATATAGATATAAGGAGGCCAGAGGATTGTCTAGAAAGGAAGCAAATCTGAGCCTCCTCATTGATTAGGAATTAAATATAATCTGCATTAAAGTTTACTCTTAAAAACATGCTGGGTGTGGTGCTGCATGCCTGTAATCCTGGCAACACTCAGAAGGCTCAGATCTGAGGATTGTAGTTAGAAAGCCAGCCCAGGCAGAAAAGTCTGTGCATCTGTTATTCCAATTAACCACCAAAAAAATCTACAAGTGGAGGCATGGCTCAAATGTAGACAATAAGCCATGAGTGAAAAAGCCAAGTGAGAGCATGAGGCTGCGTTCAAGCCCCACAACTGTCATACACACAAATAATCCTGTCTTGCCTCTCTAAGAAAACTGGTTCTTCTGGAACAGGGTTCGCTAATTATTCCTATGAAGAACCCAGAGTCCATAATTTAGACTTTGCAGGTCTGATGGTCTTTGTTGACCATCTACTCTAACACTAGAATAGGAAAGCAGCCAGAGACTATGCAAATAAGTGTTTATGAAATTTAAATTTTATGTGCTTTCATATACCATTTTTTCATAGGCCAAACAAACAAACAAAAAACCAACCAAGATAAGTAGAAGACAGAATTTGGACCAGTGGTTCCCGTTTACCAACCCCTTGCCTAGTGCATTGATAGGTCATGTGCTCCTCACCACCAGATTGCTGTCCTAAGGACCCTGTAGGTGCTCAATAAATACTCACTTAGCTGTGACCATGCAAAAGCACAGAGGGAGCTTTGGCTATACAACACACACACACACACACACACACACACACACACTTGACATTTGCAAGGGATTTATCTTGAAGTTGTTGCTAATCCCCCCATTCCAAGTACCACTCTAGCAGATAATTTCCCCCATAAAATGCAGTCAAGTATAACAGAATAATTAAAGTGACCCTTTTAGGCCCTTAGTGATTCAATAAATACAGGGCTAAAGTCTTTTACAAAGTGATTAAAATAAATTCTGCCACCAAAATCAATTCCCTGTCACGTTACATCATCAATGAGGAATTTACCACCAACTCCAAAGCCAATCCATAGTGATAATGAATGATGGTGACCCATCTCCACGTAGCACCTGTGTAAGCCAAGGAGGGAAAGGGCGGACAATGGTTCCAGTGGAATGGGTGGGCCCGGCAGCCCAGCAAGGTCATCCTGATAAGCATTAGACATGTAATGCAGCAGAGCTGGCTCAGTCACCTCAAGGAGCAGATGTTGGGCAGATGCTGGACATCACAAAATCTTTCGTAGAGACTTAATGTCTTCCTGCTGTGCTATATCTTCTCAACGGTTGCCCTCAGAATTTATGGCTTAACCAAATGCCACATGCATCTTTGGACCTCAGGGTCATTTTCTAATACCAAGAGTGTGCATACGAAGGTCATGCATGCCAAGAGCTGCAGTCTTAGAATCTTGTATCCTATTTTGGCTGCCATGCTGTGAACACAGACTCTCTTGGAATGGTCTACACAAGAACAGTCATTGTGCTTATAAATGAATTGTTGAATTGAAGCCCCTCCGTACAGCTACTTAAAAATATTTTTTTAAATAGAAAGGACAATAAATTGACAGAAATGAAAGATAGTAGCATTTATAGGAGACTAGTGAAAGGCATTCCAGATTGATTTGTCTTGAAAAGGAAGAAAACTTCTTGCTATCAAATAGACACTGTTGGTATTTGCGAATGGAGAAGTTAAGTGGCCTTTGCCTATGTGATCAGAAGCTAGATAACTGATGACTCCAATGCACTTACCGTTGACTGAGAAAGCAACTGGGTAGCAAGGAGGAAATCTGGTATCTACGCAGCGTGGAGAAGACAAAGCTGGCAACAATAATCCAGGTACCTAATTGTTTGATACTGGGAAACAGAGCTGGTAGATTTCTTGAGGGCTTTTATAAAAAAATTCTTTTTAATATATTCCTTGATTTAAGTCACTTAACTGCGCAAATCAAACATACAAACTAGTTTCCAGGGATTAAATTTCCAGGAATGACATTTATGTCAACTTAATGATGAGTCAGTTGTTGGCTTACAGTCAGAGGCCTTTTTTTCCTGTTGATTTTTATTTCATTTCTGCTTACCTGGTGAGCCTCAGGAGGCTGTAAGGCAGTGAGTGTTTCCTAAACTCAAGTAATATCTCACTCCTCAGACAGAATGTCAGATTCTTCAACTGCATTTTCAACTGTCTTGTGAGACAAAGACTAATTGGTTTGACCTCATGCTGTTGCGTGTTGAGAGACACGAATCTTCAGCCCTCTTCCTTGAATTCATTGATTTCATTAAACACTGTCTGCTTGTGTTTGCAAAGTGTTGTAATTTCCCAGTGATTTCTTCGAACCGTAGCACATCAACAGATTTTTTTTTGGAACAATGCCATTTCTAAACTTGTGATCTGGTGTTTTAATCTTCTGTTTCCAATAGGTCTTCTACATTAAGACCATTGAGCCACAGAAAATATCGACCTTAGGGAAAAGTAACGTGATAGTTACAGGAGCAAACTTTACCCGGGCATCAAACATCACCATGATCCTGAAAGGAACCAGTACTTGTGATAAGGATGTGTGAGTTGAAATGCTAAAAATTGATCCTTGGTAATATAAACTAAAGCTAAAAGTGATGCCAAAGAGTATCAGTGTGATTAGAACATTTCTATAGTCGAATGATTGTCTTGAATGACAGTGGGCAAATAAGGCTGAGTATTTGATGTGACATAATTCCAATAAGTAAAATAATTTTTACAGTGAATCTGAAGTTCATTGTTCCCAACCTGCTTCTCCCCAAATATCTCAGTATATGATCATTTCACAGTGTTAGCTATTAGAGGTCTTGAATCATTTTCAAAACATAATTAAGTATAGAGAGTAACAAATGTTATTGTTAAGATGATATACTCAGCCAAGAACCAGTAACTTGCACCTGTAATCTTAGCTACTTAGGAAGCTGAGACCTAGAAGATTGAGGTCCATGGCCAGCCTGGGCAGAAAAGTCCTTAAGACTTTCTAATTAATCAGCAAAAAGTAGAGCTAGCAATATGGCTCAAGTCATAGGGGCTAGCTGAGCAAGCAAGCAAGCCAAGGGAGTAGAAAGCGCACATTCACACACACACAGGCAGACAGATGATGCACCTAGAAAAATTGTTGCAAACATTGGAATTTGATAGAGTATTTTATGGAACAACTCTAACAATGTGCAACCCTAGCAAATATTTTGAAATTATTTTATATAGAAATTTTGTTCAAATTTTTTTGTCAGTACCAGAGTTTAAGTCAAGTTTGCTCACCTGCTTGCTTAGCTGGCACTCTACCTCTTGAGACATGCCTCTAGCCCTGCTTTTGTATGGTTATTTTGGAGATGTACTCTAGCAGACAATTCTACCCTTACTGGCTTCAGGTCTCAGCCTCTGTGTAGATAGGATTACAAGCATGAGACACTGATGCCTCGCTAAGATTTTATTCTTTTTTTTTTTTTTTTGCCAGTCCTGGGGCTTGAACTCAGGGCCTGGGCACTTTCTTTGAGCCTCTGTGTGCTCAAGGAAAGCACTCTACCACTTGAGCTACAGTGCCACTTCAAGTTTTTTCTGTTTATGGTACTGAGGTATCAAACCCAGGCTTCATGCATACTAGCATGCTAGGCAAGCATTCTACCACTAAGCCACATTCCCAGCCTCTAAAATTTTATTTTTTATATTATTTTTCTCCTTACTGATTTGAATTTCATTTCAAATAATTAAATTATTAATATAGCTTTTAAAAAGAGACCAGAACATCCCAGACATAAATACCTACCCAATTGTGCTACTCAAATTCCATGATTTCTATGATATTTTGTCCTCTAACTGATCCTAGCAGTAACATTTTTAAAAGTCCAGTGTTTTACTGATTTGTGTATGTACACAGGCACATGCTTGAGCCCATACTGGGGACTGAACTCAGGATCTTTTAGATGGTTTATTCAAGGCTGATGCTCAACCACTTGAGCCACAGCTCCACTCCTGGCTTTTGTGGTTCATTGGAGATAAAAATCTCATGGACTTTTCTGCTCAGGCTGGCTTCCAACTACCAACCACAAGATCTCAGCCTCCTGAGTGACTAGGATTACAGGAGTAAGCCACTGGAACCCAGCCATCATTGATATTCTTGAGCAAATTGTTACTCCCCTCAACACAAATGTAATAATAATAACATGACAGATCATTTGAGTTTTCTGCTTGTTAGCTTTCATAAGTTTAGACTAATTTGAGGTAAAAAGATGTTGAGGACTACATGAAATATAATACTGAGCTTATTTTCATCATGCAAATACATTTAAGACAATCTGCTGAAGCGTGATGTTTTGGTTTTTAACTACTAAAACAGATTTGTACAGCGTTCTAGTCTGCCATGCTTATTTAGTGAATTTTCTGTTTTAATTCACTTGTTTCACATCACTGCATCTCCTTCTCCTCATAGCTGTAAATGTGGAAAATATATGCTCTAATGAGAAAAGCAAGTCCTCAGTGGCTTGCCCAGGTTCTGCTCGGTACCAGAACAATCTGCTACACATTAGAGACCGTATCTATGCAGCTTAGGTATTTTTTATGCCATTTATCCTAGCTAAATACCTTATTACAAGAATCCTTCATTGTGCATAGCAAAAATCTATGAAGTTAGACACCTGTGTGTTCACTGAAAGGCAATCAGCTTCGCTGGAAAATAAGTCGTTTTCAGAGCATTGACCTGTTTCTGATTCTTTATCTTCTCATTTCTATTCTGCATGTGCCTTGAGATACCACCTTTATTAAATTAAATGACTATGAGACCTTTCTGCATATAGCATTTCAGGAACCACATCTGTTGGTGAACCCAAGTTCATGAGCAGCCCACCTAATCCCCAGTTAATCCTATACCTGAGCCCTAATCCTATGCCCTAGTTCTAAACTCTTGGACTATGCCATTTTTTTTAAAAAAAAATGAGTGATTATTTTGAAAGCAAAAAAATACAAGTGTAACAAGAGAATGTCCTACATTTCCACCTGTCTCCTTCCAAAATTTATAAACTAGTTTGGAATCAGTGCTCACCCATTTGACAATGCACTTTCTAAGAGTACTAGTAGAATCCCTAGTAGCATCTTCAAATGAGCATGCTTCAGACACGCCCGGTCTTGATGATGAGTGTGTGTCAGTAGGTCACTACAGACACAGAGAGGACAGCGCCTGCTGGGGCCCTGCCAGCTCCCATTCTAGGAGCTCCTGAGGAGGCAGCTTTCAACCTGCTGCCTGCTGATCTGTGGTCCTGGGCTCCTGGTGTGAGCTCTCTGCTCTTTAACAGAACTTGCTTATCTTCTGGTACTGGATGCCAGCCTCCCAATGCTGGGCTTGGACTTCTTCCTTTTTACAAAACAATATTTGCTATGGAAACACTCAAATGAATACAAGAGAGATGAGTGTGATGCGCCTCTTTACAAAGCTTCAGAGTTGATCAACATTTTCCCAACATTAAAAAAAATCTATTTTAGATGCTTTTTGGAAGGGGTATGGTGAAGGTATACAAGAGATGGAAGTTTTTCTTCAGCAATGCTGGAACTTGAACTCAGAGCTGCAGACTCTCTCGGCAAGCACTAACCTGCTTAAGCTGTATCCACAGTCTTTTTGCTTGCAGTGTTTTTTTGAGATAAAGTCTTTTATTTTGGGGAGGGAGGTGTGTCCAGGCGGGTCTCAAACTTCAGTCCTCCTATGTTTGTTTCCTGAGTAGCTGGAATCACAGGCTTGGCTGGGGTTTCATTCTAGGACAGGAGTTTCTTAAAAGCATATACCAGATGCCATATCCCATCACTTATAAAGTACTCTGGTAACAGATGACATAGGCTACAAATTAACTATAATTTCCTTATGCAAGCCAGTATCTATTCTCTGTTCACTTACTACCAAAGCTTCTAAAGGGCAATGGTTACTCTCGCCTCCTTCTGAGGGAAGTACAAATAAAAAAGATAAAATTGCCAAAAGAAAGAGGACCCCAGACCTACATCCAAGCCTCCACCAGGCAGGCAGCCCTTGATCAATCAGAAGTTCCCAATAACTCTTGGCCTTGTAGTCTGTGCAGTTCACATGCTGTCCCTTTGGGCAAAGCAGCTGAGCCACCTGTCTGTGTCATGTAAGAGTTCCTCTTCTCTCTCATTCTAGGATACAGGTCAGCCATGTGCTAAATGACACCCATATGAAATTCTCTCTGCCATCAAGCCGGAAAGAAATGAAGGACGTGTGCATCCAGTTTGATGATGGGGACTGCGCCTCTGCTGGAGCGTTAACCTACATTGCGTTGCCGCACTGCTCGCTCACAGTTCCTGCGACCACCTGGATCAGGTATTGTCTCCGGTCGCCTCGCTCTCCTTGTGGGGAAGGGGCGTTTGTATGACCATCATGGATTTCCTGCCAGTCCATTCAGCAATGGTAGCCCTATCAAAATTCCTCTTAGGATTTATTCCTAATGCATACCTGACAAGCTGCTTGTTCCCGTTGATCACATGAGCACTGTGAGCACATCCTGTTTTTCTCTTAGACATGGCTGCCAGGAAACTCACAGCTCAAATGTTTGTTCAACCACAATAACTATTCTTAGCCCAGATTTCTGCTACAGATCTGTGACCCTCTGCCTGACGTGTCACTCCAGCAAGTGATAAAAGGCTCCTTTCTGGTATCTTTCATTTGATAACTTTTAGAGTCAGCTGTTTTGAAGGAATGCTTTGGGGAAAATAATGGGAGCCGTCGGAAGGAAGAACGGTATCTACACTTCAAAGATAACTCTTTAAGTGAGATATGGAAATTCCAACATAAACTCTTCCAGATGAGTCTAATATATGAAGGCAAAGAAAGTCTCTCCCTAGTCAGATTTAAAATTCACATTTAGATTTGGAAATACAGCCTTAAAGAGACTGTCTTTATTTAACACAGCATGAAGCTAATTTTCAAAGTACTTTCTAGATAAAACTAGGGACAAAGCTTTGGGAGGATAAAAAAGAAAAGAAAAAAATTCGCCTCTGGTATTGAAGATTGAGAGGTGGCTGTATTAATTTGATAAAGCTGATATAACAAAATGCCACAGACTGGGTAGTTCAGACAACAGACATCTATTTCTTCCCTTGTGTGGAGCTAGAAGTCGGAAGTCAAGGTGCTGACAGTGTTTGTCTCTTCTGAGGCCCCTCTCCTTGGTTTGCACATGGGTGTCTTTTCCCTGACTCTTCCCATGATCCTCCTTCCATTTATCTTCTTCTTATAAGGATGGCAGGCACACTGGCTCACCTCAAGACTTCATTTATCATTAAATGAACTCTTGAAAGAACCTATCTCAGACTGAGAGTATGGTTTGGTGGTAGAATACTTGCCTTGGCCATGCAAGGCCTTGGGTTCGATTCCTAGCACTGCTAAAAAGATTTTAAAAAAAAGTTCTGTCTCTATATTCAGCCTCATTTTGAGAAACTGAAGATTAGGGGTCCAGCACACAAACTTAGCAGCCCATTAGAGTAGCACAAGAAAATGAAACTTTAAGAAAGGCTGTTGCATGCCACCTCCCTCCTCTGAGCCTTTTTTTCTTGTACATATAAAAGCAGACAGAAATATGGCCCTTACCATGTTCCTGGTATGTTATACTATTGACCTGGTTAATTCTTACCACAAACCTAGGAGGCCTACAAGGGGCTGAGAGCAAACTGAACCATGAAGAGGGGTCAAAGGGCATGCTCGACTGCTTAGTGGTTAGACCCAGGATGCTATCCTGTATCACCACAGGATTCTGCTCCTCTGTGATATGAGAACTCCTGAGTGTTCTGCTACCCAGGATGTACTGAGCCTCTCTGTATTCTCCCTTGCTCCAGGTCTTTGAGATTTGAGCAAGCAGCAACACTGCAATATGGCTTCAGCAGAACAAGCTTGAGTTGGTTTTCCAGTAATCACAAGGGTTGGCAGGAGCCCTGGGTCCTGGCCACCTTGTGGATTGAGGGGTCAGGCCCAGTGTCATTTTTTCTGCCCTACCCACAATCCTACCTCCTAGCCTTGTCAACAGGGGTTCAGTCTAGACCCCACATACTCAGACTCTTGTCTTCTGGAAAAAGGGTCTGGTGACCTGTGGGAACAGGGACACCAAAGCAGACAGAGTAATGCACAGCCCACTGGCCACTTTGCTGGTATTAACAATGCGTAGAGAATGTGTGCAGCCACTTGACGTGGCTTTGATGAGATAACTGTAGCCTCCTCACACACGTTGAAATGTGGTTTCCCAAACAAGAATTTATATTTCTAATGTCATTTATAATTTTACCCTGTCCAGAGTGTTCCCTGCCTCCCTAAATAGAATATAATTGGTAGGTTGAAAGTTTGATTTGGAAAATTGCTAGATGGAAGAATCTTCATCGAGATTAAACAACAATCAATATTCTGTTCAGTGAAACTTTGTCAAGGTTCAGTTGATGATCTGATTACATGTGGTAAAAGGCACAACGAAACTCACATTCTATTAAAGAATTTGGATATTTTCCTAGAGTGGAAATAGAATCGGACCTGAATTTTGATGTTTATGTGTGGTAAAACCATGGACTTGTGGCCAATATTTGAAGCTTCAAAAGGCTTTTTAAAAATTGTCTTTGGTAAAGTGTCTCTCAGGTATTACAGAGTTGAACATTAAATGTGAATTAAGTGATGTTTATAAATGCAAAATGCCTAATTACTTAACCTTCATCATTGCTTTTTTTTCCTTTGCAGTGGTGGGCAAAATATAACAATCATGGGCAGAAATTTCGATGTAATTGATAACTTAATCATTTCACACGAGTTAAAAGGAAACATAAATGTAAGTCTTGGGCTCTAGTAGCTATTTTCAGTGGTAATTTTGTTTGCCCCACACAAAATGTGTTGAGGGTATGTTTTATTCCAATGACTTGGTATGATAAACCTTTACCTATTGCACGGTATAGAACGGCTGTGCTGTAACTGGAATAATGAGACCTCATACTTGTAGTTGGGTATTTCGGGTTGCCAAACAGAGGAAGAGAAACGAACTTGCTATGACAAGACCTGCCATTGGCTCCTGGTGTGATTTGTGGCAAGTCCCGTTAATGAGACAATGCTGTGCATCTGGGTGAAAATGTTTCATGGAGGGTTGAGGTGTGATAAAGAACGTTTCTGTGAAGAGTAGGTGGTGTTTCCATTTCACACAGAGCAGGGGCGAGTGCAGGAAGGTGAGATGACTTACCACATTCCCAGAGGTCCCATCATACTTCTCCTTCTTGCCGTTGTCTCTTGGACCGGGTTTGGTGTGCCTTCCATCGATTCTTGCCTTCTTTTGCTTTCCATCTTCCCTCAGTGGAAGCTAAGGGGTCTGGTCCTCACCCATGGCTCAGTTCTCCTGAGAGAGCCTCATGATGGAAGCTTCTGATGCCAGGAGTTTTGGGGCGGGGGGTGATGATGGACAATGCAGAGCCTCTAAGTGCACTGCTAAGCACTTCCTGAATGTTCTTCCCCTTCTCTCTTCCCCTTTCTCCCTTTCTTTAATGAGAGATGTGAAGAAAGCAACCTCTCTGGGGCCTCACTTGACCACTTCCTGACAAGGCTGGCCTTAGACTTTGTTCTTCTTGGGACCAGTGTGGTTCAGGCCTAGATGTGGAAGAGCTTTCAGATCCATCACCCTTACCGTATTTTCCTACGTACATCCACTCTGATGCACTTCAGAGCCACTTCCTAGATCACCCTCTCTGATTCTGGACGAGGGCCTGGCTCTCTCTGTGTGACTCTGGGCCATGTCTCCATATGTCTCCATGATGCAAACATATTCCGTTGCATAGCTGATCCTCTGAGCAGAGGAATGGCCTGAACTTGCCTTCCCAAATACCGTTCCCGGATCAAGTATAATTTATTGATTACCTACTTTGGGCAAAAATATCTTGCTGGATGAAAGGTAAGTGAGACAAGATATCTACACAGAGATGGAAAGTTGTCAGCACAAGGTGATAGGAGATACTAGGTCCTCTGATCCTTTCCAACTCAGAAACCCTAGGAATCCACCTCGGCCTGGTACACTGGTATTTGGAGTGGAGTAGAATGGACAGGACTGGATATGGGTGGTGGGGTCTGGAGGGGGGAAGCAGCAGGAGGCCACTGCAGGTATAGAGGACAGGTTTCTCACCTGCTCACGACTAGAGTGTCACTCAGCCCTGTTCAGCTGGAGCCTTGAGAATGGGTCAGGAATGGGTGAGAGCAGTGACTGAGACTACATTGGACCGTATTAAAAACTTTGCCTTTAACCCAGTAGTAGCTCCATTGCCCTTGACTCTGTAGGCAGTGGGGAGCTATCGAAGGTCGTTGAGCAGAGAGACACATGGGTACAGATCTTGTTTTGGCAGTAGTGCGTAGGATAGTTTGGAGACATTGTGAGAGGAGGAAGGATTGGAAGCCCAATGAGGAGGCCCATGCAGATGTCCAGGCATGGCTGAGATATCAACAAAGACTCAGCCCAGCAATCCACTGGACTATCATCTCAGCAGGGTGGGTCTAGTGGACTAGCAGCGATAGTGAGGCAGAGAGGGTCAGCTTCTCTGTAACATTATCGCCTAAGGGAAGGTGGGGTGGCATCATGGGAGCCAGTGAGACACCGAAGATGGAAACGTGAGCACCTAAGGACCGAATCTGGCAGCTTCCTCCTTAGGAATGCAAGGAAATAGAATGGCCAGAGAAGGCAACTGAGAAGTTGCTGAACATTAGAGCAAACAAAAGCATTAAGGATGTGGGAGCTGGTTACTAGTATGGATTGAGGGGTCTGAGGGGTAAGAAGATGGGACCATCCTGTTGCTTGTTATCTTACTGGAGGATACAAGGCCAGCTTGGATTTGTGGCTGCTGAGGAGGTGGAGATATGGTCCAGGCTGTCATCTGAGCATGAGAAAGCAAAAGCAATAATCAGGGCTGGAATTTGGCAGGGTACACGGAGAGAAGGGAGGGTTTGTGTGTCCAAATACCAGCCATCTGTATCAGATTCTCCCACTGGGCCCTATTTTTTTTCCTCTTTCTGATACTCTGGTATTAGAGAAAACAACATCACAAAGAATAGCTCTCTTCTTACCTCACACACTAATTTCCATGAGTTTTTGTTGACCTTCTTTCTTATTGTTTTGTCCTATAGTGTTTGGGGCCTAACCCAGGGCCTCAGGCACACTAGACAAACTCTCTGCCACTAAGATACATCCATCCCCAGCCCATACTTCTTTCAGCTCTTGCCACTTATACCCCAGCTTTCTCTCCTTCTTTCTCTGTACATCTGAAAATGACAATATATTTATGTTAGGGGTCAACATTTGTGCATTACTTCCAGGTTTCACACTTTTCATTTCCTTGGAGAGTTACTATCCCTTTGACTTTTCTTTTCTCCTATGTTCTGTCATGCCTGAAAAACCTTTTCCTCCTTGTGGCTAGGGACTTCTGCTAACGCTCTGTGGAAAGTTCCCCAGCACAAAGTGACTCAGCTCAGGCAGCCGCAAACAGGTCAGGTGCTGGCCTTGCTCAGGGCTGAGCCCTTCTCTTCCCTCCCTGAAGTTGCCTGGACTCAGTCAGGCTGATATGGAAGATATCCAAGCCCAGCATCTTTCCCTTTTCCATCTTTTCAGTTTTTTGTTTTGAGACCTTTGTACCTGATGCTTTTACCCATTGGTTAGGACTCTACCAACTGAGCCCCACCTCAAGCCCATCTTCCCCTTTCTCTAGCCCGCTTCTCTCTTCATAACTTCTCTTCCATTGCCTAACTTTCTGACAGCTTTCATTCTTGTCCATATGATCAATAATGTTATGGATAATCAGCATGTATTGAATGTTACTGGGCACCAGATACTTTCTAAGAATTTGTGCACATGATCTCATTTCATGCACACTCATTGAATCAAATGAGCCTTTATCTCAATTTAATTTAGAGCTAATTTAATCCTGGCAGGTCAGTAGTGTTATACAGATGAAGAAATGATGGGCAAATAAGAAGTTTGGGCTAGGTGCTGGGTGGTTCACACATGTCATCTTAGCTACTCTGGAGGTTGAGAGTCTAAGGATTAAGGTTGAAAGCTAACCCTGGCAGAAAAGTTCATGAAATTCTTATCTCCACTTAACCAGAAAAAAAAAAGCCAGAAGTGGAGCTGTGGTTCAAGTGGTAGAGTACCAGCCTTGAGCATAAAAGCCAAGCTAGAACAAGAAGCCCTGAGTTCAAGCCCCCACTACTGGCATTAGAAAAAGAAAGAAGAAGTTTGGTTGCCTGGGTATCTTAGCAATTAGAGACCAGTTTTGAGATCTTCCAGGTCATATTTTTTTAATCTTCTCTCCCAGGTCTCTGAATACTGTATATCAACTTTCTGCGGGTTTTTAGCCCCCAATTTAAAGAGTTCCAAAGCACGCACAAATGTTGCTGTGAAGCTAAGAGTTCAAGATACCTACCTAGACTGTGGAACGCTGAAATATCTCGAGGACCCCAGGTTTACAGGGTATCGAGTAGAATCCGAGGTTGACTCAGAACTGGAAGTGAAAATCCAAGTACGTGCTGGTGGATGGGCCCCGCCCCCTGGGCTGGAAAGGTGTCTTATGCTTGTGAATTTCCACAAGTGTCCTCATGTGTTCCTCTCCTTTCCACTCTTCACAGAAAGAAAATGACAACTTCAACATTTCCAAGAAAGACATCGAAATTACTCTCTTCCATGGGGAAAATAAGCAATTAAATTGCAGTTTTGAAAATATTACTCGAAACCAAGATCTCACTACTATCCTTTGCAAAATTAAAGGCATCAGGAATGCAAACAGTATTGCTGCCTCTTCCAAGAAAGTTAGGGTAAGTCACCTGGAAGGCCCACTTGCTACCCTTACCTGAGTTTTGCTAATTCCCTGGCTGTCCAGGGAATGGAATCTTTTATGGATCTCTAGATCTTCACTTTAAATAGAAGATAAACAAAGCTGGTGCTGCCAGCCGAAGCATAATTCCTCCAAAATAGCAGGCGGAATGCATCCATGTGGTTGTTTGAATGTCAAAGCATTGAACACACCATTGTCTATAATCCTAATGAGTCTTGATAGCTTTTGTTCTAGCCATACATTTAGATTGTAGCATCTGCAAGCAGCATCCCCAGACCCTTTAACAACTGAGCTGTCACTCTTTCCCTGAATGCAGAGGTGACGTATCTTAGCAGAAACCCAAAATAGGGGTATCTTTGGCACACCCAGGGTAGCACTTCAGACACCAAATAACCTACTGGTTATGATTACTTCCTCCACCACTTAGTAAGACTTTCCTGCAATTCACCTTTTCCCTTCATCTTCGAGGTACCCAACGCTGGTCCTACCATAAAGAGCTGGGACAACTAAGAAGGAACATTCTATCTAGTGTTTGTGAAACATGGTACATGACGCTCCGCAAGATCTTTGTAAAAAATGCTTTATTGACTAGAAGCCAGTGGCTCACATATATCATCCTCACTACTCAGGAGGCTGAGATCTGAGGATCACATTTAGAAGCCAGCCTGGGCAGCAAAGTCCGTAAGAGTCCATAAGAATCCTATCTCCAGTTAACCACCACCACCACTACCAACAACAACAACAAAAACTGG
Organism: Dipodomys spectabilis; assembly: GCF_019054845.1. NCBI lineage: Eukaryota > Metazoa > Chordata > Mammalia > Rodentia > Heteromyidae > Dipodomys > Dipodomys spectabilis. Next base: position 7,281,137 of record NW_024870840.1, read on the forward strand.
AAGTAGAGGCATGACTCAAGTGATAGAGCTCCAGAGATGACTGAAAAAGCCAAGTGAGACCACAAGGCCTTGAGTTCAAGCCCCGGCACTGACACACAAAAAGTAATAAAAAAGCTTTCTAGGCCTTGGGTGTAGAGCAGTGGTAGAGCACTTATCCGGCATCCTTAAGGCCCTAGGTTTAATCTTTAGCACTGAAAAAACTGATCTATAGTCACAAATAATTGGTTCAAGGATAAAAAAAAAAAAGAATGTAACAGAGTTGAAGGCAAAAGAAGTACTCAGATATCCTGCCTAGCTGGGCCCCTCTTTTTTTTTTTTTTCCACCCTGGGAGAAACTACTTAGAAAAATTACAGCACTCAGCCTCCCTGGTTCTGATGGTGTCCTTTGTCCCATCAGGTCAAACTGGGAAACTTGGAGCTCTATGTTGAACAGGAGTCCGTTCCTTCCACGTGGTACTTTCTGATCGTGCTTCCGGTCTTGCTGGTGGTTGTCATTTTTGGTAAGTGCCCTGTGTAATTTTATCTGAGAAGTGAGTCCCTGGGGCCACTCTTCAGGCAGGCAGGCGGTCAGCGGTCAGGGCCGTTTGCTTCCATTAAGTATTAATGGGTTAAAAACGCAAGTCAAAACTTTAGGACGTACATGTTGAGGGCTTTCTGAGGAAAAACAATGTTCAGGATGAAGTTAGATGACAGATAGTATCTTGGGGTTTGGGAAATGTCATCTACTTTACCTCCTTGGTTTTTCTGAGTTGTGCTGAAAAAAAAACAAACAACATCCTCAGTATCTCCTTAGAATTCTCCTGGGATTGTGAACTTTCAGGTCTTGGCTACCTCATCCTGCCTGTTAATACCCCTCCCTAAATACAGCCTCCAGCCTTTACCTGGACCTGCTTTTTCCTGGCAGAACTAGACTTTGGAAATGTAAGCCATGTCATCCATCGTAATGCACCTTGGTTTCTTGGAGCACAGGGTCCTCTGGCCATTGTCATTGGCCAAATCTGGCCCCCCAGTGTGTTTTCTTGAGTTTTAAACTTTTGTTTTTTAACTTCAAAGATGATTATATTTTAAAAATTAAGTAACTCAAGTTTTAAAATTTGTGTGTGTGGGGGAGTTTGAATGATTTGAATGATTGGAGCCCGGTGTATGTCCATAGAGAAGACAGCCTGTGCTTTCTGCAGTTTCGCCATACTCTCCACCATTCCCTAATGTATCACCGAATTACTCAACTCTTCTATGTACCTGGTCCTTGCAGCAATTCAGTTTGTGGCCTCTGATTCGGACCTGCCTTTCATTCTATTGTCTCTTCTTCTTCTTCTTTTTTTTTTTTAAACAAATTGTAGTACTTTGTATTTGTTAATTTAAGGATTATCTTTCTAACATTTTTAGGGAAATAGAGGGCAAGAGAGGGAAATATAGGGAAATACCTGCTTGCTCCTTCCCTCATCCATCCATCCATCCATCCTTCTATACATTCATCCATCCATTCATCCATCTCTCCATACATACATCCATTTCAAAATCCCTTGTTTTTATTGTTTCTGATGATTGCGAAGAAAAGGTTTTTGTGTATGAATAATTGGCCAAAGTTTTCATGTACACTTTCCAAAGAACCTGTTTTGCCCTGTTGATTTTATCATATTTTTTTTCTTTTTGATCTCCCCAAGTTGCCCAACTTTGTCCATACATTTGGAATCTTCTGTGAGCTTTAAGTTTAATTAAATTAATTATTAGGTTGTACTGGGGATTGAACTCAGAGTCTCACCCTTGAGAGGTAGGAGTGCTATCACATGAGCCATACCTCCAGCTTCTTTTTCCATTGGTTATTTTCAAACATAGGTTTCACTTTATGCTCGGGCCAGCCTATGCTTTGCTCTTCCTACTTACACTTTCGTGAGTCACTGGAGATAACAAGTGCACCCAGTCATTGCAGTTGGAATAACAGGCATGCACCATCGCGCTCAGCCATTGAGTGGAATGGAGTTTCATAAACTTTGAGACACAGGCTAACCTCAAACCACAATCCTCCCATTTCTGCCTTCAAGTAGCTAGAATTACAGGTTTACGCCACTGTGTCTGGCTAGACTTAATATTTTAATCAAGTAGTAGCTTCATCTAAAAAAATTATTTAGAGTCCAAATGTTGGTTTGTGTTTCATGACCTCACTGATATTAATCAGCCTTGTGTACACAAGCCTCACCAGAGAGTCTTGTCTTCTAGGAGGCTTACTAGAGTCCTGTGGTCTTTTTCTGACCTGTGCATGACATTCCATTCTGCTCCCTTCAGTTGGCTTGTAGAGATTGTTTCTGTACCTTAAGGTAAAGTGTTCTAAATATGGTACATTGTTTTGCTTGTATCTGCAAAGCCCTTTACAATTCTTATTCCCTGCTCACCCCCCACCCAGCATATTCCAGCAGGCATGTGTCACCAGCAGCTTAAATATGCACTTTAGTCCATCATTAGGGAAAACACCAAACACACCTGGCCAATGCCTGCCACCTACAGAGCATCTCATTGACTTGTGCCAGGAATAGCTCCCTGCTGTGTGGAGGGGCCTGTCAGCTCCCGGTGCCTGCCCAGGCTAGTGTTGCTTATGGTGCAGCCTGAGAAACCATGTCTCAGTGACACTTCGAGAGAAGGGAAATTAACTGCCTTCTCAGCCCTTCCTGGGAGATGCACGATGCATATTGCCAGCATCTTGAAGAAGTCTTGTAAAGAACTGTACTTGATTTTTTTTTTCCTCTAGCATCATTCACTGATTCGAATGATATCTACTGATAGTGGAGTCCTTTAATCATGTAATTTCTATTAGAAGAGGAGAGACTTCCTAGCATAATAATGAGAGCTGACAACTGTTGAGTACTTACACTTTGGTGTGTGTGTGTGTGCGCGCGCGCGCGTGCATGCATGTTCATGAGTGCGTGTGCATACATGGGTACGTGTACACATGTACCAATACTGGGGCTTAAGCTCAGGGTCTGGGTACTGTATCTTAGCTTTTTCCATGAGGGCTAGCGCACAGCTCCACTTCCCTTTTTTGGTGGTTAATTGGAGATGAGAATCTCCCAGACTTTTCTTCATGGGCTGGCAGTCCTCAGATCTCAGCCTCCTGAGTAGCCAGGATTATAGGCAGTTCCTGGCTAAGTACTTATTCTTTTGAAAGACTTAAGTTTTTCATAGTTTTTGTGTGTTTGAACTACTTTCCATATGCCTCTCAACATAATGGTAAGGTAGACACTCTTACAGATAAGACACAGAGAAGATAAGCAACTTACCCAAGATAACATAAATGGTAAGTAATATGCACATAAACTCAAGCTCCTGAATCCACTCAGTTTACCTACGCAAACATAGGGTTGGAAACAAGATGAGATAGAGAAACAATGTTCAGATATTGGAGCTCTTGTGGCTCCCCCGTTGTGTCCTCCTGTTAGAATTGTGCAAGTTTGGCTTATGTATCCATCTGGTTTCCTTCAGCATTTGCCACACAACTTTATTTCTCCAGGGATGTTTAGAAACATTGAAAAAAAAACACAGAACAATATAAGTGGCCTGTGGCTGGAGGGAGAGTTGACTTACTTCATTAGTTTTTAGCCAGCTGGGATCTTTGGCTACAAGCGAAGGTTATTTGATTTAGTTTTCACTTTTAAAATGAGTGGAATTTTTTTCCCTGTTGCATTTTAGCTTCGTTCTCTTTAGAATAACAGTCACTGGGAAAATTTTCCTTTTATAAATGGTATTCTCTACTCTGATACACTCTCTCTCCCTCCCTCCCTCCTTCCCTTCTTTTTTTCTCTCATTTCGCCTTCCCTTCTTCCCTTCCTCCCTTTATTTCCTTTTCTCATCATCTTGCTTGTAACACCAAAAATTGAACCCAAGAACTCAAAGCTTGCTAAGTAGGCACTCTACCATTGAACCATTTCTCTGACTTTGGGGTTTTTTTGTCAGTCGTGGGGCTTGAACTCAAGGCCTGGGCACTGTCCTGGAGCTTTTTCACTCAAGGTTAGTTCTCTACCACTTTAAGCCACAGTTCCACTGCCAGCTTTGATTTTCTTTGCTGGTTATTTTTGAGATAGGGTGTCGCTTCTTACCCAGGCATGTGTCTGGGTGGCATCTGTCTACAGCAGGGCTGTCTTTTTAACAGGGGTGCACCACCACATCCAGCTCTCCCGTAGGGAGTCTTGTGACCTTTTTTGCCCAGGCTGGTCTCAAACCATCCTCCTCCCAATCTAGCTTCCCATATAGCAAAGACTAAAGGTATGAGCTACCACTGCCCAACCTGCTTTTGTTTTTAAGTTCACACATCCATCTGAGCCAGCATCTCTGTCTCCTCAGCTGCTGTCGGGGTGACCAGGCACAAATCAAAGGAACTAAGCCGCAAACAGAGTCAACAGCTAGAGCTCTTGGAGAGTGAACTTCGGAAGGAGATACGCGATGGTAGGCTCCAAACTCTTTATTTGTAGAAAAAAAAAAAACAAGCTCATTTTACTTTTAACTTTTACCCTTACACGGAGAGGGCCACGTAATGAGAACTGTTTGTATAATAGGAGACAACTGAACAGCAGGACCTGGGCCGGGCTTTGTGTTTTATTTCAGCTCTTCTCTGCAGCCAACCAAGTAATTATCTATTGTTTCTTCCTTAATGAAAACCAAGGTCATACTCTGTGTTAGACAAAACAGCAGAAGATCTTATCCATTGTGCGTGGAGTTAAAATATTGCTCTTGGGATTCTGTTTTGCAGGCTTTGCTGAGCTTCAGATGGATAAATTGGATGTGGTTGATAGTTTTGGAACTGTTCCTTTCCTTGACTATAAACATTTTGCTCTGAGAACTTTCTTCCCCGAGGTAAAAGAGCATTGATCATATTTCTAAGGTTGAGTCTTGAATAATAATGAAGGCGCTTAGTTCCAAGGAGATGGTAGATAATACACTTGGCGCAAAATACTGGCTTAAGTTAGAGCTAAGCAAGAAAGAAAATAATTATTAATTGCATTGATTAGAGTATAAAGCCAAGCAGTGGGTCACTGGTGATTACTCTTTGTCTGGTAACGAAAACCTAGGAGGGACAGAAGTTCAGAGTGATGATTTTTGCTTTATTTTACTACCAGTGTGGAACTGAATTTGTAGCTGGGAAGTGAGCTAATTCATTCAAAAATCAATAAATTGTGGGCTGGCTAATTTGTTGTGTTTATCTGCCTGACTTACATTGCAGCTACTAGATTATTCACTATTACTTCTCAATTGGAAATGAAAAGTCGGACCAGCCAAAAGGGAGGAAATCAGACGTGTAAAGAATCTGAGTTGCTACCAGGCATTTTTAGCAATGTAAAGTTGTAATGGCTTCTGCTGGGCAGTTTTTCTTTAACTGAACACTCGGTATTGTCCTCAGTTAGTAGAAATAGCTGCACAACATGATTGACTAATTGCTCTGGATCTGCAAGGGGTAGCCTATGGAGCCCTCGGGGTTTGGATCTCACCTCTGTTCTGACACCTCCATTTCCTCACCCACCCACCCAGCCTTCTTCATTCACCCTCCCAAAGCCTTTGGCAAGGTCCGCACTCATCCTGTCTCATTACCTCGCGTCTTGATACCAGCTCTGACATACTGCTTCTGTTCTTCTGGTCCAGAATTGGCGACCACAGAGAGACCCAGCCTCTGAACACATCAACCCTGATGACCATATCTATCTAAATCTAGACTTTTAACCAAAGCCAGAAATATCTCCAGGCCAATGGAGAGAGAGAGAGTTTATATCATCACCTTACCAGAAACTTTTCAGCTACATTTGGCCAGAAGCCTAGAGTTCAGAAACACATGTAGTAAGCAATTTTTTTCTATAATTCTAGAAGCAGACACCATGCTCTGCGATACTGGGTCTCTAGGTTGAGTTACCTTCATGAGACACTTGCTGTATATTTGGGGCCAAATACAATCCTTTGTATTGTATTCAAGAAGGCTATAAACCAAACTTCAGCTTTTTGTCCTTATATTTTTGAAAACTTACCCTCCAGCAATACCAGAGACCAAAATTGGACATTGGCTGCCATAGCCATTTCTTTTCTTTTCTTTTTTTCTTTTTTTGGTCAGTCATGTGGCCTGAACTCTGGGCCTGGGCGCTGGCTCTCAGCTCTTCAGCTCAAGGCTAGCACTCTACCACTTGAGCCACAGCACCACTTCCAACTTTTTCTGTTTATGTGGTACTGAGGAATTGAACCCAGGGCCTCATGCATGCAAGGCCAAGCACTCTACCACTAAGCCACCTTCCCAGCTGCATGCCATAGCCATTTCTATGACAGCTCTGTCTGGAGAGGGGAGGCTGAAGAGGAGAGGCCAAGTTTCTGTGTCAGGAAGACATATGGGGTCTCCACAAAGGTTACCTGAAAGAGTCCTATTTCCCAGCTCTCTGAGATCCCCATTAAGAATTTAGCAGCAATAAAATAACAAGAGATTTCAACCATCAACATGAGTACTGTGTGGGCTTTTACAGTTAATGATTGCCCTTAAGTGCTGAATAGAGTCATCGGTAGCTTAAAAAAAGAAATGTTCCTGTCTTCTAAATTCTGTAATCAAAAGCAAGACAGATTGATGAGTGTCAGAGAACTCTGTTGCAAGTTGAGTGTCTCCAAAAAAAAAGTGCTAGCAACAGTGACACATTTTAGGAAAGAGAAATAGTTGTAAGGAACCAAAATGATTTAATTCAGAATTATGTGTAATCTTAAAAGGCAACTGGAAAGCCATAAAAAGAAATCATTGAAAGAGAGGACCTAAGGAGAAACAAGTATAAATTTGTCTGCAACCTATCAAGAAAAACCTAAGCCACAATTGAATTTGTAATAATTAAAAGAAGAGAGCAGCATTATATTGGGACACTGCCATTTAAAATGCACGTCAGGCTTCAGATAAGCCCTTGTATTAATTAAACACTTTCCTGATTGATTGGGAATTAAGTCTTTGGGCCTGGAGCCTGGGTATTAGAGGAGGGCTTGATAGATCAACCTCTACCAGCCAGTAGTAGGCAAAACAGAGGAATTGTTGGCTCCCAAAAGAGGCTAAGTGATCACCAGCTCCCTGCTTCTTGGCCCTACTGCCTGGTTTTGGCTTTAAAGCTTTGCTTTTCATTAGATTGGCTCCTTTCTCTGCGTTTCTGTTTCTCTGTCTCTCTATCTCTCTGTCTCTCTATCTCTGTCTCTCTGTCTCTCTGTCTCTGACCCTCTGTCTGTCTGTATGACTCTCTTTCTCTCTCTCTCTCCCACCTGAAAGTAGGAGAAGAAATAAGGGTAAGCTGAGGATCTAATCTCCAGAAAGAGAGAAATTTGAATGAAAGGAGGAAAGAGCCTTGGAATACAGTCAGGCAAGGCAGCATTTCACTAGTTAAAGTTAAGAATCAACCCTGTTAAACTGGTCATTTAGATGAAGTTGATTCAGTAGGAAAGTATTTGGGACTAGAAAATGCAAATCCAGGCCTTGTTTTACTGCTTTTGTCTAGGGAAGAAGTCCATGGTCAAAATAGTTCAAAGTCTTCTCAAACTATTCTTCATTAAGTTTACTTTATTAATTTATAAAAATAGACCTACAGTTTCAATTATTACAAAAAGAGAAAGGAAAAAAAGACCTCAGTGTTTATGTTTTTCATTAAAAGTATTCCTCAATATGCTTTTCAAATGTAATCATTCATTCCAAGGAGATTTATGATGTAATTTTTAACTCAAACTTTTAAGTTTATGTTCGGGAGCTACATAGCATAATACATAGAAACACAGTTCCAAACCAGTGGGCTAATAGCATTGTGGTCTAGCCTGCCACAAGTTAGGAATAAGAACAGTAATAGCTGGTTTCAAGCACTTACTCTGAACACTCATTCACATCATTTTCACATTTAGCCCATGAATAGGAACATTACTGTCCCCATTTTACAAATGAAGGAAGTGAAGCACCCAGAGTTTAAATAACTGTCCAAAGTCACATGACCAATATATGGTAAAAATCAGGACTGGACCCCAAGAAGTTTGGCTCTGTATTCTATGCACTGCATTCTACCTTTTCTTAATAACGTTGCATATTGAGGTAGCAGGTGCTACTTGGCTATAAGACTGGTGTGAACTTACCAGTAAAATTCAAGATTTCTCCTAACAAGGTAAATTGCTTGAGGAGTAGTCTGCCATTCACATAAACTTCTCCAACCACCTCTTTAACTTTTGAGTCAATTCTTTTTTAAAATGTGAAGGGATGGATCCCTTCACTTACCCAACAGGAGACTGATAGGCAGTAATATTTATTCTTCTTAGAGGCTTTCTGAATTCACTGGTGTTTCTTGAGAGCTGAATAATTATTTATTATGTATTGTAGAGTATGCATTGAGCATAAGTCCAGGGTCTCTTCAGATTAGCAAATAGCGACTCTACTTTATTAAAACAGACTTGGGTATTATAACAAAAAATACATTCTTCATTTCCTTTGGATGTTATGAATAATAAAAGTGTCTCCTTCCTCTCAGTCAGGTGGCTTCACACACATCTTCACTGAAGATATGCATGTAAGTCTCTAAGTTTTCATTTTTAGCCCAGTGACTGCCTGACTCTCACAGTGCTATCATCATCATTATCATCTCCATTATGATTATTTTGAACTTTTATTGTGGGTTTTTTGGATCATGAATTCAATGTTGAATAATTCATTGTCTTGGAAAAACCCATTGTGAATCTACTTTCTAACTTTACATTTAGATTATATTATATGATATTCTTTTTTTTTTCTCTCATTCTTTTTTTCCCCCTAGAACAGAGATGCCAATGACAAGAATGAAAGCCTCACAGCTCTGGATGCCTTGATCTGCAATAAAAGTTTCCTGGTTACTGTCATCCATACTCTTGAAAAGCAGAAAAACTTCTCAGTAAAGGACAGGTAGTAAGGCAATTCTTTTATATTTTGAAAGCCCTTAAGCAGAGAAAATAAAACTGGAGCTCCTTATTTTATTTCCAATCTATTACCTGCACTTAAACATGAACTTCAGCATTAGGGGTGTGATGCAGCTAGGATATCTTGGATTTCACATCATAGTGCTCCAACACAAATTCCATCTTGGAGATACACATGTGCAAAACAACTCTCTCCAAAAACCCTGAAAACCCCCATCACTATGAAAAAACCCCACCAAATTCTTAATTAAAAAAAGCAGAAGTGTTATTTTTAATTTTAAAAATACCCTGAAAATTTAGAAGATTCACTTCTTGTTACTTCTTTAGTTTAAGTGCTGTTTAAACACTTAAATGCTTTAGTGTAAGCACAGAAAATGTCATGACGTTAACAACATTCTTGTGCAGTTTTAGGACTTGAAGATAGAGTCTAAAGCAAAGAGTAACCCATAAGATAGCATTCCTTGCCTCAGTGAACTTCCCTAGAAACCATTAGTAGTAACCCAGCCACACTCAGGGCTGATGCTTAATGGAGGCTTTATTTTTAAACAGGTGTCTGTTTGCTTCCTTCTTAACTATTGCTCTACAAACCAAGCTGGTCTACCTGACCAGCATCTTGGAGGTGCTGACCAGGGACCTGATGGAACAATCTAGCAACATGCAGCCTAAACTCATGCTAAGGCGCACAGAGTCTGTGGTGGAAAAACTACTCACAAACTGGATGTCTGTCTGCCTGTCTGGTTTTCTTCGGGTAAGTGTCACCATGTCCCTTGGCCAGGGTCAGAGGTAAGACAATAGGTAATTATTTTTAGCAGACACCAGTGTCTTTGCCAAGAAGAGTCCAGAATGCTCCATGGTGTCAGCATTTAACTGTATTTGATCCTGGTCCCTTCCTGGAAGCAGACAGAGGAAGAAAATAAAAAATAATTTTTGCTACAAATGTAGCAAAGATGGCCTGCCCACACTCATTTGAAATTTCTTCAGGTAAGACTCTTCAAGTGAGCCATTTTCTTACCCTTAACATTCGTTAACACCCAGAGCCCCAGCAGCTCATTTAAGAAAATGTAGTGAGGGCTGGGAGTGTGGCTTAGCAATAGAGTGCTTGCCTAGCATGCATGAAGCCCTGGGTTTGATTCCTCAGGACCACATAACAGAAAAAGCCGGAAGTGGTGCTGTGGCTCAAGTGGTAGAGTGCTAGCCTTGAGCAAAAGCAGCTCAGGAACAGTGTCCAGGCCCTGAGTTCAAGCCCCGGGACTGGCCACAAAAAAAAAAAAATGTAGTGAGGCAGAGTATTTCAAATACAGAAGAGAACAAACTGTTTCCAAGGCCTCTGAAACATTTACGACTCATCACCCACCCCCATTTTCTGAAAGCCGATGACAGTCATTTTTACCAGGCATTCTACATTAAAGCAAATCCCCAAGGTCTTTTGCCCTCGGAATTCTCTTTGCTGGAGTGACTGTTCCAATGTGGTTGTAATATAATTGCATCTTACGTCTGGGGGAAAGGGGAAATGCAAACTTTCCACAGATTCCTTAGTTAATAAAGTGAGCCTCAGAACCCACTAGACTTTGCCATTTTCTTGGTTGTTTGACCTGTAGACTTGGCAAAAAAATATTTGTAGGACTGTTTTTGAGGTCCAGATGAGAGCATGTTTGCAATTATCACTGAGTAAGCACTCCATAGATGCTGGCCATTATTGTTATAAAATATTAATATCAGATTTAAGGGTATTCTCTTGACTCCTTCTAAGTTCAACCCCGTGTGGCCCCTGGTATAGAAAGTTCTGATTCCTTCTTCAGTTGCATTTCACCAGCCATCCAGATTCTAGCAAAACAGCCTAACTGTGCATTTGCAGTGAGTTTCAAAATCTAATTAAACTCTGAATAAGATACACTGTATGCCACAGGTTTTAACAGCATTATTTAAGTTGAGACCCAAAGCAGCACTTTAAATAGGCTGTGCTTAATGTTTAATGCAATCTTACAAGGAGATAACATAATATTTTTTTAATTTTTTTTACCAACTCCTGCCTCTCCCAAGGCAATGCCCGTTTATTAAGATTAATGAAATCTGCCTGTTTTTCTGTTTACTTGGTATCCGTCATCATAGGCTTGGGGGAGGTGTCGCACAGTTATTTCTGGGGTGAGCATCTTTTACTTCATTTCAGTCATAACTGCTGTGGCAAGGTGCAATGATGGGGGATTCTCACCCAGGTACCAGGTCTTGGTTCTTAAAGGTCGATACCTGCCCCCACTGAGTCTCGGAATCCAATGTGCCTGCCCTCTGCGAGATGGGGGAGCAGAAAAGCAACTCTGGCCTTGGCTCCCTACCTCTGGGGATCCACTTAACGTCCACCAAAAGAAGGGTGTTGTCATTGGTTTTAAATTCCTTTCTAGCTCTTTCTACTGGGATCTTGTGATTCTGCTTCTGAGCTCTCAAGGACTGCTCTTGGGCATGAAAGGGGTGAAGTATTCTGAAAATCTGGGCTTCGAGCCCAAACAACCCCCTTGAGCAAAGCATTCTGGGTCAAGATTTCTCTGTGCTGATTCAAGAGTGTGCGGAGCACTTGGGTGGCGAGGGGGTGGCACACAGCACCGGGCGGAAGTGGCATCTAGCCAGTTGGCGATGGTTTCGCTTTCACTGGAATAATTCCCTCTGGTGCTAAGGTCCTGGCACCCGCACCCAGGTGCCCAGGGGGGCTGCGCAGAGGCTGCCCTGTCCTCCTGGCCGGCCCCATGGACAGCACTTGCTCTATGAGGTCCAGGTAATGTCCTCACCCAAACTGCAAGGCCTGCTGGGAAATTTTACAATAGTCTATTTATCATTGGTCATTTATGGACTATGCCAGACATTAGGTTAAAAGCTTTGCTTACATTACCTCATTTAATCTCCTTAATGGTCCTGAGGGGTGAGTGTCCTTATGACTATTTTACATTGGGGGGAATTGAGGCACACAGAATAGATGGACTCTCCCCAGGTCCCACAGCTGATACAAACAATGCCAGGGTCTGACAGCTCGCAGCCACCCCTCCCTGTGCTAGGACCAGAGTCATCCCTGGTCGGTTACCATGTGTTCTCAGCAGCTATGAGTTACCTAGGTCTTGTGTTCGGTGGTAACAAGAAACCTCATGGTTTCACCCTGTGGTGGTTTCAAAACTACAAAGGCCTAGGTCTCCTCTCCACACAAGTCAGTTGAGTGGGCGTACCAAAGGGGATCCCGTTGGACCCATTGAGTTTTGTTTTTTGTTTTTTGGCCAGTCTTGGGGCTTGAATTCAGGGCCTGGTCACTGTCCTTGAGCTTCTTTTGCTCAAGGTTAGCACTCTACCACTTGAGCCACAGCACCACTTCAAGCTTATTGTTTATATGGTACTGAGGAATCGAGCCCAGGGCTTCATGCATGCTAGGCAAGCACTCTACCACTAAGATACGTTCTCAGTCCAGCCATGGAGTTTCTAAGGAGAGTCCTCAGTCATCCCCAGAGATCCTGGGAATGATTAGAGCCATGGCAAAAGCCAGATGCTCTCTCTCAGTCTAGCACCTCCTGGAGAACTCTGGAGAATCCTGACTACAAGGTGTTTGAGTAACTCTCCCTCCACATAGCCTAGGAGAGCCCATCTAGTCCCCCATTCAACCTTTTGGGGCACATCCAGCCCCGGCACAAGAGCATTCAGCTGAGTCTCTGACCTGTGCTGGAGGAAGACAGTGAGTTTCTCATTTTGTGGTCAGGATGTGCCTGGGAGGGGGATGGGTGGGGGTGGGGAAAAGAGCAAAGAGTGGTGAGGCTGTGAACCAGTAAATAAAGGAAGTTTCTTATGAGAATTAGGTATCATATACTGCTCCCTTTGCCTCCTCTCCTTGGAAATTTTTGAACATTCCCCCTCCTTCTTGTGCTAAAGAAGAAACTCAAAAGTGTATCAGCAGGGGAGAGAGATGCAGTGAAGGGAATAGGAGAAGGCAGGACAGGCTAGATGGAGGGTAACAGAAGAGGCAAGAGGAAGCCCCAGGACTGAGGAGGGCAAATGTGCTTATAGTAGGATAGAGGAAGATGACAAAGTAGGGAAGGTGGAGACTAAAAACAGCTAGTAGCTAATTCATTCAAGTACCAGAGGCCTCTTCTCTCTGAAAGCTTGGTACTTTGGCCACTCAGCTTAACTATGTAGCTGGGATGCTTTCAGCCCTTTATCACCACCAAGGTACTTGGACTTCCTGGTCCTGATCACAGCTCTTTCTCCCTCACATATGGTCTTAATGGCCAGGGATCATAGGAAGCATTTATTTAGCAGATAGTTTAAAGCTGACCCAGGGCAATGTGCCTTTGGGAGGGCTCTACTTAAGCATGGATGCAAGTTTGAGGCATTTCAATAACAGAAGAAGAGACAGAACCACCACCAGGACAAAATACACAGAGCCCACGTTTGGGGATAGAAGCCATCAGGATGTTTGGGAAAAGCTTTAGAAAACATGGAACTGGCTCTGGTCTAGACTATACCATTGGGGCTGGGTACTGGTGAAGATTCCCAGGATGGACTGCCCCACATGGTCTGAGAATGGCAAGAGTCAGGCCTGGCACAGGGGGAGGAGACAGGCCTCAAAATAGTGGAAGAGACGGCCACACCCCTTAGGAAAAGCTGTTGACACCAAAACACAGCCTCCTTGGCGCAAGGAATAAAATATTCCTTTCATCCCTGTTGCCTAAGGTAATTGCAAATCATTTGTTAAAATGTCATTTCATCTTGGTTTGTTAAGAGCAATTAACTAAGCATGTAAACAAAGTTGAATCTCCACCTTGACTAGCCATTCTTAAGCATTAGCCAAGGGTGAACATCTGGCCACCATAGATGAATTCAAACACGAAATAACAGAGAACTACAGGGGAAGGCCATGAGAGGGTGCGTGCGCATACACATGCGCACTGCGAAGAAGACATAGTTTCCTGAGTTTGACTTCCAATCCCAGTTGGAGAGATACGTGTTTTCTCGGGAGTTGCATGTTGATTGTTAGAAAACACTGCCTCCTGTCTCCTGTCATACTGCCATAAATTGAAACTTTCAATTCTTTGGGAAATGCAGTGGCTTCTGCAAAAAGCTAACTTAACTGTCACTTGTGCATCTTTTCCAAGGAGACTGTTGGAGAACCATTCTACTTGTTGGTGACGACCCTGAACCAGAAAATAAACAAGGGTCCGGTGGATGTCATCACATGCAAAGCGCTGTACACCCTCAATGAAGACTGGCTGCTGTGGCAGGTTCCCGAATTCAGTACCGTGGTATGTTTGCCATTGAGGGCTGAGTTCAGACTCTATCATGAGTCTGGTTGGGGAAAAGAGGCTGAGGGAAAGGGGTGGGTCACTTAAACTGAACTGACATCTCTCCTATTGTGGGATTCCTCATACATTTAATTAAAAGCGGTAGTTGATAAAATATTAACACGTGTGCACATAATAGATTTTAATTACTTAGATTGGGGGGAGAAAGCCTTGTGATGATGCCTGGGGTACTCATCAATTTCCAAAGATTTTAATATCAGGATTGCTGATAGCTTTTCAGCAGCAGCAAAGGAAACCCAAAGTGCTCCCTATTCAGCACTTATAATTGCAATCAGAATTTCTCAAATGGCTCTGCTCTGGGAAGACAATGTGTGAAGATATATTTCAACCAAATTGAGGCCGTCTTATTTTAGAACGATAACACAAGACAAATTCCACTGCGTTTCCCCATGCAACATGACGCTCTTACTTTATTTTCATGGATTAGTTACAAATGTTTGGTGTCATGCACTTAATGTACTGTGATCTCATAGATATTTTTAGAGAAGCCCTGTAAATCACTACAGGAAGATGAGCTGGCTGCTGACGGATTTCACCCACTGGATACCTTCCTTTTAACCCCTTCCCACTCCACCTACTCATGACCCACCCTAAGTAAAGAGATCAACTTGGGGCACGTTCAGGTATTTCATAGAGGGAACCCTGCATAGAAAGTATCTCCAGAATTACTTAGGAATGTTCTAAGCTTCACTGTTAGTATGGACTTGGCGACGAGGTTGCTGTGTTTGGATTTGATCTTCAGTGTTCTGGAGACTCTGGGCTTCTTCACCATCTTGTTAGTGGAGAGGGAGGAAAAGATTCCACTGGGGTTTAGATATTGCTCACTAAGTTGCCAAGACTCTCGTGGCTTCGCTCAGGATGGCGAGTCCTGGTGGTGTCATCCTGCAAGAATTCACTCCTAATTGGAGAAGGCACCACAGAACTATGGACCATGACTGGTTATGCCCTCTGGTGGGGAAATGGTCCATAGACCAGCTGTTTCCAGTTGTCATGCCAGATCTCGCACATTCTTCCATCAGACAAGGCCCTGTGCTCAGGAGACATCTGAGAGGCCAGAAGTTGAACTTTTCTCAGAGTTCTGATCCTGCACCTGAGAGGTAATACAGTAATTCTCAAAGTTGAGTATCATGCACCCCAGTCTCCTGGAGAGCTTGTTAGACACCAACTGCCAGGTAGCACCTGAGTGTCTGCTTTGGGGAATCTGGAGTGTGGTGTGGGAATTTGCATTTCCAGCCAGCTCTTTGGGCCACTGCTCATGAAGTATTGGTTAAGAGCTCCAGTTCTGGAGCTGGGCAGGTTCATATAATACCTCTGCTTCTAGCTGGCTGTGTGACACCGAACAAAGTCTCTAGGCTTCTCTAGGCCTCAGTTTCCCTGGGGGTAAATGGAGATGATCTGGTACTTGCCCATGTTATGGGGTATGTTAAAGATTAAGAAAACCTGTGTTGTATGAAGCATAAGAAACATTACCTGGCCCGTAAGTGCTATGAAAAGCTTTACTCAGCCTGATGGAACAGCGTTGTGGGCAGATGCAGATCTAGATGGACCTGTGTAGGCCCCTCCCTAATTAACTGAGCCTGTCAGGGACAGAGCCCAATCTTGGAGACATGCTTTCATCTCTCCAGGTAATTCTAGTGTGCATCCAACATGCATCACTGGCCACCTTGAAGAACAAAAGCTCAGATGTGGACTCCTCTTTCTCAGGACTCTCTTGGGTTGTCTGCAGACAGAGGCTTTTGGTCCAAACCTAGAACATGTTCATGCTTTTACTTTAGAGTACCTTAGCAGCTCCAAAGGTTCTTGGTATCATTTGGATATGGTTTGTTTTCACCAAATTTGTGGGGAAGTTTAATTACCAATAAAATGCTATTTGAAGCTGGTGGGGATTCTGGGCACCAGTGGCTCATGCCTGTAATCCTAGCTACTCAGGAGGCTGAGATCTGAGGGTCATGGTTCAAAGCCAGCCAGGGTAGAAGAGTCCCCGTGAAACCCTTTATCTTGGGGCTGGGAAGGTGGCTCAGTGATAGAGCGCTTGCCTTGAGTGCATGAGGCCCTGGGTTTGATTCCTCAGCACCCCATAAGCAAAAAGAAAAAAAAGCTAGAAGTGGTGCTGTGGTTCAAGTGGTAGAGTGCTAGCCTTGAGCTGAAGAGCTGAGGGACAGCACCCAGGCTCACGACTGGACCCCCTCCCCTTCAAAAAAAGAAACTCTTTATCTTCAATTAACCACTCAAAAACTGGAAGTGGAACTGTGGCTCAAAGTGGTAGAGCTCTAGCCTTGAAAGCTTAGGGGGGTGCCTTCAAGACTTAGCTATAGGGATAGGGGAAATAGGTAGGGTGACACATGCCTGCAATCTCAGTAAGCTAGGATTGTGGTGTAAGCACAAAAAGCTGGGGGTATGATTCAAGGGGCAGAACCCCTGCCTACCAAATGTGAGGTCCTGAGTTCAAACTTCAGAGACAAAAAGAACGAGGTCATAGGAGCTGTGAGCCTCTGCCGCTGCCATCTGCCGGCTTCTCGCCTGTTCCTGTGCCCTTCTCCCCTTGTGCCCTCTCTCACTGCTGTGCACCCTGCACGGCACGGCTTGTGGCCCTTGCCCAAGGGCCAACGATGCCAGCTAGCATCATTCTCTTAGATTCCCAGAAGTCTGAACTCAATCAACCTCCTCAGCCCCAGGTGAAGCTGGTATCTTGTTATAACAACGTAAAATGGGTTCAGCCCGTTGCCAAAGGGAAATGCTTGCAATGAATGTAGGTTGGGGCCCAGGAAGGGTTGAGGGGGGTGGGGGGGGGTGGGAAACAGGGATCCAGTGCTGTAGCATTTTCACAGAAACATTGCACCTAGACAGAAGAGAGAGAAAAGGAGGGGTGGGGGAAGAAGTCAGCTGCCTGAAGCAAATTTGTGGTGGTGGGGGGGGGGAATTGAGTCCTTTAAATGCTTCACTTCTGAACGCTTTCTCTCCCTTTCATTTCAAAACATTATTTCTTTCACAGTCAATTAAGACCATGTGTTTCTGATTTGTCAGTACTCTACTCATCATCAAAATGTTACTTGATCTCAGAGAAATTCATGTTGACTCTTGAAAAAAAAATTACCCCCTTTATAACCCCAAGGGAGAAAAGCAAATGGAAAATTAAATCTATGTGTTTCTTTGCAAATTTGGATTTGCCAGTGGATAGAGCTGAGGCTGGAAAGGGGTGGGCCTCTTGTTTCTGAGGGCCTAGCCTTGAAGAATGATTTTTAATGCCTTTTATTGGCCCTTGTCCCAACGTCGCTTTCATGGTGTCTGATTATACTAGAAGCTCAAGAGGAGGCACATGATCCTATCTAAGCTTGTGTGACAAAACGTTAGCAGAAGGTCAATATAAAAAATTTAAGGTTTTTCATTTCCTTTCAGGCTAGTTCTCCCAGCCTGAACCATCATATTTCTAATTATCTACCTTTCTCCTCCCCCTCCCTCTTCCTACCTCCCTTTCCTCAACCTCCCAGGATATACACCCTGTGGGTTTTTAAGTCTTGCTTTGCTAAATTTGCCTGAGGTGGTTTATGTAATTGGAAACCAAGGTGTGGTGAGCAAACATGATTGTGTGTGAGTGTGTGTGTGTGTGTGTGTTCTTTCAAGGAAAGTTCAAATGTACAACAGCAGCTTGAGCAACTTGAAATGACAGCCTAGGGCCATAGCCAGGACACGTTTGAGAAAAGACCTCCACGCATGGCACCCCTCCAAACCCGGCACCTTCTTTAACAACCTTAAAAGTTAGGTTTCACACCTCTAAGATTAGGATGCCATCTCCCTGAGGTGTGAGGTATTTTCTAGAACATAAGGACATCCTGCCAATTTCTGATGCACAAATCATTGTACTAACAAATGGACTCTGTGCAGGCATGCTTTCATTTTTCCTTGTACTTTGGGAGGAAAACACCTGACTTCCCTCCATCTAAGGGAAGCGCCACAAAGCCACTCTCCTAAGCAACCAACCAGACACCTCAGACTGGCATTCAGCAAGGCAGACCCCTCTAATAAATACCAGGAAAGGCTATGTCCACATAGCACCCTAGTTTCCCTTCAATTTTCAGGAATTCCCATTTGGCAGAAGAGGAAAGAGACCCAGCACTGTGCTGTGTTCCCCCCCTGCAAAACCATAGGCATGCTAACATCTGTTTGACAAGGCATCTCAGGCCCTCCCTGGCTTTGCCTCCTGTTAAAGGCTTGATTTTTGAGCAGAGTGCCTCAAGGCTTAAGGACTTCAGTTCCAGGAATATGGACCACATGGGAGAAGGGACATTTGCTGCCTCACTTTCCAGAGGAGATGAGAAAAGCCAATAACTCGTAGCAGGCGTGCTGAATTAGCAAGAGAAGGTTGACTTGTAATCAAAGTTAAGCGAGAAATGGTTTTTTGAACTCTTAAACCCAGGAAATGAGCTTGCCAATCTGCTGTATCTGAGAGATAGCATCTCGGCACCCTGGGAAACAGTGTTCCGACAACCAGAATATTGCACTCATTCTCATATCTATAAGCAAGTCTTCAAGATTATTAGAAATTCTTGAAAATGCACACGTCCACGCCTGCAGAAATTGTAATGCCTCCATGATGATTTATTACAGGTTTATGTCAGCTTACACTAGTGTCTTTTCCTCCCCAGAGGTTTTTATTTGGGGACAATCATGTTTAATAAAGTATTTCATATACAACAGAACACTGGCTAACCCTAACACAAGTTTCTCATCTACGTGTTTCCGACCATACCTCTCTCCAGCTCCTCTGATTCCATTTAGTTTGTCCTTGTGGAAGATCCATTATCCTCATAATTAAACAACCCACTGTCCTGATTAAGGCATTCTCTTTTACTTCAATTACATCCCATTGTTCATTAAATCCTGATGTTTGCACTTCAACAATCTTGTTTTTAATACTCGTAGCATTTGTGGAGAAACAGGGAAGTTAATTAACAATTCTTGAGCTCTTTTTTTTTTCTTTCTACCATAGTACAAATCATTTCCAGTATGACTTAACAAAAATCCTGAAAGCATTACTAACTTCATAGTTAGTGTTCTTAGCTTCCTGATCAAAGAGTGAAACCATTTTTTATAATCATGTTAGGTAAGTCATTCCCCAGTTGATGGCAAGCTGTAGAAAATGAAAAATTAACTTTGAGTGCTTTAAAATGGTTTTCCTCTTCACGGTCTTTCTTCTCACACCTATAATCTTGGAATTAGAAATGTAATTTAGTTATCGAAGTACAAAAGTATTTAATTCTCTTTTCTTTGGCTCAGATGTGACTTTTATTATCTCATTGTTAGAGTCCTTATTTATATGTGTGCTTTTCAGAGAATGGTAACTTCAAATGGTGATAAAAATATATCCTAGCTTTGACTTTTAGCATTGCCAGTTAGTAGCCTTCCACTAGAGCAAGGATCAGCAACCTGTAACAGCCTGTGGACCAAATGTGGCCCCCAGACTATTTTTATAAATAAAGTTTTATTAGAAAGCAGTCATGATGATTCATTTCCTGCTTCTATGCTACAATGGCAGAGTTGAGAAGCTGCAACAGAGAGTCTATGAGCCCTGAAAGCTTTAAATGTCTACTACCCAGCCCTTCACAAAAAGGTTTGACTCTTGGTCTGTACTTGACATAATAGAGGGGGAAAAAAAATCAAATTCTCTCTCTTACTTAAAAAAGATGTGGTCTCTTTCTGCTTCTGGGAACATAGCAATGGCAGAGCCTGTCACTGCCCACAAATCTGAAACTCAAGGTTATTGAAATTCTTGAAAAAACTGCACGCGGACATGCCTGCAGAAATCGTAATGCCTCCATGATGATTTATTAAAGGTTTATGTCAGCCTACACTAGTGCCTTTTCCTGAAACTCATGGGATTCTTTGCAACAATGACAATCAGTGAAAATATTGAGAGAAATTGGGTGGAGCTAAATTAGATAGCTTTGCTCACTTTATTTTAGGGAAAAATGTTGGAAATGCTACTAAATTTAGAAACATTGGTGAGGGTGACCTACGTTTGGGGAAAATCTCTCCAATCCTCTTGTTCTTTTTTTTTTTTTTCAATTTATTACCTTGAAACAGTTGCACAGAGGGGTTCCAATTCCATGCGAATATATGAAGATGATGCATCTTGATCAATATCACCCTTCCGTCAGCCTCCCCATCTCTCCCAACACCCCCCATCCCCTCAAATTACCTGGTTCTAGGTTCATGTATGTATATTGAAGATTATGACTGTCTTCATCCATCCACCCTTCCTCTCTCCATTTGTCTGCTCCCCACCTTTTAGCTGCTCCACGCTTGGCAGCACACCTTTGTACATCTTCTGCCCCTCCCTGCCATTGTAGAGTAGAGGTAAGGGAGCCCTAGATCCAGGAAGCTTGAGGAAAGACCGTTTGGGGTGTGGAGAAAGGCCTGTTGGCCCAGAGCCCAGGTGAAAACCGCTAGGATAAGCAGGGCTTCTGACTCCAGACTGGAAAACTTGGATGCTTTTCTGAGCTTGCTCTAAGAAGCAGAATTTGCTCTTGCCTTTCATTTGGCCCTGAAATGGAATTAGAAGTATATTTTATAGGTTTTACTTAATGAAAGCAATGATTACTCTAAGACTGTTTACAGTGAAGTTGCTGGTTCATAATAAATTCTTTGACAATTACTTCCTAGGTATTATAATGCATCCCAGCCAGGATGCAGCAGCCTCTCTGCCCTCATTAGCCAGCAAGAAGGTAAAGCAACTAATGAGGCAGACCATCTTCCTCCCAAGGGAAACCGCCTCTTCTCCGCCTTTGATTCACACACACACACACACACACACACACACACACACACACACACACACACACACAGCCTCATTTCCTTGCCTCAATACCAGAAGCTGCCAAATTGTTTTCAGGGATGCTGAGAACAACACTAATGGAGCAGGAATATGGTTCCATGTGCAGGTGTGTGGCACCTGGGGTCTGACAGTTCTGGGTTTGAATCTGGGTTGAGCCACTTTATGGAGTGGCTGTGTGACTTCGGGCAAGTCACTTACCTCTTTCCTCGTCCATAAATAGTCATAAATTGTTAGGAGGATATGCACGCCTATCTTGCTGTACTCCAGAGGAAGTTCTCATTTAGGTCCGTGAAGTGGTAGGTTTGATTGAAATCATTTATCTCCCTCCCTCCCTTCCTTTCCCTTCCTCCTTCCTTTTCTCTCCCTCCTCCCTCCCTCCCTTCTTTCCCTCCTTCCTTTCTTCCCTCCCTCCTTCCTTCCTTCATTTTTGTGCCAGTACTAGGGATTGAACTGAAGACCTGGGTTGGGTCTACCACTTGAGTTACACCTCCACTTCCTGTTTTAGGGTGGTTAATTGGAGGTTAGAATCTCAAGACTTTCCTGCCAGGACTGACTTTGAACTTCAATCTTCAGATCTCAGCTTCCTGAGTAGCTAGGATTGCAGGTGTGAACCACCAGCACCCAGCTCAAAATGCATTTCTTAAACTCCTATGTATTTGTGTTATTAGTAAAAATGTTAAGAATAATTCATGTATCTGGGCATATACAACCAATGGCAGATAATACCCTTTTGGGCAGGTACAGACAGGAGAATGATAAACCTGAACAATTACCTCTGAGAGGCTGGTTTTAGATATGTGACCAAAGGACCTGGTCTTTCAGTTCTGGGCCTTTCCCTGTCTGCTTTGGGTCTGTCGTCTCCAGCTGGCTTTGTCTTCCTGGTCGTACTGGGCAGTACCGGCTTTCGTCCCATCCCGGCTGTGCAGCGTACAAGTTGTGCTTAAGCAGCAAGTGACCGATTCTGTCCTTGAGATTGTGGGGTAAAGAGCCCAGGCTGGCAGGCACCTCTGCTCCGGGATGTCTTCAATCCCAGGCTCCTCCTCCTCTCTGGTCCTCAAGTCCCCTCTTGGTCGAAGGTGCCAGCTTTCTTCCTTATTCCTATAGCAGGGCCTCGGAGGGATGTAAGGAAGGGGACAGAGGTCACCAGCTCTCTTTGAAGGAAGAGCAGCCACAGAACACACACACCAAATGTCATTGGCCAAAAATCGACCACGTGACCACAGCTAGCAGCCAAGGATGGGAAGTGAGCGTGTGCTCTGCAAACATGCCTGTGCTGGTACCTGAGTTCCTGGTTTGGGGGACCAGTGGTTTCTGTGAGGTTCAAAACCGACCAGTGTCAGGAGGTTGAATTTCTTGCATCAATTCTCTGTCCAATCCTCTCCTCATCTCTCTAAGAACCTCAGCGGAGCTCACTGCCTTTCTGGCTTCTCAGTTAAAAAAGAGTCTAGAAAGATTCTTGTTGTGACCCCAGTGTCAGTATGTTCAATAAGTACCAGCTATTATTATTGGGGACCTAGAACTGCTTCCTTTTCTTCTTTGACATTTTTTCCCTTTAAAAATAGTAGCAGGCTTCTCCCTTGGAGGGCAGGTGGTTGTTTAGGGACACCAAGTGTCTCTAAACCATACTGCCTTCCACAGTAAGGAAGTAGAGTTCTTTCACTAGACTTCCTGACCTGACCGTGCAAAATAAAGATTAAAACCTGACATTCATCGATCTAAATAAGACTAGTATCCAAACATCTCCATATCCAGAGTCCTCCTTCTTATCCTAGAGCTCTTTTCAAGTCCCAATCCAAATGTATGCACCTTCAAATAGTCTTCCTTTCTCTCCCTTCAAGTATTCTATTCCAAGGCAGAGGCAGTATCTCTCAGAACCCGTAAAGCTCCCCCTACACCCTTACCCTACTCAGCCTGGCCTTGCAATTTATGTTCATGCCACTGTCCTGCCAGTCAGCCAGTCCATCCAGCAGAACTAGTGCCAGGAACTACTTGGTTGCACCTGTAATGCCCTGCACACCATAGGCGAATTTAGCTACCTTGGCCTTAATGAAGTGAATTCGGTCAGTTTGGGTACATTCAGCTATAAGAAAGGAAAAAAAGCTAATGGTGTTTGGAATGGTAAGAACACAGGATTCTTAGAGTAGCCCCAAGGCTGAGCTTTGGGTCACTACCTCTGTGTTCCTCATACTGTAGCCCTCCTGTTCACAGGCTAATTGCCACAGCTCCAAGCACCATTCTCCCCTTTGTTGGGGAGAATGCTAGAGCTTGGTCACATGACCAGTCCCTGGTGGAATAGAAGGAGACCCAGGGAAGTGCCACCAATTGTGTGTGCTTCCTGACCTTGGTGGGCCCACTGCTCTTTGTTAACAAAGAGGGGCCCTGGCTGTTGGATGTCACCTCAGCTTTGCTGACAGCCAGGGGAGCTTCTCCTAAAAGAGGGACACCGTTCTGAAGGGGGGGGGGGGAGTGTGTGGTTTCAAGCACTTACCCTCCTGTGGATATCAAGAATGAACTCCTATACTGTAGAGCTAGCATGTCTTATTGGCTTGCTGGGCAACCTTGGGCATCTGATTTAACCTCTGTGCACCAGTCTGTCCTCTGTAACAACACTGGACTCTACTTCCCGGGGCTGTTTCTGAGATTATGCATACTAATACACACCATGAAAACTGAGGATGGCTCGTAGCATTTGGCAATCTTGTTGCTCCTTTGGGATGGGAACGATAACTTTAAAACTTTAGAGAAGTTGGATGTCCTGCCACATGCCTGCAGCTGCTAACGAGTAAAGAACACTGCCGCATGAAGAGTGTTGTTCTCAGTCCTCCTGTCCTGTCTACCCAAGAGTCTTTTGAGTACTAAGGTGACAGGTGTGCCTGCAGGCTGAAGATTTCCCATAGGTGTCTCCTAACTGTATTGTGGATGATCTGAAAAGAGGACTGGTGTCTTTCCTTGTCACCTCTGCCACCAAAGAGGCCACTAAACCTGGGTCAGAGGGCCAGGAGGGGGTACTTCCAAGGGGGAGGGGGAGGTCTTCTATCTGGGCAGTGGTTGAAGGCAGATCCCGTGATGTCCAGCACCAAAGAGAGGCCCAGGGTGGACTTCCCAGCCTTGGGGGTGAGGGGTGCTTTGAATGACAGGGCAAACCTCTACACACACACTATGCTCATGCTTCAGGAAACTGCTGTTAAAGCAGTAAGTCTTAGCAGCATAAAAAATGAACACAAATCAATTTGTGCCTGAATTTCCCCTCAGAATTCCCCATGGACACTGTAGAATACTTCATTTCTACCCATCTAGCTGTGGAGGTAGTCACAGATTTACATTATTTTACATGCAGTTACGGCTCTTTCCCCCCCCACCTCTCCTTTTGGGTATGGTTTTTAAGAACATTTATTGCCAATAAAGAGGTGTTTTTGTTAAAGACAAGAGTGCCCTTTAGCTGGTAATAGAATGTTATTTCCTAAACACCTATAAAACTATTACTCAAGCTGGGATGGCTGGGTCCCTGATTCAAAGGGAATCTCCATGCATTGTTACCTCAGGTGCCCTGTGAAACGGCTTTGCTTTATTCATGGCCCCCATGAGGAGGCCACAATAGAAATGGGGGGACCCAGCCCCCCAGGTCTCTGCACAGTCGCAGATGCACTGGAACACAAGCTCAGGACTCTGCCAACAACTGGCCTAAGTAAGACAGTGGCTCACAAAGAACTCCCGGGCTGCAGCTGGGCCTGGGAGGATCCACAAGGACCCGGGTGATGGAGGAGGGCCACCAGCCCCAGTGGGCATGGGGCCAACACCACAGGCAAACCAGGTCTTGACTCCTGACTCTGCTGTTTGTCTGTATCTCTGAAGCAAGTTGTGTGGTCTCTCTGTGCCTCAGTTCTCGCTCTTGAGAACAGAACCAGTAATAACAATAGAGCCCTCCTTTGCCAGGATGCTAGGATTCAAAGAGGTGTGCTTTGGGGCTGAAGGTATAGCTCCCAGCCTGCACTTAGCATGTGCAAGGTGCATACACACACACACCCCTGAAATGTATGTGACAATTTCTGCCTTTAGAGGCCCCAGTTAATGTCACTAAAAAAGGAGGGGGGCCAGAGAGTAGCATCTCTAGCTCCTCACTTTGTGGTAGTTGGTTGTTTTGTCGGTGATCAAGGAAGCCTCCCAACCCCTTGCTGGGCGAGATCACTGGTCAGCCCTGAGTTCACATGCCACTGACCTGGAATCTTAATTGTTTTATTGGGGCTGAACCAGAGTTTGTTCTTACTAATGATGAACGGGATTGACTGGACAAGATCTGTTTAGTCCTTTGGGGCCATTCTAGCAGAATATCATAAATTGGGTGGATTTTTAGCAACAGATATTGGATTGAGATGTCCAAGATCAGGGTGCTGCTGTCAGATTTAGGGTCAAATGGGACCCACTCTCTCCGCCTTTGGAGGCTTCTGGGAAGTAGCTTCTCCACCGTTTTGGACTCCTGAGGCATCTGTGTTCCTAAACAGAACCGAGCACATAGCACCTTATTCTGACAGACGCTGAAGCATGCAGTCTGTGTTGGCCGGTCAGTGTGGGCTGAAGCTCTGCTTCCGAATGAAGCTCAGAGGTGAATATAGTACAACAGTAATGACCTTAAATCACGATGACAGTTACCGTCATGGACCCTTCCTGGCACCTCTGCAGTATATTCGCCCTCTTCATCTCTATGACAGTGTTAGAAGGCATGTGCTACTCTATGCATCTTATTTGATATTTTCAGTTTGTGTAGTGCTGGGGGTGGAATCCAGGGCTTATACTGACAAACATCCCACCACTGAGCTCCATCTCTAGTCCTTTATGCATTTTAAAGTTTGGGTGATCATAAATATCCCCAATCTCTCTTATTATTTGTGTTTTTATTTCTTAATATTAAGCAAATATTGTTTATTCCCTCATTGAGCCAGGCTCAAAAACTTGAAATGCCTGGTGCTTCACAAGAGGCTCAGATCTGAGGGCTGAAGTTCAAATCCCAGCCCAGGTAGACAAATTCAAAAGACTCTTATCTCCAATTAACCAGCAAAAAGCTAGAAGTAGAGGTGTGGCTCAAGTGGTAGAGCTCTAGCCTTGAGCAAAAGAGCCAAACAAGAAGGAGCACAAGACTTGGAGTTTAAGCTCCAGTACCAGAAAAAAGAAAGAAAGAAAGAAAGAAAGAAAGAAAGAAAGAAAGAAAGAAAGAAAGAAAGAAAGAAAGAAAGAAAGAAAGAAAGAAAGAAAGAAAGAAAGAAAGAACAAAACCTTGAAGTAACTCTGTATTTTACACCATACCCACATCACTCGGACCCTGTGGCAACCAAGGTGTCTAAGACTTGCTATTTTACAAAATACGTTGGGTTCTTCCCTGCATCTGTTTCCTGGAGGAGTTGTGGTAGGTTAAAAACTCAGTTCTTTTAAATCTGTGTATTTGTACTTGAGGGAAATGCAGAGACTTTGGGATTCCTGTGGTGATGGTCCAGACCTGTGTTTTCCTATGTATATAGCACACAGGCCTGTCTTCTCCCAGCCCTGGATCCTGAGCTTTTGCTGCCTGGAGAGAATGTTTACTGAGGAAACTTCAGGCAGTCAAGCGAAACTCATGCAGGAATCATAGTACAGTGTGAGGAGCTCAGTATTTTAATGAAGGCTCAGGAATATCAGACTGAAGCTGTTGTCAGTGAAGGAGGAGATGACTGTTACCATGATTAATGACCCACTGGTCACTTTTTACAGGGACCCTGTAACCTTTCTTGTCCTCTGGAACTTCACTTCTCAGACTCTGTGGTTCTGTTAATAAAAAGAAAGATAATCACTACTTTGCCCTCATTTACTGTGAACCTTTCCAAATCTTTTTTGTTGTTGTTGAGGATGAAACTAGAAATCACCCCCCTTTTTATTTTTTTACAATATTTATGTGTATATGGATTTTCCTCTCAGATTTAGTCAATGCTTGCTCTGTAATGCGAGTTTTAACTTTGTGTTTTCCTTCCCATTATCTCTGAAAGGGATGGATTATGGAGAAAAGATTAAAGCAGTATAATGTGATACGGTATTTGCTAATATGCTGTCAGTGGTATTAGTAGGACTCAGCGAGGTTTGGGTCTTTTCATGAATGCCTTTCAGAGCGCAATTATCTAATAGACTTGGAAACCTGTTTGTATTCTTGCAGGCATTAAATGTCGTCTTTGAAAAAATCCCAGAAAACGAGAGTGCAGATGTCTGCCGGAATATTTCAGTCAACGTTCTTGACTGTGACACCATAGGCCAAGCCAAAGAAAAGATTTTCCAAGCATTCTTAAGCAAAAACGGCTCTCCTTACGGACTGCAGCTGAGTGAAATTGGTCTTGGTAAGGTGACAAGTTAGCCACTTTGTCCTGGCCCACCGTCCTCCATTCCTTCCTGCTTGCTCCCAGATCCTGCTTGGTGACACTTAGGTGGCCCACATTGTTTCCTGAGGGCACGTTTTGGGGCTGAGGGACTGTTTTGCTCTCGTGCAAGCATCTTGCTTCTTCCTGTCCTTCAAAGATGCCATTTTTTAAAAAATATAATATTTGTACATTGGATTCACGAGATTGCTAACCCTGACATCACATGGAATCACCTTGCATAGAGAAGTACAATAAGGTGGAAACCCCTTGCCCTGTGTGTGTGTGTGTGTGTGTGTGTGTGTGTGTGTGTGTGTGTGTGTGTGTGTGTGTTGCATTTCACACTGGCATTTGGTTTGTTTGTTGTGATACGGAGCGTGTCATTAGTGGGTGGCTCAGCCGCCGTGTGTTAACTCCAGCAGGCTGGAAAGGTCATCTTCCTCTTTGCTAATCGCACCCTGCACTAAGCCGTATCCTCCGTCCTCCCCAGCACCACGCAGCATCTGCTATGAATTCATTTGCGGGTTCTATTGGTATACTGCAAAGGAGAGCATATGCGTGAGCCAGCTAGCAGGGCTCCTTCACTCAAATGTTCATCAACATTTTAAAGTTGAGCTCCACGCAAGCCTCCCAGGAGACTGCGGGAGGATTTTATCGCAGATAATGGGACAGGAAAGAAGAGTAAAATCTCGGTAGTGACAGACAGTGTAACAAGGTTCATCTTCCTTCCAAGTGCAGTGGTAGGCCTCGACTAAGCAGGCAATTAAAATCCTCCCCCTCCAATCAAACCTCCTACTAAAGCCATTGAGAAAAGCCTTCAGGCAGAGCCTGGGAAATTTCAGGGAGGCCCACAAGTTGGGGGGGAGGCTGGAGCTTAGGTGCCTTTGTTCATCGCTTCTCTGGTCCCTTCCGTTGGCGGCGTACTGGGGGGAGCAGCCCCAGGAGGGTTCAGCTCATTTAGTTCCATGCATGGTCAGGGGGACAGCACCAGCCAGGAAACCAGGACCGATCTAGACCAACTTCCATTAGCTTGCAAATGTGTGGCTCTGATCACAAAGGACACAGGTACACCAGCCCAGCAGCCCCAGCCCCGCCACTGAGGGCGACCTTCCCCTGAAGGTGTGCCAATCAAGCGTCCCTGAAGTTGGAAGGCAGGGGTAGAATAAGCCGGTGACATTGTGCTGTCTGCTTGCAAATGGGGAGCATGTAAATAGGAGCCGTGTGACACTTCTGTGTGGCTGCTGTCTTTCTAGTCACCTCAGTGGCTGCTCTCAAAAAAAATGGACGCAAAGCTTTGGAAGCTAGCCATAATGTGAATTAAACTCCAGCCCCAGAAGCAGACTTCTTTTAGCCGAGCACACCAATCAGATGCCCAAAGGGACAGTAAGTGTCTAAGTACAGAGGGTGGCGGCCTGACAAAATAGGAATTGTTGAAGTCTGACTTTACTGAGAAAAGACTCACCAACGAAGGAGGTAGCCCAGGGTTCCATCACCGCTGCAGGGTTGGAATTACTTCTGTGTGTGTGTGTGTACCAGTACTAGGGTTTGAATTCAGAGAGTGCTGCCCTTGCTTGGATGGCACTATTTGAACCATTCCCATAGCCTAGCTTTTTGCTGGGTATTTTGGAGATGGAGTCTTGTAGACGTTTCTGCCTGGGCAGAGTAGCTTGAGTAGCTAGGACAACAGGCATGAGCCACTGGCACGCAACCATTGCCATATTTATTTCCTAAAAAAAAAAAAGAGAGAGAGAAGCCAGGAGTCCAAATTTGTGTGCAATCTCTCCTATTGAGTATGGAGTTGATATTAACACAGTAATTCATAAAGCACGGTGCAGATTCGGGAAATGAAAGCATCCGTGGACCACATTCTGACTGGAGGGCACAGGTGGTCAGCCTGTGGGGCGTTTGCACCCTGTGCTGCTGGTACATTAGCACTGGGACCCGCTCATGCACATCCTGTGAAGAGCATTTATATCCAACCTCTGTTGGTGAACACACACACACACACACACACACACACACACACACACACACACATACACCAGTAGTGGGGATCAGTCTGAGGCATGCAGCCCCACAGAAGACACATGTGTTGATCTTTGGTGTCATCACCCCTGGGCTTAGCCTCAGCCTGTGACTCTGGAGAAAGCCGTCCGCTCTGTCAGCGCCCCAGACCCAATCCAGAACGTGACTCAAATGCTCAGTCAGTCTGGCTTATGTCAACTCACCTTCAGCGCTTTACCACTTTCTTCACTTTTTATGTATTTATTAGTAACACTTTTAGAAGTAGCACCATAGACACAGTTCAGGTTTTTCATGATGAGGTTCAAAGTAAACAAAATGCTTCTCTCCCCTTCCTCCCCCCCCCCCCCCCCCCGCACCCTGGTTTCCAGAACTACAAGTGGGGACACGACAGAAAGAACTTCTCGATATCGACAGCTCCTCCGTGATTCTGGAAGATGGAATAACCAAGCTCAATACCATTGGCCACTACGAGGTAAAGCCACGCCTTCCCCAGCCCGTCCTCCTCTCCTAGCCCAGTTGCAGCACACAGTCCTAGCCTCTCCCCAACTTGCTTTTTTGTTGTTCATTTTTTTCGTGCTAGCCCTGGGACTTGAACTCAGCACCTGGGTACTGTCTCTGAGCTTTTGTGCTCAAGGTTAATACTCTACTACTTGAGCCACAGCTCTACTTCCAGCTTTTCGGTGGTTAATTGGAGATGAAGCATCTCACAGACTTTCCTGCCCTGGCTGGTTTCAAACCCTGATTCTCAGATCTCTGCCTCCTGAGTAGCTAGCATTACAGGTGTGAGTTCTCAGTGCTTAGTCTCTTTCCTACTTTCTGGAATGGTCTGCAGACCGGTCATTGCTGGGTAGAAGTTTGTACAGTTGCTTTGTCAGAAGAATATACTTGTCATGTATCCTGTTCTTGGAAGGCTTCAGTTTCCAGTTGAGAGTGGAAGCTTCACCTTGACTGTGTTGTCTGTTTTTGTTTTTTGTCAGTTGTGGGGCTTGAACTCTGGGCCTGGGTGCTTCCCTGTGCTCTTCAGCTCAAGGCTAGCGCTCTACCACTTGAGCCACAGTGCCACTTCCTGTTTTCTAGTGGTTTATTGGAGATAAGAGTTTCACAGACTTTCCTGCCCTGGCTTTGAACCATGATCCTCAGATCTCAGCCTTCTGAGTAGCTAGCATTACAGGCGTGAGCCACCGTGCCCGGCTGTGTTGTCTGGTTTTGCACGTGTGTGCTGGGAGAGCCGAGGGCGCTGTGTACCAAGTGAATCATGCTGGTGACCTCTGCAAGTGTCCTAAGTCTCATCTCATCCCTCACAGCCCACAATGGATTCTGCAACCTTTTGTGCAAGGACCTCATTCCAATGAAGTCTACATTTCCTGTTTGCAGTGGTCTGTGGTACTTCCTTTAGTAAGGCCCCCTGGATTGCCACGGTGGGACATGGTGCCAACACATCTGGCAGAGAAGGGAGAGCACACATGTGTGACAGATGACTTTTAGACTGGCCACAACTGGAGGACGCAGAGAGCGAGCAAGGAATAGCTAAAGCCCAGGGCCTGGTGCTGATATCAGTCACAATTTCCCCTTATTTTGGCTCATTCCATCCCACAGCAGTCCCATGAGGTAGGAACCACTGCTAACCCCATTTTATAGATGTGTATGTATTATGGCTCAACCAGTATGGGCTTCCTGCAAAGGCCAGAATGAGTGGTGGGGCAAAATGGAAAACATAGATCCTTCAGGCTTGTCCAGCTTCTCAGGGTTTGCATTTTATCTCTAAGACAGTAGAAAGACATCTGAAGCACTGAGAAAAATTTGTGTTTCAAGAGATGGTCGTGAGGCTGGGTGTGGTGATGCTCACCTTAATCTGAACTAGTCGGAGGATTGTGGTCTCAGGCTGGCCTGGGCAAAAGCACAAGACCTTACCTGAAAAGCTGCAGCAGAAAAGGGCTAGGATGTGGTTTAAGTGGTAGAAAGTAGAGCTTCTGCATAGTAAGCTCAAGGCCTTGAGTTCAAACTTCAGTACTTCAAAATAAAGGACGGATAGACGATAGACAGACGACA
The DNA here is from genome assembly GCF_019054845.1 of Dipodomys spectabilis. Lineage (NCBI taxonomy): Eukaryota > Metazoa > Chordata > Mammalia > Rodentia > Heteromyidae > Dipodomys > Dipodomys spectabilis. Next base: position 7,312,654 of record NW_024870840.1, read on the forward strand.
GACAGATAGTAGGTGACAGATTATAAACAATTGTGGAGAACACAGGCATGTATAGATGAGATGCAGCCCGGGAAGTGGGGAGACCATGGAAGCTGGTGGGAGAGGCTGGGGGAGGGGTGGTAGCATCTCTGAGGTGGAGACTCATAATGAGCTTCCGGTGGGCTTGGGAAGCTGATGCTGCAGGCCACTTGTGTGACACACGGGGTGGGAGGAGGGTCTCCATTGACACTCAGGAGCAGTGGGGACTTTTCCAGAGCTGGGGAAGATGAGAGATGGAGCAGTTGTCTTTCATGTCTCAAAAGCCCAAGAGAAGGACCTTGGGCTTTTCTAGGCCCTGTCTTCATCCTGCACAAAGCTGGGCACTGGTGGCTCATGCCTGTAATTTTAGTGACGCAGGAGGCTGAGATCTGATGATCCCAGTTCAAAGCTTGCCCAGGTAGGAAAGTCTATGAGATTCTTACCTCCAATTAACTACCAAAAGTGCTAGAAGCAGAGCTGTGGCTCAAGTGTTAGGGTGCTGTCTGTGAGCAAAAAAAAAAAAAAAAGCAAAACAAGCTTGGGGACAGTGCCCAGAGCTTGAGTTCAAGCCTCAGGACAAGCACACACCACACACACACACACACACACACACACACACACACACACACACACACACACACACACACACACACACACACACACACACACACACACACACACACACACACACACACACAAGCAGCTGAGACTTTGAGCCAAGCTTTCTGGACAACAGTGAGGCCCAGAAAGCAGCTCATTCATGTGCCACTTGGCTGAGTGTGTCTCAGACTCAGTTTGGTGACACCTGACTGGGTCCCATCCCTAGGCTTTTGCTGGCAAAGACCTCACAAATCCAGATTGTGTGCTGCCCTGCGTGGCTCACACTGCCCACTGTGTGGGATCACAGGCATGGTCCTTAACTCACACAGTTGATGGCAGGGCAGCAAGCTCCTAGGAGCCTGAAGGGGTGGATGCAACCAAATGAGAGGTGCTACCCTCTGGGCAGCAGTGCTCAGAGGGGAGCTAATTGAGGGCTTCACCTTGAGATTCAGGGGTTCAGACCTGCAGGCCCTCTCCTTCTCTCCTTGCATCTAATAGCAAGCTCATCTGATCTTCCCAAGGGGCTTCGCTACTAACCTCCCCATCTCTGCACACCTCCCCATTGTACTGCACCCTTAGCCACCATGCAGCCTGGAGTGAGCCCTAAGGAAGGGGGCAGCCACTCACCACCATGAATAAGGACAGTCAGGACAGGAAAACAGAAGCACCACAGCTGTCTGCCAGACACAGGAGGCCTGTCAAGAGAGATAACACATCACTCTTCATGGTCACATCGCTGAGCTCGACACCTATCTGCTCAGGGATGATAATGAAATTAATCCGGCCTGTAGTCTCTTTCCGTACCCAATGATTTATCGGCCTCATACCCCAGTGTAGCTGCCTGGTGGTAATAAATGACAAGACGAGGACATGAAGGCTTAAAGGATTCTCCTTATGTTTAAAAAGCTAAGCCATGAGGCAAATAAACGCAGAGAGCTTGAAGAGAACTGAGCTGAGCTCTCCAAGCCTGGACCCTCCCCAAAGCCCGTTTCCTGAAGAGGGATGGAAACAAAGCCTCCATTGCCACCCTCAGACGCCCGGCCAACCCTTGATTTAATAACACCTCTGCGGAGTCAAACATTGGGAATAATTTGAGAGGGCTGGGATGAAGCCTGCGTTTGCCCTTTCGTTAAAGAAATGTTCTCCTCAAGCATTTGCTTGAGGCTTCCAAAGAGACAAGATGCTAATTATCACTCTTATTCATTTACTAATGCACCCTAGTTTGAGTCACTGTATGTGCTTGAAAGCAAAAACAATATATATATATATTATTTAAAAATAGGGTCTAATTCAGAGTTTTAAGTGATTCAGACTTACCTCCCTCCAATTAGGCCAAATTAGTCCTGTTTTAAAGTTAATCTTTAGTGACGGCCAGTTCCTCCTCCTGTCTAAACAAAGTCCCTGCTGCTGGAGTATCAGCCTGAGTCTTCTCGTCTTCTGGCCTGAGGGTGAATAGAACGGAATGGGTCTCAGCTGGCCGATTTGTTGGATTTGGCTTATTGGATATTTGAAGAACTGATTTCTAGAGGGATCTGAGGATAGATGCAGCCCCCAGATCGCCCACACTGCTGTCAGCGGCCTGCCATCTACTGGATGGCATCTTCATCAACCTCTAGCACTATGACCGAGGCATTGTGGGACAGTAACAGAGGCAGCCAGTGCCCGCCATTATTCACAAGCCCTCCTGGCTCAACGCATTATCACTCACAACAACCAGGGCTCCAGGCCAGGGCTGTTATCCCGCCCCTTCTGATCAGATGAACACAGAGGAGCGGGAATTAGTCTAGTGCAGGCAAGCCGAGACGTCTTTACCCGCACACAGCCCTCCCCAGTGCCTCCTGCAGCAGTCACGGCCTTTGCCATGGATGAGACCACACTTGTGTTAATGTGTGTCAGGGTGTGAGGGCTGCTCACCCCAGGATCTGTGGCTGGTTGCCCTATAACCCACACCTCCTTCCTCTCCTCTACACCTCTTGTGACCTCTCACTGGAAAACGTTATCACACCACACTTTGCTGTGGAGTAGCACTGAGGGTGCGGGACAGGTATTGGTGGGGAGGGACAGGAAATTTGACCTTAATAGATAGTACCTCTTATTCTGAGCTGCAAGATTTGGAGAGATAGGAAGCCGATGAATGCTCTGTGGCTAAAGAACTCTCCTGGTCACAGAGGCATGTTCTCATAGACGTGCTCACTGCCAGCACCATTTACCATTGAAAGAATATGTAAAGCTAGAAAATGGGTTGGTTGGGTAAGGTGAAGAGTCCTTCTGGTCAAATATCACCTCCGATCCTAGAATATAAGGATTGGATCACTTCTAAAGGACCCCTGCAGCATGAACATCTAGCTTCTAGAAACTTCTAGCTTCTAGAAACTTCTAGCTTCTAGATGCTCATGTATTTAACACACAGATAATGTGTCTGCTGTTTCAGGCGCTGTTCTAAGTAGCAATTCCTCTGGCCCTTTTTACCACCCCACAAAGAAAATACCATCATTATGCTCATTCCAAGGCCCAGAGAGGCTATGAGAGTTAGCCAAGGCCACTCAGCTTCCACACATGAAAGCACATGAAAAAGAACTCACTTTACAAATGGAGCCCTTCTCAAACTGGCTAGAGGGATCATTTTGCCTAATCTCCAAAAGCAGGGCTCCATTTAGGAAAGAAATATCTGGGTAGTTATTGTTCTCTAATAAAAATTCAAAAGGGTAAGTTTTCTAGAAATCCTGTGATGAATCTTGCAGCTGTAAGTTCCCCACATGAATTCATGCTTCTACTTCTATTTGTGGACACCTGTCTTTGAAGATGGTAAATACCTTCATCAGAGGTGGTGGCTTCTTTCAGACATCCCAGAGCCAACCATGCCAACCCACCAGGGCATCCCGAGAGCTGGAGTTCCCCATTCCCAAAGGAAGGAAAGCAGACAACCTGAGGCTTAGCTCTAATGGTCTGCACAGGGACTTGGTTTCTGCCTTGGGGTTGGTTTTAATAGTGGAGAAGCGGGAGCTCACGGGCGGGGTGAGGTGGGGCTTTCCTCTAGTTCCAAGAGTCTATTGGACCTCTGATCCTAGGAGGAAGTCTACCTGCAGCCTCATGTCATCATGTGAGAGGGAAGAAAGGGAGAAGACTGTAATGCTGGAGGGACTACAGCCCAGGCTGATCGGGGGAGAAATCTGTTTTCATGTACTATATTGTGTTAACCAAAACACACTTTCAGGAATTCAAGATGCCAGAGAGGGTTTCCCCTTGATAACCTGCTATCGATTGTTGTGTTTCCAGATTGTTTTCCCCTTAACTAACAAAAAAAAGGTATTATGATATTCAGTCCATCTGCACCACTTTCCACAAGACCTGTAACTAAACTTCTAGTTGTTTTCTTAGGATGAACCATATCCAATTGCCCAACAGCTAACAAAGGTTTCTAGATAAAACTATTTTTTATAGATCAATCTCCAATTTTGGCCAGGAAGATAGTGTTGTCTGACATCATGATATTCCAACCTTAAGATCCCTGCATCTTAAGAAATTGTTACCCTGGGTCCACTGTAGCCAGTGAAGAACTTTAGTTTGGTCATGGGCAGCTCTATGGACGTCTCTGGCACATTCCAGCTTCTGCTGGCATCAATGGCATCTTGGCTGGGTACCACCTAGTCACAGTGAATCCCAACACACTGTGTAACTGGAAAAGATTGTATTTGCAATGGCTGTGTGCATATACTCGTTCTCTGGACCAGAGACACAGCCCTATAGCAGATCCTTCTCGTGACATTAATCTTGCCTTGATTTAATTTGGTTTCCATCCCTAAAGTAGAGGCCCAGAGGATGTTCCTTCCATCAGGAGGATGGAACGATTAATGAGTCCCTCTTGCAGGAGCATTTGGAGTGCCTCAGATGGAACCAACAGCATCCTGTGTTTAACCCTTCGAATTGCATGGCACTTTGCAAACAAACAAAAAAAATGCCATTTCTGCCCTGATCTCAACAGCAGCTGACTTGTGTAAAATAGAAAACAGAAGCCATTTCCCCACCCCAAACATCTGTAAATTATTTTTCTGTCCTTTTCACAGTGTTAAAGTGACACAGGGGGTAGATATGTTCCAGCCCTGGAGCACAGCTGTGCAAGTTAGAAATGCACGCGTGCGCACGCTCACACGCCACACACACACAGCACTCATCCACTAATAAAACGCTTTTACACTGGCTCTTGGAAGATAATTTCAGAGTAAAATTTCTTTGGGATGAGCTGCATCTATGCTATCTTAATGCCTGAGCATGGTGCCAGCAGCGAGTTGTTGCCAGCTCTTGAGGAGACATTTGAACTTTTGGCAAGCGCTCCTTATCGGAAGGCCCATCCGTGGCGTTTGTGATTATAGAGGAAGGGTACTTGCTTTTGGCAAAACAAAGTGTCTGACAGTAGAGGAATATTGGCGCAACACTCAACAGGATCCATTTGGGATTCATTCTTTGACAATTACCCAGAATGAATCACCAGCTTCCTTTTATAAAAAGATATTTATTGGCTTAGAAACAGCACATCCAGCTCTTGGTGGGGAAGAATTTTGTAACTATGTTCAAACATTCTCATAAGCCCGGTGTCTGAGTATTGCTAAGGGGGTGTCTGCACAGAGCAGTTACTTTAATTGCATCAAATACAGAGGAGAGTTGAAAAAAATCAGCCAGAAAACAATGAATGGCTCAAGGGAAAGAATGGGATGTCTGGTAATAATAGCAGAGTCAAGATGCTCAATAAGAGTTAAGAATCCTCATTGGAGACACTTGGCCCAGCCTGATGGCCCAGCCAGCCCCCTGCCCAGCCCCTTCCGCCCACAAGATGTCCTGAAGACCCACAGTCAGAGGCCTCTGGCCTTAACTTCCAGCTGGCTGGCCACAGCTGGCTGGCCAGCTGTGTTTGAGACCCCTTGGAGGGCTGGCCCTTGCTCTGAGTAATTCCCTGTGCGGGTGTGACCTGGTTTAGACAGTGAGTTTGAATCCTGTGAACTTGCCAGGCAGCCCTGTATATTTCAGTAACTTAGTGCAGCAGGCCAGAAGAGAAATTCTATTTCTCCTTTTCTTCCAAGCTGGAGAACACCAAGTCCAAATGAAAGTTAGGACAGCTTGAAGCTGTAGAGTGGAGAGGAAAACTACTTTGCTGAGAAGATTCAGAAATGACAGGAGTTGAGTGACCACAATCCCCAAAGGGAGGTGGGGCTCTGTGTAGCCATGGCCTGTGTCCTCATCGCTGCCCACTTTGCCTTGTATTGTGACCCAGCCTGCCCTTAGAACCTTCTGCTTCTCCCCAGGATCCTGGCCTGCTCTTTACATCTCCACATCCATGACTCCCTCTGCCTGAAGCTCCCTAGGTCCTGCTCCTGTTAATTTTCCAGCACCCGTCAGGGATAGGGTGAGAGGAATGGAGGGGTCATTTGGCCCTGAGATCCAAGATCTCCAACAGCCTCCGATAAAAACACTTGACTTTATCTTTGGGAGAGGTGATACATAGAAATGGCAGTAGTGTGTCCCTCCAGGGAAAGCATTAGTTTGTCAACATACACATTTTAAAATTGGTAGCAACATTTCAAAGCTCTACTGAGATATACTTTCTATACTTTAAGGCTTGGCTGTTTTGGTTTGTTTTGTGTCAGTACAGGGGCCTGAATTATGACCTTACACTGTCGCTTGGCTTTTTTTGCTCCAGGCTGGTGCTCTGTTTGAGCCACAGCTTCACTTCAGGCTTTCTGCTGGTTAATTGGAGAAAAGATTTGTCTGCCTGGGCTGGCTCCGAACCTTGATCCTCAGATTTCAACCTCTAGAATAACTAGGATTACAGGCCCATGTCACTGGCATCTCGTTAAAGCTCTTAAAGTGTAGAATTCGGTGGTCTGGGTGTAGAGTTTTATGATTGTCACATTAGTTTAACTTTATATCAATAAGCATAAAAGAAACTTTGGCTCCTTTTCTTTCTGACCCCATCTTTAGTCAACTAGCAATCTACTTCTTGTCTGTATTCTCCCTATCTTAGGCATTTCATGTAAATGAGATAATACAACTTGTGGTCTTAGGCAACAGTTTTCTTCCACCTTTTAGAAGTTCATCCACATCGTAATATGTAGTAATATTTCCTTTATTATATGGTAATTTTTTGTAATATATTGATACAATGGACTAATACAAAGTAATATAAAAAAGGATAGACTACTTGTAAGAGGCAAACATAACACATCCTTTGTATTGGCCTTTAAAAGCCATTGGCTCATGCATGTAATGCTAGTTATTCAAGAGGCTAAGGTCATAGTTCAAAGCCAGCCTGGGCAACAAAATCCATGAAACTATTTCCAATTAACCAGCAATAAATCTGTAATTGGAGCTGTGGCTCATGTGGTAGAGTGCTAGCCTTGAGCAAAAAGCTCAAGGATGGATAGTGCCAAAGCCTTGAGTTCAAGCCCCAGAACTGAAAGAAAAAAAGAATCCAAATACAATAATAATTCATCCTGTGTACTTCCATTTGTATAAAGTTTTGGAATAGGCAGGAGAAGTTGGTGTGAAGAAGTTAAGAAAGTGTGAGGATCTTGGTAGTGTAGTAAGCAGTTACATAGCTATGTAGATTAACAGGGAACATGGGAGCTGTACTTACTACTAGCGCATAGTAAACATTCACCCACAGGTTATACCTACATTTAGAAGGTTTAAAAAAAAAAAAAAACAAAAGCAAAAACAAAAACAAAAAAACAGGTGCCACAAGGTGCTGGTGTCTTATGCCTGTAATCCTAGCTACTCAGGAGGCTGAGATCTGAGGACTGCAGTTCAAAGCCAGCCCAAGCAGGAAAGTCCATGAGACTCTTATCTCCAATAAACCACCAGAAAAAAACTGGAAATGGCACTGTGGCTCAGGTGGTAGAGCTCTCACCTTGAGCTGAAGAGCTGAGGGACAGCGTCAGGCACAGAGTTGAAGCCCCACGACCGACAAAAAAACAAAAACAAACCAGGTGCCAGTGGTGTAATCCTAGCTACTCAGGAGACAGATCTGAAGATCTTGGTTTGAAGTCAGGCAGGAAAGTCCATGAGATGCTTCTCTCGAATAAATTATTCAGAAAAAGCAGGAAATATCACTGTGGCTCATGTGGCCCAAGTGGTAGGGCACTAGCTTTGAGCAAAAGAAGCTCAGAGACAGAGCCCAACCCTATCAGGACTAGCAAAATAATAATAATAATAATAATTTTAAATCTTTTAAAAAATGCTCTTTACCTACAGCATTTATCACCATGTGAACATATCCTGTAGCTACACCTTTTTGGACCTTCTAATCACAAATCCTACTTTCTTCTCTGAATAACTTATGCCATTATTGGACTGTGGGGAGTTTCTTTTTTTTTTTTTTGTCTTTTTTTTTGCTACTGGGATTGAACCCAGGATGTTGTACTTGCTAGGCAAGTGCTTTGTCACTGAGCTACATCCCAGCCCAACAGTGGGGAGTTTCTTTTAGCTTTATAAACAAAATCACACAGAACACTTTTATGTTGGACTTCTTTTGCTTAACACTTATTTTTGTTGTTTCAAGATTTGCTGTATGAATAGATCCATATTATTTACTTTCTATTGTTGATGAATATGAATTGCTGTTAATATGGGGAAATTACAAATAGTCTACCATGAAGATATGTACTTAGGTCACTTGGGTATAGACCTAGATATAAAATTAATCTGCCACAGGGTAGATACAAACTTTTTGTAGCAGTTGTTGAAAACCATTTCTTGGTTCGGACTACTCTACCTGAATGCCATAGTTTGAGTGACTTAAAGAACAAGTGTTTATTCTTACAACCTGATGCCCAGAATACAAGGTCTTGGGACCTATAGATTTGGAGTCTGGAGAAGGCCTTCCTTCTGTTCTACCAAGAACCATCTTCTCACATGGTAGACAGCAAAGAAGAGGGGAGATGGGAGAGACAGAGAGAAGGGGAGAGACAGAGAGTGAGAGAGGAAGAGAGATAAAAGGAGAGGGAGGAGGAAAGGGGAAGGGACAGAGAGAAGAGAGAAAGTATGCCATCTCTCTGGTGTCTCTTTTTAGAGTACACTAATCCCGTTCATGAAGGCACCATTCACACATGATTCAATTACCTCCTAAAAGCCCCACCTCCAATACCGTCATATTGGGGATTAGGATTTTGGTACACAGACTTGAAGAGAAACCAACCATTTAACCCATGACAAGCACCTCAGAAAATGAAATTGGCCCAGGCCTCTCATGACTTAATGCTCCCCCTCCCATTGCTGGCCCCCATCGTCTGTGCCACAGGGGCCTGGTCTCCTGTTCTCAGCACTATCTCCCCATCCCATTGCCTATCTGTCTCCTCCTGTACAGGGCCAGAAGCCCCTTGAGGGCAGAGACAATGTCCAGCTTGTTATCTAGCTAGCCCCAGATTACAGCACAATAGCCAGAACATAACAGTTCTTGATAAATATTTAACCCAATGAGAGAATGTAAGATCCATCCAGCCATCTAATTCCTGAGTGAAGTTGAGAAATACATTAAATTTTGAAAACTCATATATTTTTTATCTTTGCTTTTAGATATCAAATGGCTCCACTATAAAAGTCTTTAAGAAGATAGCAAATTTTACTTCAGGTAACCAATATAATATTGTTAACCTTTTGTCCTCACCCAGCTTTATAAAGTATTGCACTTTTTTTTTTTTTTTTTTTTTTGCCTCTCTCAGATGCATTGTCATAAGGTGAGATTGAACTGTTGCTATGCCATTCTCTGAAAGCTGAGAAAGTCATTTCCGTTTCTGGTCCTAAGAATGGGGACCCTGCCAGAGGAATGGAAACTAAACTGTCACTGGGTAGGATGGTCAAGCATAAAGCAAGTTGTGCCTCATCACAGTTCTAGACTCAGGGAAGACTCAGCCCTCGGCTCCTTCTCCAACTCCTCCATTAGGATGGTGGCCAGCCAAGGGGATCTCCCTGGCAAGCGGAGAGAGAAACTTGCAGATGACCACACGGCCCACCACCAGCTGAACAAACAAGATAGTCCATTCAGCAAGTCAGATATCAGTGTGATTTGGGAACTTTCTGGATGGTACAGAGCAAACTCAGAGTGGCTCTTGTGGGATGTCCGTGGGGTCTTCCACTCCTGACAGCTTCAGAGCAGTGACCTGGGGAAAATTCTTAGGTCGTGTGTCTCCTAAGAAATTATACACCAAGCCAAGATGTTCACCTCACACCCGCACTGCTCCAGGTTTCCTTCCTGATTCCTAGAATCAGAAGTTGAAGTTTAGTAGTTTCCAGCATGAGATCATTGTAAGCAGGGCAACTTCAGGGTTCCTGATGAATAAAGTGAACTGTGTTTTTAAGACATTTCCTTGGGGACCCCTATCTTCTATACTGTATCTGGCTATCAGGCTATACTGTAACTGTTTTGCAGTTACTGTCCTGTGTCCTTGTGTTGTGGACAACTGTGGGTTTTAGGTCTCAAATGAGACTTTGGGAAGAGCCAGCTGTTTAAGGACTGAAGAGTAGAACCTAGGTTTGGAGCCTCCACGGGATTCAGTTAGTCTACCAGTCAGTCCATACCTTTTCTTCCCCCCTGCCCAATGAGGCTGAGAACCAGAATTTATTAGGTTTATCATCAGGATTACTCTTGTGGCAGTACTACAAATGACGTTTTGCCCTATCACAAGCCCTTTTGACAAAATCCCCATCCCTGTATGAAACTGGCTATTAGCCTTTTCTGAACCTATAGTCAGGAAGCCAAAGCATGGCTACCCTCAATAGCAAGTGAGGTCACTATAAATTCATGGTGACTGATCCAGATCCTCACCCAGAAGCTCCACCTTCTTCTCCAAGCTCTGACCATAACTCTTGTGCTTCACTGGATCCAACTCCCACAACATCCAGCACCTACCAGCCTACTGCTTCTGCCTATGTCCCTGCTCTTCCTTCCCGGTCCCCATCACAGCATCGCAGCACAGCATCGCAGGCTGCCTTCCTGCCTCCAAGGCCAGTCTCATTCAGGCTTCAGGCCCTCCCACCGTTTCCAGCCTTCTGAGCATCCATGGACACCAATTAGCCCATGGCAGTTGTTTTTGTTTTGTTTAATGGACTGTCCTCCACCTCCCCCCATTGCATTTCCCCCATCAGTGTTTCTAGATGGTAATAGTCTTCATCATCTAAAAAAAATCCCAGTGCCTTAGTCTCTTCCATTTTCTACTTTCTTTGCCCTTCACAGCAGGTTCTCCTCAACATTCCCCCTGTCCCTGACACTCTTTGCTTGCTTTGTGAAATCCACCTCATTCTCCTTCTTTTAGATTCTAGAAGGGATAGCTCTCTTTCCCACTTTGGTCCTTGCTCCATGTGCCTGGTTGACTCTTCACCTCCAACATTCCTCCCAGACTTGGACTAGTGGCTTGTTAGCTATAATTCTCCATCATGATCATTATAATTATAATCAATTGTGCAGTTAGTAGCCCGAGGTCTCTCCGTGACTAGCATTACATACCCTTAGGTATGGGGGACCATGGTCGGAGTCGTTCCTTGGTGCACACCTGGCAACCTCCGGCACATCAGAGGTGACCCAGGTTTGTTAAATGACAGACTTGAGTCCCTCCTACCTTGTTCCTAGCAAGCGGTCACTCAGATTTTTTTATTTTTTTTAACACTTCCAGTCCCCAGCCCTTCTAGCCTTCACTCTGTTCATAAGGCATACCAAGGAAAAATGCACAAGAGCTCTTAGATTTTCACCACATTATTTTAGAAGGCTGTTGTTTGGTTGTTGTTTGTAATACATGTCTTCTCTCCTTCTGTCCCTGGTGTTCAGATGTGGAATATTCGGATGACCACTGCCATTTGGTGAGTTCAGGCTTTCTTGTGCTCTCCACTGGGTTGCACCCATGGTCTCCTGGGGTAACACTTCTCCTCTGTCTTCTTTTTAGATTTTACCAGATTCAGAAGCATTCCAAGATGTGCAAGGAAAGAGACATCGGGGGAAGCACAAGTTTAAAGTAAAAGAAATGTATCTGACAAAGCTGCTGTCGACCAAGGTACACTTGCTCACTGTTCTGGGAGTGCTTTTATGGCTACCTTGGGGGTAGATGGTGTGTTTGACTTAATTTCCAATGAAGTGTGAAAATGTTACAAATCCCCTATGCCTTCTAGCAAAGCAAAATGAAAGTTTAAATCGTAAACATTTTTTATCCTTCCCCTCCTCTTTTTAATACATATAGAAAGTGGAAAGATAACAGCATTTTACAAATTTCTACTGTGTATCTTCAATCAGGAATTTTAATATCATTCCCTGTTCCTTTACCCACCATTTCACTATTGTTATTTTTTATGGCTGACAGCATAATTATTCCTTTTTGTTTACTTGTTATTATAGATAAGCAATACAATTCCTTCTTTGAATTGCAAATAAAATGAAGAGGGGAGGTGACGATAGACCTAGTAAATCTTACTGATTTTTACTTTTTTCATTTTGAAATTAGGCATTCTGGTCACATATGAAAGTGTCAGATGTGAAAGCCAGTGGAATACCAAATTAGGAGGAAATTTTTCTTGATCTGGCTTTCAGTGGGATTAAGAGAAGCCTGTGATGATTTCCCCTGAAATGACTAGAAATGTGAATGCTACTGTCTGTGCCTGACCCAGTAGCTTCATGATGTCTGAATCTTCTCAGAGCTTAGGAGATGTTTGGTGGACAGAGAACAGCCTGAACCTTTTGATTTTCTCAGCTATCCCAGATGGTTGTTTATTTTGTAAAATGCTCAACTGCATTGGAAAGTATACAGTTAAACCCCAGGACAGAAGTACAGGCAACAGGAAAAATTCTGGGAGTAAAGCAGCATTGCTTGAGTTTTTCCAAACCTAACACAACCAAAAGGCAAACATCCAGCATCTAAGGTTTATACACAGCCCTACAACTGACATTTCCACTGCTAGATCGGCAAGGTGCCTCCCTGTTGACTAAACAATGTTGTGATCAGTAAGAAGCTTACGAGCCAAATTTATATAACAAAATTTTCAGGACCATTGTCCCATACTGTGAATCTTATCCCTATCTGATGATTTGTCCATTTTTCTTTTTCAGCTAGTGTTTTCACTGGTTAGCATATCACATTCTGTGAACTTAGATTTGATTTTCTATTATGGTTTCCAAACCAACACCATGAGTGTCTTTTGTTTTTGTTTTTAATCTCTTTAAAATCTCTCGCTTTCTGTCTTTTAGGTGGCAATTCACTCTGTGCTTGAAAAACTTTTCAGAAGCATTTGGAGTTTACCCAACAGCAGAGCTCCATTTGCAATAAAATATTTTTTTGACTTTTTGGATGCCCAAGCTGAAAATAAAAAAATCACAGATCCTGATGTGGTACATATTTGGAAAACAAACAGGTGGGAATATAGGTGATTACTGTTTTCAAGAATCTAGGACAGAATATTAACTATAAAGAGGATATAGGGAGTCACAACAAGAAGTTTCATTTATCTCTGGATCAGAATCTTTGGGCTTGGTAAACTATCACACCAAAACCATGCCTATATTGAGGATCCTGTTCTTTAAGATAAACATCTTTAATGCAAGAAAAAGACTTTGTCTAAATTTTGCTAAACCACAAAAGTGAGAAATTAATTAGTAGTGATATTTTTTAATACTAGTACTAGGGTTTGAACTCAAGACCTGGGCACTGTCCCTTAGCTTAATGGCTCAAGGCTGGTGCTCTACCATTTGAGTCATAGCTGCACTTCTGCTGTCCAATTGGAGATGAGTCTCACAGACTTTCTTGCCTGGGTTAGCCTAGAATCACTCAGGTCTCAGCCCCACTGAGTAGTTAGGAGTATAGACAGGCACCATCAGCATCTTGCTAATTTGTGAGCTTTATCATAACCATTTTCAGTAAGCTTCTATTTGCTCCCCAAATAATCAGTTACTTTGCAGTTTTCAAGCTAGGTCATATTTTTTTTTTTTTTAAATGTGGTACTTACAAAGGTTAGTATTGTTTTCCTGCATTTTAACATTTTACTTTAAAGAAAAGCAGGGCATCCAGATTTATTCTAAATGTCTCCTCGGAAGAAAAGCACAACTCATTATCTCTATTTCAAATATTTTGAGTAGAATGGAATTAGATTCAGTTATGATAAAAGGGAACTTCTCATGCAAATTCAAGTCCTAGCTTAGCCAAGCCTAGCTGAAGTTTATCAAGGCTAAAGTTTCAGATCTATAAGATCTTACCCATTAATCTGAGTCTATCTTGACTCTCCGTCTTGGCTCACTCCTGTCCTGTGTCCTAGCTTCATGTCTCTAGCCCCTACACACACAGCACAGCACTACAGCCCGTACAGAAGAGCCACTGAGAGCCCAGAAGCCATGTAGTGGAGGTAGTAAGCTAAGCCAGAGTTGAAAATGAAGTCATGAAAGGACTTGGAACAGTCTCTAAGACCATACCTAAGTATGTGAGTGCTGGAATAGAGTAATGAACAACACAGATAAACTTAAGAGTTTGAATTCTACTCAGTGCACATCGACAGGAATGTGGCCATTGAAGTGCAATAGAAGGTACTGGGTGCAGTGGGGAAGTGGAAGGCCAGGATAGAGCAGACAGGGAAGAACAGAAAGAAGTCCAGGAGAGTGGCAGTGAGCAAGGTGAGGCAGGCTGGGAGAGGAGGCACAAACTGACTGAAGGTCAGCAGAGGATGAGAACAGAGGAGTAACCAGATTGGATTCTGTGTTAAGATCAAGTGTTATAAGAGAACAGTCAGGAGCTGGGTGAGGCTTAGACCAGGGGGCCATACTTAGGTATGGTACTTAGATAGAGATGGGGCTAGATCTAGTTCTAGTTCTCACTGGTGACCATCATCTCTTACAACCTAGCACTATCTGGGATTCTTTTCTTGTTCTCCTCTAGCCTGCCTTTCAGTAGCTGTTGGTACTTGTGCCAATTGGTGCTGGGTGACCTGTGTTTGGCTAGGCAGGCTACTTCCATAACAAAGGTATCAATACTCATCTATAAACGATGCTAGAACAGGTCCTCCTCCTACGAATGGCCCTATTTGAAGAGATCGTTCTTTTTGAACAGCCTTCCTCTTCGCTTCTGGGTAAACATCCTAAAGAACCCTCAGTTCGTCTTTGACATCAAGAAGACACCACATATAGATGGCTGTTTGTCGGTGATTGCCCAGGCCTTCATGGATGCCTTTTCTCTCACAGAGCAGCAACTAGGGAAGGTGAGGCCCAACTTTGCACCTTCTCTACACACTTGTGAACTTGAAACCCCATTTTGTACATAGGCAAATAATAAACAGGTAGTTCAAACCATACCAGATGAAAAGAAATAATTATGCCACTGCCAATTGGCTTTTCCATAAAATGTCTCAGCTACTTTTAGCTTTAATTCAGTTGTTCTCAAAAGTGCTAACCAAAAGAATGAGTCCCACTCCAGTACAGAAATACTATAGAATAACTTAGAAATAGAAAAGCTTTAAAATGAAGTATGCTTTATCACCTAGAAAAGTAAGTCCATATGTGCATAATGCCCACGCGGTGGACATCAGTAACTATTATGAAACTATTACTATTTGTCCAAGTTAATTTTATCTGTATATCTGTATGTACATATATATTTGAATTTAAATATAAAAATGGCTTATAGAGAAGAAAATCTTATGAGACTTACAATTATACCCATTTGCCCCAGTTTATAATCAAAGCCCATAATATTTCTTGCCCCCGGTTTTTTCCACTGCTCAAAAACCCCAAAAAAGCCTGAATAACTTGGAAAGAGGTGTTCTGATCTTTCCTGAGCATTCATATTAAACAAAGTGCTTTCTATATGCACTGGACTTCAGAAAAATCTATGGAAGGGGCTGGGAAGGTGGCTCAGTGGTAGAGCGCTTGCCTTGCATGCCTGAGGCCCTGGGTTCGATTCCTCAGCATCACATAAGCAAAAAGCAAAAAGCCGGAAGTGGCACTGTGTCTCAAGTGGTAGAGCGCTAGCCTTGAGCTGAAGAGCTGAGGGACAGCACCTAGGCCCAGAGTTCAGGCCCCATGACCGGACCCCCTCCCCCCCAACAAAAAGAAAAAAAAGAAGAAGAAAATCTATGGAGGACTAACGGCTCTTCAGTAGGGAAATTCTCAGAGAAGCTGAAATAAGTGGTGACTGAGGCTTCTTTCTAGCCCCG
Source organism: Dipodomys spectabilis (assembly GCF_019054845.1). NCBI lineage: Eukaryota > Metazoa > Chordata > Mammalia > Rodentia > Heteromyidae > Dipodomys > Dipodomys spectabilis. The sequence continues at coordinate 7,328,437 of NW_024870840.1, forward strand.
TTATTTTAGGGGGCAAATTCATGAGGTCCCTTCTCCTAAAAACCCAGTAGGAACTAATTTCCACATTTCTTTGCTCACATATGCATTTCACAACTCCCCTATCTAGTAAAATCCTATTCACCAACATTTTATCCATTCCACAATAATGATTTTTGATGTCTTTTACTCTGCTACTAATGACATCATAGTTAAGCACTGTAGATATCTGCCTAGATTGTAAGCTTCTCAAAGGAAGATACCAGTCAACTTCATCTTTTGTTCATTCAGAACCTGCTAGCTATGCTTGGCTAAGTAAAAGCTTATTGAATGGATGAAATATTATGTGATTTATGGGCTCCATCTAAACTTGACAAGCAAACTTCAGTCTTCTCTCAGTTAAGGCAGCCTTCAGATGATTAATCAAACCATTGATTCAGACACTGGACTCTGTAAAAGATACTGGGACATTAGCCCTATCATTAACTCATCTTTCCTGAATAGATCTTGTTTAAATTTTGGAAAAATAACCTTTCCACCTACTTAATTTTTACACATGATCACTGTTATAATTACACACAACCATTTAAACTGTCAGAGAACCTTTGCAAGGTAAGACCTGCGAGCCACTAGGAGTAAGGACACCGTGCTTCCTTGAAGAAACTGCAAGATCTTTACCATGCAATGAAATATGGGGACATGCTGGAAAATTTGCCACTGCCAATTACATACCACTTTCATAGTTATATAAAGGGCTCAATCAGATCTACAATCAAGTCTTTTATAAATGCCAAAATTCACTGGTGGGTGAGGATGAGAGCAAATGCTTTAATTCAGGCTTTTTACGACCATTAGTAATGAACGATGATTGAAATAAGTTCCATTGTTACATTAACTCAAAATCATGCAAAAATAATAATTTCAGTTCTTTTATGAGGAAGGCTGAATATATTAGCATTTATTCTGCCTGAAAATAACAGTGACTCACTAGAACTATCTAGATGGCAGTCACTCAGTCAACGTTACTGAGGCCTAAGTTGCAGGAAGCCTTGTCAGAGAAGGAAACATTGGTGGCAGAGGTTCAGCTATACTGTTCTATCCTAAATTTCTTGACGTTTCCTTTTTTTTTTTTTTTTTCCAGGAAGCACCAACAAATAAACTTCTCTATGCCAAGGATATACCAACCTACAAAGAGGAAGTAAAATCTTATTACAAAGCAATCAGGGACCTGCCTCCATTGTCATCTTTAGAAATGGAAGAATTCTTAACTCAGGAATCTAAGGTATCTTTAGAAAGTAGAAATAAGCTTACATTGGTTGTTTCTTCTTCTTCTTCTTCTCTAAAGTCATTTCAGAGCCTGTGAACAAATCTGTTTTTTAGAAACACGAAAATGAATTTAATGAAGAAGTGGCCTTGACAGAAATCTACAAATACATCGTAAAATATTTTGATGAGGTAAGACTTTACTTCAGATCTTTTTAATCTATGAAAGCATCAGTCACAAGGATCTGCTTGTAGCATTCTGTAGGTTTCAGGACAGCTCTGGCATCCCAAATAAGCAGAAAGGAAGGCCCAGGACGCCTGTCTGAGATGGGGGTTCCTGGCACCATGCCAGACCCTGCACATGGTGCCCCTGAATTTACATTTGAGTTCAAGGGGCCTCCATTTGATGAGTATCTTGCCCCCCTTTTAAATGGGGCCAGCATATGCTTGACTACCACCTGCTAAAAATTAAAACTAGCCTGTTAATAAGTCCACATAGTTTCTATATTCAATAGTTATGAAATTATGACATTTCTAATTTAAGTATTTCAATAACAAATGTTTAAGTTCAGGCATTTTAAGGACCATTATTAATGAATTACCATTCTCCTTGATGATTAATTCTCCTTAATCTGGATGCGTTGTTTCCAAATATGTGTTAATTCCCCCTTCCCTGATTCCCCCCCACTCAGTCATGCTGGGACAGGCTATCCATGTCTATGGTGAGAATAGCTCACCAATTCCATTTGCTACTTGAAGATCAATGAAGCGCTAAGGTAGGGTAGAGGAAATGAGTTCCTTCAACATGATAAGCATCCCTCTGTCCAGGGGCCAGAGAAGGGAAGCATTGGGGAGGGTAGAGGAGGGGCTAGACTGGGGTGTGGGGAGGAAGGAGGGAAGGGAAGGACTCATCTGGACCAGGATGCCCTTGCCTGCTGCATTAAGGACAATACTTGCCTGCATGTTGGCTGCCCAGGAATGCTTGCTGTGCTTGGAATGGCTGTGACATAATGCATAACTTAGGGCCTTGGAAGTCTGGCCTCATATTTGTAAGCAGATAGTTGGTATTTCTTGTGGGCTTCTATTTTAAGTCAACGTGTTGTTGATTCTGTGATAATGACTTGGCAAAACAACTTGCAAAATGAGTAAATGATCGAAGAAAATGTTGGCATCTGTTTCATACAGATTTTTTTTTTTTTTTTTTTACCAATCATAACATCAGGAATGCAAGAAAGGAAAAAAGATTTAAAAAAAACAAAACAAAAAACCAAACCCATCAGAATTGTAATGCTAAAACCACAATATCTAAAATAACTGTTCTAATTGTCAACAGATTCTAAATAAACTAGAAAGAGAACGAGGGCTGGAAGAAGCTCAGAAACAACTCTTGCATGTAAAAGTCTTATTTGATGAAAAGAAGAAATGCAAGTGGATGTAAGCACTCTGGGGCCTGGTTTAATCTGGCAAAAGTTCTTCAGACAACTTGGGAGCAAAATGGCTGCTAGAGCTACTCTGTGTCGTTAATTTTTAAGTTTGCACATAGGTTCCACTTTGAGCACTGTCTTTTAGGAGACTGAGGCCCATGCACAGCTTTTAGAAAGCTCTGGACCATTGTGCCTGTGAGTATGCCTTGGAACCCTTCTGTAAATAGAGCTGAAGTGCTTGTTGGAAGCAGCCTCCTTGTTTACAGAGAACACAGGGCCAGTAAGCAAGTGTCAGTATTGTTAACTACAGTCTCCACTTAAGCACAATGATATCTAAGTGGTTTTGTTGGAAAACTACAGCTATGTAGCACTTGTGACTACACTGCACCTCTGCAGAAAAGGGATATTGCCAATACTCAAAACAAAAATGTGAAATGAGTCATTTGGAAACAAGGTGGGGTGTTAGGGCAACCTCCAGGATCTGCAGCATCGAAACTTTCCCCAGTAGTTCTTGGAAAAAGGTGACCGCAAAATTTGGTAGTGTGTACACTTAGCATTCGTGAGTGTGTGTGTGTGTTTAAACCAAAAACTAACAGTGTTGCAACATTGTTGAAAGGGCTCGTGTTTTATCGGTGGTCGCCAAATGCACTCATGGAACTCACCTCCACATATTCCATCAAGGAGCTCTAAAGCAAGGAGAGTGAGTGGACTTTGTGGAAATGCAACAGCGTTTTACCCAGATACTTTGTCCTGATGTGTGTTCCTTGATTTTTCATTCAAAATGTGTTTGATAGTGGACACGTTGGGTATTGTAAAGAGAAAAAAAAATCATTTTCTGTTCAAAAGTTGATCAGAACTCTGTGGAAGTGTAATTCTACATTTCTATACTAGTGTCTCCTTGCTTTAGATTTCTGGTGAACCCTGTGGTATAAATAATTGTGTGTGATTTTAAAAAAAAGATACATTTTACATTTCATCAGATTGTTGTTCACACTGGAGTATTATATATAAATATATATATTTGAGGCCCAAGGCCTGAAAAATATTAGTATACAACTTGGTATCTTAGTCTTACTATGTACTTTTTGAAAGTATTCCTTACAGGAGAAAGAATTTAAAATGCTCATTTTATTCATGCCTTTCTTTCTAAAGAAGTCCCTATCGTTATACTGTAGGTCTTTTTATTGCTGATTTTTTATTCCTGAATTTTTGCTGCTCACGACCAATTTTAATACCACTGTGTTTTCCTTCTATTAAACCAGAAGACATAAAAAGTGTAATTGGCAACTCTCCAGCTTTCCTTGTGTCAGGCACCTTTTACCCTTGGTGCTGTAAATCCCCTACATTTTTCAAGAAAGAAAACATTATTCACGTATTCCTTGAAACCATTTACCAACACTGTATGGAACATCAGGATTGAAATGTGAACTTGTCTTAGGCAAATGCAATTCTTTTTTGCTCCTTAATATCTGTTCAGGTGTGAGAGGCACCTTCCCAACCCTATCGCCTTTGTCTGTGCAATGGACACATCTCAAAAATACTACCAAATAGGTTACTTTGAAGTTTAAAGGTTAGAGGTCTGGTCCCCTTCTAAAGCTGCTACAGTTTTCAAAAGGGTGAAGGCGTTCATGAGAGAACAATTGTAGGAGAGTTGAGAGCCAAGGGTAGGAGAGTTGCCCAAAAGACTTCCCCTTCCCCAGGGTACAGAAAAATTCAAAGGGTCAGCTACAGCTTTATCTAAGCATTTGCTAAATGAGACATGAGGGTGTCCCTGTCCGGCTCTCTGCCACATGAGTGCTGTGTGGAGAGTTACCTCCTCTTTGGGGACTGTACTGTTAGGAACTTTGGGCAAGTCACTTACCTCTTTGTGCCTCAATTTCTGTATATTTCTAACCTACCTCACTGAGGGGGTATGAAGATTCACTAATGTATGTAGCGTGTTTGTCAATCCTCCAGTGAAAAGCACTATCTAGATCACATTTTGGATCACATTAGCCAAAAGCAGTAAATGGCCAAATTAGATGTGTGCTGAAGACAATCAGTCACTGGGTCTATACTAAACAACAAGTAGAGAAACAAATGGCAAACAATATCTATTTTCAAGTTTCTTTGCATATTTTTTGGTGCAAAACAATTCATTTATAAACTTTTTTTCTAACACTAGTGTCTACAGCAGCATTTTAAAATTAGTTCTGTTACCTTTTCTGTATTAGGATTGAAAGTCTATTTCTTATTGTATACCTGATTGAAGCTGTTCTTGGAGATGAATGTTTTAAATGTCTATAATCCAAAAATAAACATTTTGATGTACTTGTGGACTGGCGTGACTTTTTTCCGCCCCAGTTTTGCAGTTCTAATTGGTGTTTTACTCTAAATGGCTCTATGGAAGTATTCTGTAGGGCGGGGCATCACTGCCCACTGCTTGGAGTAAGCAGCTCCACACAGTGTGGCCAAGAGTACTTGGTCCCAACTCCTGCCCTCACTGCCAGTACATGGAGTCTCACTGTGAGGACTTCTGGATAAGCAACAATCCACTTAGTTTGGTGGACTTGAGCTTTCCTTTGTTGACATCTAAAAGATGTTACATAAAGAAGCTTCCAAAGAGTGCACAGTGAAAAAGTGACTACATACTAAGGGACACAGAAATGGAACACAATTGTTTGTTTAGATCCAAAACAGTGGGAAACAAAGTGAAACATCACCGATACTCTAGAGGGGCCCCACTGGGCTCACTTTACAAATCCATAACCCTTCAATTTTCTACAAACTGTGATATAATAAAGTCCAAATTAGGGAAATTGTTTCAATTGTAAAATACATGTTGTATAGTAGAAAGGAAAGCAAACACAAACAACAGCAGTAGGTAGAAAAATATTTATTAAGCTCTTCAATAAATTATGTGCACACAGCTTTTTAAAAATGGTAACCTTCTGTAATGAATATGAGACAGACACGTAGATCATCTTTAAGTTTTTAGGCTGTCTTTTAAAGTGCCATCTTTTTTCTAAAACCTAGTAGAGGTTTAGAACTCTTGTATATAGTAAACCAGACAATAATTGACCTTGTTATGGTAAAGTATCTTAAGGAAGAGGGAAAAGATGGGCATATTTTAGACAAAGATGCCAAAAATATTCAACAATGTAAAATTAATTTAAAACTTGATTTCTTAATTAATTCCTTGTACTCATTTTTATATTTGCAAAGGGTTGCCAATACAGTTTCTAAATAGCTCTGAAATGGATTCTTTGAATGTTTCACTTTTCATAGTAAAACCTAAAGTCCTGATACTTGTGTACTGAAGCATGTAGCTGGCACTTTTTCTTACAGCAAGCTCCAGTACTTTGGCAAATAGTAATAAAGTATCTCAGTGCCACACATGTCAAACTCTACACTTTATTGAGTCCCTGATTTCACCCCTTTTGATCTATCTGCCTTTTCTCCAAGAACATCACTCCCCAGAAGATCCAAGTTCCTCTAGCTGTTTTCTTTGGGTTGTTTCTAGTTCTTCTAGTCTTTTTCGAAGAAGAGAGAGTTCCCTTTGATGCTGTTCTTCCTTAAAAAGGATTTAGCAAAGCACAACAAAAGAAACTGTTAGATAAACTGGAAGAGTGTTGCCAGGTGGCAGCCTCTGTCTTGCTCTTACAAGCTTGCAGGAAAAGATGTCCATTTTAACAGTCTAAATACAGAGATGCGTGGGTTAAGCTACTAACTAGTCCAGCTTCTCTCCTGCCTCAGGCTTTAGCCTTAAGCAAAAACCAGTCTGTTCTTCCCTAGGTGTAAAATTCACTAGGGAGTAAATTAGAAAATGTGAAGGGCAGGGCATGCACAGGTGTACTTGCATGGCAACTTTCAAACAAGACTGGAGTTTTAACAGTTTATTATAAACAAAGTCACTGAGGTTCGGTGACTACCATCTTCTGTGCTTACAGTATAAAACTGATCAACACTCCATCTTCACAAAAAAACATCCAATTTGATATCAAGGGCCCTGATATAGAAGGGCTCAAGTTTTGGAATCATTTAGGTACAAAATTTAACTCCATCATTTTTACGTCACTTCATTACTTGACTCAATTTCCTCATCTATAAATTAGCAATAGTAATACTTGCCCTCAGTTTAATACTTTTTGTCTAAACTTAAAAAGTGCCTAAACAAACTGTTGCTTAAACTGTGGTTAAGTATTTTAAGAATTTCGTTTAACATGTTTTCATTAGTGTTAAAATATTGTATGGAAAATGCAAAGTTAATTGTAATAATACTTCACAGCAGTGTGCCAATAAGCTATAAACTCTAGGTTATTCAAGACTCATTTACCAAGATTTTTTCTATTACCTAATAGGAGATTTGATTCTCAGCATCATCACTAGAAGGAAATACAATTCTACTTCTGGGGGAAATTCAAATCTACTTCTCAGTAAATTTCTATGATAAATGAAAGGGAAGAAGTTAAACTTAGTCTTTGGGTATGCCTTTTGAGGCTAAGACCACATTTAGAATTTGAATTTTAATTCTGTATTTAAATGGGCAGAAACCTACAGAAACATTGAACAGTTTTCCTAAAATAAATGCTCAAACCTGCACGTGAGGAGGAAAGGCTAGGTCCATGCCAGGAACCATGGCTGATGACTGAAGGCTAACAGGATTTGTAGGTGCTGTGGGAGGCATGTGAGGAACCAGGATTAGACTTCGAAACTCATTATGTCTTCTCTGTATATCCTTTAGTCTTTTCTGAAGCCTTGTATACTCTTCAAATGGAACATTTTGTCTTGAAAAGAAAAAAGTACTCCTGTTTATAAATAGTTATACCCCAATCAAGAAGTATTATAATTCACAGAACTAGTAATATTTCAATATTAATATCTACAGATATTACTAAGGTACCTTAGTAAGGTACTAAGTTAAATTTGGCTTAGTTGAAGTTGGTGGCCTTCTACTTTGAGATACACTATACTAAAGTTGGCATGAATCCCACAATCCAGAAACCTCTTGAATGTTCTATAAGAAAACCCATGGTTTACACTATAGTAAGAATTATAACCAATACCAGTGCACATCATAAAACATCACTGCATAATTCTGAAAGCAATTTCCATTATAAAAAGTCTAATACTTGATTAAAAGGTATGGTGACTACTAATTAGTAAATTCAAGACTTTTTATTAACCTGAATCATACAGTGCCACTATTTCCAACTACATATGGTGAATCTTCTTTGCTCAAAAAATGCTGATGATAATGATTATCACCTGGGTTCAGATGTGCAAAACTGAACAAAAGCTAAAGCCCAATAATATTTTTTCTTCCCAGGAAAGCAAAAATTGACCATTGACTCAGTTGTAGCCACAATTTTCAGAACTATGCAACAGACACAACTTCGTTACTTTAGCACCTCCATAGGTACCAACACCACCACCATCGATGCCAACGCTAGTTACATGCCAAAGCCAGTGTCTGAACTTTGTTCTCAATCTCAACTATAACATCCATACCTGACATGTCATAGAAATCTTGTAGTTTAAAGGACCATTAAGAAAGAAAAAGATAGTACAGTTTGAGAAAGTTTTCAAATGTGCATTATAAGCCAAAACACAAAGTACAGTATTCTAAGAAACAAAGCCTTACAATATCAAAATAACCATGAGTATATAAACATACAAACACATTACCTGTTTAGCACCTGGTTTTCTGTTTCCAATTCTTCTTTCTTTGCCTCTAAAACTTCTACTTTCTCCTGCAGTCTCTTCAACTTGTTTTCATGAAGAGATTTTCTCTAGAAAAATAAAGACTAATATAAACAATTGTGTGAACATTTTAACTTCTTATTTGAACAAAACTATATAGTGAATATTTTACATACTAAATTTTTTAAAGTATAGAGATGCAATTTTTCAGGGACGGCATGGAGCCATGTAGTCATAGCTCTTCCTGAAAATTGCAAAGACAATGAATCACAAATCTCCATCTCATCAATGTACAAATAGAATTGTTCTGGATGCCAAATCAGAAAAATTGGTATCTGTAACTAAACTACAAATAAAAAATCTAAAAAGGGAAGAAGTCAAATTACACAAATGAGTCTGTCATCTACAAAGACATCATAAGCATCATTGTCTCAGAAGTTACGTGTTTAAAAGAACGGACGCAAAACTCAAAATGAAGAGCCTGTCTTGAAATGGTAAGTTACTCCAAAGTAAAACATTAAGGGAGAAGAAAGCTGATATAGAGCACAAATGCTTTTCAGTTTTAAAATATGCCTTTCTAGTTAAAAGAGGAAGAATTAACTTTACAATACACAAAGGGAAAGTTTCTACAAGTAAATGTAGGATTGCCTGAGATCAAATGGAATAGTGTAATAAAAGGAGTATATGAACAAAAGTATGTATTTTCACCTTTATAAACAGGTTTTAAAAATAGAATGACACCTCGAATGTTGGAACTCTAGTAGTTGCAGACCTTTTCAATATTTGCTTTCGAACTCCTTTCACTGAAATATAACAAGTTCATAGAAAAATATATAGAATGTAAATGCAAAAAAAGCAAAACTCAGGAGAAAAAAATGCCAGCACAACCACTTCATAGGTCAAAAGCATTTGCATGACAAGTGCCCTTACCTCTTTCCAGTTATGTGCCCAACTAATTTATTTCCAGAAATACAGTTCAGCCTACTTTTAAATTTCAGTTGAAAGGAGTAAGAAGACTCCTCTTTTGTTTGTGAGAGTTACTCATGCTATTACTCACTGGTAATAGGTTAGTCACTGTCAGTCCCTTGGGCTATTACACAATTGATTGTATTCACCCAGTCCACTACTAAGGGCAAAGGATTACTCCCAGTTGGAACCACTAGAGTTTTCACTTCATCCTTCTCCTTGCTTAGTTTCATCCAGGCTCTCTGAATTCCCCCTCATGCTCATGTCTACTCTGGGAAAGGAACCTCTCTTCTGACCTTTATCACCACAAATAGTTATTTATGTAGTCTTGGTAATTAAGGCAGAGAAATCTTGCACAGCTATCATCAAATTTATTTAGATACTATGACATACTATTGCAAATGGTACTTAAATATTTTATATTCTAATTGTGCATAAAGATGTTTATTACTTAGACTTAATATCCAACTTTTAAAATCTAATATCTTAATACCTTATTAATAGATTATATTTAATGCATATATAACAATGCCATCTTTAGATGACAATTTTACTTCCTCTTCTCCAATTGTTATATTAATTTCTTTCACTTGCTAAAAATTTCTAATTCTATTAACTGTAACCTCCAACAATAGAGAACAAAATGGTGATAGTGGACTTTTGCCTTGTTCTTGAATTTGGGTGAATGGAGAAAGCATTCAGTATTTCATCAGCAAGTCAGTGAGTTGGGAGAATTTTTTTTTCTTTTCTTCTTCTTTTTTTTTTTTTAATGCAGGTCCTGAGGATTAATCTCAAAGGGTGAGGGAACTATCTCTGAGCTTTTGTGCTCAAGGCTAGAGCTCTAACACTTGAGTCACAGCTCCACATCTGGCTTTTTGGAGGTTAACTGGAGATAAGACTCTAGTTGCATGACTTCCAACCTCAATCCTCAGATCTATCTCCTGAATGTCAAGGATGGATTACAAGCAGGTGCCTCCAGCACCCAGAAAGCTGGACGTATTTTGTAGACATCTCTTATCAGATTAAAAATTCTATTCCTAATTTAATAACTATGTTGATAAAGTTCAATACATTTTATGTTTAAAACCTCATCAAAATAGTTTTCAGCATTCACTGAAAAATCACAATACCCTTCCTTCTTTGCTCTGAGAGGGTGAGGGACACTGGTCAGTTTTACATGCTGAGCTACCTTTATTCCTACAATAAACTCTTCATTTCATAACATCATTTTAGTGTATACTGAATTCAGTATACACTAATGATTAGGGATGTTTTTTTCCTACTTTCCTATCTGGAAGAGTTTCTGTTAAGACTGGTGTTCTTTCTTCCTTAAGTATTTGGAAGAATTTACCAATGAAGCCAAATGAGGCATTTTCTTTGTGGAAGGTTTTTAATTAAAGACTCCATTTCCTTAATAGATATGACTGATCAAATTTCCTAATTATTCCAGTATTCATTTTGTTAAGATGGTCTTCAAGGAATATATTTATTTCATCTACATTGTACTAACACAATTATTTTTTACAATATTCTTTTAAAATTTTACTATCTATACAATATGCAGTGGTATCTCCTTTTCCAATAAAGGCAACATTCATTGTGTTTATCTAATGCAACTTTGGGTTGTTTGAGGAGAATCAGCCTCACAGTGTCTTATCAGTTTTATCAATGTTTCAAAATCCAGCCCTTGGCATTTTCAATTTTCCATATTTTCTGTTTGACTGATTTCTGCTCATATCTTGAAGGTGTTGATAATGTCTTTTGTTAAATCTATTGAGTTAAAAGTTATTTTGTTTTTAGATTTAAATTTGCTTTAAAAACAAACAAAAAGCTTTCCAGCTAGTTGCTGGTGGCTTAAGCTACTTTCAAAAGATTGAAATCTAAGGACTGAGGTTCAGAGTCAGCTCATGCAGACAAATCCAAATCTCCAAATAACCAGCAAAATGTCAGAAGTGGAGGCTTGGTTCAAATGGTAGAACACCAGTTGTGAAGCTGAGTTTAAGTCCCAGGACCAGCAAAAAAAACAATTTTCCAAGCAGGGGCTGTTGGCTAACCTGTATTCCTAGCTACCTGGGAGGCAGAGATGGAAACAATCACAGGTCCAAGCTAGCCTGAGGAAAAGGTTTATGAAACTCCTATTTCAACCACCAGCTCAATGTGGTGGCACATGCTTGTCATTCCAGCTATTGTGGAAAAAGACAACAGAAGGATCAAGGTCTAGGCCAGTTTAGGGGAAAAATGAGACCCTCTCTAATAAATTAGCGAGGTAAAGAGAATGAGGGGTAGGACTCAAGTGGTAAAGCATGTGCCTAGTCAGTGTGAAGCCCTAAGTTCAAATCCCAGTAGAAAAACAAACAAATGTTTTCCAGTTGTCTGGTATAATTTCAAGCTTTTATTTCTAAGTATAGGCAACACAGTTATTTTTAAAGCCAGTATCTCATTAGTTCATTACCTGGATCTGCTACTTTAGTCTGTTTATACTGGTTATTTCTCATGTTTTTGTTCTTTTGTTTTGCTTTTTGACAGTAGTACGGGAAGCTGAACTTTAACAAGCTAAGCAGGTACTCTACCTCTTAAGCTATACCTCTAGCACTTGTTGCACTGGTTATCTTTGAGATAGGCTCTGTGCCCGAGTTGACCTGAACAGTAATCCTATTTGCTCTTAACTCTGTAGATGGGATGACAGGTCCAAACCAATACATCCATTATTTTTGTTGTTGTTGTTGAAATGGAGCCTTGCAAACTTTTTTGCCCAGGCTGGCTTCAAAATGAAATCCTTCCACTCTCTACCTCTTGAGTAGCTAAGAAAACATACTTGAGCCACCTGTGCTAAGTAAGATGTTTGTTTTTACAATCAATAGATTTTTTTTGGGGGGGGGTGGGGGAGGAGGGCGGTCGTGGGGCCTGAACTCTGGGCCTGGGCACTGTCCCTCAGCTCTTCAGCTCAAGGCTAGTGCTCTACCACTTGAGCCACAGCTCTATTTCTGGCTTTTTCTGCTTATGTGGTGCTGAGGAATTGAACCCAGGGCCTCATGCATGCAAGGCACGCACTCTACCACTGAGCCACCTTCCCAGCCCCAATAACTTTTCTTAGAGCAGTTTTAGACATAGACAGTAGAGAGTTAGCATATACTGCCTTACCCACTCTGTTTACAGAGTGGATTAGATAATAATACTTGTACTGTGGTACATTTGTTAAAATTGAGATATTATTATTAATTATGGTCTGTAGCTTACATGAGAACTCATTCTTTGTGTTCTATGTTCTATGGATTCTGCTTAATATGTCAATGTCCACATGTCTACCATTAAAGTATACAGAATACTTTCATTGGCCATTAACAATTCCCTGTGAAGGAAACCTCCTTATACTACTGATGTCAATTAAAAACAACAAAAAAATCCCTGTGTTCTGCCTATTCTTTGTTCTCTTCACTCCTAAAATCTATACCTAGTAGTGATGTCTTTACTGTCTTCACAGTTTGCTTTATCTAGAAATGTCATATACTGGAGTCTTTTTAGAAGGACCATGCTTTAATATTGGCAAGGGCTAGGCCTTTCACTTCACCTTAGTCCATGGATGAATCCCTTCTGGATCTGAATCCAAAGCCATCAGTGAATGAAATCCTGCTTTGTGGCAGATGCTGACCTCCAACTCTGTTTCCTAAGCCTTTGGAGGTTGTCAAAGCTTTGCTCAACTTTTTAGCCTGCCAGCTTTTCTTCTAAAATCAGTAATTTTCCTAAGAATCTAAGTGCTAAGCTCACCCCTGTAGGATTCTTATCTCTCAGGATTTTTACTTCTTAATGGTTTGTTGAATAACTCTTTAAGGACTTGACAGGGATATTTTTTGTGTATGCGCCAGTACTGGGACTTGAATGCAGGGCCTGGGTGCTGTCCCTTAGCCTTTTTGTTCAAGACAAGGGCTCTACCTCTTGAGCCACAGCTCCACTTCCAGCTTTTTTGTGATTAATTGGAGTTAACAGTCTCAGGACTTTCCTGCCTGGGCTGGCTTCAAACCACAATTCTTAGATAACAGTTTCCTGAGTAGCTAGGATTGAACCACAGGCACCTTGTTTATAGATTTTTTTTTTTTTTTTTTTTACTGTTTTTGTCCAATTTTCCCAGCTGTTGTCATGGTGTCTTAGGCCATTCTAGCTGCTATAGCAAAATACCTCAGACAATAAACAGAAGAAAATTAGCTCTCTTGGCTCTGGAAATTGGTAAATCTAACATTAAGGGTGCTGGTGTATTTGAAGAGAACCTACTTGTTCAGATGGTGCCTTCTGTGAGCAAAAAGAGTTAGTGAGACCCTATCTCAAAGAATAAGCTGAGCATGGTAGAGATAATTATAAACCTAACTATGAATGACTCATAGTAAAAGGATCAAAGTCCAAGGCCAAGGCCAAGGTAAAAAGTGCAAGACCCTACAAAAATAACAAAAGCTAAAAGGACTTCAGATGTGTCTCAAGGGGTAGAACATTTACCTAGCAAGCATAAGGCCCTGAATTCAATTACTGGTATTGCCTTTTCCTCCAAAAAAAGTACAGTCCACAAACCAGAAAGTTAGCCCTTATCACCTCTGCAGACACAAGGTGAGAAACAGGGACTTAATTTCAGTTTTGTACATGTGGATATTTAATTTTCCCTCCATCAGTGTGATATACATTTTAGTCACCTGTGTGAAGAATTAGATGGGTGCAGCTCCATGACTTGCTTCTGAATCTTCTGTTATATTTTATTGGCCTACATGTCAGTTTTACTGTCCATACCATGCCATTTTGTTATTATGGCTCTGTCATACAATTTGAAGTTACCTCTACACCTTGAGCATTGATGTTTATGCCCAGGATGGCTATGTCTATTCAGGGGCTTTTGTGCTTCTATATAAACTTCAGTGCTCTTTTTTTCTATTTCTGTAAAAAGTCCTTGGAATTTTGATAGAGAGTACACTGAATCTGTGTCATTTTCAGTAACATAGCCATTTCACAATATAAATGCTGCCAATCCATGAATATAGATTTTACCATCTTTTAGAGTCTTACTCAATTTCTTTTGAAGTTCGTTTTTGAATATATATATTTTTTTGGGTCCAGTCGTGGGGCCTGAACTCTAGGCCTAGGCGCTGTCCCTCAGCTCTTCAGCTCAAGGCTAGCTAGCACTCTACCACTTGAACCACAGCACCACTTCCGAAGGCTTTTTTCTTTTTGCTTATGTGGTGCTGGGGAATCAAACCCAGGGCCTCATGCATGCAAGGCAAGCACTCGACCACTGAGCCACCTTCCCAGCCCCTCAATTTCTTTACTACTGTATAGTTTTCAATAAGGAAGTCTTTCACCTTCTTGGTTAGGCTTAAGTTTATTTTTGTTTGTTTCTTTTTGAGACTATTGTGAATGGGACTGTCCTCTAGTTTGACCTACTCATCTTCACATCTTTTATTCCATCATCACCTTTAGTCAGTATCTTCATTTAAGAGTCTAAGTCCTAGATATCCTGCTACTACTTTATATTTGACATGTGTCTGATCCTATTACGTTCTTTCTACTCAGCTGACAGTCTTCATTCCATTGCAATAATTCTGTCTATATCCTTTTAAGCTAAAATACTTTGCATTTTGTTCTTATGTACTACATTCTTGTGTTTGTTTTGAGACAAGATCTTATGAAGTTGGTGGATCAGTCCCTAACTTCTGAGCTCAAGTGATCTTCCCTCTTCCGCTTCCTGAATAGTAGAAATACATACCATTTCCTGTGCTATATTCTGTATTGTGTTCCTTCAGAATACCTTTCCTTCATAATACCTCTGAGAGTTACCTTTCATCTTTATTACTACATTCCAATCTATGCTTATATCACTTTAAGCTTATTGTAAACAGTTTCCTATTTGGTATCCCTGTCTTCAGGGTCTTTTTTTTTCTCTCTTGTTTTTTGTTGTGGCATAGTCGTTCTCAAACTTCAGTGTCAAGATCAATCACCTAGGGTATATTCAGATATTTCCTTCATAATATCTTTTTATTTTCATTTTATGTTCATCAAGGACAGACAGCAATGATGGCTTCAATTCTCTCCCTTCTAGTCCCATTCTATATACATAGCATAATGCTAGGCTATATGGAATATTAATTAAGGTGTTTTGAAATTTCAAAATTATGCTTCATCTCCTTTTACAAAACACTCACACCAGAATTATTTCAGAGAAGTAAAACTTAGAAGAAAAATAACAAAGTTGTCATTTCAAGTGTCTCAAAAGGATAAACAACCCATGAGCTCACTCTAAAAGGTCTCTCTTTATACTCACACTTCAAGAATGAGGATGTAGAGAAGTCATCAATAACAGAAGGGCATCTCAACCTGACATCCCTAGTCAAACTTTTCAAAATATCAAAATATCATTCTTTACTAAAGATTCTACCTAAAAACACTTACCAGAAATTATATAAGCCATGCACTTAGTAGTTTTATAACACATCCTGAGATGGCAAAGTATCATTTTTATCTAGCTTGTGGGGAAGAAGAGGGTAAAGTTGCTACTTGTGATTTATAAGAACTAATCACAAGAAAGAAATTCTACAGAATTATGATCTCTATTCTTAGGCTACTATTTTGTTATTTAAGTTTTATTGTGTAGGAAAGTAATGGTATTTGTCACTTAGAAAGTCTGATGCATTCTTCTAAACAATATTTATGTGATTTTCCAGCCAAAATTGTGATACATAGCAATAATTTAAACTCAAGTAGGGAAAATGTATGAGTTAAACTAATTTATAGAGATTATTCTGATACAAGAAATAACACTCACATGGACCATGGCTCTAAGAGAAAAGCAACAAAACATCTGGAATTAAAGTGGAAAGAGCAATGAAGGGAGAGCAAGATTTTAGTCACAGTTTTGATTATCATGAGTCAAGTGATCTTGGGTACTTACAATTGCTAAGGTCCCTTCTAGTCCTAAAACTACACATATTATATATTTTCATAATTATTTTTATGTCACATATAATGTTTGTCCATGTTAACTGATGTAAAACTGTAAGCTATATGAGGGCAGTGTCTCACATGGGGTAATTCTAGAATACTGTCACTGATTTGAACTTAGCAATTTCCTATGACTTAAATATAATACATATTAAAAAGTGAAATGCATACTATGTTATCACCCATTATTTGGTAGGAATTTTAGTAGAAAATATAATGAAATGTTTCTTTTAGGTTTTTAAAACATTACTTCTTCCTCTTTCTGATAAACCTATGATTAGATGATAATCTCTTTCACCACTGGATGTCACCTTTGCTCTAAAAGAAGTCAACACATACTAACCTCAAAAATTAGGACCTAACTTCTAAGACATTTAACCCTAAACCTTAAAATCAGCTTTTATACTTCCTTGTGATTTCTAGCTGCAATCTGGCTTCAGATGTTTCTTGGCTTCAGTGAAAGGAAGCATAAGTAGGCCTTCTAGGTCATCACAAGTCACTAAAACATCCAGTGAAATCCCACCAACATTCATATAATTCTCGGTACATATGTGGAATGAAAGGAAAACAAAAAACAAGTATAAAACACTGGTAATCTTACATAATGTTTTTTTGTTTGCTTTTTGGGTTGGTTGTGGGGCCTGAACTCTGGGCCTGGGCACTGACCCTGAGCTCTTCAGCTCAAGGCAAGTGTTCTACAACTTAAGCCACAGCACCATTTCCGGTTTTCTGGTGGTTAACTGGAGATAAGAGTCATATGGACTTTCTTGCTAGGGGTGGCTTTGAACCATGATCCTCAGATCTCAGCCTCCTAAGTAGCTAGCATTGTAGGTATGAGCCATCAGTGCCAGCTTACATAATGTTTTTTTAAAAAAAAAATTGTGAAAATACCGTACAGAGGGGTTACAATTACATGAGCAAGGTAATGAGTACATTTCTTATCAAGCATTGTTGCCTCCTCCTTTGTTTCTCCTTCCCATCCCTTCCCATCCCCCCCCCCATAATGTTTTATAATCCAAATAATTATACTACTTTTAGGATATGAAAAGAGAAAATATTCAGAAGCCAGGAGAGTGGGGAAGTGATGACCTTTAGACAGCTAACATCATTCCAACTGACAGTCATGTCCAGTACTTAAACCCACTAACATAAAATGATGGCTAGGACCAGCATCTTTAGCTTCCAAATTTAGGATCTATGAATGATTTGGTTATCTTCTCTTATGCAAATGTAAACAATTTTCCTTTCCAATAAACATACAGATAGTAAGATATTAGCACCTCAACCCAAGAGTATGTTTCTCTCACCTCATATCGCCTCTGCTCTAGTGAGCCAGTTACTGGTGACAATCACTGCCACAGGGAGATACTGTCATAGACGACTCCTACAACATGCCTTAGGTTTGCTGAAGTAGAATAAAAGTTGTACACTACTAACCCAGTAACTGAGTCCCAGGTCCTGCTGCTGGGCCAAAGATATATTTGTCCTATAATTCTGAGTTGAAAACAAAGCCTTTTGATCACAATCTCAGAGATGCTATGAATAGCTGAAAAAGTGCCTAACCACATTAATCAAGCCAGGCCAGGCACCAGGCTAACCTTCTAATCCTTGCTACTCAGGAGGTTGAGATCTGAGGATTGTGGTTTAAAGCCAGCTTGGCCAAGAAAATTTGTGAGACACTTATCTCCAATTAACCACTTAAAAACCAGAAGTGGAGATGTGACAAGTGGTAGAGTACTTTGAGCAAAAGTGCAAGCCCTGAGTCCAAGGCCCAGGACTGGCAAAAACAAAAAAAGAATTAAGCCAGAAGCCAAGTGCTGATGGCTCATGCCATCAGTACTAGCCTTGAAAAGCTGAGCTTGAACTCATGGTTAGATGCTAGCCTGGGCTATAAAGTTCATGAGACTCCCTTCTGAACCAATAAGTGTCATCCTAGCCATATGGGTAAAGTACAAATCAACTTTAAACAAAATCAAGCCCTACCCTTAGTTTAAACGTGCCCTGTTTATCATTACTACTTGCCTTTTTCTGAGCAGTTGCAGCTCGTTGTAGTTTCTCTTTAGCTTGATTATACTTTTCTTCTCTGTCTTTGATACGCTCGTGAAGCTTATGCTTTTCTTCCAACCACTGTATTTGTTTTTCTTCTAATGTTCTGCCAGAAGAATATATGCAAAGTATGGAAGTTAACATAAATTCTTATAATAAATATCATCCCGAGTATATACAAATTCACTGTTGCTGACCAAACACTTTTCCAATTGCAGGTTTGTATGTATATGTGTATGGACACAGATTTACTAATATAACCATTACAGAGAATTTCTTATGAATCAGGCTCTGGATTAGAACAGTGAGTATATTGTTTTCAAAAATGTCCTTCAAGTTAGGTTCTTCTGCCAGGTCTTTTATTGTGTGTGGGAGGTCAAGATCAGAAGACTTGTGATTCCAGGCCAGCCTGGGCAGAAAAATCCATAAGACTCAATCTAAATAGAAGGAGCCAGGCTTAGGGGCTGGGAAGGTGGCTCAGTGGTAGAGCGCTTGCCTTGCATGCATGAGGCCCTGGGGTCGATTCCTCAGCACCACATAAGCAAAAAAAAAAGAAAGAAAAAAAAAAGAAAAAAAGAAGGAGCCAGGCTTATCATCGCAGCTTCAAAGGGGAACCTAAGATAGGTGGGGCTCAGTCCAGGTGTGTGCCAAAGGAGGAAGCAAGATGCTATCTAAAAAATAACTAGCATAGTCAGGCATCAGTGGCTCACACATGTAATCCTAGCTATTCTAGAAGCTGTGATTCAGAGGATGGTGGATCAAGACCTGTCCAGGCAGAAAAGTCCACTAAACTCAAATCTCAAAAACTAAACCTCAAAAAGAACTAACAAAAAGCTGGGTTGAAGGTGTGTCTAAAGTGGTAGAATGACAGCCCACAAGCCAGAAGAGTAAGCCCAAAGCCTTGAGCTCAAACTCCAGAATTGCCCACCCCCCCCCCCCCTCAAGAAAAAGCAACAACAACAAAAAACAAAGTACAGTGCAGGCCAAGACTGTGATCCCAGCTGTTTTGGAAGAAGGGGTCAATGATCAGGGGTTCAAAGTTCAAAGCCAGCTCAGGCAAAAAGATGTGATCAAAATGCCAAACAATGGGGCTGGGAAGGTGGCTCAGTGGTAGAGTGCTTGCCTTGCATGCATGAGGCCCTGGGTTTGATTCCTCAGTACCACATAAGCCAAAAAAGCCAGAAGTGGTGCTGTGGCTCATGTGGTACAGTGCTATCCTTGAGCTGAAGTGCTGAGGGACAGCGCCCAGGCCCAGAGTTCAGGCTCCATGACCCCCCCCCCCCCCCCAAAAAAAAACCAAAAAACCCAACTCCAAACAATGGACAGGACTGGTCCACAGGTGGTACACACTTATTATTATAGCTACTAGGAAAGCATAATGGTTGGGGGTAGTGGTGTGCTCTTGTCATCCTCATCAAAATGGGAAAGCACAAGTAGGAGGACTGCAGCCCAGGCTAGCCTGGGCATAGTAAATAAGGAACCTAACTCAAAATTAAGTAATAGAAGAAAAGGTTGGGACATAGATCAAATGGTAGAACAACTAACTGTTTAACAAGCCCAAGGCCTTGAATTCAACTCCTAAGACCACTGAAAAGAAGAGAAATAAAGAAACAAACAAAAACAACTGCAACAACAGCGATGGAAGCATAGCTTAGTAGAATGTTTGTCTAGCAAGAACAAGGCTGGGTGTTCTAGTGCATACCTGTCATCACAGCTACAGCAGAAAGAGTAGCTAAAAGGATCACAGAGAAAGTATAAATAAGATCAAAGTACAGGCCAGCTTGTGAGAAAGGCAAGACCTTATCTTAAAATAATAAGAGCAAAAATGTCCTGCAGGCATGCATTTAAATCCCAGTAAAGGAGGGGAGGATGATAAAAGAAAATCAAGCTGGGTATCAAGTCAATGAAGTATGTTTTCTGATTAGAGTAAAATTCATATAAATGATAAAGATAACATCACAATTTAACTTTAAAGATAGTATGCCCATTTTATATTACTTTTAAATGTCCTTACTGTGGACATTACAAATGAGAACAAACAATAAGAATTACTACCCTAAGGTGATACAGAATTTAAGTAGGTTAACTTAAACTAAAATTATACTCAGACCTCCAGTTCTGTTGTTTTCTTCTATACAATCCTATAAATAACATTCTAAACTAAGAACTACTTAAACTTGCTAGCTATATTGCCATTTCAAATACTTTGATTTATAGAATATGAATTTCTATTCCTGAGGTTTAAAAAATATCTTTTGCTTATAAAAAACAGAAAGTAGCTGGGCGCCAGTGGCTCATGTCAAAAATCCTAGCTACTCAGGAGGCTGAGAACAGAGGATCACAGGTCAAAGCCAGCCTGGGCAGGAAAGTCCAATAAACCACTAGAAAACTGAAGTGGTGGTGTGGCTCAAGCAGTAGAGTACTCGCCTTGAGCTGAAGAGCTGAGGGACAGCACCCAGGCCCAGAGTTCAAGCCCCATGACCACCAACAACAACAACAACAAAAAGTAAACTCCCTGGAATGACATCTTTCTTACTCCTTTTCCTGAAATCCAATTCTACGTATAAAACTATGGACAAGTCTTAAGAACAAATTTGAGAAGACAGTATTTTACAGATAGAAACATTTTATAAACAAAAAAACCACAAAATAGTTCATCTATGTATTTCTCTATCCTTATGATGCTGGGATTGAATGCAGGGCTTTATGCATGTTAGCAGACACAACCATTGAGCTGAATCCCTATCCCCTCTGCCACATCTAAATAAAATGTCCAGAGAATATAAGACTATGAAAATAACCAAAGTAATTTTTCTGCCAGGAGTCAGTGGTTAATGCCTATAATCCTAGCAACTCAGAAGATAAAGACCTGACAATAGAAGTTTGAAGTCAGCCAAGAAAGTCCATGAAACTCTTATCTCCAATTAAGCACACACACAAAAAATACATATAAAATAAAAATGCTAAGCTGGAGCTACGGCCCAAGTCCTAGAGCACTATAGCCTTGAGCAAAAAAGCTCAGGACAATGCCTAGGCTCAAGACCCAGGACCAGTAAAATAAATGAATAAATCTTTTCCTACTAGTTTATTCTGTTGTCTTTTACTAACAAAATGCAAGGCCCAAATTATCTTTTCAAAAGGAAAATCCAAAGGTCTGGTAGTAATTCCAAGAAGGAAGTTTTTATGTGCACAAGAATAAACATGTGCATGCACATATACAACCATAATCACATCACTCTGTTCTCTGGTATTCTGAAGGAATGTTTAAGTTTGCTAATTGAGTAGTTTTTCTTTGAAAGTTTGCAAAATACTGTGCTGAGGCAGAATTTTAAAAGGCTATTTGCCTTCTTAATTTTTTAAAAATCAACTGAGGCTATCCCAAAAGTTTATTTTATAGAAATATTACATAATGCATACTATCCAAGGGTATTTGTAACTAAACATAAACATATCAGTAAAATACATGTTATGCAGCAAAAAGAGAAAACAGTTTACATTAACAAAAAAAAGGAACAACCTACTTTTCAGCCTCTAGTTGCACTTTTTCAGCTTGGCTTCTTAAACTTCGGCATTCCTGCTTTAATCTCTCCACTGTTTCCTTGAGCATTTCATTTGAATTCAGCAGGTCATTCTCTGACTGTGTCAGTGAGGTCACCTGGATCTGCAAATGACTGACTTGCTTAAAAGAGAAGAAAAAAGAGAAACATAAAACCACTACACACACATAGCAAGGTATGTGAGAAGTAGGGGATACTGACTATCTCCCCTCACAAGTACTGGGGTGCTCTCAAGGATGCCCCAACATTAAGAACTAGCAGCAGCTAGCAACATTTCTTTCTATAACCAGAGACGGTTGATAACTAAATGTTCCTTGGTCTGATTCCCTTCTTTTCTTCCCCAAATACACATGGTACAAGAGGTATTGGGAGTGGGAGAAAGGAGGAGTTCAGAGTAGACAAACTAGGCTGAGAATGTAAGTCAGATGGGGAAACAGCTTAAGAAACCTGCCACATACCTGACAATCAGCCTCCCTTCTGCGTAGTTTGCTCTCAGCACAGTCAGAATAGTTGGGGATAATAAAAGCAGGACCACTCTTGCCTTGTTTTTCTTAACTTCTAAGCATCTTGCATGTCCAGTGTTTGTCAGAAAGTATTCTGAGAAATCTAAGGAAACCTAGGGATTCCTTGGCCTCTAGAGGTATTTATCAAGCTGCATGACACTTGGGGCTTGTACTCCATCCTAATTTACCTTCATCTGGGAGTACTTTTTCCTCATAAAAAGTAATTATGTCATTATAGACGGACAAGCTAGAAAGAGTCACACTGCCCCTAAGTTATATCTAAATATTATACGCTATGCTCAGTTTTATCTACATCTCCCACAAGCTATTTTATCAACTAAAAAACAATAAAAGCCTTCATTTTCCTTTCATGTCCTTTTACCTTTTTAGCTATTCGCTGAGACAGTTAGGAGCAAACAGAATCAAGAAAGAAAGGGACCTAAAGAAGGACATTCAAGGGCCAAAAGAAAACTTTTGTTTTTGGAGACAGGATCTCATGATGTAGCCCAGGCTGCCCTCAAATTCACAATCCTTTGCCTCAGCTTTTGTGTTAGAAATATAGGTATAGGGGCTGGGAAGGTGGCTCAGTGATAGAGCACTTGCCTTGCATGCCTGAGGCCCTGGGTTCGATTCCTCAGCACCACATAAGCAAAAAGAAAAAGGCCGGAAGTGGTGCTGTGGCTCAAGTGGTAGAGCGCTAGCCTTGAGCTGAAGAGCTGAGGGACAGTGCCCAGGCCCAGAGTTCAGGCTCCACGACCAGACCCAAAAAATAAAAATAAATAAATAAATATAGGTATATGCCACTACACCCAACAAGAACCAAGATTCTTGGTGTAACATATTAAATGTAAGGACCTTCGAGGGCAGCGCCTACGCAGTGAGGCACCTCCCACTTCCAGCCCCCGACGATATAAAAAGGGGCCTCCAAGGAGCCAGACGGCACCATTTTCTCCCTTTTCTCATGAGAACTTGGCCTTGTCAGCTCTGCTGGCAATAAATCTTTTCCTCTACTTGAGGAAAAGTGGTCTGTCCACTGGTCTTTTGGGTTACTTTCTGCCTGGGTTACATTTTCCTTTCATTTTGGTGGCCTGTACAGGGCTCCCCAGAACTAACCCACAGTCCTAGGCAGACCTCCAAAGACCTCCGAGCTGGTTTCCTACTGATCAAATGCCTCCTACACATCTGCCAGCAGCTGATCAAGTCCTACTCCCAGGTAAGTGAAGAGTCTAGAGGCTTAGATTTCATAGTACAGGCTCCATACCTCATACCTCTGGCGGGGTCTTCAGCCATCACCCCCCCCCCCCAAAAAAAATTGGCCAAGTATCTAAGCCACATTTCCAAGGCCTCTGTGGCCAAGGGATGCTTGGAGAAACGTGAGGACATTTCCCATTGGTTGTTTACCTCTTTTTTGAGCCAAATTGCACTGCCAAGGACGCTTTGCAGGAAGCTTTTGGTTCCAGACTACTTACCATGGGAGGGACACAATCTCTAATACTCCTAACATTCCTCAGGACATCCCCTTGGGTTATCTCTTAAAATAATCTAAAAGTGCTCCAACTTGAATCTGACATTGATTCACAGGAGCTCAGATACTTCTGTACTGAGCTCTGAATATTCACTGGACGATAAGTCCACATGGCCCATTCATGGGACACTGGATCCCAATTATTATATGGGATCTATCCAATTTCTGCAGGCAGTCAGGCAGGTTAAAGGAGGCCAGCTACGTAGATGCTTTCTTTCTTTCTCTCCTTCTTCCAAACTAAACTTCTCCCTGAGTCCATGTTCTCCTTCTCAACTACTCCTGGCCACAAGGCCTCGGCTCATAACCCAGACTCTATTCCAGATGAGTTGCCATTTCTAACAGGTGGGGCAACAGACCCTTAGGCTGCACCGGAGGAGATTGGACTTCCACTAAAGGAGGTGGGACTTCCACCGGAGGTGGCAGCCCCTCCCCCCCCCAATTGATCCCACAGCCCTCAATCGGCTGGTCACCCATTCCCACACCCTCTGCTCCTGCACCATCCAAGGCCAAGGCCCCCTTCTCTCGGTAACCCCCTCCCCCCCCACACAGGACAAAAGCACACCTGGCTTGGCCACTGCAAACCAGCTGTCTCAGCTGAAAGATGCCCTGGAAGTTGTTACATGCCTTACAGAAACATTGAGCACCATCCTTACTCAGGGCCTGCTACAGATCAGAATTCTACTTTAGCCCGCATTCTCCCATTACAGGAGGTGGCAGGGGCCAATGGCATAGTCACAGTGCATATGCTGTTCTCATTAAATGACCTAGCACAGATTCAGACACGTGTGGGGTCTTTCTCTGCCAATCCTACTGCCTACATCAAGGAGCTTCAGCATGTATTTCTATCCTATGAGGTAACCTGGCGTGATGCGTATTCAAGATATAATCTTGAATAGTACCCTTCTACCAGGGCAACAGCAGGATGTTTGGGAAAAGGCCCATGCAGATGAAAACCACCAGACCACCCCCTATCATCCAATTGGGACTGAGGCAGTGCCTGACCAGGAGCCTCACTGGGATTACAATTCCCAAGGTGGTCGCCAAAGGTGAAACTAATTTATTGACTGTAAAATGGAGGGTCTCAACCAGGCGGGCTGCAAAGCCCTCAACTATGACACAATGGCCACAGTCATACAAGACAAAAATGAAAACCCTTCTGCCTTTTGGGCCAGACTGAGTCAGACCCTCCTTCAATACACTAACCTAGACCCCGAGTCTGTGGACGGACAACTCTGTTTAATGACTCATTTTATTAATCAATCTGCTCCAGACATCTAGGATAAATTTAAAAAACTAGACAGGGGGCCCCTAATCCCCACTGGTAAGGCTATGGAGGCAGCCTTTAAGGTGTATCACAGCAGGGAGGAAAAGGCCAAACAGCTCAAATACCAGATGCTAGCCAAAAATCTACCAGCCTCCAGCCTTGCAACCCTTTTCTGAGGGGGTTCACCTGAGCCCTGCTATGACTGTGGTTGAAAGGGGCACTGGAGGGAAACCTGCGTCCTGAAGAAGCCGTGCTACCAATGTGGCCAGTTAGGCCATAGGGACCCAGCCTGCCCACAGCCATGTGAGCCAACCCAACCATGCCCCAAGTGCAAGGTTTCGGGGCATTGGACCATGGACTATCCATCATCTTCTCAGAGGCTGTGGCCATCCACCAAGGCCACATCATCCCCTCCTGGCACTCTGGGACTGGCAGCCAAAGAAGACTGAGGAGGTCTTGGACTCCTGGCCCCGACCACTCCTATCACCACGCAGGAGCCCAGGATGACAATCATGGTTGCAAGTAAGATGACCTAGCTTTTGGTGGACACAGGTGCTATGCATTCATTGCTCACTGAGTTCCATGGCCAGACCTACCTAGCCAATACCTCCATAGTTGGGGTGGAGGGAAAACCTTACAAACCCCAACCGCCCCTCTCCCCATCATTTGTCTTTTTTCAGGAGTGGCCTTCTGTCACTCCTTTCTTGTTATCCCCCACTGTCCAGTTCCACTGCTGGGTAGAAATCTCTTGACCAGATTTGGAGCCTCCATTACCTTACGCCCTTCCCCATTGGCACAACACGATATTGACTCGACCTCCCCCTCCCCTGCAATCTCATTGTTGATGGCTTCAGTTGGCTCACCTAGCGACCCCTCAGATTTCCCTTACCCACCCTCTGAGGTGGACCTCACCTGGCTCCACCAAGCTCTCGGCTAAGTGGGAGGGATCCTACTCTGTAACTCTACTCCCACAGCCATACAGATTCAGGGATGTCCACACTGGATTCCCATCTGCCTCTGAGCCAACTGGACCCCTATCTCTACAGATAAAAAAGATCAGACCCAGTCTTCCTTCAGTCATTGAGGAACCAGAGGACCCTGCTCTGGACAAGTAAAATCTTCATAACCACCACGACCTTGGTCAACTTTGTGTATAGTACCTGGCACTCCTCTCCCCCTCATTGACTACAGTGCCCCCTTCTCAGCAGGAAGGAGCTCCAGAAGACAAGACCTTCGCCCATATTCCCTGCCCAGTAATGCACATATTAAAGCAAAAAGGGGGAAAATGTGAGGAAATGCCCACCTCACAGACCTAGTCTCTGCCTTTGATGGCAGCACTTGTGCAGTAGGTAAGGCATCTCCCACTTCTGGCCCCCCATGATATAAGGGGCCTCCCAAGGAGCCATGGTGCCATTTTCTCCCTTTCCTCATGAGAACTTGGCCTTGTCAGCTCTGCTGGCAATAAATCTTTTCCTCTACTTGACTTCTGTCCACGTGGTCTTTTGGGTTACTTTCTGCCTGGGTTACATTTTCCTTTTATTAAATAAATGGGAAATAATGTCATTACTTCCTGAAGGTATTAAAGCCAAATAAAATAGGACTATGCATATCCACAGAACAAAGTAAAATGGGGATCTTCAGGATTCTGAGAATGAATGTCTTTGTGTAGACTAATAGTAGAATGGCAAACTTTAAATGTACATTATAGTTTCCAAATAAGCAGCCTTCAATGAGATTAATGCTTCTACATTCATGGGATGACAGAAACCACAATGCCAACGACACCAGGTAATTTCTCCCAGAGACTCAAATGTTATGTCCTCCTAGTTGATATTTAAGAACCAGGTCTGTACATGTAAAGCAGTCTCAGGTAACATAAAAGCATAAATCCTAAAAATGGAATTTTCACTACTTCATAGTATATAGACAAAAACCTCATTTTAAATAATAAGTAAAAGAGAATTCAGAAAGAATACTCTTCTGTATTTTGGCCTAACATTATATAAATTTTTCTTTTACTTTTTTCCATAAATATAATTCTTAGATTTCACAGAGATATGGCCAATAATAGATAAAGGTTAGTTACAAGCCAATTAATTGACTTAAAATATAGGCAATATTTCTAACCAACTTTTAAGCTAATTAAAATTAAAATTTTATACAATGCCAATGGCTGACACGTATAATCCTAGCTACTCACAAGACTGTGATCTGAGGATTGCGGCTCAAGGCCAGATCAGGCAGGAATGTTCTTGAGACTCTTATCTTCAATTAACCACCAAAATAGTAATAATAATCATGCCAATAATAATAAATTTAAAGTTCTGATTATTAAAATACTGCCCTTTATATACATTTCTTAAATTTGTCATGGGCCACAGCATATAAATACATTAATACAAATGTCAGCAAAACTAGTCTACTAAATTAAAACAGAAGTTGAAGTATTTTCTTTTACATATCACTCATCACTTTATCAGTTGTTGTGATCAGATCATTAGAGTTATATAAGAAATTCCAGTAACTACAAAATATCATTTTTTTGGTGTATGTGTCAGTACCAGGGCCTTGAGCTCATCTTTTCTGCTCATGGCTGCCACTCTACCACTTGAGCTACCTCTCTAGCCCAGCTTTTTTACTGGTTAACTGGAGAGTCTCTTGAATTATTCTGCCTTTGAACTTTGATCCTCAGATCTTGGGTCTTTTGAGAGCTGGAATTACAGGTATGAGCCACCAGTGCCTGGCACAAAACACAATTTTAAAGTGCTTTAAAAATAAAAGCATCATACCTGCTTCAGATCAGAATTCTCATTCTTTTGTTTCTCTGCATTTTCAACATTCACAATTTGTTGTTGAAGTTTTAACCTAAAAACCACAAGTCAACAGAAGACACAACAAATCCATAATTCATTTTACCAAATAAGATAATCATTTCATTGAATATCTATTGTCTACCAGGCACTGTACTAGGCAAAGTGGTTGGTGCAATCACAAAGGTGTAGACTTCTAGAAGCTAATCCATCTTCATATATAACTAAAACAACACACTTTGCTGAAAAAGTACTGTGCTAGAATCTAAAACTAATGTTAAGATATTCTTAGGATGGACTGGGAAGGTGGCTCAGTGGTAGAGCGCTTGCCTTGCATGCCTGAGGCCCTAGGTTCAATTCCTCAGCACCACATAAGCAAAAAGAAAAAAGTCAGAAGTGGTGCTGTGGCTCAAGTGGTAGAGAGCTAGCCTTGAGCTGAAGAGCTGAGGGACAGCGCCCAGGCCCAGAATTCAGGCCCCACGACCAGACCCCTCCCCCAAAAAAATATATATATATATTCTTAGGAGAAAATTCATGATTTAAGATCGTTACATTTAATATTTTAAGGAATAATGGATCCTAAACAAAATGAACCTTAATAAGTATCTAATGGTTTAGATATATTAAGTTTCAAATCTCCATATACAATAGTTAAAAATATTCTTTCAAAACACAATGTAGTAGATTTAGGAATAAACTGTAGTTTCTCTTCTGCTTAGGCTTTGAATATTTAAGTTGTCTCATATTTCAAAAGATAGTAAGTCATATTGGAAGACTAATGTATGGGAAAGTACAATTAAGTTCAGTAGGGGATCAGTAAAAACTATGGAAAAGACATGAAATCTGAACTAGACCTTGAAGGCAAAACAAGAGTCTGACACAGAAAAGCAAAGATTTTATATAATATACGTGGAAAAAAGTGTGAATGATGAAGCAAGATGTTACAGTATTAATAAAATTACTGTTTGTTTTAGGAGTAAAGAAAAAATATTTTCACTATCATAGGAAGGTAAGAATAAAACCAGATGGGAGATAATAAATTTTAAGATATCAAGAAAGTGGAAGAATTCATTCCCCAGTCTATGCTTATTACTAGTAAGCTAAGCTGAAAAGGTAGCAAAGTCAGGTTAACAGACTTAATTAAAGAAAAGAGAAACAAAGAACTACCAGTTTCAATGGAGTAGCTAAAGAGAAAGAAAAGGCACTTATGTCTTTGAAGGGAGTTATTTAGAAGATGACAAGGCCAGGATGCAGCTATGTCTATGGAAAGTGGAAGCAGAATGCAGATAAGAATGCCATAGTGAAGACATAAGTATTATAAGGTTAAAGGTATAGTTCAAGCATATGGATAGGCAGTTTCTAAGAATGGTGGCATGGGATTAAGAAACAGAGAAATGGTTGAGACAGACATCAAAGACTTCAATAAATGCTAAGGAATAACTTGTAAATCAGTAACTGAAAAAGAAAACAGATAAACTGAATGCAAAAATACTGAAGGAAAAATCACTTTTAATGAAAGTTAGTCAAACAATATAGTCTGAGTTTACAAATGTTCATTTCCCTTGTTGATCTTTTCTTGCAGGGCAAGGGTATAATAATTTTCACTTAAAAGAGTTTCCAGATTATATATGTCATTAGTAGAAAGTCAAGTTTTACTTAAGATTTTTATTTTTTACTTGGTATGGAAGTGCAAAACATTGATTTATAATAAACAGGGATTTGAAGGCTACAGTAGAGAAAGTTGGTGAAGGACAGATGGAGGGTATAAAGTACTAACCTAGTATGTGTAAGGCCTTGGATCACACACACACACACACGCATTTTAATGAATAGTTGGCTAAGTAGAAATCAAAATGAAGGATAAATAAGTTAGGTAATAATAGACTATAATTACTTTAGACTTTAGAAGTAATTATGGAAGTAGAAATAGGAGACAGAATAGAGGACCAAGGTACAATGGAGAATTCAGCTGTGGGAACATTTAAATAGAAATTTTAAAATAATATTAAGGTGAAGTTCCAAGTTCCTTTCAAAGTACAAGGTAGCCAGCCAACAGTTGCTTGCGGTATAGATTTTCTATGGCACACAGCTCATACGTGCTTTTTCAACTTTGAATGAATATTTATTGAGTGCCTATGCATGCTGAATGTAGTTCCATAGGTTCTGAATATCCTGGAAAATACCAAAGTCAGAATCTTGGCCCTTAACAGACCAATAGTGCTATTTGGCAAAGTACTTTGATGATGAAATTACCTACAATCCTTACCTATCTTCAAGTTGCTATAGAGCATCAGACATGTGGCTGGGCTGGTATGATTAATTTCTTAGAATTGTAATTAACCTAACTTTAGGTATTAATAAATAGTTAAACATCACTAGCTATACCATAATGGATGGTAAAGGTTCTACTGTAACTCCTTGCCTTTATTTTCTGTTAGTCTCAAAATAATATGACAAGAAAGGTTGTACATGTGATTTCTCTATTGTCAAAAGTCAATACCCAGATGCCCCTCAGTAGATGAATGGATCAAGAAAATGTGGTATATATACACAATGGAATTCTATGCCTCCATCAGAAAGAATGACATTGCCCCATTTGTTAGGAAATGGAAAGACTTGGAAAAAATTATATGAAGTGAAGTAAGCCAGGCTCAAAGAAATAGGTCCCATGGTTTCCCTTATTTTCAATAACTAGTATATGTCTGAGTCAAGCAGAAAAGATCAGATAAGTTGATGTTAGGGAAATGAACCCTAAGATATGTATTCAAATGTTTTTTTCTTTCATGTGATTGTTTCTAACACATTTATAAGATGATTTCTTTGTTGCTTTGTATGTCCCTCTCCCATGTTATAACTCCTACTTTCACTGTATTTGATGTTATAATTTGTGGAGGGGAAGGGAAAAAATAAATCGTTTAAATAGGGATACAAGTGGACCCATTGCAACAATGAGACGTACAAGTCGTATGTCGAAAACGAACTTTACAACTTTGGTGGGGGGGGGGGGGTTGGGTAGGTGGAGGCGGGGGGAGGATGGGATGGGAAGGAGAAACAAAGGAGGAGGCTACAATGCTTGATAAGAAATGTACTCATTATCTTGCCCATGTAATTGTAACTCCTCTGTACAGTATTTTCACAATTAAAAAAAAAAAGTTACTAGAACAAGTCTCTTGCAAATAGCCAATGGCCTTCTAATACCAACCTTTGAAAGCAAGTTTCCCCACCTGCAGGCACTGGAAATTGATTCTGGCAATTATTAACAGAAAAGGACTTTCCTGGAGAGATATAAGAGCCACTGAATCCAAAAAGGATTACAGAACCACACAGCAACTGACAGAAATCACAGGCAAAGTCATGTAACAGGAACCACCTGGTCCTTCACCGCTATCACCTCCATTATTTACTCAGCTTCTTATTACTAGTACAACAGATTATTCTTCTCAAGATGGGGCATAAATAGAAATGATGACATACTAAATGTTTAGAAGCAAATACCCAAAATAAGCAACATCAATTCTAACCTGATGAAACAAAATGTCAAATGTTTATAAAACTCTTAAGAAAAAATAGCCCCAAATGGAAAGAAAATAGAACTCTAGCTTTAAGCCATGCAAAAGATAAATTAACTTACATTATTGCTACAGGATATCTTTTTTTTTTTTGGTCGGTCATGGGGCTTGAACTCTGGGCTTGGGCGCTGTCCTTCAGCTCAAGGCAAGCGCTCTACCACTTGAGCTACAGCACCACTTCTGGTTTTCTAGTGGTTTATTGGAGATAGGAGTCTCACGGATTTTCTTGCCCGGGCTGGCTTTGAACCGCGATCCTCAGATCTCAGCCTCCTGAGTAGCTAGGATTACAGGCGTGAGCCACCAGTGCCCGGCCTAAAAGTGACTAGTAAGGTATTGTTTTTTGTGGGGGTTTTTTTGTTTGTTTTTTGGGGTCAGTCATGGGGCTTGAACTCTGGGCCTGGGCACTGTCCCTCAGCTATTCAGCTCAAGGTGAGCGCTCTACCACTTGAGCCACAGCGCCACTTCCACTACAGGATATCTTAAATGATTGATTGTCCCTTCCCTTGGTTAGTTACTGCTACTTCTTCCCCAAATACCTCCTCCCCACTTCTGACATTAAACTGCACATCAATCACTACACAGAAAGACAGGTACAGTCTGGCTAAGCTAGTGTGTCCAATCCTCCTTTCACAGTGACAGGCCCTGGGACAGATAGGTGAAATAGAACCAAACCTTTCTCTATGAGACTTTTTCTGACCTGAACTGGCAAATAAGAACTATCTTCTTAGGTCTGAGCCTTAACAGAGAGCTGTAGGAAAGAAGCAGGCAATGGAGACAGAAAAGGAGAAAAAAGGAGGAAAGCCACTTTTATCTGTTCAGTTGAGTCCCAGATCCAAGAGAAGGGTAGAACCCCTGTCCTTTCTACAACTTGTCAGCCAATTAAGCCTTTTATTTGATTCCTACTTGAAGTTGGATTTCTGCCATAAACAAAAGTGAACTAAATACTATTATAATTTTATAGTACAGGTAATTTATAAACATTACATATAAAATAAATGTAGTGTGGAAGCCTTTTTGAAATATACTTTTATTTAAAAAAAACTTGCTTTTGGCAATATGACTGGTTAATGATAAAGGAAGCCATTTTAATGGTTTGAAATTTTCATCATACCAAGACCTTCTCTCTCTCTCTCTCTCTCTTTTTTTTTGTCAGTAGTGGGGCTTGAACTCTGGGCCTGAGCACTGTCCCTCAGCTCTTCAGCTCAAGGCGAGCATTCTACCACTTGAGCCACAGTGGCACTTGTGGTTTTCTGGTGGTTAACTAGAGATAAGAGTCTCACGGACTTTCCTGCCAGGGGTGGCTCTGAACCATGATCCTCACATCTCACCCTCCTGAGTAGCTAGGATTACAGGCATGAGCCACCAACGCCTGGCCCAAGACCTCTTTTCTAAAGATAGTATCTGCCTGATCTATCACAGACCCAAAATAAGAGAAGTTACAATCTGTTTTAATGAATGATAAAAATAGATCAAGATATAGCTGAATTAATAAATCAGAAATGCTATAGGAAAAAAATCACAACTGCAGAATGTTCAAAAAACTTAACACACATCTAGTGACATACTCCTGTTAGAGATTTCACAGTGGTTACTATGTCCTTTTAAAATAAGTTGGGTCAATTATACATTGTAAATGATCTGGAGAAGCTGAAGAGGCATCAAAGCTAAACATCAAAGTGACTAATGGCATAGAAAATTATTTACAATAAAAAAGAGTCAAGGGATGAAAGCTGTTTTAAACATTTTCAAAAAAATCCAAAAAACAAAAAAACCTAAAGGTCATGCTCATTATTGTCTTTAAGTAAAACAGAATACGGAACATTTTATCACTATGGCAACAGAAGCCCAAAGCAGGAGAAATAGGCTTAGCTTCTAAGAGAAAAGATTCTAACTGGCTATATTGTGGGGTCATGATAGACACAATAATAGAATGGGGTTCCTGGGGAAGAGAGAGATTTTAAACTTTGGTCTTAAATGGTTAAATACTATAAACAACTGAAAGTTGAAGAGATGGAACAATGGTTCTCAAAATCTGTTACAGATTTGTGGTTTCCAAATCATAGTCACTAACAACTGAACAGTCCATAAAATCTAACACAATAAGTAATACAAACCTTGTCTTAAATGTAAGACACAACTTAATGTGACTTTTAAAAGTCACTAAACTGTAATTAGTATAATGAGCAAAGTCACTAAGATTTTACAACGTAAAAAGCAGATACAAGAAACTCAGAGGTGCCAACAGTAAAGGCAAGCACTCTGATATCGTCTTAATTTACAATTAAATTTACAATTTATTTAACAATTTAAGCAAAAAGAATATAAAAGAAGCTGTACAAAATGACACCCTCAGTATAAATGGAAGGCAGAAAATGCTCAATCTCAAAACAACTGTAAAAAAAAAAGGGAAAGAAACAAAATCCAACAACTAATTTTTAATTCTGCTTACAAATCTTTAGTGAATAGTTCATCATAGGTGAATGGACTTCACTTACTCATTAAAAACAACCTCTTCCAAATGGCTCTATATCTTTCTGAGGCTAATATGACTATATTCTATGTACAAAATACATACTTTAAAAAAAAAAAAGAATGATGCAGAAAATTTAGAAATAAGAGGACAAAGGCACATCAAACAAATGGAAACAGCACATCAGTAATAGCAGTAATATTAGATATTATAGAGTGTAAGGAAAAAAGAACTAAATGAGGAAAAGAAAAGCACCTTGTAACACTAAAAACTATATATCACAATCAAGATGTAATTTACAGTTATCTACATTCCAAACAGTACGTAAATCACCTTTATGGCACAAAAACTACAAGAAAAATGAACAGTAATAGCAGGAGATGTTAATATCAATCAGTCTTTGTACAGACAGATCAAACAGTAAAAAAGAGTACATAATTGTTAATAAGGTAGATCTTATGTATTTATGTCTGTATGTAATCTATATAAACATATACACCTACACACATCTATATGTCAAACTTTACACAGATGCTACCTGACTTAGAATGGCTAGATTTATCATTTTTTAGCTTTATAATAGTGTGAAAATAAATGCATGCAGGATAAAGTGTACAACCAATTTTGAATTCAGTAGATAAAGGCTGTATCTCAGTGCTATTCAGTGGCAGAAGGTCCTAGGTAAGCCAAGTGACCACTAGGGCAAATAACTGAACCATTACAGTGTACTGTGTCACTAAACTAAGAGGACAAGTAGATTAGGTATACTAAGCACATTTTCAACTTATTGGGAGGTTATCAGGATGTAACATAATTAAGTGGAAAAGCAACTGTACTAATCAAATTTAGTACTTTCCATATACTCATATGACAACAACTGATCAAATACAACAGGACTGAGCCTGGCGTAAAGAAATTGAGGTGGCCAAGTGCAAATTTTGCAATACTCACTTTGACCTTCTGCAAGCAAGTACAGTCTGCTCACGGAAGTGAGTGCCTCCTTAAATTTCACACCTTGGGGGCTTCACCTAGTCCTGACCTGATATAGTGACAAAAACCCAGTGTGCTCCAGAAAGCAGTGGAAATATAAACCATACCATCTGATCACAGAGCAATAAAACTAGATTTCACAACAAAATAAAAGGGGCGGGGGAATTCTCTCCCACCTTAAACTAAAAATTTTACAAGAATCCCCCCCCTCCCAAGGCATTGGAGTAAGGCTATGTTTGGAGGTAAGGCCCTTTTAAAGAAGAAATTAAGAATTGAGAATTGGTGACTCACACCTGTAATCCTATCTACTTTGGGGGCTGAGATCTGAGGATCACCTTCAAAACCAGCCAGGGCAGGAAAGTCAGTGAGACTCTAACTACTCAGAAAAAGCCAGAAGTGGTGCTGTGTCTCAAGTGGTAGAGTATTAGCCTTGAGAAAAAAAACCTTAGGGACAGCACCCAGAACATGAGTTCAAGTCCAAGGACTGGTACAAAAAATAAAAATAAAATAAAAAGTAATTAAGGTTAACTGAAGTCACTAGTATGACACCAGAACATGGATATACAGAGAAAAGTCCATCAGAGGATAAGGAAAGAGTGATCAGCCAGCCAAGGGAACTGGCCTCAAAGAACCAAGTCAGCTGACACTTTCATTTTACACTTTTAGACTCCAGAAATATGAGAAAATAAATTTCTGTTGTTTAAGTGACAAGTCTATGGTAATTTATTACAGGAGACTTAGAAAATGAATATATCTCCTGTTCAACAATTCTAGAGACAAAAGGAAAATATAAATTGAAGTTAGAAACTGTCAAAAACCATTAAAATCTAAGGAAACATTTCTTTGTACTGGCTACTCTTACCAATAAAAATGAAAGAAAATTAGTAGAATTAAATTCCAAACAATAACAGTGAACAAAGTAAACTTAAAAGACAGCACTATATGTGTGTATGTTATTTAAATGTTCATGTTTGTGTATATATACATATATACACACATATATAATATTGTCTTAGAAACATCTAAGAAATGAGGTTTCAATGCAATCCCATCAAAATCTTAAGAAGCTTTCTGAAAAAAAAAAGTGATTTTGAAATTTATATTGACAGCAAAACCTAAAATATCCAAAAGAATCTTGACAAAAAAGATCAGAAAAGAAGACTTGAACCTAAGTCAAATTTCCTATGACACTATGATAACCACAACTGTGTGATGTTAGTGTAAGACAGGACAGAATTATGGATGAACAGAATACAGTCTACAGTCAGATACATAGTTTTACAGTCTCTTAATTTTCAACAAAAGTAATAAAAAAAAAAAGGAGGTCAAGAATGGTGATGGAATAGTTGTACACTTACATAAAAATTTTAAAAATAGTTATTAACCAGGTACCGGTGGCTCATGCCTGTAATCCTAGCTACTCAGGAGACTGAAATCTGAGGAACACAGTTCAAAGCCAGCCTGGGCAGGAAAGTCCATGAGACTCTTATCTCCAATTAACCACCAGAAAACCGGAAGTGGTGCTGCGGCTCAAGTGGTAGAGCACTAGCCTTGAGCTGAAGAGCTGAGGGGCAATGCTCAGGCCCAGAGTTCAAGCCCCACACTGACAAAAATATAAATAAATAAAAATAAATATTTTTAAAAATTTATTTTGATTTTTTTTGGTCGGTCATGGGGCTTGAACTTCTGGGCTTGGGTGCTATCCCTATTCTTCGCTCAAGACAAACGCTCTACCGCTTGAGCCACAGCATCACTTCGGGTTTTCTGGTGGTTAATTGGAGATAAGAGTCTCGAGGACTTTTCTGGGCTGGCTTTGAACTGTGATCCTCAGATCTCAGCCTCCTTAGTAGCTAGGATTACAGGCGTGAGCCATCAGTACCCAGCTAAAATAATTTTTTAAAAAAAGATATAAATTGAATCTAAAACCTAAATGCAAAAAAACCAAACCGTTGTTAATTATTTTTATAATTATTACTGGTCATCTAAAACTTGGGGCCTAACACTGACTAGACAGGTGTTCTTATCACTTGAGCCATACATACTCTCAGACCTTTGATAGGGATTTTATTTTTTGCCCAGAGTAGGCCTCTGCATAAGTGATCCTCTTATCTATGTCTTCTATGTACCTTGATACACCATCATGTCAGGCTTGTAGATTAAGATGAGATCTTGCTAACTTTTCACTTATGCTGGTCTCAAACCTTGATCTTCCTAATTATTTACTGAGTAGCTGAGATTACAAGCCTGTACTATTACCCTTAGACCCTTAGAGTTGAGAGGAAAGTACTGGGATTTTGAACTCAGGCTTTGGGCTACCTAGGCAAGCACTAGGCCATTAAATCACACCTCCACCTACCAAAATTCCTAATCAAACAAAATTTTGTTAGTAATCAAAGGAAATTCTAAAACACATTATAAAATCGATAAACATTGAGGTTACTATGCTAAGTGAAACAAGCCAGTAATAAAGCTAACATGATCTCGCTTTTACAAGGTACTTGGAGTACTGAAAGTCATTAAAGGCAGAAAGTGAAGAGTGACTGCCAAGGCTGAGAGGAGAGACGAGGTGTTATGGAACAGATACAGAATTTCAGTTTTACAAAATGCAAAGAGCTCTGAAGAGAGACAGAGGTGAGGTTAAACATTATAAATGCAATCCCTACCATTAAATTGTTCACTTAAAATGGTTAAGATGATCAAATTTTGCTATGTTTATTTGGCACAAAAATTTGAAAAAAAAAGGAAATGCAATCCCAATGAAATTACCAACAAACTAATTTAGGAAGCTAGATGATAGTGCCACTCTTTTTACAGTCTCTTTTATAAATGTTTTTTGTATCATTCTGTCTTTTAGAACCATGTCAACCTTCACAAAGCAAAATACACTAATATATATTTATTAGTATATATTTATATATACAGAATAAAAGAGAGTGAACTTAGGACTTCATGCTTGTTAGGCAAGTGTCATGACACTAGTCCTTTTGCTTTAGTTATTTTGCCCGATCATAATTATCACACCTTTCTACTTGTACCTTCCCCATAGCTAAGATCACGACTCTCATCACTACACCCAGCATATTGGTTAAGATGAGGTGGGCTGGGGTCTGGCTAACTTTTTGACCAGGCAAGCTTTGAACTCTGCACTCCTACTTGGCCAACTATCCAGTACTTGGATTATGTATTACTAAGTTCTTTTTTTTTTTTTTTTTTTTTGTCAGTCGTGAGGCCTGAACTCTGAGCCTGGGGGCTGTGCCTCAGCTCTTCAGCTCAAGGACAGCGCTCTATCACTTGAGCCACAGTGCCACTTCCAGCTTTTTTCTTTTTGCTTATGTGGTGCTGAGGAATCGAACCCAGGGCCTCATGCATGCAAGGCAAACACTCTACCATTGAGCCACCTTCCCAGCCCCTATATTACTAATTTCTTATTCTCAATTGTTGTAATATTATGTAAGTTGTTAATACTTAGTAAATTAGGGAGATACAATCTGTGATGATTTTATATCATTTTTGTTAATTGAAAATATTTCAAAATTTAAAAATATATATTCAAATATAACCTAATGCTCTGAAGTTCCCTTCTGGCGGATTCTTCAGACATCTGTGCAGCCCGCAATTTCTCTTCACACTGATCCTTTTCAGATTGTCTCCAGACATCATGTTCCACTTTCATTTTCTCTAAGTCTGCTAATTTGTTCTCAAGTTCTAGCCTAAAACAACAGATGATAATTATAAGAACTATGATAAAGATGATACAACAATAAAATGTTTTCATACACAAGGAGATTTAATGCAAGCTAAGGTACTTACTTTTCATCTTGTAATAACACAAGTTTTTGATAACCTTCTTCCTTGGCAGCCTGTACTTTCCGTATTAATTCACGATCCTTTTCTACTAAGAGCATTTTATGGTGTTCAATAGCTGATTTGAGAATTTCATTGTCTGACTGTAATCCTAATATATTTCAAGGAGAAAAATGTAGTATAGTCAATATTATTAAGAAGAAAATTCACAATTAACAGCAAGCATATATATAAGACAGTAAGATAATTAAAAATGTAGAAAGTCCCTTTGGATAGGTCTTCACAAAGACCCATACTGATCAACTTCTTAAAGTAAGAATGAAACAGATGAAAACCTAAGAGTTAATTTTTCACACACACAAAAACTTTTCCAAAAAGTTATATTCATTTACTTATTTGAATCCTGATAGCTGATAATGAAAGAAGCTTACTTTCTTTATCTCTGAAGGGATGCTGCAGCCCTTCAAGTTAACATTTTAACAAAATCATTGACCCTTCAAAACTGCTAGGTTTCTAGCACATACACACATATGTATATATAATACACATAAGGAAAATTCACATTTGTCCAGTGAATTCCAAAATCCTCCATGTAATAAGATTACTTTTCTTTTTGGCAGTACTAGGACTCAGGGCCTGGGGCTTTCTTTCTCGGCATGTTTGCTCTATTGGTACACTACTGCTTGAGCCATTAGTGAACTTTCCTTCCTATGTTGGCCTTGAACCTCTTATCTTCAATACCTAGGAATAGAAGCATGAGCTACCAGTGCAGAGGAGAGATGACAGTATTTTACAGATGAATTACTAACTAAAACAAATCTGTATTTAATTCAAAATAGAAACACAATGCAATCAATTACAGATATCCAAAGAATATTTATTCCCTATGTCTGTGGAAATCCACATTCAACATAAGCTCTATTTGAAACTACAGAGGCCAGATCAACTATAGACCTACTCAGATACAATACTGCTCAAAAGCAACTTATTAAGTACTTTAAAAAGTACTTAAAAGTACTTTAAAAGGATTACAGGTGGCTCACACCTCTAATCCTAGCCACTCAGGAGGCTGAGATCTGAGGACCACAGTCAAAGTTAGCCTGGGCAGAAAAATCTGACTCTTATCTCCAGTTAACCACCAGAAAACCAGAAGTGGTGCTGTGGCTCAAAGTGGCAGAGTGCTAGCCTTGTGTAAAAAGAGGTCAGGGACAGTGCCCAGGCCCTGAATTCAAGCCCCACAACCAGAAGGAAAAAAAAAGTTAGAAAGAAAATAAATTCTAAGACATTGTGATCAGATATTCTAATTCTAAAACAGAACTTTATAAAGTCTACCCTGATCTAGGCTCCCATAATTGTAGGGTTGACACTTTTTTTTAAGTTGAGGCTTGGAATCTACCTATATTCTTTACAAGTCTTAGACTTAAAAATGTCCTAGGGCTAAAAACCACATCATCTAAATAAATTTAAAATTATAAATACAAAAAGGATGGAATCCATCTTCCAAGTTTCATTTAATTTATACATTATTACATAAGCTTAAGTTTTTTTCTAAAGGGTAGTTCATACAAAACTTTCAACTTATAAACAAAACATTCTACATGTATTCCAAGATTAATTGATAATGGTCAGGTTTTATAATTTGAGTTTATGGCTGAAAATAACAACAAAGCATGGATAATTATATATTACCATCCAGTTCACTTTGAATCTTATTCCTTTCTCTTTCTAGATCACTCTTAGCTCTTGCAGCCTCCAGTTTGATATCTGTTATTTCTAGTTTGTTTGAATGTTTAAGCTCTTTTACCTGTTGAATAATAAATTGAAATTATTATTGGTCATTTTCTTAATTTGTGCGTTCTAAAGGAAAGTATCCCAGTACCTGGAATATAATTTGTCACAAGGAAACACCAAGCAAACCTTGTCTTCTAACAGAACTGGGACACTTCTTTACAAATATCTGGGTAAGTCACTGGATTTAATCATGCCTTAGAAGTCTTAGCTGCCATTTCTAAAGTCAATACACATACCAGCCAGGCACTGGTGGCTCACACCTGTAATCCTCAGAAGGCTGAGATCTGAAGATCACAGTTCAATGCCAGCTTGGGCATGAAAGGCCATGAGACTCTTATTTCTAATTGATTATCAAAAAAGCCAGAAACAGAGTTGTGGCAAGTGGTAGAGCACTGAGCAAAAGAAACTCAAGGACAGCACCCAACCCTGAGTTCAAGACCAGCATCAAAAAAAAAAAAAAAAAAAAGAAAGAAAGAAAAAAGTACACATGCCTAAAAAACCACACCAATATACAATACGTGTCAATTTTACAATATTTATGGTACTGTCTGGGTTTGCTGAGAATATCAAAAAGTTGTTTTTCTTCCTTCACACTTTAAAGCAATACTTGTGTGTTATCACAATACTGTTAGCTTCAGGAATTCAAGATTGTTAAAGTCAAGTCTATAATCTGTAATGTACTTTCTTTTGCTCTGAAGTAGAAATATTTCTGAAGACTTTAGTTTCTACAAACTCTTAAATCGGCATGTACTCTGGCTGACTTTGAAAAAAGAAGTAAGAAAAACATGATGTGTGTATCTTATCAGAGTTCTAAAGATCAAACACTTCATGGGGTAACTAGAAGAATGTAGCTAACAGAATGTGAAATGTCCTTAAGATCATCATTTTCAAGCCATCTAAGCCACAGATACCAACATAATTTTGTTCTAGAATGTAATAACCATGTATAATTTTAAATAACTTGCAAAAACACCCAGGTGTTTTTTTTGCATTGCAAACCATTTGCTAGAAATGCAAAATGTTGATGAAAGTTTCAAGTTGCCAAGCAAACTGTGACAGTCCTGTTTGAAATATTGTATTAGAATTAATCCTTCCATGGAATCTTTTTACATATAAAATTTCAAGTGAAATTTGCTTTGTTTAAAGTTGAAGGATGTTCTTAATACCCCATTTAAATGCAAAATAATGCAAGTGTGCTTTAAAAAAGACAATTCTTTGCAATTCATGTTAATCAACAAGCACAGAGTAATAAATAACACTAAACTGCTTTTTTTTTCAGCAGAGTAGGAAAACACAACTCTGCTCTAACTCAATGTATACAGCACTATAAGAACAGAAAAAGAGGAGAGAAACCAGGGTCAGCTCAGAAGTGAGCCAGAAATTTCAGGTAAATTGTCCTACAGGAAAAGTGGCTAGAAGGAAAAGTGGGAAGCCACCACAGAAGCCCAGTACATCCAGTGTACCATTGCTGCATTTATGATTCCAGTTCCTCCAGCAGTTTAGTGTGGCTATTTCAGGGATAAAACAATGTGTTGGAAATATTGAGTCCTCAATGTTCTTTTTCAGAATCAAAAATAATTCGTAAAGGAATTAGAAGAAAAACATGAGAACTCTCAATATCATGA
Source organism: Dipodomys spectabilis (assembly GCF_019054845.1). Classification (NCBI taxonomy): domain Eukaryota; kingdom Metazoa; phylum Chordata; class Mammalia; order Rodentia; family Heteromyidae; genus Dipodomys; species Dipodomys spectabilis. The sequence goes on from NW_024870840.1 coordinate 7,370,674, forward strand.
ATTTACTTTTGTGTTTTAAATTCCAGGGGCGATATCCAATACATCTAAATTTATGGTTTTAGCTTTTCAAGAATGGAAATCCAATTTTGTTACTGCACTTAAAAAGACTGTTACGGTTAAACTTATATTAATAAAGTATATAAAGAGTAATCTGGGGGGGAGGTGGGATGAACTGGGAAGGCAGGGAGGGAAGTGATGGTAAATAAAGGAGGAGGTAACAATGCTCACTATAAAATGTGCTCACTACCCTACTCATGTAACTGTAACCCCTCTGTACAACATTTTTACAATTAAAAAAATAAAAAATAATAAAAAAGAGAATAAAAGAGTAATCTCCAAAATCAGAATGACAATTTAATTACAAGAAAAGACTATAATGGTTACTAGCTACTAGTACATTCTTTCTGTTAGATAAAATTACATGGACAGTCAAATAACAGAAGATTAGTTGCTTGGTGGTAAGAACAAACAGACTAAGGTAAATGAACTGCTTTATGAACACAGGTTAAAACACACTGGTTTATTATCTCCTAGTAAGAATTATCTCCCCAATGAGACCAACATACTCAAATCCTGCTGACTTTCCTCTTGGTCCCAGCAGTCATGCACACTGCCCCTAAGAATTAGGTTCTACGTTTGTTTAGATATGTTAAAAAAAATTTCAATATAGAGAACTAATTAAACAACAAATTTGATTCTCATTTTACAGTATTAAGTTTTCTAAAAAATGAAACAAAAGTAAAAGACAACTTACTTTACTGGTCAGTGTATTTATTTCCCGATCAGCTTTATGTAACTTACTGATTAAGCAAGTATTTTGTTCATTGCTTGATTGTAGCTCTTTTTCTAAGTGTTCAGCCTGTAGTTTAGCTGACTGTTTTTCAGCCTTTCAATAACACAAAATACCTTAAAATTTGTTCATTACTTTTCACATTATATCAAAATAAACTAGGCATTATTTATAATTCATTTGCTATGATACAAAAAATTGTTAAAACCCTCAACAACTTCAACATGTACCAAAGAAAGAAGACTTTTCTTAAACCAATACAAGTGAAAGATATTTGTTCCATGAAAGATACAACATAGTTATGTGAACCAGTAACTTATCAACAGCCACCAAGAAAATATAGCTCACACACACTTTTCATGAGAAAAAGTATCATGCCACTCATTTCACATCTAATTACCTGAATTCCTATTTGAATGCTGATACCATTCAACTAACATTTTGGAGTTCCAGCTAACTCCCAAGCTACTTAGTAGTTTGCTAAATAACAAAAATGTATATTAAAAGCAAGGGAAGACTCCCTAACAGAAGAAAGAAGAAAAAATCTGAAAATACAAAATCAATGGTTTTTTTTAAGGGAGAGATAAAGACAATATTCAGTTATTAACTAATCAAAAGCCCTTTGAAGTATCTGCAAAGAAGCTCTTGGTTTCATCACATAAATCAAGATTTTTTAATGAAGTCTGTATGTAAGTTGTCAAAAATGTTCTCCATAGTATTACACAAAGTAGTCTTTCTCTGGGGAGGGAAAACTGAAAGCTTTATGAAGGATACTTTTGTTCAAGATAATTAAAATGAAATCATTTTGGCATTTAAAGGATAAATTTTAGTTTTACAGCATTTAATTTTATTTACATTAACTATGTTAAGGATTATGGTCAACAAATAATTCAGCAAACAAAAGCTAGTTTCTTCAAATGAAATTTTCTGGCCATAATGATAACCAAAAAAGTTGAAGAATGAAATATTGGCTGTCATGTGCTTATTTTCATTTCATCTGATAAATAATAAAAATTAAATATAGGCTGTTCTGAAAAATGTCACAAATGAACCATCCATCTGTTGTCCTCATCCAACTTGCTCTGAAAATAATCACTCCAGGTGACCTTTGTGAAAAGTTTCACATTGGTATTACATACTATATTCAACTGCAATCACCCCATTTACTTTGCCATGGCACAAATACATGATAGGCAGAAGAACAGCATAGATAATCTCACTTTGAACATTGAAGAGTCAATGATACTGGCAAGTTTAATTCAAGAAATCAGCAAAAGCTGACATAGTTTTCATCCGAAACAAAATAAAAATGGCTTCTGTTCTTTAAAACCTATCAGTGTACTCGTACGAAAACAAAAATCACCTTGGATTTGGATATTTGATTTAACTACAGACTAGGTGCCTGATTATTTCCCTCCAACCCACACAACTCTTCTAAAAGCAGGGAGGAGGGGAAAACACCTTGAATTTCACAGAATAAATGAAAAATTGAAAGTGGCCTATCTTTTCTATATGTTAGGCAGCTCAAACGAGAGGTATGTCTGAATGAAATGGAAACCACGAATTTTCATAAGGTAATACTTCCGGAAGTCCTAGCATGGCTCTGCAACACTTCCCTTTCTCTAATGAAGTCAGCGAAACAATCCAGTAAAGGTCTGAATGCAATAGGAGCCATGCTGAATTTTATTACTCTGGCAAGAAGTTGTCCTACAATTAATTGTTAAGCATGTTATTTCTGTTCAAATAGGACTTACAATTTTAGAGTTTTTTTTAATCCTATTGTAAGGAATTTACAATCTCAAAAGAAATTATTCTTTCTGGTTTGGGATGACTTTAGTCCGGACAAAGACAAATTGACTTGGGAGGTTTTTTTTAAATATTGTATTGTGGCTTTGTAATAGTTAACTCACTTGAGGTAAGTGACTTAACTCCTAAGAATAAACATCCCTTATAAATGAGGTAGCATGGCTATTATGAATCAATAGCCTTCTTTGCAGAAGAATATGTACTACTGGGATTCCACAAATGCGTCAGCATCAGATTGGTAAGCATACATTTCTGCTCTAAAATCAAACACTTGTCAATTGTACTTTTAAAAACTGTGCTATATTCTACAGGGAAGCAATTAAAATCTTACCTCTAGGGATCTGACTGTAGCCTGCATTTCAGCCAACTGCCGCACCTGTATTCTTTGGACATTTTCTACCTGAGCACCAGAATTCTCTTTTTCCGCCCTTAATTCTGCTATTTCAGCTTCCAAACTTTTTAATTTTTGACACAAATGAGTTTTTTCTCGCACAAGTTGCTCCATGCGTTTGCTGTCTTTTGTGAGATCAACTTTGAGCAGCTGGTTATGCAGTTCTTCTTTATCTCTCTCCAGTCTTGCAACCTAATAACCGTGTGAAAGAAAACATAAAAGCTTAAATGATTACATTTTTAGTCATGAACATGCTTTACAAGTCAGTAAATTAAAATTAAAAATTACACAACATGAAAGCTCAGATGGGGAAATGAAGTAAAAGGGAAAAAATTCTCCACTGTCACGTCCCTTCATTGTGTACTCAGTGTGACTCACAGTTGAGGGCAAGGACTGTCCTATTTTCCCTCTCTCCCCACATGGTGTTGAAAATAGGACTTAATCAGTTTCTGACTAAAATTCAAAATTAGAAATAATAGTATAAAAGTGATGATTAAAAGTACATCAAATGTTTTAAAATTCACTCATGCAAATCCAATACATTAACTACGCCTAAGTTTCTTCTCACATAACACTAATTCTTAGGGTGGATCTAAAACAATAAATTATCTATTTCAAGGCAACTAATTCACACAAAGGCAGCTTTATAACACAATACTAATATAGTCAATGAAAGCTTTTAAATGATAGCTGACAGTTTTATTAAAGTCCTAGCTGAAATGATGGTCTAGTTTTACTTTTTACATCTATTTACTCCAGGGTGTATGTTAACATCACTGGGAAACTTGCAGACAATAGTGGTCTTATCCTTCAAGACAGCAATCACTATCAAAGGCCCAAGAGGCCTCCAAATCAGTGGGCTTCAAATGGATTAATGTCTAAGGCACTCAAGAGAAACCCTGTCTCTAGAGATTAAAGGGCCAAACAACCAGATTAAAACTCATTTTTATTTACTTTGTGATCTCCCAAGCCCCAGCTCACTATACCCTTCTTTCCACCACCACTGTTACCACCAGAACCACATCTCTCTTAACTACACTTAACCATTCATCTCCCCAGCCCTTTGTGCTAGGGAAAGAAACCAGAACCTCACACATGCTTGGCAAGCACATTATCTACCACTGAGTCAGAACCCAGCTCAATCAATTCTTTCTATACCATTAGGTCATATTTGATGATTCAATCCTCAAGCAGAGGATCCAACTATTAGGAAAAAAAAAAAAAAGGAACTACTACCGTTTTAAGCAAGATCAATGGTTATGGTTATTTGTAGCTGGAATTAACTCTGATGATTCTAAGGCAAAAGGACCCTAAAGCATTGTTTTGGGACCTAAAAAAATGTGGCCCAAAAGACAAGTAATTGCTCACAAAGCTATCAATAAGTATAAGAGGTTGAAACCTCCACTCCAGGGCAGGATGTGTTTCTTCATCTGCAAAATAGAGGATCGAACTTAGCAGCACTCTAAGATCTTTGTCAATCTTACAATGTGGTAAAAGCAGTTTAGGTTTGAACATGCTCAGTTAAAGTATAAATGAGAAATATAAGTAGAGTATCAAGAAGTCAAATGTAGTTTTACAGAAACAAAATTTATCCTTGCTGGCACCTGTAGCATTTTGAGGTAAGCCTTCAAATGCCCTACTGAGGCTGGGGATGTAAGCTAGTGGCAGAATAGTTGCTTAGCATAAATATAGTCTTAAATTCAATCCCCAGAACCCTATGTGGACTGGGGAGGGGAGAATTCAACTAATTAGTATCTGTTTCCTATTCTTCTTTCCATAGTGTACGTGGAACCCTTACCCTGACTTTCGATCTGGGACTAACCTTTTTCCAATTTTTCTTTCAGCTCACTGTGTGACTTTAAGTCACATGTTCATTCAGGCCTCAGTTTAATTGAAGGGCTTGGGTTGGATGATCTTTAAGACATTGTTCAGTTTTTACATGAGGTAATTCAGTTTTTGTTTTGTTTTGTTGGCAGTGGTGAGGACTGAATCCACGGTCTTTACATCTAGGCTATGACTCTATTATTGAGCTAAAAGCACAGCCCCCACATACAGTTTTAATGTGTTAGAAGTATGACAGCTCATCACAGGATTCAATGAATAACAGATCCAGTAAATGGTGTTTATTATGGATCAAAGTCTGAAATAAGTACCCTACATACCAAATCAATAGTAACACTGCTTCTGCAATGTCCACTTACATAGTTCATGATCTCTACCAGCATGCTTCCTATATTACTGCCTCTCCATAAGTTTTAAGGGGCACCTGTGTGACAGCTGTAATGATAGGTGAAGCAATAGCAGCTACTAGATTGTAAAGTCTTGATTATATCCTACATGTACAATTCCTAGACCAGAACTCACTATCACATCATCCTTGCACAAGCAGGTGATGACCACCTTCTAATTCCTGTATTCATTTACTAATAGTAAATATTTATTGAGTACATACTGTGTACTAGTGCTATTTTACGTAGTGAGGGTACATGCAATATAGCAGATAAAACAAACACAAAAGCTTTGCAGTGAAGGTCTTTCATACTCAATCATTGCCATAATACTACTCCAGTCTCATTCATCTGGGTACAATCGTGGACACATTCTCTGCTCTTTCCTTTCCTCCACCCTTAATCAGATTCATCTGTCATTTTCTCTGATGTCCATCATTTGTTTTGCTCTTAACTTTCCCTCTAAATTTCCAAAGGTCTTTCTCTGAATTTCTCTTTTTATGACATTTATCCAAATCTGCCAGTATCACAGTTACCTCTATATTTACTTTATTCATGTCTAAAATATAAACTTGTTCGACAGGTAAAACAATGTATTAACCAATTTTCCAACAATTGTTGAAGTAGAGGAAATGGACAAAAACAGATCACTGAATAGAAAGAGTGGTTGCTATTCTTTTCAAAGAATGAAAGTGCCATTCCAGCGCTCCCAAAGCATAAAGAAAGAAAGGTAGTCTATATAATTGTTTCATTCATCTTTGGTTTTATTTCTTTATGATACAACAAAAGGAAATGGGTAAATGAGTAGGCTCTCGAGTCAAACCACCTAGCATCTTTTATTTTCAGTATTTTAAGATACTGCTATTTTCTTCAGGCTTGTATTATTTCTAAAAAGAAGTATACTATTATTCCTATCCTTGTTCTTCTGTACAAATTATCTACCTCCACTCTTTTTTTTTTTAAACCAGGGGTGAGGAGTGATTGAGATAGGGTCTAATATGTAGCCCAGGCTGGCTTCAAACTCTATTACCCTCCTCAGCCTCCTGAGTACTGGGATGGTAAGTATTTATCACAATTTCTGGCTTGGTTGCTTATTTTCAAAAAAATCTGTATCTACCTCCTCAGCCTTCTGAGTACTGGAATGATAAGTATTTATCACAATTTCTGGCTTGGTTACTTATTTTCAAAAAAATCTGTATCTACAGATGACAGGTTCACATCCAAGAAATTATTGTAAGGAATAACCAGATGATCTTGTGTACACTAGTCCCAGTCTCTTACAATTCTAATACCCATCTTCAACCATCTAGAAGACATTGGGTTAAATCTTAATTTTTCTTTAGATACTTTCTTTAAATCACTTAAATTAAGCACATTAACTTTTACCTTGCTTTTAGGGTAGCATTTTTTTTGGGGGGGAGGCATATTTTCACAAAATTAAAAGCAGTGAACCACTCAGCAGATCACACAATGACAAAATTGATAATTCAGGACTGAAAGCTTTTTATACCAACAGAACTAGGTAGTACACATGCAAGAATTTAAATTTTATTTTGAAATTCTTTTGTTGTGATTAGCCAAAACTACATGCACTAAGTCCATGAATAAGGCAGTATAACATTTAAGAAAAATGTACAATTGAATAATAATACTAAAAAACTTGGGCTGGGAAGGTGGCTCAGTGGTAGAGTGCTTGCCTTGCATGCATGAGGCCCTGGGTTTGATTCCTCAGCACCACATAAGCAGAAAAAGCCAGAAATGGTGTTGTGGCTCAAATGGTAGAACGCTAGCTTTAAGCTGAAGAGCTGAGGGACAGCGCCCAGGCCCAGAGTTCAGGCCCCATGACCGGCAAAAAAAAAAAACTCTTCATTGTTGAAAAATGCTAATAAACAGCAGAGCCTTCAGTGACTTTCTGCTGGTGAAGGGTCTTGCCTTGGTGTTAATGACTACTGACTCAACAGGATGGTAACTGCTGTGGGCTGGAGGCTGGGGCAATTTATTACAATAAGACCATAATGAGTTTTCCTCATCAATCAGCTATTCCTTTCACCATCAGCTTCTGTGTATCATGTTGGTTCTCTTGGATGCCATTTTACCTACCGTAGAAGTTCTTTCAAAGTTGGAATCCTCTTAAATTCTGCTACTGCTGTATTAATTAAGTTGATGTAATATTGTAAATTCTTTGTTGTCATTTCAGTAATATTCAGATGGTCTTACCCAAGAAAAACTCTATCTAAAGAGATTGCATTCTAAACAGGTGCTGGTAATTCCTGTAATCCTAGCTAGTAAGGAGGCTGAGACCTAAGGATCAAGGTTTGAAGCCAGCCCCAGCAGGAAAAACCATTGATACTCTTATCTCTACCCACCCAGAAGTCAAAGGTAGAGCTTGGCTCAAGTGGTAAAAGACTAATCTTGAGCAAAAAAGCTAAGTCCTGAGTTCAAGCCCTACTACCCTAGTGTCAGCACCAAAGAAAAGAAGAAAAGGAAAGGAAAGGAAAAGAAAGGGGGGAGGGAGTGAGGGCAGGTAGGTAGGCAAAATTAAACTACTTTCTTTGCTTATCCGTAAGAGGCAATTTCTCATCCACTGAAGTTTCATCATGAGAATGCAAACACTAAGTCACATTTTCAGGCTTCATTCTAATACTCTTGGCTAGAGCCACTAGATCTACAGTTACCTACAGAACCTTCACTGAAGTCATGAACAGCTCAAAGTCATCTAAGAGAATTGAAATCAGCTTCTCCCAGCCTCTTTCTAATGTTGGTATTTTGACAACTTTTCATGAATTACAAATGTTCTCAGTGGCATTTAAGTGAATCAATCCCAGAGGGTTCCCAATTTAATCTGCCTATATCCATGAGAAGACTTACCACTTATGGTATCTATAAGCCTTATGAAATATATTTCCTAAACAGTAAGACTTGAAACCTTGATCTATTGCCTACAGAATGGTTTATTAGCAAGATTAATTTCATTATGTATCTCCATCACAGTTCTTTAGGTGACCAGGTAAATGCATTGCCAATGAGCAGTAATATTTAATCTTTAAATCTGAGAAGTAGCTTTCAACAATGGGCTTAAAATATTCAGAGACTATGTTGTAAACAGGCATGTTATCTAGGCTTCAGTGCTGCATTTGTACAGCATAAGCAGAGTAAATTTTAGTATGATTCTTAAGTGCCTAGAATTTTTCATAATGCTAAGTAAGCACTGGCTTCAACTTAAATACAACAGTTGCATTAGCCCCAATCTAGAGAGTAAGTCTGTCCTTTGAAGTACTGACTTCTTCTCTCAAGCTATGAAGTCCCAAATGTCACCTTACAATACAGAACTTTATCATCTAAATCTGTTTTGTAGTTTAGTCACCTTCAACATATCTTAATTAACTACACAGCATCTACCCCAATGTTTGTACTTACGCGTTATAGACAGCTTCTTTCCTTAAACCTCATAAACCCACTTCCAGTAGGCTCAAACTCTTCTGCAACCTCCTCACTACTGTCACTGGAAAATGGAATTCCCCCAAAGCCCAATGTGTTAAAGGCTTATTCTCTATCTTGATGCTACTGGGAGAAACTGGAAATCTTAAGGGACTGGGGTTGTATCCTCAAAAAGAAAAGCAGGATCATAACCCTTCTTCTTTTTCTCTTTTTCATTCTAAGTCATGAGAGGAAGAAGCTGCTCTGCCAATCACTCATACAATGATGTACTTGATGTCACCAATCCAAACCAACTGGGGCCAAAACTATAAGCCAACATAACCTTTTTCTCTTTTAAGTTGATTTTGTTACAGTAATGGAAAGCTGACTAATATACATACCCTTTTCAGCATTTATAGAATAGAAAAAAGTTAGGATACTGGATTAGGCTTTAGGCTTAAGAGGAGGTTATGGTTATTTTAGTCTTCTATGCACTCCATTAAAACTTTCTCACATCAGCAATTTTCCTTTAATCATTTCTGTGATCACTGAAGGAGCATTTCCCATTTCTTTTTTTTTTTTTTTTTTAATTTCTTGCTGGTCCTGAGGCTTAAACTCAGGGCACTCAGAGTCTGGGCACCGTCCCTGAACTTTTTTACTCAAGGCTAGCATTCTACCACTTGAACTACAACTCTACTTCAGATTTTGTTGGTGGTTAACTGGAGAGAGAAGTTTCACAGACTTGGGGGTGTGGGGGGGGGAGGCTGGGAAGGGATGGGAAGGGTAAACAAAGGAGGAGGTTACAATGCTTGATAAGAAATGTACTCACTATCTTGCCCATGTAATTGTAACCCCTCTGTACAGTATTTTCACAATTAAAAAAATAAATAAATAAAAAAGAAATTTCACAGACTTTCTTGCTCAAGGTAGCTTCCAACCAGGATCCTCAGAACTCAGCCTCCTATGTAGCTAGGATTACAAGTGTGAGCCACCAGTACCTCATGTTTCCATTTAAGAACCTTTCCTATGTATTCACAATCTGGTTAACCATTTGGCATAAAAATCCTTACTTTTAGCCTGTCTTATCAAACAGACAAAAAAAAAAAAACAACAAGAAAAATGTTGACAAAGAGAACAGAATCATCATAGCAAATATTTCACCATTAATAAAACATAATTAATAAATACATAATGTATTTAAATCAAAATTAGAATTTATAAAAATATATACAATCTTAAAATTCCAAACATAAAACTTTGCTGACTGGAACAATTTCAATGCAGTAAAATTAAACATTTACCTCTGATTCATATTTCATTTTTTCTTCTTGTGAAATACGTACAAACTCTTCTTTCTGGTGTTCAAATTCTGACTTGAGAAATGTATGCTCATAGCGAAGCTTATTGTATTCAGCTCGATACTTTTCCACTTCCTAAATTTAAAAAAAGATTGCAGTATGTGACAAATTCATAATCAAAATTTACTTACTCAAAAAATCATATTTACAAATGTAATTTTAGTTACATTATATAGAAGGCCATTCTAAAAAAATAAATTGCAACAGATTTTAAATGAAACTTGGAAAAGTCCTCCTAAGTATTCCATATACAGAACAGCTACACTTGTGAGAAGGTACCCACAGTCATTTACCATCCAATTAATATGATTTCTTCATTGTAATAAAAATATATAGCAGTATAAAAGTATATATCCTTAGCCTTAATTAATAATATGTAAGAATACATCCTACATTTCAAAATCTAACTAGATTTTTAAAGTATGTATTTAAAAAGGTATCTCTTCTAAAAAAAAAAAAAAAATCACAAGATAAATTCAAAGTAGATAAAAGATGGCTGTGTTTAGCCAGAGCCAGTGGCACTTGCCTGTAGTCCTAGCTACTTAGAAGACAAAGACTTGAAGCTAACTAGGCAGAAAAGTCTGCAAGATTCTATCTCCAATTAAGCAGCAAAAATGCCAGACTGGAGTTGTGGCTCAAGTGGTAAAGCTTGTAGCAAAGCTAAGTGAGAACATGAGGCACTGAGTTCAAGCCCCAGGACCAGCACAAAAACAAACAAAAACTACAACAAAAACCAACCAAAAAACATGTGCTTACTACAGTAACTTAGTTCTGAATTAATGATAGTTCAACTCTACACGAGCCTGATGTATTTCATTTCTCCTGACTCATCAAAAATATATGTAAGTCTCTAGAAAACATTGTTCTAAAAAAGTCTACAAAAATTGATAGCATTCTAAATCATCAAAAAGAAACAGGCAATATAGCAGAAAGATGCAAGAGACTGTTTCAACAAGTACTAGAAATCTAGGTAATAAGGAAAAGTATGGTTCATATTCAATTTAGTCATCTTTAGTTGAAAGATTTCTGAGCCAGTTTATAAACCAAGAAAATATGTTTGATATTGTTACTAATATATTTTTTTTTATTTTTTTTGTCAGCCGTGGGGCTTGAACTCTGGGCCTGGGAACTGTCCCTGTGCTCTTCAGCTCAAGGCGAGCATTCTACCGCTTGAGCCACAGGACCACTTCGGTTTTCTAGTGGTTTATTGGAGATAAGAGTCTCACGGAGTTTCCTGCAAGGGCTGGCTTTGAACCATGATCCTCAGATCTCAGCCTCCTGAGTAGCTAGATTACAGGCATGAGCCACAGGCACCCAGCTATACTTAGTATTTAAAAAAAAAAAAAGGCCAGGGGCTCACATCTGTATTTCTCACTTCTCAGAAATCTCAGATCTCAAGAAACATGATTTGAAGCCAGACTGGACAGAAAAGTTCACTAGACTCCATGTCCAAAATAACCAGCAAAAAGCAGTATTAAAAATGTGATTCAGTTTGACAGAGTTCAAGCCTCAGTACTGCCACATAAAAACCTGCTTTTACTTAATTTGATCACCTTCCTTGGGTCTGGGTGACTTCATTATCAAAAATTAAATCTTCTCCTAACCCACAAAACTTTGCTACTACACATATGTTTGAAACACTATTGTGAATTCAATAAAACATTAAAAGATTTCACATTCATCTTGTTCAATAAAAGTAACAAAGACGACAACATTCTAAAGGAGTCCATTCTGCAGAGAATAATAATCATTGGTATGTGAAAGGTCTAAGTGTTTAAAAAATTGAATATATATGTAATCTAAGTGCTGGTAGCTCATGCCTATATCCTAGAACTCAGGAGGCTTAGATCTGAGGGTTGCAGTTCAAAGCCAGTCTGGACAAGAAAGTCTATGAGACTCTTATCTCTAATTAACCAACAGAAAACTGGAAGTGGAGATATGGCTCAGAGTATTTGCCTTAAGCAAAATTGCTCAAGGATAGCACCCAGACCCTGAGTTTAAGCCCCAAGACTGACAAAAAAAAGGAATATATAAAATTGTCCAGCACAGTACCTAATTGACTTCTCTGTAGTCTTCTCCAATTCCCTTTATTAAACATGTAGTTAAATCATACCAATATTTCTTAAAAGAAGACTAGTCTCCACTTAAAGTAAAGCTAACAAATAATTTCCTCTTTGAGACAGTATGAAAGTCATCCTTTTATTCAACAACTTTTTAAATGAGCATCTCTTGTATGTCAAGAACTGTCCTGGGAATTTGGAATGCAATAATGAACAAAATTGATATAGTTCTCCTCTCATGTAACTTCCATTCTAGAGGTGATTAAACACAGAAAATAAGCACAATAAATAAGTAAATTAGGTACCAATTTAATGATGATATACATTAGAAGAAAAAAAAAACACAAAGAAAGGTAAGTGGTATCCAAAGGTTTGAGCAGTGATAGGAAAAGTAACTACAATATAAATGGAGAAAAGAGGAATGAGGTGGCAGTCAAAGTAGGTCTTAATCAGAAAGTGACATTTTAACCTTAAACTTGTTCAGGATTGAGAAGTTAGACTAGAGCTATCAGGAAGATATTCAAGGTAGAAATAACATGAAAGCAAAGGATCTTTAACTATGTTTCTTGAGTGCAAAAGAAATATCAGAAGACAAATGTATGGAGGAAAGGAGCTCAGAGCAGCAATGGAGTTCAATCTTGTGAAGACTTGGGAGGCCACCATAAGGACTCTGAGTAGAAAGGAAAGCCAATGCAGAGCTTTTCAATAAAGGAAGAATGCTTTTCATCAAGACTTTAAAAGTCAAATAAGGATAAATGGTTTTACATAATTACTTACTTGGTCCAAATTCTGAAAATGTTCTCGCATTGGAGCTTCCAATTCTTGTTGTATTTGGGCTTTTAACAATTCTAGATGTTGTGGATTTAATACCTAATATGTTAAAAAAAAAAAAAAAAAAAAAGTGAAACCACAATTACTAAAATCATGTATTTTCCAAATCTAGTGGGCCTGGAGGTACACATCGACAATCCTACCACTCTAGAGACTGAGGCAGCAGGATCAAAAGAGTCTGGGATACATAGAGTGATCATTCTCATGAAATGGTGAGACCAAGGGTAAATCAATTCACCAGTGAAACCCACTAGACACTATGTTGGAAATGAACTATACAGCTTGGTGGAAAGAAAGTTGAGAGGGGGAAAAACTAGGAGAGAATGAGGGAGGCAGTGACACTGTTCAAAAGGAAATGTACTCATTACTTGACTTATATAACTGCAACCTATCTGTCATCTTTAAAATAAAATTTTAAATTTTTTAAAAAACATTTAAAAACTAAAAACCTCCAAATTTCTAGCGTAATTTTACTAAAATCACTGTCACCTGTCACACATTAAGAATCTCAATTTCATGTTCTCAGAGATGTCAAAAAAAATCTGCCAATGCAAGTAATGATAATCACTAATTATTACCACTATTTTTAAGAATAACTAAACTAAGATAATCATGCTGAATATAATACCTGATAATCTATTTTCTAAAATAAATAAAATGGAGGTACAAAAAACTGTTATCCAAAGTAAATTCTTCACACCTGCTTTCAATCAGAAAAGCTAATTTTTACTTTGGCCTCCAAAACTAAATTTGGCTCCTCCCTGACCATACATTAATAATGATGGAAATCTTTAGACTCTATGGCAACTGACACCATGCTGACGTATTCCCACATGACAAATGAAAAGGCTGCATGCAACCTTGCTGGGAAAGAGAAAGACAACAAGGTTAAACCCAGAGTTGAAAACTCCTAAATACTAGGTTTAGATTTTCCTAATTTAGTCAGTGTTCAACAGTATTTACTTTAACATTACTTTATTTGAAATGTCTTTATAGTTCAGTTAAATGGTCCACCTCAACAGAAACAATTTTATTATTAATATTTTCTCGAGAATCCTCCCTCAGACAACAATATTCTATATACAATGTGTAGGCAGGTATGTTTTATTCCAGGCTCTAATTTTTAAGTAAAAAATAAAAAAAAAGTATATAAGGCTAAATGTGGTTAGTGGACATCTATATAATCTCAGCACTAGGAATGCCAGGTAGGCAAGAAGATATAGGCTAGCCTGGCCTACCCAGTAAGACCCTATGTGAAAAAAAAAAAAAAAAAAAAATTTAAAAAGCACTTTATACACATTTTTCTGTGCCTTGTTATTGTATTCTTTGAAAGTGTTTAAAGTTAAAATATAACAATACTAGTATATGTAAGGATGAAACAGAAGCTTTGGAAGGAGAAAGTGGTTCCTGTGAGAAATATAACAGGCTAGAGAAAACCAATAGTAAAAGCTCATGTCATAATCTGGTTTATAGTATCAGGTCTGGGGGATAGTATCAAGAGTTTAACTAATTAAAGGAAAAAATGCATAGGATATTGTTTCAAACAAATCAACTTAAGAATTAAGCAAAACTGGAAAAACTATGGAAATGGAAACTATTCATAGGTATTATGGAATAAGTATTTTAATTTGGTAAAGGTAATAGAGTTATACTTTTTTAAAAATTGGTGATACAAGCTGAGCACTGGTGGCTCATGACTGTAATCTTAGCTACTCAGGAGGCTGAGATCTGAGGATCAGGGTTTAAAGCCAGCTCGGGCAGAAAAGTCCATGAGACTCTTATCTCCAATTAACCACCAGAAAACCAGAAGTGGCGCTGTGGCTCAAGTGGCAGAGCACTCACCTTGAGCTGAAGAGCTAGGGACAGTTCAGATTTCACGACCCATAACCAATAACAACAACAAAAATATATATGGAGATACACAGACTTTTCTGTCTGGGATGGCTTCGAACCCAATTATCAGGCATACATCTATGTGCCACCAGCACCTGGCTAACATGATAATACTTTCAAAGGATGGGTTGGTGCCAGGTGCCAGTGGTTTAGGCTTACCTCACTACTCAGGAGGCTGAGAACCAGAGGATCTGCCAGCCTGGGCAGAAAAGTTTTTGAAAATTCCTCTACCAAAAAAAAAAAATAATAATAATAATAACCAGCAAAAAAGTTGGGCTGGAAGCATGGTTCAAGTGATGAAGCTCTAATTAGCAAGCACAGCTGAACAAAACAAGGCCCAAAGTTCAAATACTAGTACCAGCGAGAGAGTGAGTGAAAAGAGCGAGCGAGAAAGAGGTGGGGGGGAATGGGATGGGAGGGAGGGATGGGATGGGAGAGGGGTGCCTTGTCATGTAATAGTGATCTATACTAAATTTATTAGGGTTGAATTATTATTAATTCATTGTCATTGAAAGACTGAAAGCTGAGGTAGTAGATTAGTAGATAAGACAGGCTCAATGACAATAATGGCTAATGGGGGTGGATAAGTACACAATGATTTATTACACAATTCTCTATACTTCAGTACATGTCTGAGATTTCCATAATTAAGTTAATTAAAAATAACAGGGCTTCCACTCTACCCAAGACAGAATAATGTTCTCTAGAGATAGAGAGAGATAGAGAGATAGAGAGATGCTACATAGATATGGTTATATAGAGAGATGTATAAATATGTTATCCCACATGAGAAAAAAACTAACAAATATTAAACAATGGTTTTCAACACATCAAACACAAGGAAGCAAAAGAGTTTCCTAAGAGATAGAAAACAAAGGTGGTTTTGCCAGGGTCATTGGCAAGGTATATCCAAGCCAGTTCTGATGAACTCCTGGCCTTGTGACAGAACTCAGAATTCAAGAGACCATAGTGGTTAGTCACAAAACAGAAGAAGAATGTACAAGCCAGGCGCTGGTGGCTCACACCTGTAATCCTAGCTACTCAGAAGGCTGAGATCTGAGGATTGCGATTCAAAGCCCCACGACAACCAAAAAAAAGAAGAAGAAGAAGATTGCACAGTAAGAAAACTATAAAGATCTGCAGAAGTACTTGGCTCATTCAGTAGAGTACTGATGAGCATATCTGTATAAGGAAACTACTAAAAGGAAAAGAACCATCTGAAAGGATTAGAGGGATGAGTACTCAGAACTCAAACAAATCTATGAATAATTGCTGTTCCAAAAAGCCAGAATGAAAAATTTCATTTCATACAGAAATGGGTAAGCCGTTGGATCTTGCCTCAGCAGTGGGAAATAATTAGCACCACACTAAATGTGACTCTGCTTTCATTTAACAAATCTTAAAATAAGAACAGTTAGAGGAACATAAATATATCAAGCACTCAACAAAGTAAAAGTTGTGATGTCTAAAATCCAAATAAAAATTTAACAGGCATGCAAAGGAGCAGGAAAATGTTGAATTTTTTTTAAAAAATCAATATGAAATATACCAAAGAGAAACATAAATGTTAAAAGCAGCAGAGAAAGATACTCAGTTATTATAAAACTGCCATAACTGAATCCCATATGTTCAAAAAGCTAGAGAAAAGATGGAACATGTTAGTAGACAAAAAACACCCAAATCAATCAAGCATTGGTGGCTCATGCCTATAATCATAGCTAAGATCTTAGATCTGAGGATCACAGTTCAAAGCCAGTCCCAGCAGGTAAGTCCATGAAACTCTTAGTGGAGCTTTGGCTCAAAATGGTACAGCCCTAAGCAAAAAAGCTCAAGGATAGCACCCAGACCCCAAGTTCAAGCCCCATGACTAACAAAAAACAAAACAAAACAAAAAACCAAAAAGGCCAAAATCAAACTTCTAGAGATGAAAATTACAGTTTCTAAGATAAATATACTACAAGGGCCTATTATGGATTAGACATTGCAGAAAAAAAAAAAGATCGGTGAGCTTGAAAATTGGAAACAGGAGCTAGCCACAGGGAAGAATAGAAACAAACACAATTATTGAAGTAAGTTAATAAACAGACCTTCAGTATGATACTGCAGAAATTAATCTGGCTTACTATTACAGTGTAATCAGAATCTTCAAAAATTTCTCTTAGGGCTGGGAAGGTGGCTCAGTGGTAGAGTGCTTGCCTTGTATGCTCGAGGCCCTGGGTTCGATTCCTCAGCACCACATAAGCAAAAAGAAAAAAGCCAGAAGTGGCGCTGTGGCTCAAGTGGTAGAGCGCTAGCCTTGAGCTGAAGAGCTGAAGGACAGCGCCCAGGCCCAGAGTTCAGGCCCCACAACCGGACCCAAAAAAAAAAAAAAAAAAAATTTCTCTTAAAGTTTCTCTTCCTTTCTTAACAGTTCAGGGTTCTTTTGCAAGTCCTTTCCCCTTTCCTGCTTTTTTACTTTCTTACTTCCTTATTTTGGGAAATATATCTCACAAAATATTGGAAGGGAACAGTATATAGTTCTCTGCTGAAAATTAACTCTCCATGTTCCTATCCTGATTTTACAAAAGGTTTACATTTAAAACTAAAAAGATTCAGATGAAATTTTCAACTATTCTGAAACCAGCAGAACACCCCTGATTTTAAGTTTTCTTAGATGAAATTGTAGCTGTTTTCCTTCAGTTTAACTTATGAAAAAGATTTTGGATTGTGTGTTGACTTCCCATTTTAGAGGTATATTTCATCTTTTTTTTGCCCATCTTTCTACTAAGAAAATGTGAAATAAAATATATCTGTATTGCTACTTTCCCCCAATCAAAAGGAGAATAAAGACTTAGAAAATATTTTACTAGTAACATCTTAAAATTTTCCAAATTTGGCAAAAAAAAAAAAAAAAAAAAAGGAAAGGAAAGAAATCTACAGGCCTAGGAAATTCTATCACCTTCAGCACCAGTAACAAAAAGAAAACTATAAAAACATACCAATTAAATTGCTCAAAACCAACAAGAGAGAAAATACTAGAAGCAACCAAGAGGGGAAAAAAAGACAAACTGCATACTAAGTATAAGGATGATGTCACTTTTTTTTTTTTTATAGGAAACAACGTATATGAGAAAATATAGAGCCTAAAATTCAACATTCAGTAAAAACATCTTTATAAAATGAAAATTTTACAAACATACAAGAGCAGATTAAAAATTCTCACTTTAAGCCCACCCCATAAGAAGTGTCAGATTAAATCCTGAGGCAGAGACTTTAAGTTCTAGATGGAAATAGAAATATGTATTAGACAAAAAGGAATGAACAATGAAACAGATAACATGGATGTACATACAAGATTTTTTTCTTATTTAAATCTATTTAAAAGATGACATGTCACAACATGCTACTCAGAAAGCTGAATCGTAGAGTACCATACTTGAGCACAAATCTAAAGGATGGTGCCCAAGTTCATGCTCCAACACCAACACACACACACACACACACACACACACACACACACACACACACACTCACGCACGCGCGCACACACACACACAGACACGCATGCATGAATATTTACACAAATAATTTTTTAAATCTAAAATCAGCTGGGCACCAGTAACTCACGCCTGTAATCCTATCTACTCAGGAGGCTGAAATCTGAGGATCATGGTTCAAAGCCAGACCTCACATAAGTCTATGAAACTCTTATCTTCAATTAACTGCTGCAGGGGGAGGGGGGGGCCGCCCCCACACACACCAAGACAGAAGAACTGTGGCTCAAGTAGAAGAGCACTAGCCTTAAACACAAAGGCTCATTGACACTTCCTAGGCACTAAGCTCAAGCACTAGAAACTGCACAGAAAGGAAGGGAGGGAGGGAGGGAGGGAGGGAGGGAGGGAGGAAAGGAATCTGAAATACTCAAATATTAACACCGTTTTGAATGTTATGTCAAGGCTCAAAAAGTAGCAGAGTGCCAGTGACAACAACAAAAGTCTCAGATTTCAGATTTTTCAAGGTATACTCAATCAATGAAGACTACAGAGCTATTTCAAAATCTCAAAACTCCACAATCTGTACACTTCTAGTTCCAAGTATTTCAGGTAAGGCATATTCAATCTGTAACAATGATAGCTTCTACTACTTATTGATCACTAAATAAGTTAAAGTGCTGAATACCTCATTTCATCTTTACAATTATCTTATGAGCTAGGGACAATTATTTACATTCACTATGGATGGAGGAATGTTCTCTAAATAAATACCTTTTGCATCTTTTTCTATAAAAGCCAAAGGGATATGAAATCTTAGAAAAGGGATATGTTTTGCAGTTAGGGAATGTGTTTTAGTAGATCATCTTTAATAAACCTCCATTTCTTGGTGATCTATCTTACTGCCAAACTTACTAAAGTTTTCTTGCAATTTGGAAAAATTGCAAACATCCATTAAAACAAAATTGCCTTATATGTGTATATATGACTTTTATTTTTTGCCAGATAAAATTATATAAAAAACATTATGTTTATCTTGAAAACAGAAACTTTACCAGATAAAATATATTTACTAGCAAGCATTTGGGAAGTTATAACATGGAAAAACATATAAGGTTCTTTTGTATAGATCCTAGAAACAGTGTAAGAACTAGCAAGGAGGCCACAGGGTGATGATTCATCTCAATATGAGAGAAAAAAATCTTTAACATATTCCAATCCATAAATGGAAATGTATTACTTTTAAAAGCTCACTAGGTAGCCACGCATGGTGATGCATGTTTAAAATTCCAATTACTTTGGAACCGGAGACAAAGGCAGGATGAAATCTAGTTAGTGGCCAGCCTGGACAACATGGCTGTCCCCACCTCTCCCACCCTAGTCTCCAAACCAAAAAAAAAAATTCATTAGGTTCTCTAGCACTAAAAGCACTGAAGGAAAGAATAAAGAAATTGATGTTAAAAAATGCTCTGGAAAGAATTCCACTTTTGATAATATATATGTATTATATAACGTATATGTGTATTATATAGAATAACAAAAACTGGGTTGCTAAAAAACAAGAGAAAAATCTATTGTCTAACAAAGTTCTGGAGACTTCAATTCTGGAATCTAGGTACTAGAGCAAGGCCATCTTCCCTTTGAAACCTGTAGAAAAGATGCTTCAGTGCTTCTTCCTAGGTGCTGGTGGTATACTGGCATACATCTGTCTTCATCATCACATAGCATTCCCTGGACCCTGAGGTTGTCTCTCTGTGTGTTTCACGTCTTCTTTTTTTATATAAGAATACCAGTCATAATGAGATAAACACTTGCCATACTTTAGTATGACCTTATCAGCCACTTAAATTTCCTTCTTCAAGTCACGTTTCTTAGGTTCTTTTTTGTTTGTTTGTTTGTTTTGTCAGATGTGTGCTTGAACTCTGGGCCTGGGTGATGTCCCGAGCTCTTCAGCTCAAGGCGAGAGTTCTACCACTTGAGCCACAGTGCCACTTCCGGTTTTCTGGTGATTAATTGGAGGTAAGAGTCTCATGGACTTTCCTGCCCAGGATGGCTTTGAACTACTGGCTCTGAACCTCAGATCTCAGCCTCCTGAGTAGCTAGGATTACAGGTGTGAGCCATGGGCACCCAGCACATTTCTGAGGTTTGTTTACGTAAATGTCTCAAATACAGCTAGGAATGAAACAGTGAGTATAGGAGCCTAGCAGAGGGTCCCACTCAGGTTTAATAACGTTCTCAACAATGGAAAGCTTCTAGAAGTCTCAGTAACATGTGTGTGCTGTGCATGCGCATACATGGTACTCTCCCACTTGAGCCATACCTGCAGCCAAACATTTTTTTACAGTAAATTAGAGATGGAATCTTGCAGATTTTTCTGCCCAGGCTGGCTTGGAACCACAATCCTCCAGGTCTCAGCCTCCTGAGTAGCCAGGACTACAGGTGTGAGCCACTAGAACCCTAGCTTAAAACATCTTTCTTTAAAAAAAAAAAAAAAAAAACAACTTTAATTCTGAATTTTAACCAATTCAAAATGAACTTTCTCAACTATTCTGAAGCATAAAAAATAAATTTAATCAGAGTAAAAGATACAATACTAATTTGTAAAAAACTATTAGTTTCATGGTCTACCTTAGATGATATATGAAAGAAGATTCAATTATATCAACTGGAGATATAAAACTTAATAATTAAACAGAGATTTGACACATTTTCCAAAATTACATATTTCCATTAATCATTTGACTACTTTCATATGAACTCAAATATATTTTCTCACCTGCAACTTTGCTTTTTCCAACTCTTTACTCTTCTCTACTAATTGCTCTTTTAGTTCTTCACACAGCTGACGGAAATGTTCCTGGCTAGTTTGCTTTTCGTTTAATAGCCTCTTTAGTTCATTTTGTGAGTTTATGTACTCATTCTGCAACCTAATTTAAAAGAAAAAAGAATTCAATTTAAGTGAATTCTTTGCTTCTAGTTACTTTGTATAAAACCAACCAATAGTACAGAAAGGCAAGACTAATACCATACATTTCATTAAATTTGCAAATCTTTTATTTATGAATTTCCACTTAACTATAAAGACTTTACTTTGAAGGAAAAAATAAGTTTAGCAATCTAAATAAGACTTTACAAATTCATAAACCACTTGCTATCATAGATCTGAAAAAAAATTTACTGTTAAAAGTGTTTCATAAATACACTACAAAATTCTACTGTTAGCTGAGTGCTGATGGCTCACTCCTATATTCCCTGCTACTTAGAAGGCTGAGATCTGAAGATTGTGGTTTGAAGCTAGCCTAGGCAGGAAAGTCCATGAATCTCCTATCTCTAATTAACCACAAAAAGGAAGAAGTGGATTTCTGGCTCAGGTGGTAGAGTGCCAGCCTTGACAAAAAGCTAAGGGACATCTACCACGGTATAGACGTTATGTCGAAAAACAAACTTTACAACTTTGGGGTGGGAGGGCAGGGGATGGGGAATGGGAAGGGGAAACATAGGAGGAGGCAACAATGCTTGATAAGAAATGTACTTATTTCCTTGCCCATGTAATTGTAACCCCTATGTACGGTATTTTCACAATTTAAAAAAAAAAAAGCTAAGGGACAGTACCCAGGTTCTGAGTAAAAGCCCCAGTACCAAAACAACAAAAGAATAAAATAATAATAATACACACACACAACTTTTTGTTCCAGAACACTCAGCCAGGACAGCCCAAAACAACTTTTTAACTACCCACACACAGCACCTTACCTCTTAAATTTGAGTAATTTACCTTGTGTGTTCACCTTTCAGGGTCTGATAATTCGTTTTATGATTTTCACATCGTACTCTTTCATCAATTAACACTTTCTGCAACTCTTCTTCATTTTGCCTACTGTCTCCCCCAGATGGGAAAATGTTGGAAAAAGTGTCCATATTTGTAAAGGAGCTGACAACCATGTAAAAATAAGTTGGGGCTTTCTTCTTCTTTTAGTTTTCTTTCAGGAGCACTTCCCAGTTCTTTCTTGTTAAGGCAGAAACTCGAGGCCAAATTATACCTGTACGAAAAATGCACATAATTAATGAACAGTAAGCTTCCTCTGGTGCTATATAGTTGTGTTTTTGTTTTATCATTTCTTATTCTCATTAGCACATTGAGGGTGTAGAACAGAGGAATTAACTCAAACTTGCAAGAGAGGCGCTCTACCACTTGAGCCACATCTCCAGTCCTCATACCCTACTTTTTAAATAGGGCCTTGCATTATGTACAGACTGGGCTGGGATGTGATCATTCTGTTTGTGCATCTTCATATCATGGGTGCTAACAGGCATGCTTTACTAAACGCAGCCAATGTACTTTCCCTATAGCTAGGATAACAGCCATGCACTGTACCTTATCTGAACATGGAAAACTTCTATGTCTTAGCAGGCTTCCAGTTGAGATCCCTTGATCTCTGCCTTCTAAGTAGCTTAGAATTATAGACTTGGGCCAACTAGCCTGTGGTATTTATATTAAAGCAGTATTTTTAGGTTTCCAATTGTTCAATAAAACAAAATGTAATAATGATGTTAAATTGAAGCTTCATTTTTTTTCTTTACTTCTATGCAACGACTTTGTGACTATTAAGTTCACATCTTTAAGTATTGGCCTTATTACATGAGAAGTCTGGACTTTTCCAGTTTGGGTATTCTTGGATTCACAAAGGAAAGTTACGTTTTCTGAAGCTATTGTGGGAAACTTCAAGGGTGGATCCTGGTACAAAAAGCATACACCAAGTGGCTGGGGAGAAATGCAGTCTTCACAAAGATGACCTTCAGCAAAGAACTATGTTAACTCAATGAAAGAATTTTTATTTGGCACTGGGCAAACTGCACTGAGACAGCAGATTTAAATGGGAAATCAATTAATATGTTAATATTGATCACCTCTATGTGTTATGCTCTGTGCTGAGAACAGGAAACTAAATCACCTCACTTGTTCCCCCCCCCCACTCCCCCCCAAAGTATCAGCCCCTTATTAAAGTTTAGCTAAGAATTTACTGCTTCTAAAGTAAAACACAATAAAAAGGTCTTTATTATAGAAAAGAACAAAAACTTTAATAAAATAAGCCCTATCCTTTTTAACATTCAATCTTTCCACAGATAGATAAAAGTCAGGACAGATTAAATTAGATGAGATAGATAAGGTATAAGATAGATAGATACATACATACATACATACATACGTGTGTGTATGTATGTATAGACAAATGATAATTAGAGAAGAGATTTTCCCCCAGATAACATTCCTTTAGTTGTGGGATAGCAAATTTTATTTTCTCTTATAACAAGAATAGATTTTTGGCTTATGTAAACCACTCATTAAATTATTCAGTCTTGCTTGAAATACATCATCTCTGATAAATTAGCAATGAGTACATATTACATAAGAAGCTCTTTAAGCTAAAATTGGGATTGCTTTGGTTTCCAGTAAAATTATACTTCAACAGAAGAGGAAAGTCCTTCAAGGATACTTTACTCCTTATTCTGATTTTAAATATACACTAGAATTCAGCAATTGTAAATACAGAATGAAAATCTATACTATCAAGAAAACACATTCACAACAGAATTAAAAACTGGATCATAAAACTGCCATGTACTTTTTATTCTGTTCCTTAAGTCAATTAACTTCTAAGAAATAGAAACAAGTAATAAGTCAACCTCATACTCTTCTAACAGGATATATTATGGAGTTTTTATTTTAATTAGCTAGAAACCTAAAGTACATTGGAAAAATTTTTAATTTTAATTCTACTACTAGTAAAAAATTTCAGAACTGAGTTATTTTTTCTTTGTTATTCTAGTTAAGCATATAAAAGGAAAATTTCCCATTGACTCCCTCTTTAAAATAGGAATTAAGTCACTTTGAAAATAAAATTTACCAAGATTTGAATTATTTATCTCCTTCCTTTTTGGCACTGAAATCTACTAGAAGTACTTTCCAGTACTTTAGCCAATTTCAAGTATCTCTTTCTCAAACAACAATCTCATCTTCAATTATAGTTCTAATAAAACATATGAACATAGTCCTTGCTTTGAACTGAATGTTTAGTTTTCCTAAAATTCAAATGTTAAAGCCCTAATCCCCAACTTGATGGAATAAATAGCTCTGTGGCCTTGGGAAGTAATTAGAGTTTTGGCTATCATAGGGTAAAGCCCTCATGATGAGACTAGTATCCCTAAGAGAAAGAAACCAGACTTGCCCACCACCATCACTATGTAAGAATACAAGACAAGTGTCTGTAACATAGGAAGTGAATCTCACCAAATACCAAATCTGATGGGTGGCATTAGTCATCCTAGAAATAGTGAACAGTTAGTAAATACAGGTCATAGTATGATCTTTTGTTACAGTGGAGGATTCACAAACACAGTGACATGAATAGAGGTGTGATAAGTATTTGTTCAGGGGTAGTGAGAAAGCCCATTCTTGGCTGATGGCAAAACAGGGAAGACTGGAGCTGTGTAAAATCTTAAAAGATTGTGGAATGTTTTATCTTCGTCTCATGTAGGTGCTTTTGAGTGAGAATAAGATCCCAAATATTTTTAAATATCCATCTGGCAGTACTTTCCTCGAGAGGAAAAAATATCAGAAGCACAGATAATGAAAAGCTCTAATAATTATCTTCTCCATATGGTTGTAGGAGCCTGACCTTTTGTGGTAAGGTGGAATGAAGAGAATGGGTGCATTTTAAAGGAAGAGAACTGGAGTTTAAGAACTTGAGAAAGAAGAGGCAAACTGTGAGTGTTTAAGGGTGGACAAATGGTATTGCAACACTGCTAAAAATACCAGAAGCTGCAAAGTCAGAGGCTGAAAGGAGATTGAAAACCAGGATGAAGAATTTGCTTTAAAGTAATGTTCATTCATAACAGAATTATTTATTGGATTGTTTATTATACAACTGCAGAAAAGAGGCTAACAAATGAGATTCTTCTAGAAATGTGATTTGACTATCTAAATAAATATTTGTCATTATTAAAATGAAAATCTAATAATAAGGTACATATTGTCTTGTGGATGGGGACTAATCCATTATTGCTTTTCTAGAACTCATAATATTTATTAGCTTGGTGTGCATTATTTGACTTCTTTATGCCTATGAGGAGAAAAACTGTCTTTTCTATTAAAGTGTGTTACTTAAAAGTTCCTACTCTGGCCAGGTAGCTTGGCTCCAGTTAAGCAAAAGAAGAACTGCTTTGGGATAAGGAAAAAATGTTGAAAAGTAAAGTTTTGTCTTAAGTTGGTTTTTTTCAAGATGGAATTAAGATACACCACAGTTTGTTCAAGAAATGACAGACTATGGGTATGTTTTGAGATTATTTATGTACTGTTAATCTTATTTCAAAGTCTGTTAATGGTCACCTTATGTAAATATATATTTTACCTTATTCAGATTAACCTATCGTGAGCAGATTGTGATTCTGAGCTCAACCAATCTGAGCAGAGGCAGCAGGGCCTGCTGTGTTAGGGATAAATAGAGGAGCCTGCTCTATGTGCTTGCTTGCCAGATTTTTAGCTGTTGGCCCACCCTTCTATAGAGTAAATTTTGCTTGCTGAGGCAATTCTTTATTTTCGTGTCTATTGTTGTGACTCCAGTGGTTCTTGGAGAACATACTTTTAACACTATTTGAACATGTCTGTGTACATACTGTTCATTTTACAGAGGGGGAAGATATTATTCATTCTTTTTAGTTCACATTACAGATGTACTTTCTTCATGGACATTTAGATTCATGCCCAGCCACTTCAGCCAAGAATTCAAGAGTAGAGCCTGCTAGTTCTCTAAGCCTGGGAGGAGCTGAAAATGGTGAAAAAGACCAAGATGTGATCATAAACTAACACCTTAAGGACAGAGAGGTCTGAACAGAATGACATTCGATGGCAGCTGCCAGCAAGCAGCCTTACAATGATGCAAGATTAATAATTTGTCTTGTTTGTTGTTGTTTTTTTTTTTGGGTCTGGTCCTGGGCCTGAACTCTGGGCCTGGGCGCTGTCCCTCAGCTCTTCAGCTCAAGGCTAGCGCTCTACCACTTGAGCCACAGCACCACTTCTGGCTTTTTTCTTTTTATTTATGTGGTGCTGAGGAATCAAACCTCAGGCATGCAAGGCAAGCGCTCTACCACTGAGCCACCTTCCCAGCCCTTAAGGCAGCTTTTTATGACAGGAATAAATCTCACTTGTTCTTTGTGGATAATTCTTCCTATTCATTGTTGAATTTTGCCTTGATAATATGATTTATAATGAATTTTACCCAAACTCAACATTTTTAATATAATTCTAAATACTACAATCAAACCTCTCAATTTTCAAATATTCAATATGTGGCTATCAAATACTTAAACATGTATTAGACACTTGAAATACACAATACAAAAATCCCTACTGCTAAATAAATACATTCACAACACAGATAGTTAATTATAACATTTAATTTTTATTATCTTTAAATGGTTGTACAAAGGGGTTTCAAATTCAACACATCAACTTATAAGTACCACATATCCTGATCATTGTTACCTTCCTATCATTCTTCCTGATTTCTCCAAACTCCACCAATCCCTTCAAGTTACCTAGTTCTACTTTCATGTATGTACATTGATATTGGCTATATTCACCCACTATTCCTCCCTCCATTTAAGGTAAGCTTATAATTCAAATCATAAGAAGAAAAGAATTGTGAAACATTATCTTGGTCAGCTATAATGTGTGAATGTATTGAAAGGCAGCTTTAACATTACTAGCAACAACTTTAATCCAAATTCTTTCCCTTCATTTATAGCTATTAGAATCACATAATCTGTCTAATACAAACACATTTACACACACACACACACACACACACACACACACACACACATATACACACACACACTTCCTACCACCTTTGACCAGACCTAGCTCTACAAACAGGCCTGTAACTCTACTCTGCATGAGAAGTGAATTTCTTAAAACAGTGAGTGGTAGAGTGTCTGATAATTCAAAATATTCAAAAAGCACAGCTGCTGATGTACATGGAAAGCTTCCAAAATACATTTCATTAAAAAGCACATGCTATGCCTTTGAAAATTTCAAACAATGCTTTTAAATACTATATGGCCTCTAACATGAATGTGTTTCCTAAAACCTTTAAAAAGTCTAGGAATAACCTACACATCAGACATTTACTTCACTTATAAACAAACATTAGAAATGAATTTTTCCAAATCCAGAAGCACCCTATCCTAGCCATCCCACAGGCTTTTGCATGGCCATCCAGGATGTTGTGTGTACAAAAAGAAAGTCCCATCTTGACACCCTGCCAGAACCTGAAGTGCAGCTGAGAGCAGACCCTTCAAAGCCCTGGCAACATACCAGGCCCCATCACTATAATTTAAGGGGAGAGGGGGATTGTCAGGAAGTGGCAAATGATGAAGGAAGAAAGAAGATAGTTGCATTAAAGTGGTTAGCATTAACCACCAACCATTTTCAATTAAAATGTTATTCTGTCCTGGGACCCCTTTTTTTTTGGGGGGGGGGCGAGGGTCCGGTCGTGGGGCCTGGACTCTGGGCCTGGGCGCTGTCCCTCAGCTCTTCAGCTCAAGTCTAGCGCTCTACCACTTAAGCCACAGCACCACTTCCGCCTTTTTTTCTTTTTGCTTATGTGGTGCTGAGGAATCGAACCCAGGGCCTCAGGCATGCAAGGCAAGCGCTCTACCACTGAGCCACTTTCCGAGCCCTAAAATGTTATTTTACCTTCATAACCATAGTGTCTGCATCTGTACATCTTAATTCTCATTTAAAAAAAAGTTCTGGAAAGTAGGACATAGTAACCAGTCAACCTTGAATGCTTAGATGTGATAAATTACGGAAGTCTGAAAAGTTGTGATCTGAAAGGCAAAGATGACTTTTGTTCAAACCATTTTCATGTTTTTTAGTGCACTTTGGGACTTGATGAGTACTTTAACTTGAGTCCCAGTCTATTTGCTCACAGCTGCATACCACATGTCTAATAAACAAAAAATTGTCTTTTCTTACAAAAATGTAGCCTGAAAGTTATTTTTAAGTAAATCCTGATTTAACTCTATTTCCATAAGCTATACTTGTTTTCCTTATAAAAACTTCATGAAGAAAATTAATATTTTCATTCATTGCAGTTGACACATTGTTTCCTCTTTTAACATCTGTTAGAAAGGAGCTAGAGGTATGGCTCAAGTGGCAAGTGCCTTCCTGCCTAACAAGTGCAAGGCCCTGATTGCAAACCCTAGTACTGACAAAAAATTAAAAACAAAAATTTTTACAGCCAGAAATGAGACATTTAAAAAAAAGGTATCCTCAAGACATACAGGTTAATAATAATTGTCTTAAGCAGGGCGCTGCTGTCTCACACCTATAATACTAGCTACTAAGAAGGCTGAGATCTGAGGATCACCAGCTTGAAACCAACCCTAGAAGGAAAGTCCTCGAGTCTCTTACCTCCAATTAATCACAGAAAAGGCTGAAGTGGAGAGCTGTGGCTCAAGTGGTAGAATGCTAGCCTTGAGCAAAAGGAGCGCAAGAACAGCATCCAGGACCAGAGATGAAGTCCCAGGACAGCAAAAATATATACACATATATACTTATATATTTATCTTAAAAAACTGATTAAACAACTAGTACTTAATAAGTGACTGCTACACTTATAAATAGACTACTAAGTAGTATAAAGATTATAAAGAAATATGCAAACTTTCAAGTTAAGCAAATTTCTAAGAATCTGGACATGTTTGCAGTACTACGGATATTTTCTAAGTGCCTAATATATGTAAAACACTTTGTGGGGTGGAGATACATACAAAAATAAGAGAACTTTTGTCCTCAAAAAATTAGTAGTGATCAGTGAAACATTTATGTTGCTATGGTTTGGATGTTCCACATCCTACAAACATCTGTAAGTTAAATAAAGGATTGGTTCCAAGGTAGCACTACTGGGAAATACTCTGTACCTTTGGTTTGAAGGGCCTGTGGAAGTACTTGAATCATTAGCGGCATGCTCCTAATTGTGGAACTCAGTCCCTCTCTTTTCTTCCCTTTGCTTACTGGTCTTGAAGTAATCAGTTTGCTACACCACATACTCCCTACTATTGCCATCTGGCATGCTCAATAAAGGCCCAAATAGGTCTAACCCAATTATGGCCTAGTTTTAGAAGTGAACCTCTAAAACTAATATAACTTCTAAACCTGTAAACCAAACTAAATCTTTTCTCTCTCCATCTCTCTACCCTCTCCCTCACATCCTACTCCTTCTCTCCTAGTATTGAAGCTTAAACTTAGGGCCTCCCATTTTTGTTTGGCTTTTATACACACCTAGCTCTTTACTACTTGAGACAAACTCCCAATTCCAATCGTCAAAAAAAAGGCAAAATCTCAAAAAAAGGCAAAATCACCTTATGACCTAGTTTTAAGGCCAATCAGGAAGCCAGGAGAGTTAAAATGTAGCCTAGTTAAAAGGAGAAAGTTCTTTCAAAGTTTACAATTACTCCAAGAACTAATCTTCCATAAGAATCAAAAATAATGCCAGGTACCAGTGGCTCAAGCCTGTACTCCTAGCTATTCAGGAAGCTGAGACTTGAAGGACTGAGGTTCAAAGCAAGCCTCTGTAGAAATGTCTTCGAGACCCCACTTCCAATTAACCAGAAAAATGCTAGACTAAAGGCATGGCTCAAGTGGTAGGACACCAGCCATAAGCAAAAAAAGTTGATCAAAAGCACAACACTCAGAGTTCAAGCCCCATACCAGGACAAAAACAAAAAAAGAATGAAAAACACCCGGGCGCTCGTCGTGGAATCCTAGTACTCTGAGAATCGCGGTTCAAAGCCAGCCTATCTCCAATACAACACTCACATACCGGAAAAAAAAAAAAAAGAAAAACAAAGCATAATCTTTTTTAAAAGCATCTTAGCAAACTATAAAAACCATCACAAAGTAAAATATTCAGAAAAATCTATTTTTCTTTCATAGGGATTTTATAAGCAGACAATAAAGTCTGAAGCTGGCTGTCAGAAACAAAGATAAAAGATTTTATTCCTTCTGTGTCCACCTGCTGCTACTCCTCTCATTCTTTCCTTCAAACAAATTGGCTCTATAGCAACACATTCATAACAAAATTGTGGGTGGAAAACGTGTTGTGCAAAAATATGAGAACTCAAGAACATGAGCTCTTTTTCACTTTAATGCAAATGACAAATGATATACCTTAAGATACAAATAAGATACATATGAAACAAAAATATTTTTAAAAATAAAACAGTACAACTGAGGCTGCCCATGTTTACATGCTAATTCTTTATATAGGTTACAATGACACCTTGTGGCAAGACTTTTCAAATTATATATAACTACCCTAGAACATTCTTTTTACAGCTGAGATACAAGAAAACTAGTTTAGTAAATAGGAAAATCCAAGACCAGAGCAACAACAGTGTATATAATAAGAACATGTACAATAATACATTTGGAAACTTAAGGACAAAAAAAAAACCCTCAAACTTTTAAAAAAGTTATAATATTGTGTAAGCTAAATAAATAAGCTGTAAATATAAGGCATTATATACTAATCACTCCACTTGATAAAAACTGTATTTTATATTCTATGTCAAAATACCTAATATCAGTAATTTCTTTACATGAAAATACTCACACATGATTTATATATTATGAAAATAAAATGGCTCTGTCATTACTCCTTTCTAGCCAATTAAAAACTATCAGTTTTGAGCCAGTGGCTCATGCCTGTAATCCTAGCTACTTAGAAGGCTAAGATCTAAGAATCCCTGTTTGAAGACAGCCTGGGCAAGAAAAGTCCATGAGACTCTTATCTCCAATTAACTAACAAAAAGCTGAAGGTAGAGCTATGGCTCAAGTAGGAGAATGATTGCTATTGAGCAAAAGAACTTAGGGAAGCAGGTGCCAGCTATTCAGGAAGCTGAGATCTGAGGATCACAGTCTGAAGCCAACCTGGGCAGGAAACTTATCTCCAATTAAGCACCCAAAAAAAAAAAGGTGTGTGTTTTTTTTTGTTTTTTTGTTTTTTTAAATCTGAAAGTAGAGCTCAAGTAGTACAGGGCTACCACTGAGCACAAAAGCCCAAAGACAGCACCTAAGCCCTGAGTCCAAGCCCCAGGACCTGCACAAAAACAAAACAAATGAAACAAAAATAATCAGTAATATGACACTAATCATTTCATTAAACTAATAGTTAAGGAAGTAATTTATAATTGTTAATCTAAAGCTTATTATGTTTCCTAAACTATACTAAATGCTAGAAAATACAGTTAGTCATTTTTTTGGGGGGGGGGGGAGGCCGGTAGTGGGACTTGAACACTTGAGCCTGAGCACTGTCCCTCAGCTCCTCAGCTCAAGGTGAGCACTCTACCACTCGAACTACAGCGCCACTCCCGGTTTTTCTGGTGGTTTATTGGAGATAAGAGTTTCACAGACTTTCCTGCTCGGGCTGGCTTTGAACCGCGATCCTCAGATCTCAGCCTCCTGAGTAGCTAGGATTACAGGCATAAGCCACTGGCGCCCAGCACAAAGTAATTTTTATACACAATCACCTTTTATGAACCTCTTTTTGAAAACCATATTAGCCACTATGTTATCACAATATTACCTCCCATCTCTCAAACCCTTCTTACTTTCCCTTACCTGTTCCCTTTACTCCACTCACCAGAAGTCTTTAGACTATCGTTCCTTTTCTATAACAGATATCAAACTATCTGTCTCAACTCTATTTACATAATGTTTCTCTCTCAAAGACACACAAATTTCACATGTCTAACTCTACTCCAACTCTACTCACATATTCTCTCTACAAATATTAAGAAGCCCAAGGAGGGGGCTGAAGGATACACAACCTCAAAATGTGGGGACTTGGCTTCCATAGAAACAAGATCTTATCTCCTGATAAAAGCATTTTCTGAGCTTCCTCTAAAGAGGGTCATAAGACCTTCATCCCACAGAGAACCTCCCACACAGGAATGGGGATAGAGTCAAGCCAAAAAGAATCTGACTGAACAGGTCTTGATAAGCACCTCTTCCCTAGTGTACTGCCATTAGATCAAGTCCTTTTGTCCTGCCCTCATACTTCTGCATAGCCATATTAAAAACTACATGGATTTCTCTGTTCCTTTGGGTCTTCATTTCCTAAGGGCCATGGAAAATTTGCATTAAATTTTCATGCTTTTCTTTTGATGATGTCTATTGTCAAAGGGGATCTCAGTCAGAAACCAAGGATGGATGAAGAAGAGATAATACTTTTTCTCTCCTATAGCAATCTAATAAAAATGCTTACCTACTTTCTTAAAAAAAAAAAAAAAATCGCTGGGCGCCAGTGGCTCACACCTGTAATCCTATCTACTTAGGAGGCTGAGATCTGAGGATCACGGTTCAAAGCCAGCCCAAGCAGGAAAGTCCGTGAGACTCTTATCTCCAATAAAAAAACTACTAGAAAACTGGAAGTGGCGCAGTGGCTCAAGCAGTAGAGCACTCGCCTTGAGCTGAAGAATACAGGGACAGCACCCAAGCCCAAAGTTCAAGCCCCAGGACTGACCAAAAAAAAAAAAAAAATCAATTATCACTATCTTTTCCTTATTTATTAGTGCACAACCAATCTCAACTCCTATTTGTAACATATTATTAACCTGCTAATTTGTCTGTCTCTGTTGATTTCAACCTTTCTTTTCCATTCTAGAGGCCACATGCCAAACCTCAAGTATTTCACACTTAGCTAATTTTAACAGAAGTCTCTAAACAGTGTCCCAGATTTTGGTCTTCACTCATTTCTACATGGCCTACAAATAACTGTCAGAATTATCATTCTCATACAGTATTTTCATCATTATCCTTCCTAATACAGTCATTCCTATTCTAAATGTCTAGGACAAATTCACATCCAGCACTGAACAACTCCTTTACAAATACAAACATTTCATTTTGTTGCCAATAGCCCCTTTGCTGTAGAGTCAAATGAGTTTACTTTACTGTTCCTCCATACTGTCTTTATTTTGTTCATACAGTTAGGCCAAATGATCTTAATCTTTTTAATTAACCCTCAGATCAAGATCAAATGTAATCTCCAAACCCTACTACAGTCTGAAAAAATCATGAAATGCAGGCTGAGAAGGTGGCTCAGTGGTAGAGTGCTTGCTTTGTATGCATGAGGCCCTGGGTTCAATTCATCAGCATCACATAAGCAGAAAAAACAGGAAGTGGTGCTATGGCTCAAGTGGTAGAGTGCTAGCTTTGAGCTGAAGGGCTGAGAGACAGCGCCCAGGCCCAGAGTTCAGGCCCCACAACCAACAACAACAACAAAAAATCATGAAATAATATTGATCTCTAAAAGTAAAATAGCTTTTGCCCTTAGTTTGCCTCTATGAAGGCAGAATCAGGAGAGCATGAGTTAAGTTGAAGGCCATTCTGGGCTTTAGTATAAGATGTCTCAAAAAGTCAAATAAAAAACAAAATATATTGATTCTATATTCTATCATGTTTTCATTTTCCTCTTCTAGCTTCTGTATAACTATATAAACTATATTTCCAAAGAAACTGTTAGCTTCTCAAAGGAAAACCTACAATCTTCTACTTTTCTGCTCATCTCCCAAATTCCTGTAGATCTTTTATTCCTAGGGATAAAGTTATCCACAAAACTTCTGTGACCTAAATCCTATTTTCCCATACATTTATAATGTAATTTTGCAGAGTTCTGAGAAGGACATCATCAAAAATAGTTTTTCCACCACTTATACCTGCTTTATGACATCCATCAAGAAATTTCACTGAGCACCAGTTGGCTAAAATCCATAATCCTAGCTAATTCAGAGCCAGAGATCTAGAAGATCATAGTTAAAAGCTAACCAAGGCAGAAAAGTCCACAAGACTCCATCTCCAATTAACCAGCAGAAAGCTAGGCTGGAAGTGTGTCTTAGTGGTAGAGCCAGCTATGAACAAACAAGCTGATCATGCTTAAGGCCTTGCATTCAGGCATTAGGACTGGCAAAAAAAAAAAAAAAGAAGGAAAGAAGGGAAGGGAAGGGAAGGGAAGGGAAGGGAAGGGAAGGGAAGGGAAGGGAAGGGAAGGGAAGGGAAGGGAAGGGAAGGGAAGGGAAAGGGAAGGGAAAGGGAAGGGAAAGGGAAGGGAAGGGAAAGGGAAAGGGAAAGGGAAAGGGAAAGGGAAGGGAAGGGAAGGGAAGGGAAAGGGAAAGGGAAAGGGAAAGGGAAAGGGAAAGGGAAAGGAAAGGAAGGAAAGGAAAGGGAGGGGGGGAGGGAGGGAGGGAGGAAGGGACAAGGGAGAGGGACAAGGGAAGAAATTTAGAAATTTTTATCTAAGAAATACTAATTGAAGATTTAATTATGTTCAGAGATTTTTACTACTCAATGAATACTTATTAAGTAGATCCTATGTGGGAAAGGAGAGGAAGTCCAGCTAACTGGACTTCTTCAAAAGAAACTATGAAGCAAATGAAAAGAAACAGGGCTTTGCAACTCAGTACACTTTACTAGCATACACAGGCAATGGGCTTGATCACCAAAACTACGCCTCAAAAAAGGTAAAAAAAAAAAAATGTAAATGAAACTAAAAATAGTAAAGACACCAACAACTATACAACACAGGAAAAAGGTACTACTAAATATGCTACTAAATAAACTAAAAAAAATCTACTTCAAATTCTTAGGGGTAAATTCAAAATATGAAATTTCAAAATATCTAGAAGGTTCAGCATTCAACAAAAATTCACACGAGATACAAGGAAAAAAAACAAACAATGTAATTTATTCTTAGGGAAAAAATAAGAAAAACAGCTGACCGAAACTGTCTTGATTTACATTAGGTTCAGCAAACACTTCAAAGCAGATGTAATAAATATGTTCAAAGAACTAAAAGAAATCGTAAAGAGTTACATGAATGTTATAATGACAATGAATCAGTTAGCTGAAAGTTTCAATAAGCAGGTATAAATTTATTTTTAAAACAGATTTTGAAATTGAAAAACGTAACTGTCAAAATAAAAAGCTGACTTGAGAGCATGAACAGTATAGACTAAAGATGGCAGAAGACAAATGCAATGAACTTGAAGAAAAACACAAAGTTTCCAATTAGAAGAACATAGAGAAAAAAATATTTAACAGAAATAATAATCAGATCTTTAGGAATCTTAGAACATTATCAAGTATACTGGCATTTGTGTGTGTGTGTGTGTGTGTGTGTGTGTGTGTGTGTGTGTGTGTGTGTGTAATAGGAGTTACAAAACAAAAAGTGAGAAAGGGGCAGAATTTTTTTTTAATAATGACCAAAAAAACTTGCCAATTTGATGAAAATATTCATTTACAATACAAAGAACACTATACCAAAACACCTCCAAAGTCAGATTACTAAAAAGCCAAGAGAAAAGAAAATTTTAGTAGGAACAAGAAATGACTCATACAAGAGAAGGACAGTAATTGAAAACTGACTATAGCCAGGCGCCAGTGGCTCACACCTATAATCTAGCTATTCAGGAGGCTGAGATCTGAGGATCATGGTTCAAAGCCAGCCCCGGAAGGAAAGTCCATGAGACTCTTATCTCCAATTAACCACCAGAAAACCAGAAGTGGCACTGTGGCTCAAGTGGTAGAGCATTTGCCTTGAGCTGAAGAGCTAAGGGATGGCACCTAGGCCCAGAGTTCAAGCACCACAACCAACCAAAAAAGCAAAACAACAGCAACAAAAACTGACTATGCATCATAAACAACTAGGAACAAAAAATAATCAAATTCTTAAAAATTTTAAAGCTGAATCAAAATTTCTGTAATCAGTAAAACTGTCCACATGAAGGTGAAGTACAGACAAAAAGGATGAGAACCTGCTGTCAGACATGCCTTGAGAAATACCTAAGGAAGTCCTTCAAGCTGCAGAATAGTTACGCCATAGAATATAAATTTACACAGGAGGAAAACTCTCCAGAAATTCTAATTGAATACATAATAGAATACAAAAAGTTCTAAAATATAATTCTGATTTATTTTAATGGATAAAACTGTAACATAATCAATATAAAACAATAAGTACTGTATCATTGGGTTTCATACGCATAGGTGTAATATATATTATATATGCATATATGTTGAGAGAGAGAGCACCAAAAAAGAAGAGTAAAGATACATTGGAGAAAAATGCTATAACTTACCAAATTAACTGAAGGAGACAGCAACAATTTAAAATGGGTAATGTAATCAATAAAGCAACCAATACAAATGTAGTATTTATTATGTGACACAGCAAAAAAAAAAAATCAATACAATTTGAAAGATAAACTAAAATTATTTAACAGAAAATTATGAAGAGAAAATGACAAAAATGAAAAGTGAGGCAAACAGAAAATTAACCTAGAAAATGGAAAATGTAAATCCATAATATCATTTACTGTATTAAATGTGAAACAAACTATTCAAAAGATAATGTTATACTGGATTAGAAAAACAAAATTCAACTATTTGCTATTTACAAGCTACATCTTCAGTTTAAAGACATAAGTAGGTTAAGAAACAGAATGGAAAAAATTCACCATAAAAATAAGAGTAACCATGGTACCAAGAAGAAAAAATAGAGTATAAGAAGACAAACATTATTAAAGACAAAGGACATGTAATGATTAAAAGTCTAGTGCATCAGAAAGAAATAACAATTCAGTGCCTATGCATTTAATAAGACCCCAAAACACAAAGCAAAAAGACAACTGAAGGAGACAATCAAACAACATTAACAAAAAAAAAATAGTTGAAGACAAATGACAGAACAAGACAGAAAACTAGTGCTTTATTATTATAATACTACTCAGGAGGCTGAGACCCAGAGGACCAAGGTTCAAAGAAAGCCAGCCCATGCAGAAAAGTCTGTGAAACTTCAGCTCTTAACTAATCAGCAAAATGCCAGATTGGAGGAATGACTCAAGTAGTAGAGTACCAGGTGTAAGCTGGTGTCAAGTGAGCTCCCTAGGAACTTAGTACAAGTCCTTACAACTGTTGAAAAAAAAATAAAAAATAAAAAACATTCTATTAGAGACTAAGGTATAACTCTTCTATCTTCCTCCCTTCCTTTTTGTTTTTTCCTTTTGCAATAAGGGACTCACTATACAGCCCAGGCTTCAATACATATCCTTTTTTTAAAAAATACATATCCTTTTTAAACACACAAGGAACATTCTCCAATGTCCACAAAATAAGCCTTAACAGAAGACATTAAGCCATAAAAAGCAAGGTATCTCATCAGGATGTGATAAAGAAAAGCCAGGATATGATAAAGACACCTGCACATCATTGTTCATTGTTGCACTACTCAGAACAGCCAAGATATGGTAACAGCTCAAATGCCCCACCATAGATGAGTGGACCAAAATATGTGATACCTATACACAATGGGATATTTGACAACTATTAGAAAGAATAAACTAATGTCATTTGCAGGGAAATGGATGGAACTAGAACAAATCATATTTAAGTGAAGCCATGCTCACATGCTCAAATGGTAAATGTTCTCGCTGGTAGGCGGAAATCAGATCAAAAATACCCTAGGATATGATAAATTACACAGAATTCTACTCACACACAGTGAGACCAAAGGAGGATACTCTCAGAAGAGAAACACAAAGGTGTAATGCCTAAATGCCTTTCATAGTTATATAAAATAATATACATCAAAGCGAACTCCAAGATATGGAAACGAGAAACCTCTTTTTCTTCTTTTTTTTTTTTAGTAAAGGAAGTTTTCTTTAAATATTATGTTTTATTTTCTTTATGTATCTTACATTAATTTTAAAGATTTTTTGAAGTATTAGTTTTTAAGTACTAGAGCCTTGTGTAGAAAACATCTTTCTAGAAGTGGATTCACAGTGCTAGTGCTGATCTTTCCTAAGCAACAATTTTCAATCAGAACTTATCCTACTCTAGTTTCCTCTCTTCTGTCTTTCTGCATGATGTTCACCATTAAGGATATCTACCTCAATATCACTATTGCTTATGACTTGATTCTATGTCTTCAACAAGAAACTTTTCCCTAGTTCTCCTTGACTCACCCCTCAAGGCCAAGCAGAACAACTCTTTGCTCACCTTGCAACTATACTTACTAATTTTAATGAGCATTCCTCGATCAAAGTGTATTCTACTTGCAGGCCGTGGTCAGATGTCCTTACTGCCTGCACTAGAACACATTCTTATTTATCCTTACTGCATTTACTACATACTTTATGCAACTCTCCCACCAGACAATAAGGTACATGAAACTACACAAAGTCTTACACTCAAATTTCCCAGTATCTATTGCAAGACACATAATAGGCACTCATATTGTTTAAAAAGGAAAAATATTGAACTGGGATATACAATTTCTGAAAGAAATCTTCAGATATTTATTTTTTCAAATAGAAAAATAGGCCAAGAAGTGGTGCTGTAGCTCAAGTGGTAGAGTGCTCGCCTTGAGCTGAAGAGCTGAAGGACAGTGCCCAGGCCCAGAGTTCAAGCCCCACGACCGACAAAAAAAAAAATCTTGCACAAAGAAAAATAGGCCAAAAAAGTTAAGTGATAAGTCTCTTAAATCATGACTTGCTTCCTACAAAATCCTAGTACCTTCTAAATTATGTTATTGATCTAAGCTTTCCAAGAAGCTCCAGAAGTATTACAAAAAGTACACTTCGACTTCACCCCAGCTCTGGCTGGCTATTTCAGCTGTAGAGAACTCTGATGCTATTACTTAAAAGCTTTTCTGCAAGGGGTAATTTTTTAGGTGAATTCGTATTTTCACATGCCCTTCACAGATAGCACAAGTCAATACATATTTATCATGCATGCACTTTCTGTCTGAAATATATGAGAAGTTACAATTTGTTGACACTCCCAAAAACATACATATGTATAGTACTCTACTTAATATTATCTGATGTCTTGCCATAAATCAAAATGTGATTCTAGTGAGAAAGAGCAAATATAAACACTAGATAGGCACTACACTTCTGCAGGAAAATCCCTGTAGTCCCAATGCTACTGTTTTCAAGGGTTGCTATGTTATACTTCAACTGTGTTACTGGGCAACTCAGAAGCTATGCTAGCAAGCTCACTCAAGAAACAACAGAATGAACTATTATAAACATCAGATAAGAATTTATGGCAGGATTATAATAATTATTTAGAGATTTAAAAGACATACTATGAAAATGAAAAGTGCTTTCCAGTATCTCTATGAGCAGATATAGATGCTTCTTAATTCTAAATTTTAACCCAAAAGTACTCTGAAATAATATACAAAAAGCAAGTGACTGGACATTTCCTGATTTTAATCTTTCTCCTGGATTACAGTTTAAACTCAAAAGAAATAGTACTAGGATTGAAGTCAGTGATGTCTCCACTATTGAGAGGGCAGTAATAATACCAAACATATATATACTTCCTAGTTGCTAAGTTATGGGGGCCAAGTTAAAGTATAACATAATTTATGAATTTTGGTCATAACCAGGCCAAAAAGCAAGACAGAAAGGATTAAAAGGAGATGGAAAGAAGTGGAAAGGAGGAGGGTGCAAGATGGGAGAGACAGAGATAGGGAACCAATTTTCTGCCAAGGACCATATGGATATTTATAACATTATTTGAGGGTTATACAAAATTGTCAGTACAGATAGACCTCAAGTAGCCAATAAAAAGAACATGAAAAACTTATATGTCTATCTTGTATACCAATTTATTTTGCTGATCTTATACAGCCAATAGCCAGACTTTCCCTATCCTGAGCTAGAGGGACTTATTTTAAAAACTAAGCTTCTTCTAAGGAATAGCCAGGAAATTGACCAAATTCTCCAAGCCCACATGGGAACAGTACTAGCATTCCTGAGGGAGTCCTTACCACTGGTATTGTCATGGGAAATTCTTAAGTATTCACACTTTCTAGGAATGAGCATCTCCTTCTCATCTCAAGGACCACCACACTAACCCGTTAATCCCATTCTGTATGATTTATTGTTGCCTTTCCTAAGTCAGTCACCCCTCTCTCCTCACTGTCCTTACTTCTATAATATTACAGAAGCTAGAGAAGCAATAAGTAGAAATGCGGATTTGTCATCTTTAAACAACTCTTATTCAGCAACAAGTGTAGCCTTTCTTTCTTTGTGACCTGATAAGACCTGTGTCCAGCCTTTGAAAAACTCACAAACTAGTTAAGACAAACAAAACTAAATAAATAAAAAAATGTAACAAAGTCTAAGTATTAGATATGATTTGCAAATATATAGTGTAGGATTTTATAACTCATAGTGGTTCAATCTTACAGGAAAAAGTACAATTTGTATTTTAAGGAAGAAGTGTCAAGAAATTAGATCAGGTAAGCAGGAAGATTTTTTTTTAAAAAAAAAACAAACATGACAGGTTTTGAACATAGTAGAGAAACCCATCATTTCTTTCAAGAACTCGAGTCTAAAAAGGCAAAGAAAGAAGATCTTGAAGAGTTGTTTAAGTGAAGAACTTAGAATATCTTTTACACAACTAGATAGATAGATAGATAGACAGATAGATAGATAGATAGATAGATAGATAGATAGATAGATAGATAGATAGATAGATAGATAGATAGATAGATAGATAGACATTCTCTACAAGTATATACAAGTTAAACAATTTAAGAAAATCACAAAAGCTTATGCCTGTAATTCCAGCTACTTGGGAGGCAGAGTAAGTCTATTCCCTGAAGACACCAAGATCCCCACCTAAACCAATTGGGTGTGGTGGTACACATCTGTGGCTCCAGATTCGTAAGAGAAAGACTGTGACAACATGCTGTCTCCAAGAGGAAAAAAAAACAAAAGCCTATCCGAAAAACAAAGCAAGAAAGAGCTGAGTCGGTGTGCTCAAGTAGTAGAGAACCTTCCTAGCAAGTGGGAGTCCTGTGTTCAAACCTCAATTATAACCCCTCCAAAAATAAAAATAAAACAAAATATAACAAAAATAACTTACTGAGCTTAACACATTATGTATGGCAAAATTAAAATTTATTTAAGCAAGGAAATAGTATCATTCCTCTAAGCTTCTTGAATTAGAACTTTCCATGGCATAAGTCTAAGTTCAAATTACTTAGGACTTTACAACATAATATGAGCCATTCTTGATTTTTTTTTCTTCCTATCTTACCAAGTTTCTGAGCATTACTTCAACATCAGTAACATGAGTGTAGGGCTAAAATAAAATTTATAGATTTTAGCAATACGGTAAGAATATGATATAAACTAGAATTTGCAATTCCTATTACTAGTAGTTTGATCTCAAAGAAGTCCTTTATTTCACTGTCTCAAATCTTCTGAAATACTCAAAAATCATTTTAAAAAGTGTTCTGAAACGCCAGATGGCAGTGCCTCACATATGCAATCCTAGCTACTCAGAAGGCTGATACTAGAAATTTTTGGTTCAAAGCTATCCCAGGCAGGAAAATCGCAGAGACTCTTATCTCCAATTAAACACCAAAACTCTGGAAGTGGAGCTAAGACTCAAATGGTAGAGCACCAGCCTTAAGCAAAAAAGCTCAGAGAGGGCCTGGGAAGGTGGCTCAGTGGTAGAGTGCTTGCCTTGCATGCATGAGGCCCTGGGATCGATTCCTCAGCACCACATAAGCAAAAAGAAAAAAGCCGGAAGTGGCGCTGTGGCTCAAGTGGTAGAGTGCTAGCCTTGAGCTGAAGAGCTGAGGAACATCGCCCAGGCCCAGAGTTCAGGCCCCATGACCGGACTCCCCCCCCCAAAAAAAAAAGCTCAGCGATAGCACCCAGGCACTGCTTTCAAGCCCAGAATCAACACACACACACACACACACACACACACACACACACACTATCCGAAAACTTGCCTTCAAAATTTCATCATTAAGTGTTCAGTGAGGTGAAAGGTGACTCCTAGACAAAGACTTAATAACTTGAAAATAATCGGTGCTTCCAAACTTCAAACGGTGTAACTCTAAGTTGCTATAACCCTGTTATTTGAAAATATTCCTACATTAGTGTGTGCACTTCATCTGGTTAGAAAATACTTAAGGAGGAATAACCAGCATACAGTAATTACTAAGAGTAACTCAAATCCATTTGTAACTCTCAGGAGAATCCTGGGTGACAGGGAAACTTAAAGCATCCTAATAATTCTTAAGCAAAAGGTGATAAAAATAAAAATGTGAGCGAACTGTAAGCATGTACAGGCTAAACTTAATTTAGAGCATTCTGAACTCAGATAACTGTAAAATAGCTCCCTTTAAGTATGCTCTAGTTGAATATCATGCTTGTTTACAGTGGTGTTGCTTGGTAACAGAAGCACTTCTTTAACAACCTACTCAATTCTGGACCTATTCAAGTATTCTGAACATATAATGAAGACATGATTAATTTTAAAATTCAGAACAAATTTCTCCTTATCCTACAAAGCTTGGAGATTTAAAGTGTCTTCATTCTGACCCAGAGATATAAAATACTGGGTATTCTTCTATGTACAGTGCCCATTTATCATGGTCCAAGGTTGGACACTGAGGATTTACCAAATTATCCAATCAGCCCAAAATATCTCCTCATAGTTGAGATGTGACTTCGGTTAAAAAGCCATAAACATCCATCACTGGCTAAGCATGGCTCCAACGCCAAAGAAATACCAAGAGGAGCACGACTTTTTCAATCACGAGTTAAAACTCGGGGTGCCACACTTAAGCCAATCACGCACGCAAGTACCGCGCCGCGGCTATCCCGGGCAGGGGCAGAGGGAGCCCGGCGTGCCCCGCCTTGGCTGCCAAACGTGGCTTCTAGCGTGACCTGGACTTTTCTAACACGCGCGCCCCCATCCGCGGACAAGGATTCCAGAGCAGTCGGGGGTTGAGGGGAACCCGAGGGGACGGGGATCGAGTCTTGCACAAATTGAAAGCCAAATGCCT
The DNA here is from genome assembly GCF_019054845.1 of Dipodomys spectabilis. Taxonomy (NCBI): domain Eukaryota; kingdom Metazoa; phylum Chordata; class Mammalia; order Rodentia; family Heteromyidae; genus Dipodomys; species Dipodomys spectabilis. The sequence goes on from NW_024870840.1 coordinate 7,413,869, forward strand.
TACCCAACTCATGCACGGTCCCGGCGACGTGCGCCCCGAAAACTTCACAGTGACCGGTGTTCTGGCCTCCCCCGCCACCCGGGGACACATCCACAGCTCCAGCCACCGGCACCCACTCCACCCGGGCCGCCGAGGCATCGGGGCTGAGGGAGTCGGTCCCGCCCGCCGGGGTGACGGCCCGCCCGGCCTCGCCTGCTCCCCGCGGCCGCTCGCGCGCCTCCGGCCGGCCGCCGGGACACAGCAGCAACCGTCGGGCTCCGGAGCCTGGGTGGAGGAGGACCCTTAGGAAGCTCCGACGGTGGACCGGGCGGCCACGGCAGCTTCTCCTCGGAGGGCCAGCCTCCCCAGAGATGCAGGTCAGCCCTGGTGCCCGCGGGCCGACGACTCGCCCGCCGCCCGCCACCTCAGAGAGCCGCACAGCTGGACACGGCAAGGAGAAGCAGAGGCGCGGGAAGCCCGACTGGGCCGGAAGTCCCGCCCCGCACTGACGTCACCACCACGCGCGCCCGGCCGTTGGAGGGAGGCGGCGCGAAAACTGCCGCTGCCACTGCGGGAACCAGGAGGCCGTCGTTATTCCCGAACCCAACGGAATGGAAAGTGGGTCTCTAGACTCCGACTCCGGACCTTGATGGTCCGTACGGCAGTGGAGCCAGAAACCTGGTTCCCTCTCCTTCAACTGCCTTTCCTGCTCTCTGCTTAGGGCTAGGATGGCTGACCTGTCATCGCTCTGTCAGCACGGCCCGCCTGCCTGCCTTCGGTTCTGTGAGATTAGGTTCCCGAGGTCGCCATCCTGACAGCTTAACCTGGGGGCACTGGTCCACGAATAGGGGAGTCACCTAGCTTGTCCTCCGTGAGGGACCCTGGAAGAAAGGCCCTGGAGGATCTCTCCTCTGCATCTCCTGTGGTGGGCCTATTGCAAGGAGCAGACTTGGAAGAAAAAAGTACTTGCCTTTGACAGTATTATTTGTAACTTAAGGTAGACTTCAACTTTACAACATAGGGGCTGCCCTGGTTCCCACCTTTAATCCTAGTTACTTGAGAGGCAGAGGTAGGAGAATCTTGGTCTGTGGCCTACAAAAAGTGCATACCCTCTCCGAAGGTTGTTAGGTTGGCTCACTAGTAGACTACCTGCCAAACAAGTGCAAGATCCTGAGTAGAACCAAAAGGGAAAAACACACGTAGTGGAAGACACAAAATCTTCCCCACCCACTTGCAGTCATGCAAGGCAATCAAACAGCAAGGAAAAGAGTCAAATTTGGAAAAACAGGCTTGGTTTCAGAATTTGTCACAAAGCTACAGTAATTAAGATAGTCATGTACTATCCTAGGGAGTATGAATCAGTGTTTAAGGATCCAGAAATGGAGACTTAATTTATGACCAATTGATTTTCAACAAAAATAGAGCATTCAACAAAGGAAAAAATAATAATGCTGTGGAAAAAGGATATCCAGTTTAAGATGAACTAGTTAGGAGCATAGCTCAAGTGGTAGAATGCTCGCAACAAGCATGAACCCCCCCTTGGTTCCATCACCAGTAAACATGCATGTGCACACAAAACTAAAGAGGGAGATGTACAAGGTAAAGGTAAACCTTAGAAAATGTAGAAAAAAAAACATAACTTGGATCAGACATTCTCTTAAGATCTAGCAGCAAAAGCAAAAAGAAGAAAGCCAAAGATAACAGCTTTGAATGGTAAAAAGGGTTTTGGGAAAAAAAAAAAACTTTGAAAATAGTCTAGTATCAGACTTCTTACAATTAGATAGGCTCAATTGTATGACTTTGTGTGTGCATGCACTAGTACTAAGGCTTAAACTCAGGGCCTAGAGATCACTACCTTGGCTTATTTGCTCACAACTGCTGTTCTATCACTTGAGCCATGCCTCCATCAAAAAAAAAAAAGACCCAATTTCCAAATAGAAGAGTGAATACAAACTTCTCCAAAGAAGATATAAAAATGATCATAAGCACATACTTAGAGAAAGTCCTTTTGATGTGCTAAAAGAACATGCAGAGAGCTAAGAATTGCAGCATACATGAAGCTCTGGATTAATTGCTCAGCACCAAAAATATTGTGTCAATGTTTCTACATACATGAAAATGTTAGTAGCAAGTTAACAATGAATTCCATCTCTTCAGAAGTTATGATTTTCATAATGGTAAGGTCAATAATGACCTTAAATGTCAAAGTCAGCAACTGCCAATGCTAAAGGTGCTAAAGCTTTCACAGAAGAGTTGTCCTTTGCACAGGACAACTCTAGATATGCACTGGCCAGAATATTTAATATTACAAAACTGAGCCTATACTAGAATGTACGTAAAAATAAGCATTCATTCACCAAGAATCCCAGAAAATGTCAGGCTTCAAGGCATTCAGAATCCTAATGGGGTAGAAATGTTGCAGGGTTCAAAGTCTTTCCAACCTACCACTTGGAGGAACTAGAGGATTCAAGAATATACCTAAGTCTTGTTTACTCTTAACATTATAAGGAAGTCTAGATGACACCAGCATTGTTTTAAGACCAGATATTGAACTGTTAAATTCACAGGCAAAAGAATATTATAGGCAAAACAACATCCTATATTCAGGGTTGTCTTGATTTTACACATTGCTCCAGAACACTCAAAGCTTATTGACTCTCAAAGCTTATTATATGAGCCCTGGTGTAGAGGTTGTGTATTTGCCACAAAACAACTCATTGAATTAATGGAACAAGGCAAAATGACTCTGTTCAAAGGATACTATTTTCACCAAACATTTTTACAGGCTGCTGCAGCAGCTGAATCTGGCTGAATACTCCCAGGAGTTTTGGAATGGCTTTTGACATTCTCAATACTATCTGGAACATTGCTGCACAGCAATGGTGCATGAATGGTATATGGAAGGAACTTGTAAAGGCATATGAACATGCAAAGGGCTTAACAAAGACACTGCTGTTGATGAAATAGTTACTAGATATTAGTGCTTGGGAACCAGCTCAAATTCAACATGAAATAATGAAAAGGATATTCATGAGATGACACTGAGGCTAAAGAAATGTCAAATAAGGAACTGGTTGAACTGGAGAAAAGTAAAATGCCAAGGCAGAGGAAAATGTTATACCTGAGGTAACATGAACGTTATAGCAAAGAAACTGGTAAGGCAGCATTGGAGCATTTTACTACTATCCTTAGTAGTGTATCCTCGGGTGTTAAAAGAAATGAGTATCCATTAGGCACCAGAGGCTCATGCCTGTAATCCTAGCTACTCAGCAGGCTAAGAACTGAATGTGCTGGCTTAAAGCCAGCCCAGGCATTACAAATCCAAAAGACTCTTCAATTAACCAGCAAAAAGCTATAAGTGGAGGTATGACAGCAAAGTGCTAGCTTTGAATAGGAAAAGGCTAAGCAAGAGCAAGCCCCATTAACTGGAACAAGGAGGAAAAAAGGAGGAAGAGGAAGTGGAGGAGGGGGGGGGGGGAGAAACAGGAGGAGGAGGAGAGAAGGACGTGGGAAGGAGAGAGGAGAAGAATGCCCAGAGGGGGTATCAGCTGTGTATGTTAATAGTGACTACACATATAAACCTTTATGTGTTTTGTTTTGGTATTCAATAAATTCTATGAGATATTCAATACATTCAGCATTACCCAATTGTAGGGTAACTCAAGGGTTCTGAGCACATTGGAGGTTATATGATTTTGACAATGGGGTATATTAAAGGCACTTTCAACTAAAAATAGTCTGAACTTATCGTAGATTTATTAAGATAAAACCTCATCGTAAGTTGAGGAACATCTGAAAATAAAGACATACACTATGTTCGTGGGTTCCGAAATTTAAGACTTTTTTCTCTCTTTGGTGGTAGTGGACCTTCTACTTGCTACACAAGTGCTCTCCCACGTGAGCCATGCCTCCAGCCCTAGGATATATTAGATATTAATATTGCCCAAAGAAAGCTATAGACAGTGCAATTTCTATTAACATCCTAATATTTTTTACAGAAATAAAGTTCATTGTGTAAAATTCATGTGACCTCTCAAAAAAGACAATCTTGAAAAAAAGAAAAACAAAAATGAAAGACATGTCCTGATAGAACTTATGAAAAATCTACAGTAAATTAAAAGAGTGGCACTGGCAAAAGACAAATAGACATGGGGATCAATAGAATAGTCATCCAAGAAATGAATCATCTTGTAAGTAGGTGATTGAGTAATTTTAAACAGAGGTGTTAAGACCATTCAATAGAGAATGGGCTTTTTTCCCAAAACTACTGAGAAAATAAATTTCTTTATATAAAAAATTTGAGCCATTACCTAAAATCATGTACAAAATTAACTCTGGATGAAAAAGAAAAATGTGACAAAACTATTCTACTATTAGTACTCTTAGAAGCAAACATGGGTAAAAGCTTCACATGATTAGATTTATCAATTTCTTGGATATAGCAATAAAGTAAAAGGAAATAGGCACATGGGTTTTTTGTTTTGTGGGGTTTTTTGTTTTTGGTTTTTTGGGGGGGTCATGATACTGGGGTTTGAACTCAGGCCTTAAGCTTTCTAGGTAGATACTCTTGAGCAATGCCCCCAGCTCTCTTTTGCTTTTATTTAATTGTTGGTTATAGGGCTTGAACTGGGCGGGAGGGGGGGAGGGGGCAGGGGGCTGCGCGCTATCCCTGAGCCTTTATGCTCAAGCCTAGCTCTCTACCACTTGAGCCACAGTGCCACTTCTGGCTTTTCAGTGGTTAATTGTAGATAAGAGTTACATGGGGACTTTTTTGACCTGGCTGGCTTTGAACTGCTATCCTCAGATCTCAGCCTCCTGAATAGCTAGGACTACAGGCCTGAACAATTGGCACCCAGCTGCTTATTTGTAAGGTAGGGTCTCATGTTTGCTTTTTACAGGGCTGAACTTGGACCATGATCCTACTACCTATGGCCTTGTGAGTAGCTGAGATCTCATGACCACTACCTGGGTCATTGATTGAGATGATGTCCTACTAACTTTTGGTCCAGCCTTGACTTGAACCTCAATCCTCCTGATCTTCTGAGTAGGTGGATTAAAGGCATGAGACACCTACTCCCAAAGACAAATTGAACTCAGTGAAATATTTTTATTTTTGTGCGTTATCAACAGAGTAAAAAAGTAGCCTATAGAATGGGAAAAAAAGTCTAAATTGTATACATGATAAGTTAATATACAAAATACATAGAACTTAAATTCAATGAGAATACAAGATCAAAAATTTTGAATATGTATTTTTCCAAAAGCTGGCCCAATGATCATCTTCAGAAGATGGTTGTAGGGTTTGAACTCAAGGCTCTGGTACTGTCCCTGAACCACTTTGTGTTCAAGGCCAGTGCTCTGCCACTTAAGCCTCAGTGCCACTTCTGGCTTGTTCTGTTTATGTGGTACTGAGGAATTGAATCCAGAGCTCCATGCATGCTAGGCAAGCACTCTACCACTAAGCCACATTCCCAGCCCTGGCAATTTCTTTCTTTTTTTTTGGGGGGGGGTCCGGTCATGGGGCCTGAACTCTGAGCTTGGGCACTGTCCCTCAGCTCAGCTCTTCAGCTCAAGGCTAGCACTCTACCACTTGAGCCACAGCACCACTTCAGCTTCTTTCTTTTTGCTTATGTGGTGCTGAAGAATCGAACCCAGGGCCTCAGGCATGCAAGGCAAGCGCTCTACCACTGAGCCACCTTCCCAGCCCCCTGGCAATTTCTTAATAAACATCCATGCACCCTTCTCATTACCCATCATTCTCACTTAATTTCCAGAGAAATAAAAACATAAATTCAAGAAAACTCAAAACTATGTAGAGCAACCTTATTCATAAAACTGAAAACTGTACCAACCTCAAATGTATATGAACAAGAACCATGATAAATAATTATATATTCTCATCAGTGGTATTCAACTGGGCAATAAAAAAAGCAAACTGCCAGAACACCTGACAACATAAGTAAATCTCACATATATGGATATACAGAAGAAGCTGGACATAACAGAAAATATAGGTATGGTTCTATTCCTCTGAAATTCAAGAAAATATCAAGATTTTAGAAGTCTCAGACTGGTTTTAAGAGATAGCCATAGACAGAAGCAAATTCCAAAAGCTCTCAGTGATGGAAAATTCCTATGAGTTGTTTTAAATGGTTACAAAAGTGAAATCGTTGCCAGACACCTTGTATTCATATACTGTTTTGTAGAATAGGAACTTCTTTGTATAACTACTTGAAGATTAAAAAAAGTTTTAAAAAAGTGAAATTGTCAAAACTCATCAAATTGAATATCTAAATATATGCATTTTATTCTCTTATGACACAATAAAATACATAAAGTGCTATACATTTTCATTCACTGAAGTACTAATACTGCTAGCAAGGTCAATGCCAATCTAAAGATACCCAAGAAATCTAACTAGCAATCTGAAATTTGCTGGGTGCATCCAAATCCATTTCTGGCTGAAACACAGCTCAGTAGGTTCTCCTTACATGAGTTACATATCCATGGATTTAACCAACTGTAACTTGGAACATAGTCATTTTAAAATTGGTGTCGGGCCTGATGCTGATTGCTTACATCTGTAATCCTAGGGCACTGCTAGATTGGGAAGATTGCAGTTTAAGGCCAGAAAAAAAAAAAAAGGTTCTTGAGGTCCCTTCTCAGCAGAAGAAGATGAGCATGTTGGCATGCACTTGTCATCCCAACTACATGAGGAAGCAAAAAGTAGGACTGTAGTACAAGCACATGCCTGGGCTTGGAAATGTGATTCAAAATGCCAAATGCAAGGCACTGAGGTCAAACTCCAGGTCAAACCCCAAAATACAATGTACTGACCATGTACAGACTATTATTTTTCTTGTCACTTCCTAAACTGTATTGTATAACCATGATTTACAATGCATTAGGTATTTTAAGTATGTTAGCCTTCTGTCATCACAGCGAATATATCTGAAATGATGGACTTAGAGAAAATACTTGTTTGGGCTTTCAGATTTCCATTTATGACCAGTTAGCCTGCTGCTTTCGGTAACAAGGTGGTAAGTAATGGTGAGAAATGTGTGCTGGAAAATTGTTCACCTCATGGCTGGGAAGTAAAGAAAAAAGATGAGACAGGATTCAATATTTCTTTCAAAAGCATGCTCTTAAAGACCATCACCCTCTCAAAAATTCCACCACTTCCCAATAGCACTGTGCTGGGTAACATGCCTTTACCATTCAGACCTTGGAGAGGGGAGCATTTAAGATCCGCGTTATTGTAATAACCTAGGTGTGATTTTAAAGTGTCCAGAAGAATAGGCATCGCTTTTATGCAACTACTGTACTATTATAAAGAGCTTTGAGCATCCACATTTAGGTACCCACAAGATGTCTTCGAACCAATCCCCTTCAGATAGCAAGGAACCAGGGAATAAATTTAAACTGCAGAAAAGTTTAATGAGTTCTCAAATAATAAATGACTTAGTCTGCTATGGCAATCCATGAAATAATTGTTTTAAAATTAAAAGTCTTCGATATTATCAAGCTTAACAAAATTCACATTATAGGTACATGGAATAATGGAGTCTTGGGAAAGAAACCCTATAAGGGAATATTTTCTGTATGTTTACATTTTAAATGAGAAAAATATGGACCATTGGAGTATTTAAGCCAGAAATAGAATGTCTTAAAAACAAGAACTCTTTTAATAAAGGGAAAGTATTCCAATATTGCTTTCACATTTAATACTTTGTTGCTAGAGCCAGAAATAATGTAGGAAAAATAAGGTTATGTTTCAGAATGTCAAGGAAAGAAAGTTATATGTCATATTGCTCAGTGGTAAACAAACTATTTTTGCCTTAAAATTTAACATACATTTGCACATTGCTTTGCTCCTCTTTTCCTAATTCTCATCATGTACATTTCCCTCATCTTGACTTTCTTTTTTTCTTTTGATTTTTTAAAATTGTATTTAAGTAGTTGTGCAAAGGAGTTTCAATTCATCATGTCAGTTTATATGTACAATGCATTTTGATCCACTTTCATTCTTCTCTTTCTTTTTCCTCCTCTAGACTACACTTTCAACCTTATTTCCATAATTGACCCACTCAGAAGTCTTTTTTGATACTTTCCCCCCCAATTGTCACCCTCCTACCCACAAAGTGTCAAGCCACAGACTTACTGTATACCTATTTGTATTCTGTGGCTCTTTGAAAGGTCACAACTTACTGAAATAGCTAAGAAGTTTTGTCCTCCCAATGCTCCAGTTTTTGTCCCCTTGTGGTAATATATATTGCTTGAAAATGCATGTTCGAGGTAATGAGTTCTTTTTGTTTATTAAATTAGCTTACATTAGTTATAAGGGAAGGAGGATTTCATTGTTGAATTTCTATGCGTGTTTATAATATATTCCAGACAATCTGACCCTCTGACTCTCCCTTCCACCTCTTCCCCGTCCTGAAAGATAATGAGCTCTTTGATGGGAAGGATCAGATCCCATTTACCATAGTATGCTCTATGCTGCTTATAATGTTTGGAAATAGTATTAGGTAAATATTCCTTCCTTCCTTCCTTCCTTCCTTCCTTCCTTTATCCCTTCCTTCCTTCATCCCTTCCCTCCTTCCTTCATCCCTTCCCTCTTTCCCTCTCTCCTTCCTCCTTCCCTCCCTCCTTCTCTCTCTCCCTCTTTCCCTCCTTCCCTTCTTCCTCCAGTTAAAACTGAATATACACTAAGAAATTGTAGAAGATTAAACTTGTGAGCTGAGTTCCACCACAGAAAACAAGATGAGTGAATTTCACATGCTGTATTATTATTGACCTTTCTGACTGAGGGGCAAGTTCTTCATCACCTTCTCCTTCTCCTTCTCCTTGCCCTCCTCCTTTCCCTCCCCTTTTCCTTCTTCCTCCACCACTCCTCCTCTTCCTCCCCACCTCTCTTCCCCTTCCCCCTCCTCCTGACCTCAGAAGCCATTTGGAAATTTCATGGAGTCTTTTAAGTTTTGTTTATGGTTGTCAGAAGGAGCACATTAAAATTTACACAAGTGTCTCAACCTGACTTATAATATCAATAATCTTGCCATAAATCCACTATTGTGGTTTCTCACCTACTTTATTGTCAACTTAATTCATGTTCTCAGTTTTTATCACCACTAGTTATATTTTTCATGGAATGATCTGGAACTCTGCCTGAATTATAGACAATAGTATTTCATATTTTTGTTAGAAAATCTTCACATCACCGTTTAAAAATGCTTTATCAATCGCCTTATTTGCTTGGCTGCTTCTTCACAAACCAACTTGGGAGGCATTTTCTAGGCCTCAAACATGCTTGTCATTATTTTTATTTTGTGTCTTGATTTTTGACTGTAAACCAGATAGACCATTACTGCAGGAGATATTTTGTTCAGGAGATTCCTTTTTGGTTCTGTCCTTTTTGTTATCTGCTTCATTTTCATAAGCGTCATTTCCTGATATTTATTTCTTTAGAAGAATTTGAATCTGTATTTCTTTTCTTCAAGCTTTCTCCAATCCTGTTTTTCTGTCTTTCTACTAGGTCCTCTCTTGAACTGCCCATATTCCAGGAGCCAATTCTCTATGATTCCTCTGAAACATGAATTAAGTAGACCATGAGAACATTTTGTTCCCCAGATATCAAAGTAAATTCCAACCCAATGTCTAAATCTCCTTGACCTGGCGGGGTATTCCCTTTCCCTCAGTATAAGTGCCCAGCCAAGTGTTCAATATCCTTTTGGGAAATAACTGTAGGAACCATTACAACATTCACTGGTGCCACAAAGGGTTGACATGATAGTTCTGACAGAATAACCATGCAACACCTGACCCACCAATCAACCTCAGCAGCAGAAGTAAAACCAGCCAGACACTGAAGCATTTGCTGCTGGAAAGGAAAGGTTGTAGCTCTACCAATGAAATATTCTGCTACCCTTCAAGAAAATCAAATCTGGAGGGGGTAACAATGCTCTATAGGAAGTGTACTCATTACTTTGCTCATGTAACTGTAACCCTCTGTATAGTACCTTTACAATAAAAAATTAAAATTAAAAAAAAAGAAAAGAAAATCAAATCTGAGGGATCAAGACTCTAGATCTGCTAGCCAAATTATGATAAACCCAGAAAAAAGAGCATGGCAATGGGACACACAAGATCACAGTTAACAAAATCTTCAATATGAGAGATGATGTGACAACCTAGTTCCTCTAGAATACAATAATAAAATGGAAGATAGATAATAATAAAAATAAAAATATAGATAACAATAAAAATCACTGTAGATTACAAGAGACTTAAGCGGTACATCAACGGAATGCAATGTATAGATCTTATTTAAACTGATACAAACTATTTAATTTGAAACAAGATTATTTATTAGCACTTACCTGCCACAGTGAGGCCCTGGTTGGAGCCTCAAAAAAGAAAAATCTCACAAATTAATTTAAAATTGGACATGTGGTGGTATTAAGTAATTGTAGTGAATTTTTTCTTAGGTGACAGTGATATGTGATTGTGGTTTTTGAATAATTATAGGTAATATATCTGGGTGCTATTTAGGATTTTCTAATCTGAGAAGACAAGAAATATTTTTTATATGCATCAGTGGTTCCCAGGCCCTAGCAGACTAATAAATCAGCTGGAGAGATCATTAAAACACAGATCCTGGGCCCTACTACAGAGATGCTGATTCAGTGTTTATCATAAGGATAATGATTTTTGCATTTCTAATAGTCTTCCAAAGTGACTGATGCTCTGGTCCAGCAACCACATTTTATGCAACATTGGTAAGAGTTAAAATGATTGGCTATTCAAAATTATAATTATTAAAACTGAGTACTGAGGGAGCATTAGTTCTTTATACTATCATCTCTAATATATATTTGAAATTGTTCATATTAATTTTTTTCCAATATCAGAGTCTGAACTCAGGCCTCACACTTGCTCAGCTTCCTTGCTCAACAAGCACTCAACCACTTGAGCCATGCTTCCAGTTCAGCTTTTTTGCTGCTATTTTAGAAATAGAGTTTCATGGACTTTCTGTCTGGACTGACTTACAAATGCAATCCTCTGGGTCTCAGCCTCCCAAGTAGATAGAATTACAAACATAAGCTACCACTGCCCAATAAAAGTCATGCCAATATCTGATAACTTCATTAAGTTTGCCAGTGGTGTTCTGAAGTATTTACATATTACCATATGTATTTTTATTATATATTAAGCTCAATTTATTCTTTTTTTTTTTTTTTTTTTTGCTGGTCCTGGAGTTTGAACTCAGGGCCTAGGTGCTGTTCTGAGCTTCTTTTGCTCAAGGCTAGTGCTCTACCACTTGAGCCACATTGCCACTTTGGCTTTTTCTAAGTAGCTGGCTTCAAATCTAAATCTTCACATCTCAGCCTCCTGAGTAGCTAGGATTACAGCTGTGAGCCACCAGTGCACAGCTAATTTATTCTTTCTTAATAATATAATTAGAGTACCATATTGATTTTTTTGAACAAAGAGAACTACCCCCCCACCCAGTCCTCCCCACCCCCCATATTGATATTTTTTATCAATGCATGTACATAAGTCATGTTGTATGAGGATGGTAAAATAGTGATAAATATCCATAACAGGGCTGAAGGAATGGCTCAGAGGTTTTGTGCCAGCCTATAGAATGTTGAGTCTGTAAGGGTGAAAACTGCTAATTGAAGATGGTCTGTGGAGAAATAAAGACCATGGGGGAAAAAAAGCAAGCCTTGAACAGGCTTCAGTGGTATATCAAGGATCTTATCAGACCCTTCAGGATTCCTACTTTTCTTTTAAAACAAAAAAAGAGGCTGAACTAATCAGAAGTATTTTTGCAGTCTCCTAGGAAATTTTCTTGTTCACCATTTGGGCTTTCCTGACTATTCAAGATGGGGAAATGATGTTGAAAACACATTGATTTTCTCTACCTCACAGCAGGTTGGTTATTAGCACTGCAGGAACTTGTCAGGTAGCTCCATTTTCAAAAGACAGCTGTCCAGTATCCAACAAGGACCGAATTGAGAAGTATTTAAGAAAAATAGCCTAAGGCAAGGGCTGCAGTTTGGAATCATCAGAAAAACTTTTAAAAATACTGATGTCTGGCTCCCACCCTCTGAGATTCTGGCTTGTAGGGAGTCAGTAGGTATTGGATAGTTGAAGATTCCTTAGAGATTCCACAACCAAGACTTAGAACCACCGCTTTCAGCAGAGAGCAGTGGTTCTCAGACATAATGGTAAGACCTTGGCCACCTACCTCATCTCCAGTTTCTGATGCAATAGGTCTGGAATAGGACTCTGTAGTTTACATTGTTAACAGGGACAGAGACAGTACCATTGTGGTTGGTATGCACACACTGTGATGTCTGCATGACAAAAAAAATGCTCAGGGATGTGTTTTTCAGAGTGAATTCCCATCATTGAAAGGTTCATGGTTGTGTATCTACTTAAATGTTTCTATTCTCATGAACTTGCCTGTGATCTAAGTAATTTTTTTTTTAATTTTTAGTTTTTGGTCTTGGGGCTTGAACTCTGGGCACTGTCCCTGAGCTCTTCAGCTTAAGGCAAGCACTCTACCATGTGAGCCACAGTGCCACTTCTGGTTTTCTGATGGTTAATTAGAGATAAGAGTCTCATGGACTTTCCTACCTAGGCTGGCTTTGAACCATGATCCTCAGATCTCAGCCTCCTGAGTAGCTAAGATTTCAGGCATGAGCCACCAACATCTGGCTCAACTTTTTTTTTTTAATTAAACAGACTTTTGAGAATTCTTTACACAAGTAGGTTCTCCCATTCTTTTCTAGTTACAAGATACTTGAGTTACATTTGTTTCACATTATTAATAACTATTTTGTTATACTTTTATGTTAGACAATACATCTCTTCCAAACAGTATTTAATCATATGACTTATTTTCTTTTAGCTGCCTCAACTTGTATATGTCTTAATATATTTACATCTTCCCGTGCTTAGTGGGAAGAAAGGTAAATAATATAGAAATAATAAAGGTGTCTACCAAGATGGGAGAGAAGATGGCCCCTGCATGTCTTTTAGAAAAAAGGGCTATGAGGGAACATTTGTGGCAATTGCATTTCCCTCTTTTCTGTAGCATATCACCCTCAAATAAATAAATAAAGCAGAAGACTTTCACTTCCAGACAGTTGTCATAGCAACTTTTGATGACTCAGAGAGGAAGAAAGTCTCATATCTTAAGCCCTGACTCCAGAAAAACTAAAAAGACACAAAGACTAAAAGGAACATTAAAGAATGATTTGCCAGATGTGATCAAATTGGATATCTGTTATTCAGAACTTCAGCTGGAAATGTATATACTTTTCCTCCTGACATGTTTGCGTCCTCTCATAGATTTCTGAGTTCAACAGCAATAGACTAATAACAGTTACCATGTATCACTTATTACATGCCAGGCACAAAGAAACAGCACATGTATTACATTTTCTTCTTTCTTAATACCCTCAACAACACTATATAATTGTGGGACTATTTTTGTCCTGTTTTACAGATGAGGAAATTGAGTGTGGGTAGATGAAGCTATATAATTGACTACTTTTCGAAACATTTACCATTTCTGTACATTTCCTCCTACATGGCTGGCTGTACTGTTTTTGACTGATCTGTAAACACCTATGACTCCCACTCTTCTATAGACAGATGATGTTTTTGTTTCCTGTGGCTAAATGCTTTAAAAGTCTGCTAATTCCCAAATACGTCTCTCCTGCCTAGATTCCTCACATGTATTTCACATTCACATACACGATTGTTTTTGTGTACCACACTTAGATATCTAATAGGTATTTCAAAGGTAATACATCTAAAACAGTTCTAGCCTTATATCTTTTCTGTTTCCATATGTTAGTAGTGTCTAACCCAGATGCTTTAAACCCAAATCCCCTAAAAATCATCCTGATTTCTCTCTTTGCCTCTCAACTCATGCCAGATTTTTATGGGCAGTACTGAGGTTTTAACTCAAGGCTTCTTGCTTTCTAGGCTGGTTTTCTATCACTTAAACACAGTTCCACCTGGGTTTTTTTTTTTTAACATGTTATTTTGGAATTAGTGTCTGCTTTGGAACTTAGTCCTTTAGATCATAGCCTCCTGAGTAACTAGGATTACAGGCATGAGCATGAAGCCCACCTAGATCCTGTCAAATTTATTCACAAAAATCTAGTTTCCATCTACTGCTTTTCACTCCATTGTCACTACTTTGATGAAGGCAGCCATTTTTCTCTGAAATCCTAACCACCAACTTTCTAACCAACCCCTTTGTTTGCATTTTCCAAACAATAGAATGAACTATGGAAATTATAAAATAGATCACATTACCTTAGTGATATGTGTGTGTGTGTGTGTGTGTGTGTACATGTGATGGACTGAGGCTTGAACTTAGGCTTGAACTCTCACTTAACTTTTTCTGCTGGTACTCTACCGCTTGACCTATACCTGCACTTCCCCACTTTCAGCTTTTTGGTGGTTTATTGGAGAAAAGAGTCTCATGGACTTTCTTGCCTGGGCTGGCTTCGAAACACAATCCTCAGATCTCAGCCTCCTGTGTAGTGAGGATTACAACTATGAGCCACCAGCATTTGGCAAATCACAGTAGCTCAAGACTCCAGTGGCTTCCCATTACTCTGAGACTATGGTATGAACTTCTAACTATAGTGTATAAGGCCTTGACATCATTGCCTGCTTCCTACGTCCTGCTTCAGGTTCCTGCATTTTCCCCCTCCATCATTCTGCTTTGCCCACTGTGCTCTTTCTTTCCTTCAAACATATAGAGCCTTTTGGTGTTTACCTGGCTTTTTTTTTTTTTTTTGGGTCCGGTTGTGGGGCCTGAACTCTGGGCCTGAGCACTGTCCCTCAGCTCTTCAGCTCAAGGCTAGCGCTCTACCACTTGAGCCACAGCGCCACTTCCGGCTTTTTTTCTTTTTGCTTATGTGGTGCTGAGGAATCGAACCCAGGGCCTCAGGCATGCAAGGCAAGCGCTCTACCACTGAGCCAACTTCCCAGCCCTTACCTGGCTTTTTTCAATAAAGTGTGAACTAAAATTCCCTTCACCTAATCTTCCTAGCTGGTTCTTTTTCATTCTTCAAGTTTCACCTCAAATAAAATCTGCTTGGATATTATTATCCACAATGGACCTTTGCTCTCAATCTTATTTTTATTTTCTTAAGAGTACTTACTGCTGGGTACCAGTGGTGCATGCCTGTAATCCTAGCTACTCAGGAGGCTGAGATCTGAGGATCGCGTTTCAAAGCCAGACCAGGCAGCAAAATCCATGAGACTCTTATCTCCTATTAATAAACCACCAGAAAACCACGAGTGGTGCTGTGGCTCAAGGGGTAGAGAGCTATCCTTGAGCTGAAGAGCTGAGGGACAGCACTCAGGCCCCAGAGTTCAAGTCCCACAACTGACAAGAAAGAAAAGAAAGAAAGAAAGAAGAAAGAAAGAAAGAAAAGAAAGAAGGAAGGAAGAAAAAAAGAGTACTTACTTATTAGAATTATACATATTAACCACCTCCTTCCTACTAATACAAACTCCATAGAGTCAGGGAAACTATACATTGTAAAAAGACATTCTCCAAGCTTTGGAGCATGTAAGAGGTACTTAATAAAAACTCATTGAAGAAGAGAAGGAAGGAAGAAAATGTGACCCATTCAGGGCCTGGATCACATTCCAGAATTGCTTTCCTTTAAAACCTCTCTTAATTACTTCCCTATTTGATGGAGTTCAGGACATGATATTCCAAAATATGGCACCTTGGCTTTTGAGAAAGAAACAGGATGGTCACTGTCACCCCCCCCCCCAATCTTTTCCCAGGAAGCAAGTCATAAAGCTATCCCATCTCTCATCCGAAAGGAATGTCCTTATACCTGAAGACACAGGGACAGAGGGAAGAAATTTAAACAGACCTTGATTTCCCTCATGTTAATTATATTAGATCTTATACATTTGGTTATACTTCTGTACATTGATCTATGCTACATCAAAGCTAAGTACAAAAATATACAGGTTTTCCTGTTTCTCTGGGTCTTCATTTCTGAAGACTCCTGGGTCATACACAATATATTGCATGAGTTTTGTATGATTTTCTCTTGTTAATCTGTGGTTATAGGGGCCTCAGTCATGAACCCTACATGAATTTCAAGATGACTTCCAGGTTTATCTTGTTCAGACTTCCTCCATGAATACCTATGTCCCTTCCAAAACTGAGTGCTAAAAGGGGTAGAAGGAGACACACACTGTGAAGCACCAGAACTGGAAAGGCTGTCCATCAAACATGTGCTCTCCTCCTGTAAGCCCTTTTAGCTTTGGGTTGAGATGATAAAAAGAACTCTATAGCTCAACTTTTAGTCCCTCAACAATTACAGATGAGTTACACCTGTAATCCTAGCTTCTCAGAAGGTCGAGATCTGAGGATCACTGTTTGAAGCCAGTCCCTTGCAGAAAACTCCATGAAATACCTCCAATTAAACAAAAAGCTGGAAGTGAAGGTATGATTCAGTAGTTAGAGAGCCAGCCTCAAGGGGAAATGCCAGAAAAGAGCTTGAAGCCTCAGTTCAAGACTCACTACTGGCATACAAAAAATAAAGAGGGAAGAGAAAGGAAGGGGGGAGGGGGGAAGAAGAAAGAAGGGAAGAAGGGAAAAAGGGGAAGGAAAGAAGATGGAAGGGAAGGGAGAAGGAGGAAGGGAAGGAAAAAAGGGGGAGGAAAGGGAAAATGGGGGGAAGGGGAAAGGGGAGGGGGAAGGGAGAAAAGAGAGGGGAAGGGGAAGGGAAAAGGGAAAGGGGAAGAGGGAAGGGAAAAGGGAAAGGGGAAGGGGAGGAAAGGGGAAGGGGAAAGGGGAAGAGGGAAGGGGAAGAAAGGGGAAGGGGGACAGGCAAGGGAAGAGGGGAAGGGAAAGAGGAAGGGGAAGGGGAGAGGGGAAGGGGAGAGGGGAAAGGGAGGAAAGGGGAAGGGGAAAGGGGAAAGGGAGGAAAGGGGAAGGGGAAAGGGGAAGTGGGAAGGGGAAGAAAGGGGAAGGGGAAGGGGGATGGAGAGGGGGGAAAGGGGAAGGGGGATGGAGAGGGGGGAAAGGGGAGAGGGGATGGGGGAAGGGGAAGGGAAGGGGGAAGGGGAAGGGAAGGGGGAAGGGGAGAGGGGAAAGGAGAAGAGGAGAGGGGAAGGGGAAGGGGAAAGGGGAAGAGGAGAGGAGGAGAGGAAAGGGGAAGAAAGGGGTAGGGGGATGGGGAAGGGGAGAGAGGAAGGGAAAGGGGAAGGGGAAAGGGAGAGGGGAAGGGGAGGAGAGGGGAAGGGCAAAGGGGAAGAGGGAAGGGGAAAGGGGAAGAGGGAAGGGGAAGAAAGGGGAAGGGGGACAGGGAGGGGGAAAGGCGAAAGGGGATGGGGGAAGGGGAAGGGGAATGAGGGAAAGGGGAAGGGGGGAAGGAGAAGGGGAAGAAAGGGGAAGGGGGAGGGGAAGAGGAGAGGGGAGGGGGAGAGGGGGAGAGGGGGAAGGGGAAGATAGGGGAAGGGGGATGGGAAAGGGGAACGGGATGGGGGATGGGGGAAAGGGGAAAGGGGAAGGGAAAGGGGAAGGGGATGGGGGATGGGGGAAAGGGGAAAGGGGATGGGAAAGGGGAACGGGATGGGGGATGGGGGAAAGGGGAAAGGGGAAGGGGAAGGGGAAGGGGATGGGGGATGGGGAAAGGGGAAGGGGAAGAGGAAAGAGGGCAGAACAAGGAAGGGGAAAAGGGAAGAGGGAGGAAAGGGGAAGGGAAGAAAGGGAAAGGGGAAGGGGATGGGAAAAGGGGAAGGGGAAGAGGGAAGAGGGCAGAACAAGGAAGGGGGAAGAGGAAAGGGGAAGCGGGAAGAAAGGGGAAGGGGAAAGGGAAAAGGGGAAAGGGGAAGAGGGAAGGGGCAGAAAGAGGAAGGGGAAAGGGGAAGAGGGAAGAAAGGGGAAGGGGAAAGGGAAAGGGGAAGAGGGAAGGGAAGAAAGGGAAAGGGGAAGGGGAAGAGGGAAGAGGGCAGAACAAGGAAGGGAAAAGGGGAAGAGGGAGGAAAGGGGAAGGGAAGAAAGGGAAAGGGGAAGGGGATGGGAAAAGGGGAAGGAGAAGAGGGAAGAGGGCAGAACAAGGAAGGGGGAAGGGGAAAGGGGAAGCGGGAAGAAAGGGGAAGAGGGAAGAGGGAAGGGGAAAGGGGAAAAGGGAATAGGGAAGGGAAAGAAAGGGAAAGGGGAAGGGGAAAGGGGAAGAGGGAAGGGAAGAAAGGGGAAAAGGGAATAGGGAAGGGGAAGAAAGGGAAAAGGGAAGGGGAAAGGGGAAAGGGGAAAGGGGAAGAGGGAAGGGAAGAAAGAGGAAGGGGAAGGGGAAGAGGGAAGGGGCAGAAAGAGGAAGGGAGAAGGGGGAGGGGAAAGAGAAGGGGGAAGGGGAAGGAGGAAAGGGAAAAGGGAAGGGGAAAGGGGCAGGGAAGGAGAAAGGGGAAGGGCAGAGGGGAAGGGCAGAAGGGAAAGGCAAAGGGGAAGAAGGAAGGGGAAGGGGAAAGAGGACGAAAAAGGAAATAAAGGAAAGGAGGAGGAAGAGGAGGAGAAGGAGGAGGAGGAGGAGGAGGATCTCAAGCTATTCTCTATTATATTAGAATTAAGTCATCTTCGAGCAAAGAAAATTATTTAAACCATTAGCTTTGCGGGTTACATTTAAGAACCAGCCTCATTCTTGCACAATAAAAGTGCCTAAGCAACTTATGCAGAAGGAAGACAGAAGACTGACAACACAAGATGGCAGGAAACCGGAAGATGAGAACACAACAGACAATACAAACCCAGCAATGGATGTTTTCACACATGATCCTTCTATACTGATCCTTCCATACAGAAGAGTTCAGCCAGTTGTGAGAGAAAGAAATATAAGGATATTTGTCTCTGGGGAATGTAGTGTTCTATATTCTACAAGTTTCCAAAGAGTTTGAATCTCAAATTTCTCACTCTACTTCTAGCACCCCAAAGAAGCATGCCAAGGTCTGAGAGAAATAAATTGTTATAATTTGCATGTTCGTTGGCTTTCAGTAGGCTTGGCTCCTGAGCCTTTTAAATGTCAAGGATTTTAGCATTAAAACACTTAGCTTTCAACACCTTAGAAACTCGCAATGCTAATGTTTTTGTTTTGTATTTTAACTAACAATTCTCTGGCTGCAGGCTTTCATCTTTGAACCACTTAAATTTCTAATAAGTAAAAACTTGCAGGGGAGTCTGCAGAGTTTGGCCATAATGATAGGCTAGAAATTCATTTTACTCTTGACCTTCATATTGACTTGCTGTAACCTTTCAAGGATGATTTATCGTCATGCAATTTCCATGTTTTTTTAACTATAAAACATAAAAAATATATGTATTATTGTGAGATCTGGACACTGGAGAAAATGTACAAGCCCAGTGGTTATTTGTAGATGCCCTCTTTATCACATCCAATTAGGTAAATTGTATTTTCAAACATCTTTCTAATTCTGTACTGTATGATTTCTAAGCTTTATACCAAGAAAACAAAATTAAATTTGATATTCTGTCAAAATCTAATATTATGTCTGCAGTTTCTTTTCAATTATTAGAGTGAAAGAGCTTTAGTAAATGAAAGTAATAAAATCTCGAGCTAAATTTGTTTCTTCTTCTCTATAGACCCATCTGCTTTACTCTGAAAACTTTTTATTATTTGATGCTTTGCTCTCATGTCTCTGCCCTTGGATCCACAATACCACCATTTTATTTCAAAAGATATTTTATATAAGGAACACAGACACCAAAAAAATTAAAATGAGATAATATCTCAAGTAAACAAAAACTGCACACTAAAATTACACAGCTTTCCCCCCCTCATCATTTGGTAAATATTATAATTAAAACTATAAATATTTCAAAACTGAAGTTTTCAGTATTAATGTCTGAGGCATAAAGACCCAGTTCTTTATATTTGTTAGTGGGAGCATAATTTGTAAGATCTTTGTGAGGAACAATTCAGCAAGAGTTTTCATAAGTTTAAAGTTTTACTTGAGCAGCAAAATAGTGCAAAAAGATATAGGCAGACATGAAAAATCAAATGCCAATTGGAATGCAAAGTCATTGAAGCATTTACAAACTCATAATGGGGATGTGACCTTGTACAAGCACTTTGGAAATAGAAATTGGCATTATCTGCTCAGGCTGATGATAGGCACATCTTCTGACCCAGTGTTTCTACTCCTGGGTGTGCATTCAATACAAACTCTTTCACATGTAAGACCAAGAAAGCAGAAACAATTCTAACTGTCCATCAACAATGAAGTAAAGAAAAACAAACACAGCAATGACAATAAATGAATTCTAGCGATACACAGTGACATGGAATAATGTGTTCTTGCAAATTTGGAATGATATGTACAATATGATTCTCAAGGACCCCAAAGTATGCTAGCCTAAAACAGCCCAGGGATGCACTCGAGACCCCTTCTCAACCAACAATACCTGGGTGCAGTGGTACATGCCTGTCATCACAACTGCACTGAAGATTGAGAGAAGACTGGTCACAAGCCCCCTTGGGCAGAAAAGTTCTCAAGACTCCATTTCAATGGAAGAAGCTGAGTGTGGTAGCTCCTCAGTCATCTCAACAACAACAGGAAATGTAAAACAGATAGATCTGCCGGGTGCTGGTGACTCATGCCTGTGATCTTAGCTACTCAGGAGGCTGAGATCTGAGGATTGCAGTTCAAAGCCAGCCCAGCAGGAAAAGTCTGTGAAACTCTTATCTCCAATAAACCACCAGAAACTGGAAGTGGCGCTGTGGTTCAAGTGGTAGAGCACTCACCTTGAGCTGAAGAACTGAGGGACAGCGCCTAGGCCCAGAGTTCAAGCCCCACGACTGACAAAAAAACAAACAAACAAAAAACCAGGTAGATCTCAGTCTGGGTGCTGGTTCAGGCAAAAATTAAGAACCTAGCCAAGTGCTGGTGACACACACCTGTAATCCTAGCTATTCAGGGGGCTGAGATCTGAAGATTGTGGTTCAAAGCCAGTCTGGGCAGGAAAGCCTTTGAGACTCTCATCTCCAATAAACTACTCAGAAAAAAGCCTGAAGCAGAGCTGTGACTCAACCTTAGCCTGGAGCCTGAGAAGCTCAGGGACAGTGCCCAGGCCCTAAGTTCAAGCCCAAAAACTGGCAAAAAAAAAAAAAAAAAGAGACCTTATCTCCAAATAACCAGTCCAAAAAGAGCTGGAGGCATGGCTCAGTGGTAAAGCACCTTCTTAGCAGGCATGAGGCCACGAATTCAAACAACAATACTGCCAATCCCCTTCCCCCCCCAACAAACAAAAAACAATAAAACACCCCAGTAATGAGTACTCCAGTGTTCAATCCCTTGCCCTTAATGACTGACATGCCAGCATCTGAAGCAAGTTTGCCTTTCCTCTCACTCTCCTGTGAGCCAGGCTTCACTTCCTCTTCCTTCTAGATTGTCCAACCCTCCCTCCCCCTCTCTCTCCCTCCTCTCTCTCTCTCTCTCTTTCTCTCGCTCTCTCCCTTTCTCTCTCCCTGTCTCGCTCTCATTTGCTATTAATATAACTAGGTGACAAGTTTGGGAAATATGATTTATTGTCTAGTTTTATGATCTCTTACTTTACACATTTAGGTTTTTTTTCTTCTCTCTTGAATTACCTTGGATGGAATTAGAAGACAAAGCCCATGTCATAATTATTTGTATATTCTGTAGCACTGTTGACAGTGCTCTGTGGAGCTGACGGTCAACGTTTTTACAGAATGACTAATAGATATTTCCCAGCTCGGCAGTGAGGGGAAGGAAATGGCGATGAATAAAAAGCTACAGCTTAAATGATAAGAAAAGATGTTGACCATTTGATGGATGCAAATAGTTTGGTCAAGAACACATAGTTGAAGCATAATAAATGGAAAGTTTTTCCACAAAGTCAAAGTTGGCAAAGTAAGGAGATAAACCCTAAACAGAAGAATGGGACTGCAGAAACATGTACTGAATACACTAGAACCACTATGGTAGAAAGGTAAGGAGAAGCTTAGGGACACAACCAGTCCATATACCCAGGGACTTTAGCAGCAAGGTCTTGAGCCACTCATAGTGGGAAGGGATTAGGATAACTCTTGGAAACTATCTCTTCTTGACCCACACGTGCCTGTGGGTCCTGGGAGAATATTCTCCAGGAAATGCCTTTTCTGGGCTTGAGACATCCAATTGTGTATCTCCAGTTGTAAGTTCTCTCTTCTCCCTTGAACTCTAGATTTATACTAACAGTCAGTTCTACCTTGACAGTTAAGAATTGAGCTTTATCCCTATCCCACGCCATCACTCTATCCTACCTTACTTGCTTTGCTGTTGTTGTTAGTCTGGGGGCTTAGACTCAGGGTGGGCCTAGGCGCTGTCCCTGAGCTTCTTTCACTCAAGGCTACCTCTTGAGTCATAGCTCTACTTCTGCCTTTTGGGGAGGTATTTTATTGTACATAAGAGTCTCACAGACTTTCCTGCCTAGGCTGGTTTCAAACCATAATCCTTAGATCTAAATCTCCAGTAGCTAGGATTACAGACATGAGTAATTGGCACCTTATTTTATTACTATTTTATTCATTGTCAGGCCAAAGTCCTTAGATTAGCATTGCCTACACTATTTTCTGTATCTGGCTTCCAGTCCATCATCTCTGCTATAGAAATATGTCTTGATTCTGAACAGTCAAATCATTCCAAGGCTTTTTATTTTTATTTTTGTTGGTCGTGGGTCTTGAACTCTGGGCCTGGGCGCTGTCCCTCAGCTCTTCAGCTCAAGGCGAGCACTCTACCACTTGAGCCACAGCACCACTTCCAGTTTTCTAGTGGTTTATTGAAGGTAAGAGTCTCACGGACTTTCCTGCCCACGCTGGGTTTGAGCCATGATCCTCAGATCTCAGCCTTCTGAGTAGCTAGGATAACAGGCGTGAGCCACGGGCACCCAGCTATTCCAAGGCTTCTTACATCCTAAACAAGTGTTCAACCACTGAACTATAATCCTCCCTCACTGGGCCTCCTCTCTACCCTATTACTGCATTGTCTCTAGACAAATGTCACTGTCAGTATTGGTCCTTACATAAAATAGCATCCCAGAAGCTTGTCCCAGTGTTCTGAAGCCCTTTGTCCAACTTAATCTTCTAAGCCCTTATCAAGCTGATATATGCCTTTCATTTGATCACTGATTACCTTGTTCTTTCCATAAGAATGGAAGCTGTTCAACTTGGGGGAGAGGGGTTGGGGGAGTTGGGGGGGAGGTGGTAAGGGGAAACAAAGGAGGAGGCAACAATGCTTGATAAGAAATGTACTCATGTACTCATTACCTTGCCCATGTAATTGTAACCCCTGTACAGTATTTTCACAATTAAAAAAAAAAAAAAGAACGGAAGCTGAAAAGTGAGAAAAAGAGTGTCTTTCTCAATGAAAGATCCCAGGTTCCTAGAACAGTACCTGATATATACTAGGCATTTGTCTTAGTTGAACTTTTTTTCATGTGACAATAAACAATTTAAAGGAGGAATGATTTCTTTTGCTCAGGCTTTCAGAGGTTTTCAGGCCCTAGTTCTTGGCTCTGTTAATTGTGGACTCATGATGATACAGACATCTGAAGGCCAAAAGAGGTCACAAAGGCTGCTCTTCTTACATGGGCAGGAAGCAGACAGAGGGAAAGGAGCCAGGATTAGGTGTAACCTTCAAAGGCCTGGCATCATTGACCCACGAACTCCAGCTAGACTCAACTCCTGAAGTTTCCAGGGCCTTCCCAAATAGTGCCTCCAGCTGAGGACCAATTTTCCACACATGCGCCTGTGGGGAACATTTTCATATTTTAGCCATAACAGCACTCAATAAGTATGAATGAACAGATGAGAGGCTTTTACCTATTCTCAGCAAGTAACAAAGATAGTAAAAGAGACTATGGAGGTGGCTGAGTATTTTCTGGGTAAGTAAAAGTGGTGAAGTGAACCCAGTTGCATGGGGTCTTCTGTTCATCATCAAAAATTTGTGTAATACCAAAAAAAAAAAAAAAAAGTGGAGAGAAGAGATAAAGGCCACTCAATCCCATAATGATCATTCTTGATATTAGGAAGTTTCATTCACATGGTTAAATAGGTATTCATTCTTCACTTTGGTCCTCTAAAAAGCAAAACAGAAACCAAGATACATGAAAACACAGGCTGAAGGACAATTCTGAGGGTCTAGAATGAAGGTATTTGTATGTGTAATTTTACTAGTAATAAAAAGACTAGGACCAAATCCATAATATTTACAGAGTTAGTCAACCCATGTAGGCATTTGTATTGATATGATTTTATGGGGGCTGGGAAGGTGGCTCAGTGGTAGAGCGCTTGCCTTGCATGCTCGAGGCCCTGGGTTCGATTCCTCAGCACCACATAAGAAAAAAGCCAGAAGTGGCGCTGTGGCTCAAGTGGTAGAGTGCTAGCCTTGGGCTGAAGAGCTGAGGGACAGCGCCCAGGCCCAGAGTTCAGGCCCCATGACCGGACCCAAAAAAAAAAAAATATGACTTTATGATAAGCTACATTAACCAAGGACTGGGCTAGAATTCTGCTTCTGTTTGACTGTATAGGTAGTGTGGATATTAGATCTATAGATATTCCAATAAAAGGGCTAGCTTTAACTTTCTTTTTTGTTACTGCTGAAGCTAGACCTTTAAATGATCTAAAAGGTATAGAAATCATATTTTTCTCTTTCTTCAGAATTTGTTGTTGCTTGTGATTGCTGTTTGTTAATCTGGATAGAGATTTTTCTGAACTAATTCTGTAAGGTCTGTGTTCTTGGTTGTTTGTAGCCATATTTCAAATAATTTAGCTTCAAAGTTGGCTAACAGAGATTTCTTGGACTTCCTGGAACCAGTGACTCTCCTGGTCTTTCTGGAGGGGCTCTGTATACAGGCGAGGGCATGCTTTCAACACAAACAGGCAGATTATAGGTCTGCCTTAGCCTTCACTTTGTCTACAATCTCAATATAGAAAGCCAGGTGCTGGTGGCTCATGCCTGTAATCCTAGCTATACAGAAGGCTGAGATCTGAAGGCTGAGATCTGAGGATCACAGTTTGAAACCAGCCTGGGCAAAAAAATCTGTAAAACTCTTGTCTCCAATTAACAAAAAGCTGGGAGTGGAACTGTGACTTAAGTGGCAGAGTGCTGGTCTTAAGCGAAAAAGCAGAAGGACAGCTCTCAATCCCTGAGTTCAAGCCCAGTACTGGCAAGGGCACACACACACACATACACACACACACACACACACACACACACACACACACACACATGTTTAATGATAATTTTTTTTTCTCATATAAGCCACATGCTGTTTTATCTTAATGCATTAATTTACTCTTTGTCTTTAAAATTTGGCAGAATATGTCCTAGTGTTGGTCACTCAAGTTCAATAGTCTTTAGTAGTCTCTCATGAATCATGTTCTCAATTTGCACTTTCAAATCTGTTTTATATCAGAAAAAAAGATCATAGCATTTGTATGTGTTCACTTTTCTTGCTCTGATTTCCTTACTCAGAAATTTCTGTTAGTCATACGTTGGATCTTTGCCTATAGTCATTCAATAGTTGAAATCTTTATCTCTGTCTTAATTCCTTTTCGATGTAAAAATGTTTCCTATTTTTACTTTCTATTTTCTCTTAAGGCATTATCTGTTGGTTCATTATAATTCATTATCCTTTGGTTCATTATAATTCAATTATTTTTTAATTGTGAAAATACTGTACAGAGGGGTTACAATTACATGGGCAAGATAATTCAATTATTTTATTTGTATATTTTTCTCAAATACTGTTACTTCACTTCTGAGCCTTCCTAATTCTCATTTATGTTCTCATTTTTTTCTTAAAGTCTTTTCATTTTTTCCCCTTTATTGCTACAGGTCAAACCCAGAGCATTGTACATGCTAGATCAGTGCTGTTTGTAGAACTGAGCAACACCCTAGTCCTCATTTTTAAGGACTATGTTGTAATTTTCTTTTTCTTTTTTTGGGGGGAGGGGGATCCGGTCATGGGGCCTGAACTCTGGGCCTGGGTGCTGTCCCTCAACTCTTCAGCTCAAGGCTAGCACTCTATCACTTGAGCCACAGCGCCACTTCCGGCTTTTTTCATTTTGCTTATGTGGTGCTGAGGAATCGAACCCAGGGCCTCATGCATGCAAGGCAAGCGCTCTACCACTGAGCCACCTTCCCAGCCCTTCTTTTTCTTTTATTCAAAGAATATTTTCTGCTTTGTTTTCATGATCTTCTTTGGCACTATTATTCTGCTTCTTTTTTTATTCAATAACTTGGTGTGATATTTGATTCAAACCCCTGACACACATACTCATGCACGTGCATGCACACACATGCACAAACACACACATGCATACACATATACATACACTGCCATGCTGAGGACCAAGCCTCGTGCGTTGTAGTAGTGTCTTGTTGTAGTGCTTGTTAAGCAAGCCAACCTCAATGTTATTTTCATTTTTGTGTGTGAGGACCTGTCCTGGGGCTTGAACTCAGGGCCTAAGCACTATTCCTGTGCTTTTCTGCTCAAAGCTATGACTCGTGCCACAGCTCCACTTCTGACTATTTGGTGGTTAATTGGAGGTAAAAGTCTCCTGGACTTTCCTGCCTGGGCTGGCTTTGAATCTTAAGTCTCAGATCTCAGTTTTGTAAGTAGCTAGGATTATAGGGATGAGCAACGTGTGTCAAACTCAATATTACTTTTTTAAATGATTGGGGTTTTTTTAGATGAACTTTTTTTTAATTTCTAGAAGGATATATTCAAGACAGCTTTTTCAATTGCACAGTCATCTATCTGGTTGTATTTCATGTAGTGCAGAAGGTACAGCAGCTTGTAAGGTTTCCTGGAATCTTTTTTTTTATCCACATTAACCTGAACCTTCCTTTTATGTCTGTTGTAGATATTCTGTTCAGTTTCAATCTACCTTCCAATGATTCCTCAGGAAAAGCCCTGTATTGAAAGGAAGCCCATGAGGCTAAGCTGTTTTAGACTTTTCGGCCTTTAGAGCTTACTGCAGTACTCCTCGCCCCCATGTCCTCCACCTCTTGTATTTACCTGCTAATTGGAACGGGCAAAACAGCTTCAGCTATTGTTCTGATATTACCGGTGCTACCTGTTGGACATATGAGAATTCCTGTTCTTAGGCTGTTAAAAGCCAGTGGCTTTCTTCTGTCTCTGCCCTGACACGGTTAGCATGAAGGTTTTGTGACTCTCAAGATCTTGTCTTCAGTTGCTTGTATTCCAGGGCTCACAGGGACACCTGCTCACCTGTTTTTGCTGTAATGTCCATGGATTTTGTTTTGTTTTGTTTTGCTTTGTACTTATTCTGGTTGTGCGTGTGTGGCAGGGGTGTGGGGGGTGGGGAATCATGCATGTTCTAAGCACTATTCTGTCAATATTATTTCTGTCTTCCCAAATCCATGTGTTTACTCTGAGCCTGGGCGGAAGGGGCAGGGCATGGGGGAGTCATGCAACAGAATAATCATGACACCAGAGTATATTCAAATCTCTGTTTGCGTCACACATCTGTTAGCATTGCCTTGGCCAAAATTAGTCACAAAGCCAAGCACCACATCAATATCAGTACAGAAGACAACAATTCTTCTGAGGGGAAGAAGCCTAAAATCATGCGAAGAACACAAATACAAGGAACTATGAAGAACTGAAAACATTGGAGTAATATTCCGCAGCAACCATGTCTGACCCAGACACATTTTGTAAATCATGCTTACTTTCCAGAAGTGGCTAGTCATTACCTTCACAGATAGCACAGTGTCCATCCTACAACCACTTGGTGCTCAATAAGCTTAAGTTACTGCTTCATTTAATAAGTTTAAAAAATACTTAATGGCAGTTTAATGTTTAGATCACACTTCTATTTCTGTATATCACACTTGTACTTTCATGAGGCTTAATGCTCCTCTTTTATTTTCTTCTTTCTTTCTTTCTTTTAAATTTAGGGGGTCTCCTCGCATAGTCCAGGCTGACTTTAAATGTGCATTCCTCTTGCCTCAGCCTTCAAATGCTAAACTTACAGGTGTGTGCCACCACAACTATGCTTAATACCTGTCCATTTTTTTAATTAGTCATTTGTCACTCTTTAATGTATCTGCTCATGTTTTCCATCCATTTCTCTTGTGGCAGATGGTGTTTTTCTTATTTATTTATAAGACCTCATTCCATATTGAGGATTTTAATATATGTGTTCTAATTTGTCATTTCTCTTTTGCACAGGTGTGAGTGAGCTTTCCACTACTGCAATAAATATCTGAGAAAAAATCAACTTAGGAAGAGAAAAATGTTTGTCTGGCTCAGCTTCAGAGGTTTCATCCAATGATTTGACCCTGTTATTCTGAGGCTTGTGGGGAAGCAGTACCTCAAGGTGGAAGCATATGGCATGGGAAGTCTGTGTACCTTACATCTGGGTATAAAAAAGAAGAGGAAGGGGCAAGGTCCCAATATCTCCTTCAAGGGCACATTTCCAATGGCCCGAAGACCCACTACTAGCTCCTGTCCTTAAGAGCTTCTACCACCACCCAGTAGTCTCAAGCTAGTGACCTAGCCTTTATGAGAGGACTCTGGGACATTCTGAATCCAAACTATAACATTGTATCTAATTATTCATAGGAAATCATTTTAAAACTCAGTGTCCTAAGCCAAAGACCAGCTACTATTGCTAATGTGTCTGCAGGTCAGCAGGTGTATCTGATAACCATAACAAGCTTGGCTGATCTTGCCTGTGTTCCTGTATGCATCAGCGTCAGCTGGTAACATGGCCTGGTAATGATTGGCCCAGGATGGTGTCAACTTACATGTTGGCCATTAGCTTGCTATCCATTGGTTTAATGGGGGATTAATGAGCCATATTTTAATTGTATTTGTATTTTTTGTATGCATTTAAAATGTGCATACATTCAAGTTTTTTATGTGATTACTTTATGATGCTTATACTTAAAAAGTTAATCCCCAGTTCCAAGATCCAATAAATATTCCCCTAACTTTCCTTCTATATTTTCTTATTGTTCAAGTTCAAGAGGGAGACACAGTGGGCAGTGTGTCTCCAGACTTCTCAGAGGGCAGAAGGCTCTGAGCAGAGGGAAACTACTTAAGAAGATGAGTATCTAACCTAATACTTGTTCCAAGAGCACAGAAGGACCCATGGTTACAAATTTCATAAGAGGAGACTTGGCTTTCCCCACCACTAGCTGAGGTTCTCAAAACACACTAGCAAGACTGAAGCCCAGAGGGCCTCATGGTCATTCATCCTGTGGAGGAGCTAATTTCAGTGTGAGAGGGCAAGCTGCATCTTCCACCTGCAGCCTAATATTTAATATTTATTGATTTTCCTTTGAGTAACAGATTTAGTGAAGATTATCTGTTCTCTGGGGGAATAAACATAAAATGTGTAGGGTTTTTTTCCCCTCCAATAAAAATCTATCAATTACGTTGGATGGAATTTTTCTTTCCCATGAGGGAGTGGGCTCCATTAGATACAAATATCCCAATCAGATTATGTATATATATATATATATATATATATATATATATATATATATATATCTTTTCACGATTATGCTTATCAAAATGATTTCTCTCCACTTACTAAGATTCAGCTTCCTTCGATTTAAATTTTCAGTCTTCTATTGGATTCAAAGCTTTCCTCCTTTCCTTGCTAGATTAGACCAGAGGCTAAGATATGGGGTGGGGAAGAGATACCCCTTCCTTTTCTATGTCAACTCCACTGGCTTTGGAGAAACAGAAAAGAGAGCAAAAGCTGAGCATGTCTTTTTATGGTTGCCTGTGGATGGATTGTAGGTCTGGGGATAACCAAGTGGCCCCAGAACCTGCACCAGCCTTGGTGCCTAGCAGCTCCCATGGCTCCTTGGGAAACATGGCTTCCTATTTCAGTTACTCCCACCCCCAGCAGAAGGCATCCTAAAGCATCTCGCCAATGCACAGCTCTCTGTGCACACATATATTTGTTCTCTGAGAAGTCTTCAGCCCCTAAACTCAGGCTAATGAGTAGAAATATACATCCTGTGCCTTTCAGCAACCAGGCTCTAGAGAGAATAATTCCATCTAATCCCTCCCATCAACCATTACACATCCATTTTATAAAAAACTTCCTTCTGGTGGGCGGGGGGGGGGGGGGGGGGGGGAGGGGAGGCTGGGAAGGAATGTGAAGGGTAAACAAAGGAGGAGGCTGCAATGCTTGATAAGAAATGTACTCATTATCTTGCCCATGTAATTGTAACCCCTCTGTACAGTATGTTCACAAAAAATTAAAATTAAAATAAAAAACAAAACAAAAAAAACTTCCTTCTGATTGCAGGGTGAGCTCCCTGCAGATCTCAGAGCTGGTGACAGCTCCAGATTCCTCATACTACTACCTATACTCCTGATGCTCCAAATGTCTCCAATACAGAGGTTGAATGATATTTACTTTGGCCATTTGAGTTATGGAATATTTGCATCATCATTAGATTGTTTTTAATGCCAGTAGTAGGGCTTGAACTTTTGTCTTCCAATTCTCTAGAGTTTTTTTCCCCCCCAAGATTTAAGCTCTACTACTTGAGCCATGTCTCTGGTTTTGATACTTTTCTGGTTAACTGAAGATTTGCTGACCAGGTTGGTTTGGAACCTTGATCCTCATATCTCAGACTTCTGAGTAACTAGGATTATAGATGTGAGCCATTGATACCTGGGCTTTTAAGATAAGATCTTAAGATGTCACAGATACAAGCCACGTTCCCAAGACTACCCATCAAGCCAGCACTGTGTTTGGAGTACAGGATAAAGAGTCCAAATCCAGGTTGTAGGTTTTTCCCATGGGGACAGGAATGTTCAAATTTCCAGGGAGAAAGATGCTAAGTACCCGGGCTTTGGTGTCCAGCAGCTTGGTCTGAGACCTCCTTGAGCCACTTCCTCACTGGGTAATCCTAGAAAATTGTCTTGGCCTCTCAAAGTTTCCTGAACTGCACAAGATGGATAACAATATCTATCATATAGGTTTTATATTGCTTAAGTGAGATTGTACAGTCTTAAGGAGTTCTCATTAATGACACTCTAAGCAAGACAGAATTCACAGAGCAGATGGCCGAGTGGTACATTTCTGGGACTGGGGTTGATTCCCAAGCAAAGGATCTGTGCACCAATTATTGCACTCAGGCCTTGCACACCAGCAGATATAAGAGGTATCTACTGGTTCAGGTGTGGGCATGATCATATTAATTTGCAAAAAATTAAAAAATGAAACCTATTCTTCTTTCTTATGTATATGCTTTCAGCTGTAGAGTCTATATAGAAGAAAACTCTTCAAATATTATGTGATGTTTTCATTTCTTTAATATACTGCCTTGTGACAAACAGCCTAGCATGTATGTGCGTGCATGCATGCGTGTGTGTGTGCATGTTTATGTGTGTGTATATGTGTGTATGTGTTTGCCAATTCACAGTGAAGGAAAATAGATTGCGAGAGAGCCAGCATGTACAGAATGCAAACTAGCCACGTTGTAACCCCTCTCAATCCACCCTCTGGGGTTCCTATGTCACACTTATTTTCAGATTAATAGTCCAATTGGAAATCTATTGACTAAACCTGTACTAAAGGCAATGACTCTTCATGCTATAACCTGATCTCTTTAAAAAAAAAAAAATCACCCTCAAAACCTGAGGCAAGGAGTGTTTGTGATCCCATTCCTGGGCCCACTCTGCCCTCTAGTGCTTGATACTTATTCACACATCTGTACCAGCAATGGAGGTGTCCTTTGTTTTTACATTTTTTCCTCATGGGACAGGAACAGAAAAGGCTGGCTACTTTCACACTCCTTGATTTCCAGCCCCCAGCTCCCATCGTCCTGTTCCGTGAAGATAATTCACCCAAAGGTTTTGCTGTTGTTTCTGTCCCTTGATTTGAAATTCATCCAGCATATCAATCTCATTCTGTGTCACAAGGTGTTTGTCAGCAGCTTGATAGGGATAAAATTCCCACATAGGGGAGAGAGGGAGATGCATGATCTCCATGAGTCTCCTGAGTGAGCTCAGAAGCGGAGCTGGGAGAGGGTCAATGGACTCATTCTCAGCCTAGGTTTCCTATCTGCAAGACCCCAGTGGTCACCATAGTGCTGTGCTGATTGCATTGAGGGAAAAGCTAGTGGAAAACACACTGGAGTAAAAGGAGCATGCCGAGACAGGGGACTTAGTTTTTATATTCCAGCTCTGATGCAGGGATCTGGGATTAGAAATCTACTTCTTTTAGCCTCAAGCTTAACAATTTACAAAACAGAAACAATGACCTTCCTTGCCAACCACTTCATTGTCCTGTAGAGAAGACAGTGCCCCAGAGGACGCTGTCCAGGATATCCTGGTTCACAGATGAAATCGGAAATGCAGATTCTGGGGTCAGATGTCTGGAGCAAGTTCTTGCTTAAGGAGCAGGGAAAGGGAACAGAATGATGGGAAAGGACAACGCTATCTTGTCTGAAATTCCTAGACTTGTGAATATGTGATATTGTATGGTGAAAGGGTCGGTGCAGGTATGATTAAAGGATCTTGGAATGGGGAGATTATTCTAGACGATCTGAGAGGGCCCCATGGATCATAAGACCCTAAAAAGGTAGGCAGGAGGGACAGAAGACATAGGGTTACAGAAGCAGAGATCAGAGGGATGTGCCATGAGCCAAGGAATGCAGGCAGCCTCAAGTTGCTGGAAAGGACCAGGAAAATATTCCCCCTTTGAGTCTTCAAAGGATCTCACACTTCTAGTTCCTTATTTGTAGTCCTTAAGGATAACTATAGGCTTTTTCAATTCTAAACACATGCTGCTTTAAACTACTAAATGTGTGGTAGTTTGGTACAACACCTCTAGGAAATTAATATATGTTATGGGAAGATCATAAATCTATGTATCTGTGTTTTTGAAGAATTCTTCATAAGAGTCCTTTTTTTCCCTTGAGACAGGGTCTCACTTCATAGTCCAGATTAGCCTTGAACTTGCAATCTTCTTGCCTCAGCTTCTCAAAAGGTAGAACTATTTACATATACCACCACACCTGGCTGTACACATTGAAATTTGAAGGCTAGAAATATAGTGGAAAGGGACTGAGAACCAGGAGTCTGGATTTTGTCTAGCTCTCGGGTCATGGATTGTGTGACTTTGCCAAAGTCACTTTCCCTCATTGGGCATTGGTTTCCCTATCACTTAACAAAAGCAATTGGGTAGGCATAGAGATTACCTTTCAGCATTCTCAGAGTCCAGGAGAAATGGTGAAGCTCTCTGAAAAGAGTAAAATCTCCCCAGTGTAGGTCTTACCATGAGAATCTTCCACAGGAAACAATATTGTTAATTATCTTCACAGCTAATTTCTATACGGCAGTCCCTAAGTGCCAGGTTTTCCTCTATGCACTTCCCTTATCTGAGTTCCTATCCATGAGGTTATCTTGAAACAGCAGCCAGTCCAATGTGCAATTAATAATTAAATGCTTGGGAGAGATTTCTAACCAGGAGTCTGATCAATAAGCCAGGAAGGGGGGGGGGGCCTGGGGTGGCACCATTTTCAGCTAATGAAGGGGGCGACTCCCTGTCTCTGCTATGAAAAGAAAAATGTCACAAACATTAGATGCAGCCTGAGGGGTATGGATAGAAGGGGGAAGGGGCTGCTGTTGCCAGGCAACCGACTCATCACTAATCATGTGCATAAAAGCCATGGGTCTCCCTTTTCAGCACAGCTAGTGGGCCTCCCTCCTTCTCCCCACCCCTGCTGCGCCCTCCAGCTGGCCTTTGGGCTCCAGTTCCAGACATTCGCTGAAACAAGCCCAGGACCTCCGTAGTTTCCCAGGGTAGGTTCTGTTGGTGGAAAGGAAATTGGGAGGGAAAGCTTCTTAGTGTGCATCCCGGGTGAGGGAGGCCTGGCACCCATAATCCAGCAGACCCTGTCCCCCTGCCACAGCTTTCGAATAAGCCATCACCCCAGAGGCTCACTTAGAGTTGAAGAAAATCCTTCCTGACCCTTCCATTCAAGGGAGGCTCTTGTTGTTTGCTGTGTAGATACTGAGTAAACATGTGGGTCCCCGGGCTGGCTTTTGATGTGTTCAGTAAATACTTCTCTCTAGATGCAGCCAACTGTCCAATTATGCAAGACTCAGCCATCATCCCCTGGGGATTTGTTGTCTTAAAGAGCCAAGACCTAGTGTGACCAGGGAGAGTTTACATAGCACACGGTATCCAGACACAACACGCCCTGGTGGCAGCTCTGGCTTCATGAGCACCCTGCATCTTTCAGAAGAGAATCTCAGGAGACTGCTTCATCCGTAACCTACATCTGGCACACACAGGTTCAGGAATAGCCAATATTAGGACAGGTGTTTACGTCTGTTCTCTCCCCCAAGATATTAAGGATCTTTAGGTGAATAGAGAAGTGCTTCTGGGCTGTAGGGACAATGCGTAGGTTCGAGGTGTGATCCTGGCATTGTCTTGGAAAGTTGTTTCAGGGAAAAGGTGGAACAAGCATCGGCTAAAAAGATAGTTATCCCCCCAGAATGGTGAGCGTGTCACCTTCTCTCTCCATAGGCCTGAAGCTGGAGCTGCCCTGTGCTGCATAAACCCCTCAAGCTGGGAGGGGATGGATCTTCCATAGGAAGTCCTCAAGGGTTGGTGCCAGCCTCGCAGGTCCCGGCAGGCTGTGCTGCTCCTGGAGGCTGGTAGATAGAAGGACAGAGTTCAGCACCTGTCCAAGTCCCTTTCCGTCTCTGTGTGAGCCTCACTTGCCTCTCACTGTTCCTCAAAATTACCCACATCAGGCCTTTAAACCTGTCCCATAGATGTTCCTTTTCAATATACCTGGAGTATTCAAGGCTACTTTGACTCCTGCTTGGTCTACCATATCTGCTCCCCAATACACACACACACACACACTCTCTGTCTCTCTCTCCTTTCTGTTCTTCACTCTTTAAAATTTTCATCCTTCTTTACTCTCATCCTTCATTCTCCTTCCTTCTCTCTCTGCTTCCCTCCTTCCTTCCCTCTCTCCCTCCTTTCCGTCTCCTGTCCATGCATTTTTGCGTATTTATTGCCTATTTTGTTGAGTAGGGTTCAAGCTCCCTACAGGCAGGCACCTATGTGTTTTATAACTGCTGCATCCCCCAACACCCATTGTCTGCAGTAGGCCAGCTCCCCGTGAGCACCTGCTGAGTTGATGGGGATTCTTGCCATCCCATTGGGTACTAGTAAGACTCTAGGTTGTTTCTGTGCAGCCTCATCCCCCAGACTCCCAGAGCTCTGGAAGCAACATCATTAAGTTTATTCAACACCAGTGCACACACAGCTCCTTCTACCCATACTTTGTTTGTTTGTTTCTGGCTGTGTTTTTAGAGATAGAGCTCCAGCTGGCCACATACTTCCATCTTTCCTGGCATTACAGGCATGTGCTACCACACCCACCTCTGCCGATCTTTTAAAAACAGTAGAGTATATTTCTTTCATGCCTTCCTTCTCCCACTTTTCTATCTTGAAGATCATGTTATATCTGTTCAAATAGAGCTTCTTGAGTCTTTTCAACAATAGAGCGCTTTTCCAACATATAAATGTAATGTATATATTTATTCTCTTTAGGTAGCCTGTCTTTCATTATTATTATTACTATGAAAAGTGGTATAAATATTTTTTATCTTTTCTTTATTTTTTTCTTTCTTTCATTTTTTTCAGTGCTAGGAATCAAGGGCTCCCCACTGAGCTATATTCTCAGCATTCAAATTATATATATAAATATATATACATATATTTCTATATATGTATAACATACATACATACATATAGCATACATATGTGACCACATAATAAATTCTTAGAAGTCAAGTTTCTGAGTCAAAGTGTATACAGGTACAGTGTGGGTAGATGTTGCTAAGCAGACCTCCATAGAAATTGCATCTACCCTCCCATAAAGACTGAAAGAGCTTGTTTCCTCCTCTTTGCCAAATTTTCTTTTATCTTTGACAATCTGATCATTGGAAGTGAAATTGCAGTGTAATTTTATTTTTCATTTTCTTATTGTGCATAAGCTTTCATATCTTTCCATCCAAGAGGCATTTGTATTTCCTTTCTTATGAACTGCCTATTTTTATATTAGATTGTTAGTCTTAAAAAATCAATTTGTAGGAGCTCTGATATATTAGGAAAATTACTTTGGGGCTGTGATATGAGTTACAAGTACTTCTCTCTATGTGTCATTTGTCTTTAGATAAAAACCATTATATGTTTTCTGCTTTGAAGCCTTTTTAAGTCTAATTTATTCATCTGTGTATGTGCGTGAGAGACTATCACTTTTTAATTTGCTTTTTTGAACACTTTTTATCATATGCCATTATTCATTTAACCGGATTCTTAGAAAGCTATCTGCTATTAGTTACATTTAAGCTAGTGCTTTCCAGATGGGATCCTAGGGTATATAATCTCAACTTTTGATGAATTGCAAGGCCACCTCGTTTCCTGAGGACCCTCGTGAGATTTGGGAACCACCCAAGCTCTGATCACCCTCATTCATTTATGTTGGCTCTTATAAATCTCAGCTTCACAAAGTGACATATTTTTGACTCCTTTTCAGGATTCTGGAATGTACCACCTGTTTTAGTCTTTAATCATCTCTCCCCTCGTCACAGGGGCAGAAGGATGGAGCTACTGGAAAACATCTGTTCACATGGAAAAGGAACCTCTCTCTCTCATAGTGCCTGGCATTGTTAGGAGCCATCTCATATCAACTGTTAATCTCTGTTGAACCTTCCTACCCCACCTACACCTGGCTTTCCATGTCTTTTATCATTAGTGTCCCTCACCTGTGTTCTCCATCGATCTATCTACCATGATTCTCAATTCTCAAGCAGGTTGTTCTGGGCAGGCTGGAAATGAAAATATTATTAACTGGAAATGAAAACATCCAACCACCCATTTTGCAATTGTACATGTCTGATGGTTGGAAGAATTTTTTTTTTGTGCAGATCAACTTTGGGTTTTGCATATAACTTGTTTCTCTGTTCCTCCATTTTCCTAATGGTGATTCCTGTGGGATACATTCATGTTCTGCCACAATACTACCACTGAAGGAATATTCCTAAAAATCCAGCAAACTTACTGAGACAACTGGAAATCCTACATCTGTGGCTCAGTGAACACAAATCAAATGTGTCATCTACTTCATTTCCCTCTAGCTGGTTTTCAAAAATATCGTTGGTTACTTCAGTGCTGGGGCAGGAAAGGTTAATAGAAAGAGAGTGATGTAGTCTTAATTAAGTTAATAAAACTTCTAGAAATGTTGTCAAACTCCGTGAGCACAGCAAACACCCGGGGCCTTGGAGACCCACAGAAGTGAGTGGCCTTGAAACTTCAGTTTCTCCAGCTTGGAGATAACTTGCCTCTGCCAAGCTGTCTCCTGTTCCCATGAGCCTTTACTCCACGTAGTTTATGTCTATGTCAAGATGATTTTCATTCCCAGGGACAGAAACAAATGGAGGATGTCCCAAACTGGCCGGAGGAGCAACTGACAGACGCATGATGGAAACCCCAGAACTCTTCCTCTCCTTCTCTCTTCTCCTCAGTTTCCATCTCTGTAAGAGGAGAGCCAAGCTTCCACTGCACAGATCCTTCTCCCAGCCAGCTTTAGACTCACACCTCACTGCTCTGCCAAGGAGGAGGAAACCCATCAAAGGATTCCTGGTGGTCCTGTGTGGGTCATGTGACCACTCTAGTGACATGGTGGATCCATGGCTCCTACTACATGTTCAAGTTGCCATAGGGCTGGGGAAGGGATGTGAGGGTAGACCACAGTGCCCCTTTGCCACATGTTCATGTTCCCCATGCCTATGACCAAGTTATTTTCAATGCCAAGGGAACTTTGTAAACATGATTAGATTATGGGTAGATTATAAATGGGCAGATTATATTATTTTAGGATGAGGGGGTGCAATCACAAGATGCTTGTAGGGAGAGGCAGGAGAGTCAGAGACAGGAAAGCAGATACAATGATAGTAGCAGAAGTCAGAGACCTACAGGGCCACAAGCCAAGGAAGCATGGCAGCCTCTAAAGCTGGAAGAGGGGAACAGACAGACTCTTCCTTCTCACCCCCATGGCAACACATGAGCTTTATGTGGTTTATACATTCATGGTTGATTTATCATGACAGCAAGAAGAAACTACAGTAACTTCATCTTATTCACAGATTTTTTACATGGGGTTTTGACCAAGCACTGTCAAAACAAAACTATCTTTAAAAGTCAGGTGCAATTTCACAAACAAAAATGCTTAATTCTCCCATTACATAGCTCTGGTGTCATGAGAAGCTCAGTCAGTCCAGTGTTATCAGTTTTATCAGTTGTTTGTAAGTTGCTGGGTGGTCTGCTGTTTCTCTGCCCTTAATTTTAAGAAAAATCTGCCTCCTCCAAAGCAAAAAGTACCCCAAAAGTAAGCTACAAACCTATGTACTTAATTGAAGAGATAAAATAAACAGCTGAGATTATTAAAAGATGGCATGTTTTCTGTGGAAATTGGGTGGTGTTATAGGAAAAATGAGTGAACAGTATAATACACAACTCTGCATCCTAAGCATGAGCAGTTTTTCCTCAATGGTTGTCTACTTGGAATCAATCAAACACAGATATCAAGGGTTTGCTTTAATGAAGACACCGAGAAGATGGCAAATACATGCCTACACTACCTCTCTCTCCTTCCTTGTCCTTATCCATCTCTTATGAGCAGAATTGTGTTTTCCAAAAATTCCTATGTTGAAGTCCTAAACTCATCACCTTTGAATAGGATTGTATTGGAGACAGGATCTTCAAAAGGAAATTAGGGTAAAATAAGGTCCTTTGGGTGGCTCCCAGTTCAGTATGACTGGTGTCTATGTACAAAAAGGCGGTCAGGATATAGAGTCACATGTGCGGACACAGACAGAAGATAGCCTTCCACAAGCCAAGGAGAGGACTTAGAAGAAAGCAAACTTGCTACCCCTTAATCCCAGCCTTCAGCTTCCAGACTGTGAGGTGACAAACTTGGGTGGTTTAAGCTCCTGGGCTGTCAGCCATGGCAGATGGAACCAGCTCCTTTTCAGGCAGTGGTGATATTCTCCCCCTTTCTCAAACTGCTGGGCTGTGTGCAAATTAAACATGTGAGGTGGGCATTCTCACGCGAGAGGCACTCACTCCGTCTTCCTGTCCACCTGCAGCTTTCCTGTCCTTCACGGAGGATGGACACAAGAAATGCTCTGCCTTCTCTTATTGTACAGCAGGAAGAAAAACGATGTGCTAGGCCAGTCGCCTGGCCTGCTCTGGGAAGAGAGGTGGCAGTGGAAGCTGGGTGCATGCCAGCTGTCATGTCGGCCTTACCTTCATCAGGGGTGAGTGCCGGCCTCAGCCTGCCAGTTTTCCAGTTTTTCAAATGAACTGGAAATATGGATTTAAAAAAAGAAGAAGACATGAAGTCTGATCTATAAACATCAACATTTTTTTTTTTGTCGGTAGTGGGGCTTGAACTCTGGGCTTGGCGCTGTCCCTCAGCTCTTCAGCTCAAGGCGAGCACTCTACCACTTGAGCCACAGCACCACTTCTGGTTTTCTGGTGGTTAATTGGAGATAAGACTTTCCTGCCCAGGCTGGCTTTAAACTGTGATCCTCAGATCTCAGCTACTCAAGAGTGAGCCACCAGTGCCTTGCAGCAACAAATTAAAAAAAAAAGAACCTAAAACTAAAACCTGGACTGGGCCCTTGGCTCAAGTGGGTGAGCACTTGTCTAGCAATCAAGAGGCCTTGAGTTTAAACCCCAGAACTACCAAACCACACTAAGTAAAACAAAACAAAATGAAACAAAAGCCCACAGAAAATAAGGAGTGTCAGGGGGAAGATGTGGAGAAATAAGAACCCTGTGTACTGCTGGTGAGAATAGAAAAGGACATGTACTACAGGATTCCTTATCTGTGAGGTCCTCAGAATGGCAGAAACATCAGAAGGCAGCTGTGAGGGGTTGGGGGAGGGAAAGGAGGAGAGGAGCTTCACTTCTGTAGAGGTGAAAGTATTCTGAAGATAAATGGGAAGATGCACACCTCTGGGGATGTATACTCAATGGCTTAACAGCAAATTTCATGTTATATGTATTGCACCACAGGTTTCCAAATTAGAAAACAGCTACAACCTTAACAACTGTGTGGGCTAAAATTGGTGTTGCACACAAGACACATTTAAGGACTGGGTTCAGCTCTCAGATACCAGTTTAGTCTCTGCATGAACATTTAATTGTCTTCTAGTTGTTTTGTGCGTTCTTGTCTTATTCAGCCAGCCAGAAGTAAGACTCCATGAAAATAGAAACTGTGTCTTGAACTTTGCTGTCCTTCAGAGTGGGTGCTCAGAGCTCAGTAGAGGGCAAACCATAGGGGGCTGCCTGGATGACACACACTCTCTGACTTGCACACACACTCATATCTACACACTGACACACACAGACGTACACTGACATGCACTGACACACTCTCACACCTGCTCTTGCACAGGCTCTGACACATACTCATTTAAACACTCACAACTATGGGATCTGCTATATATGTGGCCACAGAACATGGAAGTTTTAACCTCAGGAGTGAGTGAGCCCAGCTTTGGAAGCACTGACAGAAATCCACCTGATTGGAACAAGGAGGCCTATGAAGAAAGAGGAGGCAGGGGAGAACAGGGCCAGTGTGAAAGCTAGGGTATTTCATCTTCATGTGTATGTGTGGGGAGGGGGAGATGAGAAGTTTGGGAGACTCTTAAGCAGAAGGACTGGACTGGATTGGATCTTGAATCAGTCATAAAACCTAGAACCTGGAAGGTCTAGCTGACAGGAGCAGGCTGCAGGGCCTCTCAACAATGGCCTTCCAGCTTCCATTTACCCTCCCCCCACCACCTGCCCAATCTGCCCCTGTCTGTGCTGGAGATGAGGAGATTAGGACTGGGAGAAACTAGGGGGAGTTCGGGGGACCTTTGGTGAGGGGGTGATGACTGGAATGTAGGCCCTATTTAGAGCAGGTGGCTGTGTGTGCGTGCACTTTGAATGGGGATAATTCCTAGATGGGTCTGGGCAAGTTGACGGCACACATGTTTCTTTCCTTCCCTTTTCCCTAGACAATTCCTCCATGGACAGCCAATGGACGCAGTGCTACAAGACCCTCTATGCTCTCTGGCGACACCTGGAGGAAGCAGCCAGAACTGCCAACTTTAAAGATCCCGGACATGGTACCAAGCCCTCAGTAACCCATGGCAACCCCTAGAGGCTGCTATAACCTCAGCAATGAGGAGACTCATCCCAAGGAGATTGCCAATTCCCCAGATGGCAGAAGCTTGGAGATCCCAGGACATGGCCAGAAAGAGTCTACACATTCATGTGGAGCTTATGTCTAATGAGGTAATGTCATTCTCTGAAGTAAAGGTGGGAGCCATATTGCAGGTAATGATATTAATGAAGATGCCATTTGTCCCCAGTGGCCAACAGCCATGGATCACTTATCCACTTATTGTGGGTCTCTCAGTCTGCTCAAGGACAGCCCTTCAACACTGAGACTGAACCACTTGTCCAGAAATAACATCCACAGTGAGCTTTGAGCTTGGACAACTCTGGCAGCAGAGTCACCTTGGTACAATTTATAGAAGGATGGAGAGTAATGGTGAGGACATTATCTTTGGAGGTCAGTAATTATGAACTGGAAGATTCTAGGCTGCTGGACTTAGGGATTTGTAGTTGGTGATGGAGGATCAATTCTTCATTCCCAACCTTGTCATTGGGAAAGGAGCCAGAAAGGCTACCAACATGTCCTTGAGTTGTCTTACTCTTCTCACTATGGATAGGGTGCTTCCAAAGGGGCCCAGGTCTCTGCATTGTCCCCTGTTGGGTCTCATCTCATCTCATTGTCCTCTGGGTCTCATCTCTCTAGTGGCTCCCTAGGGATTCTGCAAGGTGTTTCTCTAAGCAGCCAAAAACAGTCACTAGAAACACATAACTTCCTGCCAGGCACCTTGACCCTGCCATCCAACTGGATTGCCATTCCTACACTCAAGATGAACATGGGAGCTCAATGGCAGGGGACAAACCAGCATCTTGTACAACACTGGGCAGCCACTTTGTGTGTCTTACAGGCCCCACGTGGAGCTGTGAGAAGGCCTGTTAGCAGCTGGATGAGGAGGCCAAGAAGGCTCCAGCAAAATAGCACCTCCATGGAGGAGGTTTCTCCTTCCTCAGGCCTCTGGTCTACAGATTTGGCGCCCAGCTCCTCTGTTGCCCACTCTCAGTCTCAAGGCACGTCCTGCATACATGTCCAACCGGGACCATTACTGCTCTCATCCATGCCACAGTCCTGCCTCTTTGTGTTCATGCAAGATGGCACTGTACATTTGCCTCAGGCCTACTAGATATGTAACCATGTTAAATTGCTCTCCACAAAATGATTCAAAATGCTGCTATATGAACAATTAAACACAGCTAGAGCTACAGCTCCGGGGTAAAGTGCTTGCCTTGTATTGTTAAGGCACTTAATTCAGTCCCTAGGACCAGAGAATAAATAAAAGAATATAATAAAGACAGTCCTAAGTCAAGAGACAAGCAAGGGCTAGTTGAGTGTTTATATAGAGAGGTAGGTATGGTTTCTACTTAACATGTTACCCAGTAACTATTTTTTTTAAAAACCCAAATATTTAATAACTTTTGACTTACCCTCCAATCATGTAAAAATGTCCCACATACTAATATAGGTGACAACTATCAAAGACTGTCATGTCAACACGTCATAAGTTTGTTCACCCTGTTTTCTCCACCTTCCCATTTCTTGCCTCTGTAAGAAATGCTTCATAATACAATTCACAGCTGCTAACAGAAGCTTCAACATTGAAGACCTCACATAAGAAGTCTGCAGTAAGATGATTCCTGCCATCACATCAACTCTCTAAACAGGGCTAACAGGCTCATAGCTGTGTCCATCTTCCTACCTTATCTTGAGCACCTTGGCATTTAGCTCTCTTTCTTGTTACCTCATGGTTGCAGAGTAGCTGCCCTACAGTTATAGGCACTGCCTCTTCATACAGAGCAGGAATAAAGACACAACAACAGAAGTGACAAGGCAGATACAACTGTCCTGGGAAGAAACCTTGAAACAGGACCACTGTAACTGCAGTTGAGATGACAATTCCTAGGTAGAATGGGTATGACTTGACAGTGGTGATATTAAGGAAAATGGCGCTGAGGTTGCTAGCTGGGGTAGTTGGGCAGGTAGTGAGGCTGCTTTTAATAGAAGAAGAGCCCAGCAAGGCCAGGTTTGAGGTGAGGGAACAACAAAGGCCTTTACTTTTTCACATAGAAAAACCCATCCACAGTTGGGTGTGGGTGGCTCATGCCTGTAATCCCAGTTACTTGGGAGGCTGAGATCTGAGGATCATGATTTGAAGGCAGCCAAGGCAGTAAAGTCCATGAGACTCTTATCTCAATTAGCCACCAGAAAACCAGAAGTGGAGCTGGGGCTCCAAGTGGTAGAGTGCTAGACTTGAGTGAAAGAGCATAGGGACAGAGCCTAGGCCTTGAGTTCAAGCCCCAAGCCCAACAAAAAGAAAAAAAGAAAAGAAAAGAAAAGCTCATGCACAGATGGCTGGGAAAGAGGGTAGCACTCACTAGGCAGCTGTGGTAGTATCTGCCACCCAGCTGGCAGCCAAATTCATGGTAGAAAGGAGGTAAAATGGAGTTAAGAGTGGCAGCTAGGGCCGGAGAAGGGAAGATACAGCCTCAAGGAATATGAAGATGTTTGTATTGTCCAATGGAACACGAGGGCTGTGACATGTGCTCTGTTTTGAGTGAAGAGGCAACTGATGACCTCGTTGGAAGCCAGTCTTGGACAGGAAAGAGGCACTGTTCTGGTTTAATGCTTTGAGAAGTCTTAGGAAATCAGGAAGTAGAGGCCTTCAGGAAGTGTGTTGGGAAGGGTGGTGATGTGATCATTCTGGCCTAAGGTCATGGCTCATTTTCGTTAGGGTTGTGCTCTCTGTAAGACATGAGGAGAGCCTGTAACCCTCTGTTGATTGGAGTGAAGAGGTAGATGTGGGGCCACCATGGAAGAAAAACATGGATGCACCAAGGCCTGCAGAGCCAAAAGACTGACATAGAGAAGCTTGGTTCTCCACCTTCATTAAGCTAATGAACCGTTCTGCAACCACCTACTTCTGAAAAGTAGAACAGAAAACAAAACTCCTGTTGCGTAAACCATGTCTACTCTATGCTGAGTTGGCAAGTCTGTCTAGTGGGTGAGAAATGCTAACCAGTGAACTCTATGGTGATCTCCACCATCCCTGAAAATTCCCCAGGAAATAACACCCACCACATCTGGATAAAAACTCAGCCAGCCCCTCATTTTGTCGAAGTCACTCTCCAGTGACAATGCAATTAAAATGGTCAGATAAAGTGAGGCTGGATCCCAATAGGCTTGAAACCTTCCATCTGCCCACCAGGCCTTACCAGACCCAAAGCCTGAGGTGGAAAGGGACCCATGGTTGGCTCCTTTTCTATGCTCCAGCCCTTTGCCCTCCTAGCTCTCTCAGCTGTGCCTGCCCCTTTAGGGTTAGGGTGTGGGGATGGGAGATGGGTATTGCTATCCCCTGGCCTGGGTTCTCTGGCTTCAGTAAAAGGAGAAAGCAGACTTTGTTAGGCTATTAAGAGATGGCCATCTCTGGAGAGT
The DNA here is from genome assembly GCF_019054845.1 of Dipodomys spectabilis. Lineage (NCBI taxonomy): Eukaryota > Metazoa > Chordata > Mammalia > Rodentia > Heteromyidae > Dipodomys > Dipodomys spectabilis. Next base: position 7,458,611 of record NW_024870840.1, read on the forward strand.
CTTCCCTGTGGTTCCACAGAGCTGGGGGATATGCCTGTTCTAAAACCCTCCCTTAGCCACACAGGAGTGCTGTGTTCACCTTTATTTAGCTTTATGCTCCTGGGATTTCCAATCCCTCTATTGCCCACTATCTCCACCATTAGGAAGCTTCTAGTTCATCCCTCCTGCATGGCCCATGTCAGCCCAATGGGAAGACTCAGAATCCTTCAAGTGGTCCCCACCACAACTTCTATCATTCTGTCTGGTAGCCATAGGTCCACAGGTCCCTTTGGTTTTTCTCAAGGGATACTATTGGGTACTGCTATTGATATCCTAGCTACTCAGGAGGCAGAGGTCTAGGGATCAAGGTTCAAAGTCACCCTAAGCAGAAATGTCTGAGAGACTTCATCTTCAAAATAACCAGCAAAACCCTGGACTAGAGTTAGGGCTTAAGTGGTAAAGCACCAGCCAAGCATGCAAGTTGAGCAAGAGGAAAGCCTTGAGTCCATACCCCAGACCCCTATTTCTGCAAAAAAAAAAAAGGGAGGGGAGGGGCCACTTAGGGGAGGAGGTGAAAGGAGAGGTGTCGGAGGGATCTGTGTAAAGATGATGGGGGTGGAGCTGAGGAGGTAGGAGGGAAGGGATGGTAGGGGAAAATCAAAGGAGGAGGCAACAATGCTGGACAAGAAATGTACTCATTTGGTGCGGGGGGTGGGGGTGGGGGAGGAGCGGGAGGATCGGGTGGGGGTCGGAGGAGGATGGGAAGGGATGGGAAGGGGAAACAAAGGAGGAGGCTACAATGCTTGATAAGAAATGTACTCATTATCTTGCCCATGTAATTGTAACCCCTCTACAGTATTTTCACAATAAAAAAAAGTACTCATTACCTTGCTCATGTAACTGTAACCCCTTTGTACAGTATTTTCACAATAAAAGCTTAATTAAAAGAGATGATCAAAGTATATCATATATATTTATATAAGTATATTACATATGTAAAATGAAAACCACTAAAATCGTTCAAAAGAGAGCATGGAGTGATATTAAAGAGTCATGGGGAGTGAATGTGATCAAAGTAAGTATGACGATATTACAATAAATTCCTTTTTAGTAAATACACACTAATAAAAAAAGTGGGAGAAAAAAAACGTGGTGGTAGACAGTCCTAGAGAGGAAAGGAACCTCCTGAGTGTCCAATTCCTCCTGTGTTCAAAACCTCTTTAGTGTCTGGTTCAATTCCACGTTCTGTGCAAGAGGCCCTGAGTTCCATCCCCTGCCCTGGAAAAAAAACCCCAACAACTCAGCAGCCAGCCACAAGGGCAGGGCTGAATGGTGGTGGCAATCTCTCTAGGTCAGATAGGGGGCGCTCTGGAAGATGGAAGGTGGGGTGGTTCTGTTTGGAAGGGAAAGCTAGGCTCCTGCAGTTCTGCTCCTTTGGGCTTGACATGAACAACATGCAAATGAGCACCTGGCTCTGAGTCAGCAGTGAGTAACCCTCTGTGGGGTGCGGGTGCAGGCGTCTGTGGCTCCCTGGGCTGCACACACATTGGCCTCCCTCTCAACTTCCTGAGCCCAGAGACAGCCTCTGCACCCTGACCCCTGACCCTAGCCTTTGTTCTGCACAACCCTGGGTCAGGGCAGCTGTCTGGCCTACCCCCTCCCCACACCAGTCATACTGTATTCATAGATCTGATTACTAGTTGATCATGCTTGTGAAATGGATTGATGTCAACTCTAACAAGGACAGTCCTAAACCAAGAAAGGAAATGTGGTGGTATACATTTAAATGTATAGCCCAAAGAGCAGCAAGGGTCTGACTGTCTGAGTAGCTCTGTCTGTCTTCAGGAGGAAGGGACCCCAGAGGGAGCCAAATAGCCTCCAGCTTGGCCTGGAGCCTCAGCAGAGAGGAATCAGCCAGCCTTGGACACCAGGAAGAACCTTTGTGGTTGGCCAGGCAGGGTCTCCTCATCTGACAGGACCAATGACATACCATTGGCCACTCTCCAGCAACCCTGTGAGCCAGACACAGTCTCTGTGGGTCCAGCCAGACTTCTTTTAGATAATGGCTAAAGATAGCTAGCTGAATGGCTGACTGGTCCTCCTCCATTCCCTCTCCAGACATGCTTTCCATTGACTTTCTTGGGTGATTGTTTCTTGCTAACAAGGGGAAACATTGTGCATGGCAGGAAAAAACCTGTAAGGATTCTAACCACGATGTCTACAGCAGGCCCTTCTGTCAATCCAGGCCTATGTTTGGGTCTCTGCTGGCTTGACCTACTACTCTATTTGTGGGAGAGTTGTCTATGTTTTATATGCAGACTCTTGAGGTCTGTCTTAGTTTCCTGTTCTGTGGAGCTGCAGGGTCTGGAGTTCAAGGCCAGGGGCAGTGTGATGAGGAAAAGAGGCAGTAGTAGTAGGGACGCTGGCTTAGCATCTCTGCTGTGATGTGGACCCAACAATTAGAGGTAGAACAGGTCTGGGACAGTTTCTTTAGCTAAAGGAGTCCTTCAGTGAGCACCACTTCACTGTTTTTCTAACCTTCTGATGATTGTTTTTAGATAGAAAAAAAAAAGGAAGTCCAATTCCCAATATGGAGGGTAGAATAGAGTACCCACCACCCAAACAGCTACTAACACAGCTGCTGCTGGTTCCTGTTATATGTTTGAGTCAAGATCAAAGCTTAGCTGGGGACATGTTCTGGCTGGCTTAGCACAGAGAGAGATTTCACAGATGGTGGCAGATGTCATGGAAGCCAAAGGTGAAGCCACCAGGGACTCTACCATCTCAGCACTCAGAAGAAAAGTCAAGAAATATTCTGCTAAACTCACTACAATTAAGATACCAGAGTGTGGGGGGGTGGGGATAAAAGTCTTGTTATCTAATAGCTTTCTGTTGTCTTTATCCACAAACCTGTCAGCCTATGGCTTTTCAAAGGTCTAGCATGTCAGTTCAGCCAGTGCAGCCAGCAGGGTGAGTGCTTAAATGTAGTTTTGTAACCACAGGATTGTCCCATCCAGGCCTACAATCCTTTCTGTGGTTCCAGAAAGCTGTCCCTCATGCAAGTTGCTATGAGCGACTCCAGTAGCCAAGTACTTCCAGTTCTTCCCATTACACTGCAAGGCAGTGGGCACCAGGGCCAGCTCTAGACATACAAGCCTGGGGCTGAATCAATAGCTCTGCCATACCCACTGCATAGTGCAATCAGTACTCCAGCCACCCCGAACTGCAGGATTAGTCAGGGATTATAGTGCCTGTCTTACTGAGTACTAGCAGTGTGTAGAGAGTATTTGCATAATAATTTGCATAATAACCCACAGCACTTGCTCAAAGTGTTAGGTAGCATCTCACATCTATGAATGCCCAGATGGGTGCTACTTGGCACTGCCATGGTCCTATGAATCCCACAATTTTCTACATCTCATAGACATACCTATTAGGCAGTGGCTTACAGATAATCTGCAGTCTTACAGTCATAAAATCAGAAAAACTATTATGAAATGGGCTGTTAGAATTTATTTTCATCAGGCTGTGACTATGGATATCCTGATTTCCAAGATAATTCTTCTTTGATCTTAGGAGTCCATTTGCTACTCTCAAAATCTGAAAATAGCTAGGTGCAGTGGCTCATGTTTCCAATCCCAGCTACTTAGGAAGTGGAGATTGGAGGACTGTGACTTGAGGTCAGTCCAGTCAAAGTTGGTGAGACTCCATCTCAGCCAATAAGTATGATAGTATCCATTTGTGGTCCTAACTACTTTAGAAGCCAGAAGGAGGATCAAGGTCAAAGACCAGCTCTGGAGAAAAAACATGAGATCCTTCTTGAAAAATAATAAAGCAAAAAACGGCTGGAGGCATGACTGAAGCATCACCCATACCATTCTTATCCTCCATCATTCCAGGCCATGAAGGCTCTGGCTCCTCCTCACCATCCCTCCCGCTCTGCACAACACAAGGATGTATTTCCTAGCATTCAAAGCATTGTTTGTGGATGAACCACCATCTCCTCTGATCCTGGGTTCAAGGAATGAGCTGTACACAACTTTCTATGGAATTGGAAACTTGAAATTGGATACAAAGCTGACTATGGGAGAGTGGCGTGTGTGTGTGTGTGTGTGTGTGTGTGTGAGAGAGAGAGAGAGAGAGAGAGAGAGAGAGACAGACAGACAGACAGACAGACCGACAAAGATTGGAATACATTATAAATGTAAGGAAAGGTAACAATGAAATTCCTCCCTGTGTAACTAATGTAAACAAATAAAATATGAAAGTTAAAAAACAAAAAAGGCTGACAATGTGGAGAAGGAAGGATAAACAGAGTCAAGGAGTTTTAGGGCAGTGGAAATGTTCTGTATTGTGGCACATAGACATTTTGTATCACAAGTGATGACACTAATACATTTGTCCAAGGATACAGGATACACAGTACCCAGGGTGAATCTCTATGTAAGTGATGGACTTTGGGTGACAGTGATGTGCTGATGTCAGCTCATCAATGGCCACAAAGGTATCACTTTAGTGGGTTGTTGACATTGTGGGAGGCTGTGCATATGGTATGTGGGACAGCAGACCTAAGAAAAATCTCCATATATTTTTTTTTGCCACAGACTTAAAAAAATGAAGTCATCAAAACTGATTTTATAGAATCATATGTATATGTGTGTGCACTTGCGTGCACGCGCGCGCGCACACACACACACACACACACACTACTGAAATGGTCTCCGACAAATATGAAAATTTAAGAAATCTAACTCCTTTATTTAACACCAAAGCTTGCAACATTGTTTATTAAAAAAATAATGGCACCTGCTTTGAAATCATGAATGATACCACCATGGAGTGAAGAGCTACAGGGAAATTACAAGTATAGGCTGATCTGAATCCACAAAGCAGTGCACAAAATGGAAATTCCGCAACAGACATCACAATCAACATTTCCAGCATCTACTTCAGAGCTGAAGCTCACCTTAAAGACAACATGTTTAGTGGAAACATTTCTCTTTTTAGGATAAACAGCAGACATGCTTTAAATAAATTAAAATGGTAACACCTAAATCATTCCCTGAACCAATCACAGTACATTACTTTCCAGCTCCTTATAAACAAAGAATTGTATTGACTTCAAAAAGTTATGTTAGTTGTTGTCTTATAGGTTATCACACTTCCGTTAGTAATTTTTTTAAAGTCGATCTACTTTTGCTATAAATAGACCAGTCCTATTCTTTCCTTGTCTTTTTAGACCCAAGCTCTCCTTAGTCATGCAATAACCTTCTAAAATCATCTCTCTCCAAATAAGTCCTGAATCCTAAATAATGCTGTGTCTTTGTGTCTCTCTAAAACATACTCCTCACAATTAAAGACATGTGCAAAACACGTGGTTGAATCACACATCTTCATATTAATAAGCATATGACAAATGTTCTATGCTAAAAGCCTGGGAAGACAATCCCGTGTACATTGTCGAACATCATTGATGGAGGGCTTTTAGTGATTATAAGGATTTTTTTCTTTTTGGAGGGGGTTAGGAGAAGGGAAGTTTTGTTGGGGCTTAATCATATTCAAAATATGAAAGAACCAACTCAAAGCCCACTGAAAAGTACTTTTAAGTTTTGGTCTGATCCCAACAAACTATCAAGGTGATCATGACAATATGTCACTAATAATACTTGATAATGTTTCAGAGTGACCAGGGGTTTACCTATCTGACAACTAGTTCTCATCTTTAGGGGAGCAGAAGGTATAAGAGAAGGATCTGAAAAGTCAACCAAACATCCAATTTCTGGGTATGTCACAGTTGTATCACTATTTTTATTTCTCTCTTTTTTTTGGTTGATTGTGGGGCTTGAACTCTGGGCTTGGGAGCTGTCTCTGCACTCTTCAGCTCAAGGCGAGTGTTCTACCGCTTGAGCCACAGTACTACTTCCTGTATCACTATTTTTAATTGTGTAAAAATCTTCATTTAGTCTTATTCACTGAAGAGAACAAGCAGGTGGAGGTATAGTCTTTAAGAAAATATTAACTGCAGAGAATAAAAAGTCTCTTTATACTCTGATATCATCTGATTAAAAAGTAAAAAAAAAGCTTCATGAACTTTCCACAAGTCTAAAATAAATATGCCACAGCCAATGGAATGAGCCAATGGAAACATGGATTGTTTCAGGGAAGTTTCAGGTTGGGAGATTTAGGAGCCAGTGTCCAGTTGGTTCTGTTAGTAGCTCCAGCCAAGGGATGGAAGGGATGGAGTGAGCTGCTGCTTCTACTCTTCTGCTCTCTCCCTGGGGAGTAGCACACCGATCACAGGTCTGAGGTGTCAGACACAGCCTTCCTAAATTGCATCATGACATGGTGTGTGGTAGTGTGAGAATAGGACTTGTGTCTTTTTGGGTCCTTCCAGAACCTCATGCCTCATTCTCCCCCAAAGTGCCCTCAGAAAGATGCCCAAGAACTAAAGAGAAAACCCGAAGGTTCTACTTAACTTTTGGGTTTAAGTTGCTGGAGTCAGATGCCTACAGGGAAAATGGAGGTTGGCCATTCAACTATAAAAGCAAAAGGAAGCATATCAGTTTTTCTCTCTCCCTGCGCACACCTAGGACACATCTGTCCTGGATTCAGAGGGTCACGGTGAGCACAGCAGCCTGGGGTCTGACAGCACAGGGCACATGGCTATGCAGCACTGTGTCCTTGATTCCAAAAGACTATAACCAGAGATTTATGAAACTATGTTTATTGTTCTAAAAATACTTGAGTCTGGAATTAGTTTGGGACAAATGTGATGTTGGGGCCATTGTGAATTTATTAAAATGACTGCATTATACATTTTAAAAAGAAGAAAAAGGAAGTAAGCTGGAGTTGCCTGAGTCTCATTCATCCATGCTGGATATGTACTAAATTCTCTCAAACCCTGGCAAGCTCTGTCACATTTGTTTTTTCCAGGAGATTTCCTCCAAGAACAGCTACTTGCAAATATTGCACTTAATTCACATCCAGGAGCTGGAGGATCTTCTGTTGAAAGCATCTCTTCACCTTCAGGAATTGTGGGGTAGCGACAGGATCAGGAGGGGACAGTAGTTCCCATCACAATTTTCTCCATCCACCTCAGTGTTAGGTGCTCACAGAACCTGACTTATAGGAAAGGACCATTTGACAGATACAGAAGGGCCTCCTCACAAGACCAAAGACACAGTTCTTGAATGCTTCCCCTGGGTAGCAGAATATGTGTCCCATTGCTATGGATCTTGCCATAGATCTGAAGAGATAAACAGAAACCTGGACTCTAGCACTGGACTGAACTTATTTTATTCTTGCTGCCCTTCTTCCCCCCAATAAGCAGAGCCTCTCCATCTTCATCCAGAAGTATGTCTCCCACTAGCTGAATCTAATCAAATTACCATACAATCAGAGCAAACGTCATTCTTCCTCATGCCTCCAGTGTCTGACAGCAAGGCACATTAGCTTTCTAAAGTGATTCTGTTGTTCCTCTTTAAGAAAAGTCCTGCACCATAAGCATAGCTTGTTTTCATTTCCTGGGGGAAGCTTTGCAAGGTGATCTTCATGAGCCAAGAGTGAAGGGAATCATATTCTCAGAGGGGGTCCGGATTATCACAGCTAGGATTTGCCTCAGCACAAATCTCTGGACAGTGCTCCCAGGACCCTGCATAAAGATGCAACAGTACCACAAGTGCTGAGGCAGTGGGAGCCTTTCTGCATGCTGTGACAGTGGGCTTTTGCTAACCATAAAGGTGAAATCAGGAGAGAGCTTGGCTTGTACATCCTAGTGGCTCACCATCTAACGTGCAACACAACCTGTGCATAAACAGGCACAAGGTTTCCCTGTAGGAGGCCACACACAGTTGAGCCCGGTGTACATATCATGGGGCCTTGGGGTATACATGGACAGGTAAGACGGATCACAAAGTGATTTACTGCACTTCCCCAGGCTTGTGGTCCACATTGCCAACACCAGTGTTTCTCCACCTTCCAGAATGGACTCATGTCACATACATCCTTTCCATTTAAAAGAGGGAAAACACAACCACTGGGGAACATTTACCGTGGTGAAGCTCACTTGTGATAAGAGACTTAAAGGAAGAGAAAGAGGGAGGCACCCTTTCCTGGAAGGGGGAGGGGTGTCACTTATTATGCCAAGTGCTCGATACACAGGAGTTAGTTCATCCTGCTGGGCTCAGCAGGTGGGCAGGAATCTGGTCTGATTAAGGCAGTGAGCAACTTGGAGAGAGCTCCAGACGGATTCACGGTAACTAAGGACAGGGACTGAGTTGGCAGCAGCCACTGAGTTACAGAACTGTAGTTATTTACACCACACAGCTCCAAGCCTTCTTGTCATCTCTAGTCCGTACAACTGTTCATTTAAAAATTTGGTAGTATGCACAGAGTGTTCTTCAAAATAAAAACTTGCCAGAAAGTGAAGGCAGGAACCTGGGGCTTCATCTCGGTATAATTACCCTTTCTATGGCACACAGAATATGGTCCCAGTTTTTACAAAATATTGCCAGAATAGTCACAGCACAGAAGGTGCCAAGAATGTGGAAACGGCTCTTCATCATGGGAGAGACGAACTTGGCCAGGGTGGACACGCACACCAGGATGACGGTCATGAAGGCCAGCACCACGTTGATGCACTTCCCCAGCAGCACCTTGGCATTCACTGAGTCTGTCTGCAGGGTCTGCTGCTCCTGCTGGTGCAGCTCCAGCTTAGAAATTCGCGTCTGGCAGGATTCCAAGGCTTCCTGTGGGCAAGAGGAGAGGAACCATCAAAGGCTGAGGAGAGCAGAGAGCACTGGCCCCAGGGGAGTGGGCATCCAGATGTGCACAGAGGCCCCCAGCTTTGATCCCCAAACCAACAATCAGGATGACAAAGATGTAAAATGAGAATCCCAAGGCTCCTTCAATCCTCATGCTTTCCAGGGGTGGAACATCATGTGCATACAGCTGTAGCATACCACAGATGAAGAAGTTTGGTTGTTGTTGTTTTTATTGTTTTTAACTCTGCCTCTATTTGTAATAAAGTGACAAATCAGCAAAGAGAGTGGGATTGGATTCTGTGATGAAGCCACAGCAGCTGCTGCTGTCTTCCATTGTTGTCCTCTGAGTGTGTGTGTGTGTGTGTGTGTGGTTGTACTGAGCAGTGTGGGAAGGCACAGTGAGGGGAAGAAGGGAAGGGGAACAGGATCAACAATAGGCCCCACTTTTGCCTGCTCTGTGAATGCCCAGCACAGGCTGCCTTTACAGATCTCTGCATTCCAGGCTCTGATTTCTAAGACACGGATGACTGATGGGCCTCTAGCTCAGCTGTCCCTTCTGAGACCCATTCACACATCCAATGGTAGCTCCACATGAGCTTCCTGAAGCACCACAGTGTAACACAGCCAAGTGTACATGTATGGAATGCATCTTCCCTCCCCCTTCCCACTGCAGTCCATGTTCCCCCCTTCTCTTTCCTCAGAAAACATGCTAGAAGCTCCCCTGGACATCTGCCTTGTCCACCTGATTACCTTGCCCCACACTGTGACACACAGTATCTATCTCAATTCATCTATTTCCCTCCCAGTCTCCATCTCACTCAGGTCTACCATGACCTTACATGAATTCCCCTCACTCCCTGTCGCTGCCCAATCCCATGTAACCATCTTCCACACAAAAGCCCAAGGGATCTTTGAAAGATGTACATTTGACTCCTCTCCAGTCAACCTTCAAATCTTTCCTATTGTCCTTTGAGGCCTTGCCCGGTTCAGGTTTATCCACCCTCTCCTTACTCTCCTAATGTAGCCCATTGTCCCTTCACAGTGAACGGGCCAAACTGTCTTTGGCCAATTTCTGAAGCAGCATGTACTCACCTCTGAGCCTGAAATGTGCTCTTCTCCCTCTCCCCCTCCTGTCTTCATACTTCAGGTCCTACCTCAATTGTCCCATCCTGAAGGAAGACTTCCTTGACCCAAGTCCTCTCCATCTGACCTCCCCAAGCAAGAGCTACATCAGCTACATGCAGACAGGGACTAACCTGCCGTATCTTCCTGTCCTCTCTGGCAGGTGCCACATGCTATAGCTGAAGATTAAAGAGACTGGGTGCCTGTAGTAGGAAGTGAGATTTGAGAGAGAAAAGCCTGAGGTTTGTGGAAAAAAGGACTAAGCAGAGGCAGGATGGAGTGCCCTACTAGGTCACCAGCCTGCTGTCTAAACCATTTGCCAATATGTTTGGGCAGTTACACACAGTTATCTTTTCAGGTTTTAAGCACGCACCGTGGCTTGAACATTGATTTGCTTTTCTTCTGTTGAATACACTCCATGGGCCAGAGACCAAGGTTCTCTGTTACTATAGTAACTTTCATTACACTCGGCTTCTAACCAAAAGGATAAAACTTCTTTAGATCTTCCCATTCTAAGCGAGGCTGGCTGGCTGTAGTCACAGACATGTGCCAAGCCTGGCATCCCTGGTTCAGACATTGATGGCATAGAAAAAGTGATAGAGCCAGACAAAAGATCAACCTTTTAGACACAATTCATCTTGGGCTAGACACAAAGGGGCTTTTAGAATTCTTTCAACACTGTTACTAGTTGTTATTAAAAGAATCTAAGAAAATTAGGCAGTAATGGGCAAGGAAATCTGCTCATGGTACCAAGAGATAAGTCCTACAGTTCTTAGCACTTCCTTGGTCCAGCATTGAACTCACTGGGAAGGAATTGTCTTTAAATACTACAAATTAGGTTTTTTAAAAAAAAATCTCAGTTGCCTGAAATACTGACAAAGCTCTAATATTCCTGGGGGCAACTGCCACCATCCCAGCCTGGGGTTGTGGCTCGTGCCCATAATCCTAGATACTCAGGAGGGCTGAGATCTGATGATTGTGGTTCAAAGCTAGCCAGGGAAGAAAAGTTCGTGGGATCCTTATCAGCAATTAACCAGCAAAAAGCCATAAGTGGGGGTATGACTCAAGTGGCAGAGCATCAGCCTTGAGCAAAAAATTCAAACATGAGCACAAGGCCCTGAGTTCAGTACTGGCACACATACACACATACCTCTCCCTGTCCAAACACAGAGTCCATTCCTGTCATAGAAAATAAAAAAGCCTGAGAGAAATGTGGCTACTTGACAATACAATGACTGGCATGCATTGTCTGGCTGTTTATGTTATGTGTCCAGCAAAGACTTGACATGTAGTATCCCATTTGACCTTCTTGACCTTCAAAGTAGAGCAAACTAAGTTTCAGCTTTATAGCTGAGGAAACTCAGGCACAGAGCACTAGCTTGCAGGGGCAAACAGAGGGCCAGCGTGTGATAAGAAAGACTACTATAGTTACTTAAACAGAGTTCACTTTGCAATGCTGATCTAAAAGTGAGATTAGAAAAATGTGGAAATGAACTCTGTGTGTCCAAATTCCCTTTTTGAAGTCCCTCCCTTTATCTGACCTCTTCACCTCTCAAATATGTTTCTTAAAAAAGAGAAGAGCAGTGTTAACACAAACCATCCCCTATGAGAAAATGGTATATCAGACGCCAGCGACATTCCAGAGCTGCTGGAGAAGAGAATGGTTGCATAAAGGCCTGTGCTTCATGTGGTTCAAGTTTCTCAAGGCAGCTGCTGCTGGGTGATGTTGTCTCCTAACCCTGAGTGGGGCAAGAAATCACCCTCTCTCCCGTGTCCTCTGTGCCACACTTTCTGGGGGCAATGCTTCCCCACACAGGACAGAACACTGACCAATATGCAGGCAAAAGTGCAGAGTTCAATCTTCTCCCTAGTGCAGCAGGGCTCTGGCTGTCAAAGGCTCTAGTGGAGCTGCAGAAAATAACCACTAACTACAGAGAAAGCCTGAACATTGCTCAAGCAGTACATTTTTATAAATGTCCTGCCCAGAAGTCTGCACCACTAGTGCAGTGTGTGAGTACACTGGTTTCACTTTAGGACATTCTGGAACTGCCCTTTATTGATAAGAGTCAAGTGACCCCTCTCCCTTCCAACCATAACATCCACTCCACTTTCTCTAGGACACAAATCCACTTGCTATTCAGGATCATTGTCAAGACCTTGTTCAGACCACCTCTCTGTGCCTCAGTCTCCACATCTGAGAAGAATGGTTAATAAGAGGCATAAAGGTAGTTGAGGAGTAAGTAAGGAAGAAAAATGGAGACACGAAAAGTACTTTGTTAGTGTCTGGCACATCGTATGCACTGGAATGCCTGAAGCCTTTCCCAACTCTGAAGTTACTGCCTCCTAGATAGACACATTCAAGGCTTGCTCAGGAACACACGCAGCTGGCAAATGGTATACACACAGCTGGAATTGCAACCAAGTCAACCCACTGAGTTGATACCCATTCCTATCCCAGACTGCTGGGTACTGCAGGCCTGGATTTCTGTAGCTTATAGTGTTTCTACCACGGAATGTGACCTTTGTTCATATGTTCAAAGCCCTTTGGCAGGAGAGCCACTCCTTACCTGGGAAGAAAGCATCTAGAATTGTCTAGAAGTTAGGTATACTAGGCTTAGGGTCAAAAATCAATACTTGTAAACTGATTTAGGCAGAGAAGAGTCTAGAGGGTGGCTTCTCCTTAGACTCAGTAAGAGTTAATGGGGTGTTGGGAATGTGGCTTAGTGGGAGAGTGCTTACCTAGCAAGCATGAAGTCCTGGGTTTGAGTCCTCAGTACCACATAAACAGAAAAAGCCGGAAGTGGTGCTGTGGCTCAAGTGGTAGAGTTCTAGCCCTGGGCAAAAGAAGCTCAGGGACAGTGCCCAGGCTCTGAGTTCAAGCTCCAGGACTGGCCAAAAAAAAAAAAAAAGAGTTTATGGGGCCAGCAGGGGGAGAGGAAATGTTCATGTTGCATGGAAAACACTGAGCCTACCAATAGAAATCCCTGAGGCCCTGGGAGATGCACCCAGTTTATCTTTTGGATGAGTTAAAGCCCCCCCAAACTCCACATGAAGGGTAACGAGAAGAGAGGCACCTGGATGTCCCGCGAGCGCTCATAGGCCTGGTAGGCCACCTTCTCCTCGGCGCTGGCCAGCTCTTGCTTCAGGTTGGCCGTCTCGTGCTGGTGGAGGTCGGTCAGGTCATGCAGCTGGTCCTCTAGTCGCTCATACCTTGAGAGACACCGGAGCCCACTGTGAGTCTGACATTTTAGCCTCCCAAAGTGCTTTTTAGAATGATGTCTTTATGGCTTACTGCCACTGGCACTGTGTAGCAGACCTCCCCGCCCGCTCTGTCCTCTCCCCCTAGAAAAATCCAAGCCTCGCTGCAAGGAGCACACCAGCTCTGGAAAGGCGCGGTTTTTGGGGTCTTAACTCTCCTCATCTCTGCAGTTTCACAAAAAGCAAAGCAGGCTTTCTACCTCTGCCTGATCATGGGAGGGTGGGCAGGACCCTGCTCAGGGCCAGAACCCACCATAGCCAAGGGGACTTCTTGCTTTTGCCCACAGTGCTTGGGGTTCAAGGCAGAAGCCGGGGGTGCAGGGAACACCCACATTTCCATCAGCCTTGTTCTGCAACCAGTTCTCCCATGTACACCCCCCTCCCCATGTGAAATGCTCAGAACTTAAGCTGCTAATAACAATTAAGCTTGTTATACATTATAGAGAGCTTATCAGGTGGCATTTCCCAAAGTCCAAATCTAAAGCAAGAGAAAGACAAAGATTTCTAATCTCATGCTCTGCTCCCCTCAGAGAAGACGATTTGGCTTTTGTTTCAAACCTTGTAATGTCTATTTTAAACAGAATGCTTGAGCCTGGCATGTCTTTGATCGATGCTGGTCATCCGGTGAAATTGTTTTTGTGTTTTGTTTTGTTTTTGCCAGTCTTGGGGCTTAGGACCTGAGCACAGTCCCTGAGCTGCTTTTACTCAAGGCTAGCAGTCTACCACTTGAGCCACAGTGCCACTTCTGGCTTTTTCTGTTTAGGTGTTACTGAGGAATAGAACCCAGGGTTTATGCATGCTAGGCAAGCACTCTACTACTAAGCCATATTCTCGACCTGGAAAAGGCAAAAAAAAAAGCTTAGTTCTGACTCTAGGACTATTTGCAAGCATCCTTCAGGGGGCTGGATGGTACAGTGCCTTCAAAAACACCTCCTCTAGAGCTCTTAAGTAACAGACAAGTGGTGGTATCAAAGGGAACACAAACAAAATCAGTCCTAAACTAACATAAATCAGAATAATGGATAAAATATGCATCTATAAACATGTAACTCTGAATAAAATGTGGATCCAAAAAGTACTGTATCTCAAACTCGGGTGCAATGAAGGTCAGAGACCTTCATTGGAAAACCATGATTCCAAACACAGGTCCTAGGTGATGAACTGCCGAAGTCCAGGATGCAGAAAGAAGGTTTAAAGCATGGTTTCAGGGTGCCAGATGCGGCTCAGTGGTACAGCATGTGCTTGGTGTAAATGAGGTCTTGGCTCAATCCCTAACAACACACACACACACACACACACACACACACACACACACACACACACACACACACACACACACACACACACACACACACACACACACACACACACACACACACACACACACACACACACACACACACACACACAGAGTTTCATAAACTACAGGTTAAAAATATATGATCACTTCAAAATGACAATGTAAAGTCATCTATCTATTATAAAACAAGCTATACCTAACATTTCAATGCGGTAGTATTAACAGACATTTACAATGTTATCTACACATTTTAGAAGTGAGCATATTCATTTTCCCTAGGAAACTTTGATCTTTTAGTAGGGAACTGACAGAAAATCCTCTCCTAATTGGTCATTCATACCTTTTAATTACTAAGCTATAAGCAACATAAAAGACAGCTTAAAAACAGCAACTTTAAAAGTTTTTCTGATATAGCCCATAAAATTTCCATTTTTATTTTAATCTTTTGTGGTGTGTATGTGTGTGTGTGTGTGTTGGTCCTAAAGCCTGAACTCATGGCCTAGGAGCTTATCCCTGAGCTTTTGTATGTAAGGTATAAGGCTAGCACTCTACCACATGGGCTCCACTTTTGGCTTTTTGGTGTTTAACTGGAGATAAGAGCCTCACAATTTTACTGCCCAGGCTGGCTTTGAACTGCAATCCTATGATTTCAGCTTCCTGAGTCACTAGGATTACAGGTGTGAGCCCATACCACCATCACCTCCTCCTCCTCCTCCTCCTCTTCCTCCTCCTGTGAGCCCATACCACCATCACCTCCTCCTCCTCCTCTTCCTCCTCCTCCTCCTCTTCCTCTTTTCCTTCTCCTTCTCCTTCTGTTTGGTTTTGTATTTTAAAAAACAGGTTCTTGGGGGCTGGGAAGGTGGCTCAGTGGTACAGTGCTTGCCTCGCATGCATGAGGCCTTGGGTTTCATTCCGCAGCATCACATAAACAGAAAAAGCTGGAAGTGGTGCTGTGACTCAAGTGGTAGAGTGCTAACCTTATGCTGAAGAGCTGAAGGACAGTGCCCAGGCCCTGAGTTCAAGCCCCACAACTGACAAAAAAAAACAAAACAAACAAAAAAAACCCAACCAGGTTCTTGATATGTAGTGTAGGCTGGCTGGCCTCAAATTTGTCTCTGCTTTCCAAGTTCTAGGACTAGGGTATGTACTACCATGCCCAGCTACGTTAATCTTAAAATCACTTTTGAGCTGAGTTCTGGTAGGCTCATGCCTATAACCCCAGCTACTTGGGAGACTAAGATTGGGAAGATTATGATTTGAGACCAGCTTTGGCAGAAATGTTTATGAGACCCCTTTCTTAACTAATACGTACCATTACACACACTTATCATACTAACTTTATGAGAAGCTAAGATCAAGAGGATCATATCCCAGTCAGCCAAGGAAGAAAAGATTACAAGACTTAATCTCAATGGAAGAAGCTAGGCATGGTGTATACACCTGTCATCTTAGCTATGATGAGAAATTTAAAATAGGTGAATTGTGGTCTAGGCACAAACCTGGCCAGGAAATGAGACACTATCTCAAAAATAACGAGTGCAAAAAAGAGCTGGCGGCAGGCTCAGACAAAGGGTACCTGCCTAGCAAGCACTAGACCCTGAGTTCAAATGCTGGTACCATTAAAAAAAGAATTACTTTTCAAGGCATTTCATTTGGGGTGAAAAGTTTAATGAGCAAAATAAAGTACTATAAACATATATATATATAAATATATAATACAATATAAATATAATATGTAAATACAATATGTAAATATATAAATATAAATATATAAAAATATAATATAAATAATATAAATATATATAATATAAATATATAAAAATATATAAATATAAAAAATATATAAATATAAATATATATATATATATATATATATATAAAAACTGTTGTTATGGAGGAAATGAAATACAGGGTTCTGAGTACAGAGAGACTAGTACAGAAGTCTACTGAGTCAGTATGTGGGAATGTACACACGTCACAACCCATAGAGTGATAAAGGAAGAGATTCACAGGCCTAATGTCTTTCTCAGAATGTCAGCCGTAAGCCACATGTTATGAAACTTGGAATTACAAAGGATAGAAAGAACTATGGTTCCCTAAATACCTTTTGATCCACATGGAAATTCATGAAAAAGACAATTCGCTTATAAGTTTCAGGCAATCTCTCTATCTCTCTGCAATTGGTAACTCATGCTTCTGAAAGAATTCCAACTCAATAGTCAGAACATACCTGTATCTCTCCTCTTGCAGGGTCTGAGAGATGAAGCCATATTCTCTCTTAAACTGCACCTTCAGTGCCTCAATGTCCTCTGCCAGCTGGGCCTGGGTGTCCTTGATTTCCCTCAGTTCCTCCAGGATCATGGCAAGCTTCCCCTGGCTGTCCAGTGTGTTGGCCCCGCCAGCCCCAAAGGACTGGTTGCCATTACTATCCGCTGAGCCTGACGTGCCGCTCGAACACTCATCGTCGCTGCCATACTTGGGTTTGTTCACAATGGTAGCACTGCCCCCATAGGCCCTGGCACTTGCTTCTGGCCTAAACTCTTCTAAGGAATTTTTTAAGTGAGCAATGTTGTCAGCACTACCAAATTTATTCCGAATCAAATTGGCAAACTCCCTGGATTTATTGAAGACAAATACAGGGGGAGTGAGGGACACCCCTGGCATGCCCAATTTACTACTCTCCAGGCAGTGGGGGGCAGTTCGAGATTTCACATGGGCATCTTTCAGAGAGTGATGGATGTCCTTCAGGTGGTCTTTGGAGATGTCCTTTGTGCTTCTGGAGGCTCCATTCTGCTCAATCTCCCTGAGCTTTCTGTGGTACTGCTCTAACTTCTTCTGCAGCTGGGCAATGGAGTGGGCTGATTTCTGGTTCTTCTTCTCAAAAACCTGTTTGATGCGCCCAGCCTGCTGCTTGTCTGCACTGTTGACCAGCTTCAGATACTCGGCAACATTCCCATCGCGGGAGGTTTGCTCAATTTTGATTTGCTCTGTTACCTTCAAGATTTTTTGTTTCAGGCTGTCTGCATTGAGTTTGACCTTGTGGAAATCCAGGATGCCATCTGGTACATCGAAGTTGAGGTTGGTGTCTGAGCCGCCTCGGCGTATGTTCAGGGGCAGGCTGAGGGTATTCATGTCATGTCGCTCTACCTAGAAGACACCAGAGAGAAGCCTTTTAATATGAAGGGTTTATATGAGATGGTTACTATGACAGAATCTGTTGCATATGGCATGCACACATTAAGTTCCAGATTTTCCATGGCATGCTCTACTGGATAAATATGCGCTGCTATCTTTGCAGGTGAAGATTGACCAGTCCTGCTCCTTCTAACTAGAATGAGAACTAGAGCACCAGTGCATCTGATTTACCATCTGATGTAATTGTGAACATGAACTGCAGAGTAGAAACTGCAGAACAGAATGAGGTCCCCAGTTCAACTTTGCCAAAGTGCCTTGGGACCTGGGCTGCTGGCCATGGCTCCTCTGTGAACGTAACCATTATGGGACACGTATCCAACCCTGAATCCACTCATTTCCTAGCAGAAGGGAAAAAAAAAAGAAAGAAAGAAAAAAGCAAGCGAAATTGTAGCAGGTACATCCATCAACAAGAGAAAATTATTTTCTTAATGGAATCATTAAATACATGTGACAGAACAGTATGGTGCAGGATGAACTTTAATAATTGAATAATACAACAGAATCTAGATAGGGAAACAAATAACTACACCACAGCCATAGAGGCTTTTTTTTTTTAAAAGAAAATAATGCTAAGACTGCATGGAATAGCTTTCCTAGGCACTAGGCATTTTGGTCAAGTTGTAAGCAATAAGGGGAAGACAAAGCCAGACTTCACCCAGGCTCTGTGGAGGTTGTCTTTTGGATCCTCACCACATACACATAGCGACTGAAAGAGCCAGGATTGAATTCAAGTCACTCTAATGCTAATCTTCCTGCCATAATGGAACACTATATACCATGACTGTCCTTTGAAGAATGGGTCTCTGCAAAGAGGGACAAAGAATGCACTAAAACTAGAAAACACTGACTTGGGGCAAATAAAGTAATTGATGATAATCACACAATCACTGAGACTGATTTGATTTTATTGGAGATATCAGATCTGGCCATGCGATTCTACTTTGTAAAGACTGTTTTTCTCTTTCTATTGTCTCCCATATGAAAATCACACAACCTGGCTCCTTATCCTAAGTAAGCCAAACAACCAATAGGCTCAGGATTTGATTCTTCTATGTATTTACTCCTAAGTATGATATTCACAATATCATGCTATCTATCCACTTCTTACTAAAATCTCCCCGTTCCTGAAACCCATTCTGAACCCATTTTTCCAAGCAGCCTTTTCTGGTCTTCAAAGAAGCAGCTTCTCCTTCCCTCTGTGAGCCTATCCTGTGGCACCACACACACCTCTATCTCATCTATGTGCTTTAACCACCTGTAGTCTGCAGGTGAAAGGATAAAAAATGTCACAGCTGTACCTAGCCAAGTGCCAGCACAGCACTTCCCTTACTCACCAGCAGCTGTCAATAGATGGTTGGTGAACTCAAATGATAATCATTCTTTATTCTGAGGAGTCTACACTAAAGCCATTTAATATGAGTGTTACTACAATAAAATAACCTCAGAAATTCTCAGAAGTTCTCTGACCATGCAGTCCTGACTAATCCCAGGTAGAACTTTTTTTTCCCAACACCTAGGTAATAAGTTCTACATCATTTCAGATTCAACTGAACAGAGGTCTTTTCCATCAGTATGAAACAAGACACCCAAACACACATAAGAATCTTTGAACTTCATTACACTCAGAACTTTAGAAGAACTTAAAAAGTAAACTCAGAAAAGAGCAAATAAGCATCCAACCCAATGACTTTACAAATAGACACACTGTAACACCTTCATCAAGATGATATTTGCCCCCGCCTGCAGGGAACCACGATCCTGACTTCAAGTTGTATGCATGCACATGCGCTCGCCCTCACAAACACACTCGTCATTTCTCACTCAACACTGTGAGTTCCATAAACACGTTTGTGCTTCTTGAAACTCACAGATAAGATCTGATTATATTAGGAAAAAATTGCCTGACATTCTTGGAGAATTCCTCTACCTTTTGTGAAGCAAGATGTATTTTATGCTTTACCCGATCAAATGCAGCACTAAAGTCACTACTTGTTCTTCATTCTTTAATTCTGTGCCACACCAGTTAGCCACTTGGGCTGTTTAAATGCAACAAGCCTGGTTTTTTGCACAGACTGTAGGTCCAGGACAGCCTTGTACACAGAGGCAGACTGACTTCTGCCTTACTTTAAAGTTATAACAATGCTTGGCATGTCTTCAAACATCCAGATTAGGGGAACAAACAGCCTTTTAAGTCCCAATCAATCACTCTTACTGCTCATCAGTAAGTCTCAGTTGCACATGTTTGATGAGGTCATAAAAATTGGAACTATCTGGGGGCCGCATCTTTTGACCTCTTATAATCTGACCACTGCACAGGTAATCAAGAGCCAGTGATAAATACCACTTGGTACCCACAGATTCCCTAAGTAAGGGCTGAGATTGCATATATGTGCTAGGAAGTGAGCAGGGTGTCCTCCATGCTTCATTTAACTTGGACTTGCCCTGATCCTGACCTATATAATACAGATGGCACAAGGCATGATTTCTGGGTCAGGACATGGGGTGGGGGGCAAAGGTTCACTGATCACCTATAGTCTACATGCATGTGGATTGGGACATCTGGGAACTGACATTGACTGCTACATGTCTTTTAGAAAACATAGTCACATGTGAGGGCCCCCATACATAGAATAAAGAGACAAGACTGGAACAATTCAGGAGTAATAAAGCGGAACTCTGGAAACAGCCTGCTTGGGCTTCCATCTTGCATTATTACCCTTGTAAAGCTGTGTGATCTTTGTAGAAGTGATTTAACCTTCCTATGCCTCAGTTTCCTCTTCTGAAAACAGACCTAGAGATGCTTCCAAGAGTCACCATAAGGAATGAGATAATACAGTGGAAGTGAGTAAGGACTTCCTGGCACAGAGAAACCTTCAGCAAATGTTTACCATTATCCTCCCAGTTTCATTTAAAAATGTATTTGAATTAAAAGCTAAAAGTAAAATAAGCTCAGAAGCATTAACAATGGTTATTTTTGTGCCATGGGGTTATACGGGGTCATTCTTTTAGTCATGCCATTGTATTTTCTGTTTTTTAAAAATAAAGAAAACGAATTACTGTTCTGGCAGGAGAGATGATGTGGGTTTATTTGTTTTGTTTTTTTCACAATGATGGCTAGGCTCTTTCAATCCTCCCAGAATGACCCAGCTGTTATTACTTAGATGAAAGGCAGACCACCAGTACATTAGCAAAATGCCTTTCCTTGTGTTTCCTTCCAACAGCACAGACGCTGCCACTGTCACCTCAATATTCTGGAATAGAACCTGAGGAAAAGCTTAAGTTCAGATGGACGTCAGTAATGGGCCTTGCATCAGCTCTGCAGTGAACCTTGCCTGCTGCACAACCTCCCAACATCCCTTCCACCTGGATGTTGGCACCACTTAGGTGACACCAGCACCACCAAGAGCACATTGCTCAGGCTTCCTGTCACCCTCCATAGTCACTTCAAAACCCCAGCTAAAAAAACCCAAAACAGACAGACATCTTAAGCCACCAAGTTACAGATCTGGAGAAGAGGAGGCTCCTGTGCTATGGTGTGGTTCTCCCCCCCCCCCTTATCCCCAAGCAGTGGTTCGTGTGCTGCAGGAGCCTTGGTCCATTGTGCTGGTGGTGAAGTGGAAGAGCCTTTCAGAGGTGGGGCCTAGCAGAGGGTAATTAGGCCACTGGGGTTCTCGCCTCATAGATGGATTAATGGTATTCTCACAGAAGTAGGCAAGTTCCCTGACAGTAGGCTGCTTTAAAGCAAGGTCACTCCAGGCCCCTTCTGCATATGGTAGGTCCCTTTCTGATCCTCAACTATGTTGTAACACAGCAGGGGATGGGTGGACATGAAAGGAGAAGGGGGTCTCCATAAGACCTAAGGATCTTGCTACCTGGACTTCCAGCCCCCAGAATTGTGAGCCCAACAGGCCTCTTTATAAGATACTTGCCCTCAGCAATTTATTAGAGTAACAGAAAATGAACTAAGATGCCTGGGAGGATATACACTAGGAAGGATATACTTTAAGGCAGGCGCCCTCTGAGGCTCTGGGGACATGAAGCAGCAGGAACTGCTGTGAGCCCTAAAGATTGGAATGATGCCTGCTTAGTTCACAAGGCTGGTGCAATAACCGCCTACAAAAAGGTTAAGTATGCTCAAATGTGAGGAAAGGGGTGGATCCATCAGACAGGTTCCATTTCCAAGATAAGAGTTGTTCTTTCTTCAGGTCTAGTTAAGGCTGTTCCTACAGTCAGAATGTGGTAGGCCTTTTTGCTGCAGTAACAGTGTCCAAATCCCAGTTCCCAGTGGTGTGTGCGTGTGAGTGAGTGTGTGTGTGTGTGTGTGTGTGTGTGTGTGTGTGTGTGTGTGTGAACTCAGGGCTTTGGCATGGTCCCTTACCTTTTTGCTTAAGGCTGGTACTCTTCCACAGGGCCTGGGTGCTCTCCCTGAGCCTCTTTATGATCAAGACTAGCATTCTACCACTTGAGCCACAGTGCCACTTTTGGCTTTTTCTGAGTGGTTTATTGAAGGTAAGAGTCTCATGATCTTTTCTTTATGAGCTGGCTTTGAACTGTGATCCTCAGATCTCAGCCTCCTGAGTAGCTAGGATTACAGACATGAGCCACTAACACCCAGCTTCCCAGGGGCTTTCTTACAAAATGGCTTATTTTTTGCTTAGGCCAACAAATGTGCAACTTGTCAGCTGGTAGACCAGGCTGCAATGGAGCCTCTATTGTCTGGAATGCTGGTGGTGTTTTGTCCACAGTCTCCAAAGACTTCTCCCAGAAGAGACACTTGTGACTTGCTCCACATTATCATACTCAGAGAAAGGGACAAGTATCCTACATCAAGCCCAGAAGGGGAAAAAAAAATGTCACACGAATGACACATGCAATAGTTTAACTGTGAAATACTCACTATAGTAGGCTCTAGTACTCTAGTACTCTAGAAAATGAGATATAAGGAAGGTAAGCAAATGGCTTAGAAGCACATAGTTACCAAATAGCAGAGGAAGGATGGAAATTTTATGGTAAGTCAGGCAAGGATTTTTATATGCATTCATAGATCCTTCACTGTCCTCTTTTATGAGTACATCGAAGTTTGGGAAGAATATATGTTTCTTGACGCCCATGGATAATACTCAGTTTTGCTGGAGCTCAACTCAGGTTTAGGAAACATGCAAGAGTGGCCATGTGAAAATGTGTTCTGCCATGCCCCTACCAGGCCTGCTAGCTCTCTCTCTGTGGACACCAGGGGCTTGATTTAGCTTTGAAAGTTTGAGGCAGTGACCACCACGTGTTGCTTAATCAAAACACTTGGTTGATTGTGTGCCTATATAAGACCTGCAAATCCTTAGCTCGGGGCTCTCCTCCTGGGCTCCGCTGTGTTGGAGTGTAGGACAATGCCCGAGCTGCAGCCCGTTTAAATAAAACAGCTGTAGAGTCCGACTCTTGGTGGTCTTCTTGCGGGAGGTCCTGCGACCTTGGCATTACAGCTTCTGTCAGAAAACTCTCCCTATTCTCAGCTCCCATGTGCCTTCCACTCAGGCTTGATCCATATGCTGAAATATCAACAGTGATTATGGTCAAATAATTTTCTAAGGACTAAAGGCTTATTGCTTTTACTGGAACAATCACCAGGGGGAGAATGAGAAGGTAAAATAAGATAAAGGACCATGGGAAAAGTGAGCTGTGTCAAGGGGCCGATAAGAGAGGGCCTGATATCTGGGAAAAGGCCCAGTGGCTGCCTGGCTATGCCTGGGGGACAGGAAGGCTCCCTTCCCTGTGTTGAGCTCATGGAGAGACCCATGCTACAATGTTTTACCAGGAGACCAGGAGCTTTCCATCACTTTCTATAGTAACACCTAAGGATACAAAGTAACCTTGTCTCTGTCTTGTGCCTGCTTGAAAGACATTTGCAGAATGTTCTCAGCTAGAACCCATAACTACTTCACCAAAGCTAGCAGCCATCCAACACTTTGGTTTTCTTGCTAATGGGAACAATTGGTTCTGAAGAAAACTAACTCTGGATGTTTAATAACCCCTCTTCATCTGTTCATAAAACGCATCAATGTATTCACATGGCCCCTGCTCAGAACATTCAACATGTTGAAATACACTGCACTCTCTAGAAGAAAAAAGCCAGATCTTCCCCACTGCCCACAAAAAGGAGCCACCCAAAGGCTCTTCACATGGCATCCAAAAGGACACTTTATTAGGAGTATGTTGGTCCAATGTTTGTTCTAATTTGTTTGGACAAGGAGGATTTCCTCTGATAGTTGCAGTCTCACAAGAGCACATCATGAACTTTAAACAAGTGCACCATGCCCAGCAGGGAACTGAGCCAACAGCATGACCATAAAGGTTTCGTTCCCAGCACCCATTTCCTTTCCTATGTCACTCACAATGGACAGGCTGGAGCCTCGAAAGCTGTACTTCTCCCTACAGGTAAAGGAAACTGGCTTCTCTAGCTTCCAGGATTAGTTGGAATTGATTATTTGGTTTATTTGGAGGATGTGTATATGGCAGCAATCCTTCCTGGACAGACTTTGCAGATTGAATGTGAAGGAAAGGAGGCGGTGTTCCAGGGCCTCAAGAATATATTCTCCAAGCATCCTCAAGCAATTAAAACACTTGATACTGTAATTAGAAATAATTATCTCCTCATTACGGCTCTATCAGGTGGCACTGGCAATCTACTTTGAGTTACACACCCTGGAAAATATGTATTTTTTTTTCTTCAAAATCACTTATAACTCACATTTTCAACTAATACAAACTAATCCCTAATGAAATTAGTCTATCCTGGTAAAGATACTACATACTGAATACTGCATACTAAGAATGAAAGAGGGAAGAAAGCCATAAAAGGTCATGTTTTGAAGGTCAGCAGGGAAAGGCTAAGGTAATGAAAATCTTTCCATTTCACACTGAGCACCCAACTTTGGGGTGAAGAACAGCCACAATGCCCCCAAATCAGTGAAGATGTGGGTGACACCCACAGAAGCTCTTCTAGGAAGTCGAAGACACACATGCTTCAACAAAAGGCAAGCCTGGAAGGATGAAGTGTTCACATCCCCAGGCTGAGGTCCTCAGAATAAGGCTGCCGCTTAGTCTTGTAGGGAAGAAGAGGGATGCGAGGTACTGGAGGTGGAACCCAGGGCCATGTGTGTGCCAGGCAAAGGCTCTGCTGCTGAGCTACATCCCCAGTCCTGGATGCTGAGTTGTAAAAAAGCAACAACAGAAGACTTACTTTTTCGGGGCTGGGAAGGTGGCTCAGTGGTAGAGCGCTTGCCTTGCATGCCAGAGGCCCTGGGTTCGATTCCTCAGCACCACATAAGCAAAAACAAAAAAGCCAGAAGTGGCGCTGTGGCTCAAGTGGTAGAGCGCTAGCCTTGAGCTGAAGAGCTGAGGGACAGCGCCCAGCCCAGAGTTCAGGCCCCATGACTGGACCCAAAAAAAAAAAAAAAAGACTTACTTTTTCAACCAAAGTGTCCTTTGAGGCTTTAAGTTCCCAACTCAATGGCAAGGAAGGAAGAAGTGAGTTGAATGAGCATCCCAGGGCTCTGAATTAAGGTCTTCAGAGAGTTCTAGACCTTTCCTCCCATGCTTCGCCTTCCCATTGGTTTTAGGCTAGGAAAGGGGAGCAGGAATACCACATTCTACTTCCACCAAGAGCCTCTCAGGAACTGAGGGGAGGGAAAGCATTTGAAAGGCAAGGGAAGTCTCCAAGGCCTTTAGCTAGTGACCAGAAAAAAAAAAAAAGGCCATCCCTGGAGGGAGAAGGTCCTCCTCCTGCTGTCTCCTTTCCACCACCTCCCTTACCCTTCCTCCAAACACAGATGCTAGGAGCTCTTGGGAGGGTTCTGTGCTTACCTGAGTTTCCACAGAAACCAGCAACTGTCCTGAAGAATCCTTCAGCACTTCTACCCTGAGCTCTCTGTGGTTGTCCAGCCCGCTCTTAGCCACCCTCAATAGCTGACCCATCTATCATATGTGGAGCATACCTACACATAACCATGAGGGCAAGGCTGTAGCAGGATGTACATTCCTATTTGATCCTCATATCTTCATAAGATAGGTATCATCATTATGTCTGCCTACAGATCTGAAAATGGGAGGCACCAAATAATTGTAGTGATATCCTAAAAAGACACAGAGCCAAGATCTGTATCAGTATCTACCTTTTAGCCTTCATCTTTTGCCAGTGTCCAATGAGCCAGTCAGGCCTGAACACTCCAGTGCTCTGTGGTAGATCCTGACCCTTAGCACAGCCTCCCCTCCCTCCCTACCCCCAAATCCCCAGGCCGCCTTCTCACTTCACCTTTCAAAGCCCAGTTTCAACACTGTCTCTTTCCAAGAAGCCTCTCCCATGCTCAGCTCACACCCAGCTGGAATTGATCCCTGCCTTTGGGCTGGATCCCAGATTTGTATTTGTCCCCTCTACAGTACTTATTCTGCTAGGTGTAAGTATTTGCATAACATTTGTTCTTCCAACATTTGGAGAGAAGGATCATTTAATAAGCCACCTGTATCTGTCCCACACTGCTTCCTCAATAGGACCTCAGTGCTGCTGAATGAATCAGTGGTTGACAAACAGCCAGCT
This sequence comes from Dipodomys spectabilis, assembly GCF_019054845.1. Classification (NCBI taxonomy): domain Eukaryota; kingdom Metazoa; phylum Chordata; class Mammalia; order Rodentia; family Heteromyidae; genus Dipodomys; species Dipodomys spectabilis. The sequence goes on from NW_024870840.1 coordinate 7,484,811, forward strand.
GGAGCAGCCAGTTGTCCCTCATGTTTACATTTGTTCAATCATTTGCAATGAGGTCAAGAAGAATCTGTAGCCAAGGCTATGTGAAATAGCTTTCGAGACAGACTGGATTGCAGGTTGTTTATGGCATTTCATTCAGGTGAGAGGTCAAATACTCTGGAAAATGGTATATCTCAGAGCTCTCCCCTGTTCCAAGCAGAATATAGATGATCAATTATAAAATGGTAAACAAGAAGACATACTAGATGTAGAATATACAGGTGATCCCTTCCTTCCTAAGTGACATTTCCCCTGTACACATACATATGTTTCCACTCAATTGATTACTTGTAATGGCAGAAGGACATAGTCTTGTATGACAAATACTGGAAAACTAAAAATTCATCCAATCTACCAAAAGATTATCAAATGTTGTGTCAACACAGATGGACCTGGACATCTTAACGTTAAGTGAAACAAGCCAGGCATGAAAGACAGGCACTTGGTTTCATTTATGTGTGGAATTCTTTTAAAAGGTAAACTCACAGAACAAGAGAGCTGAATAGTTGTTACCAGAAGGCCAGGGAGGGGAGGGAGAAGGGAGAGATTGTTTAACAGGCATGATTTCTGTGATAGTCAATTATAGTCAACAATATTATACCCTATAATTCAAAACAGCTAGGAGAGGGGATTTTGGATATAGTTATCACAGAGAAATGCTGTGTTTCAGATGATGAATAACCTAAGTGTTGAGATGATTAGTACACAATATATAAATGTACTACATCACACCATAACCCTGAAACATGAATAACTGTCCATTAAAGATCATCAATTGTAGTTTCTAGACCCTTAGCAAATTACAATATAATAAAATACAAATTCAAAACTTTAGGTGTTCTAGGGCTAGAGAATTTGCCTACCATGAGGGAAGCCCTGAATTCAATGCACAGCACTAAAAAATAGTATCTGTATTTGTCTATGTATGTACGAATCAATCCAGCCACCTATCTATAGAAACAGGCATCCTTTCACTCTCCTTAGTTGAAGACAATTACTTATTTAAAGAAAAAAGGCCCAAAACAGAATGGCTCAAGAAACAATACAATCTTGGCAAGACAGCTCACATTTATTTTTTTAAGGAAACCATAATTGCTTGGATTTATAAGCATCAAATAATTTTCTAAATGCTTCCTGTACATTTTTATTTGTCATGAACCTGAGATTGGAATTATTATGCCCATTTTATAGTAAGAACTTCAGGTGCCTTGTCTGGAGTCATGGAATCAGTGGCAGAACTGGGCTCCAGTCCAGCTTTACCTGGCTCCAAGAATCTCACCATTTCATTGAGAGCATAATGCATGTGCCAAACCATTGGTTAGATATATACATAAATACAGATTGTTTTGCTTGAGACACAGCAATTAGTAAAGCTGTTTTCAATCTGACAATAATAAGAGAAACTAACTTGAATCCCTAGATACCCTACATAATGAAAAATGCAGGTTGTTTCTATTTAAACCACTACTAATGATTTTCAGAGCCAGACTGTACATGAACTCCCTCCTCAGGTAAAGTCCTAGCAGGTTTTACAGTCATTAAGTGTTCTGCTATCAAGATGCAGATAAGAGCAGACTTCCTTCTCCCACACTTATGGTAGATTAAAGACACCAAAGGTTCATATTTCAGAGGCAGAAAGGAGTGCTCTAGGAACATGTTACTTTATAATCTGGGAGCAATGAAACAACAAAGAAATAAAAGGAACTGTGCATAGCAGTTTTTAAGATAAATACCATATCATGAAACATCTTTGAATCACAGTCTGTATTTGGGTTAGCCCTATTTCCCAAGCAGAGGGCCCAGTTAAAACACCTATAGCCACCAGGCTGCCCAGATTTATTAGAATTCCTCAGCCATGTGCCCTAAATAGAGGCCAGCTACCAGATGGCTAAGATATAGGTATAAGGCCCAGACCTTCTAGGTTCAAATGCTAGCTCTGCCATATTTACTTGTCCTTCCCCTACATCTCAACTGCTTCATCTGAAAAACGAGGGCAGGGGCTGTCCCTCACAGTGTGGGACTTCTGGTGTGAAGTACTTGGAAACTGAACCTTGCAAGAGTATACATGTTGTATCCTCTATCAACACTAACCTACTCCAGGCAGGTAGTATGTTACCATCATGGCTGAAGTTGGATAAAGGGAAGAGGGTCTCACTCCTCACCATTCTCAAGTTAGTTCACAAAATTTGCCTATGAGTACACTGCAGCAGAAAGGGGGCTAGGGTGGAGAATGAATGACAAATAGGTCTCAACCTCAAACCAAGGGTTTCTGAAGGGGCAAGTTTCAATGAACCCAAAGGATAAAGATAATTTAAAATTTTTTAAATTGTTATTAAAAAGGTGATATACAGAGAGGTTACAGTATATAAGTCAAGTAAAGAGTACATTTCTTTATTTTTCTTTTTTCTTTTTATGTGGGCCATGGGGCTTGAACTCACAGCCTAGGTGTTGTTTCTGAGCTTTTTTGCTCAAGGATAGTGCTCTACCATTTAGAGCCACAGTGCTACTTCTAGTTTACTGGTGGTTAATTGGAGGTAAGAGACTCATGGACTTTCCTGCCCTGGCTGGCTTTGAACTGCGACCCTCCAGATCTCAGCCACCTGAGTAGCTAGGATTGCAGGCATGAACCACTAGTGCCTGGCTAAGAGTATTTTTCTTTTTGGACAATGTCACCCCTTCCCTCACTCTCTTCCAGTTTTTCTCTCCCATCAAGTTGTACCCACAAGTTGTATAGTAAATTTTCAACACAGTGTCTAGAGAACCACTGTATTTGTTCACCCTTTGTCCCTCCATTTCTGTGCAAACATAACTGTTAAAAGGTATCCACACACCCCAAAGCCCAAGACAGTACTTTACAGAGACTTATCTAATATTGGAATTCCCCTGATTTTTAAAATGGTTCATCTCAAATGACTAAAATTTTAAATGCCAACATCTGATCCTTTATTGTATTATAAGTGCCATTAGTAAGTATTTTATGTTGCTAGTCTCATAAATCTAAGACTGAATGTATACCCTACAGAAAGGGTATTATGCTAACCTTTCCCACCTCCAAGTCTTTAAGCCAAACAAGAGAAAGCTATATCAGAAAAGCTTATCTAATGATTAGAACCTTCTACTTCCTCTAAAAAGCCTTCATAGCCAACATTCTGGGCGTATTCTTGTTTGGGCATGGAAGCTTGTTTTTATGGATAGTTATGTAAGTACGTTTGCATTAGACTCACTTCTATGACCTCATGTATCAATGATATTCATCTTTCTTACCTAAGTTCTCTCTGATCCCTATTCAACACTGTCTGTATATGCTGTATCTCCTATGTTTGCCCATACTGACCCATCCTTGCTATCCTCAGGTCTACCCACCTGAAAGCAGCACCTTTTCCTATCTCTCCAATCTCCCTAGGGTTACCACTTCACCAGATTACACCTCCACCCCACCCCCACCTACAATAGTTCTTCTTTCAATAAGCAAACCAGTTCCTTCTCTCCTGTTGGTCCTTAAGGTGGGGGAGGGGGCGCGGGAGGATGTAGCAGAGTAGAGGGAGGATGCAGTGGAGGGGGGTGGGGGAGAAAGGGCAGTTTCCTATCCCTTCACAGATATTTTCTTCCTTTTTTCATAGCTCTGAACTTGTCCTCAACTTCCCAATGGCCCTTTCACAGAGATTCGGAACTAACCTGAGGACAGAAAGCCTAGGGTTTGGCACTGAACCCTTGTAGACCATGGAGATGGCTGGTGCCTACAATGGCTCATGTTTTTTCATGGTCAGGCTATGATGAGTAGTAAACAAACTCTCTGGCCGTGATGGTTTTTGGCAACATTAAAGATACCTCTTTGGTTCTGGGCAGATCACATCTTTTTTCTATTAACCTGTGTGAGCAACTGTCAGCTCTGTATGCAAAAAGATGGCTAGAAACTTTGGGATACCTATGTATCAATGAATGTCATTGGCTGTGTGTACTTGCATAATGACTATAGAGTCTCAGTTATGCCAGAGGCCAAAGCCAAAGGATCACTGAGTTCATGAGGTCAAGTTCAGTGTGGGCATCATATTGAGACATCATCTAAAGTTTAAAAAAAATAGGAGGTGGGGGCTGGGATGAAGTGATAGAGTATTTGCCTGGCAAGTACAAGATCACAAGTTCAAACCCTGGTACTACTACCACCAAAAGAAAAAAAGAGAAATAAAGTGGCTTGCATTTATTTACATTTTTTTTTGTCTTATACACATACCTGCACCTGTAATCCTCTCTACTTGGGAGGCTGAGATTGGGAGGATTGTGGCTCCTAGCCAAAGGCAGAAAAGTTGAAGAGATTCTCTTTCAAGGGAAGAAGTTAGAAGTGGTGGCACAATCCTGTCACTGAAGCTATGACCAGAGGAATAAAATAGGTAGATTTTGGTCTAGACAAAGGTAAAGAGTGAGGCCCTATCTCAAAATAACCAGCTAGAAAGAGCTAGAGTTGTGGTTCACTCATATCATGCTTTACTAGTAAATGAGGCCCTGAGTTCAAACCTAACACTCCCAAATAAATAAATACATATGTACATTTTGGATAAATGCATACTTGAAAAATATAATTAGTCATTTAAAAAGTATTAGCAGATGCATATCAGAAGCAACATCCCCTGATGTCTGTATGTTACTTATTTTGAAACAAACTACACACACACACAGAGTGCAAAGGTAAGAATTTTTATTGTTGAGTCTAGCTAAAGTAGACAAATATTTGCTGTGATATTCCTTCGGATTTTTTAATATGAAAATCTAACAAGGCTTATTAGTCATTAAATTTATTTCAGGACCAACTAACAAATAGGTTTCGATCCTGCTTGGAAAAAAAGGCTTATAATTAAGAAAAAAAGGTAAGTCGTTTGTTTCTGTTTTCTAACAAAATCTAAGATGACTCTAACATTATGAAAAATGTTCTATGGTTATTTCCTGACCAGTCGTTCTATAGGATTTAATTTTCCACTGCTGTAAATCCACTAATCTCTCCTTCAAAATCCTTTCTATGAATTTCCTATGACTTACTTCTTTACCTTGGTGGGAGGTAAAGATTAATGATCAGTTTTTTACTTGCAGAGATCACAGAATTTTCTAGAAGACTCCTCATCAAAAGAATAATCCTTGTGGTTTTCTTCTGGACTTTTAACAGGAGCCCATCAGAGAACATTAAAAATTCAAAACTATGCCTTGAAAGTAAAAAATAAACATATGTCCTGGTTAAATTTCCCATTCTTGCTCTTGCAGATGAGCTTCAGTAAGAGAGAAAGTCCCACGTACAAAGTAACATCTTATTGAACTGACACTAAGAGGGAAGGTTCCAGTGAAATTTCTAGAGCATGGATTATGGATTTCTAAATGCCCAAGAGTGTGTTCCTGTTGACCCAGGTCTTCCACAAGATTTTACTTGAATTGTGACATAGGAGTGACTTCAGGAAAAGACCAAACCAGAGTGACAGGGATCTGGGTTTCGGTTGACTCTGGTTCTCATTTGTTTCTCATTTGAGAGAACAAGGTAGCTTAACTGAGACCTCTAAAGTCCTTGCAGCACTAACACTCAAATAAACCTGTTGCTGCTAAGTCTGGCAACCCCCTTTCCCACCTCAAATTCTGCTAGCCTTATTAAATAAACTATCAGCATATACCTATTTCTGCAAATTAAATAACTACCTTTCTTTATAATGAAAACTATGCAAATAGTAATCTAAAACCATAGGCTACAAGTGAAAGGAACAAAAAACTGCTAATATACAACAAAGACATGTATGATTCTTAAAGAACATACACAAACGCACAAGTGCTGAATAATTACAGTGATTAAGAACTCTGGTCTACCCTGATCAGGGGAACAGGGGTTGGGGGAATGGTTCACCAGAAGGTGGCGCCAGGGAGCATCATGGCATCGGACAAGAAAAGGTTGATACAAGATTGATCCAGTAGGTGGTGGCTCTGTGCATTACGAAGGTAAGAATCACCCAACTCTACATTTAACTCTACTATAAATGACAGTTCAAAAAAGTAATCTATAAAACAAAAGAATAGATAATGAAAATATGAGCTGTCAAAACAATAACTTTACAGTGCCTATGACCATGCAGGTGCCCAGTGAATAAATATTAACATACAATATTGTTCAATTCTATTAGGAAAATAACTTTAATTTCATTGGCTTGTCAATTCTGAACTGCAAAATTTCGTTAACTCCTTAATAACTTTAGTTTCCCAAACTTTCATTATACTATCTAATAAATACTTGCTATATTTGTTTTTAGAACACAAGGGAGCAAATGAAGAGAAGTGGGAATCTGAATGGCACATAGCAAGGCACTAATATCTGGGCTATTACTGGATACATCAGATTTAGATAGAAAAATACTTCACTTTAGGTTCTGCAAAATCCTAAATACCATGTTGATACACAGTGCTAATGCCTTGTTTCATTACATAATAGTTACTTAGAAAGCCAATGTTTCTCAAAGAGGCTGGATTTAACTAAAAGCACTCAAAGTACAATTACAGCTTATTCACTTACTTGGACCAAATTGTTTTTTATGATAGCTGGCAGAACTGAGTAATTTAGGGAAACCAGGTCCACCACAATTCAGAATTTCTACTTGAAGACCATTCCCCACATCTCCCCCCCCACACCCCTAACCCCCATCCCCACCCCCGGGCATTTTCTGAGAGCCAGGTATATTCTAGAAGCACAGGAGTAAGAAGATGACTATATGATAGCTTAGTACTGTCTCCATGTCCACTCAGGAAGACATCTGAACTCTGTGTGAACAGGAAATGTGGGAAGTACTACAAAGGGCAAGGTGAATGTGTATGTGGAGGGAGTAACTATTGTAGGGCATTTGAGTAGAAGGCTTCTAGGAAGGGAAACTGGACTTGGAGACTTGAAAACCAGCCAAGACAGCTTACTAATGAACACAATGTGTCTGGAGATGAAATAAGTAGAATGTTCAGGAAACTAAAAGTTTAAGGTCTCTAAAATTAAGAACAACTAAGTGTGGCTCGAGAAAAGAGCATGAAGCAGAAGGCCTTGAGTGTGCAGGGCAAGAATATGTAAAAGGAGGAGTGTGAAACATTAATGAACACAGAGTACACAGCAGGCTCCAGAAACTATGACACTGATCATGAAAGTAAAATACTGAGAAATAGACAGATGGAACATACAACAACAACAACAACAATAACAAAAAGCCACCCATAGGCTGGGAAGGTGGCTCAGTGGTAGAGCGCTTGCCTTGCATGCCTGAGGCCCTGGGTTCAATTCCTCAGTACCACATAAGCAAAAAGAAAAAAGCCGGAAGTGTGCTGTGGCTCAAGTGGTAGAGCGCTAGCCTTGAGCTGAAGAGCTGAGGGACAGCGCCCAGGCCCAGAGTTCAGGCCCCACAATCGGACTACCCCCTGCCCCCCTTCCCCCCCCCCCCGCAAAAAAAAAAAGCCACCCATAAAATCCTACCTTAAATAAAATGATTTCTTGTTAACTTTTTGCCCAGGCTGGCCTTAAACCATGATCGTCCTTTTCTTTGACTCTTGAGTACATCCACCATACCAGGCCTACATTCTTTTTTTGTTGCTGTTGAGGCAGGTCTCATCTCTGACAGTTTAAATTCTTACTAACTACAAAAATCCCTTACTGTGCTAGCCGTATTTAGAGATTTGGGAATTTGGTTCATGTGCTATGCAGTTACAGAAGAATGATTTGCTAAGTGAATTCATACAATTTGGTCAACACATTCCTATAATTCACACTTCACTGAATACTAACACTAAGAAGGTCTCTGTCTGGAATGCAGGATCTTATAGCTAGACCTTGTACTAAACACACACACACACACACACACACACACACACACACACACACACACACACACACGTTATTTGAAATTAACACTAGCTAAATTCATGCTTAAAAGAATATTAGCTATCATGAGAGTGGAAGTCAGCCATCTTGCCTCATAAAGACATGATTGGTGATTTATGCTATCTCTAGTCATGTTTTTTCTGGGGACCTAAATTACTGAACAGATTCCAATTATTATCATAGCCTTGGTGCTTTTTGTCAGGATCTAGATAGACTACCAAGTGCAAGGTTTTTACCCAGGATGAAAAACAGAGGCCAGCATTGAGGATGACTTCCTTCAGAGGATGCTGGTTCTTCTGTTTTTATTTATGGACTGAAAAGAGAAATATCTTAATGTAGGGTACACAGTATATTCTTCTCACTCTCATAGTCACAAAAAAATGTCAGAATGTAAGAAAGCTCCATGGTATACCCATCTATTCTCAGCAGGTACCAGGATTGCATTTCTGCCTGGAAAAAAATAAAAACTCAAATTAAATTAATAAAAGGAAAAGAAAAGTGTGTGTTGTGGGCAGAAGGCAGTCTGGGTAAGTTTCAATGCCAGATGCTTAAAAAAAATGGAAATTGTAATAGACTAAATCCTGGGTTTGTACCTGGCACAGAGCCCTAACTCCCCCAGAGACAATGAGAACTCTGATAGAGACACCTGCTGAGCTTATTACAGAACTGCTTGTATGCAGAATTGCCACTTGAAAACATTAACTTTATCCCCCAAGGGTAAAGTACAAGACTTTCCTAAGTCAGATGAAGGAGGGGATTTTCTCTTTGCTTTTCTTTTGTCTTGCACAAGATGATAAACTTGACCCTTTGCAAGGGCTGTTGACTCCTCATGAATATCTGCAATGTAATACACTTCATAAATTTAACACAGCCCACCTACTTTATTCAGCATTTCAAAATGTTAGAAGACCCTCTGAGAACACTATGAAAATTCACTCAGCCTAAGACACCAACCTGAACTTGAACTAAAATTTCTTTGATTTCTCAATGGCTTTTCTGTATGCCAACAATGAGAAAAGTGTGGCTGAAATTAGGAAAGCAACTCCATTCATAATAGCCCCACAAAAAATAAAATACCTAGGAATTAACTTAACCAAAGAAGTGAAGGACCTCTATGATGAAAACTTTGAAAACCTGAAAAAGGAAATCAAAACAGAACTTAGAAAGTGGCAAGATCAACATTGTGAAAATGGCAATACTTCCCAAGGCTATCTACAAATTCAATGCGATACCTATCAATATTCCTCATTCTTCAAGGAAATAGAAGAGGCAATCCAAAAATTCATATGGAACAATAATAGACCCCGAATAGCAAAAACGATCTTCAACAGAAAGAACAGTGCCGGAGGAATATCAATACCAAATTTCAAACTCTACTACAAAGCCATAGTAATCAAAACAGCCTGGTACTAGCACAAGAACAGACCTCAGGACCAATGGAATAGAATTGAAAACCCAGAAATGAACCTACAGACGTATAGCCATCTAATCTTCGATAAGGGAGCTAAAAAAATAGAATGGAAGAAAGACAGCCTCTTCAGTAAATGGTGCTGGCAAAATTGGTTAACTACCTGTAGAAAACTAAAGCTAGATCCTTATATATCACCCTGCACCAGAATCAACTCCAAATGGATCAAAGACCTGGGAATCAAAGCACACACTCGGAAAACATTTGAATAGGAGAAACCCTAGGACTCCTTGGCACAGGCCAAAATTTTCTTAATAGAGACCCAGAAACACAACAAATCAAAGAAAGGTTGGACAAATAGGATTGCATGAAAGTGCAGAGCTTCTGCATGGCAAAGGACATAGCTAGCAAGATCAATAGAAAGCCTACGGATTGGGAGAAGATCTTCATTAGCCATACAACGGACAAGGGTCTCATATTTAAAATATACCTGGAACTCAAAAAATTAAATTCCCCAACAACAAATCTTCAAAGAAACAACTGCCCAATAAACAAGTGCCCAATAAATAAAGACTTAAAGAGAAACTTCTCTGAAGAGGAAAGAAGGATGGCCAATAGACACATGAAGAAATGCTCAACCTCCCTAGCCATAAAAGAAATGCAAATCAAAACAACATTGAGATACCACCTCACCCCAGTTACAATGGCTATAATCAAGAACTCTAATAACAACAGATGCTGGAGGGGATGTGGACAGAAGGGAACCTTACTGCATTGTTGGTGGGAGTGTAAATTTGTTCAACCACTTTGGAAAGCAGTATGGAGGTTCCTCAAAAGACTCCACATAGAGCTCTCCTATGACCCAGCAATCCCACTTTTGGGCATTTTACCCAAATGTTCACAAACAAGACCACACTAAAGCTACCAGCACAACTATGTTTACTGCAGCATTACTCACCATAGCTAAGCTATGCAACCAACCCAGATGCCCCTCAGTAGATGAATGGATCAAGAAAATGTGGTATATATACACAATGGAATTCTATGCCTCCATCAGAAAGAATGACATTGCCCCATTTGTTAGGAAATGGCAAGACTTGGAAAAAATTATATGAAGTGAAGTAAGCCAGGCCCAAAGAAACATAGGTCCCATGGTTTCCCTTATTTGCAATAACTAGTATATGTCTGAGTCAAGCAGAAAAGGTCAGATAAGTTGATGTTAGGGAAATGAACCCTAAGATATGTATTCAAATGTTTTTTTCTTTCATGCGATTGTTTCTAACACATTTATAAGATTATTTCTTTGTTGCTTTGTATGTCCCTCCCCCATGGTATAACCACTGCTTTCACTGTATTTGATGTTATAATTTGTGGAGGGGAAGGGAAAAAACAAATCGTTTAAATAGGGATACAGGTGGACCCATTGCAACAATGAGATGTACAAGTCGTTATGTCGAAAACAAACTTTACACTTTGGTATGGGGGGGTGGGGTGGTGGTTTGGGGGAGGGAGGATGGGAAGGGATGGGAAGGGGAAACAAAGGAGGAGGCTACAATGCTTGATAAGAAATGTACTCATTATCTTGCCTGTGTAATTGTAAACCCTCTGTACAGTATTTTCACAATTAGAAATTTTTTTTCTTTGATTTCTGTACTTGATGCCTCTGATATCACGTTACTTTAGATATTGTTTTGACTATTTTATTAAGATCATTATAAATATATGTGTAACTATTACACTCCCTAAATCAGAAACACTTTACTTGCTTGTTTTCCTTTTTCTTTTTTCTTTGTGTTAGCCCAGGTGCTTGAACTTGGGCCTAGGCACTATCGCTGAGCTTTTTTGCTCTCAAGAGTAGTGCCCTACCACCTGAGCCACAGTTTCTACTTCTGGCTTTTTAGTGGCTAATTGGAGCTAAGAGTCTCACAGACTTTCTTGCCTGGTCCGGTTTTTGAACTGTAATCTTCAGATCTCAGCCTCTTGAATGGCTAGAATTACATATATGAGCCACTAGTGCTCAGCAACTTGTTTTTCATCCTGATAATTATGCAGTCCAGCAACCATCAATGAAGATATACTTTATATTATGGGCTCAACTCTAAGTGTTCAAACATATAATCAGAGGCAAGGTTATGTTTGTTTTTATTAACATGGTGCATATATTCTTAAAGGAACTAAACTTCTTATGCATAAATAGCATGAAAGTGACAAGCATAATTGGGGAGCAGATTTGAGTACAGTTATCTATTTTCCACTTATATAGGATTTGCATCAGCCATCTCAACAAACATTTCCAGTTTGCTCTTGTCCCAACCCCAGTACACAATTATCTTGGGGTATTACACATCTGTCTGAATTTCACACACAACATGGACAGCCTTTCAGTCTTTAGGACTCACCATTGTTTCCATCTCTCTTGCCTACTACATTCACTAACCTCTTTTTCGATAGAGAAGTACTGACCCTTCCTTTCTTATGAATATCTGACACTTGTCTGGCCCAACTGTTTTGTCCTGACAGCTGGACCACTACCAATCTTTGCTTATCTTTGTCTCTAGACTGCCTCTCTCAGCAGTTAGGCTGTCTACAGGATGAGGCTGAAATTCCTCAAGCTGGAAGACAAGGGCCTCCATGTCTCTACCCAACCCCATTTCTGTCCAGATTCTGTACTCTCTCCCCACACCAAATGACCTGATCCCATGAACCCTGACCAGCTCAAGCACGCGGGCCCAATCACTTCTGGCTCACCTCACCCCTCACCTTTGCTCCTGAGGCCTCACACGTGAACAGTCCTTATCACTTCTCTCTACCTCTTACTTGGTACCTAGCAGCACAGAGGTTTGATTATCATTGATCTCTAGTTTTTGACCCCAATTATGCAAACATGATTTATATATCAAAGAAATTAAGCTGCAACTTAGGAAGTGACAAGTGAGAGTCTGAGCCTAAATCTGATGCCACAGCTTGTATTCCTTCCAGAGCTGGGGGCTTCCAGGAATGCAGACTCCATACTAGATTCTCAGGGTTCCTTCAGCTTCAGGCTCAACTTAACCTCTTCCACACAGTCATCTGGTCATCTCAAAACTAGTACTGAATTCTACTCAGAACTCCAGGGATAATTCCCTCCTGCCTCATCTTCATCCCTTTCTTTTTATTTTCTTGGCAACCTCAGAGCCTCACGTTGTCTGTCTCTTGAACACAGTAGGCACTTAGCTGTCTTTATGTGTCATTTTGCTACTTTGATAGTATTTCCTGTGGGTAAAATTCTATATTGGTTAGGATAATTTCAGTAACTGAATGAAAGAAGATTCGAAAGTAAGGTCACTTGGGATTTTGCAGACTAAGATCAGAGAACAGGGCTAATTTGGGGCTTAGAAATAAACAGAATCTATGCTGGGCGTGATAACTTGCGGCTATCATCTCAGCTACTTGGATAGTAAAGTTGGGAGGATTGTAGTTCAAGACAAAAAAAAATTAGACATAGCCTCAACAAATAAGCCAGGCATAGTTGTGTACTTGTGGTTCCCAAGATGCTGTACAAGGATTACAGTCTGAAGTAGCCCTAGACAAGAACACAGATCCTACTTAAAAAATAACATTTAAAAAAAAAAAAAGAAAAATAACATAAGGCAAAAAAGGGCTGTGGATGTGGCTCAATGGTAGAGCACCTGCTTGGCAAATGGGAGGCCCTGAATTTCAACACCAGTACCGCCACCCTCTAAAAAAAAAAAGGTCAGGGGCTGCGATGGTGCATCAATGGTAGAGTGCTTGCCTTGCATGCATGAGGCCCTGGGTTCGATTCCTCAGCATCACATAAGCAGGAAAAAAAAAGCCGGAAGTGGTATTATGGCTCAAGTGGTAGTGCGCTAGCCTTGAGCTGAAGAACTGAGGGACAGCACCCAGGCCCAGAGTTCAGGCCCCACGACTGATGACAAAAAACAAACAAACAAACAAAAAAGGTCAAATACCCAAGTACTTTCCATTTTTTCCACTCTATTATCCTCAAGACAACTGCTTGTTACTATCATGGAGGCAAAATCAGAATTCCACACAGATACTTCCTAGCTCTAGGTGAGGATGCTTCTCTTCTTTCCTATTTTATTAGGGAGGAGAACCTTCTGCAGAAGCTCCTCAGCACATCTCCCATGGGAACCTTTGGGCTAGGCCTGTGTCCCATGCTCACACCCCAACCGCAGCAAGGATGGCGAAGAAGCAGAATCTAACGATTCTAGCCTCTACTGCAGGAATCGGCTAGCCAGTAGAAAGAGAAGGATAATGGGGTGGGAATGGATAATCCACTATGTTTACAAACAGTATTAATGAAATGACAAGTTCTGCATTAGGAAACCTCTGTGTCCAAACTAATGATGTATTCTAAGATACACGATGAAATGGTAACCAACAATCCAGTTGTCACAGAGTGTGTCTACACTAGAAGCAGGAGATAAAAGAACTGGATCTACTCAAGTCGTTGGCCACTAAGCTGTAGGTAACATTTCCTTCAAATGCTTGGCTATATATCACAATCTCCTTCTCCACCATAATGATCATCATCAGAAAAGAAGGCAAGGAAGAAAGATTCTAGTCTTTCGAGATTCCATATCATTCTTGTCTGCCTGATGTTAAAACAAACCACTCTAAGAAATGTTACATAACTGTAACCCCTTTGTACATCATCTGTATAATAATATTTAAAAATAAAAAATATTTTAAAAATAGCAGAGTGTTTACAATTTTGATGTCTCTTTCTCCAGTTCATCTTTTTTTTTTTTTGTCGGCCGTGGGGCTTGAACTCTGGGCCTGGGCGCTGTCCCTCAGCTCTTCAGCTCAAGGCGAGCGCTCTACCATTTGAGCTACAGCGCCACTTCCAGTTTTCTGGTAGTTTATTGGAGATAGGAGTCTCACGGTCTCTCGTGCCCAGGCTGGCTTTGAACCACGATCCTCAGATCTCAGCCTCCTGAGTAGCTAGGATTACAGGCGTGAGTCACCAGCACCCGGCTCTCTAGTTCATCTTTGCAGCTACTAACACAATAGTCTGCCACCAGCGCTGCTGCTACCACCACCATCTGTTTCTAGTTCTGGAAACAGCACAGGTATCCACCAACAGTGAGCCACCTAAAAATATTCCAGTACCCTGGAAAATGATGCAGCCACCACTAGGGAAATGGATCTGAATGGGTAATCATGGGAGAACAGTACCAGGATGGAAAAGCAAGACACAGAGCTAGGCACACTGTGCATGCTGATTTGTGCTCTTTAAGTGGGTAGGGGTGGAAGACTATCATAGATGTATACATGCAAGCTCTATTTGTATGCAGTTTTCTAGAAGGATAGCCTCGGAATTGTGGGTGTGTTTCCTGTGGTGATTTGGAATCAGTATAATGGGATATCTTTGTTTCGTATTCTTTTTTGACATAGTTTATGCTCAGTCACCTTTTTTTCCCATGCTTTTCATCAGAAGCTCCAGTGCCTCTAGCCTCAAAGGGAGACTAATAGGCAAAGATCTGCAAAACTGCACTAACGCAGACAGGATGCTTCCTTGACCTTCTAAGGACCTATGATCCTACTAGTAGTGGCAAAAATAGCTGGCTATCAGGAGAGTGGGACTTTCTGTAGCTACACACTTAGTTTAACTGATATCCCTGATGTCATTTCTTTTAGAAAAGCAACTCCCTAACTGAACAAAAAAAGATTTTCAAATCTAATTTCCCAAGGAAGAAAAAAATGTGTTTTAAAGGTAGTTCTAAGAAAGAACACTAAGCTGCAATCAAAGTCATAAGTATAAGCTCTCAAGGGAAATAAATACCATTAAAATAAAAAAACACTGTATGCTATTATTATATCTTTCTGAGCTCTTCACCAAATCTACCTTCTCAAGGGACTGATGCCACCAAAATGCTCCTCCTGAGCACAAAGTTTCCCAACTCTCCTAGATTTGAAGATTTGAATCCAATGTTTCCCATACAAACTTCTCTGGGAACTTCCACAGGGGTGTATGAGGACAGTGTTTGCAATGTGTAACAGGTGAACATATACATATTCTGTCAACAACCACAGTGGTTGGCATGTCTGCATGAGTCTTAGAGATTACAGTTCAGCTGAAAACTTCCCATCATCTCCTGACATCCAATTGTCTCTTGTGCTAATGGGGATCTTGTGTAAACAAAGCTTTTGTAGTGCCAGCCATAGGTAGGCACAGCACAAGCCCTTGCACAGTGAGCATAATACCTGGTGATGGAGGGCTGCTACTCACTCACATATTTACCATGCTTTTCATCATTACTTTGGCATGCACATAAAAAGCGAATTAAGTGTGAGATCATCTCAGTTCATCCCTGAAGATGCTGCAAATGATAACAATTCCACATGTTGTTTACCGCCCCTCAAGACCTTGTTGATGAGCCTGACCCTGAGGAGACCAAGGCTAATGCATCTTTGGTTTGTTTTAGGTTTTTAACACAGAAATACTTAAAGGATTAGCCAGGCACCAGTGGCTCACACCTGTAACCTTAGCTACTCAGAAGCCTGTGATCTGAAGAATGTGATTCAAAACCAGTCAAGGCAGGAAGTCCATGAGATCCCAACTGACCACAAAAAGTCAGAAGTGGAGCAGTGGCTCAAGGTGTAGAGTGCTAATCTTGAACACAGTACCCAGGCCCGGAGTTCAAACCCCAGGGCAGGCAAAAAAAGAAAGCTCAAAGAATTTGAAAAACTTCAAAATATTTTTACATAGCTATACAAGATGTTTGTCTTTTAAAGTGCTACTACAAAAGTCAAAACATTTTACAAAATTAGAGAGGTTATAGGAAGTGATATTAAGCCAAGGTTGTTACTGCAAAAAGTTTTAAACCAATTTAAGATAGACTGAGTACAGTGCTTATAGAGTATGCTTAGTTCATACATTGTACCTAGCACAGTATTTACCATCAACAATCGTTACTCAGCACAGGTTAGGCCTCAACTGCCCTCCCAGCTCACTCACTGACTTACCTAGAACAGAGGCCTGTCCTGCAAGCCACACCCACAGGCAAGAGCCCGACACAGGTGCAACATTAGCCATTTTTACTGTACTTTTTTTCTTCACATTTAGATACAAAAATGCCATGGCATTCAAATGCCTACCACATTCAGTATGGTATGTTTGTAGCCTGAGAGTAATAGTTTAGTTCACATAGGTTAGAAGGCTAGACCACCTAGTTTCGTGTAACTATACTTCAAAATGCTCATACAATGACAAATCCATCTAATGAAATATTTCTCGGAACCTATCCCCTAAATATACTCGGTGTTAGGTGGTAGATGACTGTATTTAGGACAGAGTAAGAGTGACAGTTGAGCCAGAAAGCTTTTGTATATAGCTCACATGGCTCCTGAGGGCTAGATTGTTTCATTTGGGACTTTCTAGGCTTTAATGTTTGGTTTTACTTTTCAAAAATGGTTTCTTTAACAATAACTATAAAACTAAAGTCATGTTCTTATGGTTGAAGTTAAGTTTTTCGGATGCCCCAAAAGAATAGGATTGTTTTTTAACAAAATCAGTTTTGGATGGTTCAAGATTTATTTTATTTTTTTCAAGATGTGTTTTAAAATGAAGCAATATTTATATAACATATTGTTTGAAATGTTTAAATATAACTAATTCTGAAAATAAAAAAAAAAACCTGGCATTTGAATATACCCAGGCCCTAGAGACCCCCAAATCCTATTCTTAGGATGGAAGAGTAATTTATGGGCAAGAGAATGATGTAAATATTCTATGCACATGCACATGTGTGTATATATATGTGCACATTCTATATTTGTGCAGTAGAATGACATGAGTTAGAACTATGAGAATTTAAAAGAATAAATCTGGGCTGGGAAGGTGGCTCAGTGGTAGACCACTTGCCTTGCATGCATGAGGCCCTGGGTTTGATTCCTCAGCACCACATAAGCAGAAAAAAAAAAGCCGGAAGTGGTGCTGTGGCTCAAGTAGTAGAGTGCTAGCCTTGAGGTGAAGAACTGAGGGACAGTGCCCAGGCCCAGAGTTCAGGCCCAGGACTGGACTCAAAAATAAATAAATACATTCATACATACATACATATATACATACATAGAAAAATAAAAGAATAAATCTCAAAAGAGGCAAACTAAAGAAGAACACATTCAGGCTCGATAAGTTCAGGCTAGAGAACCATGACTATGGGTCTGTGCTACCTAGCAAGTTCTCGGATAGCCTTGGCTACAAGACACTGTTCTCAAAAATCCAAAACAACAAATATAAAACAAAAAAAACCACACACACATTTGGAATGAAACTTTACAAATGTCTAATGTAGTCAATATGTTGCCGAGGTATAAGCACATAGGTGGTAAGAAGATAAGGCAAAGGGATGATTAATACGACACTTCAAACAGAGATGATCTGTTAGGGTAAGGTCAGCTTGTGATAAAGGGTTACCCAGTCAGGGAAGAAGGTAGCACAATCAAGTTTGGCACCTTACCCTAAATTTTAGGCACAGGGTGTTTCATGGTTTTTCATAGGGTAAAATAAACTAAATGTGCATGTATGTGTGAGCTACTTAAGTGGTAGAGTGAGTAATAGCTTTCAATCTCAAGATAGTCTCTGACTCTATACTTTGGCTCAATGTTAAAATCTAAATTGTGACTTATACAAAAGCCCTCAGGCCACCTTGCATTGGGTTCTGTCTTCTCCCATCTTTATCTTCACTGGGTCACTCCTTAAAACGTGAAGGATGTGTCAGGAGGCCACAGTTAACCCCTTGGCAGTATAACAGCTCACTACCTACCCCTCAGTTTGCTGGAGGAGGAGGAAGGGCAGGAGGGAGGACCTTCCCAGAATGGCCTGTCTATCAGTGGCTGCCCACAAGCCTATCCTGCATCTCTTGCAACAGCCTATCACAGAAGGCAGCTAGAAGCTGTTCACAACCAGTGCTCTAGCAGTTGGCAGAGCAAATTTTCCATTCGCTTGAATGGGCATAGCACGTCAAGCTCTGTCAACTGCTACATTCACAATGCTAGAGGTTATAGGAGGCTTTGCTGTCTGTTGGAACAGGTGGTTACTCCCATTTTTCTTTTTAAACTCACAGAAATTTAGCCTCCAAGTTCAAGGAATCAAGTCCTCTCATCGCCTACCTCTATCTCTTCTCCAGTTACCCAGGTTTCAAAAGATCAGAGATAACTATCAATATGCCCTCCTTCCTGGCATTCTACACATACCTTGGATACCTAAATAACTGGGGGAAAAATTTGTTAAATTTGCTCAAATATTTTACTGTCTAGAGAATGAAAGATTTCTTTATTGTAGCACAATACAGAAGTCTTTCATAATAAGATACACATAGAGTCCCAAATTAAATATGGATTTCCAATGGGATAAGCAGCTCCAGGGTGGACTTCACAGGACACACTTTCACCCAGGCAGGGAGGCCTGCATCTGACCTCGGCTGTCAGCCTGGGTCAGGGACCCACCACCCTTCTCCCACAGCTGCTTCCTCTCCCCACCCACAGCTCAGTACCCACACAGCTTTCTTCCCACCGTGGCTGACAATTTTATAGAGGCTCAAGTTTCCAGGGAAGAGGGGGGCTGGATGAAGTCCACTAGTGCAAAGAGCAGAAATTAAAGCTACAAAGTTAAGATTCCAACTCTGAGCCTGTTTGACCAGGATTATTTCACAGCCCATGGGCAAATAGGAGGAGACCTGGCTGTTTTCCAGACAGTATCCAGCACAATCAAACCCAGATATTTGCACTTCTCTTAAATCACTCATGCTGGCTTTATACTTCTAACAAGACTAAACAACAAAGGAATGTGGTGTCTCACTAGACATTTAGGCAGCTTAAACACCTAAAAACCCATGAAGAAATGAGGAAAGGAGTTTGGTAAGCACAAACATAACTAGTAAGAACACAAAAATAATTTGTATTTCTTTCAAACATTTCCTGGGATATTAATTGCCACAAAGCTCTACAATACACATTTATACATGCTAGCTGAAGCCAGAGGGCTGTGAAGACTTACCAAATGCCACCCAACAGGTAAGGAGAGGAACAGGATGAGTACTGGCTCACCTTCCTGCCCGAGAGGCAGCTGAGTATGCGAGGCAGAGTCTCCTATCTTAAACAGCACCCACCGATGACTCACACTGGACTTTGGAGATCCTGCTCTACATTATCTTGGGGGTATTTCTGTGTTTGTCTCAGAGAAACTCCACGCCCTGCACTGTGGCCAACATAACTGCCAGCAATAATGCACTGCATTCAGCACACTGCTGTACAAACGGGTTCTTTGTATTGTCAGCCAAGCAGGCGCTATCTCTGCCTGGAGGCCTGCCAGCATGAAGGTCTGCTGTCACACCATCCTGGGATGGCCAGAAGCGACCTTCCAATTGGTACTCCTGGTATACCCATGGGGGGGTGGGAGGGGGAGAGGGAGGTCTCCATTTATCAAACCCAGATTGGACAGAGGAAGTGGGAAGCAGTGGACTGTACTCAGGAGATGCCTCATGGAAGAAGGCCATGTAAGTGGGCAGGGCAGTGGTCTAAGTGCTGGGAGGGATGTGGCGAGCAGTCAGGGAGCAGTCAGGAGACCCTTTCCTCTGTGCCTTCTTTCACGACACAGAAGATTGGGTGCCTCTGTGTGTCAGGCACAGCTGGAGAGGGAAAGGACATAGCTCCCTCCTGTTTAGTGGCCAGGGAGGAAGAAACAATAACAGCTAGTGATAAGTGCAAATACAGGCATGGTGTGAAGAAAGCACACTGGGAAAGGGACATGGCTGGTTTCTTTCTAAAGGAGAAAGGAAGAGACTTGTCTATATGAAAGTGCTCCAGGGGCTGGGAAGGTGGCTCAGTCGGAGAGCGCTTGCCTTGCATGCAGGAGGCCCTGGGCTCGATTCTTCAGCACCACAGAAGCAAAAAGAAAAAAGCCGGAAGTGGTGCTGTGGCTCAAGTGGTAGAGCGCTAGCCTTGAGCTGAAGAGCTGAGGGACAAGCGCCCAGGCCCAGAGTTCAGGCCCCACGACTGGACCCCCCCCCAAAAAAAAAGAAAGTGCTCCAGGTAAACTAAGTTTTGAATCAGTTGGGATAGGTGTGAGTTCGGAGGAAATGATACAAGGTAGAGATAGCAGGAGAAGAGCTGAGATGCCAGCTGAGAACACCCACTGAGTATCCCACTTAAATCACACTGAGGCTGGAATCTGTAACCAGGATGGAAAATATATCTGGGTGGTACAAACCAGAGCCTGTTCTACCAGCCCTGAGGCAAGAGCTGGTAGCCTACCTCCATAAGATGGCATCTGGGGTTTGCAGAGTAGAGGTGGAATCAAAAGGACCTGGCACCAGCTGACTGAGGGGTAAAGAGGTGGAGTTAAGGAAAGTCCTGCATCTGTTCTGTTTTCTTTGGGGGCTGTGTGGTTATCCAAAAGCAGGCAAAAGTGTCTGGGAAGAGGAGGATTCAGCTATTACATAAACAAATGAGGGTCCCATGGTGTTCAGATGGAGTGAAAGGGGCTGAACAAAGAGCCTGAGAACCATCAGTGACAGGGCCCACAGACCCTTATTCAGAGGGCAGAGGTGGACTTCTAGAGTCCATTAGACCTATTCAAGACTAGCTCTGCTTCTTGGAAGTTGTGTAACTCTGGGTAGGTAAATTAACCTTTTTGAGACACTGGTTTCATCTAAGGAAATTCCTCTTGGGATTTAATGAGAACAGAAAAGGACCTAATGTCATGGCAGCCAGAAGACATTTAATATTTTCCTCTTGCCCTTTCACAATCATACACTGCTTTGTATTATGAGTTCTTAACCTGTGCAGCAGATTACAAGCTTTCTTGCTGTCAGTCACTCACTTCTAAATCCCTTTTGACCTTCCTTGTATGCACAGATTCTCAAATATTTGAATTGCCACAAGTCATATGAAAAACTCAGGCCAGAATGGTCCAGAGGACCAGGAGTTTCCTGCCCTTGACATTAAATATCTAATGCAAAGATCTCAAAATTGCTATGTGCTTTAGTGGTATTGATTTAACTCTGTGTTGGAGGAGGCAGGGGAAGAAAAGGCCAACGGGAGTATGGTAAGGAAAACTGTCAGTCTAATAAAGCACAGTAAAAGCCACAGAAGTTAACTTTGTACAGAACTATACTGTAATATTTAAGAAGAATGTCTGGTGAAGTTAATACTACAGAGCTGCTACCCTCTGGCTCCACTCAAATAAATGCGTAAAATATAATGCTAAATAAATAAATGATATGAACTAGGTTTTCCCATAAACCATGTCGAATCAGTGGTATACTGTGTATATAACACATACATGCTTTTTGTGGGGGCAAGGCTTGGTTTCTTTATAACTTTTAAAAATTCATTATTTTATTCATTGTTCTACTTTTTATTAGCACATATTAACTGTACACATTAGTGGGTTTTATTGTGAGATATTTCTATGTGAATCTAATATACTTTGGTCATATTGATTTCCTCATTACCCTCTCCTGTCTCCAACTCCCTTTCCCACTAGTCCTCTTCCTCTTCCAAAATAGTCTACTTGCACACCTTTTTTTGTCTTTCTAGATTCTACATATGAGAGAAAACATGATTCTTTTTTTCTGAGTCTGGCTTATTTCATTGACACCATTCATTTTCCTGCAAATGACACAATTGCATTCTTCCTTATAGCTGAATAAAACCTCATTGTGTATACAAATCACATTTCCTTTATCTACTCATTGGCTGATAGGCACCTAGGCTGATTCCATGAAATGGCTATTGTGAATAGTGCATAGTAAACATGGGCATGCATACATACCTCTACTATATATTAGATTTCCTATAAGTCCTATACCCAGGAATGGCTTAGATAGATCAAAGGATACTATTTTCAATTTTTTGAGGAACCTCCATATTGATTTACATAGTAGCTATACTAATTTACATTTCTAGCAATGCTTGAGGGTTCCAGAGCTACCCATCCTCTTCTCACCAAATCCTTGACAGTATTTTTTATTTTCTTAATGATTATCATTCTGACAGGGGTGAGATGGGTTCTCAGTGCAATTTTGA
Organism: Dipodomys spectabilis; assembly: GCF_019054845.1. NCBI lineage: Eukaryota > Metazoa > Chordata > Mammalia > Rodentia > Heteromyidae > Dipodomys > Dipodomys spectabilis. The sequence continues at coordinate 7,507,184 of NW_024870840.1, forward strand.
TTTGCATTTCCCTGATAATTAAAAATGTCCAAGTTTTTCATATATTTATTGGCTATTTGTACTTCTTTTGAGAACTGATTGTTCATTTCGTTTGCCCATTTATTATTGACTTTTGGTGTTTAATTATGTACTGTGAATATTAAATTCCTTGTCAGATGAGTAACTGGAAATGATTTTTCGCCAAGGGCTAGAAGAGGCCTGGCTCAAGTGGTAGAGCGCCTGCCTAATGAACCCTGAGTTCAAACTCTAGAAAAAATTAATTTTTTTCTTCTGTAGGTTGCTTCTCCACCCTGGTGCTGCTGGGCAGCAGTTTTTTTTTTAATGCAACTCTTAGGCAATTCTTGCTATTTAGAAAGTTACTGCTTATGCTTATAGCTTATAGTTTTCCCCTATGTTTTTGTGCAGCAATTTCAAGTCTTAAATTAAAATCTTTGGTCTATTTTTAACTGATTTATTAAAATATGGCAATTTGTCTATCCAGTTTTCCCAGCATTATTTGTTGAAGAGGCTTTTCTCAGTATATGTTTTTGGTACCTGTGAAGAGAATCCGGTGACTATAGCTATGTGTGGTTATTTCTAGACCATTTATTTGATTCCACTTGTCTATATATCTGTTTTTGTGTCAGTACATGCTATTTTGTTGCAATGGCATAGCAACAAAAGTCAGGAATTCCATCACTGGTGTTTTTATTCATGATTATTTTTGCTATTTGAGGTCTTTTGTTCTTCCATATGGAAATAGGATTTTTTTTCTATTTCTGTGAAAAATCCGTGAAGAATTTTTATGGAAATTTCTTTGAATCTATACATGTATGTAGTCATTTTTACAGTACTAATTCTGCCAACTCATGAACACAGGCAGTCTTTCTATCTTCTAGGGTCATCTTCAATTTCTTTGGTATTTTATAGTTTCCATAATTAAGCTCTTTCATTTCCCTAGTTAGGTTTATTCCTAGGTATCTGATTTCATTTTGAGGTTGTTAGGAATGGGAATGTTTTTCTGATTTCTTTCTCAGCATTGTTATTGATATACAGAAAGACTATTCACATTTTACATGCTGGTGTTGTATCCTGCTATTTTGCTTATTAGATTTAAGATTTTTTTGGTGGAGTCTTTGGGTTCTGCGAAGTACAGGATCATGCCATCTATAAACAGGAATAATTTGACTTCTTTTCCTAATTCTATCCCTTTTATTTCTCTTATTACTCTAATAAATTAAACACTAATCTGAATACTAGTGTAGAGAGTAGGAATCTCATTTTGTTTGTGATTTTAGAGGAAATGTTTTTTGAATTCTTACTTATTTAACGTAAGGTTGACTACAGGTTTATCATATATAGCCTTTATTATGTTGGATGTATGTCTTCTAATTCTAGTTCTTCAAGGCTTTTATCATGAAGAGATGCTGTTATGAATCTATTGAAGTGGTCATCATTCTATATGCTGTACTATTTATTGAACCATTCTTGTACCACTGGAATCAAGTCAACTTTATTGTGGTGTGCAATCTTTTTAATGTGTTACTAAATTCTGTTTGCAAATGTTGAAGAATTTTGCATCAAAGAAATTAGTCTATAGTATTATTACATCAGGGTAATACTGGTTTCATGCATTTGAAAGTATTTTTTTTTTTTAGTGCCAGTTCTGGAGCTTGAACTCTGGGCCTGGATGCTATCCCTGACTTCTCTGCTTAAGGCTGGCACAACTTGAGCTATAGCTCCATTTCTAGCTTTTTTTTTTTTTTTTTTGTCGGTCGTGGGACTTGAACTCTGGGCTTGGGTGCTGTCCCTGCCTTCAGCTCATGGCAAGCTCTCTACCGTTTGAGCCACAGTGCTACTTCCGGTTTTCTAGTGGTTTATTGGAGATAAGAGTCTCAAGCACTTTCCTGCCTGGGCTGGCTTTGAACTGCGATCCTCAAATCTCAGCCTCCTGAGTAACTAGGATTACAGGTAGGAGGCACTCGGCCCACTTTCTATCCGATTTTTCTATTTTTTTAATAAATATTTTAAGGCACATTGGTGTTTTCTTTTTTGGATGATCTGATAGAATTCAGCTGTGAACTTGTCTGTTCCTAGACTATTCTTTGTTGAGATTTTTGTAACTGCTTCAATCTCATTGCTTGTTATGGATCATTGTTTATATTATTTACATTATTTATATACTCTTAGTTCAATTTTGGTAGGTCATATTTGCTATAAATTTGTTCCCTATAGATTTTTAGATTTGCTAGAATTTAAAATTTCAAAATATTTCATAATGATGCTTAGTTTCAGCAGTATCTGTTATTTTCATCTCTAAGTTTATTAATTTGGGTCTGATCTTTCTTTTGGTTAGTTTGGATAAGGGTTTGCCAATCTTGATTATCTTTTAGAAGAATCAGCTGTGTTTCATTGATCCTTTGTATTGTTCTTTTACTCTCTATCTCATTAAATTTCTCTCTGATCTTTATTATTTCTTTCCATAAACAAAATCTGGATTTATACTGTTCTTATTTTTCAAATATTTTAAGGTACCTCATTTGATGTTCTTCAGCTGTTCCGTCACCAGTTTCATGATTCCTGAGGCTCTTCTCTTTGGTATGTAGGTCTGTTCTTTATTACCCTGACTCTATCCATGGAGTTGCACAGGGAAAGCTTCTGATCTGCTATCTCATCCTAGAATCCTTATTTATATCTCATAAAATAAACATTTTTAATTTTTTATTAATATTATAAAGGTGATGTATAGAGGGTTTACAGTTACACAAGTCAGGTAAACAGTACATTTCTTTTTGGACAATGTCACCCCTTCCCTTACTCTCTCTCTCTTTCCCACACACATACACTTGCAGGTACATCATGATTCACAGTGGAAGTGCTTAAACAGCATCTGATATCTATAATATGTCATCTAAAACTGTTATGTAGTTTCCATGAAAGGAAAGGTCATACCAGGAAACAGCTCTCCCAAACCCAAAGCTTCCTGTTCTCTCACATGATGTTCCAGGGCTATGTGACTTCCTGCAGAACCCAATTCTGGATCAGTGATCTAAAGCACTTTATACAAAGTCAGAAGTTAGCTACTTGCTCTAAGTCATTCTCTGTCTTCTTTGGCCTCTCAACATTTTAGATTTTTTTTTAAATTATTATCTTCCTCAGGAAATGTAATTTCATTCCTTTCAGTCATAGGTCCTTCAGAGAGTCTGTGAAGTAAGAAGACAGGGACAGAAAGCTCTTCGTGTGCTACAACAATGTCACCAACCAAGGCAAGCAGTCAGAAAGAAACTTCTCCAGTAAACTGTTACAAGTGTTGAGAACACAATGTGTCCTTATTTAAAAAGTACCACTTCTATGACCCTAAAATTTTGCTTTTTAATAATATATATCTTTATTTGAGGTTCTGGGGTTACAACTAAGTGGTAGAGCACTTGACTGCCATGTGCAAGGCCCTGGTTTTGAATGCCTACATGGAAGAGAAATCTATATGTGGTTTCAGAAAAAAAAAGTTCAGAGATTTTGAATATATTATTATAAAGCAAAACAAAGAATAAACACCCCCTAAGGTAAAGTGTACATATATCAATAAAAGTCTGGCTAAATAAACAAGGGTTATATATGTTGTATAGTAATTATTTCTAAGATGATACATAGGAAATGTGACCTTCCTAGCTCTGTAAAAGGATAAAAAGCTGGAAAAAGGGTGCCGTTTTCACCTTAAACTATTTGAGATTTTTCCATCCTTATTATCTTGCTTTTTTTTTTTTTTTGCCAGTCCTAGGGTTTGAACTCAGGGCCTGGGCTTTGTCTCTGGGCCTCTCATGGTCAAGGCTAGTGCTCTACCACTTGAGCCATAGCACCACTTTCAGCTTTTTCTGTTTATGTGGTATTGAGGAATTGAACCCAGGGCTTCACGCATGCTAGACAAGCACTCTACCACTGAGCCACATTCCCAGCCCCTATCTTGCACTGTTAAACCAGTTAGGCAAAAAGTACACCCTCAGAATTTACGGATGCACAGCATTTCACCTGCAATACTATTCAATCTTTGTTAAACAGGAAGTAGAAAACCTGGGTACAACTAGCCTTTTATAGAGCAGATCCACATTGAAATGTGTTTGCTTTAGCAGTCAGTCATTAGACTTAGATTCTCAGACGATTGAGTTTCTCTCTAAGGCTATGGTTCTTGGTGTTATGCATACTCCTCTCATCTAAGTGATTCTATTTGGCTACTTGCCTCAGATGAACATGTGGGTAGTTTTCCTCAGGAAATTGAGGTAGGATTAGTTTTTAAATATTTGCGTTAAGCCTTAAGCCTTAAAAAGAACCCCTTCCTGGCAAAACCTTTGTATTAAAAACACCAATAATAAAAACACTGATGCTGTGTGGAACATATTCCATCTTTGGGTGCTGTCTAGTCTGTATTTTTTAACAAGTTTCCCAGGTAATTCGGATGTTGCTGCCATTGCCTCATCCTCACCAGAGGTAACAGAATTTAGCAAGCCCTTCCTCAGTCAAGTAACTCAGTGTGCACTGTGAGTATTCTGTGTTCCAAGGTAGTCACTACTGAACGGCTTCAAGAGTTTTAAAGTAGACTTTTTCACACCCTCCTGGGGTTTAGAGGTTGCACCAAGGCCAGCAGGTGTCACATCAACGGACTCTTCTGGCTCCTGGGAGGAGGTAGGAGAAGCCATCTTTAAAACTTGAAGGGAGCTGAAATAGTGGCTGCCACTATCTTACACCTAGGCCCTGACTGGACCAGTAGGAAATCTGTTAGGTAGCTTCCTTTCTCCACCTCCAACTCTATTCTTACATCCAACTTAAGTTAGAAAGCACTAACCTAGACTATTATTTTCTAAACACTCACTGGTAAAAGCACCTGGGGGCCCCTACTATCCTTGCCTGACTCCAGACCTAGTAAATCAGATTCTAGAATCTTCTGCCTCTTAAACCTCTGCCCCAAGTTATTCATATAAGCAGGCAAGTGTCTGGGATGCATCAATTTAGGTCAATTCCTTATTTTAAGATAAGGAAATGGAAGCCTAAGGAGTTATGTAATTTCCCCTGGGGATTTACATCTGATTAACCATTGTTGGGGGACCTGAAATATGATGAGCTAATTCTTTCTTTGTAGACCAATACTGCTTGTTAGGTTCAATCATAAGGGCCAAGTATCAGTATAGTTTCTGATTCATCGTAATGAGGCTACGGTGACTCATGAAGTCTGGTCCGGGGCACGTATTGAAACGTGCCAGTAGTTCAATGGCTAAGTGACTTGATAAAGCTAACCAACAGTAACCTGGCCTTCAGAGCTCTTTCACTTTCAATATCAGTAGAGGGGAAAATCCATACCTGCACACCTGATAAAATAATCCCAATCACAAAGAACAACCAGGTGAGGCAGGAACACAGGGCCATTCCATGCCCATACCCTTCTCCCCTCCCTTCCCTGCCCCGCCCCTACATTTTCTGGTCTAGTGTTAGTATCTTTAGCAAAAGAACTCTAATTATCACACACTTTGATTCTAGCAGCAGATGGGCCCCTGGCAGTATGAAGAGAATAGAGGGTGGTTCCTACAGAGACTCCACACCCATGGCCTGAGCTAGCATCACTAAACCAGGAACCCGTGTGGGAAAAGCCCCCACACCCCAGCTTGGAAAGCACACAGCAAGCTTTGACTCAGGGAGAGCTCAATCCAGTTATAATTGCCTCTAATTGGCCCTCCCACACGGTCTTACAATTTACAGCTGTAATCTGCTCCACAAAGGATGTGCTATGTTCCTTTTCTACCTTTAAAAATCAGAATCCTCTGTTAGGTTCTTAACATTACTGTTTTGATTTTTCTTAATATATAAAGATATAAAAAAGGATGAATGAATGAATAAAAGTGAAGATGAGAATAGATTTTTTTTCTCAGAAGCACTGATCCCTAGGACCGTAATTATCAGCCTGAGGAAGTGCAATGGGGACTGAGCTGGGTGGGGAAAGGCACATGGTCCAAGGCACAAGTGTACCTGGTCAGACATTTTCTATGCTCTGAGTTTTATCTTTCTTGGCATGCTCAGCTCCTTTAATAAAGTCACAACCCTTGGTTGCCATGGAACCCAATCAGACATGAAGCCTGTTACTATGACTTCCATGCAGGTCTAAAAAAAGACTCAGTGACCAAAAGACCAGCTTTTCTTTTAAACAAATCAACACACACACACACACACACACACACACACACACACACACAAAAACACACACACACACACACACACACACACACACACACCCAATGCAAGAAGGCTCCAAAATAAATGATTCAGCACCTTCAATATCCGAAGACATTCAAGTTTTCATACAGTCTAACATAAACAATTGAGCCAAAGCTCACCAAATATTTTTTTAATTGAGATGAAACTTTCCAAAGGACAATTTTTTATAAATACCTGGCAGTGAGAGAAAGAATGTTCTTAAGATTTCCTTCCATTTTTCCCCTTCTAGGCAAGCTTTTTGAAATCTGAGTAGCTGTTTAGCAAACATGTGTCAATCAGCAGCTACCAAATTGCAATATTCATTTCCACCAATACTTAGTTTTTGCCAACGGCTCATTATTTCTCTATAAAGAAAAGATATTCTAAACAATACAATCAATCCTGTGTTCTGCCATATTGAGCTGGACTAAATCTATAGGGAAAACTACCTGGGACTAATAGCAGAGCTATTTAAGGAAAGAAAATTAGCATCTATTGAGTGCTTACCAAGTTATCATCAGGACTGTGCAACTGGGCATTTCCATCACTACCTTCATAAGGAATCAAGGCTTAGAAAGCTTAAGTAGCTTGTCCAAGCTACCATGCATGCTGCAATGGTATCTGACTCCCAAACCAGAGCTATTCACTCATTCAGCCAGCAATTATTTCTGGCTCCCAGATGCTGAGCATTTTGTTAGGCTTATTGTTCTTTACAAGGGGATTCACAGCCTGTAAAGCTTGTCTGTAAAAATGTCATGGAGTCTATCTTTGCTGGCAGTGTCTGGTTCTGGCTCTATCCATCTTACAAACTACTATATTTACACAGCAACAGCTACCCCTTCAGAGAATCATAAGATATTCCCTGTGCATGTGTCTTAACAGCCTTTCCAGAGGCTATCTTGCCCCAACTCTCCAGCCTAAGACTCTCCATGGTGAGGAGACCTATGAAGCTCAATGTATCTTCTCTTGTGAAGTCTCAGAGCAGAATGAAGTCAAGCCATACACACTCTCAATAGCTATTCTAATCTGGTCTTAGACAAACAGCTTCAAGAAATGACTAGCAAGATGTAAAGCAGGAAAATATAAATGCTAATTTTTTTTTCAGTGTATTCTAGGCCTGGGGCTTGACCTCAGGGTGTGTCTGTTTTTTTTTTTTTTCTTTCCACTCAAGGCTAGCACTCTGCCACTGAGACATGCTCCACTTCTGGGTTTTGGGAAGTTAATTGGTTATAAGTGTCTCATAGACTTTCCTATCTGGGCTGGCTTTGTACGGCAATGCTCAAATCTCAACCTTCTAAGTAGGTAGGAACATAGGCGTTAGATACCAGCACTCAACATGGATGCTATTTTTGAAGTTATATTATTAATTAGCCTCACCTAAAAATATTTTATTTACTTATCTAATGAATATGACAATCACTTCATACCCACTAGGAAACTGTGGTCAAAAGATAAACAGAAAGTGTTGGAGAGGATTTGGAGAAATCAGAACCCTCATATCTGTTGCTGGTGAAATGTACCAATATTGAAATGTACAATGAAATTTCGCAAAAGATTAAACATTGAATTACCATCTGACCCAACAAGATCTACTAGTTACACACCCAAGAAAAATAGATACAACCACACACAAAAAATACACAAATGTTCACAACAACACTTTTTTTTCTTCTCCTGTGCTAGGAATCAAAACCAGGACCTTGCCCATACGAGACAAGTGCTCTACAAGTGAGCTACACCCCATCTACAAGTGAGCTACACCCCACTCCAGTAGCATTATTCTCAATAGCCAAATCAGCTGGCAAAATGTAGTAAAATAAGTATATTGACTCAAGTCAGTAGCTTTTTGGGAGGTAGAGACTGGGGGAGTCATGATTCAAGGTCAGCCCAAGCATACAGGTTTGAGACTCCATCTCCCTCCTCTCTGGTGATAAAAGAGAGCAAAAGTAGGAGGATAGAAGCCCAGATTGGCTGAGGTATAAGGCAAGACCCTACCTTAAAAACAACCAAGCCAAAAAGCAGCTGAAGAAGTACCTCAAGTGGCAGAGTGCATGCCTAGTAGATGTAAGGCCCTGAATTCAATACCAAGTACCCCCCATTCCAAAATTGGTGTAGCCATAAGGCAAACATTATTCAATCATTAAAAAAAGCCACAGTGCTAATATTGATTCATGCTAGAATATGGATGAACCTTGAAAAACATACTGAGAAGGCAGACATAAAAGATCACATAGATGACATATGGCTCCATTTACAGAAAATGCACAGAATAGGCAAATCCACCTATCGTTGCCTAGGCTTAGGGCCTTGAGACCAGAGTGAAGGGGGATTGCTACTGGGTATCATTTTGGGGAGAAAATATTCTAAGATTGACTGTAAAAACCCTGTGATACACTAAGGACCATTCAATGATATACTGTCAATAAGTGCATTGTATCATATGTATACTCTATCTCCAAAAAGATTTTTTTTTTTAAGGAAAACACAACTTTTATTTTTTGCTTTGTCTTATGTTCTGGTCTTTACTTGTCCTAGTTAACAACCAGTCACCAACTAGCACGATCCTTAACCTTGGACAGGTGACTTTCTGTCAGCATCTCCTTACCTTAGTTAAGGGAACAGGCTCAAGCTTGAACCAAATGCTCTGTTCCCACTTGTAGGAAAGAATCTATGACTTTGCATTTGGAGGGATATTATGTGTGAGGAAGCTTTCAGGTAGAGATCAACCAGGCCTAGGTCTCCATGTTGTCTTCCCTATGTACACATATGTCTCTAACTCTACATTCCTCCCTCTCACAAGGACCCTGGACATACCAGACTACGATCTCTCTTTCTAACCTTGTGTTAAGTTGTTTATCACTGAAAAGACCATATTTCCCAAAAAGGCTTCATCGTGAGACAATGGGAATCAGTGCACCAACATATAATTCCTGGGGACACAATTTAACCCTCTAACATTGGTTTGAGCTATAAGTGACACAGCAGTTTGAATGAGAATCAGAGTCTCACTGAACAAAGGTATCACACAGAATTCTGTGGGGAGAAAGACCAGGCTATGACTGAGGCTTTCAATTAACCAGGAGGTAATGAGAACATTTAAACTAGGTAGAGGTCACTGTAGGGGTCACTGCTGTCTTCACCTTGTTAGGAGCGATTTAAACCACCAGCAACATGTTAATGCAGGGTTAGTTATCACTTTTGCATTTGAGGTAGATTTCACTTGTTTGGAATTTTCACTATAGAGAGGAAATTTTTTTCCTTAAAATGTAGATGAAATCTGCTTTTAAAAACAACAGCAATTAATGCAAATAAAAACAACCCTGAGATACCACTTTACCCCAGTCAGAATGCCCACATCCTAAATTCAGCCGATGACAAATGCTGGAGGAGATGCAGAGAAAGAAGAACCCTATTGCACTGCTGGTGGGAATGTATACTAATACAACCACTTTGGAAAGAAGTCTGGAGGTACTTCAGAAAGCTAAATATAGACCTCCCCTATGACCCAGCCATACCACTCCTAGGCATCTACCCTGAGCAACAGGAATCAGGATACAAGGACATATACACCTCCATGTTCATTGCAGCTTTGTTTACAGTAGCCAAGATATGGAAACAACCCAAATGCCCCACTACAGATGAATAGATCCAAAATTGTGGTACCTATATACAATGGAATATTATGCAGCCATTAGAAAGGACAAAATAATGTCATTTGCAGGGAAATGGATGGAATCAGAAAAAATAATTTTGAGTGAGGGAAGCCAAGGGCAGAGAAACGAACAGCCCATGGTCTTCTTGATATGTAGATGTTAAATACAAAATGTAAGGAGATACGACGAAGTAAACAGGACTCAAGAAACAAAGGACCTCCACTCATCTTGTCCTATCATTACTAAATGACCCTATGTTGCTGACCACATCTATGGTATATATGTACACATCTTAGGGAAACTAGGAGGAGGACACAGAAACAGAGGGAACACATACAACAGAGGGATCCATCAGCTGCACTGGACATTGATGAAAACAAACTAAGCAACTCAAGGGCAGCAATGGGAGGGAGGAATGAGAGGGATAGAGGGAACAGCTAACACTAAGCAAAAGGAAAGAAATGTACATATCATCCAATGTGGAAGAAACAGCTGTATTGTCAAAGCTCATAGAAGTCGCAAACTTTATAGAACATGATTATGACAATTTGCCTCATGCAGGTTAGAATGTGTCTGTGACTTTAACTAAGTATCACTGTCTCACAATATTGGGAAATTTGTGAAATTTATGTAATCACTCAATCACAATAAAAAATTTAAAAAACAAATTTTACTCTGAAAGAACACCTACGTAAAAATACTGATTCTCATCTTCAAACACACATTTTTCTATAAGCCAAAAGCAGAGACAAGATAAAATTTAAAATACGGAAATAAAGAGTATATGTCTTCTCTAATTATTTCAATTTAAAAAAAAAAACACCATAGTCAAGACCTTACCTACTTATTTGATGTACTTAAACATTACACTTTGGGGGGAAAAAGTCCTTCTGTCTTGTTAGAAAGTGTGAACTCAAATATTATCCTAATACCTATGCATGAAGTCCCTCATGCATTCCTTCCTTCTTTTCTTCCCCCCACTTCTTTCTCTGTTTTGCATTATAGTCCACACACTGCAGATGCCAGAGCTCTCCATGAACAAGTTACTGGGATATAAAGACTCACAACAGATGGGGCACAGGTTGGGTGGAAAGGCATGGAGGCCAGCTAGGAGTTGAGAGGCAGTCAGGGAAGGCCTTTTTTTTTTCAGTCGGTCGTGGGGCTTGCACTCTGGGCTTGTGAGCTGTTCTGCACGCTTCAGCTCAAGGCAAGTGCTCTACCGCTTGAGCCACAATGCCACTTCCAGTTTTCTAATGGTTTATTGGAGATAAGAGTCTCCCTGTCCGGGCTGGCTTTGAACTTAGATCCTCAGATCTCCGCCTCCTGAGTAGCTAGGATTACAGGCGTGAGCCACCCGCGCTGGGCTAGGGAAGGCCTTTTGTGTAGCTTACATTACATACACCTCCAACATCCTTGTAAGGAAGGAACTATGCTTATTTTTAAGACAGAAAGTCTGAAGCTTGAATGGGCTGGGTAAATAGGCTAAGATGACCTCACAGCAACTTGTAAATTTCAGTAACAGCAATATCAGTCCTAGATATCTCCCCTAAAGACACTCTCCTTGGCTACAAAGACCTTCTCAAAATCAGTCTCCTAAGCATCATTAGAAGATTGGCTATATACATATAAACATGCTCTGGCTCATTTATACTCTGAAACAATGTACAGCAGTAAAAAATGGGAATGAAGGTAGATAAATCATAAAATGCCATGTTGAAAAATAGCAAGTTACAAGAAATGCCAATTATGTAAAGTATGTTGCTAAGAACTCATCCAATATGTAGACACATGCCTGTGGAGACTCAGAGGAAGCAGAAAGATCTATCACCCACATAGCCACATCTGGAATGGAGTTTCTTAAAACCAAGTAACTGGAATCTGATGTAAACAAGGCAAAAGATTATTAACATGTGTTAAGTCTAGAAAGTAGGGAAATGGATATTATATTTTAAACCCCTGGTACCTTGCTGTGTTACAACTTCACCAAGCAGAGCTTTTAGCACGTTGATGGAGGGCTGTAATGTAGCTTGCACTTAAATGACCTGACCACTTACCACTCTACTATTCTTCTAACCCACAGGACTCCCTGGGCCAGCCATGCCCACTGCAATCTCTGTAATCCATAGCCAAGGAGATCCTTGCTTGCCTGCCCACTACTTCTCAGACCCCAGGTCTTTATACTTGACTCTGCTCACCTTGTCCTGGGCTCCTGTCTTTTGATGTGCTCCCAAATACTGCAGGCATGCTTCTTTAGGGACATCTGTACTGGCTATTCCCTGTCCCTGAATGCAGTTCCCACAGGTAGCTCACAGCTTCCTTACCCAGGTTTATGTTAGCTCTAAAAGGGCCATTCAGAAGTCTCTTAAACTGTCCTCTACTGCTACCTTAACCTCCCCAGTCTCCTTTCTGTTTGTTTTTTCAATACTGCACTTGCCACCATTTAACATACCGTGCATTTTGCCTATGGTTCTGCACTGCTGCCTTGTCCTACTAGAACATAGCCAACAACAACATCCCTGGTCCTTGGTATGCCAGGCACATAGCAGATAATCAATGTCAATCTGGTGAACGTGTGGACAGTGAGGCCAAGAGCTGAATCACTGCAGGCACAATCCACACTCATGCTGTGTTAAAGGACTCTGGGCTGACATCTCCATGTGCCACACTCTTGGGCTTGGAGTAGGGAAAAGAAGAGTGATGGGAGGTAAGTAGCTGGTAGAGAGTACCAAGAAGCCAACCCAAGCCAAGGTGTTAAAAGGAGCTCATCCTTTAGTTCAATGCCATGAAAGGAGAGCATGCCACATGCTGAGGACGCAGAGGCACAACCAACCTCAATGCCACCATCCATGGAATCACTGTCTTTTCTTTTAATTAGGGCCAACAGTCTCAGAACAAGCACCATCCAGGTGGGCAAAGAAGACTCTCTAGGCTAGGATTCTCTTAACGTCAGGGGATGTTAAGAGCAGCTTATTTCTAGCTCATCAAAAAACAGCTCTGGCTGTGTGCCTATGGGTCATGCCTATAATCCTAGCTGCTCAAGAGGCTGAGATCTGAGGATCATGGTTCAATGCCAGTCAGGGCAAGAAAGTTTGTCAGACTCTTATCTCCAATTAACTTGCAAAAATCTGGAAGTGGAGGTGTGGCTCAAGTGGTAGAACAACAGCCTAGAGTGAAAAAGCTAAGGGTCAGTGCTCAGATCCTGAGTTCAAGCTCAGTAGTAGTGCATATATGCCCCACCCCCCACACACATAAAAACACAACAACTCTAGGTGTTCTAGTCTGTTTCCCCTAGTGAGCTTCATCTATTTGCATAAGATCTCCTTTCTCACAGTAGGCTTTGGTATCCCAGTAAGACTTCACTAGAGCTACCAAAGGAAACCATAAAGGTTCAGCTCCCCATGATGTCTCAGACAGCAACCAATGTATTAGGAATGACCTTGCCTAATGTAGTCATCTTTCACTGGCAGGGATGCGATATTCTAGGCATCTTGGCATGCTGTGATAGAAAAGAACCAAGACTGTGTCAGGCCAAACAACCAAAACCACGAAAATTTGGTGGGGGGAGGGGGGGGAGGAACACTTCCAAGGAGAGCTTGTGTCCTGAATGTATACTCTGCCAAACTGCCAACTCTTCATCCCAGATCCCTATAGATAGGGAGGGGAGAGTAGGATGACAAACAAGAATAATGGAAAAGCCACTCACTCAGGCACTTACAGGGTGCTGCCTTCCATTCTGAAATTCCAGGAGGGGACTAAAATCAAAGCAAAATTGTTTCCAAAATGCCAATAAAACTGCACTGAGAGATGGTACTAGAATTTTTTGACTATGCGTTGGTCTGTTTTCTGTAGTTAGCAAAAAGGTGACGGATTTAGGTTACAAAGGCAGTGTTCCACTATAAAAACCTGCTGGTTGCCATGACAATTAACATCTCTATTCCCCCATTCTCTGCAGCATCCCTCTTGCATCCGAGTCAAATCAGAAAACCTATCTGAGATACTGAGGTCTTAGTATTTCTTATGTACAAGGATATACACATACAAAATACCTATTAAAGGGATAATCAAACCCTTAAAAAGTGGCATCCTCTGTCTTCCTTTCCCACAAATGTCCTACAAACTACAAGAGACAGTCCTGGCATGATGGGGGGGGGGGGCAAATATGAAGCCAGGAAGGATTCCCAGATGGCAGCCCCCTCTTCTGGTCCACAGTGACATAGGATGGGCTTCCCAGATCCCCATATGAAGCCAGGTCTCCACAGATGACAAACATTGTCACACTGAAGTGCAATAATCAATGGATGGCCTGCCTTCCCCAGCCTAAGCTCCTTGAGGGACTAAAACCAGTGCTGGGCACATGAGGAGGCAACCGGAATAGTGGGGAACTTGGGGATGGCCAGCCTTCTTTCATTTCTTTCCAACATCTCAAGATGGTATAAAGTGAATCCAATCAGTTCTGCCTGAGAAGAAAGGCAAGAGAGAATTCTAGAGGCTGCTACATGCACAGTATAAATATTCTTTTAAAAAGTTCTTACTGGTGCTTGTTGAACTACATTGAAATGATAGACATGGAAAAGCCCCAAGAAGAAAATGGAATGCCCAGCATCTACCCCAATGGTACTCAGGGGCCTACATTTGGGTTTCAACATCATGGCCCTTTCAGGTGTGCTGACAGTTCTGCCAACAGGTAAGGAGTAAATGCAGACCAACCTGGGTTCAAGCTCCAATCTTCAACTCAGTGGTATGGTCCTAGACACAATATTTGGCCTGCTTAAGTCTTAGTTCTTTATTTATGAGTATAAAATTATCTCCGATGTGGTTAGAATTGTCTTTATCCACAAAAAGCCTTTAGCACAGTGCAGGCACAAAGATGCGTACCCATCCGTGCCAGATTTACCAAGATTTTATTTGCTAGTTCCTTTTTTTTTTTTTTTTGCCAGTTCTGGGGCTTGAACTGAGGGCCTGGGTGTAGTCTCTGAACTTTTGTGCTCAAGTTCAGTGCTCTACCACTTTGAGCCATAGCTCCATTTCCAGCTTTTTGGTAACTAACTGGAAATAAGAGTCTCATAGGCTTTCATGCCCAGGCTGTCTATGAACCATGATCCCAGATCTCAGCCTCCTGGGTAGCTAGAATTATAGGTATAAGCCTCCAGAGCCTGACTTTGCTGGTTCCTTCTTTTTTTGTGTGTGTTGGTCATGGGGCTTGAACTCTGGGTCTGGGCACTGTCCCTCAGCTCTTCAGCTTAAGGCTAGCGCTCTACCACTTGAGCTACAATGCCACTTACTTCCAGTTTTCTCATGGTTTATTGGAGATAAGAGTTTCATGGACTTTCATGCCCAGGCTGGCTTTGAACCGTGATCCTCAGATCTCAGCCTACTGAGTAGCTAGGATTACAGGTGTGAACCACTGGTGCCCAGCTGCTGGTTCCTTCTTTTAAACAAAAAGATACTTTGTAGGTATAATCATAAACTTTTCTAATCAATATAATATATTAAATTCAACATTGATATATCAATAAATATGTTTATATAACATTAATGGTTATAGATAAGAGGATTGTGGTTTGAGGTCAGCCTGGGGAAAAAATGATTAGTGAGACCTTGTGTCTCAAATAACACACATCTATAATCCTGGCAATACAGGAGGCATAGGGAGGTGGATCATAGTCACAGGAATAGGTAGGGGGACCACGGTCTTAATTACTGTCCCAGACAGAAAGTACAAGGCTCTCTCTGAAAAGAAAACACAAAACCTGGGCTGAAATCATGGCTCAAGTGGTAGAGTGCCTATCTGCCTACCAAGCATGAGGCCTTGAGTTCAGAACCCCACTACTGTCAAAGAATGGAAAGAAAAAAGGGAAAGAAGGGAGTGTCTGGGGTTAACAGGCATGTACCTCAAGGCCTGGTTCCAAGATGAGTTCTTGACTGTATACAAAACCTATCCAATGACAGACACAGAATAATTATATTTTCTTTCAGGAAAAAAATTAAAAGATACATACATTTTGAATAATTTTTAATACCTATATACATACTCTACCATCAATCAGTACTGAAAGTACAATTACTTGAGAAAGCTACTGAAGAGTACAGAGTAAAGTTGAAACTATTCTTTTCTTCACTCCAGCAATGTCAGTCCTAGACACTCTACTTGGGTAAAAGGACCTTCTCAAAATCAGTCCCCTAAGCACCATTAGAAGATTGGCTATATACATATATACATGCTTTGGCTCATTTATATCCTAAAATAATATACAGCAGTAAAAAATGGGAATGAAGGTAGATAAATTATAAAATGCCATGCTGAAAAATAGCAAGTTACAAGAGATGCCAATTATGTAACGTATGTTGCTAAGAATTCATCCAATGTATAGACACAAGCCCGTGGAGACCTCAGAGGAAGCAGGAAGATCTATCACCCACATAGCCACATCTGGAATGAAGTTTCTTAAAAACAAGTAACTGGAATTTGATGTAAACAAGGCAAAAGATTATTAACATGTGTTATGTCTAGAAAGTAGGAAAATGGGTATCATATTTTATGCTATTTTTCCATGTTTGGAGGACTTCATTATTACAAATAAATTTGTCTGCTTACAATTTAATCAGAACCTTTTGGCTAATGATTTAACATGGTTTTTCCTCAGGCTGAAGCCATTAGCCCTTCTCTGAAACAGCTGCTACTTCTCTGGGCCCTGTTATTATTGGAATTCTGAACTCAGAATCTAATGTCACTGTATTTACTTCCACAGGACAGTCACTTCAGCCTTAAACTGTCAACACATTCATTATTTTAAGAAAATAAAACTCAATTGACAGTTTAAGTTAGCTATTAAAAACAAAGCAACAACAACAACAACAAAAAAACCAGGAGCCAAGCACTGGTGGCTCATGCCTGTAATCCTAGCTACTCAGGAGGCTGAGATCTGAGGATCGCAGTGGTTCAAATCCAGCCTGGGCAGGAAAGTCCATGAAACTTTTATCTCTAGCTAACCACCAGAAAACCAGAAGTGGTGCTGTGGCTCAAGTGGTAGAGCACTTACCTTGAGCTGAAGAGCTCAGGGACAGTGCCCAGGCCCAGAGTTCAAGACCCACAAAAAAAAAAAAAAAAAAAAAGGCTCATTTAGGCCACTGTGTAAATAAACTAAAAAGCTATTGTTTCAAAGCATTAATCTACTAGCAAAGTAACAACAATTTCTGAAATGCCCAAAGTATCAGAAAACACAAAATAGTCTTTCTGTTCAGTGTCTCTTTGTCTTTCAATAACATGGACTGTTCTTATTAAGTGATGTTAAGATTACAAATTATCCCAAACACATTAATCTTGTGTTTTTTTTTTTTTGTCGGTCCTGGGGCTTGATCTCTGGGCCTGGGCACTGCCCCTGCATTCTTCAGCACAAGGCCAGTGCTCTACCACTTGAGCCACAGCGCCACTTCCAGTTTTCTAGTGGTTTATGGAGATCAGAGTCTCATGAACTTTTCTGCCCGGGCTGGCTTTGAACCATGATCCTCAGATCTCAGCCTCCTGAGTAGCTAAGATTACAGGCGTGAGCCACCAGCGCCCGGCATTAATCATTTTTAAACTAAGGATTTAAGGAAAGATACAAGAACACAAGTCTATTTCATTCATTTCCTATTCCCTATATGAATAAAACTTGCCAAAAAAAAAAAAAGTTTGCTGGAATGTGCAAACTGTCCTTAAAATACTTCCCAGGCTCAACAACTCTCATTTTAAGTCTTTCTTCAAAAACCAGAGCTTAACGTGAGTCCTGAGCACTTCAAAAACCTTATTAGCTATTAGCTTATTTTAAATGGCCAGAGAGTGCTGGCCAAATTTGTTAGCAGTAGCATGTGGGTGCCACCACTCACTCACCCAGATAGAAGAGCATTTCCAAGTGTGTCGGCAGCCTCACTGCTCCCTGGGGGGCTTTAAATGAGCCACTGCAACATTGGTGCCCATACCCACAGATGCCAATTCAGTGAGCACTTCTAAACTGCCCCACACATAGGCAGGCCTTGGCTGGTTTCATACACAAAAATAACTTGATAATTTCGGGAGGCTTTACAAGCACAGTGCCTTTCCCAAATGAAAGCAGGGGCAATAAAAACACATTCACACCTCTTTTAATATTCTCTAGGGTCAAGTTATGAAATGCTAAGTGTTAGTTTCTGGGCATAACCAATAGTTTATACCTCCCTCTATGTCAGATGCAGAGATAGAAGGCAAGTGGACAGCTCAGTAATTATCACAGGTGCACTGAACAACCCCTAAATACCTACGGATATTTATATGCAAGGCACAAGGGTGACAGACAAATAAGAATAATTAAACCAAATAAAGAAACGTTATTACTTCCAAATCTGAAATCCTGCAACATTCACAATTCTAATGTGAAAAATCAATTTAAAGTTCCCAGTACTGAATCCAGCACATGCATCCTTAATAAGTTTACTGACAGAACAACCAGACAAACAAGGTCATAGTCCTGAGACCTGTAGAAACAAGTTAAGTTGGGTTCTGCTCTCTGTCTTCCTAGATGGGATGGTGTCCCACAAATTATTTAAGGCAGCAACAGTGGTTGAGAAGTGCCACATATTAACAGATGTAGCAAACTATGTTAGTGTTGAAAACTAGAAGGGCAGTATTCTCTCCTCTAATTCTCCTTAGCTTTACAGTAGAAGATGAGACTGAAGGGCCATGCCCTGTGCCTGGCTTGAAGGGCAGATTTAAAAGGAAATTAGATGCATACACACACACACACACACACACACACACACACACCTACTTTTTATTACCAAAAGCAAATAAGAACTTTTTTTTTTATAACCACATACAAAAATACAAAAATCTTTCCTCTTTTTCTGCTCTGTCTTTGGTCTTTCCTTACTGTACCTGATATCGGAATCATGCCTGCTTGAATAATTTCTAAGTGTATGGGCTAGAGTTCTCAAAAATGTTCATTTCAAGTTCTTGGGGGAGGGAGGTGGGAGGATGAAGATCCAGAATAAATGCACCAGAATTACAACTTTTTTGAGTTCATTAGTTTTAAACTCACAGAAAAAGTAGGAATGTATGAAAATAATACCCCATACATATGGAAAGTAGTATATTTTTAAAGACAGGTAACCATGTAGAAACTCTTGCCAAGCGAATCATATAGACATCTGAAGAACCAAATAATTCTAGTTGATTCAAAGACTTAAACACACAAAGCAAAAATTATAACTATATTAGGAGAATATGGACTCTGTGTGTGTGTGTGTGTGTGTGTGTGCGTGCGTGCGTGCGCACGTGCACACATACACTAACTCTAGGACTTGAACTTAGGATCTCATATTCACTCAACTTGTTTATTCAAGCTGGTACTTTACCATTTGAGTCATGCCTACAATCTAGCATTTTGCCAGTTAATTGGAACTGGAATCTCACAGACTTCTGTGCTTGAGCTGGCTTTCAATAGTGATACTCCAGATCTCAGCCTTCTAAGTAGCTAGCATTACAGATGTGAGCCACTTGGTACCCAATAGCAAGTTTTTTTAAAAAAGAATCAAGTACAAAGGCTGTTCTGAGAATGACACAAACCTAGAAGCCATAAAAATACAAATTTATTTACCGAAGATTCTGGTTAACATTTTAATCAGTGCTTGCTATATGCTAGCTCTACATGCTCAGTACACATGAAGAACATAATTACATCAGTGTGGCAGGCAGAATTCCAAGATATAACCCCTCCCCTATGTGTGAGCAAGACCAGTGAACATGATAGGATTTCACTTCTGTGACTAGGTTATCTTATATACCAAAGATTAAGATATTTGCAAACATTAATTAAAGTCTCTAATTAGATGACTTTAGCTAATCAAAAGGCAGTGCTGGGTGGGCTTGACTTCTTCCAGGTGAACTTTTAAAGAAAGGCTCTATCAGTGAGACAAAATACAATAAATAACTGGTATCCCATGGACCCTGAGAACAAATTAGTAGACTGTGGAGAGGACATAAAGCAGGAAACAATGGGAAGCCAGTTGGAGGGGTAGGGTTGACAGCTTTGGCCCTTCAACTACATGGAATTTAATTCTGTTATCAACCAACAATGAGGTTGGAAAAGAATCCAAGGCTTAGCCAACATTGATTCCTGGCTGATGAAATTCTTCATAGAGAATGTGGGTAAGCTGCCCTTGGACTCTGGCCTGGGGAAACTGTGAGGTAAGAAATGGGTGTGGTTTTTAAGTTGTTGAGTTTATAATGTGTTACGTTATCATAGAAAATGAATACAGTCAGGAATGCAAAACTGAACAAAGTGTATGTGCAAAGCAATTTGTTTAATATATTAAGAACATCTACAAATCTATTTAGAGGAACACTGGACACATTTTAGATAGATTAGATACACACATATACATATGTAACATAAAATATATATGATACATGATCATAATGTATAAATACAGTTCCCAAATACAGACAAATATTTTAACTATATGAAAATCTGATCAACCTATTGTTGCATATCACTTCAGTAAGATGTAACATCAGGAGAAACTGGTTGAGAGGTGCATGAGGCATCTCTGTTCCATTTTCTGCTATTTCTAGTAGGTCTTAAACAATCTCAACATAAAAAATTTTAAACACAATCAACTTCATTTGTAATAGGAAACATATAAATATTGAATGAGCTACCTGTTTTCATCTTAGACTGACAAGGATCAAAAGCCTCTATACTGCACTGTGTCCAGTGTAAGAGATGTAAGTTGAGGCAGTTTATATATTCCTGATAGTTATAATGAACTATCACCAGTCTGCTCAGTGCTGCACGACCAGCTCCTAGCGTTTGACACAGAGTAGATACAGTATTCAATTTGGCAAAATGCACTAGTGTCAAATTGCTAAAGACTAGAAGAAATACACATGTGCTTTAATAAGGAAATGGTTGAACTAATTATAGGATAAGCATGGCCTGGAATCTTGTGCATCCATCAAAACAAGGCAAGTTCCCCTGCACTGACACAGAACAAGAGTAGAATAAAGGTTCCAGCTTTTGGAGCCCATAGTATAATTCCCCAACATGCTACTAGTACTCATTTACAAAGCCCCACCTGTGTGCCAGGCTCCAGGCCCAGGTGAAAAGCACATAATCATCTCTCAAGAGAGGATGGGAGAGGTAGTTGCAAGCACAGGTTGGGAAAGCAGCCTAGAAACTGAGGATTGGGTCAGATGAGAACCTAGTATTAGGCAAGAAGCTAAGATTGTATCTTCTTGATGTAGTTAAAGTAAGGAATGGACAAGACAGTTTGCAAAGCATCTTGTTACAGTTTGAATCAAAATGTTCCCCCATAGTCTCATGTATTGAACACTAGGTCTTTAACTGGTGGTGGTGCTATTCTGGGAGGTTCTGGAGACTCCAAGAGGTGAGGTCTAACTGGACAAGTAGGTGACTGGGAAGTTATCCCAGTAATCTTATTGCATCTTTCCCTGACTCCTTCCTGTTTCTCCTCTCTGCTTCCTGTCAGCCATGAGAACAATCCCTGCCACATACACCTGTTGATCTGATTTACTGTGGGCTCAAAAATCAACAGAGCCAAGGACTATGAACCAAAACCTCTGAACCCTAGAGTCACAAAAAACCTTTCATCCTTTTAAAACTGTCAGGCATTTTGTCACAGCAACATAAAGTCTAACACATATTTTTAATATAAAAATAAAGGATTGACTCAGGTGGAAAAGTTCATAAGTTGAGGACCATCTCTAATTTCATAAGATTTTTATTCATGGTATCAGGTTATCTCAACTTGAGCACTGTGGTAAACAAACTGAATCACCCAGGATACAATCCTGTCCCTATGCCAGAAAATATGTTGACACTTAGGAAAACATAAGAACTTCAGGAAATATTGTGGAACCAAGCCACCTTATGGGGGCAGATTCAAAGGACATATTAGGACACTCTCGTGATTGGAGGAATGTGTACTTATCACACTCAAGCACCTGGACTTGCTACCCCTGGCCACATACCTTCCCTAGCTCTCCACCCTCAGGTAGGCACCAAATCAAAGAAACACATGATTATTGCATTTCTTCCATTATCTTCAAGTCTTCTGTGCTTGTCAACCAAGCTTTCAAGCACTTTGCCTGATGCCCATGCATAGCAAGAATAGCTCTTGCTGAATGGGCCTCAGATTGTCAGATAAATGAAAATCTATGCCAACTAGCGATTCAGTCTCAAACAGAGGCCACCTGTTCCAATTAATGAGATTAAAATAGTACACTGCTGACTATCTGAAGTCAAGCTCAGACCTCAGCAATGATCACAACAGCTTTAAAAAGACAGCCAAAAGGGCCTTTTGACCCTAACACACAGTTGCATACATTGGAGTAAACATATTTAGGCTTCAGCCTGGCTTTCAATAAGGACATGGTTGTTAGACAGAGCTTCCATCCAAATTTATGCAAAGAGCTATAGAGTTCCAGCACTGCTCATATTGTAACAAGCCTGCATACATGCTTTCATTATGTTCATTATGGATTTCTTCTTTACTCCATATCTGTTTTTCCCAAAGAATCCCTACTTTCTGCAGGGGTAGGGAATATCCGGCTCCCCGGCCATTCAAAGCCAGCGAACTCACTCAGCATATGACAAGACAAATACATATGCTTCTCATCAGCTGCCTTTGGCCCATATGCCTGTATTGATAATTTTGTATGGCCTGCAAATGATGTTATAAATAGCCAATGGCCCATGGCAAAAAAAAAAAAAAAAGACCTAAAGTCTTTCTTTGCATGCCTCAGTTTCTTTCATGCTTGTCAAAAGATTATAGAGAACACAGCCTGCAGTGAGCACACCTTATTTCTAACCTTCTTTGGGGATTCCCACCCAGACGAGACTGCCATCTACCTATCAGAGTGGGCTTTTGTTCATCCTAAATAACATTCAGACTAAATTTCATCTAGCTCACTGGGAACACAAAAGGTTCAGAGTACATGACAAGAAACACATTACAGATGGCTCCTGAATTATAATGGTTTGACATAAAGTATTTTGACGTTAGCACAGTGTGAAGGTAATTTATGTTCAGTAGACACTGAACTTGGAATTTTGATCTTTTGCCACATGATCATGAAGGTAAACCATGTACACACTATAGTGTAATGGGTTATTTCCCAACAAGCCCATTGTAAGTTGAAAACAATGTCAAGTTGAAAATGCATTTAACCCACCAGACCTACCAAACAATGTCACAGTCTCGTAGACCTTAAACATGCCCAGAACACTTATGTTCACCTACATTTAGGTAAAACTAAGCCTAGTTTATAACAGTATTGGACAACTCAAGTAATTGTTGAATACTATGAAAATCAGAATGATTATAAGGGAACACTTTCAGGTCATCATATCACAAGTCGGAGACTATATACGCACACACGTATGCACACATACACACATGCACTTTAAAATCAGGCTAGAGAAAACACACAATTCAAAAGGGAGACAAAATCAGTAAGTTAAAAAACAATCAACAAGTTAAAATCAATAAGTTAAAAAAAATCCAATATATACAATGGAATTCTATGCCTCCATCAGTAAGAATGGCATTGCCCCATTGGTTAGGAAATGAAAAGACTTGGAAAAAATTATATTAAGTGAAGTAAGCCAGGCCCAAAGAAACATAGGTCCCATGGTTTCCCTTATTAGTAATGTTCCCTTATTAGCAACAACTAGTATATGTCTAGGACAAGCAGAAAAGGTCAAAAGCTATATTTATGACCGTATAAGATGATGTTAAACGAAATGAACCCCAAGATAGGGACACAACTGGTTTTTTTTCTTGCTTGCTATTGTTTTTAACGTATTTATAATGTACCGTGTAACCTTTTTTTTGTTTCTTTTTGTGTTCTTCTTCCACTGTATAACCCATTTTCACTGTATTTGATTCTGCTGCCCTGCATCTTGTATATACATTTTTCTAATTTGGGGAGGGGAAGGGAAATAACAAAATGCTGAAATCAGGATATAGGTGGACCCATTGTAACAATAAGATGTACAAGACACTGTTGAAAATGAACTTTACAACTTGGGGAGGAGGGAGGAGCTGGAAGGTGGGGAGGGAAGGGATGGTAGGGGAAAAACAAAGGAAGGGGTAACAATGCTCGATAGGAAATATACTCATTACCTTACTCATGTAACTGTAACCCCTCTGTACTGCATTTTTACAATGAAAAATATGTAAAAATAAACTAAAATATCTGATTATGAAAAAATAAGCAATCCATAATATATTGGTCAGTTTGGTTATGATTTAAATTTGACATTCCAGTTGGGCCAAACAGTTAATTCAAATTTTAGCACTCCATGAAAAAGAAACTGTTTCTAGATATCTTCTAAGCTATGGGTCACTCCATGAAAAAGAAAATGTTTCTAGATATCTTCTAAGCTATGGGTCTAAACGTAGGTATTTAGGGAAGGAATGAGGCTACATTACAATCAATATTTTCCTAAATGATTCTGAATTTCTTTAGTTTTATGTGGTATAAGATAAACCATAGTAAGAAGCTCATAGTGAGTAGGTTGGTTATTTCCTTTTCAAGCCTCAACCCAATCCAGCTGATTTAGTACAAAGACAGTTTTTATGTGGTGCTAAAAGTCTCCTAGCAATCTCCCAATATTTGGTCATCACTGCCTCTGCCTATAGGCCCTAACTCAAAATTTAGCTAGAATAGTGACAATGATACTTTCAAAATTAGTTTAAGTTTTAAGGAGTGAGCTCATTTGGAAATATTAAGAAAATAATAGTGCAAGTGATACTGAGCTGAGTGTAGGAGGTGTGGGAATGACTGAAGTCTGGGAAACTGTAGTCCACAGTGACTCAACACCAGAACAAGCAACGCTATACCTGTAACAGGTTTCCCAACACCACTTCCTGTGGTTGCTCACACAGCTGGCAAGCGGAAGAGGTGACCTCAGGTTTGACTCAAGTCCATATTCTTCATCCTTCATTTTGCTCTTCAAAACCATAGAGCTGCTGAGAGAGTGATGCTGGAGCAGAGGCAGCAGAGGTAGCTGCTCTCCACGGAAAAAGCAATCTAGGAATCAGGTGGGGGAGGTAGCAATGAAGAAGCATATGGTTTGGAGACTGGTTATGGATGAAATGGGGATTAGGACATCAAGATGATGTTGAACATACAGACTTTGAGGGACTTGTAGAATAGCTAGAGGAAAGACCTGGTATTGTGTGGTTAAATTCACACTTCACTCCCAGTTGGGTGTCAACTCAGTATATATGGCAGAAGTCTAATGGAATATCTCCCCTAGATCACAGCACTGGGACGAGCATCTCTCAACAGGTCACTGGATACTACTCTGCCTCTCTTCTCCTTAGCCATGAAGCAGATGATACTTTAATTTTATCCAAGGACCAGATAAAGCTTTTGGGTTAAGGGATTGTTTGAACCGCTTTGAAGTCTGAAACTTTTTTTTGTCAATCCTGGGGCTTGAACTCGAGGCCTGGGCACTGTCCCTGAGCAAATTCTTTTGCTCAAGGCTAGCCAGTCTACCTACCACTTGAGCCACATAACCACTTTTGGCTTTTTCTGTATATGTGGTTCTGAGGAATTGGTAGAGTGCTTGCCTAGCATGCATGACGCCCTGGGTTCGATTCCTCAGTACCACATACATAGAAAAAGCCAAAAGTGGTTCTGTGGCTCAAGTGGTAGACTGCTAGCCTTGAGCAAAAGAATTTGCTCAGAGACAGTGCCCAGGCCTTGAGTTCAAGTCCCAGGACTGTCAAAAAAAAAAAAGTTTCAGATTTCAGAGCGGTTCAAGGTTTTGTATTACAGATGTTATATAACTTTTATGTGACCAAGCCACATTCTCAGCCCCTGAAATCTCAAAACTTTCTGAATGCCAACATGATGTCATCAGTGGAAAATGAACATTAGGAGATTGGTTGGTTAAATCCCCAAAACAAGCACACAAAATATATTGTAGGTGGTAACAGGCTATCTAGATAATATGGGAAACATAAATGAATTTTAAGTTTAGATTTGAGTTCCATCTCTCAAATATATTGTTATGCATATGCAAATATTCCAAAATCACCTCTAAAATATCCAGAATCAGAGATACTCTAGTTCTAAGCATGCTGGGTAAGAGATATTCAATCTGTATATTGAAAACATAAAGTGCTGAAAGATTCTGTCAATGGAGACTCAAAGGAACTGACACTTCAAAAGTACCAGCAGACGGGTGGATTCTAAGTGACATACACACATGGGACCTGCTCTACGGCTTTCTCTGTGCACTTCCCTACTTCTTCCCCTCAACTGATGGGGGTCAGGACAAGGAGATTCACAGATTAAAAAAGAGATAGAGAGATCCTAATAAAGCCTCAAATAAGATAATTTTCTTAAACATGGTAACAATTTAAAGCAGCTGTACAACTTTTTTATATTGTCCCCCTCTGCAGTCCAAACTCACAAGGATGATGACCTAATGCTAAATCAAATATATTTTCACCTAGAAAATTCATCTGTTCATCTGTTCTCTACTGAAAATCATTTTAAGTTCTCATTTTATCTATTTTAATTGAGATGATTCTCCCATAAAATTTAGCTAACCTGGCTGGGCGCCAGTGGCTCACACCTGTAATCCTAGCTACTCAGGAGACTGAGATCTAAGGATCACGGTTCAAAGCTATCCTGGGCAGGAAAGTCCATGAGACTCCTATCTCATAAACCACTAAAAAACCAGGAGTGGTGCTGCGGCCCAAGTGGTAGAGTGCTTGCCTTGAGCTGAAGAGCTGAGGAATAGCACCCAAGCCCAGAGTTCAAGCCCCACAAATGACCAAAAAAAACCCCAAATTTAGCTAACTTGGTAGATTCTGTGTTCAACCTCTAGTATGCTCAGGCTCATGTGTTCTCACATATATATATATATATATATATATATATATATATATATATATCTGTATACATATACTTATATGCATGTACTCTAAAATACATGTATTTCCTGAGTATATGTACATTTGCTTTAAAACAAATTTTTTAAGGAATTCTCTTTTAAGACAGCAGGTAGGACAATGGTTGGTCCCAACCAGTCTATCAGTCTATATTAGTTACATTCTTTAACTGGTTATAGACTGCTGACATACTTTTCTTCTTCTGTGAATCGTCTGGAGTTAATGTCTAAATTTCCTTCCAACTCAATTAAACTAGGTGTAGCTCAGTGGTAGAGTGTGTGGCATGTAGAAGGCCTTGGGTCCAATTTCCATCCAATTTCCAGCATTAAAATAAAAAAAGAATGAATGAAGCCGGGCACCAGTGGCTCACACCTGTAATCCTAGCTACTGAGGAGGCTGAGATCTGAGGATCACGGTTCAAAGGCAGTCCGGGCAGAAAAGCACGTGAAATTCTTATCTCCAATAAAGCACCAGAAACTGGAAGTGGCACTGTGGCTCAAGTGGTAGAGCGTTTGCCTTGAGCTGAAGAGCGCAGGGACAGTGCCTAAGCCTAGAGTTCAAGCTGCACAACCGACAAAAAAAAAAAAGAATGAATGAATGAACTAGGCATTTATAGTGTATGTCTGTAATCCTAACAACTTTAGATGTCAGTTCAAGGTTTGGCCAGAAAGAAGAGTTCAAGAAATCTTTCTTCAATCCATAGATGGGTGTGAAGGCATATGCCTGTCATCCTAGTTTCACAGGAGGCTGTGATTGAGAGGATCACAGTTCCAGTCCAGAAACAATCATAAGACTCTGTGTCAGTTGAAGAAACTGGTAATGGTGGCATGCTCTTATCATTCCAGTTACAAGAAGAGTAAAAAATAGACAGGAGCATGTCTGGGCAGAAGACATTGCAAAAAGGAGTGGAGGCATGACTCAATGGCAAGGCACTTGCCTAGCAAAATTGAGACCTTGAGTTCAAAGCCCAGTACTATCAAGAAAGGAGAGGAGAAAAGAAGAGAGAAGAGGAAGAGAGGCAAAGAGAGGAGAGGAGAGGACAGGAGAGAGGCAGGAAGGAAGGAAGGAAGGAAGGAAGAAGGGAGGGAGGGAGGGGAAGGAAGGGAAGGAGGGAAGGAGGGAGGGAGGGAAAAAAGAAATCAAATAAATAATTCTCTTCTAAATAAATAAATTTTCTTCTAATTTCAACAAGGGAGTTTAACTTTCTAATTGTCTGCGATGTGAGAAGCATGTGCCATAAATTGGCCAAGCAAGATACACCCTAGGGAGTGCCAGTATGGCTGCTGGTGGTTCACTTTTTCCTAGTTGCTTTAAAACCCCCCTTTGTAGTGTTTTTAGCTGGACTGGGATCCTCAAATGCCTTTAGGTCTAGCAGATACAAGTTTACAATCAGTCATATAGTCTTGGTTCCTATAGGAACCTACACCAAACTGGGAGGCGATCCTTGAAAAGATCTGGTCTCAGGAGAAAACTCAGCATGGAAAATCATCCTTAAAACTGGGTGCTGGAGGCTCATGCCTATAATCCTAGCTATTCAGGAGGCTTAGACTTGGGGATTATGGTTCAAAGCCAGCCTAGGGAGGAGAGTCTGTGAGACTTATCTCCAATTAACCACCAGAAAACCATAAGTGGTACTGTGGCTCAAAGTGGTAGCATGCTAGTCTTGAGCAAAAGAGGTTAGAGACAGCACCAGGGCCCTGAGTTCAAGCCCTACAACAGAAAAACAAAACAAGGGCTGGGAAGGTGGCTCAGTGGTAGAGCATTTGCCTTGCATGCCTGAGGCCCTGGGTTTGATTCCTCAGCACCACATAAGCAAAAAGAAAAAAGCCGGAAGTGGCGCTGTGGCTCAAGTGGTAGAGCACTAGCCTTAAGCTGAAGAGCTGAGGGACAGTGCCCAGGCCCAGAGTTCAGGCCCCACAACCGGACACACCCCCCCAAAAAAAGAAAAACAAAACAAAACAAACCCCATACTTCAGTCTCCACTCTCAGGCAGCTCCTGTAGTGACAGAGCTTCACTGTTGTTATGCATTGTAAACCTATTCATCTCCTACCTTAGCATAAGCTGAGCATTTACCAGGTGGTGTCACTGAACAGTACCTGTGCATACAACATTACTTAACAGTTCTTCAAAGGCAACATCACATGTCTTGAAAGGGCAAAGAGGCAAGTTACCTAAAAAGTAATTTGGGCTGGATGTCAGTGGCTAACGCTTGTAATCCTAGCTTCTCAGGAGGCCGAGATCTGAGAATCATGGTGGTTCAAAGCCAGCCTGGGCAGAAAAGTCCCTAAGACTCTTATCTCCAATAAACCACCAGAAAACCCGAAGTGGTGCTGTGGCTCAAGTGGCAGACTGCTAGCCTTGAGCTGAAGAGCTCAGGGTCAGAGCTCAGGGACAGAGCTTAGGCCTAGAGTTCAAGCCCGATGACCAGTAACAAAAAGGTAGGTAATGGGTAAAATGTCAAGACAGAGACACCCCCTAACTCCAGATTAGCACTCTGAAACACTCCAGTATACTTCCCCAAAGTGTGGTATACTGCAGACAGACACAACAAAAAGCAGTGGATTGCTGTTATGAGGGAATTCCCAGAAGATCATCAGCTGACCAAATATGTGGCCTAAGAGAACAGAGGGTGAGAAGGAGACTCAGGTTTGTAGCCAAGTTTCAAATGTGATGCACCCAAGGTAGTATCCATCATGCTCTTCAGTAGCTCACCCTCTCAAGATCAAATATCAGGCTAAAAGATGGTTTTCTAATTATCTTAAATCACAACCATAGCAGCCTTTATAACTGACTTCTCCCAAACTACTCACACAATTCGTATAGCCAAGGTAATATAAAGTGCATGCACTACATTCTATATCATTCATCAGAAGTTTACTGGGAATGCATGACTATGTGCAAAATGACTAGCCAAGTGTATGTCCTAAGAACTTGGAGTATGCAGCTGACAACTGGGCAGGTGCCTGTAGAAGCAGTGTGTGCCTATCCCCAAGCTCCCAACTAGTTTACTAAGGCTGAGCTGCCCAGGTTGCTGCCCAGGACTCACCATAAAGGCAGAATAGGGAGTAGTTAAGCAAGTCTGAGTGAGAGATCATTAGATAAAGTTTTGCTTTACCATCATTTCCTATCAACCATAGACCTTGGAAAAATAATGAACCTGCCTGGGCCTCATGCTCTTCCTTTGTGAAATGGAGGTATGAGCAGGCCACTGTGAAAAGTAAGGACTTGGTGCTTACGATCCCCTGTTTACTAAGCAATTGGTACATACCTGCTACTATGGTTACTGCACTCTTCCACGGAAGTTGTTCTGCCTGCTTACAAAAATGATCAACAAGTGCACTGCTTTCTTTAAGCCCCACTGCTCCCAAGTCGATGCAGTGGCTAGATTATGTACGAATCATATGTCCTGATGTTCCTTTTCTAAGGAATGAAAAGTCCTCACTCTGATTCACAGTACAGTGATTCATGGTTCTCTTCCTTTTCTCTCACCACCCCCTCTACTGAAAACACAAAACACAATTAAGAAACAGCAGGGCAAAACCCTTCAGATTCTCTTTAAATCAAGAGGTGGGCAATTTTCATTTGAGACTTGCTTGGTATCTAACCCTAGCAGCAGCTGGGGAAATCTAGGCAGAGGGTCTGCAGCAAAACACATCCCGAGATGCAACTTGGTAGCAGCTGTGTTGGTGCTGTACAGTGGATGTGACAGGCATGTGCGCTGGTGGTGGCTGGCAATTCATTCTCCTTGAAAGGAAGAAGCAGAGAGCCTGCAGCAAAGCATAGCTCAAAATCCACACACCCCATCAATCTACACATCCTGAATGGAAGAAAAAGCTGGCATGAGACACCATTATTCACAGTCTCTTTAATGGACTCTAGAACAAAACAAATGACTCCTTACAACAGTGCTCACAAACCACTCAAGTGTGCCACTTCACCGGGTCAGTGTCACCCACCACGCAAATCTGTTTCTACTCGCCCAATTTCCTGTCTGGAGAGTAAGTATGCAATCATCAACTTACTGCCTCACTGCCCAACAAGTTCCACAATGAGAGCAGGGCAGGGCAGTGAAGTGCATCCTTTTCTCCCTGCCTGCCTGAAGTCATTACTCATGGAACACTGTGGACCTGTTGCCAATCCACAGAGCACTTCAAGATGGGTTACAGGTAGCGTTCATGCTCCACATATATCAAAAACTCCTGTCTCTGAGCACAGGAGATGCTCAATAAGGATTTGTTGAACCAGTGAATTCTCTTGCCCTCAAAGTGCCAGCACTACAGTATATACGCTGCGTGGTAAGCTGTGTGATGAGGAACATGTAATGGGAAAAGGAACAAAATGCTAGAAAGGCTACGTTTTTCACAAAGATTCTTTCTGCCTTCAAGATAATAGACTCCTCTTCTATAGTAAAATTCAATATGTAAACCAGGTTTACCATCTGCTGAGTTCTTACTGACCATCAGGTATCAAGTAAAAAACTTTATACACACTAGTGCACTTGTTCCTTGAACACCCCTCCTGTGTAGAACACACAGTAATGTATGCAAATGTACAATTATACAGAGTACACGGCAACATGACAACAAATCTGAGCTATAGCACGACCTGTCCTTTAGCATAAGCCTCATGAAAGGAGGCTTATAAGGCCAATACTTTGACCCTTGCCAAAGTACACATTGGTGAAGGTCCTAAATGGATGACCAAGGTGGGAGGTGATTGGAGGATGCAAAGGAAGTAATTAATTGCAGAGAAGCATCAAAGGAAGACCAAGTGGTGGTGTGATGGCTTGAAGAGGTAAGGGAGAGAAAAATGGGAGGGAAAAAAAATGACCTGCTTTACATACAGATAGAAATAGACAACACTTGAGTCCACATAATCTTTCATGTTTGTTTTAAACTCTTTCTTAAAACTCTTCATCACTTTCTAAAGAATAGACTAAACATCACCTCCTGGAAGTTCAGAAAGGTTATTTTGGACTCTCTCCTGGTAGTCACCTAGTTGGAAAATACACAGAGCCAGAATACCATCCAGGTCAGTCTGACATTGGAGCCCCAGTTTTATAGAACATACTTGTTTATAGAAACAATTGCGTGTCTACATTAAATCAGGTGCTTTAAATGGGAACATTTAAAATGAGAGTCAACTAGCAAACACTTAAGTCACACATAACTGACTGACAAAGCCTAGGTATTGTATTGAAAGCAGACTTTAACTATGATAGGCTTTAACTATGTAGGGCATGAAAAAAAAAAGACTCTAAGACTCTAATTGTGTGGCTCTTTCTTTTAAAGTACAGGGATACTACGCGTGTCAAGTTAATAAACATCAGTTGAGTCTTACAAGATGAAGTTTAAAAATGTGAATGATCCTGACTCGGAGCTTAGAGACAACCACAGAATTCCTTAGGTCTGTTACATTTTTGCTTGAGGTGGAGGATTGGGGGTAATCTAGGTTAGTCCACCTGGCTGCAAAATAGACTTTTGAAATGTTAATATAGTGCACTGCCTCATTATTATTCCAGTCTCAACGGCCTAAACAAGCTGGGTAAGAGAGATGTGCATTTTGTTAGCACAACAAGGCATCAATTTTGAATTTTAAAAAATTAAGAGTCTTTAGCTCCCTTTCTGCATGGGGAGCAGAAAGAGCTTCTCTTTTTAAAAATTAAATATTATTATATAATATTATTAATATATTAAATCCTTGTTAAACTTTTAAAAAGAAAGAAAAAAAAAGACCATTTGGTAACCATGAACATGCACATACACACCCCCTTCCCGGGAGGAACTGAATATGCCTGGAAGGCTAATCACATCTTCCCATGTATCCTACTTGTCTGTAGTTTTTGTTTTTGTTTTGTCGGTCATGGGGCTTGAACTCTGGGCTTGGGCGCTGTCCCTGCACTCTTCAGCTCAAGGTGAGCACTCTACCACTTGAGTTACAGCATCACTTCCAGTTTTCTAGTGGTTTATTGGAGATAAGAGTCTCACGGACTTTCCTGCCAGGGCTGGCTTGGAACCGTGATCCTCAGATTTCAGCCTCCTGAGTAGCTAGTATTACAGGCGTGAGCCACTGGGGCCCAGCATTTGTCTGTAGTATTTTTAGGGGAATTTCTATTCACCAAATTAGACTATGAGGGTTCCTTAAAAAATTACCTACTAGTTTGTTCCCAAGGAGAGGATGACAGCAAAAAAAAAAAAAGAAGTCAGTATCATTTTAGGTTTTCCTTTTACTTCCCATGTTTCTCAGTATAAGAGGAAAATGTCGGGGGCAGGGGGGGGCACGGGAGGAGGATGGGAAGGGATGGGAAGGGGAAACAAAGGAGGAGGCTACAATGCTTGATAAGAAATGTACTCATTATCTTGCCCATGTAATTTAACCCCTCTGTACAGTATTTTCACAATAAAAAAAAGAAGAAAATGTCTTTATGGCTGCATTTAATTGAGTTTCACAACACAGGAGCTAGAATCATCTAATGGGATGAACACTTTCTGCACAGAAAAATTGCTTTTGCTTTTCCTTCATTACAGCAGACTTCTTGCAGCCTTAAGGACAGGCTCAAAATCCCATAAGCCCCCTTGAAAAAAGTTTTATAAGTTTGCCAAGATTTCACTAGTTCTCTTGATCCCTGGCTGTTTCAACAATAAAAATCCTAACAGTCAAGATATCTAAACTGGGATCTCAACAAATTCAACATCAGTGGTAGAACCTGTGGTCAGGGTCTCCTGAAGTTCCAAGCTCTCCTCCTTTTTTTACTAGCTCTTGCCCCACAGGCTCACTTTAAATAATGGGTACAGCCAGGTGTTAGTGGTTCATGCCTGTAATTCTAGCTACTCAGGGAGCTGAGGATAGTGGTTTGAAGCATGAAAGTCCTTGAGACTCTGATATACAATATTAACCAGCAAAACAAAAAACAAACAACAATAACAAAACAGAAGTGAAGCTGTGGCTCAAGTGGTAGAACACCAGCTTTGCACAAAAAAGCCAAGCAAGAGCATGAAGCCCTGAGCTCCAGCTCCAATACTAGCACACATGCACCAAGTATATATGTGCATACATGTACACACACAGAATAATCGATACATATAACGTCTAACTTAGTATTACATGGTCTACCTAGGAATCAGTTTTCTTCCCTGATGACAAAACCATGTAGCAGTTTTAACAGCCTAAACAGAATTTTAACAAAAATAAAGTCCATTCATGTAAGATGGTGAAGACAGGTGTGGAACTGGAGCAATGGCAGATATAGCAAAGATGAATTAAGTCTGCAGTTCAGTCCCCTGCTGCTGTAGTGATTTGCATCTCAGTAGTGAGGCACAGAGGTCTGCTTCGGAGGTAAGGAACAATGAGTTTTGCAAAGTTCCCTTCCAGTTTAGTCAACAGCTTAAATGAGCTCACAGTGAGCCAAGCACCCCCTCGGAGCTCACTAGCCTTGTTTACATGAAGATCACCATGGCTGTAACAAGAGAACCAGGCCTGCACATCTGTCTTCTTGAAATCTCTTCTGTCAACTGCAACATTAACTTTATAGACTCTTTCCCAATTACAAGTGGCATTAGAAAAAGACCTCTCTTGCAGTTAGCTATGTGAATAAAGTTTTCTAACTATAGGATGGCGTTAATGTTTATGTTTAATGTTCCCTTTCATAACATTGTTATGAAACTTTTAAAGGGAATAAAGGTGCATTAAATGGCCAATGGGGAGGAGTGGGTTGCTGGGAATATTATCCCACCAAACATATTTGTACAAACTTAACTCATTCTCTTAAATTAACAGGTATTCAAGGGAAAATGGACAAACATACCAGGGCTCATTACTTCTGGAGCAAGTAATTCCTACTTTCAATGATGACTGAACACGCAGATCCTGCATAAGCGGCTTTCTCTATCTGGGTGGCCTCTGGATTTTGGAGGGGGCAGGCCAGAAACAGCCCACTTTGCCCCGTGAACTCTGTACATGGAAACCGATACCGAAATACCCAGTTGTTAGACAACTGAGGAGTTGGTGGCTCCAAGAACAACTTCAGGTATCTCCTACCAGAACCCATAGATGCCAGGGAGGAGGAGGTACTGTGTTAAATGGCACATCTCCCGGAGGAGAGGGGAGGGAGTCTGGAGTGGAGCCTCGCCGCGATTAGATGAAAAGTATCTCAGGGGGGCAAGGCTTCTCCGGGGGGTGGGGAAGTAGCAGAGAGGGGAGCGTAGGGCTGCAGCCTCCGGGCTTCAGACCCGAGCCCTCATTGGGGTTCATCTCCGCCGAGCTTGCTCAGAAGAGCTAATTTCGCCCACAGCCAAAATCAGCAACAGCAAATTAGACTGCCAACAATGGCGAGGGCGCCAGCTCCGTACGGCTGCAAACTCCGGAGCGGCAGCGCGAACACGGACTTTCCTCTCCGGGCAGCGCTCCGGGAGAGGGGGCTCGGCCTCCGCCGGGCCACGGGCCCCAGGGTGTGTGTGGGGGAGGCGGGCGGCACAGCCCGGGCAACCCGGGGAGGGTGTCGGTGCCCGGGAGCCAGAGCCCGAGCGCCCCAGGCCGCGCGCGGCGGGGTCCTCCCAGCGTCCCGGCCCCCCACGGGGGGCGCCCCCGGGCAGGGAGGGCGGCGGAGCGCCTGCCGTCGGGGAGCCCCGGGGTGTGCAGCCCAGGCAGGGCCCGGAGGCACTGGCTGGTCGGGCTCGGCTCTGCTGCCCACCCCGGCGGCGGTGTCCGGGGCTCGGGGATGCAGGCTGGGCTCCGACGCCCCGCTCCTCAGCCCATGCGGGCGGGTCAGCGTGGGACACGCACGCGTGGACCCCCGCAGCCGGAGACGCAGGCTGCTCAGGAGGGGAGGGGGTGAGAGTTAGTAGAGGCCCGGTCCTCTCCCGCCCGGCGCCCCCTCCGCCCCCCAGCCCCGCGCCGCTCACCCGGCGCTTGCAGCGGTGTTGCCGGCCGGGGTCCGAGTAAGTCCGGTCCACGGTGAGCGCCGTGTCGCTGCCCGGCATGTCGGCGCTCGGGTTGGGAACTTCGCGGTCTCCCGGGGCTGCCGCGCGGGGAGCCGGGCTCCCCGCAGTGCTCGGGCTCACCCCGGGAGCCGCAGCCGAGGGGGCTGAGGGGGCTGAGGGGGCGGCGCGGGCGGCTGCAGCTGTTGCCGACACCCGCGCGGCCGCCCTGCGCCGCCGCCAATGCCGCCTCCCGGGGTTAGGGGTGGGGCTAGGGTGGGGAGGAGGAGGCGGGCCGAGAGCTGAGGCCCCGCCCCTACCAGGCTGCCCCATGGCCCCGCCCCGGCCCCGCCCCGGCCCCGCCCCCTGGGCCCCGCTGGGCGCTCGATCCAGCCTGGGCAATTTCTCCGGTTGCCTCCCACTGCTCCTCCCACTTTGGTGGAGACTTGGTCCCGCCCCATCCTCCCCCCACGAGGCCCCCTCTCTCCACAGATGAGCGACGGTTACACGGGTTTATTGGCTTCTTTGGACGCTTATGGTACAAGATGGTTTTGAGAGCAAGAAGTTGACTCTTGTCTGAAGTGCTTCCAAAATTTTAGGCTCTCTCCCCATTCAATAGGCGCTTACTGACTGGGCAGCAACCATGAAACCAGACCGTGGACCAGGGCCCAGAGAAGGGAAAACAGAAAACAGGCTGTTTGTTCCCTCCTTATGATTCCTCTGAGCACACTTCCACTAAGATCCCACTGGGTTGTGTGTTTTAATTTTGCATAGCTGACTCACCGAGTTGTAAGCTACTTGAAAGTCCGGACATGGCTTTTCATTTTCGTATTCTCTATTTCCCAGTGAATGCGCTCAACCCACAGGAGTTTGGAATCTGCAAAAAAAAGGCTTGATTGGTGAGCAATTAGATACCATTTTTCTGAACAGAAGTTCTGAAGACCTGGTCTGTTCTGGCAGGATGTAGCAGTGGGAGCGGGGTTTGGCTGGTTCAAAAACAGTTTTGATCAAAGGAGTGGCATCATTTCCCTTTACACTTACAATATATGCAAATATACTTACAATATAAACTACTTAAGATAGATTAAAGATGTAATGAAAAGCACAATTTAAATTGTCATAAGAAACTGGAAGATCATTTTGACCTTAAGTCATAAAAAGCAGGTCACAGAAAGCATAAACTGTAACCTATAAAGGTTGGATAACACTAAAAATTTTCACCTTCTGTATGACTAGAAATAAAGTGAAAAAGAAAAGTCACAGACTGAACTTCAGCTAAAAAATTAGGATGTGGAATTTCACAAACTGAGAAAAATAAGCAAACCACAGAAAATTACCTGCAGTATGACTCTCTTCATATATATATATATATATATATATACATGGAAAGAGAGAGAGAGAGAAAGAAAGAGAGAGCGAGAGATTAGCCTGGTGTGGTGATGCATGACTGTGACCCTAGCATTTAGTATTTTTTTGGGGGGGGTCCGGTCGTGGGGCCTGAACTCTGGGCCTGGGTGCTGTCCCTCAGCTCTTCAGCTCAAGGCTAGCACTCCCACTTGAGCCACAGCGCCACTTCCAGTTTTTTTCTTTTTGCTTATGTGGTGCTGAGGAATTCAACCCAGGGCCTCAGGCATGCAAGGCAAGCGCTCTACCACTGAGCCATCTTCCCAGCCCTATAATCCTAGCATTTAGGAGGCTGAGAAAGGAGGATTCTGAATTTGAGGACAGCTTGAGCTCCATAGCAATACCCTAGTTCAAAGTATATAAAAGAAGAAGAGAGAGAATGAAAGATTACAAAAAAAATACTAATAAAGATATTAATCAAGTCACCTGTAATCCTAGCTATTTAGAAGGCTGATATTGGAGGAACATGATTTTGAGCCAGTTTGCACAGAAAAGTCCCCAAGACCCTATTGCCAAGAATAACCAACAAAGAGCTGAGCTAGAAGCTTTGCTCAGGCGATAGAGCCTAAGTCACACAAACAACCAAGCAAGCATGGAGCCCTGAGTTCAAACTCTGGTGTGAGCAAAAATGATGGATGGTATATAGGGTATAGTTATTCACATACATACAAGAATATATTCTTACAGAATCATTAACAAATTTAAAAACAATAAATGGGATGGTTTTATCCTTCATCTTAGAATTCAAGTCACTCAAATAAATATTAGTGCTTTTGTAAAAATAAAGCTGGTTATTGTTTACTTTAATCATTACACTAACTGAATCTTCCAAGATCTATTTTGACAATATTTAAGAGTCTATCTCTGAGTTCC
This sequence comes from Dipodomys spectabilis, assembly GCF_019054845.1. Lineage (NCBI taxonomy): Eukaryota > Metazoa > Chordata > Mammalia > Rodentia > Heteromyidae > Dipodomys > Dipodomys spectabilis. The sequence continues at coordinate 7,545,196 of NW_024870840.1, forward strand.
CCCCATTTGTATGTGATCCCCACTGTTTTGTATTTAGCTACTTAGTGCTCTAAGAAATACAGTGAGAGAGAGAGAGACAGAGAGAGTGAGAGAGAGAGAGAGAGAATAAGCTGTATGTATGGATACATTTAAAGAGCCTGTCCTATGTGAGGTCTCTGAGAAATCAAGAAGATAGGGACAGGGCTTGGTCAATGCTCCACCAGGCATCTACTTTGCATTCTTACTATGGTCTAAGGAACATCATCCTGGAATGTTGACCCTCAGTGACCAAGATTAATTAGAGCTTTATCAGGCTCACTTAAATTTCAATTAACAGGGATGTTCTTTTTTAGGTCATTTAACTTTATTTCATCAGCTTGATGCCCAAAAGCTGCTCTGCTGGGCACTCAGACAAAATAAATTTTAAATGTACAAATTAAATAGCACAAGAGCAAGCTCCCCAGAAATGAAAGAAAACAAGTAGTACCCATAGCAGCTGGCTTTCCTTTTGGGAAGTGGAACCCAAGGGGAAAAATAGACTTGCCTTCCTTCAGAGAGAACACCAGTACCCTGGATTTTGTTTAAGTAGAGAGAAAGAGGTGCGAAAGAGGGGAAGAGGAGAGCAGAGAGGAGGAGGGAGATAGGGAGAGGGAAAGAGAGAGAGAGGAGAGGTGTGGAGAGGGGTGGTTGAGAGAGAATAACAAATTTATCCCAATATAAGGATTCTGGGCCTCTGATGGATCTCCAAATGCCTCACTCTGGAAAAAACAGTAAAATAACACTTAAAGTAACAAAAGTAACAATAAGAAATACAAAGGTTCACACCTAGGGTTGTGAAATAAGAATGCACTTCCAAAGAGTAAGAGCACAAGGCAGCATAGGCTAAGCACGGAAGAAGTGGAACAGGCTTAAAGTTTAGAAAGATAAAACAAGCAGAATTACACCTGCCTTCTGTAGTGCACACTAGTTGGGACCTTCAGCTCTACTTTTAACTGGGTGGTTTAGTCTCTGGCTTTCCTCTCCAGGGAGAGGCACATGAGCCAGCCTTGGCCAATCAAAAGTCACTGTGACTTGTGCAGAGGCAGGCATGTGACCTAGTCAGAGCCAATCAGCATCACCCTCAGACTTTGGTTGCTGGGAAAGAGCAGTAAGCCTATTGCCATGGTGGACTTCTGGGAAAGAAGAGCCATAAAAAGAGGCAAAGTTCCTTGCTGTATTGTTTGCTCACTAGATCCTGCTCTCTCTTCCCTATCTTTACATGACAAACTACTCTCTATAATGGATTGGCTTACAACAGTAATCACCATTCATTTGCTCATGGCAAATGAATGCTCATGGTAACCCTCCCAGAAAGTGGCTTTTCTCTCACACTGGCAATGCTGAGATGGGAGTGTCCAAGATAGCTTCGTTTATGTCAGAATCAATAGGAATGGGGATGGCTGGAATGGCTGGACCCAGCCAGGCCTCTGTCCTGGTATACACACACACACACACACACACACACACAGAGGTGCATATATGTATATATGTGTATGTGTGTATGAATACATAATACATATATGTCAGTGTACTGGAGATTGAACTCAGGGCCTTTGCTCTCACTTGGCTCTTTTGCTCAAGACTAGTACTCTGCCAGTTGAGCCACATCTCCATTTCTGGCTTTTTGTTAATTGGAGATAAGGGTTTCTCAGATTCTTCTACTGAGGCTAGCTTTGAACTACAATGTTCAGATTTCAGCCTGATTAGCAAGGATTACAGGCATGAGCCACAAATACCTGGCTTGTTATATATTTTAAATTAAATATTTTTAGTCACTTATCTTCCAAGGGGCCTCTTTCTCCATCAGAGGGAAATACCACTTCCCTCTCACTCTACTGCTAAGAGACGTCAAGCATGCTATGTCATACGGTTGGAGAGATTGCCAGCCACCATCTTGCAATGGATCTACTACTAGCTATGGTCTGGTTGTGAATATACCCTCTTTTCAGGGATATCAAACAGTGTGGTCCTCTTTTGTTTAGACCACTTAGGGATGAGTGTTTCTCTCCTGTAATCTCAAAATCCTGGCCAGTACAACATGTAATGCTAGGTGCAGGCAGAAAGAAGACAAAGAAAAGGATAGAATTTCAAAACTAGGCAAGATACTTGGGAGGCAAAGATTAAAAAGATCTCAGTAGGGGGCTCAGAATGGGCAAGAAGTTAGTAAGACTCTATCTCAACCAATAAGCTGAAAGTGGTGGGTGACACATACCTGTGATACTAGCTGTACAGGAGCTGGAAGTAGTAAGCAGCATAGTCTGAGGCCCAGGCAAAAATAATTGAAGTAGCCAGGCATCAGTGGCTCATGCCTATAATCCTAGCTACTCAGGAGGCTGAGATCTAAGGATTGCAGCTCAAAGTCAGCCAGGGCAGGAAAGGCTGTAAAACTCTTATTGCCAATAAACCACCAGAAAACCAGAAATGGTGCTGTGGCTCAAGTGGTAGAGCACTCGCCTTGAACTAAAGAGCTGAGGGACAACACTCAGGCCCAGAGTTCAAGTCCTATCATGAACAAAAAAAAAATTAAAGCAAAAATGTGCTGAGAGCATGGATCAAGTGGTAGCATACCTGCCTGGCAAGCTGTAGGTCCTGAATTCAAACTATAGTACTGCCAGAGAGAGAAAGGGAGGTGAGGAAGGAGGCAGAAAGCAAAGAGAAATAGAAGGAGGAGAGAGAAGAAGGGGGAGAGGAAATAGACAGAGAGAGAAACAGAGAGGTAGAGATAGAGGGACTGAGAGAGAAGGCCAGAAGTCTGGACAACATGGATAGGGAGTGTGAACAGCACAGAATTCTATCAGGGGCATGAAATGTTCTGAGGCTACTAACCAACGCCTTCCTGGTCATTCTAGATGACCTCTTTTGAACTATTATATTATTACCTGTTCTACTCAGTTAAACTATAAAATTTACATTCATGTATTATTTGAATATTTTAGGTTACCTGAGGGAAAAAAGGTCTCAGCTTCTAGGTATGTATGTATATCCCTGATAATTCTCAACATGGTATTTGAGACATACTTGCTCAGTGAATGTGTGAATCAATCAATTCAACATTTACTAGTATCTACTCCTTTGCTAGACACTAGTCTTTTTTAAAAAATGACTAAGATGTAAGCAAGATATAGTTTTTGCCCTCACTGGGGTGGAATGAATAATTCATAATGATAACAGTTTGCTAGATGATGAATGTTATTGAATTTCAGATGTTGAGGAGGTATTGAAGTTTGAGAATTCTCCAGTTATTTATTGAGCACCTTTGATATGACACACTCTGTTCTTGATGCTAGGAATATAATGAGTAAGGCATCCTGAATAGACATCCCTAAAATCCACCTTCATGCCAAGATAGCCATTTCCTTGGCACAGTCGTAGGACAAAGGAAGGAAGCAGACTCATGCCCTTCATCTCCTTCAGGTCCCAGCTTATCATGTCCTCACAGGAGTAGAAGAAAGGAGTTAGAAGAAACTCTGATTTTGTTAATGAAAATCATTTCTAAAGGAAAATGATTATTTCTTTCCATGTTCCATTTCAACAGTACATGGAAGGTACATGGGCAAAGGATTCATAAAACAAAAAAATAAGATTATTCCCCCCCCCCTTAAGTATCTAAGGACAGAGAGAGAGAGAGACAGAGACAGAGACAGAGACAGAGACTATATGAATCTGAGCCAGGTACTGGTGGCTCACACCTATAACCCTAGCTATTCAGGAGGCTGAGATCTGAGGATCATGGTTCAAAGCCATCTTGGGCAGAAAAGTCTGTGAGACTTTTATCTATAATAAACTACTCAGAAAAAGCCAGAAGTGGTGCTATGGTTCAAGTGATAGAGTGCTCACCTTGAGCAAAAGAAGCTGAGGGTAAGCACCCAAGCCCTGAGTTCAAGCCCTTGGACCTGCCAAAAAAAAAAAAGAATCTGATTTTTAAAATTTATTTTACTAGCTTCAAGTGAAGCATGCTGATCAGATATAGCTGATATCTGATAGCAAAATTTTAAAGTGCCTGCATTGCAAACTAGAAGCTTCCAGGCCTATTGCAAATAATAAGCTCTAAAACCACCTGGCTTAGAGCCAACTGCAAATGGCCAGTCTTAACACTTGCATTTAATTTTGAACATACCCTATGTCACATGAATCTAAGGAAATAATTAATATTTATTTAGTGGTAGCAATGATCTGGCATAGAAACCTCCAACTTCCACTTGGTGTGCTTTTGATTAAAATTAAAAAAAGAAAGTAGACAGACTCACTCAAATGAAACTCAGTAGGCTTGTGAACTTTCCTTTGACTACTCCTTTCTTAGAAAATGCAACTATTTCATATTATTGATTTTTTTTGTGTGTGGGGGGAAGGGAGGAGTTCTGGTCATGGGGCCTGAACTCTGGGTCTGGGTGCTGTCCCTCAGCTCTTCAGCTCAAGGATAGCACTCTACCACAGCGCCACTTCTGGCTTCTTTTTTTTTTTTCCTGCTTATGTGGTGCTGTGGAATTGAACCCAAGGCCTCATGCATACAAGGCAAGCGCTCTACCACTAAGCCACCTTCCCAGCCCTGAATTTTTTTTAAAGAGTAATGACTATCAAAGAGGATTACACAGACAGCCTAGGAAGATTTCAGGAACTACTTTCAAACATTCATGTTCCCTGCAGACTCAAAGCTACATTGAGAAGTGCAAAAATATATTTTCCCTCATCAAAATTAAAACCCCCTGTCTTTATATATAAAAAAAAAGGCTTGTTAAAAGACTGAAAAGACAAGATGCAGACAGGGAGAAAATATGACCCCAAAAGGATTTGTGTTATATTGAGAATTATTGAGGCCAGGGTGTAGAATGCTTGCAGAGTACACACACCAAGTGGGGGAGAGGGGGAAAAGGAAAGAAGAGAGAGAGGAGGAAAGGGAGAGGAAAAGACAGATGGGAGAAAGAGAAGGAGATGCTTGAATTTTGTCAGGGACAGTGGCGTGATCCTATAATCCCAGCACTGGAGAAACAGAGGCAAGTGAATGGTAAACCGGAGGACAGCCTAGCTACATAGCAATACCTGTCTCAAAAACAAAACCAACCAACATACAAAAATCAAGAATTCTCAAAATTCAATTGTAAAAATATTTATAATCCAATAAAAACTGGATTTTTAATTGGAACAGACCTTTGATTAAAGACACATGAATGGCCAATAAACACATGGTAATATATCCCATGTCCTCAGCCACAAGGGAAATGCAAAGTAAAACCACACAGAGATATCACTCTGCACTTACCAGAACCGCTAAAATAAAAGAGTTACAACACTAAATGCTGATAGGGATGTGGTGAAAGTATACAATTCATCCATTACCGATGCAAGTATACAGTAGTTTAGCCTGCTTGGTGAACAGCAGTGTGGCATCTGACCCAGCATCTATCCTCGGGAAGTGGAAACATACACAGAACCCTATGCATAAATGTTCACAGCAGCTTTATTCATAACAGCAAATGCTGGAAGCAGCCCAGTATCCCTGCAGTTGAACCAACTTCCCAGCCATGGAAGTTAAAAAAAAAAAAAAAAAACTATTCATAGGCATCAACTTAGAAGCATGTCCAGAGAATTATGCTGAGCCAATAGAGCCCACCCCAAAGGTTATATACATACAGCATGACTTCTTTAATGTAGCATGGGGAAGAGAGGAGTAATTGCCAGTGGCTAGGATCCGGAGTGGGCAGATGCAGGTGGGCAAAGGAGGGGCTGCAGGCAGGAGGTTCCTGTAACACCAAGGAAGGTGGCTGTGGTAATGGAAGCATTCTATACATGGGGAGTGGCAGAGAATGAAATACACATATGCACACACAGGGATGTGTACAGCTGGTCCTGATTGACCATGGTTCAACTTTATGAGTTTTCAACTTCATAAAACAATAGATCTTCAGCAGACACTGTGATTTGAATTTTGATCTTTTCTCAGGTTAATAATACACACTTAGATATTCTCTCTCTCTCTCTCTCTCTCTCTCTCTCTGTTTCTCATTTTTTTTTCAGTCATGGGGCTTGAACTCAGGGTCTGGACACTCTCCCTGACCTTTTCTGCTCAAGGCTACTGTTCTACCACTGGTTACTTGGAGATAAAACTCTCATGGAGTTTCCTGTTCCAGCTGGCTTCGATCCTCAGATCTCAGCCTCCTGACTAAGGATTACAGGAGTGAGCCACCATCTTAGACAGTCTCTTTTTGTACTGGGCAGAGATAGAGAGCTATAGTTCATTGTTAGCCACATTGCCATGCCATAACCCAGACTTTACAATATGTTATTATGATGGTCAGTAGGTTAGGTGTATTTGAACACATCTTTTTTGTAGTATTGGGGATTGAACCCAGGACTTCATGCTTGCCACTTCTTGTTGTTTTTCTTCTTCTTCTTCTTCTTCTTTTGGTCCTGAGGGCTGAACTCTGGGCCTGGGCACAGTCCCTCAGCTCTTCAGCTCAAGGCTGGCACCCTACCACTTGAGCCACAGTGCCATTTCTGGCTTTTTTCTACTTATGTGGTGCTAAGGAATCGAACCCAGGGCCTCATGCATGCGAGGCAAGCACTCTACCACTGAGCCAACTTCCCAGCCCCAACTTTCTTGTTTTTAGTTTGATTTTGAGACAGAGTTTTGTCTATGCCTTTGCCTAGGCCAGCCTTGAACTCAAAATCCCAACCCTGCCTTCTGAGTTAGCGATATTACAGACTTGCATCCACATACATGGCCTTAAATATTAGACTTACATTGGGGTTTAGGGCACATAGCTCATCATAAGTAGAAGAGCATCTACATAAACAAAGTTGAGGGAACTCTGAATAAATGATTGATTGTACGAACATTAAAATAGTATTTATACTATATTATACTGTTTATACTAAAAAAATTTTAAGAGACTACCATTGACAGAAGCCAGGTAAATGGTCTGTGTGAGTTTTCTGTATTATTCTTTACAGCTTTACCTCAACCTTCAATAATCCCAAAATAAAAACTTCAGCTACGATGTATTTTAAACTAAGTGTAATTGTGGTCCTTTGTGCAGAAAAAATACTATGGGTTTAGGGAGGGAGGAGAGCAACACAACCAGTTGGTGACTCATGCCTGAAACCCTAGCTACTCAGGAAGTTTAGATCTGAGGATTATGTTTCAAAGCCAGCCTAGGCAGGAAAGTCCATGAGACTCTTATCTCCAATTAGCTACCAAAAAGCTGGAATTGGAACCGTGACTCAAGTGGTACTAGCCTTGAACAAAAACGCTTAAGAACAGTACGCAGGCCCTGAGATCAAGCCACAGGAAAGGCACACACACACACACACACACATACACACACACACACACACACAAGTTGAACTAATATTTTAAACTAAGTCATGACTGTGGTTATTTTTGCTTGGGTTTAGAGAAGAAAGGAAGGGAGCAACACAGTCAGTAGAAACGGCTGGTGTGTGAATATTTCTCTGGAGAACTTGGCCATACTTAGAACTAAGTTCTTCTAGGTTCTGCCCACTTGCCACACCAGAGAAATGGGTGTGCTGGAGAAACTGAGGGCAAAAGGAAGTCCTGGATAATGTTCATTAGGGTGACTGTGGACATCTGTGCCTGGCCACACATAGGCTTTGTCTCAACCTAAGCCAATAATGAAAACTTGAGGCCAAGATAATTATCCTTTTCTCTGACCCACCAATGCTGAGCGCAACACCAGACACAAAGCAATTATTCTGTCGAGCCAATAACTGATAATTAAGTCCTGACTTGGTTGAAAGCAGATATTCAAGTTCATAGATTTGACTCAACTTCAAAATGATTCCTTAGGTGCTGAGTTGTTTGGTATAAATTTACATCGCCACTGGGTGCTGGTGGCTCATTCCTATAATCTTGGCTACTCAGGAGGCTAATATCTGAGGATTGCAGTTTGAAGCCAGCCTAGCAGAAAAGTCTCTGAGGCTCTTATCCAATAAACTACTTAGAAAAAGCTGGAAGTGGTGCTATGGCTCAAGTGGAAGAGTGCTAGCCTTAAGCAATAGAAGCTCAGGGACAGCTCCCCAGGCCTTGAGTTCAAGCACCCAGGATCATCCCCCCCCTCCCACACACACACACAAACACACACACAAAATTATATCATCAAGTTGAGTTGAGAATTTCATTGATGCACCTGCTCTACTGTTTTGTGGGGTTTTTTGGTGGGGGTGGGGGAGGAGATTGTTGCACACTGGGCTGACTCTTGAGTCTTTTGTTTTTGTTGTTGTTGTTGGTTGTAGGGCTTGAACTCAGGGCCTGGGCCCTGTCCCTGAGCTCTTTTGCTCAAGGCTAGCACTCTATCACTTTGAGCCATAGCACCACTTCCGGTTTTCTGGTGGTGAATTGGAGATAAAAGTGTCATGGACTTTCCTGTCTGGGCTGGCTTTGAACTGGGATCCTTAGATCTCAGTCTCCTGAGTGGCTAGAATTACAGGTTGAGCCTGTAATTCTACCCCTACCCCGCTGTGTCTTTATTTTCTATCCACACACTATTGGGCATACATAATGTGTGTGCTGTTACTTCTAATCTCTTGACTTTGCCTTTTAGAAAGAAAGTTACTGTATCTCTTGGCTACCTACTATTGTAGTTTCTCAGAAGTTCACAATAATGTTAGAAAACAGAATCAGAGAAGAACACTTTCCCCTGCATTAGGCACAGAATATTCTAGTTAAAGTTTGGAACTGGGGTTATGATCCTAGGGGTATCCACTTCATACCACCTCAGAAGGAAGTGTTCTCTGGGAGCTATAGCTGACTCTATTCTTGGCATGGTCAGCCCAGAAGTCTTTTTCAATTAAATTCCCACTGAATCTGAAGGATGAGCTAGCTATACAGCTAGGAACATTGTAGCCTGTGAAAACATACTTTGCCAGATGAGGATGAAGGGAAATGAAATTTCCTGTTGAGAGGCTCAAGTTACATTCCCCTTAGCACGAAGTGTGTCCACTTGAGTCTGTGCTCATCCCAATCATTCCCAAATTCTGACAGTATCTGTTCCTTAGATCACTGTAATACCCAGTTATAAATGATCTGGTGCTGTTCTGGGAGGCAGAATGGTCCTCCAGAGACAGACCATCTGGATTCTCATCTTGGTGCTGCCAAGTCTTAACTCTAGCATCTGTAAGCTGGGTACGGCAATAGCACCCAACTCACACCACTATTAAAGATAAAATGATATATAGGAAGGCATACAAAATGTGAACTCGATAAATATCTGTGGAAAACAAAACAACCTTCAAGCCTATCCTTAGGATACCGTTGGCTCTCTAGAGTGAGACTTCAAGAATTTCTTCTGCCACCCTGGAAGTACTCTTCTAAGGAGAATGCATGTCAATGGCATACTTCATCTTTACAATTGTTAATGGAATGAGGTGGAAGGCAGGAGCCTGTGGCTGAGTGCTGAGCTGGCTGGCCCCCACGGAGCCCTCAGCCTTCCACCTCTGCCCATACTGTTGCTATCATCTCAGAGCATAGGAACTACCACAGTGAGGTGAGCCCCCTCCCTTTCCAGTCTCAGGCAATACTTCTACGGAGGAAAGTTGCTTTTGGTTTGTGTACTTTGATCAAATAATTCAACTATTACAAATCTATCCAAAATAAGACAATACATGAAAAGTATTGAGACCTATACCAGTGTCTCAGAAAAAGGCTGAGACAATTCAAAGATTTATCATTTATGAAAAACAAACAACCGCACATAAAATATAATGTAGGTATTACAAATTGTGCTTAGGAAGAATATGTAATCATATGAGGAAACACTAATATGATAATTTTATAAAAATATAATAACAAAAAGTCAGCAGTTCAGAAAGAAATGTACTCATTACTTAACTTACATAACTACAACTCCTCTGTATATCACCTCTACTATATATATATAATATATATATAACTATATATTATATATATTTTTTTTTTAAGAAAAAGGAAAAGTCAACCAGGAACCAGTGGTTCATGCCTGTAATCCTAGCTACTTAGGAAGCTGAAATCTGAGGACTGCAGTTTGAAGTCAGCCTGGTTAGGAAAGCCTAGAAGTCAGCCTAGGAAAGCCTAGGCTCTTTTTTTTTTTTGGGGGGGGGGGGTCCAGTCGTGGAGCCTGAACTCTGGGCCTGGGCACTGTCCCTCAGCTCTTCAGCTCAAGGCTAGCACTCTACCACTTGAGCCACAGCACCACTTCCAGCTTTTTTCTTTTTGCTTATGTGGTGCTGAGGAATTGAACCCAGGGCCTCATGCATGAAAGGCAAGCACTCTACCACTGAGCCACCTTCCCAGCCCCAAGCCTAGACTCTTATATTCAATTAACTACCAAAAAGCTGCAGATGGAGCTGTGGCTCAAGTGGTAGAGTTCTATCCTTGAGTGAAAAAGCTAAGGGATAATGATTAGGCCCTGAGTTCAAGCCCCAGTACCTGCACACATACTCACACAAATACAAAGGCCAGGATAACACTGCCAGAGGCCAACATTGTGGGCAGCAGGGACCTCTCACCCACCCCTCTACTCCTCACTGTACTTCCTATGGACACATGCCAACCAGGACATTCATACAAGAATGTCACAGTCCCCATCTGGAAACAACCCACTGTTATCAACAACAGAATGGATAAATGTCACACAGTCATTTCCCAATTAAGGTCAGTCAACTGTTGCCAAAAAAAAAAAAAAAAAAAAAAAAAAAATTCCTGCATGAAAATGTGAACTGGGAACCTATTGTCTTAACTCATTTTACAAAGTAGAATTTTTTTCTGTTATGTAATCAAACCTAATTATGACTGCTACTAGAGGACTAACAAAATGCCCAGTGCAAAATAACAACCCAATGTCCATTTACAAAAAAATAGTCAAGAGAGGTCCAAAATATTTTGCTACTAAAGAATAAGAAGAATGCTTTTTCTAGTTCTTTTGTCTTCCTACAGCCTCTCTATAGTACTCAGCCCAAAGCCAGAAAATGACAACAGTTGTTATCTATTCATCTGCACCAGGCACTTAGACACCAACTACTTTGATTGAGTTCCTGCCAATCTTTGCCAAATGTCTCTGGATGGAAGTGTCTCACATTCCCATTGTACTGAGTAGCAAGTGAGTAGCAACAAGAGCCCCTGAACAGAGGAAGTGTTTTGCCTGAAGGTATCCAGTCAACAAAGTACAATTGAACTTCCAGGTCCATCTAACTCCATAGCCTGAATCTTATTTATTAGATGTATATCTTTGGAAAATGTATTTAGACTTTTTTTCCTATTCAATTACTAGAACTTCATTAAGGCTCTGGGTACTATCCTTTAGCTCAAGGCTGGAGCTCTACCACTTAACCTACAGTTCCACTTCTGGCTTTTTTGGTGATTATGTGGAGATAAGAGTATCATGGACTTTCCTGCTCAGGTTGGCTTAAAAACAAGATCCAGAGATCTAGCCTCCTGAGTAGTTAAGATTACAGGTGTAAGCCACTGGTGCCCAGCTATAGTTAAGTCTTTTCAGGCCTGTTTCCTTACCTGGAGAATATGGATAATTATAACCCCAAATACTGACTCTAAACCAAAAGTCTATGCTGGCACAACTGAGAGAATGTTTCGGGCTTAACCATGTGGAAGCCACTGTCAGGGCTCCTCTCACAAAACATTAAATTTGTATGCATTTGACATGTCCCTACACTCTGTGTGACCTGTCCTTGTTCCTTCACAATAGTTTAAGGAACATTTACCATTCCTAATAACTCCCCAAGGTGAGTTCCACATTCTAAACTCTTTAATAGTGTTTAAAATTAAAATACAATTAATGACTTTAATCCTTTAACTGAAGAGTCCTTGTAAATGTTTCCTATCATTCTCCCGTACTTCTAGACTTTTGCTTTTGCATTTCAAGTTTCCCAAAGTGAAACACACACACACACACACACACACACATACACACGAATTATCAGAAGTTACCAAGAATACAACATGTAGGTTTTCACAACATTAATTAGATTTGGTTATTTGGAGTTAAAAACAACATCAGCAAAAAAAAAAAAAATCCCTTTAAATTGCTGAAAGGAACTTGACATAGGAAGAAAAATAAACAAACAATCCAAGAAGAGGTCTCCAGTTTACATAGCTCAGCTTTGAATTTTTCCTCCACCCAATGAAACAGAAGTCTGCAAATTCCACTGATGCCTCCTGACACTCACAATTGCAAACCTTTCCTCTGGAAAACATGTCATTCTTCATTGTTTCCATCTAATCTCTTCACAAACAGAATCAGACTCTCTTTAACCTCAAAAGACCAGGATCTATTTGATATCATCTATTTTTAGAATATAGCTTACCAGTCAGAATGCACATTATTCACAAGACCTAGGTTTGGAAACACATTTAAACTGTTGTGTTTAAATATTTCCCTTACTTAGGTATCAAGATTAATTTTGCAATCAATAGTTGTCCAAAGCTACACTATCCAACATGGTAGACAAGAAACCCACATCCACTGAGCACTTGAGATATGCTACTGTGATTAGGAAGCTGAGTTTTAAATATTTACTTAATTTTAATTAATTAAAATTTAAATAATGCCTTGCAGACTTATACCCAAAGAAAAGAAAAATGCCTCCTTAAAACAGGTTGAGTATCTTTTATCCAAAATGCTTTGAAAACCCATTCTTTCAGAATTTGGAATGAGAAATCTTAGGGAAGTGAGTCAAGTCTAAACATGAAATCCACCTATTTCACAGACACATCCTGTAGGCAATTTTGTGCAATATTTTTAATGCACCTGTATTTTGATTGCAACCTATCATGATAAGCCAGGTGTTGAGTTTCTCATATTAGTGCTCAAAAACTTTTGAATTTTGGAGAATTTCATATTCTTCATTTAGGTTAATTATATTTCCATATTTACTGTGCCACAATATAAACAATAAACACTTTGATTTAGTTATCAAAATATGAAAACACATAGGCTCACAAGTATTCTCCACATCCCATTATATTAAACTCTGAGACCAATATATTATAAATTATAGGCATACTAAAGCTAGCATTATATATAATTCTTTCTCCAAGTGATTTTATAGGTCAAAATTCATCTCCCTTTCCTGGTAGCATATTATGTACAACTATTCTGTTAATTATTAGCACTGTCTGGTTTATATTAAAGACACTGTGTAGATGGTGATTTTTTTTTTTAGTAGAAGATTCACTTGTCCATTAAAAAATCTATCACTCCCCAACATACTTCTTGCAATGAAAATCCTTCTATAAATGTTTGAGGATTTGAATATTGTATATACTGGTGTGTTTTAAACATTCAACTTTCTATAAAAGAAAGCCTAAAACTAATATTGAGGTATTTTGTACTCACAGAGAGAAAGACACAGTATCAAACAGATGTCAATTTTCTCTCATAGAAAAAGTCTACTGGGATGCAATAGATGAAACAGAACTCAGTCAAAGGGCCTTTCCTAAACGCTGGCAATCTTATTTAAAAATTAGATGGAAGCAAAAAGACAAGTTGAGGGAAAGTGTGTGAGGCAGCAGATGCAGGGCACCTCTTTATAAGAGTGCTATTTTATCAAGACTATTTTATCACCAGGTGCAGTCAAGGTCACATGACTAGAACAGGGATATGGCTCAATGAAGAAGCAGCTCTGAATAGACTCAGAAGTACAGTATATAGCAAAGAATATCCTTAGACTCAAAGGGCAATGGGAACTATTGGTGAGGTAATGGAGAAAAATAATGCTGTAGTAGATCACTGCATACAAAAATATTTTTTTTTTAGAAAATCAGGTGCCACTAAAAAAACTGTATGTCACATTTTATATTATTGAGAACCCATTGAAAATTCCAAATGAACTGTTATACCTCAATGATATATTACTAATCCATTATTTCTACTCAATCAATAGACACAAATAGGAATAAATAAAAAAGGCATGAAAACAATGGCTTTTAAGAATTTATTAGGAAGATATTTTATAAATAGAGTCTGTAAATTATGACATTTTTCCTTTCTTACTATATTGAGTAGAGCAGAGGTCATTTACTGCTTTGCAAAGGTTAAACTTTGAGAACTGAGGTAGAAGCCATGGAGGGAGACTGGGCAAAGCACTTTAAATGACTTCCTTTGTAAGTAGCTATGTGGAGGTGAAACCACAGTTCCAGAACAGTGACTGTCCCTTGTAGTTCACAGCCTCTTCCTCTACACCTCCATCTGGGTTGCTGTTCACTGAGCCCAGCTCTGTTTTATCTCCACTCCCTACCCAGCGTCAGTGGGTTACTCTCTGCATAACCTCACCCAGCCGTGGTCAGAGTCAGCTGTTTCCCTGCATGCTGCATGGTTGCCTGAGCCCATATCAACCTTTCATCCTAGCAAAGGTTGGCTTCAAGTATGCACATCTCACACAGATTCCAAGTCATCTCCACTGAATTCTCTTCATGCTTGACAATTCTTTTACCTTGTTTACTAGATCTCCTTCTATGAAGATCCTATGGTGGTTTGCTCACACAGACCTGGTACTATACCTAGCTGTCATAGTCAGCTTGGACTTCCATAACAAAATAATCAATTCTGGGGTCTCAGTCAGCTCAAGGTGACAGCAGGGTTGGTCTTCCCAAGGCCTCTCAGCTGCTTACAGATGGCAGTCTCCTGGCTGTGTCCTCATACAGTCATCTCACCACACAGGCACCGCCCCCCTCCCCAATATCCCATTCTCCCCCCACCCCCCGCAACCCCTTGTGTCTCCCAGTGTATCCATCTGGGTTTCCATTTTGCATAAAGACACCAGTTATACAAGATTAGGGTCCAATCTACCAACATTATTTAAGTTAATTACCTCACATTTGAGGTGTTGGAGGTTAGGGATACAATGTGTGAAGTTTAGGGACATACAATAAAGTCTTTAACACCATTTCTGTGATGATTTATTGCTGTTATGTATCACCAGCTATGTTGCGAGACAGCAGGGAAGGGACAGCGATGTGATCACAAACTCCATGGCCTTGGAAAGATAAAACCCTCATTTCTTTGGTTGAAAACTGCTCATTGTGAAATAGGTATTCTTTTAAACTCCTACTTAAATTTTACATAGAGAGAGAGTTACATAAAGAATTTCATCAAAAGAGATAACTTAAGAGGTAATGATCCATTAAATGTCTTTGACAGCTCTTCCTGAGCCTCCAGTCCTTTCTCCTTTGGAGTAGCTACAGCTTTTAGTGTGCCATCTGTCTGTGTAATATAGGCATGCAGTCTCTGACAAAGGGACAAAAAAGGAGAGTGGGAACAGAAGAACAAAAGAGATGGGGAGCCTGTGAATCTTAGCTACTCGGGAAGCTGAGATCTGAGATCGAGGTTCAGAGCCAGCCCAGGAGGGAAAATCCATGAGACTCTTATCTTCAATTAACCACCAAAAACTCAGAAGTGGTGCTGTGGCTCAAAGTGGTGGAGCACTAATCTTAAACAAAAGAGCTCAGGGACAGCACCCAGGCTATGAGTTCAAACCCCAGTACTGACCAAAAACAAACAAACAAAATAAGGTGGAGGGAGGCAGTAAATGGGCATCTCTGAAGAAAGAAGTTCAGTCAAAGCAAAAACACATACTACTGGTAGGTGCAAAAGAGCTGTAATGGTACTGCTATGAATGGGAAACTAAGCCTGGACCTACCAAATGGATTTCTGGTTTGCAAAAGGGGTAAGAGGAAGGAAAGGGTAGTATTAAGCTTTTTTGTTGTGTCTGCTAGTCCTGGGCTTGAATATAGGGTTTGGACACTGTCTCTGAGCTTTTTTACTCAAGGCCAGCACTCTGCGTCTTGAGCCTTAGCTCTATCTCTTGCTTTTTGGTGGTTAATTGGAGGCAAAAGTGTCACAAACTTTCTTGCCTAGGCTGGCCTTGAATCATGATTCTCATATCTCAGCCTCCTGAATAGATAGGATTACAGGCATGAACTACCAGTGCCTAGCAGAATTAAGCTTTTATTAGACCTAGTGATTCACTTTTTAATGAATTATAATCTACCTAACAAGGCTTGGGAGACATGGAATTATCAGCCAGACAAGAGAAAATTCTGGCTTTGTCTGTGGAAGTTTTCAGGTGAGTGAAGGATCTAACAGTGTCAGATCCTGGACTTACAAGTCTATAGCATGCCTAAAGAAATAGATTGAAGAAGCTGCGGCCAAAGATAGGATTTTATAATTATGTATTGACTTAGATTGGATTTTTTGGTCTATTTCAGAGTTTGGAATCTCTCCAGGATCATATCACTGCCAATTCCTAGGTGGTTTATGGCAATTTCACAGTATCTCCATATATGCATTGCCAACAGATGGGATTATTAAATGCTTAGTGCAAACAATGATCCATACATGTGTTTCCACCCACCAGTAGACAAAGCAGAGCTCCTCCTATTCCAATAAATATTTACATCCTGCCACTTACCCGTTTCAAGAATGCAGGCTATGGATTTCCACTGCTCTTTTTAAGGTGAATGCAAAGAATCATTCATGCTTTTATTGAATTTATCACTTAACTTGTTCTCAGAAGAAGTAACCTTTAGCATAAAGAATAGACACAGCTCATTGTGGGTATATCTTCCTTTATATGTCAGTCATACTTCTGAATTTGATACTAACATGTTTTCAAGAAGTCATGTTTAATACATATATAAATTACATAAGATATAATATATATGCTAGAAAAATATATGCCCAGAATTAAGGAGATTTTGAGAAGGAATGTGTGATTTTTTTTTTCAGGTGCAGAAAACCAAGCATAGATGTGCGAAATGAGTTGCTCCCAAGTAGCAACAGTGGATAAGTTAGGAGGAGAGGGAGAAGACAGAAAAGTTGCAGTTGCTGTGGTTAGCTGCTAGGTAGTCAGGTCTGGCTCTCTGTGTCTGTGAACTTTTATAAACACACACTTGCAGCAGCATCCTTGTTCCAGGCTGAGGATGGTGAGGCTGAGATTGAGGGAGGTTAAGAAACTTGCCAGTCACTTGAAGTAACTGATTGAAACCCAAGCCTGCTGAAAACCACAGACCAAGCCTTTTCCATGTCCCTACACTTTCTAATAAACAGAGCCAAGTCAAACCTGACATGTACAAAAATACCATAATGGAATCCATTCTTTTGTACAGTTAACATATGCTAACAGAGTTTACAATGTATTTATAAAGGCATTATACTATATTAGATCCAGAAGCTTCTGAAAAACCTTAGGTTTACTTCCTACAATTCAGTCTGTGGATTGTTACTGGTTCCTGTTTTGACAGCATAACTAACATTTAATTAACAAAGTATGAATTACTATATAATTAGGTACAAATCAAGTGAATTCCTGGCTGTTTGACCTCAATTAACCAGTGATGAGAAATTCCCTAATCTTTTGGGTCTTTTTATTTTGGATGTAGTTAATTAAATGAGAATTGTAATGTCCTGGTCTTCAGAACATCTTATCAGAATAAGCCTAAGCTACATATTTGTGTTTATGATGACACACAGAAAAACATATGGGTATCAGCTAGGACCTGATTCAAACTCAAGCCCACCTGACATCAGAAAATACACCCAGCCTGGGATCAATGGCTCACGCCTATAATTCTAGCTACTAATGAGGCTGAGATTTGAAGATTGTACTTTGGAGCCAGCTTAGGCAGGAAAGTCTGTGAGGGTCTTTTCTCTGATAAACTACCCTAAAAAAGTCAGAAGTTGATCTGTGGCTCAAGTGACAGAGTGTTAGCCTTGAGCAAAAGAAGCTCAGTGCCTAGGTCCTTAGTTCAAGTCCCAGGACACCAGCATACAAACTCTCTCTCTCTCTCTCTCTCTCTCTCTCTCTCTCTCTCTCACACACACACACACACACACACACACACACAAAGGAAAGAAAAGACATCTCATTATCTTCTAACACTTCCAAGGTAAAAGAAAAAGAAACATATACAAGAAAGCAAAAATGTATGTTACAACCAGTATACTTGGGTATGGAGGCTTCCACAATTAAGGATGAAACATTAATTGGGACATATATCATCAAACTGAGGTGCTAGTGCTTGACTTGTGTGAAGTAACTCCTTAGAAATAATTTTAGTTGGCAGAGAAAATAAATAGTTTGAAATAGTTTGGTGATTTGTTCATCCAGAACTACTAAAGACAGTTCAACTACAGAGCTAATGGGATCTAAGGCTCAGCACTTCTTGACTGACCCAGAGTACTGTGAACACAAGAGTCCCCTTCAGTACTCTGAAATAAGTGCAAATTGAGCACATGGGCAAGGGCCTGACCTACTGCTGCTCACACAACTTACAGGGTGTAAGCTATTGCCACTCTAGAAGCCAGTGGCAAAAACCACTAGTTTTCCAAAGGCGGCAGCAGGTAACACTCCTGAGGAGACTTTCTGTACTCTGCTTAAATTTAATGTGCAATTTCAGGCTAAGATTAAAGCTGTTTTCCCTTAATAATGCTTGCTTTTCTTTTCAATCACTGAGAAAAAAAATCCACATCTGCTCTCGGGTCATCCTTAGTAGAATGAAAATTGGGAAGGGAACGAATGGGCTTTTTCTGTTTTCTCTCATTATGTCTCTAATTAGGTGATGTTTTTGAGAGGAGAACAAAAATGTTCCAGGCACAATAACCTTGCTGCAGTTTGGTAATTCAGACTGCTTTACCGGCAAGCTTAGTTATTATTCTTCTTTAATCTCAGCCTCTCTCAGGTGCCAAGAGAATATTCAGTAAATCAAATCTACTTCCTTCAGCATTTTAAATCTCATTTGTATCCCGACAGAAACACACACTTCCTTTGAAGGAAAGGAGCCATGTCTTTAAAAAGGAAGTTGATAAGCTTGAGATATGTCTTTTCTAAAGGAAAAGAATCTACCCAGGCTCAAGGGCATTCTGCTGCAATGGAAATTAGAAACCTGTCCTTCACATCATGGGTGTTACTGTGCAAAATGCCAAAGTAGACAGTAGCACTGTGACCAACTCCACATAGTACATTTGCAACTTCAGATGACAAAATGAGTCTTCAGGTGGTGACCTTAGTCTCAGATTTTGGGGGGAGGGGATTGGGTGTACTTTCTAACTTTACTATCCCTGACTCAGAGAGGAACCCTATTTTGTAGGGTTCATGAAGTTATTGCTTCATGAGACAATACCAAGGGAAATGATGGTCACAAAAGGCCTTTCTAGGCCAGGTGCTGGTGGCTCACGCCTGTAATCCTAGCCACTCAGGAGGCTGAAATCTGAGGATCACAGTTTGAAGCCAATTTGGGCAAGAAAGTCCATGAGACTTTTATCTCTAATTAACCACCAAAATGCCAGAAGTGGAGCTGTGGTTTGAGTGGTAGTATGGCAGCCGTAGCAAAAAAGTTCAGGGATGGCATCCAAGCCCTGAGTTCAAGCCTCAGGACTGGATAAAAAAAAAGGTCAATATAACAGCAGTGTGAAGAAGAGGTGACAATGACCCTGGATTTATCCAAGTCATGTGCTACCACACCCCATGTTTTGCTGCCATGGCCATCATGTGGAAGAGAAAGGCAGAAGATGATGTTAAGGAAGATAAAGCTAAGGTGGTGGTTGAGCCACAGAGAAGATCCAAAAGGTTATCTGTTAAAACTGCTTTTCCACAACTCCAGCTCCACACCTAGCCTAAAAAGGACCTGCAGAGAAAGGAGAGAAGGAAGCCAAGTGGGGAAAGGTAAAGGCTTTGCTAGCAAGGACAGGAATAACCTGTCAAGATGGAGAAGCCACACAGACCTGCATAGGCAGCTGAAGGTACTAGAAATACCTAGTGAAGCATTTCTGATATCTGTGCACAGTTGGCAGCTAGCTGCACTGTTTTAAACACTATTTTTCTTTCTTTCTTTTTTCTTTTCTTTTTTGTAGGTTGTGGGGTTTGAACTTGAGGCCTGGGCACTGTCCCTGCTCAAGGCTAGTGCTCTACCACTTTGATCCATAGTGCCACTTCTGGCTTTCTGGTGGTTAATTGGAGATCAGTGTCACAGACTTTTCTGCTGGGGCTGGCTTCAAACGGAGATCCTTAGATTTCAGCCTCCTGACTAGCTAGGATGACAGGTGTGAACCACCAGTGTCTGTCTTCTTATTGTTTCTGAGTGGTACAAATCAGACATTTACTTTTCCTTCACCCTGTTGATAAAAATGGATCACCCAATCAATGAGAAAATAGCAGTTTTTGTCTTCACTTGGAAAATACTAAAGGAAACACCTGAACATTTACATCAAAACCCAAATATCAGCCTGCCCATAGTTACTGAGGGCCTCTGGTCAGGTTTGGGCCAAGATACAGAGACTGCAGCTGAAAAAGACCACCAGTAGAGCCTGGCTGGGAAACAAATAGTCACCAAACAAATGCGGTAAGGCTTAGACTTAGGAAGGAAACAGGGTATGCGGTGGGCACCTGACAGGGAGAATTTACTAGATTTAGGAGTTGGGAAGGATTCCCCAGATCTATGGTTTGTATATGGTTTGTATCCCAGCCAATCAGTGGGAACTTCCCTTATCCTAAACTGCAGCACTCACCCAACCCACTTTCACTGCTTTCTAGGACTTAAGATAGAAGAGGAAAATGAGAAATGTTAGTGTCAGGGCAAGCAGGAGCCGGATGTGTGAGTAAGGCAGTGACTAGCATTTCCCAGCTGCTAATCAATCACTGTGGCAGGCCCCTTGCTCCCTCACCGCCCAGCTCACGGAGACCTTGCTGCAATCCCAGGAGGAAGGCATGCCTGCCCTCTCTTTACAAACAATTTAGAGAAGTAACTTTCCCAAGGTTACAATGTATATCAAAACCTGCTAAAGAAAGTAAATTGTGTCCTAGAAACTTTCCACTGGCAACAGAAACTTTCAGACTAGAAGACAGAGAAAGAAGGGGAGGAGAGCAAACCAGACGGAACAAGCCAACTCATTCCATGCTTGCTGGTGAAGGAAGAAGAGGAATAGGGGCTCAAGTTAAAGGCGGGGGGGGGGGGGGGGATGTGGTGTTTAAGGAAAGTTTTATTTTAGATGAGAATAAAACAATCAATTTGAATTTCTGCAAATTCCATGCTCCTTTCAGAGCACTGGGTGTCATGTTTTGACGGGAGCATAGATAACTATTTTCCTTACTTCCTACTTCAGAGAAATTTGGATTTTGCTCATTTGTTCTGTTTTTTTTTTTTTTTTTTGGCAGGGAGGAGGGGAACCTCTTGGCTATGTATAAAATTTGTTTTTCACATCCCCATGGATAAAGACATCTATAGAAGAGAAGGTGCATTAATTGGGCCAACAGAACAAGGAAACAAAAAGATGACCTACTCCAGTTTCTTGGAGAATCTGAAAAAAAAAAAAATGAGGCTTTAGAAGACAAGCCAGACAAAGGTGGACTAAACTTGTAATCCCAGCACTGGGAAGGCTGAGGCAGGAAGATCACCAGTTCAAGGCCAACCTGGGCTACATTAGCAAGACTCCATCTTAAAAACAAAAAGAAAGAAAGAAGGAAAGGGAGAAGAGAGGAGGGGAAGGGGAGGATGGGGGAAGAAGAGTAAGGGAGGGAGAGGGAAGGGGAAGAGGATGAAGAAGGGAAGGAGAAGGGGAGGGAAGAAGGGAAAGGGGAAAATTGATCAAACCATACTATTCAGTAACAACATGATGAGCCATACATTCTCAGAAACTATATAGATAGATGGCATTGCCTGCACATTGCTCCTTCTTCATAAATCAGGGTGATAATGCCTTTTTTGGCCTGGGCAGAATCAGATGATGTGGAAGCAGCCAGTGTGTTTTATCTGAATGCAAGGTGTTTCAAGTGTTCACTGTGACTAAGCCTTAAAAGACACACTGGGCACACCCTGGAAGCCTGCTTAGACACACACACAAACATTCAGCAATTGATTCAAGATTTAAGAACAAAATTAATGACCTCGTAACCTATGTTAGGTGCCTATAATGCCAGCCTAGGGAGGCTGAAGCAGGAGGATTCAAAGTCTGGGACCAGCCCGGGGATTTTAAGCAAGACCCTGTCTCAAAAACAAAAACAAAAACAACCTGTGTTTACAGAGACCTGCATATTTGTCTTTACTACAACTGTTCATGTTGAAGCAGACTTACCGTGAATCAGGCTAACCTAGGCCTAAGCAACTGGCCATGTCTGCTCTCTGAAAATACTCATAGAGTAAAATGTTTCCAGTTTGCTCTGTATCTAACAATGTACCAATTCTGGATGCATGTCTTGCTGGAGAGGTGTTTCTGGCCCATGCATTTACTAACCGAAGAAAAACCAGTACAGCCAGTCTAATTACACATCAGCTGAGCCTCAAGACTCTCCCTTAGATGCTTCCCACACCTGGCCTTAAGGATAGAGGACAAGACTATACATGTCTCCTCCCAATCCATTCCTTATGGAAACATGGAGATGGCCTTCTCCAGCTAGAGGGACAAAGGCAAAAGGGAAGCATTAGGGGACGACTTTTCAATCCTCTAATTGTGAAACAGTTAAGTCCTGGCCGCCCACTACAAATTTGGGAAATGACAAATGGGGGTGGAGATGGGGTGTTAAGGGTTACAGAGACCAAATATATCAGATGCTTTGCTTAAATAACACACTGGGCTCCAGGAGTCTCTGGGTGGGACAAACTAATCCCACTTCCAAGCAGATTACAGCTGAAATGACTAGATCAGCACAGTCATAGGGGGCACCCTGCTGTATCTCTCCACAAGACTGGCTGTCTTCCTTTTCTTCTTCTCACCCTCTCCATCCCCAGGGTGAGGGCCTGGGTTCTTGGACTTCCTAATGACGGTCACTTCAAAACCAGCACTGTCAGTTTCCTAAAACTCCAGGGAATTCTTCTTGTCTCCAAGACAGCCCTGGCTAGGAACACAAGTATTATAAATGCAAAATAAGAGGGTGGGTTTTCTTATGTGGATATTCAGCATCTAAACTTAAGTGTGGACTAGTGGATTATGGATTACTATGATCATCATCTGAGACCTTCCACAACTCCCTCTAACTAGACTTTCCCACTTCCTCAGGAGCTCTTTCACCCTTTCTCAACCCCCAACTTTGCCATGCTGTATTGCTCACCATTCCCTACCTCTACCTGCCTCTCCAGGCCTCATGCTTCTCTATCAATCCCTGCTGGATAGAATAATCTCGTCACAAATGTTTTTCCTTCCTTCCTTCCTTCCTTCCTTCCTTCCTTCCTTCCTTCCTTCCTTCCTTCCTTCCTTCCTTCCTTCCTTCCTCTCTCCCTCCCTCCCTTCCTCCCTGCCTCTTTCCCTCTCTCTCTCTCTCTTTCTTTCTTTCTTTTTCTTTTTTTGATGGAGTCTTAGGGTTTGAACTCAGGGCCAGGGCACTGTCCCTAAGCTTTTGTGCTGAAGGCTAACACTCTACCACTTCAACCACAGCTTCATTTTTGTCATTTTGCTGGTTAATTGGAGATAAGTGTCTCATGAACTTTCTTACGCTGGCTGGCTTCAAACCACAGTCCTCAGATCTCAGCCTCCTGAGTAGCTACGATTACAGACATGAGCCACCAGCACCAGGCTGAAGTTCTTCTATTTGTGTCCACATCAATCCATCTTCCTTGATTGTTGCAAATAGTATTTTCCTTATTTCTACAAAGAACATATTGTTTAAAATACCGAGTTAATTAAGTAAGGAGTTTCTGATTGAGAGTGCATACTATGGGACTGGAATCCTGTGCAATATTTTATACATTTAATTCCATTTTGTCTCCATGATATTCTATGAGAACATGAAATTATTATGTTTTGATACCTGGGAAAATTGAGGCCAGGCAAGGGTGGCTACTGGCATTGGGTTTGGGCCAGGCACTTTGACTCCAGACTCCCAAATCCTACTCATTGCTTTGTATTATAAGGATTTATGTGTTTCATCCGTTCTGCACTTCTGAGCACATGCACCTTTGAACATCTTGTTATATTAATTGACAGCCTAGCCTAAGTTGGACGCTTGAGTTTGAACAAAAATGCTCTGATGTGGTTTTGTTCATTTTATAGACAGGTCACTGTGGCAGAGTTTTCCAGGCATGCAGTCTTTCTCTCCTCTTAATCCAGAAAATAAGCTTTCAGGGTCAGGTCAAGAGCAGCAATTAAACTGGCCTTACAAACATCAAGGATCCAAGCCTCAGGAAGTAGGAGAAATCTCACCCAAGACACTTTCTAGATGTATTAATGGAGACACAGAACACAGGCACCACTGTTTCCTTGTTTTGGTGAGAGGTTCCTGACTCATCAAAGCCTGGCTCAGCATCTCTTAGGATGGCAGAGTCCTGGAGCTCTTCCTTCCATATATAATAAATGTATATTTGCTACAGCCAATGTTTCTTTAGACTTTTTGTTTTTAATCTCCTGGGGAATGATATACTCTTACAGACAGAATAAGACAACAAAGCTCAAAGGTTGAAATCAAATGGGCCCTCGTGCTAAATGGACTTGGCCTGTGTAAGTCTCCACTGTGCTCTAAGTTTTGTGACCTGGAACAAAGTACTTAATGTCTGTTCCTCAATCTTTTTGTCAGAAAGTAGATATAGTATTAGCATGTAGCCAGTCAACAGGGTGATGAGGAGAGAATGCCAACAATATGCTTCATACAGAGCACTCAATAAAGGCTAGCTCTTGCTGCTTAATAATTACTATTATTTTTACTGTTGTTGCTGTTGGCTTGTCATGGTTTATTGTTTCTGGAAGCAAGTTGTTAAGCTGAAAAATTCTTTTCAAGTGCTTATTATAGTGCTATTTTTTCTGCTCTACAGAGCTAGCAGTGAATATAGATACTAACAAGTCTGAAATAAGGATGAACAGACAAGCTGGGCTCTGCTGGCTCATGTCTGCAACCCTAGCTACTCAGGAGGCTGAGAGCTGCGGAACATAGTTCAAAGCCAGTGGGAGCAGACAAATCCATGATACTCTTGTCTCCAATTAGCCAGCAAAAAGGAAGAAGTGAAAACATGGTTTAAATGGTAGAGAGCCAGCCTTGAGCAAAAAAGCCAAGTGAAAGCAAGAGGCCTTGAGTTCAATTCCTAGTACAAACACACATGCTTGTGTGTACATGCACACACACACACACACACACACACACACACACACAGCAAATATAAATACTAGAGTAACCACCTAATAAAGCTGCCACAAATGTGGGCTCTGAGATATTAGGGTCCCTCTCTTTCCCTTTCCAATAGAAATGGCCTTCTATGAATGTCGCCTTTGATTCAACTTAAGACCTCCAAGGTCCTAATTCTTCTTAGAACCTAGGCAATTTCTACCAGTCACTTAAAAAATCCCTTGATTTTTAAATAAATTCAGGTTCTCGGGCCTACCACAAGGGATTACATAGATAATGATCATCATGGGTGAATCTGCTGTCAGTGGTCCTATGAACCACACTCTGACAAACACATAATTGATACCTTAGGAATACTTCTCTCATCTAAGTTGATTTCTGTCACCAGAAAAAGACTCAAAAACTTTCAATTCTCCAAATCTGTGTCTTCTTATTTGAAATTAAGGTTCATAGTAAGCTCCATCTTTGGATTCTACAATAATGGGAGTATCAGTTATGATTTCTTCTAGGGAGAAATTTCTCTTTACTTTTGTTTCTATTGAAGCACTGAATGGTGACCCTCTAGTCCCTCCCCTCAGCTGTATATGAGTATAATCTTAAAACAGAACAGGATCTTAACATGATCCTGCTGATTTGGGGACAAGTATCCTGAGTCTTACTGACAAACTCTTGAGGTCTCTTTTCCAAGTGTCTATGATCAGGCTTTTACGGAGAAACACCTACATGCTGTGGCTGAAGGCAATCACAAACCTGCTTCCTAAGATTCAATCATATATAAAGTCTTCCAGATAAATCTGGTATACATTTTATGTCAATATTGTACAAATGTGAATTTTGTTTTTTTTTTGTCAGTCATGGGGCTTGAACTCTGGGTGCTCTCCCTTAGCTCTTCAGCTCAAGGCTAGTGCTCTACCACTTGAGCCACAGCACCACTTCTGGTTTTCTGGTGGCTTATTGGAGATAAGAATCTCACGGACTTTCCTGCCCAGGCTGGCTTTGAACCATGATCCTCAGATCTCAGCCTCCTGAGTAGCTAGGATTACAGGTGTAAGCCACATGAGGTACTTTAAAAAATTTTTATTTTATCATAAAGATACTGTACAGATGAGGTATTTTTTAACATTGATTATGCACACATAGGTATATGCACATCTCTCTTCACCATTCTCAAGGGTATAGAGAACCCAGGGACTGAAAAGAGAAAAAGCTGCAAACACAGGACTGGCTCCTCTCAATATTCCTTTCTCTTGGCTCCAGGCACCACAAACAGAACAGCATTTAAGACCAAGACCATAAAGAAGACTACTCAAGTGAAATCTCAGGAGTTCTGCCCCTACTGCATTTCTCTGGGCACATCACTTAATTTCTGGGTGCTTCTTCTTTTTTTTTTTTAATCTATAAATGGTGTTGATAGGGAACATCTTTTACTCTTCTTAGGCTTCTTGACTGGGGAATTCTTGACTAATAGAAGTACATGTTGCCTAAGCAACGATCAGGTCACAATCAGGCCTGAGTTTGTTTTTTTTTAATGGTTTGATGAAGAGTACGTAGCTGTGCAGAAATTTAACAGAGGCAAAGGGTATTGGGTAAGCATAGATAACTTGGGGAATGCAGCAAGGCCTGTTTGGAGTCTTTTCTGTGTTCCTTTGTCTTCAGTGATAAGGATGTTCCTTTCCTTTGGTTAGAGAGTGGCTTGGTCACTTTTCACATGAGAAACTTGTGACCTGCTTCAGGGCAGAAGAGCAGAGGGAAGGACAGCCTGCTCTTCCTGCTCCTGCTGTTTTCCTCAAATTTCTGCAGCTTAAAACACGAAGTATGTTGGGAAAGATGGGGGAATGAAGGAAGGTGATATTGATCAAGATGTATTGTGCTTCTAAACTGGTTGTTGAATTGAAACTCCTTTGTATAACTACTTAAAGCTAGTACTTTTAAAAATCAGGGGGAAAAATGGTATCATATTTGGGGATGTTAAAGCATAGAGTTGGCACACAATGAGTGTTATGTGAGTGTTTACTGTTTTATTAGGTAGTGACCAAGCCTGTGACACTCAGTTCCAGGTTTCTTATGGAACTACTAGGAAAGAGATGCTTTCTGCCAAAGGTGGTAAGCTGGTAACAATGAAAGTGAACACCACCTGAGGCCATTCATGGAATGGAAAAGCCTTCCTGAAAGCAGGCCCACTGTACAAGAGCAGCAGCTGAGTGATGGAGACATAACAAGTGGGTTGCAAACCACTGGGTAATACCAGGATGTAGTCATCATACCTGGACAGCTAGTGTGGGAGTTTGCAGTGGCATGGGATGTTAATGTTCTTGCTTGAGTTGGTTTGAGTTGGTTTTAAATCATCTACAAACAAAAGAATTCTGACCTCACTTTTTTGAAATATAACTCATGCCACACAGCTTGTCTAACAAAAATGAACAATTCAGTGCTTTTCAGTATATTCACAGAGGTTAGTATATTCAACCATCACCATAATGCAGGATTTTGATCCAAAAGTCCCCAATGAAGGCTCGGTCAGCATGAGTCAGGATGATAATGGAGATGAGCATGTGCAGATCAGCCTCCAAAGTCCTCACTCTGTTGAAATGACTTTGACAGTTGGAATCATTGACTTTTTTATCTGCTAGGGGCCTAAGTGTAATGAGACAGGAAATGAGCTAGGCCTTAGAAGCCCTGCTTTCTTTAGAAAAACACTGGAAACATTCCTACAATTCTGCTATATTCTAAATATTCCTTCAGTGTTAATCCAATGTTCTCTTATTGCAGATGATAAAACTGAGGCTTAGGGAGGCTGAGTAATTACCCAAGTTCATAAAGATACTTACTGTTAGATATATCTAAGAATATTATTTTCTGCACTGTTAGTTCTAAGTAGTATTTTTTTTTTCTACAGGACTTTAATACTCAAAACCCAGATGGATCAGGATCCTGAAATACTCAAAGGTTAAAGGGGTCTTTGTAATATTCACCAAACATTCATTGGTGCATTCATTAGAGGAATGAGCTCTGATCAGCATTTTTGTCTCCTCTATTATATTCCATCCAGTAGCTGTCAGGTAAGGTAAGATGGTGCTCTATCTAAAGCAGGACATGCTATAGAATTTCACATTATTCCATATTGTTATCAGATTAAGTTGGTAACAGATTGGTGACTTACTATTTATCACTATTATTATTATTGATTGAGACAGGATCTCTCTGTACAGCCTAGGTTTTCCTCAAACTCATGGTGCTCCTGCCTCAGTTTTTTGAGTGCTGCCATTACAGGTGTCTGCTGCACATCTGATCAGATTGTTGAGTTGTACAAATATTTATGCAAACATCTTTGTAGATGTTTGTAGACCTCTGTGGGTCCTGGAGGTTGATTTCTAAAATGTGCTTCTGGGAATAAGGGTAGATGATGGGTACAGGAGTAACTGTACTTATCTAATAAAAAAATGAATAGATTTGATAACCAAACTGGAAATTGAGAATAATTTGCTTTCTAGCAGTCCTAAGGCCGCAGAGGACATAGTGAAAACATAAAGACCAACTTGCTAGCTGTTACTAGTTACAAACTGTGGATCTGGGCACATACAAACTCTCTGTACAGGCTCCAGACATTTTTGGAAGAACACTTCCTGGAAAAGCCTGAGACGCTTGGATCTGGACAGAAAAACATAAGCCAACGTGTACAGGATACACTGTACTGAACTGTACTCAAGGGCAGAAAGGCATTAGCTTTGCTTTTCTGGGATATCCTGTGAAAACACCCCAAGAACACCACAGGAAACATTAACAGGGGTAGTAGTTGGGGTCAATGTGCTTAATGTGTTTTTTCCTCAGCAAACTCTAGGAAAAGTAGTTTGACCTCAATTAAAACACATCGAGTTTTATCCGAATGACAAGACGAAGTGGTACAAGTTTTAAAACTGAGTTCATTGGCAGGGTCCTTGGAAATATTCTAAAGGTAAAACAGAGAAGAAGGAGAAAAACTATCCATATTTCTACCATTTTGATAAACTTCAAGAAGTTGGGTGATTTTTTGTTTCTTGTTCTAACTATCTATTGTGTACGGCTGTAATTTGGGAAGGAGATAAAGTTCTAAGACATTCTGGTAAGATCCTTTTTTCTAGGATGCCCCCCAAAACACATATATTCACTGCCTCTAAAAATCAAACGATCAATCCTAACCTGGCCTTTATCTCTCGTAAGCTTGGCCACTACAGGCTCAGAATCTCCAAGGATGCAGGCAAACTCACATCATCACCACAATCCAGTCCCCATTTCGTTCTGAACAGCTCAAAGCCCCAATCCCTTCCACTCTGCTCTTAGAAACCACAGTCATCAGCAACATCCTCTTTAGATCATCACATCTAACATTTTTTTTTTTTATTTTTTTATTCTAACTGAAGCCTGGGTCTCCCCCATGGACAATACTTTCTTTGCTGTTTCTCTCTTACTCCTTTTGTGCCCTAGGTACCATCATTGGGCCTTGGCTCTTCCATGTCTACGGTATTCCTTCCTCCCTCCACCCACTAGCTGTGAAGCATTGTCATCATCACACTATAGCACAAGTACCCTTCCTGTGAGGTCATCAGTAGAACCCCATCTGACACTTTCCCTCATTCTTTGTAGGCTTTTTTTTTGTCTGAGATCACGACTTGAACTCAGTATCTGATGCTTTCACTCATTGGCTGGCACTCTACCACCTGAGCCATGCCTCCAACCCCATCTTTGAAGATTTTAGACCAAGACTCACTAATAACTACATTATTTGTGTGGCTCAAGTGATAGAATGCATGCTTAGGAAGAGCAAGACCCTGAGTTCAAACCATAGTACCACACACACAAAAAATCTTAGGCACAAACCTTGGTACATCATTTTAGTTTCCATAATTGTGCCCATTTATGGTTCTTCTATGGCCTCTGCACTAAAGTTCTCTGAATCAAACACAAAATACACATCCTTCATTGTACCATGTAGTACTATAAACACACACACACACACACACACACACACACACACACACACACACACACACACACATATTTTATCTTTCAAGTCAATTTGAGTTGAGAATTAGAAATGTCAAGAACCTGGAGTGCTGTCAACCATTCACTGTCTCCTTCCTGGTATTCATTTTGGCTTGTACTAAGATTGGTTTGGAGGGAGGAGGCTGGGTGCCTGTCTCAAAGAAATGGAAGAGATCTTGGGAGGGGCAATTTCAGAATGAGGATCTGGCATCAGAAAGAAGGATTCAGAGTTTGAATACGCCCCCCCCGCCCCCCCAAGAGTAGCTGAAGGGAGAAGATGGAAGCCAGGAAGAGTCAAGATTGGTCATTTCACCTGAGAATACGGTGTTCTGAGTAAGAACATAGTGTCCCAAAGCAGCTTTTTCAAAGATCAAAGGAGAGGCATTTCACAACAGGAATGAAGGTCTTAGCCATGATTAAAAGGAACACAAAATCACAACAGGATGGAGATTCCAAAACAATGGGGAAGCAAGGAGCTCTGGAGATAGAGGAGCCTCCTTCGTGTTATCCTGTTGGGACAAACTCCTTCTACCTTTGCACTAGACTTCCCAGAATCTGCTTGCAGTTTTCTCATTTGGTACTCTTTACCCTCTCCTTAACCCACTCCCCAAACCATCTTCACATTCTGTGCCCACCTTACAAAGGAGACTGCGTCAGCTACCACGTCAATCCCTGGGCTGCCAAGTGTTCATTTCCATTTAAAAACATTGTGTTTTAGCAGAGAAATGTGGACCAGGAGGCACTGTGCAGACTTTCAGCCTCCATTTATTACTCCAGGCTGGCAGGCTCTTGTTTATCTCCTGTGGAAAAAGCTTGTTTCCATAGGAGGATTTCCCCTTTCTGTGCTCATGCTTCATTCTCAGTTTTAGTGTTTACTTTTGCTTTTTATCATTGCATAATCCTTGCTTTTTCAAGAATCCAAAGATATTCTGGACTAGCCCCTCTCACCCTCCCCTGCCTGGTTCATGCCAATAGTGGCTGACACATTTCATGTGGTTTCCTTTTACATCTTGGTGCTGAGAAAGGATGCCGTTATATCATGTGCACTTGCCTGAGATAACCTGGTATTTGTTTATGGGACCTTTTTCCACAAACCTTTCAGCCAAGATTCTGTACAACAATAAATCCACTGGAATGGAGTTCCTGGAGAGAAGATTCCAGTTGTTGTTGTTGTTGTTTATGGTCTGTAACCACTGACCTATCTGAAAGGCCAGAAAGATCATGGAGGCAGAATACCTCTTTGCTGGGAAAGAGGAGAAACCCACTGAGGCAAGTGGCAAGCCTAGTTTATAAGAAATGGGGGACTGTGTGGTAGAGCAACAGAAGTAACATGAACAGAATTGCCAGGAGTGAGCTCAGAGGATGCTTCTTGCTTGCTTCCTATGCCCCTGCACTTAGCATAGAGCACAGCTCAGGTCTTCCAGTCAGCAAGCATTCATGCAGTGGAGAAGTGAGTGAATAAGCTAGAAATTCAGAACCCCTTTAAATGAAAAACAAGAGGTTTGGAAGGCATTCAATCATATTCAAAAGTATTATGTTTCATTTTACTAGAAAAATACTGAAACCTCTGAATGGTATGGTCTAGAAAAAAAATAGTGGTGACTAATTAGTGGTGACTTTTTTTTTTTTTTTGCCATATAAGACAAACTAAAAGACAAGGAGACTTCAAATAAAAGCAATGGTACCCATTATGTGCCAAATTTGCAATCAGGTAGGAGTACATATTGGGTACCATATACTTATGTATATGGTACAATACCTCTGGGAGTTATCTGTATATGTAAATACAAGTTATAATTATGAATTACTGACCACTTTCCACCTTATCAGGCACTATCTAACCCATTGACCACCACTAAGATTTATGTATAACATTATTTCTATTTTACCTTTGTAAAAATTGAAGCTGTGATGTTAAAAAATAGCTCAGCCTTGAAAATAAGATGACTCCTCATTTTTCCCCAATGGAAAAAGAATTACCTATTGAAAATCTCATCAAAATGATAGGACACAAATCTCTTATACATACTCTTACACATACCAAGGTCACTGACTTGATTCTACACCTGCTCGAGCCCTCCCTCCCCGTCCCCTTCCCCCTCCCCACTGACTTGGCCAGAAGAAGAATCTGGAATAAAAAGAAATATGCATTTATTTCTCAGAGAACAGCTGTGCTCACTGATCAAATTTTATATAATCTTTGGGAGTTGTATTTCCCAGTTTGAATAATGCCATCCCAGGACAGTTAATTAGCCTGTGAAAGTGTTTTCATGGGAGATGCTCTAAGTTTTAGAAGGCTGGGCATCTCTGAGTGGGCTTCTTAGTGACTAATTTTCTAAAAGGATATTTAATAATAACTAAATAGAGAAGAGTTTTTTTGGTCAGTTATAGGGCTTGAATTCAGGGCCTGGACACTGTCCCTGCACTCTTTTGCTCAAGATTAGCACTCAACCACTTTGAGTTACAGCTCCACTTCTGGTTTTTGAGTAGTATTTGGAAATAAGAGTCTCAAGGGGACTTTTCTGCTCAGGCTGGCTTTGAACTGCGATCCTTAGATCTCAGCTTCCTGAGTAGCTAGCATTATAGGTGTGCATCACCAGTGCCTGGAGTAAGAAGAAATTTTTATTATGGACATAGTTTCAGATTTTTCAGCAGTGTTGTTCTTAATTGCTTCTCAGCTGAGTACTTAATTTTCATATTGGCCTCTCTCAGAGGCCTGGAATTTCTTTAACCAGCAATGCAAAAAAGGGAAAAGGCAAGCCAGGTGCTGGTGGCTCATGCCTATAATTCTAGCTACTCGCCAGGCTGAGATCTGAGAATCAAAACTCAAAACCAGCCCAGGCAGATAAATCTGTGACAATAATATTTGCAATTAAGCATAAAAATGCTGGAACTGTAGGTATCATTCAAATGGTAAAGCACCAGTTTTAAGTAAAAGATAGCCAAACAAAAGCTCAAGGCCCTGCATTGAAGTCCAGTACTGGCCCAAATGGCAGGGGAATAACATTTCAAGGACAGAACATTTATATGAATCCTAGACAAATATAAGTATAAACCAGAGAACATGAAAACAACCAGACTTTCAAGAAGGGAATATGAAACTTAAAATGTTTTGCTTCCATAAACACCAATATATGAAAATCAGATATCCACTAACATTTATCAATTGAACACAGCATACATATTTCAAATATCTTCATTATGAATTGAGCTACCTTTTGAGTCAACTAACACAATTTGCTGGGACTATAGCTTAGTGGTAAGGCATTTACTAACCATGTGCAATGCCCTGTATAAAGTCCTCAGTACTACAAAAACAAAAACCAAAAACAATATCACATAGCAACTGGTGTTTAGTTGCCAATCCAGTCATACTAGTGACAGCCTGGTAGACTGTAGGTTTCCTTGGTATCAAATTTAGCTGGCAATGGAACCAGCAGAAGGACTTAATTTGAATTATTTGACCACCTCCATGGGTTAGCATTTTTCCACTTATGAATGATCTTATGACAAACAAAAAGAATATTCCCCACCAAAAAAAATCATACAGCTAGGCACCAGTGACTCACGCCTGTAATCCTAGCTACTTAGGTTGAGATCTGAGGATCCCAGTTTGAAGCCAGCCTGGGCAGAAAAGTCCATGAGACTCTTACCTTGATTAACTACTCAAAAACTGGAAATAGAGCTGTGGCTCAAAATTGTAGAGTGCTAATCTTGAGCAAAAGAGTATAGGGATGGTGTCCAGGCCCTGAGTTCAAACCCCATCAGCAACACAAAAACAAAAATCAATACTATTTTCTATATTCTTAGTTTGTCTTGCTTCCTCAATAGAAATACATGGGAATACTAGTAGTATCTTCTCTAACCATGTTTTTATTTATGTCCAAATTATTCCAGAACTTCTTAATTCTGTAAGCAAATGTTGGGTTGTTCTTAAAATATTCAACATTATGAAGAGAATTGAAATAAGCTTCCTTATGGATAAATGTGTACACATGTTCTTAGAAAGTTCTACAGAATATTGGTAGGTCAAGAGATGTGCCTAGCTAAGCACCAGTGGCTCACACCTGTAATCCTAGCTACTCAGGAGGCTGAGATCTGAGGCTCATGGTTCAAAGCCAGTCTGGGCAAGAAAGTCCCAGAGACTCTTATCTCCTATAAACCACTCAGAAAACCAGAAGTGGTGCTGTGGTTCAAGTGGTAGAGCACTAGCCTTGAGCTGAAGAGCTGAGGGACAGCACCCAGACCCAGAGTTCAAGCCCCATGACCAAAAAAGAAAGGAAGGAAGGAAGGAAGGAAGGAAGGAAGGAAGGAAGGAAGGAAGGAAGGAAGGAAGGAAGGAAGGAAGGAAAGAAGGAAGGAAGGAAGGAAGGAAGGAGGGAAGGAAAGGAAAAAGAAAAAAAAGAGATGTGCCTATCACTAAGGTATTTTTTTATATACATTGCCAAACTCCAGGCAGATTATGGATACACTTTTTTTATGTTCTGGTAGCATCATTGCTACATCTGCTAGAGTTTGGTAGTAGCATTTGATAAACTTCCAAAGGAACAGTTTTATTGAGGTTCAAAGTATAAGAAGTAGATGAAGTACATATTCTGAAGTATACAGTCTGATGAATTTTCATCTAGGTACACGTCTGTAATATCACTCATATCAAAATGCAAAACATTTCCATCTCCAAACCAATACTTCCTCAATCCTGCTCTAGCACCAGGGGTAATTTTTTTTTACTTCTTTCTATAACCATTAATTAGCTTAACCTCTTCCCGAACTTGTTTTTTTTTCTTTATTCAGTGTGTGATTCTTTGCTCAACACAAAATCTTTGAAATTCATCCATGTTTCTGCATGCTTCATTAGTCCATTATTTTTAATTAGTTCATTGTTTATATTGCTTTGGAGTATTTCACTGCACGAAGGTACCATAATTTTATTCTACTCAGTCCCCTGATGATGTTCATTTGAGTTATTAGTTTAGGGCTATTAAAGGCCAGGCATTGGTGGCTCACGCCTATAATCCTAGCTACACAGGAGGCTAAGATCTGAAGATCCCGGTTCAAAGGCAGCCCAGGAAGGAAAGTCCATGAGACTCTTATCTCCAACAAACTCTTTAAAAAAGCCTGTAAGTGGTAATGTGGCTCAAGTAGTACAGCACTAGCCTTGAGCACAGAGAGGCTCAGGGACAGAGCCCAGGCCTTGAGTTCAAGCCCCAGGACCAGCAAAAAACAAAACAGAAACAAAAATAAAAAAAAAAAATAACGATACTCTGTCAGGTGCTGGTGGCTCATGCCTTTAATCCTAGCTACTCAAGGAGCTGAGATCTGAGGATTAAGGTACTAAGCCAGTCCAAATAAACAAATTAATGAGTCTCTTATCTCTAATTAACCACGAAAAAGCTGGAAGTAGAGCTGTGGCTCAAGTAGTAGAGCACCAGCCTTGAGCAAAAATAAATAAAAATAAAAAAGCTAAGGAAGAGCACAAAGCCCTGAGTTCAAACCTAGTATTGGTGCAAAGAAAGAAAAAAAAAGAAAAAGAAATATGTTGCTATAGCTATAGATAGCAATATAGATGTGCATGTTGTTTTTGGGGGAAATGAATTTATTTTTCTTAGGTGAATATATGTCTAGTTCAAGTTGAACATCTATGATCTAACATTCAAAATTCAAAAAGCTCCACAATATGAAACCTTTGTGTGCCATCATAGCATTCTAAGGAGAAAAATTGCACACCTCCAAGTCAGGGTGGTTCATACCTGTAATCGATGCCTCTCCAGAGGCAGAGATCATAAGCATCACAGTTTGAGGCCAGCTTAGGTAAAAAGCTTGTGAGAGCTAATCTTACTCAATAGCTAGGAGAAATAGTGCACACCTAGCAGCCCAGCTTTAGTGAGAAACATAAATAGGAGGATCTCAGTCCAAGACAAGTTAAGGAAAAAGTGAGACCTTATCTCAAAAAAAAAAAAAAAAAAAAAAGATCAAAAATGGACTGGAGGAATGGTCAAGTGGCAGAGTACCATAAAAAACAAATTCCATACCTGCAGTCCCACTGCAGCCACACTAAAAGTACTGAAAAAATAACTTTCAGGCTGTGTGAAAAAGGTGTCAGTGAAATAGAAATGGATTTCATTTTTAAACTTGGATCTCATCCCCAAATATCTCACTATGTTTATGCAAATACTCCCAAGTCATCCCCCCAAAAATTCACAAATCTAAAATACCTCTGGTCATGTACAATTTCCAGAAGGGAAAATTAAAAGAATAACAGAATAGCTGTTCATGGGAGGGTATATATACTTTAGTAGGAACTTCTTGTTTTTCAAAATTGCCAAGCCAATTTATGTCCCCACTCAATACATGTGAATTTCAGTAATTCCACACAGCCACTGATACGCTGAATAACCCTTAGAGTATTACATACATGGTAGTATACAAAATGCTAGACATAGGTACTTGGATCTGAAATCTAACTAAGGAGACCTTATGTCTGATGAATAACACTTAAGATACTCAGCATTAATATGACTTCTCATCTCCATGAGAAAACTCCAAAATACGTGCTTTTAAACAAATAAACTGAGCTTCTGTTTAAGGACTATGGTTAACAAGATGGTGAACCCATCTCAAAGGCTATATAAAATGTAGGTGGATTAACTCCAATTCTCGGTTCTCCAACTAAACCTTTGCCAGCAACTTCTTCCAAATGCACACTTGTAAAAAGTAATTTGTAACTGTCTACCTGGAAGATCTCGCCATCTGCTTAACAGCTGGAGCCAAGGATGTTTGAATCTGCACAAATGCCAGGAACTATGAGAAACGGAACTTGCAATCTGTCCCACCATTTCCTGGGCATGAGCAAGGATAAAGCTGTGCTGAGTATCTTCTATCTGCTCTGAGATATCCAGTGGACCTTCTCTGGGAGCCTGACATACACAATTGAGCTCATCTCTGGGGATCAGCAGCAGGGCGAAGGGAGACGAGAGTAAGGCTTGGGGTATTGGTTCTCCTTGTGTCATTGACCTTTGACTCTCCTTGTGTCACTGACTTCCTCCTTTAAATGGTGGCCACAGATCACTCAGGCAGCCCCCTCCACACAACCTCTCCCTCTCCAGGTCTCAATAAGGCTATAACATATCTTTGCCTCACCAACCTGTGGTGTCTCTTGAATTTTTCTCTCCACCTTTGGAAGGAATTCTTTTTATTAATTCTCTCCAAATTATTTGATTTGAAAGACTATTTTTTGCCTGCGTGGGTTCTTGTTCATACTATGGTCTTATCCAAGGCCCACGCGGATACATTAATGGTAAACAAGAAGATGACTGCCAGAAGTATTGTAACAAGGCCTCCATCTAGTTTTGGAAGGCCTAAAGAAGGAGAAAGGAATGAATGGGCTTTTCCCTACTGACTCATAAACAAATTCACAGAGAGCTGGGGGACTCTTCAATATTGGGGCCAAAATAGTGGGGCAGCAGAGGGCGGGGGTAGTGATGGAGAGGCAAAGAGCACATAGTGAGCAGTCATTTTGTGCCAGGCTGGTGCGCACAGGACTTTCACTTTCACGTGACGTCACATGCCGGGAAAACTTAGGGTTTGGTCTGTAAGTGGAAACAGTGGGGCCTGCCTTCTAAAGTGGAGCCAACTATAGCTTATCCAACAACCAATGAAATAATTATTTTAAAAAATAGTGAGCCGGGAGCAGTTGGCTCACACCTATAATCCTAGCCACTCAGGAGGCTGAGATCTGAGGATTACATTCAAAGCCAACCTGAGCAGGGAAGTCCATGACTCTTATCTCCAATAAACCACTCAGAAAACCAGAAGTAGCACTGTGGCTCAAGTGGTAGAGCGCTAGCCTTGAGCTGAAGAGCTAAGGGGCAACACCCAGCCCCAGAGTTCAAGCACCATGACCAACAAAAAAAATGAAATAATGTAAAGACAATATGATACATATTCAATGAATGTTAGTTATTATACTAATGATGTTGGTGAAGGCCAATGGAGGACTAAATAACCCTTATAATAATCTTCTCAATCAAATGTCATCATTCTCATTTAAAGACAAATACACTGAGGCCCCATGAGCTACATACATCATGAGAGGCAAGGGGGCAATCTGAATCCTGTGTGACACCATTGTACCAAGTCACACTCAGCCTCGGTTGCCTCCCAAGTGCCTCAACTCACAATCAGTGCTGTCAGTATAGATGGAACACATGTGCTGTCACGCTCTTCTCCTAGATGAGTGACAGATGCAGGCTTTATTCCTAGCTGACTCTCATAAAGCTTCCTCACATACTACCTTCAGCAGACACTAGCAATAAATCAGAGCTGACTTGTGAGGTGATGCTAACTTGCTCCCCTTGGAAGAAAATATTAATTCAGACAAAGGGGATAAAAGACTATATATGCTTCAAAGATCAGGAATTTCACTTTGTTCACCACAGTATTCCCAGATGTTTCTGTCTGTCTGTCTGTCTGTCTCTCTCCTTTCCTGTCTCCCTCTCTCCCTCCCTCTACTCAATCTTTATCCTCCCTCTATTCTTCTTTCACTCCCTTCTTTCATCTCTCTTTCTCTCTCTTTTCTGGTCTGCCCGTGTGTGTGTGTGTGTGTGTGTGTGTGTGTGTGTGAGTGTGTGTGATGAGCACACAGTGCCAGGGATCAAACCAAGAGCCTTTCACATGCTGGGCAAGCCCTCCATTACTGAGCCATACCCTCAGCTCTTGTCTTGCTTTCATATATACGTAGTATTTCTCTGTGGAGCTCCTCAGCCTTCTCCTTCTTATGATATATGACTTAGCATGAAGTGCTGAACACTTCCAACTCTTTTTGGAAATAGACAGAGAGATATAAATTAGTAGCAGTTAAGTCCTACCCACAACCCTGTCTGAAATCCAGGGCATTTGTTAGACCCTTTCAAACCATCACAAGCTCTCCTCAATTGGCCACAGAAGGTGCTTGAAGCTCTAACTAAGTGAATACTTGCAGTGGTAGGAGGAGGGAGAATCTGGGATCATTAGCAGCTAATTGGGCAACTGACAGATTTAGGGATGGTTGCCCTGAGAGGCAGATGGTAAGAGCAACATCAGGAAGAAGATGGATTTATTTGGAGATATTTAGATTGAAGGGTCTGAACGTTACATTACATCTGTAGCTTCCTAAATGAGGCCAAGCACAGAAGTCATTTAAGCTTTATGCCTGGCAAAGAGCAGCAACCAATAAACCTCTTCCTACCACTGCACTGCTGTATTTGGTTAATGAAGCTTCATTGACTTAAGGATCTTGTGGGTCACTGACTGAACCCCATTCTTCTCCACCTTCATCCCTGCTGGCTACAAACCACATGGCCATACTGGTTTTCTGTTGGAAGTGATGATCCTGAATCATTCCATTCATGTGTGAAAGATGAAAGTGTGACCTTGGGGGTCTTGATGACTTTATATGAAGGAAGAGCCACCTTGTCCATGTAAGTACAGAGCACTTTCTAGGGCTCACAGGACAGACCTAGGTAATGTTATATGCGCTTAGAAAAAGCCAGAATGTAGTTTAATGAAATCAAAATGAAGAAAGTGAGTGCCTCCACCAAGGAAATCTTTTATTTTTCACTTTGGATTCCTAAATACAGTGTCCCCCCCCATCTCTCTCTCTCTCTCTCAGTGCAGGTTCTAGGGCTTGAACTCAGGGCCTGGGTGCTATCCCTTTGCTTTTTGTTCAAGGTTGGCACTCTACTTCTTGAGCCACAGCTCTACTTACAGAGTTTTTGGTAATGAAGTGGAGGTAAGAGTCTCACAGAATTTCCTGCCTGGGCTGGCTTCAAATAGCAATCATCAGATCTCAGTCTGCTGAGTAGCTAGGATTACAAGTGTGAGCTACCACCAGTGCCTGGCTTATGAGTGCTTTTGAAGCAGTTCTGGGTATAAAATATAAATAGGGGTGGAAGAAAAAGGAAAGACTCAAAACCAGCTCTTACTTTGTGTCTGAAGTAAATAAAACCAGCTCTTGGATGTGACTTGGGTCAAAGTAACTAGAGATTATGCTGAAGAGAGAGGGCTGGCTTTGACTGCTCGGTCATATAAATACTGTCTCACTTGGTGGCACAGTGCTAAGCCCTTGAGGACATGAAGAAGGGCAGACAGTATTCCCAGCAAGCCATGGGCCATCATATGCTAAACATACCCACACAGAGGCCTAGGGACAAGAGCAGGAGGTAGCTATTCACAGAAAGTTCAATAACTATCATCTAATCCCATTCATTTTTTTCTTCCTCAAATTAGAATTTAAATGCCACATACTACAGGGAAAACATTTTAAACAAAGTATCTGTAGGTAGGCCCTTTAGAGTCTCATGTCCAATTTAACAGCAAAAAACTGCAAGTGAAGTATAGTTCAAGTGCCAGTGTTAAGTAAAAACAAAACAAAATAGCAAGCAAGACTGTGAGGCCCTGAGTTCAAGCTCTAGTACCAGTACACATAAACACAAAATGCCTATAATCCAGAAGCCCTTTCTGGGTATTTTATCTCTTTAAGTGATAAATGTAATTTCATATTCTTGATATAACATTTCATATTCTTTCTCTGATAGCTCAAGCTCATGATTTCCTAATGTAAGCCTCTCATATTCATTACCTTTGTCTATTGGTTGGCTGCCTTTCCAAGTACCCAGGCTGAAGACTGACATAATCCATTCTCCTATCTTGTTTTCTATGCCTGATCAGTCTACAAATTCAAGACAGTTTTCTTTCTCAGCTTTCAAATATCATCTTTTTTTTTTTCCGGTCCAGTCGTGGGGCCTGAACGCTGGGCCTGGGCGCTGTCCCTCAGCTTTTCAGCGCAAGGCTAGCGCTCTACCACTTGAGCCACAGCGCCACTTCTGGCTTTTTTCTTTTTGCTTATGTGGTGCTGAGGAATCGAATCCAGGGCCTCAGGGATGCAAGGCAAGCGCTCTACCACTGAGCCACCTTCCCAGCCCCTTAAATATCGTCTTAACTTCAGAATACTTTTAAAATTTGTAGCAAAGTTGCAAAGATGTACAGAGTTCTGGTCTCGTAATTTAGGCCCCTACTCCCTGAACACACAATGTTAACCATGCTTAGTTAACACAGCAGATAACCCACACTGATATATTATCAACTAAACTCCAGACTTTTATGCAGGCTTCTTCATCCTCCCCTGATGTCTCTTTTCTGTCCCAAGATCCCATCATCAGGATATCCCAGTATATTAAATTGTTGTGTCCCCTAAGAATTCTCTGGCCTGGACAGTTTCCCAGACTTTCCTTGTTCTTAATGGCCTTGTCAGTTTTGAGAAATACTGGTCAGCTGGTCTGTAGCTCACCCCTAGGTATTTCCTGATGTTTTTCTTATGTCTAGTCTGGCATCATGGTGCTTGGAGGGTAACCACAGACTAGAAAGGCCATTTCCATTGTATCTTGTTAAGGGTACATGCTCAGCTGTTATTCACCAAATATGTGAATGATTCCTCTCACCCACCAACCCTCCACTCCTAACCACCAGTCAGGAGTCCTATAGATCAATCCCCTTTTGAAATTCAGTACACTCTCCACAGGGTAACATCCCACAGGCCTTCAGATGTTCTGGGCCTCCTATATTTCTGACTGACAGGCTGTAAATCAAGATGCTCCCAGGGGACACTCCCCCTCCCCCTTTCAGACTTGATCATGCTAGAATGGCTCACAGCACTAAGAAAAACATGTTGCCTACTGCTACCTGTTGGGTATAAAGGATACAAGTGAGCAGCCAGGTGACAAAGTACACAAGGTGAGGTCCAGAAGGGTACCCAGTACAGGAGCTTCTGTCCTTGTGACTTATCACAAGGGTGATAAGAGGATTTCAACCATGCAGGAAGTGGAAGCTCTGATCATATGAGTGAAGCTACCCAGGGGCCACCAGAGTCCCCTCATTAGCATAAAGTCAGGAATGGTTGAGCAGGGCTTAAGATGGATAACACAAGATGTCTCCTCTCCTCCAGTCGCTCAGGAATTAAAAAGGCCAGATATTCCTTCTTACACTCCCATACTGACCCACCATGGATGCTATTAACCTTGATTGTGGCTGAAATAGTGCTTTCTAGGCCTCTTCCCTCTAGCATTCCTTTCTCCACACTTTCCATTCTCACTTTTCTGAGATAAGAAGCTCAATGACGATCTCAGGACTCAAATGCCAAAAAGCTGAAATTGGAACTTGGCTTCTCAGTCCAAGTTCTGATTCCCCTTCCCCTTCCCCAGGGGTCAGCAGCTATGATGATCTGTGGGCCAAATTCAGCTCATCACCTTTTTCATTATAACACTAATAAGCTATGCATGATTTTTATATCTTCAAATGGTTTAAAATGAGGAGAAAGAAAAGCTGGGTGATGGTAGCCCAGGTCAATGATCCTAACTAATCAAAAGGCTGAGATCTGAAAATCTCAGTTTGGAGCCAGCCTGGGCAGACAAATCTAAGACTCTGCAATTAGCAAGCAAAAAGACAGAACTAGAAATATGAGTCATGGCAGCCATGAGCAGATAAAGTCAAATTGAGAGGTAAGGCCCTGAGTTCAAGCCCTAGAACCAGCAATAAATAAATATACAAATAAATTAAAATGTAGTTCATAACACACACAACTTGCATGTGATTAAAATTTCAGTGTGCATAGGTTGCATTTACTTAACAAAGCTACATTCACAGTGGATGTAGTACGTATAGCTGCTTTCATGAAACTTTAGCTAAGTTAAGGAGTGACAACAGAGACTACATGGCCCACAAACTTTAAAATACTGTATTTACTCTTGCCCCCTTTAGAGCCCAGTGTGGTGGTGCATATCTGTAATCCACCACTTGGGAGGTTGGAGGCAGGAGAATCAAGAGTTTGAGATTAGCCTGAGCAGCAGAGCAGGATCTTACCTCAAAAAACAAACAAAAAGCTGGACGCTGGTGGCTCACACCTGTAAATCCTAGCTACTCAGGAGGCTGATATCTGAGGATCGTGGTTCAAAGCCAACCCAGTCAGGAAAGTCTGTGACACTATCATCTCCAATAAACCACTCACAAAATCAGTAGTGATGCTGTGGCTGAAGAGGAAGAGCGCTAGTGTTGAGCTGAAGAGCTGAGGGACAGCACCCAGGCCCAGAATTCAAGCCTCACAACCAACAACAAGAACAACAAAAAGTTCTTTCTTCTTATTTATTTCTGTGCCAGTCTTTGGGCTTGACCTCAGGGCCTGGGCATTGTCCTTGAGGTTTTTGTTTTGTTTTGTTTTATTTACTTATTTATTTGCAAGGCTAACACTCTACTACTTGAGCCACAACTCTACTTCCAGATTTTTGGTGGTTAATTGGAGTTAAGGGGCTTACAAACTTTCCTTCCCTAGCTAGCTTCAAACCATGATCCTTAGATGTCAGCCTCCTAAGTAGCTAGTATTATAGGCATCAGCTACCAGTACCTGGCTCCTCAAAGTTCCCTTTAGGGGCTCAGACTACAGTAGGAATATTGCAGACCAGAGCATTCTTGAGCAAAAAATGTGACCTTCACTACCACCTCCCCCCAGTAACTAAAACATCTGGGGATATGTCTCAGTGGTTTAAAAAAAAAATGGTATGGGGACATAACTCAAATAGTAGAATGTCTACCCAGCAAGCACAGACCTTGAGTTCAAATCTCAGTACTTCCAAGAAAGGAAAGGAAAGGAAAAGAAAGGGAAGGAAAGGGAAAGGGGCAGGGGAGAATAAAGCAGGGAGAAGAGACTCCCTCAACAGATCACACATAAAATTTGTTTAATGAACTGTAAGACAAAAACACAGTACGCCGGGAGATGGAACAGGCTAGGGCTTTTTAAAGCAAGAACTTAGGCCTTCCTTGTAGAGCTAAGGTACTCCAGAATCCGTGCCTGAGCATTCCCAGGTCTCTGTTATTTCACTGTACTCAGAGACACCTCCCAGCCTGCTCCTTGTCATTCCTATCCACAAACGACAAGGCTGGCCACATGCCCAACTCCAAAATTGTTCTCTGTTTGTTTCTAACTCCAGTAAATGACAGAGATGTCCCATGATAACTGTATTCTGGAATGCTATTTTAAGTGTCTGATTTTTTTTTTTCCATTTCTTTAATGGATGGTCACTTTTCTCTTTTCCATCAAACAGCTATGGAATTTCTCGCTAGGCTTCTCTTTAAAACATAGTTTGCAAAGCAGAAAAGAAGCTGGCATTGTTGAAGAATCAAGAAAATGGGATCACCTTTGAAGAGGAAAATGCAACTGTCACAAAAATACAAGGTAAAGGGTCAAGGGAGGACCATCTCAGGATAACTTCATAGAAGCCTAGGAGAGGCAAAACAGTTGATCTTAGAATGTTCAAGGATAAGCTGGGTATCAGTATCTCACTCCTAATCCTAACTACTAAGGAGGCTGAGATCTGAGGATTATTGTTCAAAGCCAGCCAATACAGACAAATCCAAGATACTCTTACCTCCAATTAACAACAACAAAAGCTGGAAGTAAAGTTATGGTTCAG
This sequence comes from Dipodomys spectabilis, assembly GCF_019054845.1. NCBI lineage: Eukaryota > Metazoa > Chordata > Mammalia > Rodentia > Heteromyidae > Dipodomys > Dipodomys spectabilis. The sequence continues at coordinate 7,589,778 of NW_024870840.1, forward strand.
CTAGTACAGTGCTAACTTAGAGTTTAAAAAAAAAAAAAGCTAAGGCATAGCACTCAAGCCCTGAGCAGACACCAAAAAAGTATAAGGATAGAGGCTGTATAACCATATTGATCTTTAAAAACTCTATTGTTAACACTTCATACTTTTAAAAATGTGCCTGATTATTACAGCTATGCTTCAAGGTTAAGAGTTAGCTTTATTTTTTCAAGTAAAGTCCAGAGAATTTAAATGGCTTCTTAAGTTACCTCCATGAAGTCAGAGTTAGGTATGGTGGATCCATCATTGTATAGCCAGAGCGTACCATCATGCCTTAAATATAGCAGGTGCTCAATAAAGAATTGTTAGAGAATACCATTTAACCACATGACAAATCCCCCAATCTGCTGCCTCTGGCTATTTGCATCACTAATGGTTGGAGCTGATCCCTTGCTATAACAAATGCCCCCTCTCACTTAATCTAACTTCAAGGGTGTAACCTATGGATCCCTGACTAGTCAGCTTGGGCATCATCAAAGGGCATCTCTAACATCCATGAGTTAATGGACAAAAGAGCTGGGACAGACCTTGATGTCCTACTTCTTAAGTGCTTAAGTAATTCCAACATTGGCAATGGATTAAATCTCAACAGGAAAATATGGAGACAACAGTATTTCTGGAGGACCAGTATTTATAAGAAGATGTTACCTTTTAGCTCTCATGGATTTTATCTTTCATGTGTATATACTCATAGTGGTTTCATTCATAATAGTCAACAAGTAGAAACAACATTTGCCAGATGATAGTCTACATGTAGAATGGGACACTATTTGTCAATAAAAAGGAATAAAGGAGTGAAGGAAGTCAGACTCAGAGAGACAAATGATGCATGTTTTCTCACATATTTGGGAGTTAGATCTAAATTATGCTCATATGTGAAAACATGCACAGGTTCATATGTATGTATACACAAGCAAACTAGCTAAAGTATTGTATACTCAGGGCAGGATTGAAATGGTATAAGTCTTCTGAACAACTGACAACACTTAGAAAATGAATACCAGGAAGCAGAAACATGGCTCACTGGGCTGAGGTACAGGACAGGGGTGGGGGTGAGATGAATGGAAAGAGGGAGAGTGGGCAAATACAGTCATTTCATTCAATGTGCATGTGTAGAAATGGAATAACACAACCTGAGGGTATGAGTAGGGATGGGAAAAATGAGGGAGAATGCTGGAAGAGATGGCATGGATCAAGATGCATTGTACTTATAAACTGATGATTTTGAATTAAAACCACTTTATACAATTACTTGATGATGATGATGATGATGATGATGATGATGACGATATCAAGTATGGGGAAGTCCAAAACAAACAAAAAAATGGAATGCCTTCACTAGCCATACAACAGACAAGGGTTTCATATCTAAAATATACTTAGAGGGGCTGGGATGGTGGCTAAGTGGTGGAGTGCTTGCCTTGCATGCATGAGGCCCTGGGTTCGATTCCTCAGTACCACATAGGCAGAAAAAGCCGGAGTGGTGCTGTGGCTCAAGTGGTATCTTGAGCTGAAGAGCTGAGGGACAGCGCCCAGGCCCCAAGTTCAGGCCCCATAACTGACACAAAAAATAAATAAATAAAAATAAAAAATGAAATATACTTAGAGCTCAAAAGATTCAGTCTCCCAAAAACAAATCCTCAAAGATACAACCCATTAACATGTGGACTGAAGACTTAAAAGACTTCTCTGGAGAGAAAATATGACTGGCTAATAGACACATGAAGAAATGCACAACTTCTCTAGCCATAAAAGAAACGCAAATCAAAACAACATTGAGATTCCACTTCACCCCAGTTAGAATGGCTAGAATCAAGAAATCTAATAACAACACATGCTGGGGGGGATGTGGCCAAAAGGGAACCCTACTGCATTGTTGGTGGGAGTGTAAACTTGTTCAACCACTTTGGAAAGTAGTATGGAGGTTCCTCAAAAGACTCCACATAGAGCTCCCCTATGATCCAGCAATCCTACTTTTGGGCATTTACCCAAACGATCACAAACAAGGCCATACTAAAGCTACCAGCACAATTATGTTTATTGCAGCATTATTTACCAAAGCTAAGATATGGAACCAACCCAGATATCCCTCAGTAGATGAATGGATCAAGAAAATGTGATGTACACACACACACACACACACACACACACACACACACACACACAATGGAATTCTATGCCTCCATCAGAAAGAATGATACCACCCCATTTATTAGGAAATGGAAAGACTTGGAAAAAATTATATTAAGTGAAGTAAGCCAGGCCCAAAGAAACATAGGTCCCATGGCTTCCCTATTTGCAATGGATCTAGTATTAGGACAAGCAGAAAAGGTCAAAAGTTATGTACATATGACCATGTAAGATGATGGTAAGGGAAATGAACCCAAGATAGGGACACAAGAGGTATTATCTTTGTTGCTGTTTTTTTTTTTTGTTGTTGTTGTTGTTTTGGTCAGTCATGGGGCTTGAACTCTGGGCCTGGGCGCTGTCCCCTAGCTCTTCAGCTCAAGGCGAGCGCCCTACCTCTTGAGCCACAGCACCACTTCCAGTTTTCTAGTGGTTTATTGGAGATCAGAGTCTCATGGACTTTTCTGCCCAGGCTGGCTTTGAACCATGATCCTCAGATCTCAGCCTCCCGAGTAGCTAGGATTACAGGCGTGAGCCACTGGCACCCAGCTAAGTTGCTGTTGTTTTTAATGTACTTATAATGTACTATGTGATTTTTTTTTGTTTCGTTTGTATGTTCTTCCCCCATGGCATAGCCCGTTTTCACTGTATTTAATTCCAGTACCCTGCATCTTGTATATACATTTTTCTTATTTGGGGAGGGGAAGGGAAATAACAAAATGCTGAAATAAGGATACAAGTTGACTCACTAACAATGAGATGTATAAGACACTATGTTGAAAATGAACTTTACAACTTGGGGGTGGGGGAAGAATTGGGAAGATGGGGCGAGAAGGGATGGTAGGGAAAAACAAAGGAGCAGGTAACAATGCTTGATAAGAAGTATTCTCATTACCTTATTCATGTAATTGTAACCCCTCTATACAGTATCTTTACAATAATATATGTGTGTGTGTGTGTGTGTGTGTGTGTGTGTGTATATATATATATATATGATCCCTAAATGAAAAAAGAAAAAAATGAAGTGCCAATACATGCTACATATTAGATTAACCAAAGAAACACTCAGAAAAATTTCGGCTGGGCATAGTGGCAGATGTCTATAATCTTATCATGTAGGCGAGAGGATCATGAGTTCCACGTCAGCCTGAGATACCTGTTTCAAAAAAAGCAAAAAACATGAGCCAGGTGTTGGTGGCTCACAACTGTAATCCTAGCTACTCAGAAGGCTGAGATTCTGCCAGCCCCAGCAGGAAACTCCGTGAGACTCTTATCTCCAATAAACTGCTCAGAAAACCGGAACTGGCGCTATGGCTCAAGTGGTAGAGTACTTGCCTTGGGCTGAAGAGCTGAGGGATAGTGCCCAGGCCCAGAGTTCAAGCCCCATGACAGAAAAAAGGCAAAAACAAACTCTTGAAACTGAAATGTCCCCCATGGTATATATGGGATGCTATTTGGGGAGGTGGTAGAAACTTTAGGAGATAGGGCTTAGCTGGAGGGAGCAGCCCACTGGGGGGCATGGCTTAGAAGGTTATATCTAGTTTCTGGTTCCTCTCTTTTTTCTTAATTATTAAGTCTTATAGCTGTTTCCAAGCCTACTAGTAGGACTAGCTTCACTTAGAGTTTAGTTAGAAGAAAATACAGTACAAGATGAAGATCCTGTAGAATTCTGTAGACTTCTGATAAAAGTGATACCTGAAATATAGAATGAGTATCTAGATGTACGAAGAGAGGGCAAGAAAGTCCAGCTAGCTGTCTTGTTGTTATTTTCCCACAAAAGAGCTAAACTCTCAATGGCAGTGCATTTTTGACATATTACTACCTATGTATATAATGGATAATTGTTGTCTGAGGCCACAGTTTCCTGGCAGGAGTCATGGTTTTAAAACAAATTCCTACACAATGCCAAATACTCCTGAAAGCATGAAGGTATCAAATAGACAATGGCCTGAGCTTCCTGAGCCCCTTTACGAAACTTCCCCTTCTCCATCTCTAGAATGAATAGAGCCTTTTGAGTAATGTCATCTAACCTTGAATTTTAGAGATATATTGAAGATAACAAGGCATGAAATTGCTTTGCAAAAGAAATCATTTCTCTGATTCAATAAATGGTGCTGGGGCTTGGGGCTGTCCCTTCAGTACCTGATCTGAATAAGAGAGAGAAAAGAAAACCTGTAATGCTATTCAAGTTAGTCCTAGACTGAGATATTGGTTCTGAGAGATGATGAGAAGAGAATTTATTTAAAAAGAAAACCTACACAGGAATTAGTCAGAATAGAAGGAATGATTTCATTATTCTCAAGAAAATAATGTATTGTCCTCAGATTCTGCCACCAGGCCACCTAACTATATGATGGGATAACTAGAGACATAAAGAAACATAAAGTCTAGTGTCTGCCAAGGACAGTCTGGGTCCTCAGCCAAAGATCTTTGCTTGGTACAAGCAAGAACAGTTTCTTTGTTTTTGCTTTTGTTTTATTCTCATCAAGACAACAGGAAGCTCTTAGTTCCCTCAAAGAGAAAGTGACTATCTAAGCAGGTGCTGGTGGCTCATGCCTGTAATCCTAGCTACTCAGGAAGCTGAGATCTGAGGATCACTGTTCGAAGCCAGCTTGGGCAGAAAAGTCAGTGAGCCTCTTATTGCCAATAAACTACTTAGAAGCAGTGTTGTGGCTCAAGTGGTAGAGTGCTAGCCTTGAGCACAAAGAGGCTCAGGGACAGTGCCCAGGCCCAGAGTTCAAGACCCAGGACCGGCAAAAAAGAAAAAGAAAAAGGGAGAAAAGAAAAGAAAAGAAAAGAAAAGAAAAGAAAAGAAAAGAAAAGAAAAAGTGAATTTCTTTCTTGCCAAAAATGAGTGATTCTTTTGGAAAAATTCAGCTCAGAATTTCTCCACCCACAACCAACCAAGGCAGGAAATAGAACTTCTAAACTGAATGTTTTAATAACACTCAAGTGTTTTTGACCAACGTAATCATTAAAAATGTGACTTCTCATTGTTGTGTGGAATGGAGACAGACTGGAACTGCCTGCCTGCATGGAGAGATTTTGCTCTTTTTCCTATTCTCCTCTATTTGCCATGAAATCTCACAATTATTAGACGGGAGGAACTTAGACATTTTTCTGGATCCATGCTGCCCGCCCTTGCCTCAGACGGCAGCCCTCAGGCCTGTCACATCAACACACTCCAAGAGCTTGTTACACATGAAAAACATTGGGTCCCACTTCAAAGCTGATCAATCTGCTGACTCCCAGGATTCCCAGGTGTTTCGAATGCACATGCATATTCTGAGTTTTAGAAGTACCATCTAGTCTATGGAGAGGTTAGAGGTCAGATGATGGTGGCTGAGAAGCAGACTGGCCTGGGCCTGTGGCAGGGCAGGTGCTGATGGGCCAACTTGGGTAGCATGTTCTTCTCTGGAGGGAGTTAGGGCTCTAGAAACATGTGACCCAAGAGCTGGGGTAGGGGAAGGATAGTGTCTGATAGACAGAAAATGGGTGACAGACAACCCAAGAAAGGTTCTTAGGAGTGATCATTGGGTTAAGGATAGGCATCTAACCAAGCCAGAGAGTGAGGAGCCATTGTGAGACCTGTGCTCTATCTCCAGAGAATGGGAGGCCTGTCTGACAATGACACAAACTCCCAGGGAAGCAGGACTGAATGACAGGCAGTCTTTGTTCTTTTTTCTTTTTGGTTCCAAATCATTTCATTGAATGTGGAGAGAACTACTTGGAAGACAGTACACAGATTAATAGTTTACACTTCTATTATTTTGTAACAGATAATTAAAGTCCCCTTAGAGTTTCAAGAGAATTAAAAGCAAATATATAAATCTTTCCTGCTCTTATTCTTTTAGGCAGAGTCTTCATAGCCTAAGTTATGTCCTTGATGGGGGGGGGGGGGGGGACTCTAGGAAGTACCATTCACTTGTTTTCTAATATCATGTGAATTTACCCCCTGAAGCTATACAACATGGCAGCTATTCAGCCATGTCTATAACACATTTTGCTTCTGGATTTTAATTGTATGGGCCAGTAGCTTTTTGACTTTTTTTTTTTTGCTTAAGTCAGTTTGGGGTAGATTTTCTGTGGTTTGCAATTGAAAGACCCAGGGACGAATTCACCTATGCTCATCTCCAGACCAAAAAACAGACAGATTCTGGTAAGGCCCAAGAAGGGATAGGCGCAGCCAAGAGGACATCAGAGACACGCTTCTGAGGAGGTATGAATGAACTAAATTAGAAGAGCAATATGGCATGGCTATTAATAATAAAAAAGAATGGGGAGGGCAATAGTGGAGGGGTGTGGGATAATGAAGAGCAAAAATGAGATGAATATGGTCAAATCGTTTGTTTGAATATACAGAAACAGAACAGTGAAACTTGATGAAATTGAGAAAGAGCGTGAAGAGTAAGGGAGAGTGTAGAGGAGGTGAGATTCTCATTGGATTACATTGAACGTATGAGTGGAAATGTCACAATTATTAACCTTCCCTTTGTTTAACTAATGTATGCTAATAAAAATGTGGAAAAATGTACTACCTGATTGAGGAATTCTATTTCTGAAAACTGATCCTACATACTAGCAGACATATCTAGACTTTTGGAAGGACATACAGTCAGTCAAATCTTGTTGAGATGGCAAAGGCTGTACAACTGAAATGGGCGTAGTAAAAGTCTGGTTAACTATATGGTGAGCCATCTCAGCAATGCAATGTCCATTCGGCAGCTATTGAGAAAGATCATGGCAGTTCTGCATTTGCTGTCCTGGAATAAGACCTAAGGTAAGTTTTTTTAAAAGCAAGGTATGTGTACAGTGTGCTACCATTTGTGTCAAGAATGAAGTAGACATTTGTGTATAGATAGATACATTATCATATATTATATATGTGCATTTTAATACCTGATAAAAATGGACCACAGGTTGATAGCAGTTATTTCTGGGAATGGAAGAGAATTGGGATTAGGACATATGTGTGTGTGTGTGTGTGTGTGTGTGTGTGTGTGTGTGTGTGTATACATATATGTATATATGTGTGTGTCCATATATATCTATATATCTATATCTATCTATCTATACACAGAGAGAGAGAGAGGGAATGAAAGACACATGAACTTTGTAACTACTGTGTCTGTTACATATTTAATGACTTGGAAGGTCCAAAATTTTCTCTTCATTTTTTTTTTTCATTTTTAGAACACATGTCCTATAGAAAATGAGATTGTATATCTCAAACAAGAGGTCTAAAGCCTGGGCAACCATCAGGCCACTCTTCTGTAATTAGACCGGGAGCTGAGCACATCATAGCCATTCACAACTGTTGATAAATCACTGAACCCTCTGAACATGGTCAGCCAGCAGCAGCAGCAGCAGGAATAGAAACTCTTTTCTTGAGGAGTGGAAGTGAACCATGCTTTCCAAGTCCACCTAGGAACATCTGTCCTGCTAAAGGGTGGGCCCTAGCTTCCTGCCTGTCAAACAATCCTGTCAACTCCTACTGTCACTGGGCATATACCACCAGGGCCCCTGGCCTGCTCTGGGGTAGGTAGAATTACCAAGTCCTCCTTCAAAACAAACTTTAGTTTCTGAAGATCATTTCATATGCTCACCCCAACCAATACGGCTGGACATAGTTAATGCTGAGTACAGTGTAAGTAAACAGTGTGTAAGACTATGTGTTGGCTCTTAAGCTCTATCTCTCCTGATGTTCTGAGGGTCAGAGGGGCTGTACCTGAGTGCAGGTGATGCACAGTGGCCCCTGTGTACTTGCTGATGGTGAAACAGCAAACAGGAACGTGACAGTGTGACCCGAGACACTCGCAGCCAAGACCACCCACACAGTGACAGCTGCTGTGGGGGTGGTTCGTGGCGTGGCATTTGAGTCCACCATCATTTTAGTGCTTTGAAATATGCAGTCTCAGCATGCTGCTGCTGTTGCTTTCTACCAGTTATAATTCACCGAGATCACACTGATTCAACTGAGGGATTTTTGTTGCTGTTTTGTTTTTGCCAGTACTAGGATCTGAACTCAGAACCTAGAGCTCTTGCTTGACTTGCCTGCTCATAAGTGGTTCTCTACTCACAGACCATGCCCTGGGCCAAGATTTTTGCTGGTTTTATGGTTTTTATTATTTATCATTACTATCTTATTTTAGTTGTACAGAGGGAGATTTCACTGTCACATTTCTACACTTGTTTGCAGTGTATTTCAATCTATCTCACTTTTTCTGTCTTGCTGGAGTCCCATGGACTTCCCTACCAGGACTGGTTCCAAATGGTGACCCTCTACTTCTGAGGCTCCTGTAGCTAGGATTACAGGTATGAACCACTAGTGACCAGCCTGAGTGAGGTTTTAGATGAACTTTGATGTCAACTTTTCGGTTTTAGATCCTCATTCCCTTCCTCCTTTTGCCCAGCAAAGCCATCCCTATTCCCGTTATCTGCTTTATAGATTGCAAGCATCATTGGTGAGTTGTCTTCTAAAACTGATGTGTGTCTATGTTGAGGTGACAGGAAGAGCTGTTCATGAGTACAATGAGAGAGGCCCCAGAGTTGCTTTGGATGCTTTCCCTAATGAACACAAAGTTCACAACTTGTTCCTTTCCAGGCCTCAGAGTCATCACCTGACCACCCTTCCCAGGGGAGGGAGATGGATGGGATCTATTTTTCTGCAGGGAACTTTCAGCACTGGACCCATTGTTACCTCCTGCAGCAGCATCAATGCCTAGGGATCTGGTAGGTTTTCAATAAAAATTGGCTGAATAAATGAATAAAGAAGACTGGCTCTTTCTTCTTGTTGCTTTGTTTGAAGGGGACACAAAGCATTGGTGGCATCTGGTGGACCTCCAAGTGATATTCTTTTGAGTATCACAGGCTAGTTGGAATATGTGTTGATCATTCACAATATGTATTCCAGGAAACACTTAGTGAATACTTACTGAACTGAGCAACTTTGTCACCATCACAGCTGCCTGAAGAATGGAGTGTGTGTTCAGTTTAAATTTTTAAGTTAACTGTGAAATTTTGTGGACAATGTAGACAATGTATTTAAATGTATTCAAAATGCACCAGAGTCAATGATTCATGATGCTTTACTGCTAAGCTGAGAGGAAAGGATAGTTCTTTTCATTCAAAAAGACTTTAAAAAATGACCTGGATAGTTCCAGCTTGAACAATCTTCCTAGGAGTCTAAGTTTGGACAGACCAAAAAGCAACCTCCAAAAGGGTGACTGGATGCTGTGCACCACGGCGGCTGGGGAGAGCACTTTACCTGTGCTGCACTCGGGGCCCCTCCTGACCCTCACTTATCCCACAGGACCACGCAAAGCCACAACAGGAGCCAGATATGCCATTTGCCCACACATGTCTCTAAGCAGATCAGTGTGGGAAGCCACAGAGAGGATTTGACCTTGTCCGCTTTACATGTGGTCAGTGAGCATGGGGTTGGCAGCCGTCCTAACAGTGGATGTCCAGGACGGTCTAAGGCCACATCTGAGTCACTGCCTCAATGCTAGGAGCAATACCAGTGCTGAGGAATCGACAGGCATCCAATAGAAGTTGATTGCATGAATGAATAAAGTCAGAAACAGGACTAACTTAACTCATTTTAAAGGATCCTATTACAAGCCCGTCGGAAAGTGGGGCAAGTGAGAGCAGTGGCTGTTTACTGCACATGCAACCCTCCCATTTCTATTACTTCATTTAATCCTCACATCAGCTTTGTATGTGAGCTAGACAAGTATTCACTACCTTATTTTACAAGTGAGGAATCTAAGACTCAGAGAATTTGTGATTTGCTTAATACGTTTAATGTATTAAACTGAACCAGGATTTAAAATCTAATGTCTTTCTAACTTACCTGTACACAAGAAGCTATAGCTACTGATGTTTATTATTATGTCCTTGATTTCTTCCTCTTTCCTACCTCTCTCTTTTTTCCTTCCTTCCTTTCCTTTCCCTTCCTTCCTGCCTTTCTCGCTTTCTTTCTTCCTTTACCTCATTCTTTCTTTTTATTCCTTCCTCCCTCCCTCCCTCCCTCCTTCCCTTCCTTCCTTCCTTCCTTTCCTTTTCCTTCCTTTCTGTGCTGAGGATGAAATCCAGAACTTCATTCATGCTAGGCAAATGCCCAGTCTCTTTACTATTCCCCCAGCCTCCTGTTTACCTTTATGAACTCTTCTACACACAAATCTGCCACCAAATGGACACTCATGACACTCAGCATCTTCCTTCTCTCTCCACACTGTCTGTCTATTCTGAGGCAAGCAGAACTGGGTTCACATCCCATGTGTCATTGATGTGATGAGCTCTCTAGCCCTTTGCTAATCCCTGCTCAACTTTCACTTCTTCATCTGTGTGATTCAAACAGCTCAAGTGTTCTTTGGAGGATGAAAGAAGATCATGCAGGTAAGATGTTTAGTACAATGCTCAGCACACTCATCATCCAGTGACTGACAGCTTTCATCATTGTTAATAATGAAATGACAGAGTAAAGGGAATCTGGGACTGAGAGTTTGAGGGTAGCACAGCGTACTTGTAATAACATGTAGCTCTTAGCTTCAGACTTGATTCCCAGATGAAAAGAATTTAGAATCACTGAGTATATATTATAGAGAGCCGAATCTTGCAGAATATTGTGGTTTTAATATTTTCAATAGAGCATGTGTAAATGCATAACATGTGTGAACATATATGCACATGGAGAAACACACTCTAAACTGCAGGATGAATAACTGAATTCATAACATGATTTAGCAAAAATAATAGCTCAGAGAGTTTAATGTTGCCACAACTAATGCAAAGGAACAGAGAATACGATTCATTCTAATATTGCTTTTAAAGTACTACCAGTATTAGCAGACTGTAAAAATTGATCCACTTTCTTTCCATCTGGGTATTAGTTCTGACCCTGTTATAGGATATTAGTGTCTCTCATGTTGGGAGTTAATCCTCAATAGTATTAAATCCTCATAGTATTAAAAAGTATGGTTCTCAACAATGTGTCTGAGTCACAAGAGCTCTAACTAGACAGGACTGGTGATCTGATAAATCAGACTTCAGAAAGCTGCCTGGTCCTTTCGTCCTTCCAGGATTTAAGTTCAGTTCTTACCCCTTTGGCCCTCATGCCCTGTGAGGATGCTCTGAGGGACACTGGAATGAAGAATGGCCATCTCCAGACACAAGATTTGCCAGCACCTTGACCTTAGACTTCCCAGACTCCAGAGATAAATTGCTATCACTTGTAAATTACCCAATCTAAGGTATTTGTCACAGCGGCACAGATGCAGTGAATGGCCAGCTGCAATAACCTTCATCCCCACCATGTTCAGACTCTGCAGATACTGACAGTTGACAATAATCAATCTCCTTCCTTTTCCTTCCTTCCTTCCTTCCTTTCTTCCTTCCTTCCTTCCTTCCTTCCTTCCTTTCTTTCTCTTCCTCTTTCTCGCTCTCATACTTTCTCCCTCCTTTTTTTTTTTTGGTATGGGTACTAGGGCTTGAACTGAGGATCTGGGCACTATCCCTTAGCATTTTTACTATGTACTGGTGCTCTAGCATGTAAGCCACAGCACCACTTCCAGCTTTTTGCTGGCTAACTTGAGATAAGAATCTCACAGAGTTTCCTGCCCAGGTTAGCTTAGAACCATAATTCTTGGATCTCAGTCTTTTTCATTAGCTAGGATTACAGTCATGAGCCACCAGTATTTGGCTTACATTTTTCCCCCTTAAAACTAGAAGCCACAAATACATCAATGAGCACATGGGTTCCCTTATCATAATTACATAATAAGCACAAATTCTGTGCTTATTTAAATACAAATCATGCCACTGTTAGTGTTATTTTTGAGCAAGGAATTTAATCTCTCTATGCTTTGATTTCCTAAGATGGGGACTAATAACTTGATTTGAAAAAGAAGTATAGAAAGGTACTTAGTACCTGACAATTCATCAGTAAATGGCACTGGAGATACACACATACACATATGCATCTCTATCAATCTATACTTGAACCTATGTCTATACTTCTATCTATCTATCTATCTACCTATCTACCTATCTATCTATCTATCTATCTATCTATCTATCTATCTAATCTATCTATCTATATCATTTAACAAATGGGTTTTCTATTATAGCCTTAAATCCCTCTTCCCTAACCAGCACAACAATGTAGAAGCTGACCACCTTGCATTTCCCACTCCTTTGTGTCTGATACTCAATCTAGCACATAGTGAATGTTCCAAGAATATTACAGCAGAGAATTTTAAATAAGGACTTCAATATTTTAAAGCACTTTGGAAATAAGTCATGAAATGTATGACATTTATTGTATACTAGAAGAGTTAGGAAGAAAAAAGAAAGGATTCTGAACTGTGATTGTTTCCCCTACCCCATGGGGATAAGAGGAAAATGAATAAAAGCAGATATTGGACGATACATTAAAAGTAAATTGTATCCATTTCCCAGCATAAAAATACAAAGCACCAGTCTGGAGCCAAGAATGGTCACCTATTCATCCACTCCATTAAACAACAACAACAAATAAACCACTCTCAATTTTATATTCTTATTTTTTGAGACTCTATCCAGATAGTGTTGAACTCATGACCCTCCTACCTCAGCTCTTGGAGTGCTGGGACTGCAAGCATGCTGCCACCATACCCAGTTAGGAAAAAGTTTTAAACAATACATGATTTCATCTGTGGTATTCTATTATAGAAACAGAACACAGACTATGAGAAGCCCATGCTTCACTAGAGAGGGGATCACACGGGTCAGAAAAGAATCATATTCAGACGAGCAGAAATTGCCCAAGATTTGCAACGAAAGCTCTAGCCACAATCTGCAGAAACACTAGGTGTTAAGTACAGGTATTCAGCTAAAAAGCCCAAATTATCTCCTGGAGTGCAAAGGCTATACTATTATAGAAGCAAAAGATCTGGTCCTCTTGTGAGAAAGAAAATCAACTGCTCCAATATAAAATTAAACAGTAAAATATCAAGGAAACATTAAACATCTCACAAAAGAAAGTTCTACACATATTTCCATTTAGTTAAAGTTCTGCATATTTCCATTTAATTAAATGAAGCCAACTCAAAATTATCCCTGCTGCCTCCTTTCTCTCCGCGGTTATTTACACACTGAAAATATTCTGGAAGTATGTATCGAATGGTTAATACTGGAAAGTGAGAAGGAGTCTTTAACTTTTTACTACAGAAAAAGTAAACCGCGTAGTGAACTCTTTGTATGCCTTGGGTAGCTTCAGTAATTGTCAGTGCATAACCAGTTTTGTTTCCTGTCTTCCCACTCACTTCCTGTCTCCTCTACTACTTTGTAGAGAATCCAGACATCATATTTCATCCTAAGTATTCCAATATGTATTGTTAAAGGACAAGGGCTTCTTAAAAATATGAAAGTAATATGACTGCTATGTATAAAAGTGTCAACAACAGGACTTCAGTCATTTGAATATAGTATTTAGTGCTTAAATTTCCAATGTCTTAATTAATTAATTAATGGACTAGAACGTGTGATCTTCCAACCTTAGCCTCCCAAGGGCTGGAATTATAGGCCGACATCACCACACATAGCTAGAACTGAGTTTATGCAAAAGGAAAAAAAAAACCTTAGACTGACGTGAGTTTAAGTGGGCAAAGAATGATTCATAAATCTGCAGCACTGAGAACCAGAAGAGGGTCAGAGAATTCTGTTTCCTAGGGAGGGCTGAGATTACTTACAGAAATTTGAGATGCTTGCTTGCTGACAGCTTGACACTGGTTTTCTGTGGGCATGATCGGATCAGCTGACAGAATGTGAGTGGCTGGAGTTTAGCTGCTGTGTCTCCCTGTTGAGTCAGTTATTTGTTTCAAAATACACTGCTAAATTTGACTTTCAAGTCTGTTTACCTGCTATATTGGGCTGTCTTTCTTAAGCAGAGGCTCAGTATGGAAGCAGCCTCTGGCTAGGTTTACTCAAATTCCTCAGCTTTACTTGCATTGATATGTATGTGTTCACTGCTATGAAATTTTATCTCACTGGAAAATTGTATACCCACTCAAGACACTTAATAGTTTAATTCTGTAAGACTTCCTGTGCTGCCTATCAATCTTTTCATCATTAGTTGGGTGTGGTGACGTAGGGCTATCAAATTGCAGCTACTTGGGAGACTGAGACCAGAGGGCCTCAAGTTCAAGACCAACTCAGGCAACACAGCAGGACTCTACTGTAACAAAAAAAGAGAGAGAGTTAAACAAATAAACATTGGTTCCTCTACTGTTTTTGGTAGATCAATTGCTATGAAGGAAAATAGGAAGATAAAATCACTTCTTTTGACTACTGAGCAGTTTCTTAACTTGCATACTACTAGTATATTTTTCTAAAATTTAAAAATGCAAGCCAGACGCCAGTGGCTCATGCCTGAAATCCTAGCAATTTAAGAGGCTGAGATCTGAGGATTGTATGAGGATCGCAGTTCAAAGCCAGCCAATGCAGGAAAGTCTGTGAGACTTATCTCTAATTAACGACCAGAAGTGCCACTGTGGCTCAAAGTGGTAGAGCCAAAAAAATCCCAAAAAGCAAAAAAACTTCCATGTCCTGAGGTTTATCTGCTTCATGTTCATTTCTGTAATTTCTTTGGAACATATTTTGATAAGAGGGTAGAGAGATTTCCTTTCTTTCTTTTCTTCTACTTTGAGTGAAAGGAAATTAGTTTTAATTGTAAGTATTTATAGAACATCTTTCAGCATTAAGCTGCAAGCAGCATTAGTAAAGAGTTTAATGTATTAAAATATCACTTCTCTAAGAAACTGTATCAGACCTTGTATCTCTTTTGGGTCTCAAGTGGTTGCTTTCAATATATCCCAGATGAATAGCCTAAGCCAAGGATCATTGTCCATAAAGAGGTAGGCAATAAATAAGTTAGGTTTTATGGGGTGATGTTTGTATCACAGCTATTGAACTCTGCTACAGAAGTACAAAAGCAGCCACAGACATTATGTAAACAATGGGTGTAGTTGGTGCCAATAAACCTTTATGAAAACAAAGAGTTTTACTTCATCTTTCCCTATTTGGATCCCTTTTATGTTTGCATCTTGTCAGAAACAACTGCCCAATAAATAAGTGGGCTAAAGATTTATAGAGAAACTTCTCTGAAGAGGAAAGAAGGATGGTCAATAGACACATGAAGAAATGCTCAACCTCCCTAGCCATAAAAGAAATGCAAATCAAAATAACAGTGAGATACCACCTCACCCCAGTTAGAATGGCTAGAATCAAGAAATCTAATAACAACAGATGCTGGAGGGGATGTGGACAGAAGGGAACCCTATTGCATTGCTGGTGGGAGTGTAAACTTGTTCAACCACTTTGGAAAGTAGTATGGAGGTTCCTCAAAAGACTCCACATAGAGCTCCCCTATGACGCAGCAATCCCATTTTTGGGCATTTACCCAAATGATCACAAACAAGACCATACTAAAGCTACCAGCACAACTATGTTTATTGCAGCATTATTTACCATAGCTAAGATATGGAACCAACCCAGATTCCCCTCAGTAGATGAATGGATCAAGAAAATGTGGTATATATAAACAATGGAATTCTATGCCTCCATCAGAAAGAATGACATTGCCCCATTTGTTAGGAAATGGAAAGACCTGGAAAAAATTATATTAAGTGAAGTAAGCCAGGCCCAAAGAACCATAGGTCCCATGGTTTCCCTTATTTGCAATAACTAGTATATGTCTGAGACAAGCAGAAGAGGTCAAATATGTTGATGCTAGGTGAAATGAACCCCAAGATAAGGACTCCACTGTTTTTTCTTTCTTGCTATTGTTTCTAACATATTTATAAGATGATTTCTTTGTTGCTTTGTATGTCCCTCCCCCATGGTATAACCCCTGTTTACACTGTATTTGATATTGGTATAATTTGGGGAGGAGAAAAAGCAAATTGTTTAAATAGGGATACAGGTGGACCCATCACAATAATGAGATGTACAAGACGTTATGTCCAAAAACGAACCTTACAACTTTGGCTGGGGGGTGGTGGTGCAGGAGATGGGAGGGCAAGGATGGGAAGGGGAAACAAAGGAGGAGGCAACAATGCTTGATAAGAAATGTACTGATTACCTTGCTCATGCAATTGCAACCCCTCTGTATGGTGTTTTCACAATAAAAAAAACAACTTGTTAATAAAAAAAACTTTATGAAAACAAGAAGTCAGCTAATAGTTAGAAGTTTGCTAATAGTTAGTCCAAAGCAATGTCAGTAATTTTATTTCCTCTGCTGATTACTGGTGTGTGAATGGACATGGGACCCAATCCTGATGACTAGTGTATAAACAAAACCTCCTAGGGGCTTCTGGGAAAGATTACCTCTCATGTAAATCACATGAGGAAGAGCCAATCCTCCTTTTCCCCTTTGGATGCTTTCAAATCTGAAAGTGATAGCCGGAATGACAGCAGCCATCTTGCTCTAGAGCTCCAGACGGAGCCATCAAACACCAGAGGGCAGATCTGGAAGAGCCACACAGATTGCAGCTGCTTGCCTACTGTGCCTGGAGCCCCACTTTACATTAAGACCACACTTTTCCTTGTTGTTTAAGCCAATGAGTGGGCCAAAAAGCATCTTAATTACTGCAGCTCCCTCCCTACTCCCAAACCCTCCCCTTCAGTGCTTAGCAAAATGCTTCACAGAGAATAGATGTTCGGTAAACATTTGCCGGCCTAACAATCTGAACCAAAAAGCCTTGCCCATTAGAATTCTGTCCACTCTTTTATTAAAAAAAAAAAAAAACCCAAACCCAAATGACAGGAAATAATAGTAAACCTACATTTATTTAGTATGAACAGAAGACACAAGACTGATAACTGCTCAGATTCCCCCAAGCCCACGTGTTTTGGCTTTGCCCTCTCCCTGTAGCTCTTCTTTTCTGGCTCTGGGCCTTTCCCTGGCTGGCCCTTGGAAGAGAAGCTGAATACAAATGTGCGCGTACTCATCAGTTGTGTTAGGCATATTTCCAACTGGCCACCCCACATGAACACAATTAAAAGTTAAACATCAATTAAAATTCACAGAATCCATTTAGCTCTCTGAAAAAGCACTAAATTACTGAACACATTTGGGGCACAAATTAATCTACATGGTTTCCTTTATCACTCTTTAGTTATCAAACACAGTAGGCCTCATTTGAGACTCAGCTAATTGCTTCTTCAGCCCCTGCTGGGGGCTGATGAGAAATGAGAACATGAAGTGCTACATAGATATAGTGCAGTCAACCAGGTGGAGGGTCTTTGACAGGAGCACCAGAGGTTCTGGGGGAGGGAGGACCCTGCCAGGGAGAGCACTGAAGATCTTCTCTCCTTCAGAACTGGGCTGATACTTTTATCTGCTTGATTAACACAAAGTCCAGCAAGCATCAGAACTTATAATACCTCAAACAGAATTTCCTCCTGACCCCCTTTCTTTTCCATTCTTCCCATTACTTGGATAAATGTCTCAGATTCTTTAAATCTAGTATCATCTTGATCTCTCTTTTCATGTCCTCACAAGCCATCAGCCAATCTTACTATTTCTGAAATCTGTACATTGCTCTCCATCTGCTGCCTCTCCATTGATCTTCCTCCCCTCCTAGCATCTTGGCCCTTTAAAAACTGTTTGATTCCATTGCTCCTTGCTAAAACCCTCCAGTAGCCACCCACAACTTTTAGAGTTAGAAACCTACATTTGTTTCCAATTTCTGCTAATAAATTACCATTTAACTAAGATAAGTTAAGGCCTCAGCAGAATCTGTTTCCTTGCCTTTTTTGGCTTCTGCCTGCATTCTCTGTCTATGGATCCTTCCTGGACTTCTCTGACTGATCCCCTTGCCTATCTCTTACAAGAGAGTCTAGAATGGCATTGGGTCCACCTTTGTCACCTCCCTATCTCAAGATTCTTCACCTGATCATACCCACAACATTTTTTTTCACTGAAGGTAAGGTTCACAGTTCCAGAAACATGACAGACTATGGGGTGGGGTTAATAAATCTATTTCAAAATTGAAATTTACACAGCAGCACTCAAACCAGCACTGAAACCAACACAATGAGCCCTAAAAGGCCCAGCCTTGTCTCTCTCGTCCTCTTCCCTCCCTTATCCCCTCCTTCCATACTGGCCTTCTGTGTGTTTCCTCACCCTGGAGTTCCTTCCTCTAGGTCCACACAACTAGCCCATTCTTCAGAGCACCAACAACCCTTTCCCTGTTACTGCTATCTGCTGTTACCTTGTTTACCTATGTTCTCCTGTCCATTCATGAATTGCAAAGGAAGATTCCACATTTGTCTTGTTAACTGTACTGTAAAAAGCAAAACAAAACAAAACAAAAAACCAAGAAACTATAAATTTAACGGCCTGCAGAGCCCTGTGCTGCTGGGAGTCGCTTATGGCTCTAGAGCCTGAGACAAAGCCTTGAATTGATCACTATAGAACAGCAATGGGTTAGCTCAAAAAAGGCAATCATGTCCAAGTAATTCAACCTTCCTATTTCAAAATCATCCAATTCTTTCTTCTAGTTCATTCTCTTTGTGCACTGAGTCATAAAACCCTGCTACCAATTCCTCTATTAGTTTTTTCTTTCGTTGCTGTTGTTGTTGTTGTTGGGGCTTGAACTCAGGGTCTGCGTGTTGTCCCTGAACTTTTTTCCCTCAAGAATAGTGCTCTTATCACTTCAGCCACAGTTCAACTTCAAGCTTTTTTAGTGCTTAATTGGAAACAAGAGTCTCATGCACTTTGCTGCCCTGACTGGTTTTGAGCCCTGATTCTCAGATCTCAGCCTGTTAAGTATCTAGGATTACAGATGTGCACCACTGGTGCCTGGCTGTAATAGTTCATTTTTGTGTATGGTAGAGTAGTGAAGTTTGAACTCAGTACTTTTTTTTTTTTTGTCAGTCGTGGGGATTGAACTCTGGGCCTGGGCACTGTCCCTCAGTAATTCAGCTCAAGGCTAGCACTCTGCCACTTGAGCCACTTCCAGTTTATTGGTGGTTTATTGGAGATAAGAGTCTCAAGGACTTTCCTGCCCAGGCTGGCTTTGAACCATGATCCTCAGATCTCAGCCTCCTGAGTAGCTAGGATTACAGGCGTGAGACACTGACACCCGGCTTTGAACTCAGTACCTTTTAATTGCTAAGCTGGTGTAATACCATTGAGCCATGCCTCCAGACCTGCTTCACACTGGTCATTTTTAGGACAGGGTCTCACATTCTGTGTGTGCTTGAGCCAAGATCCTCCTACTTATGCTTCCTATCACTGCTGGCCTGAAACAGTGTTCTTTCTAGTCTCAGCCTCTCACATAACTTGGGATTACCAGTATATGCCACTGTGCCCATCTATGGGTGTCATAAACCTTTCTGCCTGAGTTGGCTTTGAATTATGATCCTCTTGTTCTCAGCCTCTCAAGTAGTTAGGGATTATAGGAATGAGCCATTGCTGCTTATTTTTTATACATTATTATTTTATTTTTATTATCTTTAAGTAGTTGTACAAATGAATTTCCATTTAAGAAAGCAGTATGAATAGAGTGTGTCTTGATCAATGTCACCCCTTTCAACATTGTCATCCATCTCACCTCTTCCCTTACTTTATTTTGTAATATATACCTTGAATTCTTGACTGTATTCTCTCCCCCTTCTCTTCATTTGTCTACTCTTCTTCCCTTGGTCCCACTCTACTCCTTGCAAGTAATCATTTTCTGATGCTTATTTTGTTGGGCTTTGACTTTGCCTTTCTAAGGAACTATACTATTGGAGCACTCTCTCTCTGTCTCTCTGTCTCTGTCTCTGTCTCTGTCTGTCTATCTCTGTTTCTGTTTCTGTCTCTGTCTCTCTCTCTCTGTCTCTCTCTGTCTCTCTCTGTCTCTCTCTGTCTCTCTCTCTCTCTCTCTCCTGCAAAGCTATAGTAATGCAAACAGCTTGGGACTGGCACACAAACAGGCCTGAGGACCAGTAGAATAGAATGAGACCCAGAAATAAACCACAAATGTATAGTCATCTAATATTCAATGCGGGAGTCACAAACACATGCTGGAAGAAAGATAGCCTTTTCAAAAACCAGTACTAGCAAAACTGGAAATCTACATGCAGAAAATGGAAACTAGATCCTTACATCACCTTGCACCAGGATCAAATAAAAATGGATCAAAGTCCTCAAGATAAGACCTGAAACCATGAGACTATTACAGGAAAGGTGGGAAAAAGATCAGGACTCCTTGGCACAGCAAAGAACTTTGTGAGTAAGGATCAAGAAGCACAGCAAATCAAAAGAAGACTTGAAAATGGGACTGCATTAAACTTAAAAGTTTGGCATAGGACACACTTATTTTATTGCAATAATAAAACATATACTTATGGTAAGACATTCCAGCATTAACAAGACAAATCATAAAAAAGTAAATCTCACTCTCATTCTAGACCCAATCCCTTCAAGGGTTGTTGGGACTCTCGTCCCTCCCTTTCCTCTCTCTGCTTCCTGGCTTCCAGGAGAATAGTAGACTGGCCCCATTGGCTGCTGCTAAGATATGTTAATCTCTTCACTAGCCTAAAAGCCATAAGGCCAGGTGATCATGGACAGAAACTTCCAAACCATGAATCAAATTAAGTTGATTATCTCAAGTATTTTTCTAGAGTAACAGAAAAGTGACTCACATTTCAGTTACGTGAGAACTAGCTGGTCCCTGATTAAGCCACAATGTCTGCATCACACAGGTACAAAGTGGTGCCAAAGCGGAAAAAGACATTCCGACAAACCATGTGTATGTATGTGTGTGTGTGTGTGTGTGTGTGTGTGTGTGTGTGTGTGTGTGTGTGTGAAAGAGAGAGAGAGAGAGAGAGAGAGAGAGAGAGAGAGACTCATGCACTTAGCTTTTAGGACAAACAGTAAAATACTAAATAGAATTAAGGCTAAGTTTCCATTCATACTTAATAGTTATTGTCCTGTGTCATTTTGTGAGGGTCAGCATCACTAAAATCTGTCACTACTGGGACAGGCTATAAATAGGAACAAGCCAAAACTGAATATGAAGGAAAGTGTCCAGGAGTGGGCCCAAATCCCACCTGAGAAAACTGAATATGAAGGAAAGGGTCAGGAGTGAGGCTCAAACACCACCTGTTAAATGGCAAGCACATGGCAGTCATATCTCCAGATAAACATGGCATCAAATGTCCAGGTCAAGACCCACTGGACTCGCAAGTCCAAGGGACAAATCAGGGAGGTAGAGTTCCCTCAGGGTGAGGGCAGGAGTTAGAGGTGTCACTACACCGTGCGGTCTCTTCTCTGTTTGCACTGTGGATATGTGGATAGCTCTGCTCTACGAATGTCTTGGGTCTTACCCAGAAGGCAAAGTGTGCTCCCTCTTGTTAGCAAAGGCAATGATGTTTCTCTGCTGGGACCACTATTAGCATTTATATTATGCTTTTAGCAATAATGCCATCTGGAGATGTCCTTGAATAACATGAATTTTAGCCAATCAACTCAATTCTACAAGCCCATTTCTTCAAGCTTTGCCTCTCTTCTGCCTCCTTGAATGGAAATACTTGCCTTTTCCCCCCCACAGAATAGGCTCTCCTCTGATTTAGACTTAGTTCAGTGTGGCAGAGTGGGTAGGGATAATAGATGAGTACATCTCCAAGGCTTTGTCTTGCTGACACACCTAAGTGGTCAAAGTTAATTTCTCAGAACACTGGCAGAAAAGATGAGGACCATCTTCTTCTTATTCCATCCATCCCTTTAAATACATTGAAAATGATTAGTGAAGTGCCAGGTATGGTAGTGCACGCCTATAACACCAGCTACTTGGGAGGCAAAGATAGGCAGATCAAAATTCAAAATCAGCCTCAGCAGTAAGCAAGATTATATTTCAAGAGAAAACAAAATAAGGACCAAAAAATTGAGGGGATATGGCTTCTAAAGGTTGGAAGCATTGCTCAAGTGACAGAGCTAGGCCCTGAGTTTAGTCTCAGCACAAAAAAAATAAATAAATAAAAGGAGAGAGAAGAGGTACAGAGGGCAGAGGAAAGGGAAAGGAAGAAAAAGGAGCTAGACCCTGAGTTAAATCTCTAGTATCATATGAAAAAAAAAGAAAAGAAGGAATGAAAGAAGGAAGGAAGGGAGAAAGGGAGGGAAGGACTGAGGGAGGAAGGGAAGGAGGAAGGGAAGCAAGGAAGGAAGGAAGGAAAGAAAGAAGGAAGGAAGGAAGGAAGGAAGGAAGGAAGGAAGGAAGGAAGGAAGGAAGGAAGGAAGGGAAGGAATGAGGGAGTAAGGGAAGGAGGAAGGGAAGCAAGGAAGGAAGGAAGGAAAGAAAGAAGGAAGGAAGGAAGGAAGGAAAGAAAGAAGGAAGGAAGGAAGGAAGAAGGAAGGAAAGGAGGGAGGAAGAGAGGAAAAAGGAAAGAAAGGGAAGGAAGACAAAGAGGAAAGAAGGAAAGAGGGAAGGAGGAACAAAGACCTTATTACAGTGCGTGTGTACTTTGAGGAACTTCTATAGAGACCTCTAAAATGACATATTAGCTTCCAAGTGTCTTCTTATGCATGTATGTTTCCCAACATTCCTACAAGGTCACCTGCTGGGCCTACCTTCATGGAGTACACACTAGACTAGAGGTGATTGTTTTTTTCAGTACAAAACCTAACAGACTTTTGAATGATATGTTATCTGATCTTCAGAGAAAGAATGTTAAGTATTGAGAGTAAGTTAACAAACTGACATACTAATCCTGTGTGTGTGCGCACACACACCCATGCATGTGCACCTGGATGTGTGTTCTATGTAGTATTTATACAAGTCTGCCCCTGATATCCATAAGAGATAAATCACGCCCTCTCTTTCTGGGACTGCCATTTCCTGCTTCACCAGACTGCAATGAATTTCCCACACAGGAGCTAGCCCAGGGGTCTCAGCATCCCATCTTCATGGGGCTCCATTAACTTCTTCCTGCCCACCACTGCTCCATTTGTAAGAGCCCCGTCCTAGGCAAACACTCACCCACATGGAAGCCTTTTCAGTAGCTTTGAAAAGTTCTGATTCCTTCTTATCATGAAGGACTAATCTGCTTCTTATTGCTAAGCTTCTGTAAACTACATCCTGCTGTGGGGCCAGAGGGGGATTACCAGCTGTCATGCAGCTTTTATCTTCCACTCCCCAGCAGCAGACAGGAGGGCTCAAAATGTGACAGAAACCAGAAGCCAGAGGAAAGGGATTCCTAAAGGGGAAACACTGGGGCTCCCAAGCACTGAACGCATCCAACACAAAATGTAAACCACAAATCTCGGGGTTTTCTGAATTCTCTCTTGTCTTTTCTTGGCAGAAAGCATGAGACTGATAAGTAAGTATCTGCCAACTGCCAGATCTGACCAGCAAAGAAAGAAAATAAAATCATGAAAGGCCGCCAAGCCTAGGCTTTCACATGGGGGCGTGCATGCTTGTGTGTGTGTGTGTGTGTGTGTGCGCGCACACACACACACACACACACAGAGAGAAAGGAAAGAACAGGCCACCACCCTTCCTGACTTTTCTAAAACAAACCTATAATTGTTTCTGAGGGTAGTTCCAGACAACACAGGAATTCCCCAGAGTTCAGCTGAGGGGACATTGTCATTCTGCAACAGCATCTGACACTGGCTGGACTTGTATGTACATGGTGCAGAGACTCACAAATAATTCTGCTGTGCTATAACAGCAAATGTCCCTCAGAGATTTTTCCCAGTAACCCTGAGACCCATAGAAGGATTGGCAGAGACAAACAAAAGACTCAAATCACCATCAGGCACTGGTGGCTCATGCTGTAATCCTTGTTACTCAGGATGCTGAGATCTGAGGACTGTGGTTCAAAGCCAGCCTGGACAGAAAGGTCTGTAAGACTCTTATGCCCAATTAACCACCAAAAAGCTGGAAGCTGTGGCTCAATTAGTAGATGTGTAAGTTTAAACAACAACAACAAAAGACCTAAATTACTGCACATTTCACATAGCATTTTTTCCAATGTGCATTGTCAATGACTTCTCAGCTCCCTAAGGAAAAGTTCTTTTTCCCTAAACTGGCCTATAAACATGTATACTTTTAAAAGTGAAAGACAGTGTTATTCATACCAAGACTGTGTACAGCTAAGATACCAGACCATGCCTGTACTCAAAAAGGTCTCAGGTTTATGGTCCCCTCTTCTCTTATATTCTCTCTGCTGACTTTCTCTGGCAGACTCTTCTTCTTTGAAAAGTGGGCAAGCTTTCTCTATCCTTCTGGCCCTTCACATGCACTCTCCTCTACTGATCATGGGTTTGCTGCTGCTCTTCACTTGGCTCCCTCCTCACTTGGCTCCCTCCTCCATTCCTGCATCGGATCTCCATTTAGGTATAGGTTGAGCATCATGATTGCCTCTGACCTCTGACCACAGGGACAGTGTTAGTTCCCTCTTCTGAACTGCCACAACATCCAGAAAAGCCCCCTTCCACGTGCAATTACTTTGTTAGTGGTTGCTAATGCCTTCTACAGAGGCCCACAATTCCATTTCAGTGAATAAACCATAAAGCTTGGTTTACCCATCCTAAATCCTCAGTCCCATATGCTGGGCTGGATGTAGGAAGCAGTGGATTCTGCAGTCTTGGACACCCACTTTTAGATGCTTTCCCATTCTGCTGTGAATGAAGGACTGTCCTGAGTGTTTCCCCCTGGGACTGAGGTCCCTTGATCCACTCTATTCTGAGAGCACCCAGAGCTGGAGACTCTATTATGTTATTCAAGATGGTGCCTGGAAGAACAGAATGCTGGAAAGAGAAACACAGAGCCCCAAGCCTCAGCTGAAACCTGGGGCTGTAGAATTTTCCATTGGTAAGTGATAATGTTATGTAATACTGTCAGTGGGGCTGGGGTAACACCCTATATAGCCTGCCACACTGACATTTCTTCAGCAGAGTGTAACAGCAAAGTGTGAGGAGCTAAATAAGGCCTGCTAGCACCTCACAAACCTTCAGGTCAGGCTCTGAAAATCATTTAGTTCAGATCAGGTCAGTATTTCTGTCCAAGTCAAGAAGCAACACTAATTTTTAAGAGTGATTGGGTTTTAGAAATGCGGGGAAAGGGACTGTGCAACTTGTAACACCTGATGCTTCATTAATTGCAACATTTCACATACTGGTGCAAGTTTATACACATCTTATTATGGATCATAGTAGATAGTCTCTCCCTATATATATATATATATATCACCTTAATATATATGATACATGACATACATAATACATATATATGAAATCTCAGTTCTCCAAACAATCCTGCAAATGAGGTGTTATCAAGGTGATTCCAGATAAGGAAACTGGGGCACACAGAAGAAATGAACCCTAGAAAGTCAAATAGTAAAGTTGGGAACTGGAGAAATGACTACAGCTGGAATTCAGTGATTACTGAACAAACAAAATGCCAGTGTGAATGGGATACCCATGGAGAGGTGGGTTTGAGACAGCTAAACAACACTGCCTCTACCCCATCTTAATGCATCACGATGCGCCCACCCTCCAGCTGACAGATGGCTGGTACCAGGGCAGCCTTCTGACCCATGGCAGGGCCATAGTAACAAGCCCTTGACACTTGGGACCTGAAATCACTGGCAAGCTCTTTTCTGTGTCTGGACTGTGTGATGTGAATGTAGTTCAGAGAAAATGGGGAATATTGGAGAGCCTAAGTATCCAAACGCAGCCTGATATAGTCTAGTGGGCAGCCTATATTTTCTATTTTTCTCTTCAGATAAAACATTGGCTAGCACATGGGAACAGTAGGCCAGCTGGACTGGCACTGCCGCCGCTAAGTAATGGAGTACTGTTAGGATTAAATTATTCAGCCAAGGCTCACTGTGTACCTACTGTGGGCCAGGTACTCTGCAAAGCAGACCGTGAACAAGACAGATACAGTTCACATCCTCTCAGGCCATATTGTCACACGAAAGTAAAGTAACAGTATGAGTTATGATCCAGGGATTCTAAGGGCAACAGAGAGAATACAGAGCAGCAGGTTTATATTAATTAGTAATTGGAACTGAAGTGGAACAAAAAATAATTATACTATTTATGAGCTGTTCAAGTTTAATTCCAACAAATTCAAATCATCAAGTGGAGTCACTGTGAAGAATCGCTGACAGAAGCACGACGGATAGGAATTAAGTGTCCACGTGCACACCATGGAGTCATTCTAACGTTCCCATGTCAACAAGGGCCATCCATGCTGTTACAATGAACAGAAGATTAACATGATTTGCATACATACATACTACGAATGTCTGCTTAGATATTGCCGAATAACAGAGAAACCAATGTCGAATGTGACTTTCAGAAAATAGTCCAACCATTACCTTTCTGCCCATTTTAAGCCAAGATTATCAATGAAAATTGCACTCTGCAGAGAGCACATTGTGAAAAAATAGATTATACTTGAAAAATGGGGCCCTGAGAGGATTTCAGCAAGTACAGAATAGAGGCACATTTGGTGTAAAGATGACAGGGCCTGGTGGCTGGGGGTGCACTAACATTCACACCTTCCTTCCTCATTAACATCACTCCAGTTCTGTTAAGGACATCAGTATGCCCTGCTAAACATTGTTTTTGTCTGCTTCTCTTGAAGTCACAGATGTTATGCATCATGGTTCTGGAATAACCTAAGGTAAGTTTCTAATTTCTCTGAGATAAAGAGAATCCTTTCTGGATCTTTCTTCTCCTCATCCATGTAGACCTGAAGACTAAACTTTTGATGTCACCATGACATCAAAAGCCAACAGGAGCTGGGCTCACACCTGTAATCCTAGCTACTCAGGAGGCTAAGATATGAGGACTGAGGTTTGAAGCCAACCTGGGCAAAAAAGTCCCCATAAGACTCTTTATCTCCAATAAACCACTCCAAAGCTTGAAGTAGCACTGTGGCTCAAATGGTAGAGCACTAGCTTTGAGCACAAAGTGGCTCAGGAACAGTGCCCAGGCCAAGTTCAAGCCCCACAACTGACATAAAAAAAGGCGCCAGCAGGTGGAGTGGCTGAATGAACAGCTGAAGTTGCCAATGTATAATGTAATTTGTTTAAATCACTGCTCTTTGATTTTTTATAATATTTGTAACCACATATTTATAATAGAGTATCCAAAAGAGAAGATTATACTTAAAAGTTTGACTCTTGGGTAACTGTAGCCAGAGACTGAGAATTCTTGGCAATTCATGTGAGTACCAGGAAGGAATCAGTCATGGAGTGGAATGAGGACTGGATCGTCTCAGAGCAGCAGCTCAGGATGGTGGTGGTGGTGGGCGGGGGGGGGGGGGGGGGGGGGTGGCGCTGTTTCACAGAAACTCCCCAAATCCTTCTGTATCCACCAAATCGTGAATTGTTCTGACATGGCTTGCCCATGTTGTTTGCCAACCCCCAAGTAAGCTGTATTCCAGTCACCTGGACAAAACCTATGAGAAGACAGGAAGTTCATCTGTGCGGAGAAGGATTCTGCACATAAACAGTTCCACTGCTTCTGGACCCACCTGAATGAAAGAAATTTCCAATCGGACTACAGATCTGACTTCTATGATTTTCATAGAAGTCTATGTAACTAACTTTAATACAGGGTCATTTCTGTTCTAGGACTCAACATCTGCTTTTTACATATAATAATGCTGGGGTATATTTCAGTAATAAAGTTCCTGCTCAGCAAACTTAAGGTCTTGGGTTTGAATTTCATATCAACCCTCTCCCCTCAAAAAAAAACCCCCAAATTTTTAAAGAGACACCATACAGGACTAGAAGCGTGGCTCAAGTGGTAGAGCACCAGCCATGAATGAAAAGGCTGAGCAAGAAGAGCACAAGGTCCTGAGAGTAAGCCCTAGAACTATCACAAAAGAAGAAAGAGAGGTTCTAAAAAGATAGATACATTTTTTTCCTCAACCTACTGATCTCTCCTTTCCCTTTTTTGTAGTTTAACAAGTACTCTTAAGCTGGGTGCTGGTGGCTCACTCCTGTAATTCTAACCATTCAGGAGGCTGAGATCTGAGGATTACAGTTCAAAGCCAGCCCAGGCAGTCCATGAGACTTATCTCTAGTTAACCAGCAAAAAGCCAGAGGTAGAGTACTGATTCAAACAGTAGAGTGCTAATCTTGAACACAAAAGCTCAGGAACAGAGCCCAGGTCCTGAGTTCAAGACCCAGGACACCCACATATACACATACACAGAGAAATACTTTATACTTTTTACTCTTATGTTGTGGCTTAATTTGCAAATATAAAACATTATTGTTTTCAAGGGGAAATCATATATCCTAGCTTTGGGAGGGCTGAGATTATTGAGACTGTGGTTCAAGATAGGCCTAAGCAGAAGAAAGTTTGAAAGTCATCTTCACAATGAAGAGTACATGGGGTAGTGAGCACCTGTCATCCTAGCTACCTGGAAGCCTCACATATGTTGATCACACCCAAGCAGGAATCAAGATCCTATCTTAAAAAACAATGTGTAAATACAAGAGCCAGTGGCTCATGTCTGTCATCTTAACTTCTCAGGAAGCTTAGATTCAGAGGATTATAGTTTGAAGCCAGGCTGGTGTGTGTGTGTGGCCGGGGGGGGGGGGGGGGGGGGGGGTTTGGTCATGAAACTCCATCCCCCAAATAATCAGCAAAAGCAAAAAACAGGGCTGGATGCCAGAAAACAAAGAAATAGAAAGAAGGCCACAGAAGGGGCAGGGGAGGAGCAGGGTGGGAAGCAGGGGAGGAGAGCTGTGAACACAGAACGGTCTGCCCCTGTTCTTCCTAGTAAACCTAGGTATTGTTTTACCCAGTATATACACAAGATCCTGCTCCCTTGGCCACAGTTAATTAGCCAAAAACTGACTCAAGCAATATAAAAACCATCCCAGGACTGAGCTCCTGAAAGGCAGAGGTGAGCCAGACCTGAGATTTATGGAGTGTCATCATACTTGCATGTTATATTTGGATATGGATTCACACACACTGAAGGCTTGGCCATCAGCCTGTGGCATGTTTGGGAATGGGTGGAGCCTTTAGCATGTAGGGTCTATCTAGAGAAGGAAGTCAGCTCAGTGGATGTGCCCTGGGGATCCTGGCACCTTCCCCTCTACTCTTGTCTCTTGATGATGTGGTGAGCCGCAAGCTCCCACGGTCATGTGCTGCCTCACCACAAGCCCCCAAACAAAAGAACCAACTGACGTGGACTGTGAGCCACAATAAAACCTTTTTCTTACAAGCTGATGTTCTCAGGCATTTTTTTTGTAGCAACGGAAAATTGCTTTCTATGGGAAAAAGAGTAGGGGGAAACACAGAAGTAAAATCCTCACGGTGGAGAGAGAAGTAGACCCGGGAATCAGGAGCAGCCTTGGTCTAGGGAAGGCATCTTTCATTCGACTAAATGATTTTTTTTTATGCTATGGCTGGTTCCAGTTGGTATGTCTTACTTAGAACTATAAAAATCCCAAAAATATATCCAACAGGCAAGGCAGAAGTATAAAAGGCTGCGGTACCTGACAGGATGAAATATGTGCTAAATGGAGATATAAGAGGTGGCGTTGGGAGCTCAGGAGGAAGGGAGATTAATTTGGGCTGGGTTGAAGCAACGTTTCCAGAAAGGAGGTGGCATCGGCGCTGGCACTTTAAGGATTAGGAGGCTTTCTCAAGGAAAGAAAGGGAAGAGTGCACTCTAGCTGAAAGAAAAGCATCAGCAAACACAGGCGGCAAGGGAAAAATGGCAGTAAAAGGGTGGGGACAGCTGCCAGTAAAAGGGACCACTGCCAGTGTCCTTCCTGCCCTCCTGCAGACCCCAGCATCCCCCTCATTCTTCCCACACTATTGAAATGCCTGCTGATTTGTCTGCATCTCTCACGTCTTCTACAATTGCTTTTCCTGGTGTATCCTCTGCCTGGTACAAAGCTGGGAAGACCTAAGACTCACTGTAGTTTCAATAACCTCAAGCAAGACCATCCAACTAGCACATGTAGAGGAAGAAGCCATGAGACAGAGTGAGGCTGGCTCTCAAGCAAAGTCCCATAACCACAGTGGGGAGGAAGAGGAGGGTATGTGCTGATATTCAGGGCTAGCTTGGGACAACTCACTGAGCGAGGACACTAAAATAACTTCCTTTTAAAAGCAACTGATAATAAAGTACACACGATCTCAAGTTTATCATTTTAACTTTTTTTAAATGCATAATTCACTGGCCTAGCTATATTCATACTGTGGGTAGCCCTCAGCACTGCTCCATCCCCAGATCTTCCTAATTAGTCCCAAGTGAAACTCCAGCCCATTAGCCAAGAACTGCCCTCCCCTCCCCTCTCCAGCCCAGCAATGACCATTTCACTCCAGTCTCTATGAATGATGTTACTCTAGGTGTCTTATGTGATGAGATCAGACTGAATTTGGTCTTTGGACAACAACTTACGTCTTACTTTATTTTTTTCCTTTGCTCAACAATGCTTTAAAGTTATCTTACTTCTTTTTAAAAAGTTATCTTTAAATAGCTGTACAGAGGAGCTTCTACTTAGCAAAACAGTTTATGAATACAATGTATCTTGATCAGTATCACCACCCTTTCAACATTCTCACTCCCCTTCCTTTACTTTTCTTAATTTTGTAGTATATGCAACATTCTTGACTGCATTCCCCCCTCACCCCCTGACGCCACCACAAACCTTTCAAGTATCCATTTCCTTGTGCATATTTTATTGGGCTTTGCCTTTGTCTTTCCAAGAAACTATATTATTTGAATTCTCCCTAGAGTCTAACAACTGACATGTTTGTGTGCCCTTTATTTTCTTTTTTGTTTTGCTGTTTTTGCCATGAGTCTTTTTACACAGTTTAGGCTGGCCTCCAACTCTCAATCCTCCCTGCCTCAGCCCCTCCAGTACTGGGATGACAGGCGTGCAGTACCATATGCAGCTCTTTGTGTGTTTTAACCATTATGTGCTTATGAGTTAGGGAAGGCAGAAACTATGGGTCTTGTTTTGAAGGCCCAAGAAGCTGAGGCTAAGCCTCGAGTACATGACTTAGTAAAACGACGTAAGACTCAGACTTCCACGGATGACATATCACATGAGATACCAGGCCAAGCTGGCCCTCCCATACTCCACAGAGGCTGCTTTCAAACCTGTACAGTCACAGGAGCACGAGCACAGATCTCCACCCCAAAAATGGTCTTTCTTAGCCCCAAAGTGTGGCCTGAGCCCTTTCACTGTGGATTAGCCATCTGAACAGGAAATAGCCAATGGGCAGGAGGGAGCAGACAAGAAGGATGTAACCTCAGGGAGACTGGGACTTGGGGCCAAGTGCACGTTTGCCTTTCTAGGGTGCAGTATAGAGATGGCTGGCAATAAGACTTTAACTTTTCATTATTTTCCATTCCTGGCAACAATAGACTATATTTCTTATCAGAAGCCAACTCAAAGAAGTCAAAGTCATTGCCAGCATGGGTTATTAAATCTGCACAATTTATGTGGATCCCACTGGAATAGGTAGCAGGTAGATGCAGTGGAAGTTCCTGAGTCCTGTCTGAGGACCTAGCTCTCAAGCTGACTCTGTGACAGAGCACCAGAAGGAAGATCTCACTTTTCATTCTCAGATCAAAAGTTCATTCACTTATTTCCCTACATGGTAATGGTTGATGCTAAACACCTATTTGGAAATTGCCAAAAGACTACAGGGTTTCTTTAGGTTTATTTCTTTTTCTAGAATTAGAAATGATTAAAACTGTGCATTATCTTCTAAACGAATGTTCAGCATGCAGACAGCTTTTAGTAAACCTAAAGGAACTAAATAGCATGAATTTTATTCTCATTAATACCTACAAAAATAATTTATAAGCGGGTATATGTGTTAGGCTAGAGGCTACATAAGTGGTTGTGTTGGACAGAGTTATATTGCAATCAAATTCGATTTTTCTCTGCTTCCCTGCTTAGAAATAGGGGCTCAAGTAGACTGAGTTAGCTATAGAAACAATAAACACAATGGCAATTCTGAGTGTATTTGTGAGTAAATTTTCTGTCCCATTACAGCACTAACAGTTACTGAATACATGTGATGTACTGGGTCCTTTACATTCATATTTTCATCTTATCATTACAATAACCTGTAAGAGACACTTTACTTTCTTCACTTACAGATGAGGAAACTAAGACAGAGCCATGTTTCGATTAAGCAGAGTTCCTATGGTCACACAGAAAACAAATGTCTGGGCAATGACGGAAGTTCACAGGCTAGTGCAGCACAAAACACATTAAAAAGATCCATGGAGGACATAATGTGCTAAGTGAGAGGCGAGGGAGAGTGCAGAGAGCAGGGGACCCTAAAGAGAGGTTAAAGCCAGCCTGGGAAGCCACCTTCCCACCCATCTAGCTATTATTTGTTTCTTTACTTATTTATATTATTTCTATGGTGTGATCTGGTCATGGGGCTTGAATTCAGAGCCTGGGTGCTGTTTCTGAGTATGTGTGCTCAAGGCTAGCTCTCTACCTCTTGAGCCACAGCTCCCCTTCTGGCCTTTGGTGCTTAATTGGATATGAGTCTCATAGACTTTCCTGGCTTTGAACCACAATTCTCAGATCTCAGCATCCTGACTGGGTGTGATTACAAGCATGAGGTCCCAGCTGTTTGTTTTCTTTTTAATATCTTTAAGTCATTTTACAAAGAAGTTTCAATTCAACAGATCTCAACGCTGTTTTTTTAACATACTAATATAAACAAATACACAGATGTTAAGGATTCTATTTGATAAATTCTAACAACAAACATTTGTATAGTCATCGCCAAAAACAAGATGAGAACATTTTCATTGCTCCAGAAAGGATTCTTGTGCCCTTTTCCTACGAGTCCCTTTGCCTTGCTCAGTTTCTGATTCATTTTATGCATTCTTTCTTGAATCTTGTGTATATGCTTTTGTTCTGGCTTCACTGGCTGAACTGAGTCTTAATGATTGACAGTGCTTTAGCTAAGCAAAGGTGTGGTGTAAGGCAGAAGCTGAGGGTGAGTTAGCTGGACCTTGGAGTGCTGTGAAAGAAGTGAGTGGGGTGGGAAGACTTGGAGAGAGGAACCCAGGACCCGGGTTTTGATCTAAACCATGCAGCTTCATTCAACTGGGCAAAAGGGAGAGAGCAAAGTCTTAAGTCCATTATACATGTGCCAAGATTACAGTACCTAATCTTGCCAAGATTAGACCCAGCCTGATTCCATACACCCCGCTCTTCTCACCTGTAGAAAGCTCGTTACAAAATAGAGGGAGGAAAGCCAGTGAAAACTGGGAAGAGCCACACGAGAAGGGCGCTGCAGGAGCTGTGGAGCGTGGAAAGTTATGCTGCATTTGGCAGTGGGACTTGGCATGAGGATGAAAAGACCCCGCAGGGAAGAACGGAAGACTGGAAAGCTGCACCCTGGCAAGTCCAAGGCACAGAGCCAGACGTTTCCTGGCATTTCTGCTTCTGCTCTCTAAGGCAGTGCCAGTGACTTCACCTAAACATCCCCAGGGAGTAGTGGGTCTGGCTCACTCAGGTAGAACACATTTAAACAGATGCAGCTATCTCTTACTTGTTTGGATTCGCAATTCCAAACACAATATATGCAGCTCCTATGCTGTTTCAATTTATCTCCACTGGCCAAGTATAATTTGCAACTTGAATTCTTAAAAAAAATCTCCAGGGTTACTAAAATTTCTATGAAATCTCTATTTACTAACTTTATGTTATTGTGTATGCCAGTCTTGGGACCTGAATTCAGAGCCTGGGTGCTATCACTGAATTTCCTTGGCTCAGGATGGTGCTCTACCACTTGAGCCACAGATCCACTTCTAGCTTTTCTTGTGATTAATCAGAGGTAAAAGTGTCATGGACTTCTCTGCCCAGATTGTCCTCCAACCATGATCCTCATATCTCAGCTTCCTGGGTAGCTAGGATTACAGGCATGAGCCACTAGAACTGTGCTTTATTTACTAACACTTTTAAATCCAGTTGGCTTTGTGTTCCTCATGTTTTGTTTCTTTACATCACTCCTAACAAGGATACTGAACCAGTTTCCAGAATATTTCCTCAGAGTTACCTACTTTCGCCTCCAAATTTAAAATCTGCTCCAAAATGGGATTAAAAAGTAAATTTTCCCACTACCAGTGGCTCACATCTGTAACCTTAGCTACTCAGGAGGCTGAGATCTGAAGATCATGTTCAAAGCTAGCCTGGGCAGTGAGGTCTATCTATGAGACTCTCATCTCCAATTAACCAGCAAAAAGCTGGAAGCAGAGCTGTGGCTCAAGTGTTAGAGTGCTAACTTTCAGCAAAAAAGCTCAGGGACAATGCTCAGGCCCTGAGTTCAAGCCCTAGAACAAGTACAAAAAAACAAACAACAACTTTAAAAAGTAACAGGGAAAAAAAAGGCTGATGCTTTAGAATTAAAAATCAGGAAAAAAAAATGAATTCACCTTTGACACAAAGCTGAATGATCTAGAGTTTAGGTTAACTAAAAATTCTAGAAAGTCCAAGGCTCTAGAAAAAAGACTGGGAATATAATGTGAGGAGGGGAGGGGAGTGTTGATGAAAGTTTGGGAAATACAAAAACTTAAGCTGGGGCTGGGAAGGTGGCTCAGGGGTAGAGCGCTTGCCTTGCATGCCTGAGGACCTGGGTTCGATTCCTCAGCACTACATAAGCAAAAAGAAAAAAGCCAGAAGTGGCGCTGTGGCTCAAGTGGTAGAGCACTAGCCTTGAGCTGAAGAGCTGAGGGACAATGCCCAGGCCCAGAGTACAGGCCCCACGACTGGATCCCCGCCCCCCCCCCCCTGAAAAAAAACAAAACAAAACATAAGCCTTCTTAAC
Source organism: Dipodomys spectabilis (assembly GCF_019054845.1). Classification (NCBI taxonomy): domain Eukaryota; kingdom Metazoa; phylum Chordata; class Mammalia; order Rodentia; family Heteromyidae; genus Dipodomys; species Dipodomys spectabilis. The sequence continues at coordinate 7,624,771 of NW_024870840.1, forward strand.
ACGCTTTTCAGGAATATCTCTTTTCCAGGAGGAAAAACAAAACAAAAGAAAAGAAAAAAACCATTCATACCCCATAGCACTCAAATCTGCCTTGGGAAAGGATGAAATTATTCCCCTTTGTTTGAAAAACATCCTCAGTTCCATCTTTGAGCTGGACCCCCTCAACACTATGTCCTTTTCAAATTTCTTCCTGAAGTGACTTCTAACTAGAAGTATCCCAAATCCCACCATAGAGGGCCAAATAAAGTGTTCCTTCTATATTCCAGACTGTACTATGAGATCAAATAAGAAGAAAGTAATAGCAATTCAGAAAAATGTTATGCTACTCTGGAAGCTAAGATCTAGGGATTGTTGTTCAAAGTCAGTCTGGGCATAAAAGCCCATGAGACTTATCTCCAATTAACCAGCAAAAAACAAACCAAACCAAAACTAGAAGTGGAGATATGGCTCAAGTGGTAGAGTATTGAAAAAGCCAACAGAGGCCCTAAACTGGCACACATGCATGCATCCACAACCCCCAACTCCCCGCCCCACACACAAATTATGGAGAATGCTAGTCAAGCTGGCCCTATAGAATCAGATCTGTGTTCATAAAGCCCCAATTTTTGTGAAGAGATGTCTAGATGAGACAGTCAAGGTATGATGGTAGTAGGGAGGGAAGCTAAGAATAATAGGGTCATGATTAATTTATTATTCTCTTCTGGACTAAACCAAAACTAATTGACTGGATATCAATTGTACCCATTAATCTTTTTTTTTCTTTCTTCCTTTTTTTCTGTTGGTCGTGGGACCCGAACTCTGGGCCTGGGCGTTATCCCTCAGCTCTTCAGCTCACGGCGAGTACTCTACCACTTGAGCCACAGCACCATTTCCAGCTTTTTCTGCTTATGTGGTGCTGAGTAATCGAACCTAGGACTTCATACATACAAGGCAAGCACTCTACCACTGAGCCACCTTCCCAGCCCATACCCATTAATCTTAAGAGAATTAAGATCCTCATCAATAAATGGAAACATAAAGAAATAATCATACTACATCAACAAAATGTCAGTATCAAACAGTTCCCTCAAAACCAAAGGTGGTTAGACATGAAATGGGACTTTAGTTGACACAAAGGCAAATTATGTAGAAAGTATATTCAATAATTACCTGTAGTTCATAGAATCCATAAAGTCTGTCAGTGATATTTCTAGATACTCCTAAAGCTTGAAGAAGAGCGAGAGTAATCTCATAATAAGAAGGCAATTAGGAGAGCTTGGGTTATGTTTGTGATTTCCTCCTATTAAACAAAAATGGGCTCAGGTAATTGAGACTCCTGAAGCTATTAGTGCTGAGGCACGGAATAGCAGGACTCCTAGGGAGTTAAGCGGACAGATACCTGTAGGTGGTCAACATCTTCCATCAGTCATGGCAGCCAAGGTTCTGGTGATAAAAGGCTCAGAAGACTATTTCAGAAAGAACGAATGGCCCCATGACATAATGCTTTAGGAGTTTGATTACCTTGAAAATGCCTTCTGCATCTCATCATCATTGGCATACCGCGAGTGGTAAATCACGGCACCCATCTCTCCCGTTAACTGTTTACTGGGCTCCTTCCAGAGTCTATGCAGATGCTTTAAGACAAGGACTCTGTCGATTCTCTCCTGTTTACCTTTATATCCCCAATGACACAGTGCTGACAGTAAATGTTTGCTTCATAACAGATTAGCGAGTGACTGACTGATCTGCAATGGATATGTAGGAGTGTATGTATCAATAATCAGAATGGAAGAAAATACTTCCTACCTATCACCTGTTGGGGAACACCACACACAGTGTTGAAGGAGGCTAGAAAATTCAAAAGCCCATGTTCAACTTGATGACAATCCTAGAGCGACGGCACTTTTAAAAAGTGTATACAGGATATTCCTGTCCTGGGACCTGGGATGCCAGGGTCCTGGCAGAGCTCTGCATCTAACCAGATGTAGGAGTGGGGCCAAGCTCTCCATCACTTCTCTGAGTTTCATTTAATTGTCTGTGTCCTGAGAAGCAATGAACATAGCCATTTGATGTATCTTTCCATAGGCCTGGATATAAAATTTAATGAACTATCTTTTTTTTTTTAATTGTGAAAATACCATACAGAGGGGTTACAATGACATGGGCAAGATAATGAGTACATTTCTTATCAAGCATTGTAGCCTCCTCCTTTGTTTCCCCTTCCCATCCCTTCCCATCCTCCCCCCACAACCCTCCTTACCCCTCTCAAAGTTGTAAAGTTTGTTTTTCAACATAACAACTTGTACATCTCATTGTTGCAATGGGTCCACTTGTATCCCTATTTAGACAATTTGTTTTTTCCCTTCCTCTCCACAAATTATACCAACATCAAATACAGTGAAAGCAGGGGTTATAATTTTGTATCAAATGGATAGCTGCTCATTATACAAAATACTGTCATTGTAAAAAAAAGGGGTGGGGAACAATCCTATAATCCCATTACCTACAGCTTCAGGATTTTTAAAGTGGCCAACAGGGAATTACAGAGTCATTTTTACTTGATTGTGTGAAACATGTAAAATAAGAAAAGGAGTCATTCAGAAATAAAATTTTGGAGTATTCCTGTCACGTTACTTAATTCTTACAAATCATATCATTCACAAGAATGGCAGAAATTTTTATTTTGGTACAAATGAATCAACTGAACTGATCCCAGAAGCCTCTATCTATCTTGTTATGTGAAAACAGAAGATCTTTACTTATTTTAGTCACTATAAATAATTCTTATTAGTTGCAGCCAAATGTATTCTTGAAATAAAATATAACTAAGTAGCATTTCATGCCATGAAATCTACTCTTCTACAATGTAATTTTAAATGTTTATGTTATATTCTTCCAGCGGTATACCAGAATTCATTGCATCAATTTTCTATTGTTCAACATTAAATCACTTTCCACTGAACTCTTATCAAGACTAGGTAAAGCCAGGCACTGGTGGCTCATACCTGTAATCCTAGCTATACAGGAAGCTAAGATCTGAGGATCTTGGTTTGAAGCAAGCCCAGGTAAAAAAAGTCCATGAGACTCTTATTTTCAATTAACCACCAGAAGCCAGAAGTGGAGTTGTGGCTCAAAGTGGTAGAGTGCTAGCCTTGAGCAAAAAAAGCTCAGGGAGGCTGGGAAGTTGACTCAGTGGTAGAGCGCTTGCCTTGCATGCCTGAGGCCCTGGGTTCGATTCCTCAGCACCACATAAGCAAAAAGAAAAAAAGCCGGAAGTGGCGCTGTGGCTCAAGTGGTAGAGCGCTAGCCTTGAGCTGAAGAGCTGAGGGACAGCACCCAGGCCCAGAGTTCAGGCCCCACAACCGGACCCCCCCAAAAAAAAAAAAGCTCAGGGACAGTACCCAAGCCCTGAATTCAAGCCCCACAATCACCACCACCACCAACAAAAAGAGCCAGGATTAAAGTTTTTCAAGACAGAATATTTGTACATACCTACAACTATTTTCTTAAAATAGAAAATAGAATTTCTTATTCAAAGCACTTGCATATTTTTCAAACCAGCCCAAATTTGTATTCCCTCATTCTCTCCTCACACAGGAATAACATGTTTTAAATTCAACCATGAGATAGGTCAAACACAATACTTCATGACTCCATTTCTAAGGTTCCTTTCAGAACCAAACATCTCTGGCTTGACCTATAAAGATCTGGATGTGGCTTTTCCGGGGCTGACAGCTGACTTCAGACTTATGATTCATTTCCAGAGCAATGAAAACATGGATTGGTTGGGTGCTCTATGCTAATCCATGCAAATCTGCCCTTGCTGTGAGGCTGGCTTCCGCAGAAGACACCCCAGTGTAAAGTCAGTGCAACACATCTGTGGGAGCTCAGCAACGAGCTGCAAAGACAACCAAGCGGAAATGGAACCCAGGGAGACCAGCTGATCTCTGTGGAAATCGATTTTAAAGGGGTTAGAAAACAGGAAGTAAAGAAAACATGGAAAGTCACCAAACATAGAGCTCAAAGGACCACCTCCAGCCTGTGAGTGTTTACCTTCTGGGTGTACACCTTGCTAAGGTTGCTTCTGGTCACTGCAGTGCCGGGTTTGGAAGGCTGTTGCTCTTTAATGTCATGTGCAGACTCATCTTTTCTGACCCTGTTCCAACAGTCTCCTTAGAAGGTTCTTTGGCATCACCCCCACCTAATGTGGCTCTCGTGCCTATACCAGCCGTGTGACTTTCTGGTCTTTCTCATTGATACCTGTAAAGTTCCCGTCACCAGTGTCCCCAAGCAGAAACTCGCCACTGGACCCTCAGCATCTAGAACAGCACTCAGCCATTGTACAAGTTGCTCATCTCCTAACTTTTGTGTACACACAGAGATGTTCTTGGCAAGAGGAGCCATGATGTTGAAATAACATGATTTTAGGGCTTGAAATTGTTAGGTCAGTCTATGAAAAACATCCCCTTCCCCACTGTTCTTCCACGGTGCTCAAGTGGCCCTTATCCTAGAAGCAAGCATATGTAACCCAGGTAACTGGTGCACCTGGGGGGAGTGCCCCCCCCCCACCGGGCTCTGAGGTCTTCCCTATGGCCACACTCCTTCCCACCCTCTCCCTATATATCAGTCTCCATCATTAGTTCTGCCTCTTGTTTTGCCCCTGGCTCCCTCTCAGCCTTTTCCTTGCCCCTTTCCTCCTTTCCCTTCCCCTTCCCTTCCCCTGCATCACTTGTACCCTCTGCATGCCTCCATAGTGCGCAGGCCATCGGTATGCTCTCCCTCCAACAAACTTTTCTGCCTGAACCATGTGGCCGTCTCTTTTAGGCTGAACCTTATAGAAACAACAGGGCAGAGGGTGGTGGAGAAGCCAATGTCCACATATCTAGGGCCTAGCCAGGCAATGGGATCTAGGGCTGGTTCTCCCCACAGAGATGAGTGCATTATGAGCACATAAGGCTTTTTACACATATTGCTGGTGTTTTGTTCATATCAGCCTTCCAAGTGTGTGTGTGTGTGTGTGTGTGTGTGTGTGTATGTGTGTGTGTGTGTGTGTGTGTGTGTGTGTGTGTTCTTTGAGGACATTGAATAGAGGACATTGCACTTGTTAGGCAAGCACTCTGGCACTTGAGCCATGATTCCAGCCCTTTTGTGTTTTGTTTTAAAGATAGGATCTTGCTAACTTTGCTCAAGCTGGCCTCAAAGTTGAGATTTTCCTGCCTCCATCTCCCATTACAGCCATAAACCATCATGCCCAGTTAGAACATTTTTTTTTCCTTAGGATTTATTTAAACAAACAAGGTAAAAGAAATAGTAAATGAACCTCCTGTATTTAACCATTCCTTTATTATTTTCTATATCCTCATACTTGCTGTAAAATGTACTGGGGCACCTTAAAGAGAGTATCAGACGTCATATCTTAAACACAATCTTTAAGTGTCCCTGGGTCCTGAGACAGACTTCAGAAGAAACACATCAAATACACCACACACACAGAGCACCAGCAGGAAGATAAGAGAGCTGCTGGTAAAGGTTGCTCATTGATGCCTGGTCGAATGGCAGCATGCTGCTTTTTTTCTCATTGACCTGCAAGAACAGAAAGATTTCCAACAGTACTGCTTAAAAACACACAGAGAACAAACAAAGTCTTTGATCCCTGTCGAAAGCCTAGAAGAGGCCAGGCAATTGTTCTGAAGCACCAGACACCAAGCAGTAATAAGCAGGGTCAAATCGACAACTTCTAGCTGACATCCAGTTATGTCCCAGGTCACCTCTCTGGTTACTTAATTTCCTTTCAAGATTCTAGAAGGAGCCTGGCATTGCCTTTTCCTCCCCTGGACAATAAGGGCAACACTGACTAGGGGTACCTGTGAGGGCATGTGTGGGGGCCTAGCTCTGGGGTGTCTGGGGAGGTAGACCTGAGCTCTGAGAGTGAATTGGTCACACACACAGATGTAACTCACACTTGCTCAAGCCCAGCGCCTGCAACAGGCAAGCATGAAATGAACTAAGGAATTAACGAATTGGAACTAAAGAGGCTGGAGGACTCCTGGAATGTCAGCATCCTGACAACAACTAACACAAAATGATGCACAAAAAGCAGCTTTAAAATCTATCACCTTGCAGGCATTAGTGGATCATGCCTGTAATACTAGCTACTCAGGAGGCTGAGACTTGAAGATCGAGGTTCAAAACCAGCCTGGGCATCAAAGTCCATGAGATTCTTATGCTGAAAAAGCCAGAAGTGGAGGTATGGCTCAACTGGTAGACCACCAGCATTGAGTAAAAAAGCTAAAGGATAGTACCTAGGCCCCGAAGTCAAGCCCCAGAACCGCCCCCCCCCACACACACACAATTTAAAAAATCTACCACCTTAAGACAAAAATTATTTGATATTTTCCACATTGAGTTGTAAGTAATTATTCTTTGCAGATTCACTTTACAAACTAGCATATTGGTCTATTGTCAATTTAATATACATCCATCCTCATTTAGCATGGAAGACACATTCCCATGTTGTGAGACTCCCTGAGAATTATTTTAAATGGATGCATAATTTGAAAGTTTGCCAACAAATTCTAAGTTAACTTTCTAGTCTGCTCTCTTCCTTTTCTTTTACAAATCTGTCTCTTTTCAAAGGTTAAAGAAAATTCCCTTTGATCTCAAGTTTGTGATTATTCCCTTGGTCACTAGGCACCTGAACCCTGACTTCTTTAGGTATTAGCACTTGCTGTTCTCTCGATTTGCAATGCTCTTCCCTTTCCTCCCTCCCTCCCTCCCTCCCTCCCTCCCTCCCTCCCTCCCTCCATTCCTTCCTTCCTTCCTTCCTTCCTTCCTTCCTTCCTTCCTTCCTTCCTTCCTTCTTTGGCAGTATGAAAAACTGAACTCAAGCCTCACATTGCTAGATACTTCACTACTTGAACTATGCCTCCAACCCTTTTAACTTGAATCATTTTTCAGATAGGGTCTTGTGCTTTTTGGAGGGTCAGCCTTAGTCCACGATCCCCCTTCCTATGCCTCCCACAGAGACAAGGTTACAAGTATGAGCCACTGTGCCCAGGTGCAATGTGCTCATGCTGCTCACTTCTTTGCCTGGTCTATGTCTAGATCAAACTTGGTATCGCTTGTTCTCAGAAGTCCACCCTGATCCTCCAAGGTGGCTAAAACCTACTGTACTTCAAAGAAATGGCTCTCTTCTGATGAGACAGAGTGTACAGAAAAGGAAGGCTGGCTGTGGAAGTACTAGCCCACTCCATCATCCCTTCCTCCACTGCAGACTGGTTCCCGAATCTCCTTACAGGTGAGATGGCGTGGCACCTGTGCTTGGATTGCCAGCAACTGCAGTCAATGGCGATTGTGCCTTCCCTGCCCAGTAGTAATGAGTCCTCAACGCTTGCCAGTCCTCACATCAGTAAAGTGCCACTGACAGAAAAAGGAAAGCAGTGTCTCTCATGACAGTCCGCAGGGTAACTGCTCACCTTGGGAGCAGTCTGTCCACCAGACTAAAACTAGGATCCGTTTTTCTGATAGTTACATGGTCTTGATGGTCTTGGTCTCTCTTGAGCCACAGATTCCTTGCCTAGAAAAGGGGAGAGTAATACTTGCTCCTTCATTCACTAACAAGTTTGCCACAATGATCACATGAGGTAGATTGGGAAGAATCATGCTATAGTCTAAGTGGCCAAAAATGCTGTTAATAACTGCAGATTAGGTATCGGCTATTTAATTCTCAGTATGAAAGGGCAATCCTGCCATCATAATCTTATGAGGCTCACAGAATCAGGCAAATGACGATAGCTAACATCTGCAGATTGCCCATGGACATGGTACTGGACAATTAATTTATATCTATTTTCTCACTGTGTCCTTGTTGTAAATGAATGGGACAAGTGCCAATATTGTTCTTTCTGAGATTCAAGGGCTGTGCTGCTTCAGAATATTATTCAGAATTCACACAAGCATCTCCTCCTAAAGATGCCCTCACATACACCTACACAAAAGAGTGCATGCAATTTTTAGAAGTCTGCAAGCCCCTGAACCCCTCCTTTAGAACACCTCTTTTAGACCTTATATTCAGGAAGGTGATCTGTGCAGAGAAGTGCAAAGATGTACATCCCCCCCATGGGGTTGAGGGTTTATGGGAGTAAACTGTGTCAGCAAGAATTCCAGAGAAAACCTTGCAGCCTGGGAACAGGTTGTAAATCTTGAGGTCTCAGTAGAGATTGTTTCCTAGGCAACTTAAGTCACAGGGCTGATTGAAGACTTGGCCCAAGTAAGAACCATACAGCGTAAATACTACACTCTGATGAATCAGGCATAGGGAGAAGGTGAGGTGACTGTCAAACTGCAGCCAGCAGCAGCAGACAGACTGCAGCATAAACAGTCCCTGAGGACATTCACAGCCTGATGTGCTCTACAAACCGGAGATGCTAACCAAGAGCCTAAGATGGAGCAGGAACAGGAGTGGGTAAAACCGTCTGGCTATGGTTTGCCCTAATCTCCAAGTGAAACCTCATCCTGGGTGTGGAAAGTGAGTATGTCTCACACTAAGCAGAATGAGAGACAGCACCTTGGTCACCACATGTGTGGGGGAAACACACCCCTAAGCAGAAATGATTGATCATCCTACATATCAAATACACAAGGAAGAATTGAGAAGCAAACCTGTAAGCCAGATTGTGTGGTTCAATGTGGCACAGCGTGGGACTAGCCTGTGACCACCTGGGAATGGATGAGATGAGCCAAAATAGTTTCCATGGTGAATGCTCTCAAAACTAAGAAAAAAAGCTTATGGAGTGTGCAGGGTCCAGGAAGGAAGCCTGCTGAATGGTAGGAGCTGTGAGAATCCCCACAGAGACAATAATGGAGATAAGATGCAGTCCACATCCACCTAGGAAAGGAGAGAGAGAAGGTGGTGGATGGAATTTGCTGGAGTGAAGGTTAGAAACTGAGAGAATGTCCCAACTCCAGAGATTGTCATGCTTCGAGCTACGCTACTGAAGAGTCTCACTTAGAAATGATGTCAAGCAGCCCCTAAATATAAGAAAGCAGGGCCCTCCATGGAAACAAAGTTTATCTGGCTTTCAATAAACAGCAGGAAAGTCCTCTCTCAGACATATATTTTTGATAGCCCAAAGTTAAATATTTGCCAGGACAAGAACACAGAAAATTGCAGATTGACAACTCATTATCTGCAGTTCTGAAACTCAGATGATCTGAAAACAGAAATTTTTCCTTACAGGTATCCAAGTCATGTAGTAAAAAAGCTGACCTGAAATGATTATGAAGTTGCGGTAATCTTTACTTCTCTGCATTAGCATGTCTTCCTGAAGACAACTCTTTTACTGTGTTAGGCAATACAAGATAATAGACAAGGAATTTCCTAAGAGGAAAAATCGGGTGATTCAATAGCCAAGTTATAGAAACAGATGCCTACAATAGATAAATGGATCTAGAAAATGCAACACACACATATGAAAGAGGTGACTGATCAAGATGTACTGTAAACATGAATGGACATATTAAAATGTAACCCTCTTGTACAACCATGGGTAGATTAAAATGGTAATTATGAACCTCTATCACCTTCTCTGTAGGTAGTAAATAAAATCACAAATGTTTGAATAGGGCGAATATAACAACAATAATCATGGAACCTACAATATTGCTTTAGCCTCTTAGATAGGTTAGCTCTGGGCAGTTGTGTGGTGCATTGTCCTTCTTGGGTCCATGGGCTAAACTACGCCATGTTTCTCATTTTAATTTCTAATATACCTTTGATGTTGACTTCTATTAAATTCTAGCTTGGTATCCATATGGATTCAAAACAACACCAGACCTTTAACTTCCTCTGTGAAATATGGAAATCATTGTATTGCAACGGGAAGTAAGAATGATTGAAAAGTCATCTGTCTCTTCTTGCTCCTCCCCAGAAGAGCACGACCCTGATTCCTTTCTTTCCCAAGAGGTTATGAATTTAGAAGAGGAGATTAAAGTTCACAAACAGGAGATATTTGCTTAAGGAAGATGAGAAGGAAGCCCAAACTTTTCCTTCAGATGATCTAGTTGGGGTTCTAGGTAACAAAGAAGGAAATCTTTAATAATGATCACATGTATCCAGCAGGATATATCTTCACAGCTAGGCACCACCACTGAACAGCTGTGTGATCTTGAGAAGTTGATCTCCCTGGAGTTCAATTTCATCTGGACCTTACAGGAAACTAGCATTTTCCTGTGAGTTTTTATGAGGTTAAATGGCATGTAAAACATCCCAAACATGATAGGTACTCACTAGACTGTAGCTATTACTGTTGCTGCTATTAGATCCAGGCATGTGAACAGGACTGATTTTACCTCTGCTTTTACCAGATTGCCTGGCTCAGCAAATGCAAAGGATATTGACTTCAGGAGCCCAGAGCAGGTGGATAATAAACATACCTAGCAACAAATCACATCAGCAAACCAATCTCCCTTAGCTAATAATGCTTCCCAGGCTCCTGTATTTGCTTTGTTAGAGGCACTAAATAGCTCCTAACAGCTATGAAACCAAATCATCTAGAAGAGGCCCCTGCTCATCAGCCTTAATTTCTGTGGAGGGCCTGAGATGGGGGAGAAACTGTGCAAGCCATCTCTTAGGAAGGAAGCTAAGCAGAAAAGCTATCAATCCCTAGCTCCTACCAGTATTGATTACAAGTGCTTGTTTCTGAGGAGAGCCTAACTTCTCTCTTCATTCAGGTGACCAACACTGGTGATGGACCATTTGCCAGTACCATAGAAGGCAGTGGGCCACAAAGCTGAAAAGCCATGCCCCTTGCTCTCTGGGAGCCCAGGCTGGGGTGTGATGAATGTGTGTGTGAGCAATGGATGCTGATGCAAGGTGCCACACAGCAGGCAAGGCGAGAACCATCAAATAGGCATTTCCTTAGGGCTGATATTCCTAGGATGTGGACTGTTAGAGCGAACACATGTAACTTATGAATCAGGAAAAAATGTATAGAAAAAATAAAGAGCTCAGAGCCCAGTGGGAAGGCACAGCTTCTATAGCAAGTATCTGTGGGGGGAAAGAGGATGCTCCATACCAGTAAGAGCTGGCAGCCAGGTCTTCTGGAGAAAGTGCTTCTTAGACTGGGATTTGAACACAGAACAAGTCTACAGATGGTTGTGTAAGTTAACACAGTATCTGCAACACTAATCAATACTCCAAATACTACACACGTCTTGACCCAGGCATTTTCTTAAAGTATTTTAGCTGAGAGCAATGTCAGGAAACAGACACAGAGGTCTAAATAAAAAGATGTTTGAGCCGAGCACCGGTGGCTCACACCTGTAATCCTGTACTCAGGAGGCTGAGATCTGAGGATCACTGTTCAAAGCCAGCCCAGGCAAGAAAGTCCAAGAAACTCTTATCTCCAATAAACCACCAGAAAACTGGAAGTGGCACTGTGGCTCAAGTGGTAGAATGCTAGCCTTGAGCTGAAGAGCTGAGGGACAGCACCCAGGCCCAGAGTTCAAGCTCCATGACCAACAACAACAAAAAAAAGATGTTTATCACTGTGTTTAATAATACAGCAGTAGGAAATAACCCACTTGCTGATCAACAGAACTGTTCAAATAAATTACCATGTAGCCATACTCCAAAACAATAAATCCATTAAAAAGAATGAAATAAAATTTACACATGGCATATTAAGTGTAAATGCTGTTACTGTCCAAAAGGAAATGTACTCTTCACTTGACTTATGTAACTGTAACCCTTCTGTACATCACCTTTATAATAACAATAAGAAATGGGGAAAAGCTAAGTTACATATGATCTTATTTTTGTAGATTTTTAATATATTTTGATACACAAAAATGGTTATATAAAAATAGAGGAAACAGAGTTATGATTCAAGTAGTAGAGTGCCAGTGGTGAACAGAATAAGCTAAGCAAAGGCATGAGGCCCTGAGTTCAACTGCATTACCAGGAAGGAAGGAAGGAAGGAGGGAGGGAAGGAAGAAAAGAAGGGAGGGAGAGAAGGAGGAAGGGAGAAGAAATAAACAATAAACATTAAGGTACATCAGAACTGGTGGGTTAAGGGAGAAGGACTTATACAGATAGTATATTCCTCTTCAAATAAATCGTCTTTTAGAAGAAGAGTTTACGAATAGTTAAGTTACAGCTATAGCATGTACGCCAGCTACTTAGAAGTAGAGACAGGAAATCAGTTCAAGGTGGGATAAGAGGAGGGTCAGAATAAGTGAGACTATCTGAAAAGCTAACTAAAAAGCAAAAGGGCTGGGGGCTGTGGCTTCAGTGGTAGAGCACTGGGCTAGAAAGTACGGGCCTTGAATTCAAACCCCAGCACAACAAAGACAAACAGTTGGGCCCTACATGGATTCATGATGGGGAAGAAGAGTCCCGGAGACAGGGCTTCAGGAATACTTTGAGGAGAAAGCAGCAGGAACGTGTAGTTTCAGCTTGGATGAGTGAAGACTGGAATACAAAGAGAACAGTGCCCATCAGCAGGGAAAGCTTGAGTCTTGAAGGACAGAGCTCAGAAACAAGGACCCTGCAGAGAAAGTGAACCAGGGATGCTCCAGAGCAGAACACAGCATCTGAAGAACTAGAGTGTGTGTTGTTCAAGGACCGTGGCTGAGAGGATTCCATTTTCCCTACTGTATATGTAACCCCGTTGTGGTCAAGGAAGTAATTGAAATACCAGTTTACTCACAAATGGTTCCATTACAAAGACAGCCTGGGACCAATGGACCCTGGAAGCAAACCTTCATTCATTCTGCTGCCCTATGTCCCAGCTTCTCTCTTCTTCCCTTCTGGTAGGGCTTGCTTACTCTATCCCCATCTAGAGCCCAATCCTCCTCTCAGAAAGATCTAATGTAAGCCATTTGTACTTCACCATGAATTTACAGTAATTCTTTCCAAAGACTTTTTTTTTATCAGTGATTTAGGGCATCATACAACAGATGAACGTGGAGTACAGTCACTCATATTTGGAAGCTGGTCCTCTTTCATCCAACTAAACAACTTAGAAAACGCTCTCCAAGGGGCAAGGAATGTGGTTCAGTAGTGGAATGCTCACCTTGCAGGCATGAAGCCCTGGGTTAGATTCCTGAGCACCACATACACAGAAAAAGTCAGAAGTGGCACTGGGACTCAAGTGGTAGAGTGCCAGCCTTCAAAAGAAGGTCAGGGACAGTGCCTGAGCCTTGAATTCAAGCCCCAGAACTGGCAAAAAGGAAAAAGAAACTCTCTCCAAATGTCTATTTTGGACTAGGATCTGTATATTGAATTATAAAGCATTGATGATCCAGAGGGAGGAGGAACTCTTCCTTGTATGAGCTCCACAAATCATGTCAACCCATAAACTGAAGACATAGTAATCTTCCTGTTAATCTAATCAGTACTAGACAAGGAAATGAGATAATTCTGCTGAGAAAGTATCCCGCTGGTGGTTAAATTATCTCTCTGGTTGTCTTCATCCAGAAAATTAATTCAGAAATTCTAAGTTTTTTCATATTGTGTTGGGTGAGGATTACATCAGCAGGTGTAAATGTAGAGGACTGTACACCTAGGCATCATCTCTGGCTAGGCCTGTAGTGAGTTCATCGCAGTCTAGTGGGGAGTTCAGACTAGTGCCTGACTGCTCCTCTAGAAGGCACAGGACTCTGTGGCCTGAGCCACGTCAGGAGGCCAGCTGAGTGCCCACGTTCCATCTCCACTTCCCGTGCTCAAGGGAGCCTCTCATGCCAAGTGCTGGCAGAGGAGCTGTATGTTCACAACACAGGCTGGGCCTGCTTGCTCATGCATGTGGCAGGATTTGGCTTGAGAATGTTTCCCTTTCTCATTTGGTCCTCACCTCCACTGTTCCGTTATCATTTGAGACACTGCGAGCTGTCAAAACCAACTTGATAATTAGGAGCTACTACTGAGCTGGCTCAGGTCAGCGGTGTGTACTCCAGCAGGATTCTCTACCCCAGGTGGGCTGATGTGCCCTTCCATCTCTCTACCCCTTGTGCTTGCCTCTGCTTCTCTAACTTTTTTCTAGAAGGAATATATAGTGTGTTTAATTTCAAACAATGAATAGGTAACAAGATATCAAACAGACAGACAACACCATCACCATCTATCTGCTGGCAAAGGAGTCAGACTTTCATCCTTCCATGCTGACAGAGTCATAGCAGGAAGGGTGGTTCAGAGGGTGCTTTGGGGTTGTCAGTTGTTTTTTTCTGATCTGGGACTGGGAGCAGATCACCTTGTGCAATTGAAAACATCCTTTAAAGTAAGAAGCTCTCTTTACTAGGTCCTAGAAAGAATGCTGACTTTCAGTGGTTGACTATGGTCTTGAGTCTTGAAGGAAATCATATTCCCTACCATATGTAATAGTATACATTTGGTCATTTTTCAAAAGGTTTGTTAACGTTAATATCTCCTGAGACTTTACTCTGTGTGTGTGTGTATGTGTGTTTGTGTGTGTGTATGTGTACGTGCCAGTTCTGAGTCTTGAACTCAGAATCTTGCACACATGCTTGCCTTTTTTTTTTTTTTTTTGCTCAAGGCTGGTGCTCTACTACTTGAGCTAAAGCTCCATTTCGGGCTTTTTGCTGGTTAATTGAAAATAAGAATCTCATGGACTTTTCTGCCTTGGCTGGCTTCGAACCATAATCCTAAGGTCTCAGCCTCCTTAAGTAGGGATTTCAGGTGTGAGGCACTGGTGCCCAGAAAAGGGACTTTACTGTTTTAACAAAGACATTGGTCATGTGAAAGTCTAAGAGTCCTCCTGGCTCCTCCCACTGCGCTGTGGCACTCACATACCACCATGTTATGTGGCAGCATTTTCTGCACACAAAGTGTGAAGAAATCCTTTTGACACATTATCCACAAAGGACCACTCCCCCAGCAAAGTATCTCAGCCTGACCATTCTCCCCTACAATGTGTGCCATCCTCTCTAGGCTCCGATGGACTGCATCATCAATAGGGCATTCATTAAGGTCTCCAGCAGAATTAAATGTTTCTTCCTCTGTGATATTTATTGCTTTTTCTTACAGCATCTCTTTTGGTTTAACTTACATGATTCTGGTGTCATCATGAGCTGCACTCATGAGTAGACATGGACACACTCTATCCGTATAGTATGTCTGACAAACCACAGGTGCCCACAAATATCTACTGAGTATTTGCTGAATGAAGGGCATTGACCTTGGACTATGTGGCCCACATGTAAAGGTCAACAGAATCTGCTGCTTTGGAAACACAACACACAAAGATACATGAGCCATAGATCACCAGCTGGCTCAGATGATGGCAGATAAAGCTAACAAAAGTAACAATGTCACCAAGGTGACAACTTCCAAGGTGAAGTAAAAGAACTGATGACACAGAATAGGAGAATCCTTGTCCAAGGCCAGCTCAGGCAAAAACTTCAAACCCTTTTAAAAAATGACTAAAGAGAGAGAGAGAGAAAAAAAACTAAGGCGTATGAATCATGTGACAGAGTATCTGCCTAGCAAATGTGAGGCTGTCAATTCAAACCCTGCTGTTGCCACCAAAAACACCCCCAAAACATTGATTATATCTAATCATTTCTATTTATATGTTCTCTTTCATTATTAGTAATGGTACTTGGAATTCCTACCTGAAATAAACAGTAAACAATAAACAAATCTTTTAACAGGATGGGTGTTAAAACTCCATTTAGATCAGAAATCTGAGCACACACATACACATACATACATTCTCTCACACATACACACATGTACATACACAGTGGAATTTTCTGTTTGTATTTCTATTCGCACAGGAGACAAATAAGATTTTACTCATAATTATTAAATTTAGTCTGTATTGCCACCATATCATAACTATGTTATTATTTTTATTAAGTAAACTTACATAGTTTTATCTTCAAAGAAAGTTTAGAATCACTTCCCTAAAGGAAAAATCAGTATCATTTGCCACAAATAAGTAAAATAAAAAGAAAGTATGTTATTAAATTTCAGCTACAGTATTACTTGTTGAGAACTGAGAAGTTTCAGATTGCTCTACACACACACACACACACACACACACACACACACACACACACACACACAAGTAGGGGTGAACCAGGTAGACTTGCAAGTGTTAAAACAGTAAATAAACCAAAGCTTTTCTCTTTGACAAAAATCAGAAGAATTGGTTTTGTTTTGTTTTTTTGGGTCTGGTTGTGGGGCCTGAACTCTGGGCCTGGGCGCTGTCCCTCAGCTCTTCAGCTCAAGGCTAGCGCTCTACCACTTGAGCCACAGCACCACTTCCGGCTTTTTTCTTTTTGCTTATGTGGTGCTGAGGAATCGAACCCAGGGCCTCATGCATGCATGCTCTACCACTGAGCCACCTTCCCAGCCTAAATCAGAAGAATTGGAAGCAAACTGAAAACAACATTACTTTCACACAAAGGGATACAATATGATCGAATGCTAGATCAAGGCTGCATCTGAAATTGTTTCTGGTGGCTCATAGCTCATTCTTAAGAGTCACACAAAGCAAGACACTGTGCTATCTGAAATGCTTTTTATTTCATTGCTCCTCTTAGACAATTTGCTGGGCACCTATTCTGTCAGAGTACCATTTGTAACAAACCTGAAGAATGTATACCATACCCACATTAACTCTTGCACCGGGCACGTGTCAAATACATTCAAATGTCTAAACACGTTCACCAAATGGTCATACACATTATGTTTGTGTGATGTATATGTATATGTGCCTGTGTGTGCACACCATATACATACAATGCATATGTACATGTGTACCTATCCCTACAAACACTGTCATCTATGTCCAACTTTGGTAAGTGCTATCAGGAAACATACTGATATGATGGGCAGTTTGGCATGGGCACTTTCTAGAGAAGGGTGCCAGGGTAGAGCTGCAGCAGCTACAACGGTCATGCTGACCTCTGAAGGAAGATGACTTGGCAGATGAAAGGTGGGAGGTGGTAATGGATTCAAGGGTTGCATTATGGGGCATTCCAGGCTAGGTTAAGTCTAGTTTAGGGAGAATGGCTTCTTCAGGGAACTGAAGGAAATAAATGTGGCTCAAGTTACCAAGCAAAGAGGCAGCGCAGGACCAGGAGAGGAAAAGCAGCCTCCTCCTTTCGGCTTGGAAACCAAAGAAACCAGATCATGTCACTCCTCCAATTGTTTCAGATTACAATAAAAATATAATGTCCTGATGTGGTCTGCACAGCCTTGTATGATCCAGTTCTTGCCAGTTTCTTTGATGATGGGGCCCATGTTCCTTAGACTTCCAACATGTTTGCTTCTTTTCTTTCTTCTACAAAAAGCCAAGTCATCAAACATGATCCTCCTACCTCTGCCTCTAAGTAGCTGTGACCACAGACCTGAGCAACCATGCCCAGCTTGTTTTTAAGGCAGGGTTTCACTAGCTTTTGCCTAGACTGGCTTCAAACCATTATCCTCCTGACCCCATCTTCCAAGAAGCAGGATTAAAAGCATTATCATCAAACTTGGCTCCACTCTGGAGATGATTCAGGTGTTGGGCTTTTTGTTTTAATGCATGTTGTTTCTGTGGATTTCAACTTGGAGGTCCTTATCTCTGACCACCCTGTTTCCCTCAAGTCCATTCTCTGTGAAAGATGCCTTGTTTAAAGGTCTTCAGAACACTTGTGATAATCCTAAATTCCCCTTGCTCTTCTTTCCTGGCTATAAAGCTTGTTATAATGCTCCACGAAAACATAACCTTTGTCTGTGGAGTTAAGCTCCTTCCTGGATCGCTAGCCCCCAGCTCGGACTGTGGCCGTGGTAAGTGTTCAGTACCCACGGAATGTGTGAAGTTCGAGGGACAGCCTTGTCCTGGCTGAGCCTTCTCCTGAACACAGCCTCCATGCTTCAGCCCTTCACCAGACAGAACTCACATCATGACTCTTGTGAAAAGGTGGCTTTTCTAACTAAAAAGGAAACACATTTTCATTGTAGGGGGGAAAAAAGAACAGAAGTTTCAAATAACCTCGAGATAGTCACTGTGAACACTGCTTTTATGCACATCTTTACTATTCAAAATTGGAGTCATTCTCTTCTTACTGACTTTGACCTCATTTTTTCCATTTATAACTGTGTTGCAAACATTTCATACATCATGTAGCTCTACTTCCAAAATGCAACATTTCAGGGATATGTTGTATATAATGAAGAGATACTGAGGATGTTTCATGTTTCCTTTTGTATTTTTGGCTATCATAAAAAGCATCAATACAATCTCCGTGATTATATCTTCTAGATAGTACCCTGTACGTGTCATTGTTTGGCAAATGGATAGCAATTAGAGGACTCTAGTTTTATTGCTAAAGTGTTCTCCAGAGCAACTGCTTCGATGGATGCTCACAGCATTTGTGTTTAGGAAGGTAGATCTCTTTTTCCCCTTTGCCAATAGAAATGCTAATAGTGAAATTCTATAGGGCTACCGTGTAACTTTGTTAGTTCCTTACTCTTGGTTAGAATCTCTAGATCTACTATAGGGTCACAGATTTTTCTTTCTTTTTCCTTGTTTCTCTCTCTTTTTCTTTCTTTCTCTCTTTCTTTCCTTTCTTTCTTTCTTTCTCTCTTTTGTCTCTTTCTTTCTCTTTCTTTTTTCTTTCTTTCTCTCTTTCTTTTCTTCCTTCCTTCCTTTCTTTCTTTCTTCCTTTCTTTCTTTCTTTCTTTCTTTTTTTGTCGGTCATGGGCTTGGGTGGTGTCCCTCAGCTCTTCAGCTCAAGGCGAGCACTCTACCGCTTGAGCCACAGAGCCACTTCCTGTTTTCTGGTGGTTTATTGGAGATAAGAGTTTCACGGACTTTCCTGCCCAGGCTGGCTTTGAATTGCGATCCTCAGATCTCAGCCTCCTGAGTAGCTAGGATTACAGGTGTGAGCCACCGGTGCCGGGCGGGTCACAGATTTCTTGAGAGAACATTTATTTTGCATTACTACTGGTATGTGGTGAGTTGACACTATGGGTGAATGGGTTAGGTGAGTTTTATGAAGGAGTTTGAGGAAAGACTTTGCACTGCAAGATCAAGCTGTCTTCCTCCAGTTTCTGGGGTTCTCCTAAGCAGCTTCTATGCTTACCATGGGGAAAATTCCTCTTCCCTCCATCCCTAGTCAAATTCTGCTGTGTACCCATTTGCTTTTGCATCTGGGCATCTGATTCACATCCTGGCTCACCAGATCTGGCTTTCCCCTAGCTTAGCTTCAGCAGAAGAGGTATTAAAATTGTTCATTTGGGCTTACATGATGTTTAACTGTGCAAGTATAACTAATTAATGTTTTAACAGCAGAAGAACAAATCCCACATTTCCCTTAGCAAAGTAAAATGAGAGCAAACACCACACTGGACCAAACCTACCAACTGGAAAGATGCTATCACCAGGGACGTGGCTGGCCCAGGATCTGTGCTCAGAGAAACTTAACCCAATTATACCATGCCAGGCCTGTTCCCTAGTCACCCCATGTGCAGGTCCAGGTTTATGAGCGCTCAGGAGTCCCTGAGGGATAGGATGAGGCACTGCTTACTGTAGAGCCCTGACTCCTAGCATTGCTTGACATATGGCAGATACTATTAAAGATCTGGCAAATAAACAGATACCATTGTTCTTCATTGTCATCCACATGGAACAAAACAAATGGACACAAATAGGGAGGAAACAGCTGGGGTCACAGCCGGGCAGCTACACAGCTTGTAAACTCAGAACTCTGATTTGGACCTAAGTCAGATCCAAACATTGTTTTCTCCTATGCTGCCTTCCAACATCAGAGAAAAATATCTAATACTTTCTGAGATGTTAAGTTTCAATAAGTAATGTGAATCTGTTCAAAATTCAAAGTGTCTCAGATCATCACATTTATTCCAAGCTATTAGGAAGTGATCTCGCAGCAACATTTCTCCTAATTTTTTTTGATGGTATGGGGATTTGAACTGGGAGCCTCAAACTTGCATTCTACCCCTTGATTTACACCTTTCTTCTTTTTTAAAAATTTAGCTAATTTTTTAAGTAGGGTCTTGTGTTTTTGCCCAGGGATGGCCTCTGATTGCAATCTTCCTACTTACATTGCCCAATAGCTGGAATGACAAACATGAGCCACCATGTCTATAGATTGAGAGAGGTCTTGCTAACTTTTTTCCAGGATTGGCCTCAAGCCATGATCCTCCTGATCTCTGCCTCTCAAGTCATTATTATAGGTATAAGTCATCATGCCCAATTTCCTAACATTTGTTTGTTTGTTTGGCAGTAATGGGGTTTGAACTCAGGGCTTCATGCTTGCTAGTCAGATGTTCTACCACTTAAGCCACGTCCCCAGGCATTTTGCTTTGGTTATTTTTTATACAGATGTTGCTTTTTGTCGAAGATAGCCTGAACCATGATATTCCTATTATATTCTCCATATGGTATGGAAAGTATGTTCTATATAGGCTGGGGTGTACTATGTATGACATGTATTGATATACTATGACATGTATTAGTTGAGTTAGACTTTCTTAAACTTTTTGAATGGCTAGTCTTAAACCATAATCTACCTGATCTCAGCTTTCCAAGTAGCTAGGACTACAGGTATAAGCCACTGTGCCCAGCTCTAGTCTCTTGACTTTTCTTTTGGGGGGGGGGGTCCGGTCATTGGGCCTGAACTCTGGGCCTGGGCACTGTCCCTCAGCTCTTCAGCTCAAGGCTAGCACTCTACCATTTGAGCCACAGCACCACTTCCGGCTTTTTTTTTTTCCTGCTTATGTGGTGCTGAGGAATTGAACCCAGGGCCTCAAGCATGCAAGGCAAGCGCTCTACCACTGAGCCACCTTCCCAGCCCTAGTCTCTTGATTTTTAAGTGACCTTTATATGCTAGAAAGATACAGAAGTAAAAACTGTTATCTATCCACAACAAATCAAGATCAGCATCACAGGTTTCTTGCACTAGCAAGCAGAAAGCAGAATGAATACAACAGAATTTC
This sequence comes from Dipodomys spectabilis, assembly GCF_019054845.1. NCBI lineage: Eukaryota > Metazoa > Chordata > Mammalia > Rodentia > Heteromyidae > Dipodomys > Dipodomys spectabilis. The sequence continues at coordinate 7,645,718 of NW_024870840.1, forward strand.
CAATGATCTTTTGTTTTTAGTATGTGCCCCCTTGGGCTGGAGAAAAGAGTTAATCACTTTAATGGCATTAAGTGCCAATGACAGCTTATGTGCTAATACAGCAGAAGCTCATTCTCATTTATTTGGTGTTAGGCACTATGGAAGCAGACAGCAAATTATTCATTACTCACAGGAAGCTTATTTGTCAGTCTATCACAGTACAACACTGTGAGAGCTTAGAAGCCCTGTGCCTGTGACAATCCAGGTGTTCAGGAAAGTGAGAAATAATCGAAGGAGAAAAATGACAGCAACTAAAAATTATATAGGTTGAGAATATATTAATAATACTAATAGTTACCCATGTATGGAGCATTCTTTGGACCAGGTACCCATAACCACTCACTAAAGTAGGATCTATTATAACAGTGATCCTCCACTCAACAAAATCTTCTCTAAATTCTAGAAATATCAAGACACAATGCGACTGTCATGCTAGGGAAGGACTCAGGACAGGTGTGAAGACTTGTGGGAACCTTCTCTGGATGAAGCCCGAGGAATCCATCCCTAGGGCTTTCCCAAGTATCACATCCCAAGCCAAAGCAAAGGAAGCTCATGACCAAAAAGGCATGGATCTCCAAATTTCATGAAGAAGCCAACCAGTAGGCAATAGAGGTCACATAAGTAAAAGCTGATGAAAGAATTGCCATTTCCCATGGCGTGTGTGTATGTGTGTGTGTGTGTGTGTGTGTGTATGTGTGTGTGTGCGTGCACGTGCGTGCTTGCATGCAGGCAACTCAGAGCTTAGATGCTGTCCCTTAGCTTTTTCACTCACTCAAGGCTGGTACTCAACTACTTAAGTCACAGCTCTACTTCAGGCTTTTTGGTGGTTAATTAGAGATAAAAGTCTTATGGACCTTCCTTCCTTATCTGGCTTTGAACCATGATCCTCAGACCTCGGCCTGAGGAGCCAAGATTACAAGCCAGAGCCACTGATACCCAGCTTCCATTTGCCATGTTTGATGGCCAAATGCCAATGGCTAGTTGACCACCCTGCTTTCTCATTCCCATTTCCCAGCAGGGAAGAGAACAGGCTATTGACCAAATCAGTCAGTATGGCCAAGGGCAGAAACAGGCTGACATTCCTGTCCAGATGTGGTATACTTGGGAATTTTCTGCATCTCATCAGAGGACTCCTCCTTGATGCTCCTAATGCTTTGTCAACCAAGCAGACATCTTTAGGTCCACACCTCACCCAGTTAATAACTGGAGCACTTTTCTAAAAGCTGGTGAGCCCAACTTTATTAAGCTATTGGCAGAGAAAAAAAAAAGACCTTCATAAACTATTCCTATTTCTCTAGAGCTTAACACAGAACAGTGTGAGGGACTGGGCACTTAGTTGCAAAACCGTCTTGGAAATCAATTTATGCTGGATTCTGGAAGGAAGAATCATGCATCTTGCTATTTACTTTTAATAATGAAACCCTTAGTGTCTGAAGCCCATTTCTTAGTCAAAGAAAGTCTGGCTCTAAGTCCCACCTTCACAAGCACATTACCAGATACAAATGATGGACCTTCTGTGGAGACAAGGATGGTTTGTTGGGTTTTGTTTGTGATGCTTCCACTGGAACCCAAGCTCTTGTACTATGAGGTAAACTATACCACTGAGCCATACTACTGTCCCTGTTCATTTCTACATGGAGTTAGGAAAGCAATATCTCCAACCCATCGGGTTGCTGTAACTCACACTGAGCCAGCAAATTCAGCCCCTTGCCAAATAGCAGGAATGACTGAAATTCTTTGAGCAATACTTTCCTTTGCCTTAATACCATCACCAATAACCTACTGAGCCCTCATTATGCCAAGACATTCTCCTAGGTTTTTATGCACAGCATTTCTTTCATTTTTCTCAACTACTCCAGTGGGGTAGGTTCTATTATCACCCCTATATTTTACAAAGACAGGAACAGCTAAGAAAGCTGTTCCACGTTCCATAGCTGAAAACTGCCAGGCCCAAGATTCAAACCCCAGTTCACCCTATGGTCTCCCACTTTTAGTTTTACTCAAACTCACTCTCAGCATCCTGTTTTCAGGTTGTTTTCATGACTTCAGGATGAAACCTCACTCCCACTTGGTGACCACTTACCATGTGACCACTTATTTAGGCTCCAGGCTTTGGCTGTTTCTACACTGCTACTTCATGTTTTGGTTTTTGTTGGTATTATTATTATTATTATCATTATCATCATCATCTTCTCTTTTAGATTTCTTTTTTATATTTTACTTTATTTTTTCTGGTCTAGGGGGTTGAACTTAAGGCCTCACATTCACTCAGCTTGCACGACTGTTGCTCTACCTCTGAAGCCATGCCTCCAATCTGGCATTTGGCTGATATATTGGAGACAGAGTCTTTCAGACTTTTCTTGCCTAGACTGGTCTCCATTGCAATTCTTCGGATTCTAGCCTTCTTAAAAACTAGGCATGAGCCAACAGTGCTTGCTGACTCTTTCAGATTTCTTATTCCAAGTGATATTTTCTAGTCATCTTTGACCTTCATCTACCTTAGGAAGCAGAATAAAACACTGGAACACAGGTCTTGAGATATCCAGTCCTACATCAAGATAAGCAACCTTGGGCAAGTGTTTAACATCTGTGTTAGACTCCTTGTGTGTGATGCATGGGTAGCCACACTTTAACTCTTACCAGAAAGTAAGAATACAAAGCACAGAAAGCACCTATTACATAAACAAAGAGTAATTCTTCAAGGGCATTTTCTGTTGTGAATGACCAAGTCAGCTTCACTTCTTGAGAAGTTACACAGCTTTGAGGGAGAGAAGGTTCAACCTTGCTATCTTGTTTCAATTTCAGCATGTCTCCTGGGTGTGGAAAATCAGCAATTACTGATATGTAGCAGTTGTGCAGGACCATGCTAAGCCAAAGGGACTTAATTCCAGGGAGTAATAACTGCATTGTCATGGGGAGATCACAAGTGTTCCTAGAGAGAAACGATGGAATAGGAAACACAGAAGGAAAAGACATTTGTCCTGGGCCTGGCTGAGATTCAGAGAAGAGAGATGTTTAGGAATGAGAAGACTGGGATATGTAGAGATGAGAGAGGCCATTTTCAGAGCAAGGCAATGAATGAGACAGTGTCAGTGATAAAAATGAAGAGCAAGAGCAAGAGAGCACGAGGTGAGGTCTGCGGTATAAAGATGGGGGCCCACTTGATGTCCAGGCCACAGTAACGTAAGAGTGTGGGCTGGGCAAGAGGGCGTACGGCTACAAGTCCCCATTATACCATCATTGGCATCACTGCTTTACCATTTACCAAGTGATGACTCTATGTGTGATCCCACTCAGTCCTCACAAGGGCTGTGGCTAGGACTGAACAAGCCCATTTCAGTGGAGAAAATACTCAGAGACTCAGATTCATATTATGGCTAGCTTGGATCCTCACATAATTCTGACAGGTGGGTAGGACAATTCTCAGCAAGCCAAAGGTTCTCAATGCTAAAGACCACTCTTCTCTTTTGATATTTACAATGCCATTTTTATTATTCAGAAAGGAAATAAAACTCCGAATCCTATGAATCAAAACTTTCCTGCACAATAATCCTCCTCTTAGGGAGAGGAGGCTCCTGGCTAGGCCATTGCATAAAAGCTGGCCCAGGCTTTGAGCCCAGGTCTCCTGACCTCAGGGCAAGGTTGTTCCTCCCTGAAAAGGTGAAACACAGCCAGAGAGAAGAGGACACAGCCCAGCAGGGCTATGTCTGAGAAGGTGGCTATCATCAGCACAGTGGGCCTTTAGCTTCTCATCCCTCTAACAATGGCCACAGAATACGGAGAAGGACATAGCACATCACTCACATCCTCACTTCCTTCATCTCTGAAATTCATCTCACCATCGCCTTCATCATGGCACACCCTCCACACCCCGGTTTAAATGACAAAACCACAGGAACTTGAGAAGAAGCACTCACATTCTTTGTGCCCCACTTAAATCAACTTACAGGACAATAGAGGGCAGGAAGGAATCAGATCTTTGTTTTTATAAAACCTGTGTATTTTGCTATTCGTTGAAGTTATATTCACAGTTGTCAAGCTATGGAATAAATCTAGTTGGTCCATCAATATGAATGAACAAACAAAATGGGAATATACGTACGATGAGGTGATATTCAGCCACAGAAAAGAACTAAACTCTGAACCAGGTGCCAGTGGCTCATGCTTGTAATCCTAGTTACTTTGGAAGCTGAAATCTGAGGATTGCCATTCAAGGCCAGCCCAGGCAACAGCAAAGTCTGTGAGATGCTTACTTCTTATCTCCAATTAACCACCCAAAAGACAGAAGTCAATCTGTGGCTCAAGTGCCTTAAACAAAAAAGCTCAGGACAGCAGCCAGGCCCTGTCAAGTCCCAGGACCAGCACAAAGAAAAAAAAGAAAGAAAGAAAGAAATGAGAGAGAGAGAGAGAGAGAGAGAGAAGAAGAAGAAGAAGAAGAGGAGAGAGAAAGAAACTAAACTCTAATTTATAGCAACATGGATGGACCTTGAAGATATCACGTGAAGAGAAACAAATTGGACACAGAAGGACTAATATTGCATATATTCACATATGGAAGCTAAAAAGGCATTCTAAAACAAAGAGAGAATAGAACAGCGATTGACAGAGTCTAAAACTAGCCATAGTGATACAGACCTGTAATCCCAGCTACTTGGGAGGCAGACATAGAATAATCATGAGTTTACTGCTAACAGGCAATTTTAGCAAGACATCCCAAAACCAAAATATAAACAAAGGTGCCAGGGGTTATGGCTCAAGTGGTTAATAGCTTTCCTAGCACAAGGCCTTGGGCTCAATTACAACCCAAAATATAAGGGGGGGGGATGGAGAGAGAGTAGGAGAGAAGGATGGGGAATAGGAAATTATAGGGGAGGGGTCCTAGGAAGAATGCTGGGAAATAGGGACAGACGATGGTTATGTGTTCAGAGATGCAGCTAGATAGATGGAACCACTTCTCACGTTCTAAAGCACAGGAGGGTAACTGATTGACGATTAATTGTCTATTTCATTTGTGAATGTTTCCAACACCAAGAAATGATAATGCCCGAGGTGGTGGGTATATGAATTACACTGACTGATCATTGCACATCTTGCACGTATATTTATTGAAATGTCCCTCTATACTCCATAATAAAATACATATTTTAAATAAGTAAAAGTCTGTGCATGACTCTGGATTAATGTTCCTCTCAGTCTAAGTGCCTGACAGGACAGATGGCTTTGACCAACCTTGCCAATAAAAACTAAAAAGATGCCCAGAACTCACATTCCACAGGTGCCTTGGGGAGATTTTGTACTAACACAGATTATTATTCAGTCTCAGGCAGATAAAACCAAACACCACTTTCATTATTGAGGTTTAGTTCATGTGACTTTCTGCTATGGTAGCATGCTTACAAATCTATGTCATGATTGACCCAACAGGAGGCAGTGTGCACTTCTCAGCAGAACTGATTGTATGACTGTGTGTGTGTGTGTGTGTGTGTGTGAGAGAGAGAGAGAGAGAGAGAGGGAGGCAGAGAGAGAGAGAGAAAGAAAGAGAGGGAAAGAGGGAGAGAAGGAGACAGAGGGAGAGGGAGGGAGAGAGAGGGAGGGAGGGAGAGAGAGGGAGAGAGAGAGTACTAAGCCTTGAATTTAGGAGCTGGGTACTGTCCCTGAGCTTTGTAAAACAAACAAACAAAAAAAGCTGAGGCTCTACCACTTGAGCTACAATTTTACCTCTAGCTTTTCAGTGGTTACTTTGAGATAAGAGTCTCATAGACTTTACTGCCCAGGCTGGCTGAGAACCTTGACTGTCACATTGCAGATTCCTGAGCATGTAGGTACCTGTATTGTACAACATTCTATGAGCAGACATTAGATAATGCAAACAGAAACCCCCCATGGAAGAAGCCACACTTCTCTGGCTCATGCCCCTAAATTCCATCCACCCAGAATTACCCTATCAGTGAATGACCGTTCCACAGGTACACAGACAGAGGCACTGCAAGAACTTTGAATCTGTTCTTGGTCCTCCCAGGATTCCACAATCTAGAATGAGCCAGGTACCCAGTCCCAAGGCCCTGTGTGTGGGGATCATAAAGGGAGAGTAGAAGGGGACACAATGGAACTATGAGTGGCATTTCTAGGTCACATGATGACATTATATTTAGCATTTTGAGGAAGTGCCTGTTTCCAAAGTAGCAGCACTATTGAACCTTCTCACCAGCATTTCATAACAGTTCCAATTCCTCTACACCCTCATGGCTGTCTTTTTAATTATCGGGTATGAATACCATTTCATTGTGGTTCTGATTTCCATGTTCATAATACCTAATGATACTAAGCATCTTTTCATGTGTTTATTGATCATATATGTATTTTATTTAGAAAATATCTCCTCAGGTCATTTGGCCTGAGTTGTCTTTTTGTTGATGAGTTATAAGAGCTCTTTATATATGCTGGATATAAGTCATTATCATTTACCTGATTTTCACTTTCTTGATGATGTCCCTTAGAATATGTTAATTATCTTGATGATGTTTGATCATGATTTTTCCCTCTCGGCACATACCCCAGAGGGTAGGTGGAATTTACAAGAGAGCTTACTTGTGTGCTATATTCATAGCACCATAATCCAAAGGGGTGAATGGATGACTGAAATGTCGTGAGTACCTCACAAAATAGTATTCATATTAAACAGTTTGAGGAAGCCAAGAACAAGCTGTCTCTTGGCTAAGCAAGGCAGCAAAATGTGAACACCAGCTGGGTGGTGGTGGCTCACGCCTGTAATCCTAGCTACTCAGGAGCCTGAGATCTGAGGGTCACGGTTCAAAGCCAGCCAAAGAGAGAACAATGATACAATTTTGGATGCAGTCAAAGAAATGTGTAGGTTGAGGCTTTTGAGGAAAAAAATAATATTTTAACGAAAAAATAGAAGTAACATTTTATGTCATTCAAGCTGAGCTCAGTTGTTCAGTCCTAAGGTTCTGAGCTGCTCCCACCATTTGCCAGTCTGTGTCTCTCTGTAAATCATGAAAATCGACTAATCTGGCTGGATGTGCTGGCATAAGACTTAATTCCAGCACTTAGGAGGTAGAGATAGGATAATCGCGAGTTCAAGACCAGCCTGGACCCTATTTCAAATAGAGAGGAAAAAAAAGAAAAGAAACAAGGAAACGCCCTGACATTAACCTGTTTATTCACTGGCGATGAAAATGACAGTAGCTATCTCATACGATTCTACGTAGATCGCAGAGTTTAGCATAAAGTTTAGCACAGACTGTAACACCTGAGGAATCTCAGATGTCCATGCTACAGTTACTGTCACACATGACCTGTGATGCCCAGGGCAGGTCAAAGGCCAATATAGATGGGCTGGGGGGTTTTCTCTTCCACTTGTGTGCTTGATGTGGGATATTTCATTTCTCCTCTCTTGCTTTTCCTCAAGTCCCTCTGGGCTGCTACTGTGTTTCTTAGAAGACAACTGCCTGTCTTCTGAGGTAACATCTGACTTCTCACCAAGCCCACCCTGGAACCCCCAGCCCTGCTCAGGAAGCTGCTCTGGTACTGAGGACCAGTCTCAAAGGCAGCTGACACGGAGTGCTAGGTATGTGCAGTCTGATCCCTTTGCAGATGACATCACAGCCAGACTGATTATCTGAAAATCCCCAAAAGGCTTAAAATCAGAACAACAAAAACCACTGCCTGGCACCCATCATCTGAGAATTTAATCCAATGTGTGGGATCAGGCCTCGCAGTATGTTTGCTTCTTAAAAAACAACACCACCACCACCAACAACAACAAAAAAACTCCCTTGTCCATTCTGAAGCACCCCAGACTTGGGAACTTTTACAAAGATAAAAGATCCCCAGGTTTTCTTCCAACTTATCACTCACCCACTGCCTAGGCAATAGCTGCTGAAATTAGACCAGGAACAAACATCCACTTTCTAGTATTTGCTGGCTCCAGCCTCTAATTCCCAGCCTGTTGTTCACTAAAGTACTTCAAACCAAGTCACCAAGTCTTACTATCTATGAGTTATTCTTAGTTTTGTATCTTAGAGATAAAGATTTGTGTGTTTCTCTGTGTGTGTGTGTGTGTGTGTGTGCTTGCGCATGCTTGTGCACACATGCACGTGCTCCATACTGGGACTTGAACTCAGGGTCTCAGCACTGTCCTTCAGCTTTTTCACTCAAGGCTGGTGCTCTACCACTTGAGCTGCACCTCTACTTCTGGCTTTTGGGTGGTTAATTGGAGAGAAGCGTCTCATGGAACTTCCTGCCTGGGGTGACTTCAAATCATGATTCTTAGATCTCAGCTTCCTGAGCAACTAGGATTAAAAAAACAAAAAACAGGCATGGCACTGGGAAGTTGGCTCAGAGGTAGAGCGCTTGCCTCGCATGCAAGTGGCCCTGGGTTCAATTCCTCAGCACCACATAAGCAGAAAAAAGCTGGAAGTGGCGCTGTGGCTCAAGTGGTAGAGTGTTTGCCTTGAGCTGAAGAGCTGAGGGACAGCACCCAGGCCCAGAGTTCAGCCCCCATGCCTGACAAAAATAAATAAACAGGCATGAGCCACTGTTGCCTGGATGATTTTTTTTAATTCACAGCACAAACTTAGTTCCTGTGACATGCCATAACACTTTCACCAGAACTCAACTCAGCTACAAAGCTGACTATTCTGATTTACTTCCATTCCTTTCTCTGAAACTCTTGATAGCACTAATAATAAACAGGTGATTGTCAACATGGCAATTGAGTGAAGGTAACCACTGGAGAAACCCCAGGGGAAAAAGCAAACTGAAGGCTCCAAACCAAGTCATCAACTCCACAATAACAACATAAAAAATGCAATCTTTCAGAAAAACTTTGCCATATCTGGAACAAACAAGTTTTCTCCTTCTTGAAAGTGTGAGTTATGTATCATTGTTTTTCCCTTTTGATCAAGGCTGCCAGGAAGTTCTATGTAAAATCATGGCCTAATTTAGCATTTGTGGCTAGTATTTTGCCACTCTTTCCCTGGTCTGCATTTTTAAATTTCTAGATCCTGGCATCAATTTTATACATGTTTATTAACATCATTATTAATATCTGGTGAAAGTCACTTCAAATTCTTTTTAGGCAGCAGTAGGGTAAATCACATAATTACCTACTATTTGATATAGTCCATTAAAATCGCACACAGTCTAGCTCTTCTGAAGTCGGCTCATCAGAACTAGCCACTGCTCAAAGCTCCTATGACATGTACTTCTCCTGGGCTTAATTTAGTATTCAAAGGCCACAGAGAAAATTATATTCATTACAGAACAAACATGCTTCGCTTCCTATGTCAGCTGAGTCTCTTCAACAAGACATTCTGCCTTCAAACTCAATCACCACATTCCATCCCCATAGAGTTCTGGTGGCTGGAAGCAGTGGCTACCATTTTCTATTCATGTTTCCTCATCAGACTACAAATGTATGGTCTTACAATTCACCATCAGAGAAACTTCAACATCTAATGTGGGTGCCATCAATACATTGAATTATCTGCCTCTGTAAAGACAATACATTTTTTCCACCTGCATAAATCACTTTACAAGATAAGAATACAAAGGGAAAGTAACAGAAATTCAGTATCTCTCTGCTCTCTGGAAGGACATATTGCTTCTCCTTTCCTGCCACGGTTTCATGTTTTGAAAACCATATGAGATGCAAACAATTTCTAACCCAGCAATCGATAATAAGGTTTTCGTACAAATGAATTCTTATTTCAGCATAAAAGGAAGCTTGCTGATTCATCATTTGGTGGCACCTCCATCTATCAATTTAGTTCCATAAATATTAATCAAACTCCTGTGATGCGCCAAGCAATAGATGAGGTACAATGCCTTTCCTTTCCCCACATGTTAACTTTGGGGGAGCCCAGAGGCGTTTTCTGCAGTGTGGTTGTGCTAGTTCTTCAGATTTCTGAGGATTCTTGCCCTCTCATCTCCCCTTGGGTCCCTCTGCCAGCTGACTCTTCCTCACACCCCACACTTACCCACTCCATGGGTTCCTGTCGAGCGTGGCCTGTAGCAGCTCTGAGAGGCTGTGCTGTTCTTGTAGCCCGGTTGCTGGCTCTGCCTGCACAGCCAGCACTGGACTCCATCCACCCCCCCTCACCTGATCTGTCCTGTTTTCTCCTGCCAGCTCTTTCCCTGCCTGGTCCCAGCAGACTCAGGTGGAGGTCAGAGATGACTTCACTGCTCTTTCAAGATCAAGAGCTCTGTTTCTCTATGGGTACTAAGTCAGACCAGCAAGCACTCATTTCCTCTCCAACTATGCTGATGCCCTGAGTGTCTGCTTACCAGAGACACCAGGCAAGCTGAGTGTCCTTTCCTCTTACTATTTCTGCAAATACAGAAGCATCTCGGAGACTCTGCTTTAGACCAAAATGTAGAAGAGGAAGCAACTGTGGGTGAACAGAGTTTTCTCACCAGAGTTTAAAAATGATTAAAACTAGTATCTAGAACTTGTCCTGGCAGAATCCCAGGCGAGGGCACAGAGGGTGAAAGCGGCAGATGCCAGAGCCCAGGAAGGGCTCTACAACGATTATGCAAAGCACTGGCCTTTCATGCTTTGATGGGCATGTGCTCATTTCTCCAACTTCCAGAGCCCTCAATGCAAGCAGGCTTAATGGCAGCCACTGGACTGAAAGGTAATTGGGAGCTGAAAATAGAGACTTTGCCTCATTATAATAATTCTCTACCAGAAGTGTTTGTGTATCAGAAAAAAAAAAAAAAACTATTCCCTGGGCTCCAGCTTGAAGAAATAGCCATTAAAGATTTCAAGGGAGTATGCCTTAACAATGTTTTTAAGCCCACAAAAAGCAAATACCAGGGACCCAGGAGATCTAAACCCATTTCAGGTCATTAAGATGTGAATGGAATAGGTTCAAAGCACGAGAAGACTCTGCTCGCTTGATCCAAGGAATGCAAGCTTTTTCTGCTCCTCCCTTCCTTTCCACCTTCAGTGCCCCTCCTCTGTCTTCGGCACCTCCACCACCCTTAGGTGGCCTCTTGTAAAAGGCAGGATGTACTGAGCAAGGGAGAGACCACAGTCTTCCACATTTCTTGTCTTCTCCCAGCCTAGGCATTTTCCCCTCCGTGGAGAAACCTTGGGGACAACAGTTAAACACAGTAAACACAACAACTACCACAACAGATTTACTTTGCTCTCAGAAAAGGCCAATAAGGACTAAGTACTTCTAAATCCACTTGTGGTTACAGAAACTTATACATTAAAAGGGGTTCATTTTTCCTTGTATCATAAGGTATCTGGGTGTAGACAGTTCCAGGGATGCTTTGGGAAACCATTGATGCTAGGACAGAGAACTGACATCTCTGTGATTCTCCTTGTCTCTTCCCTCATGGTTATGACATAGTTGCTACAGCTCCAAGCATCACAACAGCACAGCTGCATTCAAACCAGGGGTCAGGGAGCAGGGGTTCTACACAGGGGTTCTCTCCTCTCTTCCCCCTTACATTGAAAGAACTTCTCTTCCCAGAGGTCCCCCAGCAGACTTCCCCTTCCAGCTCAGGCACATACCGGAAGGCACTCATTCATCTGTCCCTAGGGCCAGGGGCAAGACACAACTTTCCAGAGTTCAATGACTTCTGCCAAAGAGGTAAGGTTGGATCAAATAACAGTGGCAGGCTGTACTACCTCTAATGTTTAATAAGGAGACCAGGGCTCAGGGAGGCAACAAACATATCAAAGCCTTACTCTGCCTATGTTACAAGGCTTCTGCTGAGACCCAGGAAACCTGTGTTTAATGTCTCCCTCCTTTCTTCACATAGCTATGTGTGTACATATATATATATATATATATACACATATATGTACATGTGCATCTATATACACCTATATATGTGTGAATATAACATATAATTTCATATCTTATGAATATATAGTATACTATGTATTCAATATAATCTATATTATATATGTTATATACTCATATTTTATATATCTTAACATAACCATGCTAAGATTGAATTTGACTGAAGACGTATGCAAATCTCACCCGGGACTACTTAGATCTTCTGCCTCCCACTTGCAAAAAGTAAATCCAATTTTGTCAGGTACAGAAAAAAAAGCCAGTTCTCATCTACCAAGCCAGGCGGGGAGCCTCTCACAGGGTCACCAGCAAGGCAAATCACATTAACCAAGCCACAGGAACAAAGCCTCACAACTAGGAAGGGGTGGAGGTGTTCTGTAACCCACCAGGATACAGCCCTTGCCTCCCAGGCCCAGGTTAAGGTACAGTTAGCACACATGGCATCAGCCCTTTCCCTACTCTCCCCCCAGGTCAGCCGCTGCCACCTCCTTCTGCAGGCCCACAGGGGCTTCCTGGCCTAAACAGTGCATTTACCTTACAGCAGTCAGCAACAAAACACAACCCACAATGAGGGAGTAAAAAATCATTTGCTCTTGAGCTCTGGAGTATTCACAAGAGCAGCAACAGTACTGGCAATTGAACAAAGCCAGCCCGTCAGCTGTCACAACCAAGATTTTAAAGAGTTAAAGCAACTAACTAGCAAAATCATTTTACTAGTGCCTCATCAAAGCTTAGAAGCCTGGCAACGCTCTCCCTAATCCTATCCACAATGATGAACAATACCCACCCAGAACAAAGAGAGTGTATAAAAAAGTATATAACACTTCATACAACATCTTGGGTGTATTTTTTGAAATGATGAATTTTTGATATTTGAATATACAAAAATATATATCCCAGTTAGCACAAAGCATGAAAATTACTTTTGTCTGCTAAGTCTATTTGATCTATGGTGCAGTTAAACTGAAGTTTCTTTGTTGAGTTCTTATCTGGATGATCTCTCAGTAAGAGTGGAGTAGTGAAGTCACTCACTTTGATTGCATCTGGACTACCTGTCCATTCGTGTCAGCAGTGTTTGTTTTATGAAATTGGTTGCACCAGTATTCAGTGCATCTATATTTACAATTGTTATATCTTCTTGATGAGCTGTTCCTTTCATTAACAGGTGGTGACTTTCTTTACCACTTCTGACTTCCTATACTTGATGTATGATTTTAACTTGACGTATGCATTGTCACATAGGAGTACTGTTAGTTCTGCTTCTTATTGAATTCTATTTGCTTTGAATATTGTTTTCAATTCTTTCACTTGAGTCTGTGCATGACTTTGCCAATGAGGTGAGTTTATTATAGATAGAAATATGAATCTTATATTTTAATCCATTCATCCAGCCTGCCTCCTCCTCTTTCTCTCCCCTCTCTCTCTCTTTCTCTCTCTCTCTCTCTCTCTCTCCCTCTCTCTCTCTCTCTCTCACCAACTCTGGGGCTTGAATTCATGGCCTGTCTCTGAGCTCTCTTGCTCAAGGCTAGTGCTCTACTACTTGAGCCACAGCTCTACTTCTGACTTTTTAGTGGCTAACTGGAGATAAGAATCTCACAGATTTTCCTGCCTGGGCTGGTTTTGAACCATGATCTTTAAATCTCTGCCTCCTGAGTAGCTACAGACGTGAACCACTAGTGCCCAGCTTCAGTTTGCATCTTTTAATTGAACAGTTAAGTCTGTTTACATTTGGTGTTATTATTGAGAGAGCTGTACTAATCTCTCTTTTTATCTTAGAGGTTTTCTGGTTAATAGTGTTTGATTCATTCCTAATTCTACTTCTAGTGATACTTATTCTCTTCTGAGCTCTTCTGGCTGTTTTTCTTCCACTTTTATGCATAGGGTCTCATACTTGGCTTGTTTGCTCAGCGGACACTACCATTTGAGCCATGCCTCCAACCCTGCTTTTTGCCAGTTTTTTTTTTTTTTAGAGATAGAGCCTTGTAGACTTCTCTGCATGGGCTAGCTTCAAATTGAGATCACTAATCATTTTGAAAACTACACTTTTGAATTACTTGGCATTTCTACAATTTCAATACCTTTTATTCCATTATTGAATTATGTCACCTTGCTTCTTTATTCTGTGATTTGTGTATCTACTGGGATAAATATTTCTCCCAATTTTATTTGGAGGTGGTCTTAATGAGCAGCCTGCTCTTGAAGGTTCAATTCCTAGTACCAGTCAGGAGGAGTAGAAAAAAAATCCACTATTATAGCAAACCACTGTTCAGACTAGCGGTGGCATTGAGGGATAGGCCAGTCAGTTGTCTGCTTCCAGGTTGTGTTTAGAAGCTGTGTACATATAGCCACTGCTGGCCCAATAAGCTTTTGTAGCCTGTGAGCTAGGCAGGGTCTCATTTACTCTATAGGCCCCTAGTTAGTGTACCCATGACCAGTAAATGTCCATCCACAATTAGGGATGTCCCTTAAGTGTGTCAGAGAATGGGGACAGCAAGCAGAGCACTGAACTCTACACTCTACGGGTAACAAGGGATCCAGGAATTCTGACTACAGAGTTTAATGGTAAACTTACCTGTAGGTAAAAAAGCAGGATGGGAAAATCTAGACATCCCCTCCCCACAAGGGCTCAAAGCTCTGAGTTCAGCCTAGCCACAAACCTCACAGCAAGGAAGCAGCACCAGAGGCTGCTGGGAACTGGTAATCTCTCCATAGGGTGTGGGACCAGTGACCACAGTGACTTTTATAGTCTAGGCCCCCGCAGGCCTATGATGTCTGGCCCTCCCCAGGTACACACTGTGGGAGTGTGCCCAGGCTCCCTGACTTGTGATTGTTTCTGGTTTTTCAGGTCCCTGGAGTCGCTGATCCCAATTAAGACGCCCTCTCTCAAGATGGTGCCTGGCTATAGTTCTCCACAATACAGGGAATGACAAAATGCATTAATTTTTTTTCAATGCTGTGTGGCCACACAAGAGTCGTCACTGTCCTATCAAATCCCCACACTGAATTTAAGGCTTGAGAGAACTGAGGGCTTAATCTTTCAGCTAGAACCAGCAATCTGTGTCAACTCTGGCAACCTGATTTATCTTGTAGCTTGGCTTTGTTGCCACCCCCACTCAGTTGGGGTTGGGGTTGGAGTCCCTATGCTGGTTGTGTCCCTGTGCTAGTTGAGCTATTCTGTCACCTTTTCTTGTGATTCCTAATGCAAGCTCTCTCTCTCCTCTCTCTCTCTCTCTCTCTCTTTCTCTCTCTCTCTCTCTCTCTCTGTCTCCAGAATAGTCTGTCCTTTGTTCCCAACTCTTCTCATTCAAAGTCACACAGAGAACGTTTCTAATCCACCACCTAACCTGCAAAACCTTTATTTTTGATTCTCTGCATATGTTTTTCCCCTTGTTAAATCTTCCAAGAAACCCAAAGGAGGTACATAACATGCATTCACATTTTAAATAAAAGAACAATGAGATGAACATTCATGTACTCATGGGTATTCTGAGAAACAGAATAAAAACCATCTTTGAAGCTAGTGCCTTCCTATGATTCCAGCCCAGCTTCCACTATTCAGATAACCAGAAATCTGAACTTTGAATTAGACATTCCTTTGTTTTTCCTTATACTTTTATCATATATATATATATATCCCTAAGCAATAAATCATTTAAATTCGCTATAATTCCATGTAAATTAAATTACACAGGTAACTTGTATTTCCCTACAACTTGCTTTTCCACCTAACATTTACTCAGTGTTTATCCATGTTTACACACATCATTATACTTCCTTCATTTTCATTACTGCATAATAATATTCCATTTAGGAATCTACTCAAGTTATTTATTTTTCTCTTGTTTACAAAGATATGCTTCCTTTCTAGCCCGACTTCTTACCTGAGGATGAAGGCCCAAATTGAATCCTCTGAGAGCAGAAAGGAATGCTATTTGTAATTACACATAGGCACAAAGCAGGTGGTATGGCTGCCTTACTAATACTGAATGTTTTCTCCTGATTTCCTAACTACCCACTGAAGTACAAAGCAAAGCACTTAAATCCAGCCCTGCTCAACTGATGGTGAGTTCACATTTCAAGAGCAATCAGCTTCTGTATTTGCAGTTTAACCCTGGATGGTTAATTACTCTTTCTATCCTATGAAGAAGGAAGATAAAACCTTTTTAAGGCATGATAGAGAAAAGATACAGCTCTCAGATTCTGTTGTCTCATATATTCACACTCTGTCATCAGCTCGGAAGGAAAGGCTAGCTACAATGAAAACAACAGCAAACATAAAACAGGGAAGGTCTTAAAGTCCTTTTTTCTGAGCCACTACAGGGCCAAGGGCCTAGAACCCACTACAGCACTTAATCTTTATTATAACCCCATGTGTCAGGTATGGAAAATAAAAGTAAAGAGATCTTTGCTTAAAATGGAAAGCATATAACTGGCAGGCCCTCAATCATGATGTCTCAATAGGTGACCATAAAAGTCATTGTGCAAATCAGGACACTTCTAGGAGTCAAAGGCGGTGTCATTTGCCATAGTGCCAGGAAAACAGGTGTGGACAGGACTAAGGCCTAGTAAGACATGACACCTTTGCCCTAACTCTGCCACATGCTTGTAAAATCTTCCAAGTGTACATATAAACGATTTACAGTACTGACCAGAGTTTAGACCCAAATCTTTGGTATGGGCACACTTTGTACCTAGAAATGAACTTCTCCATGGAGGTCACCACAAGCGGTACATTGTTCCATACCCTGCCCTCTTTGGTGTACCTGAAAGACTCAATAGACATCTGGGTGGCATCTTGTTGCCTGGCACAGCAGGCTGGAAAGGATCATGGCATGCTTCCCTGAGATTCATAATTAAATTAGAGAAACCTCCTTCTTCTCGTGGCAGCTCCTGTTGGTGCTGCCAGCAACAGAGTTAATGTCCCGTTCACTGGAATGAGCATCTCTCCAAGAGGCTGCAGCCAGGCTGAATGGCAGCATCCGTGCCCACCCCTTCAATAGGACCTGAGATCCCAGTCTCCTTTCTTTCTACAGAATTCTGGCTTCTCTCTTTCTGTCTCTCCTCTCTCTCTTCTCCATCTTTCCTTTTAAAGGCTTTACCTTCCTACGTGTGTGTGCATACACGCACACACATGCACACACGCACACACACACACAGTAGATTTTTTTGTTTTGTCGGTACTAGGGCTTGAACTCTGGGCTTGGGTGCTGTCCCTCAGCTCTTCAGCTCAAAGCAAGCGCTCTACCACTTGAGCCACAGCACAACTTCCAGTTTTCTCGTGGTTTATTGGAGGGTCTCATGGAGTTTCCTGCCTGGGCTGGCTTTGAACCGTGATCCTCAGATCTCGGCTTCCTAAGTAGCTAGGATTACAGGCATGAGCCACAAATGCCTGGCTTGCAGTTGTTTTTAAAGTGATGTTTCACATACTAAAAAATAGAATTATATAACACTACTCCTGGGCCTGAAGCATATGGGTATCCTTTGCTTTACCAAAAATGTTCCCACTGCACCATTCATAGTAGCCCCACACCAGAAATAACACAAATATCCATCAGTAGTAAAATAATATGAATGCTCTCCAGCTAGAAAAAATGTACGACTTACAGTTACCTACAGAGCCAGTCTCAGTACCAAACTCTTGAAGAAAAAACTCTTGGGAAAAAAAATGAATAAGGACGATGCATACTGTAATTTCACTTCTATGAGGTTTACAAGCAGGTAAACATGACTGTACCATCAGCAATGAGAAGGGCCACTGCTGTGGAGAAGACACAGGCTCTGACCAGGAGGGGGCTGGTGGTTTGCTTCTGAGACATCAATAATAGTCCAATCAGCAAGCCAGATGATGGTTATGGAGATAGAAACCGTGATAATGAATCAAAGATTCATGCACATGTCTGAACGTGTGTTACACTTGAAGAAGAAAAGCTTTGCAAAACAAAACAATCTACAGTTAAAGCCTCTTGAGTCAACTCTTCCATTACTTACAGCAAAACCATCTTTACTCTGGGATTATCTGTAGTACTTGGTACAAATACAAGAAATAAACTTGACTCGTGCTTGGCACCCAGCAAGCAATCAAAGTCATGAGCTGTTTGAATAAGTGGTCTTCCATCTACACCTGCTCTCTGTGTGTGTAGGATTATCTCCATGCAGCATATCCTCAGAACTGGGCAAGGGGATGTTGAAATGGAAGATCCCCGATGCTTGCCAGGAGTGAGGTAGGGAGTGTGCGATCCTTCCCCAAGGGTACTTGAACATATATCCCCAAAACCCAGAATATGTCTGTGCCCAGGCCCAAGTGGGAGAGCTAAAGGCAAGCAACAGCTAAAGACAAGCAAGAGCTAAAGGTCCTGAGTTCAAGTCCCAGTATCAGCATGTGTGCATGCATGCATGCACCATGCACGTGTGTACACACACACTCACACACACATACACACACACACAATCAGAATAATTCATTGCATCAGAAAACAGCAAGTATAAGTTTGGTTTTTTTTTGGTCAGTCATGGGGCTTGAACTCTGGGCTTGGGGCCTGTCCCTGTGCTCTTCAGCTCAAGGTTAGCACTCTACCACTTGAGCCACAGTGCCACTTCTGGTTTTCTAGTGGTTTATTAGAGATAAGTCTCACGGACTTTCCTGCTGGGGCTGGCTTTGAACCATGATCCTCAGATCTCAGCCTCCTGCATAGCTAGGATTACAGGTGTGAGCCACCTGCATCCAGCTAGAAAACAGTAAGTACAACTTGTAATGAATGGCTGAAGATATGGATGGGTATGTGGCTCCTGTAGTCCAATACTTACTTAGCAAGTACAAGGTCCAAATTCCAGTGCCATCACCACAAAAAAAAGTAATGAAAAAGGAAGCTTATTTGTATCAATTTTAAGATAATGAAGAGATATACATATCTACACATATTATATATAATATATTATATATACTTATAAAGATTTAGAAGAGACTAACCAAAATTTAGGCTGATTACCTCTGGATAATAGCATTATAGCAATTTTAATTTTTAAAGTATTTTCCTGTATTTTTTTCAATGTTCTTCTGTGCCTGTATATTACCTTTTATAATGAGAAATATAAACACTAAGATGGAATTGGTGTCCTCTTCTTGTAAGGCCTTCAGCGCTGTAGTCAAGGTGACAGCTAACTGCAATCCATCACATTTAGAAAGGACATTGAACAATGGAATGTGTGTGGAGAAAAGTGATTGACAGGTTGGCTAAGAGCTTCAAAAATAAGTCCCATGAGGAGCAGCTGAGGAACAGGGATGCGTACCTGAAGGAAGACTAGTTAACAGGGCTAGGGCCTTGGAATGGCTGTCATGTAAAAGGGATTCCATGCATTCTGAGAACCAAGACCAATGAATCAAAGCTGGAAGAGGAGAAGGGTAGCAGGGAGGCTGTACCTGAAGGAGCAAGCAAGCTGTATGATCCCACTAGAAACCCCAGTTTCCTTCCTCTGAAGATGTCTCACGGAGGATTTTGTGGCCTGAGCACCATCCTGAGGTCCTTTCCAAACACCCAGACTGATCTGCTCTATAGAAGACCACAAGTCAGGTGCTCGCTCATGCTCGCTCTCTCTCTCTCTCTGTCTCTCTCTCTGTCTCTGTCTCTCTCTGTCTCCCTCTCTCCTCTCTCTCTCTCTCTTTCACATGCATACACACATACACATACACGTATGTATGTATATATGTGTGTGTGCATGTATCCTCTTTTTTTTTTTTTGGTCCTTCAGCTTGGACTCTGGGCCCAGATTCTGTCCCTGAGCTTCTTTTGCTCGAGGCTAGTGCTCTATCACTTGAGCCACAATGCTACTTTTCTGTTTTTTTTTCTGAACAGTTTATTGGAGTTAAGAGACTCACAGATTTTCCTGCCTGGGCTGGCTTCAAACTTTGATCCTTAGATCTCAACCTCCTGAGTAGCTAGGATTACAGGTATGAGCCACAGGCACCCAGCTTAATTTTTTTTTATAATGCTGGTTCTGAGATTTAAGCTCTGGCCTGGAAATTGTCCCTTAGCTTTTTTTTTGCTCAAGGCTAGTGCTCTACCACTTTCCGCTTTTTTTCTAGCTAATTAGATATGAGACTCATGGAGTTTTCAAATGGCTTGCCCTGTACCAAGGCCATTAGCTACATAGAAGCAAAAAATACTGTTTTCCTAGGATGAAATAGAAAATCGTTAACCTATTACAGGACTCAAGGGTGGAGACTGCTCTTCATCCAGCCTTAACTGGGCCCCTTCCCCCTTTGCTGGGTCCTCCAACCAAACTGGTCACCTTCTAGATACCACATTCACACTCCATTCCTTCCCTGCTTCCCTCTCCCCCACCCACCTGCCTCCCCTTCTGGGTGTTTACAAATACTGAGACACCCTCCATCACCCCATCCTGACCGTCTACAACTCAAATCTCACATGCCATTCTCCTTTACTCCTCTGATGAAAGCCCAATGCCTTAAGCGTCTTAAGGCCAGTCTGTACCCACTGCCTCTAACCTCTTACTGAGATGACTGACTCTGAGCAGCAAAACTGTTTTACATATGCAATTTTAAGTGTATTTCTTGTCATTTGGTAAATTAGATGAAGGCAGGTCTTGAGGGCAGGTCTAGCTGTTAAGTAAGTGACTTTTTTTTCACTGCTGAAATTCAGACCCAGGGCCTTGGACACACTAGACAAACATTGTGCTACTGAGCTACATTCTCAGTCTTCAGTCTTTTTTTTTTTTCTGTGCTACTACCAGGACTTGAACTCAAGGCCTGTGCTTTCGCTTGGCTTTCTTGCTTATGGCTAGTGTTCTACCACTTTCAACCACATCTCCAGTCCTGAATTTTGCTAGTCAGTTGAAGATGGTGTCTCATGGACTTTTGCCCAGGCTGGCTTAAAACTTCTACCCGCAGATCTCAGCCTTCTGAGTAACTCAATTACAGGTGTGGGCCTTCTGTGGCCAGCTAATCTTCTTTTTAAAATACTATTTTCCCCTATGAGTGGTAAATGAGAATTTTTAAAAACAGGAAAATGTTAGATCTCAATAGTAATTAATGTATTTTCTTCCTGAAACAATGAAGCAAATCTGGACTCCACCCCATGATACAGGCAAGAGTTCATGTGCTGCCACTTCCACTTTTACTAACTGGCACAGTGATTATTCTTTCCCAGCAAATGGATGCCCACAGGCAATCTTCAGCATGTACACGAAAGAATCAATACGTACTAAACAGACTAAAAAGATGGGCAATATTGAATTCATAAAATGGTAGGTTATCAAGAAGTAAATCAAGAAAACACTGGAGGACACAAGACTAATAAGCAAAAAATAAATCTTCCATAGTCTGCTTCCCCCAGAGGCATACACAGTTCCTGCTAATTTAATAAAATTGCTTCATGAGAAAGACCTTTAGAATTCCAAAGCCAGAATGGTAGCCTGAGAATGATCGCCTAAGTCTTGTGTAGATTAATGATAGAAGTACCACGAAGAAAAGCCTAGGAAAGAGCCTCTCAACTCCCCATCTGTGATGTGCCTGTCATCTGGGAGAACTTTAGGCAAGCCACATGTCTTCTCTGAATTTCAGTATTTTTCCTTAAAAGGGAAAGATTCACTGAGGTGGTAGACAACTGCTAGCTCTCTACTTAGTCTCCTTTTTTTTTTTTTCATAGTGATCGGATTTTAGTTGGAGACATTAATGTCCCATGAAAAATTACACTTCCCCACCCATCCTCCCATCTTTGCAACCAGGAAACCAAGGAGACAGAAAAACCTTTGGGTGAGTCTTCCAGGAACTAATGAAAGCAAAGGTCAGTTCATGTTCCTTCCCATTTCCTGGCACAGATATCACATGGCCCAAGTCCTTTGGGACTATAGACAGGGTGATACTTGAGGGACCATGGACCGAAGAGCTGGCAGGACCTGGGGCCCTTATGGCCTCATGGAGGCTCTACAGGTAATCCAGTGGCCTTCTTCCAAACCCCTCTCTGCCAGAGGAAAGCCCTACCATTCCATTTTGTATTGCATGGCTTCTGAGAAAGACCTTCCTTGCCAAACTGTCCTGTTTTGAGGCAGTGGTCCTGGCTCTTCTCTTTTGGAGTGACATATTCCACTATGCTATGTCAGCTCTACCAAGGTCTACAAACACTGGGGTTTTGCTTATGAAAATCTGAGACAAGAAGTTGTGTAAATGGTCTGGGCTTCATTCTCTGTCCACAAAACAAAGGTTTCCTTCCATCCCTCTAAATTTCCTTGGAAACACTGTTTGAAGGAAGGAGTCAGATACAGATTGCTATTACTACATGATTAGGTGCTCTGGGGCCTGATGCTCAGCCTCCCTCACCTTTAATTTCCACATCTTTAATATATCTGACTTCACAGAGCAGTCTGAGGATTTGGTGAGGGGCTGAACGTGAAGTTCTTAGCACACACAGGTTCACATTTATCAGCCCAGTGCACGACTACAAAATCTCACAGTTGTCATTTCCTTTTTCATTTTTTAGTGCTAAAGGAAATGACCACAATTACTGAGCACTCAGACACTGTGGAGAAGCTTCCACATATTGAGTCACGTATTCCTCGCAATAATATAGTCAAGTAGTGTTATCAGCCCCGCTCTACATTTGGGAAAACAGGTACAACATGCGAATTCCCTGACATGTTAACTGGTTGCTGTCTGTAGTTGGTGTGCCATTCTCACCACACATCAAGCAAGCTTCCTCGGGCCATGGCCTGCATCATCTTCATCTTCATCTCAGAGTCTGTACAGGCCATTGGCAGTGTATCATGCCTCCATGAGCCCTCTCAGAAGCCAGGACTACTGACGGCAGACAAAGAAACCTGAGCGTTTTCCAGAGCAACCACTTACATTGTCAGCTGACCTTAAGGAAGACCATTTGTCTGCTGAATCCATGTGAGCCTGAAGTGCAACTCGGAGAGTCCTGCCATAGGGAGCAGGGGACACCTTTACCCAAAGTGCATCCATTGTCTTCAGAGCCAGACCCTGAAGCCTGGAAGAATTCGGAGGACAATTCTGACCAATGCTTACATGCTTCCACAGTCTCAACCATGCAAGCTTAAAGACTTGATCATTGTGTCAACTTAAAATACCTGCCAAACAGAACAAAATGTGCCATCTTGCTGGTCTAACGAGAGTGACCTTTGTTCCTAGGTGCTGACAGACCACGGCTTCCTTCTCTACAACTACTCACTTTGTCTTCCTAAGAGGCACTAACTGAGAATGCCACTCTGAAAACTAGATGCCAGGCATACAGGTGATATGAACAAACCTCACTAACATAGCCTCCATTCATCCAGAATATGCAGTCATGCTTAGTGCTGAACTTCATCTATTTGGATCAAGAAGGAAAAAGCAATAGGTGAAATAAATGACCTATTTGTTACACAGAAAGACCAAGTCACCCCTCTCCTATTACTGTAAATCTGTGATGTTCCAGCTCGAGGGTAGTAGCCATAGTTTTATGTTTTTCTCATTAAGAGAACTCTG
Organism: Dipodomys spectabilis; assembly: GCF_019054845.1. Lineage (NCBI taxonomy): Eukaryota > Metazoa > Chordata > Mammalia > Rodentia > Heteromyidae > Dipodomys > Dipodomys spectabilis. The sequence continues at coordinate 7,669,094 of NW_024870840.1, forward strand.
TAATGCAAGAAGTAATGTCTCCTTGTTAAAACAAGCTGGGAGTCTGGAAAATTAAATTATGGTACATCCATACAATGGAATGCTCTGTAACTGTAATAAAACCAGTGGGGCAGATCTGGTGGTGCTCACATGTTAATGAGAATGGTCACTGAATGAAAAAAGCAAGAGATGGAACCTCTTGAAAGCTATATATATATATATATATATATATATAAAATAAGAGATGATAATGATATGCCCGTACATTCATTGATATGCAGGGGGAAATGCAGGGAAATGGGATGGTCTGGAATAGCAAGGAAATGTTTTCTATTATACTTTGGTTAAGTGGGATTCTTTACAATGTTCACATTATTTACATAATATATAATTTACTAATTAAAAGGTTTTAGTATTACATATAATTTATTGTCCTTTGCCTATCGTAATATTTTACATGTAAATGAAATCCTATAAATATTGACTGCATGAATGAGAATAAGTTATGCTATTAACTACCACGGAAACATATTTATCTTTTCTGATCACTACAGCAGGTCCTACCCTAAAACAACATGCAAAGCACACTATGGAATGAGTTCAAGCTCCCATGCGCTTAAAGAAACAATACTAAAAAATACTCCATAACTCACTCTTTTGTGCTCATTGTTCTCTTCTTTCCCAAGCTCTGCTCTACACGCACACACCACACAAAGAAACAGAGCAAAGTAACAGACACGTTACAGACCACTGACTCAAACACGTGCACACACAGTAACAGACCAGTGATACACACACACACAGTGAGATTGAAATCAAGAAATGTTCAGCTACTGTTATGACAGGTTCAAGTTGTTGTTGTTGGTGGTGGTGGTGGTGATGGTGGTGGTGGTGGTGGTGTGTGTGTGTGTGTGTGTGTGTGTGTGTGTGTGTGTGTGTGTGTGCCAATCTGAGTTGGGGTGGGTTCATTTGAAAACAGGTACCTTATTCTTAACAATAATCACAGACATGTTCTAAACAAGACAGAGTAGCCTGTAGCATTGTGAAGGTCTCTGAGCACTGAACTGGCCAACCCAAGTTCTTAGGTAAACCTGGCACGTCCAGGCTGCTTCCTCCCGCTGCTCTCTCCCTGTGTGAGTGATGGCAAGCTGGGGAATTGGAAACTGACAGTTCTGTTTTCTCAGTGCTGATAAAGGGGAACAAATTGCATATTTGCCCTGAGTCTGCAGTGTGCTGTTTTAAGTTATTTGGTTCTTTTCTCCTCCCAACCCCCCAGCAGCAGCAACTAGGAGGGGAAAAAGACATCTGGTAACTTCTTAGGGAAGATCTTGACATATTTGTGGGTATAACTCTATTCAATCTGTTACGTAAATAAACCCCAGGCAATGGCATCAATTAAAATTCTTCTTAAAGATGGTTTTAACAAAAGCAATATGTTAGGAGCCAAGGCCCCAATACCATAATAATCATAAGAGCTACCATGCATGGAATATCCATCAAGTGCTGCGGCTGTACACAGTGCTTTGCAGATGAACAGTGGTTAAACTGGCACAGCTCGAAGGGGTGCCACTGTTACCCCATTTGCAAACTAAGAAACTGAGGTTCATTGAGATGAAATAGACTGCCCAAAGTCATGCAGACTGAAAATGGGAAAACTAAGATTCGAACCTAGAGGTGAACTCCAAAGCATTCTGAGACATAGTGTTCTATTTATATGCAACAAGCTCATAAGGAAGAAGATGGACTTAGCCAGGAAAAGAACCAGTGTTTCTATGGCCAGAATTGGTCTTCTATGGCTTTCAGCACCCAGGCCAGGTGTGCTAGAGAAAACAACAGAGCTGGTGTTAGAAATCCTGGAATTACCATCCTGGCTCTACTGTGCACAAATCTGCTTGTATAGCTTCACCTGCCCAGGGTTTGTTTTGTGCAGCTGAGAGATGTTGCAGTTGTATTAGACAACCCTGGCTCTAAAACTGAGCATGCACAAGGACAAGGCTGTGGAGATAATTCCACTTGCACAGCACAGTAAGAAAAAAACTGGATCTAAGCCACGGGGTACACAATGTGCACACATTGTCCACTTTGCAGAGAAAAGCCCTGACAGATGGCATCAATTGGCAGCCAGCTTCCAATGTAATTGCACCAATGACCTCTAGTGGCCATTGATAAATCCAGTAGTCAAGTTTTGGTTACACTTTTTTTGCTTGTAGTACTGGGATTTAAACTCCCATGATGGCTCGATTTGCTTGCTAGGCTAAGGCTTTACCACTTGAGCCACACCTTAGTCTCAGTTTTTTGCTGGTTATTTTGGAGATGGAGTCTTATAGACTTTTCTGCCTAGACTGGTTTTGAACATTGATCTTTCTGGTCTCAACATCCTGAATTCTAGGATTATAGGCATGAGAACCTGGCACCCAGCTTCCACTCCCCTTTTAAAACTTACTTTTCACTTGCGTTCTGACACTCGATTCTCTGCCTCATAGATTATTTGTTCCTTCCAAGTTTCATCCACTATGTCATCTTCATCTCCCCTGCTTCCAAGCACCCCAGGATTGGCCACAGGGCCTCTTGTGTACTCTTGGTACTTTCAAACAACTTTGTAGATTCCAGTGCAATCTACATGCTGATGGCTGCCATGGGTATCTCCAGCCAAGAACCAGATTGGTACTCTCAGCTACCTACTCAGTGTTGCTACTAGGATGGCTAATGGGGGTCTTGGCCCCTAAGGTGAGCTCTAAACCCCTACTCTATCCCTCAGGAGAGGGCCATTTCAGTAAGTAGGGACTTAGTCTCTTCCTCCTCCCTTGGCCCTACTAATGCACATCCTACTATGCCCTCAACTGGCAACAAAAGCCAGTGTACGAAAGCTTCCCCCAACCCTGCCATCTCCCTCAGTATTTCTTCCAGTATCACCTCCATGGCAAGGCCTTGCCCTGGTCATTCTTTCAAACCTGGCCCTTGAAGCACTTTTTCTCTCCCCTGCTTTATTTGTCTCATAAAATTTCATCATCTGTTTTATTTTATATTTGATTCTTGTGTTTCTTTATTGTCTTCATTCCTCAACTAGACCATTCTGAAAGGCCTTGTCAGTCTTGTTCACACTGCTGTTTCTTCAATGCTAAGATCAGTGCCAGCAACCCAATAGGCAGTCTTTGGGTGGGAAAACTAATCAATAAGTACCCTTACATAGCTTCAGTATCCCAAGGTATAGACAGCTGTTTCTCTGTAAGAGACAGGAAATGATGAAATGCTCCTCTCAGACACTAGTTTCTTTTCCTCTTGTCTAAAAAACATCAATCACTTCTGGATTCTAATGTATTCCACTTAGACTTCACAGTCCCAAATAACAAAGAAGAAATATGAAATGTTTAAATACCATCTTTTAAAGTATTCAAATTAGAATCTCTGTGTTATTTTCATATAGGGAATCATTTTTAACATATTGATGACATATACATTTGCATATTCTTCTTTTTAAGTTGGGGAAGCAGTCATGCCAGAATCCTAATGACAATAGGAAACTCATTTTTACATGATCACTAGCCAATTATGTTATTTATCTGTTCTGTTGGTTTGTTTTGTTTTTGAAAGTTGGAAATCTGTCTTTCACCCACCATGATCCTATAATGGCAAAAGATGTTACCAAGAGTGTTATTCAGCTTTTCATGGCCATAACAAAATGCCTAAGATAATCAGCATATACAGAGAAATGGTTTATTTTAATTCACAGTTTCAGAAGTTTCAGTCCATGGTCAATTGGACCCATTGCTTTGGGACCTGTGACAAAGCAGGATGAACTTCATTACGGGGAGCAAAATGTGGAACAAATCTGTTCACCTCATGGTGACTGGGAAAAAAGGGGAAAGATGAAGTGGTGGGGTCCTACTATTCTCTACAAGGGCATACCTTCAATGACTGAAGGACTACCCACTAGGGTAGTATCTACCATCTCCCAACTAATAGACTAAGCCTTTCTAACATGTGGGCCTTAGGAAGACATCTCAGGTTAAGTCATAGCACCAGTGCTCAGACATTAGAATCAAAAAGCCTAAGTGTAAGTCACAGATCCATCACTTTACATCTGTGAGAACCTTGACATTGACTTAGGTTCTGGGACACTTATAAACTTCCTTCAAACCAGACTTAAAAACACTTAAAAAATATACACCTGATCAAGCCAACTTCATTCCAGATAAGCAAGTTTGGTCCAACACACACAAATCAATAAAGGTAACACAGGACATAAACAGAATCAAAGACAAGAATCATGTAATGATCTCAGTGCGAAATAAGTCCTCTCCAGAACATGGAGACCTGGGTAAACAGTGAGAGTGAGGAGGGTAAATATGATCAAAATAATTTTTGTGCATGTATCACAATGAAGCAATGAAGCTTGTTAAGATTTGTTTGGGAAGTGAGGAGAGAAATTAGCGTGTGACAGAGGGGTTGAGTCTGATCACGATTGCACGTACATGTGGACATGCCAAAACAAAATAAAATGTTAAACATAAAGCATAACATTGTGAGGCTTTCATAAGGAAATGGGAATGTTGAAATGTTTGTGTTATCAAGATATTACATTGCTACAAACTGAAATATATAATATTTAAATATATAATATTTAAAGTTAATAAATAAAAATAAAAACCAGGCTTTGGGGAGTGATGTCACACATAATATTAGTGCAGCAGAAAGATCTACAGTTACCCCTCTATTAAAGAAACCATTTGAGCTGTTCAGTGTGACTGGAATGAGCCAGGTAGGAACTCTGGGCCCTACAAAGATGTTTATAGAACCAAGGGAGTACTTATAGAGGGAAGGGCTACTTATCTTTCTTGAGTGACCAGCTCATGTGAACCTGCTAGCAGCTCCCATGATGGAGCAGCTGGCTGGTACCAGGTGTGCAATGAGACAGACCTTGTCTTCCAAAATTTGCATGTGCCTTTTGGTTGGTCTGACAGTGCCTGATAAACTGATACAGATGCGCACCTTGGTTTTGGTCCTGTGTGCATCAACAGTTCTCCTGAGAGATTCTATTAGAACATTTTAAGAAACAAATCTCACATTCCCCCCCCCCCCTCCTTTTAGGAGCTAGACATTTAAGGAAACCTTTGTCAGGTCACTGCCTGACCACAGAGATAAAAGAACAGAAACTTCAGTGACACACAAAATAAGAAACACACTGTTGGCAAAAAAAAAAAAGTTTAGAAACGTCACAAACGAAAAACATCAGCCCTTGGCACCATCCAAAAAAACCCACAAAAAGTCAGTAAATCCCTGAAGCATGTTAAACGCAGTTTGCCAACATGAAAAATGCTTAGAGCAACACCTGGCACATGGGGAGCCCTCAATGAACATATCTCAGAAACAGTCCTTTTGTCTATTCTGCCTAGAGAGCATCATCAACTGTGAAAACCGTACAATCCAACAAACAAATGAACATCTAATTATTATAGCACAGCAAGCATCAAGGTGGATTTAAGGAAGAGACACCTGCAGATTATACTGAGAGCTCAGGTGAGCAGTTAGATCTGGCTTCTTGAAACACTCAGAGCCCAGCCTATCAACTTAACAAGCTTTTCTATGAAGAATTTCCCTGGAACATTGCCCCCACCCCTGCCCTATCTCTCTTTGTTTACCTTTAAAGCTGATTTAACAAAGGCAGTTTGGGCCTCAAGGCTAGACCTAGCAGGGTAAACACAGGCCTACACGGCCCTGACCCAGTACTCATTTCAAACCAATAACCCAAAAGCTTTATGGTAAAGGAGACTCCTCATGGCCCTATTACCAGCCCAAGAGAAGTGTCCTTGTATCAGCTTTCCTCTCTTTGCATGAGAAGTCCTTCTGATCCTGCCCTGGAGAGGGCATTTAGGGTGACCAGAGGGACACGTAGCACTTTCACAGTGCTCATCCCTCTCCCCAACATGGAGAAGCTGCATCCAGGAGCAGCATCATGCTGCTGCCCTCAGGAAGTGCTCTGGGTAAATTATCTCAGGACTAGAAAGCAACTCAAAGTCTCGTAAGAGGTGTGCTTTCCCCCTGTAGCCTACAGGCAAAAAGTTTTCTCTTTAACTGTAAAAAACAAGATGCAAGAGGCCACTTTCCCTGCTGTGGTTGAAGAAGTGATAACTGGCTGGAAGACTATTCCTCTTGCTCATTTGAGACTGGGGGACTGTGGTTCCATCATCTTTCCCTCCCCAGAATCAATCTGGCCCAAGAATGGGGCCAGAATTGGCTTAAGAAAAGCTTGTTGAATAAATCTATCTACTGACCCTACTGACCCTAAATGTCAAATTAGGAGCAATCTTGGCACATGCCTATAATCCCAGCACTTAGGAGGCTGAGGCAGGAGGACTGTGAGTCCAATGCCAGCCTAGGCTACAGAGTGAGTTCAAAGCCAGCCTGGGCAACACAGTGAGTTCAAAGCCAGCCTGGGTAACACAGTGAGTTCAAAGCCAGCCTGGGCAACACAGTGAGACCCTGTGTTAAATTTTTTTTTTTTTGGCAAATTAGAAGTTTAAAACCAAATAATATGTTTAAAAGAGAACAAAGTAATTGCAAAATCAACTATATATTGCATTCTGCTTTGGGAGTTTTAGGCAAAGTGGCAGAATCCCCAAATTAAAGACGTGGTCTGAAAAAATCTGCTTTGTTGCTCACTGTTAGGAACCAACAATTGATGCAAAGCCTCACTGTTATAAAATGTCTACTATGTTTTCTATTTATTAAGCCAGAGTAAAAAATAACAGCTACTGGTTGGGCACTCGTGGCTCACTCCTGTAATCCTAGCTACTCAGATCTGAGGATGGAGGTTCAAAGCCAGCCTGGGCAGGAAAGTCCATGAGACTCTTATCTCCAATTAACCACTAGAAAACTGGAAATGGCACTATGCCTCAAGCAGTAGTGTGCCTGGCTTAAGCTTAAGAGCTCAGGTCAGCATCCAGATCCAGAGTTCAAGCCCCATGACTGACAAAAAGAGGAAGAAAGAAAGAAAGGAAGGAAGGAAGGAAGGAAGGAAAGAAGGAAGGAAGGAAGGAAGGAAGGAAGGAAGGAAGGAAGGAGAAAAAACGCTACCCCAATGCCTTTCTGTAAGGATTAGATGGCTAACACAAATATAACACTTAGAACCACCACTTATGAAATGTTAGCTATTATTATTCAATGTTAGCTATTATTATTTCTATTATCAGACACTTCCTTGGTTAAGATTCTATTAGAACAAGTGTAAAATAAAAGTACATTTAATTAATCTGCCTAGAAAAGAATGAATGGAAACAGGCTGTACATAGAATCTGTCCCCTTGACAGCAAAACTTGTGCTGAGAGCTTTAGATGCCTGCTAAGAGCCATCAGTGAATTCCCAGCCTATCAACTGTTTCTTTCCTAGAAAACAATATTCCCTTGGAGCAGATATATACATATATGTACATATTTATATATGAAGCAGACACAAAATGTATCTCGGAAAGAACTGATTATTCAATAACTTCACCAATAGATTCCTTTTAAAAATAATAATAATTTTCACCTTCTCTTCAGGCCAGATAATGTTCCTAATCTCCCCAGATAATGTTCCTAATCTCCCCAGATAATGTTCCTAATCTCCCCAGATAATGCTCCTAATCTCCGGGCCCTTTGGTTTGATTAGAGCCCCTGAGTGTCTGAGAGTTTCAAATAACTGGTTGGGTTAAAAATAATTACTTAGAAAAAAACCCCTGAAAAACAAAAAGCAGAAGTATTTATGACAGTGGGTATCTTCCTGTCTCAGCTCACCAGCCCCCTGTGAAGCAATCCCCAAATGGCTGTCTTGCAGGCTGCCCAGCCACAGGGGATGTTACAATCAGGTAAGTCTTGGAAACATGCTCTACTTCTCCCTAGGAAAGACATGATATCTTCTCACATATTAAACTCCCTGAGCCCCTGCAAGGGCCTGTACAGTTGTACTTAACCCACTGTTTGCAAACTTGACTTATCCAAAGACTCACTTTACCAAACAACATCTACTAGAATCTGCTTAGTTTGGGAACTAACTGAAACACTCTAAATCATTACCTTCGTCCTACCTAAGCATGACTATGACTCATTTGCCAGGCCTGGCCCCTTCAGCACTTAGATAACAGCAGACAGAAACGAATGTGTACCTCTACTTACCCTCATTCATCCCTGATTCAAGGCCTACTTCCCTGAAGAGGTATGTCAAGGGCCAAGTACGAAGTCCCACATCCAGGAACCACACCCAAGAAGTCATAAAATGGTTCACAGCAGATTTCAGAAGATGGGGAGGATAAGAAAAAGAGAGGCAAAGACATTCGAGCCGTCCTGTCCACAAGAGGAGTTTAACACACCTCCTGTTTTATAAGTCAATTAAAAGACTGCTGGTAAATTACAATTTAATTAGACCATGTCCAAAGTCATCAGGAATTGATTCCAGATTAATGGGATCAGACAAAAAAAAGCATGAGGGGGTGGCAAGGATTCTTGTTAATCAAAAAGACTCCAATCTTTAGAACATAATCTGTAACTGGAAAAATTTCCAGAATCTTCCATGTCTGTTAGTAATGTCGGTTTCTTTTGTTCTAGCACCAGATCACCCAGAATGTTAAGGATTCAGGGAAGCATCTTGACTCCCCACAACTGTAACTGCTCCAAGGGGCCCCTTTTAGACTCCCAAGTGACCAAACTCACTAAGGCACAGCATCAGCAGGAAGAAGCTGGAATTTGGGGAAAACCAACAGTAACACAGAATAAAACCACCCCACATTGTGCAACTCCTTGCAAGTAACCTGGGACTGAGTAATCCTCAAGGCAGGCAAGAGAAGTGCTGGGGTGGGGCAATTTGGCTTGAGTGGCTAACAAACTCATTTACAATGTCCCAACCCTTCTACCGAAGCTGTGATGATGACAGTGTTCTGCAACACACTGTCTAATACACCAGCTATCCGCCATCTGGTCACTAAAACATAATGAGCACAATCAAAAACCTTCTATGTTTTAATTTTCAAAATGGCTAGTGGCTACTGCACAAAGTACGGCAGTAACTAGTCTATGTACTCCAAATCTTATCTGCATGAGTCCCATTAGGACAGAGTTGATTAGGGACCAAGGAAGGCACTCCTGAGGTTCCAAAAAAATAGACTCTTCTACTTAGCAAGGGAAAGGGACAAAACATGCCTTCTTACCCATTGTTCTTTATGCCCACAGCTGAAGTGGCTCAAGACTAGCAGCACTCACATTTTACCAAATGGAGAAACTAGAATTCAGATCCATTCATACATATATACAGTAACTGCTACTGTGGAACCGCTACCTAAGTGAAGGAACGGTTCTCCAAAATAAACATTATTATCTCTTGTTACTGAGGTTTAAAGAGGTTAAGTAGCTTAAGAATGACCACACAGTTAGAGAAGCTAGGATTTGAATTCAGATCTGTCTTCAGAGCCGGAACAAAGGCTGTAGGTGTGGCTCAAGTAGTAGAGTGTCAGCCATGAGCAAGAAAACTAAGTGAGAGCATAAGGCCCTGACCCAAAGAATGCTCTCTCTCTCTCTCTCTCTCTCTCTCTCTCTCTCACACACACACACACACACACACACACACACACACAGAGCCCAGACCAAAATTAAGACTGAGACTTTAGCAAAAACAACCCTTCTTTAGGCAACCTTCCTTAGGTTTTATTACAATGATTACTACAATAACTACTACTACTGTTGTTGTTGTTGTTATTACATTGTTTTGGCTGCAGTGGGGCTTGAATTCAGGACCTCAGATTCATTGGACAGGTGCTCTGCCACACCTCCAGCCTTTTTGCATCAATTAATTTTCAGAAAGAATCCTGGGTTTTTGTCTGAAGCCAGCTTCAGTCCATGTTTCTCCTAACTTACCCCCTAATAGCTGGGACTACAGATGAATGCTAGCACACCTTGCTTGTTGCTTAAGAATAGGTCTCACTAACAAGTACTTTTTGAGTACGTGTTATACACATAAGGTTATGGTAAGTGCTAGGAAAGGAGAGGGAGCTTCAAAGAGAAACAAGAAAAACTATCAATACCCTATGGGCTTATTCTTCAATATCAAGGTTACATTAATTATTCAATTAGAGCAGGCTCCTCTTGCATATTTCAGCAACCAACTAGCCCAGAATAAAATATATTTAATAATTTTATCATCTCAAAAATACACAGAACTAGCTGGGTGCTGGTGGCTTGTAACTGTAATCCTAGCAGAGGCTGAGATCTGAGGATTGCAGTTCAAAGCCAGCCCAGGCAGAAAAGTCCGTGAGACTCTTATCTCCAACTAACCACCAGAAAACTGGAAGTAGAGCAGTGGCTCAAAGAGTGCTAGACCCTAAGCAAAAGAACTCAGAGATAGTGCCCAGGCCTTGAGTTCAAGCCCCACAACCACCACCACCACCAACAACAACAACAACAAAAACAAAAAACAAAATGAAACAGAACCAAAATTGTTAAGAAAATGGAGGAGAATGGAAAAGGAATAGACCAGACCTGATCTTCAACAGGCTAGGACTGTTTATTGCCAGCGAGGGATACAGAGCTTCCCACAAGTATGGAGGTTGTTCAAGAGACTGGATTTGGGGTCCGGCTTATATAGGTCTTCACAAGGAAGCAAAGGAGTAAAACTCAGGCTGTAGTTACTTGGGGGCTAGGGATGGGTACTTTCAGTTAAGTCCAGAGTGGAATGTCCCGCCTGGGGTAATAAGGACTTTCCACTGAGCCCTAGTGGGAGTGGCCTGCCTTCGGTCAAGTGAGCAGTACCTGGTGTTTTACTTGACTTGGGGGAATAAGGTGGGAGTCAATCCTTCAAAAATCACAATCTGTAAGAGAAAATGATAAACTGAACTTCATCGCAATTAAAAGCTTTTCTGCAAAGGACATCAACAAAATGAAAATGATACATAAGCAAGTAGAGTCTTGTTCTCTGGGACAGTATAGAAATAGAGCCACTTCTGCTCCTCTTGGCTTTTCACTGATTGCTTAAGGGCTTAGGTATGCCCAGTTCTGGCTCTTTCCATTGGTTGAATGGGCACCCAGGGCATTATGGGAAGAAGAGTTGGAGCAGAAAGAAGCCTTTGAGCAGGAGCCCAAGGCACTATGGGAACAAGAAACGCTATGATGGGTAGGTGTTAGGACCACCACTTTTTACTCCCATCTACCTAACAGTTCCCTTCTCTCTCAAAAATACAATCCATGGCCAGGCACCAATGGCTCATGCCTATAATCCTCAGAGGCTGAGATCTGATGACTGTTGTTCAAAGCCATCCCAGACAAGAAAGTCCATGAGACTCTTATCTCCAAGTAACTACCAAAAAAGACTGAAGTAGAGGTGTAGTTCAAAGTGGCAGAGTGCTAGCTTTGAGTGCAAGAAAAGCTCAGGGACAGAGCCCAAGACATAAGTTCAAGCCCCAGAACCAGCAAATACACATGAAGTAAGGAGGTCAGGTCTGACTGATGCCATACTGGCCACATGGTTGAATGGTGGGGTATGGTATCTTGTCTTCTTGCTGGAGGAAGGAATCATTCCCACCCATCACCTGCCTCCCAGGTGATGGGCGTGCTCGGAACCATGAAGGCAGGGCACTTGGCCGAATCTGTCAGTCCAGTGCCTGGGACTGGGAATTTCCTGTGGACCCACCCCCTACTCAGGCCCTGTGTAGGCTCTGACCAGCCTAGCCACCAGAATGCCACGTGTCTCCATGATCGTGTCCTGTGTCCTGGCTCATCTCCAGTCATCATGGCATCCCAATTCAGCTCTCCAACAGAACTGAATTGGCTTGTTGGTATAGTTTTTGTTCTTTCTTTCCTCTTTAGCATGCTTCCTAAATGTGTTATGGTATTTGGGGGCTGCATGCCCTTGTAATAACAGGTGGCCTGCCGCCTGCTAACTGTATAACAAAGACTCCATTATTCTATATTTCAAAATGTGGCTTCTGGGATGATTCACCTTACAACATACACACCCATGCACACATACACACACACAAATCCACAATCCATGGCATGTAATGGAAATCATATATCCAGTAAACAAACACAATAATAAAAAGACAAATAACTGTGCATGCTTTCGTTTGACTATTTTTCCATGCTCTTGGTTCTATAGCTGGGAGTGGAGAGCTGGGTCATTCCATGCTTAGTATCCTGAGGATATGCCAAACTGGTTTCCAAAGCAGTAGCAGCTTTCACATCCCCATTCACTGTGTCATCACTTGCTTTTGTCTCTCTTTTATGTTAATCACTCATGTGAGTATGAAGTGGGATTTTCCGAGGCTTTCATTTGCATTGTCTTTGAAGAAATCCCTTCTCAAACCCTTTACCCATTTCTAGTTGGGCTGTCTTTTCTATGTCTTGGATTCAAGTTCTTTGCTAGATATATGACCATATGATTTGCAAATATATTCTTCGGTTTTCAATCTGCTCTTCTCTGAGTCAAATCAAGTTCTCCAGCAAACAACCTTTCTTTTCCCCTCAGAAAAATGTAAGTTCATCTTGAAGAAAACATCTCACTTTCTGGTGAGAAGCAGTTAAAAGAGATCAAAATCCACATCACAGAAAGGGCCTGGGTAACTTGGAAATAACCATGCAGACTGCAGATTGGAAAGAAACATTAGAGTTGAGGCAGTTAAATAAATTTTTTTTTTCCTTTGAGATGAGGTCTTGCTATGTTGCCCAGTCTGGTCCTGAACTAGGTCAAGCAAACTTCCTGCCACAGCCTCCTAAGTAGTTGGACTATGGTGTGCATCACTGCACCTGAATTTGCATAGATATATTTAATGGGAAAAAACCCACCTTCTTATCTTTGTTTTTCTCTATTTTGTTTTAATTCTTTCTTTGTCATTTTTCCTAAGTGGATCTAAGTACTTCATAATCATCACTATGCAAGCAGATGGGGCAATGATTTGGAAAATGTGACTTGATCACAAACAACAGAAATGTGTAAAAATAAGCTGTGCTACCCCAGGACCAGGAAGACTGAGGACTATGTGGGCATACAGGCAGAAAGCTGAATAGCTTTAACCCCTTTGCTAGTGTATCTGCCTCCCACACACCACCGTCATTATGAGCCAAATATATAAGGGTAGAGAAGAGCGCTGGGTGAGTGGGAACTAAATATGCAATAGAGAGGAAGGCAAAGAAAAGAGAAGAAATAAGATTCAAAATAATCCCAAAGACAAAATTCTGGGGAAAACCCAACAAGAAAAGCATAGTAAAGTCTCAAAAGATGTGAGTTATTCTTTTATCATTAACAACAAGCAATAATAAGTGGGCATCCCTGCATTTCTGTTTAAGTCGGCAATTATTTAAGAGGAGATGATAGAGAACTGACTTGATCAATATCAAGGAGGAAAAAATATGGAATTTTGGTCAAGTGAAAACTCAACAAGTACAAGCAGCACAAGACAGTTACTTAATAATTAATACCACTAGATAGTTCTTGACTCAACAAACCCAACCAGCCACAACATGTCTGACATGGAGGCTGGCTTTGGGCACAAAAGACATAGACAACCTAAATTATATCCAGTAAGAAATGGTCAGGCTGACTAGACATCTGGAATCCAAATTAAATACATGAACAGTTTGAACATAGAAAGGGATTTGTAGACATGAAAGTTTAAGACACTCTTAAATATTTGAGAAATTACAAATAAAGAGTGGTGGTAAGCATTTGGTATCACCAAAAGGTGAAAATTATAGGCAAAGCTAAGTTAGACTTCATATATGAAATGTGTGTGTGTGTGTGTGTGTGTGTGTGTTTGTGCATGCTTGTATTGGGCTTGAACTCAGGGCCTCATTTTCTTGCTCAGTGTTTTAGCTCAAAGCTGGCACTCTTATTACTAGAGCCACACCCCTAGTTCTGGCATTTTGCTGGTTAGTTGGAGATAAGAGTCACATGAATTTGTCTTCCCAGGTGAGATTTGAATTGTGAGTCTCAGGTCTCAGTCTCCTGAATTGTTAGGATTATAGGTGTGAGCCACCAGTGCCTAGCTATGAAATAATAGTCTAGTATTTTAAATGATGTGTGGGAGCCAACACGTAGTGTGGCTCTTACCTACCACGAGAGCAATCTAAGGAATCCTCTGGCAGCAAATAGATGTACTTCAAAGCTTTAAGAGCCTTCTATCATTGACAACCTGTAAACCTATGAGAGGTTGAGAGCCATTAGATGAGCAGACAAGAGTGTAGTGCGAAACTCTCCCCAGCTCATCCTGCAAGATGAGTGGTGAACCTTTAAGATCTTGGAGGGGGTTGGGATGGGCACACACTGACGCTAGTGGGTAACAGGTAACTTGCAGCAAGAATGCAATTCTTTAAATGTGGCTTCTGGGGATGGTTGCAAATTCAATTTAACAACAACAACAACAACAACTCAGATTTTACAATGGATCTTATTTGTGTTATATAAACCATACCTCATTAGGGTTCTTTTTCTAAAAAGCCCTGAAACCCAAGAAACTGTAGACCCAATTTAGAGGGTAGAATTTTAGTCAGATTCACTGCAAAACTCATTCAGCCCAAAGACATGACAGAGAGGAAGGATAACGTTTTGCTTCAATTTTATTTCTTAAATACAATTTGTTGCCAGTCATGGTGACAGATAACTATAATTCTAGTGCTCTGGAGGCTGAGAAAAGGAAAATCTTGACCTGGAGGTCAGCCTGGCCTACAGGACAAGTTTAAGAGGAGAACATCATGAGACTTTATCACAAAACAAAACAGAGTTTGTTCAGAGCTTGGCATAGTAAAGCTTGCTACAATCCCAGGACTGAAAAGTTAAGACAGGAGAATTGTAAGTTTCAAGCCAGTCTGGGCTACATAGTGATATTTTCAAAAATTAATTTTTTCAGCTATGTCAAGTTTGAAGCTGTAAGTATTCCAGGCTCTATATGGCTCTGGAGGTATTTTACCTGTAGGTTAAAGGTAGGGAGTGTGGACGCTACCCTCATTGAAAACCCAGCTCTCCTGCTTACTAGGTGACCTGAGCATGCTACATAAACCAAATTAATACACACCATGATATCAAGTATAGCACAAATACCCAGCAATTGGAATGTTATTATTTTTTTGTCTATACATCACCATCACTACCACCATGACCATGATCCTGACACATTTAGTGCTTCAATACTTCTGAACCCAATTAAATCCACTACCCAGACACAACTGAGTTTCACTACAACCCTCATTTATTATTTTGAGGACTTAAGTGTTGCCATAAAGTCCCACAGATGGAACAAAAGCTCTACTCTCCTCAGGCTCAAAAGAGGTATTTTCTGGATCAACAATAGAAAGAAACAGAAATAGGTGCATTCTTGTTGCTTGTTTCTAAGAGAACAGGGCAGAGAAGAACATGTCAGCCTCTCCTCAGAGACACTGCAAACAGGAGAGAAGGGCATACGAAACAATGAAGCCATGTGCAGGAGCAGCTGGCACAGCCACGACCAGCACACGGCCATCACCCAGAGTCCAGCGAGGGCCACTGGTACACACTGGCTGCTTCCTTGGTAGCAGCTGAAACCCAGCCACGCTCAAAAACCCCTCTTTTAGTTGTTGTAAAGTCTGTGTGAAAAGGGAAGAGAAACTACGGGGGGTGAGCTCCCTGCTCTCAAGGGCAAACATCTAGTTCTCCTTTTTCTTGCACCGAGCACCGAGCAGGGGGTGGAAGGACAAGTCCCTGGAAAATGTGAGTGGTGCCAGGCATACTTCATCACTGACATCAGGGGAGGCCTAGTGGTCACCTGTGGCTTGACTGGCCCAGTCCACTAGCCAACCACACTCAACGGCAGCTATAGCGCCCACTGTTCTGGCGTGTCCCTCCAGCCACACACCACAAAGAGCATCTTGGAAGAGGCTCTTTAACAAGCAGCAGGGGAACACCAGCCTTGTGGTGCCCAAGTTTCCTGGTTAACCACAAAAGCCCTAAGCCCTCAAAGCATCCAAGGGGAATATGTCAAGGGACTTACCTGTCATGGGGCCAGCTCTGACTTCACACTCAAGCTAACCTCACAGCTTCTGTGGGGTTTTCTCCTGGGCACTTCCAGCCATGCCTGAGCAGCATAAGGAAAAAAGCAACTTCTAGGCTGAAAGGTCTGTCAGGGCCAGTGTCAGTGCCACTGAACTGTGAGCGGACAATAATACATCTGTCATCCTAGGCTTGTCTCTCAATGCAGCCTCTGTTCTAGATTTTCTGTTAGAAAGTCACAGAACTTGAGAATGAGAAGACTTACAGAGGCCCAACTAGGTGATATTACTTACCACAGGTCACCAAACAGGCCAGTGGCCAGCCAAGACTAACACCCAGCTGGATCCACAGAAATTGGGCAACACTGTTGTTCTAGAGTACAAGCTGCCATGGGAGAACACATCCTCCCAGCAGACAGACACAAGGCAATTCCAAGGGAAGAAAATCTGGATTCTAAGGCAACAACCATGGCCCAAATCCAGTTTTGTGCTTTACTAAATGTGGGGCCAGAGAACAATTAGGATCTTGGTTTTGTCATAATTACAAGGAGCTAATAACAGAGCCACCCTCAGAGAGTACTGTAAGGGAGGGACGTGTCATAAACAGAACTCCTATGTAACTGAGCATCATCATGAAACAGGCGTGAAAGGAGAGTGAACAAGTCAAAACACCCATGAAACAAAACGGGAAGTGGGCTTGGTCATTAAATAAGCACAGCATTATTAAACCTCAAAAAAAAATTAAAGACATTGGACCAGGCACGGTAGTACAAATTTGTAATCCCAGATTCTCAGGAAGCAGAGGAAGGAAGATGGCAGTGTGAGGTTAGCCCAGGCAAAGTTAGCACAAGACTTTCTGAAAGACAAACTAAAAACAGGAAGGACTGGGGGCATGGGCTCAAGTAGCAAAGAGTTTGCCTAACAAGTATGGGAGCCTGTACCACAGAAGGATAAATAAACAGTGAGAAGTGGGGGAGAAGAGGGAGGAAGGAGGAAGGGAGAAAGAGAGGAAGGGGAAGGAGGGAGAGAGGCAACACAAACGCAAAATGTCATGTTAACAGTGATTGGGGGAAATGGAAACAAAGCAGGAACGTGTGATCAAATACTGATACGGACTAACTCCAATTATGCCAAATAATCATAATTACATATATGTACATGCTGTGAAAGAAAATACATGAAGCAATAACAGTCATTCCCTATGAGGTGGAATCATGGCTGACCTTAACTGCCTGCTATTTTTCTTTATTTTTATGCAGACATGGATTGCTTTAGAAAAATCAAAACAAATGTGGGTTTTAAAGGTTACTTTTAAAAGAAGAATCTGATATCAACCTGGTCTCAAATGACTGAAGGACTGACTACTCTAGAACATTGGCAATGGGAAGGGGGTGAATGCCAAGAAGCAAGGCCTATGCCCTCTCTAACAGCCAAAGGGAAGAAAGGCTCCTTGTTCTGGAGACTAGGAGTTGGGAGCCTCAAACCACCCAACAAATGTGTTTTGGGCAATGCCTGAGAGCATCAGGGCAGGTTGGGGTGCAGAAGAGAGGAATTCTTTTCAAAAGGAAAGCCAGGTGACTGACTGCAACAGACCCTAGTTTGAATAAAGGAGGTTAGCCTTGAAAGAAGAAGAAACGAGAATCCCAGAAAAAAAAATCCATCCACAGCTAGGTTTCTCCCCTTTGGCTTTGAAGAAAGATCAAGTAACAAAAGTAAAAAGCAAAAGAAAAAAGGATAGAAAAGGATCCTTGGGCATGGACCTAGGCAAGGCTTAGGCAGGCTACGCAAGGCCTGGTGCTCTACCCACCAAGCTCAGCTAGATTGAGGGACACCTTGGAGGACCAGTGAAGAAGGAGGGTCCGCCCTTCCACAGACCCTTCATCCTTTTCCTCAGGTTCTGCAGCCTGTGTACTCTGGGGCTTACATGATCCCACCCACCCAGGGGGAGAGGGACTCCTGGGCCTTTGGCTTTAGACTGAAGGCTGCCGCACTAACTTCTCTGGTACTGAAGCATCCAGACTACAACCGAGCCATGCTATACTAGTTTCTCTGGCTTTGCAAATCATGGAACTTTCCATCTCCATGACGATGTGAGCCAATTCTCCCGATAAATTTCCTCTCATAGATCCTATTGGTTTTATCTCTCTGGAGAAACCCTAATACATGACTCTCATGCAAGTCTAAAATTACTTCAAAACAAAAAGCGAAGCAAAAAAAAAAAAGATGCCTTAGGAAGAAGATACATATCCTAAGGCTTCAGGCTTCAGGTCACCCATAAAGCCAGTAAGGGTGCCCAAACACCCCGAGATGAGAAGCACTTCTCAATTATAGCTGTTTGCCCATGAATAGCGCTGCCATGATGATTGCCCCCTCAAGAATGAATGGGGTGGGTCATTTTAAAGAGGTTTCACACACCAAATCCCTAGTGCTACCCCACTTGGAGCTGGCTGGAAGCTGGAGGGGCTGAGCATGGCCAGGTTCCCGCCCGCCTGGAACAGGCTCTGGCTGGGTCTCATTGCTCAGTAGGGAGGGTGAGCTGCCCTGCACAGGATGAGTTACCAACATACCCAAAGGCCAAATTCTGACAGTGCATCAGTATTAATTCATTTACCCAGAGCTTGCTCCCCTTCCCCTCCCGCCTTCTCTTTCTAAACCAGTTTGATTAAACGCTTAGTGCTACCTCAAGAGACAAGCTGTCACTAAACTCTCAAGCAGCCATGAATGTAGAGAAAAGATTGAATCTTCTCCATAGCCTGAAAGGAAACATTTATTGCAAGGTTTCCCATCGCCTAAACCGCTGCCATTTACTTCATAGTTTATTTCTGTCATTTTTGACGGAGGCCTTTTGCTGCTGTTGTTGTTTTCTTTATTTTGAAGATGCACTAGCAGATGGCTTACTAAATGGCCCCAATTTATCCACTCCTCTCCCTCTTATCTACATTCTTTATTCAGTATGTGGCTTCCTTCTGCAAATCTTTGAGTTGGGCTGGCCATGGGAATTGCTTTAGCCAACAGAGTGTGATGAAATTTAAGCACTCCAGTTTTCAACCCAGGTTTCTGTTCACGCTGTCAGAACTACTCTACAGTCATGAGAACTAGCCAGAGCTAGGATATTAGAATGAGAAAATATGTGACAAAAAGATAAACACTTCAGCCAGGTGCTGGTGGCTCATGCCTATAACCCTTGCTACTTAGGAAGCTGAGATCTGAGGATCACTGTTTGAAGCCAGCCTGAGCAGGAAAGGCCAGGAAAATTTTATCTCCAACAAACTACTGGGAAAAAGGCAGAAGTGACACTGTGGCTCAAGTGGTACCAAGCACTTCAGCTAACCTCCTGCCAGGCCCCAGCCTTCTAGCTGGTAACACAGACACAAGGAGAAGCTGCAGCCACACCCATTGCTCACTAGCCAGAATCAGGAGCAAAATGGTTAAGATGCCACATTTTAGTACAACTTGTTACACAGCAAAATCTGCCTGATATAAATGAAGTGTGAGATTTCTAATGGTCTTTTTTTGTTTTTTCTGATCTTTAAAGTATGGCCTTCTTATTTGGAAAACAAAGAAAAGGGGGGAATCAGCACAATTTATCAACTATCACTCCAAGAAAAAACATCCAAGAGCTAGGCACTAGTGGCAATCTCAGGGGGCTAAGATCTGAAGATCAAGATTTGAAATTTGCCCAGGCAGACAAATCCAAGAGACTCTTAAAACTAAAATCAGCAAAAAGCTAAGTCAAGGCATGGTTCACCTGGTAGAATGCCAGCTGTGCATAAATAAAGCAGAAAAAGAACCAGACCCTGTGTTCTAGCCCTGGTACTCATATAGAAAAGAAGAAAGGGAAGCTGGGCGCTGGTGGCTCACTCCTATAATCCTAGCTACTCAGGAGGCTGAGATCGGAGGATAACAGTTCAAAGCCAGCCCAGGCAGGAAAGTCCATGAGACTCTTATCTCCAGTAAAACCACTAGAAAACTGGAAGTGGCACTGTGGCTCAAGCGGTAGAGCGCTCGCCTTGGGCTGAAGAGCGCAGGGACAGAGCCCAAGCCCAGAGTTCAAGCCCCAAGAAGAAGGGGAGAGAGGGAAGCAGGGAGGAAAGAAGGGAGAGAGGAAAGAAAGGAGGGATGAGAGGAGAAAAGAAAGAAAAAGAAAGATGATCAGGAAGAGGAAGAGGAAAAAAGGAAGGAAAGAAGGAAGACTTAAGCCTGACATAATTCTTCCCAGATCCATTTCAGTTTGTATCTTACATTTTTTCTTCCCCACTAAGCATCCAGTAGATTTTCTTATGCCATTAGTCTCTGAAAACATAATTTTAATGGTTTCCTAATATTCTGTTTATTATGCATATTTAATCATTTAAGTCTTGTGTGTTCTGTAGTTTCTATAACTACGTGACTAATGGACTTTTTATTATGTATGTAATACTGCTCATCTGAGCACAGCAAGATACCTTCAGTTCTGTGATTATGTCTTTCAAATCAGTGTCTAGAACTGAAATTCTCGATTCAAAGAGTATAAAACACTAGTCACTTTCTCAAACACACACACACACACACACACACACACACACACACACACGCACCCGCGCACGCGATGGTTGGCAGAGACACACTCTGTTCAGTTGTTCAGTCTATGCATTTCCACGTGTTTGGAGTGGGGTCTCTTCCCAGCAATGGCTGAAGTCACTGGCAGGAAAGATAGCTCTGTTGTGAGATATTCTCATGGTAGCCATGCAAGAGAGCAAGCAGGAAAGCACAGTGCCTCAGGAGGCCCAGACTCAGAACAGGCATACATTCTCTAGCATGCATACTACTGCATCCTCCTAGCTAAAGCCGTAGTGACAAGCTCAGGCCAGACTCAAAGAGGGAGGACACAGATTGCGTCTTCTGAGAGGTCTGGATACATGGGGCGGTAGGGACCTAGCCGTTCACAGAACACACCACACCACATGTGTTTCTCCTTTAATAGCTTACAAGCCATCTGCCAGTAACCTTGTGTTCTTCCTCTACATCTCGACCACATCTTTTTTTTCCATTGCTGAGGCAATGCCTCACCCTTTAGAGGTCTCAGAGACCCAAGAAGGTGGCTGAGCCTGTGGATCTAGGTAAGGAGTAGGATATGCTCAAGTTTTTGCCTACTCAGGACCCTCTGGGGGGAATCACAGATACTGTAGCAAACCACAGAAGTATGGTGGGGTAAGAGCAGGGACAAGTAACTGCTGGGAAACAGTGTTCCCATCTCTAGCTGGTATATAAATAAAGGCTGGTACTATACAAAGCAATGGCTTCTAGAGACATGCATCAGGCCAAGTGAGGCAAGTCTGAACCATCAGGAGCAGCCAGGCCTTAAGCAGGCCTTACACCTCTTAGGATACTGATAAAACCGGGAACTGGATGGGTCTGCATGAGTCTCCAACAGCAACACTGCCCCAGGAAGGATCTCATCAAATGAAACTCCTCACATATATTTAGTTTTCAGGTCAACTAGTAGTGGAGCCATCTCTCACACTTTTGAAAATCAGAAGGAGCACCGCCAACAGTGTACCCTGGAACCTAACCTCCTGAAATGAATTTTCCACCACCTTAGATATCAGATCAAAAACTGACAAAGAATCATTACACTGTACAAATAGCTTTGTGCGAAGGGAAGCCAAATATGTACATTTTTCAGGGTCATGCCAGTTCACCTGTGATTCAAGAATGATTCAGATCTAGTTCAGGAAATTGCTTTGTGGAATTTTTTCACACTCAGGTCTACCATTACTTGTCTATTGGGGTTCTTCTTTTTAAAATTCAATTTATATTCTGAATAGATGATACATGTTCCTGGCACTAAATTCATAAGCTACACCATAATATAAAGTAAAAAGAAATGTCTTTATCATCCCTATCTAAGAGCTACTCACTTGCTGTCTTCAGTGACAGCTAGAGTTACTAGATGCTTGCACGCATGTAATTGTGCTTTTTATCTACCTATATAGACAAAAAGCACAATTACATGCGTGCAAGCATTCATACATAAACTTTACTAAGTGGTAGCTACTGAGAACATTGCTTTGCATCATGCTTTTCCCCCTTTTATTTCCCCAGTGCTAGAGATGGAACCCAGGGCTACAAGTATGCCAGGCAAGAGCTCTACTACTGAGCTACAAATCTAGCCCATGTTCTTCCCACTCTTAATGTTGTGGGTCAAGCATTAATCTATAGAGAGCTTTTAAAAGACTATGCCAAAATTCTGTTATATGGATATTCCATATATGTTAACTTATGTATATTCTATTATTTAGTCATATTTTATCAATGATGTATTTATATTGCTTTAAGTTTGCGATATCAAACAACGTGGCCATGAGAAACTTTGTATGTGGGCCATTTTGCACAAATACATGGGTATTTGTAATAAAAAAAAATGTCTGCAAAGCAAAACCGGTCAGGCTAAATGAACCCCAAGATAAGGACTCAAATGTTTTTTTCTTTCTTGCTATTGTTTCTAACATATTTATAAGATATTTCTTTTGTGGGGGGGTGGGGGAGGGAGGAGAATTGGGGGGGCAGGGGGAGGATGGGAAGGGATGGGAAGGGGAAACAAAGGAGGAGGCTACAATGCTGGATAAGAAATGTACTCATTATCTTGCCCATGTAGTTGTAACCCCTCTGTACAGTATTTTCACAATTAAAAAAAAAAGATATTTCTTTGTTGCTTTGTATGTCCCTCCCCCATGGTATAACCCCTGTTTTCATTGTATTTGATATTGGTATAATTTGTGGAGGGGAAGGGAAAAAACAAATTGTTTAAATAGGGATACAGGTGGACCCATTGCAACAATGAGACGTACAAGAAGACATTATGTCGTAAAACCAACTTTACAACTTTGGCCATGGACGGGGTGGCGGGGGATCTGGGGGGGGGGGGGTGGAAAGATGGGAAGGGATGGGAAGAGGAAACAAAGGAGGAGGCAACAATGCTTGATAAGAAATGTACTCATTACCTTGCCCATGTAATTGTAAACCCCCTGTACTGTATTATCACAATAAAAAAATAAAAAATGCAAAATGAAAAAAATGTCTGCAAGTAGAATTCCTCTGTCTGTAGTGTAGTGACTGTGTACTTGTAACTGATATAATCAGCCCACTTCCCAGAGACTGAACCAGAGATGTATCATTACAATTTATAGGCTCAGATCGAGCCCATATGATTTTCACATTTCTAGTTATTTTAAAAAAATAAGACTAAAGAAAGAAGACAAAAAAAAGGAAGAAGAGAGGGGAAGAGTATGAGGAGGAAGAAAATATATGGCAAAAATCTTATATGGACCTTAAAGCTTAAAATACTTCCAATCTGGATTTTCATAGAAAAAAAAATCTGGGTGTAATATCACACACTTGGAATCCCAGCTACTTGAGAGGCTGAGGTAGAAGGTTCACTTGAGTTCAGGAATTCAAGGCCAGCTTGGGCAACATAGCAAGGGAAGGAAGGAAGAAAAGAAGGAGGAAGGGAGGGAAGGCGAGAGGGGAGTTTGCTTATTCCTACATTATGCCAGTTTTTATTCCCACAAGCAATGTATGACAGAGAATTTTTCTTGGCAATCTGTTCTAATAATGTTTGATCAAATTAAGATTTAAAGTAATGCTTTGGGTTTTGTTCCAGGCAAAGACCAAGAGGCATCTGCATGGGCACTAGCATTTTTCTGGGCAAAATCACAGCTTGTTCCAGGACACAAATATAAACTGACACTTGAATTTCTCACCTCACTGTCACAAGTGGAAAGAAAAGGTTAGTATTCCAAAATGTTAGAACTGAAGGAACTTCAAAGGTTATTCAGTCTGACAGTGACAGACTTTGTAGCCCATTAAAAATTCAAAAAGAATTTAAAGGACTAAATCGATGTTGCCAGCTTTTTATTTTGCCAACTATAATCATTGACAAATGAAGACAACCTAACCACCATTGATTTTCATGACCACTTTAAATAATTTAACATAGCTAACATAGCTGGGCACTGGTAATCCCAGCTAATTCAGGAGGCTGAGGTCTGAGTAGTACAGTTTGAAGTCATCCCAGGTAGGGAATCCCAGGAGACTCTTACTTCCAACTAATCACCCCCAAAAAAGCCAGAAGCTGTGGCTCAGGTAGTAGAGAGCTATCCTTAAGCACAAAAGCTCAGGGGCAGCACTCAAGCCCTGAGTTCAAGCCCCAGGATGCCCCCCTCCACTAAACACACAATAATAATTTAACATAAAGAGAAACAGAACAGATCCAGTATTAGAATTAAGAGAATCCATTAAATTAAGTCCATTTATCATCATGAAAAGTTAATCACATGGTCATTTTCCTGCTGCCAATTTTGCTTCAAATTGAGGGAAAATCTATAATACATCCACATTTGAGAACCAAGCTCATTGTTTAATAAATAATCCCCATATCCAAATCCTAGCTACAAGTTTCAATCTGATAACGATGAATTTTTGACAGAAATAGAACTCCGGACCTCTACCCCCAGTTTCATGGTTTTTCCTTAAACCACAGTTCTCCACATCCAAAATAAATGAACCACATAATTGATCCAAGAAACATTCTGCTGCCATTCTCTTCCTTCCCTCCTCGGTGCTCCTTCATCGTGGGTCTGATCTGCTTGCCTCTCCTGTAGACCCTGTTTCCAGTCCTCTTCCCTAGGGGGTAGGGAGGCTAAGTTCACACATGCCCAAACAATAATCACTTATCCATCCCAAGTGTGTGCAGTTCCCCCCATAGCCCTCATAATCTCCCTCATTTTTTAATCCTTTATGCTGCTGATGAGGCAGAAGAAAGGGCAAACATGCATAGCTTTCTACAGACAATTAAGATTTCCCTTGTTTTCCCTAAATATCAGAGCCAAGAAAATGACCATGGCCTTGCACACGGAGCTAGACCCAAGTCCTTGCCCTTTCCTGCCTTCCATGGTGCTCTTCCAGCATTTTTCTGTGCCCTAGGTGCTGTTCTCTTGCCCAGTGATGGCTCCCCCATGATCTCATTATTGGAGTGGGCTTCATTTTTCATGGTCCATTACATGGGACAACACTCTCACGCACAGCTTCTCGGCCTTTCCATTCAGACACTCAGGTCTTGAGTGTGCATCTGCAGGCCCCCATGCTTTCAGGTAGCCCTGCAGCACAAGCTAAATGATGCTCGGCACTATGGAGCTTCCTGCGGCCTTTTGAGCATCACCGAAAGAATTCACTGGACAGAGTGAGTGTTGAGAATAGCTTGAATAAACACAGCAGTATTAGCTCAATCATTCAATTTTCAATAAAGACTTTAGCTTCCACACTGCAGGGTTTTAATAGAAGTCTTAAGTCCGAAAAATCTCCCGTGCCTTATGTAATGAACCAAATAGCAAGACCTTGGGCTGTCATACCAGGTCATGCTTATTTTCAGGTCTTCCTCCATCTCCCATCATTCCAATGCACACTTGAAGATTATTCTTTTTCTTTCACAACACAATGACGCTCCAATAATGAGATCATGGGGGAGCCATCACTGGGCAAGGGAACAGCACCTAGGGCACAGAAAAATGCTGGAAGAGCACCATGGAAGGCAGGAAAGGGCAAGGACTTGGGTCTAGCTCCGTGTGCAAGGCCATGGACGCTGATTTTTATTCCTTTACTGGTAGCCCAAGATCCTTAAATGGACTTTTGTTGTTGATGTTCCTTGTAATAGACTCTGCTCAAAAGCATTCTAATTCTTACCAGGAAACCAAGAAACAAGACATATCTCAGAGAGATGTAACATGGACTAAGGAAGTTTCATCTCTATGCCAGTACTGCAGGCTTCCCCAAAAGCCTGCTTCAGGTTGGACATCAGGCTCAGCACAGAGGCATGACTCTCTAAGTCAGACTGGCCAATTGAGTTATTTATCAGTTATTTATTCAGTCATTTATCCCCCCAGAACACCACAATGTGGACTGAGTTAGATTTGATGTTGCAGACAAATGAGGAGACTCTGGCCTCCTGGTCATGAAACAGAGGACCTACCATGCCACTGCACCAAGGTGTTAGATTCCTGACCTACAGCTGGCACTTCTAAGACAACTGCTATTAAAGAGATGGACAGGAGGTGACGTGGTTCGTATGGACCATTAGAACTGCAAAATGGTAGAGGCAGACGAGGCCACAGATGTTATCGTGAACAGAATTGGTAAATAAATTAGAACAGAGGTCACACCTGTGCTAAGGCATGTGCTTAGCACCTGTCCTCTGTTTTTAATTCTTCTACCCATACATTCAGCCAACCATGTTTACTGGGTATCAGGTTAAGCACTGGGAATACAATAGTGAACTAGAAATGCCCTCATGAGTTTATAACTGAGCTAATGAAATTATAACTGTTACATTTCAGAAAGAAAAATATACCAAACAACTGGAGCAGGAAAACTTAAGATATTGCTGATGTTCTAGACAACAGAGAATTACTGTATCTACACTAAATGGATTCTCAACTTATAACAGACTTTTTCTGTAAGTAGTCTAATTATAGGTGAATAAACAAAATAAGAGTTCTATTCATTCAGAAAATGTTTATACTGAGGATTTGCCATGTGCTAATCACTATATTAAGAGTAACAAAAATAAGTGATAAAATTCCCATCCTTAATGAGCTTACAATCTAAAGGAGAAGGAAAGGGTAAGAGTTTCAGTACTGGTGACAAGGCTATAATGATGGGTGGAGCAAATGCTGAGAAGAGGATGGGGGGATGTGTGGCAAGGGGTGGAAGGAGGCAGCCACAGAGACTAAGCTGAGGGCTGAAGGAAGTACAAGGGTGCCAGGCAGGCAAGGTGGGTGAAGGGAACAGCATGCGAATCTCAACTGAAGATGGTGCTTAAGGGTGGGCAGAGAACATTGTAGGCCTCTGCCATACAAGCCATGAAAGTGAAACAAGCCACATCCTACAGGGCTCTGTATGCCATGTCACTGAGGCTGGACTTCATCTTGCAGGGGAAGGAAAGGCCCTGCTGTGTTCTGAGCAGCAGGCATGATTAGATTTTCAGGCTGGAACATTAACCCAGTTGAAGTAAGTGATAGGTACTTCATCTACAACTGAATGCATAGCTGACAACAGACTGAAGGATGGGACTGGCCCACGTAGGTGACCATAGTGCAGATTGCAGAGATTAAATGTCACTTGTTCTTGCTACTTTGATTCCAAATCAAAGAGGGTCAAAATAAAAACCAACATTTAAAAACAGGTAGATCTGGGCACCAGTGGCTCATATTGGTTATCCTAGCTATTCAGAAGCTGAGATCTGAGGATGAAGCCAGCCTGGGCAGGAAAGTTCATAAGACTCTAATTCCAGCTTACCACCTAAGAGCCAGAAGTGGAGCTGTGGCTCAAGTGGTAGAGTACTAGCCTTGTGAGAGCACTAAAGAGGATTCAACCAACTTAGAGCCAATCCAGAAATGTAACATAAAACCCATTTGTAAGGAAATGGAAAGACTTGGAAAAAATCCTATTAAGTGAAGTAAGCCAGGCCCAAAGAAACATAGGCTGCCTGGTTTCCCTCATTTGTAATAATTAGTATATGTCTAGGATAGTTCTAGCAGAGTATCACAATAGCTTCATAACTGTGTACTTATGACTTTATAAAAATGATGCTATACCACCTCACCCCAGTTAGAATGGCTATAATCAAGAACTCTAATAACAACGGATGCTAGAGGGGATGTAGACATAAGGAAACCCTACTGCATTGTTGATGGGAGTGTAAACTTGTTCAACCACTTTGGAAAGTAGTATGGAGGTTCCTCAAAAGACTCCACATAGAGCTCCCCTATGACTCAGGAATCCCATTTTTGGGCATTTACCCAAATGATCACAAACAAGACCATACTAAAGCTACCAGCACAACTGGTTATTGCAGCATTATTTACCATAGCAAAGATATAGAACCAACCCAGATGTCCCTCAATAGATGAATGGATCAAGAACATGTGGTATATATACACAATGGAATTCTATGCCTCCATCAGAAAGAATGACATTGCCCCATTAGTTAGGAAATGGAAAGACTTGGAAAAAATTATATTAAGTGAAGTAAGCCAGGCCCAAAGAAACATAGGTCCCATGGTTTCCCTAACTTACAATAACTAGTATATATCTGAGACAAGCAGAAAAGGTCAGATAAGATGATGGTAAGTGAAATTAACCCCAAGATAAGAACAAAAGTGGTTTTTTCTTTGTTGCTATTGTTTCTAACATATTTATAAGGTACCATGTAATTTTTTTTGTTGCTTTGTACGTCCCTCCCCTCTGTTTTCACTGTATTTGATGTTGGTATAATTTGGGGAATGGAAGGAAAAAAAGCAAATTGTTTAAATAGGGATACAGGCTGACCCATTGCAACAATGAGATGTATAAAACGCTATGCTGAAAAACCAACTTTACCATTTAGGCGGGCGGAGGGTTGGGGGTAATGTAGTTATGGAGATGGGAGGGAAGGGATGGTAGGGGAAAAACAAAGGAGGGGGCAACAATGCTTGATAAGACATGTACTCATTACTTGCTCATGTGATTGTAACCCCTCTGTACAGTATTTTCACAAATAAAAAAACATTTAAAAAAGTAAAAATAAAAATGATGTTAATCAAAATGAACTACAAGAGGGTTTTTTGTGGGGGTTTTTTCCTTAGTGTACTGTATGCAATTATTTCTTTTTTCTTTTGTTCCCCCCCTTTGGTTTACCCCTTGTTGTAACTGTTTTTAATTTCTATTGTATATAAGTTTATCTGACTCAGGGATGGGAAGGGGAATCACAGAAATGGTGAGACAAAGGACAAAGGGTGAACCAATGCAACAATGATACTCACTAGACACTATGTTAGAAATGAACTTTACAACTTGGAGGGATGAGAGTCAGGGGGATGGAAGGAGGGAGAAAATGAGGGAGGGGGTTCATAAAGAAATATACTCATTACCTTACTTATGTAACTGTAACTATAACCCCTCTGTACATCACCTTTACAATAAAACAAGAAAGAGAAAAAACTATTTGTGGCCAGATCCTGCAACAGGAGCACTTCATTAGGACTCTCTCACATCAGAAAGCTGTTAAGCAAGATAGGGAGCATTTGTGTGTAAGTATATATGATGAAATTCTACTGTCAAAAAACAATCTGGGCTGCCAATGTGGAGGTGGAGACATTCCCTCATTTGAAATCTACAATCACATGTAAATGAGCGTAATGCAGAAAGTGTGAGAAAGGCAGAAGCAGTTACCTCTTTAGTACTACTGAGATCCTTTTTTGTGTTTGTGATCTGTGCGTGCCAACACTACAATCGTGTTCTTTCCAAAAATGAAAAGACATTTTTAATGATGCATTTTGAGTAGAAAAACTGAAAGGGATATTGTCAATCTGCTGTGTATTTATGACACTCAAAATCTCAGGCTTGCTTTCACAAACATGTATCAATGAAAAAAATGGGGAAAAACAACACTGCAAACTTCCCTCTGTATGTGCATGCTCGTACTAGCATATGCACGTGCTAGTACTAGGGCTTGAACTCAGGGACTGGGCACTGAGCTTTTATGTTCAAGGCTAGTGCTCTACCACTTGAGCCACAACTCCACTTCCAGATTTAGGTAGTTAATTGGAAATAATAGTCTCAAAGAGTTTCCTGCTGAGGCTGGTTTCAAAACTCAATAGTCAATTCTTAGTCTTCTGAGTAGCTAGGATTTAAGATAGGATCCACTGGTGTCTGGCTTAACACTGCAAACTTGAGGGCTGTGGGAGGAGACCTGAAAGAAGAGATGCACAATTCTGGTTCACACTGAGTTCGTACAACCCAAATACCGGGGCTCCCTGTTTTCATCTGCTGATACAGAAATTTCTCAAAAGATAAAGGGAAGGTAATTTTCATTCTCCCTGACATCTCTTCCAGTCCCCTTACTGTTTATGAAGACAAATGGAATGACTTTTTAGGGACAAAGTCCATGCCAGGATTTGAAGTAACTATTTGACTTTACTCTCAAGTCTCTTTCCAAGGCTTCAACCCTGTTGAAAATATAGAGTTCTAAGTGAGGTAAGGTGGTTCAAGACAGTGATCCTATCTACTTGGGAGACAGAAACCAAGGGATCATGGTTTAAAACCAAGCCCAGACACAAAAATTCACAGCACTCCATCTCAACTTAAGCCTGGATATGGTAGTACACACACCTGTTATTCAAACTACAGCCAAAGCACAATGGCTGGGTACAGGGGTTGGCACCTGTCATCCCTAGCAATATTTAGAAGGATCATAGACCAGGCCAGCCCAGACATACAACAAAACCCTAGATTGAAAATAACCAAGGCAAAAAGGGCTGTGGAATGTGGTTCAAGTGAGAGAGCATCTGCTTAGCCTAAGGCTTTGAGTCCAACCTTCCACACCAGCAACACAAAACAAAAACCAGACTTTAGGTCCCCTCACAGAAATTCTGAAGCTGTCAGTCAGGAATGGGCTTGGGACTCTATTTTCTCAAAGTTCCACCAATCCTCGGCCAGGTTTGTAAACCATGAACAGAAGCCTGCGCTCAGACTTGACAAATGGCAGCCATAGCTTTCAGGGTACTTCAGAATTTCTGCAACATGGACTTCACATGAGCTGCCCCCCCTGGATCCTGACAGGTCAAGTGCTTGTCAATCATTTCCATCTCACAGCAGGGGAAATGGGTCATTAGCCATAGTGCCAGAGCTCAGATCAGCTGCCACATGCTGGGCCTCTTCCACCTCCCCCACCATTTCAGCCTTAGCCCAGGGTTTCTGAGCACAGCTGACCTCTAACCTGACTGACTACAGGCTCACTTCATGGCACTCGGCAAGCAACCTCTAACCATGGGCATCTGAGCACTGGCTGGGTATGGCCTCAAAGACCCTCTGCATCCCAAGCAGCCTTTGCACTATGAAAGAGCTAAAAAAAATCCACATTCATAAATTTGTATAACACACAGCTCGAGCACTCGGAACTAATTTCAATTTAAAGCTGCAATGAGAAAGTGTCTGGAGAGGAAGAAAGAAAACAAATGTATTTCACCAAACCCACCTCTACAAAGAAAGCAATGTTCCTGCCTTCGCTATTAATTTCCGTACTGTTCTGTTGGAAGTTAATTACTTTATTTCAATGCATAAATCTAAATTTGTGGTTGGTATAATTTACTAGATCATAGAAATAGGAATAGGATCCCATGTAATCAGAAAAAGTCATGAGCAAGAGTGTGTGTGTGTGTGTGTGTGTGTGTGTGTGTGTGTGTGTGTGTGTGTGCAGATGAGCACTGGCAGTAGACGAAGAAGGCAGGCAGGGCAGGGGACTGAAACCTCTTTTGGTTTGGAATAGGCTTCTATATTTCAGCCTGTATAGCCAGGTTCTGGCAGGAAAGGATGGCTCACAAATTAGCCATCAAATTACAGATGTTCCTGGCAGAGGAAGCTCTCTAATATTTGGATGTAGGGGACAACTAATTATGATCCATAGTCAAGAAACATACATGACCCATTTTAGTCTGACTCTCAAGCTACGAATGCTTTGTGGATTTCTAAAGGACTGGAAAAATCAGAAGACTATTTTGACATGAATAACATATGAAATTCTGGTTTCCGTATCCCTTGGTAGAATTCTGCAGGCATGAATCATATTCATTCATATTTGTGTGCTGTGTATGACTGTTTTCACATTTAAAAACAAAACAAAACAGAGTTAGGTTGTTGGGACAAGAGTCCAGATGATCCTGAAACACCTACTATCTTCCACTTCAAAGAAAAAGTTTGTCAACCTCTGCTTTAGAGCAGAGAGCTGAGGAGCTGTTAGACTGCTTCCGAACAACTAGCTCTCCTCTAGCTTTGTACTTAATGCTGCATTTAAAAATCATCTCAAATGATTTTTAAGTCCAGTATTTCGTATTTGATACTGACCCATAAATCTGTAATCTCTGCCTGACTGTGCCATGAATGAAGACATTGCTGTGGCTCCCTAGGGTGGAAGAGGGCTTCTGCATGTTCAATTGCACCCTTAGAGTGATGGATGAATAAAGAGAGGCAGCCAAGCATACTAATCCAGGAGGGCCCACTACATGGCTGTGTCTGAGCCTCCTTTCACTGAGGAATGGGTAGCTGTAGCCTGTCAACAAATACCTCTAGCAGTCTTGCCATCTTCCTAGCATCAATATACAAAAGTCAAAAATGTAATGCGTAAAGCATAATTCAAAGTAGGAGGGTGGGCAGCCTGTCAAAGTGCAGACAATTCTATCCATTGCCATCAGCCTAATTTTTGGCCATCTCTGAAGGAAACACAAATTATCAAGCATTTGCTATTGTTGCACTAGTCAGCTAATTCAATTGTCAGAATGTTTTAAACCCTGTAATTTGGACAGGAAAGAGGGAGAGACTTACTCTTCTGAACTGCATGTTAGACTATTCTATGTCCTGTAGCTTGCTTGAGGGTAGAAACTGGAAAATCTTCTCCCTTAGGAAATTCATGTTTGTAAATATCCTAGAAAACCAAACAAGTAGCAAAATGGTTTAGAATAAAAATAACCAGCTATTGTGCTGGTGGTTTATGCCTGTAATCCTAGCTACTCAGAAGGCTGAGATCTGAGGATTGTGGTTCAAAGCCAGCACAGGTAGGAAAGTCCATGAGACTCTTCTCTGCAATTAGCCGCCTGAAAACCAGGAGTGGAGTTGTGGCTCAAAGTGGAAAAGCATTAGCCTTGAGCAAAAGAGCTCAGGGACAGAACCCAGGCCTTGAGTTCAAGCCCCACAACCACCAAAAACAAAAATCCAAAACAACAACAAAAATGCAGTGGTTTATTATAAACATTGTAACATATATTCTAATTTGTGACTTTATCATACACACTGATTGTTGGTTTAACTCTTAGAATACTTTATTCACCATTTAAACTACACATAATCCAGCCCTCTTACCTAGTAGGGTTTTTGTTTTGTTTTGTTTTTAGTTTTTATTTGTCAGATATAGGGCTGAAATCGGGGCCTGGGCACTGTCCCTGAGCTCTTTTGCTCAAGTCTAACACTCTATCAAATTTGAGCCACATGTCCACTTCTGGTTTTTGAGCGGTTAACTGGAGATAAGAGTCTCACAGGGACTTTTCTGCCCAGGCTGACTTCAAACCACAATCCTTGTATCTCAGCCTCCAGAATAGCTAGGATTACAGGTGTGAGCCATCAGTGCCAGGCACCCAGTAGTTTTATTTAAACCTTTAAGCCTTATAGTTTTATAACGTAACTAGTCTTTAGACTCCAAAGTAATAAGGTAGGTGCCCTTAAACTGAATAACTTTGTGATCTTATTTCCCTGTTGGAAACTTGAATACATTTGGACAAACCATTACAGCGCCTGGTTTTTCTAGCTCCGCTGCTGCAGGTGCTTGTATACAATGCTGCTGTTCCCTAAGCCCCAGTTTCTACCTGAAGAAACAGGGTGAAAGCCACTACTTTAAATTTGATTTTGACTCCATAAATTATACACTCATTAGTTCAATATTACAACATGTAAATCATCCTTCAATAAAGGTATTTAAAATTTTAAATTAAAATATAGTTAAAGGGCTGGGAAGGTGGCTCAGTGGTAGAGCGCTTGCCTTGCATGCATGAGGCCCTGGGTTCGATTCCTCAGCACCACATAAGCAAAAAAAAAAAAGCCGGAAGTGGCGCTGTGGCCTTGAGCTGAAGAGCTGAGGGACAGTGCCAGGCCCAGAGTTCACGCCCCATGACCAGACCCCCCCCCAAAAAAAAATCATCTAAAATTTTTAAATTAAAATATAGTTAAAGGGCTGGGAAGGTGGCTCAGTGGTAGAGCGCTTGCCTTGCATGCCTGAGGCCCTGGGTTTGATTCCTCAGCACCACATAAGCAAAAAGAAAAAAAAAGCCAGAAGTGGCGCTGTGGCTCAAGTGGTAGAGCGCTAGCCTTGAGCTGAAGAGCTGAGAGACAGCGCCCAGGCCCAGAGTTCAGGCCACATGGCCAGACCCAAAACATAAATAAATAAATAAATAAAATATAGTTAAGAGAGAAAGCCAGGGACAAGAAACATCAGTGAGAGAAAGCAAGACAGAACTGTCTGCAGATTGAAGAGTATGATTGCAAGCATGCTATCTGAGAAGAAACTGGGAAGGCTAAGAAAGCCAGACCAGGCTTGAGAGAAGAAATGACACTTTAAGGGTATACTCAGGGGTATGTCCTACTTAAAATCATCTTCGTAGGGCCAGAGATATAGCTTAGTGGTACAGCATTTGCCTGGTATATATGAAGCCCTGAGTACAATCCCCAGAACTACACACAAATTTGTGCACACTCACACAAAGGTCAAGTCATCTTACCAAGTCCCCCTAATACCATGACTCCTCTCCCCTGTCCCATAAAGTTCATCATCTTTTTTCTCTAGGCAGTGTTTTTGACATGCTTTCACCAATGAACTCATCATGCTACATAGTAAACATTTGATGAAAAGTCTGTTCCTGGCTAAACTGTGAGCTCCTGGAGCTGAGTGGCTATGTATTTTGGCAGCCCTATTCCCTAACTCAGCCCAAGGGCTCAAGAATGTTAGATGAATGAACCTGAATAATATTGCTTACTGAAAAAAGAACAAGCAAGTTAGTTTTAAAGAATCCATGAAGTCATAAGTATATGTGTACATGTAAAATGTATATATATGTAAATATAAATATATATTTGTATATGCACATACATATTCATATATATGTACTGTGCTCCAAACAAGGTAAGCATTAAGTAATGATTCATTTTCATTATTCATTTAATAAATAATTGAAATTAATAATTAAATTCACTTAATTCATAATAATGAAATTTTCATTTTCCATTATTACCAAAATATGTCAAGCGCCATGCTACAAAAAGAAGTCTATTTTAAAGCAGCATTCATCTACAAAACAAAGATGTTCCAAAAGCATGGGAAATAAGTAAAACTAATTTTAGATGGTCCTTTGCCCTATCATCAAGGCTTCTGTGCTCAGATATGGGCCGGATTCCAAAAGGCCTCACAGAGCTATCCACAGTAGAGATCCGAATCCTCCACATCTGCAGAGCTGCCATCCTGCACTCATGTGGACTTATGGGCTTGTTGAGTTTACTGAGGACTCATTCAAGATTCTACTTTCACTGAGAAAAGACAAGAGATACAGAGCCACAACAAGTAAAAGCAAGAGATAATAGTTACATTTTCCTCCTCACCAAAACAAACCCCAGCATATCAAGGAACTGATGAACTATTTATGTAGCTGGCCCCTAATGAGATGTTTTTCATTGGTTCAATAGATAATTATTGAGCTCCTGCTATGGGCCTACTATTACAGTAGATGATAGGTACATCAAATAACAAAATATTTAAACATGTTCAAGGAAAAGGTAGAGTGGCCCTATTAAATATCAAGACTTACTCTAAGAATAACTAAGTACAGATTAACAGCCCATAGATTCAGCCATATTTAGAAATATAATAAATGCCAAGAGTGTGTTGTACATTGGAGGGGAAAGATGAGGAATTAAGTGTTTCTGAATCTCTACCTTATTTAATATATGAAATTTAATTCTAAGATGGTTAATGGCCTAAACAGTAAGGGGGAAAAGATAAAAACTGATGAGTACTGTAATCCTAGCTACTCAGGAGGCTGAGATCTGAGGATCGCGGTTCAAAGCCAGCCCGGGCAGGAAAGACCATGAGACTCCTATCTCCAATAAACCACCAGAAAACCGGAAGTGGCGCTGTAGCTCAAGTGGTAGAGCGCTTGCCTTGAGCTGAAGAGCTGAGGGACAGCGCCCAGGCCCAGAGTTCAAGCCCCACGACCGACAAAAAAAAAAAAAAAAACTGATGAGTAAACATAGGTAAGTAGGGTGCTGGCCGCTCATGCTTGTAATTCTAGCTACTCAGGAGGCTGAGATCTGAGGATTGAGGTTTGAAGCCAGCCTTGGTGGGAAAGTCTGTGAAATTCTTATCTCTAATTAAGCACCAAAAACGCAGAAGTAAAGCTGTGGCTCAAGTGGTAGAGCATTAGCCTTGAACACAAAAGCTCAGGCATAGCAAACAGGCCCTAAGTTCAAGCCTCAGGGCCAGCAAAAAAAAAAGTTATGTATTCTTTTGGTCTGGCTTAAGATCTGGGTTGCACAGACAGTGGTTTATTCCTTTTTGTAGCTGATATATTTCATCTCATAAATATAATATACCCCAGTTTATCTTAATGTTTGTATATTTAAGTTATGGTGAGTACATGATGTCAATGTATTTTCTTTACTCTTTTTTAATATGTTAGATATCCACCTGTCTAAGTATAAGTCATAGACTGCTAGAGATTTTCTAAGGTCTGTACTCAAGGATGAAGCATCCTGGATGTAGGTTCTGTACCCTGTCACCCAGACTACACAGAGCAGATGCCAGTTTCTGGCTATAAAATCAAGAACCTGTATCTTCACAAGCTTCTCTAGAGAATCTCAAGGACAACACATTTATAAGCCCTTGATTACAAAGACATTCTCTAGGCAGTGTCCCATAGCTCCAAGGGCTTCGATCAAAATCACTACACAACAGTAACTCAAAACCTTATCAATTTACTTTTTTAAAAATTTTTTTTGGGTTCAGTTGTGGGGCCTGAACTCTGGGTCTGGGTGCTGTCCCTTAGCTCTTCAGCTCAAGGCTAGCGCTCTACCACTTGAGCCACAGTGCCACTTCCGGCTTTTTTCTTTTTGCTTATGTGGTGCTGAGGAATCAAACCCAGGGCCTCATGCATGCAAGGCAAGCGCTCTACCACTGAGCCACCTTCCCAGCCCAACCTTATCAATTTAAAGAAAACTTTCTTCTAAACTGCAGACCTTAATACCCATCTGGCTACCCAAGTGACTGGAAGCTATCTGTAACTCAAACTGTACTGGTTTTGCCTCTAGTGTTTGTGTCTCAATTCACAGCACCACCACACACCCACTAGTGCCAAGCCAGAAACCTGACAGTCATTCTTCATCCTCTCCTCCCTTTTCTCCCATCCTCCCTTATCGATCAAGTCCTTCCGAATCTACAGCCCAAATGCCTCCTGAATACAATGTTTCTCTCTGGTCTCCTAACCACCTCCCTCTTCCAGGCCATCTTGATTACTTCCCAGCTGGTCTTCCCTCCTCTAATCTTGCCCTCCCCCTCCCCCCTTACCCTGCTACCTCTTTGGAAACAAATATTTTGGCAATGCTGTGCCAAATATTCTACCTAGAATAAAATCTTCTACCTAGAAAATCTTCTACCTAGAATAAAATCTTCTTCCCCTTTCTCTGGTTGCCCTTTTCTTCGGGTTTCAGATCAACTTTTATATCCTTCTAGAAAGTGTTTACAAATAGGCAACAGTATCTACGGCACAATTCTTAATCCTGTTTATCTTTAGGAAAAACTGCACACCCCCTGAGAAGGTTGCACAGAGCTTGCTCACACACAGTGGGCTACCAGGGCAGGAACGGAAGGCGATTTTAAATGTTTGATGAGTGTTAGCATATTACATTTTGTCTACACATACACTATACCTATGAAACGACACCAGCTTCTTCCTTTACCTTGGAGATAAGCATGACTTTAACCTCAGGGAGTGAGATGTCATTTGCAATGCTTGTGTTCTATTCTCTCGCTGTGTTGGCAAGCAGTGTCATGGGTTAGCTCAGCAAAAGAAGCAAGAGACGGCAAGACACAGAGCCAGCCAGCTTGATTTTTCAAATTAAAAAAAAAAAGGCCTATGTATTTTTCAAAAGCGTTTCAGCTCATTTGGGAGAGAGGTACAATGCCCGAAACCTTGTTAGGATGGCCATGATTGAAATAAAAAGGCTTTTGGTGCACAGGCTGAAAGTCTCAATTCTGTATGTGCTGGGATTTTCCGTCTAAATCACAGCAGGGTATTCACGGCTGCTGCAGGAGGCTGCCTGTGAGCCTGCCAGCAGTTCACCCAGAGCAGGAGCACTCGATTTTAAACCTTAACCTTCCATCCCACTTGTGTGTGTGTGTGTGTGTGTGTGTGTGTGTGTGTGTGTGTGTGTGTGTGTGTGTGTGTGTGTGTGTGTGTGTGTGTGTGTGTGCTGGCAC
Organism: Dipodomys spectabilis; assembly: GCF_019054845.1. Classification (NCBI taxonomy): domain Eukaryota; kingdom Metazoa; phylum Chordata; class Mammalia; order Rodentia; family Heteromyidae; genus Dipodomys; species Dipodomys spectabilis. The sequence continues at coordinate 7,707,131 of NW_024870840.1, forward strand.
TGAGACTTGAACTCAGGGCCTAGGTGCTGTACCTTAGCTTTTTGCTCAAGGCTGGTGGTCTATCACTTGAGCTACACCTGCACTTCCATTTTCATATTGCTTTGTTTTTGCTGATTAGTTAGAGAAATGGGCAGGCCTTTCCTGCTCAGGCTGGCTTTGAACTTCAATCCTCAGATCTCAGCCTCCGGAGTAGGTAGGATTACAGGCCTGAGCCACCAGCACCGGCTCATCCCACTGTTTTGGCATAAACATTAAGAATCCAGATTCTTGTGCCAGAATGCCTAGTTTAAAGTTCCTGCTAAATCCATTTATTAATGGTGGTATGCCAGGCAAATTATTTAGCCATTAGTGTCTGGCTTCCACACTGAAAACGGAAGTAAAGCAGCACCTGTTTCATAGGTTTATGGTGAGAATGGTTACTCACATGAGGAAGTGCTCAAAAAACACCTCCTATTGTTATTATGAGCCATGTTTAGAGGCACAGCACTAAGTCTGAAGAAGGGATGTAAAATAGAATCAAGATGAGAGAAGCAAAATAACTAGCTGTGCAATAATAATAATAATAATAATTAAACAGTTTCACAGATTCTACTCAGACCTCAGGAAAACTCTTCACCACAAGTTAACCTGTCCAGTCACAGATAGTAAAGATGTGAATTCAGGAAGCTAAGTCTCCCCAGATCAAGTTTTGAACCATAAAGAAATATGGCCTCCTAGCTTTACATCTTCCCCTTTGTCAAGTGAAATGCCTGGCCTATAAAGTAGAAAAAGGAGCAAAGGATGTACGGAATGCAAGGCAAGGAAGTATAAACAAAATAAACCAGACCTGTCTCCTTCCTTGACTTAAAAGAGGCCAAGCGACACACGTTTCCCTTTATCATCCTTTCACAGCCAGGAATGGGCCTGCTGTCTTTGTAGACACTTTTCTTTGAATTCAGTAGGCCAGAATCAAAACCATTGCTAAAGACTTCAACAGGCTGACAGATCCTTCTCACCCAGTAAGACCAAATGTGATACAGAAACACAGGACATGAAATATGAGGTACACTAGAGTCAGGCTGGCAAAGAATTCAAAGTCTAGCTCGGCTCTGTCACATCAGAAAACTTAACCTTCAGAGCAACCCTTTTTATCATCTGCAAAATGAGAATAAGACCATCTTCCTCTCTGTGGATAAACTACTTTGATTCAGTTCCTGAGAAGAAATAGGAGACAGGCAGTCTTGCTTGGGCTGGTGAGAAGCTAAACTGGTCCCATCTTTAGAGAGGCCATTTGATAATACCTCTTTTCTTTAATCTGACAGGCTTACACAGCATTTAAAATGCACCAGGAAAGTAGAAGAAAGCAAGGGAAGGGCATACTTGTATAGGGGAAGGGAAGAGAAAATGACTGATTATTTGGAAGGACACAAGAAATGGGGTTAGCATCAATGACATTGGAAAGGAAATCAGCTAGTCTGGCAAGATGACACAATTTTCACTATAAACCTTTTTAAATCTTTTGAAGTTGATATTATACAATTTTTTCAGCTATTAATTTTTAACTTAAAAGTTATTACAAAAATGAAGAGAGATAACAGATGCCTGGCACTAAGAAAGCCTTCATTAAATAGTAGTTGTTATTATAATTCTTTTTCTGCATCTGATCTCTAACTTTTTTTAACACAAATAAATTTTTAAGGCAACCTGTATTCTCAAACCCCCAGCTTTGCATAGGAAAAAAAAGTCTCATGTTAGACAGAAAAAAAAAGAGCAAAACTTTAGCTACATTAGGAGAGGAGAGAGGAGACTTGACAGGGTGGTTTTTCCCAGTTCACATGACACAAGGGTCAAAGCATTAACGATGCGGTAATGCACAAGCCAGCCTGTTAGTCCATTTAGGTTGCTAAAACAAAATACCAAAACCTGAGCAACTTATAAACAACAGAAATGCATTTCTCACAATCCTGGAAGCAGGTTAATAAGGTCTATGCAGATCTGGAGAATGGTAAGCGCACACATGCTGGTGTACAGGTACCTTCTCCTCACGGCCTCACCTCATGCAAGGGACAAGGCAGCTCTCTGGGACATCTCTTGTAACAGCACTGACCTTCATTTGTGAGGGCTCTGTCTTCATATCCCCATCATTTCCCAAGTTCCCAACTTCTTAACACCTCACCTTGGGAGGTAGAATTTCAAGTCCCAGTGTATGAGGAGACATAATTATCAAGACTATGCCATTTCTCTTCAGAGAAGTCCACCATTTGCACATTTCCTGTGCAAAGTCTATTCAAGAATACCAAAGGAAAGTCATAATTTTCATTCTTTTATTTATTTAGTTATTTTTAATTGTGAAAACACCGTACAGAGTGGTTACAATTACATGGGCAAGGTAATGAGTGCATTTCTTATCAAGCATTGTTGCCTCCTCCTTTGTTTCTCCTTCCCATCCCTTCCCATTGTCCCCCTTTCCTCCTCTCCCCCCATGCGCCAAAATTGTAAAGTTCATTTTCAACATAATATCTTGTATATCTCATTGTTGCAATGGGTCCACCTGTATCCCTATTAAAACAATTTGTTTTTTCCCTTCCCCTCCACAAATTATACCAATATCAAATATAGTGAAAACAGGGGTCATACCATGGGGGAGGGACATACAAAGCAACAAAGAAATATATTATAAATATGTTAGAAACAATAGCAAGAAAGAAAAAAAACATTTGAGTCCTTATCTTGGGGTTCATTTCGCTTAACATCAACTTATCTGACCATTTCTGCTTGTCTCAGACATATACCAGTTATTGCAAATAAGGGAAACCATGGGACCTATGTTTCTTTGGGCCTGGCTTACTTCACTTCATATAATTTTAGTTCTTTTCCATCTCTACAGTTATATTGATCTGTCACAACTGCACATTTATCATTTGCATCTGCCAAGCTGCTAAATTATCTGCTTCTCTGGTACCACAAAGGGTCTGGGGCAGGGACAAAAAGTTTGTAGGAAGTAGAGTGTAGTAGCAAGAACCAAGATTTTGGAGACAGACAAACCTAACCCAAATCTTAGCTCCAATGCTCAACTGAACTGTCTTGAACTTATTTCATTGGAAAATTATGACAGCAGTTACTACTTCATAGGATTCTCATTAATGCTCAATAAATAGTCACTGAAAGTAGCTCTTGTCAGCATCATTGGGGCATTCCAACTGAAGCCCAAGCTCCTTCTTCCCCATTTCTCTCACAGAGTTATGGTATCAAGTCCCCACAAGCTCATGTACTAGGGACTTGGTTGCCAGCTGATGGGCTTTGGGATCTTAAGGGCTCAGACCTAATCAATCAATAGATTAATCATTTGATGCGTTCAAAGAATAATTGTATTGGGAAGAGGTGGAAAGCTGGGGAGGTGGGGGGGGGGGACCTGGTTGGAGGAAACAGGTAACTGGAGGGGGTGTCCCTGGGAAGTACAGTTTGGCCTTGCTCCTGTGTTCCCTTGCTCTGCTTCCTGGCTGTGATCAGGTAAGTAGTCTCTGCCACCGCTCTCTCACTGCCAGGATACTTTATCTCACCCGTGGGCTTTCAATCAGTGGAACCAAGAACTATTACCTGAAATCTCTGAAACTTTGAGCCACAAGAAATCCTCCTTCTTTCAACCGTTTCTCTTTGGGATTTCTTCCCATTGATGGAAAGTCTGATTAGGACACACAGACCAACAATGAGCAACCTAAAGTGTGCAAAAGAAGAATCTCATCTCTCCCTTCCTCTTACATTAGTAAGTTCAGTTGACTCTCTACCTCTCTACCACACTGCACACAAAGATGGTCTCCTTTCTCCTGCCATCCCATTCCACAATCCACTTTACTCACAGCAGCCCAGAGAACTAGATCCTATCATTCTATTCCTCCACTTAAGAGTCCTTTAAGTAACAACCCTAAACATTTAGGCTAAAATCCTAACTTCTCACAATGGCCAACAAAATGCTATGCCTCTCACTTCATTTCAGTCTCCACCCTGCACAGTCCGCTCTGCTCCAGCTCTGTGTCTTCATGCTGTTTCTCAGTGTATATAAACGGTTGCTGCCTGGGAGCCCTGGCACCAATGCTCCTCATCCAAACCTGCACATAGCTGGCTTCTTTTCATCATGCAATTCACAACATGTCAGCTCCTCAGAAATGTGCACCCAAGCTGAAAGGTTTTCCTCCCTCAACTCACTCTCCATCACATTATCTACCAGGGGCCAATTCATAGTTGCACTCATCACTAGCTAACATTCTTTGCATATTGTGTTCTGCCCAATTATCAAATTTCTCAACTAGAGTGTGGCCTCCAAGAGAACTGAGGCTCTTGGCTGTCGTGCTCTCCGCTGTGCTTTAATGAGCTTAGAACATTGCCTCTATGTAGTATGTAGTAGTTGCTTAATACCTGCCAATGGCTGAACTCCAGTCCCAGAGCTTCCCATTGAAAGGGGAGGAAGTGGAAGTCGGGGAATCTGCATTTCTAGCTGACATCCATTTCTTTTCTCCCGAGACAGGTGATAGGAAAATCACATTTTAACTCTCCTCTCTGGATGTTGAAGAGCCCTCTAACACAACATATTTAGGCCCAATGATTGTATTCAGGATGCTTTCCTTAACTACCCTGGTGATGCTAAGGGTAAAAGGGATGTAACTGACCCTTGAATATGGAATCCAAACCAGTAACCCACCAAGGCCACTTTCCATGCAACTGCTCCACCAATGCAGGGCATGCTAAACTAGATGTCCAGCCTGATTGGAATCTTGTCTGCCCCAGAAACACCCAAGCAGGCTTGGACTCACTCCAAAGGTAAGCCAGGTAAATTTCCATGTCAGCTCACCAACAGAATTCCAAAGACAACCAGAAGCCAATTCATAGCGCTTGCACTATCCACACTCCAAATATTCCTTTCCCAACACACACGGAAGACTCCTCCCAGCACCACTAAAACAAACAAACAACAACAACAAAAAAACCCCACCAAACCAACCAACCAACCAACAACAACAAAACCAAACCTGAGTTCCCTTTTAGGCAACCCACCAAAGCAATCTATAAACCAAACCCGAAATGCCCGGGGCCGTGCTGGAAGACAGGCCTGCTCTGTTCTTAGCATTTCTGTTCAGCTTTATCTTTAAATGACATTCAACTCCTTCCTCGGCACCTGATCAACCTGACAACCTCAGGGTTGTCTCCGGAGTGGACCTTAGTGGATTTGCTCCACTCTCCCTCTGCACCCTACGTTTGATGACAGCCGCCTCCACCTCAAGTGAGAATGGCTGGTGGCACCCCGGGAACAGGTCACCTACCCAGGCACCCACACTTCCCGCGCCTGCTAGCATGGGACAGGTAAGAGGCCTGCGTTGGGACAGCCAGGCTCTCCTCCAGGGCTGACTTTGGGCAGTCCCAGACTCCCAGGCCGTCCCTTAAGGTAGAATGAGCCTGGCAACCCCAGTCTTTCCCTTCGGCAGGGCTGGGCACGGAACCTCCCACCTGCTGTTGAGGAAGTGCGGGCCTGGGGGACGCCGCCTCCGGCGCGCGCCCGGCGCCCCATCGCCCCAGGAGCCTCTTTAGGACGTCGCGTGGTGCCTGCCCCCCCCCCCCCCGCCTCCCACCTTCGGCAGTCCCGCCGCACCCCGGGTCCGTGGTCCTTCCAACCCCGACTTCAGCTGGCTCCGGGGTGGGTGCCCAGAGAGCGCAACGGACGCGCCGTAAACTTTACGGGGCTCGCGGGGAAGGAGCGTCGCTTCGCCGCGGGGGGAAGCGAGCCGAGGGGCGTCGGGGAGGCGGGGTCCCCGAGGCAGGGGCGCAAGGCGCAGCCCCCTCCCGCCCCCCCAGTCCATCGGTCCCGGTGGCCTGGGGTTCGGACCCTTGAGCGTCTCCGCGGTGCGCCGGAGGATGGCCGCGGGGCACGCCCCCCCTCCTCGGCGTCCCCCAAACTCTCCCAGTTCGGGGGCGCCCCAGTCCTCTCGCCCGGCTCCCCTCACCAGTCCGGTCGATGGCGGGCGCACTCACCCTCCGCATGGCGTCGGGACCTTCGGCCGGGCTGGCGTGGGGCGAGGTGCGGCCGGCCGGGAGCTCCTGGCTGTCCCCGCCTGCCCGCACACGCGTGCGCCGCGGCTGCCTGGGAGTGGGGAGGGGAGGGAGGGGAGGGGAGGGGAGGGGAAGGGAGGGGAGGGGAGGGGAGGGGAGGGGAGGGGAGGGGAGCGGAGCAGGAGGGACTGGTGGCGCCCTGGTGGCGGCCGCGGGCACTACCCCCCCCGCCCTGCTCCCGCTACTTCGCCCTCCTCTTTCTGAGTTCCCCGCCGACCCCGCGTGGGGAGGGTCTCCGGTCCCCCCCCCTCAGCACCGTGAAGCTGGAAAGTTACCACCGAACGCCGCGCCCGTCTGCGGGGGCCAGGTGTGAACTCGCTCGCACCCCTTTAAAAGCACATGGGTTTAACCGATTGGACGTCTCAGCTCGGACTCCTTCGATTCTTCCCACCCTGCGCTGCAAGTCCCGAGCGCTGTCTGTGCTCAGCGAGGGCAGGGGTCCCCATCTCCATGAACCCACAGGTCTGGCTGACCAGCCCTGCGTCAAACGCCTCCCTCCCCCTCCCCCAGTTCAAACCACGGGGAACTCAGAGCTCATCCCCCAAATGTTAATGGTTCTTGGAGAAGGGGGAATGATTCGGGGGTGCAGGGATAATGTGTACATCTGCGAGCTAGGAACCTGAAAATGCAAATGCACCGGAGGGGGGCAGCGGGGGGGGGGGGGGTGGGGGAGGCATGACGCGTGAGGTTTCTCCAGGGGAGAACCCCGGCCTTTTCCCCCTCTTCTGCTTGGACAGTTGAGCAAAGCAAAGCAAATAGTACAGAAGTCAAGGCAGCCTGAATTGGGTACCGAAAACAAATATCCCTTGTTTGCCAAAGATCCTTTGAAAAGCATACAAGAACACTTAGGTTTCTGAGCGGGCTGTGACAGGTAAGCAGGCAGATAGTGGTGGGAATGCAAAGACTTGGGTGGCAGTAAACACTTGTGATGAATGTCTCAGCTTTTACATTGCCTGACTGCCAAGTATTCTGGCAGATCACAGCCGTCAAAGAAACAAACACTCTTGCAAATTTCTAGCTTGATAGAGTGTCAGCAGCATTCAAGACGCCATAATATTGTCCAGACTAAGTCCCTTAATGATCAAATGAATAAAATCATGTAGTCAAGATTTCTCTTTGGTATTTGTCACACTGATAAAGTGACTGAGCTTGGGCAGATGGAGAGGAAATTAATGAAGCCTGTCACCTCCCTCTTTATTTCATTTTATGATCTGCATAACATTGGGGTTTTCCCATCCCTTCATACAAATCTTTTCAGATTGTACTTTGATGTTTTGCTACTGGGGAAAAAAATAACAGTTTTAATAAGTATACTGTGAGCCACGTGCTGTTCCTGGTTTTATTTCTTGCAGCCACATGACCTTATGAAGTAAATATGTGATGATTTTATGTTTTTCCTTAGAGGAAAAACTCAGAGGGTAGATAAATCTTGGCATGTCATTTAGACAGCTTACTTACCTAACCCACGCTTTACTACCCTCCTGTGTTCCACTTCGTATACAAGATGCCCCTTGGAAAGGGGTTATTGGAAGTAAAAACATGAGCTCTTGTCATGAATCAGATTAGTCACTTCCATCTCTGGGACTTAGCCTTCCCAACTGTAAAATGAAAACCTGGATTCAGTAGATGCATCAAGAGTCTATCCAAAACTAAAGCACACTACTCCTATGAGAGTATCTTGTGCTCAGCACTGTGGGGAAATCTTAATGTAAAGGCAAAATGTTAGTAGCATCATTGATTTGTTCTACAAAGCAGTGGGGCTTTCTATAGTCCCTACCTTCAATCTTACCTTTCTTCCTCCCCTAATTAATGTTCTTTGTGAATGCAATGTCTAACCCAATCAATGGTAATTTCCTACCAAACTTGAATTAAACCCTGTTGGTTGGGGGAGCAGGGAGGACATCAGTTTCAGTTAAGTAATTTTCAGAATAATCTTCAAGCTATTAGCCTGAACAATTTTTAAACTTCCTTCAGAAACCAAGGCAATTATTCAAGTCCATCAAGGAAATGACAACACCTCAGCTGCTAATGGAACACATTTACATGTCCCATCTGTGGGGATCTTCATGGTTCCAATGTATGGAGAACTTAAGCAACTAATTTAAACGTGAGTCAAGAGCAGACCAGACTCCCTCCTCACCCCCTGCCCCCACCCCGCTTGGGAAAGGGAAACAAAGTGGAAGGAGATCTTTGATGCATGTTTAAAAGGTCTTGAAAGTATTCCTAGTCTCTCTCTTTTATATTATTATACCCCATTACCCTTCTAAACTCAGATATATCACTGGTTTCCTTGAAAATTATATAATACTGGGGAACACAATACATTTCTTTTTCTTTCTCTTCAATTCCCCCCCCCCCAACCATGTCCTCAGATTAAACTCGGTACCTCATGTTTGCTAGGCATGAGTTTACCATTTGAGCCACACTCAACCCTGCTTTGTTTTTTTGTTTTTGGGTTTTTTCCCCCTTAATCTTATAACATCCCCACCGGTTACAGACAGTGATCCCTCTTGCTCTTTAGGTTGGATCTATAGGTCTCTGCCTTCAACACAGTATGAAGTATGCAGGCACTTGGAATGTCATCCTAACTTCTCTCATCAATGTAAGCAGAGATTTGATATAAAATTGAACAAAAATGAACCAATTTACAATTTCACATAAATAGAAAATGAGAAATAGGCATTCTGTTGTTTGTAGATAATAAATGTAAATAATTGTCATGATTTCTTAGCAGTCTGTCATCTTCATTTAGAAATACATTGGTAATGAAATATTACTTTTCCTGGGGCTGGGAAGTTGGCTCAGTGGTAGAGAACTTGCCTTGCATGCATGAGGCCCTAGGTTTGATTCCTCAGCACCACATAAGCAAAAAAAAAAAAATATTACTTTTCCTATCATGTTCTTAAATAATGAGCCATACATGAAATACCTACTATGAGAGAGGAAGATGTACATTAACAGTTAACTCAATCCATAGAATATTATGAAGAAGAATTTCAAGGCGGGGCTGGGAAGTTGGCTCAGTGGTAGAGGGCTTGCCTTGCATGCATGAGGCCCTGGGTTCGATTCCTCAGCACCACATAAGCAAAAAGAAAAAAAAGCCAGAAGTGGCGCTGTGGCTCAAGTGGTAGAGCGCTAGCCTTGAGCTGAAGAGCTGAGGAACAGTGCCCAGGCCCAGAGTTCAGGCCCCATGACAGGACCCAAAAACAAAAACAAAAAAAGAATTTCAAGGCAACATTTATCACAGGTACATGGATTGGACACTTCCTAATTCTCAGCATTATGACAATCCATTTTACATGTATTAGTTTCACCCTCCTCCAAACTCTTCAAGATAGTTGTTAGCATGTAAATGATATTTTACATTCAATGATGAAAAAGATAAACAATAACTCAGGTAAGTAAGATTTATCACTACTGAAGAACTTTGCCAAAGATATTGTCATTGGTGACACAGATTTAACAAATCTATCTGACTCCAAAGCCCACAAGATTAACTTAATGACAAGTGGATGCCAATATATCATGGATTCCCATCTCTCTGAAATTTTTTTTTTAATTTTATTTTATTTTATTTGAGAACATACTGTACAGAGGGGTTACAATTACATGGTCAGGATAATGCATACATTTCTTACCAAGCATTGCAGCCTCCTCCTCTCTGAAATTTTTCCAAGCAGTGAAAATGTGAGCCAGAACTTTTATACCCAGTAAAACTGACCGTGTCCTACTTATATTAAAATGCAATTGAGTTATCGAAGGGTTCTTGGAAAAAGATGTGTCTTTAGATTGAGGAGTACAAGATTAGAATTAGAATCATGATGAATACTTTTCATAATGGAATGAGCAATAACATGGAGTAGGAGAGAGCACAGAACAGATCTTTTAGGGCATCCTAGAACATATGAACAGGGATGTAAGTCTATTAAGGAGAAGCTGAGGATCTACTTCAGGAGACCAATATTCATATTACCTCAAAAATTTTATTTTAATATCACACTCAATAATATTCTTGGTCATTTTTGCCTATAGAAGATCTATGTGATTGCTCTGCCATTTCTTTTCCTCTTTCCCTGATCAAGGGATCTATCCAATTTTTCTGAGCCAAATTTAGGCCTGGACCTTGTATTTGATTCTTTTCATGGAGAAGGAGCTTAAAAGTCAGATTGGGGTAGGGAAGAACATATCTGGAGATGGTAGCCTTTGTCAGAGAAATTTGGTTCTGCTCGCACCTCTGAGATTCTGTGCCAGGGTTCACCCCTATGTGGGTATTGTAAAAGAACATTCAGCTACACCCACTCAATACTATTTGTATATTTAATTCCTACACTCAATCCTAATCTTTGTAATATATGTCATTTTGCAATTTGTTTACATACATCCCCTGCTAGACTCTGAGATCTTTTAAATAAGAAATTATCTTAATTCTCCAGAGCCTATTACACAAGAGGCCATACATATTAATACATGAACAGGGCATGTCCAAACTATATTGCAATCTGCTATTGTCTCCCAATCAATGGGTTTCTGTGATTTTTTTTCATAGACTTTATAATTACCTGCTTTGGCTATTTGACCTGTGTATCTAATTAACATATTAGTGTGGGACCATCCACCCCGTGTTGCCATAGGAGTCATTTCCAACCTCTTAAAATCGCCTTATGAGGTAGTAAGTTGGGTCATGATTTATATTAGGAAAGCCTTGAGGATGATAAAGTGATCATGGCGATAAAATGATCCAGAGATAGGAAAACAAATCAAGGTCTAATCTCATTCACACAAAATAGAGTTCAAGAGGTTTCCAGTAGCAGGACTAGGAAGAAGGTTGTGAAAATAGAATGTGATTGTTTTTATAACCACCATCAATGCTCCTAAAGATGCAATCATGGATTTACTCTCTGAGGGGCTAAGTGTAGACAAACACAGGGAATGCTGCCCTGTGATGGGAAGTACTCTAGCACCATGGACAGCTACTGGATTCTCAAGAAGGGGCTGTGGTTGATGGGGGCCATTATTGCTGCACTGAGGGCAACTTCTAATAAACAGTAACATATTGAGCATATGTCTAATGAAAGCTTTATGTGCATTCATTTCTTTAATTGCCACAAGAAAACAGGCATATAAAAGTTATCTTATATCATCCAGAGTCATGCAGATAGGAAACGGCAGTGGCCTCCAACTCCATTACACAGTACCATAAAAGACAATTACAACTAAGTATGATAAACACTACATCTGAAAAGCATAGCAGAGGGATAACAGAAATATATAATAGAAGACAGGGAAAAAGACATGTTCTGGGAAAGCTTCCCAGAAAGGAGAACACTGGAACTAAAAATTGAAATTTTAATTGAACTACAGTTAAATAGACACTAGTCTACCAAAAGCCCTGTGCTGAGAAGGGATCTGAGGTCAGATCTAGGCTAAGCAAAATAAAAAAGTTTTGTTGTTTTTTAAATCCTGTAATCACTTAGCAAATATGACAAAGACAAATGAGAGACCTGAGGCTAGGGAGGGAGATGAGAAGCAGCTTAGATGTAAGTAAAGAAGTTTAGACATTTTTCATAAAGGCTATAAAAAACACACTGAGGAGTTTGAGGCAAGATGTGGTAGGATAAAATTTATGTCAAAAATGTATTCTAAGATTTCAGGGTAAGAATAGCAGAATAAAACATGATTGAAGGTCCTCTTTTTGTGAATATCTAATGCAATAAACCAAAATCATAGCTCAAAAAGAACAAAATGAGTTAGGTGAGATTATGACCAAAGAGATTTCATCCACCTATGTGTAATGGTTACTGAAGATCACAGGTGGAGCTGCCCCAATGAAACAAGAGTGAGTTGAAAAGAAATTACATAGCAATTATCTAAACGTGGTGGTTCAGTTAAAGAAAAAAAGGGGAGGTTAGGAAGGGGATGAGGAGAATGGAAGATAATGTGTGAACCATGAAGAACCCATTCTGGTAGATAACCCAAAAAAACAGGACACTTCCCCCAGCGTGCACATTAAGACATTAATAAAAATATCCTGAGAAAATATTCTCAAAGCTGAAATGATAAAATGACTAAAGGAGAGTAAAGTGAGATTTTTAAAACCAAAGAAATAATCAAGAACTGAATACTATGATAGAGCTAATACAGAAAATAGAAATGCCAAATAATAGACATGACTAAAAACTGAATTAATGACATGGATAAAAGGCTGGAGAAAATTATGGAAAATACAAGGGAAAACACAGAGGGAATAAAGCAATTAGGGAGAAGATAATAAGAATATAGTAATAGGACCAAGAGATCATTAAACATAAGGATAATTAGTGTCCCTAATTGGTGTAGAGATCCAATTAATGCAATAAAATATGTATCCAAACACATAATACACATTCCTAAAATGAAGGAAGAACAACCTGCAGAGGAAAATGTACACTACATGCCAAGAAAAAGCTGGCTTTAAATAAACATCAAAACTTAGTCTGGTTGAGTTACTGGATTTCAAGAAAAAAAATCATTACTTAGACCTTTGGGCAGAAAAATGAAATCATCTATGGAAGTGGGGATGGTGGGAATGGAAGCAAGCTGGTTACAAACACGCTCAAACAACCTCAGTGCCAGAAAATAATAAAATAACGTCTAAGGAGCATGGAAAGAGAAAAAGTGTGATCAAAGTATATTACAAATAGCCACAGGCAGATGTTCTCAAACATTAAAGAACTCAGCAAGTAAAACACCCAAAAATCCTTCTTGAGGGGAAAAATTCCAACCGGCAGAGGGAGGGAAGGGATGGTAGGGGAAAAACAAAGGAAGGATATCTATGCTGGATAGGAAATGCAGTCATTACCTTACTCATGTAACTGTAACTCCTCTGTACAGTATCTTTACAATACAAATATATTTTTAAAAAGGTAAGAAAAATAAGAATATAATAAAAATAAAATAAAAAGGACTTAGGAAGGCGAGTAGGTAACTGTCAGCTTTCCATGGTGATGACAAAATACCTGAGATAATTGACTCACACTTTCAGAGGTTTCAGTCCATGTTGTTTGGGGTGTCTTCACTTTGGGTCTATTAGCAATATAGTAAATCATTGCAGGAATGCAGGGAAGAGATCTTGTTATAGTTTGACTGTGAAATGCCCCCCATCGGCTCATGTATAGAGGGCTTGCCAGTGGGAAAGTTCTGGAAAGTAATTGGATCATAAGGACTATGCTTCGATGAATGGATCAAACGGATGGATCCATAATTGGATGGCATGATACGGAGGGGATAGAAACAGTGAAAAGGACAATGAAGGACAGTGGAAGTTTTGAGAGGGCAACAGAAGAAGGACAGCCAACATGATAGAAGATGAGGGACAATGGGGAGCTGCCACACTAGCCACTGTAAGGTGCCCAGGGGCCCAATACCCAAGGCTTAGGAGCTGTAACATTAGATGGCCCTGGCTGACTGTTGTATTGCTTGCTGTTTGAAGACCTGAGGATTACACCAGCTTAGAATGCCATGCTACTGGCAATCAAGGCCCTGAGAAATACGGCTCTAACCTCAGTGCCTTGAGCTATAACTATCTGGCTTCTAAAGCCCATAGATATAAGCCTCTAATCTCAGTGCTTGGAACTGTAAGCTCTGACTCTGAGTGCAGTTCAAGCTGTTAGTATGGAAGGGCCCAGGACTGCTAATACCATAGACCTACTCCTTGCCTAGCTATAAGTTCCATCCAAGTAGAACAAGAGGACACAGCCAGCTGGTTCTTCTCATTCACATGTGTTTGGAGCTGGAAACCTCTTCCAGTTTTAGCTTCAGCTCTTAGACTGGCTGGCCACCTTTCCTGGAGAATGCTTGTGAAGTATTTGGAATTCTCAGATCAGTTAGAGCACCTGGCTTCCTCCTGCATCCCCCTACCTCCTCTTGCCTTCTCCTGCCTCCTCCTGCCTCCTCCTGCTACCCCCTACCCCTGCCTTTCCCTGCATAGATGCTGATACCTTGCAGGTCTTTGTGTGTATTTGGGACCTGGGGGGATGTCTCATCACCCAGCTTTGTTGTTACAGTACATAACATAGGCTTTGGTTTAACCAACTAGTTACTTTGTCTTTTTGTGTGTGTGAGACTTGAACCCAGGGCCTGGACACTGTCCCTGAGCCTTTGTGCTCAAGGCTAGAGCTCTACCACTTGAACCACAGATCCACTTCCAGCTTTGTGATTGTTAATTGGAGATAAGAATCTCAAGGACTTTGCTGCCTGGGCTGGCTTGGAACTGCAATCCTCAGATCTCAGCCTTCTGAGTAGCTAGGATTACAGGTGTGAGCCACCAGGGCCCAACTACTTTATTATTTTTACTTGTGGACTCAGACACATTTTTTAAACTATGCTGCAGCTACAATTTTCCTGTTCACTTTATTATGTTCTTTTTCAGATGATATGTATCTGTGGGGAGAGGGAAAGCTATACTCTTCACTTGGGAGAAAAAAGATTAAGTCTGGCTGTGTTGGGTTTGATGGTTTAGAGAGAATGGCACACACACAATGGGCTGGTACATGCAAGCCCAGCTGTACCATTGTTAAATTATTTAAATTCTTCTATTCCAGCTAGTGAATAGACCCTGCTATATCCCAGCACCTCTCTCACAAATGTCCCTTCCCTACCACACCCCCCCGCCCTGAGAAAGGAGCTGAAGAGTGGGTATTCATCACAGCAGGGGGTCTCCTGAGGTTCCCCTTGTTCCAGATCCCTGGTTGGCTCGCTGACACCTCTGCTGCTCCAATATTTTGAATATTCCTTCAGGACAGATTCCACACAGGGTTTGGAGACCGGATATGCTGGAAGTGAGCAACAAACAGGATGACAAAGTGTGTGCCTTCCAAATGGGACTCCACTGGAAAGTGGCCACCATTTCCTGTACCCTCCTGTAAGCCAGGAGCTACTCTAGGTCTAGAGGTACGGAGATGTAAGATGAAGTTCTTGCCTCATGGAGTCGCGGTCTACAGCCCTGTCTCCAGGTCCACTTATCCTCATGTCAGCACAGCCAAGTTGTACTTCAAGCTCAGTCCCTAAGTGGAGAAGAAGTAGGGGTGGGGAGGAAAAGTCCAGAATGAGGAACAAAGCTCTCACTTATGAAGCCATCCTTGACATCTCACAGCTCTCCAGCTTTGGAACAGTGACGGCCCAAAGAGGCCTGGAAGCTAATTAAATCACTGTGAATACCCTCAGCAAGGAACGCTCTGCCCCTCACAGAATGAGTCCTTTGGCCTTCTTAGATGTCAAAGCCAGCACGCTTATCCAGACAGCGAGTCATCCACTTAGCAGGTCATGCTCTCTTATCCTCCTGGATTGGCAATGCTTTGTTTAATAATGGAGGAAAAGAAAAAAAAATGGATCCAAAAGAAAAGTAGGAAGGAGCCGGATGCTGGTGGCTCACATCTGTAATCTGAGGACCGGGGAGCAAAGCCAGCCCAGGCAGGAAAGTCCACAAGACTCTTATCTCCAATGAAGAGCTCAGGGACAGTGCCCAGGCCCACAGTTCAAGCCCCACAACTGATGGGAGAGAGAGAGAGAGAGAGAGAGACAGACAGACAGACAGACAGACAGGCAGGCAGGCAGGCAGGCAGGCAGGCAGACAGACAGACAGACAGAGACACAGACACAGAGAATGCGAGAAAGAGAGAAGCAGGAAGGGAGTTGTAAGAATCACTTTTTTGTATGAAGATTCATTGCCTCTCAGGAAAGCAATGTATTTGAGGCAATACTCTGATTTTTGTTTGCCCCATTATGGGAAGAAGATTATCAAATTTAAATGGCTACTATCAGAACCAAAACCACCACTACCAACAACAAAAACAACGAAGACTACCTGGACAACCTATTTCCTCAGAGCCAACAAATCCCATCTGAGTATACTTATTAAGCAAATATATATGACCAGTATAGTCTTTATTATTACAAAACTCCATCAGGGAAAAAGCAGTATGCAGATAACATTGGTATAAAACACAAAAATGTCCTGGTTCTCATAGCAAGAATAATACTTAACCAGGAACCAGACGTGTGTGTGTGTGTGTGTGTGTGTGTGTGTGTGTGTGTGTGTGTTAAATTGGAGATAAGCTTTTCATACACTTTCCTGCCCAGACTGGCTTAAAACTGTGATACTCAGATCTCAGCCTCCGGAGTAGCTAGAATTATAGGTATGAGCCACTGGTGCCTGGCTAGCCTTGGGTTTTGATTCTCTTACCTATGTTTCTGGAGTAACTGAAATTATGAGTATGACCTATTATGCCCAGTTTATTTGCTGAGATGGGGGTCTCGCTAACATTTAAGTCCAAGCTAGTCTTGAACTGTGATCTTCACTATCTCTGCCTCTTGAGTAGCTAAGAATACATGTCTGAGCCACTGCAATTGGCTCAAATCTTTGCCTCTTCATTGATTTAAAGCCTTCATTGACCCTCTGTTCATTTCCATTACTCAGTAGCTGGAGATAGCTCTCTCTGAGGGATATTTCATGGTGCTCCACTGATGTTTTATTTTCTGAAAATGTCAGTTGGACAATCTTCCCCACTCCCCCCCCACACTTCGTGTCCTTGGAGATGGTTTTGTGACAAGCACCATCATGGTTGGCTGAACACTAAATGAAAAATAGCATTAAGTGTCAAATTAATATTGTGGGGCAGAGAAGTTCAAGCCCTCCCTGGCACTTCTGCTGGGGCAATCTCAGACATCAGCTGCAGAGCCAGGGTGAAGCCTGCAAGACCAGAGCCACACATGGCTCTCAGGGAGAGAGCTAAAGCCTGGGAGGAAGGAGGGAAGGGAGGGAAGAGTGGAGGGAAGAAGGAAAGGATAGTGCCTGGTCTCCATCCATCAGACATGGCGGTTGGAGGGCCTGAGAAGGCCAGATTGGTGACATTCTTTTGTGTGTACGTGTGTGTGTGTGTGTTTGTGTGTCAGTTGTGGGGCTTAAACTCTGGGCCTGGGCACTGTCCCTGAGCTCTTCAGCTCAAGGCTAGTGCTCTACCACTTGAGCCACAGTGCCACTTCTGTTTTTTTTCTGATGGTTTATTGGAGATAAGAGTCTCACAGATTTCCCTACCCAGGCTGGCTTTGAACTGTGATCCTCAGATCTCAGCCTCCTGAGTAGCTAGAATTACAGGTGTGAGCCATTGGTGCCCGGTCAGTGCCATTCTTAAGTGAAGTGATTCATTTTGAAGGGACTCTACAGGGTGAAGAGTGTGGATTGACCCATGTTAGAAGTTAGAGCAGAAGCCATGAGGTAAAGTAAGGTGTTGCAGATGAAGTCTAATAGAAGGAAATCACAGTAGTTTGATAAGAGTGGGTTCCAGGGCTGAGAAGGTGGCTCAGTGGTAGAGTGCTTGCCTTGTATGCCCGAGGCCCTGAGTTCGATTCCTCAGCACCACATAAGCAAAAAGAAAAAAGCTGGAAGTAGTGTTGTGGCTTAAGTGGTAGAGCACTAGCCTTGAGCTGAAAGCTGAGGGACAGCGCCCAGGCCCAGAGTTCAGGCCACACAGAAAAAAAAAAAAAAAAAAAAAAAAAGAGTGGGTTCCAAACCAAAAGAATAAGACTTCCCAAGGCAGTATGTGAGAGCATGCATACATTGGTCTGTCTGCTTTCTTCAGCCTGCTTTTAAATGAGAGTGTTCTAGAAAGGTTTTGTCAAGAAAAAAAAGCAAGTCTATTGGCCCTACTCATTAAGACTCTGGCTTATTAGACATGGTCTGGGGCCCAGACATCTATATTTTTAAAGCTTTTAGTGTATGTAACACTGGGGTTTGAACTCAGGGTCTCACATAAGCTAAGCATGGGACTCTACCACTTGAGACACACACAGTCATTTTTGCTTTAGTTCTTTTCTAGAGTGGGTCTCACATTTTTCCCAGACTGTTCATCCTCCTACCTGTACATCTTGCCTTGCTGGGATTACAGGTGTCTACCACCCCACCCAACTATTTTGTCATTGAAATGTGGGACCTTACTAACCTTTTTTCTTTTTTTAATTTTCTTGTAAAGATGCTGCACAGAGAGGTTACAGTTTCATCAGTAAAAGAATGAGTACATTTCTTGTCAGGCATTGTTACCCCTTCCTTTGTTTTTCTCCCACTATCCCTTCCCTCCCCTACCTCCCCCACTTCTCTCCCTCCCCCACAAAGTTATAAGGTTCATATCGTTGTTGCAATGGGTCATCCTGTGTCTTTATTTCAGCATTTTGTTATTCTCCTTTCCCCTCCCCAAATTAGATAAACGTATATACAAGATGCAAGGTACCGAAATCAAATACAGTGACAACAGGGATATACCAGGGGAGGAAGAACATACAAAAGATGTTCTACCACTTGAGCTATACCTTCAGCCCTGAATATACAAAAGAAACAAAGAAAAAAAATCACATAGTACATTAAAAACAACGACAAAGAAAAGCCTCTTATTAACTTTTTGCTGAGCTAGCCTTGAACCTTGATCCTTCTAATCTCTGCTTCTAGAATAGCTGGGATTATAGGCATGAGCCACTATTCCCCAACCTTCTCAAAGCTTTTCAGCTGGCTCTCCCTGATACAGAAAGTAGATCAAAATTATTTTTTTTATCTCTGTGGTTTTCCATATTTACATACTGTTCATGAACGTGCATCAGAAAAGAGTTATTAATGAAAATAATAACTGAACTTGTCAGGATAAAGAGTCCCAGGCCACAGTAATGGTAACAATGACGAAGGTTCTGTAAGGGCTTCCTAACTGCTGGGTTTCACTAGTAGTGATTTAGTTCTGACAGTGACTCTGACAGAGTGTACAAGAAGAACGTGAAACCAGTAGGCCTAGCTCAGACAACTCCAGCCTGGATAAAGGGACTGGCACTAGAGAGCCTGGAGTATCATCCTACATTCTACTTTGTTCTGAGGAATAATGGGCAAGGCACTTCCACTGCAAGGAGTGAGTGGTACCAGGTACCAGCGGCTCATGTCTATAATCCTAGCTACTCGGCTACTCAGGTGGAGATCTGAGGACTGCAGTTCAAAGCCAGTCCAGGCAGGAAAGCCTGTGCAACTCTTATCTCCAATTAACCAGCAAAAGGCCAGAAGTGGAGCTGTGGCTCAAGGGATAGAGCACCAGCCTGGAGTGAAAAAGATAAAGAGTATCAATCGCCTAGGCCCTGAGCAAAGCCCCAAGACCATACCACAAAAGAGTGATGCAGATGCCCACCAAGGCCCCAGGACCCCTCTTGTCACATTGCTTCTCCTGTGCCTGAGTTCAGCTTCCCCAGAGTAATGAAAGGCGTCGCCTGGGCCTTCCACCAAAGTCCCCTTCCTTCCAGAGACATCCAGCACTTGTTACCTGCCTGAAAAAAGAATTCTGTCACTTTGCAAGTTAGAGAGGGAACAAGAAAGAAGAAATTGAGCACACTATGATTGTGTCATTTGGGAAATTCTTAATTGATTGTTTTTTTTAAGAAATCAAAGTGGAGACTAACCCCAGCTGGGGTGGGCTGTGCCTGGGCACCTGCATTTGTGCTGTGGCTCTACAGGGGGTCTACTGGTAGAGAACAGAGCAGAGTGGTCCTTAAGCTTACCCTGCCCCCATACAGACGGTGGCCACAAGC
Source organism: Dipodomys spectabilis (assembly GCF_019054845.1). NCBI lineage: Eukaryota > Metazoa > Chordata > Mammalia > Rodentia > Heteromyidae > Dipodomys > Dipodomys spectabilis. The sequence continues at coordinate 7,726,796 of NW_024870840.1, forward strand.
CACGAAAGAAACTCCTGAAAGCCAAGAGCACAAGCCAGGACTGAAGGTCTTTTCCTCCCCAAATGCCATTTGTGGCTTTTCGACATGTTAAACAATCAGCCAGCATTTCAATTCATTCTCTTTCATAGTAAGGGTGCCAGATAAAGCACAGTATGGACAATTAAATTTGAATTTACCAATTAAATTTAGTCAAGAGTGTCTCTAATATCACACAGAACACATTTCTACTAAAAAAAAAAAAAAAAAAAACCTACTGTTTATCTGAAATTCGCTTTAACTGCAAGTCTGAATTCTCATTTGCTAAAGGTGGCAGCCCTATTCCATGAGTGATGGGATTATTTTCCCTTCCCAGAGTGTTTGGCTCAATGATTCAAAGATGTACCAACCAGAAAACTAATCCCTGCCCATCCTTTTGTGCCCAACCTCACAGGGCAGAATTCTTTATTGTGAATACACCCCAGAGTGCACAACTTGTACAGATGTCCCTGGCCTTTCCCAGCATGGACCCCTCACATTCACATGTGTGTGTAAACATTCATGAAGAGTGCAACTGGATGGATGGCTGATGCTGGTAATCCTAGCTACTCAGGAGGCCAGCCCAGGCAGAGCAATCTGAGAGATGCTTATCTCCAATTCACCAGCATAAATCTGGAAGTGAGCAGTGGGTCAAGTAGTAGGGTGAACCTTGAGGAAGAAAGCTCAGGGACAGAGCCCAAGCCCTAAGCTCAGATTGGTCAAGAGAGAAAGGAAAGGAAAGGAAGGAAGGAAGGAAGATACAGATCCTTCACTCTGTTCTCAAACTATAATTTTCCTTTCCATCTGCTCCTGGTTGTGAAGATACCTTCACTAGTGATGGTATGCCCACTTCCCCACCCCTTTCTATAGAAAGGGTCTACAGAGAGTCTGGATCCTGGCTTGTCTGCCTGTCCACTGGGAGACAGAGCTGACCCATTGGTGGGTGGAGAGCAGCCCCAGGACTCTGACCTCAGCTCTCTCTCTACTACCTACCCATGTGTGTCTTTAATGCCACTACCCAACTAACAATCCTCAAACCTACGTCTTTAGCCCAGTCTCTCCCAATTTGCACTCACAGTGCACAGCATCAACTCAGGAAATCTAGGAAACTCTCAGACCCAGCAACTCCAGAGTGGATTTTGTCTAAAGAGCCTGCTTTACCTCCAGTGGCCTGGCTCAGTACTTGAAACTCTATTCTTTCAGTGCATAGGTCCTAAGGCTCGGAGTCACCCCTCTCTCCTCCCTCTCCCATGCCTCTGATAGCCAACCCAGCCATCTAGCCAATTGTTCTGCCTTGAAAATACATCAGAGGAAGATTCCCCCATGACCTTTTCAACCATCCTGTGCATGCAATCTGGATTCATCTGAACCACTGCAGCAGACACCTAGCCTCTTCTTCCCACCCAGCATCCCACTTCCCACCCTGCCTCCCACTTCCCACCCTGCCTCCTGCTGAAGTCTACTCTCTCCAACACTGTCAGAGAACTCCTGCTAAGATGTAACTCAAAATACATCACAACACTGCTCAAACTTCTTCCAAGCCAGCCATCTCAAGAGAAAAATCACTATTCCCCCAGCTGGAAAGGCCTTCCCTGACTGGGTAGCCTAGCTCAGGCTCCTGGACTTCACCTCCTGCCACCATACCAGCTGCACCTATGCAAGCTGTGGGCCTCCAGATTGGGCCTGCCTCTACAAGCTCCTGTGCAGGAGCCTAGGAGTCCATCTTATCTCTCTGCTAGTCATCCTGTCCCAGGATGACCCTGTGATTCATCTCAAATCTCATGCCACTGGAGTAAGCCCCATGCAGCCACATGAAACCATAGCAGCCCTACCCTGTCCACCCCCTCCCACCCCTGCCCTTTTGCTGAACCAGCCTCATAGCATTGATTATTTATTACCAAGTGGGGGGATTTACTCATTGGATTGCTTATGGCCTCCTCCTCCTCCTCCTCCTGCTCCTCCTGCTCCTCCTCCTCCTCCTCCTCCTCCTCCTCCCCCCCCATCCCCCTCCCCCCTTCCCCTCCCCCTCCCCCTCCTCCTCCTCCCCCTCCCCCTCCCCCTCCCCTTCTCCCCTTTCCTCCTCCTGCTTCTTCTTAGCTCTTACTGGGGATTAAACTCAGGGCCTAAGCACTGTCCCTTACCTTCTTCACTCAAAGTTTGTGTTCTACCATTTGAGCCACAACTCTACTTCTAGCCTTCTGCTGGTTAATTGGAGATGAGAGTCTCAAAGACTTTCCTGCCCAGACTGGCCTTTGAACTGCAATCCTCACATCTTAGTCTCCCGAGTAGCTAGGATTACAGGCATGAGCCACCAGCACCTGGCTGGTTCGCATATTCTAGAAAGGAAAGTCTATGTGGAGAGAGATTTTGTCTGTTTTATTAGCCGTTACTCCTCTGTGCCTACTGTGTGCCTGAGTGAGTGGAAAGAGCTTTGTGGGCCTCCTTGGAGCAGCCGAGCCCCACACCTGGGCTGCTGTTTCAGCTTTGGAACCATAAACTCAGGCTCACAAAGGCTCCATTCTTCCCATCCTAGGAATTAAAATTCTCCCAGGGGGCTCAGTAGCTCTGCCCTGCCGGCTGCCTGCTTGCTTTTGTGTTTTGTAGATGGCTTGATTGAGCAGAAGAGGCTTGCTTATGGGCAAAGCCATGTGCAAATCTCCTTTGTGTGTCCAGGCTCCCAACGAGCTGCTGACAGAAATGTGTCTAGGGACATTGTTCCAAAGGCTGCAAACCACGGAGTGAGTGATAGAACCTCATTACTCAAGGAGAGACAAAAACAAATCCATTCTCCCTGGTGTCACTTCCATGGAGGTTGTGAAGAAGCTCAAATGCCAGTCCCGTAGTTGCCTCAGCCTTGAGTGTCCCCTCTTGTCACTTCAGGGGATGGCGATTCAGACACACACTGAGAAGAGGTAGCCTTTCAAATCAGAAGGCAGCTTGTCTATGCCTAGACAGGCCGTTGTCAGCAGCACATAAACAGTTACTAGGACAGGAGGAGGCTGTAGCCAGACCATGTGGTATATCTATTAGGGACTGCCAAACCACACCAAGGGCAGTCAGCCCTCTGCATCAACACCTGGATTCAACCAACCATGAATACAACTAACTAGAGCTTGCAAATTAAAAAAAAAATCTGTGCTGAACATGTGCAGACTTCAGAATTTCCCCCTAAACTATGTTCATAGCACTTACAATGTTCTGGCTACCGCATTCTAGTAATCTAGAAATGATTTAAGTACATGATAAGCCTGGCATGGTGGTACATACCTGCAATCCCAACACTCAGAAAGAAGAGGCAGAGGTATCCTGAGTTCCAGGCTAGATTAGGCTACATAGTGAGACTCAAATAGTGTAATCCCTTAGAAAATCAAAATCAAAATTCAGCAGAATAAAATACCACAAAGTGGATACTGGAAACTGGGTGAAAGGGTAGACAAATGAAGAGGAAAAGGGGAGAATGCAGTCAAGCATCCACGCTGATACTAAGCAAAATGAAACCCAAGAGATTTTGCCTTTCTCGCTGTTCTTTTAATCTACTTTTAATGTACTATGTGATTTTTTTGTTTCTTTTGTATGTTCTTCCCCCATGGTACAACCCCTGTTGTCACTGTATTTGATTCTGGTGTCCTGCATCTTGTATATACATTTTTCTAATTTGGGGAGAGGAAGGGAAATAACAAAATGCTGAAATAAGGATATAGGATGCCCCATTGTAGCAATGATATTTACAATACACTATGTTGAAAATGAACTTTACAACTTTGGCAGGGGAGCGAGGAGGTGGAGAGGAAAGGGATGGTAGGTTAAAACAAAAAACAGGAGGGGTAACAAAGCATGATAGGAAATGGACTCATTACCTTTCTCATGTAACTATAACCCCTCTGTACAGTATCTTTAATGTATGTATGTATATATATATATATATATATGAAGAATCCAATATGTATCCTGCAAATTAAGAAGAGTGAGGGAAGAAGTGGTAGGGGAGGGATGCGTGAGAGTGTGGTGACATTGATCAACATACGTTGTACTCATAAACTGCTTTGTTAAATGGCAACTCCTTTGTACAACTACTTAAGGATTTTTTTAAAAGTACTGAAGCTAAACACCAATGCTTTGTGCCTGTAGTTCTAGCTACTCAAGGGGCTGAGATCTGAGGATCATAGTTCAAAGCCAGTCGTGACAGAAAAGCCCATGAGACTCATCTCCAGCACAAAGACAGAAAGTGGAGCTGTGGTGGCTCAAGCATCAGTGTCAGCCTTGAGTGAAAAAGCTAAGGGACAGTGCCCAGACTTCAAGCCCTAGTGCTGGCACAGAAAGAAAAGAAAGAGAGAGAGAGAGAGAAAGGGAAGAAAGGAAGGAAAGAGAGAAGGAAGAAAGAAAGGAAGGAGGAAGAAAAGAAAGAAAGGGAGAGAGAAAGGAAGAAGCTCGTGTAGTTGACAATTTTAAAATGCATTAATTTTAAGTCTTAGAAACAGTGACAATATTAAATATTAAACTGTACTGAGCCTTTTTATTGCACTCCTAATTCCATCTCTTTCTCTCTTACATACATGTGCACAAGCAACTCTAAGGGACACATTTTTTTTTACAACTTAACATCTGTGATCAGGGCACATTTATATATATAATCAAGGACTTGTTCTAATATAATTGACAGGATTATATACATCTTGCCTACAGTAATAGTGTTTCATAAAAAGGGATGACTAATGAAATATGATGCACACATACAAAACCATACCCACAAGCTAAAGCAGAGAGCTTAAGTTCATTGCTGAGCCAGCGGTGAAGTAGAGCTAAGTCCCCTACGGCAAGGCACCAGCCCACCCTGTGGATGGAACACACATCTTTGAATCTGGGCCTATTTATAGTTGCACTGGCCTAGTGATGGTTTTGCTAATGATAAAGCTGGAGAAAACCATTTGCTCATCTATCAGTATACCTTGATGCTTTGACCTGGACATATATAAATCCTTCAGCATCCAGATATCACATGCATGCCCTCATGTCTGACACTTGGAGTGAAAGATCAGTGCTCATTCAAATGTTCTAGAAGCAACACATTGACTTTGGGAGACACTGCAAGGAGTATAACTATATTTTCTTTTTGTCCCCAATAACTGCCCTCCTCTATCTGTCTGAGCCCCTAGAAAGCTAATCTCTAGGGCTGCACCACCCAAGCTCCCTTGACCTCAGGTTGGAGCTCTCTGATGGTGTGAAGAGGGATGCGAAGAGATGAATGAGAGTTCAAATTTACAAGGACATTATTACAGGCCAAGCTTCTCAGTTGCAGAAATAGAATTTACTCTGATAGTTTCATCAGAAAGAAATATGTGAAAGAACTGAAGAGCTCATAGAATCTTTAGGACCACCAGAAACACATCTTGAATAGAGGAACAATGCAGCCAGAAAAAATGGTCCTTACACCATCCCCACCTCCACCCCTACATACTCCACATGCAACTGTTTGGTCACCCTGAGAAGTAAATGCTTCTAGTACTGAGCTTAGGGGAGAAGTTGCTCTCTGATCCAGCTATTATCCCCCATTTATGCCCCACAAATTGGCAGAAATCATGTTATAAATATTAATCTAGCTGCAAGGGAGTCTAGAAATGTGGCTTTCCTAATAGGAAATCCTTAGAGCTTTTTATCTGCTTGTTGTATTAGTATGTTTTATGTCAATTATGAGGTGAAAAGAGTGAGTCTAACAAGGTCCCTGGGTTCAAACACCGGTACTGATAACGAAACAAAACAAAACAAAAAGCCAGCCTTGATTGGACCCATGTTGGCCTTTCAAACTCAGTATCAAGCCCTCATGGCTCATCGTTCTCTCTAAATTTACAATCTCCTTATGCTTCAGAAATAACCAGTACACTGTATTTCCCCAGCAAATTCTACACACGGCCAGGCTTTCTCCTTGTAGAGAAAGCCAGCCAGTCAAGGCTAGAGCAAAGGGAACATTGTTACAGCTTTTCAGACCTCTGTGTATTTTCCCCATGGGATTCAGCTCTGCAGTCCTGTCATGTCATCTGGTGCAGACACTCCAAACACTTTATAATTTTGACCCTTTATAAACTTCTGTTGGCTCAAGTGCATGCCTACTGTTTGCAACCAAAGCTCCGATGAACTAAAAGAAAAAGCATCTGTTTACGTGGGATGACTTTCATGAGAGGAAGGAAGGACCTCTCCACAGGAGGAGAAAATTAGGACTGAGGATGGGGCTCCCATCAGCCCCCCAAATTCATGTCTGAGCTCTGTGACAAGAGAACTCAAGCAGATGATGAAGCCTCTCCACAAAAGCTACCTCTTTAAGAAACAGCCTGCGGTGCCTATGTGACAGAGCCACACCTAACAGAGCTTTCTCCCTCTTCTGTGAGGATGGAGGGCAGTTTGGCCACATTCTGAGTTCCAAGTAACATGAAACTGGAGTCCCATGGACTGGCTGGCTGGGGAGGGGGATTCATGGAAGGAAAACATCCTTAGGACAATGATCAGGGTTCTCCACCAGCAGTTTAGGGTAGTGGAAATGCACAATACAGTGGTTTATTGGGCAGAGGGTATGAATGGAGGGGGGTGGGTAGAGGATAGGAAGAAATTACATTCCTAGAGATGGTAGTAGACAGACTTGTCTGAAATCTGCCCTTCGAGGCCTCACAAAGATAACCAAGTAAGTTCTCGATGGTCTTCTCAAGGCTCTGAAACTTGAGGAGGGTCAAGATAGCAAAATATGGGCCATCACTATAAACGCATTCCCACTTCATACTTAGGAAATGCCATCTTTAAAAGAGCAGTTAACAGGACTTAAGAAACAAAGAACTTCCACTCATCTGCTCGAACCACTACTAAATAACCCCATGCTGCTGATCACATGTATGGTGTATATGTGTACACCGTTATATGTTATAGACCGTGATAGACAATTTGCTCCAGGAAAGTTAGAATGAGTTTGTGACTTTAAATGAGCATCATTATCCCAAAATACTGTGAAATTTGGGAAATTATGTAATCACTTAACCACAATAAAAAAAAAAAAAAACACCAGAAAACTAGAAGTGGTGCTATGGCTCAAGTGGTAGAGCAGGTGAATTGCTCAGGGACAGCTCCCAGACCTAGAGCTCAAGCCCCACGACTGACAAAAGAGAGAGAGAGAGAGAGAGAGAGAGAGAGATCTTTCATGCGATTGTTTCTAACATATTTATAAGATTATGTCTTTGTTGCTTTGTATGTCCCTCCCCCATGGTATAACCCCTGCTTTCATTATATATGATGCTGGTATATGTGGAAAGGAAGGGAAAAAACAAATCATTAAAACAGGGATACAGAAGGACCCATTGCAACAATGAGATGTACAAGTCGTTATGTCGAAAAACAAACTTTACAACTTTGGTGGAGGGGACGGGGGGAGGGGGGATACGAAGGGATGGGAAAGGAGAAACAAAGGAGGAGGCTACAATGCTTGATAAGAAATGTACTCATTATCTTACCCATGTAATTGTAACCCCTCTGTACAGTATTTTCACAATAAAAAACAATAAAAGAGCAGTTAACAATTTGGCTAGTTAAGATTTTTCTTTGAGTTAAGCAGTCCCTTCTTGGAAACAGAATTGCTCAGATTTGTTTTGCCCAGGCCAGCCTGGCAGTGCACTCCTCCCAATTGCAACCTTCCTAGTACTTAGGATAACAGCTTTATTCCCCAGGTTGGCATGGATGGGTAATCTTCCAATCTCTGCTTCCCAAGCAGCTAAGATTATAGGCATGAGCCACTGGCTCACAACTCTGAAGCGAGTTCCTTCTCTGAAAGAGCTCCCAAGGTATTAGGTAGCAGGGTTTGGCTGGGTCTATTTGAGTTTGAACATGGAAAGGAAGGGATAGAGAGAAAACAGAATAATCAGTGGCCAATAAGTCAATAGGAGCTATTGTTGGAGAGGTTTGTGTGTTACTATGACTACAGATATGTCTGCTGACATATCTCAGGATGCTAGAATCAGAGAGAGTCATTCCCCTACTCATCTCACCCCTGCCCTCTGGATTTATCATGAGGATGAAGGAGAGCCTATTCCATTCCTTCTATAAACAAAGGATGAAAGGAACCAGAGAATTTGAAGATGCTGGTGGAGGGTACCTTAAGAAAGCTTTTGGCTCTGTGCTGAGTCCTCTCCCCATTGGCTGAGAGGCATGGGTGAGGTTGCCACTTTGGCTGAGGGTCAGGAGTAGGGTCTCCCCATTGGCTGAAGGGTAAGTATAGGGTCTCCCCAGGCAGTCTTCAGTAGGCCACTGGGAGGCTTCCAGAGGTGTCCCCTGCCATTGGAAGGGCAGAAGTGAAAAGTAGGTTGTAGACTCCATTCAGTCCAATGCCACCCAAAGGCAGTGTCTAGAAGGGCTGGCTCTGTGCTTCAAAGATGGAGGAGCTGGCAGGGTGCTGTGCTGGGATCTCCCAGAGATTGCTGGGGCAAGGGACAAAGAATGCTCATGACCAGAAGTGGGTTGCTCATGAGGAAAAGTTGGGGCTTAGCCAGAAGTCCTCTCCTAAAGAGATCAGCAGAACAAAGTTGTACAGCTGGCCACTTGGGAACAGAGGAAGGAGCTGAAAGAGATAACTGGAATACACATATAAAGGAGTTAAAGGAGCTACAGAATATGGGGACTAGAGGACACCTCCAAAGTTCCCTATGCCAGCTTCGTGCCATCCCACGGGCCCTGAGGGTTACCAGCTTTAATCATGTGCAAGGCCTAGACAGTGTGAAGCCACTAGATCAAATAGTAACTCTCTTATCCCTGTCTCTCTCATCTCTACCCTACCTCTGCCCCTGGCTGAGAAAGAAAATGACATAGCAGGTAGGGGAGAAGGTAAACAGAGAGAGAGAGAGAGAGAGAGAGCCAGAAGCTACCAGAAATTTCATCCAGGGATAAAGAAAGATCATATTCAACCGTTGTCCTGGGATGAATTTAAAAGAGTTGGTGGGAGACACATGGCGAACTGCACCTTGATTACAGCATGACATGTTCGCAGCAGTCCATGGCACCTGGTGACAAAACGCAGACTGGTCACCTGCAGACCCTGGGTGAATGGAGTGCCTATTGAAAGCCAGGCTCTGGTGCACGGAGGGGAATGAGGGCGAGGAGGTGAGCCAGTCTATCTAACTGCATGAAAAATAATTTTAAGTTTAAAGAAAAAAAAAGGGAGGCTTAAAGGATTTCAATTCTCACTTCAAAGCATAGGCAGTGAATGAGGGAGTTTCTATGACACCCTTAAAGCACTCGTCTTACGCAGGTCCCGGGTAATGAAGCTGAAAATTAGAGGCAGAGATGGATGCTGACAATTGGTGAATTTCAAATACACTGAATTCACAGTCCATCAGCTCTTTCAGGGCATTGATTGGGAAAAAGTGGTTATTTTCTCAAGTGCTGGAATGGAGATATTTTGGAAGTAACAGATAATTCCAAGAATCTAAAACCCTTGGACTCAGAGAGCCTCTTAGTCCAATAGAAGAATGTGTTGTCCTGTTCTAATGAAGCTCATCTCATGTTGTCCAATGACCTGATGGAGTTCCCTGAACAGATATGAGTCAGATATGAGTTTTTTAGTCCACGCCAAGCTCTGCTCATAAATGCCACATCTACAAGGAGTCAGAGTCCAGCAGGCCCCCCACGTCAAAATTAAATCACCCACCTCAAAATAGCAGCATTATAAGAAAGTACTTTAAATTTTAGGAAGTAGAGAACATAATTTCAAATTGGGCCAAATTCATCCTCTACATTCCTTTGGCCAATATTCTGGACTCCACAAGCTAAAGTCAACTACTGAAAGAGGTCTGAACTTCATGTCTGGTTGTTTAAACCTGAGTCTCAATGCCAGCTTGTGATTGAGAGGCTCAGATGCCAGACATTCCTCCATGTGCTGTGGAGACAGGAGCCTGAAGTCTTAAGCAAATAGGAATGCCACAGGGGATTTATAGTAACTGGTCCACTCAGCTACCTCCTGAGCACTCACCCACTTGGGAGACGGGTATTAGCATTCCTGCTAAGTGCCAGCCCTCTGTGGGATAGGGTGGTAGTGGAAGATGAGTCAATGGAAAAATATTTCTGAAGGAGCAGTTTTGGCTTTGAGAGACAAGTACATCTTGATTTCTGGAAAGTATTTGATTTTTAGGTGTATCTGTATGCCTACCTGATTTGAGGACCTTTGAGTTCCAGTGTAGGTGGCTCATGCCTATAATCCTAGCCACTCAGGAGGCTGAGATCTGAGGATTGCCATTCAAAGCCAACCCAGGCAGAAAAGTCCTTGAGACTTATTTCCAATTAGCCACCAAAAAATTGGAAGTGGCATAAAATGGTTGAGTACTAGCTTTGAGCAAAAAAAGCTCAGGGATAGTGCCTAGGCCCTGAGTTCAAGCCCCATGACTAACAAAATAAAAAACAAACATGTAGTGGCTCACAGCTGTAATCTTAGCTAGTCCATAGGCTGAGATTGGAAAGAGTGGGGTTCCAGGTCATCCCAGTTCATAAGACCCCACATCAACCAATGAAAAGTTCTATGTGGTGGTGTGTGCTTGTCATGCCAGAATAAATAAGAAAGCATAAATAGGAGGATCACAGTCCAAGCCAGCATAAATGCAAGACAGTATTTTAAAAATAGCTAGAGTAAAAAGGGCCATGGCTCAAGTGGTAGCAATGCCAACCTGGCAAGACTCTGAGTTCACACACTGATACCTCCAAACCAACAACAACAAAAGGCATTTTTCACTGCTATGGACTGAACCACTGCCTTGCAAATGCTAGCAAACTACAACCCCTGCCCTTGGAAAAAGGACTTATTGATCTTTCAAGATTTGTATTGTTATTATAACAATAGGTAATGCTATCTTGGAAATTCCAGTGTCATCTGTCATTCTCTAGTAGTGTATGGAAGTTTCTGGAAGACAGGTAATAGTGGGATTTACTCAGACAGGATCATTACAGTGAAGCTGGCGGGTCCTAGAACACACCCTACAGTTGTTTTCTTGTTGATATTTGTCAGAAATGGCATTGAATTGGCTCATCATGGTCTACTGGGCACCAATTCAGCGGGCTGTACCTGGAATTATCTCAAAAGTATGCCCTTACAATATAATAATTGAATTAGCTGCTCATTGCTGAATCCAAATTGTTACCAATGTATCATCTTACACACACATACACACACACACACACACATTCAGTCTCTCTCAGTATGGTGGGCCAGAGCTCCAGGCACATCTGTGCTGGGTCCTCTAGTTCGGTTTCATCCCAAAGCTGTAGGCACAGGCCGGACTAGGGCTGCAGCATCACCTCAGGGTTGGCCTAGGGAAGGAGCTTCTTCTTGGCTCACAGGATTGTGGGCAGATTTCAGTTCCATGGGGGCTGTGGCAGAAAGGGCTTCCTTGCTTCTGACAGCTCCTGCCCCGCAGGCCTCTCTACAGGCCACTCATACGACATGACAACTGGCTTCATGAAAGCCAGCAAGAAAGGCTAAGAATGACATTACAGTCTTCTATAGCAAACTAATTAATGTACATATAATCACATTCATCCCCTTGCCATCGGTCAGAATCAAGTCCCAGATCCCACTCATACTCAATGGGAGAGAAGTACACAAGTAAAAGGAAGTAGAGAACATTGGAGGCTGTGTCAGAATCAGAAATTCACCCAAGATCTTGAGCAGATCGGCCAAGCTGTGGCCATTCTGAAAGGAAGCAGGCTACTTCATGTGTGCGAAATGCCAGAGGGTCCTCATGCGCTCTGCCCCCATTCTCCTCATCCTGCTGTTGCTAGGTTGCATGGGGAAACAAAGGTCATCTTAAGATGAAAATATCACTCAGACTATGCAATTAGTCCCCACTCCACAAACATTTCTCCTCTTAATGCTCTGTGTGTCCCTGCACGTCTCATTTTGTCAGAGCGGACTCTTGCTAATTGTGTGGCTCTGCAATGTAAATACAATTAAACTGATTGCACAGACACTTCAAAAGGAAATTGTTTGACTAACAGGGGCCTGGGAGAGGCTTTTAGAAAAGCCAATGAAATGCAAATAATTTCATAAAATTAATTCTTATTTTGATCATGTTAGAAGATTTGAGTACATATTCTGAGTATATTGCTATATTTTGGGAAAATATTAGAAAAAAATTCAGCAAAAAATTTCACCACTATGCTTATACAGTGGTGCTGGGGGCTGACCACAGAGCTTTGCAAATAGTAATAACTACAATAATAGTAATGAAGAAGAAGGAAGAAGAAGAAAAGAGGAGGAGAAGAAGAAGAAGAGGAGTAGGAGGAAGAGGAAGAGAGGAGGAGGAGGAGGAGGAGGAGGAGGAGAAGCATCTATTGTTTGCTTTGACTCAACCATCCATACAGAAGGCCAAAGTGTGGGAGCAGGGGGAGAGTGGCTTGTGCTCTAAGTGGATAGTTTTCACATATACTGCTGTCTGTATGGAGGATAAGCATCAGGGAAAGGAGGCCTCCACTGGGAGAAATGCCACAGTCCTCATAAAGTAAAGGATCCATCCAGAGCATCTCCAGCCTTTTCCCTCCCTTCTCCTTCAACTACCTTTCCGTTCCCTAGTTCTCCCCTGCTTCCAACCCCTCCCTGTCTGCTCTCTGCCTAAAGTCTATCAACAGTCCCCAGGAGCTCTTAGGAAAAGAGAAACCATCGAAATCAAGAAAGCAAACAAATCACTATTGAGCCATCTGCCAGCTGTTCTGGAAGAGGAACCCAGGTGAGACCCAGCAGTGTTCAAGTTCATTTTCAACACAGTGTTTTCCATGTTCAGCCATAATATGGTAATGGTGCTCGACAGGATTCAGAGGGACTGGGGGAAGGAAAGGTCATGGCTGGACCGATGGATGTCAAGAATCCCTGGCAGCTGGGTCTCTGGCCAGCATTGGAGGCTGAGCTGCTGGGTGGGCTGAGACAGCTTCTCTGTGCCAGGGATCTGAGTGTAAGTGCTGCCCCTGTAAGCAAGTCACAACCAGTGAAATCAGAGCGACCAAGATTTGGAGAGCTCAGTTTGGGAAAGAAAATGCAGGGTGTTATGGATGTAGCACTGTGTTTGGGAAGCATTATCCATGGCCCATTCTGGGCATGAGCTGAACAATAAAATCTACTGGCATCACTGTGGAAAGATTCGGATTCAACTTTAAAACTAGCAGAGACTCAGAACATGCTAGATGGCTAGGTGGGAAATTAAAAGCGTGGGATTTTATTTCTCTTCTTAGTAAAATGAGAAAAGGGGATTAGAGAATATTTACAGCTCCAGAAACCTCAAAAAAAAAACAACTAAGAAGGAATATTATCCAAGTAGGTCACACAGCTTAAGTTAAATATATTCTTAATATCTCCCACAAGGCCCCATCAACAGTTTCAACATTGAAAGGAATGAAATAAACCAACTCTTCCCAATTAGTTAAAAAATCGATTACACATTGGTCAAATCTCCCTGCAACGCAACCATTAACCTTGAGTTTATGACATCTATACAGTGTATAACATGTTTTGTTAATGTGTTCATGTTTACTCACTGTGGTGGAATCTTGTTTCTTAGAAGCAAAGCAGATGGGGCTGGGCACACTGCAGGACTTACTGCAGGAAGGGAAGGGGTGTGAACGGAGAGGAGAGGGCAGAGGGGCTCAGCTAAAGTGAAGGCTCCAGTTCCAGATGACTTTCAGCCTGATCCCACAGGGATCAGGGTTAGGGTTAGGGTTAGGATGTTCTGGGTTAGTGTGTATTGGGTGTCTCTGGCTGAGAGCAAATCTCTGGAGAAGTTGGGAAGCTGTGAATGCTTGGCAGCTCAAACATAGTGGTTGTGGTGGGGGATGGATACCCAGGCCAGATGGAATCCATGTGGGCAGTAACCAGCAACTAATTACCACTGTGAAATGAACTCACCTGCCCTGTGTTAATACCCTGCTCAGTGCTCTAACAAATCAGCTCATAACTCTTATGATGCCTTGCAGAGGGGAGTGGAGGGAGGAATTGTTTACAGGTGCTTCTGATGGAATGGCCAGCCAATAGATAGCAAAGGCAGGAGGTCCTGGTCTCAAAGCCTTTCTTACACCACAGACTCCCGGGTGAAGGAAAGGCTGGCCACAGATGTTGGGAGAAAAACAGAGGCTCTTGAACTTGGTGAGGTTTACATGGTCAAGGGCACAAGGAACTGTGGAAAGAAGAGTGGCTCAATGCCATACACTAGGTTCACTTGCCTAACATGAACAAGGCTATAGATTCCATCTCCAGCAGCAGAAAGCATTTCAATAAAAAGGGCATTAGGTAGCAGAAGCCTGGCCACTGTGTGTTGCCAATGGGCCTTACCATGACTAATGGGTAAGTATTCCAAGCGTGCATTGTTGTATTGATAATCTACAATGAGTAGGAAATGAGATTGTTAAACTTCATTGAGTACTTACTATGTGTCAGGCAGCATTCTAAATTCTTGTCATAGATTGTATCATGTACTCTCACAAAGGCCCTTTGAGGTAAGCACTATTGCTATTTTCATTTTATAGAGGCTGAAATACAGAAAGAGTAAGTAACTGATCTGAGCTCAAGTAGGAAATGGGAGAGCTGGATTAAACTGATCACATCTTCATTTATCTATACTATCTATCTATGCTGCTTCTTGAAGTAAAGTGGTAAAATCCTATCTCTGCTCATTGCCTTAGACTCTTACCGCAACTTACAATGGTGGCACCCTTTGTTTTCTTTCTTGTCTCTTTTACTAAATGGTAAGCACCATGAGGGCAAGAACCATGACTGTTTTACCAATCCGTGTCTACATCCCAGTACAAGGCCTGGCACGTTGTGGCAACAGTGGCTATTGGCATACACAAGCTACCAAGAGGTCTGTGCAGTGGGAAGTGGTTCTCATCCTATTAAAAATCAAATAAACCAGGGGCTGGTGGTTCATGCCTGTAATATTAGCTATGACTCAGAGGAGTGTAGTCCAAAGCCAGCTCAGGCAGAAACCTCCTTTAGACTCCATCTTCAATTAAGCAGCAAAATGTCAGATTGGAGTGTGGCTCAAGTGGTAGAGCACCAGAGTAGGGATTCCATGTAGCCTATAGGGATTCATCTTAGGGATGAATCCTATCTCTATCATTTTAGTTAAATAAAGAATTGCTTGACTTCCCTGAGAGATAATTAACTCACATACAGAACGATGAATATCATTGCAGTAATACCTTAATAGAAAAAAAGATAGGCCTTTCCATTGTTTGTGTCCTCCAACATGCCTGTGTTGAAATTCTAACCATCACTGTAATGGTGCTGGGAGGTGGTGCTTTGGAAAGGAACTAGGTCACAGAAAAGGCATCATGGATGGGATTGGGACCCTTAGAAGAAGAGGTCATGGAGCTAACTCACTCACTTTCTGGAGCACACCAGGTTTGCAGCCTGGAACCAGTACCTCATCATACTGGCATTCTGAACTTGAACTTCCAGCTTCCAGAGCTGAGAGAAATCAATAGATACAATTTATATGCCACCAGGCTATGTTTCTCTGTGATAGCAGCCTGAACTGACTGGTGCTGCAGGCAACATTCATACTATATTGAGTGAGCCCACAGCTCCATGTCCCACAGACACAGTCCTATATCCACAGCCCCACCCCACACTGTCTACCCCAAGTGAGCTTCATCGAACAGCTGCTCCATTTATTCACTCTGCTCCATGAATTTGACAACCGTCAGAGGTCAGTTTCTTCTTTTGGGCCAGTCAGTGAGAAGTTACATCCTTTATTTTCCTCCTGCCCCTGTTCTGGAGCTCACTAAGGATGTGGCACCATGTAAGGGTTAAGGTAAATCAAACCACTTTTATTTACCGAAGAGAAAGGTAGGATCACCATGCAAGATCAGTGATTCCCCTCCCCCACTACCCGAAATATTCAAGAGAAGTCCATCTCCTTTTCCTTCCTAACAGTCCTCTCAACTTTCACTGTTCCCCTGGAAACCAGACACATGCAGCCAGCAATCAGGGGCTCTGCGTAATCAGGACTGGGCTGGGTCCACAGGGCTGACTGATTAAGCAGAGGCTGGCTAGGGACAGATTTCCATCTTCTGAAATGCTCTTAAACTGCTTCTCCTGAATGATGACGATTTCCGCTCAAGACTCATTTCATTCTAAAACAGTTGTTGAGCACTCAGTGTCCCCAGCCTGTGGCTTTGGACAGGAGTGACAAGCTTCCCCTGATTTACGTCTGTCCCTTTGATAAAAGGCTCCTTGCTAAGCGATGTTAACCTCTATCACCCTCTATTTTTAGCCTCTGAGTGAGTGATGAATCAGGTTATAACCTGACAGATGCTCAAAGACATATTAGAGTCAAATTAAATGACGGCAACTCAGACATGACACACATACTTAAAAGATCAGAGCCAGAATGTATTGTTTTTGCTTAGTTTTAATTGGTACCCTTTTTATTTTATTTTATTTTTTTGTCAATCATGGGGCTTGCACTCTGGGCCTGGGTGTTGCAGCTCTTTAGCTCAAGGTGAGCACTCTACCACTTGAGCCACAGCGCCACTTCCAGTTTCTGGCGGTTTATTTGGAGATAAGACTCTCAAAGACTTTCCTGCCCAGTGCTGGCTTTGAACCTCAATCCTCAGATCTCAGTCTCCTGAGTAGCTGGATTACAGGTGTGAGCCACTGGCATCCGGCCAATGGATACCCATTTTAACAACAAAAAAATTAAGGACTCATTGTGCATATAAGCTTGAGTAAGACCTTAAGCTTAACTAAGTTTTCTCCTATTTTAATCAAGCCCCATGTGTCCAGGCAGTTCATTCCCAAAGTCAGAAATACAAATGATTTTTCTTGAATATTATGCCATGAACTTAGACTGCTTGTAGAAACAACAGCCTCATTTACACTCATGGGCACCTACTAAGTGCTCTATGAGACACTGCCTTTGGGAGCTAGCTGTGAGCAATAGCAGGTAGAACTCTTCACCCGTGGAACCACTTTAGTGAGGAGGTACATGTTAATCAAATAACTAAATAAAACATTGGCTAAGCTTGGTGTTCCACGCCTGTTATCCCAACTATTGAGATGGAGATGGGGAGGATCATAGCTCAAGGCCAACCCCAGGCAAAAAGTGATCAAGACCTCAGCTCAACCAATGATCTCATTGGTTAGTCATTCCAGTTATGTAAGAAGCAGTAAAAAGGAGGATCATGGTTCAGCCCAGCCCAGCCAAAAACACAGATTCTATTTTAAAAAATAACAAAAACTAAAAGGGGGTGCTGGGAAGGTGGCTCAGTGGTAGAGCGCTTGCCTTGAATGCCTGAGGCCCTGGGTTCGATTCCTCAGCACCACATAAGCAAAAAGAAAAAAAGCTGGAAGTGGCGCTGTGGCTGGAGTGGTAGAGCGCTAGCCTTGAGCTGAAGAACTGAGGGACAGCTCCCAGAGCCAGAGTTCAGGCCCCACGACCGGACCCAAAAAAAACCCAAAAACTAAAACTAAAAGGGTTGGAGCTATGCTTCCAGTGGTAGAGTGCTTGCCTATCAAGCATGAGGCCATTAGTTCAAACCTTGATATATGAATCAATGAGTGAATGCATGAATAAATAGCTTAAAGGGGCTGGGAATGTGGCTTAGTGGTAGAGTTCTTGCCTAGCATGTATAAAGCCCTGGGTTCGATTCCTCAGTACCACATAAGCAGAAAAAGCCAGAAGTGGTACTGTGGCTCAGGTGGTAGAGTGCTACCCTTGAGCAAAAGAAGCTCAGGGATAGCACCTAGGCCCTGAGTTCAAGCCCCAAGACTGGCAAAAAATCAAAATAAAAAATAAGTAAGTGGCTTCAAGGTTGAAGTAGTAGCATTAGGCCTATGCTTCTCTCTTTGTCTGTTTCTCTGTCTCTGTCTCTGTCTCTATCTATCTACCTTAGTTTCCCTTTCTAACAGGCTGTCTACGTGACTTGTGAATCTGGCAGAGCTGGGCTTGGATCTGGGCACATGCAACAAGCTGTCTGTCTCCATCACCACCAGCATCTCTCTGGCCATGGGTAAGTCATCTTCCCTCTTTTTGATGGTATTTAGAAATCTCCCTAGAGTACAGTTTTGTCTAACACACACAGTAACTGGACTCCTAGCTGTGGGTTGAGGTGAGTGGTGTCAGAGAAAAGGACAAAAACCAAATATAAACAAATAAGCAAGCATCATTTCCTCTTCTGACAAGTACTCCAGAGGAAATGAGCAAAGTGACAAAATACAGAGGAATAAAGTTGGAGGCCTCCTTTAGATAGACGAATCGGAAAGTCATTGTTGGGAAAGTGTGGATGAAGAGCATGAGGAGAGAAAATGCCAAGTGCAAAGGCCTGGAGGCAAGAAAAGGATGGCTGTGTTTGGGAATCAAAAGGTAGGTTACTGGTTAGAATGATGGGATTAAAGTGGGAGGTAGGACACAGAACATAGAAAGTCTTCCAAGTCTTGGGAGGAAGTTTAGATTCCACATTGCAAGATCTATCTGGTAAAAATTCTAATAAGATAATTAAGGTTTTTGGGTGAATAGACTACATAAGGATAAGCATGGGAACCCATGACAAGCATATAGGTAATAGACTGGGGTCCAGTCTAAGGTGGCAGCAATAGGGATGGGAGAAACAGATGGATTCAAAAATGTTTTAAGCTGGGCACCAATGGCTCACAGCGCAATCCTAGCTACTCAAGATGCTGAGATCTGAGGATCCCAGTTCAATGCCATCCCAGGTTGGAAAGTCAAGGATATTCTTATCTCCAATTAACTACAAAAAAAAAGAGGGGAAAAAGCTGTAAGTAGAGCTGTGATTCAAGTGGTAGAGCATTATTAGCTTTGAGCAAAACAGCTTAGGGATAGTACTCAGGCCCTGAATTCAAGTCCCAGGACTGGCACACACTAAAACAAAAAAAACAACAACTGTTAGTTGTTTAGTTATAGGACCAAGAAGAGCAGAGATGGATTTTTATGTGGGAGAGGAGGGACAGCGAGGAATTGAAGATGAATCTTGCCTCTGGAGTTGAGCAACTGCCAAAGCCATTCATTGAAGGGGTGTCTTGGGAAGAATGGATTTGAGGGTGAGGCGCCATGGGGACTCAGGTGGATGAAGCCAAAGCAGGAGCACAGATCAGAAGCCAATGGCAGGCTGAGGCTGGGAAGCAACTGGTCCCATGGCTGCACTGAAGGAGCCTGAGCCCTGTAGAGAGTCTGCAGAGGACAGGTGGGAATGAGTCATGAAACCAGGCAGCTGGAACACACTGCTTCTAAAGGAGTCCAATGTATGAAAGTTGTTGAGAGATTAGTCAAGGGGCAAGGAATTGATCTTAAAGAGAAGAAAATTCCTCCAGCCACAGCTTGCTTGGAGACTGATCTTTCAAACACAAATCTGGTAATGTTTCTGCCTTGATTCAAACCTCAGTGGCTCCTCACAGGCTCCTTAGTGGAAATAATACTGCCCTGTGTTGGCAATCGGCTTCCCATGGCTCCCCTTCTGTCTCTTGTGCTGCGCATGAGCAGTGCCCGGACTCCTCTCCTCCCCTTAGCAGGCTGTTCTCATCCTCAAATGCCTTGTGTCTCAGACCTGCCCTGTCCTGCCCTGATGGATGCACCCCAGAGCCATTGAGCTGCAATTGCCTTGGACCCTCCCCTGATGCTGCCTGCAATAAGCCATTTGTGCCTCTCTGGAGGGTCTCACCAAACTACCCATCCCTACCGAGGCTGCATGGTTGCTTCTATACCCAGCCACCCATAGGTGCCTGGGGGCAGCTAGAACTGTGTCTACCCAGCTAACGTCTCCATAGCAGAGGCTGTCTTGCTGGATAATCTCTAAGAACTGCTCTTTCAATACAAATTCTGTCTGCCAGAGTGTGGATCATGAGTGACCCTGCAGGCTACTGTGTGCAAGGATTGATCTCAGGGTGGTGCTCTGGAGAGATGAGGCCTTGAGGGAGGTCCTTGGCTGAGTCATTTTGGGCAGATCCCTAAAGGAGATTGGGGACCTGGGCGCTTTCCTCAGCAATCTTTTGCTTACAGGCCCCAAGGTGAGCAGTGTTGCTTCTGTTGTACACCCTGCCATGATGAGTTGCCTTGCCACAAACCTGCAAGCAATGATTCTATCTTTCCTCTTTATCTGTTGTCTATTTTGTTAGAGTAACAAAAAGCTTTCACACTGCCCCTGCCAGAAAAGAAAAGGTGTCAGGTGTGGTAGCTCATGTAAGAGATCCCAGCCACTAAGGAGGTCAAGATGAGAAGGATTGAGACTAGAGGCTAACCCAAGCCCAAAACCTTTTTTTAAAGACCTCCCTCCCCCACCACGTCAACAGATAAGCTAGGCATTCTCTAATTCCAGCGATTTGGGTGGTATAGGTAGGAGGACTGAAGTCTGAGGCTAACCCTGGGCAAAACTACAAGATCCTATGTGAAAAATAACTATACACAAAAAGGGCATAGCTTAAGTGGTAGAACACTTGCTTAGGGTCCTGAGTTCAAACCCCACTATTGCCAAAGCAGGTTTTTATTTAAATGTACACACAAGTTGTCATCATTCAAAATATATTTTTTAATTTTTTTTTTTTTTTTTTTTTTTTTGCTGGTTGTGGACCTGAACTCTGGGCCTAGGCGCTGTCCCTCAGCTCTTCAGCTCAAGGCAAGCGCTCGACCGCTTGAGCCCACAGCGCCACTTCCGGCTTTTTCTGTTTATGTGGTGCTGAGGAATCAAACCCAGGGCCTCATGCATGCAAGGCAAGCACTCTACCACTGAGCCACCTTCCCAGCCCTATTTTAAAAAATTTTTGTACATATTTTTAAAAATTTTTGTGGAACTGGAGACTAAACTCAGGATCTTATACGTGCTGGGTTCAAAAAACTCATATTAAGGGGAAAAAATATAGTAATATCCTCTGTACACTCTCTCCTACCAGTTGAAGTTCTAACTCCCAGCAATTGAGGTGTTAGAAATAAAGGGTCTTGTTTTTTGGGGGGGCAGGCTTGGTCTTTTTATGTAGCACTGTCCGGCCTTGACCTCCATGTCCTCTTGCATCAGCCTCCTGAGCGCTAGAAGTAAATGATCTGGACAGAAGTAACCAAGTTAAAGAAGATCAGTACTTAGGTCCTAATCCAACATGAGTGGACAATGAGACAGAGATATGCAAAGGGAAGATGATGGATATAGACACAAGGAGAAGGCCTGGTGAAGACAAGAGGATTGAGGCTTAGTATGGTGGCACACACCTATAAGCCCAGTAAGAGGTGAGGAAAAAGGGTGGAGGCAGAAGACACATTCAAGGCCAGCCTGGGCTACATAATGAGCTCTGAGCCAGCCTGCACTACAAAAGACTACTACCGGCCTCAAAAAAATAAAGAAAAACCACAGAAGATGAACACAACGCAGCTACATGCCGAGGAGCTCCTGAGGCTGCCAGAATGGAGGCTGGAGGCGTCTTCTCTCCTTCCTTTGGTGGGAACTGGTCCTGCCCACACCTTGACTTTGAATTTCTGGCTTCCAGAAATAAAATTGTAACTTTTTTTTGTTTTTAAAAGCCATTTTGTTTTGGCAGACATAAGAAGCTGATATACACCACAACAGGGAAGAAGCCAAAACACGTTCTATTTCTCATTCCTCTTTGGCATTCCAAGCATTTTACACAATTATGAATATGCTAAGGAAGGAAAATAATCCAGGAAAACCCAAATAGCATTCTGTGTTAGTTAGTTAGCCTAACAGGGAATTTAAAATTCCTAACTATGTCAGGCTTAAATTAATCTATACTTTATACTTATAATGATAGTGTTATGCCCAGACAAGTTGAAACAGAGGAACGCCACACACTGAGAAATTTGAAGGTCCTTTATTAAAGTCAGCAGTCGAGAATGGCTGGTGCCCAACAAAGATCTCTCCGCCCTGAGGGGAGGTTAAGTGGGGTTTTTAAAGGCAGAAACTGCAATATTTACAGAGGTTTAGTTTGTACCAGGGAGATTAGATGAAGAGCAGATAGACAACTCAAGCTACGAAGGGATGGCAGCTTATGTCTCGTAATTAAACAAAAGTGACAGCTAGGGGTTCATGACCTAGGTAGGTTATAAAACAGGATTTACAGTTTAACAACTTGCTCTGGGGTGTATTTTCTTTTTAACTCCAGATTTTTCTCTTATCTTGAAACTCTGCACGGCCCTTGACCCTTTGCTGTAAAACTGGGGTCAGGGGCATGTTAGGTATTTCAATCTAGTTGACAGAGCCAACAGAGTGTGTGTACACAGTTTAAAACATATAAAATATATGTTTGTATGGATTACATTCAAACATACAGAGGTTCTAAGAAACTGGTTCATGTAACTATGGAGGCTGACAAGTTCCAAGAGAGGCTGAGTGAGCCAATGACATTATGTATTTCAATAGTAAATGAGTCAAATACATATTTATAATAATAATGCATTCTGAGGTGGGAACTAATTGTATTGAATGTTCTATTTTTATCTAGTAAAACAAAGTAAGGCAACTTTTTTCTGTTCATTTTCTAACCCTGGATGGACACTATCATAAGATAACATCATGTATTCATTATGATACTCTTGAAACTGTAAGTTCTACACTGAAATCAGTGGGAAGGAGGTCGGCAAGAGTAGCGTTTCCCAGAATCCATGGAGAAATGACAGGGGAATTCTCCTTGGCTTGTTTTAGTAGAGTGAAAAGGAAAAGCTGATGCGTCTGGAGCACTAGTTAGCCTAACAAGAAAAATAGAAGCAAAATCAAATGTTTATTTTTATTTTTAATATACAAAATAATTAAAATCTGAACTAGAGGTGTGTTAGTTCAAGTGGTAGAGTACCTGCCTAGCAAGCCTGAGGTCCTAAGTTCAAACTTCAGCCAAGAGGAAAAAAAATTAAGCTTACTTATGGGGTACTATGTGATGTTTTGATATATGTATACCTTGTGCTGTGCTCAAATCAGGGTAAACACCTTAACTGTGTAAACAGAGGCAACTGATTGCATACATGATCATGTAAGCACCCAAAGACAAAGCCTAACAAAGCCCCAGGGAAAGGGTCATCAGTGCCCCCCCTGAACACACCACCTGTCAAGCAACAACAACTTCTACTGTCCCAAGGTCCAGCCCATCCAATCCTGAGACAGCAAGCAGCAGGATCATCTGTGCCCACCATTGATGACCACTGGAGACCAGGACTGCTGGTAACTATGCAGACCCCTCCCTCTGTCTCTGATCCTTCCTACTCTATTTAACCCTAAAGCAAACATCTATAGGAGAGGATGAGCGGAAATGCATACCTTTCCTCATCCCTAATGCATGTTCTTTCCTTCACGGCTCATCTCTCTATTTGGCACACTAGATGAGTGACTGGACTTGACATGTGGTACCCTGGAACTGGTATGAAGGAGAGAGAGGTCAAAAGGTAATACATAAAAACTGAAGAGATGTGTCAAGTGGGTAATGATAACATTTCTGTGGACTGGTCATCTTTTAAAATGTTATAAGTTGTTGAAATTTCCCTTCCCATTTTAACTAAACATTCAGTATCATATCCACAACTGTGTAGCTCTTTTCCTATGGAAGGAGCCACCTCCCCCAAATTGCCCAAGCTTTGCTTTCTAACAAACCTGAATCTTCTCAGTAACCCCCTTCATTATATGAGCTGTCTGGCAGAGTGGGGAAGCTGGAGGAACTTAAGGCGGGGATCTGAGTGTGTGTGTGGGGGGGGGGGGG
Organism: Dipodomys spectabilis; assembly: GCF_019054845.1. NCBI lineage: Eukaryota > Metazoa > Chordata > Mammalia > Rodentia > Heteromyidae > Dipodomys > Dipodomys spectabilis. The sequence goes on from NW_024870840.1 coordinate 7,750,512, forward strand.
GGCTTTGTGTGTGTGTGAACATACACGTGTGTGTGCACACGTGCATGGACTTGTAGAGCATTATCTGAAAGGGCAGCTCGTCCTAACCCGCCATGTCGAGATGTATCTTTTCAAGGTGATCGAGTCAGCAACTGGCACTTCCAGAATGCTATTTTCAGATGACTGAACTGTGTCCTCATTTCTTCTTTTCTCTCTGTAGTCTTGGTGGCAGCTGATAACTGGCCAGGGGTGGGTTACTGTGTAGCTGGAACCCCACAGCCACCCATACTATAGGAAGCAAATAATAACAACCCCCCCCACACACACACAAAAGACAAAATCCAGCAATCCCCAAGAACATGAACATGACATCAAGCCCAATAAAGACCTAGTGACTGGGGGCCCCCAAGGACAGATCCCACCCCCACCCCCTGCAGTAGACAAAGCAGGGATGGGAGGTAAGGGGAACAGGAGCCACGTGAAGTTGCTTTCATTTGTGCAGCTGCAGGCTGCAGGGCCCAGACTATTCTCATGGAACAAAGCGCACAGATTCATTCTTAGGAAGGAATCTATTATTTCTTTTAGAATGAAGACATTTTGCCCTGAAGCATATTAGGTTTCTGAGTGCTCACATTTCCTTAAAAAGACATACTAAAATCTGAGGATTTAAATTCTGCCTAGGTTTAGAGAGAAACGATAAGACACAGAGGCTGCTGTCCACTGCTCAGTAAAGTTTCTTTGATTCTGGAAGAACTTCTGGTTACATAAAGCGGTTGAGCATAGCCTTTCATCCTTCCTCCCTTTCCTTCTGAAATCCCAACAGCATGACACCCAAAGAACAAAATGTACAAAATGGGAATGAATCCCCATGGAGACAATGAGTGAAAGATGGCAGGTGACAGGAGAGCCAAGGACATTCTGGAAGTTGCAGCCCTGATTGCTCAGGGGCTTTCTAACTTCCTCTTTGGGAAGTTAGAAAGGCCAAGAACTGAATCTGAAATGTCCACTACTGTTATGCTGGATCAGGATAAATTTCACAAACTGATTTTGAATATAAATATATGTAGATTGTTTTCTTTTATAATACAAAACACTTGAAGTTATAAAAGGAAGCATTTCATTTACTAATCATCACCTCAGACCTGGCCATCTGTGAAGTTCTGGTGAGATGGAGGCAGCAGATCCCTGGTTCAGGAAACTATGGATGGGATGTTGTGCTGTAAGTTGGAGGTCCAGGTGGATCAGCTCTGAAACTATAGACTAAAGAGAGGGAAGGGTGGCTAGCATATAACTATTTGTATAGTTTATAGATAAGTGGCTAGCTTACACAAAAACTATGTGTGCTACACATTTATATACATTACATATATACAATGCTTTATAAATTTATATACATTAATTCGGTTAATTCTCACAAAAGTTGTATGCTGGAGGGACACTGTCAGCTGGCAGCTGGCAAATGGGCTTCCTTTTCTCCCTGTCCTCCCTTCCTCTTCCTTTCCCTCTCTCCTCTTCCTCTCTCCTCTCTACTTTTTCCTTTTCCCTTCTCTGCTTTCTTCTACTCTCCTTCTCTTCTCTTCTTGTGCAGTGCAGAGGATAAAACCAAGGTCCTCATGAATGTTAGGCAAGCTTTCTACCACTGAGCCACACTCCTGAGCCACAGGTGAGGGCTTCCTGCTACATCATGATGAAGGACATTACAATGAAGTCTCCTTTCCTAGTTGAGGTCTATCTTCCTAGTTGAGGTCTAGAAGTTCCATTGTGAGAGCTTCACTCTGGTAAACTTATCAAATCCTAATTGTCTACCAATTCCAGATACCATTAACATGAGTTTAGGGATCATTTCCAATATAGGGAATTTAGGAGTGGAAGGCACACTCAAACAATAGCATCCTTATCACAACTTGTTTATAAGCACAGATCATTAAAAAAAAAAAATCTCTCATTAAAGTTAGTGAAAATACTGGTAGGCTTTTGTGAGAGTCAGAGTATGAAATGTTCCCCATAGGCTCATGTGCTAAATGTTTGGTCCCCATTTTTGGTGCTGTTGTGGGAGATGATGGAAACTTTTGGAGGAGGGGCCCGCCTGGAGGAAGTGGTTCACTGGATGCACCTATAAAGGTTACTTGGTGTCCTGGGTCACTTCCTTCTTGATGTCTACTTCCTGTCTTTCATGAGATTAAAGAAGCTCCTCTGACATTTCATCCCACCTCATGAGGTTCTGCCCAATGAAAGAGGCCAAATAACCATGGACTGAGACCTCCAAAATCCTATACCAAGTTAATTCTCTTAACGACTGTATGCTAGAGGTCCAATTACCATTCTAATTTGCATGTAAGGAGACCAAGCCACAGAGTTTAAGGCAGTTGTCTAGATCACACTGCTAAGAAGTGGCAGAGTTGAAAGATGAATCCAGACAACCTGGCTAAACTGAGAGGTGGAAATGGTCCCACCACTATGGTGGTGAGAACACCCCCCTTAAGTGGTTTATATAGCAGTGATGAAAAGTCTAATGTAGGTTGGAACACCAATAAACCACTAGAAAATTGGAAGTGGTACTGTGGTTCAAGTAGTAGAGCGCTTGCCTTGAGCTGAAGAGCGCAGGGACAGCACCCAGGCCCAGAGTTCAAGACTCATGACCGACAAAAACAACAATAACAAAAAACAAACCCAAAACCATGATATCTTGGTGTGGTGGCTCAAACTTCTAATCCTAACTACTTGTGAGGCAGAGATCAGAGAATGCTGCTTGGAGGCCAGCCCAGGTATATAAGTTTATGAGACTCCATCTCAACCAATGGCTGGGCACTGGTATCCTAGCTATAAAGGGGAGCACAATGTCTAGGTACAGTAGCATATGCCTGTCATCTCCAGTAACCTAAGTATGAGGATCACAGCTCAAGCCACCCTGGCCTAAGACTAGAAGTAGACATCAAGAAGGAAGTGACTGAGGACGAAGTGTAACCTTCAAAGGCATATCTCCAGTGACTTCCTTCTTCTAGCTAGGTCTCACCTCCAAAAGTTTCCATTATCTCCCATAACAGCACCATAAAATAGCCAAGGCAAAAAGCAGCTGTAGGTATGGCTCAAATGGTAGAATATCTGATCAGAAAGCTCAAGGACCAGAGTTCAATCCCAAAAACAGGTTAAAAAAAAAAAAAAGAACAACAGTAACAACAAACAACTCTGAGGCACCTAATCACTTTTCATCCTGTGCCCTCGGCAGACATCATTAAGGGATTACTGCATGCATTCTTGCTGAGAGAGAGGTAGTCTCAGATTCTTTCTGAGCATAGATTCCCCAGAGACTTATTGATTAGAGTCAGCCTGTAAGATAACATCTACTGCCTATCCCTTGTTTACATGGAGCAGTAAAGGATACAAACTTTAGGGTCACATAAAAGAGGAAAGAGTCCGTCCTAGAATTCCTCTAAAGGGCCTTTAATTGGACTAGCTTAAGTATGTGCCTCCCTTTGAGCCAATCACTGTGTTGGGAGGAGGGACAGTAAGTTCTAACTGGAAGATGGAAGTGGCTAAGAATGGAGAGAGTGAAGGTGTCCCAAAGTAAACAGGAGGGTACTTTAATGAGGGAAGAGAAATAGAGGATAGATGGCCAAAAATGCGTCTCCAGTGCCAGATGTCCAGGGAAAAGTGGAAAGTACAAAACATTCATTCTAAATCAAAGCAAATGAAAAGGCAAATAATTAAAGTGTCTCTCTTCAAAGTGACTTATGCTGAAAAGGAAGAGTGTGGAGGAGAAAACTCCCATGGGTGGACTATAGCCGTGCTTAGCTGCGTACTCTCAAAGGAGATGAGACACAGTAAGAGCCAACTCAGGAGAATAATCTCTGAAGATGGATTGTAGTACTTTACGAAACATTCTTGGAAAGACTTAAGGATACATGTCAAGGGGTAAGTTAATGTTCCGTTAAGTTCTTGCTGTATTTGTTCATGAGGGTGGTTTCCTCCTGAAACTCAGCAGTATACTAACATTCTGCATGACACTTTGGTTCAAGTGATCCACGGGAAGATGGATCACTGTTCATTCACTGGAGGACTTCCCCAGTTAAGGAAAAGTTGTAATTAATAATGTTATATTGTTAGAATGGCCCAGCTAGAAACTCCAACAGGTTATGTAACACAGAACACAGAGAACAGTACAGTCCTGTGCTTAGAAGAGAATGCTGAGGATTCATAAACTGTTTTGTTAAGTGGAAACTCCTTTGTACAACTACTTAAAGATACTATTTTTTTAAATAAAATTTAAAAAGGAATTAGCATGACAATTGTTCTAATCCTTGCCAGGAGGCTAACAAAGCCAGCACATTTATCTGAAATAGAATTTTCCAACTAGAATTGTTTTCTGACCTCAGAACAAAACAGTAGACTTCAAAGTCTTGCCAGGCCATGTTTGGGTAAATTAGGGTCTATTTATTGATAAAATGTGCAGGCTGGGCTGTAGATCAGTGGTAGAAGCACTTGCCTACCATGCCTGAGGTGCTGGCTTCTATCTCCAGCTCTGCAGGAAAACAAATGAAACCAAATAACAAAGAAAGGGTCCTGTAGATGGAAACATACTAAAACAATATATTTTCAATAAGTTGTAAAAGCAATTTAGAAAATGACAGAGGTTAAAATTACCCTTCTATAAAATATTAAAACATATACATTTTGCACAGAAAAAGTGAAGAGATATCTTTTAAAGTGCTACAAATGGTTTTCTCTATGTGGTAGAATAATTTTTAAATCCTTTTTCCCTCTCATTTGTATTTTCTAAATTTTCTACTATGTGTATTTACTGCTTTTTGAAATAAGAAAAATGTAGCAGATATGTTTTATCTACGATGATCTCTGCGGCTGCTGTCAATGTTTCCGTGTACTCATCTTTCATTCTAATGATGATGGGATTGATCCAGAAGCAGCCTTGTGTCTCTGAGGAGAGAGGCAGGGAATGAACATACATGGCATGTATTCATACCTTCTGGAGCCCCTTAGAGCAGGATTCCACTGGATCCTCTGCTCCCTTCTTTCCATATAGATAACACCTGAGATCTAGTTCTGGTAGCTTCTTTCCAGCCCAGCAGGACCGGTCCTGCCCCATAAGGCACTGCAGTGATTCTAGGCTAGCAGATCCAGAGTTTTCTTGCTCCCAAGAGGGGCATCTCAATAGTCTAGATGCGGAGACACTAGTAAGGGGTCCTCCACCACCCCTGTGACTTGTATGGCGTCATGCTTGTGAGATCCCAAATCCTCCCCATGTGGGACCCAGAAAGTCTCAGAGTAAAGGCCATCACCGCTGGCCCTCAGGAGAACCTTGACCATGACACTGCTTCAGCCATCCTCCAGCTGCTGCCCCTGCAGCCCCCAGGAGTAGCTGGCAACCTGCTTCCACCTCACTCCCTCCTGAGCAAAAAGACACACTATGGCTCAAGTTACAAGTGTCTGTCTAGTAAGCACAAGGTCCTGAGTTCAAAACATAGCACTGGGGGAAAGACAAGCACAAAAACTAACAGGTATGGAAGCTCACACTATAATGCAAGAGGATTAGGAGTTGAAGGTCAGGGCTATGTAGTGACTTTGAGGCCAGCTTTGGTTACACAGTACAACTATGTCACAAATGAACACACTATTTTTTTTCTTTTCTCCCAAAGCAAGAAATAACAGTAACACAAAATGTGAGGATGACAGCAAGAAGAAGCACAAGAGAAAGATGGAGGAAGCTATCTAAGAGGGATCTATCAGTGCCATACCTGTGCTAGCATGCATGAATGAGTCCCTGAGCACTAGACAAAAAGAAAAAGAATAAATATTAATGTTGGGATTGATAATCTTCCAGAGATGTAAAATCCTCTGTCATGCCCAATCTTTAGCTTAAAGTATTCTGGGACATAAGTCTATATCATGAGCAATTTTTAGCAGAAAATATGGAGAAGGGCTGAGTTCTACACGTGGGTTGATATAGGTAGAAATGAACAGCATAACAGGAACAGGACTATATTATTGCATTGAGTGAACTAACTCAACAGATCTTTGAATCTGGGGGATGGGAGCAGAGCTTGGTAGAGCACTTGCTCCAGGTCCTGGTACAATCCCCAGGACCAAAGGGAAGCTGAAGGAAGAGATGTGGAGCCAACCAAAAGAACACAATACTTCCCCCCCCCCCACACCTGTGCATACACACCAACAAGTTTTGGATAGGTTATTAGGCTTTCTTCAAATGTGAAGGGGAGCAAAGAATTTTGATGAATTTTATCTAGATGGAAAGGAGCAGGAAGACTCCTTTACACTGCCACTCGAGCTGCACAGCTCACCCCTCCCCTCCCCCAGCACCAGCCATATTCCTAGTGACCCTTTGCAATACTGAATGAGAATCTTCTGACATTGCCTCTGCTTTTGTAACACTGAGAAATCAGGAAGAGCTCAAGTTGGCTGCAATTCTAAAGGATGAATGGATGCTGATGGCGTATCCTAGCAACCACTGCAAAGAAATCAACATCAAGTGATACAAGCTCCATGAGTGGAAGCAAAACAGCCACTGAAACATGGTAAGAAGTAACATGGCAGGGATAGTAAGCATCAGTACGAACCCAGCAACTGTAAGCTGACTGGTTGTTAGAATGCTATAAAACTGAGGAAGAGGAGAAGGGTGATAAAGGCCAAAGAAGGCCTCATAGAAACTGCCCTAAATTGAAATGCTGTAGCTGTAGACACAAATAGCTTCATTTGTAAATAACTGAAGGTCATAAAATGCTGTCAGATAAATCCCTTTAATCTAATGACAGATCCCATTTACTTCTATAAAACCACATTGTATTTCCTAAGATGGTAATAAACACACATTATGAATGAAAATGACTTCCATCACCTTCCTCATAAATTGGGAAAGTGCAGACTGTCAAGTGCCACCTGAAGAATGCTAACTAACATCCTGTGGGGTTTGTCAGTTACTTCAACAGTCCAAGAAAGAAAGTCAGCTTGAATGGAGCAGAAAAGAGGAATGTTGGGGAAAGTATCAGTCATGGAATCAAACTGATACATTTAGGAATCAGGGTAGTTCTTCAAAACTAAAAGTCAGAGTTCTCTCTTCTCTCCTCCCACTCCCTTTCCCTCTGTCTCCTCTCTGTCTCTCTGACTCCTTCTTCTCTCTCTCATTCTCTTACTCTCTTTCTCTCTTTCCCTTCTTCCTCCCCTCTCTCCTTTCTGTCTCTCTTTTTCTCCTCTTACCTTTCTTTCCTCTCTGCTCTCTCTGACCTTTCATTTTTCCTACAGCTATTAGCTTTATTTCCTGAGGCCTTTTTCTGAAACTAAAATCATGGCTGCCACTGACCCTGGAGCAATGTCTATGGCCCTGGGAGGAAGGAGCTCTTTTCCTATTAGTTTCATGTAGGAAAAAAAATCCTTGGAAAGACTGCATAGACCACACCCATGCCTATGCTTACTCCTGAGCGGTGGACTGGGGCCAGGAGAAAAGTGCAATCATTGGCCAAGCCTGGCTGCCATGCTCTTCCCCACACAAGCATGGGAAGAAGTAGCTCCCCAAAGGAAGAAGATACTACCTTCAGAAAGAAAAAACATGGCCAGGAAGACAACAAATGCCCACTGCATTGATCCAGTCATGAGATGAACTTCATACCCGGTGCTGTCATTAGCTCCTGCAAAGGAAAAGCGTTGCAGAAGCCTGAGCTGTCTGAAGATACTGTGGATGTGATAGGATCTTTCTAAATCATTTATAATTAGCCACCAAAGGATATGGGAGGAGTTAGGACCTTAGCTGTAAAATCTTGGAAAATATTAAATCCCAGTTTCTTCATAAATAAAAGATGGGCACTATAAAGATAAAAGCTAATGTCATAGCTGTATTTTAAAAGCAATTTTTATTAGCATGCATTAGTTGTACAAGGGGAGGGGATTCATTGTGGCATTTCCATACACACTTAGAAAGTACCTCATTAATCACATTAATCTCATGTCTATCTCTTTCCTTTATCTCCTCCCCCTTCTTAATACCATATCAACAGGTTTCATTGTTCTGTTTTCATACATGCCTATGAAGTACTGCTACCACCTTCCTCTTCATTCCCCCTCTTCATTCTGCTCCCTGATGATACCTACCCCCAATAGTACTGTAGCTGCGTTTTAAACTTTGTTTCTATATAAACATCGTATTTCTTAAGAACTTTTAAATGGGTAAAATAATTCGAACATTTTTTAAAAATTAAATTCAATAGAGTTCCTCAACAGAGAATTTTTTTTAAAACAAGGAAACTTAAAAATGTCTCTAAAGTCATTTTTGTATGGGGATCTATAATATTGACATTTGGTATAAAGTTTAGCTGAACTAGTTATTTATGTAGTTTACTTATTGTTAGTAACAGTACAAAGGCCAAATGCCTAAAATTGATCAAGCTTTCAGGGACTAAAAATCAGTAAACTCAATCATTATTATTTGATTTTTCCCCTTGTTCCTTTTTTTTGTTGTTGTTCTCTTTCATTACTTTAATTTCTTGTTAGCATTTAGATCTTTGCCTATGATTATACTGTGGAAATCAAAGCCTGGAAACAATACTACTGCCAGCAACTCTGGGGAGCATTTGGTTAACCTGATGTTTCAGGTGAGCTCCTCCTAGGAGTTGCTACCTTCCCAAAACCACATGGCTAAGCTCAGGGAGAGCCTAGGTGAGCAAAACTCTACAGCCAAGTTCTCTTCCCAAGATGGCTGAGCAGTACAGGAGAGAAGCACTGAAATAAATACCGAGTCACAAACTATATAAATGCAAATATGTGTTCTCTCTCTCTCTCTCTCTCTCCCTCTCCCTCCCCCCCTCCACTTACTAAGTACGTACCCTGTCACTTAAGCCACTCCTCTAGCTCTATTTTTGCCTTAGTTAGGCTTTCAGATAAGGTTTATCCGTTTTTTGCCCCATCCAGCCTGGGACTGTGATCCCCTACCTGTGTCTCCTGAACAGTTGAAGTGGTGTGTGTGAGCCACTGTGCCCAGTACAAATTAATTTCTTTATTTTAAAATGTTCTCTAAGAAAATAAAATACATAAGGAGGGAAAAAAGGAAAATGCCCCCCCAACCCCCCCCCACCCCGCCCCCGCAAGGTCGGCTGGGAGGGCCCCCAGCAGCCTAGGCTAACTCTGTCTTAGGTCTCCGCCCAGTACCTTCCTTACCTAGGTAACTGGCAGCCCTGGAGGCAGTCATCTCCCCCGGTCTGAGGTCACGTTCTGGACCGCCCAAGCCACGCCTCCTATCCGAGGTCACAGAGGTATCCAGCGTGGTCACACCTCCCCCCGCCCCCCTTCCCTAGATAAGCCCAGGCCCAGCAAAGGCCCCGCCCTTCGGCCCCGGGTCTCCAACTTGTGCTGAGGCAGGCAGTTCAGGGAAATAAAACCTCTTTCGGCCTGAATACTGTGTTTTCTTCATTGGCTCCCTAAATAAAACCTAACACCCCAATAATACTTGCCAAACAGAAGAAAGAAAACATTTTAACTGATTTTTAAAAAATGTTCTCTAGGGAGGGAAAAACTGTGAGAAAGCAAGGAAAGGGGTGACACTAGTCTTTACCTGACTTATGGAACTGTACCCCCTCTGTATATCACCTTTATAATAACAATAGAAAATTCAAACTATTCTCTAGAAATCACCATGTTGAACAAGAAAAGATAAAATGAAAAAGGCAAATATCACTCATATGTGGAATCTAGACCTAAAATAATGATGATGATGATGATGATGCTGTTGCTGATGATGACAGGACACAAGTAAAAAAGGTATTAAATGAGGACTCCCTTGGAGAAATCAGTGGGAGTAGGGAGGAAGAAAAGAGTATTGGAGGTGAAGGAGATTGAAGTACATTATACACACACACACACACAATGCACTAGCATCAAGCACTGTTCGAAAAAGAGGGAGGGATGGAGAAGGATTAAAGGAATATAATAGAGAGGGTGAACTTGTTCAGAGTACAATGTATGTATTTATGAAACTATCTACTATGTATGCTAATAAAAAATTGTTCTCCAAGGCTAGCGGTGGGGCTCAGAGGTAGATTGCTTGCCTAGCATGTGCATGACACTTGATTTGATTACTATCACTGTTTTTAAAAAGTTTTTAAAAATAATGAGATAAAATAAAAAACAGCATTCTTCTAAAACAGAGTAGGCCCAATTGCAATTTTGAAAATGAAATAAGCAATCAATTCTAGCAACCAAAAAGTAGTTTCAGATTAAAACGTAAGGTGCAAACATGCAGCTGCAGGAAGTGAGGCCGAGGCACCGTCACTCAGCCTACAGTAGAAGAGCCTTTTCTACCAGGACTGCGGTGAGAACCAACCTCCTCTCTGCTCCAGTAGAAAATCAGCGAAAGGGTCTCACACAGGGCTGTGGAGAAAGTAAGGAAACTGGGGCAAGCATGGCTATGTGACAACTATTAATGACCAGCTCAGTTCTCAAACTGAAACATCCAGGCCAGCCTGTGGGGCGGGCTGTCTCCAGATGCAGCTCTGTTCTCTTAGGTTCTCTCCTGCACCTACGCAAGATGGGTCATCCAAGACCACAGAGAAGCACGTGGTTGGAAATCAGAAGGGGTGATCATCAGAGCTTTGTAGTTGTGGACAGAGCCCTGGGAAGATGGTTATTTCTCCAGAGACTGGGCCACTTGGCCCTCTGAGGGATATCAATCATGGCACACCAAGCTCATATTGGGCTCTCTCTAACAGACATCGTTAAGGCTACTCTGCATCATTCCTTCAGAGTCTGCTCACCAAACCTCACTTTGAAGTCTTTTGACAATGACTCTAGGTTACTAAACCTAACGTGGTTGTCTCTGGAGTCTTGTCAAGTGATTGGTTTAGCAGTAGGCCTGAGATGCAATTCTGGACAAAGAAATGGGAGAGGAAGTCTGTGATATAAAAAACAAAAGGGAGAAGACAGAATCATTCCCTTTTTCTGACTAATGATGTCCTGCCTATGTGATGCCTGGAAGCAACATAGCTATTTCATGGCTGTGAGGATTGCAGAATGGAAGATGGGGAAGCAACAGAGTTCTTAATAATGCCTCTGAACCTCTGGCCTTAGAGACTACCAAAGTGACTGTAGACTAGTATGTGTGCCATTACATGTTTTATCAGTTAAGATACTTTTAGATCATATTTTTTTCATTTCTTTCCTCCTCCCCAACTTCCCCCTCTCTGATTAGCACATACTAATTGTACAAAGTGGTTTCTTTCATTATGTTATTCCTATATATACATATAATGGACTTTGTATATCAGTTTATTTTTTTAAGTATTTTTAAGTACTTATACAAAGGTTTCTTTATAGCCAAAGCTTTCTGAGATTTTCTCTAAATCAGAGATGTTTAATCCGAGGACATCCTTTCTTTGCTGTCCAACTTTTGTTTGTTTGTGTTGGCAGTACCAGAGTTTTGCCTTTCATTGGTGGGCAGGAGCTCTACCACTTGACTTACATTACAGCCTTTTTTCCTTTAGGTATTTTTCAGATAGCATTTTGTGATAGATGTGAACCATCAAGTCTGGCTTGTTGGTTGAGATGGGGTCTCATTAACTTTTTGCCTGAGCTGGCCTTGAATCACAATCCACCCAATCTATGCCTCTCATGTAGCTGAGATTATAGGCATAAATCACTGAGTCTGGCCATAGTTGTCCAACTTTTGAGTGGTTTATGATATTTAGGAACTTGTGATCCCTATCTTCATTCTTCTCTCTTCCCTTGCAGCCAAACGATGCTTACCTTCAAGTAATATAGTTTGTAGAAAGCTGCTCAACCCAATCTATAGTAAGCAATAAAATAAAATAAAATCATATGGTATTTACCCAGAGAGCAGAACTGTCTTGAAGCCATAGTAGAATAAATATCTTCTTAAAAAACAGAGGTAGCCAGGTGTCTGTGGCTCACAGCTGTAATCCTAGCTACTCAGGAGGCTGAAATCTGAGGATCATGGTTCAAAGCCAGCTTAGGAAGGAAAGTCCGTGAGACCTCTTATCTCCAATAAACCATCAGAAAACCAGAAATGGTGCTATGGTTCAAGTGGTAGAGCACTAGCCTTGAGCTGAAGAGCTGAGGGACAGTGCCCAGGCCCAGAATTCAGGCCCCATGACCGAAAAAAAAAAAAAAGAAAAGAAAAAAAAACAGAGGTAAAATTCATGTCATAAATCCACTTTTTGAAGTACTTTATACAGTTCAGCAGTTTTTAATATATTTACAGTGTTGTAAACCATCATCACTAATTCCAGGACACTCAAGCGTGTGCTCTCTCTTTCTCTGGATCTGTCTCTATCTCTGTCTTTCTCTCTGTCTCTCTCTTTCTCTCTCTGTCTCTGTCTGTCTCTCTCTTTCTCTCTCTGTCTCTGTCTCTGTCTCTCTCTCTGGGATTTGAGAGTACTAGGGTTTGATCTAAGGGCCTCACACTTGGTAGGCATGTGCCAGCTGAGCCATGCCCCCAGACTCTTTTTGCACTCATCGTTTTTTGCAGTAAGGTTTTGTTTTATGCCTAGATGAGTCTGGGCTGTGATCTTCCTATGTTGGCTGGGATGACAGGCACGTGCCTCTGTGGCCTGCCATGGTACTGGAATAACAGCACACACCATCATCTCTAGCCATTGGCTGAGATAAAATTTTATATACTCAACTTTTATGTCCTGGCTGGCCTTGAACCACAATTGCCCTCACCCCATCTCTGCCTCTCAAGTAGCTAGGATAATAGGGTTGATCCATTGCACCTAGGTCTTGATCCTTTTTCAAATCACATACCCCAATAGTAATTTTACAGCGTTTTGCTTACTAAAATTGATTTAGGAAAGTAAAATTACATTTTAATATGGTACATGCCTTTCCTAACTACAGATGACTTCTACAGTTAGAGGCCCATTCCTATCCCTCTCACTCAGCCCTGTTGGGTACCACTATTAGTTGATGTTTGTGACATGTGCCTATTTTGTTTAGACAGCTTCTCTATGGCCCACAACTTCTCCCCTAAGTAACTAATTCTTTTCTACTTAGTTTGAGTTAGACTTGATTGTTCTAGCAATTGTGCTGCCATTGAAGAAATTCCTAGTTTTACAAAATTATTTATCCTACTGCAGAGAGATAGCTTTTCTAAGTAAGAAAATGGTTTTTCCTGGCAACCTAATATTTAAATTTCAAATGAGGACACAGCTTCCTTTGTACATAATTTTTCATTCTCTTCCTACTGCTTTAAAAAGAGTATCATAAATCACCTAAAATTATGGGGTTGATACTTAGCCTTATTTAGTGACATAAAAATGACTGCCATGTTTCCCCCTAGTTGCCAGTTATTTTATTGTGACTCAATAGTTCCAAGCCCAGGTTAAGAGCAACCCAAACCTGCAGATCTGTTGACCTCTTTGGACCTGGTATCATGGAGGAAAGCTACCACATATAGCAACTCTAGAGACCCGAATGTGTTCAAATGCACATGCAAGTGCATTTCATGGAAACACACTTCCATTTCAGTGTAAGTTCAGTTATGAAGACAGTGATTTAGTATTTTATAGTACATACTCCCGACCAACACTACTGACTGATAACATGCCTACAGTTTTTGAATCAGAAAGTTCATAATCAGAGCTATAGCTGAAAACAAATTTCATTACTAGAGAAGTAATGTAGTCATATGTGAAATGTAACAGTGACAATCAGTTGCAAATGAGAGAAATCTAAAATGACGAAGATTCAGAGTAAAGAAATAGAGACATTTTACTGGTTCATACACAGAGTCTAGGCCAAGTATAGCTTCACATCTACCTACAACTAGGTTCTGAGGTGCTAGGCTCAGAAGTCTATCTTACTCTCCCTTCAGCCCCACTCTCCTTTGCATCATCTTCCTGGCTGGGCTGTCTTCTTTGCTGTGGTGCCTCTGGGCCACACCAGGTTTATGTCCTCCACATTTCAAGTCCCATAGAGACAGGACTTCTATTTTTTGTGTTTCTCACTAAAGTCCTAGACTTGAGTTTAATAGGCCTATTCTGGATCTCTTTTCATTCCTGTACCAATCAATGAAGCAAATAGGACATGGTCATCTGAGAATTAGAGACTGGGTAGAGCCAAATCCACTGGCAGATGGGAGTGTTAAGGGGAAGCGTGATCCCAAAGAGAAGTCAGACTTTTATGACTAGATGCAACAGGCACAGACAACAGAAGGTCCAGACATCTGCTTCTCAGGAGCTAGATTCTTGTTCTGACACATCAGGTTAATGGGTGACCCAGAACCAACACAGTATACCACTCACAGTATATTCTATTTGAATACAGAATTTGCAATACAGTGGCCTTCACGTATCCTCTTCTCTCTGGGACAAAATGAGATGTTTCAATATTCTATTTCGAAGGATTTGCCGAAATTGCAGCCACTGCATGTCCAGTTTGTAATTGTCCATTACATCCACAGATTTTTGTGAATATACATGGAGCCAGAGCTGATGAACTAAGGATGCAAATACAATGCATACTCATCAACACTTGGCATCAGTGTCTGATTAGGATGTATTTGAGAAGAAAGATATAAATAGGATTTCAGTGTACATAGGAACATGACTTAGTACAGGATAAAGACTTAGAGCTCTTTGCAAGCCAATCACACAAGTGATTACAAAGCCATGAAATGATCACTAACTTTTTTTGGGAAACAGGACACTATGGGAATCATGTATTTCTTTTTCTCCTACAAAATGGTTTAATGAGCCTCTTTCTAGTTTCCTATTTATGACTATTTGCATGCTTTAATATTCTGTTAGGACTTTTATCTTGTGAAATGTCAGCATTTGCTGTTCAGGGCTGCTGCTGTTTCTTTCTTTTTTTCCATTATCTTAAACCTAGTAAAATGAGTAAACCTGATCAGTAGTAGTTAGTTCTCTTCCTTGTGTCTACCTGCATAGGATCTTAATAGGTGGCTAGTGAGTATTCAGTAAATGCTTACTACCCAGATTAGTTATTACAACAATTTTGCTAATGCTTCTTTCCAGAAAAAAAAGGACAACAGGCACTATATAAAAAAATAAATAATATCAGAGCTGGGCACCGTGGCTTACACCTGTAATCCTAGCTACTCAGGAGGCTGAGATCTGAGGATCCTGGTTTGAAGCCAGCCTGAGGCAGGAAAGTCTGTGAGATTCTTATCTCCAATAAACTAAAGAAAAATCATGTGGTGCTGTGCCTCAAGTGCTCAAGTGGTAGAGTGCTAGACTTGAGCAAAAGACCTAAGAGGAAGTTCCCTTGGAAGCTACTTTAGATGAAGTGGATATACACCCCTGCCGGAACAATGATATCTGTAAATAATATCAGTGATACAAAATGGGAAGATGATTCTGTCCCAGGTATAAGGAACCACAGGGCCCAGGCCCCAAGACAGGAATAGAAGACTGAGATATAGTGGGTGCCAGAGGAAGTCATGAGATGTGTGAGAGGCTTATAGGGACACATCATGAAGCCAGGTAGGAATCCCAACATACTTAATCTCACTGGCTCTTTTCTTGGCCAGGGCCACTGTCCTGTGTATGACAGAGCAGAAATCATTCTTAGACCATGAATGTTAGTGTTGGCTCAGGCAAGCAGAGCTAAATGCACAGTAAGTGCCTCCTCCCCTGAAACAAACCACCACACCATTCAAATGGAAGCCCGCCAGTGCAATGGGCCCTGTGGGGCTCAGTGTCATGGTGGGTTCCCAGCTGAAGCAGCTGACAGGAGGATTTGTTCTCCCGAGGAGTCTCACTAAGCCAGCTGGCTTCTTTGTTCTAAATCTTTTGGGATTATAAATCTGATCCTCACAACTCATCTTCAAAGCCCTTCCCACAATGTTCACAGCAGTCTTCAGTGTTGCTTTTTTTCAAGTCTGTGACTATTAGCCAGTGATGGATTATACCCCTTGACCTCAGGTTATAGTTCCTTCAAGTCAAAGCACGTGATAAAAAGCACTGCTTAAAAACTTTATAGTGAGATTTTTCTCTCTGATGTCCTTCAAGTCACACTCTTACCCAGCCATGATACACAGCACATCGTTTCCAGCTGGTAGTACAAACTGTTCAGCAAGCCAGACTGGCCTTTTCCATTCTCATTGCACAGAAACTCTGGACAACGGCAAAGGCAGATTATCAGAGACATGGTAAGGGAATGATGCAGTCAAAGAGACACCGGCTCACACAAACCAAATGTGTCTTTTATGGCTTGCTCTGGCCCCCTCTACCAGCTAATAGAGTGATGGTAGAAATGGGCAGCTGTAGAAGGCAGATCAGACAGTGCACTTGGTATCCTCATCTCCAACACCCCCAGGAGAAAACTGGAATTGTTTCTCAAAAGAACAGTGCCCTTCCTGCAGCAGGTGTTGTTCCAGAATCTTTTGTTTCCATTGTGATTCTCTTAGGGATCTTCCCCTTGCTTTATGAAGTGCTGGACAGCAATGCTACCTAAACTCAAGCTGGGCCACCTGGCTAGCCTGATTTTCATCTGCCACCTTTTCAGGTCATGTGCATGCTTTATGCTTGCTCAGGAATCCCAGACAATAAGAGGTACAGTGCCTTTCTTAGTGCTAGAAAGAGGTATAGCAGTTTGTTCTAAACGAGTGTAGGGCTCAATGTGCCCTACACTCCATAGGAATTTAATCAGGAGTTGAGTGCCTATGTTTCTATGAGACATAGATTGCAAACTCTGGCACAACTGCATCTGGCATTTCTGCTCTGCATTAGTGAACAATGTGATATGTCATGGTTTGGTGAGAGACATTAAATGTCCTCATGTAACAAATCTTGGGACAGATTTTTAAAAAGCCAGTTTTGTCCCTGTCAGGTAAAAGTAAACAACTGCTGGACTCTACAAACCAAAATGGGTAAAAAAAAAAAAAAAAGTGGTTAGACTGAAAGTTACATATCAAATGCCAGAGGCTCCATCAATTCACTCCAGTTCAGAAATAGCAGCTCAAGATTAAGTTTTACTGTAGATTTATTGTCATTCTCTAAGACACACCAATCTTTCCCACAGAAATTACAACATTTGTATCTTTATACTTCTTGATGATTGCACAAATCTCTGTAATTACTCTAAAGGTCTATTGCCTTTTCACGTATATAGTAAGTAGGCCATTCTGTTACTATAATGGAAAACTCAACATTGGGGAACATAATAAACAACAAAGGTTTTGTTGTAAGGTCAAGGGCAGCATCAAGTCATCATGGCCTTCTTGCTGGTAGTGTCCTGAGGCAACAATGTGACAGGAAGCTTGTATGTGTCTTGGTTGTTTCCTTCTTTTAAGAGCCACCAGGATTCATTCATATTGGCTTTACCTGGAAGATCTTATCCTACTCACACCCCCAAGGCCAGCCCTAAAGATGGTCAGATTGTGTCTACCCTCTTCACACTCCATGACAGGGATCAAGTTTCAACACATGAATCCTTGAAGGACATACTCACACCATATGCAAGTCACAGAAGAGAAGGTTCCTCTGACTCACCACAGAACACTTACAACTCAGGACAGGGTGTCCGTTTTCATATTTTGTAACTGGTATGCTTCCCATCTGCACTTAGGAACCATGGAAGAAAACTGAGACAGCAGTACAGTGTCCCAGGGGCTGACAGTGAAATTCCAGGAATCACCTGGAATCGTCATTCTATTCTCAACTTCTCTCCAAATTAATGCTAACTTGGAGCAAGTATTCATGGATCTCTGAAAACCTGGGCTAGTTCTTTTTCACATACCTATCATTTGAGAAAGTAGATGGGTAGAAGAGTTGCAGATAGTACATAATATCTATTAGATTAACAGTCCTTGAGGCAGGGGCCAAGAACTTCTAATTATTCATAAATTTCCTCTGCCAGTCTATTTCTAGTGTCATCAGAAAACAGGGCTCTTGACTCTGAGAGAGGAGTTAGCATCGTGGCAGATTAATGGAGTATGGGAAATCTCAATCCAGCATAGGCCACCAGCTTTTAGTGTTTGAACCTAGGCTACATAAATCAATCAGCATCCAGCTGCATACTGAACAGAATCTCCTGAGGGCATCCAATTTAATCTAACCAGCTAAGCAAGCGATAATCAGTGTTAAGGCTGTGGGCAAACTATTGTTTCTATTGACTGAGTTAAGAGTTTCAGGACTTGTTTTGGTATGTGGTTTTCTTTAGCTCAGTGGTTTACAACTTTGGCTGCAAACAGAACTACGGGATAGGTGGTCAAAATGTAGCTATGCCTGGATTCCTCTCCTACCTATGTGGTTTGATTGGTTAAGCCTCTGGATTAAAGAAAAAAAAATCTCAAGTGACTCTAATGTGTAGCTAACCAAGGTTGAGGACCATTGTTCTAGTTTCTTCTAGACAATACTATAACAATAACGAGGACCCCACCCTATTCCTTAACTTTCATATAAGAAACCAGAGGAGGTTGGCCAAGCCTTAGAATTCCCCTAAATTTCAATCACTGCCTTGAGTTGAGATTTAGGAATCAAGGTTCATTAAGTTACCCAGTGCCCTGGAAACAACTATCTGACTCATAAATAAGAAGTCTGCCTTATTCGTGGACAAGTTTATGTGAGGTCAGTAAATATATAAATTCAAAAGTCAAAAGAAATTTTAAAAGAATTTTGAGCCAGGGATAGTGGCTCATGCCTGAAGTCTCAGAAACTCAGGAACTGGCAATTGGGAGGACTAACATTCAAACCAGCTGGGTTTAAAAGTATATGGCTTCATCTCAACAACCCCCCACCCCCCAAAAAAATCCTAGCTAGGTATGATGACATACCCCTTCATCACAAGTATTTGGAGGATTGCAGCCTGACAAGCAAAGGTGAGACCCTATCTCAAAGCAAGCCAGGCACCAGTGGCTCACAACTATAATCTTAGTTACCAAGATGCTGAGGACTGAGGATGACAGTTTGAAGCCAGCCCACACAGGAAAAGTCCATGAAACTCTTCTCCCATTAACCAACAAAAAGCTGGAAGTAGAGCTGTGGTTCAAGTGGTAGAGTGCTAGCCTTGACTAAAAAAAACTCAGAGACAGTGACCAGGTTCTGAGTTCAAGACCCAGGACTGCTACACACACACACACACATACACACACGACTCAGAATGCCTGTCTAGACAGTACAACATCCTGAGTTTAAACCCTAGTACCACAAAAAAAGAAAAAAGAGAGAGAAAGAAAATTTCAGTTCCCAAATATGCATTATGGTCAAGTTGATACAGAAGCTCTCATTCAATCTTGAGGTATTAGAAGTTATGTTTAAATCACTGTGCGATCTACTGTTGTCCTGCTCTTAGTTTTGTTAAAAAACTGCATCCCCAAAAAACAAATGGTACCCAAAAAGCAAGGAAGGGAAAAGTCAATGTGCTTAATTTAAGTGATAAGTGAACATTTGAGGTTTGTTTCTCCTCAATGGTGGTCTTTTGAAACCACAAACCCTTGGATACCGAGGGTCTGCTATGATCTCTGCGTTTCACTGTCACCTTGTTCTGTACTGGCTGCTGGCCAGCCTCCAAGGACTTTAGCTTTGGAGGCTCAAGGACTTTGCTGACTGAAGCAGTAGCACAAGGAGCTCTGAGCATGTCAACTACTAACTTTTTATCTGTACACACAGTGACACACACTGCCTTTCATTCTACCCATGCACAAACAATTTTCTACCTAGACACAACAATTTTCCTGAGGGTCTTTTGCCTAAAAACCCATTTTCTGGTAAAAACTTGGAAAGAATTCTTTGTTGTTGTTTGGAAAGAGGAAATCTTTTTAATCTTATTAACTACAATAATGCCTCTCAGCCATTGTTTCTCTCTATTCCAATTTCAAATTCCCAGGAGAAACACTCAGCTTGGATTCAGGTCTTCCCTTATGGTGATGAGGGAGGATCACGATGCACAACCCTAACCACTAGGGCTGGGTGCAAGAACAGGGGAGCTCTACAGCAGACAGCCACCCTACTTCAAGTAGCCATGTCTGTGCGCTTCTATTTTGCAGCTGGTGAATGACAAAATTAGGGGCAAAAGGCACAACAAACACTGCTTGGTCAAACCATTTTAATGGTAAGCAATAAAAGTATGTTACATGAAAAGGCCTGTATTTTACACATGGAAGGTTGTTTTCATTGTCTTTATTTATGAGGTGTGGAAGGTGGAACCCATTCATGGATCTTCTTTTTAGTGGTGGAGTAAGGAACGTACTCTTCTGGAGTGCCGCTCACGTTGAACTGGTGGTTTGTCCAAATGAATTTACGAGCAGTGGGTGGTTTTGTTGTTGGAGGGTCATCAGTCATGCAGTGGAGCCAACGATGCCTTAAAGAGGGGAGAAAGCCCAGTTATGGAGAGGCAGGACAGCACAGCAGAGGGGGTGGACCGGCTACTGCAGCTACTCTGTTGCTGGGGTTCAAATCTCATCGCCGTCACTCCCTAAACGTTCTATGCTTTAGCGTTTTCAATTATCTGTGTTTTGTAGAGATGTTATGAAGATCAAATGAGATAATATACACAAAGCACCTACAAGAATTCCTGCATGTAGTAGGTACCCAACAAATGTCAGTCACTGCTATCATCATTATTCATTTTCATCGAACCTAAGACACCATCATTTTCAGATATATCACTTTATATACATCAAAGGAAAATACTGCCAATTATGACACACTATTGATTATAATATGGAACCTAACTGCAGATGTGAAAGTGTATTTTACAGTTGACTGAATACAAGAGGCTAGGGGCTGCTTCTAGATATTTAGTATGCACAAGTTACTCTGGCTTGTGAAGTTCCAGTTTTAGATCTAAAATATGGTTCTATCGGAAAAGAGTTTTTGCATCTTCAATTCAAGCTTGAATCAAAAAACTTCAGAACATACAATTTATTGTATTAAAGAATATTAAATCAAGCTGGGCATGTTGGTATATGCCTGTAATCTCAGCCCTTGGGAGGTTAGTAGATTAGAGAAAGTAGAATCTTGAGTTCAAAGCCAGCCTTGCAACACAGTGAGAATGTCTTGAAGAAAAAAAAAAAACAAAAACCACAGCCTCAAATTCTCAAGTGTTTTGTGCTTAATAATTTAATTCAAAGGATATTGATGGAGTTGTCAGAAATCTAGCCTAAAAGCTGGATACATGGAGTAAAACAAAAAGAAACCAGTGATGACTCTGCTAGTGACAGAGGAAGAAGAATAAAGCAGAAAGACAAACTCAGAAACTTAAGATGGGAAAAGAAGAGGAGAGAAAATTTAGATCATCCCCCAAGACTGCAAAGCTCACAGGATAGAGATGATCCTATGGAGAAAGGGAATGAGGGGGTAGTCACAGCACTGCATCTCCAAGGAAGAAAAGTGGTTAGCCAGCTGCAGAGAATAGGACAGAGGAGCAACTAAAAGTAGAGCTAACGAAAAATGATGTTATGTAAGCCTAAAAAGATGTGCTAGCAGTAACTGATAGTCAGAGCTAAGTAAATGGCTTATATCTGTTTAAAACCCCAAAGATACAGCTACAGTTGCATCATGATCAGTTAATACAATGAAGAAGCCAGTACAAACTGGTGGTGTCTGCCTCTTGTCCTCTAAAGGTAACAGAAATGAGCCAAAGTGACTTGAACGAATAAGCCAGGACTCTTCCAAGTGGTGAGTTTTGAGAGCTGGCCGCCAGGAGACAAACTCTAATAACCACTAAGAGAGGGATGAGCTGCCAAAAGGAAGGCAGTCACTCACATGTACCTGGGGGCTTTCTGTGAGCTTAAGGCACAGCAGAAATATTTGACTGTAGCCTTGTTGAGTCAGTTTAAGTCACTCAAGAAAACTTGTATTCAAATAATTGGAGTCAAACTCCTGCAGGCTAAAATGAGATTTAAGAACCAAAGCTTGCTTATGCCTATTTGGTTATTTAAGAGAGGAACTGAAGAGCTTATGGAGAAAAAGGAAATGTTTGAGTAAATGTTCATTTCTGTCACAATACATAAATCTGAACATGTTTATCTGGGCCACAGTACAGGCAAGAGCCAAGTAGTAAGGAAGTACATGCTGATCTCTACTCATCATGGCAGTTTACAAACAAGTACAAGAAACAAGAAACATGTTCCTGTACTTATTATTACATAAAGGACAAAGAAATCTTTTAGATTCCTACACTAAAGTTAACTTATAAAGCAGATTTTCATGAGTCACATTTACTCCAGGTAATTAGATATGCCAGTGAGCTGAGAGCATCAGCTAGAAACTGTGTGGCTGACATTAGACCCCCTTCAATTTCAAATGATTGTTAGTATCTTGAAGAAAAAAAATGTAAATTTACTTAAATGTGATATAGATAATGAAACTGCAAATAAGGAGACTGGCAGAAAAGAATAAAGTTATAAAACACAAGAATATTTATAATGAAAATTGGCACATTCTGGAGAAAACTCAGTTCTCAAATATAGTGAAACTATCACAAAATAATTGGAAACAAACATAATAAATCATAATTACTATAATCCTATCCACTAAATCTATCCAATCTGGGATAAAATTAATTAAAACAACCAAACTGTTCATTACAAGATGGCCACCTCAAATCTTGTTAGCAAGGTAACTACTACTTAATTAAATGCAATCTGAATCAAAATCCCACTGGGCTTCCTCTTCAGAGTTTGACCATATAATTCAAATGATTAGCTGGAAGTTTATTCAAGAAGAATTTGAAAACTTGTCATAGGAAGGCTAGAACTATCAGACATTAAACATTAGACAAGGATAAAAACCTGTTTCTGTAATCCTATCTATTCAGGAGGCTAAAATCTTAGGATCACAGTTTGAATCCGGCCTAGGAAGAAATGTCAGTAAGAGTCTTATCTCCAAGTAATCACCAAAAAACTGAAAGTAGAACTATGGCTCAAGTAGCAAAGTGCTAGCCTTGAGCAAAACACGGCTCAAGGACAGTGCTCAGGCCCTTAGTTCAAGCCCAGGACTGGCACATGCATACACACATGTGTGCGTACACACCACACCCTACTCTCACACCCACATCCCTGTACACAAAAGATCAAAGAAAATAAAATCCTCCAAACAGACATAAGATAAGCTGACATTTCAAATCACTGGGAAAGAAATATGTCATAAAAATTATTGCTAAGATGATTTTGTTGTAATACAAATCTTCAGATTTACCTTTATAAAATATACTGATACTCATATAATATGAAAGATCCCTTCTAAACTTCAAATCAAGATTAAAATCCATAAAGAAAATAAAGCACATGGATTTTACGATGTAAAATCTGAAACATCCATGTCCTAATACACTACAAATAAGACTAAAGGCTCAAAGAAACTGAAAATATTTGTAATAGAAAAGATTCATCTTCCATTATAAATCAGAAAGAAATACCAAACATCTAATAGAAAACAAAGCAAGACATTAAGGTATAAATTTTTTTAAAAAACTTTAAAGCTACTGCTCCACATCTCCACTTGCAGCTTTTTTTGATGCTTAATTGGTGATAAGAGTCTCACAGTCTTTCCTGCCTGGGCTGGCTTTGAAACGAGATCCTCAGATCTCAGCCTCCTGAGTAGCTAGGATTACGGGGTGAGTCATCAACACCTGGCATGTCTATCTTTGTACAACAAATATTTACTGAGCAACTACTATGTTCTAGGAACTGTTCTAGTATGGTAGCTGAAAATACAAGCAAATTAAATCATATACAAAACAGGGCAGAGGGAACGCTAGAGTAGGGGAAGGAGACTGTATAAATGAGAGGGGGCCACTGGAGCAAGTACTTGAATAAAGTGAAGATGTGAGCCATGCAAAACCTGGAGGAGCTGGTAGTGTAAAGAAACCAATGCTAGCCTGTACTTACTAAATCCAAGTCAGTAGAGAATAAGACAATGCAGAGCTAGGGAGGACTGAGGTCACACAAGGCCTGCAGACAGAGTGAGCCATCACTGTGAAGAGAAGCCCTGGGACAGCTCTGGGCAGAGGTGTCACGTGATCTAACACCCATTTTAAAAGAACCACTCCAAGCTAGGGGTATAGCTCTGTGGCAAAGCACTTGTCTACCACGCAAGTTGCTCTCCAGCAGTGAAAAGAACAAAGACTAACCACATAGGAGGTAGGGTATACCACTGTGTTACAAGAATGTAATCTGATCAGTTGGGAAGTTGTTCTAGTAGTGGGGCAAGAGATACCCATGCATGGATTAACGTAGTGACCACAAGGTTAGTGTGGATTATATTCACAAAGCAAAGTGTGTGGGGAAAGAAGGGAAGGATGAGTGGACACGATCAAGGTTTACTGTATTAACATATGCAAATATCATAGCAAATCCTACAAGAACTGTTCATAATAAAGATCAGTATTAATTTTCAAAGAAAGTAAAGCAGAATTGGCTGATAGATATCAGAAGAAAGGGAGTCAGGTTTTTGTCTTGAGCAAGCAAGAATCATTTAAGGGCTTATAACATTCCTCTTGGTAGGCCTCTTACACCTTTTACTGGGCATTTGAAAAATTAAAAAAAATCAAATTTATTAAGTTTATAAATGTGATTTAAAAACTTAAAGGTGCCAGGCGCCAGTGGCTCACGCCTGTAATCCTAGCTACTCAGGAGGCTGAGATCTAAGGATCATGGTTCAAAGCCAGCCTGGGCAGGAAACTCTGTGAGACTCTTATCTCCAATAAACCACTAGAAAACTGGAAGTGGTGCTGTAGCTCAAGCAGTAGAGCACTCACCTTGAGCTGAAGAGTACAGGGACAGCGCCCAAGCCCAGAGTTCAAGCCCCACGACCAACCAAAAAAAAAAAAAAAAACAAACTTAAAGGACTATAATTAACTAAATTTGCAAATGGACTATATTAAACATGAACAAGAACAAGAGGAAATAATTGTTCTTTATTTTTACTCAATTTACTAATATTGTTGTTCATCTTATAAAATAAACATGAAAGCTTCAGAAGAATTATGTTTTAAGATTACAGCTGTACTAAATAGGGTGCTTATTTTAAGTGTAATTACTATTAACTGTTACTGAATACAAAAGCCTCTAAGACACTAAAAGACTCAATTTAGCAAGCAGAGTATTTATATGATGGGAACATGTCTGTAATATATCAAGTGAGGAGAGGGGAAGCACCACAAAATCACGTTCATATTATGTCATATCCTGAGAGGATATGACTAAGAAAATAGAATCTGTTCTCACAGTGATTCCTCAAAGCACACGTGTAGTCCCTGCTACTCTGGAGGCTGAAGAATCTCTTCAAGACAGCAACAAAAGGAACAAAATGTTCCTTCTCTATACACAAGTAGACCCTCAGATCACCGATGTAGCAGTGAAAAGAAATGCTAGCAGTGCTTGTTTCCAAGCTTTATAAACATTGCTGATCTTTTCCCACATTAATTTTTCAGTGCTGGGGATTAAATTGAGAGCTTTGCCTGTGTTAGAAAAGCTATTTACCACTGAGCCACAATCCCCGTTGTCTACATAAAGAAACAAAACAAGAAACCCCTCAGATAATGTAGATTCAATGTAGATTGCTAGATCACATGGATTCTTTTCTGTCATCTTACTCAACCTCTCAGCAATAATTAATACAGCAAGTAGTAATTGCTCTTGCCTTTCCTTCAGCCTTGCTAGCTACTTTTCACTCTTCTTTGCTGGTATGACCTCTGTACTAAACCTTAGACTCATACATCCAACTGCCTGCTTGCGGCCCCGGGTTCTCATCCTCCATCCTTCCTCGCCCTTGCCCCTTCTCACTTTCCTGTGTCAGCCAACAGCCCCATCATTACCATCCCAACACTGATCCCAAGCGTCATCCTTGAGTCCATACAATCCCATTCTGCCACCCTATTTCTCTAGAGAAGCCTCTAAAACATACATCAACTGAAAAACAGATGATTACATGATGTTGAGCATCTTACATATATTAATCATGTAAGAGCAAAAAACAAAAACAAAAAACAACCAACTCACTTATTAATCTCACCCTGACCCTAGATAAATCCTCAGGGACAAAACTATTGTCTTTCTATTATTACAAAAAACAATTTCTGTTTTAAAAACACACTAATGTTTTTAATAGGCTATATTTAAGTGTTTCTTGAGTAATTACATACTAATTTAAATAAGAAAAGTCAACATAAAGGAAAGGTGATCAATGCTCTATGGTGAAAAGATCGTTACTTAAAAAGAACACAGGTGCCACCAAGTGGAGAAACAGCATACACAGCACAGCAAAAAATGTACTCAAGCTGTTTTCAGGTGCTTTGTTTATTTTTCCCTAAAACTTGGCTTGAAGGAATCAGGTTTCTAATACTGAAAACCACAAAACATGTATCTTTATTTCCCTTGATCTAAAACAATGGTTTTATACTGTCATACATGAAATAGCCCAAATTTTGGACTTTCAACTTGTAACCTTGTCAAGTCTTATGAAACCACTAATATTTGGTTTTCATGTCACTAATTCTATGCACAAGCTACCTAAATAAATCTTATATATTGCTGAATAGATTGGTGGGCAGGAAGAAGAAACTAGCTAACTTAAAAATAAAGCAAAAGGGCAAACAAAAGTTGTATAAAATGTTATTTATTCCCTACTTAAAAAGTTTCAGAGTATTCAATCAATTCAACTAAAATAAATTCCCAAATAAGAAATTAAAATCTGCTTTCTGATCCCACAAGAACAAAACTTAAGGAAATGAAAAAGCTGTAACAAAACAGACACTGAATTATAGTATAGCATTGGTAACTAAATAAACTCTGCAAGAACAATCATCAGTACTTCACCTAAGAGTGGGGTACTTACTAAAAAATTTGTTAAATGAACAATTTCTATGTAGAATGCCATGCTAGGTTCCAGACAAATTTCTCCCTCTCCCTTCCGTGCCAGTCCTGGGGCTTGAACTCAGGCCTTGGGCACTGTCTCTAAGCTGTTTTGCTCAAGGTTAGTGCTCTACCACTTGAGCCACAACTCCACTTCAGCTTTTTGGTGGTTAAGAGGATAAGAGTCCCAGAGACTTCCTGCCCAGGCTGGCTTCTAACTTCAATTCTCAGATCTAAGCCTCTCTGATAGCTAGGATTACACGCATGGACCATTGCTGCCCTGAAGATAGACAGGTTTCTCATTTCCAAGGTCCAGTTTGCTCCACTCCCATCCAGATACTTGTACCCCCATGTAGCAGCCTCACTGGCTGTTGACAGACTGAAAGAAACAAAGGCCTCCAAATGAGATAGATGATATGAACTCACAAGTGTTCTGATTTTTCCAAGATTAGGGAACAGGGAAGGTGACTAAAGATCTCTGAATTCATCAAACTCACTAATGCCTCTGAAGGGAAATCCATCCTCAGGTGAGATTATGCAGCTACTGAACAGACTCATAAGACTATCAAAGGCCACACTTGGTGCCTGATGCCTCAGAAAAAGAAGACAGCTACTCAGTGTGCCTGCTGGGCAAGTCACATATTCCTCTCACTGGGAGCCTGTGCAGTTGCTCATGCAGGTGACAGCTCATTCAACCATCCAGGAAGCTATGTTCTCTAAGTCCCTAGATGACACAGCCCAAGGGAGTTGAGAACCACACCAGGCAGGTACAGGAGCTGTCTCTCATAACAACTTCACAGGCATACATGCCCACGAGGGATGTGCCAGTTCTCAGAGAGGCAGACTCACAGACAAGCCCCAACACAGCTACCTAGTAGGCTTCTGTAACTCCTCTCAGCTCACATTCAATTTGCCAATCAGAGGTCAATTTCAAGCAATACAGTTGATATCATCTTATCTCATTTCTGGAGCAAAAGAGCAAGTCATTTAACTGAAGGTTATAGTCTCTTAACCTTCTTTTTGTAGAGTTAAACTATCTGTGACACGAGGTAAAATCACATCCTACCTGCCACCAATCTTTGTCCTTTCAGGCTGGCATTTGCTACTGGCTACTCACAGCCCCACTGGGAGCCTAGAGAGCAGAACTAAGAACCCTAGCCAGGTCTGCTTCCCTATCCCACCCTGTCTCCGCTAGCTCTGCCATCAGTAATTCAGGTCCAAGAACTCAAACTGCTCGATGGCAAACACAAAACAAATAATTTTGAAAATAAGCAAATGGTGTGGCTCTTTTTTGGAGCTAGGATCTCAGTATATATATATCATGTGTGAATGTTTCCATGGATGGTCTCCACATGAAGCCTTGAAATGACTTCCATTCCAAACAACATCTCAACTGTAGCCTATGGGAGATCCCAGGCACCCAACTAGCCATTCACATTGCCCATCCATAGGAGGTGTGAGCTCATGATTATGGTTTTAATCTAAGTTTGAGATAACTTGTTCCATGGCGACAGACAACAAATACAATCCCAAACCTTGCACTCTGTGTCACTGGCATGCTAGTCCAGCTTCCATCATCTGCCCAAGCAACTAATTTCTGAGGATGAGTCTTCTGCCACGCCTATCTTGCCCTCTTCCTCTAACCTTCACAGCAACAGGAATCCAAAAGCCATGAAGTGAGGCCAAGCAGGTATCTGTGTTTGGCATAGGCAGGCACCTACCCCAGCCAGTTTAGAAACTTGGGGGGGGGGGGAGGGGGGGGAGGGCGGGGAGGGATGTTACCAAGGAAGGGGGCAATGTGAAATAAGGTGGGTGTCCACTAAGATGCAGCATGGGAGCAATGAGAACTTACAAATTATACAATGGTCAAGTAAGTAACTATATTAAGAAAGATACAAATAGAGACAGGGAGAAAACTAGGATGTAGCCTGTGATGTTGAAATGGAACCCATGATATAGGTAGACCCCCAAAATAACTGCAGGCATACTTGGAGATGCGGTGGATTCAATACCAGAGAAGTGATGAAAAAAGGCCTGTAAATAAAGTGAACCAAGGAAACTGTTTGTTGCCCAGTGCACGTAAAAGAAAATTAGGCTTATACTATACTGTAGTCTAGCAAGTGTGCAACTGCATGCCTTAAAAATGCATTCCTTATTAAAAATATTGTCAAAAAATGGTAGCAATCACCTGAGCCTTTAGTCATAAAATCCTTTGGCTGGTGGGAGGTCTTGCCGCTGTGCTGTGACTGCTGACTGATAGAGGTGATGTGGTCATGCCTTTCATTGTTTTCATTGCTGGTGGTTTGGATTGAGCCTAGTGCTCTACCACTGCACTACACTCACAGTCTGGCAACTTCTTAAAAGAAGATGACAATGATCCTTGCCACATGGACTGACTTATTCATGAAAGATTTCGCTGTAGAATGTGATACTGCTTGCTATAATTTTACCTCCAGTGGAACTTGTTCCAAATTTAAGAGTTGATCTTCTCCAACCCTGACCTGCTTTATTAACTAGGCTGATGCAATACTATAAATCCTTTATTGATGTTTCAATATTCACACAAATTCATAGGGGAATTCAATCTCTAGAGGCTACTTTCGTGTGCATCGTCCTATCTATAAATGTTTTCCATGAGATTGCAGTAACTACTTATAATTTTAGTTCTCTTGCTAGTTATACATCTTTAGTTATCTTCTCTACTGAAACCTTGAACCACTTAAAATCATTTGGGAGGGGTGAAATCAACTTCTTCCACTTGTTCACCTCCTCTTGAGTCATATCTGAATGGCATTTAGAAGGGTGAATTCTCTCCAGAAGGTTTTCAATTTCCTTTGCCCAGACTCTTCTGAGGAATCCTGAGCTATGGCAGCTTTACCTTTACAAAATATGTGTGTATATATTTTTTTAATTTTTTTTGGGGGGGGGGGTCAGTCATGGGGCTTGAACTCTGGGCCTGGGCGCTGTCCGTCAGCTTTTAGCTCAAGGCTAGCACTCTACCGCTTGGGCCACAGCGCCACTTCCAGTTTTCTAGTGGTTTACTGAGATAATAGCCTCATGGCCTTTCCTGCCCAGGCTAGCTTTGAACCGTGATCCTCAGATCTCAGCCTCCTGAGTAGCTAGGATTACAGGTGTGAGCCACCGGCACCCAGCTACAAAATGTATTTCTTAAACAGTAAAGCTTCAAAGTCAATTATTACTTTTTTAACCCAAGTTTGCAAAAGGATGTGTTAGTAGGCATGGAAACACAATTTCATTGTACATCTCCTTGGAGCTCTTAGGTGATCTTGTCAGTAAGCAGCAATATTATGAAAAGAATCCTTTCCCCCCCCTGAACTATATTTAGTAACTTTGTTGTAAATACACATATTGACATATAGGCTTTGTCATTCCATTTACACAGCCTAAACAGAGTAGATTTAGCTCAACTGCTAAAGGCCCTAGGAGTTTTGGAACAGTAAATGAGCACTGATGTCAATTTAAAGTTATCGGCTGCTTTAGCCCCTAACAGGAAAGTTGGCCTATCCTCTAATCCTCTTTACCAAGCCCTGACCTCTCCATTAGGAGACTTCAATAGCATCTCTTCTCTTAGAAGGCTGCTTCATCTCCATTGAAAGTTTGCACTTTAGTGAGGCCATCTTTATCACTCACCTCGGCTAGACTTGGGTAATGTGCTGCAGCTTCTACATCAGCTGTCACTTAACTTTGTACATCTATGTCATGGAGACCACTTCTTTTCTTCTCTTTTTGGCTATACTCAGGATTGAACTCCAGGCCTATGTAAATGCTCTTACCATTTAAGCCATTTCTCCAGAATGTTTTTTGCCTTTGGTTTTTGTTTTGTTTTGTTTTGTTTTTTTGTCGGGCTTGAACTCTGGGCTTGGGTGCTGTCCCTGTGCTCTTCAGTTTAAGGCCAGCACTCTACCGCTTGAGCCACAATGCCACTTTCGGTTTCTTGTGGTTTATTGGAGATAACAGTCTCACAGACTTTCCTACCAGGGCTGGCTTTGAACCGCGATCCTCAGATCTCAGCCTCCTGAGTAGCTAGGATTACAGCCATGAGCCACCAGCACCCGACAACCTTTGGTTATTTTTTAAGACTAAGGTCTTGCTTTATGCCCAGACCCACCTGGGCCTCCTACTTGTGCTTCTTTGTGTCACTGGAATAACAAGCATGGTCCACATTGCCCAGCACTTGGTTGAGATGGAGTTTCCTGAATTTTTTATGCCACTTTGCCCAGCCCATGGTACTTCCCCTGTAAAGGGGATATGGATGTGTGCCACCACAATCAGACATTAAGTGATATGGAGTCGTGTGAATTTTTATGCCGGAAATGGCCTGAAAATGAGATATTCTGATTTCTGTCTTCAAACAGCTAGGATTACAGGCTTGAGTTACTGTGCCTAGCAACAGTTTTTTCAACTCAAGAGATAATCTTCCCACCCCCACTCTCACCCTCATCTTTCTCTGATCCACTGGAAAGAAATAAAACCTCTTGTCAGATAAGTGGCACAAATAAACTGGATGATCAGATCTGTGTGAGTTGTCATGTACCCTGAATAGAATTCCCAAACTCCCCTGCTTCAAACATGGACATTCTCTTTCAGAAGACAAGGAGACATAACAATCATTCATCTGGTGGATAATAAGAAATCTCATTTCCCTTTCCTCAAATCCCTGCTCTCATTTGTGATTTGGCATTTTGAGACCAGAGAACCAAACTTTCTGTAACATGTTGAGATGAGTTTCACTAATGTTTTGCCCAGCTTGGCCCCAAACTGCAATCCTCCTGATCTCCACCTTATAAGAAGCTGAAACTATAGGCATAACCTCCATGAAGGACCTATCATTAACTGTCTGATGCCAGTAATGAAACTGTAGCTGTGCAGGGGAATGTCTGTGCTTGTAGGAGTAACACGTACTCAGGAGTGATGGTATATCATTTGAGCAATTTACTTTGAAATGATTCAAACACTTGTGATGTCTGAAAATCTGAGATTGTTCCATTTTCTAAAATAAAAATAAATGTAAATCAAATCATATCCTATCTTACTTTACAGTGACATCCAAAAGTTTGAGGGAAAAAACTAGGAATTAGCCATAGCTGACAATATCTACCTGATCTGGGCTATGGTAATTTCTCGTATTTCATTTCTTAACGTCTTCCTCTCTTACTTGTTATGCACCACCCAAGCTGTCTTATACTGCTCTTTCAGCAGACCAAGCAATTCATCTCAGACATATAAGGCTTTTGCATCTATGAGTGCTGCTTAAAAGGAGTTTTCTCCCTTACAGATCTTTCCCTTTCTGTCTTCTTTCTCTTTTCCTTTTCCCTTTCTTCCTGAAAGAATCCTTCCCTAAGCCCTGTATTAAAATATCTCCCAACCCTCCCACTACTCCATACCCCTTACAAATCCCAGCTTCATTTGATACTTGTTACATCTAATATAAAACATACACGTTTTTCTGCCTCCTCTTATGACACCTTTTTTTTTTTTTGGTCATGGGGCTTGAACTCTGGGCCTGGGCACTGTGCCTCTGCTCTTCAGCTTAAGGCAAGCACTCTACCACTTAAGCCACAGTGTTACTTCCGGTTTTCTGGTGGTTTACTGGAGATAAGAGTCTCCCAGACTTTCCTGCCCAGGCTGGCTTTGAACCATGATCCTCAGATCTCAGCCTCCTGAGTAGCTAGGATTATAGGCGTGAGCCAATGGTGCCTAGCTGATACCTTGTTTTATTCCCCCTTGTCTATAACAGTTCTTGGCATCAGGCAGATACTTAAAGATACATTACTTTTGTTATTCATTACACTATGTGCAATTATACTCAGCTCTCTAAACCAACTCACCATAAGTTTTGTTCACAAATTAAAAAAATCTACAGATTGAGAATTCCACAGTGAAGTGAGTATGGATGGCAAGTCAGAGAAACAGCAGCAGAGCCTATCCAACATTTCTTCCTACAAAGACTCATCATAACCTTTCAGCTTCCCATACAAATAAGAGTCATCAAAGGTACTCAGCCCGCAGGAGTCTCCAGTCCACAAAGAAATTCAGCTCTGTATCCTCAATTGCCCTCAGGCACCTGCTAGAGTGTGATTTATCTTCTACAGCTCTCTGCTTCTTTTCCATGTGATCTTTATGATCACACAAATGGACTTGCTGGGCTGAACAATACTTTTCATCTTTGCAGGTTTTTTCCTATCGTATTTTTATTACTATTTATTTTGGGGGGCAAAACTGGAGTTCCATTTTAGTTCTACTAAATAAAATGCCACAGCCCACTTAATATTTCCAGTATTCTGTTAAGATTTTCTGGATCCACCAGAAAAGATCTCCAGAGTTTAACTGTGTATCAACCATATGATATTAACACAGCAATCTATAAAGCAGATATAAGAACTCTGCTTTGAAATAGTTCATACAAAATTTGGTCACATATAAGAGCATTCAGAATTTCATCTCAAAATATGCATATGATAAACACCTTCAGTTTTTAGAAACGGGAAATTTAGGGCTCATACTTTACAGATGAAGAAACTATGGGACTTCTTAGAGTCTAACTGCCAGGGAAGATCAGAGCTAGAGTTCTTTTGTCTTTCTTTTCACCCAAAGAAAAGTCATACTGTAGCACAGTGTTCTTTATTCCCTAAAAGATATTTTTCTTTAAAAGATATTTTTCCATTGTATATTCCAAATATAGAATGTGACATTGACATGCCCCTAGGAAGAGATGCAGTTTATGTTGTCTCTGGTCAAATGTAGACCAAGGTTTCTAATTGCTTAGAATATACTTCCAACGGAATATAGAAGTAATACTGAAGGACTGCAAAACTAAACCAGTTAAGGTAATATGACTTCAGCCTAGCTCATTTTCTCTCAGAGCTCTCATCTGAGGGAGGCCTAGGCAACACAAAGATGCTCCAACTCACAGCCCCAGCTGTGCCCCTAGCTGACAGCCAGAATTAAGTGCCAGAGGCTAAGTAAACAAATCTTCAGATGAATCTCCCAGCTGGGGAACAATCTTCAGAACAAATCACCCAGCTGAGGCCCCAGAGAAGTGCTAAACCATCCTTATTTTGTCTTGTCTGAATTCCTGATCCACAAAAACCTTGAGAAATAATTATTTTAGGTCACTAAGTTATAAGGTAAGTTAATATGGGGATTCTTCCAGAAGTGCATCACTAATCACCTTGTAAATAGCTATCTAATAGATATTCGTATCATGAAATAAATATTGCTAAGCCAATGAAATAAAGTATTAACTTGTCTTACCATTCTGGAGGTACCATGCTTCCATCCACATCCCAGAATGTGTTTTTGCCATTCATTTCAGTAGTATACATAACCCATCGATGGCGACCTGGATGGAAAGATGTGAGTAAAACACCAAAAACCTTGAAGCAGAAACACATTGTAATGAAGAAGACAACCTTTTTGTTAGAAGACACCTAAGAGGAATGTTTACAGAGTGGTAACACCCTGGGAATAAGACACAATACAAGCTCCAGTAAGGATGTGGTAGGCTTTATCAGGAGCCTGTCTGTCACCACCACAGCATCTGTGAACCAGGGACTGAGACAACTCACTGCTATGGGTGAGGCTCAGATGTTTTCAAAAGAAGAGAATCCTGGCCTCTCCTTCAGCTCCTTGCAGGGGGTAATGATATTCAGGAAAAGAAGTATTCCTCGAGAGACCAGAGCAAATATGTACTTAAAGCAATCACATTTGAATTCTCTAGTTTTTTTTTTTTTTTTAATAAATGATTACTCCTGATGCCTTTGGAGTTTTAAGAACTATATAAAATAAGCATTAGTCACTAGGCAGGAATACATTATATCATCAAATGAGTAAGACTGCTTCTTATTTAACAAATTTCTGTGGAATAGTTGGGGGGATCTAGCCACTCTTTACAAGAACCAGTTTCTACTGTGTTAAATTGGACAAAGGCCTGGACAAATTGAATGAGACTTAGTTTATCTATTACAAGCAAATGACTGTATTTACATCTCAGGGCTGCTGTGTGAAGTGTCACACACATAACACCTGTGTGCTGAAGCATCGGGAAAGTAAGTGCACAATAAACAGTAATGCCTTTTGCACTCTCCCCAATGCCTCTCCCTCAAACAGAAAATAATTAGTTCATTACAGAATGGATCTTAGACCAATAAAGACTAGGTAATCTACAGTTCCCTGGACAGACCCACACAACAAAGAGCTATCTAGCCCAGTGTTAATGGCATTAAGGGTTTAGTCCCATTTTAGATGCTAAAGACTGAGGCTTTGAAAAGTTATATTACCTAGGTCACAGAGTTCTAAAGTGCAGGAACAGATGTTGAACCATCCCATTATCTAATTCTACTTCTAAGGTTCTGTGTTTCCTCCTTTTTTTTTTTTTTTTTTTTTGGGTCTGGTTGTGGGGCCTGAATTCTGGGCCTGGGTGCTGTCCCTCAGCTCTTCAGCTCAAGGCTAGAGCTCTACCACTTGAGCCACAGCGCCACTTCTAGCTTTTTTCTTTTTGCTTATATGGTGCTGAGGAATTGAACCCAGGGCCTCATGCATGCAAGGTAAGCGCTCTACCACTGAGCCACCTTCCCAGCCCCTGTGTTTCCTTCTTAAACTTGATCATATTTCTCCTTTGAGGATATTAAACATCAGCCTGTAACAACACAGCTGTGTAGGTTTACATCATTCTTTACAGCATCAAAATATTCTAAAAAGTGTTCAGAATCATCAGGACCAATGGATGTACATCCATATATATTGCTTTCAGAATTCACTACTAAGATGCTGCTGCCAATGAGTCTTTGTTTTGCAAGAATATTTGTAGTATGGATTCTTAGAAGTGGAAGTGGTGAGACAAAGAATATAGGCAATGTGAAATTTAACATATATTACTAAATTGTCCTGCGAGGCTGGCACTAACCTGTGTATTCCAATGGCTCTCCTCACATTCGAATTTGTCAGATTGAAAAATACTTCAAAAATTCATATATAGGAAAAAGATACTTTAAAAAAAAGTTGTCAAGGGGCTGGGAAGGTGGCTCAGTGGTAGAGCGCTTGCCTTGCATGCCTGAGGCCCTGGGTTCGATTCCTCAGCACCACATAAACAGAAAAAGCTGGAAGTGGGTGCTATGGCTCAAGTGGTAGAGTGCTAGCCTTGAGCTGAAGAGCTCAGAACAGTGCCCAGGCCCAGAGTTCAAACTCCACGACCAGCAAAAAAAAAAAAAGTTGTCAATTTTGTAATTCCAAGTGCCCATGAGTTTTAAAATTCCACTTGCAGCCCAATGTTTAGGATACCTATGAGATTTTTTTCCCCCTCGTCTTTTTTTTTTTTTTTTTTTTTTTTGAAACTAGGTCTCATTAGGTAGGTTAGGCTGGCCTTGAACCCTCCATTCCATCCTTCCTATAATCTCTCCTGAATCCTGGGATTACAGGCCTTCACCAACCTAGAATTTTCCATATTAACCACTTAAGTTGTTTTCCAGTGAAGTATCTTTTTTCTATTTTCCCACTGAGTTTTTCATACCTTTCCAAGTGTTTTGTAGAAAATAGATCCAAATCAAATCCCACTCGCACTCTAGTTATACATACCAAAAATATTGCACTCACCGAAAAACTGCTTGTTATCCTCATAGTACTTGTTTCCATACTTGTCTTCCCCCACTAATGTACCAACCTTGACATCATTTGTCCTGTACATGCCCAAAAAAGAAAAGACATTTTAGATGGATTTGTTGTTGAAGAAATAAACAGTAATAAACTGAAAATACCCATGTACAGACACAAACTACAAAAATGAGGAGACTCTGAGAATGGTCACCAGGTCGCCCATTTCTAGCTCCTGCCAAGCAGCTACGAATCAGCTTTCAGGTGAAGAGTTCCAGAATCCGTAAAACAGGACTATTTATTTTTATCTACTATCCCATTATTCACAGGCTCTAGAGCTAACACCTTCAGGAAGCCCGAGCGTTCTCATCTTCCTAAAAGGTCTTGAACATCTCCGGTTCATCCCGGGTCTCCTGCTGGTTTCCCACGTGCCGTCGGAAGGTCAGGCCCAACGCGGACCATGTCCACCGCCCTCGGCGGTGACCGAAGGCCGAGACCGAAGGCC
The DNA here is from genome assembly GCF_019054845.1 of Dipodomys spectabilis. Taxonomy (NCBI): domain Eukaryota; kingdom Metazoa; phylum Chordata; class Mammalia; order Rodentia; family Heteromyidae; genus Dipodomys; species Dipodomys spectabilis. The sequence goes on from NW_024870840.1 coordinate 7,787,393, forward strand.
AGTGCGGGAGAAACTTCGCCAAGGTCACTAAGTGAATGAATGTCGGCAGCGCTCGCTACGTTCCAGGCGCAGGCGCGCGGCCGCCCTCCCTCCCCTCGGTGAGGTGTCGCCTCGGGGTCACACAGCTCCATCTCCACGGTCTGCGCGGGTGCAGACCCGGACACCTCGAGGACAGTTTAAGCCCCAGGACTGCAGGGATCCGGCCGCCCGTCCTTGACAAAGCTGAGGGCTCTCCAAAGTGGTCCAAGCCCGAGCCCCTTTCCAAGCCACCAAGCCGGCCTCGCCACACGGACCGAAAGTGCAGGTCTGCAGGCTCACCTTAAGAAAGCCCGTAGGTACCCGAAGAGGCCGCCGTGGCCGCGATACTGCCCTAATCCGCGCCTCAGGACCTCCACCAGCTCCATGTTTTCCTGCAGGCCCCGCCTTCCGGGGACGCCAGGAAAACACCACCGGGCGCTTCCTCCCGGGGCGACAGGAGAAAGGTTCCCACCCAGGGCTGGCTGAGGGGGTGGGCCCGCGCGTGCGCAGATGCGAAGCTCGCTGCGGGGTTGGACGGGGTCTCAGGGGTGGGGGGTGGGGAGCAGAGGGAGGAGTTTGGGCTCTCAACTCAGGTTCTGTGGGTTTCTAAAGCAAAGGCGTCGTAGGTTTTCGTCTTCAGAGGTGGCATTAGAAGACAGACTCGTAGAAAGCCCAGATGGGTCTTCCTCTGTGGTTAGAAATTGCAGTCTCATTGGCTCAACATTATGCCAAAAATTCCTCCTATCGCTCAGGTGGCCCCCTATCCGTTGAACCACGTCGCCTGGCGGGCTCTCCCTCCCCCAGCCCCGCCCTGTTATTTTGGAGGTGGAGTCTCAGTGACTTCTTGGGACCCGCAGAGTGGCTAGGATATCAGTAGGGTATCAGATGTGACCACTGGTACCTGGTTCATAACCATTTTTAAGGGTACAGTAGTGTTAATTACACGCTCTAATTAACATCTCTAGAATTTATTCATCTTACAAAAGGAAAACTCCATATCCATAAAACAGTCCCCCCCGCCCCCAAGTCCCCATGGGATCCACATTGCTTTTTATTTGTTTGGTTACTTTAGATATCTTTGTAAGTAGGATCATGCACTCTTTTTATGACTGGCTTATTTTAGTTAGCATACATCCATGTCCACTCATAGTATATGGCAGGCTCTTCTTTTTAAGCGCTGAAGAGTTTTCCATTTTATGTATATAACTTTGTTTATATATATGTTTGTTTTGGAGACAGAAAAAGGCCAGCCCAGGATAACCTCAAACTTCCTGCCTCTGCCTCTCCAGTCCTGTGATTACAGGTGTGTACTATACTTAGCTACAACGTCCTTTTCTGTATCCATTCATTTGTCCATGGTCACTTAAGTTGTTTCTACTTTTTCTTTTTTGTCGGTTGTGGAGCCTGAACTCTGGGCCTAGGCACTGTTCCTCAGTTCTTCAGCTCAAGGCTAGCAGTCTACCACTTGTGCCACAGTGCCACTTCCAGCTTTTTCTGCTTATGTGGTACTGAGGAATCGAACCCAGGGGCTCATGCATACAAGGCTGAGCCATCTTCCCAGCTCCATGTTTCTACTTTTTTTTTTTGCCAGTCATGGTGCCTGAACTGTGGCCTGGGCGCTGTCCCTCCGCTCTTCAGCTCAAGGCTAGTGCTCTACCACTTGAGCCACAGTGCCACTTCCAGCTTTTCCTGCTTATGTGGTGCTGAGGAATCGAACCCAGGGCCTCATGCATGCAAGGCAAGCAGTCTACCACTGAGCCACCTTCCCAGCCCCATGTTTCTACTTCTTGAGTATGGCAAATAATTCTGTAGTGAACAGGGTTGTATAAGTATCTGAGATTCTGTTTCTCATTCTTTTGAATATATACTCAGAAGCTACATTATTGAGTCATGATAATTTTACTTTTATTTTTTTTTTGTTTGTTTTTGATGGTTTCATTCCTATCATGCCCCTACCATATTTGGGATCAAAACTATTTTCCTCTGGGCACATTGAATTTTAAGTTTGCTTTCTGAGATTATTTTATCTTTTTTTTTTTTTATTGTAAAGATACTATACAGAGGGTTACAGTTACATGAGTGAGGTAATGAGTACACTTCCTCTTGAACATTGTTACCCCCTCCATTGTTTTCCCCCTACCATCCCCTCCCTCGCTCCCTTCCCCAAGGTTCTTTTTTTTTTTTTTTTTATTGTGATTAAGTGATTACATAATTTCCGGAAATTCACAGTATTGTGGAATAATGATGCTCATTTAAAGTCACAAGTTCATTCTAACTTTCCTGGAGCAAATTGTATATCACAGTCTGTAATATATAACGGTGTTCACATGTTATATACCATATATGTGATCAGCAGCATGGGGATATTTAGTAGTGGTTCAACCAGATGAGTGGGAGTTCTTTGTTTCTTAAGTCCTGTTAGTTTTGTCATATCACCTAACATTTTGGATTTAGCATCCACTTATCAGGGAGACCATATACCGTTTGTCTCTTCGTTCTTGGCTAACCTCGCTCAACATGATTCCTTCTAGCTCCATCCATTTCCCTGCAAATGCCATTATTTTGTCATTTCTAATGGCTGCATATTCCATTGTGTATAGATACCACAATTTTTGGATCCATTCATCTGTAGTGGGGCATCTAGGTTGTTTCCATATCCTAGCTATTGTGAACAGTGCTGCAATAAACATGGAGGTGCACGTGTCCTTGTGTATTGGTTCCTGTTGTTCAGGGTAGATGCCGAGAAGTGGTATGACTGGGTCGTAAGGGAGGTCAATCTTTAGCTTTCTAAGGACCCTCCAGACTGCTTTCCAAAGTGGTTGTATAAGTGTACATTCCCACCAGCAGTGTAATAGGGTTCCTCTTTCTCCACATCCCCTCCAGATTTGTGGATGTGGGACATTCTGACTGGGGTAAGGTGGTATCTCAGGGTTGTCTTTATTTGCATTTCCTTCACCACCAGGGATGATGAACATTTCCTCATGTGTTTCTTTGCCATTTTTATTTCTTCATTTGAGAAGTCCCTCTTTAGTTCCCTTGCCCATTTAGTAATTGGTTTGTTAGGTTTGGGAGGGATTATTTTCTTGAGTTCCCTGTATATACAGGATGTTAACCCCTTGTCTGATATTACTTTTAATTTTTAAAGGTACTTACCTATTGAGGGGAAAAATGGAGGAAAGCAAAGATAGGGTGACATTGTTTAAAAACAAAATGTACTTATTACCTGACTTATGAAATGGTAACCTCTCTATATAACACCTTAATAATAAAAATAAAATCCTATACATACATATTTAAAAAATGCTTCCCTATTGTTTTTCATAGTGGCTATAACCACTTCAGCCATGAGATTAGTTTAAATCTCTTGAGGCTTTTCAGGGAGTGACATTTATCAAGATGCACTGTATTCATAAAATGCTTTGTTGAATGGCAACTCCTTTGAGCACTCCTGAAAGACTACGGATGTCTATGTATGTGTGTGTGTGCATATATATATATGCACACACACACATACACAGACATATATATATATAAATGAAAGCATCCACTTGGCTTTGTTAACTGTTGCTGTTTGCTGTTGGGACTCAGCCATGAGACTATGAGGAGCAAAACAGAGGGACTATATGTACATGCTCTGCCTTGTTCTACTTGAAATCCCAGAAAACAGCAACTATTAACAGCTAGACACATCTGAGTGATCCCCAAAATGTACTTTGCAATAAAATCTAAATATTTTATTTATGTGTGTTAAAAAAATCAACAAATGGATGTAACAAAACAATTCATCATGAAATCTGAACATTACTTAACAAGCCCGCTTATAACATTAGTGGACTCTAAAATGCTACAGGCTGATGCTCACAATAGCAATATGGGAGCCCTCCTCCTCAGCAGACCCTACTCTGACCGGAGCAAAGACAACTGTGTTAAACACCCTTATTTCCCCCCCCCAATAAACTGGTGAAATCATGCTGTTTGGATACTTTCAGGCTTGCTTCTTTTAGTACTGGATAGGATCTCTACTACAGTTTATGTATCCATTCTCCTGTCAATGAGGTTTCAGACTAGTTTTTTGTTTATATTCTCGTACAATGCTGCTGTGAATTTTTTTTCCCTCTTTGGTGATGGGATTAAATCTTTGTGAATGCTAAGCACTCCTTACCACTGAGCTACTACATTCTCTGCCTCATGACATAAAGGATAGACAAACATTGCTTTGAATAAATAAGACACTGAAATAAAATATATTAGCAGTATACAAAAAATTGTAATTCAAGTTGCTTTTAATATAGTTTTAAAAACAATTCCATATGTAACTACAAATTTAATCAGGGAAAAAATATCCGAAAGTCTCTTAATTAACCATTAATACATTGCTTTCTTTTTTTTTAAGTCCTTGGCTTACTCTCTTGTATTTATAAAGTTTTAAACTACTGATTTTTCCACTTCAGCATTTTATGTTTAATGCACATTTTTCCCAGCTGATAATTATAAAGCTGTTGAAAACAAAACATGATTTCAGTAGGGAGAAGTTTCCTTTAATAAGTTGGTAAAGATTACAAGATAATATTTTTAAACTTTTCATTACTATTAAGTTAGTTATTAGTAAATTTCACCCCTACCCCCAAGTTCAGCTTCTTGTCTGTTGTAAAAATCTTCATAACAAAAATGTACTTTGACTGCAGTAAAACCTTCTATTTGGTTTTTTAAAAAAATCAAACAATAGATGTAAATAATTCATCATGACAGTAAGAGATCTGCCTGTGGTGACATGTGAAATGGCATGTGTGGAGTGTACCAATCCAGCTGTAGTGGCAGTGACAGGCTCTGCTGATCATCACGCTAATGGAACAGCAGAACCTCTGCTTCCTCGTGAAAAGCTTCAAAATAATGGATGAATCCAGTTTGAAAACAAAGATAGCTATGATACACCCACTACTTTAAAAATCATTGAGTTTTTATAATCTAACAGATATTGGCTAAACCCCAGGAAAAAGCCAACACTTTGTACCACAGGTCAAAGAGGAGGGTGAGGTGGGTGCTTTTTGTGGAATGGAAGAACAATTTTAATACCCATCTTAAAATGTTGAAAACATTTTGGGCTCAGTCTGTAATATGTTTAAAACAGAAGTAAACCAAAAATGGGTTAACCAAGAACCTCATTCTCAAAACCACATATATAGAAAGTGCTTGTAACTAATATCATACAACACTAAAAATCAATGACCTAGGTCTCATTGCCAGCAATGAGAGTGATCTATGCTAAAGGATGTCTTGATATTTACAAAAGCCAAAAATATATATTCAATTATTATTATTTCCTATAGTTCTAACATTATCATTATACCACTGAGCATAAAATGGTAATAAAATACCTTCAACCTGGTAATAAAAACAATTACATTTGGAAGAGTAAAAGGGAAGGTCATCCCTAGGGACATTCGACTACTAAGTGTACTAGTTCATAAGGATATTACATATGAATAGAACACAATTCAGGAAAAAAGCCAGACAATTTATTTTATAAAATAAAACTGAGAGATTGTAGTTTAGATGGTAAAGAAATGACTTTCTGGTGTCATCTTCACCACATACAGAAACACAGTATTTTTTTTTACTCATTTGTACAAGACAGAAAGGAAACCTAATTCTCTCTGCCTACCCCGTCGTGTCAAACATTCTTTCTCAGGAAGCTCAAGTAAAAAATACCTTGGATTTTGGTTACTTTTAAAAGTCACAATTTCCAGATGGCCTGGAAGCAATGAGTTCGATTTGGTGTGGTCTTGTATTCCAAGAAGGAACAGTAAGTGTATAGCAATTGCCATGACAACTTTCAAGTGCTGTGACCAATGATTTGAGAGTTGTAATCTGCAGGCTCCATTTTTAAAATATGTGGGATGACACTGTCAATTCTTACATTCCCAATCAGACCTTTGAAAAAAAGTTCTTCCGTGATAGTAGCATTCATCAGTCTCAGAGCTGGCAATCTGAGAAGCAATCGGGATAGCCTAAAAGAAGAAAAAAAAGGAAAAACAACTTGTAGATCAAAAAGATTTGGTAGAAATACCACAAACAAAACAAAACAACAACAAAACCAAAAGTTACATTCTCAAGCCATAGGATGTCTACCGATCACCTGGATACGAATGCAATCTGAAATTCTAGAAGAAAGCTTGCTCTTAACTGCTATCCTGTGCTGCCTCCCCTAAGCGTGAGAACTGTGGAACTAAACTAGTAGACTATGAGTGAACACATATATTTAGGAATGACTTACCAACTTATTCCTTATTTTAAGAACAAGCTACATACAAACTATACTATTGCTTTGAAAGCATTAACTATTTCAAATTTCAAAGGTCAAGGTTGACTCTTAGACTGGAAAATAATAGATTTGTTGAAAGATCTTTTAAATAAATTGAATCAAATAGTAGTGAACTTATAGATACCTGTATGTGTCATCTGGATATGTTCTGGTTATGTAGTCCTGAAATTCCACATAAGCCTTTTCCTGAAACTTCTCAATCTGTTCCATGTTTACTAGGCCTGGATGGTCTGAAACATTAAAGAATATCTTGTTACAATTGTTAAAACAGGGATACAGGAGGACCCATTGCAACAATGAGATGTACAAGTCCTTATGTCGAAAAACGAACTTTACAACTTTGGTGGGGGGGGGGGGGGGGGGGGAACAGGGGCGGGGAAAGAGGATACGAAGGGATGGGAAGGGGAAACAAAGGAGGAGGCTACAATGCTTGATAAGAAATGTGCTCATTATCTTACCCATGTAATTGTAACCCCTCTGTACAGTATTTTCACAATAAAATATATTTAAAAAAAAAAAGAATATCTTGTTACCCAAGTTCTTTTTTTTTTTTTTTTTTGCGGGGGGGCGGGGGGTCCAGTTGTGGGGCCTGAACGCTGGGCCTGGGCGCTGTCCCTCAGCTCTTCAGCTCAAGGCTAGCGCTCTACCACTTGCGCCACAGCATCACTTCCGGCTTTTTTCTTTTTGGTTATGTGGTGCTGAGGAATTGAACCCAGGGCCTCAGGCATGCAAGGCAAGCGTTCTACCACTGAGCCATCTTCCCAGCCCCGTTGTTACCCAAGTTCTGAATGCTCATTTACTAGACACTAAAAGTAGAGATGGAGAGGTACAAATCAGTGATTGGTATATAATAAATAGAATAAAAGAACAATGTGTTATATGGTAGCTTTTGTGACTGAACTATTTATCTTTCTAACTCTCCATCTCTACTATATGCAGTCATAATAGTCAATGTACACATGTGAAAATGGAACCAAGTTAATGGTGGAGTTGGGAGACACGAGGAGAAACATGGAAGGGATGACATTGATCAAGATGCATTGTGCATAAACTGACAGGTTGAATTAGAACCCTTTTGTATAATTACTTAAAGGTAATTCTTTAAAATATTCCATTATATGTACATATTATATTTTTTATTCATGAACATTTGGGTTGCTTCTGTTTTATGACTTTTACAAATATTCATGCTCACATTTTTCATATGGATATTTTCATTTCTCTTTAAAAGACAGGAATAAAACTGTTGGGTCACATTTTAAACATGTTTACATTTAACATTTTGAAGAACTACTGAACTGCTTTCCAAGGCACTGTGCCATTTTACACTCCTGTCAACAATGTATGACGATTTCATCTTCTGCACTCTTGAATGTTGCACTTTAATTGAGAAGCAAATGTTTCTATACCTGGGCTGAAGAGTACAATTGCCTTCAGGTAGGCATATTCATATCCATCAATGCAGAGTTTAACCATGCTATTACAAAATTCTTGTAGTTTGAAGATGTGCTCCATCAATAATTTTCTCCTTTCTGGTGACATTTTATCTTTAAAATACAAACAAATGCTTTTAGTTTTCATCTAAAATGTATGATTGTTTTCACCCACACTATTTCCTTCTCATTAGTTTCCAATTTCGAATATAACCGACCTACACATTCAGAATATCTGCAATTATAAACAAAAACCATCTTCAGATATTGTTCATCTAAAAAAATCCTAAACAGTATAAAAAATTCAAATGGGATGTTAGAGAAAATCTGGCCAATGAAAGTACAAGACACTCAGATTTTGGTAATAGGATTTATATTTATATAAATATAAAAAATGAGCAAAATTCTTTCTTTTCCAAAGTTAGCATTCTATTGTAATATATAATATATATGACACATAATATATAAGTAACAGTTAACAAAGTCCAAGTTTTTAAATAAATATTTTAGTTTATTGAAAAAGTGCACGTATAAAAGACAGCCATCAGTGTTTAGTCAACCATAGCTTCCCTGAGGGTAGGCTGCATAACACACGATAGATATAGAAGGGATTACTCAGAACTACAAGTTCTTCTGTGGAGATAGTGTCTCTACAGAAGGAGATAGACAAGGTAGTGCATACCTGTCATTCTAGCAACTAATGGAAGTTTAAAGTGGGCAGACTAATCCAGGTGTGAGCCAGGGCAGGCAAACACTATCAAAAATAACCACCACAGAAAAGAGATGGAGCTGTAGCTCAGAATATCTAACTTTCACTCTAACATTTTTTAAAAAGCTGATGGCTTCTCCTACACCCTGGGGAGGATATCTGGTAAGATGATTTTTACCTTGTTGAAGACTACTGTGAAGACAATTGACAAATGTTGCCAGGATAGTTGCGACATTCATCACTTGCCAGCACTGGGCAAGACCAAGAGTAAAAAGTTCATTCCAATAAGCTTTTACGAGAGATATGCTGTTTTCTTGACTAATGAAAAAAAAACAAAAGCATACATAAGATATTATTAAAATGATCTTTACATCTGATCCATGCACTTAAATATTCAACTAAAATTATTCTAGAAAGACTAATTGAACATGGACTTGACCAGTCTTGTCTTTTATATAGATGACAACAATTTATGAATGCCTAGAAACTTAAATAGCTAGCTTATTATGAACCTTCCAGCCAACTTGTATGTTTGTTTGTTTATTTGTGGTTGTGGGGCTTGAACTCTGGGCATGGGTGCTGTTCCTCAGCTCTTCAGCCCAAGGCTAGTGCTCTACCACTTGAGCCACAGCGCCACTTCTCAACTTTATTTTATTAAAAAAGTTACAGCTTTTATCTTCCATTTTACAGAAATAACAAAGATTTTTAAAAGCCAAAAACATACTTAAAATCTTCCTTGCGTTTTCTTTTGCTTTAAAGAGAGTAAATACTTTTTTTTAACAAACAAAAAAAAATGGGTGATTAGAGCTATTTAATAGTAAGCAACCAATTAGGTAGCATAAATGGTTCATTCTGTATTTTGGAAAAGACATTAATATTCTTATAAAAGAGATGTGCAAGGTTTACTATTATGAATAATAACTAAAAAAGGAGCAAAAATCCTTTCCTTAATTTCTGAATAGAATCTTAGCAGCCAAGATTGTTCTTAGAACAAGAAACATATTTAAAACAAAAGTCAAAATTCTGTTATAAAATCACATAGTTATTTGAAATTAGGTCTCAGGTTGCATCACTGTAGAAAATCTTCAGATACTATATGACTTGTTTCCTGCTTAAAATTATCAGGAATGCATGTTTTTACTTATATGTGATGGTCAAAAAAGTTAACCTAAATGAAGTAGAAAGCAGAATAGCATTCTCATGGTCAGGGACAGATATGGAGGAGGGAGGGTTAGAGAGAAAAATGGAAGGATGGAGAATGGAATCAGGGCTGCAGCTGCACAGGAGAAATTTCTAATGATCTACAAAGTAGGACAAGTATGGTAGACAATAAGAGCTGGGTATTTCAAAATATCCAATGAGAGTATTTTGAACTTTCTCAACCCAAAGAAATGATAGGTATCTGTCTTTATCTAAGACCAATCTGTCTTTATCTAAGACCACCAATATCTATATGCTTCCCAAGAAATGGAGCTCCAATGGATTCACTATATTTAGCTAAGTATGTTTTACAAACATTCGTGGCAAAAACTAAGCATCAGAAGTAAAAATATTAATTTCATGTATTATCTGTGTTAATTTCATGTGGTATTTTTCTAACAATGATTTCTAGTTTAAAATACTGATTTTTTAAAAATGTACTAGGAAGTACTAAAAAATCTATAACAGTACTAGATAGAGAGCTATGGGTGACAATGCTGTCTGGCACTTTTTACTCATATACTGTTTTGTAGAATGGGAACTTGTTTGTACAATTACTTAAAGATAATAAAAAAACAGTACATTTTCTTTAAAGAATCTTATCTAATCTATATTTTTGTGGTTGGCATGATCAAAAATACCATTTGTGATTCTATAGAAGAGCATCAGAAAAGTGACATAAGGAGTATTCCACTGAAGTAAAGTGAAATCAAGAGTTTTTTTCCTGATCTCTCAAGGGAAAAAAAAATGTAGGTTTCTAAGGTGATATGTATCAATTATCCTTTTTTTTTGTTGTTGTTGTTGGTGGTGTTGCTAGTCTTGGAGCTTGAACTCAGGGCCTGGATGCTGTCGCAGAGTTTTTTTTTTTTTTGTTTTTTTTTTGCTAAGGGCTAGAGCTCTACCACTTGAGCCACAGCTCCATTTCTGGCTTTTTTTCCTTGGCAGTTAATTAGAGATAAGAGCTCTCATGGCCTTTTGTGCCTGACCTGGCTTTGAACTGCAATCCTCCTGAGTAGCTAGGATTACAGGTATGAGCCACTGGTGCCCAGCATGGCTCTACTTCTAACCTATAGATGTGGCATTCTGGCTTTTAAACATTTTAGTAAGTTAGTCCAAAGCCAGAAATGTTAGCAGATGAATAAAGCCAGAATTTAAACTGAGCTGTTACTTACACAATTTAGCAAGTAGAAAGCTAAACTAAATTTCCCAGTAGAAATAGAAACTCCTATTTGAAGCTGATACTTTGGGACAATAAGATCCATTTGCTATCAGATTTTATTCTGTTAGTAAAAACACGACAACTGTTTATTGTAGTCACATATTATCTATTTCAAAGCATCTTTCTCTTGAGAAGCAAAAGTTTCTGTGTAGAAAGTGCAGTTAAAGTTTCTGTTCAGGGCCCAGAAAACAATGCAAGTGTTAGCAACAAAGGCATTCAGTTGGGTGAGGATGGAAGGAAAAAACTGGGAGGGAGTGAGGGCAGGGGTGACCTTGTCCAAAAAGAAATGTACTCTGGCTGACTTAGGTAACTAATTTCTCTGCACATCACCTTTTTAATAAAATCTACCTAATTATGCATTGCAAACCCACCAACTAACAGAAAATATCACATTGTTTTAGTGGCATGTTAAAAGATTCAACCTCAGGCTTAGTGTTTACTGGAAGGTTGCAGGGATTGTTAATACACAAAGTCTCCTGTGGCAAATGGTAGTACGCTGGAATCTCTGGTTGTAAGATTCTAGGTAGAAAGCATTATTGCAATACATGCTTTAGGCAAATCACACCAAGTAAATCTACTACTACTGTACAGTAACTTCCTCAACTATGCATAAAGACTTTCAAAAATAACTGAATTCCTCCACATACTGAAACTACAAATCATAAAGTCTATTCTTTCTAAACCAGGGCCTTTTAAGATACAAATGGTATTAACCATGTACTCTTTAAAAATGATGTTACTTTCTTCCACTAATAATTTATCAAAACAAACTTGAATTTTAGAAAATGTTTTTCTCTGTAAAAGTTTGCTGCCAATTTTCGTACCTACAAGTAGAAATAAAATCCTTCCCAACCTAGGACTGACAGACTGACTCCCACAAAGAAAAGTAGCAAGAAGAGGGCTCTGCCATAAAGGAAGTGGTGGCCTTGAGGATACACCATCAACATTTGCTGTCAACGTTTTTGAGAGTATGCATGGGGTGAGTTTTAAGACATGTGCGCTTCAGGCACTTAGAGACCCAGAAATACAGGCCAAGGAATAAGGAATGTCTCACATTGCATCTGTCTGCAGATACAATGCAGACATAATGAGAATGAAGATTGTTCAGACAAGCTCTATACTTTGATAACCTGTTTCTGTTATCATATTCAAAACTCTACAGTCAAAAAATGTGGATGAGAACTAACCAGAATGTCACACGAATAAATACAATGCCATGTGTTTATGCTTAAATAGCTTTTATCTCCATATATAGAGAGAGATAGATAGACATAGATCATAGAATTCCCTTATTATTAGTACCTCGTCCTATCTACTAATTCAACACAAACAAGAGTTATAGTTTATTGGCAGAAATTAAAAAGTTTATGTAGTATTAAATGATGTTGACTGCTAGCTCCAAAGTTATTCTAATTATGAAGACTCCCATGGCTACTACACTAAACTGATTTTAAATACAGATCACGAAGAAAAATGGCTGCCACAGAAAAAAATCAGTTACTTTATAAACAAGAACGTTTTTCGTCAACAGCTAAATTATTTCCATGGGATAATCACACTCATTTTAACAATGGTATTTACAATCAATGATGATATGATTAGAAATTTAAGTTATACACTCTAATTCCTTTCTTTTGATGTTTTACTATAATCATTGATAATCTACTTTGAAAAATTTTATCGGATTACTTTTCTGGACTATATTAGTTACAAACTTAGCCCACTACACTTAATTCTTTAAAAGCAATAAAATTAATAATAATAGCAATAAAATGTAAATTTTATATTGTATTTTAATTTTTTTCTAAAAAACGATAAAAAGAACATTTGAAAGTTGAGTGTTATTTTGAAAGGGCTAACAACCACTTTAAAGGTTAACCATTCTAAATCAGATTTAATGTGTAGCATGTATATATGTATAAACATATACATAAAACATTATTAGTATAATATTAAATCATGGTATCAAATGTTTTGCTGACGATAGGCTTGGCCTTTTCCACTGCCTCACCTTTTCAAATACCAGTTAGTCTGAAGCAATCTAAGTAAGTATGGCAAACTTTTGTGAAGCTTGGATTTCTTACACAATACAACAGAATGAAGATGTACTCTTCCACTGAGCCACCTTCCCAGCCCTTAAGATGTATTCTTTAGTGGTTAAGACCAAGTATCATGGTCCTATAAAGGTTTACATTTTGGTTTCTTTTTGGCAGAGGGAATAAAATGATTGGAAAATAACTATGTTTATTTTTAAACATAATCATTGCAAGTAAATTTCAACTCCCTAGAAACACACCTGTAGTGAGTGCTGAAACAGGGATGGTGAGAGGGAACGAGCATCTGAGACTCTCTTATTCCCTCTCTGTCTTTGAGCCAATCAAAGATGGCCATGACCAATCCTCATGCACTCAATCCAACTTGTTAACGTGGTCAAGCTGTCAAACATGGATACTTTTCCACACAAAAATGATACAGGAAAAAAAAACACAAAACAAAAAAACACACTACTAACCATCTGCCATGATTCCTTATATGACACAATTTAAAGTTACAACATATATATATGTATATGTACATATACATATATATGTCATATATATGTATATATATATATATTTTTTTTTTTTCTCTAATGCAAATCCTCTCCAAATAAACTTCTTTTTTAAGGTATATTTGTACAACCAAAAAAAAAAAATCACATTTATATTCAAGGACTTCAAAACACTCACCCTAGTGCCTGGAAAGAAGGAATCGAAAGTGCCCAGTGCATTGATAAGAACAGCAGTCTGGAGGCAGACTCCCCAATGTAGTGCACATTCAGGTACTCAGGCATAGGAGAAGGCATGGTGAGCTAGTATGAATAGGGATTTAGGTAAATTATCTTAGGACTCAAAGTTCTCAATTGTCAATTCCTTTCAAATCTTGATTAAAACAATACATCAAATAGAGTATAATATAGTCCCCAAAAAAGCTTAATCTTGAAATAAATCCAAATTACTGGATTTTCTAGTTAACAACAGGGCTTAGGATAAGTGAGCTTAGGATAAGTAAGATTCCAATAAAGCAACATTCAGACAAGCAGAATCTTGCTTCATATTATCTGGTTGTGTTTTTTAAAAGTTATTTAATATCTTCCCTCTCTTCTTAGTAATGGTACACAACAAATTTCAGTAGATAGAGAAATTCTCTATGATACAAGTTCTTTTCCTTTAGGGTACAGAGTAAGTTCAGGTGCTCAGATAGCGGAAAGTAGTAAGTGAAGCAGACCTACTGTTGAAACTGGAGCAAGCATATTGCCGTATAATGGGTAGAGCAGTGATTGGAATTCAGCACAATATTAGCCACAAGTGATCCACCTATTTTTTAATTTTAATTTTCTGGGTGAGGACCCAGAGCCTCACCCACAGTAAGCATACATATCAAACTAGATAAGCATGATAGGCAAGCACTCCAGCAACTGAGCTACATCCCCATCCTAATCTATGCACTTATTAATGGTGCCAAGTAATAAAAGAACAGGGTAATTAATAGTTGAAGTCTCATATAAAAGAAAAAAAACTCCTTCAATTTTTTCTTTCTGTGTAGTTTTGGAGACTGAACTCAGGGACCCAAAAAGAAAAAAAAATTAATATTTGAGCCGTGTTTACTGGAGCAATACCTTTAATATGCAAAAATTAGATTAAGTGTTCTTAATTTATACAATAGTGGCATGAAAACTTTCTGTTTTTTTAATCATAAAAGTGAAATAATTTGAAGTATAAAATAAAGAAGTGGCTATTTTTAAAGATTATGTTATGTTACAAAATGAGGAAGTATTTCCTATTTTATCTACTTTATATATTTCATTCATCTCTAGGATTATGAATCAGAAAATCAATCTGGATAAACAATAATCCATTTAACAAGTCTTTTAAATGACAAGAGATAGGATTCTTTTCAGGGGTCCTGTTGGGAGATTATGCTTCCGGGGTCTTCCTTCCTGGTGCTTGCTAGCCAGGTGCTCAACTCCACTAAGCTGACTCAAGCTGCACAGATGTTAAGCCTCTGTGGATCTTTTAAGTTTATATAGTGAATGATACATATTTTTCAAATTGCAAAATCTTAAATAAGCTGAGCTAATTTTTTAAGTGTTGAAAAGAACTAAACTTGAACGGCCTACTTAAGTAGTTATTACTTGCTGTTGTAATTACCTTTCTATCAGTTTCTGCATCAAATTCAGCTAATAGACTACAACGAGAAACAACTTGAAATAAATCCAAGTTACTGGATTTTACAGCTAATAATAGGGCTTAGAATAAGTGAGCAGAATAAAGATTCTAATAAAGCAACATTCAGACAAGCAGAATCTTGCTTCATATTATCTGGTTGTGTTTTTAAAAAGTTATTTAATATCTTCTCTCTCTTCTTAGTAATGGTACACAACAAATTTCAGCTGCATGGAAAAATTTTATTTTCCAACTTATAATAATTATTGTATATAAATAATATAAATAACTGGACCATTCATTCAAAAACTATTTACTTAGAAATCAATGTGAGCACTAAGTGTTATTGTCTCAGTGGGGAAATAAATGAAAACAATATGAAATATAGAAAGGACAAAGAAAGAAAAAGAGACATGTGTGATATGATGGACAATTGAATCAGAATATGAAGGAGCCTAAAAGGTCATGCTATGGAGACTGAACTCACTCCTCTATGGGCAATGAGAGGCTTCAGAAGGTAAGAATATATACTTATATACATTTATTGATTGATTGATTGATTGATTGCCGGTCCTGGGGCTTGAACTCAGGGCCTGTGCTCTGTCCCTGAGCCTCTCTGTGCTCAAGGCTAGTGCTCTACCACTTGAGCCACAGCACCACTCTGGCTTTTTTTGGATAGTTTATGGGAGCTAGAGTCTCACAAATGTTCCTGCCTGGGTTGGCTTTGAAACGTGATCCTCAGATCTCAGCCTCCTGGGTAGCTAGCATTACAGAAATGAGCCACCAGCACCCAGCTATACATTTATTTTTAAGACAGGATATTGCTATGTTGTTCAAGTTGCTCTGAAACTACTGGGCTAAATGACCTTTCTACTTTAGCTTCCTAGGACAACACATACTACATTCATCTTTATTTTAACTTGTTTTGGTGATGATGGGAACCAAACCCAGGACTTTGCACATAAACCACACCCTCAGACTAAGGCTTTTAAATAGTCTAGTAATAAATAAATAAATAGCCAAGAGACAAAATTAGGTTGATTTCTAAGGAATTATCACAGAAGCTAGAAAAGGCAGAGGGGCACAAAGATATTGTTTTAATAAATTCAAAAAATTTTAAAGGCATGAAATATGGTGATAGAAATAAACAGGAAGGGAATAACTCAAATAACAAGGTGGTTAAAATTCAATTATGAAATTATAATAAAATTCAGAAATGAGATTATGGAGCAGGAAAAGGAGGAAGGGAAAGAATGATAAAGGCTCCCAAGTAGCTATGATTCTAAAAGGACTGTGACTCTAATATTGCAATAATAAACACAAAGAAAAGAGCTTTGGAAATTACCTTACTTTTGGCTCATATACTCATTTCAAAATGGATATAACCTTAAGGTAGATAGTAAGAAAGGAAAACAAATTAAAGTGAAATAGATTTATGAACCATACCCCAAACTCAAGTTTAATATAATCTTAAATATTACTTCTATCTTAGATTCTCTGGGAAAATTTCCAGTTACATTATTATTATACTATTTATCCTTAGTACATTTAGCTTGCTTTAAATAAGATATTAAAAATCTGTGAATTTCTTTCTTCAGATACAAAATGAGAATAAAAATTGTAACCTCCCCAAGAGAATGTGGTGATTCTCAAATGAAAGAATGTATGTGAAATGCTGCAAACTCCACTACACATTCCAATGTAATAGAACAATATAATGCTATTGCGCTTAGCAACTAAGATGAGGTAGAGCCATTAAGTACAGAAGAGAGGTTTGAAGTTCAAGACCAGAAAACCTCAGTGAGAGACCTAACCACAAAATTAGTAGGCTCTTGGAACAAAGCAGGGAAATTACTGAAAAATAAAATTTTTTTAGGGCTTTCACACATGGTAGCAAATGCTTTACCATTGATACACCCTGCCTTGAAAAACAGAACTATATCTCACAGGACTATAAATAAGAATCAAGGAAACTATCCTTTTAAGGAAAAAAGAAACTCTATAGAGCATTATAATTCTGAGGACTAGCCAGAGAATAAGTAGTCAAAGATGAAAAGGAAAAATGACAACTTCAAAGGAAAATGGTAATTCTAATTTAATTCATCTGTCAGAAGGACCAAAATCAACTATAAGAAAGCTGAACAACTTTCTAAAGAATCCTTCAGTCCATTTTCCAAGGTTCTCTTCCTACATCTGTCTCATTTTTGTTCTTCCCCCAACTTAAATCTAAAGGCTGAAAAAAGAAACCCAGAATACAAAAGAATGGCTTTCATTTAGAAAAACAAAGAACAACAGGAAAAAATCAATTCTGCCTTTCTCCACCCTACACCATACCTCCTACCATAATCTTTAAGGATGACACTGATTATTCTCATTATTCTTTCAGTACCCACAAAAAAGTAATTTCCCATACAGTTCAGATAAATCAATAATTTCTCCATGAAAGTTATCTTCAGTAAAAATTTACATGAAAATTAATTTTACTGATATATTTAATTTCTATCAAATTGTATTGAAGAAATTACTAAGTTACAATTAGCTTTTTCTGTAGCAATTTCTGAGTTGAAACTTACAAATACAAACACCATCGTAAGCTACATAGACAATGTTAGATTTATTTTTGTGTTCATTATTTCTATCAATAGTATCCATATTTATTTGATAACTATGTTTGGTTCCCAAAGAAATCTATGGAAACATTTTAACCTTTAGTAAAATTCTGAGCAATCATCTCCAGGTGTATGGTAGTGAAGTCTCATCTGCACATAGAATGATATGCTGGATAACGGCATCCACAGCTGACAGAGCGAATATCCAGAATGTTTAGAATAGAGAAGTATGGTCTCAATGTAGGGTCTTAATGTATAGCTCTGGTATGGGCATTATTTGAAAGGTAAGTCAGATATTAGAAAGCGAATTGTTTTAGTCTTCTACATGTATTTTTTTTCTCGTATTCTATACAATACAGAATGTATTTGTGAACTTACTATGCTCTTCTACACTGAGATTTGTAAGAAAAATGTTGCCAAAATGGTTTGTCCTGATATCTTATCAATAAATGTACTGAATAGGGTCTCAACTGCCTTTCGAAGAAAATGAAGTTGGTTTGTCTTTACTGTTTATTACTAGTGGCACTTCCAAGGTTTGTAAGATGCTGATAGATCATTTCACTCCTGGAATTACCAGAATATGAAATTGGACACTAAAATTCTGGATTGAGTTGGGGAAAAGGAGGAATATGTAAGTGGTAGGAGTATAAGCTCAGTGATAAGAGTGCTTGCCTAGCATGCATGAGGCCCTGGCTTTAATCATGAGACACTTAGCTGAACAAATAACAAGCATGCGTTCTCCAAAATGTTTAAGAAATATAAAGTGTTAAAGCCCAAAAGTTTAAAAAGTATTAAATAATTTAAAATATATTATTTATAGCTTCTCATGACAATGCTAAAAGCTAAGGGAGTCACACATAAATAGAGTACTTTGTAATTACTATGGTAAGGTCAAAATATCTGGGTCTTAGATATAGTTTAACACTTCTTTTGTAGTAATAAAGGCAGTCCATTTAAACTTATCATGAATGATTATGCTTAAAATTAAAAGGAAATTGTGTTTACATTAAGTCTCAGAGCCTTAAGCCCACTATTAGCTACTATAATTGACTTATAAACAAGATGCTTTACTAAATCACTAGCTTCTATTGCAGGACATTTATGTCTTAATTTCAATTTTATAACACTACCAGAGGTATTTCTCACTTAAAATGCATAATGAATACACTTTGGTTTTTGAAAGGAAGACAAAAATCAAATGATAAATAAAAAAGTTTAAAAATTATAAAATACCCTGAAAGCTACATGTGAATCGCTGAGAAGTGGTCCTTCTTTTTCGATGTAGTTTATACTCGAATCTCCAGCAATTAGGTGTATGCTTCCTTCCACACCCTCTACTGAGCTCTGACAGGATGTGCTCTCTCCAGGATTCAATGCTTTTGCAAGAGTGTCAAATGCCCTAGAAGGAGATATCAGAAGCTGTGAGCCTAGCCAATCTCCAACAATAAAATAAAAATTTGATACGAAATTCTAGACTTAAATGATTCATTTTTTTGGTCAGTCATGGGGCTTGAACTCAGGGCCTGGGCGCTGTTCCTGAACTATTTTTGCTCAAGGCTAGCACTGTACCACTTTAGCCACAACTCCACTGTTGGTTTTCTGGTGGTTAATTGGAGATGAGTCTCACAGACTTTTCTGTCTGGGCTGGCTTCAAACTGAGATCCTCCTGGCATAAGCCACTAATGCCCAGCAAAAAAAAAATTTTTTTTTTTGGTCCGGTTGTGGGGCCTGAACTCTGGGCCTGGGTGCTGTCCCTCAGCTCTTCAGCTCAAGGCTAGCACTCTACCACTTGAACCACAGCGCCACTTCCGATTTTTTTCTTTTTGCTTATGTGGTGCTGAAGAACTGAACCCAGGGCTTCAGGCATGCAAGGCAAGTGCTCTACCACTGAGCCACCTTCCCAGCCCCCCCAGCAAAAAATTTTTTCACATAAGAAATTCTGTAGCATTGTAAGGCTTAGGCTTGGTCCTGAGCTCCACCAACAAAGAGAAAAAAAAGCTTTAGAAAATAAAACTTTGTTATACTACTGAGTTGTCTAGTTCAATGATTTTTGTGATTATCTTTAAAATCAACAATTAAACTTCATTTGTATGATCTACTATCATAACTACTTAACAAGAAATCATATTTACTATATTGAACACTACACAAAGGTCCTAATTTTATTAAAAAATTCAGAGATAGTCATTCAAAATAGCTTCCACATTTTTCAATAACATAACTTCTAGAGTTCTTTAAAAATCTCACATTGAGCAAAGTACTCATCATGACTCATAAATGCAGTTCATTTAATTTTTTTAAAAAAGTATTTCCTTGTATGATGCTACAGATTGAACCCAAGGACTTGAACCGTTTTTTTGTTTTTTGTTTTGTTGGTCGTGGGGCTTGAACTCTGGGCCTGGGTGCCATTCCTCAGCTCTTCAGCTCAAGGCTACTACTCTACCACTTGAGCCACAGTATCACTTCTGGTTTTCTGAGTGGTTTATTGGAGATAAGTCTCATGGTCTTTCCTGCCCGGGCTGACTTTGAACCTCGATCCTCAGATCTCAGCCTCCTGAGTAGCTAGAATTACAGGCATGAGCCACCAGCGCCTGGCCCCAAGGACTTGAACTTTCTAGGCAAGTGCACCACCACTGAGCTACATCCTCAGCACAGTATACAGTCTTTTACATGATAAAGTATGGGAAGAGGCTAAAGAAATGTGTTTCTACAGATAAAATAAAAAACAGAATGCAGATGGCATTTTCCTCAAGTAACTTAAAGCTGTAATTTAACCAGGTCTCCTATATTTATTTTCATTACTAAAAATTAGAGGTGGAGGGAGAATCAACATGACTAGTAAGAAGCAAATGTTTTGTTCAATGTACACTAAATATTTGAAAAGTCAAATTCAAATTACCATTTAAGAGGAAAAAAATGCTTAAAATCTACGATTATCATTCTAATTTTATGATATTAATTTATTATTTGGAATGTAACCTATTTAACACTCTGTGCTAAATGTAGTTTTTCAGTTAAATCTAACCATTCTTTACATTTTCTAAGTAGAATAGAAATAGTTGCTTTCAGAAACTTCAGTCAATAATAACACACATACATTTCAGTAAAATCTCTTTGGGACAAGGTCAAAAAGAAACTTACCTTGAAACATCACCATTGCTCTGTACTTCCTGGTTAAATTCACACAGAGATGTATCTCCATTGCTTAAGCTGTCCGTCATAGGCATTTCATTACTATCTTGAGAAACTTCTTTGGCTTTTCCAAGATTTGCTAATGATGTGACTACACTAGCCAATGTACTCAAATCGCCCTGGCACGATTCAGCCTTTAGGAAACAAACAAACAAACAAAAAAAGCAATCAGTATATTTTTAAATCTTTAAAATCTAACCCTAAATCATGAAATCAAAAAGAATAACATGTTAAAATAGATTAAACCTAGCAAGTATAATCAAAGAGAGCTAACTTTTAGAAACTTCTTGAGGAAATGTATCAAATTTTTAAAGTTTATATAATACTTCAAACAAAAAACTGCCCTTAATGGCTAATCTATTCATGTTATAGTCTCTTTCACCTTAAAATGATATTTTAAATTACATGATCATCCAAGTTCTTTTTAGCATTCAAATCAATATTATTATTACTTTTAAAACTGTTTGTACAACCTATAAACAAGCATAGAATATAAAGAATCCCAGTGAAAGGAGGGAAAAAGGCAAATGTATTATTAAGCAATCTTTCTAGAATGTAAGTTTTACCAGGCACTGAACTAACTGAAAATGTTAAATATAAATACAAGATGTTATGTTAAAAATGAAAATGAGGTGAGTGTAGTGGCTCATAACTATAATCTTACTTACTTGGAAAATACAGAATAGGAAGATTGTGGCAAAGAAAAATTTGGAGAGACCCAAATCTTAAGAAACAAGCCTAAAAAAAAAACAAAACTACATGCTAAAACAAGGTTTCCCTATCATCCTAGCTATGTGGATGTAGGAGCATATTGGCTCAGACTGCCTAAAAGGTTCCAAGACCTACCTGAAAAAAAAATCTAAAGCAAAAAGGGTTGGGAACATGGGTAGACTGGTATATCACTTACAAGAACAAGATCCTGAGCTATTTGCTCAGTTCACTTTTTCTATTGAAATTGAAAAATATAATTAAAATATTGTTTTTGTTTTGTTTTTTGCAGTACTAGGACTTGAACTCAGGGCCTTTCTAGGCAGGCACTTTAACACTTGAGCTATTTCACCAGCTACTTTTTAATGAGTGAGCGTGTGTATGTGTGTGTGTGTGTGTGTTAGGCAGTCACTTTAACACTTGAGCTATCCCACCAGCTACTTTTTAGTGAGAGAGAGCGTGTGTTTGTGTGTGTGTGTGTGTGTGCGCGCGCACGTGCGTGCGCACACCAGTAATGGATTTTGAACTCAGGGCTTAGGAGCTATACCTGACCTCTTTTGCTAGGCTAGAGCACTACACTTGAGGCCACAGCTGTACTTCCAGCTTTTGGGGTTGTTAACTGGAGATCAGAATCTCATGGACTTTCTTGCTCAAGCTGGCTTGGAGCTGCAATCCTCATACCTCAACCTCCTTAGCCACCAGTGCTCAGCCAGGGTTGGTTGTTGATAGGCTCTCACCTTATTCCCAAGGCAGTCTGGACTGTGATCCTATTTGTGCTTCCCCATGTTTGCAGGGATGACAGGTATGTCACTGCACCTAACCACTATGCTTCACTCATAATTTAGGATGATAAGCATGTTCTAACACACCCTGCCATTGGTTCTGATGGATTCTTGTGAACGTTTTTCCTTTTCAAGACTGGCTTCAAACCAATGACCCTCCTTTCTCAGCCTCTCGAGTACTGGGAATACAGGTGTGAGCCCTTGTGCTGGCAAATAAACATACTTCTTACATGTGAGTGTAAGTAAAGTAGATATTTTTAACTATTTTAATTTTCAACAAAAACTCAAAGCTTATGTATTTTCCAGTTAACAGCATGTCTAACTAGATTTTTAAGCGTTTGCCACTGAAGACTCTTTGTAAAATTGAAAAATTTCACCTTGCAATGTGATAGTTTTGGGGGTCATTAGTTTGCTCTTTTTTGGGGGGGGGTTGAATCAAGGTCCCCAGGAACGTTAAGCATGTATTTTCCCAGGGTTACACTCATAGCACTTAGCATTCTTAGAGTTAATATACAAGAGCAATCATTCTTAGAGACAATTAATGTTGCTGGGTGCCAGTGGCTTACACTTGTAATCCTAGTTACTCAGGAGGCTGAAATCTGAGGATCAAGTTCAAAGCTAGCACAGGGCAGGAAAGTCTGTAAGACTCTTATCTCTAATTAAGTACCAAAAAAGCTAGAGATGGCATTGTGGCTGAAATGGTAGAGCACTAGTCTTGAGTACATAAGCTCAGGACAGCAACCTGGCCCTGAGTTCAAGCCCCAAAATCAGCACCAAAATAAATAAATGTGAGTGTGAGTGTGTATGTGTTTGTTATACAAACATATGCAGTGTTTGGGTAGACATAATTTCTCAACAAAATTCAGTTCTCTTCCTTCCTAAAGCAGATTTAATGCCAATGAAATTTCGATTTTAGTAATCATGCAGAGGAGGCTTAAGTGAGGCCTTATTAATTCCAAATATATAGTAAGAAGCCAAACTGCTTTACTAATTACATGTTGGAAAGGGTGATTACCTAGTATGTGTAAGTACCTGGGTTATGCCTCCAACACGGCACCAAATAAATAAATTTCATGCTAAAGCCTAACTTGTAAAGTACATATTCTTAGTAATTTTATAGATGACAAAAATAAAGTCAAACAATTTGCCCAAGTTCACAGAACAGATGAAGTTATGTTTCCAGACCAAAGTATTCAAAAGAGTCCTAAAATATTAAGAAACAAATATAACCAATGGCAAATATAAGTATCTTCTGGGTTATATAAAACCAGATCCCATTGAAAGAGAACCTGACATCAGATCCTTAAAATTTTGTTCTTGAGGTTTTTGAATGGTACAGAAACTTTACATGCTTGATATAAATATTAAAGAAAAGCTGTTCCAACATAATGTGGGACTTGGAGGTGTGATATAAGAGCTCCTGCAACCTCCTTGCTACTTTTAAGTGAAAGCTCTCACTGGAGTAAACTACAATTTCTCTTTCTTCAAATATTTGAAGTAGTTTTGGCACTAATGAACCTATAGCAGAAAAGAAAAGGACTATGAATAATTTATATTTAACATGGAAATAAACCTGCTACAATTCCAAATATTTGTTAATCTTGAAGCTATACTTGTCTTACAGGAATAGTTGAGCAAATTGTTGTTAATTTTGCTTTGTGTGTGTGTGTTTGTGTATACCAGTCAGTACTAGGACCTTGCTCACAGGATGCATTCTACCATTTGAGCCATGCCTTTTGCCAGTCATTTTTGTGGTTAAATGGAGATAGTATCTCACAGAATTTTCTGCATGGGCTGGCTTGAAACCATGATCCTCCAAATCTTAACTTCCTGAGTAGTTAGCATTATGGGTGTGGGTTGTGAGCTACTGATACCTGGGTATATGTATAGTTTTTTTCTTTTGTGCCAGTACTGGGGCTTGAACTCAAGGCCTATGTGTATTCTGTCTTAACATTCTTGCTCAAAGCTGGTACTCTACCATTCAAGCCCCAGCTCCACCTTTTGGTGGTTAATTGGAAATATGAGCTTCACAGATTTTCTGCCTGGGCTGGCTATGTACAGCAATCCTCAGATCTCAGCATCCCGAGTAGCTAGGATTACAGACATGAGCCACCACCATCGTCCTAATGTGTGTTTTAAAAATAACAATTTGTAATGGAAGTATTTAAGATCAAGTAAATTGACTGAAGTGGTAGAGAGGTAAGAAAATTTCAAAATCTTAAAAGCATAAGGCAAAATTTTAGCTTTAAGTGTTGGGGATATGTAGCTTAGTGGGAGAGTGTTAGGCCCTGGATTCAATCCATAATGCAACCAACATAACAAATTTAGCTTATGTGTGTGTGTTTGTGCATGTGTGTGTGCGTACCAGTACAGTACTAAAGACCTGAACTGTGAACCTTGAGCTCTCACTCAGCTTCTTTCACTCACAGATGCTACCTTACCACTAAGACACAACTCTAGCCAGCTTCGTGCTGATTAATTGGAGCTAACAGTCTTCCAGAGTTATCTACACCAGATGATTTCAAACTTTGATACTCAGATCTCAGTCTCCTGTGTAGTAGGATTAGAAGCATGATCTGGGGCTATCTGGCCAATAATAGCTTTCAATTACACTTAGGAAACCCACTTTATCTGGTGTCATCAGCACAGCTGACTCATCTTTTACTCCAGACTGATGAAGATTCACAAACATTCCTGAATCCAATAATCCTGTTGACCTGTAACAAGGAAACACAAGTTTTAGTATTACTTCCAAGAGGAAGAAAAACTGAAGACTAGACAGTGCGTACTTTACTATACCTTGCTGTTTCACTATCTGTTACAAAAGTTGGAGTTGCAGCTAATGGGCTTCTAAGGTCTTTGCGGATATAGATTTTTTCTGTTGAAGCAGCACAATTAGAAGACTTCTCTCGTGACATTTCAATGGGTTTTCTTTCACACTGAACAGCTACAAAAATGTGTTCAATTATTAGACTACAATACAGAATGTATAGGCAATTATAAAATAGGTCAGAAATAGTGCTAATGGAAAACAATATTATCATACTGAATTCCAAAGATAATAATCAAGAAATGATATACAAGTTCAACAAAAGAACATCACATCTGTAAAACAAACCAATTAATTCACATCTCTCATACTTCCCTATTCCTCTCCAGAGCAGAACCAAAGAGGAACTTTTATTTTTAAACACTCACTCAAGAAGGAGAATTCCTCATCTAGCTCCTCATTTAGGTGGGGGCCAGATTATAGAGCTCAGGCCTATATTCCAAGATACCCAGGAAGCTAAGATTTGAGGATCTCAGTTCACAACTAGCCCAGGAAGACAAATCCAAGACTCTTATCTCCAATTAGCTTGCAAAAAGCTTGAAGTAGAGGTATGGCTCTTGAGCTAAAAAGCTAAACAAGAGTGTGAAGCCCTGAATTCAAGCTCAAGTACTGGTGTGAGCAGATAGATGCATGTACACACAGACACACACAAAGTTCCTAATCTATATGACTTTACACAATGAAAGTTAACCAATTGAAAAGAATACAGGTGAACACATGCAGCAGTGGTACACAACAGACATTATGTCGAAAATGAACTATACAATTTGTGTGCAGGGAAGGGAGGGAAAAACAGAGAGAGCACAAAGAAAGAGGAGACATTATCCAAGAAGAAATGTACTCATTACCTGACTTATGAAATGGTAACCCCCTGTACATCATCTTTATAGTAACAATTAAAAAAAAAAGATTCTGGGGCTGGGAAGGTGGCTCAGTGGTAGAGCGCTTGCCTTGCATGCCTGAGGCCCTGGGTTCGATTCCTCAGCACCACATAAGCAAAAAAGAAAAAAGCCGGAAGTGGTGCTGTGGCTCAAGTGGTAGAGCGCTAGCCTTGAGCTGAAGAGCTGAGGGACAGCGGCCAGGCCCAGAGTTCAGGCCCCTTGACCGGACCAAAAAAAAAAAAGAGAAAAAAAAAGATTCTAAAAACAAAAAGTTCAAAAGTAGATTGAGATTTTTTTTTTTAGTTAAAGGTGGGGAGATTTTTTTTTAATATAATTCAATTGCCTAGGTAATATATATGCATGTAAAACACATATAATTTATATATACAACATGTTAATATTTATAGAAATTTTATTTCATAATACCTAATAAGGTAGTAGTCTTTAAACTCTTTCCGTTTTCAGGTTGTTGTGGGAGAAAGACAATGGCCAGTGCTCAAAGCTAAGTTCTGTCACTCACTAGTTCTATGATCTTGAGCACATTTTTTATTTTTTTTAATTTTATTTATTTATTTATTTGTCAGTCATGGGGCCTGGGCGCTGTCCCTCAGCTCTTCAGCTCAAGGCTAGTACTCTACCACTTGAGCCACAGCGCCACTTCCAGCTTTTTCTGCTTATGTAGTGCTGAAGAATCAAACTCAGGGCCTCATGCATGCAAGGGAAGCACTCTACGACTGAGCAACCTTCCCAGTCCCTGTTTTTAATTATATTTTTATCAAACTGGGTGCCAGTGGCTCACGCCTGTAATACTAGCTAGTTAGGGGGCTGAGATCTGAGGATCGCCATTCAAAGCCAGCTGGGGCAGAAAAGTACCCCTGAGACTCTGATCTCTAATTAACCACTCAAAAAAACCCAGGAGTGGTGCTGTGGCTCAAGTGGTACAGCGCTAGTCTTGAGCACAGAGAGGCTCAGGGACAGCGCCTAGGCACTGAGTTCAAGCTCCACAACTGACAAAAATAAATAATAGGGGCTGGGAAGGTGGCTCAGTGGTAGAGCGTTTGCCTTGCATGCCTGAGGCCCTGGGTTCAATTCCTCAGCACCACATAAGCAAAAAGAAAAAAGCCGGAAGTGGCGCTGTGGCTCAAGTGGTAGAGCGCTAGCCTTGAGCTGAGGAGCTGAGGGACAGCGCCTAGGCCCAGAGTTCAGGCCCCATGACCGGACCCAAATAAATAAATAAATAAATAAATAAATAATATTTTTTATCACCTTTAAGTGGTTATAAAAAGGGGCTACCATTTAACAAGTCAGCTTATCAATACAATGCATCTTGACTGAACCTTGGGCAAATTTTCAACCTCTGTTTACTTGAATGTAAAAGTGATAACTCCAACATTGCTTCAGAGAACTGCTTTACGAGTCAGTTCATAATCTGTAAGCACAGCCTGACATACTGAATGTACTATCAATTCTGGCCTTTTCCATCTTATGAATTAAATATCTCAACCACAAAACAAACTTATCTATTAACTTATGCTTTTTCTGGTGCTATTTTCAAAGTGTAAATGCATGCTTGTTACACACATTCAAAACCATTCGTTGAGAAAATACAGATATATGTATTCTTATATTTTAATTGGAAAACTGTATGTTAAAAAGCACGTATAGTTAACATATCTTAATGTGCTAATCCAAATAAACTTCTAGTTTAAAGAAATCCTTATAAGTCTTTTCTCTTTTAAAGTTAACACTTACAGTCTTGTCTCATTCCAAATGCAATACATCTCTGTAACCGGCAGTACTGACAGCGGTTTCGATGGTGCTTATTAATGACACAGTCCTTTGATCCTCGACATGAATACACTAAATTTTTTCGAATGCTTCTTTTAAAAAATCCTTTGCAGCCTTCACAAGTTACTGCCCCATAATGACGCCCTAGAAATAAAATGTTTAAGAGAGTATAAAAGACATATTACAGAAAAGATATGAAATACTATTTTCTCTCATCTATTTGGCAAGGAATAAAATCACCCTAAATCTTATCATTTCACAGCAACAAAATGAAATGAGCTTTTAAAAAACTATACTATATTACACTGAGCCTTGTGATACACATGAGCACACACGAGTGTAGATTTCTGGTATGAATTAACAATCGTCAGATCTAAAGTCTCTTTACTTCAGCACTAAAAAGAAATAGGTTTTGAAAAATCACCTGTTCAGTTATGCAGTGCACTGAATGTCAGTTAACTAAAGCCTTTTCCACTTCAGTAATTCCAACTACACTGTATTTCTGGAACAAGCCTCAAAAATTAAAAACCTTAATATACTATTAAGGGTACTAATTTTTAAATGATTCCTTTGAGCTATTTTCTAATTTTTACATTCAAAAAATTTCTATATCTTTACTTCCACAAAGTGAAACTTTTCATACCACATTAACATATTCACAGTATGCTGTTACAAGTCAAATTAAACTTTATTTAAGTAAAAAAATGATGAATAAGAAAGTTTAGAGAAAAATTAAATTTGATAAGTTTTTGGGTATGAGCCATAAAAATGACATGTTCCTTTATTTTTCTTTTCATTTTTACAGGAAACATAGTAGAGTGATAATAATTTAAGTAACACACACCAAAGTTATTTTTAATGTTACCTGATGCTCTGTCTCCACATACTACACAAAGTTCAAAAGTCTTATTTGGTCCTTGGTCTGGAGAAGAATTATCTGTTAAGAGCTTTATTTAAAAAAAAAAAAAGTTACTACTCAGTAACATTCTCATTTTGTTAAAAAAAAATGAAAGTTCACTTTAGTTTTTCACTTTATCTTGTTATTAAACTGTATATTCTATTATTAATTTAACTAATCTTAATTTTCTTGACAAAACTAAATTATAACATGCAGACATTACTGATTTTTGATTTGCTCCATAACAATAACATTAAGAAATCAAACTGTTTTCGGTGGGAAAACAGAAACAGGCTCTACAACAAAGCCAAGCAAGCACAAGGTTCTCAGCCCCAAACTCAGTACCAGCAACAAATAAATACATTTAAAAAATATGAAAGAGAAAGCTGGGTGCCAGTGGCTCATGTCTGTAATCCTAGCTACTCAGGAGGCTGAGATATGAGGTTTGCAGTTCAAAGCCAGCCTGGGCAGGAAAGTCCGTGAAACCCTTATCTCCAACTAACCACCAGAAAACCGGAAGTGGTGCGGTAGCTCAAGTGGTACAGCGCTCGCCTTGAGCTGAAGAGCTGAGGGGCAGCGCTCAGGCCGAGTTCAAGCCCCACGACCGACAAAAAAAAAAAAAAGAAAAGAGAGAGAGAAGGAGAAAGACCCTATTGCTCTATTTTGAGGTGGCTGCTAGAGGAGATTGCACCAACAAGAAGTGTTAAAAGAGAATAAATATGGTTGAAGTTGTTTGTATCTATGAAAACAGAATGGTGAAACCTATTGAAAGTGTTTTAGGAAGGGGGAAGGAGAAAAGGGAAAGTGATTAGGGAGGGGGTATGACTGATTGTAGTGTGCATGAAAACATCCGAATGAAATCCTGCAGTATAACAAATGTATGCTAGAAACAAACAAAATCTACAACAGCAAAAGGCCTATAATCTTAGCTACTCAGAAGGCTGACACATGAGGATCAAGGTTTGGAGCCACCACTGGCAAGAAAGTCCAAATGATTCTTATCTCCAATTAACCACCAAAATACCCTAAGCAGAGACTGGCTCAAGTGACAGAGCAACAACCTTGAGTAAAAAAGCTAAGGGGCAGTGCCCAGGCCTTGAGTCTAAGCCCCAGTACTGGCACCAACAAACAAAAACAAAAAAAAATACTTAACTGTTCAATACACAAATACATGAGCATTTTTTTCTTTTTTAAAATTTTAGCCTTTGTGTTCCATGCTAGTACTCTACTTGTGCCACAGCTCAACTTCTAGCTTTTTGGTGGTTAATTGGAGATAGAAATAGTTTCAGACTTTCCTGCCAGGGCTAACTTCAAACTATGATCTTCAAGTCTTAGCCTCCTGAGCAGCTAGGATGAATCACTGATGCTCAGCCTATGAGTAACTGTATCTCATTCGTATGTACTAATAGTACATGAAATATGTAAAATTATTGCAGTTGTATTATGACATTAATTTGAATTCAGAACCTTCCCACATGGAATGATATAGGAAAAGTTTATAATAACCTAAAAAGATATATCTAGACTTTATTCATTGAAAGGCATTGGTGCAATCAATTCTAATTATGTGACTACAACTGCTCTACAAAGGTTCAGACTTTACATCAGTGAGTTAAAATCCAAGCTGTGTGTACAGTGAGAGCATGTGTTCTGCACTCATCAAAAAGGAAGCATGTAATGGAGCAGAAGTGAGGTGAGGCGGGGTGGCCATGAGCAAATTAGTACGCCTGTTAAGCTACAAGAGGAGCTCATCAATAGGTTCCTGGAAAAGGACGCTGGCAAAAGAACACTGTTCTTTTGGGTTTTTTTAGATTTATCTCTCCATCTTTCCTTTTAACCTTTTTAAATGTAAACAAATCCATCCTTAAATTAAAAAAAAAGTGTGGCATTTAATAACCTCTCTTTCCCCCTTAATTAAACAAAAACAAACACCTTGCTCTACCAATCTTTAAAAATTTTTTTATTTTTATTATTATTATTTTTATTTAGTTAGGTTTTTTTTGGGTCAGTCGTGGGGCCTGAACTCTGGACCTGGGCGCTGTCCCTCAGCTTTTCAGCTCAAGGCAAGCGCTCTACCACTGAGCCACCTTCCCAGCCCCATAAATAAAAGATTTTTTTTTTTTATTGTGAAAATACCATATAGAGGGGTTACAATTACATGGGCAAGATAATGAGCACATTTCTTATCAAGCATGCCTCCTCCTTTGTTTCCCTTTCCCATCTCCCCCCCCCCCAAAAGATTTTTTAAATGACTTTCCCCCTACTACTTAATATATAGCCTCATTCTTTCCTAAATTATCACAGTTTTCAATAAGCACTTAAAAAACATTTTTTATCAATGTATGTATTGCTCCTTTTCTTACTAGCTTACCAATGAAACTGATGCTAATCGTTTGCTTACTATTATTCTTAATAATAGAAGAGACACGGAAAGGGTAGAGGTCGTGATCATATCCTAAGATCATTAGACCAGAAACTACATCTTCTTAGACCAGGGAAATGTCACCAAACAGTTCCCAAACATGGAACCCCAAAAATATCCCCCAAAACTTCTCGGTAGGCAAACTTATAAGGTATTATATATATATTCAATTACAGAAGCTGGCAGTAAAAATATCTATATAGCCACGGTATGTGGTATACAAAAATAAAGCACTGTTGTGCATTCTAGAAAAAGTTAAATAGAGGTAGTGTTGATCTATATGCTAAGTTCCAGTGTAGAGCCAACCAAGGTAGACTGAAAGCTATATTAATGAAGGTGTAGATGACAACAGAGGAGGCACATTGCTAGAGTTGGCAGATATGATTCTAAATTCTTGATTTGGTAGCTTCCTACACATGGCACAGTACGTTGATTCTAAAACCTGCAGCTATAGAAGCTGCTCTTGATTTGACAGTTTCCCAACTGTGAAGTTTTACAGCAGACTTAACAGTTATTCTTGGGAACCTGGCCCAGAGCTTTCTACAGCCTTCGGTAAATCCTTTCCAGGCCAAATTAACCAGAGTGGATCTTACTAACAAAACAAAGAATCCCTCAAAATACATTGTTGTGAGAATAAGAAGGAACCAGCTCATACGAAAGGGCAGCCTGCACAGACTCCTTTACATTTACTTTTTCTACTGAAAATGGATATGTATAAAGTCTTAATGGCATGACTTAATATTTTTTTTTTGCAAGCACAAAGGAAAAAGACATTTCTATAGTTATTTACCTGAAGTTGAGGTGTAGACAGATCAGGAGTTGTAAAAAACAACTGGTTGACACCTCCTGCATCTGGAGCTGTGAGGAAGACTTTTCCAGGAGTAGCATCCTGCCTGGCCAGAATGACCTTGCTTGGAGCAGAACCGTCATGGTTGGTCAGAATGAACTGCTTGCCCTGGGTATTATGATCAAGTGCTGTCACAATCTGGATTTTCTGCCCAGTTTGCTGCTCTGTAACAATCTAACACAGTCATGTCATATTAGTAATAAACAACTCAATCTTTGTTCTTCTTTTCTGACATCTTCAGGCAAACCGCCATCAGTTACACATACCTTTTAACTTGGCAAACATTACTTCCATGAAATTCTGTTTGATAGGAATAAATGTGCAAACAAAAGGTGCAATGGGGGGCTGGGAAGGTGGCTCAGTGGTAGAGTGCTTGCCTTGCACGTATGAGTTCTTGGGTTCAATTCCTCAGCACCACATAAGCAGAAAAAGCCGAAATTATATGGTATTTTCACAATTAAAAAAAAGAAAAAGAAAAAAAAGAAAAATAGAAGAACGAAGACCAAAAAAAAGCCGGAAGTGGTGCTGCGGCTCAAGTGGTAGAGAGCTAGCCTTGAGCTGAAGAGCTGAGGGACAGAGCCCAGGCCCAGAGTTCAAGCCCCATGACTGACATTAAAAAAAAAAAGTGCAATGGTAACACTATTTGAACTCTGTTTTAATTGTTCTTTCCTTTTCTGTTTCACCTTTCACTCAGACAAACAAATTTGTTGTTTTAGTTTCTGGGACACAGCAGTAAACACTACAAAATCTTTGGTCTCCTAAAGCTTTTATTTTAGTGGGGAGAGACATAAAATAATCAAATAGGTATGCTGTAGGTATTCTCAATGTTGTGGAGAAAATCAAAACAAAGTAAGTAGAGAAAGAATGCATCCTGAGGGAAAATCACATATGGAGACAGTTTTTGTCTAGTACATGAGTAAAACAGAAGACAAGGATTAGAGTGGAAGATGGGATCTAAGCACTAGCAGGGCCAGACTATCTGATACTTCAAGGGCACCACACAAGTCTGGATTTCCTACTGCTGAAATGGAAGGACAGTGGTGGAGTTGGAACAGGAAGTGGCAAGGTCTTTTATAACTCATTCACTCACACACACACACACACACAGACACACACACACACACATACAGATAATGGCTGGGAATAGGGTGGTAGCTATGTAGGAATTGAAAAGCACTAGATTTGAGATATTTTTTGAAAACACAATACTTAAAGCATTCTCTAATAAAGAAGTAAGTTTTGTAGACAGTTCTCAGGTCACAGGACCTTTTAACACTGTAAAAATTTACTGAGGGTATAAAAGATTTTTGTTTATGTGGGTTACAGTAACTATTACAAATATGCTAATATTTTCAAAGAGGAATTTTAAAAAATACTTAATTCATTAAATAGCAGCTCACTGAAGATACTTTTTTCTTTTTTGCAATATTGGGCAATCAGGGCCTCATGGTTGCTAGAAAAGTGCCTAAAACAATGTTCCTCTCTCTTTTTGTTTTAGATTATTTTTCCAGATATGTTCTCACAATTTTCTCTGCCCTCCCAGTAGCTGGGATTATATATATGTACCACTACCCCCAGATTAAAGTTTTGTTTTGTTGTTTGGTTCTTTTTTTTTTTTTTTTGGTCGTGAGGCTTGAACTCTGGGCCTGGGCTCTGTCTCTTGGCTCTTCAGCTCAAGGGAAGCACTCTACCATTTGAGCCATAGCGCCACTCCTGTTGTTGTTTTTGAGACAGTGTTTTGCTAACTTTATTGGCTGAGCTGGCCTTAAAACTGCAATCTCCTTTCTCCCAAGTATCTTGGATTACAGGTCTGAATCACCACACCACCCTCCCCCCAAAAATAACATTTTCAAGGAAAATAAAAGTTTATTTCCAAACAAAAAATTCAGTTGAATGAATGGTGATATGCTACCACTTTGCAAATTATTTTAGTGTTTAATTTAGAAGAGGTTAGAATTTCATATCTGCTTCTTCTTTCAAATATGTTAGGATATGTTGTTTTAGTTAAAATTTATAAAGAAAATCTGGCCTCACATTTATTGTGCGAAAGGAAGCAGGGTATTTTAAATGACTTTTCAAATTATGGAAATTGTTCTTTGATACTATGAGAAAACTTGACAAGTTGTAGCTTTTCAAAGGTTAATTGCAATGTGGAATCAGAAGCTATATTAAAATCCATTGCTCTCTTCTGCAATTTGAATGGATCCTTTACTCATGTATGATTTTGTAATACCATGCGTTGACAATTAAGAAAACATGGTTCATTGAATTATGCACACTTTTCTTTTTGGCCTGCACTGGGGCTTGAACTCTGCTTCGAGCTCTCACTTGGCTTCTTTGTTCATGGTTTTAGCCCTACTACTTGGGCTTCCACTTCCAGCTTTTTGCTAGTTACTTGGAGAAAAAGTCTCATAGGTTTGCCTGCATAGGCTGGATCTGAATGGTGATTCTCAAATCTCAGCCTCTTGATAGCTAGCCAGGATTATAAACAGGAGCCACCAGTGTCTGACTTATGTGCACCTTTTAAATGTTGATACATTTCAAATTACAGTATCATCATATCATGTAGCTCGTGTGGACCAAAAGGAGAAAGGGAAATAATGTTTTAATATTATTTAGAAAAGTACTGTTAAAGCTGGGCATGGTGACACAAGTTTGTAATCTCATCACACAAAAGGCTGAGTCAATGCATGGTACAAGTGGTTCATATCTACAATCCTAGCTACTCAGATGGAAAATTTCTGGAAGACCATGGTTCAAAGCCTGTTCAGACAGAAATTTTCATGAGATTCCATCTCCAAAATAACAGCAAAAGGGCAGGTTGGGGCTTCTACCCAAAATATTACAAATCAGGATAAAGACACCTGCATGTCCACATTCATTGTTGTAGTACTCACAATAGCCTAGTTTACAGAAACAGCCCAGATACCTTACACAGATGAGTAAATCAAGAAAATGTGGTACATAAATACAATAGAACTTTATTCACCTATCAGAAATAATATTATGTAATTTGTAGGGAAATGGATGGACCTGCAACAAAATACGTTAAGTAAGTCAGGCTCAGAGAGACAAATGCACATACTATCCCTCTTATGTGAAAGTTAGAGGGACTAAAACATAAACATAGATGATAATACATATGTACAAACTGACAAAAGGGGAGGAGTCCAACATCCTTTGAACAAGAAACAAACTGTTTAATAGAATATTTATATATCAGGAAGTGGAACAAGGTTTGGGAGAAGGAGAGTACTAAGACGGTGGCACAGGAATGGAGAGAGGAATGGTGAGTAAATGCAGTCATTACATTCAGTGTACATTATGAAAGTTGAACTACGCAACTAGAGGGGAAGGGTTGAGAGGAACTGGAGAAGAATAATGGAAGGAGTGACACTGATGTATTGTACTCATAACTTGACTTATGGAATTCAAATACTTAATAATAATAAATCAGTTTTTTAGAAAAAGCACCAGGTTAGAGACAAGTAGTAAAATGACAGCCTATCAAGGAAAACAAGCAAGTGTGAGGAAAGCCTTGAGTTCAAACTCTGGAACCTGAAAAAAAAATCTAAGGTAACAGGATCTCCAGTTTAAGGCTAGCATTAGCTATATAGCAAGACCCTGTCTCTTAAAAAAATCTAGAAACTTCTATCATATCATAGTTTCATAGTTCCTTAATGTTAGAATATGGCCCCTTTGCAACAAAGCAAATCTGTCAGGGTATTTCCATTGTAGCATTTATAGACCAGATACAGCCCTTGTACTAACAGAAATACCTCTAAGTTTGAAGAAGCCAGTGTGGACTAGGGATAGATATGAAGAAACAATAAATGTGTCTTATGAAGCCATTATAAACATTTTTATAGGGCTGGGAAAGTGGCTCAGTGGTAGAGCGCTTGCCTTGCATGCATGAGGCCCTGGGTTCGATTCCTCAGCACCACATAAGCAAAAAGAAAAAAGCCAGAAGTGGCACTGTGGCTCAAGTGGTAGAGTGCTAGCCTTGAGCTGAAGAGCTGAGGGACAGCGCCCAGGCCCAGGGTTCAGGCCCCACGACTGGACTCCCTCCCCCCCCCAAAAAAATATATATTTAAATATATTTTGCTAGTCTTATTTCTATCTAATTTCTCAAGTCAGTCTTATCTGTGTTTTTGTTTTGGACAGGGTCTTAACCATGTAGCCCAGACAGGTCTCAAACTCATGTTTCTCCTGCCTCTGCCTCTTGGGTGCTAGAATTACAGGCATATGCTACCAAGTCAGTCATTTTTTAGTAAGCACTACGTCACATGGAGGCTTTAGTATAATTTTAGAATATATTTCATTATCAATATTAACATTAGCATACAACCTTTATGAAGTAGTTAAATCTCATCAACATCAGTATTATGTAATATTGTAGTATGGTTATGGTATAATTTATCTGCACTGTAAAAAAATCATTTGTTTTCTCTTTTTAACCTATCTACCCTTGTCTCTCTATTAGTTATAATTAAGGACAGATTTTGGGACAATTGGCTATGACTTGGTTACTTTGGACCACTTTCACTGGAGACAAGGCCAGTCGTACACTGTATCACCTCTTAGGCTAGTACTGAGACTAGAGACTAGTTTTTATTGGGTGCTGTCTTATAGCAAAACCTTTCTCCTCTAGGAAGGACACAAATAGTCAAAGGTCACAATAGTAAACAGTTTTTTGAGTCCTAACGTGCTCCCAATTCATTATTCTACTCAGTTAAAAAATAATATCAACTGTGGGGTTAACAAGCCAAAAACTGTGAATAGAAACAACTACAACAATAATAAAATATATCCTAGCATAGGTATCTTTTGCTAAAGAGTAGGACATAATCATTTTAAAAACAAACTTACCTGTATGAAATGAAGTATCAAGACTGACCTTCAAAAACATTTCATCCCCTTCAAAAAACATTCCTTGGTCAGTCCTAACTCTATTATAGTTCTTTTTTTCTTTGCACACTAGCATCCAATACTATTAACAATCACATATTCTATTTTAATTGATTATTTAATTAGCTCTCACTACATAAAAAACATGTGAAGGCTAGGGATAGCTTTCTGTTGCACCTGCAGTGGCTAGCATGCATGTTTAGCACAAGTAACAGAAGTTTGATAGGTCAGCAAATTAAATATAAAGTAGACATACCTCACCCATCTGTTGTTCAATAATCTGATGTGCAATTTCTTCTATGGTGGCCATGATCTATTTGTTAAAATGTCCTGTGAAAGATAAAAATGTGGCTTTTTACAATTACATACATTAAAAGTATTTATTAGAGTATTTGACAGTAAATTTATGGAGCTTGAACTTGGGCCCAGGCACCGTTCCTGTGCTCTTTTTGCTAGCAACACACACACACACACACACACACACACACACACACACACACACACACACACACACACACACACACACACACACACACACACACACACACACACACACACACACACACACACACACACACACACACACACACACACACACACACTAGCACTATACCTTTGGGCCACAGCTCCACTTCCAGTTTTTAGAGTTGTTAATTAGAGATAAGGCACCGTTCCTGTGCTCTTTTTGCTAGCACCACTCTCTCTCTCTCTCTCTCTCTCTCTCTCTCTCTCTCTCCTCTCTCTCTCTCTCTCTCTCGCACTATACCTTTCGGCCACAGCTCCACTTCCAGTTTTTAGAGTTGTTAATTAGAGATAAGAGTCTCATGGGGACTTTTCTGCCTGAGTTGGCTTCGAACCACAAATCTCAGTCTCCTGAGTAACTATGATTACATGTATGAACCACCAATACCTGGCTTATGATGACTTTCTTGAAAACAACGGCAGTTAGAGTAGGAAGTGGTAAAAGGGAATAGACAGAAACACATTGGTCATAAACTGACAACTGTCAAACGCTGTCAGCTGGTGAAGTTTATGAAACTATTCTGCTCTAAAAATGTCAATTAAACAAGTCCTATGCCAGTGGCTCATAGCTATAATCCTAATGACTCAGGAGATTCAGACCTGCTGGAGAAAAGGAGAGGGAAGGGGAAAGAGACAGATAGACAGACAGACAGACAGAGAGAGGAAGGAAGGAAGGAAGGAAAGAAGGAAGGAAGGAAGGAAAGAAGGAAGGAAGGAAGGAAGGGAGGGAAGGAAGGAAGGAAGGGAGGGAGGGAGGGAGGGAGGTTGGGAGGAAGGAAGGAAATTAATTAGCTAATTATCTGAGGCAGAAGGGCAGAAGCAGTAGAAGTTTGGTCAATCTGGGCTACACAGTGAGTTCTAGGCATGGACATGAAACCCTGTATCAAAAAAAAAAAAAGAAATCTTACCTAAAGTAATTGCTTTATTAAAATTCTGAAATGATTCTACAGGATGTAGCTCAATATTAAAGGGCTTGCCTGACATGGAGGTGGCCCTGGGCTCAATTCCTAACAGCTATGAAAAAAAAAAATAACAAAAACTTTCCCATTGAGATTTATTGTCAGTATTCACTGTCAATGGTGTCAGTACCACCAATATTCACTGAGGATTTTACAGTGAGTGCTGTTCCTTTTCTGACATCAATATGGGTAATGTGTTCCTTATGTTATAAATATGCTCTCCAAGAACCACTGGAGTTATAACAATAGACAGAAAGAATTGTCTTAGCAAGGCAAAATTTACTTACCCAAAAGGGTATGCCATCAGCCAAAAATCTGGCAAGCAAGAAAGGAAACAAGCAGTCTGCTCCCCTATTTATCCCTAAGGCAGTAGGCCCTGCCCCTCTGCTCAGATTGGTTGAGCTCAGATTCACAATCTGCTCATCATCAGCTAGTATGAATAGGGTAAAACATTTATTTTAGGTGACTTTGCAGTAAGTTCATCTCCAAAAAGAAACCACTTTAAGACAAAACCTTACATTTCAAAAGATCCTTCTAGCCGGGGGCCGGTGGCTCACGCCTGTAATCCTAGCTACTCAGGAGTCTGAGATCTGAGGACCATGGTTCAAAGCCAGCGGGGACAGAAAAGTCCATGAGACTCCAATAAACTACTAGAAAACTAGAAGTGGAGCTATGGGTCAAGAGGTAGAGTGCTCACCTTGAACAGAAGAGCACAGGGACAGTGCCTAGGCCCAGAGTTCAAACCCCACGACCAACAGGCAAAAAAAAAAAAAAAAAAGATCCTTCTTTATCTCAAAGGTGTTCCTCTTTTTCTTAACAAAAGCAAAATGACCAGGCCAAAGCGGGAACTTTTTAAGCCCACACTTTGACAGAAAAGACAGTTTTAGCTGGGCACCAGTTTACTCCTGTAAACCAAGCTATTCAGGAGGCTGAAATGTGAGGATCACAGTTTAAAGCCAAGGTACGCAGGCAAATGAGGAGACTCACCTCCAATTAACTACCAGAAAACCAGAAATGGTGCTATGGCTCAAATTGATAGAGCACTAGCCCTGAGTGAAAGAGCTCAGAAGTAGCTACACCCACGCCCTGAATTCAAGCCCCACAACCAAAAAAAGAAAGAAAGAAAGAAAGAAAGTTTTTCTCTCACTTAAAACAGTCAAACTATATAACCAGTCTACTTTCCAAGTTTCTTGAATTCAAAATTCAATAGTTCACTAGTTGCTATGTTAATACTTTGTAGGCACATTGCTATAGTATATGGATTTAATGTTACATCTCTTCCTGATAGTCTTCAGAGCCTTCCCTTGACCTATAAAAGGATTCAGCTGCCATTTGTTAATCCTTATATTCTAGGTATATAAACCACGCCTAATTCCTTAAATTTATCATGTTGTTTCATTCTTCCAATCTTTGCAAATGGCTTTTCTCTATAGCATGAGTACCATGGAATAACTAGATCAATATTATCTAAGAATAAATACAGTACCAAACATGAAACAAACCAAGCATTCTCTACAGCCTGCTGGTAGAAAGCTAAATCTATTCTATTACTTTTCCTATTACTTTTCCTAGAAAGGTAATTTTCCAGTGTATATCAAAATGTTCATAAATGTCTTAAAAACGTTCATACTCAGTGCTCTGTAGACTGAGGCCAGCCAGAGGTACCTCCACAGTGAGACCTGTCTCCAAACAAAACAAAACAGAAATGCTCATACTTACTACCGAAAAATGTATTCTATATTCTTAAAACTGTTGAGTGCCTGCTTTATTACAGAATCTTTTCTAGGTCTGGACTTATAGGTGGGAATACTAAAACAAACACGCTTTCCCTTTGTGAAGTACACACATTAGTAGGTGAAAATGAAAACAAAGAAATGAGTAAAACATACAACATCAACACCATAGTTTGTTCCTATTTATTATTATTTTTTTTTGGGGGGGGGGGGTCCGGTCGTGGGGCCTGAACTCTGGGCATGGGCACTGTCCCTCAGCTCTTCAGCTCAAGGCTAGCGCTCTGCCACTTGAGCCACAGCACAACTTCCAGCTTTTTTTTCCTGCTTATATGGTGCTGAGAAATCGAACCCAGGGCCTCATGCATGCAAGGCAAGCCCTCTACCACTGGGCCACCTTCCCAGCCCCTTATTATGATTATTTATAAAAAGTGCTGAGGTTTAGTTCAAGTTGTACAGCACCTGCTGTAAAGGTCTCATACTACATAACATGGGAGGAGCATGAGCAAGAGTAACAGAAGGAAAGGACAGTGAAGGAGATACAAAGCACAGGGTGCAACTCTACTTTGTAACAACTTGTGCTCTGGGTAGTTAATCCAGCTGGATGACTGGAGACTTTGTTCACTGCAAAAGAGTCAAGTTTATGGGTCTGGGGATGTGGCTTAGTGGTAAAGTGCTTGCCTAGCATGTATGAAGCCCTGGGTTCGATTCCTCAGTACCATATAAACAGAAAAGGCCAGAAATGGTGCTGTGGCTCAAGTAGTAGAGGGCTAGCCTAGAGCAAAAGAAGCCCAAGGACAGTGCTCAGGCCAGACCTCGAATTCGAGCCCCAAGACTGGCCAAAGAAAAAAAAGAAAAAAAAAGAGCTAAGATTAGTCATCAAGGCTTTGCCCCATAACTTAAACACTTCCCACTATGTGTTGCTGCCTAACAAAGCTACAATGGAGAATTTTGGTGTGGCAGACTATATTCCAATGATAGCAACTGCAAATGGTGAAAAGTAGGATGGAAAAAAATAGATCAGAGACTAGGGACAGAAAGTGCTGGGAAAGGAGCTAACTTTCAGTTTTTAATAAGAGGTCAGATGGTCTTCCTGAAAAGGTACAGTCTAATATATACTTGAAGGAAGTGAGGAAGCAAGCCATCTAGCTTCCTTTCCATTTTTTTTCCTTGAGAACAGGTACTTGTGCATTAAAAAAAAAAAGGTCTCTATAACACTTATAAGAATAAAAACACGTTGTAGAAACAGTCCAGATGCCCTATAATAGATGAGTGGATCCAAAAAAATGTGGTACTTATACACAACGGAATTTTTAATAGGAAGGATATCATGTCATTTGCAGAGAAATGGCTAGACCTAGAACAAATCATGTAAAGTGAGGTAAGGCAAGCTCAGAGACAAAAAGGCATATTTTCTCTCATGTGATAGCTAGATTTTAAAATACACTGGGACAAGTCGGGTGCTGGTGGCTCACACCTGTAATCCTAGCTACTCAGAAGGCTAAGATCTGAGGATCACAGTTTAAAGCCGGCCCAGGCAGGTAAATCCATGAGACTTTTATCTCCAATAAACCATCAGTAAACTGGAAGTGGTGCTGTGCCTCAAGTGGTAGAGTGCTTGCCTTGAGCTCAAGAGCTGAGGGACAGTGCCCAGGCCCAGAGTTCAAGCCTCATGACTGATTAAAAAAACACACTAGGACATGATAAATTATATAGGATTCTAGACATTCACACACAGTGAGACCAAAGAAGGATACTCTTAGGAAGGGAATACAAAGATGCAATGCCATTGTGCTTCTGATTATACAAAATAATATTTATCAAAAAGAACTCCAGAAAATGGAAACAAGGTTTTTTGGTTGTTGTTGCTGTTTTCATTTTCTTTTCTTTTTGTCTTGTTTGTTTATAAATCTTGGGTAGGGTAGGGGGAAGCACAGAAAACTACACTATGTTGAAAATGAACTAAACAATTTGTGGGTGGGGATGGGAGTAGAAAACAGAGTGTAAGGGATGGGTTGAAGTTGTCAAAAAAGAAATGTACTCTTTACCTGACTTATATAACTGCCCTTTGTACATTCCTTATAATAAAAATAAACATTTTTAAGAGAATAAAACTAATTGGAAATGCACTAAACAGAAGGACTATCTAAACTAAATAATTATAGTAAAATCATGCGTAGGAGATTTTTAATAATGACAATACTTATGACAAACTACATACAAAGAAAACCAAGAAATAAAGTTTTATTCATCATATGATTTTATGTTGAAACATATGATTACAAAAGAATTTAAATGTAACTGCAGAAAAACACAAGTTTACATTCATTTACAACAGTGTTATACACTAAATTTCAAGAAGTTCAAAATATCTGCATCCAGTCCTGGGAGTCAAATTTAAGAAATGCCTGGAATTGAAATCAATAGAAAGCAAAATCTCAAATACAAAAGGATTATTATATTCCGCAGTGTAGCATTTTGATCTTCTCCCTCACTTAAATTCTAGCTGACCAACGAGACTCAGTTCAAGTCCTTTTTTACCCAGTATTTCCAGGTGAATGTATTGTGTGTTATATAGGAGGTTGTCAATTAGGATTCATTAGCAGACCTGGGTAGGAGTTTAACTTGTTGTGTGGCAGACACACTGTAGATATTGCAGGAGTA
This sequence comes from Dipodomys spectabilis, assembly GCF_019054845.1. Taxonomy (NCBI): domain Eukaryota; kingdom Metazoa; phylum Chordata; class Mammalia; order Rodentia; family Heteromyidae; genus Dipodomys; species Dipodomys spectabilis. Next base: position 7,830,239 of record NW_024870840.1, read on the forward strand.
TTTGGGGCCGCTGATTAAGGTATATACGAAAACCCTTTCTCAAAGAATGCAGTGTAATACTGAGTGAGGAGATTAGTTCCATTTAGTGCTACGAACTTTTTTTTCTTTTCTTTAATGACAATGAAAGCAACATAAAACTTGCAGGGCAACAAGGATGCAGGTCTGAAATTGTGGCCTGAGTATATGACCTCTTGTCACATTCACTGACCACAGGCCTGTGGAATGACCAGAACTAATTACTGGAAAATTACACTGCACGTGGAGATTCCAAATGCACACGGAAAAGTTACTGGATTCTGTCCAAGGTGTTGGTGGTTCATGCCTCTAATACTAGATACACAGGAGACGGAAAGAAAGCTAAGATCATAGTTCGAAACCACTAGGGGAGGGGACGGAAATTTCCTGCATGAGTCTCTCTATTTACAATTAACCACCAAAGGGCCAGAGGTGGCGCTGTGGCCCAAGAAGTACAGTATCAGCTTTAAGTGACACAGCTAAGGAACAGCGCCCAGGACCTGAGTTCTAGCCCCAGGCACGGCACTGCTTGACGTTTGTTTTTGTTTAACACGAGTTATATACTACCTTTCAGTAGGTCCCTGAGCCCCTCTTCTAGGCTACATTCAATGGGTAGTCTAGGGAGAGACTCCCGATGCTCATTCAAGCGGCCCCAACCTGTGTCCTCCAAATTGCAATTTTTAATAACCCCGAGGCTTTTTTTGCCTTAGAACAACCACCACCACTTTATACAGCGTTTGAGGTGAACTGACGGAGAACTTTCCGAGGTGCCGGGCAGGCATACAGACCAGGTGTTTACAGCAGCCACGGGCACCACCCCGTCTTGGAAACCGAGGCCCTCAGCGTCGAGGGCGTCCTTCCAGGGGCCCCCGAGCCCCCGGCCTTCATCCCGGGTCGCTGCAGTTACTTTTCAGGCTGACCTGCTCGCGGCAGGCCAACCACGCCTGTCATTTCCCCCAACGGAACTCGCCGGGACCGGCGAGCGCAGAAACACCCGGGCGGACACAGCTGCGAGGGGAGCGGCTGCGGAGGAGCACGAGGACGGGGTCGTCCGGTGCGTCAGCAACTCCCCCCACCCCGCAGCTCGCCGCCGCCGGGCCCCGGGCCCGGCCCACCCCGCGCGCCGCTGCCCGGACGGAGGAAGCGGCGGCGCTGGCGAGACGGAAGCTTTTCCGGTAGGTGAAAGGTCACAGGCGCCACAGGAGGCGCCGCGCCCCGCCGTCCGGCCCGCCAGCTCCACGGCCCCGAGGGCGGCCTCGGCCTCTCCGGAGGGCCCCGGCCGCGCTTTCCGCACCCTCCGAGCAGCCGAGGAGGCTGCAGCCGGGCGGGAGGACCGGGCTGGACTTGGCCGCGCCCGTTGACGGTTGAGAGGAAGAGACACCCCCGCCCCCCGCCCCGAGCCCCGCCACGGCCACTGGGGACCCCGCCCGGCACTTACCGCGCCTCTCCGTCTCTCGGTCCCGAGTCGGACGCGGGCCCGACAGTCCCGCTGCGGGATTGGGGAACGGTCCTGGGACGACAGATCGACAGGTGTGTGGTGGGGGGGGGGTAGGGGGAATACCTTTCTAAGGTAGTGTATTTGGGAGGAGGTCAGAGTTCGTGACCCCTCTGCGGCTCCGAGGTGCGCGTTCCACTCCGCGCCTGCGCAGTCGGGCTGTGGAGCGGCGGGCAAGCCGAGGTCGTGAAGTTCCCTGGGTGGGGCCGAGGGGGACCGACGAGTCCGGCGACGGGCTCTGGAAGTCGACTGCCACCTTTGGGCTTGGAGGGAGACTGCCCGCTGGAGCCGCTTCCCCGCGGGTGCAGCCGGGAGTCACGTGCCCGGAGCCTCCGGTTGGCTACAGATGGTCGCGGAAGAAAGGTGTTTTGTTTTTGGTGTGTTCTGTGTTTTGGAGACCTGGGCCTTGTATCCAAGGCTGGCCTTGAACTTTGGATCTTCCTGCTTCACCCTCCCCCCCCCCCCCCCCCCCCGCTCGGATTACTGTTTGTACACCATGCCTGGCTTCAAGAAAGTTAAATCAGCCCTTCAGATTGGAGTAGTAACCACCTAACCCGTCTTCAGTAATTCTAGCTCCTGGGAGCTCTGTTACAGGCTCTCTCTTACATTAAATGCTGCCGTTTATTAGAGCATTTACCAGCCTGGGTAGATGCCAATCCGATATTTCAGCTTTCCTGTAAGATGGCCACTTAATGGCTACATGGAGCAAGAATGTAATCACTACTGTTGTAAGGTGAATCATCCCAGAAACCACATTTTGAAATATAGACTATTGGAGTCTTCATTATACAGTTAGCAGGCTGCAGGCCGCCAGTTGTTACAAAGGCCTGCAGCCCCCAAATACACATAACACAGCTAGGAAACACGCCAGAGAGGAACGAAAGATAAAAAAAACAATACCAACAGTCCAATTCAGCTCCAATGAGAGCTGAACTCGGATGCCATTAATGACCGAAGAGGAGACTGGAGACAGGACAGGATCACAGAGACACTCGTGGCTTGACGTTCTGCCGGTGAGGCTAGTCTAGGTCTAAACAGGTCGGCGTAGGGGGTAGATCCACAGGAAATTCCCAGTCACAGGCACTGACAGATTCAGTAACCTATCAGCCAAGTGCCCACCCCTGCCTCCGCGGATCTAGGCATTCCCGTCACCTATGAGACCCGTGATGGGCAGGGGATTTCCTTCCCCCAGAACGAAGACAAGATGCCAGACCCTACCATGCATCATGTGGCCAGTATGGCGCCAGCCACACCTGACCTCCTTATTTCACTACAATGTAAATTATCAAAGGTTGCTTGTCCATACGGTATTTCCCAGACCATAGGACGTTTGCTCATCAATAAAGATTTGTGAAAGGGTGGTCTCCAATGGAGCATCACACTGGAAAGTGGCTACTAGGTGAAAAGCACTGGCCTACTGTGTGGTTTAGACTTTAAATGACCTGGAAATTTTTTTTGGGGGGGGGGTCCGGTAGTGGGGCCTGAACTCTGGGCCTGGGCGCTGTCCCTCAGCCCTTCAGCTCAAGGCTAGTGCTCTACCACTTGAGCCACAGCGCCACTTCCAGCTTTTTTCTTTTTGCTTATGTGGTGCTGAGGAATCGAACCCAGGGTCTCAAGCATGCAAGGCAAGTGCTCTACCACTGAGCCATCTTCCCAGCCCCGACCTGGAAATTTTTTTTATCTAGATTGATGAGCACTGTAGAAAAGCAGCCAAATTCAGGACAGAAACTCAGTTTAGGAAATTCAAATGTGTGCAGAGATGAGAATATTTGTCATTTTCCTCTGGAACCAGAAAAAGAGCATACACAATGTTCCCTTAACACGGGTCATGCTTTATTCATGAATCATTTCTTGCCAATTCTTGGTTATAAGGCAGTCCTTCCCTCCCCCTCCCTGCCCCAGTAAACTTTTATCTGTTCTCAAAGGTAACAGTTATGAAAATACATTGTATGTTCAGTGGAAAAAGTTCATCTGATACCCTTTGGCTACGCTCAGGGCATAGTAGGCATACCTGAAGTGCTGGTAGCTATCCTTTATCATCCAGTTAATGCACTTAAGTCATGGTAAGTTGACTTACTAAAACTTAGAAGTAAAAGCCACTTAATTCTGGTTCAGGTACAAAGAGATTAGTGACGTTCATCTTTAAATGTGTCACTCTAAGAAAAGGAATGGCTTAGGAGAGGCCTGCACACCAGCAGTAGATATAAGAGTCAATTTATTCTGTAGAAATATACATATTAACACTATATACAACACTAATTTTTAATTATAAATGATCTATATCTTTACATAGACAAGATACAAACTGTTAGTGTTTGTAGTAATACATTGTCTTTTAAAAAACAGTATTGTTACATGTATAAACAGTTTCTATGGAAGGCAAACTTGTCTTTCCTTCATTCCTTACCCCGCCCCAAAGAAAAAGGAATTTGACAGTTAAGCTTTTTAAAACTCAACAACATTAAAAAAAAAAAAATCTAGTAGAAACTCCTCTTATAGGAAAAAACGTCACAGATAAGATTCCTATAGAAAATGACATTAAAAGTGGTAACTCCAGATGGTGTGTGTGTAGTGGCAGCATTCCTTAGGAATCTATAGGAAGGCATTTAAGTCAGCAAATACTGAGTGCTCTTTGCAGGCACTGTGCCAGGTGTAACAAGGGAATCATAAATGAACAAGAGAAGTTGTTTTAAGGAACAGAATGTGATGTTAATGAAGTAAAGACTATAGGATATAGGAAAGAGAGACATGGCCCAGTTGGTAGAAAGCTAGCCGTTGAGCAATAGCATCAAGTACAGAGTTCAAGTTCCAGTCTTGGACTTAAAAAGGAATCCGGGCACCAGTGGCTCACACCTGTGATCCTAGCTACTCAGGAGGCTGAGATCTGAGAATGGAGGTTCAAAGCCAGCCTGAGCAGGAAAGTCCGTGAGACTCTTATCTCCAATAAAGCACTAGAAAACCAAAGTGGCTCTGTGGCTCAAGCAGTAGAGCGCTCGCCTTGAGCTGAAGAGCGCAGGGACAGTGCCCACAGTTCAAGCCCCATGACGGACAAGAAAAAAGGAAAGACTGGATCTAGTCTGAAGGAACAAGGAGAAAAAGATTAAGATCATCTGTTGTAAAGAAATGTGAGATAGGGCTGGGAAGGTGGCTCAGTGGTAGAGCGCTTGCCTTGCATGCATGAGGCCCTGGGTTCGATTCCTCAGCACCACATAAGCAGAAAAAGCAGGAAGTGGTGCTGTGGCTCAAGTGGTAGAGCTCTTGCCTTGAGCTGAAGAGCTGAGGGACAGCACCTGGGCCCAGAGTTCAGGCCCCATGACTGGCAAAAAACCAAAAAACCAAACAAACAAAAAAAGAAATGTGAGATAAGCAGACAAAGATGGGGCTGAAGTTGATAAATGAAAAATCAAAATACTGTAAACACAGAAAGGTTAGGGTAGGGTTAGATAAGGTCTATGTTTGACCAGAGGAATTGTTTCATGCTAAGGCACAGTGAATGTCACTGAAAACTTAAGAGTAAAGATTAAATTACATTAGAATCATGCTTTTGGAAGTGAACTCTAACAGTTTAAAATGGACCGTAAGAAGGCATTGAAATTTGTGTAGCCTGTGCATGCTAGACAACTGTTAGCCACTGTCCTACACCCCTAGCCCAGAAGAAAAGTAATAGCAATCATTGGGAAGACGTAACAAGGACTTGCAGCAGGGCAATGACAAAGGAAAGGATACTAGAATATTACAAAATTATTGCTGAGGCTTTGAAGCAGATTTTGGAACTTTTATGGAGTCTATGTTTCCTAAGAAAACAGAATTGAATAGGAAAAGAGTAAGTTGGATGTCATATGAAATTCAAACTGCTTGAAAACTCACCTGGATATTCAATAGCTATTGGAAATGTGGTCTGTAAACAAGGCTTTGTAGGACAATGGAGAGAATAGGTCTAAGACTTGAACTAGAATGAGGCATTTGGGGACCACATTGTAGGTTAAGAGTCCTGTCCTTAAGCCAGTTATGGTGATGCTTGTGCCTGTGCCTATAATGTGAAAGATTGAGAGACACTGTCTCAAACACAAAAGGAGTCTGTCCTTGCTTTATTCTAGTGATTGAACTGAACAAATAATTTTCTCTTAGTGTCACAGGAGAAAGTGATATATTAAAATTCAATACCTATCTTCAAGTGTAGACTACAACAGGACAAATTGGACTCACCCTCTGGGAGAGCATGGTGATTATACTTAACTGCAATGGATCTCAAACTATTCCAAAGCTGAGCACAACGGATGGACACTCCAAGACATATTGTATACACCACAATAATATTTCAATATTGTAACGAAATTTCCAAATATGAAGCTTTTCTCATTTCCAGATACCCTACTGACAAATTTTAAAACATATACTTGGCTAGTAAAATTATAAAGCTGTCTTCCCAGTTAATAGTAGTATGCTGACAGCCTACTATGAAGAAGTCTGATGTGATGACTATATTTAAATAGATACAACTTCAAACTCAAAGAATCAGGCTGGAGAAGCGGTTGGAAAAAGGTTCAAAAATGTGGGATGATGAGAAAACAAATCATTCTCATTTTCTTAGAACTTAGGGGAGGCAGTCTCTGCATTCCCGACTGCTGCAGATAAAGGAGGTGCACTGGTTAGGGCCACTCACTAACAATGCTGTCCTTACCCTCATTCAGCCTAACATCCCTTGTCTAGGTTAATTTCAGCATCCTTCTTAGCTTTTTAGTTGCTCTTCTCTCTCTTTACAAATAGAAGGAGATGCCTGAAGAAATGTTTGGGCAGCACATGTACCTATGTAATAGATCCATTTATGGACTACAATCACTATTATTTTTTCCTTTTAACATGTTAGCTGTCAATAGCTGTCAAATGATGTTTTTTGAAAGATTTGTGCCAAGGCTGGATGTGATGGCACAGATCTGATAATTCCAGCATTAAAAAGTCTGAGGCAGGAAGATTGAGCTTGAACTCTGGGCCCAGTCGTTGGCAGAGGAGGGAGGGAGGGAGGGAGGGAGGGAGGGAGGGAGGAGAGAGAGAGAGAGAGAGAGAGAGAGAGAGAGAGAGAGAGAGAGAGAGAATCAAAAGATACAGCAGCCTCATAGGTATTTTTTAGATTTTTGAGGCATAAGCCAAATAATATAGTCATAGGCTGAGAGACCAAGGGGCTGACCTCCAAATAACTTGTTGTTTTACTAAATGAGAGACAGTGATAATTGTCAGACAATGAACTAGAAAGGTATATCTTGGCCTCCAAAGAGAGTACAGTATAAGCTGCAAAGATTTTAACATGGAAGATTTATTCATGTCATTTTGAGTAATGTGAGCACCAAGAAATATTAGTTTACCTGTATGAGAGAAAAGACTTGGAAAGATGGTATGTTAAGAGTTGTGTGTGAGGTTGCACAGTTTACAGTGATGCCAAAACTAGATATGGTCAGGAAAAACTATAGCTGCCAACTCTAGATCATTTGTTTGCAGAAAACAATGTCCACAAGGTCTCAGGATTCAGTAATTCTCTTGACTTCTGAGAGCACATAGTCATTGGGGCTTGAACTGGGTGCTGAGTACTGTCCCTGAGCTCTTTCACTCAAGGCTAGCGCTCTACCACTTTGAGCCACAGCTCCATTTTCAGTTTTCTGGTGGTTAATTGGAGATGAGTCTCTTGGCATTTCCTGCCTGGGCTGGCTTCGAACCCCTATCTCAGCTCTTAGCCTCCTGAGTAGCTAGGATTACAGGCATAAGCCACTGGCGCCTGGCTAGGAAATCTTTAATAAAGAAGCAGATAGGAAAAACTTTGTACACTTTAATGAAATATTTTATGGATAACTTTGCTCTTAAGATAATTTATAATTTAAACTCAGTCAACAAAATGTACATTATGAAAATCAGGACTTTAGTGGAAATTTCATCTTTTTTGCTGATCAACAATTTTGTGAACAAGGTTGTTCAGATGTTAAACAAAAAGTATACCGAATGAATACTATATATATATATATATATATATATATATATATATATATATAGTATTCATTCGGTATATATATATATATATATATATATATGTATATATTTACATATATATGCAGTTCTGTGGCTTGAGCTCAGGGCAGGTGTGGGCACTGTCCCTGAGCATCTTTTGCTCAGCACTAGCACTCTACCAGTTGAGCCACAGCGCCACTTCTGGCTTTTTCTGTGTATGTGGTACTGAGGAATCGAACCCAGGGTTTCATGCATGCTAGGCAAGCAGTCTCCCACTAATCACATTCCCAGCCACTGTAAATCTTTTCTAATGAGTTGTACAGACAGTTAAAAAAATAAATTATTTTAATTACTAAGCAGGCCATATCATAAAATGATTAAAAAAAAAACTCTCCAAAAATATACAATTTAATGTAATACTGGCTTAGATTTTGTGTTTTTCTGATATGGTAATTCCAGTTCATTTGTAAAAACACAATATTATAGGAATTAACATTCTTTTTAGGTCTTAATACTACCGATATGTTTCTTACAATAGTAAGGGATATTGTGTAATATAAAGCCTGTCATATTTTGCTATTAAAAATATAATAATTTTTGTGTTGAACTAGCTTTAAAAAAAGAATGTACTAAATGAAAAGCCCATAAAATCATTTGTATCCCTTTGCAAAGAAAAGCATCCCCATTCTTACAATTGGAACAAATTCAGATTTTTATCCCTTTGCTTTGATGATATACCATTAACTCATGCCCAAAGATGTTCATAAAGTAGAAATACTTCAGCTAAATTACTGGAATTTCATTTCAGTTACTGAGGTAGCAGATGGCCATGTGTTTTTCTACTAAGAGATAGCAAAAATTCATCTAATGTTATGATTAAAAGACATGATTTTTTTTTTACCAGCAAATTGATATAATCATGATTTCTAAACCAAACACTGCATGGAAGTTTGCTCCTTGAGTTGTGATTTTTACTTACAAAGCTCTACCACTAGGGAAAATGTCACCTAATGTAATAGAGAAAACAGCAGTGTGGGCAGTATAACAAATACATACAGTACAAGGCAAATTTTCTGGTCTCTAAGAAATACTACATTATAATTCAGTGTGAATGTCAAAAATAATTCTGACCATCAAGTAAACATCAAAATTTTAATAAATAACACGTATGAAAAACAAACTTTAAAAAATAGCTACATATACCTAAAAAATAACTTCTTAAATGTGATGAATAGTTTGGTTAGATTTATCTTGGCAGTTCATTTTTATTAATGTTTGAATTGCTTTTACTCCATTCTGATGAATTCACATCCTTGGAATCACAGAAGAAATGAAACCAATACTGCTACAATATTGTGCCTTCCTGAAATGCTTCTATCCACCTATTGATAGAAAAATCTGTTAGATTTGTACAACCCAATCATTGATACATCTGAAGAGCCTATAGGTAATAGCTTGGCCTGTGGACCAGATTACCCTAACAGCATACTTAAGATCTTTCCTACACCACATTGGAATGTTTGCATACATGAAGTGACCTTTTATTTAGTCCAAAACTTGACCTATTAAAATGAGTCTCTTCTGTAAGGCATGAGGAAGGAGCCACACTTAACACACTTTGTGTGATTTTATAGTCCTGATTTAATTGCTCCAGGATTTTAAAGAAATCAGACATTTAGTCCATTCCCAGATGATCAGAGTTCTGCATGCATTTCAGAATTTCACAGAAGTCTTTCTAAAATTTTTAGTCTCAAAGCTTTGTCTGACAATGTATAAAGCTGCAATTAAGTTAGAAGACACAGGGGTAGTCACCTCCCTTCCTGTGTAATTGCTTCTAAACCTATTGTTTTCTTTCCTGATATATAATTTTTATCAGTAGTATATTCTGTACAGAAGAGATCCTGAGAATTAGGAAAACTTGACATTGAAATTGCTAATCAATCAATTACGAGTAGCCCATGACAGATTCAGTTCAAGTTTCAAGGATAGAGTTTTCAAAACTTTTAACTTTTGAATATAAACAGCATAAGTTGTAAACAAGTCTTTTTACAAGTTCAAAAATTTTCCAACAAAATTAACACATTTTGATATTCTGTCATGTATGAAAAATCAAACTCATATGCTCTTAATAATCTAAAAGAGAAATTTACTATTTAAATTTGATAAATTATAAACTACAAATGAGCAAGTTTGCTTTCTCTACTACATTTAATTCTACCTGCCCGAATTTCTATAGTATTAATCTAATGGTACAAGCAAAAAAAAAAATCATGCTTATTAAAAGGTAATATCTAACAGTAACAATGAACAATTACTATTTTCAGCTAATGTTTACAGAAAAAATAGCAAAATAACATAATATTAAAATATTCATCAGGGGCTGAGTACACTGGCAATCCTAGTACTGGGGTGGTGGTGGGAGTGGGGGAGGATCTTGAGTTTGAAGTCAGCTAGGCTATATAGTGATTCCCAGGATAGCTTGGGCTAGAGTGGGACCTTGTCCTGACAAATGAAAATAAGCCAAGTGTTACAGCTCAAGTTTGTGAATCCTTGGGACTTGAGATGTGATTTCTTTTTTTTTAAAATACTTTTTTATTGTAAAAATAGTGAGTGTACAGAGGGGTTAAAGTTAGATAAGGTAATGAGTATATTTCCTATCGAGCATTGAGATGTAATTTCAACTCAAGGCCAGCCTGGGCATAAAATGTTCACAAGAACTATTAGTTCCGTTACCCACAGTAGCTGCTGGGCTGAGCATCAAACATAAAATACAATGTGTATTTTATAAGCCAAAGTAAAAATAAAATGAAAGAGAGATGAATTGAGCTGTTTTGTTGATTTCACAAATAGAAATATGCATCTTTTATCCTCATAACACCTAATTTTGCAATTTTGGAAACTATTCCAGTTTTTAACAATCTAAAATTTACTACATCACTGAGAGCAGCATGGAGCCTCTTAATATGTTTACTTTGTCCCTAAAGTTAGTTGGCAAGCAGCTGTTTCAACTCGTATGGTCCATGGTACAATCGAATGAGTGGACTGCCAAATCCCAGAACATATGGAGGGAAGAGTCTTACCCTCCTAGAAGAGGTGAGGCCTTCCCTTCCCTGTGTGGACACATTTATACAAGGCCATCTGTTTGCAACTCTGCCTCCAAATATTCTTGCTTAGTTTTAAAACAATTCTGAAGTATTTGAATAACACATGTTTTGTCTGTCTAATTTGGATCTTTTATTTAAATTCTGACTGTCCCCTGTCTTAAAGTAGGTCCCTTTAAAATCATTTGCTGGGTGCTGGTGGCTCACACATATAATCCTAATAATTCAGGAGGCGGAGATCTGAGGATGGCAGTTCAAAGACTGCCTGGGCAGGACAGTTTTGAGATTTCTGTTTGTTTTTGCCCATCTTGGGGCTTGAACTAAAGGGCCTGGATGCTGTCCCTGAGTCTCTGTGCTCAAAGTTAGTGCTCTACCACTCGAGCCTCAGCACCACTTCTGACTTTTCTGAATAGTTACTGGCGATAAGAATCTCATGGCCCTTCCTGCTTGGGCTAGCTTCAACCAGACAACCCTAAATGGAGCTGTGGCTCAAAGTGGTAGAACATCAGTCTTGAGCACAAAAGCTCAGGGACAGTACCCAGGCCCTGAGTTCAAGTCCCACAACCAACAATCAATCAATCAATAAAAATACAATCAATAATTTAACATGACAACTTGAAATCTTGTGTACAAGAGGAAAATATGTCCACAGTACTTACTTCTGAGCTGAGTGAGCATCATCTGCTTTGAATACATAAAATAGCATATTTTTGTGCAGTAACTGAAATACTTTAGACTCTGAATTTTCATCTTTGACTTGACTGACCGTGAATCCTAATAAAGGCTGACTCTCCAAAGCTGCCACGTCCTAATTTAACAACACACAAATGAAGATGGACTTTTAGATTGAGACACATTTCAAGATTGGAATATTGACATATATAGCATTCACTTAATCTCATATACACATATAAAATGTTAATTCTAGCAAGTTATTTTTATTTATTCAACAATATTTGTTGAGCCACCTTCATCCATCTGCCAGATACTGTACCTCTTTCAACATGTTCACAATTTTATTTCATATTATTTTCCCTATAGTCAGAGAAAGTAGGTGATTACACTGCCTTCATTTTATAGGTAGAGAAAACAGCTAAATGATTTGCCTAGCTCCTACTAAGGAGCTTGTACTCTAGAGGTTTTCATGGCTGTTAGAACAGAGGGATCAGCTATCTAGCCACAGTTAGAAGACACTTTATACCCAAAAGCCTATATCATCTATGCTGATGCTGGATTATTACAATCTGAGGACAGTCTGGAGAATGTCACTCAAGAGAGCTTGGCAGAAAGGATAAGAAGCTCTGCGAGAAATTTCTAACAATTAAGTGACAACTCCCTAAGTAAAGAGTAAGATTGTTCCCATTAAAAATGGCAGTGCTCCTCCAGGCGCTGGTGGCTCACGCCTGTAATCCTAGCTACTCAGGAGGCTGAGATCTGAGGATCACGGTTGAAAGCCAGCCTGGGCAGGAAAGTCCATGAAACTCTTATCTCCAATAAACCACTCGAAAACCAGAAGTGGCGCTGTAGCTCAAGTGGTAGATAGAGTGCTCACCTTGAGCTGAAGAGCTGAGGGACAGCGCCCAGGCCCAGAGTTCAAGCCCCATGACCGACCAAAAACAAAAACAAAAAAAACGCAGCACTCCAAAAGCAAAGCACTAAAGGAGGTTAGGGTTATAGCTCAGTGAAAAAGTGTGTCCCTAGCAGTGCTTTGGCCGTGGGTTCATCTCCAGCACTTGGAGGAAAGGGGAGAGAAGGGGAACAGATGGAAGGGAGGGTTTGGGGGAAAGGTTTGGGGAAGGGACAGTAAGGGGAGTAAGACAATATAAGATCCCTAAATTGTTCATCTTTATATTTCATGTCTTACCTCACTTGCAGCATAGGTATATAATACTTTGTTTTTTATGACAAACCACAAATGCTTCCATGTTTTTTTATTGCCCTTTGATCTGTACAAGTAGCCACTCATAGAAGAGTCTTCTGTGTTTGCTGATACCTAGATAAGAGATACAGTTAAATGGTTTTCAGACCAACAGTTGTTCACAATCATTAGACATTGAAAGCAGTTCTATAGCAATTGAATATTTCAGAATGAAATGATATTTTCAAAGGCTGTTGTAATATAATTTGAATACTTCTATAAACATGAGTATAAAACCTCTTGTCTTTTGGAAGCAATTCTAGAATTTTAGCTGTTAATTCCTTCATGCATTTGTGCTTGTATTTTTTGTGGGTTCATCTGTATTTTCTGATTTGGTAGAAGAAATATGACATAAACCCTACAGAATGCTTTTCGAAAGCTGAATTTTAAGGACTATTTATAATCTATTCTTCTTAGGGGAAAATCACCTAAATCTTCAACATTGTGTCTAAAATAATTTTTTGTATTTCAAAAAACATTCAAAAGAATAGTAAATAGAACTTTCCTAAATTTTTGTTTTAGATTACTGCACTATAAACCTCAAGCTTACCTAGAACTTGAGAGCCTCTTGCCTCCACCTATCACAGATGTGTACTATCAGAGTTGATTGAAAATTCTAATAATGGCGAAGACTTTACGTATCAATCTTTGCTTCCAAGATTATAGCCTAAAAGTTTATCTTTGCTTCATGAAATGCTGAAAATGTTTTAGTCTTCATGCTAAAAGAAAATAAACTTTTGGGCTGGGAAGGTGGCTCAGTGGTAGAATGCTTGCCTTGCATGCATGAGGCCCTGGGTTTGATTCCTCAGCACCACATAAGCAAAAAGAAAAAAGCCAGAAGTAGTGTTGTGGTTCAAGTGGTAGAGCACTGGCCTTGAGCTGAAGAGCTGAGGGACAGCACTCGGGCCCAGAGTTCAGGCCCCACGACAAACAAAAAGAAAAAAAATAAACTTTCGGTGAATCTAATCTGATAATTCAGTTGTTTTTATCTTAAATTCAGTAAGAATATTTAAAGAAATCAAGTTCAGGATTTGCCTTATCAGTGGTGTGATGAGCACACTCTATTGTGGCTTCCCATGATCCTTGCCTCTGACAGTCACACATTGTACTACATCTTCCCTTGAGCACAGCCAGAACCTGTGACTCACTTCTACCAAAAAGAATAAGGTGAAGGTAATGGTATATCAGCTCCATGATTATGTAAGAGGCCACCTTGCCCAAACACTGGTTTTATAGACTTTGTTGTAGCTATGTTGGGAGGCCCATGAGAGAAGTTGCTGATATTGTAACAAGCAGCAAAGGGCCCTCAGTCTAATAATGCAAGGAAATTAATTATGTCAAAACTTAAATGAGTTATGAAACAGATCCTTCACCAGATAACATTCAATAGTGGCCTAAAGCTCATATTCCTGTGGAAGTCACAGCTAAAACATACCTACACTCCTGAGATAATACACGCATGATATCTTAAGACACTAACTTTGTTTTAATTTGTTATATAGCAAAACAGAGGTAGACTCGATGATGATTATCAAATGAGATTATGCTTAGTTACATTGAATACTGTGTACTTATGTAACTGTTAAACTCTTGTTCAAAATATTATATTCCACCTTTAGAACTAATTTACCAGCCACTCAATAAGTAACAGTAAGTGCCCATGAATATTCCTCTGTTAATCTTTAACAATAAAATTGATGTTAACTTTACCTGACTCTAAATTTTTCATTATTTTCAAAATAGTACTTAAGACTGTTTTGAATGAGGCTCAGCATGTAATTATAAAATGAGGGGGTTCCAGAAATATTTGAACATTAATGAAGAATACACCAGGAGGGGCAGAGCTCAGTGGCAAGCACTAGGATATGTGAGGCTTTGGTTCAATCCCTCGCACTGTAAAACAAAACACAACTTCCCAGTGTCTCAAGGTTAAATTGCCACATAAACATGTAAGTCTATTAAGTATAATCCCAAGATACATGAATCTGTATGAACTTTTATGGCAGTACCATTTATAATAGTCAAAAAATGGAAACAAGCTGGGCACCAGTGGCTCACGCCTGTAATCCTAACTACTCAGGAGGCTGAGATGTGAGGATCGTAGCTCAAAGCCAGCCCAGGCAGAAAAATCTCTGAGATTCCTACTCCAATAAAATACTCAGAGAAAGTTAGAAATGGCACTGTTGCTCAAGTAGTAGAGTGCTAGCCTTGAGCACAAAGAGGCTCAAGGAGAGCACCCAGACCCTGAGTTCAAGCCCCAGGACTGGCCAAAAAAAAAAAAGGTAGAAACGACCTAAATGTTCATTCAGGGTTGAATGGTAACCTGTGGTATAGACTTAGATGAACCTCAGAAATACTGTCATAGCATACATCAGTATTATAGCTCTTCAGCTCTAGCCCATACTATATGATTCCTTTTATAGGATATATTGAGAATAGTCATTGTCTGTGCCAGAGAGATAGAAAGATTAGAGGTTATAAGGGGGTAGAAGGATACTGGATAGATTAAAAAAAGCTTCTAAACTAGAAAGATATGATGATATGCCCAACGTGAATGCTCTAAATACCATTTAACTGTATACTTTATGATGGACAATTTATATATTATGTGCAGACCATGTGATGCTAATGAAATGCCTGAAATTATTCTTCGGACTTCGTCCCTTAGGAGAAGACCCCCTCATGTAATAACCCGTGGGGCCTTGATAATCAGTGGGGCCCATAAGTCTCAAAGTAGCTTTTAAAAAGCCATGTGTGCCCAACTTCTGTTTACTTTCTCTCGATGCTATAACCAAATCCTTTCAGCAGCCATTTTCTAAATGACTCATGTCTTCAGGGAGACAAGACAAGATTGTGAGGCATCAGCCATATCCCTCACCAGTATTAAAATTCATAATAATGGGAAATAACTTCTTTCTTAACCACAGAAAAATGAATAATATGAAAGATGAATAATTCAGCTGTATTATATTGTGGTTTAACACTTACTTCTTTGAGAGCTGCTGGGATTTTTTTCTGTCTCCTCCCTGGTGGGATACTTTGTAAGACAGATGATAAGGCACTTGAAGGAGATTTGTGGTTTCCAGGAGATCCAATTCTAGGGGAGTGCTGGTGACCTAAAACAAATAAAGTACATCCTAGTAGCCAATGTTAAGCATTCTGCATTGAACCAAATAAAAATCAATCACACTGTTACACAAAATATCCATGGAAGGACACTCAAGAAAGACGATGATGACGACGATGACGATGATGATGATGATGATGATATGATGATGATGGAGAAAGAGAAGGAAGAGAAGCAGAAACAGCAGCAAATAAAAAATGATGGGTCTCAGAAAATAAAAATGGGTAACTGAAAACTGAGGAAGACTTTTGTTTTGCTATGTTTTATGTTTTTCTAACTATAAACCATGTAAAAAGAGTGTGTGTGTGTGTCGTGGGGCCTGAATTCTGGGCCTGGGCGCTGTCCCTCAGCTCTTCAGCTCAAGGCTAGTGCTCTACCACTTGAGCCACAGCGCCACATCCGGCTTGTTCTGCTTATGTGGTGCTGAGGAATCGAACCCAGGGCCTCATGCATGCAAGGCAAGCACTCCACCACTGAGCCACCTTTCCAGCCCAAGATAATCTTTTTGTGTCTTTAGAATGTGAAATACGAAGCCGGGAGCTGGTGGCTCATGCCTGTAATCCTAGCTACTCAGGAGGCTGAGATCTGAGGATGGAGGTTCAAAGCCAGCCTGAGCAGGAAAGTCTGTGAGATTCTTATCTCCAGTAAACCACTCACAAAACTGGAAGTGGGGCTGTGGCTGAAGTGGTAGAGCACTAGCCTTGAGCTGAAGAGCTGAGGGACAGCACCCAGGCCTAGAGTTCAAGCCCCACGACCGACAAAAAAAAAAAAAAGAAAAGAAAATATATACTTACATTCTACCATCTTAAAAAAGAAAAAGAAAGAAAAGTAAATACAAATCCAGATGCTGGGAGCTCTAGCTACTCAGGAGGTTGATATCTGAGGTCTGTAGTTTGAAGCCAGCTCAGGCAGAAAAGTCTGAGACTCTTATTTCCAATTAACTTCCAAAAAGCCAGAAGTGGAATGGTGGCTCAAGTGTTAAGAGTGCTAACCTTAAACAAATTGTTCAGGGACAGTACCCAGGCCCTGAGTTCAATATACTGCAAAATAACTTATGAGTTAATGTTTTTTTTTTTAACCAGTTCAAGCATTTAATTTTGTAACTGCATTTCTACAATTAGTTTTCTTTTTTTTTTTTTTTTTTTTTTTTGGGGGGGGGGGGGTCCGGTCATGAGGTCTGAACTCTGGGCCTGGGCGCTGTCCCTCAGCTCTTCAGCTCAAGGCTAGCACTCTACCACCTGAGCCACAGTGCCACTTCCGGCTTTTTTCTTATGTGGTGCTGAGGAATCGAACCCAGGGCCTCAGGCATGCAAGGCAAGTGCTCTACTACTGAGCCACCTTCCCAACCCTCTATAATTAGTTTTCTTAGCAAAACCTTTTCACTAAATAAAAAGAAACTTCAATGATTTGTGGAATTACCACATCATAAATTAAGATAATAAATTATGGTCATAAATTAAGAAAGCTTAATGTTAATTTTGAAGAAAATTTCAACAGTTCTTCCTAACATACCAAAGATGATTCTTTCAGAAGGTTATCTGAAAGCATCTGAGAAGAAAAGGATTTTTATTAAATCTTTATTTACACTTACCTAATTTCTGCAATTCTTGGAAACACTGTTCACATACTCTTGCTAGTTGATTTTTCAGGTAATCCAAACCATACTTATTTGATGAACAAGCCTGACATACAATCTGAAAACACAGTGCAATTATTTCATTTAAAATGAAGTAATTCTTTCCTTTCCAAACCATAAAGTAGGTTTCAGTTGACAGTTGTGCTCAGTTTCCATAATAGTTTCACAGTCACTAAATCACAATTTCATACAGTTGAGGTATATAGTGAACTATCTATGTCTCTCTCTATATATCTATCTATATACATATATATAATATATATAACATACACACACACACACACGCACACACACAACTATGCACAGTACCACAGCTAAATGATAAAAAGACTACAGGTAATTATTAAGTGCTTACTACATGAGATGTTAATACATGAATAGTGCTTAGTGTTAATATATGAATAGTGCCTAACATGGAATATGTTGTTAGTGGTATTTACCACCAGCATCATCATCGTTATAACCATGAATGTTACAATGGCCATTTCTCTGCTCATCTACCAAGTTTCTACTCTATATAAATGCTCTCTCTAAATGGATCTTTGTTTAATCTTTATAGCAATTGTCATTGTCACTATGCTCATTTTTTTAATAAGATCATAAAAGTTTGGATTGGATGGGCTTGGAAGGTGGCTCAGTGGTAGAGCGCTTGCCTTGCATGCATAAGGCCCTGGGTTCAATTCCTCAGCACCACATAAGCAAAAAGAAAAAAGCTGGGAGTGGCACTGTGGCTCAGGTGGTAGAGTGCTAGCCTTGAGCTGAAGAGCTGAGGGACAGCGCCCAGGCCCAGAGTTCAGGCCCCACGACTGGACCCCCACCCCCCCAAAAAAAGTTTAGATTGGAATGTCCCCCCCAAAGCCCAGATACTGAAGACTAGGTCCTCAGCTTGGTAGTAGGGGGAAGTAGTGGAAACTCGGGGTGGGGAGGGGGTGAAACCTAGTGGGAGGTTGTATTTGGCTGGGGGCATGCCTTTCTAAAGGACTGTGGGCCTATCTTCTCTTCCTCTCTCTTTTGAATTCTTATCCATGAAGTAGATGACTTTTCCTGCCAGATGCTCTCATCAGTATGTGCCACCACAGGCCTTTGGAATAGGGCTAGTCAGTTGTGGACTGAAACCTCCAAAACTATGAGCCAAAGTAAAACTTTTCATTTTATAACTTGATTGATCTCAGGTATTTTAATAGTAACAGAAAGCCTACTATCACCAATATGAACACTGAAAGGCCTTGCTACCAGATACTTAGTATCTAGATAAAGTCAATTTAAGCAAGAGGTTGTAAAATTGTCTACTGCATAATAAAGGGGCAGGAGTAGGGAAGTTCCCTAACAAGATTCACTTTCCCCAACCCTAAACATTTATAGAGAACACATCTGTGTTTTCTGCTATCACTATGTTGTTGTTTTTTTCTGGATATGTAGCAGTCACCCTAGGAATGGTAATTTCCCCCTCTGACCTTTCCGCAGGCTCGGCAGTGATGTCGTCTCCAGGTCAGAGTGAATTCACTGGTGCAGATCATACACATCGTGGCTCTGGTATCAGGAATCCAAATGGGAGCCTTCGACCCAAGGGGACTGACTTCTTTATTTTCTGAGTCTGCCTACAGAAGAATGACTTCTGATTACTTCCGTGACAGAGGCTGAGACAGAATCAAGCCTTTTTAATTGCTGGTAGCATCACACAGTGCTTGATGGTATCATTAAGGATGTGGGAGGAAATGTGCATTATTATATTTTTTGTGCTCTAGATATATTAAGATGAACCATAGTAAAAAAAAAATTAACTGTAAAAGGATGCTTGTGGTGGGATGACAGCTGATGAGCTGCTTTCTCAAACTATTTTGAACTTTGTAAATTTCCTTCAGAGAGCCTGGAATATACTTGGTGGGAGCACATGCTTAGCTTGAACAAGGCCCTGGGTTAAATACCCAGCACCACACACGGGTAAATATATAAACATATAAAGCTGAGTGCACTACATTATGCTATCATAGACTTAAGCAATTAGGCATTAATAGATGGAAAAACCCTTAGCTCTGAAATTAGACACACGTATGCCACCAATCTACCTCTGAAAGACATTGCTTTTCTAAACTCCAGGGAAATGGTTATTTTGAAGAGGAGGAGGTAGGAGGAGGGACAGATTGCTTGAAATGCACTAGGAACACAAAGGAGGAAAAGACAATACCTCATCAAGACTCTTACTGGGACAGAAGGTGATTTTTTTCTTGGCATATTCTTCTATTGACCTGGAAATTGCCTCAAGCCATTCATCCCTTTCTGTGGCAGAACTGTTGGGGGCAAAAGAATGTTCCATCAACCAGATGTCCGCTTTGACTCTTTGCCCTTTTCTTACTTCTTTCCATTCTGCCATGGCAACCAGTCCTACCATCCTCCAACGCTGCTGGCAAAAGCAGCAACTCGGAGGCTTATTTAAGCAAACAATCAGAAGCAGCAATAAAGAAACCACGACATTTTTAGCAGAGAAGATGCCTGTTTTCTTCTGACAAGTACTGCTTCACAATAAATAGCTTGTGAAGACTCTTAATTTGAGAAGCACTGTGGTTAATCAGGGATATTAGTACAATTAATAAATTATATAACCAGAGTTTCCTAAGACAATCCTAGAATTTAAAAACAATCACTTTTGAATACTAACTTGATGTACTTATATTACTGGTCTAGTAATACTAGACTACTAAATATTACTAAAATTATCTAGAGCAGTGTAGTGATGTACACCTGTAGTCCCAGCACTTGAGTTAGAAGCCAGATTAGACTACATAAAGACACCATATCTTAACTAACACCACCCCTATCAACAAAAACACAGGACAATCAGGTGAAAGGACAGAAAAAAAAAAAATATATATATATATATATGGCAATACAGGGTCTGCTACTTGCTAGGCAAGCATTCTACCACCTTAGCCACACCTTCAGCCCAGGGGATGGATCTATATATATATATATATATTTTAATTTTTTTTTGGTCGTTTGTGGGGCTTGAACTCTGGGCCTGTGCACCATCCCTCAGCTCTTTAGCTCAAGGCGAGTGCTCTACCGCTTGAGCCACAGCACCACTTCCGGTTTTCTAGTGATTCTCTTGGAGATAAAAGAGTCTCACAGACTTTTCTGCCTGGGCTGGCTTTGAACCGTGATCCTCAGATCTCAGCTTCCTGAATAGCTAGGGTTACAGGCGTGAGCCACCAGCGCCCAGCTGAGAAAATATTCTTAATATAAGACAGATGCTGAAGGAGTGGTTCATGATAGGAATTGCCTGGGATGGTATTAGGGCTCTTCTATTACTTAGTTAGGCTACCAAGGTTTCGGTTCCTACTGATGCTTCATCAGAGCTGTTTTTTCCTCAACTTTCATGGGAACAGGCTAAAAAAGTGAAATCCTATCCAGAAAAAAGGTCATGTTCTTCATTCTTCCAGCCACACCTCTCCCCCAAAACTCTGTGGTAATATCTGTTCATCACTAGTGTCAGGACATTCATACAACCATTTAAAACTTTGTTTTAGCTGGGCACTGGTTGCTTAGGCCTGTAATCCTATCTACTCAGGAGGCTGAGATCCAAGGATGGCAGTTCAGAGCCAGCCCAGGCAAGAAAGTCTGTGAGACACTTATCTCCAAGTAACCACTAGAAAACTGGAAATGGTGCTGTGGTTTACAGTGGTAGAGCATTAGCCTTGAGCAAAAGAGCTTAGGGACAACCCAGTCCCTGAGTTCAAGCCCCACAGCCAAAAACAAAACCCCCAAAACAAACAAAAAACAAATGGGGAGGCACATTTTATATAATATAAATATATGTAAGTGAATATACACACACAAAGGAAGAAGAAATGGAAGAGCAGAGATTTTAGTAATCAATTTCAACTCCATCATACTACTCAGGAGGTGATTCAGAGGAGCACTGTTCAAGGTCAACCTGAACATAAAGTCTCTGAAAACAGGCTTTTAGTTGGTCAACTGGAAATAAGAGTCTCACAGACTTTCCTGCTTGAGTTGGTTTCGAACTCTGATTCTCAGATCAGCTTACTGAGTAGCTAGGATTTTATGTGTAAGAAGGGCAGGGGACAGTAGAGCCTCTTGTCTCACAGGCACATGTACAGACACAAAACAAACTAAAAACCTAATGCAGTTCCCAAATTTTCATTATGGAAAACAAAACAAGAAACAATCTCTAAGATCAACAAAACCTGTCTCATTTTCCTCTTCTAGCATCACTGCCAAAGCTAATTATATTTAAGTTACAACCTTCAGCAATGGTATTAACTGCTTCCCAAATGTCATCTTCATAGCTACCCAATGTACATTGGATTTCACTCCCTCTACCACTACATCATCAACATCAGCCGTAATCACCATGCATACATAGAGAAATGAGGATTAGCAATGTTAGATAAATGGATGTATAGACAACAGGCTTTAGACCAAAGTGTGGTTAAGCACTGAGCCATTCACCACCAGGCGGCCACTGCCAGCTGGTTCATGTTATTTGAAGAACTACACTATCAGAACACACACTCTGCTTCCAGGCAAACATTCATGAAATATTACCAGCTCTCCCTCCCTCCTTGACTTTTTACTGGAAGAAGTTACAGAAAGCAGAGAGGCAGATGGCTAATTTGAGAATTACTGTTGGATTTTTCTTGAGCCCTGGGAGCATGTGGAATGTGATTCAACTGTGCAAATCATGTCACATTTGCTGTTCTTTCATTTAATCATTCCTGGCTTGATCTCATGTGGGGTTCTGCCAAGATGATGTTTACCAGCTCTTGATAACACATTTCTCACAGACCACACACATTTGCCCACAGCATCTAATCGAGACATACTAGGTCTCTGCTTGTAACATGATTAGCAGAAGAATCACATTGGCATCTTCTGGATTAAAAATAGACCAAGTTTTCTTTTCTTTATAGAAGATATACATTATCCAAGGGCAAATTTGTGTCAAATAATACCATTTTCCCATTGACTGGAATGAATTTATAAGAGAAAATATTCCAATCAGAGGGACTTCTGGTGTGGTAGGCCATGTCACATCTCTCCTTGTGACGACTTGTGGGATGCTTCAAAGGCCACATCATTTTCACTCATCTGAGTAACATTTATTGTAAGATTACTAAGGACCCAGAACTGTGGCACTGGACACACAAAATACACTTCACTTGTAAGGACTCACATCTAATTGAGGCAATAATATATCAATAGCCCTGGCTGCATTCAGACATCCAGATCCTTGCACACACCACGCCAGTGGTTCCATGTTGACATTCCTCACATTCAGTATGAACATCTGAAACTCAATCCCAGGCCTGTCTTTCATCATAGTGAGTGTCACCACCACCCCATACACTGTACAAGCTGGAGACTCACGTTGAACATCCCTCTCCCATCCCCTGTATTCAATTAATCACATTTTAAAACTATATTCCTTGCTGGGCACTGGTGGCTCACACGTGTAATCAGAAGGCTGAGATCTGAGGATCACAGTTCAAAGCCAGCCCAGGCAGAAAAGTCTGTAAGACTCTTATCTCCAATTAACCACTAGAAAACCAGAAGTGGTGCTGTGGCTCAAGTGGCAGAGCGCTTGCCTTGAGCTGAAGAGTGCAGTTCAAGCCCCATGACCGGGGCGGGGGGGGGGGGGGGGGTGGGGGAGAGGGGGGGGCGGCGGAGAACTGTATTCCCACAGAGCAGCAAGAGATTCTAATCACATCATTTCCTGGTGTAAAATGTTCCATGCTTTCCTATAGCTTCAAAGCTAAAGACCAAAATCTGCAAGGCAGTTCTGTGTACTCTGTCTCACTTGTCCTCCAGTGCTTATTTTGGTTCACATCCCTTTCATTCTTGAGTATATACCCTCTGGCCTTTCAGTTCTTTGAATACATCATGTCCCTTTCTCCTCAAGTCCTTTGTACTCACATTGCTAATGGACCAAGAGGCTCTTCTCCCCTCCGACCCCCCCCCCACCAGCCAGCTATACAGCATCAACCTACTTACTGTTCTATTGTAATTCAGTATACCCAGAAGGCATTACGGTCCATCTCTGACTTTCACCTCCAAAACTAGATCAGTCACTAGTTCTATAGCTGCACAGCACTGATACTTCTTCTATGTACTACTTCATCACAATAATACTCAATTATGGTAATATTACTAAGTATATATCTTCCCTGATGGAATGCAAGCTCAGTGAAGGAAAGACTCTTTCAATTATTAACTATATCCTGATGCCTAGGAAAGAATCTCCATATTACTTACTGAATGAAAGTGGAGTATTGCTATGTCTTGGAATAGGGAAGTCCAAGAAAAGGGAGAAAGACACCCATCTCTCAGTGGAGTATTCAGAACACACACAACATTTATTAAGTTCACTGTCTTATACAGATGTTCACAGGGCCCCAAAAGAATTGAACATTAATATAAATGATCATTTATACAAATCATCATAACAGGGCTGGGAAGGTGGCTCATTGGTAGAGCGCTTGCCTTGCATGCATGAGGCCCTGGGTTCGATTCCTCAGCACCACATAAGCAAAAACAAAAAAAGCCGGAAGTGGCGCTGTGGCTCAAGTGGTAGAGCGCTAGCCTTGAGCTGAAGAGCTGAGGGACAGCGCCCAGGCCCAAAGTTCAGGCCCCATGACCGGACAAAAAAAAACAAATCATCATAGCAGAAGCAGTAATAATGAAAAAGCTTAAAATACTGACTTAATGAAATGTGACACAGACACAAAGTTAGCACATATTAGAAAAATGATCCTACAGTTAGTAGGGTTGCCACAGACCTCAATCTTATTTTTTTTAAAGGCAGTATCTACAAAGTGCAATAAAGTGAAGTGCAGGAAGAAAGGTATGCTTATAGATGAGCCCCACAGCTCTCCAGGTTTCTCTACCACCGAGCCATATCAGCCCTTTTCTACAATGGTTATTTTGAGATAGGATCTAAGTTGTTTTTTGTATTTTTTTTTTTTTTTTTGGTCAGTCGTGGGAGGTGAACTCTGGGCCTGGGCGCCTCAGCTTTTCAGCTCAAGGCTAGCGCCCTACCACGTGAGCCACAGCACCAGTTCTGGCTTTATCTGTTTATGTGTTGCTGAGGAATCGAACCCAGGGCTTCATGCATGCAAGGCAAGCACTCTACCACTGAGCCACCTTCTCAGCCCCAGGATCTAAGTTTTTAACCACAAGTACATCTAGACTGCAACCCTCCTATTCAATGCTTCCTATCACAGCTGGGATGACAGGCATGCATACACCACCACATCCACACTCTTCTGTTAAGATGTATCATGGGTAATGCTAGACTTACATTATGGTAAAATGTTTTGTCACTTCAGATTTTGGTTTGAGGTAATGTGGATCGTGAAGGATTATTTTATTTTAAGAAAAGAATTCACTCACTATGTAGCCCCAGCTGGCCTAGAACTTGTTCTGAACTTAGGCTTGCCTAAAACTTGTAATCCTCCTGCCTCAGCCTCTTTAGTGCTGGGGTCTGAGTTATGCATTGCCATTTCCAACTCTAACAGTGGATTTAAAAAGCAAAAAAAACAAAACCCAAAAAACTGATTTGATACTAGCCTTGCTAGATACATTTCCCAAATAGAGAAGCTCAGGTTTTCTGTAACTAGGTTTCCTTAGGAAATTATATCTACCTCATAGGTTTGTTATGACCTTAGATGATAGATGAGACATCCTAGTTAACTTTAAAGCACTTTCAAAGCAAATTATGCTTAACTGTAAAAAAGACTTCCAACATTTGCTTAAAAAGTTATCCGGGAGCTGGGAAGGTGGCTCGGTGGTAGAGTGCTTGCCTTGCACGCATGAGGCCCTGGGTTTGATTCCTCAGCACCACATAAGCAGAAAAGGCAGAAGTAGCACTGTGACTCAAGTGGTAGAGTGCTAGCCTTGAGCAGAAGAGCTAAGGGACAGTGCCCAGGCCCAGAGTTCAGACCCCGTGACTGACAAAAAAAAAGAAAAAAATTATCCTGTGGGGTGCTAGTATTCACACCTGTAATCCTAGCTACTCAGGAGTAGCTGAGATCTGAGGATCACAGTTGGAAGCTAACCCAGGCAGAAAAGTCCCTGTGAAGCTTTTATCTCCAATTAACCACTCAAAAACCAGAAGTAGAGCTGTGGCTCAAAGTGGTAGAGTACTAGCCTTGAGCAAAAAGAGCTCAGGGACACTGCCCAGGCCCTAAGTTCAAGCCCCATAACCACCACCAACAACAAAAAGTTATTCAAAGAGCATTCTTCAGCATTCTTGTTTTTCTGATTCTAGATCAGTGTCTCTATTCTCAGCCATCTCATTTAATAGCAAGTCAAAAGTAACCCCTGCCAAAGAAGTTTGAGAAGAGAAAGGAAAGACATGGAAAGCCCAGTAGCCAACCTAATGTAAAAAAATGCTAGAGATATCTTACCCTCTTACGCTGGCAAAAATTCATCTAAATGTTTTCTTTTAATAAAATTTACCTGGCTGAGAGGATAAAGGAACGTTCAACACTTTCAATCTTTAATTCATTCTGATATCCTTCTTGAGTGGGTTTTCTGACCTGGAAGAAACCATAATCATTTGAGCAAACTCATCTCAGTGCACATTCTATCTTGAAACTATAAATGAAGTTGTCCATTGCTCTGGCTGCTGATATATACCACCAACCTTCCCTCCTACTATTCTCTGAATCTAGTACCAGAAGAACTTAAATATTCCTATGCATGTCTAACTTTCCTATATCCAGGCCACGGGTCACATTTTCCCTCTTCCCAGAATGCCCTGCTGCATGGTCACCTATGATCTACACTCTGAAGCTCACTGTCTCGTCCTCCAAAAAGACTTCCTTGATTCTTGCTTTTTCCTAGCTGTATAACAAAAGGTGCATGCTACACTGATCAAAACCTACTTTTTTTTTGTCGGTCGTGGAGCTTGAACTCTGGGCTCGGGTGCTATCCCTCAGCTCTTCAGCTCAAGGCAAGTGCTCTACCACTTTGAGCTACAGAGTCACTTCCGGTTTTCGAGTGGTTTATTGGAGATAAGAGTCTCACGGACTTTCCTGCCCAGGCTGGTTTTGAACTGCGATTCTCAGATCTCAACCCTCTGAGTAGCTAGGATTATAGGCATGAGCCACTGGTGCCTGGCTACATGTTCTTTATTTTCTGAACTCTTTAAAACTTTTTTTTGGTCCAAGTATGGTAGTTTATATGTATAATACCAATATTTGGGAGGTAGACTGGCAAGTGAAAGCAAGGGGATTGTTTGGGCTATACAGTAAGAACTTGTTTCAAAAGAATAAAACAACACATTTTGAGATGGAGTTCTAGGCTTAAGCTCCAGCCTCAAATGATATCCCTATGTTAATCTTCTGAGTAGCTAGGATTACAACTGACAACCACCATGCCCAGCTCTGCACTCCTAAAGACATTAACTGTGCCTCTATAGAAATGTATTACTTTCTACTTTATAGGTATTATGGATAGTGTAGTTATCTTCCCAATTTATTTCTAAGTCCCAGGGTACTGGGAGGTTGGCGTGGAGGTAGAGACAAAAAGAAATCATGCTTCAACTTATTCTCATAGTTTCCACCAGAACTATTAGTATGTTTTATTTATGGACATTCTCAGTACATATGTTTTGAATAAATTAAGCCGTAAGAAAACAAAGGACATGAATATGTAAATGAAGGCATGAACAGTAGCACAGAGAGAAAGAAAAGTTAGGGACCTGAGAAAAATGATTGTCTTAGGGACTCTTCTCTGAATATAAAAATATGTTTGAGTGAAAAAAAAAAATCAGATCCTAAAAGGTACACAGACCTTCATTCCAGCCAAGGATAGCATGTTGTTCAATTTATATATCCCAGATTGCATAGGTGTTGTATACAGCAGGGCATCATTAAACTAAAAAGAGAAACATACACGGCAAATTACAGAAACTAATTTCAGCTACAAAAATAGGGATAAGATACTATATTAAGAAAATATTTATATTCTACTTATATATTCTAGAACTACCTAGAATGCTATATTAGAATACTATTAAAATGCAATTTCTAGAAAATATGTTTTTTTTTTCAAATTCTGTAATGATTTCTGATTTCTAAATCACACTGAGGTTAATTGTAATCTGACTATGTAATCAATTATAACTATTTTTTCAAGTTAAAAATAAAGAAAAACCTGGAAGTAATTCTCTCATTAAGAATTATAACAGACCTTTTTGAAATGTAAATAAATATAGCCAATCAAAGATGCCACAAATCTGATATGTGGATGCACTAAGCTCATCTGCCATACATAAATATTACCTTCCATTAAGCAATGGCAGAGCACCTCCCACTGCACATGACCTCTTACCAGGAAAAACATTCGGGGCTGCATGACCTTCCGAGACAGCTTCATCAGAATTCCTTCTTTGAGAAAAACCTGAGTTGTTCAAGCAAACACCTGTTAGTTCCATGATCATAACAGAGCTATGATATATAATATTCTTTCCAACATTCTTGTTCCTACAACTTGTTTGTTTTTTTGTGAAGAGGGGGCAGGCAAATATACTTTCTTTTATAACCGTAAGACTGATCTAGAAATTGGACAAAAAAAAGATTAAAAAGGGTCAGAAAATACGGGTTTGAGAAAGAAGCACCAGCAGTAGCAACACAAACAAGCTGAACTTTGTTATTTAATATTGGCCCCAGGGTAGTAGGTGGACTGACACATTGACTAACTGTGTGTGTGTGTGTGCACGTACACACACACACACACACACACAAGCACGCGTGCGTCAATATTAGGGCTTGAACTGAGGGTCTAGGCACTGTCCCTGAGCTCTTTTGCTCAAGACTAGGGCTATATGACTTGAGTCACAGCTCCACTTCTGGTTTTCTGGTAGTTAATTGGAGAAAGTGTCTCATGGACTTTTCCTGCCTGGGCTGGTTTTGAACCATAGTCTTCAGATCTCAGCCTCCTGAGTAGCTAAGATTGTATGCATGAGCCACAGGCACGGGCTCCAAGTGTTTTTGATCCTGACATTTGCATTTTATTATTTCCTTCAATTGGTTCCCTAGGCAACTGCTGTGTTCTCTGAGGAGCATCAAAACACTAATTTTCTGTCCTAGCCTGTCCCAGTCCTCTTTTACATTAATGATTTTAATGAAATTGTCTTCAAAGCTGCATGAGATCAGCTGGTATTACACAAAAAAATGATCCATTAAATCATTTCACTGGGATTCTGTGGGATCTCTGGCCTTTCTCCTAATTGAATTGGACTTCTTGCCACAGTGATTTACATCATGAATGTTTTGAATGGTTAAAGCAATCCATATTAAGTCAACAAAAGAGTAACAATGATTAACTTGCTTTCTTAACTAAAAGAAAAAATAGCTACAGATAGTACCTGGCTGCAAAATGATAAATTTCCAAAGGTAGCCTCTCAAACTTACACGTCCAGGCTGTACTATTTCATGGTGTCCATTTAAGCTGTACTGGATTTGCATAAGCTTCTGAAAGTTGTCCTATAATAGAAAGACAATACAGAGCATGTGAAGGCCCAGTTTCCAGGTTCAAGTGTACAGCCTCTGATATCAATATACTTACTCCTTGCTTCATGGTGTCATTAGCATGGTTAGCCACCTCTATAACAACAGCAAGGGCATCTGCAATATGCAGGAATAGAAGGGCGCTTATTATTGTTATTGAAACAAATAGTATGCAACATCAAAGAGTTCCAAGTAATAAGAGTAATAGCAACCAAACTCTCATGGAGCTTGGTTGATTATGAGTAGGCAGAATTATTAATTATAAAATTTAGTGAGGGAATAACAAAAAAAGCAGGATAAAATGGTTCATGAACAAAACTGAGCCACAGAAAATCTCCAAAGGGACCCATGGACTGTGTTTATATCAGGAATGTCAGGGCTATTTTGTCATGAGATGCTATTGTTCTGTTGAAGTTTATAAGGATAAAAATAAGATTTTGCCTGTAAGCTAAGGATCAGTATAAACTGTCTTGGGAACAAAGGATTGTGAGGGGAAATGATCCTAATACAGGAAATGGGAACTATGAAAACTGAGGGGTATAATACACAGTGGTAGAGTGTGTGTATTGTATGTGTGCAGCTCTGGTTCAATTCCCAGAATCATAAGTAAATAAACATATGGGTAAATAAAATAGATACAAGAGAGTCAGGGTTCAGTTCCCCCTCTCTCAGTCTGTTTCCAAGAGGTATGAATCAGAAAAAAGATAAAAGTAAGTCTGAGTGCAATCCCACTAGTACCCCACAACCCCCAGTACTACCCTGCCTGTTCCCCCACCAAAAAAAAAAAAAAACAAAAATGAGAGAAAGACCACATATAAGCAACTAGACATACACATGGACATCTCTTGTAAGCTGTGTTATTTAGCTTTATGGGAGAATCTGTATCTTATAATTTGCATTAGTCCCTTGCCTTCTACAAAGTGGGCTTTTTTGTTTTTTGTTTTGGTTGATTGTGGGGCTTGAATTCTGGGCCTGGGTGCTTGTCCCTAAGCTCTTCAGCTCAAGGCAAGTGCTCTACCACTTGAGCCACAGTGCCACTTCTGGTTTTCGGGTGGTTAATTGGAGATAAGAGTCTCACGGACCTTCCTGCCCGGGCTGGCTTTGAACCACGACCCTCAGATCTCAGTCTCCTGAGTAGCTAGAATTACAGGCATGAGCCACCAGCCCAGCCTATAAAGTATTTTTGAATGCTCCAACTTTGACATATTTGTAACTAGATATAAAGGAAAAGTACCGGGATTTCATGCCCATCTAGATCTGCCTTTTGTCTGCTTCTAGGATGGAAATGCTTCCAATTTAAGGTAGTATTCCCCTAGACACATAAAGATATCTACAAAGACAACTGTGGTAGTCACAATGAGTGGAACAGTTCACTAGTCTTTGTTAGGTAGCAAGCATGGCTGTGTACCCTGCAATACTCAGAAACCCACACAAAGATGACTGTTCCATACAATATGACAGAGGCATTCTCATCCAGATGAACCAGAAAAAAATGGAGTAGGGGAAATAGGCCCTCCCCAGGCTTCATGCAAGTGGCATCATCAACAAAATGACTACTAAAAAAATGTTTTTGAGCTGGTACTGGGGCTTGAACTCAGAGCCTGAGTACTATCCCTTAGCTTTTTCACTCAAGGCTGGTACTCTGACATTTAAGCCACACCTCCACTTCTGGCTTTTGGTGGTTAGTTGGGGATAGTCTCACAGACTTTCTTTCCTGGGCTGGCTTCAAATCTTGATTCCTAGATGTCATTCTCTTGAGTAGCTAGAATTACAGGCGTAAGCCACTGGCATTTGACTAATAAAGATTCTTAAAAAAGAGTCTTTTGGTTTAGCTACCAAAATCTGCCAAGAGATTCTCTTTCTAACACCAAGACTGTAAGGTTTTTTTTAACTTTTTGTTTGTATGTATGTATATATGTATGTATGGTTTGTATGTATATACCAGAACTTGATCTTAGGGCCTCATCCTCTAGCTCAGCTTTCTTTTTTTTTTTAATACGTTTTTTATTGTAAAAATTCTGTACAGAGGGGTTACAGTTACATGAGCAAGGTAATGAGTACATTTCCTATCAAGCATTGTTACCTCCTCCATTGTTTTTCCCCTACCATCCCTTCCCTCCCACCTCCACAACTATACTCTCCCCTCTTCCCCCCCTAAATTGTTAAGTTTGTTTTTCAACATAGTGTCATGTTACAATGGGTCAACCTGTATCCCTATTTAAGCATTTTGTTTTTTCCCTTCCTCTTCCTCTAGCTCAGCTTTCTTGCTCATCTCTGGTGCTCTACCACTGGAGCTATACCTCCAGTTCAGTATTTTGCTGGTTAATTGGAGATGGAGTCTTGCAGAGTTTTCTGCCTTGTTGGCTTTGAACTGTAATTTTCTAGGTCTCAGTCTCTGAGTAGTTAGGATTACAGACATAAACTATCATGGTAGTTTTTGTATTCTTTAACATGTATTATTATATTATCATTTTTTTATGGTTGGGATCAAACTCAGGACCTCAGACCCATGCTGAGCTAAGCACTCTTACCATGTACTCCCTTCCCCATCACTGTTATGAAAGGAAAGTAGTATTTCCTGTGAATAAAAATCTCAACCTTTTAACAGAATTTATGTACCTGGCACTATCTTCACAGTACATACTCTGTACTTATTCCCTGCTCTTTGGCCTGCTGTAATTCCCAGGGGGTGGGTAAGAGAAGCCTTAGAATGTAAGGATGATAAAACCCCTGCTACTTGGGCTGGGAAGGTGGCTCAGTGGTACAGCGCTTGCCTTGCATTCCTGAGGCCCTGGGTTCAATTCCTCAGCACCACATAAGCAAAAAGAAAAAAGCTGGAAGTGGTGCTGTGGCTCAAGTGGTAGAGTGCTAACCTTGAACTGAAGAGCTGAGGGACAGCGCCCAGGCCCAGAGTTCAGGCCCCATGACCAGACCCAAACAACAACAACAACAACAAAAAAACAACTGCTGCTACTCTGTCACCTAGCCTCCAAGCTTGCCTTCTCATCCATTCTTTAGTCCTACCATTCACAGGTCTATTTGTCACCTTTTTCTTCACCTCCTCAAAATCTAATCCCCACCTGCCCACCACACCATTTTCTGTTCTGCCTTTGGATATATGGTGCCCATCACCATTCAGTGCTTGTATTCGGTACCTTGCCAAAGCGGTTCATTTCCATTCCATTTTCCAAAGCTTAATCTCTGGCCTTATACATGTGTTATCCACAAAGTTGAGCTATGATCTATGATTCTGGATGAGTAAGGGTCTTACAGATAGAAACCAAGACTTCAAGTAGGTTAAACATGTACACTGCCACTGAGCTATAACAACCCTAGGGTCCTGTATATAATTTTTGTCCCCACAAGACAGACTCTGGTCAGCAGTACCCACTCTTCCTCTTGCCCATCCTTTAGTTCATCTCTCTCTCTTTTTTTTTTGGTTGGTCATGGGGCTTGAACTCTGGGCTTGGGCGCTATCCCTCAGCTCTTCAGCTCAAGGCAAAGGCTCTACCACTTGAGCCACAGCACCACTTCCGGTTTTCTAGTGGTTTATTGGAGATAAGAGTCTCATGGACTTTCCTTGTCCGGACTGGCTTTGAACCATGATCCTCAGATCTCAGCCTCCTGAGTACCGAGGATTACAGGTGTGGGCCACTGTCCCACTTCTTGCTAAACAAATCTTCCATGCCTCGTCAACCATCAGTTTTCTCCTCCTTTCCAAATGATTTTGACTGCTCAAGGTATCCTTACTATAACAGGTTTATTTTTTATTTGATGGGAATGTTGTATTTCTTCATCTTCTGAGGTTTTTTTTTTTGTCTGTTTATGTTTGTTTATTTTGGGTAGTACTGAGGATTTAATCCAGAGCCTGTGCTTGCTGACCAACTGCTTTACACTTTTAAAACAGAATTTCAGTGCTTCTTTTGCCCTAGGCTGGCCTCAAACTCATGATCTTCCTGTCTCTACCTCATGAATAGCTGAAATTACAGGCATATAACACTATGCCCAGATCTCTTCTTTAGATATATATTTATGAAAACATGAAACATTTCATAACTGCATCTTAAATTTTTTAAGTGTTTTTTACTGGGCTGGGATTGTAGCTCATTGGTAGAAGTTAGCATGTATAAAGCCTTGAGTTTGATATATACCATGACAAAAATAAAACAATTCCCTCACCGCCCCCAAAAATAAACAAGAGAAACAGCTGTAAATGGAATATATAGAGAAGTAAAATGATTTAAGAGAATAAGAATCTCTAAAAATGGAAGGTAGGCAAGGTAGGTAGTACAATATTGTCACTGTAGCACTTGGGAGGGAACTGAGGCAGGAGGATCAAAAAGAATATGATGCCAGCCTAGGCTAAAAATTGAACCCCCATCTCAAAACAAACCAAAAACAACAACAAAAAAAACTGGGTTTAATTTCTTTACCTGAAATGTAGAAAATGCAAAAGATAGTGAAATGGATAGAATGTACAAAATTCTTGAAATGAATGGGGTGTAGATGAACTTGTTTACTATTTCTGAAGAGTAGGACTAGAGATAAACCTGTAAAATCTGGAAAAGGTAGAAAAGAAATTCTATCCAATATTAATGTGACAGAGACAGAGAGAAGTATACTATGAATATCAGTAAATTTCTTGTATATGATGGGCTGTTTAAGTGTTCAAGGGGAAGAAAGATAGTAAGTCTAATGCCCCATCATTAAACAGTCCCTAAATAATATGTCATTTTAGACTTTACCCTTGATTTGTATAGTTTAGTCACTTCATGGACTAATGACTTTTAAACTTGTAAGAACCCTGCAGATCATATGGTTCCCTTTGTTTTTGAAATATGAATAGCCACCTATAGAACTTGAAGATAGCATGGGCACAGACTGACTAGATACCTGTAGAGGGCGAAGCTTCCTCTCTCCAGTAGTGTTTTACTATCTTACCTAGTTCTAGTTTATTCTTTCCAGAGAAGTCTTTTTCTTAATATTTTGTCTTCTTATGAATAAAGTGGAATTTTGAATATGGGTTTTGTTATCAGATTTTATTTTCTAGGCCCAAGTAAACATGAAGATTAATGTAACATAGGAGACTGAAAAAGTTATTTACCTTGAGTATCTCTGTAATCTCCAGAGTCCTCTAAGAGATTGTTCAAATAATCTAGAAAAGAAAACAGTTATAGTATTTAACACGATGAAGCATTGTGTCCCCACTTTCTTGCTTATTCAATACTCCAGTCAATTTTTTTCATTAGTCAAATGTGTTAACTTTTGGAAAAACAAAGCTCTAAGATCAGCTTGAAATGATGACAAAGAAACAGAGTTGCAAATACCATATAATGTCACCATGATCATTTTCAAGATAAGAAATCAGATGACTGAGTGAAAGACCTCACCAATATTACATAAGCTGCTTGTGTAGGAGTCAGGACTGAAATCTGTATCTCCTGATGGCCAGTTCAACTCACTCCAATGCACATAAAATACTTTAGTCTGGAGATCTAATGCAAAATTCTAAGGCATTTAGTAAACCGAATGCCCACAAGACAGATTTGTCAGAATCCAGAACCCCCAAAGAACTCAATTACCATGCCTATATCAATCATTTCCAAATGAGAGCAAATTTATACCCTGGGGACATTTGTCAATGTCCACAGACATTTTGCTAGGAAAAAAGTGAAACTGATTTCTGCTGATTGGAGTTTAGGGATGCTGCTGAACACCCTATAACCTATAATAGCCCTCATGCAAAGGATTTTCTGACACAATGTATGCTATGGCTGAGGTTGAGAAAGATAGTAAAGATAGTGTGCAAATAACCAATGTGGTACCCAGTGCCTCTTAGAATGTGGGAAAACAATGTGATACCCATTCACAATATGGAAAAAAAGGTTAATTTAATAAATCTTCAAACATGCCGGGCGCTGGTGGCTCACGCCTGTAATCCTAGCTACTCAGGAGGCTGAGATCTGAGGATCGCGGTTCAAAGCCAGCCCAGGCAGGAGAGACCGTGAGACTCCTATCTCCAATAAACCACCAGAAAACCGGAAGTGGCGCTGTAGGTCAAGTGGTAGAGCGCTCGCCTTGAGCTGAAGAGCTGAGGGACAGCGCCCAGGCCCAGAGTTCAAGCCCCACGACCGACAAAAAAAAAAAAAAAAAAAAAAAAAATCTTCAACATTAAACAGTGTCCCAGTGTCAAGGCACCACTACCTTATCTGTTGAGAGATGCAGGATGGCTCCACCCCCATTTACTTATCTAATTAATACAATTTCCTTTTCTTAGAATTTACCAACTCCCACCACAAGATATGGTCCCTGTCTACCTTTCTGACTTTCTCTCTTGTTATTACCTTACACTGGCCCTTTGTTTATAATCAAAATTTGATTGTGCTCAATTCCTTCAACACTTCCCTGTGTTTAATGGGTCTATGCTGTCTCTCATGCTCTCTTTTACATCTGTCTCTGCATATAAAAATTTGACTCACATTTGTTATGAGCATGTGTGCTCACATGCAGGCAGCTGGGGACTGAACCCAGGGCCTCATACATGCTAATTAGTCACATGGTTTACCACTGAGCTACACCTTCAACCCTCAATTGTAAGGTTTATCTTAAATTCCTTCTGTCCTATAACACTTTCCATTTCAAACAATCATTTTCTTCTTTTTAATAAGACATGACATGGTAGTTTCTTTATGCCTTCTAAAATGTGTAGGACCCTCATCTTGATTCCTCACTCTCTTTTTGTCTCTCTTTCATAGCAAGCACTTAGACAAAGTATTTGCTTAATGAAAGCACTTTTTTTTAAAGCTGTGGATTGAACCCAAGCCTTTGTACATCTGCTCAGCACTACTGAGATTACTCCAGCCCTGCTAACATTTATTTAAAAAGAAGATGTATTTTATTTAGATGAAAGACAATAAACATTGAAACCAATCCTAGCGGTTGAAACTAATCCTAGTGGCAGCAGTAGTCCAGAAAATGGAAAAAGGAAAGGCATCTTCGAAGACTGAATGTCTGAATTTTTATCAGCTGCAATCTTCATTTAGTAATATTATGAGACATATTATTGCATCCCATGGACTTATGCAGTCTGCTCAAAAGTACATGAAGGGAAACTTGTATATCATTGCTAGCTTTGCAAAAGGAATAATCACCCCCCCCCCCACACACACACAACTACTGAAACTTCCCATGTCCTTGAGACAGTGTTCGAAGAGCTAAGTCCAGACATGCACATTATAACTATCCATTGCTGGCAGTAAACAGTGGTGAGATGTTGTATACAACCATACTAAGCTTCCCTGCGACATGGCATAGGCTCCATCTTATCACTAGCAATTTACATCTTATGGTGATCTGAACATACAAGTTGGAAAGCTAGCCTCTGAGCAAACAGATAGAAAAACCTCAAAAATCACCAAAAAAAATTGATCATACAATACACTTAAGAGTCACCCAGAGATTTAAAAAAAAATAACATAATCTTTCTTGGCTCCACTCAGAATACCTATTAAGCCAGGCCTGGTGAATCCAAATATTTATCATTTCTATGGCTGAAAGTTCAAGGGTTCAGACAAATTCACCCTTTGTATTAGATGTGCCCAATGCCTGTGATACTTCATTAGTCAAAAGTGACTTTCCTTCAGGTTATAGCAAAGTGAAGAATATGGAAAAGAAAGTAGGATTACTTAAATGTCAAATTCATGAAGAGTTCTCTATTCTTTTCAATGTATTCTTCTATAAGAAGTATATTCACACAAACTGAAATTTCTTTAAACTTCAGAGAGCTCCCCAGAATTGTCAGTACTAGAAAATTCTGACCTCAGAATCACTGTGCTCAGCCTGATAAACTTCAGCTCAAACTTGGCTGCTGTCCTGAATTTCTGAGAACAGAGCTTTACTATACCCACTGGCTGAATAGAAAATCCACCACTAAGAGGTTACATCATCATAGTCCCAATCAAGAAGGGGACAGTGTTAAATCTGCCCTCCGTGCCAATTTTGCAACTTAGCCATCCACTCATCCATCCACAAATATATGCTTTTAAGGAATATTGTTATAGTATATCTGTTCTGGGAACTTTCACCTTTTCAAGGAAACCAGGACCATGAGTCCCTTAAACAGTAATGAATCACCCAGTACCTCAGGTGAGCATAAGAGGCTGAGTCAGAAGGGAGGAACATTGAAACCACTAGCTGCCCAGTGACTCTTCTTTCCAAGGTGGGACCCAGGAAAGGAGACCAGACAGACAGGCCTGTATTGCTCACAAGAATCATCACCTATCACTACAGCCCAGCTTCCTGCTGAAACTTTCATAGTTAACAATGGGGAAAATAGTCGTTTCACTTTGCCATGTGAAACTTGTAGTATTTTGTGACTTTCCTGCTTCTGCAAAAACAAATGAAGCATCATTCAAAAGCTCCTTAATAAAAATGCCTTGACCTCTGATCATATAAGATATTTATCGAAATGAAACAACAACAAAAATGCCATGAACAACACTGAAGTTATTTTCATCAGATTGGTGTCATGAATAGGCCCCATATAGGTATTCTCTGACCAGCAGGTGGCATCATTGATTAATAAACCCTGATTCCCAATCCTTGCCATCACAACTTACTTGACACAAAATCAACTGAAATACACCATGTGCAACTCCTACAGATTGGTAAATTACCTTTCTATTCATATACAAGGCCCAGGATGAAGGGGTAAGAGTCTCAATTTTCTAGTAGGCCTTACCATTCCCTGATTGCCTAATCAACCCATGGCCAACTTAAAACAGAAACCATTCAGAAGTACTCCAGTTTACCTTTACAAACATTACTCATGGATGAGAATCTGGGACTTTTCTACATTCAACACCTAGATTCCTATATTGTGTGCTAAGAATGAGTAGTGGCAGAACACAGAGGAAATGAGTAAACAGGAGGGGTAACATTCCTGAGTGAAGCTTTTAGAATTTGAGATCATGTCTTGCTTTGTGTTATTCAGGTTTCATCTTTCCTGAGTAAATACATAGGGAGCTCAGCAACACATACAAAAATATGGGATCTTAAGATAAATGATCTAGGCAACAAGCCTATTTTACAAAAAGTTGATTTTGAAAGAAGTAAATTTAAGATTACCCTAGCTTGTGAAACAAAGTTCAGATCACTTGAAATAACAAGACAAAGATCTAAGTGTCAAGTTACAAGCCTGACATCTTCCAGGCAGCTTGGGGAAGTACTCTAGAGCCCTGGCTATGGAATCACACCACATGTGTAGCCAAGAAACAGTCCCATACTTTGATAAAACACGTTTTAATTTATCTATCTGTCTCTCTGTCTACTTATCACTGAGGGCCTGGGCCTCAAATATGCTATGCAACCTCTCTACTCAGGCCCACATTACTTTTCTGTAGTAATATCCTCAGATAGGGCTTAAGGTGTGGCTCAAGTGATAAGAGCTCCAAATGAGCAAGCAAGCTGAACTAAGCATCAGGCTGTGAGTTCAAACTTAGTACTGGCAACAAACAAAAAACCTACCTCATATATAAAGGAATTAAACTATCCAGGCATGGTATTACACACTTGTAACTCCAACTCGTTAGGAGGCTTAGGTAAGATTGTAAATTCAAGTTTGGGAAAACAATGAGACTTTCTCAAAAAAAAAAAAAAAAAAGGAATTAATCTGGATTAAGTTGGAAAATTTGTAATGATTCTCATTCTAAAACATTGTGAAACATACTTTAATTCTAAAATGCATTATTAGGCTGAGGATGTAGTTCATACATATGTATGTGTGTGTATTCATACACACACACACACACACACACACACACACACACACACACACACACACACACACACACACACGAAATTTGAAAAACATTTACCACAGGTTCCATCCAATCTCTGGAATTAAACTATCCAAAGTGCCCCTGCCTGTTAGCAATATAGAGTAATCAAACACTTTACTTTCTTGTTTCAGATTATACAATCAAACCAGCCCAGGCAAAAAATTTGTGAGACCCCTCTCCATCAATAAGTAAAACTAGGTCATTTACATACTTGTGAACCCAGCCAGATGGCAAATGCAAATTGGAGGATCACAGTCCAGGCTGGCTTGGGGTGGGGGGGGGGGAGGGGAAAGGAGAAAGGGAGAGGGAGAGGAAGAGGGGGAAAGAGAGAAAGAGAGAGAGAAAGAGAGAGAGAAAGAGAGAGAGAGACCCTATTTGACCATAAAAAGGAGAGACAGGGGTTAGGGGCATGGCTCCAGTGGTAGAATACTTGCCTAGCAAGTACAGGGCCTTGAGTCCAGTCCCTAGTATCACCAAACAGACGATGGAGAACAGTCACAATTCCTTTCAAAGGCCCCACAGTGAGAAAAATAAGAGGAATACAATATCACTTCATTGACAAGTTATTAACTCTTCCAGTATCCAGAGCAATAGAGGATTTTGGAATTTCAGTGATTAAATTTGAATGCATCCTGGAATATTTTTAAACAGTGAATACTATGCATTGCTATAAACAAAATCATTTCAAGTGTATGAATAAAATTCCCAAACTCTGAGAAATGAAGGACTGAGAAATGAAGGACTGTAAACATGTTAGAAAGTAAGCAAATGGTTCTATGATACAAGGTATCATTTTATGTACAAATGTTAAAACTGTGGGCTTCACAAGAAGTCTGCATTATCTTTATATCCCCAGCCCTTGAACAAGATCTGACACATATTCCATCAATGTTTGTTGCTGTTCGCTTATTTATTTATTTATTTGAAATCTACATAGTCTAGGCTAACTCAAACTTGCTATGTAAGAACAGTCTGCCTCAAACTAACATTCCCTACCTCTCTCCTACTCAGTCTCCCAAGTGCTGGGATTACATGTGCTTGTCATTATGCCTGACTTGTCTGTTTAAATGACATTTTGTAGTTACCACTTCTTGTTTCCGACTGGAGTTGAGATGGTATTTTGAATGCCTCACTGCTAATTACAATGTATTGTTACCCCTGGCTCTAATTCTTCTGTGTCTCAAATACTAACTCAATTTTGGTCTCTGAGTATGTGGCCCACAGCTGCCTCTTATACGTGCTATTTGCCTAAGTTAGAAAAAGTGGCTGTTGTGGGCTCTCAGCCTGTAGGCTCACAGCTTAGAAAGCAAACAGTGTCGTTCTGTAAGTTAGAAAGTCCTCTTCTGATGGACAGAGTGAAGAAATTCAGCAGTGGTACTCAGTAGACACTATGTTAAAAATGAACCACATAACCTGTGGGTGGAGACAGGAGGGAAAAACTGGGAGGGTGAGGAAGGGCTGCTACTGTCTAAAAAGAAATGTACTCATTATCTGACTTACGTAACCCATCTGTGTATCACCTTTATAATAACAATAAAAACTTTAAAATTTAAAAAAGAAAAAAGAAAGGCCACTTCTGTGCCACAATAAAGCACTCTAGCATAGGGCATACCTCTATAAGATAGCATGTATCCATCCAAGACAATAAAGCACTCTAGCATAGGGCATACCTCTATAAGATAGCATGTATCCATCCAAGACTTTGATAACTGGTTCTGAGGTGGTACCCCAACATCATGTCCCATGAACCAAAACTGACTTCAGGATTATTCTGTGGAAAATTTGGGAGCACATCTCACAAAAACAGATGTCCTACGGGTTCTTTTTCAGTGGAACAGATAGGCTAAGCATATCCACAATGTCATTAAACAAATCCGCAGAAAGTCTCTCAATAAAAGTAAATGCCCAGGGGCTGGGAAGGTGGCTTAGTGGTGGAGTGCTTGCCTTACATGCATGAGGCCCTGGGTTCGATTCCTCAGCACCACATAAGCAGAAAAAGCCGGAAGTGGGGTTGACGCTCAAGTGGTAGAGTGCTAGCCTTCAGCTGAAGAGCTGAGGGACAGCACCCAGGCCCAGCTTTCAGGCCCCACAACTGACCAAAAAAAAAAAGTAAATGCCCGTTATTTTGACTTGACTGATACTGCTTTTCTTAGTGGATATACTTTGCAATTGTTAAAGCTGCTAGTTTACCAAATGAGAATCTTTAAGTGTACAGAAATGGCTTTGGCACAGTTAACTCACACTTAAAAATGCTCTTACCTATGTTTGTTCCCTGCACTCTATCAACAAAGAGCAAGTTTAGGAAGATAAGCGCTTTTTTTTTTGCTACCCAATGGCCAACTAAGGAATCAAGCAAATCTAGCTACCAAAGTAAGTTCAAGTTTAACTGACTTTCAGTGCTTTCTCCAAAGAGATGTAAGCCCATGATTCTGAAAATAAAAATTTAAAAAAAAAGTGAGAGAAACGAAGCAACAAATTCTCTCCCTGTTTCTGTGATAAGACAAGTCCTAGCAACACAGGCACTTGGCTACTTGCAGGGAATCTGGGTCAAATTTACACTCAGAATTGGAGAAAGAATGGCTTTATAGTAATGTCTATGCATCAAACTTAGAATACCTACAAATCTGGATGGGCAAAATGAAGCATATAAACTTCATATTCACTAACTTTGAAGTGAAATTCCTTCCACTATTAAGGTAGGTATTAAACCCCAGAAGTAATGATCCCAGTGACATTATCACCATGGAAAGTACACATTTTTATAGCATATTATGATTCGTGTAGACAATTCAAAATACTATTTCCTCCTTTTTTTCCTTTTTTTTTTATGCCAGTACTAGGTCTTGAATTCAAAGTCCTTTAGCTTTTTTACTCAAGGCTAGCACTTTACCACGTGAGCTACAGCTCCACTTTCAACTTTCTTGTGGTTAATTAGCGATAAGAGTCTCATGGACTTTCCTGCCTAGGCTGGCTTTGAACTGAGATTCCCATATCTCAGCTTCCGAGTAGCTAGGTTTGCAGGTGTCAGCTACTAGCACCTGGCCCATTTACTTTTGACATTATTTCAAAATCATAGTATCTATTAGATCATCCACTAGACATCTCCCCCTTCTTTCCCTCACACTGTGGGGTTTGAACTCAGGCCTGGGGGCACTGTCCCGGAGCTCTTTTGCTCAAGGCTAGCACTCTACCACTTTGAGCCAGAGCTCCACTTCCAGTTTTTGCGCTGTTAAGTGGAGATAGTCTCACAGGGACTTTTTTGCCTGGGCTGGCTTTGAACCATGAGTAGCTAGGATTACAGGAGTGAGCCACCAGTGCCTGGCTTTTTTACAGACATTAATTTTAATTGACAAAATTAATAATTAAATGCAACTCAATCATTTCAAAATCAAGGAACTACTGGATTGCTATACACAACTGATCAACATGCTCTCATGAAAAAATAATATACTAAGTAAGACTGGCTAGGGGCTGGGAAGGTGGCTCAGTGGTAGAGTGCTTGCCTTGCATGCATAAGGCCCTGCGTTCGATTCCTCAGCACCACATAAACATAAAAAGCCAGAAGTGGTCCTATGGGTCAAGTGGTAGAGTTCTATCCTTGAGCTGAAGAGCTGAGAGACAGCACCAAGGCCCAGAGTTCAGGCCCCATGACCAACAAAAAAAGACTGGCCAAAGTAAAGCCCCTGGCTGGTATTTTTTAAATGAAGTTTAAGCCTATAAGGAATTTAGTTTTTTAATATTATAAAGTGACGATAAGTCATCAAACTTTAACCTTTTGACTACTAAAGAAACCTAAAGGAAGATTGTCTTTTGATGTTATAATTTTAAGCCACAGATACTAAAACCTAAAATGTTAATGTCATCTCAGACAATGGCCAAAACTGCAGGAAAAAGTAGGATAATATATTGTTAAAGCCACCTTTAATATAATATAAATATTTTGAACAAGATCAAAGAAACAACTTAATCCACAATGAATCAAAGTTCAAAGAAATGTTTTTCTCTCTAATATAAAAGTGGAAAAGATTTTTCAGAAGAATTTTTAAATTACATTTTTATTGTATTTTTTCCATTATGACCCTCATGGATTCAATGTGTTTCAACTCTCTGGTAATAATTTTCCACAAATAAAAAGTTTTTATTGAGAAAAAATATATATATATACAACATACAAGAAATAAAAAGAACCTAAAAGGATCTATGGTAGTCATCTTTAGATAGTAGAAGGTGAAAAGAAATTTGGCTTTTTAAAATTATTATATATTTTCTATGTGCAAAGATTCCTTCAAAGAAAAAGTTGATCCTTACAATAATAGTAAATCACCAGAATATTTCCCTCAAAATAAATGCATACCTGCTGTGACTACACCATGCATTAAAGTCTGACTCCTCCTTAAGTGGGTGCACAATCTAGTTAAGAAGACATGACATAGTCTTGCGGAATAATTAAACAACTGTGAGACTCAATCATAAAACAAGCAGCCACATCAGTTCAGTTTTTAAGAACTGAGGCATTGCCAGGCAATGGTGGCTCATGCCTGTAATCCTAGCTGCTAAGGAGACTGAGATCTGAGGATCATGGTTCAAAGCCAGCTGAGGCAGGAAAGTCCATGACACTCTTATCTCCAATAAACCACCAGAAAACTGGAAGTGGCACTGTGGCCCAAATAGTAGAGTGCTCACCTTGAGCTGAAGAGCTGAGGGACAATGCCCAGGCCCAGAGTTCAAGCCTCATGACAAAACGAAATAAAACAAAACCCTGAAGTTCAAAGGGAGTCCAAGTAATTGGGTACACCTTCAGAGAACCCTCAGAGGTCACTGCCATGCTGTCTTAGTAATTAAG
The DNA here is from genome assembly GCF_019054845.1 of Dipodomys spectabilis. NCBI lineage: Eukaryota > Metazoa > Chordata > Mammalia > Rodentia > Heteromyidae > Dipodomys > Dipodomys spectabilis. The sequence goes on from NW_024870840.1 coordinate 7,873,738, forward strand.
TGTCCAGCTCAGGGCTGGCTGATATTAAAACATGTTAAACAAATGAAATTAAGGAGAGAACTTGCAGGAAATATTTCAGGAGACAAATCTACAACAACTGGAACAAAGGAAAATAAGTTTCAGATAATGCTGGGTTATAACATTGCAATCTCTATATTATCAATAAGTACATTTTCAACTTTTCTAATAAGGAAAATGAAAGTGTATATTTGGCACAGCAATGAAGCAATAATATGCTAGGCTACATGGGTATGTGATAGAAGGTGGCAGTGGCATAATCATAGTATGGAAGATATGCTGCAATTTAGCAGAGGCTAGAAAGGCCTGACCTGGATTATCATGGGGATATGGGAAAAGCAGGAACCAGAGGTTACAATAAAAGCTTGGTAGATCCTACCAAGGAGGAAAGGGAAGTCTTTTCCACAACTTTGTGCTTGGGTAACTGCAAGAACACTTTTACTCTTAAATGTTCTTTAGTGATCCATCCATACAGCAAACATTCATTGGTACTACTACATGAGGACTGTTAATCTTACAAAGAGGTACATTTTCCTAAACTCTGTGTGTGTGTGTGTGTGTGTGTATGTGTGTGTGTGTGTGTGTTTGTGTGTGTGTGTCCTGGGGCTGAAACTCTGGACCTGGGGGCTATCCCTAAGCTTTTGTGCTCAAGGCTAGCATTCTACCACTTGACCTACAGCTCTGCTTCTGGTTTTTTGGTAATTAAATGAAGAGTCTCACAGACTTTCCTGCCTAGGTCAGCTTTGAACAGCAATCCTCATGTCTTAGACTTCTGAATAGCTAGGATTACAGGTATGAGCCCCCAGTGCCTCACTCACTAAGCCTTTTTTTTATTGAGTCCCTAACACTGATCTATACCTGAAATTAGAATAGGATGATAAAGTCAGTTTCAATCCTAAAAAGATGAGAGAGGAGGAAAAAAGCAAGGACACTAGACAAATGCTACTCCTATAGCAGTGTCTTATCTTCTTCCTTCAGGCTGCTCATGATTTCCATTTCTCTCAAGTTCAGATAACATCTGAGTCCCAAACAAACTTAATAACCTAGTTTGATGTTCTAAGTACCAACACAAAAGTAAAAATTACAAGGTTTCAGTGATATCACTTACTTTATTGCTTTAGAACATTTCATTACACAACTGCATGCAGTTAGATCCTAGATTTGGAGATCCCATTCTGTGTTGACATTTAAAAAATACTGCCAAGAATTTATTTATTTTATGGTGCTGGAATCCATTTTTAGCCTTTATATACTAGGCAAGTACTATATCACTAGCTTTCTCCTAGCTCCATCTGCCAAGGACACTTGGAATATTTTTGTTGTTATTTTGGTTCGGCTTTTTTAAACTACAACAATAGAAAAAGAAAAGATCTCAATGTAATACCCTGTAAAAAATACACTGCAAAAAAAAAAAAAAAAAAGATAGTTGGTTAAAAAGTAGCAAAGATTGCAGTACCTGGGGATTTCCACTTAACCTTTCCCTAAAATCATTCCAAAAGAAACTATGTGGTCTTATCAGTCCTTCATCTATGTATTTCTCAATCTTCCCCTCCCAAGAAACCAAATCTACTTACACTGAATCAAGAAGGATTCCATTTCCTTCTCTGCCTAAAACTCACAATAAATCAACATCAGCAGTCGCCTCAAAGACTCACTCTTCCTTTCTGCTCCAGTACATTTTGTGTAATTGGAATTACTACAAATCCCAACATAGAAATAAAAGTACTTACATCACACAGCAGTTGGGAGGATTAAACCATTTCAGCTTGTTTATTCAATGATAAATAACCCAGTTAATATTTAAATAGATGCAAACTTCAGACTTAATTTCCAACTTGTAAAAATCTAAAGTCTTAGTCAAGGAACTTAGGCAGCAGCATAGAAATAACCTTACAAAGTAGGGAGCAATCAAACCATCATAAAGTGTATATTGGAAAATGATAGTTTTAAGTAACAAGCCCTTGGTATTCACCTCCACATGTCCTTAGGATCATAGGACATTAGGTGCCTTGAAGAATACTATTTGTGTAGCTTTGGGCAGGACATTTCATTTTCCACATATGTTTCCCCTTTTAGAAAAAGATATTGTCTCCAAGGCACTGATAGTAATAAAGGTCACAAGAATGACAGAAATCAGAGATGGCTTCAAAGAGAATGAAGGACTGCAGGCCAGACTCAGAGGAAGTGAAGAGCTTGAATCAATGTTAGAAAAGCACAGGATAAAGAATATCACCTATGCTATCTCCTTAATTTTAGTACTTACTTTGGGGGCTTGAAAAGCTGTTCATCAAGCTTAGTCCCTCAAGGAATCAGTAACTGCTGAGGACCTACTTTGTACTGTATATCACTCAAAGAATGGATAGCATTTTCTACTTCAAGAAACCGGGAAAAGTGGTTTAAGATTAAGACAGATCAAAACTAAAAATATCGGGGAAAAAACAAATTGTTTTAATTGGGATACAGGTGGACCCATTGCAACAATGAGATGTACAAGATGTTACATCGAAAAACGAACTTTACAACTTTGGCGGGGGGAGGGGAGAGAGATGGGAGGGCAGGGATGGTAAGGGGAAACAAAGGAGGAGGCAACAATGCTTGATAGGAAATGTATACATTACCTTGCTCACATAATTGTAACCCCACTGTACGGTATTTTCACAATAAAAAAACTTATTAATTTTTTTTAAAAAAACTAAAAATAATCAAGTCTAAAAATGAAATAGAGCCGGCACTGGTGGCTCACACCTGTAAAGCTACTCAGGAGGTCAAGGTCTGAGGATTGTGGTTCAAAGCTAGCCCAGGCTTTGAAAAGTCTGTGAGACTCATACCTCCAATTAACCACCAAAAAACTGGAAGTGGCACTGTGGCTCAAAGTGGTAGAGCACTAGCTTTGAGCAAAAAAAGCTCAGGGACAGAGCTCAGGACCTGAATTCTAAGGCCCACAACCAGAAACACACACACACACACACACACACACACACACACACACACACACACACACACACACACACACACACACACACACACACACACACACACACACACACACACACACACACACACACACACACACACACACACACACACACACACACACACACACACACACACACTTTTTAGATCTGGGAACCAGTATCTCAGACCTGTAATCCTACCTGCTTAGGAGGCTGAGGTCTGAGCATCCCAGCTAGCCTAGGTAAAAAAGTCCATGATATTCTTACCTCCAATTAACTACCAAAAAAAGCTGGAAGTGGAGTTGTGCTCATGTGGTAGAGCACGAGCCTTAAGTACAAAAACTAAAGGACAGTGCCCAGGCACTGAGAGTTCAAGACCCAGCACCAGAAAAAAAAAAATTAACTTGCTTTTGCCATTTCATCATTTCTCCACTAAAACCAAATTTAACATGCTACCAGAATTAAACATGGGTAAGCTTTTTGACTATATAGATCAACCCATTGTGTGAGAAAAAATGTTTTTACATTAAATTTTCAAAATCCTAACCCTAGCTGTCTTTTGCTACAGAAAACAGTACTTGTTTGACAGCTGTGGAAATATCCTACACTTTTCAACAGTGGTTTATGATAGAGCAATGGATTTATCTAACAAAAACACAACATGTGTATCAATACTTCCTTCTGTCCTGTGTATTCCAAAGCTCAGCCAAAAGCAGAGGAAAGAAAGTACAGATGGTCAGGATATCCTCAAACTGCTTGGTTTGCTTTATGTCATTCCAGAGAGAAAAGCTATTCACAGTTAGAAATTAAAATTAAGCACTGACACATCTTGGGTGGTAGGTTCTGAGTCTGAAAGGTAAACCTTCCCCATCCTAGTCTCTGGGCACTAGGGAAGTTGGCAAGGCCTGAAGCCTCTGTGTAAAGGAAAATAGGAAGGAAGGAAGAGGTATGCCAGTGGCTCACTCCTGTAATCCTACTCAGGAGGCTGAGATCTGAGGATCATGGTTCAAAGCTAGCATAAGCAGGAAGGTCTTTAAGACTCCTATCTCCGGAAATGTACTCAATGCCTTACTTATGTAGCTGTAGCCCCTCTGTATAGTATCTTTACAATAAAATCTATTTTAAAAAAAGAACAAAAAAAGAATTTTTGTTGTAAAGGTGATGTACAGAAAGGCTGCAGTTACCTAAGTCAGGTAATACATACAATTATTTTTCAACATTGTCATCCTCTCCCTCATTTTCTCCCAGTTTTTCCCCTCCAGACTTTCCTCTTTTACCCACCCCACCCCCTGCAAGTGGTATAGTTCATTTCCAACATAGTGGCTAATGAGTATCACTGCTGTTTATTGGTCTTTGGAATCATTGTTTTGGTTAAATGATTAGATGAGGTCTAATAACAATCATTATCTTAGAGACTTTTTCTGACGTTTTTCTCTGTATATTTTCACATTACCCTGCAAAAATTAATTGTATTATTTATACTAAGCAGAAGTGTCTATACTGAGTAATTTTCTTATTAAGTCTGCTGACTTAAATGTTAATGCAATCTAAACATATCATCACAGAAAAAAAACTATTTGAATAATAAAAAAATCTGGAAAAGAAAAAAAAAGACTTTTATCCCCAACTAACCACCAAAAGAGCCAGAAGTAGAGCTGTGGCTCAAGTGGTAGAGCACTAGCCTTGAGCACAAAAGCTTAGAGACAGCACCCAGACCCTTAATTCAAGGCCTAGGACCAGGACAAAAATAGCAGGGATGGGGAGTAGGATATGGGGAGATCATGATTTCTCAGGATTTACCTGCTGCTACCTTCTCTACCACTCAATGAAGCAAATAGGCATGACTTTTCATTGTTGTTTCTGGTTGTGGGGCTTGAACTCAGGGCCTGGGCACTGTCCCTGAGCTTTTTTGCTCAAGGCTAAGGATTTATCACTTTAAATCATAATGCCATTTCTTTTTTTTTAATTTGAAAATGCCTTTTTTTTTTGGCAATAACTCAAGGTCCCCTGTTTGCTAGGCAATGTATGACCACAATCCTTTTGCTTTAGCTTTTTTTTTTCTTTCTGTTTGAGGTGGGACTGACATTTCCTAAGCCTTCTGAGTAGCTTAAATCACAAGATACACCACCATGTCTACTAGGTTACTGATTGGGATGGCGGGGGGGGGGGGGGGGGTCCCACTAAATTTTTGCCTGTACTGGATTCAAAACATGATCTTCTTGATCTCTGCTACCTAAGAAGCTACGATTACAGACCACACATGAACCACTGCACCCAGACCACATCATTTCTTAAGGTTATTAATCAAAACCAAGAACCTTGAACTCTATTTACATTTTACAAGTTCACTGAAAAGCTTGTGGCATTTTATGAATATTAAGGCATTGTAGATATAAAACTTTGTTGCAAATATTCTAGAGGCCCAAGTAACATTTGTTAGATGTGCATTAACTTTTTTGGTAATGCCAAACTATTTAATTTCTATAAACCTGTTAGGTCATCTATGAAAATGATATTATATTTGCATAGATATGATGAGGACTTGAATAGTAAACTACTGAATATAAATCCCTAACATGTGCCTTCAGCCAAATCACCATGTTTCTCCTTCCTTCCCTCCTTCTTCCTTTCTTCATCCTTCACTTTCCCTTCTTCTTTCCTTACTTTCTTCCCTCCATTCCTTCTTCTCCCTTCTTTCCTTCCTTTTCCCTTTTTAACTGTTACATTCATAAACTAGACAGATAGTTCTGAAAGCTTACGAAGATACTGACAAATGATAACCAGGATGGAAAATAATAATAATAATATAATGAAGAAACTGAAATTAGTAAAAACAGCACTTAACACTGTCCATGTAATTTAGCTCTTTAATCAATCTTTATTTATTTATTTATTTTTTGGTCAGTCGTGGGGCCTGAACTCTGGGCCTGGGCGCTGTCCCTCAGCCCTTCAGCTCAAGGCAAGCGCTCTACCACTTGAGCCACAGCGCTACTTCCGGTTTTTTGGTGGTTAATTGGAGATAATGGTTTCTCAGCTTTTGCTGCCTGGGCTGCCTTTGAACTGCGATGTTCAGATCTCAGCCTCCTGAGTAGCTAGGATTACAGGCGTGAGCCACCGGCGCCTGGCTCATTAATCAATCTTTATAACAACCCTCTGAGGAAACAAATAGGGGCCATGACAGTGCTATGCAAAAATGTAGGAGTGGCTCTAAACCCTTGAGTAGTTGGGAAAATACCTTTTTGGGATTCATAGTATTACTCAGATACATGACACAAGGATGTGGTATTGGGATGATGAATGATGTTCTGAGCAGAAACCTCTATACATATGAATGCCCAGAAGATCAAAGAACTGAAAGTAGTTCAGTTCAGGTGATGGATATGGAAAACCTAAACAATCAACACACCCATATATTAGATAATGTTTGCTGGAATGATATGAAATGGACATTCCTAAGAAAGACAGAATCAACAGGGTACTTAGGATTTAGTGGCTGGTATGGTGCTGGAGATGGTTACCTGTCAGCAGCAGCCTGTACTGGGGGATCCTCTGAACTGGTTTGAGCAAGTAATGCTTGAGGGCTAAGTTGGCACAGCGAGGACTCATCTGAAAAGAAAAAGCATTCAAAGTAAACATAATGTTTTCTCAAAAATAAGGAACCCAGATTCAAGTGCTCAATAAGCCAAACTTTAAACAACCACCAACTCTAGAGGCTACAATTCTACGTGATTCCTTTATCATAGGACATAGATGTTATGTGGCAAAGGAAACCATGGGCAAAATTACCACCAAGGGGGCTGGGAATATGGCTTAGTAGTAGAGTGCTTGCTTAACATGCATGAAGCCCTGAAAGTAGTGCTGTGGCTCAAGTGATAGAGCACTAGCCCTGAGCACAGAGAGGCTCAAGGACATAGCCCAGGACTGAGTTCAAACCCCAGGACCGGCAAAAAAAAAAAAAAAAAAGACCACCAAGACCACTCCTGGCTCTTAGGGAACACCTTCAGAGTGCTCTCACAGAGTATGGTAGCCAGTCTACATTTTCTACTCAGCAGCTCCAGCCCAGAGGGGTATTAGCCAATGTATCCAATAACAACAAACACCAAGAGACCAAGAATGGACTTCATGATTCCCCCCAAAAAGGAAGTAGAAATGAAACTACAGGGAATCATATTCAAACAATAATCAAGAGTCTTATGATTAATATACTCATGTCAACAAAGAGAGCATTGTTGCTAAGCATTTTCCTTCTTTTCTGCTCTGTTCTTTTATGTTTGTGTCAGTCTGAGGCTTGAAAGCAAGGCCTGAGCACTGTCCTTGGGCTTCTTCTCCCGCGGCCCCACCCCCACCCCCCAAGACTAGCACTTTACCACTTGAGCCACACTTCCACTTCCAGCGTTTTGGTAGTTTATTGAGATAAGTTTCACAGAGTTTCCTGTCTAATCTAGCTTTGAACCGCGATCCTCAGATCTCAGCCTCCTGAGTAGCTAGGATTATAGGTGTGAGCCATTTTTGTCCAGCTGACACTCCCTTTCTTGCAAAATTGAGGGATATAAAATTTTTTTTTCAATGAATAGCCCTATAAAAGACAACCAAATCGGGCTGGGAAGTTGGCTCAGTGGTAGATCGCTTGCCTTGCATGCCTGAGGCCCTGGGTTCGATTCCTCAGCACCACATAAGAAAAAAGCCGGAAGTGACGCTGTGGCTCAAGTGGTAGAGCGCTAGCCTTGAGCTGAAGAGCTGAGGGACAGCGCCCAAGCCCAGAGTTCAGGCCCCATGACCGGACCCCCCCCAAAAAAAAAAAGAAAAAAAAAAAAAAAAAGAAAACCAAATCACAAGGAATACAAAAATAGTTAACTGTAGAACCACCTGTTTGGTAATTTTTTATTGTTGTTGGTTTTTTGGCTTTTTGGAAATGCTAATGATAAAAAAAAACCAGGGCTTTATGAATGCTAAGCACAGGGCTATTTGCTGATCTTAAGGAACTGTACTTTTATTGACCGAAAGGAAACAGAAATACTATTTCATTTCCATCATTGTAGGTTAGTTGCCAGAAAATCGTAGGAAAAGTAAGTTAAAAATAAGAAATATTCCCTGGAATATTCAAATTAATTGAGACAGCAAGCAGAATGGTAGTTGCCAGGGAGAAGAGAGAAGGGAAGTTAATGTTTAATGGTGAAAGTCTCAGATTTGTAATATGAAATGAGTTCAATAAAGCCTATATGTTAAACATTACTGAGTAACAAGCTTTAAAAAGTGGCTAAAATGGTAAATTGGTGATAGTACATTTTACTACAATTTTTTTTTTTTTTGGTCAGTTGTTGGGCTTGAATTCTGGGCCTGGACACTGTCCCTCTGCTCTTCAGCTCAAGGCTAGCGCTCTACCACTTGAGCCACAGCACTACCTCTACAATTTCTTTTAAAGTCTCATCAAATTATTAGTTTTCCAAGCCCAAATAATCCAGTATGTAATAACAGATTTTCAGAATTTTGTATACTGAATTTTCACTATTTCATTTGATCAATCCCTTTTTTGACTTGAGAGATTATATTTTAATATTTTTGTTCTCAAGCTTCGTTCATGACAGCAGATTATTAGTAAAGCTTTTTTTTAAAGAAGGAAAAAGAAAGGTTTGGCATTAAATAGTAGAAAATACCTCAAATTCTCTAACAACAGCAGCGAAACCTGAGTTTTTCTTGCATTGCTCATCCAGCAAAGCTAAATTCTTATCAAATTCTTTGATGTAAGTAGAATACATTTTTAGATATGGCCCCTTCTTTACAAAGATATCAGCAATTCTTTGTTGTTCAGTCCTATGGAGAGGAAAAATATATAAAAACATAAAAGGAGAATCATTAATGTATTCAAAGCACATCTAAGCCATCAGCTTATTTTGGGGGGGGGGGGGGGGAGGTGGTCCGGTCGTGGGGCCTGAACTCTGGATCTGGGCACTGTTCCTCAGCTCTTCAGCTCAAGGCTAGCGCTCTACCACTTGAGTCACAGAGCCACTTCCAGCTTTTTTCTTTTTGCTTATGTGGTGCTGAGGAATTGAACCCAGGGCCTCAGGCATGCAAGGCAAGCGCTCTACCATTGAGCCAACTTCCCAGCCCCAGCTTATTTCTTGTCTTTTCTTCAAAAACATATACAAAATGCCTACAGTTCATTTCCCTGCCATCATCACACCTTGGCTGGACTTTGCCTGCTCTCTATTCTCCCTGCTCCCATCTTTGTCGCCTCTATCCCATTCTTCAGTGCAGCCATAGAGTCTAACACATATACACAGTAGCCTGTGACGTCTAATACCCTTCCACTGCATGCAAGATAAACTCCTTACTTCAGTGTACACAGGCTCTCAGAGTCTACTGCAGTCTACTACTGACCCAGGCCACAACTCTCTGTCCTTTTCCAACTGCTCTCTAACAACGTCCTTTTTTATATTCTTTGCCCATATCAGAATTCCCACTTTGCAGACTTTTACTAATGGTTACACGTGCTAGGTAATATGGAGCCCAACTGGCTGCTCATTTTGGCCAGCTGTCAGTTTACAGGCTCCACCTTCTTTCAGGCCTTCATTGGCCACCAGTTTTCACTCAGTACCCTGCCATCTCATAAGTCTCTGTGGATCAAAAACTGCTTGTGGTATTTTTCTTATCTACTAACCTGGTCTTTCTCCCACGAGAATGAGTGCTCTCAGAAAGCCGTGTCTACTTTGCACACAGAGGTATACTCTTTATTTAGAGTACAACTAGTGAAGTAGGTATATAAAACTTTGTTTAACATACACTTGTTATACCAGACAATCAGAACATCAAAGAATATGGCTTGTCACAAAGACCCCCAGGGGAAACATTTTAATAGACAATGACCAAAGACTTTCAGAGTTTCAGGTTAGTAGCAAGTGGAGCTTTGTCAATAATTACTGTTGCTGTTATTGTTGTCCTTTCATTAATTTAACCTAGCTCTCAGGAATGCTTAATATCTGAACACAGAATATCTACATATCTAAACTGGACAAAACTTTTTATTATAAGCAAAAAGAATTATATAAAAACAAAAATACATTTAAATGTCTTTATAATGTTTACACAAATATATGTGTCTTTAAAGCCAGTTCATAAAATTTTAAGGTAATTTTTTGTAAGGAAGAAATTATATATATAGTAGTTATACTTTATTTCTGTGATGACTTCAAAAAACTTTTAGCCATTCCTCAGTCTTTAATTTTGTTATTTTATACTTAGGGTAGAGTTAAGTATTAATTGCTTATCTAGCATATTTCCTATCATGCAGAGGTATAATATTCCCAAAACAGGGAGAAGTAACTTTTTGGCTATATATAAAGAAAGCTTGGAAAGAAATTATAGTTTAAAAAATGACACTTTTTTCCCCCAGTGCTAGGATCCAACCCAGGGTTTCACTCTGCCACAGTTAAACCTCAGTCCACATTCTGTTAATCATTTTGTGTTCTGCACAGACTTTAATGACATTAGTCCTAGACTAATCTATGTACTTCCACAGATGTTACTAATGCTTCTGCTTACTCTCTTTCATCTATTAGAAGTAGCTTCCAATATTAAAGTTCTGGTATTTTTTTTCCTGTTCTTTTTGTTTGTGCTGGTATTAAGGCTTGAGAACTCAAGGCCTAGGCACTGTCCCTTGGCTTTTTCACTCAAGGCTGGCACTCTACCACTTGAGTCAATTAATTGGAGATATGAGTCCCATAGACTTTCCTGCCTGGTTTTGTACCATGATCCTCAGACCTCAATCTCCTGAGTAGCTAATATTACAGGTATGATCCACCAACACCATGTCCTTTTCTGGTTCTGAAATCCATATCCTCCTCTATATAATGTCACACATACATACTTTTGACTTAAACAAACAATGAGTGGCCTCTTTTCAAAATGTCTCATGAACTGCAACTCTAGAAAACCCATGAGATACTTATGTTAAAAATTATTAAACTTCCCACAAAAATATAAAAAAGTAAAATAAGATAAATAACTTTTCAATGTGCAATATCAACCATCTATCTTTCTTCTGGACAACCTTGATGATCCCAGGTCATCTTTAGGAAGAGGTAAATTGGCTGGATATGGGTCCTTCTTGCTTCTAAACAAGCATTACTAAATATTTTTTAAATGACATATATTGAGCTCAGGATGCCAACGGCTGGACACTCAAAATCATCAATCCACAGCTGACTGCCAAGAACATCGATATGTTGAAACTCAGTATAAAGAATATCAATACCCTTATAATTTCATCTAAAACACTGGGAAAGCCTGAAACTCAATCCTCCTTCTTACCAGTTCAATAATCTTTCCTCCAGCTCCTTCAGAAGATCCCGGTTGAGTTCATAAAGCTGTGGCAGGTAGTACAAGATCTGATTTAGGATCCGGTCCTCAATTATGGGCTTCCCAAGTTGCCGGGAAGCATGGGCCACCGCATCCCGGAAGTCCTGTTACAGTAGAAAGGAGGTAAAACAATATACATACACGTAAAACCTGATAAAAAGCTTTTCTGCCCCTAAAATGATATAAATTCAAAGCTACCAAATTTTAAAGCAGACTGTAATTCTCTTAAATCTTTTAGTTTGATCTCCAAACTTAACAAAGAAGGTATATGGAAATTATATTGCAACTTTAGACTTTAAACTTATTCTAGTATCGTCATATAAACACAAACCATTTGCTTTTAAAGTCTCTCGGGAGATCTTAACTAGTTTTATTTCAGACTTTTGAGTTCCTTTGGTACATGTGGTGGCTCACTCCTATAAACTCAGCTACTTACAAGTAGACATAGGAGGATTATGATTTAAGGTTAGCCTAGGATAAAGTTAGTGAGACACAATCTAAAAGAACAAATGGTGTGTGGTGGTACACACCTATAATCCTAGCTACTCAGGAGAAGGAGGAAGGAAAACTGTGGTCTGTTTGGGCAAAAGGGTGAGACTCTATCTGAAAAATAAAATTATAGTAAAAACAGGTAGGGGAGTAGCTCATATGATAGCACACTTGGCCAGCAAGCACCTGGTCCTGACTTTGATCCCAACACCACCAAAAAGAACAAGTCCCTTTGTTCATTTTTCAGGAGTAATTTCCCAAGGACTGAAGCACTCTAGGTGACACTAGGTGAAAAGCATGGAGGAAGCACATGGCGTGATCATCCAAACCTGCACGCTAACCCTTGTTCTAGATTTGCTGTTTGCTTGGCCTAGCTTCATCTTTCTCATTTGTCAAATTGGTCTAATAGTTACAGGACTTTAATTAGATACTGTGCATGCATAATGCTGTTGGCAAAGCAGCTGGTGGACACAATCAACAAGAATTTTACCTCAGGGTCTTAAATTCCCCTCACTAAGGTTTATTCTTTTCACAAATGAAAATGGTCCTCTTCACAGTACTTTTCATCTTCTGTTCCCTATGTTTTAATAGAGGCAAATACCTCTCTCAACCTATCACCCCAGAAGCTAAGTGTCTTCCTAGATTTCATTGTCTCTGAGGGCGGGCCTCAAGAAGTAAGCAAAACAATAGTGGAATCTGTTCAGCCACCCAGAGGATTCAAAAACAAACAGAAATTCCTTCTTAGTAACAGTTTCAACAAAAACCCTACAGTAAGTGGGTAAAATGACTCACTAGGCTTTAACTTCCTTTAAACATTTTAGTATTTTTATAATTAGCACACATCAATTATACAAAGGGGTTTTACTGTAATATTCCCATACATGTACACAGATATATAATGATCAAATTCATTCCACCTATTACTCTTCTCCATCCTCTCCCATTTTACCTTCTTTTATCTTTTTTCTAAATGCTTTCCCTTCTGGGATTCACTGGCCAAATCATATTTTAAAAGATATCATTTCCTTCCTAATCCTTTTAATACCTGCCTCCAATAAACACATATTATCTATAGATTGAGCCCAGGGCTACCAGTGAGCTTCATCCCCAGCCCTCAAGTCTACCTATTTTAAGTAAGTTAAGTCCTCTTAGGCTTAACTGACGCACATTAGGACTGAATACCTGAGATCAGTTTTATTGGTCCAAGTTACATTAAGTCCAAAGGAACTAAAAGAACTGACTTGTATAACGTATTAGTAGAATATTAAAACAAGAGTTTATAATTTGTATAGCCTCCAACCCAAAAAAAACACACAAAACATTTCCAGAAACCAGATAGATATTGGCCAATCCCACCCAACAGCTTGCTTCAATCAGCACTCACATTTACTAAGAGAAAACAGAGCTACTTAACACTTGAAAGCCACTAGGTAGGCAGAACTATAGAATGCATGTACTAATAAAGTCTTCAAACTGTAAATATTTTCAAAGCACAGTAAATGTTTTCTAGGATTTTTGTAGTTTTGTTTTATTTTTACTATTTTAAATATGAATATGATTTAGTTACAAGAGTTTCTTGCTCAGCAGTGAAACAATAAACATTATTCTTTTTCTAGAAGAATAAATGATGATTATGTTTATCCCTTGGCAACAGGACAACTTTTGTTTTCCAGTTGGAAGGCATTTCTTTAGCCATGACAGTGACAGTAGATGTTAGCTGCTAAGTAACTTAAGGACCCAGTTTGACACAGCTTCTGTCAGACTCTACATTCCACATGTCTGCCACCTTTGCTAAAAAGGAAACTTGTTCATTTAAGACACATTTAACGAAGACCAGCCAAATGCAAAGTAGTTGGCCAGTGAGATGGCCGCCTCCAATATCCTATACCAGGTAAAGTCGGACTTTTTTCCAGGACTACTGGATATTTGTAGGCAGCTCTGGATGAGGTGATGTTCCATCAAGTCTTTTAAAGTATTATGAATAAGCTGGGCACCCGGTGGCTCACGCCTGTAATCCTAGGTACTAAGGAGGCTGAGATCTGAGGATCATGGTCAAAGTCAGCCCGGGCAGAAAAGTCCGTGAGACTCTGATCTCCAATAAACCACTAGAAAATCAGAAGTGGTGCTGTGGCTCAAGAAGTAGAGTGCTTGCCTTGAGCTGATGAGCGCAGGGACAGTGCCCAGGCCCAGAGTTCAAGACCCACAACCAACAAGAAGAACAATAAAAATTATGACTAGTATGTTAGAGTAAAAGAAATTTAAGGGCTGGGAAAGTGGCTCAGTGGTAGAGCACTTGCCTTGCATGCTTGAGGCCCTGGTTCGATTCCTCAGCACCACATAAGCAAAAAGAAAAAAGCCGGAAGTGGCACTATGGCTCAAGTGGTAGAGCGCGAGCCTTGAGCTGAAGAGCTGAGGGACAGCGCCCAGACCCAGAGTTCAGGCCCCACGACCGGACCCCAAAAAAAAAAATTTAAAGTTAAGAGCCAGAAAAGGATCCCCTTTACTTGGTGCATAGATAAGTTATAGATCCTGCGTTCAATCCTGTTGATTCTTCTCCATTCTCCCAAAAAACAAAACAAAAAACAAACAACAACAACAACAAAAACCAGTATCCTTCCTCCATGCCCACAGAGCTCACGCCAAGGGCTCCATTTGCAACTTACGGCCTCCATAATCACATAGGGCAGGGATGCCACCATTTTCCTTCCCTCATTGGACCACCATCCCCTGAGAGCAGTGCACTCTGACCCAAGGCCAGATGTAGCCAATCCCACAGGGACTACACCTAGAATCTTAAACTTCTCAGCATTTCATGAACATCAGTCATTGTCTAAAGGGGTGCCACTGGAAGGAGGTAACATCTTCTTTTAATAAAGAGGATGATTACAACATGTGCCTAATTATTCTAAATGGTGACGGCCAGGATAATTTGGGAAAATAAAATGACACTGAAGAGCCAGAAGCAGAACTATTTTTGTGCAGAAGCATCTATTTTTATCAATACTTTCTTAACTATATCAGTGAGAATACAAGACAACTGAACTAGCACTTCAGAAATTAGAAGAGTTTTCTTTTTCACTCTTTCTATCTGCATAATTAAAATAAAGACATGGGAGTTAAAAAAAAAAAAACAAAACATTAGGCAGGCTAGAGGTTAGTGGTATCAGCTATTTATACTCAGTATTTTTAACATAAACCCCACCAAAGATTCTACATGAAAAACTGAGCCACTTGTGCTCTAATTTCTGGTCACATTAATCAAATTCAAGTTGGAATTTTTAAAGACAGAAATGAGAAAGCATATCATAAAACTATTCTTAACAGTTCCTCAAACTGCCTCCCCCCAAAAAAATAAGAACCAGAGAACTTGAAATGGAGCTTTAATTCCTTTAAGGTATTAACATTCTAGCCTTGCCAGCTCTGATCACTGAGGGAAGATCTAAGCAAAAATCAATACAAATAAAATCAAGTATGAACACCAGAGGCAATGAAGCACAAACCAGATGGCCTTGTTCATAGGGTCAGGCTTTATATCTCAGAGTCAAAAAGGAATATATGACTTAATTACCAGCTGTCCCGAGTGAGATTCCTGACCCATGGGCACTACTTAACCACTATAATACAGTGAATTACGAAGACCACAGGGACATATGGATAGAGAGCTCTGTAAGAAGGACTCACTAGGAACCAACTTCACATGAAGAAAAAGCAAAGCAGCTGCTGAGGTCAATGAGCTATGTCAGGATGTAGAAATGAATGAAAATCCATGAAGTAAAAGTAGAGGGCTGACTTTGTTTTTAAAATGAAACTATTTTCCCAACAAAACTGTTTGTCTCTTCCTATATGCACAATCCTTTAGATAGCTTTCACAACCATCTATTATCCCATGTTTCTAATTCTCTATAAAAACCATATAAAATGATTATACTATATCCTAAGTAACTCTTGAATAATCAAAATCTAGCTTTCTCTTTATCTTTTGAAGGTGAAGAATTAGAATTCGTTGGAACGAAGAAAGAATTCTGAAGGCAAGCTGATATATTCAAGGATACAATGTATCCTATAGAGCAAGGCCAAGAAGGTAGAGGAAAAAAAATTCCAGTCAATTTCTACACAACCCATAGGTTCAAGGGCTCAAGCAGAGCAGATTTCTAAATCTGGCTTCTACAATTAGAAGCAAGTAACTTTGACAACTAGCTTAATTCATTTAAAAAAAAAAAAAGAAATACTGTGAAGAGGATTAAAATAACTTGTATAACATAGTTACAGAACATGCTACAAAGCTATATAGAAGCCACTATTTAATTTAAAAAGAGATTTAGTAATTTAAATGATCACACACATTACTTGGAAGCTTGGACAAGACAACATTCTACGATGGGAATATAGAATAGGAAATCAGATCACGGGAGAACAGCTCAGCAGCAAGACAAAAGTGATCTTCATAATGAACTCTGTTCAGTGAAATACAGTCCTCCCTGAATCAAGCTGCTCAAAAGGGAAAGTTTGGTAGACACATTAACAGACGCTAGAGAAGGATTCTTTATAATTAAAATGATAATTCAATGATTCATACGACAAAAAAATGTGTATTTGGTGGAACAGGGTGAGGATTTTTAAATCTAAACACACAAGCATTGAGAAAAGTTTGTATGTTATAATGTACTTAGAAAAAAATGAATAAAAGACATATCTAGTATTGTACGTGTGGATGTCCAGGTGGCATTGCATCTAACCCTGTGGCCTTATTGAGAATCTAAAAATGTTCAAAGAAAGGAATGTCTTCACCTAAAGAATTAGTGACTGAAAGTATGGTGGCACACATCTCTAAGGCAGAGAGAGAAGAACAAGAATTTGAGGCCATACTGAGTTGCACAGTGAGTTTCAGGCCAATTTGGGCTACATAGCAATATCTTTTTTTTTTAATAAGTTTTTTTATTGTGAAAATACTGTACAGAGGGGTTACAATTACAGGAGCAAGGTAATGAGTACATTTCTTATCAAGCATTGTTGCCCCTCCTTTGTTTTTCCCATACCATCCCTTCCCTCCCAACTCCACAACTATACTACCCCCCCCTCCATAGCAAGATCTGGTCTCCAAAACAAAACAAAGAAACAAAGTACCAATGGAGCAAGACTGCTTTATTACTAATACCACTTAACTAATACTTAACTATTAGTCTAAAATACCCAAATTCTATGTTGTTGCCTTTCAAAATATTTTAAAATTCATACCAACTTATATAAAGTACATTTCAAGAGGGCTACTAACCACATCTCAACAGCAATCAATTAAGATAACCCTTATTTCAGTTAGTTCTATCAGCTAATTAAGGTATCACGGAGATGTTCCCATTACAGCTGCACATATATAAGGAGTTCTTTTGGAGAGCTGTTATTTAAAACTCAACAAACTTGTTTAGGTGATGAAATACTGGGTCATCTTTTTAAACATAATTTGTTTGGGGTTTTTTTGTTTGTTTGAGACAGGGTCTTATTCTGTAGCCCAAGCTGGCCTCGAACTTAGGATCCTCCTGCTTTAACTTCCTCAATACTGGGATTACGGATGTGGGCCATCATCTTCAAGACTGTGTTATATTAAAAAGGATAATACTGAAAAAGAAGAACTTACTAACAGAATTAAAGAGTTATTGTGAGAAATTATTCATGAGGAAATACTTTCTAAAAATATTAGCATCATAATTTTTTTAGAAAATGTTCCCAAAACCAGAGGGTGTTTTCACTCAAGAATTAGGACCTCGTGCCTCTGCTGGACCCAGTGAAAAGCACAGCCACTCATTTAGTGAATGCGATAACCCCTAAGTGTAACCAACTCTTCATGTTCACATAGATTTATGAAAGGGGAAAATGAAAATAATCATATTCTTTACAGAAACACAATGTGTGTACATTTTGTGAACCTTCTACTTCTCCACAATTATATGTAATTTAGGATGTTAATAATTACACCACATGTAGGCAAAAGATTTTACTTTAACTGCCAATGCATACAAACTTGAAAGTACAAATAAATGCATGAGAAAAAATAAATGTGTGGTCAGATCCAATTGTTCCTTGACAGGTCTGTTCAAGTCGACCTTTATAAAAATTAAAAATAGAACTTTAAAAAGTCAGTTGTAAAAATGCCTAACTGCAAGTATCTGTTTCTGGTAGTTATTCAGACAGAAGAGCAAATGTCTATGAAGATACATTGCCACTTTAAAACCACTTTATTATAAGGGATGGGGCTATAGTTCAGTGGTTCACTGTGTGCTATCATCTGTGTGACCCCTTAATCCCCTAAAAAAGAAAAAAGAGAGCACAGCAAGGAAAAAAAAAAGAAAGAAAGAAAGAAGAAAAAATGAAAAAGAAGCCAGGCACCAGTGGCTTATGTCTGTAATCCTAGCTCCTCAGTAGGCTGAGATCTGAGGATCAAGGTTCAAAGTCAGCCCAGGCAGGAAAGTCTGTGAGACTCTCATCACCAATATATTGCCCTTCCCCCACCCCCAACACACACACAAAAGCCAAATGTGAAGCTGTAGCTCAAGCACTAACATTGAACAAATAAAGCTCAGGGACAGTATCCAGGCCCTGAATTCAAGCCCCAGTACTAGCATATGCAAACACTTGTATAAGAAGAAAGATGGAGAAGGAAGAGGAAGGAACAGAGAGGGAAAGGGGGAAAGGAAGGGGAGGGACAGAGAGACAGAGAAGGAGAGAAGAAAGGAGAGGGAAAAGGAAGAAGGAAGGAGAAAGGAGGAGGAGAAGCAGGATGAGGAAGAAGAAGAGGAAGAGGAGGAGGAAGAGAAAGAAGAAGAAGAAGAAGAAGGAGAAGGAGAAGGAGAAGGAGGAGAAGGAGAAGGAGAAGGAGAAGGAGAAGGAGAAGAAGGAGAAGGAGAAGGAGAAGGAGAAGGAGAAGAAGAAGAAGAAGAAGAAGAAGAAGAAGAGAGAATGAAGCTTTTTATAGGGACACACAGATTATAGACTTTAAAGAAACAGATATAAAAGTCCTATTTTTCAGTTATCACCTGGTATAATTATCTAGATCTAGGTAGACAGGTATATCTATATAGATATTTATGTCTTAGGACTAGGTAGATATATGATACATGATATATATACATCTTAGAAAAGTGTGTGTTTGTGTGTGTGTCTGTGTGTGTGTGTCTGTGTGTGTGTGTGAAGGCTGCCAGTGGCTCAAGCCTATAAATCCTAGCTACTCAGGAGACTTAAGACCTGAGGTTTGAAGCCGTCTGGGCAGACAAATCCTCAATATTCTTATCTGCATTTAAGCAACAAAAGTGAAAGGTGGCTCAAGCATCAGAGCACTAGCCTTGAGTGAAAAAGCTAAGCAAGAATGTGAGGCCCTGAGTTCAAGACTTAGCACTAGCAAAAAAAGAAAGAAAGAGAGAGAGAGAGAGAGGGGTGCGAGGACAGGGAGGAAGGAAGGCAGAAAGGAAGGCAGGCAGACAGGCAGGCAAGAAGGCAGGAAGGAAGGCAGGAAGGCAGGAAGGAAGGAAAAAAAAATGAAAGAAAGGAAGGAAGGAAGGAAACAAACAATGTATAGGTTAAAATAAATTAAAGCAAGTATTAAAAATCATATGCAAATCATTCTTTTAAGTGTAAGTAGGCTAAAACCATTTTGAGGAAGGAAAAGAACAAACAGGGATAGTCAGACTTGAAGAAAATATTAGCAGGTACTTACAATATGCAAAAGTTTTAATACATCCACAAACCTGTAAAAAACAGCAACGAAAAAAATATTTTAAATGAGCCAAAGGGGAGAAAATAGTCTTATGAATTGTGAACTTGATACCTACACTTTCTCTGAGCTCATGATCTCCTTGGCAATGTGACAAACTTTATTTTTCGTTCCAGCATCTTCATCCTGTAAGAGTACATAGAAAAATCATGAACTCATAAAAGAATGAGGATCCTCTATGTGCTAGTCATTATACATGCATTTTTGCTCTGATTCTTATATTTCCTATTAGGACACAATGTATACTATGCAGCTCCACAAAGACAGGAATGGGATTATGTGCTGCCCTAACGTAATTCTGCTTTCCTAATAAAACTGTCCTCGCTCTCTCCCCACTCCTGGTGGTTCTTTTGCTGCACCAGCATCCTACTCTTAAATGTTCTAACCAAAGAACCAAGGAATACCTGGTTCAAGGGACATGCTATCCACCAAAACTATTTTGGTGTCATAACTGAGAATTCTGTTCTTACCCCAATGTTAGCTAGAGGACTGCCTTCTAATCTCCTGCCTTTCCACTTTTTTTAAGCCTCATGCTTCTCCATTCTTTCCTCTGCGGTGACCAAGCACTGATACTTTCCTAGCTTTCTGGAATGGGGATGGAGTCCCAATGTTTGTTGAGATCTCCCTTCCCATTCCTATTCCACAGGTTGAAGCTTCATGTATTTCGTGCCATATGACCCTTTTCCTAAAAACTGAGATTACTCTGTTGAATCTCTCTTTAAGAACCTTGGTGAATCCTTGTAAGCACACATGCACCAAGATTTAACAAGTCTAAACATACTGCAGTTTTTACATAAAATATTCTTTTTATGAAATGAATTTTTACATAAGGTTTTCTTCTCCCTCCTCCAGAAGTAACTGAAATTAACTACTGTTTGTATGTCTTTTTTCTGCTTTCATATTTATTTTCCTACAGAAGAGTTATCATGTAATTCCAAGAAGTCCTAACCCTTTTACCAGAATATGTTTTTGTGCAAGAAGTATTAAAGGAGACTAAGAAACCAGCCATTTATGAAAAGAAACTTTGGAGAACAATTAATTTCCAATTAAGAGTGGAGAGGAATATACTTTAGGATGTTTTGCCTTTCTTCTAGATCTTAGTTCTTAAAAAGCCCTTTTCTTTTTTCTTTTTCTTGCCAGTCCTGGTGTTTGAACTCAGGGCTAAGGTTCTGTTCTAGAGCTTTTTTCACTCAAGGGTGGTGTTCTAGATAGAGCACAGAGTCACTTCCTTAAAGAAACAATTAGATAAATTTGACCGTAATCCACATTACATTCCTCTTTTCTAAGATAGGCTGCTTGAATGATGGAGACTAACAGGTTTCATAAGTTAAGCTCTACTTAGCTCCAACTTCTCACTTGTAAACATTTCTTAAGAAAAAAAAGAGAGAAACTACAGAACCAACATTCCTCAGGAGGCAGTTTTAGCAATAATCTGACCTTGAGGATCAACTATCAGTCATACACTCATAACCATGACTGTGTACGTGTTTTTACAAGAGTACGTGCACTTTTAAAACTTGTTTTGAAAAACATTTGGCAAATCAGTGCTTTTCTGTCATCTGTAGCTGGAAATATTAATGCTTATCAAATGCATATACACTTTGAAATTAGAAATGCACTAAGGATTTGGGGCTGTAGGTCAGTGATGATCATGTTAGCATGCACAAGGCCTTAGGTTCAATTCCCCCTCAAAAAAAACCCCCAAAATTAATTTATTTTTGATATCTGCTTTTTATTTCTTTTTTTTGTAAAGCATCATCTTATTTGTTAATCTGCATTTTGTTTCATTCTTCTTCAGGACCTTATCTACTAGGGCTTGCATTAGAGAGAACTGTGCTATGTAGATTGAGCAAAAAACTCTGTATACTGCTGGCTCATATCTGTAATCCTAGCTACTCAGGAGGCTGAGATTTGAGGATCACAGTTTTGAAGCCAGCCCAGGCAGAAAAGTCTGTGAGACTTATCTCCAATAATCTACTCAGAAAAAGCTGAAAGTGGCATGACACTATGGCTCAAAGTAGTTCTACTATTAAGAGGTAATAAAACGCATAGATTGGAGAATTTGTACATCATGGTTTTTAAAAGGACTAGAATCCAGAAAACCAAGAACTTTGAGAATGCAACACAACTTGAGTAATTCAGATTTGAATGTGAACAGATATAGTTCACTAGAAAAGACCTAGGAATAGTCAACAAATATATATAAAGTGTTGAACATACCTTGCCCATGTAATTGTAACCCCTCTGTACAGTATTTTCACAATAAATAAATAAATAAAACCACATGATTGTATTTGGGAAATTTTAAAAAAAGTGTTGAACATAATTAGTTATTAGGATAAAGTAAGACTAAACTACAATGGGAAGGAGAGGAGAGAGGAAAAAGAAAGATGGAGGGTGAATAATTTCTAAATACTTTGCAATTATGTTTGAAGATGGCATAAGGAATATCAATGAAAGCTCTTGACCAGTAAGAGATTAGAAGAGAAAGAAAAAGTAAAAGTATTATTCTGAGCAAAATATAATATATGCATATCTGAAATGCCATAGTGAAACCCCACAGTACAATTTATACACACTGAAAAGAAAAATGAATGATAGAAAAGTAAAATAGGAGCCAGTGCCAGTGGCTCATGCCTGTAATCCTAGCTACTCAGGAGGCTGAGATCTGAGGACTGCAGTTCAAAGTCAGCCCGGGCAGGAAAGACGGTGAGACTCTTATGTCCAATAAACCACTAGAAAACTGGAAGTGGTGCTGTAGCTCAAGTGGTAAAGCGCCCTCCTTGAGCTGAAGAGCTGAGGGACAGCACTCAGGCCTGGAGTTCAAGACCCATGACCGACAAAAAAAAAAAAAAAAGTAAAGTAAAATAGGATCAGGGGAGGAGTGTTGGCACCAATGGGAGAGGCAAGGACTAATGGAAAGGGTGAATGAAGATGAATGCAATTAAAGTCGTTTATCTGCATGATAAACGAAGCAATGAACTGAGAAAACCAGGGAAGAGATAACCCTGTTGAAAAAGAAATATATTCACTACCTAAATTATGTAACTGTAACCTCTTTGTACATCATCTTTCCAATAACAATTTTAAAAAGAAAAAAAGTAAAGAGAATGATGTAACTGTTGAAATTGTTTTAGAAAAGGAGTGGAAGGAAGGGGAAGTGACAGGATAAAGCTTGAATCCTATACATTGTACAGTTAATTTATGCTAGTATATGGAAATGCCACAATGAAGTCTCCATTGTACAATTAATATATACTAATAAAGAAGGAAACTAAAACAGAACAAAAGACAAAAATATTTAAGAAACAAAATGAGCTACAATTTCATACTCACAGGATGGTGTTATAATGGAAGTCAGAAGGTAATAGGTGTTGATCAGGATGTAGAACCACTGGCACCTATGGATGCTGGTGGGCCTGCTAGTCCTCACCTACATACTTTGACTTGGGGTTTCTATAGCCTCCTAAGACTCTGAAGAACAGATTTATTCTCCCTGTCATTCTAAGATCATTTCCAAGAGGAAGGAGTTAGTACCATCTTGAAAGCCGGTGAAGCTGCCTGAGACTCAAGGTCTCTTGCCTTGTCTCTGAGGCTTGATTATCTAACTGAAGTTTTTCCAAAAGAAATGAAATTGCCTCAGATTTCCTCCCTAAAAACCTCCTTAAACAGGGAAGGTAAACTCATAGAAAATATTAAAAGGTTCTACCTACTTACACTAAATGTACCCACTATTCTGACAATAGAGAAACTTCATGAGTGATAAGACAACCTTTGTGCCCTTCTGCCCTTTAACTTCCTTAAAAATTTCCTACAGGACTTGTTCCCCTTCCCATTTCCCTCTCTCCTATGAAGAGGTTGTTTAAGCTTCAACTTGCTGGCAATTCGTTGTGTTTTCCTTACCCTTCAAGTCATCTTTTTTTTTTTTTGCCAGTCCTGGGGTTTGAACTTAGGGCCTGGTTGCTATCCTTGGGCTTTTAGGCTCAAAGCTAGTGCTCTACCACTTGAGCCACAGCTCCACAACCAAATTTTTCAGTTGTTAGTTGGAGATAAGAGTGTCATAAACTGTTCTTCCAGGGCTAGCTTCAAACTACAATCCTCTCAGATCTCAGACTCTTGATTAGCAAGAATACAGGTGCCCTGCTAAAAAGCAATCTTTTGTCTTTTATATCAGAACCTGAGTCTACTAGTCAGTCTGTTCTTCTGGATATTTATTTCTTTAATGCTTAACCACTAAAGCCACAGATCCACTTCCAACTTTTTTGTTGTTGTTGTTATCAATTTGAAATAAGAATCTAACATACTTTTCAGTCCCTAGTGGCTTCTGTGTACTTGTCCATGATAATCAGTGCTAATCAGATTTTAGCCAATGTCTCAAAATGCCTGAAATAAACTACTTAAAAGGAAATGTTTAGTTTGGCTCATGGTTCAGAAGTTGCCAGCAATGGTCAGTAGGTGTAGCTTTGGACCTGGACAGCATAGACTCAAAGTTTTCAGAAGCAAAGAGAGAAAAAAACAGGAAGTAACTGGCACTGAGGTCACAAAATACCCTTCACCTTTGCCTTTTAAAATAGAAAAACTAAATAAAAAAGGATAATTATTAGAAAATGACTTAATGGATTGCAGTCATTTCAAGATAGGAAAAAAGTCAAAGCTAACCGAAATTTAAAGTTCTATTATAATCTCTAGCTTGTAAGAACAAAGACTGATTTTGCCCAGGACAAATGGTGAAAAAAAAAAAAAAACAGCAACATACCTCATGGTAAAAACGTAAAGGAAGTTATATTTGGCAGCTCAACTTCTTAATGAAATCATCTATTAAATTATATCACATTTCAAAGCAGATTGCCTGTTAAATAACAGCACTTCCCCAAAGTACACTGCTATAGAAGTTGAAACAAACCAACGAAAATACTTTGTCAAGGTCATAAAATAAGTCAAACAAATTCCAAAACAGAACCTTTGATCTTAAATCCAGTTTATGCTCTGATCTCTTGATAACAGCATTGTAAATCCTTAAATATATTTTCCTCTTTTCAATTTGACAGAACTACTAACAGGCCTCTTCTATTGTACACAAGAATTATAATAAAAAAAATGTAGCCAGGTTTGATTACACAGGCCTCCTGGCACTCAGAAGGCTGTGACAGGAGGTTCATGAGTTCAAGGCCAGACTGGGATACACAGCCAACCTCCTCCTCAAAACCACCAAACAAAAAAGCAAGCCAAACAACCAAACAAAATGTTAACATCTACATCTACCTGAGAAACACGTCTTTATCATTCTTACCCCAAAGATGAGGCATGCCATGATCAACACCAAAAGGACAATGCTCTCCTCAGCTTTCACTTCTCTCCTTTAGGTACTATCACAAACGATTTTTTTTTCAAAAGATTTACAGGAGGACAAGGAAAGCAGTATGCAGAAAAAGTGAAGATGAATGTTTTAATCACAAAGAGGCAAAATAGATATAACTCACTTTTTTGAAAAATTATTAAACATTGAAAGAACAAAAAAATATAAAAACTAAATCTGGAAAGAGGACATTACCCCACCCAAAACACACTCCCAAGAAACCATTCGGTTTGTGAATATCACGCCATCCCTTTTATAATAGAATACCTATCCATTGTGTGAATATACCACATCCACTATATCCACTTACCAGCTGATAAACATTTAGATTCTCTCCACTGAAACTGCTATTAATAATGCTGATACGGACATTTCTGTACAAATTTTGATTTTGCTTTTTTTAGTTTTTTGGTGCCAGTTCTGCTTGCTTTTATTTGGCTTTTTCACTACTGATCAGCACACTACAACTTGAGTCATACCTTTAGTTCTGACCTTTTGCTGGTTGATTGGAGATGAGTGTCTCTGGTTTGTCTGCCTACCCAGACTGCCTTTGAACAGAGATCCTCACATCTTAGCTCCCTGATTAGCTATGATTATAGATTTGGGTATATAATCCACTTCATTCCAATTTATAAGTCCTTGATCTGAGACATAGGAGGTCCCTATGTCTCCTACATGGGAAAGCACAGGAAGGCTGCAATTTCTCCATATCCTCATCAAACACCTGATATTGTTCATCTTTTTTATTAGTCACCATCCCAGTGGGTGTAAAATAACACATTTTTTAAGGTTTTGATCTGCATTTATCCACTGCTAATGATGTTGAACAGCTTTTTATGTGTTTAATGGTAATTTTGTATCTTTTATCTATTCAAATTCCTAGGTCTAGGCTGTTTATCTTGTTAGTACTCAGTTATAAGACTTCTGTATTCATTACCTTACCCATGTAATTGTAACCCCTCTGTACAGTATTTTCACAATTTAAAAAAAAAAAGAAAGAAATGTACTCATTACCTTGTTCATGTGACTGTAACCTGTCTGTAAAGTATTTTCACAATAAAAAACTTATTTAAAAGAAAGACTTCTGTATATATTCTGCTTATAAGTCCTTGGTCAGACACATGTTTGATAATATTTTGATAATATGATCTTTTTTGTTATTAAGGATTGTTTACATAAAGCTTGATTTGAGATTATTAAGATTTTGCTTGCATTAGATACTGCTATTCTGAACAAAGCATTAATATATGTACTCTGAAATACCATAGCAAAATCCCTTGGTGTAATTATTACACAATAATTTTTTTTTTTTGTTGGTCGTGGGGCTTGAACTCTGGGCCTGGGCGCTGTCCCTCAGCTCTTCAGCTCAAGGCGAGCGCTCTACCACTTGAGCTACAGCGCCACTTCCGGTTTTCTGGTGGTTTATTGGAGATAGGAGTCTCACAGTCTCTCCTGCCCGGGCTGGCTTTGAACTGCGATCCTCAGATCTCAGCCTCCTGAGTAGCTAGGATTACAGGCGTGAGCCACCAGCGCCCGGCTACACAATAATTTTTTTTAAAAAAGGACGGGAGGGGCTGGGAAGGTGGCTCAGTGGTAGATAGCTTGCCTTGCATGCATGAGTCCCTGGGTTCAATTCCTCAGCACCACATAAGCAAAAAGAAAAAAGCCAGAAGTGGCGCTATGGCTCAAGTGGTAGAGCACTAGCCTTGAGCTGAAGAGCTGAGGGACAGCGCCTAGGCCCAGAGTTCAGACCCCACGACCGGACCCAAAAAATAAATAAATAAATAAATAAATAAATAGGACGGGAAAGTAAAACAGGCTCTAATGGAAAAGGCACCAGCAAGGAGGAGGAGGAGGAGGAGGAAATGGCGCTGTGGCTCAAATGGTAGAACACTAGCCTTGAGCTGAAGAGCTCAGGGACAATACCCAGGCCCAAAGTTCAAACCCCACAACCAACCAAAAAAAAAAAAAAAAAGGAGGACAAAAGAAGAGAGTGAATGAGGATAAACACGTATGAAAACAGAACAAGGTAACCTGTTGAAACCTTTTAGGAAAGAGGAGGGGAATGAAGTAAGAGAAACAGTGGGGAAGATTGACCAGGATACATTGTTTATGTGTGTGGAGATACCACAGTTAAATTCCTTTTATACAACTAATGCACCATAATAATTTTTAAAAGATTTTGTTTAGTTTCATGTAAACCAATAACGACAGTTAACCCAATGTCAGGCATTGTTCAAAACAGAACACAATCGTTTAAGCTTTACTACAATCTCTGAAAATAAGGACGTCTCTCTTCTACTCTCTCTTCTTTTAATAGATGGGTAAACTAGGGCAAAGAGAAACTAAGTTGTCCAAAATCACAGAACTAGTGAATAGTGGGAGCCTAGGCAACCTGGCTCCAAAAACTGTGTTCTTTACCACTATGAAAGCAAATTACTTTAGGCTAAGGCAGTCATCAAGCCTAGGCTATCTTATCTAGGAAGCCATAGTAGATAATTGCTGTTTTTTTCTCAGATGAAGAGATAGAGTAAGTTCATCGGAGCAGCTGAGAATTCTAGTGGAGGGAAATTATTAATGCTACTGGCACCAGGCCAAAAAGAAAAAGTAACGAAGATGTAATCATATATCTATATCTATGTATCTATATATTTAGAGATGTGGCACAACTAAAGACATAAATCAATACATACAGGAGAGGGAAGAAAGGCAAGGACAAATACTGAGGAAGGAACCATGGGAGTCTCCACTGACCATAGAAAATGAATGAATCAACTAGGCAGGGTGAGGGCTGGCTATGTTGAGAGGCATACCACAAGGTCAGAGATTAATCCTTCCTTTACATCATGTACAGGTTCAATCCCCAGAAGAATGTACACAACAATTTTAATCACTACTTCAACTATGGAGAAAAACTAGAAAAGGTTCAAGCAAAAGAAACAAATATACCAAAATGTTAGTATCTGTCAGAAAAGGACATAGGGGTTGCTTATCAAAGAGAGTAAAGGCTGGTTTAATTATAATCCTCAGAGAAAACCATTTGAATGCTCTTCCTCAAACCCTTCACTGGTTTGGCTCTCCAAGTCATTTAAATTCCAGTCAAATTTCCCCTTCTCAGAGGCTTTCTTCTAAGCAGTCTCCCCAGTGTCTAGCACATTATTCCCTTCACGGCCTATTATACTCTTAAGTTCTTCCTTTTTATGCATTTACAGCCACTCTTGCCTCAGTAGGATATGTGTAGACAAAAGTATGACTCATAAACCCCACTGATCCCTAGCAAATTCCAGTGGTACCTGGCACACAGTAGGTATTCTACACATATCTGTAAGAGATATATTCAAGAATAACCAACATGGAAAATGAGCTTACATAGTAATGATACATAACCATAAATTACAGCACAACAGATACTGATAAGGCATAAATAAATTAGTTGATAGTCCAAATGAAACCAACAGAGTGCTGCAGAATGCTCTGAATCCTTAAGAACAGTCATTCATGAGCTGGGAAGGTGGCCCAGTGGTAGAGCGCTTGCCTTGCATACATGAGCCCCTGCGTTCGATTCCTCAGCACCACATAAGCAAAAAGAAAAAAGCTAGAAGTGGTGCTGTGGTTCAAGTGGTAGAGTGCTAGCCTTGAGCTGAAGAGCTGAGGGATAGCACCCAGGCCCAGAGTTCAGGCCCCTCGACCGGACCCCCCCCTCAAAAAAAGAACAGTCATTCATCTTTCTTAGTAGTTTCACAAGTTCACCTGCTTAAGTGGTAGCTTTCAATACTTTGTTCTAATACTTTATTAGAAATCAAGTCTGGTTAGCCATAAACAATGGATAAATTCTGGGTACTAGATAATGTGCTAAGACTTTCTATATATCAAATTATTTAATCTTCACAATTCTGTAAGTTCTACATTTTGTTTCATCTAAAATGGCAGCCTGCTGGGCACTGGTGGCTCATGCCTGAGGATTGCAGTTCAAAGCCAGCCCAGGCAGGAAAGACTGTGAGACTCCTATCTCCAATAAGCCACCAGAAAACCGGAAGTGGCGCTGTAGCTCAAATAGTATAGTGCTCGCCTTGAGCTGAAGAGCTGAGGGACAGCGCCCAGGCCCAGAGTTCAATCCCCATGACCAAAAAAAAAAAAAGGCACTCTTTGGGCCAAAGAGAGTTAAATAATTATCTGGAGGTATATGTAAATCATAGCTGGTAGATCTTGTACTAGGAATCACATCATTTTATCTGTGTCATTCATTTAGGGTAAAATGAACTTATGTATGTATTTACTTTTCTTTAAGGTAGAGTCTCCATACACAAACCAGGCTAAACTAGAACTATGTGGCTCAGGCTAGCCTTAAACTCATAGTCCTTAGCCTCCTACATACTGAAATTACAGGTATGTGCCACCATACCTGACTGAAAATGAATTCTGACAAAGAGGCAGGTAACATGGATTTTTTCATGCCTTGATATGTTGTGTGGAACCTTTCTGATTTCATCTTGCTGCAACATCCCCAATATCTTGGAGACAGTGCTATTATACTAATTCTTTCCCTTTCAAAATGTCTTGACTCAAAGAAATGTGATTTCAAATGAAACAGGCAAATATTCATGCCAAACTAGAGATAGTCTTAAGGAATTGCCCCATCACACATCTTAAATAATTATCAACAACATGTATACTGTATTGCTCCCAAACATACACACATACTGGTTTTTCTTTTCAAGGCAAATGACAATTATACAAGTAACAGCAACTTTTACTCTGTAACTATGAAGATGTGGTTTAATATCAAATTATAAATAGTTCCTTTCTTTCAAGTACTCTAATAACTAGTATTAGGACAGTATTAAGAGGGAATTTCATTATACAAAGGAAGTTAACAGGACTGGAGATATGGGTCAAGTGATTACCAAGCAAACAGGAGGCCCTTAGTTTAAATTCCAGCCCCAAAAGTGGGGGGAAGAGGGGAAGGGTGAAACCAGTGAATATTAATAAAAATAATTTCTCAAAAGTCACTAAACAGCTGGGCACTGATGCCTCATGCCTGTAATCCTAGCTACACATGAGGCTGAGAGGATTGTGGTTCAAAGCCAGCCTGGCCAGACAAATCCAAGAGATGCTTATCTCCAATTAGCCACCAAAATGGCAGAACTGGAGCTGTGTCTCAACTGGTAAAGTGCTAGCCTTGAGCATAAAAGCTCAGGGACAATGTCCAGGCCCTAAGTTCAAGCCCCAAGACCAAAACAAATAAACAAAAAGTCACTAAACTATCCCTATATGCTATCTGCTTGACAATAGAATAGTATTTTAGGTGTTGTATTACAGTAAGGATTAAAAGATAAACTTGAAAAAAAAAATTTTTTTTTTTTTTTGGTCCAGTCGTGGGCCTGGACACTGTCCCTCAGCTCTTCAGCTCAAGGCTAGCGCTCTACCACTTGAGGCACAGCGCCACTTCCAGCTTTTTTCTTTTTGCTTATGTGGTGCTGAGGAATCGAACTCAGGGCCTCAGGCATGCAAGGCAAGCGCTCTACCACTGAGCCACCTTCCCAGCCCCTAACCTTGAAAATGTTTAGTGGAGGTTAAGAAAATTTTCTACAAAGCCCGGCACTGGTGGCTCATGCCTGTAATCCTAGCTACTCAGGAGGTTGAGATCTGAGGATCACGGTTCAAAGCCAGCCCAGGCAAGAAAGTCCATGAAACTCTTATCTCCAATAAACCACCAGAAAACTGGAAGTGGTGCTGTAGCTCAAGTGGTAGAATGCTAGCCTTGAGCTGAAGAGCTGAGGGACAGCGCTCAGGCCCAGAGTTCAAGCCCCACGACCAACAAAAAAAAGAAAGAAAGAAAACTCTCTATAGTTTTTATGCCCATCATAGTGATAAATATTATTCTCAAGCATTGCAACAGTACAATTAACTATCAAAAAATACCCGTTTAACTTCCAGTAGATCCAGTTCTCCTTTACTTGACTCAGAACTGACATCGTCTTCATCAGAACTGTTAATGACTTCCTCCTCTTCAGAGGGCAGGTCACCAAGACCAAGGTCAAGATCATCCTGAACTTCCTGGGATGCTCCGGAACTCCTTCAACAGGAAGTATGCATTAGTCACCATCCATAACAAGGAATACTAACAAAACAAAACCAACTACCTTACCCTTATGCTGTGAACAAATAAATCTAAGGGATCTGAGGAATGGAAATAGCCATATTAGCCAAATTCCTTGGCTCCTTCAGCTACCACCATCCTAGCTTCCATATTCCATATTTCCTTCCCTTAGAAGATTAACTCTCTTTTTCTGATATTAAAGATAAAATAAATCTTGTCAGGAGTGTGCTGGCTTACCCCCAAAGGCACTGGCTGCATAGGTACACTAGAAGAGTACCTTGGGCTACTTCCTTGGGCCTTAGTGGTTAACAATAACAATTAACAAGCAAAAAAAAAAATCTACCTAATATCTAAGGTTTAGGAGGAAATGATGATGATGACAACTCAGATGTATGTGCTATTACTATGAACATGTGCCCACCTCTTTGCTTATTGTTTGTATGTATTTACATTATAAGACAGGCAAAGGAACAGGGTAGTTACAAATTCTCACACTCCACCCTACACTCACAGAATCAGAAATTCAAGTCATAAAGCCCAGCAATCTGCATTTTAACAAGCCCTCCAGGTAATTCTGATATAGGCTAAAAACCACTGTACCACATTCATTTACCAACTTGTCCTTTGCCAGGCTGATATGACCAAATTTTCTCATTTTGTACTGAACAGATCTCATAAACTAACACCCATTGTTGCAATCAACTCTTTAGGGGAATTCCACGGAAAGTTTCCCACAAAGACAATAGAAATCATGCTTTCTATGGTGGCTGCTAAGATTTAGGAGCAAGTTGGTTTTGAAACTGTGCCCCTGATGTTAGTCTATAAGAATATCTGCAAGATAGAAGAGTGTATATATAGGTGGAGACAGTAAAAGATCCAAAGAAAACCACCAGGGAAAACACTCCAGCAGAATAACAAGACACTTTGCATTCCACTCTGATGCCTCTTGAGCAGGTCATGGGCAGGTCACTCAGCTACAAAGTCTCCAAATTGAGAATTTATAAAAGGAATCCTAAAAGCTAAAGACATATTTTCTGGTAGTTCCTGATTACACACTTGCTTCAGAAACCAAACCAACAGCCAAATGTCCAAGGAATACCACCACTGCCAAACCTTCCTTAGTGGAGAGGGTCTCAGGGAACCTTATCAGTCAGCTCTTCAGCTCACGACTAGTGCTCTACCACTTGAGCCACAGAGCCACTTCCGGTTTTCTGGTGGTTTATTGGAGATAAGAGTCTCAAGGACATTCCTGCCTGGGCTGGCTTTGAACCGCGATCCTCAGATCTCAGCCTCCTGAGTAGTAGGATTACAGGCATGAGCCACCGATGCCCGGCTTAGAAATGTATATTTCTTTTGCCTAACTTATATAACTGTAATCCCTCTGTACATCACCTTTATAATAACAACTAAATTTTTGAGTTTTTAAAATGAATTTATTAAAGAATGTTCTCAGGAAGACAACCACTTTTGATTTGTCATAAAAAAATCATGGTGTATAATAAAGGTAAAGTACAGGAATAGAGTTATAAGCTTCTTTCTGCGGGTATTCTCCGATAGTATAGTACAGTGTAGTCATTTTTGCAATGCTAGAATAAATTTAAAAAGTCTTTACTATGCTTTTCTTCAAAAAGCAGTAATAACAGGAGACGGCGTAAAAAAGCCTTTTTCTTCCGACTTATTCTGTAGTATTTTTACCATCATGGGCTACAATTTTCACTTTATCTGTTTTAATAAGCTCTGTCATGTCTCTGAATTCAACATCATTCAATACAAAGGTCCATACATTATTTCAGAATCTGTATGTATTTAGAGAGAGAGCCCCTGAAATTGATGCTGTCCCTGACCCTCTGATTTGAAACTGAAGTAGAACTTGAGGTGCAAGTTGCGGGGTGAGGGTGATCTGTTGAGACTGTATGAGTTCATCTAGGCGCTCTTGAAGTCTGTTTCCCAGTGTGGTATTTCTGTGTAACTGAGAAGCCATGGCTTAGGAGGACAAACCTATTTTCTTCAGGTTTGCATTGATGTCCACTCCCTGCGGGAAAAGGCGTTTCCTGCTGCTGATGGCTAAGGAATCACAACTTAAAGCATATGGACAAGCTTCCGTGCTCCCCTCTCCTGACCCCACACTGGTGTGCTTTTCTTGTGAGTCCTCTAGCATTCCTCCAGTTAAGTACCTATTCCTCATTAAAATGTGAAAAAAAATTGTGCTCTTCAGGTGAATTCCCAGCGTACTGCCTGTTGGACAAAAGGCCTTCAAGAATTTTTCACCATTATCCAATTGCAAAGAGACCTGAATTGTAGTGGCGACATTGTAAGGAATTGGGAAAGGGACAAATGTCATAGAAAAGAAACTAGAAAAGTTAAGATAAAATCAGTAAAACAGGAAAGATGGCATCTAGGATCCACATTTACATGTTCATTTCTAAAATGGCTTAAATGTTTTCCTGCATAATTGTTGGCAGCTTCCAAATCAACCTAGATAATTTTAGACTTCTGATAAAGAAACATGGACTCCTTACTGATGCTAATCATGTAGTCTGGGGCTCTTCTTCTATTCTTTTTATTTCCTTCCCACTGTCAGGAAAATAACACCCGAATACTGTCTACTTTGCAGTTTAAAGGAACAGGACAATGTGCTTCCTTCCACATCTTCCTGCTTAGTAAATTCATAATTTGACAGTCCCTGTAAAAAGAAAGTAAGCTGTACCAACAGCCAGAACAAAGACCCGGCTCCAAGTTCGTAAGCATTCTAAGACAGATTTACTTCTGGAAAGAGCCTGGTTTCTCAAAAATCCAGAGAAAATAAAGCCCGAAATTAACTCCTATGAACAGGTAACCTTCTCAATTCTACTTGCCAATTTCTGTATATTTGAAATGATAACTTTTTAGTTACTTTTTTCTTCCATTTGTTAAGCAGAACATTTTTCCACTAGAAATTTATGTCATACCAAAGAGCTCTCTTTTAGAAGGAATTGCCTTCTGAAAAATATTTAATTCCTTTCTCTAGGAGTTTTTAGGAACATAAAGTTTGTATAAAACACACAAACACACCTTTAGAGCCTCTACTAAATTACAAGTCCCAGCCCAGTGTAAGAATAGCAAGAACAGCAGAAACAATGAAGGACAAGCAGTTAACTGAAAGATGACACAGTACTGTCTGTTCTGAAAAGGACAATCCCTCTATTGCCTGTGAGTTTGTCCAAAGAAGTCTCGTGTAATGCCCCCCAAATCTGAAGAATGCAATTCATTCCCATACTCTCCCCTTCAGAAGTTTCTTTCTCAATGACAAGTGACAACATGGAAATCTGAAGTCCTGTGGTCTTCCTCTTCCTCTGTTTTCTACTCCTAGCCCAAGTGAGCAGAACCTGCTGTCCTCAGAATGTCTCATTGTGACTGTGATTGTGTATTTCCTTTGGCTGCTTTCATATTTATCATGGGAACAGTGAAAAAATTACTAACAACTTGAAAGATGTACATAGGAAAATTAGCAAAAAAATGTATAATACACTAGTAGTTATTATGATATACTAATAGTATAATAATCATGATTTTCTTTTGTTGTTATTGGTCCTGGGGCCTGAACTCTGGGCCTGGGCACTGTCCCTCAGCTCTTCAGCTCAAGCCTAGTGCTCTACTACTTGGGCCACAGTGCCACTCCCAGCTTTTTCTGCTGACGTGGTGCTGAGGTATCGAACCCAAGGCCTCATGCATGCAAGGCAAGCACTCTACCACTGAGCCACCTCCCAATCCCTGGCTCATGATTTTCAACAGAAAATCTTTTCTATTTACTTTCACCAGAAAATTCTTCACTCTGTTACTTTTGTTGCCTTATAAACCTGCAAACTCCAATGTCATAAAGAAACAAAAACACAATTTGAAAACCTCCTTTTTACTTTGTTTTATTGTGGTGCTGGGAGGATTGAACACAAGACCTCATATATGCGAGGCCAGCACTCTACCACTAAGCAATCTCCTCAACCCCCAAATCCTTATTCTCCTTTTCAACTGTTCTTTGTCACTGCACAGTACATCTGGAATATTCTCCATTTCCCTTGCTTTAAGTCTTCTGGAAACATGGCATAGCTTATGAATAAGACAAAGGGCCCATTTCAATCACAGAAGTCCTTCTCCGGAAGAAAAGCACGTACCTACATTTTAACCTTCTTGTCAAAAGAAACTTAAAAATTTGCCTGAAAAGTTAAGGCAAACTTCAAGTGCAAAACTTAACGGTTGCTTGGGAAAGAGTGAGGGGTGGCATTGTCCAAAAAGAAATGTACTCTTTACCTGACTTATGTAACTCTAACCCCTTTGTATATCACCTTTATAATAACACTTAAAAATTAAAAAAAAAAAAATTTAAAAAGATGAAAAAAAAAAAAAACCTTAAGGGTCGCATTATCTTGACCTCAGTTAAAAAGATCTGTAGCTGGGTGCCAGCAGTTTATGTGTATAATCCTAGTTACTCAGAAGGCTGAGATCTAAGGATCATGGCTCAAAACCAGCCCAGATAGGAAAATACATGAGATTCTTATCTCAAATTAACTACCAAAAAGCCAGAAATGGAGCTGAGGCTCAAAGTAGTAAAGTGCTAATCTTGAGCACAAAAACTCTGGGAAAGCACCCAGGTCCTGAGATTAAGGCCCAGGATCAGTGCCCTCCCCTCCCCCACCCCCCTGAAAAAAAAGTAACACATACATATATAAAAGTAAATAATATCATTAAATATAAAAAAACAGCACAACATCATTTGTTAACAGAAACAAAGAATGAATGAAAAGGAACCTATAACATAAAATGTATACAATTTACATGCTTCAGTTAGTAATTTTTAGTGTATTAACAACTAAGTCTTTAAGAGTAATAAGGTCTGTGATTTCAGAAAAAGAAGCAACACAAAAACATCCCGCTTCCCTGAAATATAAACCAGAGATTGTTTAAAAGTAGCTCCGGGGGACTCAGTTAGGAAGGAAACCAGGCTTTGAAGACAGACTTAGAGAAAAAGGCCTGTTAGTTTTCAAGGGCCAACCTTCACCCCTCCACCTTCCAAATACCATCCCATTCTCTTCCCCAGGAATACTCTTACAACTAGGATTCCTAAAAATGTAGCTTACTGATTAAAAACAAAATCAGTATCTGCATCATGAGGCTGCTATTTAAGATATGACCCTCACACTGTAAGTTTGAAAAATGGCTTTAAAAATAAATAATTTAAAATTCCTTCAATAGATTTTTTTATTATTATTTGCAACACTGGAGTTAGAATTCATTGCTAGGCAGGCACTCTACCACTTTAAACCATTTGCCAGCCCCACGTATAAGTACTTCAGATACCTGCATTGATTTTTTTTTTGTAATTAGTTTAAAAGTCACAATGAAGCAGTTTAAAAAAGTTTCCAGCAATCACCATGAATAGAAAATGAGTTATATAAACTGGGGAATTTCTATTTAATGAACTGTCAAACATCTACTTGAAAATGAGGTAGATCAATGCACAATGACATAGACTGTTCTCTAGGAAATACTGCCAGGGTAAAAAGAAATCAGGGAGGTGGGCACAGTGGCTCACATCTATAATCCTAGCTACTTAGAAGGCTGAGATTTGAGGATCATGATTCAAAGCCAGCTGAGGCAGGAAAGTCTGTGAGACTCTTATCTCCAATTAACCACCAGAAAACTAGAAGTGGCGCTGTGGCTCAAAGTGATAGAGTGCTAGCCTTGAGTGCAAAAGCTTAGAGACAGCACCCAGGCCTTGAGTTCAAGCCCCATGACCAACAAAATCAATCAATCAATAAGGGTACATAGTGTGTCTGTGTTGGAAAAAAGAACATAGACACATACAAGAAAAATATATTAGAAAATGTGCTTTGGAGGACTGGTACCACAAGTGATAGAGACTTGCCTAGAATATGCAAAGCCCTGAGTTTGAGTTTGAGTTTGAACCCTAGCACCTCAAAAAACTGTTTTTGAAGTATATATAGAACACTACTCAGGAGGCTGAGATCTGAGGATCACAGCAGGAAAGTCTCCAATTAACCACCAGAAAACCAAAAGTGGTGCTGTGGCTTAAGTGGTAGAGCACTAGCCTTGAGCTCAAGAGTACAGGGACAGTGCCCAAGCCCAGAGTTCGAGACCCACGATCAACCAAAAAAAAAAAGTATACCTAAAACAATTCATGAGATATTATGTTGAAAATGAACTATACATTGTGGGTGGGAAAAGGGGAGAGAAACTGAGAGAGCAAGGAAATTCCAAAAAGAAATGTACTCATTGCCTGACTTATATAACCACAATCCCTCTGTATATCACCTTTATAATAATAAAAATTAATATCTATATATACACATAGAACACACATATACAAATATGCTATAATATATGCAGACTATCCCTGGAAAGATTCAGAAGAAACTGATGACTAATTGTCTTTGAGACTGAAGTCCTGTGGTAAGAGACTTAATTACTCACCTTTTGGTACATTAAAAAAAAAAAAACTTTTGAGGAAGTGGCACTATGTATGGCTCAAAGCAGTAGAGTGCTAGCCTTGAGCAAAAAATGCTTGGGACACTGCCCAGGCTCTCAGGTCAAGCCCCAAGACTGACTGATTGTTAGCCGAGCACTGGTGGCTCATGCCTATAATTCTAGCTATCCAGAAGGCTAAAAACCGAGGATTGCAATTCAAAGCCAGCCCAGGCAGAGAAGTCCATGAGACTTTTTTTGGGGGAGGGGGTCCGGTTATGGGGCCTGAACTCTGGGCCTAGGCGCTGTCCCTCAGCTCTTCAGCTCAAGGCTAGCGGTACTTGAGCAACAGAGCCACTTCTGGCTTTTTTTCTTTTTGCTTATGTGGTGCTGAAGAATTTTTGCTTATGTGGTACTGAAGAATTGAACCCAGGGCCTGATGCATGCAAGGCAAGCGCTCTACCACTGAGCCACCTTCCCAACCCCTCCATGAGACTCTTATCTCCAATAAACTACTCAGAAAAGGCCAGAAGTGGCATTGTGGCCCAAGTGATAGAGTACTAGCTTTGGGCACAAAGAGGCACAGGATCAGAGTTCAAGCACTGACCAGCACACACACACACACACACACACACACACACACACACAAATGTTATCACAAACTGAATGCTGATGACTCACACATGTAATCTTAGCTACTCAGGAGGCTGAGATCTGAGGATTGAAGCAGGAAAGACTATGAGATTCTTATCTCCAATTAACCAGTAAAAAATAGAAATGAAGCTTGGCTCAAGTGGTAGAATGCTAGCCTTTAGCAAAAACTTTAAGGGATAGCAACCAGGCCTTAAGGGATAGCAACCAGGCAGTATACACACACACACACACACACACACACACACACACACACACACACACACACACACACACACACACACACACACACACACACACACACACACACACACACACACACACACACACACACACACACACACACACACACACACACACACACACACAGCACATCCTATAATCCTAGCTATTCAGGAGGTTGAGAGATCTGAGATCTCAGGATTATGGTTCAAAGCCAGCCTGGCCAGAAAAGTCTTACTATGACTTCAGCTAAGGCAGAACAGACAATTGGCTATCCAACCCCAACCTCCCTAGGGCTTTGCCAGGTTCTCACAGTAGGGGAGGGGACCTATCAGGGGAGACTGGCTGGTAGGAAAGTAAGGCTTCTCAGCCTTTGATTTAAGCACTTGTCCTGTGTCAGCTGTACATGCTACACTGCTTCCTCTAATGTCTAATAATTGTATTCCTAATAGTCACTGAAAAGCTGGTGAGACTTCTGGAAAATATACCCACATGCAACGCTCTTGATCATGACTCAGTGCAAAACCACTGACTGTAGTATAAGGCCAAAAATTAAGGCTTAATATTATGCTCTGTCTTGGTATCTGGGGAAGCCAGGAGGGTCGTAAATGGACCTAACCCCAAGTTCCGCTCCTGACTCTGCTCCAGTGATAAGGTTCCCTGCTTATCTTTGATGGTGGTTTTAACGCCCTGCCAGTCCACAGAATCATTCAAACAAGCCAATCATATCCTTTTCTAAGGAACTAGCAGGGACCTCAACCTCCTGAGACTACAAAGCCTGCCTCCCATAGCCAGACCTGGCTGGTTCATTTTGTTCCCAAGTGAAATCTCTATGTAGTTCTGACTGGCAGGTGGTATCCTAGGCTAGGGACTATGAAAATATGACACTAATAAAATGCTATTGATCTTATGTCCGGGGTTGGGCTTCGTGTGCTTAGCTATTGCCACAACCCAAGTACAGGAATCCCTCCATAACAAGGTGAAGAAGAGGAAGCCCAGAAAACCAAAGAGGGTGCCAGTCTCTGAGATACTGAGTACAAAATCAGTGCAATAATGGTTTCTAACAGAGTTATCCTGAGAAACCACATTGAGGGGCATCAAAAGTTACTTTGTACATACCTAATTATATTTTGTGTATGTATGTGTATATATAAAAACAACCTCTATAATGATAAACTCAAGCAATTTTCAAGTTAAAAAATTCATGTAATGGGGCTGGGAAGGTGGCTCAGTGGTAGAGCGCATGCCTTGCATGCCAGAGGCCCTGGGTTCGATTCCTCAGCACCACATAAGCAAAAAACGAAAGAAAAAAGCCGGAAGTGGCGCTGTGGCTCAAGTGGTAGAGCGCTAGCCCTGAGCTGAAGAGCTGAGGGACAGCGCCCAGGCCCAGAGTTCAGGCCCCATGACCGGACCCAAAAAAAAAAAAATTCATGTAATATGACATATTCATGTTACAGAATGTTAAATGTTACATCAAATACAGATCTTACTATAATAAAATAATGGAGCCAACCAAGGAAACCAGTAACTAAACCCAAATGATGTCTTCTTTCAGTCCTCTATCTTATTTTATGCAACCCTTCCTATTTCCTCTAACAGGAGCCATAACTATAACAAGGATTCACAGTGACATGGGAAAAGGACAGCAGGCTTCTCTGGAACCCCATAGGAGCCAGCGAGAGTAAGGTTAAATGACTGCTCAGGGGGGAAAAAAATCCTTTTTACAGATATGTACAAACAATTCCATCCACCATTTTTCTTCCTTGGTAGGAGTCCCAAAAGATCTCTCCTAAAGATGTATTCTAGACCAACCATACATCATCAGTAATCCAAAGCCCTTTTTGGAACCTATTCAGAACCTGGATCCAACAGGTCTATTTTCTCAAAATGAGAGGCTGCAGCAAGCATCAGGGAAGGGCATGGATTTCTTCCTCAACCTTTTTTTTTTTTAACTGTACAGAGAAATAGAACCAGGGGCCTTGCCCAAGTTAAGTAAGCAATCTACCACAAAGCTCTAGCCCAGGCAGCTTCAACTCTTTCCCCTCTTGTTTCCTCCTTTCCCTCCTTATCTTTCTTTTTTCTCCCCTCTACTCCACCGCTTTTTCTCCTTTTCCTCTCTCTCTAGAGTTCACTATGTAGCCCAGGTTGGCCCCGACCACACGATCCTCCTCTACATCAGGTGCTGCAATTACAAGTGTGTACCACCACACATAAGTTCCTTGCACACTCAATCCACATATCAGCGTATCCTCCCACCAGCTACGTGGCTGACTAGTGCTGAGTGTATTTCCAGCTTCTTTGGGAAACCCAGGCAAATAATAACATTTCTTCTATTAAACTATGATGACATCTTTGAAGGCTAGAGTTAGAGAAAATGGAAGGAAGGTAAAAATACACAAATACAAGAGAAAAATACAAAGATTACTTTTGACAAGATCATAAACATTTTTTTTGTAGTTTTACACATTTCTACGAGCAAAGGAAAGGCTGTAGAGAAGGGAAGACACTGCTTTAAGCCTAAGACAGACCTGCATTTGAAGGTACGCTCTACGTCTTGCCTGGTTATTCGTAACTGGCTAGCCTTTACACACTCTTCTCAGCTGTTCAACTGAGATAATACCACTTGCTATGAAGATTAGATGAGAGACTGTGAGCATGTCTATTACATGCAACAGGTAATATATGTTTTTAAAAACAGGCACTAGAAGGGAGAATATCAGGGTTCATTAAAAAATCAGAATCATTCTTGTTCACCTATGGTAACCCTAGAAATTAGAATGATCCCTGATCTAGTTCCTGAATGAATTAGACATTATCCTAATATCTCACACAGGTACAGATTTGTATCTGTAACTCCAGCATGCTGCTTGTTTTTATAATGGCCAAGAGCTAACTATAGGGCTTTTATGATTAATTAATTAATTAATTAATTGACAAGATCTCCCTATGTAGTTGGCAACTGTAGGCAAACTATGAGTCCTTCCACCTCAGCTTCCCCAAAGCTGGGATCACAAGAATGTGTCACCAAAGTCTGTTTCAGTAAGAATGGCTTGTACATCGTATGTGTGTTTAGATCTCAACTATGTATATTTTTATTTCATTTTATTTATTTATTTTTGTCAGTCGTGGGGCCTGAACTCTGGGCCTAGGCACTGTCCCTCAGCTCTTCAGCTGTAGACTAGCGCTTTACCACTTGAGCCTCAGCCCCACTTCCGGCTTTTTCTGCTTATGTGGTGCTGAGGAATCC
Organism: Dipodomys spectabilis; assembly: GCF_019054845.1. Classification (NCBI taxonomy): domain Eukaryota; kingdom Metazoa; phylum Chordata; class Mammalia; order Rodentia; family Heteromyidae; genus Dipodomys; species Dipodomys spectabilis. The sequence continues at coordinate 7,915,348 of NW_024870840.1, forward strand.
AACTGAGGGCTTCATACATGCAAGGCAAGCACTCTGCCACTGAGCCACCTTCCCAGCCCCTATATTTTTATTTTATTTTGTAATTGTTACTGTATAGATGATGTACAGAGGGGCTAGAGGTACATAAATCAGATAATAAGTGCATTTCTTTTTGTTTGTTTGCTTGTTTTGTTTTTTGTGTTTTTGGGGGGGGGGTCCAGTCGTGGGCCTGAACTCTGGGCCTGAGTGCTGTCCCTCAGCATTTCAGCTCCAGGCTAGCGCTCTATCACTTGAGCCGCAGCGCCACTTCTGGCTTTTCTTTTTCTGCTTATGTGGTGCTGAGGAATCGAACCCAGGGCCTCATGCACGCAAGGCAGCGCTCTACCACTGAGCCACCTTCCCAGCCCCATGTATTTCTTTTTGAAGAGTCACCTCTTCCCTCGTTTTCTCTCAGATTTTCCCTCCTGACAGCCCCTCCCCCAAGTTGTTGTTTTATACATTTTTAAATGGTTAAAAAAAGATTTTTGTGATGTGAAAAATAGATGTAACCTAAAATTCTGAGTCTACGACATTAAGACATACTTAATCATTTATACTCTGTGGCTGCCTTTATATTACACTGATAGAATCTGCTGCAGACCAAACCTTAGCTGCAGACCAAACCTTTTTCTTGGAATCTTAACTGTGCCATATACTAGGTTTAATGAAATTCATAAGAATTTAACCCTCCCTGTGCCTCAGTTTTCTCATTCATAAAGTGTCAGTAATAATAATGAAAACCTGATAAGGCTTTGCCAGGACTAGGTGAGTTAATATTAGTGTTCTAATACTACTTACATCAACAGCTTATTCATACGCCTGCTCTTTTCATTCATATATGTTTAGTTATCTGTAACACTAAGAAAAAAAGTCTTGTTCTAGACATTTAGAAATGTAATATTGCACACAAAATTACTTCAGAAAGAAGCCTCTGCATTATCATCAGAAGCTTCAATGTCTGAGTAAAGAACTCCCTGCACTGTGGTCATGTGAACTAGTTCTGCAGAGTGGCCCTCCTCCATTTTGGTTTCCATTTTTATTTTGCAGTTGCTTCTCAGTGGCTTACCACCTGTACAATAACAACTGGAAACTCAGAATTACGGCTCAAATGCATATCATAATAGTCCCTTATTTCCTAAAATACTGACTAATTTTGAGATATTCCACTATTTCACAAGCATATTTTTAGTTCCTCTTTGGTTAATAATGACTACTTTGAGGACTGACAAAAGCAGACAAAGGCTTATGAATGACATTAATAAGCACGTGTCACCAATGCAATGAAGTTGCTGATTCCACTGAATGTAATGTCAACTTCATTTTGCAATGAAAAGCAAAGAGCTCTTACTTCTTTTCTACTCATGTTCCCACTGGACCAAAGTGGAAAGAGTCTAATAGACTCTCTCATCTGCTCTACGCCAAGAGCTAAAGGCAAAAACACAGAGAACAAAGAGAAGTGAAAAGAAATCAACATATGGGAAAACAGCAAGAAAGAAGGGAAGGGGCTGGGAAGGTGGCTCAGTGGTAGAGCGCTTGCCTTGCATGCATGAAGCCCTGGGTTCAATTCCTCAGCACCACATAAGCAAAAAAGAAAAAAGCCAGAAGTGGCGCTGTGGCTCAAGTGGTAAAGCGCTGGACTTGAGCTGAAGAGTTCAGGCCCAGAGTTCAGGCCCCACGACCAGACCTCCCCAAAAAAAAGAAAGAAGGGAAGAAAAGTAGACAGACAAATTCTATTCATTTACCAGGCATGCTGCATGTGTTACCATAGAGATGTTTATTAAGCTGATGGTGGGTCTGGCTTTACATTAGGCACAAATCTCAGAAAAGGACTCAGGGTTCCTGCCCTAGGGAAAAGTTACTGTTAGCTTGTCCTTGAAGATAGTAATAGCCTTTGGGGACAGAGTTTGACTATTGCTAAACTGTGCACTTAACCTAAAAGTTTCCAAATTAAAATTAAAAAGTAAAAACAAATCAAAAGAAAAAAAGGGAGAGAAAAAAAGGGAGGGGAGAAAAAACTAGCATTTTACCTTTCACTTTGCCTGTACTAAAAAAACAAACAAAAAAAAAAAAACGATTCTATATAACTTTCAGGAGTAAAGCAACTCATAATACTGAAACCCCCCATATTCACTAATGAAGTTAATTTTTCTGTGTGAACAACTTTTTGTTTATTTCTGTCATAGGCTTTTGCTACATAGCTCAGGCTAGCTTTTGATCTTCCTTCTCAGCCTCCTGAGTACCAGGATTATAGATGGGCACCATAATGCCTGGCCTACCTGATTTCCTGCTTTCCTGCCTGCCTGCCTACCTTCCTGCCCATCCCTCCCTCCTTCCTTCCTTTCTTCCTTTCTTCCTTCCTTCCTTCCTTCCTTCCTTTCTCTCCTATCCTCCTTCTCCTTTTCCCTTCCCTCCTTCCTTGTTCCCTCTTCTTCATTCTCCTCCCTCCCTCCTTCCCCTCTCCTTTCTCATGAATACTTGGGAAAGTCAAAGGCAAAGGAGAATATGGGTTGGAGATATAGACTCCCATAATATCTACCCCCAAATGCAAAACAATCAGACCATGTTGACATGTACACTATGGCAAAAGATAACCAGTCTTAAATCCTGAAATAACTTATAATAATAATTCTCAAGGAAAAAAATGTATTTTCTACATCTAAATTATTCCTATCATTTCCATACATAAACAAAAATTTCAGAGTTAGGAGCATGGCTTAAATGGTAGAGCAATGGCCTAAGAAACACAAGCCCCGGAGTTCAAATCCCAGTATCATACCCCCTCAAAAAAAAAAAAAAAAAAAAAAAAAAACAACTTCACCAAGCTATCTACAGATTGCCCAGACGTTTTTCATTTTCAGCTTATTACACATAAGACCCATGGACAGTTCTTCCATTCTACAAGCATCTCTTCAGTCTTTAGATTTTTTTTCAGAGAGACAATTACTTTTGCTTTTCTGACTAGTACATGAAGTTGAAGGAGGACTTAACCATGCCATACTGGTTGCTGCTGCTATGTGACAAAGAGTTCTTTTAACTCAATTTCTCTTTTTCAAAAGACCTTTGTTTTACCCAATAACAGTAATTCTTCCAATCATCGTAATTCTTTCCAAAATTAACAGATGTTTCCTGTGCATTCTGGAAGCCTGGTCAGTGGGACACTAGTTTACTCAAAATACAGCTGGATTCTGACCTCACACAAGTAAAAGCAATATTTAACCTGACCATTATTTGCTCAGATGTGATCACCCAATTTGTGCCAGGTATCAACCAGGACCAATGATACAAACTGCTTGTAAGTTACTTACAATATTTATTTTCACATATTGTGGGTGGGGATGGGGGGAAGCTTTAGGGTAGGTGAAGGTTACTAAGTATTATGAAAGAATGAGTCGGCAACAGCTAGGCAACAGCAAAAGGTGACTGAGAAAGAGGTGCATTGCACAGTTAGGTATATAGTTAAATATACAACACATGTTATTATTACTTTTATTCTCCTATGAGCAGTGTGTGCAGGACAACATGCAATTGAGATAGTCACCGCCTTAGTCATTCTTCCAATAAATGTTTACTAAGTGACTACTATGTGTCGTATACTGTGCCCAGGCACTGGGGGAGGCACAATGAATATAACAATATACCTTCTGTTGATATATAATCAAATAGATAATATGCTTATCGGAAATGTTAGAAAGAAAAATACACTGGGCTCTGTGGTTCAAGTCTATAATCCTGGCTACTTGGTAGGTAGAGATGGTGAAATGGAGGTTAGAGGCTCTGTATATATGGCCAGACCAGGCAAAAAAGAAGAGTGTATCTCAAATAACTGATGAGCAAAATGGCATATAACTATAATCTCCAGTAAAGCAGAGAAGCACAAGTAGGAAAAGCTGAATAAGCATAAAGTAAGAGTCTACTTCAAAAATAATCAATAGAAAAATGGGCTGGAAACGGAGTCAAGTAGTAGTGCCTGTCAAGCAAGTGCAAAGCTTAAATTCAATCCCTGGTACTGCCAAAAGTGGGGACAAAAAAATAAAAAGTAAAAAAGAAATCAACTAGATTAATGAGTAGAGAACAAGGCAGATGCAGGGGTATTTTTGTAACGTTGGAGTTAACTCTGTAAGGATGACAAATTATCTAGAGCAAAGGTTCTCTTAGGAAGTAGAAGAAAGTTATAAAAGGGAATAGGGTGTTTAGGAGTGTGGTTGTTTTGAAAAGTAGTAAGATTATGATATTGGAAAAGCAGATGGTAGTCAGACTACAGAAGCCCTTACATACTATAGATGATGTTTCCTAGCGAATAAAATTCTAAATCTATAGATGATAATTATTTACAAAATAATTCTGAAGAAAAAAATAAACCAAGCTGGGCATGACGGTACATGCATATAATCCGAGCACTTCGGAGGCTGCGGTGGAAGGACTGTGAGGTCTTATCTCAAAAACATAAAATAAGATAAACCAAGGACTCTCAATAGAAAATAGACATAATTGTTAGGATGTAGTAGTGAGGTCTTTGGTTTAATCTCCAAATAACAGGAAACAGCAATTTTACCAGGGAGTATATAAAGATGTCAACAGGCACATGACAAGATATTCAGCATTATTAGGAAATTATTAAGGAAGTGCAAGTTGGAACCACTCCATACCTATCAGAATGTATAGACATAAACAGTGACAATCACCAAGAATTAGAAGCATGCAGAGATACTGGATCCTTCATTTATCCATTGCTGGTGGGAAAGTAAAAGAGTATACCTATACTGGAAAAGTATGACCTGAAATTACTATACAATTCACAATTGTACTCTTGGGCATTTAACTCAGGGAAATGAAAACATACATTAACACACATAAAGCCCTGAACACAAAGGATTAATCACAGCATCATTTGTAGGAATCTGTCAGTGCAAACTGCCTTGATATTTTTTGGTAGAATACTACTCAAAAAAGAAAAGTGAAGAACTGAACCACACAACTTGGATGGACCTACAGGGAATTATGGTAACCATCATAAGCCAATCCCAAAAGGTTACAGCCTGCATAATTCTGGCTTACCTAACATTTATGAAATGACCAAAACATTTGAAATAGGTTAGTAGTTGCCAGGGATTTGGGAGATAGATGGACAGGTAGGAGGAAATAAGTATGACTATAAAAGGGCAAGTTAATGAACTTCACAATCTTGACTATAGTAGTAGATATGGGAACCTATATATGTGATAAGGCTCCCAAAATTATACAGATGAGTAAGACCTATGAAATATAAAGGTCAGCTGACTGCATCAATGTTAATATCCAGGTTATGAATGATATTTTACCATGGCTCTATAATATATGAAGCAGTAAAGAAAACAAGTGTAAGTATACTTTGCTTCTTTCTGTATTATTTCTTCACTCTAGGTGAAACTACAATTGTACCAATACAATTTCCCCTAAAAATCAATAAACCATATTGTAAAATCCTTCTAGAAACAACTATCTTTCTATCTCTATTTCTAACTCCAACACTGTTTTCCCTCTATTTTCAAATGTTGACAGCAGCCTAAGATACGGACTTAATGAAAGGTAGTTATTTGGTCCTTGATTTACCTGAGAAAAAAGGAAGTGTTGTTCATTTCTAGAAAAGTAAAAAGATCTATTATTATATTCTCTATAAATTACTATATAAATTCTATGAAATAAAATCAAACAATCCAACTTTCTCTGAAGTACCTAGTTAACTACTAGAGAGTAAAGTCAACTGAAACACGCCCCTACTATTTAGAATGTCACTGTCTATCAATAAGAATCAGAAATCTTTTAAATCAACAGTCATTAAGCATTAATCTTTGGGCACTAGAGCCAAGGAATAATGGCAGATTGAGATGGCACAGGACTTTACCAGGCTCCTGTAACAAAAGCCTTCCAAGCACAATTCCATCAACGCCCCTTTTCCATCCTACTTCTACATATGAGATGTGGGGGAAAGGAAGAGGCAGGAAGCAGGTGATCTATGGCAGTGAGACATACAAGAGTCAACACCTGTAGACTAAACACTGAGAAGAAAATAGCCTGACAGGGTAACTATAGCTGGTTTCTGAGTGGATTTTAATTGAGATTAAATTGAGAAAAGATAAAAAAAATCCATTAAAAGTCTCAATTACAGGCTATTTTAAATGAAATACAGTCTGAATATATGCATGTAGATACTGGTATCTACCTTCAATAGCTAATTCTATGTCTTAACCAGCTTGCTTTATAGAAACCAGTTGTAACAGGGATAACAAATCAGTGTAAACACAGTCAAAAAGTGCCCCAGGGGTGTGCATAAAAGAATGTAATGATTTACAGTATTTATTTGCTTAGATCAGACAATCCAGTTGAGCCTCATCAAGATGAATATAGGCATCAAACTAGAAGTCACAAACCATGACAGACCAACTGTGTTCATTTAACTTTTCTAAGCCAGTTTCTGTCTGATGTGTCGAGAGAGAGAGAGAGAGACAGAGAGAGAGAGAGAGACAGAGAGAATGAGAGAATGAGAGAATGGAGAGAAAGGGAAAGAGGGAAAGAGGGAAAGAGAGAAAGAGAAAGAGGAAGGGAAGGAAGGAGGATGGAAGGAAGGAGGAAGGAGGAGAGGAGGGAGGGAATTAAAAAGCAAGCAAAAGGATCACAGGTGGCATCTCAATCAGAAGTAGATTCAGGAAGTCTTCAGTACAGAGTCAGTAACTGGAACCTATGGAGGCAGCTCCAGGATTAATGCTAACATTTTATCTAGTAACTGCTCTCTACCTACAGCTTGACTGAATGAGCGCCTATATCCACAGTCTAAGCTTTACCCCCTCATAATCCAGTCTCCAGAAAGCCTACTTCTTTTTTTGTGTCAGTCGTGGGGCTTGAACTCTGGGCCTGGGCGCTGTCCTTCAGGTCTTCAGTTTAAGGCTAGCACTCTACCACTTGAGCCACAGCACTACTTCCGGCTTTTTCTGTTCATCTGGTGCTGAGGAATTGAACCAGGGCCTCATGCATGCAAGGCAAGCACTCTACCACTGAGCTATCTTCCCAGCCTGAAAGCCTACTTCTTATAAGAAATCTTCAGTTAATTATTGAGAGTATATTATCTGTCTCATTAGGAAGAAGCTTTATTATTCAGTTACGTCTACTTTTTCATAAAAATAAAATGATGATTTTATTATAAAAGATGTTTTAGCCTTACAAAATCACTTTATGGATCTGTAAGTAATGATTAACTTTTAAACTAAAGTACTTTAAAGGTCAAAAGGTACTTGCCAAGAGTGTAAAATGAGGAACAGAAATCATAATTATTTTTAAAAGTCACTCATGTAAATCAGTGGGAAATATGAGACATGCATAACCCTTTCCATGTCACTAATGCCAACATGCAAATGGTAGAAGCCATATTTAACTTGTTATGAGTGGTAACTATCACTAAATAAACCAAATGCAAGTATGACATAATTAATTTTCCAACCTTTGAAACACCTATTGCCTAACCACAGAAAATTTCCAATCAATAAGCTCTTCTTGCATGAAATTCCTGGCCCCTCAGCAAACATTAATAGTAATGAGCATTTCTGCTTAATTGCTGCAGTCTCTACTTTCCTTCTACACTGTGAAGATTGGAATGATGTTTTCTCTGTTCTGTCCCCTGGATAGAAGACTCACAGACCTACACCAATATTAAGCATAAAAAAATAGTATCAAGTGGGGCACTGCTGGCTCACACCTGTAATCCTAGCTATTCAGAAGGCTGAGATATGAGGGTTGTGGTTCAAACCTAACCCAGACAACCCAGACAGGAAAGGCTGTGAGACTCTTACCTCCAATTAACCACTACAAAACCAGAAGTGGAGCTGTGGCTCAAAGTGGTACAGGGCCAGCCTTGAGCAAAATTGCTCAGAGACAGCACCCAGGCCTTGAGTTCAAGCCCCACAACCTATATATATATATATATTTTTTTACACATATTATATATATATAATCAAGACTGTGAATGTGTAAAATTGGTTATGTCTCAGGATCTGAACTCCCATTTATCTGTGCCTCTGAGCAAGTTATTAAACTTCTTTTATTTTCCTCCTCTATAAAACAAAATGATAATATCTATCGTCCAGGATAGTAGGGGCTAAATAATATATGCAAGCACTCCTAGCATAAGGCTTAGCTTATCAGAAATATAAAGCAAATTGTAGCTTTTACTATTTAATGCACCAAATCCATGCTATTCAATGTGAGAAGCATTTCTATTCCTTACTATTATTTGGTTTATAAGATTTTCTGTGAGGTGAAGAAAAACTAGATTGATGCAGAATAATTTGTTGAAGTAAGATTTCTGTTAATATATAATTAAAAGCATTATATATTTGTAAGTAGGGTTTGGTGGTATGCTGAGGTGGAGGCAGGAGAGTTGCTTGAACCCAGGAGTTCCAGACCAGCCTGGGCAATATAGTAAGCCTAACACAACCCCAAAAGACATGCTTGTAGATGGCCCAATGGCAGAGAACCTGTACAACATGACAAGGTCCTAGATTCTATACCCTGCAGAAAAAAGGAAGAAAAGAAAGAGAAGGGGAGAAACAGGAGAGGAGAGGGAAGGGGTGAAGAGGGGAGGGGAAGAGAGGGGAGAGAAAAGGAAATTTTTTCCTCTCTGAAACCATTAATTTAAACACAGGAGCCATATAATTCCATGTTCTTCTTTCTAACGGTTAACTATCTTACAACACCAGAAAAAAGTCTATGATGCAGGGAAACCTGAACCTCTGTTATAATTATGGTCTCCTGTGTCTTCTGAGTTCTGATGCTTTTTCTATAATGGTTCAACACCGGGAGGAGTAAAGCAGGATTCAAAGCTCTAGAATGAAATCCTGGTTTTGCAATTTTTATCTCTGTGGTATAGAGGACAGTCAACAAGTCTGGCTGGGCTTTGGTTTCATCAGTAAGTGAAGCAGCTGACTGGATGATTTGTATTGACTCTTTTTAATATTTAGTCATTAAAAATGTATTTGAATTTCAATTTTTTTTTTTCAGTTGTGGAGCTTGGGTGCTGTCTGGACCTGGGTGCTGTCCCTCAGCTCTTCAGCTCAAGGCAAGCACTCTACCACTTGAGCCACAGTGCCACTTCCGGTTTTCTGGTGGCTTACTAGAGAGAAGAGTCTGATAGATTTTCCTGCCCAGGCTGGCTTTGAACCTTGATCCTCAGATCTCAGCCTCCTGTATTCTAGGATTACAGAAGTGAGCCACCAGCTCCCGGCTCAAAATTTTTACAACTACTTGAGGGCTGGGAAGGTGGCTCAGTGGTAGAGAGCTTGCCTTGCATGAATGAGGCCCTGAGTTCCATTCCTCAGCACCATGTAAGTAGAAAAAGCCAGAAGTGTCGCTGTGGCTCAAGTGGAAGAGCACTAGCCTTGAGCTGAAGAGCTGAGGGACAGTGCCCAGGCCCAAAGTTCAGGCCCCATGAGCAACAACAACTACAACAAAAATACTTGAACCCCAGTAGTGCCAATTTAAATTTCCTTGCCCCCAAACTTCTAAAAGACTAACAAACATTTACCACCAAATAAACCATGCTTGGATTAATAAACAATGTCATCATCTTCCCATGACCCCCAATCTAACCCAGGAGGTAGAATGGACTGTGCTTAGCTTCCTCATGTGGAGCTATGGAAAGGAAAATTAAGTAGCGAAAAAGGTACTCATTCCAATTGAAATCTCTCTTTACTTCTAACAATGATATATCTAAAGATCAACAGAAAACTACACATGCTATGTTTTCCTGTACTGAAATTCTACTTCCTAAACAATCTAAAATTGGAATTACTTTTCAGATTTAGACAACCACAAAAAAGTTATGGGTTTGGTTTTTTTTTGGCCAGTTCTGGGGCTTGAGCTCAAGGCTTGAGCACTGTCCCTGAGCATCTTTTGCTCCAGGCTAGCACTCTACTCTTGAGCCACAGTGCCACTTCCGGCTTTTTCTGTTTACGTGGTACTGAAGAAACAAACCCAGAGCTTCATGAGTGCTAGGCAAGCACTCTACCACTAAGCCACATTCCCAGTCCCAAAAAATTATTCTTAATTTATTAAAAGACCATTTCTTCAAAAAGCATAAAACAAAAACCCAATCTATTCTCTAATGTATAATACTTCCAAAATATTACATTGTCACATCTTAATATTTTAACACGTCAAAGCATATTCACTGACATAAATATTAAGAAGGATGACTTTGAAAAAATGATCTCAGTGAAACATGAAGCTTTCAACTGCATCAAAAGAGCTGAACGAAAAGGCAGTTATACCATTCAAACATAAAAAGACTGTTTTCCTTTGTATTTTTATCTAAACATTCAGGGGAAACTGATTTTCTTTGTTCAGTATTTATTATTTTACTTCTCCTGCCACAGAAACCAAAATACTATGATAAAATGGCAGAGCCAAATAAACAGAAGTCTTGGGCTCAGATCACTAACCCAGCTGAATTTCTTTTCCTGAAATCACTCAACCAACATGACTCAATTTATTTTTATAGAAAAGGGTTATTACATAACACCTAATGCAATCTTACTCCAAGTCACATTTATATGTAATCAAAAGAGATCTAGAATATATGCAAACAAGAAAAGTAGAGAAAATGCCGATGACAAGTATTCTTACTCCTCCTCTGAGAGTCTATTTGGCTATCCCAACTTTTATTGCTATAATGATAATTTGCCTGATTTCAATACAACTCCTCTATGGAGTTCCACAAATATAATTACCAAAGATAGTTCTTTTCCTTTTTTTTGAGACGCCGTGTCACTATGTGGCTCAGGCTGGCCTCTGACTCCCTATATACCTCCCAGGTTGGTGTGAAATTCATGATCCTCCTGCCTCAGCCTCCAGAGCACTAAGAAACCAAAGATCAGAAAAAGGGAAACTGTGAGGTAGGTAGGTAGATATAACACAGTGTTTCTTGTTCCCATAATGCCTCTGGGCTCTTGTAGAAATGCTTCACCTTCCCATAATGGCCTAGGTATCTGGTCAATCAATAAAAAGAGCTAGGGTGGCACATGCATAGGTCACCAAGCAGTCAGTAAAAGTCCTAGAGAGGAGGTATGGGAGAAGCCCCATACTAAAAACTGTCTGGGAGAATTCCACTGGACTCCACTTTAAGACCTCACTTTGAACTCAAGAGTCTTTTATTTTCAAATAAACTTGCTCTGTCAGCTTTAAACACTTCCCTGTCTTTTAATTCTTTCATGGGCAGAGAAAATTAATCTACACCTTTAGATGACATCACATATATGTATCACTATGCCTAGCTTTATACTTAAGTTTTTGTTTTGTTATTTTTTTTTTTTTTTGTCAGTCGTGGGGCTTGAACTCTGGACTTGGGCGCTGTCCCTCAGCCTCTTCAGCTCAAGGCGAGTGCTCTACCTCTTGAGTCACAGCGCCACTTCCGGTTTTTGAGTGGTTTATTGGAGATAAGAGTCTCACAGACTTTCCTGCCTGTGCTGGCTTTGAACAGCGATCCTCAGATCTCAGCCTCTTGAGTAACTAGGATTACAGACGTGAGCCACCAGCACCCTGCTGTTATGTTATGTTTTTTGGTTGGTCCTGGGGCCTGAACTCTGGGCCTGGGTGCTTTCCCTCACCTCTTCAGCTCAAGGATAGGACTTAAGCCACAGCGTCACTTCTGGCTTTTTCTGCTGAGGAATGGAACCCAGGACCTCATGCATGCAAGGAAAGCACTCTACCATTGAACCACCTTCCCAGCCTTATATGTAAGTTTTAAACCCAGTATTTTTATAAAGCCTCAGTACTTCTTGGTAGCTTATAATACCCAAGATGTACAATGAGACAGAAGCACTGCTCTCTACCTAATACAGTTTCAATAAAGTATTAAAACCAGGCGTGGTGATACATGTAATTTCTAAAGGCTGAGGAAGGAGGATGGAGAGTCTGAAGCTACACAATGAGACCCTGCCCCCCCCAAAAAAAGTATTAAGTAGGCTGATATAAACATACCATACTTTTTTTTTTTAATACCAAAGGGTTTCTCTAAATTCCAAATTTATCTATGTAATTCCAGGAAAAGATGAGAAAATTTAAAAGCAATTTCTAGAAAGCTTACAAGAGTAATGTACACGTACAGGCATTACTTATCCCTCCCTTAAATGTGAACAGTCACTCCTCTGTACAAACAGGAGCCTGGTCTGGAATTTCCCTGAGCACCTGGGAATTGATCCTCCAGCCAAATTCATTTTCCTGCCCTTCATCCTATTCCCTTCCCCATTAATGTTCCTTTCTCCAGCATACTAACCCAATAAAAGTTCTAATTTTCATTAAATTAGAATTAATTTAGAGAAACTGCTTGACAAAATAGGCTTCTGAATTGCTTCCTAGGGAAATGAAGGTCTGAGGAAGAAGCAGAGGTAGAGAGGATAATCAAGAAGTTCCTCTTTCTTTTTCCAAGCAAGATACAATTCTTCTAAGAACCCTGATATGTAAAGATAATCTGACAACTAATCAATCTGTGAACAGATTTAAACTACAGATATGTTTGGAAAACTCAGAATATATTTCTGTAGGGAAAAAAATGGCATGGGGGCTGGGTATAACAGCATATACAAGTAACACAAGCTACAGAGAGGAGATGGAGGTAGGATGGTCGTCAGGCAAGCTTGGGCAAGATTAGTATCAGACCCCATCTAAAAACAAATGAAATCAAAAGGACTGGACTGAAGGCCCAGTTCAAGCGGTAGAAGGTTTAAGTAGCAAATGGAAAGCCCTGAGTTCAATCTCTTGTACTGAAGGGAGGCAGAAAGGGAAAGAGGGAAGAAGAAAAGGAGAAAGAGAGGGAGGGGGGAGGGACAGAAAAAAGGAGGGAAGGAGTAAAATGGAATAGGTGTTAGGTTCCTAGCTTCTCAATATGTGAAAATCTTGATAGAAAGTGACAAAAGATGAACACACAAACATATATACAAGCTCTTTCATCTCTGACTAAAAACATGTCTCTGAAAGTGTAAAGTACGGTGGGTGGAATGGCATAGGCCTATAATCCCAGCATTCTGAACACTAAGACAGGAGTCTTGACTTCGAATCCAGTCCATACAGAGACCCTGTCTAAAAAAAACAAAAATAATAAAGACACTCATATAAAAACAGAAAAAAGGCGACACTTTACCACACAAAAGCTTTTTTTTTTTTTTAAAGTGTGTCAGTTAATATATCATTTGTCTTCTTTGGCCAGAAATAAGACCAACACAATATAGCTGGATAAAATACTGCAACTTAACTAATATCTCCTACTTATATAAAAAGAGGGGGAGGGGAAGAAAAGCTTTAGAAGTCAAGAAATAAAACGCAGTGTTTCTAGCTGCAGTGTCAAATGTAGGCTAAGTATGTAAACAAACCGATTTGCCAAAACTAGGTGGCTTCTGATTCCAACACAAGAAACACAAAGTTTAAAGAGGCATACGGATTTTTGATATTTCCTGAGCTGAGGCTGAAAATAACTCACAGGAAAGGGCTGCTGTTGAGATATATTCGTCCCAACCCTACCTTCTAGCAGCACATAGTATTATCTGTGCTGTGACAACATGGGAATACTCATTAGGGCTATTAATTTAGCTCCTAATCTTGATATTAAAATCCAACAATACCACCAGATGGTAAATGCGACCAGAGAAAAATGTCAGCTGCTTTTCAAGTGCCCTAATAGGATTTGACATAACTTATAAGGCCATTGGGTAGCACTTTAACATGGGGGAAACAAACAAAAAACTGGTATTCACTCCTCATCACAGAAAAATATAGACAGATTAACAAAAAAAAATTATTTTGAGGTACATTGATTTATTTAGAATTCTGTTTATTGGAGATAAATACAAATCTATCAAGGGATGGCTATTTCTGGGCACAGTTTCAAGAAACAGCAATTCACATTGCTCACTCCACTTCCTCTCTGAGTCCATCCTGGTCTACAATCTGGCTCCCCACTACCACCCTACACCAGGAAAGTATTCTTTCCATTGCTAAGAAACAACCTCCTGAATGCCAAATCTAATCTTCTCCATTTTTAAGCCTTAGGTTGTATGTCACCAGCTCTATAAGTTTGTCTTTTTATGTTTTGTTTTTGTGGTCCTGTGAATTAAACCTAGTCTTCCTACATGCTAGGCAAGCATTCTGTCATCTATACCCTCAGCCTAGGGTTGTCTTTCCTTTCCTGCCAGGAAACAACTCACACAAGTATAACTCAGACAAAATGTAGACTACTAAAACCACATTGTGCTGTAAAAGCTGCCTCACAGGATAGAAGTTTCTAGGGAGGAGATACCCTTTCCCACCTTTGAATGCACAGAACTAGACAAGAGGCTAATATCCATGAATAAATGTATTTAGGGTTTGCTAGATTATCTAGGCAAATGCAATTACCATACTTTTTCTTAGGAGTGCTTATCATAAGAACAAAGCAAAACAACACAGGAAAAGCCTGGGTTGCTTCCAGGGAATTTTCTTCTTTACAGAATCAAGAAATCTGCTTAATTTCTAAGGGAAAATTCCAACAATTAGTCTTACTTTGATTTAGTGATAGCCATTTAACACCCATGAACTTGTTTTCAAATGAACTTCCTATGAAGTTCAAATCAAACCTCTTGAACACAAGTAGCAGTAAAAAATGAAAACTCACACCTGTATAACAGCAAAATAGAAATGTGTGCTGCCTGCTTGCTTCAGGTTTATGACGTCTGATATATTTTAGAGAAGAGGTCTCAAATTGTAATTCACACACTGGAATACGCTGGAAAAGCCCACAATGTGAATTATAACAAAACTGTGTTTGCGAAGCCGGCACAGTGAGCAAACAATGATCTATCTGGGCACACAAGTCCCTTCCATTTCCCTTTAGCCCTTCTTCTCTGGCAGATTCGACTGTTCATCCTTTCGCAACCCTAGGGCTTCTGGGTGAGTGCCTCTCCCTACAAGGATAGTTCCCTCTCCAGTCTAGAAATTCATTCCTGGGTTCATAAAACTATGTAATTAGCAAAGGAGAAGGAAGAGGAATGAGTGAAGGGAGAGGAATTATACAAGGAGGTAAAGAAATCCTCTGCCTAGTATCTTCCAGCCACCCCACCCTTCCCTTTTCCTTATCACTCCAAGTCTCAAAGCCTCTTCCTCACAGCAAGCTCAACCCCCAATTTCCTCATTCTTCCACAGTCACCTCACCCATTGCACAAGCCTTAGCCCTGAGGATCTGCTCCTCCAGGATTCTAGGTGCTAGGCCCCACCCTGGCCAAGCAAGGCAGGCTCAGCCCCAGCTTGCATTACACAGGACCTCATAGAAAAGCCCAGCAAATTCACCCTGAGTCAGGAAGGGGAGGCCCAGATAGTAAAGGTTAATAAGATTTGGAAGCTAAATTAGGACCTCTATTTCTAAAACCGTTCATTAGAGATCTACACGGAGTCCCCAACTGTCACGCGCTTTAGAACGCAATCCTATTTAGAATTGAGGTCTGCCTACCATTGCTTCCTCACAAATGACAAGTATGTTGTTATATATTTGTAAAATGTTCAGCTGTTGGATTTATTAAACACCCACATTCTAAAGAAGATGATTATATTGGCTACTCTCAAAACTTGCTAAATGTCTTGTTTTCGTATCCTGAAAACATCCAGGCTCTAACACCAGTGAGTTTCCAACCCAGTGCCCAAGGGCTCAGCGTCTCTTCCCTGAGGGATGAGATGTCATAAAACATTTTTCAATTGCCTTCACCAGAAAAATCTCTACAGAATAATCTTGCATTTTTTCCTATCATTTTAGAACCCCAGGAGGTTTGTTGGATGCTTAATTAATTACCCCAAGGCACAGTCTACATTTTCAACAGATTTTTACATGGATCCTCTCAGCTACCTGAAATGTACACTCTGCTTCTCAGTTACCTACCTAATATTAAGGTTTCCAAATGCCACCTCACGCAGGCCTGCATTTTGCTTTCTCTGACAGTTTAATGTTGCTCACAAAAGGAACAGCCTAGCAGGGCATGGTGGTGCATACCTATAATCCCAACACTGTCTGAGGCAGGAAGATCAAGAGTTCCAGGCCTCTCTCTGTTACAATGAGATCCTGTTTTTGCTTTTTTGTACTTTAAAAAAAAAAAGTCCCTCCCAGACAATACTTTGAGTCTAACTCAGTGATTGAGGAGGGCTTTGTACTCAGATAGCACATTTTATACATCTCAAAGCTTATTTGGGGCTTCCTGCTCCACACCTAAACAAAAATTTCTAGAAGACAAAATTCAAAAGCAGGCACTGGCCAACTTTTCAACAGACTGCAACCTTTCCTGAGCTCCTCTAGGAAGAGAAGTGCTTCTGAATGTCTGTAGTTGCAGCTGTACTTGCAGTTACTGGCTGTGCACACTCACCTCTTCCAACCTGGATTCCCTCAGGCCAGCAGTTGAGCCCTAATTGTGCAAGAAGGAAACTAGCACAAGTTCCAGAGATAGTGATAAGCCCTTGAGGATTTGAACCCCAGCACCAACAGGAAATGTATCCCAAAGGCCAAACCTCCAATTTGTGTGTATGTGTGTGGTTGGTCCTAGGACACTGGTCCTTTTTTGCTGTTGTTGTTGTTGTTCAAGGCTAGTGCTTCACTTCTGGCTTTCTAGTAGTTAACTGGAGATAAGTCTTACAGGCCTTCCTGCCCAGGCTGCTTCAAACCTCAATCCTCCAATTTTAAGAAAAAGTTTCATCCTAACCAAGGAAAGTAATATATCTTGAAGAAGCTAACTGGATTAATAACATTCATATACATAAGTAATATACAAAAGTTAAGAGTACCAATGTAATTGTTTCACAGACAGAACATCAGACATGTAAAAGTAGACAATTTAAAAACAAGTTGCATAACTTCAATTCTCTGTGGCTGAAAGAGAAAAAGGCTTTTGCATGTTCTAGGAATAAAGAGATCTAAATAGCCAGGCCACTGTAATCCTAGCTACTCAGGAGGCTGAGATCTGAGGATCGCAGTTCAAAGCCAGCCCAAGCAAGAAAGGCCCTGAAATTCTTATTTCCAATAAACCACCAGAAAACCAGAAGTGGTGCTGTGGCTCAAGAGATAGAGCGCTAGCCTTGGGCTGAAGAGCTGAGGGACACAGCTCTGGCCTAGAGTTCAAGCACCACGACTGACCCCTCCCCCCCTCAAAAAAAAGAGAGATCTAAATAAAGTGGGGTCAGAGATAAGACGAGATGGGCAAAAGAGGTAAGAAGCCTTTTACATGTAAAAGAAGAAAGTACCGAAGCAGAAGCAAGAGGATGACTGGTAAAGAAAACTACAAAGACAGCATCTGAAAATTAAGCTAATCGGAAACTTGCTTGACAATTTTATGTATTCAGTTTATACACTAATTCCCTCTCCCCAACATTTTAAGCACTCACCAGGTACTGAATTTGTTAGTGTCTCTACAAAAGTCACAGTTTAAGGCTGTAGTACTAAAAAGCCTTGGTATTAATTAGTGGCCTAAGAATAATCTTAAGACTTCAAAAAGGATCTTCGTGCTTTTTTGTTTTAAAAAAAAAAAAACTCCTCAAATGCAATTTCTTTGTGACTTGGAACTTTTATCTCTTTTTCACTCATTCTCTTCCACATTCATCTCACATCTAATGATGCCCCTTGCCTGACCTCAGGCATAGTAAAAAAGTATGAACAGAACTCTTCAACGGAGCTTAAAACTGAATGCAAAACATCCCACACACCAATCAGTAATTATATAAAACAGACTGAGATAAAGGCTGTCCGGGTATCACAACATAGTTGGGAGTTCAAAACAAGAAGCGAACACTTCTACTAGGTAACTATAGAACCTTCATAGAGCCAGACTGTGAAGCTGGGCCACTAAAGATGGGCAAACCTTCAGAGGAGGAATGGAATAGGTATTCTAAAGGTAGGAAGCACAGTACAAAAGTGAGAAAGACCAATGATGTTTTTCTTGCACTTTGCCAACAGGAGATCTGTAACTAAACTTCATCAAGTAAAATAAATCATTCCTGAACAGAGGAATCATTCTGCAAAATGAATTTTCACTTGATAAAGGAACCATAGGTAAATGCTGGATTTCAAATAACTTTAGATATTCTATATGATGGGAGGAAAAGAAAATCTTAATGAGTTAATCTATTTCTTCCTAAAGTTTCCTGCTATGATTTCTGAATTGGTGCATGGAAGCCCTTAGACTTTTCTGCTGCAGACCTTAGGGTAGGCATAATACCTACTTTGCTACTACTTAATTTCATTGAATTAGCTACTAAGTTTACTCCAATCTTGCAGTACAAATATCCTTTCTTGTTGTAAGGTAAAAAGAAGCTACATACAGAATCCATTTAATCTATGCTTTCTTTTTTTTCAGGTGTTTCAGATTGAAATGAGGGCCTCCCACTTGCTCAGCTTGCTTACTCCAACTACTTTCTGCCACTTGAACCCTATCTCCAAGAAAGCTTTTTTTGCCTGTTATTTTGGAGATAGGGACTCTTGGAATTTTCTGCCTAAACTGGCCTTCAACTTCTATCCATTGGATTTCTGCTTCCTGAGTAGCTAGGATTACAGGTATAAACCACCAGTGCCTGGCTAATCTGTTTTCTAACTCAGTTCCTTTCTGAGTGGGTTTTTTGTTTTTTCTTTTTCCCTCCAGCATTCCTATCTCACAGAGCTGATGAAGGTTAATTGTAATGAATGCATGCAAAAGTGCCATGCCTGACACCTGTGGTCTACCTGGAATGCTGAGGTCTGGATCCAAGTTGCACCTGGCCATCTGTGGCTTCATATGGTTCTTCTACTTCATACACATTTGTATCAGTATCCTCCACACTGCTGGACTTCTGCAATTCCAACTCCAGAGAATTCTGTATCGCCATAATAAATGGAAAGTTTTCATACTCTGGTATTTCCTCATAATAGCGTACATTTTCATACTCTGGTGCACAGCTGCTTATAACAGATTTGTTAGACACCTGACGTGATGACTCCCTAGACAGCATTTGGTCATCCAAAGACTCAGCTCTCAGACCATTAGCTGCACTTGTCTGGTTCCAAGATTTCTTCTTCTTTTGAGCTTCAGGGCTACAGTTATCTGCAGAATATGCCTTTGTGGGTTTACTTCTCTTCTTTTCTCCCACCATGAAGCTATGCCAATCACTTTCAATCCCTTTTTGCTCCTTACCAGACACGCTGCTTGGGAATGCATCTTTGAGCTGGCTACTCTTGGACCAAAATTTCTGAATGTCACTCTTCGAGAAACTAATGGACAATTTCATATTAAGCAACTTTTTCAAAGAATTCTTCTTTGGAGACTCTTTGTAAGGCTTACTGCACTTGATCGTATCCACAGCAGATAATGATTTCGCTCTAGGTTTGGTCAAAGAAATGGAAGGTTCAGTATTTGAGGAGACAATGATGGACTTTAGGGATTCTGGGTTCCCATAAAAGGGTAAAATAGGATGAGGTAATTTCCACACAGGTTTTTCTGATGGTTGGCCAGGCATATCATAGGATGATGATGGCATACCATGGTTCTGGGCACCCAAATGCTGAAGGTGATTGCTTTCTAGACCTTTCTCGGGATTTTTTTCTCTACTAGGATAAGAACCTTTCTCCACAAGCTCCTCAGAGGCAGCCTTTTTAAGCAGTCCTGCTGCAGGCAAGCTGTGTCTCTGAGGCTTCTTGGGGACAATTCTTGAAGAACTTTCTTCTTTCTTTATAGATCCCTTTTGCAATTGAGAGACAGTCACTTCCAGGCTACAGGCAGCTGGCAGATGTTCACTGCACTTTAATTTAACCTGTGTAGGCAGGCTCAAAGACAGAGCACTGCATCTTATAAAATCAGCCCCTTTGTCCACAGCAGGTGACATGTTACAACTATCTACTGGCCCGCAGTCACCAGGCACATTAGAGTCTGTATCTAAAGAAGGTGCCATTTCTCCAAAGGAGGATGTTTCATGCCACACGGCTTTCTGTGAATCGATGATGTCTGGGCTGTCACTGCTACAGTCATTATGCAATTCACTTGTATTTTCTGGCTTCTCTTTGTCCACTTGTTTCTGGATAGTCACAACATTCTGATGAAGAAAATGGACATTATTGCTTTTCAAATTATTTTCAGTACAACAGGAAGAGCTGTTATTTGAACCCTCAGCTTCTTCAGTACTTTCACTAGGAGTATCTATACACTTCTGACGTAAAAGACGAGCAGTGAAATTCTTTCTGGGCTTGGGAGTTGGAAATTTGAGGGTATGTGGTACTAAGGAAATTTTTAGGGGAGGAAAGTCTTCAACTTCTGTTTTCTTGCTTACCACATCTGAAGATAGAAAAGCATTCCTTTTATCGTTTTCTGGAGCAGCTAGTTCAGATGAATGAAAACAACTATTGCTTTTTTCACTGCCATCCTGACAAGTTTTAAGATTTTGCAAATCAGGAAGCTGTGGATGGCAGTTTTGAGGAGCAGGAACTTTTTCCAAGCTGGACAAATTTGAAAATTCAGTTCTGCACTGTCTGTTGGAATTGTGGCCCCCATTCATTTCTGGGTTTTCTGTAGATCTGTGCTTCTGTGGAGAACTACAAGTTGGTGTTTGATATGTGGAAATATCATTGAGCTTTTCTCCAAGGACGCTGGCCTTTAATACTCCACTCGGGCTCCGGCAATTTTCACAAGAATCCCACTTATTCCTACTTTGAGTAGTCAAAGAGGGCTTGTTGAATTTACTATTTTCTAATTTTTCTTTCATTTTCAGAGGCTCCAAAACAAGCTGCTTTACATACACATTCTCTCTACTTCCAGGCTTCCTGGTACACTCAGAAGAATAAGAATACCCTGGTAAAACAGAATCATTGCCCTGCTGCTCCTCTTCATTTTTGCAACTGAAGTTGTCCCTGCTTTCAGGTAATTCTGGTTTCTGCTCTTCCAGGTTCACAGTGCATCTCCTTGATGGAGGCTGTCCAATGTCATTAACAAGTGAGCTCTTCAGAACTTTGGGTTTGGGTGCAATTTTTGGTTTTGTTTTTTTTATTCGTTGTGGAGCACTAGCAATCACAGTGTCAGGTTTAGGTGCAACAGGAGGAGGAACTGACCGATTATTTGCCCCCACAATCTTTGGCTTGGGGGCCAGTGGTGGTTTCTTAATCTCTAGAAAGGGAAAATAATTCGATGTTAAAACAACCAAAGTATAAGAGGATATACTAAACTACATGACAGTTTTTAATAATATGAAAATTTGAATTTCACTACAGACTGTATGATAGTCACCATTCTGGAAAACTCCTTAAGTTGACATAAATTCCAGTATATATAGCTTTAGGCACTGTGAGTTCGTTTCTTTTGTTGTTGGTGGTGGTGGTTGTGGGGCCAGAACTCTAGGCCTGGGAGCTGTCCCTCAGCTCTTCAGCTCAAGGCTAGCACCCTACCACTTGAGCCACAGCACCACTTCCAGCTTTTTTGCTTATGTGGTGCTGAGGAATGGAACCCAGGGCCTCATGCATGCAAGGCAAGCACTCTACCACTGTGCCATCTTCCCAGACCTGTGAGTTCATTTCTTATTATATCCAGCACAGCTTTTCTTCCAGCTTTTTTTTTTTTTTTGTCGGTCGTGGGGCTTGAACTCTGGGCCTGGGCCCTGTCCCTCAGCTCTTCAGCTCAAGGCCAGCGCTCTACCACTTGAGCTACAGCGCCACTTCCGATTTTCTGGTGGTTTATTGGAGATAGGAGTCTCACGATCTCTCTTGCCCGGGCTGGCTTTGAACCGTGATCCTCAGATCTCAGCCTCCTGAGTAGCTAGGATTACAGGCGTGAGCCACCAGCGCCCGGCTTCTTCCAGCTTTGATATTAAATGAAACAACTAACTTTGTCTGTGACCTGAATACTAGTTCTTTAGGTCATTTGCTTAGCGCTGAGAGCTGAATTTGCCCACAAGATACAATTCTTTAAGTTTCTTATATAACTAAGCAATAGAATCCTTCTGTCTGGTGATAAATAAAACAGTAATATCTAAATGCCTTTTATCAAGAATCCCTCTTTTTTTTTGTTAGTCATGGGGCCTAAACTCTGGGCCTGGGTGCTGTCCCTCAGCTCTTCAGCTCAAGGCTAGCACTCTACATGAGCCACAGTGCCACTTCCAGCTTTTTCTGCTTATGTGGTGCTGAGGAATGGAACCCAGGGCCTCATACATGCAAGGCAAGCACTCTACCACTGAGCCACCTTCCCAGCCCAAGAATCTCTCTTGATAGAATCCCCAAACAATCTTTTTGTGTGTGTCAGCACTATACCTTGAACTCGGGGCCTTAGACTCTTGCTTGGCTTTTTCATTTAAAGCTGGCACTATACCATTTGAGCCACATCTCCACTTCTGGCTTTTTGCTGACCAACTGGAGATAAGAATCTTACAGACTTTTCTGCCTGGGCTGGTTTTGAACTGCCATCCACTGATATCAGCCTCTAGAGTGGCTAGGATTATAGGCATGAGCCACCCGTGTCTGGGTGAATACTAAAACAATCTTAAAAATAAATACAGAAATCAGAAATCAGCCACCTGAGTGCTGGGTTAAAGGCATGCACCAGCATATTCAGCTACTAACCACTGTTTTAATGCACTAAAAGATGACCACAATTGAAGTAATCCTGAAAATTACATAGGACATATTTAATTAATGCCTAGTATACAATACTAGATTTGTGTAGACCTAGTCCTAGCCTATAGGAACTTGATGACACCTTTATAGTAAACGCCCATAAAGTACCTGGTGCTGGTGGCTCATGCCTGTAATCCTAGTTACTCAGGAGGCTGAGATATGAGGATCACAATTCAATGTCACAGCCAGGACAGGAAAATTCATGAGCACTGTGGCTCAAAGTGGTACAGGACTAGCCTTGAGTCAAAAGAGCTCAGGACAACGTTCTGAGTTCAAGCCCCACTACCAACAAAAAAACAAAAACAAAAAAAACAAAAACCTGTAAAATAAAAACACAATTATATATTTATAAATTCTATACCTGTATTCCTTTGATATCCTTCAGCTACACTATCACTTATGAATCATATTTTCTTTTTTTTTTTTTCTTTTTGTCGGTCGTGGGGCTTGAACTCCGGGCCTGGGCGCTGTCCCTCAGCTCTTCAGCTCAAGGCGAGCACTCTACCATTTGAGCTACAGCGCCACTTCCGGTTTTCTGGTGGTTTATTGGAGATAGGAGTCTCACGGTCTTTCCTGCCCGGGCTGGCTTTGAACCACGATCCTCAGATCTCAGCCTCCTGAGTAGCTAGGATTACAGGCGTGAGCCACCAGCGCCCGGCTATGAATCATATTTTCCCATGGAAACTGGAGATCAAATGTCTTACCTTATACTTCTTAGTTATATTTGTTCCTTTAACAGAATCTAATACTTAATAAAAAATAAATAAATTTACTAGATAAATTTACTAATTCACTAGAAAACAAGTCTCAAATATCTGTTGTTAAAGATTATTGGAAAGAGAGGGAAAAACTGGAATACAGTAAGGGAAGGAGTGACATTATCCAAAAGAAATGTACTCAATTCCTAACGTATTTATTTATAACCTCTATGTACATCATCTTTATAATAATAATTAAAAATGTAAAAAGACGATTGGATACTGTTTACTTAAACACAGTGAGGCTTTTATCTATCATTGGATGATGATTTTCTTTTTGAAGAAGGAAATTAGTCACAACATTCAGGAAAATATTACACAGAACTGAGTAAGAGTGGGTGCTCTACTTCCTTCTCCCAAATAGAGAATTCTTTAATATTATGTGCACAGACATTATTATATAACCTCCATATTCAATTCAAAATTACATAGATTTCCAAATTAGGCAATATCCAGTTAGCTATTCAAGAAGCACAGTAATAGTTTTAACTTTTTAGGCTGAAAATAATTGCAAAATCCACCAAAGGCTAGTGAAAAAAGGTTTCTGTATTGGTCAATTGAGTTAAAGTCTCAACCTATCATGTCAAGTCTTCACAGAAAGCCCTAGGACTCCAACCTCTCATTTGACTCAATACAAACTGATGGACTGTCATGCTGATTTAATATCTATCTTTCTCAAAATGTCCTACATCTAGGATTTTTGAAAAAAATGGAAAATATTTTGAAGATAAAAAGAGTTCTAAGGCTGAAGCTACAATAATGCACTTATCTTTTCTGAACTGTACATTTAAAAAAGGTTATAATGACGAATAATGTTATATATTAATATATATATATATATACTTTTTAAACCATAATTCATATAATTAATCTTCTACTTCATGAATGTCAGGACAATGTCAGAAGGTTCAGGGTCATTTAATCAATTTGTTTTTGCTTTTTTAGTTTAACCCTTCTAAAATTTGCTTTGTAGTTTAATCATTTCTAAAATTGTGTACTGTATTTTATGAGTTGTTGTTGTTGTTTGTTTGTTTTTGGCCAGTCTTGAGGCTTGAACTTGGGGCCTGGGCACTGTTCCTGAGCTTCTTTTGCTCAAGGCTAACATTCTACCACTTTGAGCCACAGTACTGCTTCTGGCTTTTTCTGTTTATATGGTACTGAGGAATGAACCCAGGGCTTCATGCATGCTAGGCAAGCACTCTACTACTACTAAGCCACATTGCCTGAATTGTGGTTTTTTGTTTTTTGGGTTTTTTTTTGAGATACTATGGCCCTGCTGGAAGTGGTGCTGTGGCTCAAGTGGTAGAGTGCTAGCCTTGAGTAAAGAGCTGAGGGACAGAGCCCACGCACAGAGTTCAAGCCCCATGACTGACAAAGAAAAAAAATTTCAGTTCTTTTGAGTCTGCTTCCAAGAGAGACAAATTCCTGTCACAGAAATTAACTACATTTGAGATGAAGTTAATTCTCAATAAATACAGCATGGCATGTTCCTAAAGCTTTTCCTTAATGTATACTCACTGAATTAAATAGGGAACTGTGAACTTGGGCTTGCCATTGTAGATTAGCTGTGTATTGGAGGAGGCCAGCAACATAACTGAGGGAGCAGCTTTGTGCAGAGCTGCCTGCCTCACTTCCCTCTAGAACCTGCAGGAGTCTTTTAACTCCTATGAGATTTTAACTCTTGGGATGCTTCAAGAGAACCCTGATATGTGTGGCCTCTGTCCTGTACTAATATTCTTCAGTGTACCTATGACTGTGTTCATGGCAAGAAGGCAACTCCCGAATAGGAACTACTTTGTCTCTTTCACTGATATATCCTAATACCGAAAACAGGATTTAAGAATAATCCGCTAGGGGCTGGGAAGATGGCTCAGTGGTAGAGCGCTTGCCTTGCAAGTCTGAGGCCCTGGGTTCGATTCCTCAGCACCATATAAGCAAAAAAGAAAAAAGCCGGAAAGTGGCGCTATGGCTCAAGTGGTAGAGTGCTAGCCTTGAGCTGAAGAGCTGAGGGACAGCGCCCAGGCCCAGAGTTCAGGCCCCACAACCAGACCCAAAAAAAAAATAATAATCCGCTATACTCAGGTTCTGGTGGCTTACGCCTCTAATCCTAGCTATTGAGGAAGCTGAGATCTGAAGATCACACTTCAAAGCTAGCCCAGGGAGGAACATCTGTGAGTATCTTATTTCCAATCAAGCATCAAAAAAGCCAAAAGTGGAATGGTGGCACTAGCCTTGAATACAAAAAGCTCAGTGACACCTCTCAGGCCCTGAGTTCAAGCCCCAGGACCAGCACACACACACACACACACACACACACACACACACACACACACACACACACACACACACACACACACACACACACACACACACACACACACACACACACACACACACACACACACACCCTATCATATACACATACTCATGTCTTAGTGACCAAAAGTTTCTTTTTTAAAAATTCAATATTCAATCGAATATCAAGTAATATTTTAGAAAGGAAATAGAATCAATTTTAAAAGGATTAAATATTAATTAACATTTGATAAACTATGTAATGATATTATTCTAATATTTACATATACTTAGTGACTAATAGAACAAGTGTTTATCAAGTTACTACTACAGCAATTTCTATCCCTTTTCATTATCATTAGTTTTTAATGGCTCTACTGTGCAAGAGACACAACATCCAAATAGCAGGAGCCATTATATTATGGTCGTCAATATTAAATTCTTGAAGTAAATGGAAGCTGTTGGGAAATGATTCCAGCACCTTTGGATCTTAAACTGTATCAACAGTCATACTCATAGCGTCTTTACAGGAATGTAGCAAATCTTTTGTTTATACAGCTGGTTGGTTACAGGGAAATTTAAGGTAAGAAAGTAAAGTACTCACTCATACCATTTTACTATTATAAACATACTTGTCATCTGTTACACACAGATGGTTGTGGTTCACATGTACACCCTCTTGGCTGTTGGATCAGCCAAAAAGCAAAGCACAGACAGTAATGAGGAAGTGACCTGTACAGGAACACACTTACACACACAAATTCAAATTCTGCCCTATAATTATCACTTCTTTTTCATGTACTACTTGAATCATTCTTAAGTCTCTACTAGGAGCCCCATTCAGAGTCAGAGGAAGGAAAAAAAGCAAGCTCTTCTGCAGGAATGATGCAACTTAGATGTTCTACAACATTCCTCTTATTTTCTTACATTAAAGCAACTTTCCCAAACATAATAGATGACACTTAAACATCTCCTTCCTCAACTGTAAATACCTTTCCCCAACAATTTAATAAATTGGACTATTATACCAAAAATTAATCATAGATAACTTGTAAGAACAAGGTATATATAGGTTAATAGAAATAGGATGGAAGTAAAACAACATTCCCCTTCCATATTCCCCATTTGGACACAGAAAGAATTATAATACATCTTATCAGATAGGAGAACAAAAAAGTAGTTAAAGCTTTCTGGCAAGGCATGCCTTAAAAAAAAAAAAAACTTAGCTAGACACAGGAAATGTCCTTCTTTTAAATACCACAAAAATGTCTGTGGATTTTTTAAATTGTAAAGTTGATAAAATATAAAATAGCTTACATTATTCTATGGTAATCTGAATGAATCATAAGCTTGCAGCCTGGGCCCAAACAGTCAAGTTTACATATATGCTTCTGTAACCTGTCCATCATAAAGTGTTAAGGCTAGAACTGAATGAAGTATGGACAGTTTAAGTACATCTAAAACCTAAAGAAGGAAAGAACTATAATAATTGACTAAAAAGACTTTAAAATTTCTAATTTCATTTTAAATTATTATATTGGTTCAGTAACAAAGAAAATGTGGACGATGAGGCACAGAAACTTAGGATGAAAATAATTCATTATGCAAGTGGAAAGCCTCCCTGTAGTGAAGAAAAGAGTTTAAAAATAACTACAATAGTGCATGATGACGTCTATCAAATACATACACATAACTTCAAAAAGAAAAGACCCACACCATCTCTACAGGAAAGTATCACTTCTTGCTTTTTGATTTCTCTTGGCTAACTTCTTGCCTGATAACTTGTAATCTGCTTATCCTTAGCAATGCAACCTCTGAGTAACACTGAAACTTTAGAAATAATACTCAGAACATTCAGAGTGCTTACTTTTTGACAGTTTCGACTTGCAGAAATTTTAAACAAACATCAAGAAAAGCAAGGAAAATGTAGTCTCATATTTTACAGGCTGACTACAAGTGCAACTTGGAGGAAATGCTTTAAACTATTTTACTAGAAATTTTCGAATCAACATTTCTTTCAACCTGCCCCCCTCCACCCCCCCCCCAAAAAAAAAAGCCATTCAAAAACGATATATTGTTAAGTTCTGGTTTCACATGTAACTTATATCCTTAGGAAGTGCCTATAACTTGGATAATTTTAGAAAGCAAAACTCGTTCCCTAAGAATGTTCCACCACACCAGACTTGCTCAAAATCGACACCAAGGCAGTAAGTTAGAGGCTTGGTCATTTGGATGAGGGAGATGTCTATCGTAGCCAGATGGAAAATAAGGCTTTGTTTCCACTAGTCAGGTAGAAGCTGAAAAGGGGGCAGGGGGTGGGATTGGGTGTAGACGAGCAAAAACAAAAAACAACAAAAACAACAAAACAAAAACCCTACCCCTGCACGACTCAGGTAACACAATGTTTGCGGGCCACGGTAGAAAGACCCTGCGGGTGCCGCTCGGGCCCCGCGCGGGGAACAACACTGCCCGGTCCTAGAATAAATGATTTCTTAGCCCGGGAGTCTCCGCTGTCCGTGCGTGCAGCCGCCAAGTCGCTCTCGCCGTAGGAGAGGAACCAAATGTGTTTTGCGGAGGGTGGGGGGTTGGTTTTTTCTATCTGTGTCTTTCTTTACCTGCAGGAAAGCGCCCCACCCGCTCCCCTCAGCCCAGGATTCTCCCTGGCAAGGGAGGTCCCCAGACCTCCAACACGGAGAAGAACGTCCAGCAGCAAAGCCCATCGGCTCTGTCGAGGTGCTGGGGAAAGATGGGGCGCCCACCTCCCCGAAAAGAAAGTTGCTCCCGAGCCCCAGCCCCCTCCGCGCTCGCCACCGACTTTCCCGACGCGGTCCGAAGCGCGACCACTTACCCGCGGCGGCCGAAGTCATGACTGCCCCGTGTGGTGCGCGTCCCCGGCGCGCGCCCCTCACACCATGCTCGCCTCGCAGAGCGCTCTTTCCAGAGTTTGGGCATTGGAGAGAAACCCCCACGGCGTCCACATGCCGTCCCCGTCCCGCAGCTGCGCCGCCGGAGCGCCGCACAAAGGACGCAGCCGGCTCCGGCGACCCAGCCGCGCTCCCCGGGTGGGAGTCTCCAAACCCCGCAGGCGGACGAGCACGAGCGCCGCCCGGCTGAGCTCAGGTCCCACCGCCGGGCGCGCGGCCGCGAGCTCACTTCGCCGCCGCTTCGCCCAGAGCGCGCACCGCTCCAGCTCCTCCTCACAAGAAATAAATAAATAAGTGAGTAAATGAATAAATAAATAAATAAGTAAATAAATAAAGTGAAATACAAACCTGTGCTTGGGGCGCCCCCTACTAGTCGCGGCCGAAAAAGGCAGACAAAAGCCTCCGCCTCCTCCAATCAGAAGACGAGAGTTGCCTCCTATCCCCGCCCCCCGGCTGCCACCACTTCACCTTCTGCTCCAATAAACAGATGGGAAAGGGGCGTGGGCCGCCAGGCATGCCGGGAGTTGTAGTTGCTAAGATCCGCGGGACCCACCGAAGGCGAAATCTTGGTGCCGCCTGCCCTCCTGCCTTCATTTCCCATCGTGCCGAGGCGGGTGGCATGGCGGAGAAGGATGACACCGGAGTTCGACGAAGAGGTGGTTTTTGAGGTAAGGGGAAAAATGGCGGTGAGTGTGGATCGCCTTTGTCTGTAATAAAGGACACCACAGAAGGCGAGTTGGCTGGGTTAGGGCACTGGCTGATGCGCGGGCCTGATCCACCGAACCTCCCGTGATTTCCGGGCCTAATGTTGGCTGCAGCCTGACAGGTGTATGCTGAGGGGTCTGGGCCGCTGCCGGCCGCTGCCCGCCGCTGCCCGCCTCTGCCCGAGGCCCGCCCAGAATTCCCACTGGTGGCTTGGTGGCCCGGCCTTTGGGCGGGAGCCCCGTCCATGCCTGCACTGGGATGGCTGTACCCCGAGAATGCATCTCTCTGGGGCGGGGCCGGAACGTGCGTTCTACATACTCCCTTAGTTCAATTTAGCCTTCCTCGATTTTCGTCCTCGGTTTTTTGGGGGTGTGTGGGGAGAGGTCACCGTCGTCGTCAAGGCGTGGTCTTTGGAATGAAGGCAGCAGGTGTGCCAGTTTTGTAACGGAGTTTAAAGTCCATAAGTGTGATTTCGGATATGGATGGTTAGGACCCGGGCATCCTTGGATCTAGGTTGTACCCTTTTGTCCTTTGCTCTTGCACTAGGTGTAGTTACTTCTGAATCAAAGCTCTGGGTAACGGTGCTTTTGTGTAGGACTATTTTAAGACGTTCTCTGCCATCTTGAACGAAAAAAAAAAATCATGTGTTTTTTTTATGCCATTTTCTCCTCAGCAGACAGTTCCAAACTCACACCCATGTATGTATGTACGCATGCTGTAGGTAGGTAGGTAGATTGGTATTGCATGTATTGTGTGTGTTGTATATGTGATACTTTAATCCAGCTAGATTTCAAAAAATTGTAATAGAAATGTCTCATGCTATACAACAGGATAGGGAGGTACTTTTCAGTACAGAACATTAAGTGTTGAAATACGTAATTTGGAAAAGACTGTCTGTTCTTGCCACCTTCAAAGGCTATACCCAATAAATGATATCTATAAATCCAAATGGAACGATGGAAGGGGGAAATGTATTAGAGAACAAGAGCTTTGAGTATGCCAAGAATAGGAAATGTGAGTGTACCTGGTGTACATCTTTAGGGGCTGGAGTGTGGATGGTCGCCATGTAAAGAGCCTCAGTATAGAATTAGTGGGGGAAAATTGTGATCATTTTGCTGTAATAGCCTGGATGTCAGCAGTTCATTAGAAAAAACAAGGACTTGAATTGTGGAAATAAGAGGAAAATTAATGAAATAATAATTTGAACAGACATTTCTAAGGTAAAATCAAGGAAATGGTTACAGATTGAATATGGAAGTTAAAAGAGAATTCTAGATTGCTCAAAATTTTAGGATAAGGGAAATTGGGTGTTTGTATTTTGTTATTTTCTTTGATTTTAAATATAACAGTACTGAGTGATCAAAAACATTTTATTATGAAAAATAAAACTGAAAATTAAAATTACATGTTTTCCCACCACTGAAAGATAGCTATTCTTAACTCTATGTTGTATGGGTTTTTGTTGTTGGTGGTGGTTTTTGTGGGGGTTTTGGTTTTGGGTGTTTTTTTTTGTTTTTGTTTTTGTTTTGCCAGTCAGGGCCTGGGCACTGTCTTTGAGCTTCTTTTGCTCAAGGCTAGCACTCTACCACTTGAGCCACAGCACCACTTTTGGCTTTTTCTGTTTATGTGGTACACAGGAATCGAACCCAGGGGTTTCATACATGCTAGGCCAGCACTCTACACTAAAACATATTCCCAGTCCCTCTAAATTTTTTTTTATTCTGAAAAGCAGAATGGGCTCTGGAGCTGGACCATATAAGAAACCCTAGCTCAACTATGTATTAATGTGACTTTGGGTGAGTTACATAATTTTTCTATGCTTCAGATTTTTTAAGTTGTTTTTTTTTTTTAGGTTTTTTAATTTGTAAGTAGACATACCAGTATCTCAGTAGTTGTTACTATTAAATAATTTAATATAAATACATTACTCAGACAAATAGCACATTATAAGCATTCAGTAAATATTTCCTATATTATTCTCTGTCTAGGTTTTCAAAATTATTTGCATAAACTGTTCTTAGTGGCCTCTTAGTTTTTAGTCTCATTGATTAGATCTGATTACATACTGCATGTATTTGTGCCTTCTTAGTTTGGGAGTGTTGTTTGTTTTGGTGTCAGTATGGAAACTTAAATTCAAAGCCTCATGCTGTAGCTTGGCTTTTTTGTTCAAGGCTACTACTCTATCACCAGAGGCACATCTCTGTTTCTTGCTTTATGCTGGTTAATTAGAGATAAGAGTCTCTTGGATTTATCTGCCCAGGCTGGCTTCAAATCAAAACCTCAGATCTTAGCCTGTTAAGTAGCTAGCTAGATTATAGGCTTGAGCCACAGGTGCCTGGCTTGTGCCTTTTTATTATTAGCTTTTTTTTTATCTTGTATAGATTTGTCCAGACTTTCAATTTACCAGATAAATTATTGATTTTATTAGCTCCATGGTTTTTAACTTTTGAATTTTTCTTCTTTTATGTATTTCTTCTCTGTGTTTTTCTCTAGCTTCATGACTTAAGAACTTAAATACTGACAATAATTTATAAAAGTATAAATGAGCTGGGCACTGGTGGCTCATGCCTGTAATCCTAGCTATTCTGGAGGCTGAGATCTGAGGATCACAGTTCACATATGTGTGTGTGTGTGTGTGTGTATAAATGTTCCTATGAGTCCAGCATTGGCTGTGTCTCATGAACTCTGGAATGTATTTGTCTTGCAGTTTTCTGAGTTCCATTTTGATTTCTTCTTTAGTCCATGTCTTATTTAATAACCTGGTATATAAGTGAAAGATTGGTGTTATTATTGGCAATGTTTTTCTGCATGTGTGCCTCAGATTCATCTGGGTGTTTGTCCTGATTGTTTCTTCCCATTCTAAATGTGGCTACTTTCCTCTAGGTAAAGCAACAACTTTCATTGAGATATTTTCTGTTTTGCTTCAACTCTAATAAGGTTCAGTAACACTACTTCTTTCCTTTGATCTTTGGCTCATGGAAGGTAATAATTCCTACTCTAGCTTCGTCGCTTTATTGTTTCCTGTTGGCTTGAGAAATATTAATTGACTACCCAGCCAGTGCAACAAACATCAAGTTTTGCTAAATCAGCCCTATTTATAGACACTAAATATTAATACAACCATACACCCTAATGCAGAAAACAGAAACGTTTCTACCTCCCAGAAACAGAACAGATTTATTGAGGGGGGAGAGGGATTAGTGATTAGATTATTGTTAAAAAGTTGAGAGGATCAAGCTCTATTAAGGTTATAATGCCAAAAAACCACAGTGATAAAGGGGGGGGGGGGGGGAGGAAAGAAACAGAGACCAGAGGAGCACAAAATGGTCTCTATTTGTTAAAAATCCCTCACAGGTATACCTAACCGAAGATACTACTTAACTAGCCCACACCAAAACTTTAGTTGTAAGGCAATTAGGGAAATGTCAAATTTATCTGCTTCTGATACTAATCCAAAGTCAGGCTCATTTATGTTGAAGTTACTCAAGCCAGTTTCCTAGTTCTTGCCCTAGACTCTGACTACCTTCAATTCATCGTTTGGTCATTATCCTAATAATTTCATTATATTGTAGGCTGATTCATACTCTTTAAGCTAACCTTTTACAACTCCCCTACTCTAATGACAAAGTGTTGAACATCTCTCTGGCTAAAAGCAACAGGACAGGAGTTAGAAAATCATGGACAGACACCATATCTAGCATGAGTATTAAGCAAAATAACTAATGAAATACCAAAATTGTTGCTTTGTTATTGTATCAC
The DNA here is from genome assembly GCF_019054845.1 of Dipodomys spectabilis. Classification (NCBI taxonomy): domain Eukaryota; kingdom Metazoa; phylum Chordata; class Mammalia; order Rodentia; family Heteromyidae; genus Dipodomys; species Dipodomys spectabilis. The sequence goes on from NW_024870840.1 coordinate 7,948,455, forward strand.
TAAGATGTTTTGAGAATTTGAGTTCCCCAATCACTTTACAAAGGTGTTAAAGTTCTGTTACTTTTTCATTCTAAGGTATTTGTGGAACTTTAAGTCATTCTATTCTCTATTAAATCCTGCTCTTTCTAAGGGGAATATCTAGAAATAAGACTATTTAGCAGTACTGGGGTTTGAACTCAAATCCTCACACTTACAAGGCAAGCATTTTACTGCAAAGCCATGCATCTAGCTCATTTTGCGCTAGTTATTTTCAGTTGGTCTTCCTTTTCCTGTGAGTATACACTTGGACTTCAGTCCTCCCTTGTTATACTTCCTACTGCAGCTGGAATGACAGGTACATATCATCATACCTCCTGTCTTCTGTTGAGATGGGTCTCTCAAACTTTTGTGTCTAGGCTCTTCTAGAACCACACTCCTGTTAGTGTTTCCTTAGCTTCCTACTAATACCACACCCTGCGGGTCTCACAGACTTTTTGCCCAGACTGTCCTCAAACTGTAATCCTCTTGATTTCCAATTCCTGAGTACCTAGGATTATAGGCATGAGCCTTTGTACACAGTGAAAATACAGCCTTTTTATCTGAAGGACCATATTTCTCCCTCTTTACATTATTTGAGGCCCTTTGTGCTTAGAGTAAGTTCTTGGTTAAAAGAAACTGCTTTTGGGGTTTTTTGGGTTTTTTTGAGACAAAATCCCTCATGTAGTCCAGGCTGTCCTCAAATTTATGATTTTCCCGCCCCAACCTTCCCATTGCTAAGATGACAGGTGTCTGTCACCATGCCTAGTTTGAAAGATGTCTTACAGTCTCCTCAGATGTCTGCTTCTAATTTTATTCTCTGTCACTTTTTGGTGTTTCTTTGAATTCATTCTCCTTCTTTTCCTTTGATTCTGGCTGGAAAGATGATTTTTGCTTCTTTTATCATGATCTTTTCTCTTCCGCATTCTACCTATTTCTTATAAATTGTTGAATGTTCACAAATGTTCACTTTGTTGGCAATATTCAGCTTTTCAATTAAATAAAGAAATGACTCTCACACTATCTCTCACATTTAAAATACTGTAAAAATATGAAATTCCTTTCTTGCTTAAATTTTCCTTTCTTTGCATTAAAAAAAGAAAACAAAAAAATTGATGCTGGGCTCTGGTGGCTCACATCTAAGCTGCTCACAAAGCTGAGATCTGAGGATCACAGTTCAAAGCCAGGCAGGAAAATTTGTGAGACTCTTATCTAACTACTAGAATACCAAAAGTGGTGCTGTGGCTCAGCACTTAAACTGAAGAGCTCAGGGACAGCACCCAGGCCCAGAGTTCAAGCCCCACAACTGACAAAACATAATAATAATAATAATAGTAGTTGGTAATACTGGAGATTGAACTCAGGGCCTCATGCTTGCTAGGTGCCCTACCATTTGATCCATGCCCCCAAAGCCCTTTTTATTTATTTTTGAGGTAGGGTCTCAGGTTTTTTCGTCCAACCCATGGACCATGATACTCCTTATATCTCCTGCATATTGAGAAATAAAAGTGTGAACCATCATGCCCAGCTTTGTTGTTGTTGTTGTTGAGATGGGAATCTCACATTTTGCTGGCCTCAAACCACAGTCCTCTCATTTTCTGACTTCTGGGTTGGGAACTGTTACATCAGTCCTCTTTTCTTTGTATTCTTTAAGATGAATATACATCTCTAAACAACAAGGCATTTTCCTAAGTGTTAGTTGTAGGTTCTTTCCTACTTGCATTATTGATTTGACTAATGGAAGGAAACTGCTTTTGTCAGTGATTCTACATATGGATGATTTTTGCTATTTTGATGATGGAATTTGCTATCTGGAATAATTATACATAGGAAATTTATGAATTTTTTTTCCCTTAAAGTGTATCTTCTATTTCAGTTAGTAGATTATTTAAAATATTCTAGTCCTATTTAGTAGTGTATCTTCTGTTTCAGTTAATAGATTATTTAAAATAATCTAGTCCTATCTAGTAACTGAGATTAGAAGCATAGCAAAATTCATATTTTTATCAGTATCTGTAATAGAAAGAATATTTATTAATAAATTTTAATTTAACCGACATAAAAGATTGCTCATTAAAAGCAAAGTTTTATCACCAAAGTTTATCACCAAATATGTCAGAAGAAACCAAGTATTTAATGTGAATAATAAAAATGATTCTTGAGGAACAAGTCTGCTTTTTCCTTGTTTGTATTATTTCTGCTGGTTTCTTCATATATTCTCATGGCTCCAATATAGATTTTAATTTTTTTCCTTTTTAAACATTTTGCATTTGCAAAAATAATAAATAGGTCTCTCTTTTGCGGTTTGTTTTGGTTTATTCCCCTTAGAAGGAGCACAGAGCCTCCTACATGCGAGGCAGAAGCTCTTATCATTGATCTGTATTCCTAGCACCCATCCCCTTTGTGTATTCATATTGCACTTACTAAAATGCAAACCCCTTTGTCTCAAGCTTTTTGTTTTGTTTTGTTTTTTTGTTGGTTGTAGGGTCTGAACTCTGAGCCTGGGCGCTGTCCCTCAGCTCTTCAGCTCAAGGTTAACACTCTACCACTTGAGCCACAGTACCACTTCTGGCTTTTTCCTGCGTATGTGGTGCTGAGGAATTGAACCCAGGTCCTCATGTATGCAAGGCAAGCATTCTACCACTGAGCCACCTTCCCAGCCTTGTCTCAAGCCTTGATACAAACGATGCTAAACTCTTTTTTCTGAAGTCAGGTTCTTGCAATGTTGCTTGTAGGCTGGCTTTGGAACTCCTGGACTCAAGTGATTCTCCTCAGTTTCCCAAGTGCTAAGACTGTAACATGTGCCACTATATCTGCTTTTTGCCTATCTTACATACTTTGCAGTTTTATACAAACTTTTCACTGTTTAAAAGGATTGTGTGGGGGCTGGACAGGTGGCTCAGTGGTAGAGTGCTTGCCTTGCATGCATGAAGCCCTACATAAGCACCACATAAGCAGAAAAAGCCAGAAGTGGCACTGTGGATCAAGTGGTAGAACACTAGCTTTGAGCTGAAGAGCTAGGGACAGTGCCCAGGCCCAGAGTTCAGGCCCCACCACCGACCAAAAAAAAAAGGATTGTGTGTGCAGTGGCCTCCAGGGTACAATTAAAGTCTTAAAAAAAAAAAATTGTGTGGGTCAAGGGATCATCTTAGACTAATGAGCAATGAGATTCTGAATGAATCATTTAATTTCTCTAGAGCTCAGTTCCCAATTATAACAAGATCCTTCTTTATACCACATCATTCTTTAGTATGAGATTTTTCTTAAATCTATTTTGGGAGCTCTGAAACTGTCTGCTGGGTTGAGTAAATGAGATTAGGCCCTTCAAGGCCCTCATTAATTAGGAAATATAGGAAGAGAATCTACTCATTTCCAATCTATTTTTAGGTTAGAAACCCTGACTTAATTTTAGTTTTCCTGCTTCTGTACCAAATAGTCCCCAAATTCCTGGAAACAAATCATGCCTTCAAGATGTAGGAGAAAAAGCTCCAAGCTCCATTGCCTCTAGACTTTTTGAGTATTACTGATAAGATCCACGGAGACTTCTTGTTATTCTCACTGCAAATCAGCAAGTCCAAATGCATTACTTGAAACAATACTTTTGAGGACATCTTTTATTTTTAAGTCTTCATTATAATTCTTGTAGTTAACAGAATATAGCTACTTACAGAGATTTTTCAAATTGATCACAACCTTTAATTTCATATCACTTTAAGACCTTATGAAAATGGCTTTTCCACTTCAATAGATGGCTTGCCCAGTTCTTGTTTTACTTTTGTTAAACTCTCCCTTTTTAAGAAATAATAACAATCAATCAATTTATTAATAATCATTTTGAGATTAAAGAGCTCCCTTGTATTCAAGAACCATAAATTCCTAACTCTGTTTTTTCTTTATTTTTGTTTTGTTCATTTTTAAATTTGGGGATAGGGAAGAAAATAAAATTGATGTGGACTCTTAATATACAACCTTTTTCTTTTTGCTCTTTTTGTTTTTGGTGTTCTCGGGTTTTTTTGGTTGTGGTGGTGGTGGTTTGTTTTGAGACAGTTTTTCATTCTGTACTGCAGTGAGTATTTTGTTTTGTTTTTTGAGACAGGATCTCATATGTGGGATCGACTGGTCTCAATCTCAGGATCCCCCTGCCTCAACTTTTCTAGTGCTAGGATTACATACATGAACTACCACACCCAGTTTTTCAGCCCCGATTTTTAATATTTATTGTTTCCTCTTCTCTAACCTGTTTGCCAAATATACTTTACCTTCTGGCCTATATACCAGTTAATTAAACAGATTTGGAATAGTATTGAAAATAGGTAGTATCATCAACATAACCAGGAGAGCTAAGTCCACCATTGCTATCTTCTTTCCTATTTTTTTTTTGGGGGGGGGGTCCGGTCATGGGGCCTGAACTCTGGGTCTGGGCGCTGTCCCTCAGCTCTTCAGCTCAAGGCTAGCACTCTACCACTTGAGCCACAGTGCCACTTCCAGCTTTTTTCTTTTTGCTTATGTGGTGCTGAGGAATCGAACCCAGGGCCTCATGCATGCAAGGCAAGCACTCTACCACTGGGCCACCTTCTCAGCCCTTCTTTCCTATTTTTTAAGATCACTTCACTGTTAACCTTTATTCTTAGTAAGTGCAGTCTATAAGCTACATTATGTCAGTTTTCTCCCATTATATTTCTTAGCTGTCTTTTGATGAGTATGTTTGATTTTTATTTTCATTTTTGGGCTTAGATACTATTGTACTTAAGTATGTTTGTATTATTAGGTACAAAGACCATAAAAATTATTCCTTTGAAATGTTTTTAATGTTTCTAGAATGTAAGATTAATTGATTAAGATGCATTTCAACCAAAAATATTAGAAGCGTACAATCAGGAAAATATATGAATATGTCTTAGCTGTTTTACTGGTTTATTAAAAAAAACTTTTAAATATACAGTAATATTATGTATTATGTGTACTCCATTGAAGGCATTTTTAAAGACCCCATTGTTCCTATTACTTCTTGCAATTGCTGAGTAATAGTAACACTGAAGCAATCATGTTCAGGGATTTTTTTTTCCCCCCAAAGGAATGCTTTGGCTAGGAAAATGCTTAGTAATGACATGGGCACGCCCTCCAGTCCAGTGGCCATTTTGTTCTATAGTCTTAGAGAAACAAGTGGGCTCACCACAGAGGAAGTGTGTGGCTCAGAACGAGAAGATGGATAAAAGGCAGTGAATTTTTCATCCAAGACCACTAGAGAGAAATTAGAACTATGTTGTCTGTGAGTAGTTTCGTTTGGGCTTATTTTTATGAGCCCTTCTAATTCTTTTTAATGCTATGGTTAGATTTTTTTGCTTGTTGATGTTGAAGACTAATGCTTGGATTTGTGTCTTTTTGGAATATTACTTTGGAAGTTAGGGCAAAATGAGTAAACTGTTAATATTTCCTATTATTTTATAGTATCTTTAATTTTTCAGGGTACTGGTATATGGTATTATATTATTCCAGACTTAAGGGAAGGAAAGGCAGTAAGTAGTTAATTTCCAACCACACTTTCTGATTGTGCACTGAATTAAGGAAAAGAGTATCTACTGATTTCTATAGAAATTCAGTATGTTAATATAATTAATAGTATTGGAAAAATTCATTTTCCATTGTAAGGATTTACTTTTGGCAGAGTTTAGCTCTTTAAATGTGATCTTCTTTAAAAATTGAGAAAATTTCCACAGCATAATTTGGTAATGACAGTCTTTCTCATCAGTTCATTTTTGGTATTCTGAAACCAGCTGGAGAATGAATAAAGAAATCATAGCAATTGACAAGTGCTTATCTTTTTCGATGTTAATTTCCAAAAGAAGACTTGCTGCTGTTCTGTATGAGATAGTCACATTTAGATCTATGACTTCTTTTTTCCTTTACTTGCTTATTTTTTGAGAAGGGGCCTTCGTGTGCTGCCCAAGCTGATCTCAAACCTCTAGACTTGTCAAGTATTCCTCCCATTTTAGCTTCCCAAATAGCTGGTATTACAAGTTTATGCTACCACACCCAAGTTTAAACCTATGGCTTTAAGTTACATTAAACAGTAAAAGGTATTTAAATGTTTTAAAATAATAAATGATTATTTCTAGGCACATAGTCTCCCATCAAATACATTTAATTACGGATGTGTTATTTTCCTAAAAGATTTTATTTTGAATATAGGACCTTTTAAAGCTTCTGATGACAGGGTAGAAACTTTTAAAAATAGGTAACTTATACCATATACAATACTTTTTTCTGCAGAAATTAGTAGTTAGTACAGCTTTAATATATAGTACATTATGTATATGTGTGTATATATATATACATATATATGTGTGTGTGTGTGTATATATATATATATATATATATATATATATATATATATATATATATATATATATCCTGTTAGTAACTTGGTGCATTCTGTAACTTGAGAATGGGAAATCATTCTTGGTCCTTTGAACCAAGAGGAGTACAGATTTCATTGCCTGGTTTCAGGTTTGTAGGCCAGTGCCTTGAGCCTCCTTTTGTTGTCTGCTGGTAGTTAGTATGCTGGTTTTACTGTTAATTTTGTGTTTAATGTACACTGAATGAGCAGAGCACTACTCACTCATGCCTATAATTCTAGTTACTCAGGAGGCTGAAATCTGAGGATCACAGTTTGAAGCCAGTGAAACTGTGAGACTCTTACCTCCGGTTAACCAACAAAAAAGCCAGAAGAAGAGCTGTGGCTCCAGTTGTAGAGCACTATCCTTGAGCAAAAAACTCAGGTACATCAGGGACAGTGTCCAAGCCTTGAGTTTAAGCTCCCAGGACTGTGTGTATATGTGTACATACACATATATATGTATGTACACATATATATGTACATACATATATATATGCATCTAGCCTGGCTATTTACTGTGATTTTGGAGATGGAGTCTCATGGACTTTTCTGTCCTTGCTGGCTTCAAACCATGATCCTCTAAATCTCAGCCTTCTGACTAGCTAGGATTACAGGCATGAGCCATAGTCACTCCGCTTCACTGTATATCTTTTGGCTTAAATTTTTAATTTAAAGGTAGAAAGACACTTTTAAAAAATCCATGAAGTTGAGCAGTTGGGATTGGTTTCCTTTTATAGGTAGCATAGGTTATCTGTTTCTTTGTATGTCCCTAGAAAGAGGTTGACAGAAAATTACTAAAATTACTCTAATCCCTGGCACATTATAGGTGTTCAATATGTGTTTGATTAGTGATACATGAATAAATGATAGTTGCCCCTCTTCTAGTCAGATGATTCAATTTTATAATACTATAATAACATTTCTGAGTCTATTTACAGTTCATATTAGTCATCCACTAGACATTTAAGTGTGACCAATGCTGCAGTTATTTTAGTTTTACATAGACTTCTATGTTTCTATTTTGCTGTTAACCGTCTTGCCTAATAGCAGTTTTTTAAATATGATTCCCAAATCACATAATCAAGTATTTCTAATTCTATATATCTTATGTTTATTTGTGGAAAGAAAATGTACACAATTAAAATTGACAGATAGCTGGATGCTGATGATTCACTTGTAGAATCCTAGTTGAAAACCTGGGAATGGGAAGATTATGGTTTAAGTTCAGTCCATGCAGAAAAGATGGAAGGACTCCTTAACCTGTAGCTGAGCACACTGGCACACAATTGTTTTCTATGTAGGAGATTAAGAGCAGGAGGACTGAAATTCCAGGCCAGTCCTATGAAGTCCCATCTCAACAGAGGGAAGTTGGATGCAGAGGCATGCACCTGTAATCCTAGTAACTATGGGAAACCTCAAATAGGTTGATCATGGTTCTGGTGTGCACCTGGATGGCAAGTGGAGCTCTCTTTTAAAAATAAGCAGTGATGGAAGTAGCACTGTGGCTCAAGCAGTAGAGCGCTCTCGTCTTGAGCTGAAGAGCGCACAGACAGCGCCCAAACCCAGAGTTCAAGCCCCATGACAGACCAAAAACAAAAAACAAAAAAAATAACCAGTGAATTTTAGGGCTGGGGGTGTGGTTCAGCAGTAGAGTGCCTGCCTAGCAAGCACAGGTCCTGAGTTCAAATCCTAGTACAGGATGGGGTGGGGGAGGTGAGGAGAAACTTTCACAGGTAATGAAACATTAGTTTGTACCTCCATTAAGACTACTACTAGCTGGAAATCCTGTTGCTAGAGTATACCATTGACTTTGTGGCCTTGAGAATTATTGCAGGAAGTCTTCAAGTTGTGTACTTGCCCTATATTACCAGAATATTTTATATGAATACATAAAATGTCATTTATACAGGTTATACTAGTGATACATGAGTCATTAGCTAACAAATCTGTTTAAAAGTATTATCTTACTATTATTTACTTTTTGTCCCATTCCTTTTCAGTAGACATTAACAGTACTACCACCAAAGAGAAAAATACAATGAAAGCTCCGTGTACCCATCACCCAGCTTCAGTTTCAGCAGCTTAAATAAATTTCTAAATTGTCTCCTCACCTACCTTTTATCTTCAAGTATTCCAAACATTACCTAATTTTACCTTGTAAATGTTATCAGTATGCAGAGCTAACAGATAAGTACTCTTCTTATAGTAGTAACCCCAATCAAATCATCAAATATAACAAAAGTAATTTCTTACTATCAAATGTCTAGGCTGTGTTAATATTTCCTTAGATTCTTAAAAAAATGCCTTACATTTGTTTTAACTAGATACAGCTAAGGTCAGCTTGTTGCTTTTATCTTCCCCACCTTTTTTATGTCATTTCTTTGTTAAAGAAACTAGGTTATTTGCTCTGCAGAATTGCCCTATGCTGGATTTGGCTGTGTATATAGGATAAGATAGTATTTGATTTAGCTCAAAACTTTATATTTTAACATACTACTTTTTTTTTTAACCTCACACCAGTTGTTTGGTTTTGTAGTACTTGAGATTTGAACTCAGGGTCTTGTCTTAAGCATTCTAACATGAGCATACCCCTATCCTTCGTTTTGTTTTTTGAGACAGGTTCTTGTTTTGTTTCTCAGGCAGACCTCACTCAGTCTTGGTCCTCCCTTCCTGTCTCAGATTTACAAGTGCTGAGATTACAGATTAGTGCCACCACAACTGCCTGCTGTTAGAAACATTTTAAATCAGGTTCTCAATCATTCTAGAAAACATTCTAAAATAGAATAATACTAAGAGCATGGTCACAGGCAGGTTCAAGATACTTTATAAAGCTGGCTCACTCCTATAATCCTAGCTACTCAGGAGGCTGAGATCCAAGGATCATGGTTTGAAGCCAGCTAAGGCAAAAAAAGTTCCTATGCAACTCTTACTCCAATTAACTACTCAAAAACGGGAACTAGTGTGTGGCTCAAGGTGGTAGAGCATTAGCCTTGAGCAAAAGAGCTCAGGGACAGTACCCAGGCCCCACAACAGACCAAAACAAAAGAAAACAAGATACTTTACAATTAGAATATAGTACATTAAATTATTAGGCTAGCCACTCAGAAGAAACAACAAAAGCAACAAAAAGATACTTTACATTCATAGATGTAAAATTCATAGATACAGTTAGAAAAGCATTATTTGATACTTTGCTAGCAGAGGGCTTTAGGGATGGTATGTCATAGCTTTGCAAAGAATTCATCTTCTTGGATCCGCTCTCTGTACATTGACATACCACTGTCTTAGAAAGAGTCATGAGTTTTATTTTGTACTTAAGGAATCTGAGATCAAGAGAAGACTTTCTTTAAACATAGCCTACCTAGAATATCCTTGATAATGTTGAAAACCTGATAAACACTAATCTTTTTTTTTTTTTTTTTGGTCGGTCATGGGGCTTGAACTCTGGGTCTGGGCATTGTCCCTCAGCTCTTCAGCTCAAGGCGAGCACTCTACCACTTGAGCCACAGTGCCACTTCCAGCTTTTTCTGCTTATGTGGTGCTGAGGAATCGAACCCAGGGCCTCATGCATGCAAGGCAAGCACTCTACCACTGAGCCACCTTCCCAGCCCATGAAAAACACTAATCTTAACAAAAGTGTCACAGGATGAAATTTTTAAGCAAAGATCTCTTCTGTTTTGTTTCATTTTATCCCCTGTGCATAGATGCTGTCCAGGACATAGATGTTGGGGAAGTACTTACTAAGTGAATTCCCTTGCTCAGTCATCTTTTGCCTATTGTCTATTCCTAGACCTGAAAGTTTACAACTTACTCTGTTGTGTTTTAAAGCAGTTTAGAGGAGTAAAGCTAACAATAAAAACATTTCATCCATCACATCCATTTCTTAACTAATCCTTATTTTGAAATGCAAACCAGCAGTAATGATATTGGCACTTTTACAGAATCTATCACAGATGATGTACAAAACAAACACTGTACTAAATGATTGGTACCTGATACCTGAATGTAGGCATAGAGGTGGGGGACAGCATGAAGTGTCATTAATTATATAAGACTTGAATGACTCATTTTCTTCAAGTTCTTGTTCAGCAAAAATTTTGAGGTTTCTTGTCTATTTTTATTTTTCTTATAAAATGTGTTGCAGACGCCAGAACAATGTCAGCACAACCAAAGGTCCTGGGCAGTTTTTCACTTAGCAAAATTCTTTCTGGTGTTATGATGTGTGTTTTCTGTCAGCTAGAATTTACAGGAATAGTGAACCACAAGGATTTCCTGGGGAGGAGATCCCACATGCTGCCTCTCAGCTTTCTCCTATTTCTTTTGGCGGCAATAACATTTTCTGATACTTCACAACTACATTTTGAGTTCAGTGCTTAGTGAAACATGTGTGCTTTGATTTTGCTTAAACCAAGAAAAAAAGTTATAATAACGAAAAATACCTAGCCCTCCACTACTTTGCCTTACTCTCCTTTCTGATGTTATCATCAACTTCTAATATGAAAAGCAAACTACAGCAAGAGTCAGGAAACTAAAGCTGTTGCTCCGGGCTCTCCTCAGCCCTATTTATCGCTGATGAGCAAACAACAGTTTTTACAGTTTTAAAAGGTTGGATAAATGTGAAAATAGTGATATCTACCTTGAAAATTATATGAAGCTCAAATTTCTTTGTGTATAAAAGTTTGGGGAGACTGACCACACTCATGTTTATATTTTTATTGACTGACTTTTCACACTGCAGCAGTAGGCTAGCATGTTGCAGGAGAGATCAGGTGGCCTGCAAAGCCTAAATAAAGTGTTCCTTCTGCGACTTTCTACACAAAAGTTGGCTGATACTGACTGTTGAGTAATTCCACTTTGATCTGTCTGTTTATTATTCTTCCTCATGGGAGTTCGTTTGAAGAAAGGATTTTACTGCCTTAAAAAACAAGTGTTTTAAAAAGTAAGCTTTTCAAAAGGTCAGTCCAGACAAATGAACTAGTATTTTTGTTCTTTTGCCAGGGAGACATGTTGCAACCCACTGCGGGCTCCTTAATCCAATCCGCCGCCACTGGGAGCAACACAATAATGGGGACTGGGCTCTTGAACTGAGCTTCAGGGGACCAGGGGGCCTGTAGGCTTTGGTCGGCAACAGATCCCAAGGTTCCATTAACCACGGTTTTTATTGGTCTTGTGCAAGGAAGTAAGGTGTAAACTTTAAATTGTGACAATCTCTTGTATACAAGGGGTAGGTGATCTTATTCAAGGAAGGAGGGCAAACTGTAAACATTACAATTTGCATAAACCTAAGTCTACCCTCAGGCTTCCACACAATTTAGGGTACAATCTTAGTTCCCATTAAGCCAGGACTGATAGACCTCTCTAGGAAAACTCAGCGTTTGGAGAGTGTATTGGGAGAAGGCATTCCAAACTCCCAATCCTTTTGGGGTCTCACAGTTTGGATTGTTGGGCTCTCACAGAGATAGAGCAGGGTGGGGTTCACAGTTCAACCATAAAGTACAGGCAGAGTAATTCAAGGCACTCTTTGAACATACATTATAGGTGACTGTGGTATGGACATGTAATCCCAGCACAAGGATGCTGAAGCAGTAGGATCAGGAGTTCGAGGCCAGCCTAGGGTAGATAGTGATACCCTGTCTCCATCCTTGCCTTAAATTTTTGTTTTTAAATCTCACAGAAGGTAAGCAGTACATTAATACTTTTTAATTTTTTTCTTTAAAGAGAATTTAATAGGAAGGTATTTGCCTTGTATTCCTGTGCTTACAAATTGATGCCAAGCACTCTAGCATAGTCCTACCCTTCCTAACTCAAGGTTGGATTTTCTAAATACCTAGGTCAAGTTTTGGTACCTCCCCACATTTCCCACAGCATCCAGAATAGTCCTAAAGTTACTAATTTGCTTGGCTAAGGTTCTGTTTTTCTCACTAGACAAATGAAGGACTGTTCCTTTTGTTTAGTTTATTGTACTATTTCACAGTGCTGACTTTAGTTAGAGTCACTCGTATCTCCCAACCTGGGTGAGTCTGGGTTCTCATCCGTGAAATGAGAATAGCAGTAACAATAGTAATGTTAAGAACACCCTTTGAGTTCATTGTGAACCTTCATTGAGATGATGCAAGTTAGATACTTTACATTTTTCCACAAAATACTTTGTATAAAGTTGTCAGTATCAAAATACAGTCACTTTTGTCAACCACTAACAAAATAGAGCCCGAAAGACCATGAAGGAGGCTGCTCACTCCTGTATGCCAGTAACAAGGACTGCTGAAAGATTTTCTCATACCAGCCTTCCCACTTTTATTAAGACTCTGCTAGCAATAGCCAGTACCATCAATGAACAAAGTTTACCTCCTGCAGTCAGCTTCTATGATCATTATTAGATTTTGTTTTAAAATCGTACATAAACTTTTCCTTTTTGTCCTTAAAATATATTCCCCTGCCCTAGACCTCTGGGGGTACACTTGGTCCACTGTGACATGTGAACATCCAGACTGCAATCCTTTACTATTCCTGAATGAACTCTACAGAATTTTGGACAATTTCTTTGCTGTGAGACTTAGGTTGTCAGCTCTGTGTTGCTGGTTTTGTTGCTTTATCTAAAATACCTACCCTACAGCCTAAAGAGTGAGAGTTTTTTTGTTTTTTTGTTTTTGCAGGGGGCGGGAAGGGGAGTATTGTGGGGCTTGAACTCTGGGCGGTCCCTAAGCTCTTCAGCTCAAGGCAAATGCTCTACCACTTGACCACAGCACCACTTCCTGTTTTCTGGTGGTTAATTGGAGATCAGTCTCACCGACGTTTCTACCTAGGCTGGCTTTGAACTATGATCCTCAGATCTCAGCCTCCTGAGTAGCTAGGATTACAGGCATGAGCCACCAGCACTTGGCTCAGAGGTTTTTTGTTGTTTTTTTTTAATGGAGTCAGTGCTACCAAATTTATACTTTACAAAACGTTGAAAGTAAAAATTAATTCTTGCTATTCATCCAATATGAGTTTCCCAGTAGATTTTCATATAGCACTAATACTATGTTTCTGTATGATTGGATTGGGTGATTTTTTTTTCTTCCCTGTTCTCAAACCTGAGCTCTTTCCACATAGCTTATGCGAAGTTGCAGGTAAAATTCAGTGCTTACTATATTCAGGGACTTGACGTTACTTTATTTCTTAAAAGAATCCTATGAGCTAAGTGTTACTATTGTCTCTTTTGTCTCTATTTTCAGTGGAGGTAGCTGAAGCACCTAGTGATTGTAACTAACAGTAGGCCACTTAGCTAATAAAAGCAGAGTTGGAATTTGAACCTCTACTTTGCATCTGTAGTGTGGTTTCCAGTGAGGGAGGGAGGGAGGGAGGGAGGGAGGGAGGGAGGGAGTGTGTGTGTGTGTGTGTGTGTGTGTGTGTGTGTGTGTATATGTGTGTGCATACCCAGCTCAAAGTGTGTGTGTGTGTGTGTGTGTGTGTGTGTGTGTGTGTGCATACCCAGCTCAAAGTTCATGTTGTTAACCAATGTATTCTAATGCTTTTATTAGCCATATGTTCCCTTACTTGCCATGTTTTCGTATGTAAAGTTTACCATATATAAGGCAACATTCTTGAAGTTTTATTTGTTTTGCCAACCCTATAAGACTAAATGAACTAATGAATATATGATATAATAAAAATACAATGTAATACAATTATTGCTTCATTTTTCTTGGGCTTCAAGTTCTAACTTTTTTCCTTGTAAGTCCTCTTAGGTGCTCTCTATAGCCAGCATTGACTGTTTTGAAGCTGTCTACTTGAATACTACAAAACTTTGAGCAAAGAAATTATTTAAATCTATTTATAGTCCTAAACTAATTTTGCTCACTAGTACTCACTCAAAAATTATGTGACTTCTTTAATTTAGAGTTTTTCCTTTTGGGGATTCCTCTTTTAATGTTGCTTTTTTGGCATAAAATGGCATCTTTTTGTAACAGATCATTCAGTTGGCAAAGAAGAAAGTAAAGAATTTGGACCTGTTAGTCATGACTATGAGGTAGGGTAATGAATTTGGCCTCTAAAACTTTTTGCTTCATTTTCTATCTTTTTCAGAACTCTCCACTTTACCAGTATTTACAGGATTTAGGACACACAGATTTTGAAATATGTTCTTCTTTGTCACCGAAACCAGAAAAATGTACAACAGAAGGACAACAAAAGCCTCCTACGGAAGTCCCACCAAAAGTAAGAAAGCATGTGTGTGTCCAAAGCTTCATCTTTTGTTCTTTACCTCACCATTTAAACTTTTACCTCTCCCCTGAGGAAAACAAGACTCTAAACAAAAACAGTCTCTAATATTTCCAAATCAGCACTAATAAGACTGTCTTTTTGTTATCAGTAATACAAAACTATTTAGATAAACATCAGTGTTTATGCTGGTCTATAGTTTTTTTGTGGATAATATATAAAGTGAGCAAATAAACTGTGGTTGGGGATTAAAATACGTTACTTCTTTTTTTTTTTTTTTTTTTGGTCTGGTCGTGGGGCCTGAACTCTGGGCCTGGGCACTGTCCCTCAGCTCTTCAGCTCAAGGCTAGTCCTCTACCACTTGAGCCACAGAGCCACTTCCGGTTTTTTCTTTTTGGCTTATGTGGTGCTGAGGAATCGAACCCAGGGCCTCAGGCATGCAAGGCAAGCGCTCTACCACTGAGCCACCTTCCCAGCCCACTTCTTTTTTTTTTGTCATGGGCTTGAATTACTTCTTTTAAACATTAAAATTACATAGAGAAGAACAGTAAAATTGATACTAAAGCCTTAATTATAACTCAGTTGATAATAGCTTTCAATTAATTAGAATGTTCTTTAAGTTTTTTTTTAATGTGAGCACAAATTATAAGAAAAAAGAATGACAAGTTCTTAAACACAGTTTGAAAGGCAAATGATGGAGTAGGTATATTTACCTTAACTTATAATGCTCTATATCTATAGTTTTGTAATCTTTTATTCAGTAAATATGTTATAGTTAATTTATAACATGTATTTTGTATATCCTTCTGGAAGAATCTCCATTAATTATGTTTGTAAAATGCATCTGCAAGCTGCGTGCTGGTGGCTTACATCCATAATCCTAGCTGAGTACTCAGGAGGCTGAGATCTTAGGATCACAGTTTAAAGCCAACCCAGGCAGGAAAGTCCGTGCGACTCTTTATCTCCAATTAAGGGCAGAAAAAGCTGGAAGTGGTGCTATGTCTTAAGTGCTAGAATGCTAGTCTTCAGCAAAAGGAGCTCAGGGACAGAGCCTAGGCCCAGAGTCCAAGGCCCAGGGCCAGCAAAAAAAAAAAAAGCCTCTGCTAGATTCACTTATCTTCTGTTAGCCATACTTACTAAAATAAGAAGACATTCTAATACATTTATTCAAAGGAATTATAATTCAGTAGAAAAAATTAACCAGATTGCCTCAGTTACTCCTGAGAGGAGACATTTAAAGTTTCCAACTATTCACTAATTCCATTGTGTCTAGAAGAGAAAGCATAGACTGTTAGGAAGTTCTTTTTTCCTGGTCTTATAAGCAGTGTTTCTAAAATGTGAGCTGACCAAGCTGACTTCTTTGCAAAAGCAAAGTATACACCTCCATCTACAAGGGGGGAATTTAGGAAGTTTCTGCTCATGTGGATCATAGTCATCTTTGCTAATCTTTCATATTTACTCTTTTCTTCCTCTTGCCCTTTTCAAGAATAAATGCTCTTGGAAGGGCTTAGAAAGCAAAACATCAAGATGTATCTAACAGGCTATTTATAGACTAAAATGTGGATGTGAGATTACTTGCCAATGTAAAACCAGACAGTGGCTAAAGATGAGTCTCTAGGCAGAGATGGGCACTGGCCTGTAGTTTGGGTAGGGTATAAACTTGGGGTTTGTAAATAGCTAATCTTTGTCATTTATGACAAATATTTTTATTTATAGAAATATTGTTGCTAGTTTATAAATAACCAAACAAGAGCTTAAAATGGCATCTCCTCCCAAATTGAGGAACAATAAAAACCATTGCCAGAGGGTGTTTTTAAAAATTATCATGTGTCTCGAAAGTTCATTTAGTCTTCATTTTGCTCCAAGACATTTGCTCCACGACAACTCTTTAGCTGTGTAAGCTGAATTTCCTAACATGGATTTTTTTTCCCCCTAAATCTGAGGGCAACTATAATTTAGAACAATTTATTGAATTTTTTCAGTTCATTCTCAAGGAATGTATTTTTAGGATGTATTTTTAGACTATTTTTGAATACATTGCTCCCAAAATTCTATTCAAGGAATGAAGAATTCTTCTTTGTGAAACCGTTTTTTTAATAATATGTGATCCTGATAAAGCACTCAGTAGTATTAACTTCCTTCTCTTTCTGCATTCTTTTATGTGGTAAATATTTAGTGAGTAGTCTGTCTGACTGTCCCTATTATAAGTATTCATCCCCTGTTCTTTTTTCTGCTTACTTTTCCTATGATTATCTTACATTTTCCTCTCATTAGGTTTTAGCAGCCTCATCAGCTTTGTTGTCTTCATTGGCTTTGCTGATGCTTACTAGACATTTTCACCTGCAGGTGCCCTAAGAAGCTTAGATTCAGCATTTCCACAACAGGACTTCTTTCCACAGTACCCCAAAGCAAGCATACCAAAAGCACATTCTTTTGACACTCTCTCAGTTACCTTAATGCATTGCTTTTGTCACTACGCGCTTTGTCAAATCTGTTTCTATGTCTCTTAAATCTGACTCAATTCATTACTATTGTTAATATTACCTAGACTGGGTCTTTATTGATGTAGACATGTAATGTACTCCTAATCATGCACAGTCGTTCCCTTCCAGTTCAGCTTCCAGACCATTGCCAGTTAACTTTCTCACATGCTGATTTTTAGCTTTTTATGTCTTTGCAGAAAAAAATTTGGTGGCACCTTATGACCTCTAAAATATTGTATTACAGCATAGAAGACCAAGATTCTTTAAATCTATCTCTAGTTGGAAGAGAATATATCTGTTAAAACCTAACCCTAGCTGGGTGCTAGGCCCTTCACACCTATAATCCTAGTTAATCAGGAGACTGAGATCTGAGCATCATTGTTTGAAGCCAGCCCAGAAAAGAAAGACCATGAGATTCTTACCTCTAATTAACCACCAAAAAAACCAAGATGGAGTTGTGGCTCAAGTGGTAGACCACTAGTCTTGAACACAAAAGCTCAGGGACAGTGCCCAGGGCCTGAGTTTAAGTCCCAGGATTAACAGGAGCATGCACACACACATGCGTATACACACACACACACACACACTCATGACCCTAGTAGGGATAGGCATGTTTATTTACAACCTGCCCCTAGTTGAAAAGGCATGTATCTGTTAGTACAATCAATTTGGTCTTGGGGAACTGATAAGTCACAAAATTTCCCAGGACTTGAAATAGCCAGTGTTGAGTATCTTTGTAATTCCCGTAAGGTTTTCTTTCTTTCTTTTTTTGTCCTAATCTCTGCTATAGTGTATAATAATTCTTGGCCAATGACTCCAAAACAATACAAAAATCTATGTCATACAGCTAAAATATTCAAGTTGTGGAGTTCAGGTCTCTGAGAAGGAATGCTCAAGTTATAAGTAAGAAGTTAATGTTTTTGCCTTTTGTGCCACAGTTTAACCCAGGGCCTCTCACATGCTAAGCATACTCCACCACTAGGTTGCACCCCAGCACTATTTTTTTTCATTAACCACATAAAAATTGAATGCATTTATGGGGTCAGTGGACCTTTTTAACCACATTACTAATCCCTTCTTCCTTTGGCTCATCATTGTCTCAGACTACACTACCATTCCCATGGCATGTGCTCCCCTGGCTTTCTCCTTCGCTCATGTCTTTACTCCTTTGTTAATTCCTGCTCATCTGTTGGGGCTTAGATCAGTGTTAGCTGTACCCAACATTCTTTTCTCCCATACTTTTCTAGACATTTTATTGACATGTAATTATTTTTACTACCTTGTCTTATATAGTAAGTTCTTTTAAATATGGCACTTATGTGTCTACCTTTTTTCCCATGGCCATTTGCAGTTCGTGGTATATAGTAGTTACTCAGTTACTATAAACTGCATATACTAGCATGCTCAGAGAATGGGCTGTTGAGGCAAACTGAATGTTTGGTTGATTTGATAACCAAACTTTTACTTCAATAAGTGACTGTTTTCCTCGAATGTCTTAAGAGTATCTTTCTGCCTTAGTATTCTAGAATAAAAATGTTTTAATATTTGATAACTTGGGATTACCTTATGGTAATCTGAAATAAATACTGTTATCCTTGATATGTCTGTGTCATACACAATACATTTATGGGTACACATACGTATCATAGAATGTAATAGGATATATCAGGATTACTTCTGACTTTTGCTTAAGAACCAGACTTCTAGATCCTATTCCACATGTATTGAATTAGACCAACTTAGGGGCCCACAGATGAATTTCTATTGAAAATCACCAGATGGTTCTGTTATACTAATAAGATTGGGCACTAATGAGACAGAAACATATTGACAAAGTATATAGTCTGAATTTCTTCCCACCCCCTCATAAAAATTGTGATTAATTGCAGGTAAGTTTTTTGAAGATTTTTTTTTTTTTTTGCCTTTTGGGAGTGTTTAATAGTCATGGTGTTTTTTTTAATCTCTTTTAGCAAGGCATACTGGTAAAATTGGCAGGATCCATCAAAAGTTGTATTTTTTTCCCACACTGCAGTAAAGAGGATGCGGTACTTCACAAGTTGGTGAGTGTTGACTTCTTACTAGAAATTCTGAAATAATTACTGAGGACTTTTTAATTTGGACTTATTGTTATTATTCATGACTCTTAGCAAGTTAGAATGGAACATTCTTTTTTGTTTGTGTGCCAGTATTGGAGCTTGAACTCGGGGCCTCAAGGTTTCAACTCAACTTCTCACTGAAATCTGCTACTCTCCACTTGAGAAACAACTCCACTTTTGGCTTTTTGCTGTTTAATTAGAGATAAGAATCTCTGATTTTACAACTACTTAAAGATAATTTTAAAATAGAAAAGAATTTCTGATTTTTCTGTCCAGGCTAGCTCCAAATCTCATCCTCTGATTTCAGCTTCTTGAGTAGCTAGAATTATAAGCATGAACTACCAGTGCTCAGCTAGAATGGCATATTCTTGTGGTTACTGAAACCTTCTTTATTAGACTACAAATTTCCTCCATTGACAAGGAAATATATCAGTTAGTGCAATCATTTCCTTCTGGGCAGACTAATAGGTCATAAAATTTTCCACAGACTTAAAATAGTTAGCATTCAGGGTCTTTGTGATTCCTGTTTGGCTTTCCTCCCCTTTCCTTTACTTCCCTTTGTTTTTGTTTCCCTTCTTCCCCTTTCCCTTTTCTTCCTATTCCCCTTTCTTCTTTCCATCCTTGTCCCTCCCTCCCTCCCTTCTTCCCTCCCTACCTCTCTACCTCCCTTCCTTTTATCCTTCCTTCCTTCCTTCCTTCCTTCCTTCCTTCCTTCCTTCCTTCCTTCCTTCCTTCCTTCCTTCCTTCCTTTCTTCCTTCCTTCTTCCCCTATTCTCTCCTATTCGCTGTTGTACTATATATTTTTTTGACCTATGACTCCGAAAAGACACTTATGTGCCTTCAATGTCAAGTATGGTACCTGGCTTATAGAAGATAATCC
The DNA here is from genome assembly GCF_019054845.1 of Dipodomys spectabilis. Classification (NCBI taxonomy): domain Eukaryota; kingdom Metazoa; phylum Chordata; class Mammalia; order Rodentia; family Heteromyidae; genus Dipodomys; species Dipodomys spectabilis. Next base: position 7,968,525 of record NW_024870840.1, read on the forward strand.
TTGGTGGATAGAGGGGAGAGAGAGGCATAAATGAGCTAGTGTATGTGAAAGCATTTTATAAACTATAAAATGATAGTGTAGTTTTACATACCTTACATTTACCATCTTAATGATGTATTTAAAGGTATTTGAGTTGGGTTGGAGCCATGGCTTAGTTGGTGGAGCGCTAGCCAATGAGTGAAAGCAGCAGATAACAAGTTCAAGTTCCAGTCCCAGACCTAAAAAAAAAAAAAAAAAAAAGCCGAATTGCCATTTTTAGAATATTTTGATCCTACTGATGTTGTCTATATTGCATGCCTGAGGCCCTGGGTTCGATTCCTCAGCACCACATAAGCAAAAAGAAAAAAGCCGGAAGTGGTGCTGTGGCTCAAGTGGTAGAGTGCTAGCCTTGAGCTGAAGAGCTGAGGGACAGCACCCAGGCCCAGAGTTCAGGCCCCACGACCGGACCCAAAAAAAAAATATATATATATATATATTCTATATTTGCCATCTTAATGATATCCAATTCATTCTCTCTCTCTCTCTCTCTCTCTCTCTCTCTCTCTCTTTTGGCAGTCCTGGGGTTCAAACTGAGGGTCTGGGCTCTGTCCCTGAGCCTCTCTGCTCAAGGCTAGCGCTCTACCACTTGAGCCACAGCACCACTTCTGGCCTTTTCTGTTTATGTGGTACTGAGGAATTGAACCCAGGACTTCATGCATACTAGGCAAGCACTCTACCACTAAACCACATTCCCAGCCCCTCTATTCCATTCTTTATTTCACATTTACTGTGAAAATAAAACTCCCATTTATCACTCTAAAGGTAAATTGTACTGTTGTTTCTTCTTATAGTCTATACTGAAAATAAACACCTGTAAATGTTATGATAGAAGCTTAGCATTTAGACTATTGTGTAGCTAATACCTCTCTTTGTGTATTTTAATGGCAAGGATACTGGATTCCGACTTGACTCATTGCATGCCATCCTGCAACAGGAAGTCCTGTTACAAGAGGATGTGGAGCTAATTGAGCTACTTGATCCCAGTATCCTGTCTGCAGGGCAACCTCAACAACAGGAAAATGGACACCTTCCAACACTCTGCTCCCTGGCAACCCCTAATATTTGGTACTGTCCAGAAAACATGCTTTGGCTACTTTACATATAGAGTACTTTCAGAGGAAATCTATCATCATGCTCTTTATTGTAATGATATCATAAACATTCCATATAATTAGCATTGTAATAAAGTAGTGAAATGCCAGAGATTAAGTGGGGAAAAAAATTGCCTCTTCAAAGTAAACTCTATTTAAGATGAAACTGGAAAAAATCCAATTTGATTATTTTATACTTCCAACTTAGTAAATTAGCTCTGAATTTTGCAACCCAACAAATGGATAGAAATGTGCCATATGAAATCTCTTACAACACCTATGCACATATGAATATTGGCCATTTCTTCATATTTTATGTCTTAACCACATTATACAGACAACAAGGATAGGTTGGGACATGGAGATAAGCAGTTAGTTATTGCTAGTTGGCTGGGAAGTGAATATAATTGATGATTGAAACTACCCTAATATTAAGAAGGTCCAGTCCAGAGAATCATTGAAGTCCAGGATTAACTCCAGTTAATTACTCTTCCATGGTTTCTTTTTTTTTTTTTTTTTGAGGTCCGGTCGTGGGGCCTGAACTCTGCGCCTGGGCGCTGTCCCTCAGCTCTTCAGCTCAAGGCTAGTGCTCTACCACTTGAGCCACAGTGCCACTTCCGGCTTTTTTTCTTTTTGCTTTTGTGGTGCTGAGGAATCAAACCCAGGGCCTCATGCATACAAGGCAAGCGCTCTACCACTGAGCCACCTTCCCAACCCTTCCGTGCTTTCTTGTTTCCTCTATTCCTAGGGATGTCTGAATGCTATTTGCCTTCATTAGTATTTTCATTATTCTTCCTACTAGTGGATGGTCTCTATTTGGATGAGATGGGAAATGGTTCTGTATGTTTATTTGGTCATACAAGCTTTGAAATCCATTTTGATTTGCTATCCTTCTGACAGGCAACTTTCTTGTGTTGGACTATAACTCCAAGAATTGTTGATGCTGTTTTTCAGATATCCTTGGATACATTGTCTGACATTTCCTTCTTTCTTACATGTCTTACACAATTCCACTGAAATTTTCATTTCTTAAAAGAAGCATTTTCGTCAATTAGAATTGTAATTGATATGAACAACATATCATGTTGTTATTTCAGTTAATTGTTACTTGCAGTACAAATGTGCAATGTTTATCCACATTATGGACTATGGCAAATATGGTGTTTTTCACATTTATAACAATTTTTAAATTAGATGATTTAATTCACAATAACTACTCATCAATTATTAGTTGTTTCTAAGTGAAAAACATTTACTTGATGGAATATGTGTTTGTGCAAATATATGATTTTAGGAATGAGGAAGTCACACTATCTAAAATCATATTTTTACTTTTAAATTTGTAAAATTAGAATTTTAAATCTATAATTTGTTTTTTAGATTAACTCCATCCTTTAAAAAAACATTGTTTCAGATGGTAGCTATCTCTAATATTTAATTGCTGTATATTTTAAAACTATTTCACAATACCTTATTAAATATTTTTGTCATGCTGCACCAGGAAGCTAGTATTTTATCTATTTTAGTAAACCCAAATTAACTATTGGTTTTACTAATCAAAACAGCTAATCTTTCCTCTCTTGTTTGATAACGATCGTTTTCTTGTTTTCTCTTTTTCCTAGGGATGTCTCAGTGCTATTTATCTTCATTAGTTTGCTTATTATGCTTCCCACTTGGTGGATTGTCTCTTCCTGGATGATATGGGGAGTGGTTCTATTTGTTTATTTGGTTATAAGAGCTTTGAAATTATGGAGAACAGCCAAACTGCAAGTGACCCTAAAAAAATATGCTGTTCGTCTAGAAGATATGGCAGCAAATAGCCGTGCGTTTACTAACCTTGTGAGGAAAGCTTTACGTCTCATTCAAGAAACTGAAGTCATTTCCAGAGGCTTTACACTGTGAGTTCATTTTTTATTTTTTGTAAATGCTTCCTCTCTGCCACATAATTTAAGGAAATGATTTATTACCCATTTTCATTTTTGAGTGTTGCATTTTTAAGATAAAAGGAGTCATCCTTTGGCATTTATTACTGCCAACTAAAGGGATAAAGACATAGTTGTAATATATAATATAATCTACTTTGACAAATCAAAGTATTTTGAAAATCATGATTATTTTCTATAAATAAGAAATAGAGATTTCCTGGCACTGAATTTAGCATGCAGTAGGTGCTCAATAAACGTTTATTCCTTTTACCCCCTGTCAAATATCCTTTTCCCAGTTTAAGTGGTCGATATGTCTGCCATGAATTCATTTTGAAAGGTCTCAGTATGTATTAATAATACTCTTTAGGAAACACAATCAAGTGTTATAGCATTGGTATTTTCAGAATATCATGCAAATGATGATGTTTTATATTCCCGCTATATACTCAACCAGTCTAGCTGTGTTTAAACTGCAAATCAACTTTTACTGAAAGGAAAGTTACATTTATAGAACTATGTTCCATAGATTATGCTAGTCACTTCTTCATACATCTAAAGATATATAATTGTATAGAGCAAACAATCAAATCCATTCCTATCTGACTTAAAAGCGTGTTTCCTACTAGCTGTTTCCACTAGGTTGCTGGCTAACTGCTCACAAATGGCAGTTGGACTACAGTGCATTTAATAACCATTGCAGTCTATAGGTGGGGGAAAGTAAGTATGTGGTGGATTTGATCATTGCTTTTAATTAGCTGTAACTGAAAAACTAATGAAAATCAATTTTGAAAACACTGGTAGTCTTTGCATCCCTCATTCTGCTCTGCTCTAGAATAGTACTCCTCTTGACATAAAGGCTGTGTCTGGGAAATTATGAAACAGGGGAGGAGAAGAATCTTCAGTAATCCTCACATTCTGCATTCTGTTTTGTTCTGCACAACAATCCTGAGTGTGTAGATGAGACAAAGATTTCATACCTCAGCTCATTTCAAAATAAAACAATACTCAGTGTTCTCTGATAGTCTGATGTTAGTCTTCCATTAAACTCAGTCCATTTGTTCTTAATTTGTGTATTAAGGTTTGAACTCAGGGCTTTGTGCTTGACAAACAAGTAGCCTAAAACTTGTGCTGTGCCCCCAGCCCTAAGTTCACTTCTTGTTGGGAAAGAAAATCAAATTTTCTAATTCAGAAAGTTAAAAAGCATCCTTAAAGTGAATAATCTCTCATTTTTATTCTTGACTCATACAGCATTTAATTGAGAGCCATATATCCAATTAATGCTTAGGCATGTATAGAGGAGCCTATGACTTTTGTCATTTCCAACTTTTACCTGGATATACAGAATTGACATGAAAAGGTAAAGTAGGCCAGGTGCCTATTCTCAGTTATGATAGCAGATAGGCAAATAAAATATTGGAAGAGATAATGTTTCATTTGTCTCCATTTATCAGGACAATGGATTGGAGAAATTATAAGGAATAATAAATTCAGAATCATAATATTTAGAAATATTTTCAGTTTATAAAATATAGTAGATTAGTAGAAGCAGCAGGGCCATGTATTGTCATGAGTGCTGTTTTGTTTTTTAATCTCAATTTGTTGTCTAGCCAATAACCCTTTTTTGTCTTTAATCCCTTATTCTAAAATAATGCCGGTTAGTCATCATGCCTGTTTTAATTTGGTTTACCATTTTTTAAGTTTTGAATTAGTTGTCTTTTTTTAGAGATTGATGATTATAGTATAGGAAATTTATAAAAGCTGATATTTGGTTTTGCTATTAGGAAAAGTTACTGATTAGGTTTAAAAAAAAAAAAACTACTATCCAGTAACTGTAATATTTAATCCTGCCTTTTTTCCGTTGTAATACAACGCATTGTAACAATTACATACCATTTATCTTAAGGAAAGTGCCATGAACTATGCTCCTCTTAAAGAGCTTTGAGAGTAGCTATCCTACCACACAGTAACCCTTACTTTGCCTTTCTACTTGCATTCCCCTGTTCGCCACTGGTCCTGTTATCTTTCTGCGTTCTCCTACTTCATTTTGAGTAGGTAAGTGCCAGTGGCTGCAGGTGGGTAAGTAATGTTGCCCTACTTTTGTGAATGTACAGAATATATTTCTATACAGTGTTTGGTTGTTCTGTACAAGTGACCAAATATATGATTAATAAACATATTTAATATATATTAAGCATGTGAAAGTATTGATAAGCCCTTCTTACATCCTAATGCATATAAGTTTTGAAAACTGAACGTAGTAAAGTAGCCCCACTTTAGTGTAAGCAGGCAGCATATCTTTTTCCAGAAAAGATACAAATTCTTATGTAAATATTCCTACATTTCTGTTCTATCTGAACTAAAATTCATTGTTGATCCAAATCAGAGAAAACCTTTTTGTCATTTTGATTTTTATTTGTCTTTTTTTTTCTATCGACTATACATGTATCAAGGAAATGGCTATTTGTGACACTTGATTTGCAATACTTATAATCATTTTCTAGTAAAAAGTATGAGAAAGGTTTTTTTCTAAGTGTAATAGAATTGTGGATTTAGAAAACAAAAACTTTAGGACACCTGCATAGTTGTATCACATTTTACTTTTCAAGTTTGCTTGACAGGGTCAGTGCTGCTTGCTCATTTAATAAAGCTGGACAGCATCCCAGTCAGCATCTCATCGGTCTTCGGAAAGCTGTCTACAGAACTGTAAGAGCCAACTTCCAAGCAGCAAGGCTAGCTACCCTATATATGCTGAAAAAATATCCTTTTCTGTCTGTGCATGAGAATAAGAAGTACTTCTAAAGTCCTAAATACAAATTAGAGTTGCATCCTATAAAAGTTAACTAGAGATTGAGATTGCCTATTTGGAAGCTAATTCCATCATCACTTCTATTTTAAAACTGGAAATGAGTTCCAAGAGGAAAGATAATAACAGACAGGAAGAAAGTTTTACTCTTATGTGGCTCATTTTTTTAAACAAGGATAAACTGTAAAGTCCTTCCCTCTACTAGTCCAAAGAATAAAGTAATAAGAGCCTGCTTTGGTAGGTCTAAATTTTTAAAAATGAGTAAACATGGCAAATTTGTCATGATACAATAGTAAGTTGGTGACAGGAAATCGTTCCCCTTTTAGAAACAGACTCCAAAGCCAGGTTGCCTGAGTTTATATTTTGTCTATGTAAGTTACTGCCTAGATAACCTTAAGCAAGTTTCTTAAGTTCTTTGTCTTCATCCTTAAAGAGCAATGGTATCATAATTTTCTTCATTATATTTTTGCTAAGGTCAGGTGAGTTGTTGCATACAAACTTACTCATACAGGACCTAGTATATAGGAAGCACTCAAAGACTGCTTTACAGTAAGTCTGCACTTACATTTAGTTAGCCAGAGAGTAAAGGTGAATTAGATCCTTGTTTTACTAATCATTCATAGTTACCTTAAATTATGAGTTATACTCAGCAGCTTCAATATGCTGCATTCTACAACACTGATAATTAAAATGCTTAAAGTGCACAGAATGCTTTGTATTCTCTCATTATATTTTTACACAAACCTTCCTAGCCAGATTTTCTTATCTCTGAGAAAACAAAAATAAACGTTAACTAACTTGCTTAGTAGCACACATACTATTTTAAAATGTATAGACTATGAATTATGATTTATAAATATACATACATCTTCTGTGCAAGTTCTTTTGAAAATATGACTAACATTTTCACCAAGAACTTGCCCATTAATTTACCCTATTGCTTAAATGCCTGAATGAGATAGAGTAAAAAACATTTGTACCACTTTTAAAGACATTTGAGTCTGGTCTGTAGATAAGCCGGTATTCATAAGGCAGTACAAATGCTCAGGATGCCTTCCTCCATAGTTGGACATGTCCTTGGCTCATAGAATCAGGGAAGAGTTTTAGAGAGGTGAGCTCTAAGTTGCTGATATGAAGTTGAACCTCAAAAGAGAATTAGGAGTTGATCATGAGAAACGATACTGCATTCCAAGTAGAGAAAAGTATATGGAAAAAAAATAGAGGTTTGACAGTGGCATGTAAACTACAAGTTAGTCATCCAGTGAGTTTTTATTGAGACAAGTTCAATGCTAAGCACTATGCTAGTCACTAGCTGTGCCAAGGTCAATAATAATAGATATCATTCCAGCCTTGAGGGAATTTATAATTTACTGGAGGGGAAGGAAATGAGGAGCAGGTTCCCATGCCACTCACCATTCTAAATACTAAACACTTGTAGAGAACAAGATAAGATTCTTCTCAGGGACTTTACCTTCTGGTGGATGAGATGAAATCAATTTTTTTAAATGAACAGTTAGGAGTGAGTAGCTCAATAGTAGAGCACTTATCTATCATGCTCAGACCTTGATAATAATAAGCTCAGATCCTGAGTTTAATATTGCAAGAAAAGAAAAAAAAATGTTTAAGAAAAGTTTTAAGATTTTTTAGGTACACTAATGACTGTCAAGGAAAATATGCCCAAGGTATAGGACAGAGAGTGTTGTTGGTGCTGCATCTGTTGGAATGAGAGGGAAGACCTCTCTGAGGAGCTGACATTGAAACAGATTTGAACTGTGAGAAAGATCTAGGTGAAGAATGTTCATTTAGATGGGCCAGTAAGTATGCAGATCTTGTGGTAGGAATATATGTAGCCTGACTGAAGTATAGAAAAAAAGATAATCTTAATTAGAGTGGGTAGGTTGAGGGTTGAAATACGAAATGAGATTGAGATGTAGACCAGGGCTCGATAATACTCTTCTATACAATAAACTTTTACAAATTGAGTGAAAAAGGAGCCACCAACCATTTCTTTGAAAAGATCCCTAAGATACCTAAACTTTTATATGACTGATCAACAGAAATATACAAGATCAATAATGAGAACACAGCTAAAACCATTAATGTGAAAGACATTAAAGTAATTACAAGAAGATTGTGTATGTGATGTGACATTGTGGTAGCAACTTTTTAAATGTAGGAGACAATTGTTCATTTCTTACAAAAAAATGCAAATCTCTAAAACTGACATAAGAATTTGAAAATGTGAAGAGACTGGATGTGTGATTTTAAAATATTCAATTTTAGTCAGGCACTGGTGTTCCTGTCTGTAATCCTAACTACTTATGATGCTGCGATCTGAGGATCACGGTTTGAAGGCAGCCTGGACAGAAAAGTTCCTGTGAGACATCCCTCAAAAACCAGAAGTGGAACTGTGACTGAAAGTGGTAGAGCACTAGCCTTGAGCAACGAAGTTCACAGATAGTGCCCAGACCCTGAGTTCAAGCGCCGTGACCAACAACAACAAAATCTTTTTTTCAGAAGAGAACAGTAAAGGTTCTTGACACTCTACCATGACTCTCTCCAAGTTATATTAAGTATAAACCAAAACAACCAGCAAGGTGCCTGGAGCAATATATGTAGTAGATTGCCATTACATAAAAAGGACTGTGACTAGATCCATAGAGATAAATATGTTGTACAAGTGTGTGTCAGTGTGTGTATATTGATTATCATATGCTTCCAGGTACATATATCTATGTGGATTTGCTTTTTCATATATACATAGAGTATCTTGAAGGATGCAGAACCTCTGATAATTGGGATTGCTTTTGGCTTTGAATAGGGGAATTAGGTAACTAGGACTAGGGTAGAAGCCGTTTTCACTTTATCCTTCATGAATTTTGAATCCTGAGTGTATGACCAATTCAAAAACTAACTAAAAAATTAACTGTAAGATGCAGATATTTTTACGGTAAAGTTAAAAAAAATTTCATTCCATAGAGAAGGCAAAAAAGCTCCCCTACATTATTTTATTTGTGAAAGTAGTATATCATAATCTAAATATGATTTATTATAAGGACTAAAAATTATAGAATAACCTCACAGTTATAAAATCTTTAATGGAATATTTATAAATTTAATCTAGCAATGAATCAAAGGGTTTGACCAAATAGTCAAAAGCTAAAAGTTTAAGGATGGTTCCATCTCAAGAATAAATATAATTGTTTTGTTTCATTTCTTCACATTTTGTTTTTAATAAAAGTCAATTGAAAAAAATCCATATAACATTTACTATCCGTAAGAGTTTGTTTTTTTTTTGGTGGGAGGGGTCCAGTCGTGGGCCTGAACTGGGGGCCTGGGCGCTGTCCCTCAGCTCTTCAGCTCAAGGCTAGCACTCTACCATTTGAGCCACAGCGACACTTCCGGCTTATTTTTTTCTGCTTATGTGGTGCTGAGGAATCGAACCCAGGCCTCATGCATGCAAGGCAAGCGCTCTACCACTGAGCCACCTTCCCAGCCCCAGTAAGAGTTTTATTTTGAAATTTTCAGCACTTAGTAAATTTTTAACACTAAAATTTTTTTTGAAATTGTTTTGATACTGGCCAATTTAGTAAATTATTTACTGTAGTAGTGGCAAATGGGAAATTTTTAATTTTTTGTTTTCTCAGTTGTGGGGCTTGAACTCTGAGCCTGAGCGCTGTCCCTGAGCTTTTCAGCTCAAGGCAAGTACTCTACCACTTGAGCCACAGCGCCACTTCCAGTTTTCTGGTGGTTAATTGGAGATAAGAGTCTCACAGACTTTCCTGTCCCGGCTGGCTTTGAACCGTGATCCTCAGATCTCAGCCTCCTTAGTAGCTAGAATTAAGTGTTCCTCAGTTTTTAATTTCACACACAAAAAATAAAGTATTGGCATATATTAGTGATACAAGGGAGTTTCATTGTGATAATTCCAAATGTGCAAGCAGTGTACTTTCAACAAGTTCACACCCTCTATTATAGTTCCTTAACACCTCTTCCTTCTCCCCCCTCATCCTTAAACAATATTAGGTAGATTCTGTTATGTTAATCTCCTTTACCCCATACTACCTCCTGCCTCCCACTGATCTTCCCCCTCATCGTCTCTACTTTTCATTGATGTCCTATTCTTATTATTTTAGGTTTAGGTTCTACTTATTAAACATAGTTCTTTACAAAAAGAATTGAAGGACAAAAATAATTTTAAGGAAATAAGAACACTGTGTGTCAAACATCCTGCATCAGGCTAGTACTACATATGTCAGTAGTCTTTAATGTTCAGCTAGTTTGTGATGCCCTGCACTGTAGGGGCTGTGGGAGCAAAGAGAAGTGTTACTGTAGCATAGTGGTGACCTGAGCCACTATACAGTGAAGTACAAAATACAGCTTCAAAAGGTAGGTGTGAAAAATAACTTAGTTGGCATGTTAACACCTTTGAGGAGGTGAACTTTTCATTATGTAGACATAAAAATTTTATTCACAAGTAGCCTATGAGATGATATAGGCTGAGAATTATTAGTGCATTCGATCTCAAGATTAATTTCAGTTTAAAAACTGATACACTTCTCCAGTGAAAAGTTCAAAATAAAAATTAGTAAATGTAATTTGAGATAGTTTGTACCTTTTGTGCCTTAATGAAAAGATGTTGATTGCCTTAACCTAATTTAACCTACCCCCTGAACTCTGAGAGTGACAATGTTACCAACTACATCTGTGTGGTGCCTTTTAAGGAGCTGGGCCTTGGACTTAGTGAAGAGCAGATTTCAGAAGAGGAAGCACATAACCTTACAGATGGCTTCAGCCTACCTGCATTGAAGGTAACCCATTTGTAGAAAGGAAGGCCTAAGTAAAAAACAGCACCTGGATTGTACCTGTGCTTTCTGAAAATAAATGGTGCACCTGCTCCCTTTCACTGTTTTCATAAATGCCTTCGTGATGTTTGTTTCACTGTCTTTAAAGGATAAGAGAATCATGTAGATTAAATGGAGAGGTCTTTGTGTTTTGATACCAAACTCTTACATTCTTAATACAAGATGTCTTAAGGCTGAAGGTATGGCTCACTAGGTAGAGCACTTGCCTAGCAAGCAAAAGGCCTTGAGTTCAAGGGCCAGTACCGTTAAAAAAAGAAAAAAAGAAATGCCTTCAATTAGAGTATGAGAAAAGTAAATTTTAAAAATTTTTACTGATTGATGGTATTAGGGTTTGACTTCAGAGCCTTGTGCTTACTAAACAGTCATGTCCCCATTCCAAATAAGTGAATTACTTTAATAGGAAGCCAGTGTTTCAACAAACACGGATAAAGCCTTTAAAATCTACTTGTTCCTTTGGAACATTCCCAAATTCTTTATATTTTATATATATATATATATATATATATATATATATATATATATATAAAGAGATGTACCTATAATAAAAATCCCCATAATAGGATACAATTAACTATAAAAAATAAATTTCAAATGCTGGACTACCATAAATATGATTAGTAAAAATATTACAATGTTTTATAGCAAAAACTTGAATTCTAGGGCTTGAATTCAGGGCCTGGGCACTGTCCCTGAGCTTCTTTTGCTCAAGGCTAGCGCTCTGCCACTGAGCCACAGTGCCACTTTCGGCTGTTTTCTGTCTATGTGGTGCTGAGGAATTGAACCTAAGGTTTCCTGCATGCTAGGCAAGCATTCTACCACTAAGCCACATTCCCAGCCCTTGAATTCTTTTTATATAAAAGATATTCTTTACCTTTGAATGTACGGTGTCTAAAATTTATAGGGCTAAGGGTTTGGCTTACTCTGGTAGGTTACTTTGCTAGCATTCAAGAGGACCTGAATTATATCTCAGCCCTGGGGGATTACGGGTAGTGAAGACTAAAAAATAAATAAATAAAACTTAATAGAAAATAGATGTTGTACATGATTGGAGAAATATATTTTTATTTTGAAAATAATAAATTAACTATTTTGCCAAGGGTGTTGGAAATTGTTAATATTCATTAATCCAATGAAGATCTGGAGAATTCCTGCACTAGTGAATCCATCACTAAAGTCGTTCGCCTTAGCAATGGATTTATCTTTACCAACAATTTTACCCTTACAGATTTATCTCAGGAAATAATCAGACACGCACCTAAAGTGTATTTATGACATTACTATAGTATCAAATATTGGAAACAAATTATATATTCAGTAATGTAGATTTGGTAGAGATTTGTGGTACTTATAATTAAGGAACTGCTTTGGTGTCACTAGAAAAATACTGAAGAAAAATAATACTATGGGTCTGGCACTGGTGGCTCATGCCTATAATCCCAGATACTCCGGAGGCTTAGATCTGAGGCGTGTGGTTCAAAACCAGTCTGGGCAGGAAAGTCTGTGAGACTCCAATCTCTAGTTAACCATCAGAAAACCAGAAGTGGCACTGTGTCTCAAAGTGGTAGAGTGCCAGCTATGAGCAGAAAATCTCAGGGATGTACCCAGGCCCTGAGTTTAAGACCCATGACCAAAATAATAATAATAATATAATACCATGGGGAAATCTAAATTAAAGTAAGTTGTAAAAGTCATGTGCACACCTGTAATCCCAGCAGCTGGAAGTTGACAGGGGGATTGTAAGTTTAAGACTAGCGTGGGCTATATCATAAAACCATGTCTCAAAAAACTGACAAATATGTATGCAGTAAAAGTACATGAGCATTTTTATAGGCCAGCACAAAGGTATTAAATTCCTTTTTAAATATTTAGAAAACTTTAGGGTTTTTAAATATTTAAATTCCTTTTCAAATATTTAGAAAACTTTGGCGGTCCTTTTTTCTTTCTTAGCCTTTAAAACTTCCCTAGATAACCATGAAAATCAGTGGAAGTGGAATTGACAGCATTGATCAAAATCCATTTTGGTTTTCTAACTGTATCAACTTGTATATGCTACAGCTTTTCTAATATGTATCTGTTCTCTGATTCTGGAGCTGGATGTGTAATTTAGTTATTTCTATTGCTAATACTACCCAATCTAGCAGGAAAAAAAAACTAATTCTCTTGGGGTATTTTTACTCCCTTTCCTTGAAATTTGCCTTGTCTTGTTTATAACCCTTATTTTACCCCTACTTCGTAAATGGCACCACCCAACTTAGGCTAAAAACCTGAGTACCATCCTTCTTTATCCCTCATTTTATCGCCTTTTATTATCATCAGTCAGAAAGCCTATTTTAAACTCATCTACTTTTATCTGTATCTCTCCTGACATTCCCATCTTAGCCACCATGTCTATCCTGTTCTCTCTCTTTTTTAAATTTTATTTTCTAAGAAAAGGGCCCACTATATTGCCCAGGTTGATCTTGAACTAGAGATCTTCCTGCCTGATCCCCAAGTAGCTAGGACTACATGTGTACATTACCATGCCTGGTTACCGTTATATCTTAGGTAAGCCATTGCAACAGTTTTCTTCCTGTTTTCTTCAATTTCCTAAAGTTACTTGTTGAAGAATGCAGTTTGACATATAAAGAGCTTTTTACATGATTTGTTCTTTGAATAAGTAATTCCACTAGTGAAGCCTTATTATTACCAAGTTGCTGATTAGCTTTATGCATGCAGTCGTATAAAATGGAATACTGCTTGAATGCTCAGCAAAAGATAAATGGCTCATGAATCATAATAGAGCCAAATGTGAACCATTATGCAGGAGCTCTGACTTTTTTACAAAAATTTTATCAAAGCATATAGGAACATCTATCTTCAGAAAAATAGTCAGAATATATCATATATAGATGGTGTAACTATAACTGTTTTTTTAAAACAAACTAAACATGTTAATCCTGGAATGGTGGGACTTTGGACAGCAATTCAATATCATGACTATTTTACCCTATATTGAAAAGTTGGGGGTTTTTTTCCCCACAAAACTATCTGAGCAACTCTCTTAGTGAATAAGGTTGAAGTAGAGGTAAATTTATATTTCAGCCCTGACTGAAACCATTTGGCCTGGAATAAACCACTTAAATTTGCCTATAAAAGAGGAATAACCATATTTGTTTTGTAAGATGTTAAGTTAGAAAACCTACAAAACCTAAAACAGGACTTGTCATAAAATGGATACTTTAAAAAGGCAATTGCTGTTATTCTTTGAAGACTGAGAGAAGCAATTACAGAATTTCATTTCCTTTTAAAAATGATCTGTTTACTAATCAAGATATCTTACTTTCTTACATTTTTGGTATGTTTTTCAAGCTTGTTAAATCCTGAGTTGTGTGGGCAGCAAAGCAAAATGAGAAAGTGAATCTGGAAAACCAGACTTCCCAGATTTTACCAAAGTTCACTTGGCTCCTGCCCCATAACTCTTCCCTCGTGAGAGTCCATGAACCAGTTCTTTCAAGTAACATTTTAGAGATCTTCTGGGAATTCCCTTCCCTTCTATTCCTTCCTTCCTCTCCCCTTCCCCCTATGTATACATCTGTTCACACACACACACACACACACACACACACACACACACACACACACTTCTTGTTCTTTTCTGAAGCACTTGTCTCTATAACCCATCAACCAAGAAACATTCTTTTAATCATTATTATCTGTCTTCCTCCTATACGCACTTGAATGAAGCTTCATCCAAGCAGAGATTCTTGTTCTTTTATTTTATTCACAGATATATTATCAGCACCCAGTATAGTGCCTGTCCTATCATAGATGTTCAAGAAGTATTTTCTAAACAAATAAATAAAACAATAAAGAAAATCACTATAGTCACAAACTTTGATTAGATAAGAAGACTTACAAGTAAGCTGACTTATTTTCAAGAATTTTCAAAAATATTGTATCTTTAGCAGTTTAGAAGTCTAACCTTGCTCACTTAAAATATTAACGATAAAACAGCTTTATGTGAAGTTAATCCATTACTTGTATAACTTTAAAATTCATTCAATAAAACCATCGTAATAATGCCCATTCTTATAGTTGCGAATAATTGAGATCTAAGTTCTCCAAAATAGTTCTATCCTGTTTTTGTTGTCTGCTACCTGTTTTCATATTAAAGCAGCTCCTCCTGTCCTTATCTTAAGATAGGACTATATTCAGGGAATCCTTTGCTGTCTGGATTCAGGCTGTATTTCTCAAAAACATGTGTTCTAGCATTCCTGGGCTGTGGACACTCTTGGACTGATTTTTGTGTTAATTACTTAGCTAGTTCCTAGACCAAAATAATAGTCTTATTTTTGAACCAAAAACTCTCAACCAATCAGTTACTTAATTCTTTGGACTTACATATGCCCACACATTAATCTCACAGTTTTTCCTTTCTATATGAATTTCACTCAAGAAGGAAGTTGCTAATAAGTATTTTATTCCATAAACACTTCCCATTTAGCATAGTAGAGGCTAAATTATATATAGGTGTTACCTGCTCAACTGGGGCCGTAAGTTCCTACATGCCATGCCTACATAATGTGGTATAACCTTCTTACTCAATTAGAATTAGGTCAGCTATATTCTTTTGGATAAGGTGTAACATCCAAACTAGAAGTTAAGATGTTTCTTTATTGCTTAATAAAGAAGTCTGTAGCTTGTTTTGATTGTTGGCTAAAATCTTTTATTATTCCTCCCCCACTTCTTACCCCTCTATGTTGATTTGTTTTTTAGGTTTTGTTCCAACTCTGGATGGCACAGAGTTCAGAGTTCTTCAGACGATTAGCCCTGCTACTTTCTCCAACCAATTCACCACTGGGGCCCTTGCTTACTCCAGCACATTTGCCTCATCGTATTTTATCTGATGTGACTCAAGGTCTACCTCATGCTCATTCTGCCTGTTTGGAAGAGCTTAAGCGCAGCTATGAATTCTATCGGTACTTTGAAACTCAGCACCAATCAGCTCCCCAGCGTTTATCCAAAACTCAGCAGAAGTCAAGAGAACTGAATAATGTTCACACAGCAGTGCGCAGCTTACAGCTCCATCTGAAAGCCTTACTGAATGAGTAAGTTTAGAAGCTATATAAGGGAATGGTCCAATGATTCACAAGCTTCTTGGTACCATTGTTGACAGCTAGGTCCTAGCTAGAAAGAATAAACAAAGTTGAGGCATGCAGCCTGAATGGTGGGTGATAGCCATGGATCTAGCAGATGAACCATGATTTGTAAGAACTCTAATTTTGGAGAACATTTATAGTTTTTACATTTCCTGATTTCAACAGAAAACCTAGAAAGTCAAGACAGAAGCAGATGTTCATTGTCTCTGAAGCTCAAATGGAGACATTATGAAATAGAACGCTCTTAAGGTAGGACTTAAAACTGGAACAAGCAGTCTTGAGAGAAGTACTTGCCAGTCCTAAAGCAGTACAGAAGGTATCGTCATATGCACCAGACGAGTAAAAAGTTTTCTGTTTTTGCAACAGATTTGGAAAGTTTTCTCTAATACAGGGCAAGTTTTTGGAGGCTTAGTTGAACTGTAAAAGCTAGGGTACACAGTTTGCATTTCTTGATCTTCTACTTTATATTTTTAGTACTGAGCCATAGTTTCCACATTTTTATCTCATTTCAGTGTATCTTTACCAATTGAAAATATAGTATTTTCATTTATTTTTATTGAGCTAGAAGGGAGAGGAAGCTCAAGTTGTAGAGCACTTGGCACAGCCCTGAGTTTAATCCCCCCCAAAAATAAAGAAAAGAAAATGGAGTCGAAATATAAAATACCTAACACAATCATTCTGATGCAGCTTTTTTTTTTTTAAGTTAGTCAAAGTTAGATCAATTGGATGCTTGGGTTCTTATCGTGTTGGGAAGCAAGAGGGTCTTAGGAATTTACTGAGTTGACAAGATTATAGTTAATTTACTTGTCCCAGAAGACCAGACAAGAAGAAGAACAAAGGGCAGCAGTTAATGTTGTAAGATACATTTCTGACATATCAGTAAAATAGAAAGTGAGTTGTAAGAAGAATGAAGATAAGATGTGCAAGGATAAAAATTTAAGGTCAAAAAAATTTAAGGTCAAAAGAATATTTTGAGCTGGACACCAGTGGCTCACGCCTGTAATCCTAGCTACACAGGAGGCTGAGATCTGAGGATCACAGTTCAAAGCCAGCCTGGACAGGAAAGTCCATGAGACTCTTAGCTCCAATAAAAAACCACTAGAAAAACCAAAAGTGGTGCTGTGGCTCAAGTGTTAGAGCACTAGCCTTGAGCTGAAGAGCTGAGGGACAAGGCCCAGGCCCAGAGTTCAAGCCCTATTACCAAAAAAAAAAAGAATATTTTGAGAAGAAAGATGTTTCCTATAACTTCACGGGCCTAGGATAAGTATGGTAGGATAGGCTCAAATAAAGGTTACAGCCTGGGGAAAATGAAGAGACCCTGAGATGAAGGTGTTGCAGTGATTCATATCTGCTGTTCTGTAACTTGTGCCATAGCTCCACTTCCTCGGTCTGCTGATGTAATGTAACAGATGGATGTTAACCCACCTTTTAGCGAGGAATATGGGAGATAAGGCCATTTTTGTTTAAATAGATGGCAAAAATTAGATTATCATCAGGGAAAAAGGAAATTTCAATAGAGAAGTTGCATTTGTCAAAACCAGAGTTTCTGGCAATAGAATCAGAAATATACCAGACGTATTGATTGCATTACAGTAAAGGAAAATGGCTTAGGGAAAAAAGTGAGATATCCTCCATGGACATGAATACAAATAAAAAGAGCTTTGTACCTCAGACAGGAATTGTGAGTTACGTGAAGAAGTGTCTTGTTTTAAAATAATAGTCTAGCTGGGCACTGGTGGCTCATACCTGTAATCCTAGCTACTCAAGAGGCTGAGATCTGAGGATTGCTGTTCAAAGCTATCCCAGGCAGGAAAGTCTGTGAGACTCGAGACTCCAATAAATTACAAAAGAAAAGCCAAAAAGTGGAGCTGTGACTCAAGTGGTAGAGTGCAAGCCTTGAGCAAAAGAAGCTAAAAGTCTGCACCCAAGTCCTGAGTTCCTACCCTAGGACCAGCAAAAAAAAAGTAGTCTATATATGCTACTATACATTGACTTTCCAAATACTTTAATCAAAAAGTATACCAGGCCGGGCGCTGGTGGCTCACGCCTGTAATCCTAGCTACTCAGGAGGCTGAGATCTGAGGATCGTGGTTCAAAGCCAGCCTGGGCAGGAGAGACCGTGAGACTCCTATCTCCAATAAACCACCAGAAAACCGGAAGTGGCACTGTAGCTCAAGTGGTAGAGCGCTCACCTTGAGCTGAAGAGCTGAGGGACAGCGCCCAGGCCCAGAGTTCAAGCCCCACGACCTTCAAAAAAAAAAAAGTATACCAGTCACAAATTATCATATGATTTTCTCAATATTGCTTCTATACACTACTTTAGAGATAAGGTCTTCCTGTATAGCTTAAGTGGGCCTTGAATTCACTAGCGAATCTTGGCCTTGAACTTAAGAGCTTCCTGCCTCAGCCTTCAGAGTGCTGGTATTGTAGGTGTTTATTACCATACTTAGTTCATACATACCACTTTGAAACATGTTATTTTTTTAATGCCTTTTTGTGTGTATGGTATGTATGTACAGTAGGAAAGAGCTCTAGCATTTGAGCTATACCTCCTAAAAAATGGTTTTATATCTTATACTTTGAAACCTTTTTGAGTCTCTTCTTTTGCTCAGTTGCTGTTCCCACTTGGTGCCTCTGCAGGATCCTCTTACCTCTTGCCTGTACTTGGGTATGAGACACTAGCCATCCCCACTCAAGAGAGTACACTACCATATTAAGAGACATGCAAGGACTGGGAAGGTGGCTCAGTGGTAGAGTGCTTGCCTCACATGAATGAGGCCCTGGGTTCGATCCCTCAGTACCACATAAGCAGAAAAAGCTGGATGTAGCGCTGTGGCTCAAGTGGTAGAGGTCCCCACAATGGACAAAAAAGGAAAAAGAGAGACATATGTGAGGATTGTGGTTAGAAGCCAGTTGGCAGACAAAGTCAAAACACTCTTATCTTCTATTATTAACAAGCAAAAAGTCAGAAGTAAAAGTGTGATGTAAGTGGTAGGGCTTTAAGAGAAAAAAAAATTAAGCAATTCTCAAGCCCCAGTCCCCCCTACACACATACACACAAGGCATATATTTATGTATTCACTTTTATACTTAACTGATAATCTTAACTGGTTTCCAAATATAGGTGCTTCAAATGAAGCAGCTTACAGAAAGTTGCTGTTTTCTGTCCTGCCAAATTATACAAATGACTTTTTGCCATGTTTCATCTAACATGGTATTCCTCACTTTTTATATAAGCATATTTTTCCATATATATATATATATATATATATATATATATATGGTGCTGATCCTAGGGCTTACACTCAGGGCCTAGCGGCTGTTCCAGAGCTTTTGTGCTCAAGGCTAGCATTCTACCACTTGAACAACAGCACCACTTTGGGCTTTTTCTGAGTAGTTTATTGGAGAAAAGAGTCTCACAGACTTTCCAACCCAGGCATGCTTTGAACTGTGATCCTCAGATCTTAGCCTCTTGAGTAGCCAGCATTATAGGTATGAGCCACTGGTGCCCTGATCCTTTTTAAGATATTTTTAATAAAATAATAAAATATATTGTTGGCATGCGGTTTGAACTCAGGGTTTGGGCGCTATCCCTAAGCTCTTTCTGCTCAAGGTTAGTGCTCTACCTCTTTGGACCACTTCTGGTTTTCTGGTTAATTGGAAATAAAGAGTCTCACAGACTTTCCTGCCTGGGCTGGCTTCAAACCATGATCTTCGGAGCTCAGCCTTCTGATTCAGTTACTTTTTATTATACCCTGGCTGGCCTAGGACCTCCTTTTTACACTTTCCTCATAACTGTAATGACAAGCACACACAACAGCTCCTGGCTTTTTTGTTGTTGTTGACATGGGGTCTCACAGACTTTGTTGCCCTGGCTGACTTCTAATCTGAGTCCTCCCAATCTGCCTTCTGAGTAGCTAGGATTACAGGCGTGAGCTACCCCATTAAATCATTTTTAAGGGTATAGATCACTAATTATCTCTGGAGCATTTTTAGTTTATAAGCGTATTTTTAAAATACATAGATGATACTTACAATTTTCCATTATATATTTTTAAATATGTTTTTTTTCTCTATTATCCAGGGTAATAATTCTTGAAGATGAACTTGAAAAGCTTGTTTATACTAAAGAAACACAAGAGCCAGTATCAGAGGCCTATCAGGTTCTAGAACAGAAACTAAAGTTGATTGAGCCCCATGTTCAAGCAAGCAACAGTTGCTGGGAAGAGGCCATTTCTCAGGTGGACAAACTGTTACGAAGAAAAACAGACAAAAAAGGTACCTTTGGAGCTATCTTTAGCACATATTCATTAAACAAACTCATTCCAGTCTGGTAGTAGGCTTCACAAAATCAATCTTAGATTACTAAAGTAAACAGATAAAACCTGTTAAATTTATGTTTAAAAGTTGTCATTGAATTCAAATGTTGGCTTATATTTTCATATAAAACAATTACAGTTTGAGCATTCAGTAAATCTTTCTAAAAAGAAACTGAAATGATTCAGTAGACACTATATTAAAAATGAACTATACAATTCGTAGGCAGGGATAAGAGTTTGGGCTTGGAGAAAACAAAGCATGTGGTGCATTGTCCAAAAAAAAAAAATGTACTCATTACCTGACTTAAGAAATGATAACCCCTCTGTACAACACCTTAATAATAATAAAAAACTGAAATGAAAGGATGACTTTTAATAGTATTTTTTTATCATTAAGAGTTCCAGAAACGTATATTTAGGGTATTAAAAGAACGAATTTAGCCAAGCATAATGATCCAATCGAATACTCTTCTGCAGTAAAAGGAGTGATCCAGTCAGGTTCTGGTGACTCATGCCCATAATCTTAGCTACTCAGGAAGCTGAGGTCTGAGGATTGAGGTTCAAAGGCAGCCAGCACAGAAAAGTTCATGAGACTCCAATTAACCAGCTTTGCCAGATGGGAAACATGGCTGAATTCCTAGAGAGCCAGCCAAGAACAAAAAGCTGAGCAGGAAAAAACACAGCTAAAATTATGAGTAGCAAAGATTATGAGCATGAACCACTGTAACCTGACTGTATCACCCCTTTTATTACAGAATAATAGTCCATAGGATCACTATGCTTGGTTATATTCATTCTTTTATTACCCTAAATGTAAGCCCGTGATCAACACCAAAAGAAGAAGAGGAAGAGGAAGAAGAAGAAGAGGAGGAGGAGGAGGAGGCAACAGGATTTTTTTTTTTTTTTGTCAGTCATGGGGCTTGAACTCTGGGAACTGGGTGCTGTAACTCAGCTCTTCAGCTCAAGGCTAGCACTCTACCACTGAGCCACAGCGCCACTTCCAGTTTTCTGAGTGGTTTATTGGAAATAAGATTCTCACTGACTTTCCTGCCCTGGCTGGCTTTGAACTGCTATCTTCAGATCTCAGCCTCCTGAGTAGCTAGGATTACTGGTGTGAGCCACAGGCACCAGCCCAGGATGAATTTTTATCTCAATCTCTGATGCATTATGCTAGATGAAAGAAGCCAGACCCAAACTACTTCATACTTCTTACTTCATGTACATGGCATTTTTAAAATGTCAAAGAAACACTAAACAGACTAGTTATTACTAGGAGTTGGAAATAGGGAGGTATGAATTACAAAGAGGCAGCAGAAGTTAATATTGTCTAAACTTATAGTATACTCAAAGTTAACTTTTTAAGCAAATAAAACCCGCTCATGTTCTGGGGATTGAGCTCAGAGCCTTATACTCACTATGCAGGTACTCTGCTACTTGAGCCCTGTTGCCAGTCTGTTTTGTTTTATGTATTTTTCAAATGGGGTCTCAAATTTATGCCTGAGCAGAACTGAACTGCCACTTTTTGTTTTTGTTTTTGTTTTTGCTGGTCCTGGGACTTGAACTCTGGTCCTGGGCACTGTTCCTCAGCTTTTGCTCAAGGTTAGTGCTCTACCACTTGAGCCACAGTGGCACTTCTGTCTTTTTTCTGAGTCGTTTGTTGGAGATGAGAGTATCATGGATTTTCCTGCCTGGCCTGGCTTTGAACCTCAATCCTCAAATCTCAGCCTTCTGAGTAGCTAGGATTACAGACGTGAGCCACTAGGCTCCACTTCTGAGTAGCTGACAGGTGTATATTCAACTTATTGTTGGAAATGGGATCTCACTAACTGCCTGGGCTGACCTATTCCCCCCCCCCCCCCCAGCTCACTTGGGTTTGTTTTAGCTTGAATTTTATTACTATGTTGGTTGCCAATTGGTAATGTTCTAATTCCATTTTTCCTTTTATACCTTGGCAGTCTACTGTAAGGTAAAATGTATACTTACTTAGATCCCTCTTTTCATATTTAGACCAGTAAAAACATGGATTCTGATTTATTTGGTGAATGCTAAGTCATTACTATAATGTTCTTTGTTTCTCAAACTGAGGTGTCAGCTGATTTGTACCAACATTATTATTTGAGCACTTCCTTGCTTTCTTAGCTTCAGTCTGATATCAGCCTTGTCTATATGAAACCTTCAACCCTTTTATTGGAGAGTGGCATTTAGAAACCAAGATCTTTAGTGTTACATATGTTTACTGCTGTGGGATAAAATATATAATTGCTGTGTGTGTGTGTGTGTGTGTGTGTGTGTGTGTGTGTGTGTGTGTGTGTGTGTGTGTGTGTGTGTGTGTGTGTGTGTGTGTGTGTGTGTGTGTGTATGCTGGTTCTGGGACTTGAACTCAGGGCCTGGGCACTGTACTCAAGGCTAGCACTCTACCACTCACCACAACTCCACTTCCAGCTTTTTGGTGGTTAGTTGGAGATAAGAGTCTCACAGAGTTTTTTGCTGGCTTTGAACCACGACCATCAGATCTCAGCACTTTGACTAGCTAGGATTACAGGTTTGAGCCACTAGTGTCTAGCTTATAATTGCTTTTACACTATCTCATTGTAAGGATGGAGCTACAAAGTTTGTGTGTACATATAGGTACAATCCAGGTCTATTTCCATATGTGTCTGTCTATATATGTAATAACTGTGAATCACACTAATAACTAATCCTACTCTCTACCTTTCATTCAGCACTCTACTTAAAAAGGACAAGGGATGGAAGAGACCCTTGATAGGCATGGGCTAGTGTGGCCAAAGCAAGCTGGGGCTAAAAGATGGGAAGAACTCTCAGCAGTGTGGCTTATGAAGTTGTGGTTAGTCACATATAAAGGGAATGACTTAAGTAAATATTCTAAAGATGAGAGCCAAACTACTCACCGAGAAGGGAGGTACAAATACAGAAAGAGTTGGATTCTCCAGCCCCATTTCTCCAGTTAAAATATCATCAGTATAAGACTGATTTGGGGGAGTGGGAATGTGGCTTATTGGTAGAGTGCTTGCCTAGTATGCATGAAAGCCCTGGGTTTGATTCCTCAGCACCACAAAGACAGAAAAATCTGGAAGTGGCACTGTGGCTCAAGTGGTAGAGTGCTAGCCTTGAGCACAGAGAGGCTCAAGAATAGTGCCCTGGCCCTGAGTTCAAGCTCCAGAACTGGTACCAAAAAAAAGACTGATTTTTATTTTTTTGTGTGAGGAAGAATAGTGCTAGGTATTAAAACTATTTCTATGATGTGAACAAAATATTTTGCTTAAGGCAAAGAAGGCAGAAAACCAGGTCCTCTAAGAGTTTTAACGTAAATTAAAATCTACTCATATTACTGTTAACTTTGTTGTCTTTTCCACTCATAAATTAAAACGTTTTAGTAGGAACAAGTTGGACTATGAAGCTAACAATGGATTAGAAGCAGGAGTGTTTTTGTTGCATGTTTAACATTTCTCACCCTTTTTCAATGCCCTTCTCCCTTGCAGGCAAACCTGAAGTGGCATGTGAGAACTCACACTGCATCACCACTCCTGTGATCCCGCCTGCTCTACACATTGCAGACAAAGACCCCATCCCTGAGGAACAGGTAAGGGTGGCAAGTACCTTCTGGTACATACAGAGTTTTTACATACAGAGTTTTTCCACCTTTGTTTTAAATTATATAAATCATTATCAAATGGACAATTGTCAGGTAACTTGCTGAATTTGTTTCTAATGAGCTGCAAAATTTGAATGCAATACTGAAAATTCCTATCAGAGCATTAATTCTCAGTGTCTTGCATCTGAATTATCCAGCCCACCAGCAGAATTTATATCTGATTTTTTTCAATTTTATATAGGCTTTTAAAAGTGATGAGATATAATAAAAGCTAAGTGGAATGCTGGATGTGTTTTTATCTTGGTTCTAGGTAATACTTACCAGTATGTATACATACATAAAAATCCTGTATACTTAATATTTGAGCACTTGACTGCATGTATTATATACTTTAATAATGCTTAATTAATTACCTAATTCGTTCATTTTACTTTGTAGCCCAGGCTGGCCTCAGAGTCTCAATCTTCCTGCATTAGCTATCAAATGCCAGGATTATAGTTGAATAATACCATGCCTGGCTCTATATTTTAAAGAATAAAATTTTAATGAATGCATTTATTATTGACAGATTTATTTTCCTCATTCCTGAAATTTTTCTTCTCCTTAGTTTATATTATCTACTTGGTACTCTTCTTTGCAAATGGGAACTTAACCCTAGTGTAGTACATCATTTGTTTAAAGTCATTAAATGACTTACAGATCATTTTGAAGAGTCAGGTAAGCAGGCTTGAACCAGTCTCCAGCAAACAAACGCTACCACTCCAAAGAACTGTTCCAGTAGAGACTTGTTGAGTTGCTAGGACAGTAGTAAAAAGTAGCTTCAGAACCAATTCCTCTGGAAACTTGATCTGCCATTGTCCTTCCTCAAGGTGCCTGTCACTATTATCACGAGGGTCTGAGTCAGATCAGGTGCAGGCATTTCAGATTAGAGGATCCCTTTGCATTTGCCTGAGCCTTACCTGCAAGGACAGCTGGGTAAGAAATACCCTGCCTTTTCTTGGAGACATGGAGGACCATAAGATGACATGCTCTCTAATCCTAGGAACTTCCTGGGAAATCAAAAAGAACCAGAGTTTACTGTAAGAAGAATATGCCTAACCACATCCCCAGATTTGAAGCCCTTCCAGTTTTGGTTGGAATTGGCATAGCAAATACCTTAATGTTGACTATATTTATAGTATGTTATCAAAGTAGAAAAACAGCCATAGAAATTGTTCACGACACTGTTAATGTTAACTGAACCTTCTTGAAGGTTTTATCATAGGTATGTTTGTGATTACCCCCCCCACCCACACACAACATACATACTCTATCTGTACTATGATAACCTGTGCCAAGAGTAACTCATCATGTTTTTATCTTAGAGATGAGTAGCTACAATGAAGTGGATGCTAGTAGAAAAACTGTTTAAATTGAAGTGCTTTTTCTGCTATTCATTTTCAGGAACTAGAAGCTTATGTAGATGATATAGATATAGACAGTGACTTCAGAAAGGATGATTTTTATTACTTGTCTCAAGAAGACAAAGAGAGACAAAAGCGTGAGCAGGAAGAATCCAAGAGGGTGCTTCAGGAATTAAAGTCTGTGCTGGGATTTAAGGCTTCAGAGGCAGAAAGGCAGAAATGGAAGCAGCTCCTGTTTAGTGATCACGGTAAGTTCCAACTTCAGAGCCAATGCATATTTCAATGAAGGAGATTCTTTGTTTTCTGAGCCATGAATCTTATTTCAACTGTACACTTCTAGGTCCATCAGAAAGCATAGTACTTTATCATCTAAAAGCAAATATGAAGAATATATAGATATGAAATCATGCTCTTTTGCCAGTTATTTTATTTTTTATTAAATTTGTTTCAGAGTTGAATTTAAGTTGAATAATTTGAGCTAGGTATTGGTGGATCAAGCCTGTCATCCCAGTACTGTGAAGGTTAATGAATAAGAATCATTAATTCAAGGCCACCCTGAGCTATGTAACAACAAAGAATAATAATAAAACAATGATTTTGAGATTATAAACTCTGTTCACTATATTAAAAGAACCTCATGAAGGACAAAATTAATAAATAATTATGTGCTTACTTTTGAAAAGAATTAAGACCTAGGCCAGTTAGCCATGCCTTAGGTTTGCTTAAGTGATTTGACTGCATTATAGATGGGATGAAGAATACATCATCTCCATCCTCAAATTTGGACATGCTTGAGTGGCTGATAATACCAAAAATTAGCCTTAAACTGTTACTCACACCTCCTTTCTTTAGTCACACTTCATGTTAAACAGGAAAGGATGAGGAGAAGCTTGATACTTGGCAAGACTGACCTAGCTCATTCCTTGTTGAATTAATTCCTATGATTATGTGAGTCCCTTCCATTTTAGAGGATCTTTATGGACCTTCAAAATCAGTTGCCTGTCTTTATATCTCACACTAGTAGATAACCATTCTGAACGCTCCTCAGTGTTCTTCTATAAGCCTTTCTTGTCTCTCCTGTCCTCTCTACATTTCTTGCCTTTATCTTTCCTTTTTCTTCTCATTGACCCATTTTATAACTTAAGTCTGCAACTAAAATAGTCTCTCAGCTGACTTCCATTTCAGTACCCTTTTTTCTAAGCTATCCTACAAACTTTCCAGACTTTTCTCAGACAGCATACTGATAACGACTCTGTCCTAAA
This sequence comes from Dipodomys spectabilis, assembly GCF_019054845.1. Taxonomy (NCBI): domain Eukaryota; kingdom Metazoa; phylum Chordata; class Mammalia; order Rodentia; family Heteromyidae; genus Dipodomys; species Dipodomys spectabilis. The sequence goes on from NW_024870840.1 coordinate 7,994,983, forward strand.
ACTTATAATGGTCTCTTATTGTATTAGCTTCTCCATCACAGAAGCCCAACATTTCATTAACTACCTACTGTTTCTAATGAAAATATTGTCTTCAACCTTAAAATGTTCTGGTTAGAATGCATTTCCACAAATCTTCTATTTTTATTCATGAAGATAACTCACACTGATCCATTTAACATTCATTCTTCTCTACCAAGCTGCTTGCTCTACCAGTATGTTTTCTGTAAATTCTCTGCTTCAGTCCCAACATCTCTCCTACCTCTGTAGAACCTCACAATAGAGGCTGCATTGAGTTATAAGGGATATTTGAACCAGCAAGAAGAGAAGGAAAATGATTACTTCCCAGAAGCAGCAATAAAATAATAGTTCCTTCAATATACTTGTTGATATATTGGTCCTACACAAATTAGAGATGAATGACATTATGTATTAGGCACTACTTTTTTTGTGTGTTCAGGTTGTTTTGGTTTTTGGATTTGGGGGTGGCATTGTCTCTGTAAATTCTTAAGTAAGGGCTTCATTATTCTCAGAGCTTTCATTCAGCAAGTTATTTGACACACAGTTACTGAGTGCTCATTAGATGCTAGGCTCTGTTTACTTGTATCCTTAGCACAAAAATGTATACCCTCCTAGAGTCTTACATTCTAACACACTTGTCATCTGAGCCTCTCCTTATGCAGATTCTGTCTCCCCACTCAGTTAGCAATAATCACGATTCTCAACCAATGCTAATGCATTATATTTGTTAAGGACTAGAAGAATTATGGACTAAACATGTACATAAATACTGAAAATAGCATTTGATGTAAGCTTGTATTTTTTATTGTTAAGTATTTTCTTCATGTAGCTTTAAAATTACCTATTGATACAATGTGCACATGGGAGAAATGTGTTTCATCCTCAGGTATGTGCTTTTGATACTGTTTGCACTTTAAAAAGCAATAATGCTGTGTCATTTGTAAAAGTAAAAATTTGCTGATACCATAAAATGCTTTTCCCATGAAAATTTCCAGTACATCTTCCAGAGTTGTTTTCATCTCTGCCTACAGGGGTAAAGTCCGAATGGAATTAGAGAGGGAAACTCTACACTGGAACCTGCTGTGGCCATTTTTTTTTCTGTGGTTGCTGCTTCTCTAGTGGAGTTAGTTCTTGGAAGTGGACACGTTTTACAAATATTTTTTTAAGCACACGCGAGATCTTCAAGAAGCACTTTTTCCCTCCGTCATGCTTCATAATAGATTGTTTTGTACTAACCCCTCATGCTGGGAGGAGAGACTAACATCAAGAGGGGCTAAATAAAACTTCATTTTCCTTGCAAGGACAACCTTCTGCCGTATGGATATATATTCTATTTATGGATTGTACTTTGTTCAGAGTTGATCTTGAATGAGATTTTATTTCACTTGTGTTTTTCTGTAGCATTGCAAAATGTATAGAAATATGGCTTCCATTAGGGTCTTCTAGGTGGTTGGCAAGTCAGATTAATTATATGTTGAACTTGTTTCCGTATTGCTTTAACTTGTAAAAACGTGTGTGTGTGTGTGTGTGTGTGTGTGTGTGTGTGTGTGTGTGTACTTAATAATATATGATCCCTGGGTCACTTGAGGCCTTTTTGCAGTAAAAACTACATTGCTCATTCTTTAACATCAATGTCTCTCAGAATGTGCATCAGAATCAAGAGGAAGATTTAGCAAAAATAGCTTGCCCCCAGTCCCAGAGTTTCCAGTACAGTAATCTGGGATCAGGCACTAGAATTTGTATTTCTGACTACTTCCTGGGCGATGACCAATCCTGTTGGTTCAGAGACTATACTTTGAAGACCATTGCTTTCATTTAAAAAATCTCTAGCAAACCTCCATCTTATCTAACTTAGGCATTTTATCTCTGATTGTTTCCCAAATTTATAAATTTATATTCATTTTACTAGGAAGTTTTATTAAGCTTTTATTTATTGTTCTCTTTAAGAAAAAAATCTGTTGGGAGTTTAAAAATCATTGCTGAGTCCTTAGTTATTATTTTTCTTTTTTCTTTTCTTTCCTTTTCTTTCCTTTTTCTTTGAAGCTGTGTTGAAAACCCTGTCTCCTGTAGACCCAGTGGAACCCATAAGTAATTCAGAAACATCTATGACTTCAGATATTGGAGAAGTCGATAAAAACGATACTGATGAAGATAGTAGTAAACCTTCCACAGCCGACAATGAGATAAGTAGGACTGAGTATGTATTTGAGGACCCTGTAGAATGTCAAAACAAAGACGCCGCAGCAAATGAGGTCGTCCTTGAAGGAGTTGCAGAAAGAATGTACTACCAGTGTAAGAGTGAGCATGAACTACAGCAGGCCAGTAGTGGCGGCCTGGCCACTGCCCCTTCACATCCCAGAGACTCACCAGAGCCCTCCATTAAGCAGAGGTTGGCACGGCTACAGCTGTCACCAGAATTTACCTTTACTGCTGGCCTCGCTGCAGAAGTGGCCGCTAGATCTCTGTCCTTCACCACCATGCAAGAACAGACTTTTGGAGATGAGGAGGAAGAACCAGTAATTGAAGAAAGTGAAAATGAAGTAGAAGAAAAGTGAGAATCAAGATGAAGTCATTTTAGATTGTTCCTATTACAAAGTGTTTTAGCCTCAAGACTGGAAAGGGAAAATGAGTGTAAGTTTACTATATCTAAAGCTAAGATGTGAATTTACAGAAAGAACCCTGGTTTGAACAACTGATCTAAAATTAGTAGTTACCTGTATATGGATGGTCTTTTAGAAAATAAGAAAGGTAAGGGCTCTTTTTGAATAAACAGCTATTTTAATGTGGCACAACTGATGATCTTGATAATTCTTTAAGTACTTTTAATAAGAAATGAAGTTATCATTTCTTGCCAGGATTTGCTACCATAAGGTAACCGGGATAATTCTCTTGCAAGAACATTAACATTTAGTATGACTCCTTTTTACTGTATCCTTGCAGTTAACAACTGCAGCCATTATGTCAATAATAATTGTTTGTATTTTATTTTTGTTTATACCAGTCTTAAAGATACAGGTTCTGAATAAAATACTTAATTCATACAATTGATGTGTGCTGGGATTTGGAACTTAAAACTAGTTTCAAAAGTATTTGGGTTATATATTTCCTTGATCATATATGTATTCAGTAATTCACTTTTAGGTGTCCTACAATCTTAAAAGAGAACTTTGTACCACCTGAAGAACTACCATTTCAAATTTCTTTTCGTTCCTGTAGCAACTGAAAGCAGTGATGTCCAAGTGAGATCCTCACATTCAAAGACCCCCCCCCCCACCTTAAGAAAGCTCTTTGTATCTGTTTGCTAATGCATCATTGCCACAGGCAGGTGACGGTGCTGCTATTTTCTAGCTGTACTCACCTTCATGAGATTCAGGGAAGCTCCTGTCAGCTGCTTGGAAAGTATTATTATTTCTCTAGAATTTCATTTACAAATTACCTCTTAAAAGAGACTGCTTTGACCAATCTTATTTGTTTTGTGTTGTGGTTACATTTTCATTAATGTACTGGTTTTGAAACCTATAGCTCCTGTACACTAACATGGTTTATAGACATTCCTTGGGAAGAAATGTAGGAATAATTAAATTTATGTTGCTGTTTTAAAAAGGAAATTACATGATTTTAGGTTGTCTTTACACATTCAGATTCCTGCAATTTATCACTGTTAGTGAGTAAATTGACAAACTAAAGGTATGGTGTTTTGTTTCCTCTATTGTTTATCCTGAGGAAAAGCTTCTGCTTGATATGAATAATAGAGCTCATTTGTAGCTTAAGTGATTTTTGTCTTTTGCTAAAATTCTGGGACTTAACATAATTATCATCTTAGGAGCAGTATCTTAGGTTAGACTTAGCAACACAGAAACAGCTCAATTTTAAGGGGGAAAAAAAAGAATCTTCTTGTGTTATAAATGCCATCTGTTTCCCTAGATAACAATATTTGCTTTCTTGTTTAAATTACTTATTTAGTTTGCCAACTCCATCTTTCCTTGAATTTGGAAAATTCAATTATGGAAAATTTGGTAAACTCTCACCATATAACCTCACATAAGAAAAACTGGGGGGAAAATCTTTATAAGGTTTTATCAGTTTTATTCAGTACTCTCTGAGGTAGGAATTTTTAGCCCTGAAAGACTAAATTATTTTGCTCATAAATTCCCAACCTGGCTGGGCGCCAGTGGCTCATGCCTGTAATCCTAGCTGCTCAGGAGGCTGAGATCTGAGGATCACAGTTCAAGCCAGCCCAGGCAGGAAAGTCTGTGAAACTCTTTTCACCAATAAACCACCAGAAAACCAGAAGTGGTGCTGTAGCTCAATTGTTAGAGCGCTAGCCTTGAGCTGAAGAGCTGAGGGACAGCACTCAAGCCCAGAGTTCAAGCCCCGTGACTGACAATAAATAGATAGATAGATAGATAGATAGATAGATAGATAGATAGATAGATAGATAGATAGATAGATAGATAGATAAAAATTCCCAACCTGCCAGTCTGATCTGCTTTATTTGGCTAGCTAGTACTTAGTGTCATGAAAATATTTATTGCTGAAATCGTAATACAATCAGCTTGGAACTGTAAGTGAAGCCTTATGGGAAGAACATTTTGTTGGGAAAACTTCTGCTTTTCAAATTCTTCTTAGGAGTAGCATTCTGACAGCTTTTAATACAAACATTGCCATAATTTGTTTTACCAGGACAAACCTCATACTCCAAGGAAGATTCTTTGTAAAATCATGGCAGTACTTGACCTCTGGCATCTGTTATGTCTTAAGTCCTTTTCCTCTGTTTCTGTCAGAACCCTACCTCACTGGCATGTCTAGGGCTAGACTCTTGCTGGTCTTTGATTGCTTATTTACCAAGTTTGTGTGTTTATATCACTTTATGGGTTAAATCTTCACTAGAGTAATTTGAGCTCACTGTATCCGAATCTATTTCATTAGGAATTGAAACATTAACTCAAGTTTGAATTCTTAAATACTGGATACAAGCAAATCAGGAGACACATAAGGCAGATTACTAAGAATATTATTGAAGAACTGTGTCAGACTTGATTACATAAGGATAGGCTGGAGTTTAAGTCCTAGACTCTTCATTCCAAAGTTAGGAGTACAGCCAAACTGAACAGGTCAAGGGGAGTTTCCCCAGAGAAACTGTTAAATGATATTGGTAATTTCTTCTCAGATGTTTAGAAAGGAAATAAACATTTAAGACTGAAAGGCAAGATTTGGTTAAAATTTGTAAAATAGGTTAAAAAATTTAAATCAGTTTTCTCAACTAGTATCTTTGTATTCTTTGTATCTTCTTAAAAGATACAAAGGTTAATGTTAAAGCAGTAAAAGAATTGATATCTGTTCCACTTCAAAAGTTGTAAGTCCATAGAATGTTAACTAGAAACCTCCTAGGACCCTGGATTTCATTTTTCTCTGGGGACTAGTTTTATCCTGTGTAAAATAAGAAACCTTTTGTCAAATTTTTAGAAATGAGAAGATAAGTTCAGCTCATTTGATTTTATCCTAGTATATTGTTTTGTGTATCCAAATAAAGCAAGGATACATGAACTATGTACCCTAAGGCTGTGGTTTAGCTCAGCTAAGTCAGTGTTTGAAATTGCATAGATAACATGCTATATGAATGACAACCAGGCAGAGTCATTTTACCAATTTTGTTAAAGAGAATATATCTTTGCAGTTCATGTCAGATTAAAAAATGAAGCGACAAATGTTTTAGCAAGATACAGAAAAGTATTGCTTAGGTTCATTCACCCATCCTATCATTATCGATAGATAACTAACTTGAATCAATTAATTTTTTAGGTAATAGAGACAAGTCCATTTAGTCATTGAGTTTAACATTTTAATAACTAAGTGAATATTCTTTTTTTTTAGGTTTTTTTTTTTTTTGCTAAGGTATACAGAACATAGTTAACCTTTTAAGAATATCACCTCCTCTCGCTGGGTGATCTAGTCCCCTCGGGGATGCTCAGATGCATAGTGTCTGTGCCCCTCTGCTCTATGACTTCACATTGCTTTGCTTTCTGAATTTTGTCTGTTTTTTCACAGTTTCTCTATTTTTCCCTGTAATCAGCTGTCATTTTTGCTGCTGTCTTGTGTGCCTGCCTCCTGCAGTAGGTCCTTAATGTGCTGCTTCTAATCTGCTATGGACTGAGAAACCAGATTGCAAGCTTGCTAGAATTGTCTAAACCAAGAGTAAGTAGTCTGAAACAAAGCTGAGGGCTTTTTCTGTCAGTAAAGCATGTGGATTTTGTGATATCTGTTGGACAGTTTAATGTTCTTTGGTTTGCTTAGTTCTGTAATAAAATTTGCTAAACAAGGCAAATATTACTAAGAACTGACTAACTTGGCCATTTGAAAAATTACTCTTTTTAGAAATCCGTTTTCTGTTGAACTTAAACTTCCAACATTAAAATATTTTGTACTTACTTCTAAAGGAAGTCTAAAACTTACAGATTTGCTATTTTCTTAATATATATAGCTTAGTCCTTTGATATTAAAATTAACACTATTAATGTTTGTTATTATGCCCTAATGAACTAATTAAACTCTAAGAACTATTTGTTCCTGTACTAAAATGGCTCCATTCTGCTAGACCTGTTTTAGTTTTGCTTTTGATAGTTGTTCTGATTCTCCATTTATATCATTGCTTAAGTGAGTTTGTAACGAACAGCAGTAGCCTTTCTCCACCTTCATAGTGTGTCTTCTGATCTGCTTTGGGTTTGGAGACCAGATGACTAAACTTGTTAGAACTGTCTACCAGGTAAGAGTAAAAAGATGAAGCAGAAAAACCTGAAGAAGTTTACTTAGTGCATGATTTTTTGTGGTATCTATTACCCAGCACCTGTTACATTACTCTCTTTAATCCAGTGAAATTACTGGGTTAGATACCTGTTTACCAAATAGAAGAATGATTATTCTATAACACAATGTTAACCATTTTGTTTCCATACTTCCCTTAAGTTATTCTATACCACAATTCTTTGGCTCTGATTAAAACCAGTCCATTTGAGTTAGCATTTTGCATGTATTTTTGTATTTGAATCAGATACTAGTTGGTAAGATTTCTTCAGTTTTCAAAGGAGGTGTGTCTTCATTTCCAAGGCATGAAGTAGATTAAGCCCTGGAAAAATAAAGCATTTATTATCATCACAGAGACCTGAGAAAAAAGTTTATAGACTCTATGCAACTATACTATAAAGAATTTTTAATATGCTACTTTCAAAATAGTGCCTTTGTTTTCATTCAGCTAAAGAAAATGTACTAAGCTGGGTGCTGTTGGCTCATGCCTGTAATCATAGCTACTCGGGAGATCCTGAGGATTACACTGTGGCTGAAGTGGTAGAGCACTAGCTTTGAGCACAAAGAAGCCCAGGGACAGTGCCTAAACCCTGAGTTCAAGCCCCAGGATCAGCAATAAAATAAAATAAAGGAAATGTACTTTAAAAGTTGACAATAAGTTATTACTGTTGGATCTAATGATACTGAAAGAACTATCTTGAAATTTGAATGGCAGAGTATCACTGTGTATTTGGCATACTTAAATGGTCATTGAGTATGTGAAATTATTAAGCAAAGATATTTTTTTCTTGAATGAAAATAAACATAATTTGCATGTTATATTTTCAAGTGAAATTCAAATCTGTGTAGATGTGGCTATCATAGCAGCAAACAGTTCATTTTTACCAACATGCATACTGTGTTTTTTAGTAACTATATGGTTACTAAATGATTCCATCACGTACAGACAGGTAAGTATATTTTCTGACCATGTTACAAGTTACCTATAGCTTTCAAGTATACATGCTAATGGAAGAGAGTTGTTATAATAATAATCAAAAAAATGCCAAAACCATTGTATGGATTGAGTTAAGACTCATTACAGGAGTGATAGTCACAATGCAAATGTGGGTTAGTGCTACAAGAGAAAGTTTCTCTTTGAGTACAGTTTACTTCAAAAATGATACATGGAAAAGTTTAGCAAGAAGAATCTATTTTATGCATATATTATAATGTATAATAAGTTTTACATGCACACGACATCTTCAAAATAATGAACATTTTTAGCTGGGTGCCGGTGGCTCACACCTGTAATCCTAGCTACTCAGGAGGCTGCGATCTGAGGATCACTGTTCAAAGCCAGCCTGGAAAGGAAAGCCCGTGAAACTCTTACCTCCAATAAACCACTAGAAAAATGGAAGTGGCGCTGTGGCTCAAGCGGTAGAGCGCTCACCTTGAGATGAAGAGTGCAGGGACAGCGCCCAGGCCCAGAGTTCAATCCCCACAACCAAAAAAAAAAAAAAGTACATTTTAATCTATCTTAGCCTTTCAGCAGTGAAAATAGTTTTATCTTGAAATGCAATTTGCAACATATTGGAATAGATTGCTATCTAAGCTGTGTATACTTTTGAATATGTATCTTCAAAAATGAAAGTAGTATAAGTTATGATTTGTAGGAATATTTCCTCTCATTTATACTTAAGAATTTCTTAGGGTAAGGTAATTTTGCTATTTTGAACTTTAGATTTTTCACTTTTGTAAGAATTCCTAAAGGTTGATACCTACAAATTAGTCTATTGTTGATTTTCCCCCTAAAATTAAAGCATGCTTTTTACAACTGTATATTCTTTTTTCCCTTCCCAACTAAATTCTTAAGGAACTTCTATTTCTAAACTGAAATATTTTCCACACTTTTGTCACAGTTGTACCTTCTGTTCATACTATGGCTTAAATAATGCTTCCTTGGGCACAGCACTAGTATGTAGCAGTCTGGGGGGCTTCAGAAATGTCACACTCATCACTGAAAGGCTGGTGTATTATTCTGGGACAGCCCTGGAGGTCCGTGTGGGTGAAAAGCCCAGAAGCCAGCCCAAGCTGAAAGCACTTCCAAGGAGTTTGGTTTTGTTTGGGTTTGTTCTAGGTATGGTCCCAGGGATCCCAGATCAAACCAGGCCCCTGGGCCTATCCTAGAACCAACCTAAACTCTCGCATCATTCCTGGAACATCAAGAGTAAGAAGATGAAGATAACCTGAGCCTGGCCATACATCCTGTGTTCACCAAGATTAATGTCTTTCTTATGTGGGCCTATCTAATAGCAACAAATAGTTGGTTAGTCCTTTTGAAATTAGAGGAATAGCATTAGATAACAATACTGTCTTCTCAGACTGGCATTACGAACAAAAATTCTGTGTGGTAATTATTAATCGCCAGTGAAGAGGGTTCTTTCTTGTGATTTTATTGCCAAATAACATAGATGACAAGGTCTATTTTAAGTAAAAACCACAAAAATAAGTCAACCCTATCTCAAAATAACCCTCTTCCAAAAGTAATGTTTCTTTTTTATTATTATGATTATTTTTTCAACTTATATATATTATTGTTGTTATAAAGGTGATGTACAGATGGTTATAGTTATATAACTCAGGTAAAGAGTACATTTTATTGTGGACAATGTCACCTCTTCCCTCGAGTTTATTTTCTTAAATACTTTTACTCAACAGCATTGCCACAGTCTTAGTTAACTGAAAGATTATGCAGTTTGGGGCTGGGAAGTTGGCTCAGTGGTAGAGCGCTTGCCTTGCATGCCTGAGGCCCTGGGTTTGATTCCTCAGCACCACATAAGCAAAGAAAAAAAAAAAAAAAGCTGGAAGTGGCGCTGTGGCTCAAGTGGTAGAACACTAGCCTTGAGCTGAAGAGCTGAGGGACAGCACCCAGGCCCAGAGTTCAGGCCCCACGACCGGACCCCAAAAAAAGATTATGCAGTTTGTGAAGATCATTTTGTATTTGCCCTCTTGTTCCAGTTTTAAGTGATTTTATTTTAACCTCTTGTTTCTGAAAATAGTTTTTTTTTCGTTTAACATTACTGAGTCTGCAACATTTCTGAGCTCACTTTTAGGAATTCATTAGCATGAAACAAACTCGTGTGATAATAGTGGAAATAGGCTAAGACCTTACATTTTCCATCATATTTTGGAGATTTCTAATAAATTTTTATTTTTGTTCCTTGTTCCAGATTTTAAATATTATGATATAATAACTTCATCATATATACTCATACCATAACTCAATTGCTACAATCACCTGCAAAAAATTTGGGTTACTTGTTTATTTTAGAAAATAGCATTTCTAAAATAATATGAACAGACCCCAAACTAAAAGCTGTGGTGCACAATGGAAATGCATGCTGCTAATGCTTCAGCAGTTTAGAGCAGAACTGCACATCTGAGAAAAACCCAAAATGTGCACTTGCACCACGCTTTCATCACACTAGCAAAATTAAATTGGTGGTCGTCCTTTAAGATAGGTCTGGGAGCCATTGAGACTCATTTAAAATACTGCACTATGGAATTGATCCATATTCATCCCATAGATGCTCATTCCAAAGATTCCATTCTGGTGTTTCTACTTCTCTGTTTTCTTTTCTGCAGTGCTCATCTGGAAGCATAGTTCACTATATTGACATAATCTGAAACGAATATGACTCCATCTTGGGTTTTTATTTGGTAGGACCTTGAAGACTTAAGACTATAATTATTGAGAAGGAGGAGGCAAGGAACTGTTTTTAATTGGAATAAAAAGGTCATGACATAGATTTTAACAAAGCAACTATTTTTTTTTTTTTTGCCTGTCATGGGGCCTGAACTCTGGGTCTGGGCACTGTCCCTCAGCTCTTCAGCTCAAGGCTAGTGCTCTACCACTGGAGCCACAGCACCACTTCCGGCTTTTTCTGTTTATGTGGTGCTGAGGAATCGAACCCAGGGCCTCATGCTTGCAAGGCATGCACTCTACCGCTGAGCTACCTTCCCAGCCCCCAAAGCAACTATTTTTAAGAATATAGTTGACCCATGGTTTCCCTTATTTGCAATAACTAGTATATGTCTGAGTCAAGCAGAAAAGGTCAGTTAAGTTGATGTTAGGGAAATGAACCCTAAGATATGTATTCAAATGTTTTTTTTTTCTTTCATGTGATTGTTTCTAACACATTTATAAGATTATTTCTTTGTTGCTTTGTATGTCCCTCCCCCACGGTATAACCCCTGCTTTCACTGTATTTGATGTTGTTATAATTTGTGGAGGGGAAGGGAAAAAACAAATCGTTTAAATAGGGATACAGGTGGACCCATTGCAACAATGAGACGTACAAGTCGTTATGTCGAAAACGAACTTTACAACTTTGGTGGTGGGGGGAGGATGGTTGGGTTGGGGGACGGGGGTGGATGGGATGGGAAGGGGAAACAAAGGAGGAGGCTACAACGCTTGATAAGAAATGTACTCATTATCTTGCCCATGTAATTGTAACCCCTCTGTACAGTATTTTCACAATAAAAAAATTTAAAAAAGAATATAGTTGAGAAAGTTAAGTGTATTCACACTGTAGTGAAATGATTCTCCAGGACTTTATCTTGAAAATCTGAAACTCTTACACAGTAAGTAGCAACTCCCCTTTTTACTTCTCTACTGCTCCTGTTGACCACTATTCTACTTCTTGTTATATCTTAATGTTCTCCATATTGTAGTATATGAGATGATTTCTTTTTATAAGGCTGTATAATCTACATATTTGCCACATTTCATTGATCTATTCATCTGCTGATGAACATTTGGGTTGCTTCTCCTTCTGAGTTATTAGGAATGATGCAGCTATGGATTGTTGTGAAAATATCTTTTTATAAGCATAGTCCTTTATTAATCAAAGCATATTTTATCACATCAGTTTTTGTTAACTTCATTATTAAAGAATTTTATAAGAACCCAACTGTAGGTTTGTATATTCCTGTATTATTGTTCATCCTAAACTTAAAACATCTTTAATAAAATCTGTGCTGCTATACATTCCTCTTTTTGTGTACCTTTTTTATTCTGCTGTTTACAACATGGATTAAGAGAAAAAAGAAGACCTTTCTGTCTCTTTATTACATTATTGTATTTTTCAGCATCTAATATACAAAAAAAAAGATGGTGGTTGTTTTGATTCATTAGCACAACTTTTATTTCTGACATACTTCACATGTTAATTTAGTAGTGTGAAAACAGCCATTTAAATTAAAAGTTCTAATTTCACCATTCTCATTGGTGACATTAGGTTGTATTTGTGGACTGTTATTACCTTCCTGTCAAAAAAGACATCTTGACATCAACATAAAAGTTAACATCCAAGACTCATACTTTAACATTAGTTAAACTGGTTTATTCACAGAACACTCCTGAAAGTTCTAGAATGGCTTTGTAGACTAAATGCCCCTTAAAAAGGGAAAGTGGAGCCAGGCACCAATGAGTTCACGCCTGTAATTCTAGCTACTTAGGAGACTGAGATCTGAAGATCATGGTTCAAAGCCAGCCCAGACAGGAATGTCTATGAGACTCTTATCTCCAATGAACCACCAAAAAACCAGAAATGGCACTGTAGCTCAAGTGGTAGAATGCTTGCCTTGAGCTGAAGAGCTCAGGGACGGTGCCCAGAGTTCAAGACCCACGACTGACAGAGAGAGAAAATGGCTGACCTTCTCTGAAGTGATCTTTTTAACAAATAAGCCCCTTTCTCCCTTTCCAGGGAAGATTTTACACAAGGAATAAATTCCTATAAAGGCACATTTTGAAGCTTGCCTCTTTGTCTGAGATATGCTAGTTTAAAAAGTGAAAATCTAGATACCAGGAGGCTGAGGTCCAGAGGGTATCCCATCCTGGGCACAAAAGTCCAAGAGATTCGGTCTCAAAAATAGTGAGATCTTTACTAGCTATGCATCAGACAAGGGCCTCATATCTAAAATACATTTAGAGCTCGAAAAATTAAATCCTCAAAAATCCTTTAAGAAACAACTCCATTAATAAATGGGCTAACAACCTAAAAAGAGACTTCTCAGAAGATGAAGTAAAAATGGCCTCTAGATACTTTATAGAAGATGTTCAAAATCTCTGGCCATAAAAGAAATGCAAATCAAAACAACATTGAGATTGTTCTTCACCCCAGTTAGAATGGCCATTGTCAAACAAAAACTACCAATAACAGATGCTGGTGGTAAGGAAATACTACTACTTCTGTTGGTGGAAATGTAAACTTGTGCAACCACTCTGGAAAGCAGTATGGAGGTTCCTCAACTAAACAAAGCTTCCCCATGACCCAGCAATCCTACTCCTGGGCATTTATTCAACTGACCACAAACCAGCCCACACTAAAGCTACCAGCACAACCATGTTTATTGCAACATTATTTACCATGGCCAAGATAAGTAATCAGCACAGATATCCCTCAGTGGATGAAGAGATCAAGGAAATGTGGCATATATATATACGTATATATATATATATATATATATATATATACGTATATATATATACATATATATATGTATATATATATATGTATATATATATATATGTATATATATATAATGGAATCCTGTGCTTCCATCAGAAAGAATGCCATTGCCCATTCATAAGGAAATAGACTTGGGAAAAATACATTAAATAGGCATGTTTTCCCTCATTTGTAATCATTAGAATGTGCCTATAAATCCACAAGTAAACCCAGTGGATAGTAAAAGACAAAAAAATAAAAAAATCACACTTGGACATGATAAATGGGACTCGAAACATTCACACAGTGAGAACAAAGATATTCTTAGGATCACAAGGGCTCAGTAGCTATGTGCATATGACCATATAAAATGATGGTTATTGAAATACACTCCAAGGAAATAGAAAGGATTTTTTTTTTACTTTTGTGGTTCATTTTCATTTTCTGTCCTTCCCCTTTTGTCACTGTTTTTTTATTTCTGTATCTTTTGTCTTATGTGTAAGTTTATCTGATTTGGGGAGGGTAAGGGGAAGCACAGAAATGGTAGGACAAAGGGTGAAAAATGCACCAGTGATACTAGACACTGTGTTGGAAATGAACTTGGGGAGAAGGGAGAAAACTGGGAGAAAATGAGGGGGTGACACTTCAAAAAGAAATGTACTCAATGCCTGACTTATGTAATTATATAACCCCTCTGTACATCACCTTTACAATATTTTTTTGTGTGGGTCGTGGGGCTTGAACTCTGGGCTTGGGCGCTGTCCATGCACTCTTCAGCTCAAGGCGAGCGCTCTACCGCTTGAGCCACAGCACCACTTCAGTTTTCTAGTGGTTTATTGGAGATAAGATCTCACAGTTTCCTGCCCGGGCTGGCTTCGAACCATGACCCTCAGATCTCAGCCTCCTGAGTAGCTAGGATTACAGGCATGAGCCACTGGCACCCAGCTTACAATACATTTTTAAATGACTTAAAAGCTGTACTGAAGGTGTGGTTCAAGTGGTAGAGCACCAGTGCAGCAAGCAAGCCAAATGAATGCAAGGAATTGAGTTCAAATCCTTGTACTACCACAAAAAAGGGGAAGGAAAAGAAAAGATGAATGTAATTATTACTTACCCAATCCTATAGTCTTTAGGAAGAAAATATCCCATACGGTAATCATTCTTTGTCTTCACGATTTGTTTTTGAAGGTCTTTAGCAGATGTGCTATATCCATTGAAAATAAAGTTGGCAAATACTAATTTTCCCTGAATGTACATCTGTAAAAAGTTAAGAAAACATTTTCAGAATTTGATCATAAAAGAGTAATCTTATTTGAAGAAAGATCTTCAGCCTCACTCTTCTCATTGTTGGCAATTAGAATGTAGGAATGTTGGAAAAGCTATTGAATTTTGTGGGTTAATTTTATACTCTGCTTCTTTGCCAAAGTTTCGGGCTAGCTCAAGTAACTTGGGTTCTTTAAATACAGGATCATGTCATCTGCAAAGAAGTAGAGTTTTACTTCTTTCCCTATTTGGATCCCCTTTATGTTTGTCTCTTGCCGTATTGCTTTAGCTAGAAATTCCAATATTGAGGAGTGGTGAGAGCAGACATCCTTGTCTTGTTCCCAATTTTTAGAGGAAATGGTCTTAACTTTTCACCATTAAGTATAATGTATAAGGTTTGTATAAGGCTTATTATATACAGTCTTTATTATATTGAGGAAATTCCATGGACTCCTAACTTCTCCAGAGCTTTTTATCATAAAGCAGTGTTGGATCTTGTCAAATGCTTTTTCTGCATCTATTGATATGATCATATGGTTCTTGTCCTTGCTCCTGTTGATGTGTTGAATTACATTAATTGACTTTCATATATTGAACCCTGGAATTAATCTCATTTGATCATAGTGTATGATTTTTTGATTAGTTGTTGAAGTCGGTTGGCCAGAATTTTATTAATAAGTTTTACATCAATGTTCATCAAAGAGATGGGTCTATAGTTCTCTTTCTTTTTTAACGAGGGGACTATTTCTTTATTTGCCACTTTTAAAATATAACAGTCAAATAAAAATCTAGTAGGTATGAAAAGCTAAGACATGAACTTTGAAGAAATGTAAGAGGCAGTCTTACATCGAAAATATAAGGTTTTGAGATGAGGGTTATGCTGGCTTCATAGAATGAATTTGGTGGTTATCTTTGCTTTTTATTGAAGAGTTTGAGTGAGTCCTCCTTTGAAGGCCTTATAGAATTCAGCTGTGAATCCATCTGATCCTAGGATATTCTTGGATGGGAGACCTTTTATTGCCATTTCTATTTTGTTACTTGTCATGGATCTATTTCATTGGTTTAATCTTCTTGGTTTGGGTGTATCAGTATTTGCTAGTAAATCTTCCAGTTCTTGCTGATTCTCCAATTTGTTAGCATAAAGGTTTGCAAAATATTCCCTTATAATGTTCTGAATATTGTTTGTCTCTATCATGATGGTCGTCTCTAATTTTATTTGGGTGTGTTTGTAATAGCCTCAAAAAAAAAAAGAAGGAATTAATTTAACCAAAGGTGTGAGGGACCTCTTTGATGAAAACTTTAAAAACCTGAAGAAGGAAATTAAAGTAGAAAACCTCCCACGCTCCTGGATTGGAAGGATTAATATCATGAAAATGGTGTTACTAAAAATGGCAATACTGTCCAAAGCAATCTATGAATTCAATGCAATACTCATTAAAATCCCAACAAAATTCTTCAATTATACAGAAGAAGCAATCCAAAAATGTGTATGGAATACTAGAAGACCCTGAATAGCAAAAACAATCCTTAGCAGGAATGTCAATACCAGACTTGAAACTCTATTACAAAGCTGTAGTTGTTTTTTGTTTTTTGCCAGTCCTGGGATTTGAACTCAGGCACTGTCTCTGAGCTTCTTTTTGTTCAAGGCTAGCACTCTAGCAATTGAGCCACAGCACCACTTCTGGCTTTTTCTGCTTATATAGAACTGAGGAATCAAGACAAGGGCTTCATGCATGCTAGGGAAGCACTTTACCACTAAGCTACATCCCCAGACCACAAAGCTATAGTTATAAAAACAACTTAGTACTGGCGCATGAACAGGCCTGAAGACCAATGGAATAGAATCAAAGACCCAGAAATGAACCAACAGACCTATAGCCACCTAATAGCCAAAAACACAGCATCTTCAACAAATGGTGCTGGCAAAATTGGCTATACAAGTGCAGAAAACTGAAGTTAGATCCTTGTATCTCACCCTGCACCAGAATAAATTCCAAATGGATCAAAGACCTCAGTGTAATACCAGATACCTTGAAAATATTATAGGAAGGGATAGGGGAAACACTAGGACTCCTTGGCATGGGTCAAAACCTCCTAAGATCCAGAAACAACAAATCAAAGAAAGTCTGGATAAATGGGACTGCATAAAATTGAAGAATTTCTGTATGGCAAAAAAACATAGTAAGATAAATAGGAAGCCCACAGAACAGAAGATCTTTACTAGTTATGCATCAGACAAGGGCCTCATATCTAAAATATACTTAAAGTTCAAAAAATTAAACCCCCAAAATCAAATCCTCTAAGAAACAGCAACCCCATTAATAAATAAGCTAAAGACTTAAAGAGAGACTTCTCCAAAGAAGAAATAAGAATGGCCAATAGACACATGCAGAGATGTTCAACATCTCTGGCCATAAAAGAAATGCAAATAAAAACAACACTGAGATTCCACTCACCCCAGTTAGAATGGCCATTATCAAGAAAACTAATAACAGATGCTGGCCAAAAGGGAACACTACGTTGGTGGGAATGTAAACTTGTTCAACAACTCTGGAAAGCAGTATGGATATTCCTCAAAAAACTCCTCACAGAGCTTCTGCATGACCCAGCAATCCTCCTTCTGGGCATTTATCCAAATGATCACAAACCAGCCCACACTAATGACATCAGCACAACCATGTTCACTGCAGTATTATTTACCATAACTAAGATATGGAATCAACCCAGAAGTCCCTCATTGGATGAATGGATCAAAAGATGTGATATATGTACACAATGGAATTTATGCTCCCATCAGAAAGAATGACAGTGTCCATTCATAAGGATATGGAAATACTTGGAAAAAATTACATTAAGTGGAGTAAGCTAGACCCAAAGATACATATGCTGCATGGTTTCCCTCATTTGTAATAACTGGAATATGTCTATAAATATACACGTTAATCCAATGGATAGTGAAAGGCAAATAATTACACTCAGATATGATTAATTAAACAGCACTCTAAGCATTTTCACACTGAGAACAAAGGAGGATATTCTTAGGGAGGATCACCATGGCTCAATAACTATGTGCATATGACCATATAAGACGACACTTATCAAAATGAACTCCAAGAAATGGGAACAAGAGGTTTTTTTTTTTTTTCTGGGGGGGGGGGGGTCCCGTCGTGGGGCCTGAACTTTGGGCCTGGGCGCTGTCCCTCAACTCTTCAGCTCAAGGCTAGCGCTCTACCACTTGAGCCATCTTCCCAGCCCCAAGAGGTTTTTGTTTTTTTTATTGTACTGTTTGTGGTTATTTTTCTTTCTTTGGTCTCCTTATATTTATTCTCTGTTGTCATTGGTTTCTTATGTTTGTTTGTTTTTGTTTTGGGGGGTTGTAGGTTTTTTTTTTTTTTTGTCAATCATGGGGTTTGAACTCTGGGCCTGGGTACTGTCCCTTAGCTCTTCAGCTCAAGGCAAGTGCTCCACTACCTGAGCCACAGCACCACTTCTGATTTTCTGGTGTCTAATTAGAGATAAGAGTCTTATAGAGACTTTCCTGCCCGGGCTGGCTTTGAACCGTGATCCTCAGCCTCCTGAGTAGCTAGGATTACAGGCGTGAACCACCAACTCTTAGCTTTTTAAAAAATTTCTGTACCTTTTGTCTTGTATATAAGTTTAGAAACAGTGGGACAAAGGTTGAACCAATTCAACAGTGATACTCACTAGACATTAGGTTAGAAATGAGCTTTACCACTTGGAGGATGGGGAATCAGGAGGGGAAAAAGTGGGAGAAAACAAGGGAGAAGATAACACTGTTCAAAAAGAAATGTATTCATTACCTTATGTAACTGTAACCCCTCTGTACATCACCTTTACAATAAAATTTAAATTTAAAAAATAAAGATCTTCAACTGTGTCACTACAAAATATTAGGCGTATACACATAAGGTAGTCATCATACATATTCCAAGGAACTGAATATATCATTTGAAGATAAGAAAATAGAACAAATGGCAGAACAAATACCTTAATTAAGTCTAAAATTACCAACAGCCATTCTTAATCATTCTGTTTAACTGCCTGTGTACACATTTCATGTTATAGTTAATTTCTAAGAGATAATAGAGTGCCCTTGAATTTGGGAGTCAGTAGACTTGAATTCTGGACAAAACTAGTCTAAAACTCAGAAATATCATTTAATCATACTGAGCCACAGTTTCCTCCATCAAAACAAAACACAAGTAGGATTTATTACTTATAGTTCCAAAAGCCTCTTCTCTTAAATTCTGCTTTCTCTGTTCTTTGTAAAGCCAGGTTTCTCATTCTGTGAAAGAAAGGGTTTATTTTATAGAGCTCGTGGCAAACAACTGGAAGATATTCAACCGTTAGAGGTTGGGAAGAAAGGATAAGAAAAGGTAGCAAGGGAAAGCAGCTGATTGTAGTTCTGAATTTATATTGTTAAAAATGATCTACCTGCCAGATGCCGGTGGTTCATCCCTGTAATCTTAGCTACTCAGGAGGCTAAAATCTGAGGATCATGGTTCAAAACCAGCCCAGGCAAGAAAGTCCATGAGACTCTCATCTCCAATAAACCACCAGAAAACCAGAAGTGCTGTGGTTCAAGTAGTAGAGCACTTACCTTGAGGTTAAGAGCTGAGGGACAGTGCCCAGGCCCAGAGTTCAAGACCCACAACTGACCAAAAAAAAAAAAAATCTACCTGGTACCAGTGACTAATCCCAGCTACTCAGGAGGCTGAAATCTGAGGATTGCAGTCTGAAGGCACACCAGGCTAGAAAGCCAGTGAGATTCTTATCTCCAATTAACCACCAAAAATCTGGATGCGGAGATGTGGCTCAGGTGGTAGAATGCAATCCTTGGGTAAAAAAAAAAATAAAAAGAAAAAAAAACAAAAAACAAAACAAAAAAAAAAACCTCAGGGACAGTGCCCAGGTCCTGAGTTCAAAAAGAACGATCTACTTCTCTTCAAGGAATAAATCCTCGAAGTACCAGAACAAGTACTAGAAAGGACATAGTCACCTATGCCCCATGTTCTTTTCTTTTCAGATAGCAAAATCTTCACCACAGAGGGATGTCCTATCACAAGAGTTCTCCTTGGGAATAGAATTTTTGGATTTATAATAACTGCAACAAAAGAATGTGTCTCCTGTTTCTATGCCAGTCTGCATAGCCAATGGAGTTCTGTCCTGATTGGAAATATTTTGCCTTTATTTTTTAATGCCTGGGTATTAACCACAGAAGCCATTTATCTTGGCCTGAATTTACAAGATCACACTGACAAATGGGTTAATGATAATCAGTGGCAAGGTTACAACACAAAATACGTTGCAAATGGTTTATAAGATCTAAAGAATCTGATTATTTCTAAATAGTGACATAAGGATGACTTTTAGCCAATTTACACAAATACACAATAAATTTGAAATATTTATATAATAAAACAAGTTACAAGCCAGGTGCTAGTGGCTCAAACCTGTAATCCTAGCTACGCAGGAGGCTGAGATCTGAGGATTTCAGTTTGAAGACAGCCCAGGCAGGAAAGTCCATGAGACTCTTCTTTCCAATAAATTACTCAAAAAAGCCAGAAGTGGAGAGGTGGCTTAAGTGGTAGAGTGCTAGCCTTGAGCAAACGAAGCTCAAAGACAGTGCCCAGGCCCAGAGTTCAAGCCATCGGACTGGCAAAAAAAAAAAAAAAGTGTACTCAGGTACCAGTAGCTCACGCCTGTAATCCTAGCTGCTCAGGAAGCTGAGATCTGAGGATCAAGGTTCAAAGCCAGCCCTGGCAGGAAAGTCCATGAGACTCTTATCTCCCATTAAACTACCGAGAAAACCCAAAGTGGTGCTATGGCTGAGCTGAAGTGCTAGTCTTGAGCAAAATAGCTCCAGGACAGAGACAAGGCCCCATATCTGATCCCCCCCCAAAAAGTACAATTTTAAAAATTGATAAGCCGAGAATGTTTCATTCTCATTTGGGGCTTTATTCACAACTCTGAAGAAAACTTTCCAATCCATGTATATTCATACATCAGCTAAAACTATGGCCTCCTGGTAAGGCAGCAGGCTGCAGTGATCGAGTTTTGATCATAACTTGATCATAATACAGATTGTGTTAGACTAGAAAATACCTTCAATTTCTATAGCTTATGGTATATCCCCGTGCAGTATAGAAGGTTCTTGTTTGTTTGAATTTTGGTTGAGATTCAAAACTATAAACAGCAATTGGAAGTGTTATCTCAGGTGCATAACAATATCCTTCACATACTCAAAGCCTGGTTCAACTCCCAGCAAAAACAAAGAGAAACAAACCTCAAATGATATAATCCAAAGGCTCATAGCATTTTAGAAACCAAGTACCCTGATACTATTGTCACTATTTCTTTTTGTCAGTTGTGGGGCTTGAACCTCAGGGCCTGGGCACTGTCCCTGAGACTCTTTGTGCTCAAGGCTAGCACTCTACCACTTGAGCCACAACACCACTTCTAGTTTTCTAGTAGTTAATTGGAGATAAGAGTCTCGGGGACTTTCCTGCCCAGGCTGGCTTTGAACCACAATCCTCAGATCTCAGCCTCCTGAGTGGCTAGGATTACAGGCATGTCACTATTGAAGCACTTTTTTTTAATCTACAAAAACCTGTATCCATTTTAAACTGCAGTTTGTACACACATACATACACTTTTTCCTCCTCTTTTAAATTACCCAAACTCATAATGGCTACTGTAAGTATGTGCTTCATGCCAGGCACTGTTCTCAGTGTGAAGGACATCAATGGACAATTATAATTCCCTGAATAATAGAGGGGAAAGGCAGACTAAATATAAGGGTTGGGGGAGTACTTTTTGGGGGCTATTTGCCTAAGCAAGCACAAGACCCTGAGTTTAAAAGTCCAGTCCCACCTCCTCCTCAAAAATATGTATATAGTGGGTCTTTAAGGTCTTCAATATGAAGGCTCCTATGTCACCTAAAATCATGATCAAATGAATTTCTTGGGTTTCTGTTGCTAACATGTCTTGGCACAGGGACATCAGCCATGATTCTTTTTCACGGCCAGTTATATCATCCCCCCTGTCTTCACTCCTACACTATCCTTTGGACTAAGCTTGAAGCGTAAAACTCAAGGGCTGAAAAGACAGAATTAGGACATGTGACATGGAATACATAGGAATAGGAAGTTTTCATGGAAATAACAAAAAAAGAGCATGAAACAAAATGTTGCAGAGATTTGGAGATCTATTTTTTAAAAGATATACAAACACACAAAAAAAGAGAAGGAAATAAAAGAAAAAAATCAACAAAATAAAAACAAGAAAATATACACTCTCAGAGCTGGGAAGGTGGCTCAGTGGTAGAGTGCTTGCCTTGCATGCATGAGGCCCTGGGTTCAATTCCTTAGCACCACATAAGCAGAAAAAGCCCAGAAGCGATACTATGGCTCAAGTGGTAGAGCAGTAGTCTTGAGCTGAAGAGCTGCAGAGTTCAGGCCCCACAACTGACAAAAATAAAAAAGAAAATATACTCTCTCATAAATAGGTCATCCAAACAACAATAAAAATCTTAGGGCTGGGAAGGTGGCTCAGTGGTAGAGCGCTTGCCTTGTATGCCTGAGGCCCTGAGTTCGATTCCTCAGCACCACATAAGCAAAAAGAAAAAAGCCGGAAGTGGTGCTGTGGCTCAAGTGGTAGAGCGCTAGCCTTGAGCTGAAGAGCTGAGGGAAAGCGCCCAGGCCCAGAGTTCAGACCCCACGACCAGACCCCCCCCCAAAAAAAAACAACCAAAAAAATAAAAATAAAAATCTTAGCATTAAATGACACTATGGATCAAATAGACTTAACAGATACTTACAGAGTTACTTCATCCAGTAGTGACACAATACATATTTTTCTTAGCAGCTCATAAATCTCCAAAATAGAATATATATAGGACATAAAGCAAGTCTCAGCAAACAACAAGAAAATTGAAATCATGCATTGTATTCTATCAGGCCATAAGGGAATTAAACTAGTACTCAACAGATACTACAGAAAATATTCAAACACATGTAGACTGAACAATACACTGTTGAATGACATGTAAGTCACTGAAGAAATGAAGAGCGAAATCAAAAAGTTCCTGGAATCTATTGGGAAATGAAAGCACATCCTACCAGAACCTTTGGGACAAAGCAAAGGTTGTGTTGAGAGGAAAATTTATAACCATGAATGCCTCCATCAAATGAGAGAAAGCTGGGCACAATGGCTCATACCTGTAATCTTAGCTACTCAGGAGGCTGAGATCTGAGGATCATGGTTCAAAGCCAGCCAGAGCAGGAAAGTCCCTGAGACTCTTATCTCCAATAAACTACTAGAAAACCGGAAGTGGTGCGGTGGCTCAAGCAGTAGAGCACTCGCCTTTAGCTGAAGAGCACAGGGACAGCACCCAAACCCAGAGTTCAAGCCCCATGACCTACCAAAAAAAAAAGTGTGGGCTGGGAAGGTGGCTCAGTGGTAAGGTGCTTGCCTTGCCTGCCTAAGGCCCTGGGTTCGATTCCTTAGCACCACATAAGCAAAAAGAAAAAAGCTGGAAGTGGTGCTGTGGCTCAAGTGGTAGAGTGCTAGCCTTGAGTTGAAGAGCTGAGGGACAGCGCCCAGGCCCAGAGTTCAGGCCCCACGACTGGACCCCCCCCAAAAAAAGTGTAATCTATCACATGAATACAATCAACCCCCCCCCAAAAATCACATGATCATGCAAAAAAAAGTGCCTTTGCAAAATTCAATCTCCATTTAGGATCAAACCTCAGAAAAAGAATAGAAAGGATGTACCTGAACAAAGCAACATATGACAAATCTATATCCAACATCACAGTCAGTGTAGAGGACAAGTCATTTGAAGAAAATATCAGAAGATGGAAAGACTTCCTATGCTCATGGGTTGGCAGAATTAATATAATAAAAATGGCCCTGCTGCCCAAAGCAACTTACAAACTCAATGCAATATTCATATTAATGGAGAAAAAAATGGAAATAATTTCCCCTAAAGTCAAAAACAATACAAGGGCTTTCCAATTTCCTCACTCTTATTCAAGATGGTACTAGAATCCCTAGCCAGAGCAGTAAGAGAAATAATTAAAAGAGATTCAACACCATCAGAATCAAGAGGCAACCCACAGAAGGGGAGAAAACATCTGCCAACTATTCAATAGATAAAAGATCAGTATCCAGGGGCTGGGAAGGTGGCTCAGTGGTAGAGCGCTTGCCTTGCATGCCTGAGGCCCTGGGTTCGATTCCTCAGCACCACATAAGCAAAAAGAAAAAAAGCCGGAAGTGGTGCTGTGGCTCAGGTGGTAGAGCGCTAGCCTTGAGCTGAAGAGCTGAGGGAGAGTGCCCAGGCCCAGAGTTCAGGCCCCACAACCAGACCCAAAAAAAAAAAAAGATCAGTATACAGAATATACAAAGAGCACAAAAAGAAAAAAATTAAACAGCAAGAGAATCATCTAATTAATAAATGGGAAGGCAAACTGAACAGACTGTTCTCACAATAAGAAATATAATAGTTACATGAAGTAATGTTTAACATGCTTAGCCGTAAAGGAAATGCAAACAAAAAACCACGTTAAGGTCCTATCTCACCTGAGTCAGAATGGCATCCATCAAGAAAACAAACACTGGTGAGGAGAAATGAGCCCTCATAGAGTGTTGCTAGTAATGCAGATTGAACCCTCATACAGTGTTGGTAGTAATGCGGATTGAACCCAGAACTCAGGCATACTAGGCAATCACTGGGCTATTCTTCCAATTCCTACCTAAGGTATTATTAATGATCGGATTAATTCTGTCTTCGACTCTATGGATTACTTACTCAAAGTTCTTTAACTGCTCCCTTTTCCCCAAGTTAGTCAGAATTGGTTCGTGTTGCTTGCCGAAATGCCCTCAATTGCTTAAGACTCAAAGGCTTTCATTCCTATAAAAATTCAAACCTTTTTGACAATGTGAATTAACCCCTCTATGAAACAAATGCCTTGTTTCAAATTCTTTGGGTTCTGTAGCTATAGATGGAACTGCCAGGTATATGATAATGCTTTTTTTAAAGTGATGAAGTCTTACTATGTGCAGACAAATTTCTAAACCCCAGCAACCCTCTGCTTCAGCCTCCCAAGTAACTATGGATATGTATCACTGAGCCTGGCTTATGTTTGAATTGCTACTGTACTGCAACTGCATCACTTTATATACCTTGTTCTAGCACGAGTGGGTAGAGAAAGTTGTCCACACCAGCCCCAGTATTGAGTAGCTGTATAATTTTGGGTAAACTATTTTACTTACTCCCTCCAGTCAGGAAGACACAACAAAACCACGGTTTGCTGACTTTGTTATAATTATTATACATTTATTATTATATTATACAATTATACAAGTATTATAAATGTGTTATACACACAAAATATACAAGAAATTCTTTCACACTAGCATCATTGGTGTTATAACATACTGAATAATATTCTATTATATGAATATACCATAATTTTTAATTTTAAACATTTATTACTGGATATTAATAATAGCTATTATTATTATTATTAGTGCAGGTACTAGGGCTTGAACTCAGGGCCTGGACACTGTCCCTTAGCTCTTATGCTCAAAACTAGTGCTCTACAATTTGATCCACAGCTTCACTTCTGGCATTTTTTGGTAACTAATTGGAGATAACAGTCTCATGGATCTTCTTGTCTGGGTTGGCTGTGTACCTCAATTCTCATATCTCAGCTTCCTGAGTGGCTAGGATTATAGATCTGAGCCACTGGCACCTAGATGATGTTCAATTATTATTATTACTATTTTTTGCAGGTCCTGGGGCTTGAGCTTGGGTCCTGGGTGCTGTCCCTGAGTCTCTTTGTGTTCAAGGCTAGTGCTTTACCACTTGAGCCACAGCACCACTTCTAGATTTTTCTTGGTAGTTTATTAGAGATAAGAGTCTCATGGACTTTTCTGCCTAGGCTAGCATTGAACTGTGATCCTCAGATCTCAGACTCCTGAGTAGCTAGGATTACAGGCATGAGCAACTGACTGGCACCTGGCTTTTGATATTAAATTATTTTAAAGAACATTAAAAAAATTAGAATCATGTAGTGTTGAAATGTATAGTCTTACCAAATAGTAAGTGTTCCTTTTTAGGAGCTAGTATATTACTTTATTCATATGTATGTATGTATGTATGTATGTCCTAGAGTTCAAACCCAGAATCTTGAACATGCACTACCACTGAGCCTCACCCCAGTCACTTAGAATATAATCTTTAGAATATAATCTGAGAAGGAATTCCTATCCTAAGTGGTTTCTTTCTGTCTATACATAGACTCCTATTTCTCTTGGCAATTACTTTCCTTACAGGATTCACTCTCTTTCCCAAGCTTTGGTCTCCCCTTAACTGAAGATCCTAAGTGGATCACTTATGTTTTCTGGCCCCACCCTAGTATTTGGGAGGCCAGGAAGAGAGTTCCTTTCTTGGCCAAGGTGAACATGTTCACTAGGCCCAATAGCCTTTTCTAGTTAGTAGTCAAACAGCATCACATGATGAAAACATTACAGACCTTTAATGAATATTATCTAGAATGGAAGAAGAAAGAGCTGCCAGAAGAAATCTAAGTACATTTAAAATAAGAAAAAAGCCTATAAGGGGAATACCCATTAGCATTATTTTGGTAAAGAATGAAAGAAATTGAGTCCTTCCATTAGTTAGCAGTTTAGCAACATTGTTTCAGTCTCCTAAGATCTTCAGTTGATCACATAGAGACTCTGCTTTTCATTTTTTCCTCCACCACCAAGACAAGCAAGACCTGTTTTATTTCAGTAATAATTAAGGGGTATACTAATTAGTCTATGTCATGTGAGTCATTTCACACACTAATCTTATTTTTTGTTGTTGTTGAATTCTGTGCAGTAGCTAAGACTGGGATGACTGAATCTTGTGTACCTCTCTGCAGAGACAAACAGATAAAGGGTTTCCTGGGCTGCTGAGGATACAAGCCCTTGCATTGTATTCTCAGTTTAGCTTTCTCTGTGATTCCCTCAGGGAGAAACAGAGGTATCTAGGTTGGGTTTGCTTCCCTGAAGAAACTGCACTGCTCTGTTCTGCTCTGCACTCATCCCAGCAAATTCTCAATCTTGTTTGCTCAAGGCCTCTTCTCATAAGTGTTTCTGGGTGAGACCACCAAACCCCTTCTCTTCAAGAACATAAAATGCATGTAATCTAGGCACAGTGGCTCACACCCATAATCCTAGCTATTCAGGAAGCTGAGATCTAAGGATCCAAGCTAGCCCTGTCAGGAAAAGTCCAATTAAATGCCAAAAAGCAAGAAGTGTAACTATGGCTCAAATAGTACACAAAAGCTCAGGTACAGCACCTAGGCCCTAAGTTCAAGCCCCAGAACCAGTACACAAAGAAAAGGAAGAAAGAAAGAAAGGAAGAAAGAAAGAAAGAGAAAAAAGGAAGAAAGGAGGGAGGGAGGAAGGGAAGGAAAAAAGAGGGAGGGAGGAAGGGAAGGAAAAAAGAGGGAGGGAGGAAGGGAGGAAGGGGAGGAGGGAGGGAGGGAAGAAGGAAAGAAGGAAAAATAAAAGCTTGTAGGTGCAATTTGTCTAAATAGTCCTATGCTGCTGGGTGTCGTAAAGTCAGAGAAGGACTGAAGTGTCCAAAGAGCAAAGAAGTGACTTACAGCTGGAGTTTGGCAAGGCGCCTTCCATAGCCCTTTGTTTTGTATCGTTCAATGTTGCCAATTGTGAACCTCAGGGAGTGAAATCCAGACAACCTGGTTATATTTCTAAGCCTCACTTGAGATTCTCAGAGCTCAAATAGAACTCCTCTAGAAAATACTGTCATTTTAGTGTTGCTTAACTATTCAAAACCTTTGTTACATTAACTGTACAAAATATAAGTATCCTAATTTAACATACATAAATTGGACCAGATAAACCAAAGAAGAAAAAAGAAAGCTTTTAGGTGATCTACTTTTTAAACTGAGCATCCTATTTTAGTCTTCCAACCTAATTAAGAATTTGGAGCAGAGCCTCACATTACTGTAACTTCATTGCTCACAAAACATTATAATGATGTCACAAATATTTTGAGCCATTATCTTCTATTCTCCAATTTGGGAGAGGTGGAATGGAAGAGAAAAAAATTAACATCAACCAACCCTCTCAAAGCTTCCTAAAACAAACATTAAACTCATTTTCTGTCTCGTTGGGCTGGCTACATCACTCTCCCTCTAAATGCATTTTGCTAACATACCTCCATCATTCCCAGCAACCACATGGAATTGGATACTACAGCTTCTTGTTCTTGTCTTCCTGTCTTTCCTCTTGACAGAGACAAAATGATGTCAACCTGGGACTTGGCAATTTGAAAATAACAGACCCCAGTAAGAACCACACTGCCCTCTTCAGAGCCCTGAAGTAATGTATGCTTAGAAGAATAAACCCCTAATGAATCTGAATATATAGCTAAAATGAATTTTGAGTTTATTTGTCATAATGTTCTTTGCAAGCTGTCTGCCCTGTTTACATTTTGAGAAAAAAATGCAGTTTATTATGGAAATCACATACATGCTCTGCAGTGCTTTTCCCAGAGAAACTGAGACTAGCAAGACAACATTTTCCATTGAAAGATAAAATGTAAACCCGTTCTGCTCACTCAGGGAGGAGCAGCCACACGGCTCTCCATGGCCCTCTGTGTGCCATCTGGATGCAGTCTTTCCTTTCAGGGACCTGGAGTTTCCTGGACCAGGGACAAACACATTTATTTCTGATGGACCAACACTGTCACCCAGTGGACAGACAGATCCACAGGCTGAAGTCTTCCCCTTGTTCTTGGCTTGGCAGCCATTGTTTGAATAGGACTTTGTCTCAGGTGATCAGCATGAGTGTTAATATCCTCTTACAGAGAAATAGGCCAACTTCACCTGTCAAACTCTGGATTCTGATGGGACAGATGAATAGAACTTAAGGAACACATATATTTTCATTATGTGGATTGATTTTTCCCCGTCCTAACCACAGTACATTTATAAGAAGCCAGGCTACAAACCAAGCAAGTTCACCTGCCTATACTCCTGGATCCAGGAGATCCAGGCAGTGATGAGCCAGGCACGACCGAAGATTTCTCTTCCACACAATAGGACTGTTTACATGACAATGATGTATATTTCCGCTGAAATCTGACAAATAATTCAGCTTTGAGAAACCAGTGATTGAGCTACTCTCACTTTCTTTGTATGTGGCATCCCTGAAGATGCGTGGATGACCCTCTGCTCCATCTCATTTATACAGAATCTGTTTCTTTGGCACATGTGACCAGATAGCTTGTTTTCTATAAGAAGCTAAGAGTCACTGTGCCTTCTTGCTCAGTATTCATTTAGTTTCTTCTCAACTGGAACTCATTCATGAGCTGAAAGTATTACACTATACATCTCTTTCATATACCCAAAGTAGTGGGCCTGAGAAGTAGTAGTAGTGGGAGAAGTTCTTGCAGTCTTCATTGAAAGCAGTTTCTAGCTAGGTACTGGTGGCTCACACCTATAATCCTAGCTACTCAGGAGGCTGAGATCTGAGGATCATGGTTCAAAAGCCAAACCCGGGCAGGAAAGTCCATGAGACTCTTTTCTCCAATAAACCACTAGAAAACCTGAAGGGGCACTGTTGTTCAAGAGGTAGGGCGCTCACCTTGAGCTGAAGAGCTGAGGGACAGCGCCCAAGCTGACAATAAAATAAAATGAAATAAAATAAAATAAAATAATAGCAGTTGCTATTTGTAGTGAGAAAATCTGTATTTGAATCTTTTTTATTTTGTCAGTCCTAGGGCTTGAACTCAGGGCCTATGCACTATGCCTGAGCCTCTTTGTGCTCAAGGTTAGTGTTCTATCCCACTTGAGCCACAGCATTACTTCCGGCTTTTTCTGAGTAGTTGATTGGAGATAAGAGTCTAATGGACTTTTCTGCCTGGGCTGGCTTCAAACTGTAATCTTTAGATCTCAGCCTCCTGAGTAGCTAGGATTACAGATGTGAGCCACCAGATGCCCAGCTTGTATTTTAACCTTGACATTCTACTTGGCTAGCTCCTTGACCTTGGATGAATTGCTTAAGTTTCAGCTTCTTTTTTTTTTGTCGGTCGTGGGGCCTGAACTTTGGGCCTGGGCGCTGTCCCTCAGCTCTTCAGCTCAAGGTTAACGCTCTACCACTTGAGCCATAGCACCACTTCCGGCTTTTTTCTGCTTATGTGGTGCTGAGGAATCGAACCCAGGGCCTCATGCATGCAAGGCAAGCACTCTACCACTGAGCCACCTTCCCAGCCCTTAAGTTTCAGCTTCTATCTCTTTGTCAGGATTAATATTAGTATGTACCTATCTTCCCATCTCTCCTTTGTTTACTATGAGGATTTAGATTAAAAAATACACAAAAATTGCGGCTGGGAAGCTGGCTCAGTGGTAGAGCGCTTGCCTTGCATACATGAGGCCCTGGGTTTGATTCCTCAGCACCACATAAGCAAAAAGAAAAAAGCCGGAAGTGGTGCTGTGGCTCAAGTGGTAGAGTGCTAGCCTTGAGCTGAAGAGCTGAGGGACAGGCGCCCAGGCCCAGGCCTCACGACCGGACCTCCTCCCCCCGCAAAAAAAAAACAACACAAGAATTACTTAGCATGGTGCCTAGCCATTTTTGAGTTAAAACTCTATAAATATTAACATTATCATTATAATTATTTCAATGGCAGCTGCTATACTTACTATTCCTAAAATGTAACTTTCATGAAGTTACATTTGATTTTGAAATGTATCTGATGCATCTATTGACAGTAGACAAAATCATGGGGTTTCCTCCTTCTCCTCCTCCTCCTTCTAAGATGGAAGGATCTTGAGAGAACATCCTGCCTGTTGCTTCTTAGAAAAATTATTTACAGGATGTTTGTGTTTGAACACAGGTCCTCATGCTTGCTAAGTAGGTGCTCTACCACTTAAGCCATGCCCCCATCCCCTAGAGATGCTTAAAAAAAACACTGATATGCAAGTGTCATCAACCTAAAGAATCATTATTGTTTGAATCCTTTCAGGGAAATTCTAGTGAAGGCAAACCTAATTTACAGTGACCGAAAGCAGATCAATGGAATTAATGTTTATGAAGTACCTCTAAGGTGCAAGAAATTGAAACAAGTACTTTACACAATTGTCTTGCTGAAATTTTACAGTAATTACTTTTACAATAACTCTTTGTATTTTAAGAGACAAAACAGGCTTAGAAATCTGCCAAAGATAACACAACAAGCGTGTAATAGAACCAGGTCATGAAATCAGCTCTGTTTTCAATTCCCGTGCTTTCTCTGCGCACTCAGTTTCCTCACTTCAGTAGTTATTCTATTTTCAATTATGTACTTTTTATGTATTCTTAGTTCCTTATCTAACTACTATATAACCTTAAAAGTGAAAACTGATCTTACTACAAAGAGTAATCTCCACACCAATTCATTTGGCCACCTCAATTTTAACAATGTCCAGTTTTTAACTTCATTAGATCAATAGGAAGGATAACTCAATAGCTAGGAAGACCTATAGTCAAAATTTATTGTAAAAGCTATTTCTGAATTCTTCAGCCTTCTGTGGACCCTATGAATGATCTCCAAATTAGACCAACATTACAAACAACAGTCCAGCTAGAACAGTGATCTATTTTAAAACACATACCAAAAAAATGCCTGGGGTGATATTGTGTCTTTGAACCAGAAGTGGACAATCACTGCCTGTAAATTTAGATGCTGACAAGATGTTGTATTTTAGCAACCGAAAGGGATCCAAATGACTCTAAAAGAAAAGAAAAGAAGTTTAAAAGATACTTCACAGGCAACTGATTTTTTGTTCTACTTAATAGTATTTGTATTCTTTAGTATTTGTATTCTAGATTTTATCCTTACTATTGCTTCCATGGCTCATCAAAGGTTTGTGTATTGCCAAGGGCTAGTGAACATTTTTGTTTCTTGTTACTTGACTCCTTTATGGCATGTGAGGTTAATTTATATCACTCTTCAATTCTCTCACAGCCTCTGTGGCCACATTTTTTCTAGGTCTCCTTCCTGTGCCCCCAGGTCTTCACTAGTCTTCAGCAAATTCATTTTTTTTCTGTCCTTGACCTCTAAGTTTCTACTATACTAAAAAGTGCTGTTAGAGCCAATGCTCCAGGCTATTCACTATCTTCACACATATTTCTATTATTTTTTGATGAGTAAATAACTAAACGTCTACCAAAACTAGTGCTCTCCTCACAAAATTTGTAAGTTGAGATTCTTTTTTGTAAGTTGTAAGTTTGTAAGTTGACTTCTTTTTTTTTTTTTTTTTTTTTTTTGGGTCCAGTTGTGGGGCCTGAACTCTGGGCCTGGGCGCTGTCCCTCAGCTCTTCAGCTCAAGGCTAGCGCTCTAGCACTTAAGCCACAGTGCCACTTCTGGCTTTTTTCTTTTTGCTTATGTGGTGCTGAGGAATCGAACCCAGGGCCTCATGCGTGCAAGGCAAGCGCTCTACAACTGAGCCACCTTCCCAGCCCGAGATGTTGACTTCTTGATCTTCCATTTTTCATCACTCAGGAAACCAAAACTCAGCATGTCCAACAGGACTATTTATACTTTTCTTTAAATGTTCTTATGGTGGATTAAACATAGCTACAGATTATTTGCCACTCTATTCATCAAGAGATGGATGCCATTTCTGATGCCCTTGAATCTAGTTTGGCCTGGGATAGGCATTGACCAATAGCATACCATGCCACTGTGAGACTAGGTATTAAGAGAAGTAGTTCCCATTTCACCTCTTGGAACATTCCTTCTTTAAACAGGCATCTTGTTATGCAGAATCTGGAGCAGGGCTCCAAGAGTCCTTATGAAAAGAGGTCCCTGGGCCAATTGCCATAACTAAGCTCCAAATGGCAGTAGCACTTCCCACCAGCCATGTGAATGGGCTTGAATCCCTTAGCCTGTTCAAACTGACTCCACCAATGCTCCATGAAGCAGGGTTAAGTACCATTCACAAACAAACAGATGCTTACTGGTTTAAGCTCCTATGTTTTGAGATAGCCACCTAAGCAGTAAGACATGTTGAAACTTGTTTATTTTTATTTTTAGATGGCCTCTCTCTATGTAGTTCAAGCTGGCTAGAACTATCAATCTTCCTGCCTCAGACTTCTAAGTATTGGATTCTAGGAATATGTCAAGCATCCAGCCTGAGATATTTCTTACCCTCCTTCTTCTAAATTTCCTATCTCAATAAACAAACAAACAAATAAAAACCAGTGCTACTATTCTCTAAATTGTCCAAATGAGAAGATGAGAGGTAAACTCTTCCCTACTTAATACTTCCAGATCTTATGGAGTCTTATTTCTGATGCAGTCTTACTTCATATGTACCATCCTTTTCTCACTTTCACTCTGATAATTTCACACTTGGTTAAGTGCAGTAACAGTTGTCCCTGCCACTCTGCATCTTTCTGTCAAAATTATCCTTCACCACACAGTCTTTTCATGTTGTTTCTATGCATAAATCCTTTAATGAACCTTCCTACTTTTCAAGCAGAGTTCAAAATCCTTTCAAGCCTCACAGTCAGGCCCCTGTGAACACCTCTGTTTACTGGCTTTCTCAATGTGGTCTGTCCCACATCCTCTTGTCTTCCAACATGGAGTCTTCCAAAACATGGCAATGTGTAGGAAAGTGCTCTCCACCTGAATCATACTGCTCTACACGATGCTTCCTGCCTGAATGCTCTGTCTATATTTCTGACCCATGCTCTGGTTATCACTTCACCATGCTCTGGTTGTCCATTTTCTGGATTGCCTTTTCCTTGAAGATAAGATTAGACTTGAAAGAAAATTCCAACATCCAGACCCTGTCACATTACCACATATTGTAAGACTTCAGTAAATGTATCTGTACAAGTAGTTCCTAGAAACCTACTCTTAAAAATGCCATCAACCACTCATATGAAGCCAGCTGCTTCTATCCTATCATCCATGTGGAATGTCAGAAACATACTGTCATCTTTGCTCTTTACCACATACTGCATGGTGAGAAGCTCACCTATGACTCCAAGTTCCCCTCTGGGGATGCCAGTAACAAGCTGCCCTGAAACTGTGGCACCAAGGGCTGCCATCACTTCCTTAACTGAGGTTCTACTGCCATTGCCCCTCACCTGTGGCTCCCTACCCTTCCTGAGTATCTCATTTCCACATTCCTGCTCAGAGTGATGTGGTCATGGCTTTGACACAATCCAGGACTTTTGGCTTTCACATGTCTTAACCTGAGGAAGATCAAATACTAATATATTATCAAGCTAATATGTTCCTTAGGGCTATAATAAGAGTAAGGTGGGACAGGGAGTGGAACCATCAGGATAGAGAGAGCCATAGTGTGAGTGAGTCTAAAGAACTTAGACTTGACTTGAAAGGAAGTCCTTAAAGGATTATAAGAACACTGCAGTCATGTTCACATGGTAAAAAGAACACTCTGTAATAGGTAGAAACCTAGGTAGAGACCAAGACCAGAAGCAGAAAAACCAGTTAGGCTAACATAGAAAATCTGTGGGTGGTAATAAAGGCCTGCAGCAAGCAGAAGTAGTGGGGTTGAGAGAAAGAGGCAGTCAGGGAAGTAGGCCACAGTGATCAAATAAATAAAAATAAGAGTGGTTTCATGCATGGCTACTGAGACTGGTAGCAACTACTTGGAGAGTATTCAGATAAAGTAGTTCAAGGCTTAGCCAAGACTCAGTTAAATAGAATGATAAATTACTAATGTCTGCTATGGACACAGAAGGGGAGAATATTGGCATTCTATTCTATTGGACTGGAAATATTCTATATCTTGATCTGGATGATGATTATGCAGATACATAAAAATTCATTATGCCATATGCCTGTATTAATCCATTTTGCCTTGCTATGACAAAATATCAGATACATATTTAAAAAGATTTATCTGGCTCATGATTTCAATACCTGGCATGCCACTAGAATTCCAAACAGCACTGGCATCTAATGAGGGCCTCCCCGGCTATTTCACAACATGGTGAAGCATGAAGAGAATGGCTACATGTGGAAGAGGCCAAGAACAAAAAAAAGCCTCAACCTTAAAACAATACATTTTCATAAGAACTAATCTAGTCCCATGGGACCTAATACACTCCCTTATAATAAGTCATTAATTTCTGCTAGTGGTAGCATCACTGTGATCTAATTATCTCCTACAGGACCCTACTTTTAAAGTTTCCACAACCTCAATACCAATTTTCTAAGCACATGAAACTTTGGGAATAAAGTTGTAGCCATTAAATTTTATAACTTTTATCATATGATCGTAATACCTCAATTTTGGAGAGTAGAATGTGGTCAGTGAGGTACAGTGGCTCATGCTTGTAATCCTTGTACCTTAAAAGGTAGAGCTAGGAGGATCATAGTTAGAAGCCACCGTTGAGTAAAAAAAGTCAGTAAAACTTTGTTTTCTTTTTATCTTTTTGTGTGGTGTTCTTGGGTTTCAAATCAAGGCCTGGGTACTGTCCTGAGCTTTTTTGTTCAAGGCTAGTACATTATCCACCGCTCCACTTTTGGGTTTTGGGGTAGATAACTGGAGATTAGAGGCTCATGGACTTCCTTGCCTGAACTGGCTTTAAACCAGAATTCTCAGAGCTCAACCTCCTGAGTAGCTAAAATTAGAGGTGTGAGCCACCAGTACTGGCTGAAAGACCTTATCTTAAAGAGTTACCAGGCGCTGGTGGCTCACGCCTGTAATCCTAGCTACTCAGGAGGCTGAGATCTGAGGATTATGGTTCAAAGCCAGCCAGGGCAGGAAATACCATGAGACTCCTATATCCAATAAACCACAAGAAAAAAACAGAAGTGGTGCTGTAGCTCAAGTGGTAGAGCGCTCGCCTTGAGCTGAAGAGCTGAGGTACAGAGCCCAAGCCCAGAGTTCAAGCCCCATGACTGACAAAACAAACAAACAAAAAAACATATGTTGACGTGAATATGTAATCAAAGTAAAGAGAGGCAAAAAGGTCAGAGATTCACAGTCTAAGGCTGGCCCCAGGCAAGAGGGTGAGACTATCTGAAAAATAACTAAGGCAAAGAAAGCTGTTGTTCTGACTCAAGTGGTTGAGCACTTGCTTGACAAGTATGAGGCTTTGAGTTCAGACTCCTCATTCTCCAAAAATATTGAGGCATTCATAATTTTTTATGTTACTGAGAAAATGTATTAAGATAAAGCATACAACGAAACATTTTCCTACATGTTGTTATTACCTGAATGCAAGGCATGGTTCTGGATCTATTTAGTTCTCTGTATACTTTAGTCACTTCTTCGATATGCTTGTCCTTTTCCTTAGCTGAGAATACATAGACGATTATAATCTGATCTGTAGAGGCTAGCTGGTTGTTTATAAGGTTATCATACTCCAGGTCTGTCACTTCAGGAATGCTGTAAGGGCTACATCGGCATGTATCCTCTTCCTTTCCACACAGTGTTTGCCTCAGGACTACAGGACAAATCAGCAGGGAACCAAAACATGAATCCTTTCTGTCACTGGGAAGAGAAAACCTGGAAATGTAATAGTGAGGAATCACATTGAAGAATTGTAAGGACAGAAAGAACATCCCTAAATTATGGGTGATCACTTTGGTACAACATTGAAATTTAATTCTAGACAGCATTTCATTTGCTAACATGCTACAATATTTATCAGTGCAATAAATATTACATATCAGCTCTGCAGGTAAAAGACTAAATAGTTGCTAGTAAGAATGACACTAGAACATTAATTGCAATTTTATGGCAAGGAGAATGTACAAAAGGCTGGTTTGTAAGATATTTCCTTTTATTCTCTCAACCATTGGAACAACTGAAGTCATTTCCATCCTTATGGATGGAAAAGATGAGCCTCAAAAACTGAGGTGCAATCATTTGGCCAAAAGCACACAAATAGAAAAAAGAATAAAGTAAGACAAAGCTGGATTGGTATGTACACTTTTCCTATCATAATTTTCCCACTGGACATTACTGAAGTTGAAATACCTATAACATACTTCTGAATTGGTTTTTTAGGTTTATTAATAGACTGATAAGCCATGGTTAGAGAACAGAAAGCTAAATCCTGGTTTGCCACCTGACACTCTCCATGTAACAGTAAATCCTTTGACTTTTTTTTTTTTTTTGTCAGTCATGGGGCTTGAACTCTGGGCCTGAGCACTGTCCCTCAGTTCTTCATCTCAAGGCAAGCACTCTACCACTTGAGCCACAGCGCCACTTATGGGGTCTTTTTGGTAATTTATTGGACATAAGAGTTTCACGGCCGGGGCTGGGAAGGTGGCTTAGTGGTAGAGCGCTTGCCTTGCATGCATGAGGCCCTGGGTTCTATTCCTCAGCACCACATAAGAAAAAAAAAAAAGCCAGAAGTGGTGCTGTGGCTCAAGTGGTAGAGTGCTAGCCTTAAGCTGAACTGCTGAGGGACAGCTCCCAGGCCCAGAGTTCAGGCCCCACGACCGGACCCCCCCTCCCCCCCAAAAAAAAAAGAGTTTCACAGCCTCTCCTGCCCAGGCTGCTTTAAACTGATATCCTCAGAGGAAGTCTATTTTTCTAGGAGATGCTGAAGCTTACCAAAACAATTTTGTACTAAGGGTAAGTTCTTTGACTGAATACCAGTTTTAATTTACAAACTGTGCAGCCATACTATTCTGTACAAAATATTGCACTAGGTCACCTAGATATTGTTTGTTTTGTTTTCATTCGCATTTTTCACCAGTAGAATCTGGGCTTTTACATTTTTCTACTTATTTTTTAAAGCAAGTTATATATTGTCCTGGTAAGAAATGAGAGGATATTTAAGTTTGCTACTATAGTTTAATCCATAAATGGTGACTGAATTTTACAGGGTTTAAAAACTTGCTTGGGCCTAAAGAGAGAAGTTGGAACTACAAAGTTGACTATGTAGAGACTTCATGGATTTGTCATTGATGTATAGTTGCATCTTTATGTGTTGGAGTGTCTGTGCATTGCTTTGAGCATTTCAAGTTATTTAAATACTTCTATACTAACAGTATTTTTTCTGTGAACTGATCTCTGCCTGTGAAGATAGTTTCTGAATTTTGTAAAAAGCATGGATTTTTTTCTATTTATGTATTTATTTATTGTAAAGGTGATATATAGAGGGATTGCAGTTACATAAATCAGTAATGAATATTTTTTTTGGAACAGTGTCACCTCTTCCCTTATTTTCTCCCAGTATTTCCCTCCTGGCCTCCCTCCCCCACAAGTTATATCAATGTAGTGTCTAGTGGGGCTGGGAAGGTGGCTCAGTGATAGAGCGCTTGCTTTGCATGCATGAGGCCCTGGGTTCGGTTCCTCAGCACCACATAAGCAAAAAGAAAAAAAAAAAGCCAGAATTGGCGCTGAGGCTCAAGTGGTAGAGTGCTAGCCTTGAGCTGAGGGACAGCGCCCAGGCCCAGAGTTCAGGCCCCACGACCGGACCCAAAACAAAATCAATGTAGTGTCTAGTATCACTGCTGAATTAGTTCACCCTTTGTCCTACTAATTTTGTGCTTCCCTTACCCTCCCCAAATCAGATAAACTTACATACAAGACAAGAGGTACAGAAATACAAAAAACAGCAACAAAAAGGGAAAAACAGAAAAAAGAAAAAAAAACTTATTTTCCTTTATGTGGAGTTCATTTCAGTAAGCATCATTTTATATGATCATATGCACATAACTATTAAGCCTTTGTGATCCTCTCCTAAGAATATCCTCCTTTGGTATCTGTGTGAATGTTTGGAGTCCTGTTTAACTTATTATATAATTTTTTTGTCTTTTCCTTTCCATTGTGTTTGCCTGTATACTTATAGGCACATTCTCATTACTAAAAATGAGGGGAAACTATGCAACCTATGTTTCTTTGGGTCTGGCTTACTTTGTTTAATACAACTTATTTTTTTTGCTTAATATAATTTTTTCCAAGTCTTTTTGTTTCCTTATGAATGGCATTCTTTCCAATGTCATTCTTTCTGATAGAAGCATATAAGTCCATTGTGTGTGTGTATACACATGTGTATGTATTTATCACCTTTATCATATGATCATAATACCTCAATTTTGAAAAGTGGAACATGGTCAGTGAGGTATGTATATAACACACACACACACATACACACACATATTTCACATTTTCTTGATCCATTCATCCACTGAGGGGCATCTGGGCTGATTCCATATCTTGGCTATGGTAAACAATGCTACAGTGAACATGGTTGTGCTGGTAGCTTTAGTGTGGCCTGGTTTGTGGTCAATTGGATAAATAACCAGAAGTGGAACTGCTAGATCAAAAGGAAGCTCTATGTTTAGTCTTTTAAAGGAACATTCATACTGCTTTCCAGAGTGGTTCAACAAGTTTACATTCTCACCAACAGTGTAGAGGCATTCCCTTTTGGCCATATTCCTGCCAGCACCTGTTATTGTTAGTTTTGTTGACATTGGCCATTCTAACTGGGTTGCAGTGAAATCTCAATGTTGTTCTGATTTGCATATCTTTTATGTCCAGAGATGCTGAACATCTCTGCATGTTTCTGTTGGCCATTCTTACTTTATCTTCTGAGAAGTCTCTCTTTAAGACTTTAGCCAATTTACTAATTTGGTTGCTGTTTCTTAGAGAATTTGTTTTGGGGGGGCATTTAATTTTTTGAGCTCTAAGTATATTTTAGACATGAGGCCCTTGTCTGAGGCATAGCTAGTAAAGATCTTCTCCCATTCTGTAGTCTTTCTATTTATTTTGCCAGCTATGTCTTTTGCTATGCAGGAACTCTTCAGTTTGATGCAATCCCAATTATCCAGCCTTGCTTTGATGTGTTATGTTTCTGGATCTTTACTTAGGAAGTTTCGACCCATGCCAAGGAGCCCCAGTGTTTCCCCTTTCCTGTAATATTTTCAAGAAGCATGGATTTTAAAAATCCAAGTGGGCATGTATTTTGTCTATTTCCTGCATTTCTCAGCTTTATTAAAAATTGTATTTTGAGGGCTGAATCACCAATTTCACTTCAAATGTGCATCAGGAAGAAGGTACTGACTTTATTGGAAGGAGATAGAAAAAACAAGGTTATTGAGGAGGAACCATGGGGCCATGTATTTAAAAGGAATTAGTTCTGTCCTTTAAGAATTGAGAAAGTAGACAAGTTCAAGTAGAAATATTTTTTTTTGGTTGGCCATAAGGCTTGAACTCAGGGCCTGGGTGCTGTCCCTGAGCATTTTCATAAATAAAGCTGTTACTTTTGTAAACAAAACAACACACAAAAAAAAACCAAGATCCATCCATTTTTTTTGTCTCCAAGAAACATATCTGCCAAAGATGAACACAAATTATGAGTGAAGGAATGGAAAAAGATATTCCAAGCAGCTAAATCCTGCAAGAAGGAAAGAGTAGCCATACTGATAGCTGATAAAATGGGCTTCATGTTAAATCAATAAGAAATAAAGAAGGTCACTACATATTAAATGGAATGATCCACGAAGAAACAAATTACAGTCATCAATATATGCACCAAATAGCAGAGCTCCCAATTAAACAATCAAACAAGCACTCCAATCAAACAAACACTCGTAAACTAACAAAAACTTAGAGACCCCTCCCAACACAATAATAGAGGGAGATTTTAACACCTCATTCTCATCAAAGGATAATTCAACCAAACAGAAGATCAGCAAAGAAACCTCTAAATTAAGTGACATCATAACCCAAATGGACTTAATAGATATCTACAGAGTATTTCACCCAGCAACCACACAAGACATTCTTCTAAGCAGACCATTGAACTTTCTTCAAAATAGATCATATCTTAGGATACACAATAATCCTGAGGAAATATTTATTGATATAACTCCCTATATTCTATCTGATCACAAAAGAACCAGAACTCAATAGCAAGATTGAACAACACACTGTTGAATAGTAATTCAATGAAAATAAAAGCATGTCATACCACAACCTCTGGGACACAGCAAAAGCAGTGTTGAAAGTTCAAGAAATCCCAGGTTTTTGCCTGGTGACTGCCCCTATCCACCTTTTTCTAGCTTAGCATATAAACTCCTCATTCTCCTGCAGGTATGGGAGGCTTTTTTGGCTATTACCTGAGACATCTCTGTCCTTAAATTTGGCACTCTATGCCATCCTAGGTTTGTCTGCTTCTTCCATCCATCTCTCAGCATCATCTACTGTGGTAGCTGGTTATTGGATATTGGCTCTGTAAAAACACCTCCTGAGTAGCTAGTATTACAGATGTGAGCCATCAGTGCCTGGCCTTACTGAACATTTGTAGGAACTGAATGAAATATCCATCTAACTCTTGGTCTTTCAAACATCAGATGCACTATGGATTATTAAGACCAATAGAAGGGAGAGATAAAAAGAGTCTTGTTACCGGGAGGTCTGATTGATAGCTAAGGCCCTCTGAATTCGACAAGGAGGTGAAAGCTTAAAGACATTCTTCAGTGGTTGGAAGGTATATTGATATTGAAGATACTCCTTATGCTTAGAACTTTCATTTATATCTTGTTTCAGAGGAACTGTTGTTAAAGAGACCTTTTGTTTGATGATCACTTTTTGTGGCAACTCAGGTGTTTGGCAAATGTTTATTGATTCCATTCCTGAAATTTAAAAAAAAAAACAATTTATTTTTCGAAACATTCTTAGTAGACCAAAGCATCTATAGGCTGAGCTGTATGGATTAAGTTGCCTGCAGTAGCCTGGTGCTCTTTTACCATTTCCAGGTGTTCATTTTCTGATGGTTCTCTTACTTCACATGTACCTCTTGGTCTGCTTAGAGAATAAAAGGCATCTATGTAATAAATGTAGAAATTTTCCTATCCATCAAGTGCTTAAGTAGATTATTATATTGAATAACTACCATTGTAATGTGAGTACATTTAGCCCTCTGTATCTAAGCGTTTTATACTGAAGGTCTTATGGTTTGAATATAAAGTCTTCCCCTAACCCTCCAAAGGCTTGTGTAGTAAAGACTTGATCCCAATGCAGTTTTCAGAGATAGGGAGTTGGGAAAGGAGTTGGATCATGGGAGCCTGACCTAACTGATAGAATAATCCATTTGTGGATTCTAATTTGATGTTGTTATTAGAAAGTAGTAGGGAAGTGAAGACTAATTGGAGGAAGTAGGTCTCTTGGGATCTATTAAAAGATTTGATTTATTAAAAAGATTTCCTACTCCTTCTCCATCTTTTCTATTTCCTTGCTGTCATAAAGTAATCAGCTTTCCTCTGCCTGTAACCTGCCACAATGTTCTGCCTCACCACTTTGGCCCCAACACATTGGAGCCAGCTGACCAGAAACTGAAACCTCCAAAATTCTCTGCACATTTAAATCTTCTGTCTTTTAAACTGCTTTTCTCAAAGATTTGTCAGCTAACTAGTTAGGAGCTGATGGCTTTTACCCATAACCCTAGCTACTTAGGAGGTTAAAATCTGAGGATCACAGTTCAAAGCCAGCCCAGGAAATAAAGTCTGTGAGATTTTTATTAATCACATACACACACAAAAAGTAGTGGAGTTTTATAGCTCAAGTGGTAGAATGTTGGCCTTGAGAAAGCTCAGGGACTGCTCCCGGCCCCTGGTTCAAGCCCCAGGACCAGCACAAAACAAAAAACAAAACTATGGATTCAACCAAGTATGGATCAAAAACACTTGAAAAAATTTCATCTATAGTGTATATATATATATATATATATATATAGATAGATAGATATTTTCCTTATCTTTATCCTATAAACAATACATTGTAACAATTTTTTACATAAAAATTAGGAATAACAAGTAGAGAGATGATTTGAAATATGCAGGAAGATATGTGTAGTAACATGCAAATACTACATAATTTTATGAAAAGGATTTCGGATTTGAGCATCCTCTGATTTGGATCTTGAGTAGCTAGGATTATAGGTTTGAGCCACTGGGCCCAAGATAAAAATTGTTATCACAGAAAATGTGATACAAACTGATGTATGGGATAAACTTACAAGGCTGCTCATAGGTCTTATGGATTCAGTCATTCGAGCCCAGATGAGCTCTTCTGAGGGGTATTTCTGCTTTCAGTTCCTGTGTAAAACATCTGTGCATTTCCTTCTGGAAGTTCTGCTCTATACCACAGTATGTTCTAAACCAATTCCTCAAATG
This sequence comes from Dipodomys spectabilis, assembly GCF_019054845.1. Classification (NCBI taxonomy): domain Eukaryota; kingdom Metazoa; phylum Chordata; class Mammalia; order Rodentia; family Heteromyidae; genus Dipodomys; species Dipodomys spectabilis. The sequence goes on from NW_024870840.1 coordinate 8,037,761, forward strand.
GAGAAGGTAAGGTGCCTTTGGATTTAGCACATAATCAATACAATTCCATGTCTGTGAATTTGCCTACTTACTATAATTTTTTGAAACCTCCCCCACCCCGGTATTCATGACACTTTGTTAGCCATTCAGAGGTGCAGAGAGGTGAACGTTTCAAGTCGCCTTTTATGCATGCTCCCAGCTGAAATCAAAGGAAGCTTCATTTTGTCTTCTTGTTTCAGCTCTTCTACTGTAAAAAAAAAAAAACAAAACAAAAAAACAAAAAAAAAAACTGCTCTTCTTATATTATGTATTACTATGCTTGGAGCATTTTTGTGCTTTTTATTGATTTTTTTTATTTTTTTGGGGTCCAGTCGTGGGTCCTGAACTCTGGGCCTGGGCTCTGTCCCTCAGCTCTTCAGCTCAAGGCTAGAACTCTACCACTTGAGCCACAGCGCCACTTCTGACTTTTTTCTTTTTGCCTATGTGGTGCTGAGGAATCGAACCCAGGGCCTCATGAATGCAAGGCAAGTACTCTACCACTGAGCCACCTTCCTAGCCCTGATTTTTCTGTTTACAGTAGCCTGCAAGTGTAATACTACACTCAAGAAGGCTGTGATATACCTTAAGAATAAAATATACATAAACTTTATAGACCATGATAGAGATCATTTGCCATGAAGGTTAGAATGTGTTTGGGACTTTAACTAAGTATCACTCTCCTATAATACTGTGAAATGTGTGAAATTTATGTAATCATTTAATTACAATAAAAAATTGCAAGAAAGAGCCAGGCGCTGGTGGCTCACGCCTGTAATCCTAGCTACTCAGGAGGCTGAGATCTGAGGATCACGGTTCAAAGCCAGCCCGGGCCGGAGAGACCGTGAGACTCCTATCTCCAATAAACCATGAGAAAACCGGAAGTGGTGCTGTAGCTCAAGTGGTAGAGCACTCGCTTTGAGCTGAAGAGCTGAGGGACAGTGCCCAGGCCCAGAGTTCAAGCCCCACGACCGACAAAAAAAAAAAAAAAAAATTGCAAGAAAGAAAGAAAGAATAAAATACATGTTTTAGATAGGCTTTTTTCAGATGTGTTGTTGACCACGAATTCATTGTTATTAACAAATATATAATAAATAAGGTGTCTTTAGACAGAAACACATATATAATATGGTTATATTGATCAATAGGCAAAAATGTTGTTACCAGATCTCCCAGGAAGCTCAATCTATAAGCTATCCTAGGAGCAGTGTTTTAGTATTCAATAATTCAGTGTTTGTGGAGATTTTATAGTATCTCATTTCTACAAATAACATGAATAGGGCTGGAAGGTGGCTCAGTGGCAGAGTGCTTGACTTGCATGCATGAGGCCCTGGGTTTGATTCCTCAGTACCACATAAGCAGAAAAAGCTGGAAGTGGCGCTGTGGCTCAAGTGGTAGAGCGCTAGCCTTGAGCTGAAGAGCTGAGGGACAGTGCCCAGGCCCACAGTTCAGGCCCCACGTCCAGCAAAACAAAACAAAAAAAAAAATGAATAAACTGTTACATTAATAGTCAAGGAGTGAAATAGTGCAGACTCTAATCAAATGTTAAGTACAAGTTGATGCTGCAATAACATATTCCAATGTGAGGTTCCTTTACAATATAGCCAGTGAGCAGAACTCATGTGCAAGGACTGAAGTACAATGGGGAAACTGGGGAAGGTTTTAAAGGGAAGTTTTCTGATGTTAAAAATGAACATAAAAGCACCTTTTCCTGGTGCTAAAAAAGTGGCCAAGTAGATTCTCTTCTCCACAAAGAAAAAGGAAGTAGTATCAAGCACAACTTTTCTTTTCTTTTCTTTCGGGGGGGGGGGGGGGGGGGGAGGGAGGAGGGTCCGGTCGTGGGCCTGAACTCTGGGCCTGGGCTCTGTCCCTCAGTTCTTCAGCTCAAGGCTAGCGCTCTACCCCTTGAGCCACAGCGCCACTTCCAACTTTTTTCTTTTTGCTTATGTGGTGCTGAGGAATCGAACCCAGGGCCTCAGGCATGCAAGGCAAGTGCTCTACCACTGAGCCATCTTCCCAGCCCACAACTTTTATTTTCCTGCTAGCCAATCACTCAAGTCCATGAGAAGAATTTGTGTCTACAGAGTTTCACATTTCATGAACTTGCTACTTTGCAAAACTTTGAGGGGATAGGCATTTGAATATTACTTCTTTGAAGTGCTTAACAATGGGAACTGGTCATGTGGAACAACATAATAGGTTTCCAGAACTGACCCAGTGAAAATCTGTAGTGATTCAACCAGTGAGAGAAGATATGCTTGGCCTTCTTTTGTAGCATTCTCAGGTTGATAGATGTCACAAAGTCATGCATAGGGCTTATATCCATTGATGAATCAATAGTGCTTGTAATCAATTGGTCTGCTGAACCAGTAGGCTTTAAAACAGGAAGACATAGAAAAATGTATGTTTATGAGATACAGACATGAATATAGATGTCTGAAAGAACAGACTTACAAATATAAGGACAGGAAAGAGACACCACTTCATATATTAGCCAACATTAATTATTTTTAACTATTTTTGTCTTTTCTTTTTTGATACTGGGGATTGAATTCAGGACACTGCACTTGCTAGGCCACTGAGTTACATTCCAGCTCAACATTAAATATTTTATTCCTTTATGTATTCACTCACTCATCCATTTATTATGTCACCCAATAAGTATTTATTGAGTGTTAAAATTACTTATGGGCCAGACATTATGTCAGAAACTAGGACCAAAGTCACATATAAAAGCCACAGTCCCCTGTGAGGGTACCTAACTCATTGAAATACTCACAAAAGGTTAAAATGGTAACGTCAATGTTATGAATATTTTGCCACAATAATAAGTGCATGAGTTTACATGGCTAGATTATTTAGTGTTTATATATATATATATATTAATATATACATATTCATTAAGTATACATAATCATAGGAACATTTACATGTTCACATATTAAACACATGAATACTTATATACTTAACTCATTATTGTTATTTGCATTTTTTTTGTCGGTCATGGGGCCTGAACTCTGGGCCTAGTAGGCACTGTCCCTCAGCTCTTCAGTTCAAGGCTAGCACTCTACCACTTGAGCCAAGTGCCACTCCCAGCTTTTTCTGCTTATGTGGTGCTGAGGAATCAAATCCAGGGCCTCATGCTTTCAAGGCAAACACTCTACCACTGAGCCACCTTCCCAACTCCTGTTCTTTGCATAATTTTGGTGATCAACACAGAGCCACATTAAGATATATAGAAACCAGGAAGTCAAAAAGCCATAACTCATTAAAGAAAAGGTTTAAAGAAGTGAATGGAAGAGTTTAAGTGTGTGTGTGTGTGTGTGTGTGTGTGTGTGTGTGTGAGATACACACACACACACACATACTGAGGGCCAGTATTGGCTGCTAGGAGCTTTGTAGTCTGTGGCAGATTCCCACTTGTTCTATACACACCCTGGCTTGTATCTCCAGGGGCAGCAAGCATTCAAGCCTCATGGTAACTCCAGAATGTGTCTGCGAGTAAAGGGAACAAACAGAACACTGAATTCTTCACTGGCTGGAAGAGAACTTAGGGACCCAGTCACTATGTCTGTTAGTTTTTTGTTTGTTTGTTTGTGGACAAATACTGGGGTTTGAACTCAAGGTCTGAGTGCTTGCTATCCCTTTTGTTTTTTTCACTCAGGGCTAGTGCTCTACCACTTGAGCCACAGATCCACTTGCAGCTTTTTGGTGGTTAATTAGAGATAACACTCTCACAGGCTTTCTTGCCTTGCCTGGCTTTGAACTGTGATCCTCAAATCTCAGCCTCCTGAGTTGCTAAGATTATAGATGTGAGCTGCCAGTGCCCAGCTAAAGGAAGCTTAAAAATGCTAGATTAAATAAAATAAACCACTTAAAAAAGGACAAATACAATGAGGGGGAGGGATTGGGATGGGAGGAATGGGGGAAAAGAATGAAAGGGATGATATCAATTAGGATGTATTATACTTATAAACTGACTTGTTGAATGGTAAGTAGTTGCACAACTACTTAAAGATGATAAAAATTTAATTTTAAGGAGGACAAACACTTGTAATCCCACTCATATGAGGTACTTAGAGAAGTCAAGTCAAATTTAGAGATCAGATAATGGTGATCGTTTTTTTTTTTTTTTTTGGTCTGTTGTAGGGCTTGAACTCTGGGCCTGGGTACTATCCCTGAGCTCTTCAGCTCAAGGCTGAAGAGCTTGAGCCACTTGAGCCATAGCACCACTTACGTTTTTTTTTGGTGGTTAATTAGAGATAAGAGTCTCACAGACTTTCCTTCCTGGGATGGCTTTGAACCACAATCCTTGAGAATGGTGATTTTTTTTAAAGACTACACAGAACAGGCTTGGTATTGTTTTTTTTTTTTTGTCGGTTGTGGGGCTTGAACTCTGGGCCTGGGCGCTGTCCCTCAGCTCTTCAGCTCAAGGCGAGCACTCTACCACTTGAGCTACAGCGCCACTTCCTTGGTATTGTTTTAATAGGTACAGAATTTTAGTTTTATAAGACTAAGAACTTGGGAGACGGATGGTGGTGAGATTAAGTGTACTTACTGCCATTGAATTGCCATACTTAAACATGATTACAACTTTTCTCTATAAAGTTAAATACAAAATACTTCCTAACAAAAGTCATCCTTGCCTCTTCCAATTAACTATATAAATGAAACTACCTATGTCAAGTAACTGGTTCTGTAAAACGAATCTAGTGTCTATTGGCATTGAAAAAAACCATGCAAATAGAATCCTCCTTTGTCTCTAAAGTTGAAATAGTGGCTAACAATTCATTGACTTCTCTGGAAATGAGAATAAAAATGGGCTGGGAGAGGCTGCAAGCTCTTTTCAGAAGTCATGGTTAATAACACTTGGGAAGGAAGGACAATTTTACAAAATGAACTAATTATAGAGAAATTACATGGATTCAGAATATTCAAAATGTTATAGTAATTCTAAATAGTAAAAATTTAAAAATATGCATTTTTACTATTTCTGTAACAAGTATTTAATTCACATAGATGTATAGGTTTCTAAATGTATAGGTTCAAAGCCAGCCCAGGCAGGAAAGACCGTGAGACTTCTATCTCCAATAAACCACTAGAAAACCAGAAGTGGCACTGTGGCTCAAGTGGTAGAGCGCTCACCTTGAGCTGAATTGCTGAGGGACAGCACCCAGGCCCAGAGTTCAAGCCCCATGACCGACCAAAAAAAAAAAGAATTTTTTTCCAAGGCTAGCTTCCAACTGTGATCCTCAGATCTGTCTTCTGAGTAGCTAGGACTACAGGCAGAGCTCAGCTCCAATGCCATCATTAAATAGATAATAAACTAGCTAGTGTCAGAGGCTTGTGTCTGTAATCCCAGCTACACAGGAGGATGAGATCTGAGGATTGTAGTTCAAAGTCAGCCTAGGAAGGAAAGTCCGTGAGACTCTTATCTCCAATAAACCACCAGAAAACTGGAAGTGGCACTTTGGCTCAAGTGGTAGAGCACTCCCCCTGAGCTCTTAGGGACAGTGCCCAGGCTCAGAGTTCAAGCCCCATGACTGAGCAAAAAGGAGGAGGAGGAAGAGGAGAAGGAGGAGGAGGAGGAGGAGGAGGAAGAGGAGGAGGAGGAGGAGGAATAAAAGGGGGAAAAAAGGAAGGAAAAGGAAAAGAAAGGAAGGGGGATTGGAGAGGAAGAGGAGGAAAGGAAAAAGGAAAGGAAGAAGAAACAACAAAAGAAATGAAAGAAAAGGAAGAAGGGAAAAGGAAAGAAAGGAGAAGGGGAAAAGAAAAGGCAAGGGGAAAAGAAAGGGGAAGGGAAAAGGGGAAAAGAAGTGGCGAACTGGACCTACCATGTCAGCTAAACATAGAGGCAAAAATTTGTGCTTTACAGGTGCTAGAGACAGCTTCAGGCTTTTGGGATGCCATTTGTAGACCAAAGTGATAGCAAAGCGCCCAGAAATCTTCACAGTAATAAAGTTATTCACCTGTGTGCAACAGAAAGAAGAGTAAGTTTAGATGCAGACTTTTCATGATCATAAATCAAGTGGAAATCAGGTATTTTCATGACATGTGAAAGGACATTTGAAACTGACATTCATAAAAGGTTTGTCTTGACTTAGATCCATTAAGGCAGAATGAGTGTGGGGTTTTGTGCTACAAATTTATGGTTGCTATGATTTATTGCGGAAAGGAAGAGGAGTCGACAGAAATGATTTGAGATCTATTTGAGAATGAGAAAATGCTTGGCAAATGTATAGTTATTTGGAGCCCTAATTTTAGCACTGAGACATGAATAGCCTCTCTTGTACAATATGGTTGATAATTTCTAGTTCCCTAGGTGTTGAGAAAAGTCAGTAGCAGTGTCAAGTACTTAAATGTTGCCTTAATGTCACTGTGAAACTCATTAAAGTTGGAGAGATTTTATAAATGGTAAGAATGGAAAACTAACAAGTAAATGACTTCTAAAACTGAAGAGCACATCTGCAGATGTATAAAGTATAGTTTTAAATGATTCCTTCCATTGGGGCTGGGAAGGTGGCTCAGTGGCAGAGTGCTTGCCTTGCATGCATGAGGCCCTGGGTTCGATTCCCCAGTACCACATAAGCAAAAAGAAAAAAAAGCCGGAAGTGGCATTGTGGCTCAAGTGGTAGAGTGCTAGCCTTGAGCTGAAGAGCTGAGGGACCGCACCCAGGCCCAGAGTTCAGGCCCTGCAACCAGACCACCTTCCCCCCACACACACACAAAAAAAGATTTCTCCCAGGTGCCAGTGGCACCGGATGCCAGTGGCTCACACCTGTTATCCTGGCTACTCAGGAGGCTGAGATCTGAGGATCACAGTTCAAAGCCAACCCAGGCAGAAAAGTTCCCATGAGACTCTGATTTCCTATTAACTGCTGCAAAAGCGGAAGTAGTGCTGTGGCCAAAGTGGTAGAGCACTAGCCTTGAGCAAAAGAGGTCAGAACAGCGTCCAGGCCCTGAGTTCAAGCCCCAGGACTGATAAAAAAAAAAAAAAAAAAGATTTCTAAAGGGTTGGGGGTTTGTAGTTCAGTGGTAGAGTGCTTGCCTAATATTTTCAAGGATCCAGTATTTTTTAAATTTTTTATTATGAAAATACGGTACAGAGGAGTTACAATTACATGGGCAAGATAATGAGTACATTTCTTATCAAGCATTATTGCTTTCTCCTTTGTTTCCCCCTCCTATCCCTTCCCATGTCCCGCCCCCCCACCCTCCCCTAGCCCCCCCTTCCCCCACCCAAGGATCCAGTATTATATCCCTTGCTATACATGAAAAGGAGAAAGAAGGGAGGGAGGAGAGAGAGAGAGAGGGAAGGAGGGAGGGAGAGAGACAGGGAAAGAGGAGGAGAGGGAGGGAGAGGAAAGGGAAGTAAGCAAGGAAGGAAGGAAGGAAGAAAGGAAGGAAGAAAGAAAGAAAAGCAAAGGAAAGGAAGGAAGGAAGGGGGGAATTTCCTGAAGATAAAGTATCCTAATGTAACAAGGAAGGAAGGAAGGAAGGAAGGAAGGAAGGAAGGGAGGGAGGGAGGGAGGGAGGGAGGGAGGGAGGGAGGAAGGGAGGGAGGGAAGAAAAGAAGGAAGGAAGGAAGGAAGGAAGGAAGGGAGGGAGGGAAGGAGGGAGGGAGGAAGGGAATTTTCCTGAAGACAAAGTATCCTAATATAATATACTAGCTGCTTGGAGCCTATAAGGACTTTTGTTTTAGGTACAAGTTACCTTCCTTTGCTTCTTCAAGGTACTGGCTGAAAGTATCTGAATAATGTACTCTAATAGCAATTCTGACTTTGCTAGGGAGCTATGAGGACTGAGGAAATTCTGACTTCAGAATGTAAGGAAATTTTCATAAAGAACCTTTCCTGGCACTGTTTCTTACCAACACTTTACTCTTCTCTCCCTCCAGACTGAACAGTACTTAAAAAATATTGCAAGCATTCAGGAGGCTAAAGCAGGAGGATGGCCAATTTGAGGATGGTGATCCAGGACTACATAGAGAAGGCAGGCAGGCAGGAAGGAAAGGATGAAGGAAGAAGAGAGAGAAGAAAGGAAAGAAGGGAGGGAGGGAAGGAAAGAAGAAGAGAAGGAAGGGAAGGGAAAGGAGGAAAGAAGGAAGAAAAAGTGGGAGAGAGGGAAAGAAAGGAAGAAAGAAAGAGAACAGACAAGTAAAAAGAAAAATATATATAGGGCATATGATCACCAAAAAGATTGGGTAAATTGTAAGAAAAAGACCTAGATGTTGATCTCCATAAAAATTGATAAGGATACTTCCTAGTATAGAGATATTAGGCAAGTCACAAATCTGAGTCACGTAATCTTAAATTTTTCTAGTAGTAGACCCATTAGGAAGAACAAAAAACAAGAAAACTTTAATAACATATTTCACAAGTAAATACATCCAAATACCTTTTAACATGTAATACACATAAAATTATTAAGATATTTTATATTCTGTTTTTCTAAGCCTTGGAAATTTGGTTTGCATTTTATGACATATTTCAAGGGTCAGTAACAAGAGTAGTTGGTAGCTGTCATAATAGACATCAGTTTTGCATAGATGATGCCCTGACGGCTGATTGTTCACTGAATCATCTACACAACCAGACCTCATGCCCTAGATTATTGTAGCTCATTTTGTATACACACATAAAACACAACACACATGCACACACACATGCACATGCGCACACATACACATACACAGTAACTATACATTGATCAAAAAGCACAGAAGTTACAGACTGACAGCTCAAAGGCATCTAGTTTAGTTCGCTTTAATTGTCTCAAAGTTTCAATTGTTTCCAATTTTTCAAATAGCAGGATATTTTAAAAAATCTGAAATTCTGATTTTTTCTTTTATAATAAATATAGCAACATTAGGCACATAGTCCCTTGTCACACGTCTTCTGGCCCTCTAATAAGGCTGCTTCCTTCAAATGCTACACTTTCCAGTTTGGCACAGGTGCACCCTGCAAGGTCACTCTACACTCTCTGAGGTTATAATAATTAATCCTTTATAGAATAGTACACTTTGCTACATTAAAATTATTTTTATATCAAAATCTGAAAAACTTTTCTAATAATTTTTTAATTGCTGTTTAAACCAACTGCTGCTGAGTAAAGTCAGTCATTAAGAAAGGCTATGGGAAATGAAGGGCCAAAATAAAAATTCATCACATCAAGCCGGGCGCTGGTGGCTCACGCCTGTAATCCTAGCTACTCAGGAGGCTGAGATCTGAGGATCGCGGTTCAAAGCCAGCCCGGGCAGGAAAGACTGTGAGACTCCTATCTCCAATAAACCACCAGAAAACCAGAAGTGGCACTGTAGCTCAAGTGGTAGAGCGCTCGCCTTGAGCTGAAGAGCTGAGGGACAGGGCCCAGGCCCAGAGTTCAAGCCCCATGACCGACAAAAAAAAAAAAAAAATTCATTACATCAGCTCTAAACAGATAGCCCATACTGGGTAATTCAGTCTCATATTTTCCCATAATAGTGCATTTTAGAAACTCAAAGTAAGGGGCTGGGAAGGTGGCTCAGTGGTAGAGCACTTGCCTTGCATGCCTGAGGCCCTGGGTTCGATTCCTCAGCACCACATAAGCAAAAACAAAAAAGCCGGAAGTGGCGCTGTGGCTCAAGTGGTAGAGTGCTAGTCTTGAGCTGAAGAGCTGAGGGACAGCGCCCAGGCCCAGAGTTCAGGCCCCACGACCGGACCCAAAAAAAAAAAAGAAACTCAAAGTAAATTGTCATCACAATGTAAGAATTAATCCAAGAGTGATAAATAAATTGTAAAATTATACCCCAACTTCAACTGGATCTTCAAGTTTTCCCTTTGAAGGCCACATCCATTCTCTCATGATGTGTCCTTTTCTGCTGATCACCATGCCTCCATTCTGATTAAACATCATTGCTATTATTTTCCTATGAAAAGGACAGAAATGAGTCTTTCTTAGCACATGAAAAATTCAGGGTTTATTGATTTGGCTGGGATGATGAAAATTACCAAGACGTAGCCTTTAAGAGCCCAGGAATCTCTTAAATTATATTCCTGGAGGATAGCCATTCTGCTTCTGTCCTAATATCTTCCTGGGAGGGAAGAATGGTGTTTACTCGTTCAACTGGCCAAGATTCCCTTCTCAGAGGCATAACCTTTCCCACTTCATCACTGCCATGTATAAGGTCATAAAAATGAGTCCTTCCAACGTGATTACCATACCACATGGCCCTGCTACCTTGGCTGTGGCTGATTAAATTAGGACTAGGCATTTGACCAGAAAATGAGTTCCAAATGGATGTGATAATCTGCATAAAAGGTCATGAGGAAGGAAGTTGGCACTGCTCACTGAAGGGAGTGAAAGAAAGCCAGTGTGGCTAGAATGGAGATTGTAGGGACTGATAATCACTTCATATCTTTAGCTAAATATGAAGAAACCCTATGCAAAATCATAATTTCTATCTAAAAAGCAAAAAGATATCTAAGGGTTTTTAATAATAATAGCTACAATGTGATGATCAAATGGGTTGTTGAGGAACCTGAGTAAATACCTTCTGGTATTTACTGGTCATGAGCAGTTAAGTGGTCCAGGCGAGAAAGTAGTGGCTTGGACTAAAGCTTGGATGAGATAGATGGATGTACATGTGTGAATTCAAGAGGACTGAAGATATGGTTCAGTGGTAGAATATTTTTAGCATATTTAAAGCCCTGGGTATAATCCTTATCACCATAAAAAATTAAAACAAAACAAAGCAACACTACCTGATATGCCAAGACTCTGTATAAAAAGATCAAACAAACAACATTTTAAATTTTGACAGAAAGAATTTGTATTGTGAAGAAAAGGAAATACTGATTTTGCTTCTCCTACATTCTATATGTCTATCAGTGTAGCCTAGCACTTTGCTAGCTTTTCTGGATCAGTTGTGCTACACTATGTGTTCATATCCATATCGTCTTTGGTCTTTTTTTTTTAACCTGGACAGCATCTGGAACAGAGAAGAAGCTTTTTAAAGATCTGTTGAATAGTATCAGCAAAATCAATTGCATTGACAAAATATAAATAATGGGCTGGGAAGGTGGCTCAGTGGTAGAGCACTTGCTTTGCATGCCTGAGGCCCTGGGTTCGATTCCTCAGCACCACATAAGCAAAAAGAAAAAAGCCGGAAGTGGTGCTGTGGCTCAAGTGGTAGAGTGCTAGCCTTGAGCTGAAGAGCTGAGGGACAGTGCCCAGGCCCAGAGTACAAGCCCCAAGACCGGACCCCCCCAAAAAAATTGTGGAGACAAAATATAAATAAAAATACAGTGGATAGTTATTAGAGACTGTTTAAGTACTCCAAGGATGTCTGGAAGGAGATGCTGTCTCGGTACTCAGACATTTTCAGTCCTATGATAGTTTATTCTGATGATGAAATAGTTATCTGCTTCATTACTATTACCAAAGAAGTCAGGGGAAAAATGAGCAAAACCACCACCTCAGAGGAACAAAGGAAATTTTACAATTCCCCATTGGTTTCATGAAGACTGAGATCTGAAGATCACAGTTGGAAACCAGCCTGGCAAAAAAAATTCTTGAGACCCCCATCTCCAATTAACCAGACAAGTTGCTGATCAGGCACCAGTGGTTCACACCTATAATCCTAGCTACTCAGGAGACTGGGATCTGAGGATTGTGGTTCAAAGCCAGCCCAGTCAGGAAAGTCCATGACACTCCAATCAACCACCAGAAAACTGGAAAACTAGAGCTGTGGTTCAAAGTGGTAGAGTACTAGCTTTGGGTGAAAAAGCTCATGGATAGCACCTAGGCCTTTAGTTCAAGCTCCAGGACCAACAGAAAAAAAAAAAAAAAGAAGAAAGAAAGAAATTAAATACTGATAGTTGGTATAACACAGAAGAATTCTGAAACCATTATGCCAAGTAACAGGCTAGTCACAAAAGATGATTCTACTTATATTAAATGTGCAGAATGGACAAATCTTTAATGAACAGAGCCCAAAAAAATCTTAGGAAAGAGAAACCTGAATAGGTAAATCTCTAGAAGGAGAAGGTGAAGTATTGGGTAGAGGTGGGGATTAGTGAGTGACTGCTGTTTTATACACAGTTCCCTTTTAGGATGCTGCAAATATTCTCAATTTTGTCAAATGCTTAAAAAACACATTAAGCTGTATTCTTTAAGTGGGTGAATTTTATGAAATGTACATCTCAATAAAGCTGTTTAAAATTAAAAAAGGAAAGTAGGAAAAATTTCTCCAGGGAAGTGACATTTAAACTGAGACCTAAAAGATGAAAAGAAAGCAGTCATGTGAAGAGTCCGGATATGAGCTTTCAGTTACAAGAACAACTTGTACATAGTGGTTATAAAGATGGAAGCCACACACAAAGGGTGAGTCATAAGAAATGAAGGGGGAAAGGTGCCAGAACAGGCAGGACCTTCTAAAATGCTCAGTCACCAAGTTCCATGTTGATACAAACTATTACTATACTATAATTTATATGGAAGGTAGCATAAAGGATTTAATAGTAAAACACATGGATGTGACAAGTGGAGAGCTGTTAACCCCAAATTCTATGCTACAAACTTGCCTGTGGAGAAAAGCATCATCATCCAGTTTTAAGAGGGAGACGTATTTAATAAAACAACACTCGGCCTATAACTGAGGAAATCCATTAAGTTACTCCTACCATCATTACAAAGACCAATTTCTAATAAACAGACATTGTAGCAAACACATGAATTCACATCTCCAGAAAGTTCTGAATGTGTGGGATCCTCCCTCTATAATACCAGTCAGAATTCGGTATCTTTTAAGCAGTTGGTAAGATTTGAGTGGGTCCCTCAAAACTAGCACATTGCATTCTTTTTTTTTTTTTTTTGGTCAGTTGTGGGGCTGGAACTCTGGGCCTAGGAGCTGTCCCTGGGCTCTTCAGCTTAAGGCTAGTGCTCTACCTCTTGAGCCACAGCATCACTTCCAGCTTTTTCTGCTTATGTGGTGTTGAGGAATCAAACCAGGACCTCAAGGAGCAAGGCAAGCACTCTACCACTGAGCCACCTTCCCAGCCACCTTCTTAATTCCTCAATGTGAAAGTGTGGGAGATGGAGCCCAGAAGGAAATAATTACATTAATGCCTTTATTCCAAGAGTGAGTTCTCATTTTCAGGGACTAGATTAGTTACCCTAAGGCCAGTTACATCAGTAAGGCCACACTGTGTTTTGTCTCTTTTGCACATGCTCACTTGCTCTTCTGCTTTCTGCCACAAGTTGAAGCAGCATAAGGACCTCACTTGATGCAGCCATCTGATCTTGGACATCTCAGTCTCCAGAACCCTGAGCCATGTTACCTAGTTTCAGTTCTTCTGTTTTAGCAATCAAAAGCAGATTAAGACAAAAATATATGGATTTCAGAGTAGCTAAATTTTGTGAGTAGTTACAGGTGCTAGAACTGAGATTTGAGATACAAGAAAGTGGCTGATCCAGATATACCAGTACACACTGAAGAAACAAGTCAGAATATGAGAATTCCAAATGAGAATTTTAAAATATCTGGGCCAGAACCAGGAGAGAGAAGATAACTGATCCTTACAAGTTTTCATCAATAGTTTTGAAATAGTTATGATTAATAGACTAACCCTAGCCTAATCATCCATCTTCTATATATTTATCCTTTTCAAAGTCCATGTATGATACATGAATCAAAATAGAATTAGAGGTGGTAAATACAGAGGAGGAGAGGGGGCAACTAATTTGAATTTGGTGTTTCCTTTGCAGTTGATTAAAAATATGAAAAGTCTGTAATATTTTCCAGCATCTTTCAAGAAGACTAAGTATCTATTTTTCTAACCACTGAGTTATGTTACCTTAGCCAAGACTTACTAGAAAACTTGGTACTACAGGAGGCTTGAAAAGTGCTTATGAACTGGGTTCATCACTCTTGCTACTTTTCAAATCCATCCACCATGGGGAGCAGCCTGGAGGCAGACCGCAAGACACTTGGCACATTTTCCCTGTTGTTCCAGCCAACAGTCAGATACGTAAGTTGTCTAACGCCAAAACCCACGCTCATAATCACATTATTGTTATTATCACCATGACTCATTATTACTCAGCTTATATGTACTCAGCACTAGACCTCTCTTTCCCTCATGTATTAAGACTTAGCAAGGGAAAAAGAATTGGAATCAGGGACTAAAAGCTTTCAATGTTCTTTGCTACTACGTAGCCTTCAGATACAGTTTCAAGGCTCTTCTCTGAGATTCAGTTTCCTCATTGGAAATTATACCTAATCACAGAATTTCTTGTAAATTTAAACAAAATGTAAGAGTTCTCTCTCAAAATGATACTAGCAATTAATCAAGATTAGATATTTTGATCAATCTCACAGAACTTGTGTTCAAAAAAACTAATTTTGGGCTGGGAAGGTGGCTCAGTGGTAGAGTGCATGCCTTGCATGCCTGAGGCCCTGGGTTCGATTCCTCAGCACCACATAAGCAAAAAAAAGAAAAAAGCTGGAAGTGGTGCTGTGCCTCAAGTGGTAGAGCGCTAGCCTTGAGCCGAAGAGCTGAGGGACAGTGCCCAGGCCCAGAGTTCAGGCCCCACGACCAGACCCCCCCCCCCAAAAAAAAAAGAAAAAGAAAAAGAAAAACTAATTTTAACAATACTTGGAAAATCAAGTGAAATACATTTGTTCTTAGGGAAACGATTACTTTTCCACTTTGTCTTCAGCATTCCTGAATAAAATGTTCAATTAACATGTCATAAAGTTATATCAAGTTGCCTAATTTTTCTTTCAAAACTGCTTAGTGTGGTTGGAAAACAAAAAGACCTTTTAAAAGTAAGTAGTTTCTAAGCCTTTGAAATGATTCCAGATCCTGTCATTGTTTCATCTGAGCATCAAAGATGGGAAAATTACTTCCACACTGAGGGCAGGTACTTACATGTGGTTCACCCAGTTGTTTTGCTACCTTATTAATCTCTCTCTCTCCCCTCTCTCTCTGTAATCAAGCATTACTCTCTCTTTCTCTCTCTCCTCTCACTCTCTTGTTTTTCTCTTTGGAATCAAGCACTTTTTTTTTTTTAACATTTTGCTGACTTGCTCTCTCTTCACAGGTGAGGTGCTGACACATTTTGACAGGTGACTTGGCTCACAAACAGTGGGGGTGGGGGTGGGAAGGAACTTTCACAGAAGCATGGTCAGCATGCAGGAAATGCTGAATGCAGCAGAAACATATCAATGTATATTTATAAACTCGCTAAGAAAAATTCTTGCTCTCTGCATGAAAAAAAAATTCTTGCTCTCTCAACACCCATCATCCTGAAGCCACATCAAGTAAAAATACAGAGGCTATAAAGATATAGGATTGAAGATCATTCAAGAAAGTCAAATTCAGCAATTATGGAGGGTGAATTTATACACATGATGACTTATTCCACTGAAAGCCTCTCACATGATATAATATAAACTCGTTTACTTGGTCTTCTATCCCTGATATGTAAGTTATTACAAGGACAGGAACTTTGTTTGGTTCTCTACCATATATATGATGCTTACACAGTGCCCATACTATTAGGCACTCTATGAAGATTTTGAACCAATGGATGCAAAATCTTGTACAGATCACTTTGTATTTCAACATTTCTGATTTTTTTTTTTGTCTTTTAAGTTGTCCTATAACACAGTTCCTGCTAAATAGGAACCATACCTCATAGTACTCTCTATTATAATTGTCTAGAATGGAATAAATACTCAATAAACATTTACTAAAGGAAAGAGTGAAATGTGTGGGTAATCAAATATAGCATGGCAAATTAATGGTTTGGCTGAAGGCATACCATCCTGTCTTCCTTTGTTTTTTTTCCTCAACCCCTACCTCCACCTTAGAGAAGCTAGCTAGGTATAATTTAGCTGGTTAGCGTGTATAACTATCAAGAGATGGATTTATGTTCAATAAGAAATTGGAAACTACTTGAAGAGAGGTGTGGACTGAGAGGAAGAAATGGGCACTTAAAACAGAAATGTCGAGAAAAGAGAAATGTGAAATACTAGACAATATTTTAGAACAGTAAGAATAGCTTTGGCACATAGCTAGGCAGCCAGATGGATAGGTAAATCCAAGTTAAGGAACTGACATTGACAACATACCCAATACACTTTTAAGAACATTAAGCACAGCTTACATTCTGTATATGTTGTTTCTATTACTGTTCTAAATCTTCATAACCAACATCATTGAGAAATGCAGTTCATTGACGTCTCTGGTGAGTGGTTTCTATGTGTTAAAAGTATGGAAAGGAGCAAATTCTCATTAGTTGAAATCAAATGAGAACCAAAATGAACCCGCAGATTTAAGACAGAATGGAAAACAAGATTCCAAGAAGGCAGGATGGCAAAACCAGAGGAAATCCCAAGATCATAAACCCGAAGAATATTACAGAAAACATGAGGAAGATGTGAGCTTTGCATTACCCAGTTAAGAAGTCCTTAAAAGGCACAGAGGCCAGGTGCTGGTGGTTCATATCTGTAATCCTAGCAACTCAGGAGGCTAAGATCTAAGGATCATGGTTCAAAGCCAGCCTGGGCAGGCAAGTCTGTGAAACTCTTTATCTCCAATAAACCACCAGAAAACTGAAAGTGGCACTGCAGCTCAAGTGGTAGAGCACTAGCCTTGAGCTGAAGAGCTGAGGGACAGCGCCAAGGCCCAGAGTTCAAGCCCCATGACCTACCAAAAAAAAAAAAAAAAAGGCACAAATGCCAAGATGACACCTGATTCAGCAAAACCATCTCCTTGCTTCTGTTCCTAGCCTGTGTTAACTTGGGCCCTTGACATCCATCTGCTCATCTTCCACAGTATTCCCACAAATATGGCACAACTGGACTGAGAATAATAGATATTTGGCCAGTACCAATTTGCAAGTCATAGCTTTGAATACACATTTTTAAAAAAATTTTTCTTACCTTCTTTTCCATTTAGATTGATGTTGTACAAGATTCCTTTCGTGTGCTTGTTTTTGTTAGTATTTTACTTTTCCCTCACCACTTTGCTTATCTATGAATTGTAGTTTTTATGGAATCCCACATACCTGTTAGGAAAGGAAATACTACCACATCCAGAAGGTGTAAAGGTTCCCAAGATAACAGAATCTGGTAAGTCACTGAATATGTTGGTGGACATACCACCCCAAGGGAGATCAGAATAGCTTTGGCAGACAGCTAGGCGGCCAGATGGATAGGTAAACCCAAGTTAAGGAACTGGCATTGACAACAATAATACTAATGATTATTATTCTATAGAAAGATGTACTTTCTCTCTCCTATTTTTAATCAACTCTTATCAGATAGGGCAGCAGATCCAGAGAAAGAGACTCTCTTCCATAGTCATTGAGTATGATGATGGTAGGGTTAGACTAGCACACAGCTTTCTAACTCTAGGTTGCATGATCGTCACACAAATTCACAATCCTGTACCCTCACATTAGTTCCAGATTATTTTAAACAAATCTGTGAATAACAGAGTTTTGTCCGATTGATCTTGATAATCACTGAAAACCAAAGCTGCCTGTTGCTACCTAATACTGTCTATGACATTAGCCAACACAGAGCAGTAGGGTCAGGCCTTCCTACCAATATCTAGAAATAGATGGGGGCTGATGAGGGCTGAGGAATAATTATGGATCTGGAAATAATCTTACACCATATACAAATCAACATTTAACACACAATTAAACATCAACTTTATTAAGTGTTAATACAAATTTTCCATTTTGGATATGTAGGAATGAATTACCAAAAAAAATTCCCCCTTCTCCCTAAACTAGGTTTTTTTATTGTTGTTTTTTGTTTGTTTGTTGTTGTTATTTGAGATCAGGGCTCAAACTTGTTATCTGACACATGCTTTCACACATCGGCTGTCACTTTACCACCTGAGTCATGACTCCAACTCCTAAACTAGGTTCTTTACATGCTAAATCCTATGTTCTCTTACATAATCAGAAAAGTGAACCAAAGAGAATTCATTTTCTCAGACTCTTAATGAAACTGTCAAGGACTGAGGAAGAAGGAAAGTTTTGAAAGAGGGGACTTTCTCTAATTAGTTTTCAGGTTGACTTCAGCATGAGGGAATATGGACACTTAGGAGGAAATGACCAAACATAACACCCAAGGATGCTTCCTGGGATTTGCCTTCTGTGAGATAGAAACCTCTGTTTGTCAGCCCTATCCTCCACATTCTGCCACCTTCAACTTCACCTACAGAGTTTGACAAGGATATTAGATCAGAGAGGAGCCATCTACCAGGGCATAGTGGAATTTCTTCTTTTCTGGGTCAACCTCTCTGACAGTAGGCATCTGAGGCTTCTTCTCCAGCAGCTGCAGCCAGAAGCTTTGAGAACTTTGAGGGGAACTTCTGATCTCCTCCTGTTCTGGGTCGTTATAATGGCGCAGAATCAGTTGTTTGTTGAATCCTTCTCTTTTAAGCTTAGCTTCTTCTGATTTTCTGTTCAAAAGAAAAGAATTCAAGACATGGCTAATTCCTTGGTCACATTTGGCTCATGATTCAGTGGCTTTTGTGGT
The DNA here is from genome assembly GCF_019054845.1 of Dipodomys spectabilis. Taxonomy (NCBI): domain Eukaryota; kingdom Metazoa; phylum Chordata; class Mammalia; order Rodentia; family Heteromyidae; genus Dipodomys; species Dipodomys spectabilis. The sequence continues at coordinate 8,056,320 of NW_024870840.1, forward strand.
ATTACCATGACTGAAAATCATAGTACCTTATAAAAATGTAAGAATTCTCTGAAAACCACACAGAAACTTTTGTGCATAGACCCCAGTAATAGTATGCACTCTATAAATACTCCTGGAAAGCATGACTGAGGTGATACAGTGTTAGTGAATGAGCTGAAGTGTGAGATACTAAGTTTGAGTCTAGGTCTCAGATTTTTTAAAAAGCCAGGCACTGGTAGCTCATGCCTGTAATTCTAGCTACTCAGGAATCTGAGATCTGAGAATTGTGGTTTAAAGCCAGCCCAGACAGGAAAGTCTATGAGACTCTTATCTCTAATTAATCACAGAAAAAGCCAGGAGTGGTACTGCGGCTCAAGTGATAGAACACTATCCTTGAGCAAAAGATGCTCACGGACAGCACCCAGGCTGAGTTCAAGTTCCAGAACCAGTAAAAATTAAATTAAATTTAAAAAGTTTTAAAAAACAAGAGAAGAGGAGAAGGAAGGAAGGAAGGAAGGAAGGAAGGAAGGAAGGAAGGAAGGAAGGAAGGAAGGAAGGAAGGAAGGAAGGAAGGAAGGAAGGAAGGAAGGAAGGAAGGAAGGGAAAGAAGAAAAGAAGAAGGAAGAACACTGTCTGGAAAGTGCACTACTTTAAGAGGCATCTTGGATCTAGTCTGGAACATTTTATCAGACCAGACTTTCTATGATAAATACATAGTTAATTCCACTGTACACTCGGGTTACAGAAGATTCTGTCTTTTTTCCTGTTTCCATAGGTCTGATGACATTAAACTTCTATACTATTCTGTTTTGAAAATATGTGGCAGGATAAGAAAGTTGAAAGTTTTGTGTACAAGTAAGCACATTTCCTTCCAACAAGCATTCATTAGTCTCAAAGGCATCTTGAATGTCAGAAACCGAGGGAATGTTGGAATTTAGCTGGTTTTCTTACAGAAGTATTTGTAACCACATACTGTAAAGCTGCATATGTTCTTTTTCCATCCTTCCTTCCTCCCTTTCTTCCTTCTCCTCCTCCTTCCTTCTTCCTTTTCTCACATTTCCTTTTCCCTCCCTCTCTCCCTTCTTTGTCCTTCCTTCCTTCTTTCCTTCCTTCCTTCCTTCTTTTTCTTTCTTTCTCTCTCTTAATTCCTTCCTTCCCTTTCTTTTTTTTCTCTACCTCCCTTCCTTCGTCTATCCTTCCCTCTTTTCCTTTCTTTTTTTCTTTTTTTGACAGTACTAGTGATTGAACTCAGTCTTGTGCTTGCTGACACTCTACTACTTGAGCCATCCTTCCAGCTAATCTTCCTTCTTTTCTGTGTGTCAAGGGTAGAGGGGGAAGGAGAGAACCTCTCTATGTCTCTATATCACCCAGGCTGGGTCAAACTAGAAATCCTCCTGCCTCCTCCTTCTGAGTGCTGGGATTGCAGGTGTGCCCCCTCAGATCTGGCTGCGTGTGTTATTTATTTATTTAGGTTGGTCGTGGGGCTTGGGTACTGTCCCTGCGCTCTTCGGCTCAAGGCGAGCACTCTACCCCTTGAGCCACAGCACCACTTCTGGCTTTTTTTCTTCTGCTTATGTGGTGCTGAGGAATCGAACCCAGGGCCTCATGCATGCAAGGCAAGCTCTCTACCACTGAGCCACCTTCCCAGCCCCGAGTCCTTTAGTTTCTATGGAACACTTTATGGATAGTGTGCTGATTTCAGGTTTACAACAGGCTGCTACAGCAAACAGAAGACATGCTATTATCCCTTAACAGCATGAGGTTTGGAGAGGCCACGGGATGACTTACACAAGACCCCACACCCATTGACTAATGTCCTTAGTGTTCTGGCTCCAACTTTGATGATTTTTTTCTTTCAGAGAAAATCAAGAGATCTTATTTTTTCCTAAAGAGTTTAGGCTCACAGTAAAACCAAGCAGAAAGTCCAGAAAACCCACACACATTTCCTTGGAAGTCTGGTTTTCTTTTCATTAAAATATACCACTTTTTTTGTTACTTTGGAGTCTTTAAACTTGAAAAACTTGGCTGGGAAGGTGGCTCAGTGGTAGAGCGCTTGCCTTGCATGCATGAGGCCCTAGGTTCAATTCCTCAGCACCACATAAGCAAAAAAAAAAAAAAGAAGAAAAAAGCTGGAAGTGGCGCTGTGGCTCAAGTGGTAGAGCACTAGCTTTGAGCTGAAGAGCTGAGGGACAGCACCCAAGCCCAGAGTTCAGGCCCCACAACCAGACCCAAAAAAAAATAAAATAAAATAAAAAATAAACTTGAAAAACTAGTTTCAAAATCACTTGGAAGAATAAACCGGTGAAAATGGCTAAGGTGCTTTCAATATATAAAGAGTAGCCAGACTGAAGTTGTTGTACAGATATTAAGATAGTAATAACTAACATTTATTAGATGGTACTTATGTTAGGGATCTTTATAGTAACTCTAAATGGTAGCTACTATTATTATTACCATTTTATAGAAGAGAAAAGAGAGGCTCAAGGAAATTAAGTCAGTTGACAGAGCTGGGATTTTAGTTTAATCAGTTGGACTTCAAGGCCCTTTTTCTATCATTATGATCTGAGTGCCTCTCTCCTTTATATAATCTGAATAATTAAAACAACTAAAGACAATCTGCACAAGAGTGAAATATGATGAAGCTGAGAACTCAAATTATTGGGTAACAGAGTAAATGACTCTGGAGATAATAGTGTTGTGGCTAAATGCACAGGCATTGGGAACAGATATCCTACAGCTAATATAGTAGTTCTCCCACTTAGTAGCTCTCTTAGTAGCTCTCTAATCTAAAAATAAATAAATTCCAAAACAAACACCCAACATCTAGAGGTGTGTTCATTTTACTTTATAAACTGTAGCTATAGTTATTGACACTCTCATATTGGCACTATTGGCAATTGTTATCATTGGAAAAGGAAGAATAAGTTATTGACACTCTCATATTGGCACTATTGGCAATTGTTATCATTGGAAAAGGAAGAATAAAACTTATTTCATAGCCGGGCGCCAATGGGCTCATGCCTGTAATCCTAGATACTCAGGAGACTGAGATCTGAGGATCACAGTTGAAAGCTAGCCCACACAGGAAGGTCCATGAGACTCTTATCTCCAATAAACCACCAGAAAAAAACAGAAGTAGCACTGTGGCTCAAGTGGTAGAGCACTCGCCTTGAGCTGAAGAGCTGAGGGACAGTGCCCAGGCTCAGAGTTCAAGCCCCATGACCGAAAAACAAACAACAACAGAAAAAAAACAACTTATTTCATATCATACACAATTCTCCGTTAAATATAGAAAAAATAATAAAAATGAAATCAAAAGCTGGGTGCTGGTGACTCAGGCCTATAATCCTAGCTACTTAGGAGGCTGAGGGCTGAGGATCGTGGTTCCAACAAGCCCACACAGGAAGGTCTGTGAGACTTTTATCTCCAATTAACCACCAGAAAACTGGATTGGAGCAGTGGCTCAAGTGGTAGAGCAGTCTCCTTGAGCTGAAGAGCTGCAGGACAGAATCCAAGCTCAAAGTTCAAGGCCCATGACAGACAAAAAAAAAAGAAAGAAATTAAAAGTAGGGTAAAAAAAAATAGGGTAGATCTATCTCATCTCAAAACAATGACATATTTCTCTAATTATGAAACAACAGGAAAATTCTTAAAATAAAACTGACAGGTGTACAAAAATAAAGTTAAACCATCTATGGGTTAAGAAGCAATTGAATATTTGCCATAAAATAACAAAAAATTCTTATCTTTAGTAGAAATAAAGCAGTAAAATGTACAAGGTAGTAGAAATTAGGTCTACCTGGTCCATAGTAGAAAGTTTTTAATAGATAAAGAAAAACTCAAAAATGAACCTCCTCACCTGTAATCCAATCTACTCAGGAGGCTGAGATCTGAGGATTATGGTTTTGTTGCCAACCTGTGCAGAAAAGTCCATGAGATTTTTATCACCAATTAACCACCAAAAACTGCTGGAAGTGGCACTGCAGCTCAAGTGTTAGAGCATTAGCCTTGAACAAAAGAAGCTCAGGAACAGTGCTCAGGCCCTGATTTCAAAGTGCAGCATCAAAAAAAAAAAAAAAATCAAACAAACAAAAACTTCCTCCAATTAGCAAAGAAATTGATACTCAACAAGTCTTATTTTTTTTCTTTTTTTTGCGGTACTAGGTTTTAACTTCAGGGCGTTATGCTTGCTAGGCAAGTGCAGTAGCATGTTTTTGTGCAAGTTATTTTCAAGATAGGTTCTCACTTCCTGCCCAGATGCTCACCTGGCTTACAGCATGCCTGTTTCAAGCTTCACAATATAGATAGAATGATAGGTACAAACCTCCATACCCAGCTTCTCTTAAGACAGAATTTCTCTGACTTTTCTGCCCAGGACTGGGCTGGAACCTCAATTCTATTTCAGCCTTCGACAAAGGTAAAATGACAGGTGAGTTCCACTGTGCCCAGTTATGGATTGAGAAGGGGTCTTGCAAACTTTTCTGCACAGGTCGGTCTTGAACCTTGATCCCGCCATTCTCAGCTTCCAACTACTTAGAACAATTATGAGCTACCTACCTATGCACAGCTCAACCGAGTAACTTTTTTCTATCAATTTTTCAAAGTTAAATATAATAACTCCATTTAATGCTAAGAATAATGGTGAGATGGGCCTACTTACAAAATGCCATAGAGTTAGTTGGCCTGGTTTCAATGAAGAGAAAATTGGCAGTACATCTCTAGAGCCTTAAAAATGTTCATGTACTTCTTAGCAAATACCACTAAAATTCTAGTAATCTAGCTATATATATGTGTATATATATATATATATATATATATATATATATATATATACACACACACACACACACACACACACATACATATGTTTAAGACAGTTGTATAAATGTAAATGTTCAGCAACAGGAAAATGGTTCAAATTTTTTTATAACACGGATTTTTTTTGAACTCAGGGTTTTGTGCTTGCTAGGCAGACACTTTACCACTTGAGTGACACTAACCAGACCATTTTACTACAGTTATTTTTCAGACAAGGTCATATATTTATGCCTAAGTTAGCCTAAACTGAATTCTCCTATCAATATGAGAATAATAAATAAATACATGCTTTCTGAGTAACTGTGATTATAGGTGTGTAACACGATACCCAGCTTCTTTGTTGAGTTGAAACGCCCCTAAATTATTTGTCTGGGATGGTTTCAAATTGCCACCCTCCTGATCTGTCTCCCAAGTAGGTGAGATTAAAGGCATAAACCATCAGGCCCTTCTTTGACATTTATAAATTAAAAACAAAAACAAAACTGAGTGTGTAAAATACACCTCTAAAAACAACATAGTTATTCCATATTGGAAGTTAGGTAAAAAACAACAGAAACAAGTTATGGTGGGTAATAAATTGACTTTTAGAGTCAGATAAGTCTGGGTTGTGTTCCTTTTGGGTTGCACTTTGCCTTTTGTAGCTGCATGATTATAAACATTTTATAGTATGCTACATTTTATAGTATGCTCATTTTCTCATCATAAAATGAACATGATAATCACATCCTTCCCATGGGGCTTTTGTGAGGAAAGGCATCAGGCCCACCATCTAGCACTCAGTACTTTGTCAATGGTTCCTACTATTACCAAAGCCATATAATTGTTTTGATTTATCCTTTGTTGATCGGTAAGTTGCTGAGACCTTTAGGGTCTCAGCTGCTTTGCCTTTCCTTTTATTTTGTTGATTGTGGGTCTGAACTCTAGGCCTGGGCCCTGTCCCTCAGCTCTTCAGCTCAAGGCTAGCACTCTACCATTTGAGCCACAGCACCACTTCCAGCTTTTTCTGCTTATGTGGTGCTGAGGAATCGAACCCAGGGCCTCATGCATTTAAGGCAAGCACTCTACTACTGAGCCATCTTCCCTGCCCCCTTCCCCCTTTTTTTCTCCTTCTCTTCTGTTTTATGTATTCAGCCCTCTTTGCTTCCAATATTTTGGTGTATAATCCTGTCACCTGCCAAGGCTGATAATTCCTCCTGATAATTTCTCACAGTGAGTTTCCCATTGTTAACAGGAAGAGAAAAGTGTGTGTGTGTATTTGCGCACCCGTGTGCATGCACACGCACTCATACATGCACATTAGTTTTTCACATTATAGGCATAATAGGCAGATGAGTTGATGTAGTAAAAGTACTACATGCACACTCTACATCCATTCTTGCCTACCACATCATATGCTTCATCAAAGCACATGGTTATAAAAGGGTGCTGATGGCTCACATATGTAATCCTAGCTACTCAAAAGGCTGAGATCAGATCACTGAGGTTCAAAGCCAGCTTGGGCAGAAAAGTCTCTGAGACTCCAGCTCCAAAATAACCAGAAAAATTGGCTGGAGAATGTAGAATATCAGCCAAGCATGCAAAGCTGAGCAAGTAAAAGGTTTTGAGTTCAAATACTTGCAGGGGTGGGGAAAGAAGAAGGAGTATATGGTTGTAAAGACTGTAGAGAACTCCCTACATTTGAATTATGGCTACTTGTAGTCTCTTCACAGCAGCACTGAGGAGTGTCTTCCATTGTAGAATTTCCCATTTGGAATAAGGATGATTGAAGATCCAACCTTTAAAAAAAAAAAGACATATTGAACACAAAAAGGATACTTCAAAATAAATGCTAACTCAATAATCACTAGGGAAACCATGCCAAGCCACAAGTCTACCAAAGCCTATTATGGAAAAGGAACCAAAACCCAGTGGTGAAAATTATATATAAATTACCCACTAAAAAATTCTCTTCTAGGGCTGGGAAGTTGGCTCAGTGGTAGAGAGCTTGCCTTGCATGCCTGAGGCCCTGGGTTCGATTCCTCAGCACCACATAAGCAAAAAGAAAAAAGCCGGAAGTGGCGCTGTGGCTCAAATGGTAGAGCACTAGCCTTCAGCTGAAGAGCTGAGAGACAGCACTCAGGCCCAGAGTTCAGGCCCCATGACCGGACCCAAAAAAAAAAAAAATTCTCTCCTAAGCCAGGCTCTGGTGGGTCACACCTGTAACCTGTAATCCTAGCTATTCAGGAGGCTAAGATTTGAGGCTCAGGGTCAAGGCCAGCCTGGAAGGTCAGTGAGACCCTTATCTCCAATAAACTAGTCAGAAAAAGCCAAATGTGGTCTGTAGCTCAAGTGGTAGAGCACTAGCCTTAAGCATGAAGAGGCTCAGGGACAGTGTCCAGGCCCTGAGTTCAAGTGCCAAGACTGGCAAAAAAAAAAAAAAAAGAAGTTCAACATTAGTCCAGACAGGAAAGTCTATGAGACTCTCAACTCCAATTAGAGCACTAACCTTGAGAACAACTCAGAGACAGTGCCTAGGCCCTGAGTTCAAGCCCTAGAACTGGCAGGCAAAAACAAAAACAAAAAAACATACCACTCACTCCTCAAAGAGATTAGCCCAAAGCAATCTTAATTATTTGATTTTTTTTGGGGGGGGGTCTGGTCGTGGGGCCTGAACTCTGTGCCTGGGCACTGTCCCTCAGCTCTTCAGCTCAAGGCTAGCGCTCTACCACTTGAGCCACAGCACCACTTCCAGCTTTTTTCTTTTTGCTTATGTGGTGCTGAGGAATCGAACCCAGGGCCTCATGCATGCAAGGCAAGCGCTCTACCTCTGAGCCACCTTCCCAGCCCCAATCTTAATTATTTGAGGTCGTACCACAACCTTTATAACCCATGCAAATCTATTGATCAGATTCCTCAGCACTCCCTTCCCCTTCCCAACCATGGATAGAATACATAGAGGAGAGAGGCTCTCTTTAGGATTCTCCCACTAATGAACTTAGGTGTCTAATATTTCTGGATTTCAGTTTTCTCCTCTGTACAATGAGAGAATTGAATAAGCTAGTCTCAAAGGCCGCTCTCAGCTCTCATGTAAAAAGTCTACCCTTGTAGTGACCCAGTGGACAGATTCACAGGCAGCTTTCAGGTAGAAATCTGGGGAAAGAGGAAAACCTGCCATTTATTTAGTTTATCCCACTGAGTCTAGTCTATTCAATAAAGCATTAAAAATAATAAAGTTGAGAGGGGGAAAGGGGGAAAGGAGAACATGGCTTCCTATCAAACCAACGCTGTTAACTTTTGTGTTATCTCTAGAATTTTTGCTCCATACTTAGGCAACATTCAAGTGTAATTACAATGGGTATACTATGCTCCATCTCCAGGCCTTTGTCTTTGCAATAAGTTCTTCATTTTAGCCACAACTCTAGGTAAAGCTTTGCATTGGGGCAATGTGGCTCCTCCCATGTTTTTCTTCAACCTCCATTCCTTACCTTAGCCCTAGATTATGAAAGTACATGACATCTCTTCTTTAGGAGAATAGTCCCACACCATGTCATATGGCTCAAGCTGGATTGATGATTACGTTCTTTTACCATCTGCAAGCTAATAATCCAGGTCTGACCAACGATATTACTTCATCTTCCAAGAATGACATTTGTATCACTTGATCAAAGCTAATGAGAGTCATTACCTAAGACTGACACATGAAACTGGAAGAAAAGAAATCACTTGTTTCCTAAACAGAAAATATGTGAATCTAGGAGTCACAAGAACTATTTTCTTCGTCATGAAAGGAGAGCTCAATAGAAGCTCACAGATTACCAGTGACTACCAAAAGGCTTGCTATTGGATTGCCTGCTGAGAGATTTCCTGTTACTGGACCACTTCATTTGAATTTCTGAGCATTTTCATGTTGGACTTGCTGAATACCTTATATACTTAATTCCTACATAACAAAATACATTTAACTGTGCTTATGCCTAGCATATGCCCTTAGCTCTATTTCCTATCTGGCCCACCTTAGTTAGAGAGTGCCAGTTCTAAATTCTGATCCCTTGACACATCCAATTCAGAAGTATATGTAAGGAGGAGCTGGAATATAGCCCAGTGATAGAGCTCTCATAAAGCATGCTAAAGACTCTGGATTCAATCCCCAGGGGAGGTTTGGGGAAAGAAGGGGAAGAGGAAAAGAGGGAGTGAGAAGGGGAGTAGGGGGAGGGAAAAAAAGGTGGACAAGGAAGGGGATAAGGAGGGCAAGAAGGAAGAGATAGGGAAGAAGAGGAGTAGGAAGATGAAGAAAAAAAGAAGTAGAAGAGGAGGGGAGGGAGGTGGAGGAGGAGGAGAAGAAGGTAGGCAATTGGGATTAAGATATGAAAGGGACACTTGGCACCTAAGCACATTCTCTAAGTCAAGAATCTTTCAGCAGTTCTTAGAGTTGATAAAAGGTCATGAAAAGCAGGTCTATGAGACCCACAGCAGTCAATCCTCCTGTACTCCCTGAGTCATTCCCTGAGTACTCCCTGTAGTCCCTGAGTCATGCAGCAGTTGACTGTAGTATGCCATATCCATCTTCTGTTCCAAAGGATAGCAAGCTTGGCTTTTCCTAACAACTCATATCCGATCTACCTTATAACCTTATTCAATTTGAAAAACCCTGGATGGTCTCTGATAACAACCAAGGTAAGAACAAAAGTTGGCCACTTCACACACAAACTTTTGTTCCTGATAAGGAGCAAAACTGTTTGTTTTTATTGTGTAAGGACCCTGGGCCTGTATTCTAAGAACAAGAATGTTCCAAGAACAACAACATTGCCATAAAACCTGGTTCTTAAGAACATGAAGAAAAACCGCATAGGGCTTATGGAGCAAAAATCAAGGATGGCTGGGTCAGAGAGGAAAGACTATAAAAATTTAACTTACAGACTGTGGGTGTTTGACTCAGTTCCAGGAAAAGGATGTCTTGGAGCAAAGTTCGCAGTACAAGACATATAAGTGACTCCCACTCTGACTGCTCATCAGAGATGACACTGATTTGAGTGGCTAAAGGATCTTACCCTGATTTGAGTGGATAAAGGTTCTTACCATTTTCTAAACAGATCTTGGATGACAGTGAGAAGTGGATGACAGCAGAGAAATTGCTTTCCTGGCACATCTGGGAAGACTGGCTATTCCTGACAAAAGCTAAGAGAAAAGAAAAAGAAAGCAAGAAGAATGTTAGAGGGAAATGAGAAAGAAGGTAACGAACATTTTTCTAGACTATCATCAATAGAAAATCACAGTCAATAATTTATTTTCAAGCCAGGCGCTGGTGGCTAACACCTGTAATCCTAGCTACTCAGGAGGCTGAGATCTGAGGATTGTGGTTCAGAGCCAGCCCAGGTAAGAAAACCCATGAAACTCTTTTTTTTTTTTTTGGTCCGGTTGTGGGGCCTGAACTCTGGGCCTGGGCACTGTCCCTCAGCTCTTCAGCTCAAGGCTAGCACTTTACCACTTGAGCCACAGCGCCACTTCCAGCTTTTTTCTTTTTGCTTATGTGGTGCTGAGGAATCAAACCCAGGGCCTCAGGCTTGCAAGGCAAGCGCTCTACCACTGAGCCACCTTCCCAGCCCCGCCATGAAACTCTTACCTCCAATAAACCACCAAAAAACCAGAAGTGGCACTGTGGCTCAAATGGTAGAGTGCTAGCCTTGAGCTGAAGAGCGAAGGGACAGTGCCCAGGCCCAGAGTTCAAGCCCCATGACTGACACCCCCCCAAAAAAAATTTCTTGCCAGGACATTAACAAAAATTCCCATAAATAGCAAAAATAACTCATGAAATATTTTCACCATTTGCCCTGAATATGAATCAGCTTTTTAGATTGAAAACTCTTTGTATAATTCTTTGATTTATTATGACTATTTCATTTATGTCTCTCTCCTAAGAACTGATATTCCACACAAAGATTACTGACAAAGAACACATGTTTTATTTTCATTCTTTCTTTTAACAATTGGTTAAAAGTCAGAAGCCTGTTGTTAGTATACGGGAGAAGAGAAACAACTGTCATGACATAGGCCCCTCTTTAATATTACTAGGTTTTGTGCTTAAAAAGTAAATCTAGGTTTCTCTCAATGTTCTCCACATTCTGTTAGTATGCCTCTGCCTTTTTGTTTGTCTGCTTGCTTTTCTGCCAAGGTTTTTTACAAAAAAGAAAAAAAAAAGTAAGTAAATCTAGCTGAGAAATAAACTGAGTGTCAGTGGCTTATTCCTGTAATCCTAGCTACTCAGAAGGCTGAGGATTTAGCCCCGGCAGGAAAATCCGTGAGACTCTTATCTCTAATTACCCACCAAAAAAAATGCTAGCAGTGGAGCTGTGGCTCAAGTGGCAGAGTGCTAAACTTGAGCCAAAAAAAAAAAAGTGCCTAGGCCCTTAGTTCAAGGCTCAACAGGACCAGCACCAGAAACAAAAGTAAATCTAAACAAGAAACCTTATTATTTTATGAAGTGACGTAAATGTATCCTGTGGGGAAAAAAAAACATTTATCTTTTAAAAGCTGTCAGAAAAGAAAAAGTAAAAGTTTGAAAACAGAGCTCACAGAGGCCTTAAACTTTTTATATAAAGTAGGAGAGATGTAAGTCCAGGATCCCATATCAGTTATGCTGCATTTAGAATAAATAATACAAAAATTATAATGGTGAGGGAAAAAAGAAATAAGGCTATAGATAAGAATGCTCAGGGGCTGGGAAGTTGGCTCAGTGGTAGAGCCCTTGCCTTGCATGCCTGAGGCCCTAGGTTCAATTCCTCAGCACCACATAAGCAAAAAGAAAAAAGCCAGAAGTGGTGCTGTGGCTCAAGTGGTAGAGCGCTAGCCTTGAGCTGAAGAGCTGAGGGACAGCGCCCAGGCCCAGAGTTCAGGCCCCACGACCGGACCCAAAAAAAAAAAAAAAAAAAAAGAATGCTCATAGTGCCCATGATATATTTATTGGACATTCAATATATTCTAGGCATTATGCCTAGAATTATATAATTTAATTGTCTCAACTAAGTTCTATCATCTTCATTTTACAAGTGAGAAAATGAAGATAGATTTCAGAGAGAAAGAGAAAGATGGCAGATTGGAAGCAGCCACCATTTTCAACCTGTAAATGTAAAGAATCCACCAATGACATAAAAGTAACAAGATTGTGAGGAAGGAAGAAGAAAGAAAGGAGAAACTACAAGGAGTTCAAGAAGTTGTAGGAATTTATAGAGAGCCAAACAAAGAACCACCAAAGAACAGGGCAAGGAGTCCTGAGCTGGCATCCTGCTCTCCTGGCTAGAGAAGGGTGCCTGAAGATTGCTAACACCAGGACTATCCTTTCTGTCTCATTCCTACTACTAGTAAGGAAGAACTACCAAGAGCACCAAAATATATCTTGGATCTTATATTCATCTAAAAGATCTGAGAAATAGAAGTGACTAGTTTCCACTAAAGCTTACCACAAACACAAGGCTGTGGCTTACTACGTGTAATGTCTTGCAAAACCAAGCTTTCCCATCCCGAGTGGAGAAGATTCCATACAATGTCTTAAGCACTGAAATCAACTATTTATCAACAGAAACATACTCTGCCAATCTACATACCACCATCCTGCTATCAACTTATCTTAACAAAGCTGCAAAAAAAAAAACCCTGAAAATGTATAGCACAGTAAGTCTCAATAAATCCTGGACCCAGAATAGTAAATCCCAGAGAAAGATCACAAAATTCATGAATAAAGTAATATGCTTCCCTTAAAAACCAGTTACACCACAATAAAGGTCTTAAGTGAGAGTGAAGAAAAAGAAAGTCTAAACAATAAGCTCGATGAAACAATGATAAGAATGGTTAATGAAATAAAGAGATGTTTAAAAAAACATATGAATTTAGCCGGGCCCCAGTGGCTCATGCCTGTAATCCTAGCTACTCAGGAGGCTGAGAGCTAAGGATCACAGTTCAAAGCCAGTCCAGACAGGAAAGTCCATGAGATTCTTATCTCCAATAAACCACTAGAAACCCAGAAAACTGCTGTGGCTCAAGCAGTAGAGCACTAGCCTTGAGCTGAAGAGCGCAGGGACAGAGACCAGGCCCAGAGTTCAACCCCACGACTAACAACAACAACAACAACAAAAACCATGAATTTATAGACAATTCCAACAAACAAGAAAATTGAACAAACAAGAGAAATCAAACAAACAAGAAAATACAAACAATTGGATGAACTAAAGAAGGCAATGCAAGATATGGGCGAGAAATTCAATAAATAGATAGAAACCTGGGGAAAAAAAAAACAAATCAAAATCCTGGAAACTGCTCAAACAAAAAACTCAACCAAAAGTCTAGAAGAAGTTAGGAGATGGGAAGGTGGCTCAGTGGTAGAGTGCTTGCCCAGCGTGCATAAAGCCCTGGGTTCGATTCCTTAGTCCCACATACACAGAAAAGGCTGGAAGTGGTGCTATGGCTCAAGTGGTAGAGTGCTAGCCTTGAGCAAAAGAAGCTCAGGGAACAGTGCCCAGGCCCTGAGTTCAAGCCACAGAACGGAAACAAAAATAAAGAAGTTTAAATGAAATTAAAGCAGAGAATCAGAGGTCAAAGGTAAAGCATAGGAATTAGACACTTAGAAGACACCTAGGGCACTTACAAGATTTCTCAAAGGGCTGGGAAGGTGGCTCAGTGGTAGAGCGCTTGCCTTGCATGCATGAGGCCCTGGGTTTTATTCCTCAGCACCACATAAGAAAAAAGAAAAAAGTCGGAAGTGGCGCTGTGGCTCAAGTGGTAGAGCTGAAGAGCTGAGGGACAGCGCCCAAGGCCAGAGTTCAGGCCCTACGACTGGACCCACCCCCCCCAAAAAAGAAGATTTCTCAGAGTCCCTCAAAAGATCAAAATCATTAATTATGGTGATTGACAAGGAAGAAAATAAAAATGTAGAGCATCATTGAGAACCTATTCAACAAAATAATTGCTGAAGGCCGGCTCTGGTGGCTCACACCTGTAATCCTAGCTACTCAGGAGGCTGAGATATGAGGATCACAATTCAAAGCCAGCCTGGGCACAGACTCATCTCCAATAAACCACTAGAAAACAGGAAGTGGTGCTGTGGCTCAAGCGGTAGAGCCTTGCCTTGAGCTGAAGAGTGCAGAGACGGCTCCCAAGCCCAGAGTTCAAGTCCCACGACCGACCAAAACAAAACATGCGGTGGGGGGGGGAGGGGGAGGAAGATTGGGTGGTAGGGTGGGGGGAGGATGGGAAGGGATGGGAAGGGGAAACAAAGGAGGAGGCTACAATGCTTGATAAGAAATGTACTCATTAAAAAAATAAATAAATAAATAAATAAAAAAGGGGCTGGGAAGTTGGCTCAGTGGTAGAGGGCTTGCCTTGCATGCTCAAGGCACTGGGTTCGATTCCTCAGCACCACATAAGCAAAAAGAAAAAAGCCGGAAGTGGCGCTGTGGCTCAAGTGGTAGAGCACTAGCCTTGAGCTGAAGAGATGAGGGACAGCGCCCAGGCCCAGAGTTCAGGCCACACGACCGGACACAAAATAAATAAATAAATAAATAAATGTACTCATTATCTTGCCCATGTAATTGTAACCCCTCTGTACAGTATTTTCACAATTAAAAAAAAATTTGCAGAAAATTTCCTCAATCTTGAAAAAGAGAGTACCATCAATGTGATGGAAGCCTACAGAACTTCAAATGTGTTTTTACACACTATAGTAAAGACACTAAAATTACAGAACAAACTAAGAATATTGGAAGCTGCAAAAAGAGATGACAAGTAAAGTGACAAGCCTAAGCTGGATATTAGTAGCTCAAACCTTTAATCCTGGTTACCCAGGAAGCTGAGATCTGAGAATCATGGCTCAAAGCTAGCCTGGACGAGAAAGTCTGTGAAACTCTTATCTCCAATTAACCACTGGGAAACTAGAAGTGGCACTGTGGTTCAAAGTAGTAGAGTACTAGCCTTGAGCAAAAAAGCACAAGGACAGTGCCCTGGCCCAGAGTTCAAGCCCCATGACCACCACCACCACCAGCAACAACAAAAAAGGCAATCTTATTAAAATAAGAGCCTATTTCTTAACACAAACACTAAATCTAAGGAATACATGGAAAAAAACAGTTCAAGCCCTGTAAGACAACAATCGCCAACCTAGATTGTTTTGCCCAGTGAAGCTAAGTATCAACATTCAACAAAACAATGATGGAAAAATAAAAACTTCCAGGATAGACAAAAGCTAATGTAATTCATGACTATTCAGAACTGCAAAACATACTTAAGGGAATCCACTCACAGAAGAAAATAAAAAACAGAAATAAATAGGAAAGGATGAGGATAGAAGCATCACAAAACAATCTGATAAAATAGATTTCAACTTAAAATCAATCAGAAAAGACAAAGAAAGTCATTTTCTATTTAAAAGGGAATGATCCATGCAAAGAAATTTACAATTTGTAACATATATACATCAAATAGTAGCACATCCACGTTCATTAAACAAACACTTCTAGATTTACAAGCTCTGATAGACCACAACACAATAATAGTGGGACCGTTCAATACCCCACTCTCATGAATACATAAAACATCCAAACCAAAAAAATAAAAAAAGTCTTAGAATTATATGACTCTATAGATTAAATGGACTTAACAACCATCTACAGGGTATTTCATCCAGCAGTGGCACAATATACATTCTTCTCAGCAACCCATGGAACTTTCTCCAAAATAGATCATATCCTAAGACTTAAAGCAAGTCTTAGCAAATATTAAAAAATTGAAATAATGTTTTGCATTCTATGAGGCCATAATGGAATTAAACTAGAGCTTAACAGCAAAATAATAGAACAGAAAATACACAAGCACATAGAGACTGAATATGCTGTTGAATGACATATGAAATAATAGGAAAAATAAAAAAGTTCCTAGAATCTAATGAAAACACATCCTATCAGGACCTCTGGGGTATAGAAAAGGCAAGATTTAGAGGAAAATTTATAGCCATGAATACCTACATAAAAAACAACAATAGCAACCACTAGAAAGCACTCAAACATGATATTATGCTATAGTTTTGTGAGATCTTATGTGGAGAAAATAGGTAAATTACCCACGGGTCTCTTCATGTCTTTATGTTATTTCTCATAACTGTATTGGAAGTACAATTATCTTAAAGTATAGTTTAGATTAAGAATATCTTTGTGGCAGCATTGCATTTCTGTTGAATCTTCCTGCTAGAAGAAAATCTCAAGGACATCATAAAATGCAGAATCTGGTAAAGCCTAATGGATGCTTTTATTGAAAATGCCACGAACTCTTGTACCTGACATTCATTATTCATTATTCTTCACTTACTAGAATGATTAACACAAACCCAATAACATTAAAATAATATATAAGTATTGCCTTGCCAATATTTCACTTACTAGCTTTTATTTATTTATCCCAGACTATAACTAATAAATGTAACAAATATCTTCTACTTACACATTTTTCCCAAAGGTTTACTTGGTACAACATGGAGACCTTTTTTGGCTTTAACCAGGTGATTTTCTTTATGAAGTTCTTCTTTTGGATTGTTGCTGATTTTGAAATTGTTCGAGTCAATGATGGTACTGGAACTGGAATCTCTGTGTAAAGCTTTGTCTTGCTCTGGTGTTGTAGGTGTAGTATCTTCTGTAAAATCTTGCCAACTATAATTCATGAGATTCTCAATCCCCACAGGAAAAGTCATTTGGTACTCAGCATATTTCTGCAATGTTTTCCCAAGTTCATATAGTATTTCAGGAGCAGTTAGTTTGTATTCTTCAAGTAGGTTCTTTTGCAAGTACATTTTGGAGAGTTTAGGACTTGGAGAAAGGCTGAGCATTCTAGGAGATTCTGAGAAACCAAGAGAATGGGACTTATCCTTTTCCTCAATTAAAGCTACTGTACCCACTCTGGTAAGCTTTTGTTCTTTTGATTTTTTCTTCTTATGACTGTAAAGAACATATGTGAGCATTAAAAACATTTACACTAATGATGTAATTTTCTTTCTAGAAATTCATATTGTTGGATTAAATATGATTAAAAAGATGCATAATGCACAAAATGTTTGTTTTGGGGTTGTTTTCTTTTGGGGGAGTGACGATTGTGGGGCTTGGAACTCAGGGCCTTGGCAGTGTCCCTGAACTCTTTTGCTTAAAGTTAGCACTATGTCACTTTGAGCCACAATACCACTCCGGTTTTCTGGTGGTTAATTGGAAATGAGAGAGAGTCTCTCAGACTTTCCTACCCTGGTGGCTTCAAACCTTGATTTCTGGCACATGGCTTATAACATTTTCTTTTTTTTTATGAGGCAGTACTGAGTGTTTCCAAACAGGCTTCTCAAGACATATCCCAAAGCCAGGTGCCGTTGGCTCACACCTACTCAGGAGGCTGACATCTGAGGATTGCGGTTCAAAGCCAGTCCAGGCAGGAAAGTCTGTGAGACTCTTATCTCCAGTAAACCACCAGAAAACCGGAAGTAGCACTGTGGCTCAAGTGGTAGAGTGCTCGCCTTGTGCTTAAGAGCTAATGGGCAGTGCCCAGGCCCAGAGTTCAAGACCCACAACTGGACCCCCCCCCCAAAAAAAAGAAGAAAAGAAAATGTAGCAAGTATAGGATAAAAAAGTGGAATGACTAATTCCATTAATTCATTCATCTTTGTGAGCTTTGACGCATTTCATGATTGGTAACTACAAATCTTTAATAGGCA
Organism: Dipodomys spectabilis; assembly: GCF_019054845.1. Classification (NCBI taxonomy): domain Eukaryota; kingdom Metazoa; phylum Chordata; class Mammalia; order Rodentia; family Heteromyidae; genus Dipodomys; species Dipodomys spectabilis. Next base: position 8,073,823 of record NW_024870840.1, read on the forward strand.
TATTCTACATAAATACTATTTGAAGAACTGGGAACAGAGAAGTGATTAAGACCAATCCTTTCTTGAGGGGAGAATAAATAAATAAAAAAATAAACAAATAAATGGTATTATCACTTAGAACACTGGAAAGTAATAAATACAACAAAAAAGTTAATAATGGCAGGAACAGTAGAAATCTGAAATAGATAATTTAAAAAGTCTCATTACAAGGGCTGGGAAGTTGGCTCAGTGTAGAGTGCTTGCCTCACATGCATGAGGCCCTGGGTTCGATTCCTCAGCACCACATAAACAGAAAAAAGCCAGAAGTGGCACTGTGGCTCAAGTTGTAGGGCACTAGCCTTAAGCTAACGAGCTGAGGGACAGTGCCCAGGCCCAGAGTTCAGGTCCCATAACTGTCAAACAAAAAAGTCTCATTACAAACATGCTACTTAAATAAAAAGTTGAAGGGGATGAAGAGCAAACTATGCAGAAAATAGAGGCAATATCTAGTGAAAATTTCCCAAGCAAGAAATGAGGCTGGGTTTGTTGCAGAATAGTAAGGAAACCATACTACTGACTAATATAGCTAACATAATTAGCTAGTGATTAATCTCATGGTCAGGTTTGAAATGGCAATTCTTTGGTTTGGCAGGAATGAGGGAAGAAATGGGAATGAAAGACCAATGTTCTTGGGCATTGTATAAATTCTTACAAATATAAAGTAACACAAAAACTAAAGAATCCAAATATTTTACCCATAATTTTCAGTTAAGTGTGAAAACTGGTCCTCATAGATTTCTTTTTTCCATTTTTTGGTTTTAGGTTTCAACTAAAATGAAAGAAATGTTTACAATTAAGATATAAGAAATGTTATGCAAAAATGAGTTGCTTTTCTAATAAATAACTATAATTTGATGAAATAGAGCAACACTATTACCTGATCAAAGAAATAGATGGATCCAGTATCTGAAGTAGCTTTATGAGATCCCTCCATTCTCCCATGAGACCTAAGAAGAGGAGATTGGAAATCTGAAGATAAGTTATCATATCTTTAGGTGATATTTCAAAGTACTCCATGGCTTTAATGTTTAAATGATTAAAAAAAAAAGTTCTGGAAGCCAGGTGCTGATGGCTCATGCCTATAATCCTAGCTACTTAAGAGGCTGAGATCTGAGGATCATGGTTTGAAGCCAACCCAGGCAGAAAAGTCTCTGTGAGACTTTTATCTCTAATTAATCACTCAAAAACTGGAAGTGGCACATTGGCTAAAAGTGGTAGAGCACTAGCCTTGAGCAAAACAGCTCAGGAACAGTGTCCAGGCCCTGAGTTCAAGACCCATGACCTAAAAGAAAAAAAAAAAGTTCTGGAAACAGCTGGGTGCCAGTGTAATCCTAGCTACTCAATAGGCTGGGATCTGAGGATCATAATTTGAAGCCACCCTAGATAGGAAAGCCCTTGGGACTCTTTTTCTTTTCTTTTTATAGGATGTTTAGCACCAGCAACCCTTGTTTCTACCAACCAGATGCTACTAACATACCCCTCACCTAGATGGGACAGTAGAAAGTGCCTCCCGGTATTGACAACTGTTCTCTAGGGATCAAAAATCATCTTTGGTTTAGAACTGTGCAGTGGCACACACACAAAAAAAGTTTGTTTGTGTATGTTTTCTCTCATATGTGGAAGCTAAAACTAAAATACACTGGGATATGATGAATTATACAGTACTCTAGGCATTCACAGTGAGACCAGAGGAGGATATCTTAGAGAGGAACACAGAGGCACAATGCCTATGTGCATCTGATCATATAAAATAGTATTTAGCAGGCGCAGCACTGATAGCTCACTGAGATCTGAGGATCACAGTTCAAAGGCAGCCTAAGCAGGAAAAGCCCAGAGACTCTTATCTCTAATAAATCACTAGAAAACCAGAAGTGGTGCTGTGGCTCAAAGTGGTAGAATGCTAGCCTTAAGCAAAAAGAGTTCAGGGACAGCACGTAGGCCCTGAATTCAAGCCCCATGACCAAACAAAAAATAAATAAAATAAAAAATATTTATCAAAATGAACTCCAGGAAATAGAAAAAAGATTTTTTAAAAAACTTTTTTGTCTTATTTGTTCATTTATCTGTTTGGGGGAGAGTAAAGGGAAATAGAGGGGAAAAGGGTAAACAAATGCTGCAATGGTACTCACTAGATGCTATAATGAAAATTAACTATACAGCTGGTGGTGGGGATGGGAAGGAAAAACTGGGAGAGAGCAAGGGAAGGTGTGACATTGGCCAAAAATGAGAAATACACTTTTTGCCTGACTTGTATAACTGTAACCCCCTGTACGTCACCTTTATAAAACAATTAAAATATTAAAAAAGAAGTTTGTTGGGGTAGCTCATATCCATGATTCCAGCCCTCAGCAAACAGAAGTAAGAGAACTGTGAGTTTGAAGCCAGCCTGGGCTACAAAACAAGACTGAATTGTTTCAGAGGAAAAACAAAGTTTGTTTGGCAGTGCTGTTAAGAGTACTCTACACATAAAAACTAATTCAAGAGAGATTCTTATCTCCAATTAACCACCAGAAAACCTGAAGTGGCACTGTGGCTCAAGTAGTAGAGCACTAGCCTTGAGCTGAAGAGCTCAGGGACAACACCCAGGTCCAGAGTTCAAGCCTCACGACCATTTAAAAAATAATAACTAATTCAAAATGGATTGCAAAATAAGAGAAAATACTTGCAAATAAAAATTTAATAGCCGGGTGCCAGTGGCTCATTCCTATAATTCTAGCTACTCAGGAGGCTGAGATTTGAGGATCTCACAGTTTCCTGCCAAGGCTGGCTTTTAACCGAGATCCTCAGATCTCAGCCTCCTGAGTAGCTAGGATTGCAGATGTGAGCCACCAGCACCTAGCTAATAGTTTATTTTTATATAATGAAAATATTCTATATTGAGTAGAGACAGCTATATGAACCAAAACTACTAAAAGACATATGCCTTTTAACGTATGAGTGTTTTGGAATACAAATCATTGTTTCTTAGGTCCAAGGATGGGACTCAAACTCGGTACCTGATGGGCTGGGGAATGTGGCTTGTGGAAAAGTGTTTCCTAGCATACATAAAGCCCTGGGTTTGATTTCTCAGTACCACACAAACAGAAAAGGTAGGACTCAGTGCCCAGGCCCTGAGTTCAAGCCTCAGGACTGGCAAAACAAACAACAAAAACAAAAACAAACCCTCAATACCTTAAGTTTCTGCTTATTGGCTAGCACTTTAACAACTGAGCCATATCTCCAACCCTATCATATAGTGTTTTTTGTTGGTTGTGAGCTTGAACTCAGGGCCTAGGTGCTGTTCCTGAGCCTCTTCGTACTCTAGGCTAGCACTCTACTTCTTGAGTCACGGTGTCACTTCTGGTTTTTGAGTGGATAATTGGAGGTAAGAATCTCACAGGAATTTGAGCTTGGGTGGCTTAAGCCTGTAATCCTAGCTACTCGGGAGGCTAAGATATGAAGATCGAGTTCAAAGCCAGTAAGGGCAAGGAAATTCCGTGAGACTCTTATCTCTAATTAACCACCAGAAAACTGGAAGTGGGGCTGTGGCTCAAGTGGTAGAGTGCTCACCTTGAGCTGAAGAGCTGAGGGTTAGTGCCCAGGCCCATGACTGACCAAAAAAAAGAAGTCTCACAGGGACTTTTCTGCCCAGGCCAGCTTCAAACTTCCTGAGTAGCTAGGATTATAGGCATGAGCTACCAGCACCAGTCTCATGTATTTTTTTAAATAGAGTCATGAATTGACTTTTCGACACAGACTGAGGTCAACCATGTTCAGATTCCATGTATATCAACTGAGAGATAAGATCTGTGAGGTATCAGGTCTTTGAAATATCTTCCTTGGCTCTCCAAGTCAGGGAATTGCTTACTGGTAGCATTGCTTACTGCTTAGCATTCTTGAGGCCCTGGGTTAAATTTGATCCCTATCATTGGGGAGGAAAAAGCAATTCCTTTCTCCCTCATCATTTGCCTCATAAGCTAATGTGTGTTTTCAGATCCAAAGAATATTAGAGATCTATTTGTTGTTATTCTAAAACAAGTGCATACAGAATTCCATTCAGAATTTTCTGACTAGTTGATTCCATTCATGGCTTTTATTTCAGTCATCCTTAGTTACCAGGAATGTAAGATTGAAATTTCTGGATCAAGAGAGACTACCAAGCACTTGTGATTTTCTTATTTCTCCCAGGCCTAATTAAAATCGTAACAATAAAGGAATAATTTTAAAAGTTAATCCAAGCTGGGGACTGGTGTCTCACACCTGTAATCCTAGCTACTCAGGAGGCTGAGATCTGAGGATCCTGGTACAAAGCCAGCTCAGGCAGGAAAGTCCATGAAACTCTTATCTCCAATAAACCACCAGAAAACCGGAAATGGAGCTGTAGCTCAAGTGGTAGAGCGCTAGCCTTGAGCTGAAGAGCTGAGGGAGAGCGCTCAGGCCCAGAGTTCAAGCCCCACGACCGACAAAATAATAATAATAATAATGCAAAGTAAAGCACACAGAATAGGAACACAATTTCAGGGGACATAGGATATAATGGACTATCTAATTGAAATTCAATAAGGGAAGAGGATTTATAACATAGGATAAAAGAGACATCGTTCAGAATTCAGAATTTCTTTTTTTTTTTGGGGGGGGGGAGTCTCGCACTCAGGGCCGGGCCTTGTCCCCAAGCTTCTTTGCTCAAGGCTAGCACTCTACTACTTGAGCCACAGCTCCACTATTAGCTTCTGTTGTGATTAATTAGAGATAAGAGTCATAAGGATGTTTCTGCCTAGGCTGATTTTGAACAGCAATCCTCAGATCTCAGTAACTGGCACCTGGATGTCTTTCTTTTGTGAACTGAGGTGGCTATGTATGTGTGTGATACTTGGAATTGTACTAAGGGGTTCTCACTTGCTAAGAAAGTCTCTATGTCTGGATCATGCTCTCAATCCTTTTTCTTTAGTTTGTTTCTCAGAAAGGGTCTTGCTTGCACTTTTGCCCAACTAACTAGAGCCACAATCCTACTTCTGCCTCCTGAGTAGCTAGGATTATGGATATATATCACCACTTCTGGCCTCTTTTGTGAACGCGTGATATAACAAGCCCTTAAAACTTTATGTGAATAATGATAGTCTTGACACCTTGTCCACAGGAACATTATTTGAAACCATATATAGTTGTCCCAAGTTCAGCTTCGGTCCATTCAAGGTTACTCACACAAAGACTATGGGGGAAGGTTAAAAAAAATTTCTACGATGAAATAATTATACAGCCATTACAGAAAGGAGATATTATTTCTCTTATTGTAAGAGAAAAGATAATTTAAAATGTTTATTGGAGCCAGGTGCCGATGGCTCACGCCTGTAATCCTAACTATTCAGGAGGCTGAGATCTGAGAATCAGGGCAGGAATGTCCATGAGACTCTATCCCCAATAAACCACTCAGAAAACTGGAAGTGGCACTGTGGCTTAAGTGGTAGAGCATTATCCTTGAGCTGAAGAGCTGAGGGACAGCCCAGGCCCAGAATTCAAGCCCCACCAAAAAAAAAAAAAAAAAAAAGTTTATTGGGTAGGGGAAAATATGGCATATGAGAGCCACGCTGAATTTTAATAAAGTTCCCCCAAAAGGAAAATATTGCAAGACACTGATGAAATGCTTTTGACACGATCATTTGATCCTAGATCAAGATAGTGTATCCCAATCTCTTCTAGGCTCTTGTAGGTATCTTTTTTTTTTTAATTTTAATTTTTATTTTTTGTGAACATATTGTACAGAGGGGTTACAATTACATGGGCAAGATAATGAGTACATTTCTTATCAAGCATTGCAGCCTCCTCCTTTGTTTACCCTTCACATCCCTTCCCAGCCTCCCCCCCCCCCCCCCCCCCGCCGCCCCCCCCCCCCACCAAAGTTGTAAAGTTTGTTTTTGACATGACGATTTGTACTTCTCATAGTTTCAACGGGTCCACCTGTACTTTTTTTTTTTTTTTTTTAATATCTTCTAACAAAATTGCCCTGATAAACTCACCAGGTAATTTCTAATAGGTAAAATCAACAGTATCTTTTCTTCTTCTTTTTTTTGGTCAGTCATGGGGCTAAACTCTGGGCCCGGGGAGCTGTCCCTCAGCTCTTCAGCACATGGCTAACAATCTACCACTTGAGCCAGTTCCACTTCCAGCCTTTTCTGCTTATGTGGTGCTGAGGAATCCAACCCAGGGCCTCATGAATGTAAGGCAAACATTCTACCACTGAGCCACCTTCGTAGACCCAACAGTATCCTTTTTTTGTCAGTAATGGAGTCTGATCTCTGGGCCTGGGTGCTGTTCCTCAGGCTCTTCAGCTCAAGGTTAGCATTCTACCACTTGAGCCACATTGCCACTTCCAGGTTTTTCTGCTTATGTGTGCTCTGGAACGGAACCCGGAGCCTCATGCATGCAAGGCAAGCACTCTATCACTGAGCCATCTTCCCAGCCCCCCAACAATATCTTTTGAAACTTTGTACTACTCTATCTTTCCAATAGCAGTTAATATAGCCAAATAAATTATTTCATAAACACTTTCTTATTTTCATGTATTTATTCTCTAAAGCATTTTGTCCTTGTCTCTTATTCTTTGGCAATTTCAAGAGTATTTCCCACCTTCCACATATACAAAAAAGTCCCCCAAAACTTAAGTATTATTTTGAGTTGTTTTGTTTCTGGTTCTTTTCTCCTTGAAATACATCACTTCTGCCAGGCTTAGGCCCCAAAGACGCTCATATCTGTATCTCTAGAGCCATATTTCTAACTTACTAATAATCTTTGTATAGATCCCCTGCAGGCATGTCAACCTTAGAATACCCACAGCTTATCTTTCATTCCACCTCCTTTAAAAACTCTGCTTACCCTCTTTCATTCCCTATCTCAGGGAGTGGTATCACTCTCCACTTAAGAACCTGAGCCAGAAACCAGTAACATTCTCAATTCCTCCCCTTTCTAGTTCAATGAACATTTATATTCTCTTAATTCTACTTTAGAAATGTTTCCTTAATCCAACATCTTCTCTCTAGGCCTCCAACTATAACCAATATTATTATCAACAATAACTAGAACTTTTACCAGATGACTAGCCTCTTCTGTCTCCATTTCTTTCCTTGGAATTCAGGCTATCATACTTAAGGATGTTACTGTAAGGTATATTAAATAGGTAGTTTTCATTAGGTAGCCACAGCTCCACTATCAGCTTCTGTTGTGATTAATTAAGCATGTGGCCATTAGTGGCCCATGATGTGACCTTGCAGGAAGGGGAGATGACTGCTTCCAGGTGTACCAGTTACCTAGGTAACAGAGTACTGGGTGGACACTTAGCCAAGAGGTAGGGAGGTGTCCGCACAGGGCCTATATGGCCTGGGGCAGACCTAACATTCCAGCCTTTTGATAATTATGAAAAAGGGTGAAGATTCTCTCTGGTTACTTGCTGCTGTAAAGGGGCATGGACATTAGAGGTAAACGACTGAGATGTGGTCCCCTCTGGGAGAAGGCAACAGCTGTTCCTTGGTGTTAGTCCTTGAGTGAAGTCTGGAAGAAGTTTCATAAGGCAGGGAGGGACTGGGCAAAACAACAACAATAACAACAAAAACTAGAGAGCAAACAAATGGCTAGAGGAAGGGTTTGGAGAAGAAAATTAAAAATTGGATGATTTGGCTAGAATGGCTAGTTCTTATCTCCTGCATTCCAGGCTGTCCAGGAGTAGGTAGAAATGTCCCTAGCTACTATTGAGAAAAGTTAATAAAATGATCCTGAAAACTGACATAGTATTGCCCTTTTAAAATTAAAGGACAGGGGCTGGGAAGGTAGCTCAGTGGTAGAGTGCTTGCCTTGTATGCATGAGGCCCTGGGTTCAATTCCTCAATACCACATAACCAGAAAAAGCCGGAAGTGGAAGTGTGACTAAAGTGGTAGAGTGCTAGCCATGATCTAAGGGACAGAGCCCAGGCCCAGAGTTCAGGCCCCATGACCGACCAAAAAAAAAAAATTAAAATTAAAAGGACACAAAAATCAACATTATCTACTTTCACTGTCATTTCATAATGCTTATATAAAAAGACTAATCTTAAAGTGTAGAAAATGGTGCCAGTGGTCCATGCCTGTAATCCTAGCTACTCAGGAGGCTGAGGTCTGAGGATCTCGGTTCAAAGCAAGCCCAGGCAGGAAACTCTGTAAGACTCTTATTTCCAAAAAAACCACTCAGAAAACTGGAAGTGGCACTGTGGCTCAAGTGGTAGAGAGCTAGCCTTGAGCTGAAGAGCTTAGGGACAGTGCGCAGGCCTAGAGTTCAAGCCCCATGACCACAAAAACAAAACAAAAGGTAGAAAATACTATACTATCAGAATGGGAACCACTGGTCTAGAAACTAGACTACCATGAGCGTTATCTTTCACAAAACAAAAGGATGTTTAAAATTTTGTTATATAGGGCTAGGAAGGTGGCTCAGTGGTAGAGCACTTGCCTTGCAGGCATGAGGCCCTGGGTTCGATTCCTCAGTGCCACATAAGCAAAAAAAAAGAAAAAGCTGGAAGTGGCGCTGTGGCTCAAGTGGTAGAGCGCTAGCCTTGAGCTGAAGAGCTGAGGGACAGCGTTCAGGCCCCACGACCGGACCCCTCCCCCCAAAATTTTTTTTTGTAATATATTTTATCTACATAGAGTTAAGGTCCGCTCCTGGATGGCGAGCAGACTCCACCTTCCTCGCAGCAAAGTACCTGCGTTACCTAGGCAACTGGCACACCTGGAAGAGGTCACATCTGCATCCCCAGAAGTCACATCTGAATTTGATGTGGCCACACCTTTCTCCGCCCATACCCTAGATAAGGCCTAGCCCAGTCCCAGATGCTCTCTTTCCCACCTCTCTCTCTTTCCCAGGTCTTTCCCAGGCCTTTCCCAGCTGCATGGAGAGCCAACAAGGCCTGGTGCCAGCCAGAACGATGAATAAACCTACCCCTTATCTGAATACCACGTGTGTGGTGCTATTCTTACTTGGCTACCTCTTTTTAAAAACCTAACACATACCCTAATGTTTACAAACAAGACCACACTAAAGCTACCAGCACAACTATGTTTATTGCAGCATTATTTACCATAGCTAAGATATGGAACCAACCCAGATGCCCCTCAGTAGATGAATGGATCAAGAAAATGTGGTATATATACACAATGGAATTCTATGCCTCCATCAGAAAGAATGACATTGCCCCATTTGTTAGGAAATGGAAAAACTTGGAAAAAATTATATTAAGTGAAGTAAGCCAGGCCCAAAGAAACGTAGGTCCCATGGTTTCCCTTATTTGTAATATCTAGTATATGTATGAGTCAAGCGGAAAAGGTCAGATAATGTGATGTCAGGAAAATGAACCCTTAGATGTGTATTTTAATGTTTTTTTCTTTCATGCATGTGTTTCTAACACATTTATAAGATTATCTCTTTGTTGCTTTGTATGTCCCTCCCCCATAGTATAACCCTTGCTTTCACTATATTTGATGTCAGTATAACTTGTGGAGGAGATGGGGAAAAACCAGTTGTTTAAGGATACAGGTGGACCTGTTGCAACAATGAGAAGTACAAGTTGTCATGTCCAAAACGAACTTTACAATGTTAGTGGGGGGGGGGGGCTGGGGGGAAGGAGGAAGGAGAAGGATTGGGATTAGGGGGGGAGGGGGGAGGCTGGGAAGGGATGTGAAGGATAAACAAAGGAGGAGGCTGCAATGCTTGGTAAGAAATGTACACATTATCCTGCCCATGTAACTGTAACTCCTCTGTACAGTATGTTCACAAATAAAATAAAATTAAATTTAAAAAAAAAAAAAAAAAAAAAAACCTAACACATAGTCTATATGCATCATTTTATTGACTATATGGTATTAAATGTGTTGACATGGTTTCAATGTCTTTTGTGGATACAAAATATTAAAATTTAAATATTCTTTGTTACACCCCTCGACACACACACATATATACTGGGCTATAACTCTTTTTTTTTTTTTTGGTGATGTTTACTTTTGAGATAGTGTCTCTCTTCCTGTTCAGGTGCATGCTAAGATCACAGATGATATTATTTTTTATGTGATGATGCTCTCTTCACTTTCCCTTTACCAAGAAATCTCTCTTTAGCTTCTTTTTGCTTTCTTATCTTTATCTCTCATCCTGTTTAAAAAGCAGAATTGTTTTACTGGACCAGTCTACCTAGGCAAATCCCTGTATTAATCAGCTTTCATATCATTTGTATTATTGATAAGTATATACATATATATGATATGTAGATATATTATGATACATATATTTTAAGGAATAAGCGGTTTTTAGTATGATTGGATAGGTACTCCTGAGCCTTTGAGATGCACTTCTTTTTTTTTTTTTTTTGGTGCTGGGAATTGGACCCAGACCTTGTGTATGCTATGCATGAGCTATACCCATTCCCAGTCCCAGATTCTACACTTCACGTGGCCATCGTTGAAGCCTATATTTATGTATGTTTTTAATTACTTTTTCTTTTTGAAGATAGGTCTCACTGAGTAGCTCAGGCTAATCTCACAATCCTGTTGCCTCACCACATCTAGTTCTGTTTAAAGTTTAATACATAACCATTAGCAGGAGGTCCTAGACATTCTGACATCAATTAAGCTTGGTCCCTAATCTATAACTAAAACATTCAAGTCTCCAGGTGAACAAAGACCCACATTCAGTAGAAACTGAGGAGTTGGATCAGATAACCAGTCACAAATCGCTTGGGTCACAGGCTAAGCTCAACTGCAGTTTGAACATTATAAAAGATTATAGAGGCAGTTGGGCACCGGTCCCTGTTGCCTATTATGGTATCAGGAGGCTGAGATCTGAGGATTCAGGTTCAAAGCCAGTCCAGGCAGAAAAGTCCCTTTGAAACTCTCATCTCTAATAACCACTCAAAAACTGGCATGGCTCAAAGTGTGGTAGAACATTAGCCTTGGACAAAACGAACTTAGGAACAGCACCCAGGCCCCGAGTTCAAGCCCGACTACCGACCAAAAGAAAGAAAAAAGAGAGGATTAGAGGTGAAGTAACAGGCAAAATTCAATACACTTTGTTTCAACATCCTTAATACAAGAGAAAGGTGACCCAAAATAGAGAAATTGGAGCGTGAACTTCTACATTCAAGGGACAGACTAGGTGTCCTTGTCCACAGTTCTTGTCATGAAGTGAAACATGAGAGGAGTGAGAGAGGACCCCCCATTCTGAATCATCCAGGTCTTAGAAAACAGTACACAATCACAGAATTCCAAGATTATCTCAGGTGCCTAGACAGTTTTGCCACAGTCTGTGATTGGGAATAACACAATCCCTGTGAGGGGAGAAGAGAGAGGAGCGGAGGAAAGGGGAGGGGGAAGGGGAACTTGTACAAGTGCACACACGATTTTGGTTCCTGTATCTGCTTCCAGTAGGGCTTTCAAAACAACCAGGACTAGTGTCGGGCGCTAGAATTCCAGCTACTCAGGAGGCTGAGGTCTGAGGATGGAGGTTCGAAGGCAGTCAGGGCAGGAAAGTCTGTGAGATTATCTCCAATGAACCACCCAAAAAAGCCAGAAGGGGGGCAGTGGCTCCAGTGGTAGAGAGCTAGCCTTGAGCAAAAATGCTCAGGGGCAGCGTCCTGGAAAAACAGGAAGGTTGGCCTTCGCGGCTCCAGCAGGGCTGCTCGGGTCGGGCAGGCCCGACCCTTCTAGAATCAGGACAGCCACGGGCCAGTCCGGCTCCCGCGCGCGCTGCGCATCCTCTTCCACTCCGACTCACGGCCAGTTTTTGTTTTTCTTCTTCTTCTCCACGAAGGCCCGAGGCGTTAACCGGACTCACGACGGGACCCGCCCCTCTTACCTACCACAGCTCTACCCAGAGGCAGCCGCCGCGACTCCGGCTCTCCCGCCACCGGGGGTTTCCTCTAGTCCTCCGCCATCCCAGCATTCCCCGCGCCCAAGCCGCCCAGAGCAACTTCCGGTGTCGCTGGTGTAGGTGGGTGAAGAAGGAGCGGGGCCCTCGCCGCTCGCTCTCACTCCCTCGCGCGCTCTCGGGCAACATGGCGGGTGTGGAGGAGGCCGCGGCCTCCGGGAGCCACCTGAATGGTGACCTGGATCCCGACGACCGGGAAGAAGGAGCTTCCTCGACAGCGGAGGAGGCGGCCAAGAAAAAAAGACGGAAGAAGAAGAAGAGTAAAGGAGCTGCTGCAGGTGAGAGGGAAATCTCGAGTTTCTTCCGTCGCTGCCTGGAATGGCCGAACGCCTGGGCCGAGGCCCGGTTGCGGGGAGTGGAGGGAGGGCTGGGGCGGGGGGGGTGATGATGACAAGAGCCGGGGCATCCGGAGCTCGCGACCAAGATGGGTTCCCAGACCGGAGGAGGTGGGTGGCCGGGCCTGGGCGGAGAGGAGGAGCGGCGGCTTCGCCCCGCGGTGGGTTTGGGGGTGAGGGAGAGGATGGTACCTCAGTGTAGCACTCGGAGGTCGCGGAGCCGGCGCCCCTGGTGTTGCCACAACTCGGCTCCCACGCAGGCCACGGCACGGGCTTGAACCCCTGCACCGAGCGCCGCTCTACCATCTTCCGCGCCGTTCGGGCGCCTCCAAAATCCCGTTCTGACCGGTACTAGCGCCTCTCCGCGGGAACGGCTCGGGAGCTCGGATCGTTGAGGGTGGGGGTGGGGTGGACGGAGCTCTAGCCCGGGCGCGTGCTCCCGCCCCGCCCCCGCCCCCTCGTCCGGGTTTTCCTTGTGGATTGTTTTGTTTCGTGAGACGTTGTTTTGCATTCCCCCCCTCCTCCCGTGGTCATTGCGGGGATCAGACTTGGGGATCTGCGGAGGTGCCAGCGCGTCGGTGTCACGGAGAGGTAGTGGTGCCGGTGCGAATTTTCACCCGCCTAAGTCCCCACCCAGAGCATCCCTCAAGCTCCTAAGGTGTAAATTGTAGATGCCAACTCTCCGTGCAGAACGAGATATTCTGGGGCCGGCAGTGGAAACTGGGTGTCATCAGGGAAGGGAAAGCAGCTGGATGGTTTTATAACCTGGAGTGTCTTCTTTTGACCTCACGATTTGTTTCTCCAAGCTCTTTTTATTAGTTGTTGCTTGTTTTTTAGTTACTTTTACCCCGTGTCTGATGAAAGTCAGCTGCGGAGGGGGGTGGGGGTGTGTGTGTGATGGAAAATGAGCGGAAAAACTTTATCCTGAGATTTTGATTAGAGAAAGAGGGCGAGTTTTAGCTTTTCTGGGTCTCTTTCAGAAAAATTAGAATCCTAAGACACATGTGGTGTGGTGGCTGATTGTGTCTTGCTTTCTAATGAAATCCACACTCTGCAGTTTGCCCCTGAAGGTGTGCAGCAAGCTAGATCCTAATGTTTTTTTTCCAATGGTTGTATTTCTCAATGTAAATCCTCTTTAGTAACCAGAATGCCACTTCATTGTGTGCCCTGGGTATTCTTTATTTCTACAAATATTGCTCCTATAGCTAGGCTATTACCATTTGCAGAGTATGGTCCTGGTCTTGTATTTAGAAGTTTAAGACTTTGTATTTTACTAGTGGACTATCTTTTCCTATATAATTTGATTTTGCCTAGCCCAGAATAACTGCTTTTTGAAGAAATATTCCAAATGAATCCTCCTCTTCCTATATATAGTCTTCTGCATTTATTGTCTGTCTTTAGATTTATCTAGCAATTAAAATATTTACTATAGTTAATTACTAAGTTTAAAAGTTGAACTACTCAATAGGGTCTAGCTCACATTTTTAATTTATTCTGTAGCTACTAGCATGTGTAATGAATATTTTGTTGAATGAAATTAATGAGCGGACATTGCTACTAGGATTTGAAATTTTTTTTTCACCTAACATTATTCACAGTAATGCTTACTTTTGTTTTCTGAGGACTTTGCAAGAAAAGATTTGTGAATATTCTGAAATCATTACAACATAATCAAGTGTAATAATTTTATTTGACTTAAGCCATTTTATTCAATCAACAGGGCAACAGGAACCTGACAAAGAATTAGGAACCACAGTGGACGAGGTAACAAGACAATTGGAGGGACAAGCATTGGAAGAGAAGGAGAAAGATGATGATGATGAAGGTATATGGTTAATTAGAACTTAGTGATTAGATAAGATAGAAAATTTGACTTTTTTTTTGGGGGGGGGGGGTCCGGTCGTGGGGCCTGAACTCTGGGTCTGGGCGCTGTCCCTCAGCTCTTCAGCTCAAGGCTAGCGCTCTACGACTTGAGCCACAGCGCCACTTCCGGCTTTTTTCTTTTTGCTTATGTGGTGCTGAGGAATTGAACCCAAGGCCTCAGGCATGCAAGGCAAGCGCTCTACCACTGAGCCATCTTCCCAGCCCAAATTTGACATTCTTTAGACAAAAATTTGTCCATACACACTATTCTCTTGACATTTCATTTGTTAAGTTTTGTTAATATCACAGATAAGGAAAAGATAGCTATTAGCAACTCCGTAAGTGGAGTATGTTTAATAGCTCTTAGATAATAGAGATCTCAACTTGAGCTGTCCCTATTTTTCTGTTCATGACCCAGAGTTCAGATCTCAGTACTAGGAGAAAAAAAGTACTTGGCTTTTAAAACTATTGGCGAAGCTGGGATTTGTGGATTTAAGCAGGAAAGTCTGTGAAATTCTCACCACCTATTAACCACCCAAAAAAGCTAGTATTGGATCTGTGGCTCAAATGGTATTGTGCTAGCCCTGAGCACAAAAGATCAGGGACAGCAGCCAAGCCCTGAGTTCAAGCCCCAGGATCAGCACCAAAAACCCTCCACAAAACTTTAACCACATACTGGGTAAATACATAAAAAATAAAACTGAGGAGGTTGTTGATTTAGTAGTATTGAACAGCTCCTATGTAAATATGTTCTATCATTGGATACTTTTATGCGTATCTTGTTTTATAGATTAAAAATGATGACTATGTGAGTTGCCTAAGGTGACACAGCAAATACATATTTTTAAGTAAAACCATAATTTAAAACCTAGCACTTGATCCTAAGTCTGTCCTTTTTTTTTTTTCTTCTGTATATTCAAGCTATCTCTCTTTGTTCTCCAAGGAGCATATTGGAATGTTTCTGAGTCCTTAGGAATTCTGTAACCCTTACTTCTTTAGATACTATAAGATTTTTTTAAGGGGCTGGGAAGGTGGCTCAGTGGTAGAGTGATTGCCTTGCATGAATGAGGCCCTGGGTTCGATTCCTTAGCACCACATAAGCAGAAAAAGCCAGAAGTGGCGCTGTGGCTCAAGTAGTAGAGTGCTAGCCTTGAGCTGAAGAGCTGAGGGACAGCACCTCCGCCCAGAGTTCAGGCCCATGACTGACACACAAAAAAAAAAAAAGATTTTTTTTTAAGACAGCAACTTCTATAATTTTCCATATTGATGTGCAGATGGTAAAATGAGGGGAAATTACATAGGAAACTTGTTGTTCTACAACCTGTTCTGGCACAGGAGGAAAGGGGCTTTTCTCTTTGAATTTGCAGCTATGTACTGCCAGAACTGATTGTTCTACCTTAAGCATTATTAACCTAGGGTTATATTTTTCAACATTTGCAAGGACTGTCTAGAGTAGTTGTTTTTGTTGGTCAGGGGGCTTGAACTCTGGGCCTAGGTGCTGTCCCTCAGCTCTTAAGCTCAAGGCTAGCACTCTACTACTTAAGTGACAGTGACACTTGTGATTTTCTGGTGGTTGATTGGAGCTAAAAGTCTCAAGGACTTTCCTGCCTAGACTGACTTTAAACTGCTATCCTCAGATCTCAGCTTCATTAGTAGGAAGCCTAGGATTATAGGCATGAGTCACCGGCACCCAGCTATGAGTAGTTGTTTTTCCTTTAAAAAGATATATTCAGGGGCTAGGAAGGTGGCTCAGTGGTAGAGTACTTGCCTTGCATGCATGAGGCCCTCGGTTCAATTCTTCAGCACCACATAAACAGAAAAAGCCAGAAGTGGGGCTGAATCAAGTGGTAAATCGCTGATCTACAGCTGTAGAGCTGGGGGACAGCACCCAGGCCCAGAGTTCAGGTCCCACAACCGACCAAAAAAAAAAAAAAAAGATATATTCATTGCTCACAAGTCTTTAATCACACCTAGTCTCATTCTACCTTAATTTAGTCTTCGTGTTCTGAATTTTTGTTTGTTTGTTTTTGTTTTTTGTGGGGGATCCAGTCGTGGGGCCTGAACTCTGGGCCTGGTGCTGTCCCTCAGCTCTTCATTCAGCTCAAGGCTAGAGCGCTCTACCACTTGAGCCACAGTGCACTTCAGGCTTTTTTTTTTTCTGCTGAGGAATTGAACCCAAGGCCTCAAGCATGCAAGGCAAGCCTCTACCACTGAGCCACTTTGCCAGCCCTCTGAATATGTTTTGAAGAAAGGAATATATAAATTCAAGGTTGCATATTCACTGTGTATAGAATATCAGACACTGGTAATCTTGAAATGTACCTTTTTACATTTCACTTACAAATTTAGCTGAATCTCTTGATATGTCAAATTGGAAGTCTTCAGTATATTAAAGAAAATGTTAAGAATATTTCTCCAATATGAACTAATTACTTTTCTAGTTCATTTCAATACTCAGAATTAGTATGATCTGTTGTTATGAGTATTCTTAGAGGGGTTGGAAAATTAGTGTTTCAGTTTTTCTTCTCTAGGAAAACTGTTAGGGAGACAAAATAAAGGTGAAAATGTATTTTATATGTGTGTCATAATTAAATTTGGAGGTGGAATTTGGAGGAACACTCACTGACAGGAATAGGATTTGACTAAAACCAAACAGAAAAGACCATTTTAAATCAGATGGTACTCAGAGTTTTTTGAAGCATAATGAACAGTACGAACTGGCCATTTGAGAGGATCCATTGAGAATCCTAAAAAAAGAATACATATAGAAAAGGCAAGGAGATGGTTTGGAAGATTCCTTGGCAATAGTCCAGGCATGCAGTAATGAAACTGATAATAACAGAAATGAAAGGGTCTAATGCATGGATGGAAAAATCTACATTTTTCCTATCAAGGGCCACTTGGACATTTATCGCATTCTTTTACAGGCCATGCAGAATTATCAAATACAATCAGATAGGGCTGGGGGCAACCAGTGAGCAGAATATGTATGATTTTTGTGAACTGTATATCCTGAAGGGTACAGGGAACTGGCCCCCCTGGTCTAGTCCAGCAGCGATGGAAACTTTCTATCTGGGGAGCAGGAAGAGCCATTAGTGAATTATAGGCATTTGAATTTGGGTAGCAGGATGTTGGTGCTGTTGACTGAGGTAATGAAGGTAGGAAATGGGCTAGTTTAGATATTGAAGGAGAGAGGGATTATAGTCAAGGGAGAAGATACTGAGTGCAAAAAGTTGACTGAGTATCTGGCAGCGTGACTGGATATTTCTTTGAGGCAGAATTTTGCTGGGGAGAAAGGTTGGCTTTCAACCTGAGGTCTATCTGTGCCTCCTCAAGCGCAATAATTTTACATATTCCATGTAGTATTAAGACATATGAATGAGATATATTTAAAAATTGCTCATGTAAGGCAGGAGCCAGTGGCTCTTACCTGTAATCCCAGCTCCCAGAAAACTGAGATCTGAGGATAACAGTTTGAAGCCAGTCCAGATAGGAGAAAGTCTGTGATACTCTTATCTCCAGTTAACCAGGAAAAAGCCAGAAGTTGAGCTATGGCTCAGTGGTAGAGCACTAGCCTTGAGCAAAAACATCTCAGGAACAGTGCCCAGCCCTATAATCAGCACCACACACAATGAATATGTTAGTAGAAAGTTAATATTCTCTGCTCCTCTTTTGTTGTGTGTGGTGGTTATGTATGTGTGAATACTGGAGCTTGAACTCTGGGCTTCAGCTGGCATTTCACTTAAGTCACACCTCCAATTTTTGGTTATTAATCAGAGATAAGAATCTCAAGCCCACCCGGCTCCTGTGGCTCACTCCTGTAATCCTAGCTACTCAGGAGGCTGAGATATGAGGATCTTGGTTCAAAGCCAGCTCGGGCAGGAAAGTCCGTGACACTCTTTCTTCAGTAAACCACCAGAGAACCCAAAGTGGCGCTGAGACAAGATTTTGCTCTCTATGTAGGATGGCCTTGAGTAGCCTCAACTTGCCATCCTCCTGTTTCTATATGCTGAGGTTTCAAGGTTGTACTACCTCACAAAGTAAAACAATCAACTTCTAATAGGGATAGTATCTTATTAATCCATGTTTCATAGCAATGTGATTTGTGGGTAGATTTGGGTACCACAACATAGTTCTCAACTCTGGTTTTTGGGGCATCAGGCTCTTTGTTGTTTTTTGTCTATCCTTCCTCCTTTACTTCACTTTTCCTTCTCTCTGTTTCATAGCCCATGCTAGCCTTTCTCACAATTCTTCTTTCTCATCCTAAGTTCTGGGATTGTAGGCTTACGCTACCATATCCAACTCAGCTTTTACTTGCCTTTTTTTTTGTTTTAATATTTACTTTTTATTTTTAACTTCAAGTGGAAAAAAAACTTTTTTTCCAGATTTTTTATTGTGATTAACTGGTTACATAATTTCTCAAATTTAACAGTATTGTGGGATATTGACGCTTAGTTGAAGTCACAAACACATTCTAACTTTCATGGAGCAAATTGTCTAGCATGGTCTATAACATTTATGAGTTCTATTAGCTTTGCAATAGTTATTTCTTCGACATTGGCCTTTTGTAATTGTCTTAACTGCAAAGCCTTTGTAAACCTTATTTTGGATAAATTCACAGTAAATTCCTGTTGATACTGAATAGAAGAGTTAATATAATACTTTTAAAAATTGCTTTTGAGGCCAGGCACTGGTTTATACCTCAAGAGACTTGAGAACTGAGGATTGCAGTTGGAAGCCAGCTCAGGCAGGAAAGCTCATGAGATTCTTAGCTCCTATTAACCACCAAAAGCCAGAGTGGTAAAGTACTAGCCATGAGCAAAAAAAGCACAGGGATAGCATCTACACCCTGCCTTCAAGCCCCAGGACCAGCACAAAAAAAAAAATTAAAAATTGCTTTTGATTATACAAGTCAAACTGACATGTAAAGCTGCAACATAGAAAAATTTTTATGAGTATTGTGTGAACCTTATGAAATGCTGTTTAAAAGTATGTGCACACATCTCCTTGTGCTTGTTTTATTTCTTTATTGGGTAGTTAAACAGATGTGTATTTGTAATTATTTTCCTTAGATGGAGATGGTGATGGAGATGGAGCAACTGGAAAGAAGAAGAAAAAGAAGAAGAAGAAGAGAGGACGTTAGTATCTTGTTTTTAATCTTATTTGATGAAGTCGTGATTGTAAGCCTACAGGTTTAAAGATTTCATTAGAAGGGGCTGGGAAGGTGGCTCAGTGGTAGAGCACTTGCCTTGCATGCCTGAGGCCCTGGGTTCGATTCTTCAGCACCACATAAGCAAAAAGAAAAAAGCCGGAAGTGCACTGTGGCTCAAGTGGTAGAGCGCTAGCCCTGAGCTGAAGAGCTGAGGGACAGCGCCCAGGCCCAGAGTTCAGGCCCCATGACCAGACCCAAAAAAAAAAAGATTTCATTAGAAATGTTTAAGGGGCTGGGAAGGTGTTCAGTGGTAGAGTGCTTGCCTTGCATGCATGAGGCCCTAGGTTCGATTCCTCAGCACCACATAAGTAGAAAGAGCTGGAAGTGGCACTGTTGCTCAAGAGGTAGAGTGCTAGCCTTGAGCTGAAGAGCTGAGGGACAGCACCCAGGTCCAGAGTTGAGACCCCACGACCAACCCAAAAAAAAAAAAAAAAAGTTTAAGATTCTAATATCTGTCAGGGAAGTAGATGTAAGAGTTTGAATTACTGGAACTAATTATATAATGCTTTGGTTTAACAATCTTGTATTTCCTATAGGTATTAGCTAAGAAGGGTTTTTGTGAGTTGGTTTCATTTAATCACAAGTTCGGGATGAATTCTTTAAAGTTTTATAATTTTTTTTAACCTTGGTCATGGGGCTTGACCTTAGGGCCTGGGCACTGTCGCTGAGCTTTTTCACTCAAAGCTAGTGCTCTACCACTTTGAGCCATAGCAACACTTCCTCAGTCTCCTGAGTCACTAGGATTGCAGGCATGAGCCACTGGCAGCTGGCTAAGGTTTTAGAGTTTATTTATTTATTTTAATTTTTAATTCTTTATTTTTTTATTGTGAAAATACCATACAGAGCAGAGGGGTTAAAATTACATGGGCAGGCTGGGATGTAGCTCAGTGGCAAAGCGCTTGCCTAGCAAGTGCAACGTCCTGGGTTCGATCCCCAGTACCAAAAAAGAAAAGACAAAAAAAAAATACAGTTAAAATTACATGGGCAAGGTACATGAGTACAAATTTTAGAATTTAAACCTTGCATGATTCAAATAATTCTACAAGGGGTAGCTGAAGCAGTCTCACTTGTAGTAATAGAGTAAGTTGTATCCTATATATCAGCCATCTTTGAAATTAAGATTTCTGTTAGCTCTTTAATGAAGAGTTATATTTTCTTAAAATTTACAGCTGGTGAAGTTTCATTAGTAACTTTTAAGTTGTACTATTTCAACTATGTATAAAGTATGGTTCTGTTTGTATTGTCTTTTTGTAGATGCATAACCAAGTGGGTTCAGGGGCCTGGAAATATAACAGGGTGACTAAGGAGATTGGGTGGTGTTAGGAAATAAAGATTTGGTTGAGTCTGGGAGCCCTAGGCTAGTGCCTGTAATCCTAGCTATTCAGGAAGCTGAGATAGGAGGATCATGGTTCAAAGCCAGCCTGGGCGGAAAGTCTGTGATATCTCCAATAAACTACCAGAGAACGGGAAGTGGCTCTAGGCTCAAGTGGTAGAGCACTAGCCTTGAGCTAAAGAGCTGAGGGACAGAGTGCAGGCCTAGAGTTCGAGCCCCATAACCAACCAAAGAGTTAAAAGATTGGGTTGAAAATTCAGAACATGTTAGATGTAATAATCTTGGATGCCCTTTGGGCTTTTAGAGATTAACATTATTAACATTTAAAATCTAGTTGAAATCTTGCATACTAAATTTTGTGAATCAGAATTTTGAGGGATGCCTTCCATTTTTATCTCTTGAGAGGAGTACTTGGTTAGTTTTTTATTCATTTATTTTATTTTATGACCCTCCGATCTCAGCCTCCTGAGTAGCTGGGATTATTGGTGCTTTGATTTTATTTATTTATTTATTTATTTTTTAATTTAATTTTATTTTATTTATGAACATACTGTACAGAGGGGTTACAATTACATGGGCAGGATAATGCGTACATTTCTTACCAAGCGTTGCAGCCTCCTCCTTTGGTTTACCCTTCACATCCCTTTCCAGCCTCCCCCTTCCCCCCCAATCCCAATCCTCCCCCCCCCCCCCCCCCCCCCCACCGACGTTGTAAAGCTCGTTTTGGACATGACAACTTGTACTTCTCATTGTTGCAGCAGGTCCACCTGTATCCTTAAACAACTGATTTTTCCCCATCTCCTCCATAAGTTATACTGACATCAAATATAGTGAAAGCAGGGGTTATACTGTGGGGGAGGGACATACAAAGCAACAAATAGATAATCTTATAAATGCGTTAGAAACACATGCATGAAAGAAAAAACCATTAAAATACATATCTAAGGGTTCATTTTCCTGACATCACATTATCTGACCTTTTCCGCTTGACTCATACTGGTGCTTTGATTTTAATGTTAACTAGAGGTTTACATTTAAACCATGGAAGTTAAAAAAAGCACAAGAACTATAATAACTATTATACTAAGAAGGATGAAATAACTGCTTAGTTGTTGTTTTTTTTTTAACAGCAGGAATTAATGCTTTGTTACTACCTTAACAGCAAAAGTTCAAACAGACCCTCCCTCCGTTCCAATATGTGACCTATATCCTAATGGTGTGTTTCCCAAAGGACAAGAATGCGAATATCCACCCACACAAGATGGGTAAGGATCATAACTTTCATTATCACTTTTGAGAGTTGTACCTTAGCAGTATAGCAGATTTAATTTTGCCTTACTATTGAAAATCTATGACTTTATTCACAGGAACAAAGAAAATAGAAGCCCTCTTATCCAAAGTAATTCGGACCTGTAGGAAGTTGACTAAAAAAACAAAGTAACTACTAAAAAATTAAATATTTATGAAGACTAAATTAAATTTTTCACCCCAAAATTTTAGTGTGATTTGCATTAGATTCTACTTTTTCCTTCCATTAGTTATTCATAAATGCATTATCTATCATTTTCATTTTGGGTTTCTGTGAAGAACAAGTCAAGTTTATACTAAGGTTGGTGCCTTATCTTTTTCCCTGAAAACATTTACTAATCTTACGTGTGTGTGTGTGTGTGTGTGTGTGTGTGTGTGTGTGTGTGTGTGTGTATGAGAGAGAGAGAGAGAGAGAGAGAACGCCCCTGTGCACATGCATGTGCAAGCACTCTGAACAGTACTGGGGCTTGAATTCAGGACTTTTTGCTAGTTAACTGGAGGTAAGAGTCTCTTCCCTAGTCTCTTCTGCCTTGGCTAGCTTTGAACTTCAATTCTCTGATCTCAGTCTCCTAAGTAGGTAGAATTACAGGTATGAGCCTCTAGTACCTAGCTGTCTACACTTAATTTGACATAAGTACTTTGATGATTTGTTTATTCAAGTTTTCCAGAGGCATTAGTATTAATATGTTATTAACTTATACAATTACAGCAAGTACAGATGACTTAAACTGATTTAGGTACAAAGTAATTTATACATAGAAGTGTTCTGTAAGAGTACATATTAACTGGTCAGCAGAACTTCACAGTGGCATGTGGATTGATGAAGCATGGGAACTGGAACCCAGCAGATAATTTGATATCTAGTTTTGTTTATTTGTTTTTTTGTCGGTCGTGGGTTGAACTCTGGGCTTAGGCGCTATCCCTCAGCTCTTCAGCACGAGGCGAGTGCTCTACCGCTTGAGCCACAGTGCCACTTCTGGTTTTGTAGTGGTTTATTGGAGATAAGAGTCTCACGGACTTTCCTGCCCAGACTGGCTTTGAACCATGATCCTCTGATCTCAACCTTCTGAGTAGCTGGGATTATAGGCATGAGCCACCGGTGCCCGGCTTGATACCTAGTTTTAACACTTAATTTTCTTTGTGACTTGGGCTTCATTTCTTCATTCATAAAATGGGCAGTTCATAGGCTTGTTGGAGGAGTGATATGTAAAACACCTGGACAAGTAACAGATGAATGTTGAATATTAAGTTAATGCTGTTATTAGTATCAGAATAGTAGACTGTCAGCCACAGATATTCATAGCAGCATGGACATTGACCAGTATTTTTTATGGAAGGAATTAGGAACATCAGTCGCCGAAGTAGTTGGTCAAGAAAGCTTCTACTGTAGTATTGTTTTATTGACTAATTCATTGACTTATTTTTCTTTGAGCATAGTGACTTTCATCTATAATCCTAGCTATTTGGAAAATAGGGATCAAGAGGGTTGTGATTTGAGGCCAGCTCAGGCAAAAAGTTAGTGAGACTGTCATCTCAAATGATAAGCTGGACATGGTTGCATACACCTATAATCCCTGATATATGGTAGACATAGGGGGATCAGGGTAAAAATACATGACTATCCAAAAAGTAACTCAAGGAAAACACTTGGGGTATGCGTCAAGTGGTAGAGCAAGTGCCTAGTAAATGTGAGGCCCTGAGTTCAAAGTTCAAATTCCAGTTGTTCCCTCTTCCCAACAAATAAGAGCTATTTCTCCCCCCTGCCCCCCCCCCCAAACTGGTATTGGGACTTGCACTTGCTACACAGGTGTTCTACTACTGGGCCATACCTCCAGCTCAGTGAACCATGTCTTTGAAAGGGAGATTACTTCCACTAGAGGTGGCTTTAAGTGGTAGGGTGTTTCTTCATAGGCTTGTGTTTTGAGGAAATGTATATGGACTTCCAGGTCAGGTCTTTAGGGTTGGCCCACTGGATCATGCTTACAAAAAACTGCACGGACAGTTTTTCCTTGACATTCCTTATGCAATAGTGTGACAACCATTTACGTACCACTTGCATTATATTAGGTATTTAAAGTATAGATTATATATAGGAGGCTGTGCATAGGCTATATACAAATACAACACCATTTTATATCGGACTTGAGCATCCATAGATCTTACTTACCCCATGGTAAGGACACCTCTGTCCTATTCTGGAACCAGCCTTCCATACTGAGGACAGTTGTACTTAACCCTGTTGGCTAATTTTTGTGATATGCCTTTGGAGCCTTGTATATATTACTTACAATAGAAGGATGGCTTTTTCCTCCCCCACAAGATTTTTGGACATAGCCTGGTGCCTGTGGCTCACACCTGTAATCTTAGGTACTGAAGAGGCTGAGATCTGAGGAACAGGGTTCAAAGCCAGCTTGGGCAGAAAAGTCCATGTGACTCTTACTTTCTTTATTTTTTTGGGTCCGGTCGCGGGGCCTGAACTCTGGGCCTGGGCACTGTCCCTCACCTCTTCAGCTCAAGGCTAGCACTCTACCACTTGAGCCACAGCGCCACTTCCGGGTTTTTCTCTTTGCTTATGTGGTGCTGAGGAATTGAACCCAGGGCCTCATGCATTCAAGGCAAGCACTCTACAACTGAGCTACCTTCCCAGCCCCCATGTGACTCTTAACCACAAGAAAACCAGAAGTAGAGCTGTAGCTCAAGTGGTAGAGCACTATCCTTGAGCTGAAGAGTTGAGGGACAGTGCCCAGGCCCAGAGTTGAAGCCCACAACCGACAAAAATAAATAAAAATAAATTAAAAAAATACATATTTCTAGGACACTTCTGACTATGCTGATTCTCTTTTGGTGTGTTGATAGGATATTAGTGTACCTAAAAATCTTTTTTTTGTTGTTGTTGTTGTTGATTGTGGGGCTTGAACTCTGGGCCTGGGCACTAGCCCTGAGCTCTTCAGCTCAAGGCAAGCACTCTACCACTTGAGCCACAACTCCACTTCAGGTTTTCTGGTGGTTTATTGGGGGTAAGAGTCTCACAGACTCCTGACTTTCCTGCCTGGACAAGCTTTGGAACAGTGATTCTCAGATCTCAGACTCCTGAGTAGCTAGGATTATAGGCGTGAGCTACCAGCGTCTGGCTATAAAAATCTTTAAAAATGTAAAAGTATGTACTTTAGTACTTCAGAAACTTTGACACATAGAAACTGAATATTTGGTGTAATTTTCTTTGGCTTTTATATTTGTTATGCTGGGGTTTTTTTGTTTTTTTTTTTTTTTTATTGACTCATTCTGCTATGCCTATTGTAAAGGCGAACAGCTGCTTGGAGAACTACAAATGAAGAAAAGAAAGCATTAGACCAAGCTAGTGAAGAGATTTGGAATGATTTTCGAGAAGCTGCAGAAGCACATCGGCAAGTTAGAAAATACGTTATGAGCTGGATCAAGCCTGGGATGACAATGATAGAAATCTGGTAAACGGAATATATTTTTAAGACCATGCCTTTTTTTTTTAAATTTTAGTACTACATAATGTTTGGCTTTCTACTTCTTGGTTAATAAAACTTTTATATAATATGTTCTGAGTTCTTCAGAGTACCACTGCAATGAGGAAACATAAGAGATGCCCAGACATGCACCTTCTTTTGTGTGTTTGTTCACTCAGGTGTACTTACACTCATTACCTTGACATTCTGTCTGGAAATCCCTATTAAAAAAATTCAAACGGAATACCAGTGGCTCATGCCTGTAATCTTAGTTACTCAAGAGACTGAGATTTGAGAGTAGAGGTTCAAAGCCAGCTGAACAGAAAAGTCAATGAAACTCTTACCTCCAATTACCCACCTAAAAACACAGATGGAACTGTGGCTCAAAGTGGAAGAATGCTAGCTTTGAGCAAAAAAAATGCAAGGATGACAGTTCTCAGGCCTGAGTTCGAGCCCCAGGACTGAGAAATGCGTACATTCTTGAAGTGCCTAGGTATAAAAATAATAAACCAATAAAGTTGTTTTCCTGCAGAAATAATTGAAATAATCCTTGAAATAATTGGTACAAAGGTACCTCTGATTTAAATAGTTAAAATATACAGCATGAGCAAATATAATCATTTATATTGATTTGAAACTTTCATGTACATGAAGTTAAAAGTGGAATTTATTATCTTTTCTAGATAAGATATTTGCATAGCATCAGATTATATCCAGAAAGTGTTCAAATCACTTGTGTGTGGCAAATAAGGATTTTAGTAAGCATCCTGGATTTCCTGAGCTGTAAGAATATACAAATGGAGCTGGGTGCCAGTTGCTCATGCCAGTAATCCTAGCTACTCAGGACTGAGATCTGAGTTTTGCAGTTCAAAGCCAGCCTGGGTAGGAAAGTCTGTGAGACTCTTTATCTCCAATTAATCAGAGAAAAAGCTGGAAGTAGCACTGTAGCTCAAGTGGTAGAGCACTAGCCTTGAGCAGAGGGAGGCCAGAGACAGCACTTAAGTCCAAAAAACCCCCCATGATTATAAAAGTAAATATGTTTTGTTTTCTTTTTGTTTCAGTGAAAAATTGGAAGACTGTTCTCGTAAGCTAATAAAAGAAAATGGATTAAACGCAGGCTTGGCATTTCCTACTGGGTGTTCTCTCAATAATTGTGCTGCGCATTATACCCCTAATGCTGGTGACACTACTGTATTACAGTATGATGACATCTGTAAGATAGACTTTGGAACACATATAAGTGGTAAGTTTATAGAAGTAGTTCTGACCACTCTGCCCTGTCCCCAAGAAGGGTGCAGAAAATAACGCAATATTTATGTGTTGGATGAAGCTATAAATACTGCAATTCAGATTTTTTTCTTGCTTCTTAAATTTTTACTTATATTGAGGCAGATCTACTATAAGAATGAAATTGAGGTTTATTATCTTTATATCAGGATATGAGGAATATAGTCCTACACTTTTCATTCAAGTCATTATTTTAAGTTTATTAAATGTTTTTTATTTGTTTGCTTTTTACAATCATGTCAAATCCTAAACCCAAATGCATTTTTATCTCAGCAGACAAAGCAAATTTCGACTAAGTTCTTGTTTATTTTAAGGCTTTACTACATTGGATAAGTGGCACTGTTTGAGCCGATGGTCATATACATATTTTTCTCCCCTGCACTGCTATTCTATATTCCTGGTCTTTTCTTGCTTGTTTCTCTGCTTGCATAACTGCCTAGGTCTTAGGAGTAACAAATACCCCTGTAATGATATATTTCATTCTGAAATATTTAAATGGTTTCTACCTTTTTGCTCTCTGGGGACTTGGGATGCTGTTCTTCTTCATTCTATTTTGAATGCTTCCAGCATTCTCTTTTCCTTCAGCAAGGCTAATAATAATATACTAGCTGGGTGCTGGTAACTCATACCTGTAATCCTAGCTACTCAGGTGGTTGAGAAAAGTCCCCATGATACTCTGTATCTTTAATTAACCATTCAAAAACCAGAAGTGGTGCTGTAACTCAAAGGTATAGATAGCATGCTAGCCTTGAGCAAAAGAGCTCAGAGACAAGGACCTGAGTTCAAGCCCCACAATTAACAAATGAATAAATAAAATGCTATAATGTAGATAAGTTGATCAGTAAAACTCAAAGATTAACTTTTTTTTTTCAGGTAGGATTATTGACTGTGCTTTTACTGTCACTTTTAATCCCAAATATGATATGTTGTTAAAAGCTGTAAAAGATGCCACTAATACTGGAATAAAGGTATGTATGTGAATTGTTACATGCTATTTCATTGAACATACTTTGAATACTTATATATCCTGTTTCAAGGCCTGTGGGTAGTTAAGAGGAATTACCTAAGTTACTGCTTTTAGGGTCTTGGGTGGGTAATAGTAATATACTGCAGACTTTTTTGAAGGTTCAACTTTACTAGTACCTATTAAGACAGATGTTATTTATTTATTGCTTGTGGAATTGGCTGTGTTTGTCTTTATTTAGTTCATTTTTATTGTTAGTAGACTAGTTTTTAAAGTAATTTTAGGTTCACAGCAAACCTGAGTATGGACAACTTCCCACAATGTTTGCCCACACATATGAGTTCCTACACTGTTCACTTCCCAAACTCAGGTATTAAAATCATTGAACCAACATTTACTCATGGTAATCACCCAAAGTCCATAGTTTACTTTAGGGTTCACTTAGTTTTGTGCATTCAGTGAGTTTTGACAAATACAAAATGACACAATTATAATTTTATAATTATAAAATTATTATGCAGCCCAGATTCCCTCACATTTGTGTGTGAATGTGCATGCATGCTTGTGTCCGCATGCATATGCACACATATGCTAATGCTAAGTCTTGAACTCCAGGCCTTGGTGTTATACTTTAGCTTTTCTGCTCAAGATTGGTGTCCTGCCTTTTGAACCACAGCCTCGCTTCTGCCATTTTTTGGTCATTAGTTGGATTTTTTGGTCATTAGTTGGAGATAAGGAAGAGAGTCTCACACACTTTCTGCAGAGGCAAACTTTGAACACAGCCTCCTGAGTAGCTACAATTATAGGCATGAGACACTGGCACCTGGCCATTTGTCTTTTGAGTGGTATAATTGTCACAAAATTTAAGAACATAGAAACAACATTAAATACAACTGACAATAACACGAAACTGAAATACAGCTTTTCCATATCAACTGAGCTGCAGTTTGTTTTGAAATTTCTTTTGATTTAAAAAAAAATATTTATTTTTGACCATGCTTGGTGAAAACTTAGTAATTGGAAAAAGGTAGATTTCTCAACTCACCTGCTGTTTTCTTTGGTTTTGGTGTGTTTTTTTGTTTTTGTTTTTTTGAGATATTATTTGAACTCTGGCTTGAACTCAGACTCTTGATTGCTAGGCAAGCACTCTTATCACCTGAGCCATATCCTCAGCTCTTGTTTTGGTTTTGCTTATTTTTTGGGTAGGGTCTTTTGTTTTGAGGGTGGCTTCAGACTGTAATCTTTCTACCTAGGTGGCATTTGTATGGCTTGGATTACAGGCACACACCACCACGATTGATTTATTTGAAATGAGATCTCATTAATTTTTTGCTCAAGTTGCCCCCAGATTAGGATTCTCCAAATCTGCTCCTATGCTGTATTACATGAGCATGGTAACCTATGTAGTCACAGTACTTGGAAGACTGAGGCAAAAAGATTGCAAGTTCATTGATAGATTGGGCTATACAACCATACCCTGTCTCAAGAAAACACAATATTTATGATTGTGTTTGGTTTTCACAAGTTTTTGGTTTTCACAAGTTTTTCAATTTGTTCCCTAGTATTAGTTTCACTGTTGATTTCTTCATCTCATTTTGGTTATAGAAGATACCATGTTGTAAAACTTCATGAGACTTGTGTTCAATGTATATTCTATCCTGGAAAATGATGTGCACCTATACTCTGTATCCATAAGCTGTGCTGTTCGGTAGTATCTTTTGCATATTTCTACTTTGTTTAGTCCTTGTATGTATGTGTGTGTGCTGTGTACATGCCTGTGCAAGTACTCCTTGTGCATATTATTCTACCATCTTTCTAAAATTCTTCCTAAGTTTTTTGTACAGTTGTATTTATAATATACAAAGCAGTTTTCCTAGTTGTCCTTTATTTTAAATTTAAGAAAATAAGCCATGATAAAATTTTACACTTTGAAAAGCAAAGTATATATTGTTCTTTTTTTAGTGTGCTGGAATTGATGTTCGTCTATGTGATGTTGGTGAGGCCATCCAAGAAGTTATGGAATCCTATGAAGTAGAAATAGATGGGAAGACCTATCAAGGTTTGGTGAAATCAACTTCACAAAACTACTGTTGATTTCCTTGTTTTAGTCAGCTGCTCAGTTCATTGAATAATTACTGTAGTCATTACTTGAGAGCTATTACTAATATACTATGATGCTTGATAAGACATCTGGGCAACCCTAAGGTGGCCAGAATTTGAGTAAGTTTTCTTTTGTGTGTGTGGCTAGTCAAATCAGGATTCAGAAGCCAGAGGCCTTTTCCTTAGAGAGCAGTTGATTCTTTTAATTGAAGGGACCAGTGTGTCCCCTCAGTTTTCAGGTCTAGCTGGTGGTTCCCCAGCCATAGTTCACTTTTCTGATCTTCGCTTAATCCTTTTTGTAGACACATAATACATTTCTTAGAGAATAGTTCCTTTGATAAAATGTTATTACAGCCTTATTATAGACTTGCAAATAAAAACTATCTTGGTATCCTGTCCCTCACTTCTAGTAACTTCATGTTTTTGTGAAATTCACATGAGTAAAGTTGGCATTGTGTTCTTCTATTGCCATCTGTACACCGTTGGGGTTTTTGTTGGTGGTGTTTTTTGGCCTGGTGAAATACAATTCTTACAGTTCTTCCACTGAGATCTGACAGCGTCTGTTGTTGCTCATATTTATCT
The DNA here is from genome assembly GCF_019054845.1 of Dipodomys spectabilis. Lineage (NCBI taxonomy): Eukaryota > Metazoa > Chordata > Mammalia > Rodentia > Heteromyidae > Dipodomys > Dipodomys spectabilis. The sequence continues at coordinate 8,104,233 of NW_024870840.1, forward strand.
CACTTTGACTTCTGGCACCATCTTAACTTGTGTTGGCATACTGAGTGTAGATTCAGAATCAGTGATTTAATTAACTTTGGCATGACTACTCATCTGACCAACTCAGTGATACCTTCCATAACAGTCTTCTCCCATGTACCAATATTGAAAATTATCCCCAGTCTTAGAGGCAATTGCTAATCTTTTTCTGTTCATCCCTTTAATTTCCTTTTTTATGTATCAAAGTATTCTTGGGGCCTGGAGTTGGAGCTTGGTGGTAGAGTGTCTGCTTAGGAATCAAAGGTCGCAAAAACTAATTTGTGTTTTTAAAGATACTCTCATCTCTACAGTGTGCCAGGTTGCATTTCCTTTCCTCTGTCTTGTCACCATGACAATATCCACTGTTCCCTTTCATTTTATCTTCAACTTTCTTGCTGCTTTGATTTTCAGAAAATCTTCTCTTCTAGGTCTCTATTCCAGGGGTTATCAATGCAAGCCAAAATACTCTTTACCTACTCAAACTTGAATAGACATACTGTAGAGCAATTTAGAAACCATACTTTGAGGCCAGGCAGATTGACCTTAGAGAAATTCTGTAATCTTTTAAGTTCCAAAGTTACCTGAATAAGAGTTTGTGATTGGCTGGGCACTATTGGCTCATACCCATAATCCTAGCTATTCAAGAGGCTGAGATCTGAGGATTACTGTTCAAAGCCAGCTCAGGCAAGAAAGTCTGAGAGACTCCATTTGTAATAAATTACCAAAAAAGCCCGAAGTGGAACTGTCTCAAGTTATTAGAGTGCTAGCCTTGAGCAGGAGAAACTTAGAGACTGTGCCCAGGCCCTGTTCTTAAAAAATATCATGTTATTTGTTTTTGAGAAATATATATTACATGACAGTTTTTGAAATTTACCATGTATTCAACAATCTTTTTTTTTTTCAATTTTTTTATTGTGATTAAGTGGTTACATAATTTCCCAAATTTCACAGTATTGTGGGATAGTGATGCTTAGTTAAAGTCACAAACACATTCTAACTTTCTTGGAGCATATTGTCTATCATGGTCTATATCATTTATGAGTTCTATGAGCTTTGCGATAGTTATTTCTTCCACATTGGGTGATTTGTACATTTCTTTGTTTTGCGTAGCATCAGCTCTTCCTCTTTCCCACTTGTTCCCTCCCTCCCATCACTGCCATTGAGTTGCTTAGTTCATTTTGGTCAATGTCCAGTGCAGCTGATGGGTCCCACTGTTGTATGTTTTTCCCTGATTCCCTCTACTTCTGTGTCGTTGTCCTGGTTTGTATTCAACAATCTTAAATGTTCACTTCTCCCCTTTTTCCCCTAATTCTGAGATTGATGCCACAGATTATGATGCTTCACTTCTGTTCTCTAAGAAAGTTGCTTGATGTATATGATAACCAGATAGGATTAGCATCCCATAATTTTTGCCATGATTCAAAAAATTTTTTTCTGTCATTGGTCTTCAAAGAAGCGTTCTATTTTATTCACATTCATTGCCCTATCTCATTTGAAATACCACCTTATTACTCCTTTCTTCTATGTTCTTAGTAGCTCAGTGAAAAACCTGGAAGAAGCTGAGCGCTTTTGGTTCATACCTGTGATCCTAGCTACACAGGAGTCTTGAGATCTGAGGATTGTGGTTCAAAGTCAGCCTAGGCAAGATAGTCCATGAGACTCTTATCTCCAGTTAACCACCAGAAAACCAGAAGTGGAGCTATAGTTCAAAAATGCCAGCCTTGAACACAAAATATCAGCAACAACACGTAGTCCCTGAATTCAAGCCCCACAACCCTCAAAAAATAGACTGGAAGAGATGAAAGTTATTGTACTAGATAATCTCCTTTACATCTTCTCTAGGTTTGGCTTTTAATACTATCATGTGAAAATCTTATAAATATTCCTCTCAGGGGGTTAAAAGCGTAAGGATAAACCTACTTTTCCGTATTGCCTCTGCAAAATATTGTCTAATTCTTTTAAAAGTTTAGAAACAGAGCCAGGCTCTGGTGGCTCATGCCTGTAATCCTAGCTTCTCAGGAGGTTGAGATCTGAGGATTACAGTTCAAAGCCAGCCTGGGCAGGAAAGTCCATGAGATTATCTCCAATAAACTACCAGAAACCCGAAGTGGTACTGTAGCTCAAGTGGTAGAGCACTTGCTTTGAGCTGAAGAGCTGAGGGACAGCGCCTAGGCCCAGACCAAAAATAGAAAGTTTAGAAACAATTTTAGTCTTGTCTGTTTCTGTTAACACCTCAGACTTTTAATAACATGAGCTTTTCAGAGCACAATCTAACCCAGGAGAAAAAAGATTGAGAGACTAAATGCCTAGCTATTTTGAGGAATGTGGTACCGTACAATGAGCCTATTGACTTGAAGGTTCAAAACTGTAAATAGAGGTTAGTTCCCTCCGAATTCATTACATAGTAAATTTCAACAACAAATCTGCTTGAATGTGCCTGTAGATTGAGTTCCCTGAATTTGCTGAAATTATTAAAAATTCTAATATCTGTCAATAGATCCCAAGGTTGGAATTCTTTACACCTGCCATTAAGCTCCTCTAGCATTTTAGGTTCTATTATTCCATCATTCCTCTTTGGAAATGTTACTGTATTAATAAGGTTTTTTAGTTGGAACATAACAGAATTCAGATTGAGAGGATGAAGAAATGGGCTAAACTTTAAGGAGCAATTCCAAAAAAAACCACATAGCAGAATGAGGCCATAAAGTTAGTTTCATGTTCCTTAATCAGGAAATAAAGAATTGTAGCTAACTGTTAAATCTTTTGTCCTCAGGTTTAAAGTACAGTGTTAAAATATGTGTAAGCAAAAATGGATATCCCTATATTCTGTTTTTGTTTTTGGTATAGCTACATATTAGATGGTATAGCTAAGAAACTCTGAAGATAAAAATGTGATTGGCATGCTGGGAAGGGGGCTCAGTGGTAGAGCATTTGCCTTGCAAGCATGAGGCCCTGGGTTCGATTCCTCAGCACTATATAAGCAAAAAGCAAAAAGCCAGAAGTGGCTCTGTGGCTCAAATGGTAGAGCACTAGCCTTGAGCTGAAGAGCTGAGGGACAGCGTCCAGGCCCAGAGTTCAGGCCCCACGACCAGACAACCCCTCCCCCCCCCCCCCCCCCCCAAAATGTGATTGGCTTATGGGGTCAGCTTGCCAGATTTTGTAATAATTGCATCAAGATCTTAAAATTCAGCTTACTTAATGAAGGTTCTTTTAAGCATCTTGATAGTTACTTTTCTGTGCTGTCTCTAAATTTGTAATTTGTCATTATTTTCTAGTGTTTTTTTTTAATATTGCTATCTAAGTCTGCTCTAGAAGAAAAATATCTTCATACTGAGGATTCTAGAACTATAGAGTTTATTTATTTGTCTGTTGTGGGGCTTGACCTCTGGGCTTGGGCACTGTCCCTGAGCTCTTCAGCTCAGGGTAAATGCTCTACCATTGAACCTCAGTACCACTTTGGTTTTCTGGTGGTTTATTGGAGATGAGTCTCATGGACTTTCCTGTTCCGGTTGGCTTTTGAATAGTGATCCTCAGATCTCGGCCTCCTGAGTAGCTAGGATTACAAGCATGAGCCACCAGCACTTGGCTGATTTATTTTTTTGAACTATTAAAAGACTTACGGAGTATAACTGAAAAAGCACAAAGCCCATTCAACTTCTCAGTTGCCAAAGATGTGACCATATCTCTTTCAAGAATAATGTCTGTGTTACAGAAACCGCTCAATCCCATTGTCTTGGTTTATTTTGTGCTGTCATAAAAGAATACCTACAACTGAGTACTCTTATAATGAACAGAAATTCTCATAGGCTTGGACATCCAAGATCAAAGGGCTACCATCTAGTGAAGGCCTTGCTGTGTGTGTTACTTTGTGGCATCTTGTAAGGGCAAAGACACAGAACCAGCATGCATACAAAGTAGGCCTTCATTCATTCTTACAAGGAACCCACTCCTAGGATAATAGCATTAATTTATTCATGGAGTCAGTGCTTTCTTGACTTAACTCATTAGATTCCACCTCCCAGCACCATTGTATTGTGGATCAAATACATGTGTGGATCAACACAAGAGCTTTAGAGGACATATTCAAACAGAACTTGTACGACTTTCCAATTGCAGCAGCCTAACTCTAGTGAACCACTATTTTGACTACTAACGGATTTGCATTTGCTTCTCTTCACATCTTTGTCTAATATGTATCTCTAAACAGCTGTTTAGTTGTACTTAATTTTGAACTTTGTTTAGTGGAATTGCTGTATATAATTGTGCCTTTTTGCTCTTTTCATCATTACATTCCAGTTGTTACATGTATCCATAGCTTTGTTTTTATTGTTGAATAATGTTCCCATTGTAACTATCCCACAGTTTATTCTATAATTTTGTCACTGAGATTAGATTTTTTTATAACCATAATAAAGGCCAACAGTCTGTCTTTCTAGAGGTCCTGAGTAATGGGTATTTCCCTATTTCTACTATGACAGTGAAACCAATCCGTAACCTAAATGGACATTCAATTGGACCTTATAGAATACATGCTGGGAAAACCGTGCCCATTGTGAAAGGAGGGGAGGCAACAAGAATGGAGGTATGTAAGTTGTTAACAATTAAGGGTTTGGAGTTTTTATTTACCTGTAACTGGGATTAAACTCTGGGCCTTATATATGTGTTAGGAAAGTACTCTACCAATGAGCCACACCCCTAACCCAGCACTTCTGTGGATAGCATTTTCTTCCTTCTCCCAGCTTAAAGCTTATGATAATTTAGTATATTGAACATAATGGTACCATTTATACTTGCAGAACTTGGGCTGTGGGAAGATTGTTTATAGTCAAACCAGGGGTCAGTCAGCTGTAGAAACGGGTCGTCAAAGTATTGTTTATCCAGCATTTAGTATTTATTGACCATCATAGCTGCTAGTCTTATTTAGTAGATACTGGGATATAGAAATGAACAAAATTCCTTGCCATTTAAAGCCTACAATTCTGATAAGGGATATATATGCAGAAGGTCAAAGTGTGCTAAGTAAGGCAGAGAAAAGTTGAGTAAGGACCTCATCAAGGGGGAAATGAAAATGGTAATTGGAATCAAGCACTGGTAGCTCTTGTCTGTAATCCTAAACTACTCAGGAGGCTGAGATCTGAGGATTGAGGTTCCAAACCTTCCTGGGCAGAAAGGTCCATGAGACTTATCTGCAATTAACAACCAAAAAGCTGGAAGTAGAGCTGTGAGTACTAGCCTTGAGGGGAAAAGCATCCAAGACCCTGACCACTCACACACAAAAATCATTGCAATTACTCCTAAATTATTCTGTCACCTTGATCCTTATGTTTTTGAAGGAAGGAGAAGTGTATGCCATTGAAACCTTTGGTAGTACAGGAAAAGGTGTCGTTCATGATGATATGGAATGTTCACATTACATGAAAAATTTTGATGTTGGACATGTGCCAATAAGGTGAGGCTTGATAATTATGATTTGAGTATCTTTCCAATTAATAGCATATACATAATGTGATATATAAAGTGGTATATTAATAAGTGTAATTTTTTTTTTTTTTTTTTTTGTCGGTGGTGGGGCTTGAACTCTGGGCCTGGGCGCTGTCCTTGTGCTCTTCAGCTCAAGGCGAGTGCTCTGCCGCTTGAGCCACAGCACCACTTCTGGTTTTCTAGTAGTTTATTGGAAATAAGAGTCTCACGAACTTTCTTGCCTGGGCTGGCTTTGAACCGCAATCCTCAGATCTCAGCCTCCTGAGTAGCTAGGATTACAGGCATGAGCCACCGGCGCCCGGCTTAATAAGTGTACATTTTTTATGGCCTAATAAAACTGGATTTCAGCTGGGCCTCTGATTCTTATCTACTCAGCAGGCTGAGATCTGAGAATCTCAGTTTGAAGCCAGCCTGTATAGGAAAGTCTGAGACTCGTCTCCAACTAACACCCAGAAAACCAGAAGTGGCACTGTGGCTCAAAGTGGTAGAATGCTAGCCTTGAGCAATAAAGCTCAGGGACAGTGCCCAGACCCTGAGTTCAAGCCCCATTACTGACAACACCTGGATTTCAAGTCATCCCTTGCTGTATCACAGTTCATTTATTGCAGCTTCAGGGGTTTAAAAAATATTTTCTAAGCCGGGCACTGATGGCTCACACCTGTAATCCTAGCTACTCAGGAGGCTGAGATCTGAGGATCGCAGTTCAAAGCCAGCCCCGGCAGTAAAGTCCATGAGACTTGTATCTTCAATAAACCACTAAAAAACGAGTGGCGCTGTGCCTCAAGCGGTAGAGCGTTTGTCTTGAGCTGAAGAGTGCAAGGACAGTGCCCAAGCCCAGAGTTCAAGCTCCACCACTGTGACAAAAATAAAAAATAAAAAAATATTTTCTGTATCGTGGAGTTTTTGCTATAACTCAGGATTTTGCAGTATAAAGTATTTTTGCCTAGAAATTTTTAAATATAAAAACATAAAAAACATTAATATTAATGAGAATGGGAAAGGTTTATAAAGCCTTAAAATATAAATAACAAATATAATGCTGCTACTTTGCGGGTATTTATTCGTCACTGGGGTCTCTGGAATGCAACCCTGTGATAGGTGAGGGCTTTCTGTATTATAGTGAAAAGACTAGCCTGTTAAAAAATTCCATGTGGGTTGAAAACTTGGGCATGTATTTTCCTGCAAGTCTAGTTTTACATAATCATGTCAGTGATCATTGTGCTAGCATTCCTAGGATTTTAGTCTTAATATTTTCTTGTTGGAAGATTCCATATTTTAAATTTTATTTTTAATCTTTTATAGAGGATGAAATTTGAGCTTAAACCTCCTTTGCGTGTGGTCTTTGAGCTTGCTGTTTGACAGCAAGGCGATCTTAATCAGTTAATATCTATAACTGAGAGTCGGCTGTTATACATTCTTGCTTTTAATTATTTGAAAGAGCTACAGAAAATTTTGAGCTTTAATTACAAGTGAAGATACAGCTAAGGTTTAGTTTTTCATAGTGGGGGAAATGAATTGGTAACTTGCTATTAATCTCACTCTCTCCTCTTAGGCTTCCAAGAACAAAACACCTGTTAAATGTCATCAATGAAAACTTTGGCACCCTTGCCTTCTGTCGCAGATGGCTCGATCGCTTGGGAGAAAGTAAATACTTAATGGCTTTGAAGAATCTGTGTGACTTGGGCATTGTTGATCCATATCCACCATTATGTGACATTAAAGGATCATATACAGCACAGTTTGAACATACCATACTATTGCGTCCAACTTGTAAAGAAGTTGTCAGCAGAGGAGATGACTATTAAACTTAGTCCAAATCCACCTCAACACCTTTGTTTTCTAAGCTTTGTTGGAGTATCTTATACCAGAATTAATTCGCAACATGTTATCTGTTTTAACAGTGGACCTGTGTAATACTTCTATCCATATTTAAAGGAATTTGATCAAAGGCAAACAGTCTAATGTAATTAGCCAAGGAAAAGCTTTCAGGACTTTCAAATGTTAACTGTTTCCCCTGTCTAGGAAAGCTCAAATTAGTTAGAAATGATTTGTTTTAAACACCTACAACATGCTTTTTGGATATTTATATTGCCATATTCTTACTTGAATGCTTTGAATGACTACATCCAGTTTGCACCTCTGCCCTCTGGTATTGCTTTTTAACCTTCCTGGAATCCATTTTCTAAAAAAATAAAGACATTTTCAGATCTGAGAGCTACATTTCAATGTCTGTGGTTATAATTCTGAGCAGGAAGTAGCTAAACAATGTAGGGAAGTAGAGCCCTTTTAGCCAGACTGTCGACTTCTACACCAAGACTTCTGGCATGGTGGCTAAAATAATATGTGCATAAAGTACAATAATCTTTTTCCTTCAGACACAAATGTATAGCTTTTGGAATATTCTGTCTTCATAAACCACAGTTAGTACTTGCTTTTCTTTTTTTTCTGTCATTGAGATGATGTACTGATTAAAACAACATAGTATAAATATTGTGCCAACCTAAAACACTTTAGTAAACATCAGCATTTCAGCACTTTATTTATTCATTGGTATTTTTCAGGAAATCTATTCAACTTACTAAAAAATAAAAAACAAGGCATTGGACCCAAAAAGTGCAGTCTTGTTCTAATTAAAGAGGCTAAGTTGAAACTAGGCTTTTTCTAGTTTTGTTTTTGGTTCGTTGTGGGGCTTGAACTCGGCCTGGGAGCTGTCCCTCAGCTCTTTCAGCTCAAGGATATAACACTCTACCACTTGAGCCACAGCACCACTTCAGCTTTTTCTGTTTATGTAATGCTGAGGAATTGAACCCAGGGCCTCATGCATGTGAGGCAAGCACTCTTACCACTGAGCTACTTTCCCAGGCCATGTTTGATTTCTTAACCTCACAAATGTTGGTGTTCTGGAAGGCAACCTTTATCCTCCATACAGAATACAAGTGTTAATTTGTGTATTAGAACAAAACATTTTGCTTGTTCAAACTGAGCCCAACCACTGGTTCTCTCAATTATATGTGATTTGTTAGGAATGTTCCACAACCTAATTTCAGAATTATGTGCCAAGGTAAAGCCTTAATTTGTATATTCTTTAGCACAATGATTTTACTGCTCTGGGATGCTGTTTTTAACATTTTTGACTGAAGACAAATGACTTATATAAGGAGATCATTTGATACATTGGGAAGCTGCTCTCAGCATCTGAGCTATAAATGTTATCTTTTGGGGAAAGCAATCTAGTTTTTAGCAGTCTGAGCTGTTTTTATGGTGCTAATGTTCAGTAGCTACCTTTGAATAATTTCTCCATTTTCTGTGATGCTGTGTAAACAGCAAAGCTCAACTAATTCACACTTTGCACACAAGGCTTTGAATCTTCCTTTGGGGTTTTGAATCTGTTTATGTGCTTTGGAAGGAATATCAAAGCAAGGAGCTTGATTTCTAAGCCCAGGGTGTTAATAACGGACCCAAGTAAAGTTTTAGAGCTTTCATAGGTCTTTCTAGCAGTAGTGATTTCTGACAAGCTGAAACTTTTGGAAGACATGGCATCACTCTGTCCCTGCATATGGCTGGAAGGAATATAATCTTGTAAATAGGAAAGCTGTCACTTAAGAAAAAGACTGTATTGTTTGCCTAACTAGCCATGTATATCTTGATGTCATTTTGTTATGTTTACAGTGATGTACCTTATTGGCAACAAATTATTAGATGTTTTAACAATAGTGCCTTTAGTAAATTATTCTGCAACCAAAAAAATGTTGTTTAGTAATACATCTATGTTTATCGTTTAGGGTTCTTTTTGTTGTTGCTGCTGCTGGTGGTATTTTAAGGTGATTTTCTTAGGGCAGTTTGAGGTTTGACAACATCTAGTGGAAAACAGTACAGATTTCCCATATATCTGACCACCCCCAACACATTCTCCTCCATAGGTATTAGTTTACAAAATAAGACAAAATCACTTCTCCATGTATTTCCACTTTGAAATAAATGGAAGCTACTATACCATTATAAATGATAGCCTAAGTGCTAAATGTGTTGTATGCTAAAAAAAAAAAAATCCTTAAAATTAAAGGCTAGACTCCGGCATTTTGACCACATAAATCTTTAATGAGTTGTAACAGTTGAGATAACAATTTACATAGGTCTTCAGTAAATGAGCATTTTCAAGCCTAGCCATTTAATACTCCAGCTGTATTTTTGGCACAAATTATTTGTTCAGTGATATCATGCTATCAGTTGCCCCTGGTAACTTATCTGAAACTCAAAACTGGTATAATAGACATTCCTTTCAAACTTACACTTGACAATACAGATGACCACTAGCGGTGAATAGCATTCTCCAGGATATTTCAAGCTGTAAATAAACTCAAGAAAAAAGGGACAAATGACCTTCCAGTGATTAATGCAGCTGATCCATAGAAGTTAGTGGAGTCTCCCCTTTCTAAATTCAGTTATCAGTAGGACTTTCAGAGATAGGGTGAGATACAGAAGAGCAAAGAGGGTCCCGCTGTATTTAATAAGAGGTTTTATATGATTTTTAATGTTTTTAAAAATGGCTTGATGCTCATTTTTCTAAGGTTCCCAGTAGTCACATAATCTTAGCAAGAGTAAATAAATGAGCCAGGCTTTAGAGCAGTAACATGCCAGGTGTATAGCTCAGGTACCAGTTTTGAACAGTAATCTTGGTCCTGTGCTTTTTCTCTTCAAGATTTCTTTGAACTAAAAATCTCAAGCTACACAGCTTGCTTTAAGAGATCTAATATTATCAACATAACTATCCAAGATAAGCTATACTTGTATGAGTATACTGGCTTGCTAATGACATTTAGAACCTTAATGCTGCAAACAAATCATCAGTAAGTCCTAGCCACTTTTTTTAATGTACACAGTTCCAAAGTTCATTAAACCATTTGTAAATCTGCCATTTTAGTTTGACTATGCCAAATAAGTTTGTAGAGCAATACATTTAAGTCAAATTCCACTAACCAAATTCAGCCCCATGGTGTACAAAACCTCAGGAATATCAGTCTGATTGGTATTCAGGTGACACCTTGAATATAACTGTCAATATGCCAGTTTAACTTCCTTTTAAGGAGCAAAGGTGACATCAATATACAAATGGCCTAAAAGAATTGGTTTTGTTGTGTGTGGGAGGGGTAAGAGTTTAGACATAAGTGTCTAATTTTCTATTTAGAATTTGTATAGAAAATAGCTACAAAAGAAATATCAAATGTATATAAAATGATGTCACCTGAATTTCTTCAGTGGGTTGCACAATTCATGATCTGAGGCAAATTAAGATATCAAAATATAAAGAGGTAACACTAGTCTGAGGTAAACACAAAGTTTAAAACTCCCAAATACTTGTAAAAACCTAAGTTACCCGCAGATGACATACATATATTTATACTTTGTCTCTGTAAAAAAGTTTTGTTGTAGTTAAATACAAAAGTGTATAAATGTAGTGTGCACTGATTTGTAAGTATAAAAAACAATGAAGCTCAAAATTGTAAGTCAGCCCTTTTAAAAAGATATATACAAATCACAAGAAGAAAGCCCCACTGTCTTTAGATCAGCTAAGGATTTCGTTAGAAGAGGTATCAGCTTCTTCACTGGGAGGTTGGTTACTAGACAGGAGCTCACGTAAGAGTTTAGAATATCCATTCTCGGTAACTCGCTGGGTATAAAATAAGATATAAGCTTGGGCCTTGCATACTTCATCCATTGTGCACATGCTTAGCTTGGAGTCATTGCAGTGTACCCAGAAGCCTAGAGGGAAAGCATAGACATGGGATGTTTAGTAAACAATGTTAGAAGTGGTGTTTTACAAAAAGTAATTTTCTAACAATTCTTAGTAGTTTACTGTTGAATTCCTTTGTGGATTGCATGTTCATCCCTTGTTCAATATTAATCAAAATGGGAAGAAAAAAGTGAAACCTCACTCCCATCAGTTGCTAGAATTAGGCTATCCTAGAAGAGATAGAGATGGCAAATGACAGTTTATATAGGTTAAATTTGAACTAAAAAATTGTTCTATTTCTATGATCATTTTGTGTTCATTAGAGGCCTTGTTCTGAAATAACACAGTAAACATAAAACCTGCTCTTGGAAGTATACTAAGAAAAGTCTCATCATCTTACTTTAATAAAACTACCTTCATTTATACCCCAAAGTACTACAAACCTACAGAAAATAGTATAGTCTGCAACTTACCCCTACCACAGAAGTCAAGTGTGTGTGGGGGGGGGGGGGGAGAGGGAGTCAGGTGGCTGTGCTTAAGATGATTCAGTGGCCACTCAGAAATCATAAAGCATGAGCACAACTTTGCAAGTCTAATTCAAAATAAAATAATTTTTAGCCACTGTTGGCTCACACCTGTAATCCTAGATATTCAGGAGGCTGAGATTTTCAGATCTCATCCAGGGCAGGAAAGTCTGTGAGACTCTTATTAACCACCAAGAAAAAAAGTCAAAAGAGAATCTGTGGCTTAAGTGGTAGAGCGCTGGCCTTGAGCAAAACAGCTCAAGGACAGTATCCAGGCCCTGAGTTCAAGCCCCAGAACCAGCAAGCACATAATTTTTCCTATCTATACCTCCTTCAGAATTATAGCAGTAGGCAGTGTAATGTCCTGAGCCAAATCCTTTCCCATGATGCATTACTACAGCTGATAAGTCATAGATAAAGCATTCTGGTCTGAGGGATTTCATTGTCTCCTTGCAGCAATAGGGCTCCATGTTTAAGATTTCCTTAAAGCCAACGTGAACACCAATCTTCTCTCGGTTATTACGTCCTGACCACCTGTGAACAAGCCAGAACAAAGTAATGAGGAATACCAAAGGAGAATTCTAGAATGTGAAATACAAAGAATTAAAGTTGTGGCCAAAGTGGTAGTGTGAGCAGTTAGCAAAAAGCTAAGAGCACAAGGCTCTGAATTTAAGCCCTAGTACCCAGTACACACCAAAAATCAATCACACATATATATATAACACATATATACAAAATTCAGTGTGTGTGTGTGTTGTGTATTCCTAAAATCCTGAACTGAGTAGAAATGAAGGGATTTAGGAAAATTTTCCTAACAGGTCCAATCAAGTTTTCTAATTCTTTTGCAGGGCTAGAGATTGTAGATTGAATGCATGGACTTAAGCATGCTTGACAAACCCTCTACTACTGAACTTTTGTAATTAAATGTGATTAGATATTACAGGTAAAAATTAATTTAAAAAATTATAGCCCTGCTGGGCACTGGTGGCTCAAGCCTGTCATCCTACTCAGGAGGCTGAGATCTGAGGATCACAGTTCAAAGCCAGCCTGGGCAAGAAAGTCCGGGAGACTCTTATCTCCAATAAACCACTAGAAAACTGGAAGTAGCGCTGTAGCTCAAGCGGCAGCATGCTAGCCTTGAGCTCAAATGCTGAGGGACAGCACCCACGCCCAGAGTTCAAGACCCACTACCAACCAAAAAAAAAAAAAAAAGTGAAAAAAAGGAGAAAGGGGCAGTGGGGGAGGAGGGGTGTAATGACCTCTCCTGTGTGTCACATTTGCATTGAAATACTTATTAATGACAGTATTCAAATAATGCCTCCTGTACTGATATTACTAGATATAGTAAGCACAGTATCACAAACATACTATCAGGAAGTATTACAGAGGGAAAGATCATATCATATATGATAGTTCTTTCAAGAGACTAATTTCATTCAGAATAAAGACATAAGAACAGTGTGAAAATACTAAAACATGAAGTTCAGATAATATGTGAGAAAGGAAAGAGGAATATAGACCGGTTTCAGAAAATAAGACAATGTAAAATGGTGTAGAACTACTAAAGGTAAGCCATGCAAATTGTGCTTTCACTTAGACTAGAAAGTCATATCCCATTTCTGTGATATTGTGAAATAGTTGGTCTTCCTCTCATTTCCTAATTTATAGTTTCAAAAACTCTTGGAATCTCTGGTGTGATTTTTTTGTGTGTGCCAGTCCTAGGGCTTGAACTCAGGATCTGGACACTATCCTTGATGTACCTGAGCTTTTATTCTTAAGGCTAATGCTCTATCACCTGGGCCACAACTCCACTTCTGGCTTTTTGCTGATTAACTGGAGATTAGAGTCTTCTAGACTTTCTTGCTTGAGTTGGCTTTGAACTGCCACCCTCAGATTTCAGACTCCTAAGTAGGTAGGATTATGTTTCAGCCATGGGATCCATTTACATCTTTTGTATGCCAACACCACACATTAAAGCAGCATCCATGAAAAGTCTAAATAGTGGTTACCAAAATAAGTGGTTACCGAAAGTTTGAACATTAGAGTAACATCATTTTAAGTCCTTTCCAATGTATTTTTACAGAATCTTTATATTCTCACCTCTCCGCTCTCAATTGCCGTTTTTACTATTAACCTCCTAACTAATCTTGTTTTCATTTCATGTTACTTTATATGCAATGGCAGGGCTCACCATACTTCTTATGAAGCCTTTATTGTATAACCTAATACTCCCTCTCTTTACTTTGATTCATGTTGCTCTCTCTTGATTAAAATGTTCCTGCTTCTCTAAATACCCCATTTATTCACTTAATATTTTGAGACACTGCTAAGCATAATTCTAGGACCTGGCATATAGGAATAAAAGAAATGATTATTTTGCTGCTATTCTACTGGTATAAGAGAAATTATGCAAATCAGTTAATTACAGATAAGTTTTTGCAGTTATGTAAAAGGAGGATTCCGTGATAGATGGTTACATGGTGGAACTTTAGAAATGTCCCTAAAGACACAGTGTATGAACTGAGATTTGCTGTAAGCAAGAAAGCTGAGTGAGAACCCAAGGTCCAGAGTTCAGGCTTTGCACAAAAAGTACAAGAGCAACACACACACACACACACACACACATTGCTTTGAATTGGTTCATTTTATCAAATATTTCCAAACACAAAACAATAGGGTCAAATATTCCTATTTAAAAAGTGACAATTTAATGTAGAATATTAAATACTGCAAGCAGATATAAACTTACAAACATTTAGCAGATCAAAATGTTAGGGATCTAATCATGATTGGGGCATTGATCACAAGATTAGTTACTGAGACAGTGCAGTGGTACACACCTGTGATCTTGGCACTCAACAGAGGGGAGACAAGAGGATTACAAATCTAAGGTCAGCCCGGGCTATGACAAGATCCCATTTCAAAAAATAAACAGATAAAGTTAATTGCTGAATATAGTGTGTGTCTGCTATAAACAATGGCCAGTTTCTCCCTTGAATCAAAAAGAGGGTAAATACTACCCTCTTCCATCATATGTATTCCTTTAACTTTTGATATTTTTGAAGCAGAAGGAATGACCAATTTAGACATGGTTGGCAACTGGTACTACTAACCTGAATCGTTTGAGGTGTAGTCTGAGAACCTGAGGAAGGTGACATATCATAAGCTGTTTTTGGGCTTCTGTGAGTACAACTGGCTTTGAAGAAAACTTTCTACGCTTTGCTGTAATAAAAAATGAAGATCAAGTTTAAAGGTCTAAGGAAGAGATAACGACATTTTTTTTACTTAAGCATGAACGAACAGACATGGCACTGCTAGATATAAACACCTGGGTTCTGCTGGCAAGAAATTTTTAAAACAAATTTACGAGCTAGTAAGCATGAAAACAAATACATGATTTTAATTATAATCCTGTAATTATGAATAGATTAGGAATAAGTGCACTGCTTTCCACTTAAAAGTGGATTTTACCATAGCATTCCCAACTCTTAAAAATTTGCCATTAGAGCTGGGCATGTTGACTTATACATGTAGTGCCATCACTTAGGAGGCAGAGGCAGAAGATTTCCTTACTTCATGTGAAGCCAGGTTAGGCCATATAGCAAGTCTGAGGACAGCACAGGCTAAAAAGTGAGACCCGTTCCCCTCTCCCACCAATCAAACAAGCCTTCCCAGCTAATCAGGAGACTGAGATCTGAGGATCAAGGTTCAAATCCAGCTCAGACAGGAAATGGATGATATTCCAATTAGGTTAATCTCCATGTAACCACACAAAAGCTGAAAGTAGAGCTGTGGCTCAGGTGGTAGAGCACTAGACCTGAGTGGAAAAGCTGAAGGACAGGGATGGGAAGGTGGCTCAGTGCTTGCCTTGCATGCATGAGGCCCTGGGTTCCATTCCTCAGCACCACATAAGCAGAAAAGCCAGAATGGGTGCAATGGCTCAAAGTGGTAGAGTGCTAGCCTTGAACTGAAGAGCTGAGGGGCAGTGCCCAGACCCAGAGTTCAGGCCCCAGCATAGCACAAATAAATGTTTTAACCTGAAGCAAAATATTTTCAGAAAGCCTTTATACTACATAGCATGCTTTCCTCTTACTACTTTTTGTTTTCTACTTTATTCTGCTCCACATATCAATTTTTTATTTTTAGTACCTAAGATCAAACCTAGGTCTTCAATATTGTTAGACAGGCATTTTACCATTAAAGCTATATCCCCAGACTTCATTTTCTTTCTTTTTTTTTTTTTGCTAGTCCTGGGCCTTGAATTCTGAGCCTGAGCAGTGCTTCTAAGCTCCTTTTGCGCAAGGCTAGCACTCTACCACTTGAGCTACAGCATCATTTCCAAGGTGATAACTTCAAGTTAAGAGTCCCACAGACTTTTCCGACTGGGCTGGCTTCAAACCATGATTCTTGGATCTCAGCCTCCTGTGTAGCTATGATCACAGGTGTGAGCCACTAGCATCCCATCAGATCTCACATTCTTATTTTATGAATCCCATCTTTCTACAACTCACTAGAGGATCAAGAAAAAATTTTAATGTCATCAATGAGGCAAAAAACACTTCATAAACATCAAATGAAAAGCAGAATTGTTTAGTCTGATTTCTTCCCAGCAACTGTAGTTCACATTCACAGCTGCTATTTAAGGAATTTCTCCCACCTTCCCTATTAATCTTAGAAACACACAAAGAATATACAATCTCTACTCACAGTTACACTGGTCACATATGTAGATTTTTCCTTCTAAAGCTTCAGTTTCTGTAAATTTGGCCAGCATTTCAGTAACTAGACATGGCTGGGAGGAAGTGTCTTTTCCACTGTATTGGTATCTTCCTGGAAATTCCAGTGACAAGTCCCAGAATGGTTCTATGGTATTTGATTTGTTGTCACATGCAAGACATGTAACCTGTAAATAAAAAATTAGTTTCTCAAATTACAGTTCTTACATAAAAACTAACTCCTTTCACTTGAGGCCATTATTAGTAAATAAGCTTTTCTTTTTGGTCGGTTGTGGGGCTTGAACTCTGGGCCTGAGCACTGTCCCTCAGCTCTTCAGCTCAAGGCAAGCGCTCTACTGCTTGAGCGGTTTATTGGATATGAGTCTCACGGACTTTCCTTGCCCGGGCTGGCTTTGAACCATGATCCTCAGATCTCAGCTTTCTCAGTAGCTAGCATTACAGGTGTGAGCCACTGACACCCGACTTTCTCCCTTTTTTTTTTTTGTCAGTCATAGGGCCTGAACTCTGGGCATGGGTGCTGTCCCTCAGCTCTTCAGCTGAAGGCTAGCACTCTACTACTTGAGCCACAGCGTCACTTCCGGCTTTTTCTGCATATATGGTGCTGAGGAATCGAACCCAGGGCCTCATGCATTCAAGGCAAGCACTCTACCACTGAGCCACCTTCCCAGCCCCAAGGGTTTCTTTTGAAAATACAATTTTGTTAGTCTGGATAACCACTTTATATTTTTATCAGGAAAGTTTAATTTTTTTCCTTTGAAAAGAGTGTCCTTAAACTCACTATTATTGACAGGCTTCCACAGATGGACCTTCAAAAAGTTGTTATAACAGCCAGGCGCCAGTGGCTCATGCTACTCAGGAGGCTGAAATCTAGGGATTGAGGTTCAAAGCCAGCCTGGGCAGGAAAGTCTGTGAGACTCTTATCTCCAATAAACCACCAGAAAACAGGAAGTGGCACTGTGTCTCAAGTGGAAGAGTGCTAGCTTTGAGCTGAAGATCTGAGGAAAAGTGCCCAGGCCCAGAGTTCAAGCCCCATGATAGACAAAAAAAAGTTCCAATAACAGTCCAATCTAGACTTTAATAAAAATTCAAACTATATTGCCAGGTGTTAATAGCTCATACCTGTAATCTTAGCTACTCAAGTTTCAAAACCAACTTGGCAGGAAAGTCTGTGAGGTCCTGATCTCTAATAACTACCAAAAAGCCAGAAGCAGTGCTGTGGCTCAAGTGCTAGATTGCCAGATGTATGGGAAAAGGCTAAGAGACAGTGTGTTGGCCCTGAGTTCAAGCCCAAGTACCAGTACCAAAATAAATAAAAATTGAACTATAGCTTAGTAAACATAATCTTTATATTATATAGCATATACTTATATGTGTTTAATGTTATTTGTCATTAGGCTTGATGTTTGCCACCCTCTTCCTTCCTCATCTTTCAGTGATTTTTCATATTCCAATCCCAATCTGTTACCACAATCTACTTTCTTTTTTTGGCAAGATACTCTTCCACTGAACTATAACCCTTTAACCATAATACAAAGTACAACTACAATTCTATTTATATATATATATATATATATGTGTGTGTGTGTGTACACAATATATCTTATGTATTCATATTTTAACATAATATATTTATACTATATTATACTTATATAAATATATAAATACAACATATATGTTGAAATGTTAATATATTAATATATATACAATACTATTAATATGCTTTTGTTATACAGATTTTGGAGCTCTGCCAGCTGATAATTTTAAAAAAGACAATACCTATAAAATAATAAATCAGGGCTGGGAAGGTGGCTCAGTGGTAGAGCACTTGCCTTGCATGCTTAAGGCACTGGGTTCGATTCCTCAGCACCACATAAGCAAAAAGAAAAAAGCCGGAAGTGGCGCTGTGGCTCAAGTGGTAGAGCGCTAGCCTTGAGCTGAAGAGCCGAGGGACAGCGCCCAGGCCCAGAGTTCAGGCCCCACGACTGGACCCAAAAAAATAAAAAAATAAAAAAAATAAAATAATAAATCATATGCCCACTTAAATCAAATATTACATTAAAACCCCTATTCAAACAGAACAAAACATGAAATAGAGCTATTCAAATATGGAAAAATAAACTTCTTGCAACTTACAGAGGCAATATAGTAACTGGTAAAGGATTTAATGCTAGCAACTTTGCACTTAATTTAAGACAGACTTATGTGTCAATAATTTACATACAGTATGAAGTAATACAAAGAAACTTTCATACAAGTCTCTTTAAATAATGAAGCAAGTTCAAATATAGACTTTAGATATTAACAAATTGACATACATTCCTTATGGTGGTTCATCTGGGAATTCAGTAACATCACTGACTGACCTTTTGAAGAATTTCTTGAATTAAAATAACAAAACAAGAAATCAACATTGTCAGAAACTATCTGAGAACTAGAACTAGATGAATCTTAAATCTCTCTAGGAAGTCTGACAGGGCTAAACTATTCCTTGTTTCTAGAAATTGCTCTAGTCCGCAACATATCGTTCTCAGTACAACAGTGTCTTGAAGGCTGTTCACTCCAGGATTAAACACACTTTTCTTAGCACCTTAGAAAGTGACTATAGTATTAGTAACCTACAAAGTTGTTTCCTGACTCTCCCTCCACAGGCTTTTGATTTCATAAACCTAGAACTATTTTCAGTGATTCATGAAGTAAATGAGTACTTTATACATTTATAAAAGCAATCAATCTGATTTGAAAATGATCCATGTTCAAACACACTAGTTATATAGAGAATATGTAAATTTTCACTTTATTAATTTCCCAAGATAAAATTTGAAGAAATCCATTACCTGACTAAGAAGTTGTCCATGAAAAATATTATTTACAACATTAAGAACTTGTTTAATAAGTTTCCTTTGAGAAGAGGGGATAAGAGCTGGTAACCTGGTACCAGTTGTCTCTAATTCATATTGTACTTTATCCAAAAGTTCACAGAGAAATTCCTGAGCATCTTGTTGGGCATAGCCCCGGAAAGCAGGAATTAGTCTCCATACTGAATGTAGCATAGCAAATGGTGAAACCAAGGCCCACTTTCCAGACCACATGACTTGGAACAAAGTATGCAATTCATGGCAAAGAGAAATGTATTGTGAACTTGGTTCTCTTGACTGAATAAGTTCCATATTTCTGCCTTTTGATGCTCCACCACTCAGTCCTGATGGCAAACTTGGATATCTGGAGCAAACCAAGCTTCTATCTTTCTCTTGGCCTTTATTCACTTGATACACTACTGAATCTGTGATAGGCAGATGCTTATATGATCTTGGTTTATCACTAGTAGTCACAGCCAACCATTGGCGCAGATCAAGCTTTAAAAAGCATTGTCGAAAAATAAGTAAATGACTCAATACTTGAAGAACAGAATTCATGTAGCAAGTATTTCCCAAATTTCTCAATCCTGTTACACCAGGAGTTATCATTGGCCTTCGCTTAACTAAGGAGTCACTGACCCTTTTACCTCTTGTACCTTCTATGGTAGATAGCACTTTGTCTTTTGCTGGTGAAGCTGGAGTTTGTGATGGTGCTTGAACAGGAACCACTACTACTGTGGAGGACTGAGCCAGCCCTTGTAAACGCAAGCTCTTTCGTGGAGGCATACTTTCCAATTCTGTTTTCCCTTGATGGTCTAATTCGTGATGTCTTTTCTTCACTTCTTTCTTTGCTACCACTTTCTCGTGAAATTTTTCTTGAGCAATCCTTTTTTTCCCAATGAGTGACTGCTCCAACCAAGTTCGAAAGACTTTACCCATGAGCATCTTCCTCCTGTGCCAAAGAGCAGTGCACATCCGATCCTCATTTTGGAGCATAGATTGGGTGCCGTCAGGTAAGAAGTAAGAATCATCACTTGTATCTGTAGACTGTCCACTAGGAGTGGCACAGTGATAATTTTGACTTTTGATTGCACTTAGTGTACTTCGTAGTAATTTCAGGTCTCCAGCTGCATTATCGTTAAGAACATAATCATCACAGAGATAACAAAAAACATACATCTCATTCACCTCCAGAACAACAGGATGACTGCTTTCTTCAAAGTGCTTGACTGCGTGCTTTTCAATATATCGTCCACAGGCAACATGAGAGCAGCTGAGGCATGCCCAAATAGACTCTGATGTATTGCAGTCTACACAGTGCCATTTCTGAGGGTTGAGGATGGAATGGTCTTGAGCAAGCTGCAACTGCTCAATGTGTCTGCATTTATCCATTGCTAGTATTTACTTAGTCTACCCGAGAAACACATAATCCAAATAAGTCTCTGCTCACAATACTCGAAGCATCTGCAAACTAAGCAGAAAAAATGCCCATGTTTAATAAAACAAAAACAGACAATAATGTTTCATTTTTATGAAATATTTTTTCCAAAGATAATATGAGCTCCCGGTCATAATTTCTAGCTGCTTATAACGTCCCTAATCTCTCATCAACTTTACTCTTTCTAGTGAGGCTCCTTTAAAAAGCTTTTGCTTTTAGCCAGGCGCTGGTGGCTCACGCCTGTAATCCTAGCTACTCAGGAGGCTGAGATCTGGGGATCGCAGTTCAAAGCCAGCCCGGGCAGGAGAGACTGTGAGACTCCTATCTCCAATAAATCACCAGAAAACCGGAAGTGGCGCTGTAGCTCAAGTGGTAGAGCGCTCGCCTTGAGCTGAAGAGGTGAGGGACAGCGCCCAGGCCCAGAGTTCAAGCCCCACGACTGACAAAAAAGTAAAAAGCTTTTGCTTTTAATTTTGTCACCATCTAGTAGTGACCACTTTAAACTCAATTAGAATAAGATTCGCTTCTTTTGCCCAACAGCTTGAGAGATGACTTCCAAAATTATATTTCCTTCCTTAAAAATGGGATGTAGCCAGCTGGTGGCTCATGCCTGTAATCCTAGTAACTTACCCAGAAGGTTGAGATTTGAAGCCAGCCTGGGCAGGAAAGTATTTTGTGAGACTTTTATGTCTGAATCAATGACCAGAAAGCCAAATGTGGCTCAAAGTAGTAAAGCGCAAGAAATCAGGGACAGTGCCCGGGGAGGGGTGGGGGGGGGGGTGGGGGGGGGAGGAGGGGGGGGGAGGAGGAGGAGGAGGAGGAGGAGGAGGAGGAGGAGGAGGAGGAGGAGGAGGAGGAGGAGGAGGAGGAGGAGGAGGAAAAACCAGTGATCTATTAAAAACATTTTTCATTAATTTAACATAAACTGAATACAAACTTTAGGGTACAGGTGAAGGCATAATTATAAGAACACTGAGACCATATGAACCATGCCCAATGCCTTAGATTTTTAAGATAATAAGACAGTATGAATTTCAGTGGTACTTGCAGGTACCATCTTCAAACCTCAGGAAAGCTGCAAAGATAAGGTTGTTTTGTAAAATCTCCCAAGTGATAAGCCTGCCTTTTAGACATCAGGTATCCTATGGACTTAAAGTGGTCCAGTCCCCACCCTCACACGCATACACATCTCAAGTGCACATGTTGAATTTACTTATTGTCCCTTAAAATTTTCTGTGGTTTAAACTCTGGGCAAATAAAATATTTTATTAGGGGGAGCCGGGGAGGGGAAGCTGGGAAGGGATGGTAAGGGGAAACGAAGGAGGAGGCAACAATGCTTGATAAGAAATGTACTCATTACCTTGCTCATGTAATTTTAACCCCTCTGTATGGTTTTTTCACAATAAAAAATATTTTATTAGAACTTTCAGGATTTGGGATTGGAAAGCATGGCACAGTTGGTAGAACACTAGCCAATGAACAAAAGCATCAGGTACAGAATTTAAGTCCTGGACTTGGACAAAAAAGGAAAGAGCAATTAATCATTGCTGTTTCAGAAAATTACTAGAAAGACTGTGTTTATCCTAAGGTAACAGAACTATAAAGTATTTTCTATTAATCCAAAATTTAAAACTTCTAAAAGTAACAAACACGTTAATTGTATACATTTTAAGTAAAAACCGATCAGAAAGATAGTGAAGAAGCTACAACTTTCTCCATTCTACAAATATAGTCTACAAATTTCCTTTGTTCATTGCAGCTGTAACAAAAAAATCTATTGGATGACAGCAAGGGCCTTCAACTTTCAACAGGCTATAATTGATTATGAGTCTATTAGATATATTTCAAAAAGGATAATGGTGACCCACATCTATAATCCTAAATACTCAGAAGGTTGAGATCTAAGGATTGCAGTTCAAAGCCGCCTGGGCATTAAATAAAGTCCATGAGCCACTTATATCCAATTCACCACTAAAAAGCTGAGAGTGAAGGTGTGGCATCAAGAATTTCTCTCATAGCTCATACTGTCACATCATCATCTACCATGCACATTTTGTATTAATTTTTAATGTCTTACAGGCAGAACTTTACCATTATTAGAAAGCTATCTATAATCTTGAATACAAGAACAAATTTAAAACTTAATATAGTAGACCCTTCAAATTATGGCACAATTTTCTACTCTCAACTGATTAGTCCCTTCCCACATATCTTTTGTTATTAAACAAACACATTTTGAACAACAAACACATTTTTTTTTTATAACTGAGAGATAAACTAGTATTTTTGTTTTTATGCCAGTCCTGGGGCTAGAACTCGGGGACTGGGTACTGTCCTTAAGCTTTTGTGCTTAAGACTAGTATTCTTAGCACTTTAAGCCACAGCTGCATTTCCAGCTTTTTGGTGGTTAATTGGAGACAAGAGTCTCATGGACTTTCCTGTTCAGATTTGCTTTGAACAGTGATCCTCAGATCTCAGCCTCCTGAGTAGCTAGGCTTACAGGATGAGCCACTGGTACCTGGTTTGAACTATTTTATTATTATTATTATTATTGTCCATCATGGAACTTAAACTCTGGGCCCTGAGTTCAAGCCCCAGGACTAGAAAAAAAACTACATAAAATATAAAATTGTGTCATAGTAATCTTTGTCACTGAAGAAAATTCTGAAAGCTGGTCATGGTGATACAAGCCTGTAATTACAGCATTTGAGAGACTAAGGTAAGAGAATCTCAAATTGGAAGTTAGAAGTTAGTCTGGATTCAAAAACAAAAAACAGCTGGGCACAGGTGACTCAAGCCTGTAATCCTAGCTATTCAGGAAGCTGAGATCTGAGGATCGCAGTTCAAAGCCAACCTGGGCAGGAAAGTCTGTGAGATTCTTATCTCCAATAAACCACTCAGAAAACAGGAAGTAGTACTGTGGCTTAAGTGGTAGAGCACTAGCCTTGAGCTGAAGAGCTGAGGGACACGGCTCAGGCCCAGAGTTCAAGTCCCACGACCGACAAAAAAAACAAAGCAAAAAACTTCAAGACCTTCCAGAGGGATGCTTTTATTAACGCAGATAAGATGTTGAATTTCTATTTAAATAGCGACAATATCTATTCTTTCTTATAGTAGCAGCAATGTAAACAAATCCTCTGAACACATTAAAAGATGGAAGATTTGTCCTGTTCATAAAATATAGGATAAAATGGCAATTTCAGTGTGAGACAGTTTAGCAATTGTAAACTACTTGCTTCATCTATTTGGATAAGAATGCAAATAGCTTTATCCATAATTTGGAGTATTAGGGTAAACCCTACCCACTTCTTATAATCAGTTTCTAATTTTCCATTTATTTTATGGAAATACCATAGTTTCCTGTCCTAGACAAAATGTTAAGGGTCAGCGTGGTACTTGGTATGTAGAATGGGGTTCAATATTTTTGAATGAGCAAATTACTGAAGGAAATGAACACAATGGGTTTTCAAACTCTTAAGAAAGCTATTATGTCTATTATGTACTCTGGCACTCCTCCATGTCAATCATGAAGTATTTCCTTTCCTTTATCCCGAAATGCCTCGGTGGCTATTCTTCCTTCAGTTAGAAACACAATGTATGATTACCCAGATCTTGATTAAATCTCATTAAACAACAGAAGATAAACTTTTTCTCCTGAAACCTTCCTTATGTCTCTAACATGCTTCTTCTACAGACTGAATCTAGCTGAAGATGTTTGAAGATAAAGTTGAGACTAAGGTCTGTCTCCAGGTTATTTGAATTTCCATCCATCCCTACTTATAAGGCTATAATGTGTGGGCAATATTATCAGCATCACACCAACAAATATAGATCTAACTACTGCAGCTATAACTTTTTTTTTGGGGGGGGGTGTGGTCGTGGGGCCTGAACTCTGGGCCTGGGCACTATCCTTCAGCTCTTCAGCTCAGGGCTAGTGCTCTACCACTTGAGCCACAGCGCCACTTCTGGCTTTTTTCTTTTTGCTTATGTGGTCCTGAGGAATCGAACCCAGGGCCTCACGCATGTAAAGCAAGCGCTCTACCACTGAGCCACCTTCCCAGCCCTGCAGCTATAACTTTATAACAATGGGGAAAACATTTTTTAAAGCCACAAAATATAGTAAATTGAGTTTAAGTGCTTCTGTGTATAAAGCATCTTCACTTTTTATTCATCATAGTACATTCCTGAATTAGTCTACCAAGAATATCCTTGTCAGCATTTTTCTGAAAAAGTTAATTCTTAAGTTTTTATGATGTCCAGAAATGCTGAGAATTTTGTTTTTATAATGGTCTTTTTTCTTTGCCCCAAAGCCAATCTTCGTAGAATCTTCCTATTTTATGGCAAACCTATCCCTCATTCTTAAGTCAGGATGATTGGAAGATTCACTTTCTATTTTCATTAGACTACTGAGCCTATGTCCAGCCTCTCTCATCTTCATCATGTAGCTGCATTTGAATCTGGCATCATGTTTGTTCTGCCTAATTCTGTAGGGAAACATCTTTTTCTGTTAGAAAAAAAGCCAGGATGCCTTTCTCTGTGCTTCTTCCATTCCAAAACCAAATTCAATAAACATTCTTAAACCTTTGCAGGGAATTTTCCTTCACTTTAAAACAGCTAATGTGGTGCTGGTGCTAGGGATACTCTGCCCTCAGACAATCCAAGTAGCAGAAAATTCTCTGCAATATGACAACCCAAAATAGTAATGTAAGTGTAGCAGGCAAGTTTGGTTATATGTAAGTATCTATATTTTATTCTTTTAGTGGGAAAAGAAAACTGTATTGCTTTAAAAAAAAAAAGAGGAAAGAGAATTAGGTAGATACATTTTAACTTTCTAAGCTACATAATAACTACTTGTACAATATCAGAATGTCTCAATTTCCATTTTGAGAGAGTGCAGTAATAAGTACTTGATTGAAAAAAATTAGATATTTACTGCATAATCACAAAACTCTACAGAAAAAAATGGAAAGAATTTCATACCAAAATGTTTAAAATCGCTTTCAAATTTCCAGATGTGCTAAATTAAGGACAAAACGATTAAGGTTCCAAAAATACAAAGTTTCACCTCTTTTGGATAAATACTGAATCTGATGGA
The DNA here is from genome assembly GCF_019054845.1 of Dipodomys spectabilis. Taxonomy (NCBI): domain Eukaryota; kingdom Metazoa; phylum Chordata; class Mammalia; order Rodentia; family Heteromyidae; genus Dipodomys; species Dipodomys spectabilis. The sequence continues at coordinate 8,130,111 of NW_024870840.1, forward strand.
GTCTGGGAACATTAACACCAGTTTGGAGGCAAAGCTGAAGCCAGCAAAATCATATAGCTTTTTCCTTGTTTGTACCAGACGCTGATTTTGAAGATTACGTGTTCTTACCCCCACTTAGCCCTGCAAGACCTTAACAGATTAGGAATACAAGTAGTGCAGGACTTGTATTTCCTTGTGTATTTCACAGCTCAGCAGTTTGATAATGTTTAAAACAGGGAGGAAGTTTTTGGAAAATACAATCTTCCAAGTTACCAAGATGTTTTACTTCCAGTTTCAAAAGGACTAGGAATGACCCAGTTACTAGTAGAATTTACATCACTTCAAATTTCACCTTGAAACTTTTTTTTTTTTTTTTTTTTGGCCAGTTTTGGGGCTTGAACTCAGGGCCTGGGCACTGTCCCTGAGCTTCTTTTGCTCAAGGCTAGCACTCTACCACTTGAGCCAAAGAGCCACTTCTGGCTTTTTCTGTGTATGTGGTGCTGAGGGATCGAACCTAGGGCTTCATGCATCCTAGGGCAAGCCCTATACCACTAAGCCACATCCCCAGCCCTTCACTTTCTTTTAAATGGCAGTATGAGGGGACAGGGGTGTGTGTATCTATACTACCTTTTTAGAGCTCCAGCAGTCACTTGTCCATCTTCATCCATGTATCTTCCCTTAAAAAAGTTAGGTCTATTAGCAATTCTTTCCCCTCCAAAGACAGCAGAAATGGTTTATTTGGAAGCAGGTATTCAAAAGTTCCAATCGAGCAAGTGTCTTTTTGTGTAGGGGTGGGGGTGGGGGACGGAGCTACTGGGGTTTGAACTCACAGCTTAGGCGCGCTGTCCCTACATTCTCCCCCCCCCCACACACACACACTCCGTTCATAGCTGGCGCTCTATCATTTGATCCACAGTTTCCCCCCACCCCCGGCTTTCTGTGGTTATAAGGAGATAAAAAAAAAAAGTCTCAAGGACTGCCTGGACTGGCTTCGAACTGGGAACCTCAGATACCAGCCTTTTCAAAGAGAAGGAAGGATGACAGGTGTGAACCATTCGGCAAAACCAAACAACAACGGAACTGGCAAATAGACGTCTTTAAGCGGCAGCGCGGGAGGGAAGGCAGGCGAGTGGGAGAAGCACCTCCATCCAGACCCAGCCCTAGGGCTCCCCCCTCTCCCCCCACTCCCCACGCCCCCGGCTCCCACCCCGCCAAAGCCCCGCAGGGAATGTCTGCGCCGGTCCCACCGCCGAGCATCCCAGCGCCCCAGCCTGCATCCCACCCGCAGTCGCCGGGCACAGATCTTGGACGCGTACCCTGCAAGCCCCAGTGTCTTCCCCCAGTCCAGGCCAGGGTCCCAGGCCCTAGGGAACACCGCTCCTTGGGAGCATCTCCGGGCATTCGTGACCCCCAAATTCGTGACCCCCACTGGCCCGGGCATCACATGACCCACCGAAACTTCCCAGAGGCGCCAATTCTGAATTCTCCGGATCCGCCGCCGCCGCCGCCGCCTCCTCGCGCGCCCCCTCGTCTCGGCCCCTCCGTCCGTCCGCAGCCCCCTCTCCCTCCCTCAGGACCCCCCCTGCGCCCAGCGCCCTGCGCCCTGCGCCCTGCGCGGCGGGAAAACTCCGCCAGGTGTCTCCGGGCCCGGGAGCTCCCGTCGCACGTCTGCTCCCACAGGGAGCCTCGCTCCGCCAACCGCCGTAGCCGCGCGACCCTCACGCACTCACCACCCCGAGCCGGGGCAGCCATGCCAGCGATAACTCCAGACCCCCCCGAGGTCCCACACTTGGGGGACCGCAGCCGCCCGCTCCAGCGGTACGTCAGCGGTGACGTAAGCGGCCCCGCCCCTCCGGAGGCCACGCTCCTTTGGCGACCACGCCCCCTCGTCGCTGCTAACCTGAAGGAGCGCCGGCCACCGGCCTCTCCCCCACGCCCGGCACGTGCTCCGCGTGCCGGCAAAGGCCTTCTTCCCGGGCGGCCTCCTCACCCGCGACAGGTAAATGCATTCAAGGTTTCTTACGTGTTAGGTTGCAAAACAATTCCTCGCGCTTCGCTATTTCTAGAATTTCTCTCACCACACACTCTGGACTTGTTCCAGCCGTGACGCACGCCAGTTCGGTGGTGGTCAAATCTGCCCAAGTTCGCTGGAGGCACAGAAACGCTTCCAGAAAACTCCCCCCCTCAGGAGCCGCTGCCGTGCCTGTGCCTGCTCTGACTTGGGCTTCTCCTGAGAAGTAAGATGTAAGGCCTGTCCAAAGTCCCCCCGAATTGCCAAGTCCCAGTTTAAAGTAACGAAGCGCACCCTCCAAAGGTGGAAACAGGTGTGGGGGGGGGGTGGAGTGGGGCCTGCAGGTACATAAAAAGGAAATGCATTCAGAGTTATACAGCTCTGGCCTTTTGCTCAGTTCTGAGCTAGTTATACCTCCGACCAACCTGCAGCGTGGTCCTAAAACCGAACTAAGAGTTCATCATCTTTAAATCAACGGTTATATTCAAGAGAGCATCTTAAAAGTAGTATGAGGTGGAAAATAATGACCAATGGTATTTGAAGAGATCTAATGAAGACATAATAAAAGCAAGATAGCCTCATTTGATCTCTTCAAATACTTTTTCGTCAAGAGAAATGGCCAGTTAAAATGTGGCATAGCAAGCAGGGCACTGGTGGCTCACACCTGTAATCCTAGCTACTCCGCAGGCTGAGATTTGGAAACCAGCCTGGGCAGGAAAGTTCATGAGACTGATAATCGCCAAAATCACCTAGGCCCTGAGTTCAAGCCCATGAACGGGCATATTTTATTTTTTGAAGTGGAATAGGGCTGGGAATGTGGCTTAATGGTAGAGTGCTTGCCTAGTATGCATGAAGTCCTGGGTTCGATTCCTCAGTACCACATAAACAGATAAAGATGGGAGTGGTGCTGTGGCTCAAATGGTAGAGTGCTAGCCTTGAGCCAAAGCTCAGGGACAGTGCCCAGGCCCTGAGTTCAAGCCCCAGGACTGGCAAAAGTAAAAATAAAAATAGTAACATAATTCATATTTGAAAAAAATACCGAGTTTATACATAAAAGCAGTGCATGAGGTTCTTATCTCCAATAAACTATTAAAAAGTTGGAAATGGGGCTGAGGCTCAAACTGGTAGAGTGCTAGCCTTGAGCAAAAGCAGCCCAAGGATAGTACCTAGGTTCTGAGTTCAAGCCCCAGGACCAACACACACACACACACACACATACATACACGTAGTTATGCAAATAAACATGAAAGATAAGGAGTAATTTAAACCCCTACTTTTTTTCTTTTTCTTTTTTCTGTTGGTCATGGGGCTTGATCTCTGGGCCTAGGCACTGTCCCTCAGCAATTCAGCTCAAGACAAAGGCTCTGCCACTTGAGCCATAGTGCCACTTCTGGTTTTCTGAGTGGTTTATTGGAGATTAGAGTCTCACAGACTTTTCCCACCCTTGCTGGGTTTGAACACAATCCTCAGATCTCAACCTTGGGCCTGGGAAGGTGGCTCAGTGGTAGAGCGCTTGCCTTGCATGCATGAGGCCCTGGGTTTGATTCCTCAGTACCACATAAGCAAAAAGAAAAAAGCCGGAAGTGGCACTGTGGCTCAAGTGGTAGAGCGCTAGTCTTGAGGTGAAGAGCCAAGGGACAGTGCCCAGGCCCAGAGTTTAGGCCCCACTACCGGACCCCCCCCCCTCCCCCCGCAAAAGATCTCAGCCTCCAGAGTAGCTAGGATTACAGGCTTGAGCACCCAGCTACCCCTACTTTTTCCTATATATTTTAGTTTAATTTGTTCGAGTGCCTTCCTTCCACTACAAAGGCATAAAGTACTGTTATCATCTAAACCACCATGTGGACATCTAAAATGCACTGGAAGCATTACCCAACCCAATCACCCAACCACCTGCCACCCTAACACAGGTCTCATGTAAGTACTCTACTACTGAACTACATTCTCAGCCTTGAAGGACTCTCTCAAAAGGAAATTTTTGTCAAATTTAAGTATTTCTCTCATTTTTTCCTCTGTAGTTCATTGAAAGGAAAAATGACAAGTCATCCTCTTATTCTCCTTTTATAATGCTACAAGTTCACTTTGAGGGGCTGGGAAGGTGGCTCAGTGGTAGAGCGCTTGCCTTGCATGCCTGAGGCCCTGGGTTCGATTCCTCAGCACCACATAAGCAAAAAAGAAAAAAGCCAGAAGTGGTGCTGTGGCTCAAGTGGTAGAGCGCTAGCCTTGAGCTGAAGAGCTGAGGGACAGCGCCCAGGCCCAGAGTTCAGGCCCCACGACTGGACCAAAAAAAAAACAAACAAGTTCACTTTGAAAGGCTATATGGCAGATTGTATCAAGACTAGTTGCAAGCCAGTACTAGAGCTGTTTTGTAGCATGCACCAAGTCCTGGGTTGAAACCTTAGCACTGGGGAGGTGGAGGGAGATCCTGTTAGTAGAAATACAAGAGATAATACCTGAAACTTAGATAACTTAGGTTGTTGATGTTATTTAAGATAGTGAAAATCAGAACCTACTCCTTTAGCACTATAGGAATGGTTAAGAAAATGGGTTTTATTCATGACAGAATATATATTTATCATCTCAGAAAACAATAGCTGAAAGATAGATAGGCCAGACCAACTTTTGCTTCCATTCTTCCAAGAGGTTCTTCATTATGAGCTACGTAATCCTTCCCTTTGCAACAGTGTATTGGACTGAGGTAGACACCTGCCTAATGGCAAATAAACTATGGAAAGGTTGTTAAACCTCTGCCCAAACTATGAGGAAGGTGAATGAGCAATTGAGGTGGATTGAATAATAACTTAAAAATACATTGAAACTGGGCATTGGTGTCTCTTATCTGTAATCTTAGCTACTCAGGAGGCTGAGATCTCAGGATCTTGGTTTGAAGGCAGCCTGGGTAAGAAAGTCCGGGAAACTCTTACCTTCAATTATCCACTGGAAAACTAGCAGTGGAGCTAGCCTTGAGCACAAAAGCTCAGGGACAGCACCCAGGCCCTGAATTCAAGCCTCATGACAAAAAGGGAAAAAAAGTACATTGAAAAGAAAAGATGCCAGAGAACAAGGATTACCCAAAAAACAGCTTCATCCATCATCTTAATATGATTGAGTAAAGATGCTGGTATTCTAGGACACTCAACTGTATTATAGTGGTGATTTAGCTCAGTTGTAGAGCATGTGCCAAGCATGTGCAAGGGCTAGGGCTGGTTCAATATTGAGCACTGCAAGTTACATAACTGTATAAACGATATCAATTTTGTATTCTGAATTTTAAGTTTTATTTACACATTGAACAGCCCTTGGAAGGGATACAAAACTTTAACAACAGTAGTAAGACTACAAGTGACTTTTAGTTTTTTTTTTAAGTTTCCTACAATAAGCATCCTTAAAAATAAAAACTGTCTTGAAGAGTTAGAGTGAAACCCAGTGATTGAGCATTCCAATCAGAAAATAAGTTGCCCCATGGCGAAATTGATTAGTTAACAGGAGTTCAGAGTTAGGAGAATTTCCAATGGCTGCAAAGAAAATGTGGCGTGGCAGTTAGTTTGGTCTTTAAGGACTAAAAGCATCATGGGAAGAAAATGAAAGAAAAGCAAGCTGAATTAGGAATAGGTGGGGTGAATGGAATATCCTTAATAAAATGTCTTGATTACAAGCTAAGGACAGGTATTCAAAGAGGAGAGGGCAAAGGCTAAGGTAAGAAATTATTAGTCCTGTTGGCAATAGATTTTCTTTTAAATTATTAATTAATAATGAAATTTCTTCGCCATCGGTTTGCTTTTGATCTTCCTCTAACAAGACCTAAATTGCTCTCGCTTGTTTACTGTGGCCCAAGACCTTTCTGTTGCCATCTCATTTGTACATTGCCATCTCAGAATCTTTCTCCTTTAAGTTTCCTTTTGTTTTTGACCCATCTTATCAGATATCTAAGTTTTACCGTAACAACAATAAAAATCCTCTTTCCCTTCCCACCATCACCAGCCCATGTGCCCACACTTACCTCTTATAGCCTCAAAATCAGCTTCCCAAGTTGAGTTTGGACCACTAATAGACTAGTCCCTTTTTAGTCTCCCACACTTCAGACACTTCCCACCTTTAAATCAGGAAAGATGGTTATCTTCTAAGCAGAAAGTCTCCTAGATTTCACTTCCACAATCATTACAAGTCAGCCTCTTTTCAAGGCTGGCCTAAACTCTCACCTCAAGGAAACTGCTTTCCTAGTAACCAGGCTTCTAATTCCCATCCCCCATCCCAACAGCACATTATTATGCAGCCACTGCTTTTGTTCCAAGTTCCGAGCCTAGGCTCCTCCATTTGCATTGTAACCTCCTTAGGGCCAGGGATTATGCCCTTGCCCCACTTTGTATACCCCTCCCCAGCTCTCACTACCAGTCCAAAATACTCACTCTTAAAATGCCTACTGAATTAACAAAACTACAAGTTCCCTATCATAATATGGAGCCTTGGAAGTGATGTGTGGGGAGTTTCCCTTGTTTCCCTAGAAATAAAGAAAAGATAGAAGAAATGGCCATTGGCCTTTTCCCCCAAGGTAAACAGGGTTTTAAACAAGATGTTTTCACCACTCTGATACTTGATTAGTATGTATATACTCATTTCAGAAGTACAACACAAACTGAATTTTATATTGGTGAATCTGAGAGGAGAGTAGGAACAAATGAAAGACATCATAACAAATGAAAACATCATAAACTTTAGAAGAGCTATTTTAGATGCCTTGTGTTGATTTTTTTAGAATTGTTAAGTCGGTCTTTCATGAATCTGAGACTATCTTTGGAAATTGTAATTTTAGGAAAAAAGACTTTTTAGTTTTAAGACATGAATGTGCCCATCCAGTAAGGTTAGAGTTCTTTGACAGTTTTTTTTTTTTTTTTTAACTTGTACACCAAGCATGTTAGGTGCTGGATTTTCTGTAGCCTTCATTTCAGTGTTAAGAGGAGATGATTAAATAGAGGAAGTCAGTAAAGAAATGGGAGGGGGTCAGGGATGAGAATGCAGCTTAGAAGAGCCTTTGCACTACCAATTAAATTTTTTTTATCCATAAAGTTTGATTAGTGACACACTGCCACAGATTTTAAATGAGAACCACCCATGCCGCTTTAAAATTCTGACAAATATGTAAGCAGAGAAAGGGCTTTAAAGAAATTATCCTTTAAAAATTTTAAGAACAAGAGTGACAACAAGTGGTAGAAATACTTGTAAACTGCATAGACCATTAGCAAAGTTGATTTCATTAGCAAAGTTGACTTATTTTAAAGGACCTTTCGTTTCTCTCCAGGGTTTCCTATATGCTAAACTCTACCACTGAGCTACACACCCAGGCACTAAACACATTTTAGTGTGGGTTTGGTAGTCTGTGAGCGAAGCTTGTATTTTGGAGGTGAATTTTCTAACAGAGGCTACTGGAAACAAAGTGAGGCCAGGCTTTAAGAATGAGTGGAAGGAAAATTGGAATCCTAGCTTTTTTTGTTTCTCCTCTAAATATCCACTCTTCTCAGTTTTTCAGAGATTCCAGAGCTTAACTACAGTTCATCAAGGCTTTTCTTACTTTTCTTTGCCGTTTTGTTCTGGGACAGGTACCCTAACCTTCCATTTTCTAAAGTGTTAATTAGTATGTATAGTAACTTGACCCCCTATACATATATACATATAGTATATATACTGTTTTTGTATATAGTATATGTATATATGTATATGTCTCTGTGTGTGTGTGTGTGTGTGTATATATATATATATATATATTGTGTGTGTGTGTGTGTGTGTGTGTGTGTGTGTGTGTGGCAGGCACTGAGGCTTGAACTCAAGGCCTCATGCTTTCACTTGGCTTTTTTGCTCACAACTGGTACTCTACCACTTGAGTTACACCCCCCAGTCCAGCTTTTTTTTTTTTTTTTGCTGGTTAACTGGAGATCATGTCTCTTGGACTATTCCACCTGGGCTGGCTTCAAACCAGTATCCTTAGAATGCTGCCTCTTAAGATCTGAGATTTTGTAAAAAAAAAATCTGCATTTCTCTCTCTTTAAGACTATTCTAAATGGAACTGCTAACAGATCAGGGAATAGAATTTCTAAATTGAAAAAAAATTTTTTTTTGATCAGTCATGGGGCTTGAACTCTGGGCTTGGGCACTGTCCTTGTGCTCTTCAGCTCAAGGTGAGCACTCTACCGCTTGAGCCACAGCGCCACTTCTGGTTTTCTAGTTGTTTATTAGAGATAAGAGTCTCATGGACTTTCCTGCCCCAGCTCACTTTGAGATCCTCAGATCTCAGCCTCCTGAGTAGCTAGGATTACAGGCGTGAGCCACAGGCGCCCGGCTATAAATTGAAAATTTAAACATACATTAGTAGGATAAATATTTTCCTAAGTCCAGTTATTTTACCAAGGATAAACTATAGGGGAGGAGACAGAAAACACACAGATATATACACAAAATTATATAATCTATTTGGCTATAACCACAATGTATGACAGTTAATCCAGCTGTTTGTAATTCTTTAAACATAAAAAAGAGAAAAATAGTCCGTCTCGTGAGGAGTTGTAAGGATCAAATGAAGCTTCATGTGGAAATCCTTAAAGTATAAGAGAAAAGTATATGTATTGATTTTTTTTTTAGGATTACTACCTCTAAGCTCTGAGTTCAGGAATTAAACTTTGTTTATCTTCAAAACTCCTATAGAACCTTACTTAAAGTGAGTATTAGCAGTATTCCCCTAAATCAAGGTTTATTTCTGTACTAAAATAGTAGCTTTGAAATCAATACTATCATTTTTTTTGTCTGTCGTGGGGCTTGAACCCTGGGCTTGGGCGCTGTCCTTGCACTCTTCAGCTTAAGGCTAGCGCTCTACCTCTTGAGGCACAGTACCACTTCTGGTTTTCTAGTGGTTTATTGGAGATAGGAGTCTCATGGACTTTCCTGCCGGGGCTGGCTTTGAACTGTGATCCTCAGATCTCAGCCTTCTAAGTAGCTAGGATTACAGGCGTGAGCTAATGGCACCCGGCTCAAGGTTTATGATACTCAGAACAATGGACAACCAAGTTTTAGCCTCCCTTTCTCCTAATGGACATCAGAAGATTAGAAGAGGAGAAAGGAAGATAGAAATTTTTTAACTTTTTTTTTTTTTCCAGTTGTGGAGCTTGAACTCAGGGCCTAGAGGGGCTCTCCCTGAGCCTTTTAGTTCAAGGCCTAGAGCTCTACCACTTCAGCCACAGCTCCACTTCCAACTTTTTGGGAATTGGAGATAACTTTCACACTTTCCTGCTTTTGAACTTTAATACTCAGGTGTCAACCTCTTCTTTCTTTCTTTTTTTGCCAACCCTGGGGCTTGTACTCAGGGCCTAAGCACTGTCCCTGAGCCTCTTTCTGCTCAAGGTTAGTGTTCTATACCACTTAAGCCACAGCATCACTTCCGGCTTTTTTTCTCAGTATTTTATTAGAAATAAGAGTCTCACAGACTTTCCTGCCCAGGCTGGCTTTGAACCTCAATCCTCAGATCTCAGCCTCCTGAGTACCTAGGATTACAAGCATAAGCCACCAGCACCAGCTATTGCAGCTATTGCAAATTATTAAGTTCTCTACCACATATAGTTTACTTGTTAGTTTATTACCTGCCTTCTCAAGACAGTATTTTCAACATGTAATCAGGTATTTATTTATTTATTTATTTAGTGCCACTATTGGGACTTGAACTCAAGACCTTGTATTGTCCCAGGCCTTTTGTGTGTGTGTGTGCGTGCGTGTATACACGCGTGTTCTAGGGTTTGAACTCAGGGCCTGGGCACTGCACTGCCCTGAGATTTTTTTCTTTTTCTTTTTCTATTTCTATTTCTTTTTTTTTTTTTTGTCAGTGATGGGGCTTGAACTTAGGCCCTGAGTGCTGTCCCTAAGCTTTTCGCTCAAGGCTAGTGCTCTACACTTTGAGCCACAGCTCTACTTCAGTTTTCTGATGATGAATTAAAAATAAGAGTCTCTTGGACTTTCCTGCCCAGGCTTGCTTCAAACCAAGATCCTTAGATCTTAGCCTCCTGAGTAGCTAGGAAGGCATGAGCCACTGGTGCTTGACTTTGAGATTCTTTTTCTCGTCTAGTGCTCTACCACTTGAGATATAGTCCTACTTCTGGCTTTTTCTGACTAGTTTATTGGAGATAAGAGTCTCACAAACTTTCCTGCCTGGGCTGTCTTTGAACCTCAGTCCTCACATCTCAGCCTCTTGAGTAGCTAGGATTATAGGCATGAGCCACCAACCAGCTCCTGGTATCCCTGAGCGCTTTTGCCCAAGGCTAGCACTCTACCACTTGAGCCGTAGCTCCAATTTGGGCTTTTTGGTGGTTAATTAGAGATAAGAGCCTCATAGACTCTTTTACCAGGGTTGGCTTCAAACCATGATCCTCAGATCTCAGCTCCCTGAGTAGCTAGGACTAGAGGTATGAACCACCAGCACATGGCTAGTGTCTCAGATTTTTCTGCCTGGGTTGGTTTCATACTCGGATTTTCAGATCTCAGCCTCTTGAATAGCTAGTGCCTGGTTCTATTATCTCTTAAACTTACTCCAATTCATTTTTTCCTTCTTTCCCAGGAGGTGAAGTTTCTGTCCCATGTTCCCACTGCTATGATAGTCTTTAACCTCAGGCCCAAAGTGATCCAGCTGACATTAGCCTAGAACTTCTGAAATTGTTTCAAGATTCTTTTTTCTTGGTGGTATCAGAGTTTGAACTCAAGGCCTTGTATTTACTACTAAGATATTCTACTATTTGAGCCACCCCACTAGCCCTTTAAACCTCTGAAATTATGATCCCAATAAATTCTTTTTCCTTTAAATAGTTTTTCTCAGGTTATTGGTGACATACCTGACTAACACACCTAACATCTGACACACCTCACTTCATATTTTCCTCCAGAAACTATACAAGCTCTCTCCAAAACAGCTAATCAAATTATTTTGACACAGGGAACTCACTATGTAGGCTATGCCAATTTTGAACTCACAGTCCTCTTGCCTCAGTCTCCTGAGTGCTGAGATTACAGGTCTGCATCACCAATCTGGCCTAAAATAGTTATTAACTTCTTCAGGTCTGTAATTTTATTTTATTTATTTATTTTTTGTCGGTTGTGGGGCTTGAACTCTGGGCTTGGGTGCTGTCCCTCAGTTCTAGCTAGCCCTCTACCACTGAACCCAAGGCCTCATGCATGCAAAGCAAGCCCTCTACCACTGAGCCACCTTCCCAGCCCCAGTTCTGTAATATTTTAACATGACTCTTAATGATGGTTACAAAGTTATGAAATGGCATTGAGTGCTGGGATTATTGGTCTGCACCATCATACCTCACCTAAATATAAATTTAACTCCTCCAGGTCAATAATATAGCTCTTAATGATAGTCACAATATTATGATGTGTCATTTGATCAAAACACCAGTGTGATTCAGAGAAGATTATGAGTTAAAATCAAATGAAGGATATGGATTAAAATCAAACGTTAGTGGTTTGGGAATCAGATTTTATTTCAAACCTTCTTTTCTGTTCCCACAAATGATGGGTTTGCAAAGCAGTTTTGAGGCCTGAGCGAGGTAATGTGTGTAAGAAGTAGTAAGACATAGCCAATTACTTAAGGCACACAATAAATGGTAGGTAGTTGCTGTCTCTGGTGAGAGTACCTTATTATTATGGTTACTTTATTTTATTGCTGAAAGTAGCAAGTAGAAACAAGTAACAAATGCTAGATTAGAAGGAATAAGAAGCTGATGATCCCTAACTTTGATAGCCACTATGTCTGTTATGGAGTAGGGAGCAATTTCTTGACTGTCTGGATCAAAGTGGTATTTGCCATGTATCTAACATGAAGACAAGTGGGTAATTATAGCTATGAAGCTTTATGTAATTTGTATGGTAAAAAAGTGGGAAAATGCTTCATCTCTAAACATCACTCTACAACAATTCAAGGCAGGAATTGTGTAGAGTCAGGCTGTGGAGTTAGACTGAGTCCAGGAGCCTGGCCATTGGAGAGAAAGGAAAAAGGGAAATAGTGGACTATATAAGGAGACAGTTCTATTTGAGATTCTTAAAGAGTTATGTACAAGAAGGAAAAGAAAGAAGGAAGAAAGAAAATGCACATTTTAAAAGTCAAGAGCTTCCAGGCATTGGTGGCTTACATAATCCTAGCCACTCAGGAGGCTGAGATCTGAGGATTGCAGTTCAAAGCCAGCCTGGGCAGAAAAGTTGGTGAGACTCCTAACTCCAAATAACCACCAGAAAACTGGAAGTGGTGCTGCAGCTCAAAGCTGTAGAACACTAGCCTTGAGTAAAAAAGCACAGTGAATTCAACCCCCATGATTTAAAACAACAAAACCAACCCTGTCAGCCATACAAGGGAGCCATGTGTTATTTAGTTATTATTTAAATGACTTACTATGGATGCCAAAGAGTATGCCAAGCAGCTGTATAGGTAGGTATTTTATTATCTAATCTTCTTAAGCCCGTTGAGAGATGAAACACAGGAATAGAGGGTGCAGGTCATGTAGCTAGTGGGTGGCAATGCTGGGATTTGAGTCCAGGAAGTCTGACTGCAGAGCTCTTCACTAGGTCACCTGTCCCCATTCTGTTTATACAGAGGGAGGCTGTCTGCCTGGAGTTGACTTCAATTATGTCATACACAGAATCTCTGGTGGCTTCTAGCTTATTTTAACCCTTGAAGACATATTAATGGCTCTCAGATGATCTGACACAGATATATTTTTGCTTTTCTTAGAATTCTCATAGAAGAAAAATTGGAGCTGGGTGCTGGTGGCTCATTCCTGAATTCTAGCTACTCAGGAAGCTGAGATCTGTAGATAGAGGTTCAAAGCCATTGTAGGCAGACAAATCAGAAAGACTCTTATCTACTATTAACCATCAGAAAGCTGGCTCGAGGTGTGGCTCAAGTCATAGAGGGCCAGCCTTGTATAAAAATGTCTATGGGAGGGCTGGGAAGGTGGCTCAGTGTTAAAGCGCTTGCCTTGCATGCCTGAGGCCCTGGGTTCGATTCCTCAGCACCACATAAGCAAAAAGAAAAAAGCCAGAAGTGGCGCTGTGGCTCAAGTGGTAGAGCGCTAGCCTTGAGCTGAAAAGCTGAGGGACAGCGCTCAGGCCCAGAGTTCAGGCCCCACGACTGAACCCCAAAAAAAAAATGTCTATGGGAAGCACAAGGCCTGGAGTTGGAGGAGGAGGAGCAGGAGAAAGAAAAATTGGAGAATTATGTTCAAATATATAGAAATATTTTTTGACTGAACAATCTGAAATATGTTACACAATTATCATCATTAATGTACCGTTTGTTTTTTAAGCCACTATTTCTTGCCATTAGGTTGCTGGACCCTGTGGCTTTGTGTTTTTAGGATTTTTTTTTGTTGGTCATGGGGCTTGAACTCTGGGCATGGGTGCTGTCCCTCAGCTCTTCAGCTCAAGGCGAGTACTCTACCACTTGAGCCACAGTGCCACTTCCGGTTTTCTGGTAGTTTATTGGAGATAAGAGTCTCATGGACTTTCCTGCCTGGGCTGGCTTTGAACCTTGATCCTCAGCTGTCAGCCTCCTGAGTAGCTAGGATTACAGGCATGAGCCACTGGTACTTGGCCAGTGGGCAAGAAATAAGCAAGAAATGTAGACTTTTTTTCTTTAGTGAATCTAGCATGGAAGGGCAGTTGAGAAACTGAACAAGTCAAATTGTAGTTTTGAAGAGTTTCCTTCTATAATTCTCAAGTGAAGAATACTAATGTTTTGGTAGAGACTTTGAAAGCTCAGGCCAATGATTGACCTGGCTAATTTGAATCCCTCCCACTATCCTGTCTATTTGTCTTACCAGGAACAACAAGGAACTCAGTGTCCTGAAATAGATTTGACCCACTAATGGGAGCTTTTCCTGATCTTGAGTGAAAATCTGTCTTCTGTAGCGCTTTCTTTTCTTTTCTTTTTAGATCAGTCATGGGGCTTGAACTCTGGGCCTGGTTGATGTCCCTGAACTCTTCAACTCAAGGCTAGCATTCTATTACTTGAGCCACAGTACTACTTTAAGTTTTCAGGTGGGTAATTGGAGATAAGAGTCTCACGGAATTTCCTGCATGTGCTGGCTTTGAACCATGATCCTCAGACCTCAGCCTCCTGAGTAGCTAGGATTACAGGTGTGAGCCACTGGCACCTGGGTCTGCTAGCTTTTTAATAATTAAAAAGAGCAGTTTTAGCCAGGCACTGGTGGCTCATGCCTATAAATACTAGCTACTCAGGAGACTGAAATCTGGGGATCCTGGTTCAAAGGCATCTCATGCAGGTAAGTCTATAAGACATTTATCTCTCTAACAAACTACCAAAAGAGCCAAAAGTGGAGCTGTGGTTCAAGTGGTAGAGCTCTAGTTTTGAGTACAAAAGAAGCTCAGGAGTTCAAGCCCTAAGTCCAACACATCCACACATATACCCCCCCCCCCCATGATCAATTTCAATAGTTCTGAAATAAGTCTTTCCCTCTAGTGAGCCTTTACCATGCTTTCTATCATCATGGATCTAGTCGTGTTGGCATTTATTCACAGGACTTCCATTTTGTAAATGCTCTCTGCACAGTACGTTGTATTTTGTTTTACTCTTGTCTCAGTGGGAAAGTTAAGAAAATTTACACAAACAAACAGTACATATTTTGAGCATCTATATGTCTAATCCTTATAAGGCATATCTCATTACCATTTTACAAAGAGGACACTGAAATTTAACTCTTCAAAATCATTCAACTAGAAAGTGACTACATTAGCATAAGAGAGCCCAAGGGTTCTGAACTGATGAATGTCTAACTTGAAATCCTTGTTTTCACCATATTATGCTGAATGGCAGTAAAATGGTGTGTCTGTGGTGAAGGTCAGGCAAGAGACCCAACATGCCATAGAATTAGTTTTAGAGATAGACCAGTCTTAACTCCTAGTAACCCAGTAGGGTGAGACCCAAGGGTCTCAGTTTGAAGCCAGCCTCAGCAGGAAAATCCGTGAGACTCATCTCTAATTAACTATCAAAAAATCCAGCAGTGGAATGGCGCTGTGGCTTAAGTGGTAGTGGGGCTTGCCTTGAGCTGAAGAGCTCAAAGGCAGCGCCCAGGCCAGGAGTTTGTTTAAGCACCATGACAGACACAGACAGATAGACAGACAGACAGACAGACATACAGACACACACACACACACACACACACACACACACACACACACACACACACGCCAGAAGTAGTTAAAAGTTATCACAGAAGTGGTAGCCTTGAGCAAAGGATAGTGCCCAGGCACTGAGTTCATGCCGCTAAACCAACACACACACACACACACATTACACCACACCGCAAAGCATAGTTGAACAAACAAACAACAAACCCAATTCTTTGCATAACTTTGGCAAGTTCTGATAGGGTCCTGTTTTTAAAATGAGAAAGAAATGGTCACTACCCGACTTGTTTGATATAAGGTGAGTTAGCATCATCTTCAAAGGGACAGGATTTTTTTTTTTTGGCTAGATTTTGTTAGTGAGTCACTTTTACCAACTCATGAGAAAGGTCAGGAAGAACCCTAAGTCAAAAACAAAAGTCTTTGTTTTTCAAAACATTCTGAACTCCAAACTTCCCAAAGATGACTTAACTGTACACAAAAGCAAAAAAAAAAAAAAAAGAAAAAAGAAAAAAAGAATGGATCAAAGTTCCTTGAATTGTCTTTCCTTTCATCCTTACCTGTCCACACTTTGGCAGTGTCTGAATTGTCAGACACCACACCAAAGGTAGGCTTTGCTTTCCCAAAGCCATCTAGTTTGGGCAGTTAAATTCCTGTGAGGCACCTATCCTCTGAAGGATGAGGTATTGTGAGCTCATGGTTCCTCCCTCTGTGGAGGAGGGCAGCGCGTCAAACAAATCTGCATCACATTGAGGGCTTTCACCCCTTTTTCTGTCTTTCCTCCCTAGAGCCTGGGGGTTTCTGGCCCTAGTGAACCATCCTCATTTATCTTGCTTTTGTTCTCACACCTGGCACATTTAACTTTTTTTTTTTTTTTTGGTCGGTTATAGGGCCTGAACTCTGGGCCTGGGCGCTGTCCCTCAGCTTTTCAGCTGAAGGCTAGCACTCTACCGCTTTAGCGTCAGCCCCACTTACGGCTTTTTCTGCTTATGTGATGTTGAGGAATCGAACCCAGGGCCTCATGCATGTAAGGCAAGCGCTCTACCACTGAGCCACCTTCCCAGCCCCACCTGGCACATTTAATCACTCTTGGTGTTACTCGTTTATCACTTGGGCTCAGGGTCTCTAAGACTGACCTGCTCATTCAATTTTAATCATTGTGTTTGAGCATCCCTTCAAAGAGAGAATGCATTCTGCAATACATTTTTTTCTTTTCTTTTTTATTGTAAAGATGCTATACAGAGGGTTACAGTTACATGAGTGAGGTAATGAGTACACTTACTCTTGAACATTGTTACCCCCTCCATTGTTTTCCCCCTACCATCCCTTCCCTCCCTACCTTCCCCAAGGTTCTTTTTTTTTTTTTTATTGTGATTAAGTGATTACATAATTTCTGGAATTTCACAGTATTGTGGAATAATGATGCTCATTTATAGTCACAAGTTCATTCTAACTTTCCTGGAGCAAATTGTCTATCACAGTCTATAACATATAACGGTATTCACATGTTATACACCATACATGTGATCAGCAGCATGGGGATACTTAGTAGTGGTTCGATCAGATGAGTGGGAGTTCTTTGTTTCTTAAGTCCTGTTGGTTTTGTCGTATCACCTAACATTTTGGATTTAGCCTCCACTTATCAGGGAGACCATGTACCGTTTGTCTCTTTGCTCTTGGCTTACCTCGCTCAACATAACTCCTTTTAGCTCCATCCATTTCCCTGCAAATGCCATTATTTTGTCATTTCTAATGGCTGCATAATACTCCATTGTGTATAGATACCACAATTTTTGGATCCATTCATCTTTGGTGGGGCATCTGGGTTGTTTCCATATCCTAGCTATTGTGAATTGTGCTCTGCAATACATTTTTAAAGACAGATGTTCATCCTTGAGATAAGTATTTTGTGCCAGGAAGAATCATTGCTTTTACAGGATACATTTCTCTCCCTCTCCCCTCTTCTCTGTTTCTGTCTCCCTCTCTCCTTTCTCTCCTTTCCCCTCCCTCCATTCCTCTCTGTCTTTGTCTGTCTCTTGCTCAGTTTTCATAGCACACTAATTCTTTTTTTTTTTTGGTCGGTCGTGGGGCTTAAACTCTGGGCTTGGGTGCTGTCCCTCAGCTCTTCAGCTCAAGGCCAGAGCTCTAGCGCTTGAGCCACAGCGCCACTTCTGGTTTTCTAGTTGTTTATTGGAGATAAGAGTCTCACGGACTTTCCTGCCGGGGCTGGCTTTGAACTGAGATCCTCAGATCTCAGCCTCCTGAGTAGCTAGGATTACAGGTGTGAGCCATTGGCCGCCCGGCTAGCACACTAATTCTTTGGGGCTAGCAAGGTCCGGTAGAAAACACTGCTCTTGCTCTTTTCTTTTTCCTAGTACTAATATTGCAGCTTATGAAGGAATGTAAGGGTTAAAGCAAAGAAAATAGTGCTTTTATGCTTCTAAATACATATTCAAAATACAAAGTTATGATGGATCTTTTTAGTAAAGCAGGAGGCTTTACTAAATTGTTCCACATTTTATGTTGTTTTGAATGTTCTTTTCTGATCAGAAGAAGGGATAGAAATATTATTATTATTATTTGTCAGTTGTGGGGCCTGAACTCAACCTGCGCGCTGTCCCTCAGCTCTTCAGCTCAAGGCCAGCACTGTACCACTTGAGCCACAGTGCCACTTCCGGCTTTTCTGTTTATGTGGTGCTGAGGAATCAAACCCAGGGCCTCATGCATGCAAGGCAAGCACTCTATCACTGAGCCACCTTCCCAGCCCCGGAAATACTATTTTTAAAATTCCAATTTGTTGGATACTGGTGGCTCAGCCTATTATCCTAGCTATTCAGAAGACTGAGACATAGAGGATAGAAATTCAAAGCCAACCAGGGCAGAAAAGCCTATGTGACTCCATGGCTAAAACAGTCAGCAAAGAGCCATACTGGAGATGTGGCTCAAGTGGTAGACTACCAGCCATGAACAAGCAAGCCGAGCAAGCTCTGAGTTCAAACTCTGGAACTGGCACACACCCAAAAAGCTCAAAGCTAAACATTTCATTTAATCTTCATGAAAAGTTCAAGAGAGGGCTGGGAAGGTGGCTCAGTGGTAGAGCGCTTGCCTTGCATGCATGAGACCCTGGGTTCAATTCCTCAGCACCACATAAGCAAAAAGAAAAAAGCCGGAAGTGGCGCCGTGGTTCAAGTGGTAGAGCGCTAGCCTTGAGCTGAAGAGCTGAGGGACAGCGCCCAGCCCCAAAGTTCAGGCCCCACCACCGGACCCCCCTCCAAAAAAAAAAAAAGAAAGAAAAGTTCAAGAGATAATTTTGTTTTCAGTATCATCTCTAGCAAATAAGGGGTCAATGCCTTAGGCAGAAGTAATGTAAGTACCCATTACAAATATGCTGCCCTTCCAAACTAGTATTTGAACTCAGCCTTTCACTTGTTTGGCCTTTGCTCTATCACTTGAACCACACCTCTAGTACAGCCTTTTGCTGATTATTTCAGAAATAGGGTTTGAATTCAGAACCTCTGCTTGTTAAGAGGGGGCTCTCCCACTGAGTCACGCCTCCAGATATTTTTTACTGGTTATTTTTGAAATAGGGTCTTGTTTCCTGCCCAAGCATTTACCTGGTCTGTAGTCCTTCTATTTATTTATTTATTTATTTTTACCAATCCTGGAGCTTGAACTTAGGGCCTGGGCACTGTCCCTGAGCTTCTTTGGCTCAAGGCTAACACACTACCGCTTGATCTGTAGAGCTACTTCTGGCTTTTTTGGTGTATGTGGTACTGAGGAATCGAACCCAGGGCTTCATGCATGCTAGGCTAGCACTCTACCACTAAGCCACATTCCCAGCCTAGTCCTTCTATTTTTCACCTAGCGTTTTCACATTGAGATGGAGTCCTGTGGACTTTTCTATCTGGACTGAACTGGAGCTGCCATTCTCCCCATCTTTCTCTCATCAACTAGGATGACAGATACATGCCTCTGTGTCCAGCTATTGGTTGAAATGGGCACCTTGTGAACGTTTGCCTATGCTGTCCTTGAATCATAATCTAGATTTCAGCCTACCAAGAAGCTAGTATTACAAGCCAGGATCAGTGCCCAGCTCAGTTCTGAGAACTTTTTAATACCTTGTACTTGGACATCACGCTCAGAAGTCTTAGTTCTCAATACTTTAGGAAGGATACTCTGTCCAACTCTGTTCACAAAGGTCTAAAACTGGGTTCTAAAAATAAACAACTAAGACATGTGCCAGTTCTAAAAATAGGCAACTAAACCAAGTGCCAGTGGCTCACGCCTATAATCCTAGCTAAGATTGTGGTTCAAAGTGAGCCTAGACAGGAAAGTCCATGAGACTCTTATCTCCAACTAATCACAGGAAAATGCAGAAGTGACACTGTAGCACAGAGGCAGCACCCAGGCCCAGAGGTCACACCGCAGGACCAGCAAAAAAAATAAATAAAAATAAATAAAAATAAATAACTAGCTTATTTTTTGTATTTATTTATTTTTATTGCTATTATAAAGGTGGTGTACAGAGGAATTACCCACCTAACTTATTCTTCTGGTAGAGAGAAGTTGATTTGGATATTTGATTTGGATCTTTTGTGTAACTATAATTTTGCTTGCTTACTGTAGCAGTTATTTACTCTTGCATTGTGAGCTTGTTTTATAACTCACAGCTTCTTGGCTTTGATCCCATGTTTTATACTTCAATCTCATCTAACTCTGTAGGACTTTTTAAGAAACTCTGGTGTGCCTACAGAATGAGAGTTTTTTTCCCCTGGAAGAAAGAAACTCAGTATTCTTTATCTAATACTATTCTCTTCATTTGCACACCTCCATATTAGCTTGTGTCTAAGCATAGTTTCATTCAATACCTATTTCTAAAGTTTAGTACAAGAACACAGATTTTTTTCTCAAGAAAATAGAACACTTGAAATGTCTCATGCCTATAGTCCCAGCTACTGGAAAAGCTAGCAGGAGGATTGTTTGAAGCTGGAAGTTGGTAACCAGCCTGGGCAATATAACAAGACTGTAGTAGAACACTTGCCTGCTTTGTGAGACCCTAGCCCTAGTTTTAATTCTCAGCACCACTACTTCCATGACCCGCCCCCCCACACTGGATAACAGGAGAAGGAAGTTAGATAGTAATTTCTTGTTATGCTGAACTGTTGTAGTCATTTACTTGCTTGAAACAGTATTCTCTCTCACTTTCTCCTCCCCACCCGCTCTTTGGTCAGTCATGGGGCTTGAAATCTGGGTGCTATCCCTGAGCTCTTCAGCTATACCACTTGAGCCACAGTACCACTTCCAGTTTCCTGGTAGTTTATTGGAGATAAGAGTCTCATGGACTTTCCTTCCCAGGGCTCACTTTGAACTGTAATCCTCAGCCTCCTTAGAAGCTAGGATTACAGTGTGAGCCACTGACACCTAGCTTGTTTGCTTTTTTGCTTTCTTGCTTTCTTTCTTGCTTTTCCTCCCTTCCTTCCTTCCTTCCTTCCTTCCTTCCTTCCTTCCTTCCTTCCTTCCTTCCTTCCTTCCTTCCTTCCTTCCTTCCTTCCTTCCTTCCTTCCTTCCTTCCTTCCTTCCTTCCTTCCCCCCCTCTCCCTTTCTTTCTTTATTTTATTTTGGGGGAGAGGTGCTGGTCCTGGGGCTTGAACTCAGGGCCTGGGTGCTCTTTTTGAGCTTTTGTGATCAAGGCTAGTATGTTACCACTTAAGCCACAGCTCCACTTCCAGCTTTTTGGTGATTAAT
Organism: Dipodomys spectabilis; assembly: GCF_019054845.1. Taxonomy (NCBI): domain Eukaryota; kingdom Metazoa; phylum Chordata; class Mammalia; order Rodentia; family Heteromyidae; genus Dipodomys; species Dipodomys spectabilis. Next base: position 8,151,019 of record NW_024870840.1, read on the forward strand.
TGGAGATAAAGACTTCACGGACTTTCCTGTTCAGGCCAGCTTCAAACCACTATTCTCAGCTCTCAGCCTCCTGAGTAGCTCGATTATAGACATGAGCCCACCGATGACTGGCTTTTATCTCATTGTGTTTCCAGCAGTACCAAAATTCCTCTAGAGAACCATATTTGCAGCAGTAGCCATTCTGCTTGCTTTTAGTAGTGAATAACAGCCCATATGAGGCTTAAACATGAATTAACTGGCTATGAAGCTGGCATGCAAGAGGAAATTAGGTGTTACTGGGTATGAACTGTTTAATGAAAGATCACACTTCACAAACCACTTCACGTCCAGCTAGGGATGGAAATAATCCACCTGGGAATTAAGCTTGTCAGGAATATAATAACTGACATAATTGTCAGAATCTAAAGTATGGTTCCATGTTCTAGCATGAAAGAAATTATTTGTTGTAGGAGTAAATGTATCTACTTGTAAATGCCAAGATGATCTTTAATTTTTTCATAAAAATGGAGAACAGTTATTGGTAGAAGTAACTATCTCCTTGTATTAAAATATTTGGTGACTTTTTCCACGGAATCATTATTTTAGATGCTTTGGCCACAGGGGGGAGTTGTGGGACAATACTTCAGTCCTGCAGCTGTCTTATCTGCTCACTGAAAAAAAAAGTCAAGCCTGGAGATTTGCTAATTCTGCTTTCTGTCTATACTCACTAATCTTCAAAAGGTGTCAGTTTACATTAAATGCACGAAAAGAACTAGTAAAAACTATAAAATGTACAAAATTAATCTTTGACTCATAAAGAAAACACAAACATTAGGAAATATTTTGTGTGGACATGTTTCCTTTTTTAAGAGATTAGAGTCACAATGGACTGAAGCTGCACTGGAATTCTGCTGGGTCAGGAACAGAAAGCCATATTTTGCGGGATTAACATTTCACTTTAGTCCTTTTTTTTCATCATTATTTCCACCAAGTCTTTTGGCCAATGTTGAGAGAATCGATGATAATTGAAATGGTTTCAGTTGAAATTGTGTTTCTGTAAGCATCCTATTATTGAGGTAAAGAGGTAGGTACCAAGAATTCCACAGTAGTTTCACTGTCACCTCTGCAACATTTTTTTGGGGGGGGGGTCTGGTCGTGGGGGGGGTCCCTCAGCTCTTCAGCTCAAGGTTAGTGCTCTACCACTTGAGCCACAGCGCCACTTCCAGCTTTTTTCTTTTTTGCTTATGTGGTGTTGAGGAATCGAACCCAGGGCCTCATGCATGCAAGGCAAGCGCTCTACCACTGAGCCACCTTCCCATCCCCTCTGCAACATTTTTGATCACCCCCTACCACTCCTGGGATATCGGGGATTGAGTCCAGAGACTGGTGGGAAGGCAAAAAGAGTGCTAGTGGGTAGAATGTTAGCAAGCACTCTATCATCCCCAGCCCTTGTTGGTCAATTCTTAGCTTCAATTCTTGCCTGTGTAAGTGTGGGGGTAGAGAGGAAACTCTTGTTTCAATGGACTTACGGGAGAGTCATAGCAATCATAGTAGATGTTCAAACACACCATAGTGTGAATGACTACTGACTAATCAAGTCCACCAATAGGGCATTCGGAAAGATAGCTGTAGCATGGGGACCAGACAGGGCACCCTCACTGCTTTGGTCAGAATAACTCCCTGTCTGTCTGTCTGTCTGTCTATCTTGTTGGTTGAATTCAGGACCTCACATGTACTAAGCATGTAGTCTACCACTGAGCATGTACTCTACTACTAAGCTACAACCCCTAAGCATCCTTTTATGTTTTTATCCTAGAAGTTATTCAGGAAAGAGGAAAAGGTGGTTTTTGGTAAAGGAAAATGCACATAAGCTTCCCTGCCTTCTAAACTTTGAGGTTTAAAATTATATATTCCCATGTTGTCCACTCATGGAAAGAAAACCTGAAATGTTTTGTAGGCTCTTGATGATACTACAACATCCTAACAAAGGACATTCTTTATAAGTAGAGAGCTGGAAGTGTTGCCAAGTGGTAGAGTATGTGCGTAGCAGGTACAAAGCCCTGAGTTCTACTCCCAGTACCACAGGAAAAAAAGAGTCTAATATTGGAAACTATAACTTAACAAATGTCAAGGAACTAAAACAGAAAGAAAACAAACTTTTTAAGGTATCCCCCCTCCCCCACCTGTAAATTTAGGTTTTAAGATTTACAAAGTGCTACGTGTACTCCACTGGGGCTGATAGTTGTCTCGTGCATTTTGTGGGCTGATCAAGTGTCAGAAGGACGTGGGGTGGCTAGACTAACTTCTGACCTGCACATGAATTTTTCCACATGAACCCTTTGTACAGAACAGATGCTCTGGGTGCAGTTTTAGACAAGAAGAATGTCCAAAATATGTGGGTGTGAATTTGGCCAAAGGGTTAGTTGAATGTGGAGCACAGATACCAGCCTGAAAACAGGTCACATTTTAATGAAAAATGCACATTCAGCATGGCATTGTGTTTTTCAAAGAGGTGATTTCCAGCCATGGAGAACACAAGGGAGAAGCAGGCATTCATGTGGAACTGCTTTAAAACAGGGTTCTTGTGTGCCCTGGCTGCCAGTGAAGCAGGACTCTTCAGTGCTCTGGGGAATGAGATAATGGGATTTGCTAGGCATAATGGGGTTTTGGTGGTCCTTGGTCATAATTTTTGCAAGAGGATAAAACTTATGAATTGAATAAAAAAGGACTTTAAAACAATGCCTGCAATACTAGAAAAAAATCAACAGGGAGGGTGCTGTCCCATTTACATGCTGTGAACTGTTGATAGCACAGAATCAGAAATATTCTCATTTCACTGGAAAACAGATAAAGCAATCAAAGTAACAAAAGAACTTTCTTTTTTGCTTATTAAAGAAGAAAATATAAATAACGTTTGTGTGTGAATAGACACTTAAGTGCAAAAAAAATCCACTTTTGCAACTCAGAACTTGTGCTGTATGGGGCCTTATACTTGCTTGGCTTTCTTGCTCATGAGTGGCACTCTACTACTTGAGCCATAGCTCCTTCCTGAAGTTTTACTGGTTAATTGGAGATCAAGTATTGAAATTTTCTGCATATATGGACTCACTTCCAATTTCAGTACCCCAGATCTCAGCTTCTTGAGTAGCTAGGATTAGAGGAGTAAACCAGGGCCCAGCTCAGGATGAGCTTTGCTGCATATAAGAAGAAATATGATGATACTTAAGAGTTTAAACTGATAGAGTGCATACTTTTTTTTTTGTGCTGGTCCTGGAGCTTGTACTCAGAGCCTATGCACTGTCTCTAGGCTTTTTTTGCTCAGGGCTAGTGCTCTACTACTTTAGTCACAGCTCCACTTCTGACTTTTTGCAGGTAAATTGGAGATAAGAGTCTGGTGTTCTTTTGTGCCTGGACTGATTCAAACTAATCTTCAGATCTCAGCCTCCTGAGTAACTAAGATTACACTTGTGCATCTGGAGCACAAGGATATATTTACCAGGATGTTCAAGAAAATGTTTTAAAAGGAAGAACTGGATGTGGGGCAAAAATCCATTATAAAAGGAAGTCTGTTGATGGCACAAAAAGTAAAATACCTTCAAGCTGATAAAATGAATGAGCTAAATTTATAGTACAATGTGAAATAGTCTCCACTTCTACAACCTTACCTTCTCTTATCCAACCAGCACGTGGGGTCTAATGGGGATTTCTTTGTGATCAGAGGAAGTTTGAGCTTGGTTTGCAGATGGTTCTGGTAATGAGCATGCACTGTCTAAAAGTTGGGCTGCTATAGCATTAGACCCCTTTTCTGGGATATTCCTGAAAGACAGTGATGAAGGGAAATTCTTCCAGTGGGCAGAACTTCAAGCAGTGTACCAAGATGTTCATTTTGTTTAGAATGAGAAATGCTAACATGTGATTGTATATCAGTTCATGGGTTGTGGTCAGTGGTTTGGTTGGATAGTCAGAGAAGCATGACTGGAAGGAGGAGGATTGAAATATTGGTGATAAAGAGGTCTAGGGAAGGGGCTGAGAAGATGGCTCAGTGGTAGAGTGCTTGCCTTGCATGCATGAGGCCCTGAGTTCGATTCCTCAGCACCACATAAGCAGAAAAAGCCAGAAGTGGTGCTGTGGCTCCATTGGTAGAGCTCTAGCTTTACGCTGAAGAGCTGAGGGACCAGTGCCCAGGCCCAAAGTTAAGATCCCATTACCACCAAAAAAAAAATAAAAAGAAAAGAGTTCTAAGGACGGGATAGACAGATGAAGATGTTTGTGTTCTACATGAATGTTCACTAAAGGATGATTTCATCAGAGCAGGGTTTTAATAAAAGGGTATATTCTATGGATAACAGCCAGTCTAATTCTCTAGGTAAACCTGCCACCATCTACTACTGGCTTCACAAACATTGAGGCCAAGGTGAAAGAGGTGGAAGTTATGTATGGCTCAGTAACATGAACTTCTATTAAATAGGCCAACCTGGGCTGGGAAGGTGGTTCAGTGGTAGAGCACTTGCCTTGCATGCCTGAGGCCCTGGGTTCGATTCCTCAGCACCACATAAGCAAAAAGAAAAAAGCCGGAAGTGGCGCTGTAGCTCAAGTGGTAGAGTACTAGCCTTGAGCTGAAGAGCTGAGGGACAGCACCCAGGCCCAGAGTTCAGGCCCCATGACCGGACCCCAAAATAAATAAATAAATAAATAGGCCAACCTGCTGTAGCCACTGCTGAACACTCAATTGGTCATCAGCAGAGAGTAGCACTAAGTCCAAGTGGTAGAATCATTGCAATGTCAATAAATCATCTGATAGCTGGTTGATTATATAGGATGGCTTCCATCATGAAGGGGCATCCCAAACTACCATCTGTGGACTTAGAAAGTAGCCTGGGGATGTGGCTTAGTAATAGAGTGCTTGCCTAGCATGCATGAAGCCCTGTGTTCAATTCCTCAATACTACATAAATGGCAAAAGCTGGAAGTGGTGCTAGGGCTCAAGTGGTAGAGTGCTAATCTTGAGCAAAAGAAGTTCAGGGCCAGTGCCCAGGCCCTGAGTTCAAGCCCCAGGACTGGAGAAAGAAAGAAAGAAAGGAAGAAGGAAGGAAGGAAGGAGGAAAGAAAGGAAGAAGGAAAGAAAGAAGGAAAGGCTGGGAAGGTGGCTCAGTGGTAGAGCGCTTGTCTTGCATGCATGAGGTCCTGGATTTGATTCCTCAGCACCACATAAACAAAAAGCCAGAACTGGTGCTGTGACTCAAGTGGTAGAGCACTAGCCTTGAGCTGAAGAGCTGAGGGACAGCGCCCAGGCCCAGAGTTCAGGCCCCATGACCAACAAAAAAAAAAAAAAAAGAAAGAAAGAAAAGAAAAGAAAAGGGTCTAAACAACATCATGGTACCTTACATAGTATTGTACCTGATGAAACAACCCACTTCATAGCAAATGAATTGTTATAATGGTATTATTAACATGTTTTCCACTATCTTTTCCCTCCCTCCGTCCCTCCCTCCCTTCCTTCCTCCCTCCCTCCCTCCTTCCCTCCCTCCCTTCCTTCCTTCCTCCCTCCCTCCCTTCCTCCCTCCCTTCCTCCCTCCCTTCTTTCCTTCCTTCCTTCCTTCCTTCTTTCCTTCCTTCCTTCCATCAGCTGCAGTGCTTGAACTCAGGACCTGAGCTCTATTGCTCAAGGCTAGTACTCTTACCACTTTGAGCCACAGCACCACTTCCTGTTTTTTTCTGGTGATTAATTGGAGATAAAAGTCTCAAAGACTTTCCTGCTGGGCTGTCTTTGAACTGTGATTCTCAAATCTCAGTCCCCTAAGTAACTAGGATTAGCCATGAGTCATTAGTACCCAGATGTTCTCCAGTATCTTGAAGCAGGTAGTTCGATTAAAACAGTGGATGTTTTTTTTGAAGATTTAGTTACTATGCCAACTTGGGCAAAGCTGGGACTAGGTTCCTCAGGAAGCTGTCTGTGCCCTGAGTCAGTGTCCAATATGTGATGTGATGCTGTTCTCCTATGTCTAGGATTTGTGGGTCTACTTAGAGGGTAGAAATTGGAGTGATACCACTTACTACTATCTCTTGTGGTGATTATTAGCAAAATTTCTGATTCCAACTTTATGTTCTACAGGTCTAGAGGTTCCAGAGGAGGAGGGATAATAATGATTCAATTGAACCAGAAGTTAAGACTAGCTACTGTGGGCTCCTATATCTCTGAGTCAACAAGCAAGTTAAGGAGTTACTGTGATGGCTGGAGTGATTGATCATAATTTCCAGGATGAAACTAGACCGATATCTAACAATGGATGTAAGAAAGATATATATGGAGAGCAAGAGGGTCCTTAAGTTGTCCCTTATTATCATCCATGCCTTTTGGTTAAAATAAATGGGAAACAACAATGGCCCGATCTTGGTGGGACTACTAATGGCCTAGACCCTTCAGAATCATAGTTTGGGTCATTGCACTGTGTAAAGGGGAGCTGGATATGGTCTACACAACTATAATCCTAGAATTTTGGAGGCAGGAGGATGTGAGTTCAAGTCCATCCTAGACTACATAGCAAGTTCAAGGTTCAGCCTGAGCTACATATTGAGATCCTATCTCCAAACCCAAGGACTCAGGATGTAGCTCAGTGACAGAGTACTTGACTAATATGTCCAAAGCCTTGGGTTTGATCCCCACCACCACAGAAAAAAACAAAGCCAAAAGCAGAAATAAAGAAAAACGTAAGAGAGACTGGTCCCTAATTTGTTTTTTGTCAGTCATGGGGCTTGAACTCAGGGCTTGGGTGCTGACCTTGAGCTCTTTTGCTCAAGTCTAGATCTTACCGCTTTGAGCCATAGCTCTACTTCCAGCTTTTGAGTGGTTAATTGGAGATAAGAATCTTATGGAGACTTTTCTGCCAGAGCTGGCTTCAAACCACAATCCTCAGATCTCAGCCTCTGGAGTAGGTAGGATTATAGGCACGAGCCACTGGCACCCAGCAAACAATTTGTTCTTTTTTTTTTTTTTTAATTGGTTGTGGGGCTTGAACTTGGGGCCTGGGCACCGGTCCTGAGCTCTTTTGCTCAAGGCTAGAGTCCTAGCACTTTGAGCCACAACACCACTTCTACCCTAAATTTTAATTAGTTCCCTTCCTCCCTCCCTTCCTATGTCCCTTTATCCCTTCCTTTCATTCATATTGGTACTGGGGCTTGAACTCAGGGCCTCATATTCTTACCCACATGCTCACAGTTGGTGCTATACCACTTGAGCCATGCCTCTATTCCAGCTTGTTGGAATACTTTTTTGCCTGGGCTGACTTTAACTCACACTTCTCAGATTTCAGATCTCAGCCTAGCCTCAGCCTAGACATGAGGCACCAGTGCCTGCTTTAGGTTTAAGTTGTGAAGCTGAAATTTGATTCTAATTCTTAGAATCATTATTTTACTCATTTTACTAATTTTCTTCTTTTCCATCATGCTTTATTTTATTTTATTTTTTATTATGTATTTATGTATTTATTTATTTTTGGGTCCGGTCATGGAGCCTGAACTCTGGACCTGGGCACTGTCCCTCAGCTCTTCAGCTCAAGGCTAGCGCTCTACCACTTGAGCCACAGCACCACTTCCAGTTTTTTCCTTTTTGCTTATGTGGTGCTGAGGAATCGAACCCAGGGCCTCAGGCATGCAAGGCAAGCGCTCTACCACTGAGCCACCTTCCCAGCCCATCATCATGCTTTATTTTAAAGGCATGATCAAATAAATTTTGTCTCTCATTGATAGTATAGCATATAATTAGCATTGTACAAGTCACTTCTCGGTGTTAAATTGAACCACATCTTTCAATATTTACCACCTTTGTGTTCTTTTCTTGAATCTGGCTGGCACTAAGAACTTTTTTTTTTTTTGTTTTATTTTTATCTTTAGGTAGCTGTACAAAGGAATTTCTATTCAACAGAATAGTATAGGAATACAATGGCTCTTAATCAACATCACCCCTTTCATCATTCTCTACCACTGAAACCTTTTTTAACCAATACAATATAAGGAAGTAACACTGTGCCCGGTCCAGGCCTAAACCATAGGAGGACTGAGCAGCTTCCTGGGGGAAGCCAGCTGCTATGTAATATGTCTACCCTGAGACCTGCTGTGAGCAGTTGTCTTCCACATGGATTCTTCACAAGCCCAACCAGCCACATGTACAGACCATGTGGTGAAGAGCTAGATCCTTGGCCAGCATCCCTAGATAGTGTTCCAACTGTAGCTAGTCCTAGCATCCCTGGCTGTAGTGAGGCCATCTTGGAAGTAAGTCCATAGTCAGAGCCACACCATCCCAGCTGCTGCTGTGTGAAGGAGTGACAAGCTATTCTTAAACCTGCCCAAATTACAGAATTAGAAGTCATTTATAAAATTCACTGTCTTTTTAAAAAAAGAGTAATTTATTAAACAAAAAGAAATAATTGAAATATCCTCTCTGGAAAGACCTTTTCCCCCTGGTTATAAAGTGAATTAGTTAGACTAGCTCATCTCTATATATTGTAAAGTTTCTGTCATATAGCGCATGGCCTACCTTCTTTCATTGGCTCCTGCCTTCAGCCCTATTTGGTCTAATAGATTCCTCTTCAGTACTAATCATGACTATCTTGTTGAAATTTATTCTGTTTTGTTTTTATTTGAAATTTATTCTGTTTTGTTTTTTTTTCCTCAGACCCAAATCTTTAACTTTCCCTAGTCGTTCTAAAACCTGATTCTTATTCTCTAGTGTGCTTAAACTGCTGCCTGGTTGGCACTGTGTCTGTGTTGTGAGCTAGACTTTTGCTTCCATCATTTCCTTCAAGAATCTCACCAGGAGCACACAGCTGTGCTCTCACACTTCCCTAGCTGATTCACTGTCCTTTTCTGGCCTTTTGTAAAACCCCACTGGCATAGTTTCCAGGATTCAAAATCCAGAAACTCGCCTTTCCCACCAGTTTACTGTTTCTGGATCAAGCATATATATCCTTAAATGGGTCAGCCTTAAATGGCATGCCTATGCCTATGATTTTTTTCTGAGTTACATGTACTGTTAGGAAGTTAGTGCAAAACATACTTTTTCTGTCTTGGTGGGGTCTTGGCTTAGAATATTTCTGGAGTAATCATCATCAATTAATAATGGCTCAAGACTTCCGAGATAGAGATGCGAAGCCAGTATTTCTTTTCTCAGATCACTTTGAATTCATGTCTCAGAATATGATAGCACATCTGTTCTCCTTGTGTTGAATTCATTCCAGAGGGAATATGTTTCCTAATAAGCATTACCCAGTCACTTCTGAAGGCTCTCTAGGCTTAGAGAGTATATTAAAGTAATTGATTCTCAACGTTTTCCAAACTACTTTCAATTTTAGCCACTGTTGGCCATCTGTTTATTCACTTCAGAAAGAGTTCCAAACATAGCCTAGAGTCATCATGAGTAATCTTAACAGGCTTGCTGGAGCATATGCTATAACCTTAGTCTTCCCAGGATTTCAAAGTGCTTGTGAAAAAAGAATTCATGCCATATTAGGGTTCACCTATCCTGTCTTAAAGAAGATGTAGTCAGAGTGTGTAGGAGATAAGCATGTTATCTGAGGCAACAACAAAATAGAAATATTGATCTATCAGACAGGCAAACTGTAAGGTTTACAGAACACAAATTCTCATGACACAAGTTTATTAGTTCCAGGGTAGAAGACCAATGTTTTTCTCCCTCGGCCTCCTCGAATTAGAAAAGCACTAATTGTCACAGGCGTCTTAAATGCATGCCTGAGAACTTTCTGGAGGTAAAATGATTTACCTGATTATTACTTTACTACTATAATGGGGTTTTTTTGTGTTTTGTTTTTTTTTTTGGGTCCAGTTGTGGGGCCTGAACTCTGGGCCTGGGCGCTGTCCCTCAGCTCTTCAGCTCAAGGCTAGCGCTCTACCACTTGAGCCACAGCGCCACTTCCGGCTTTTTTCTTTTTGCTTGTGTGGTGCTGAGGAATCGAACCCAGGGCCCCAGGCATGCAAGGCAAGTGCTCTACCACTGAGCCAGCCCCTTGATTTGTTTTTGTACAGCATCTCTTTTCAGGAAGTGCTTGTCTTTTACTTCCTTGACTGATGGGCTTCAGTTCTAAGAACTCTCTTATTTGAGAGCTGTAAAACCACACATGAAATTAAACTTGGCCAGTCACAGTAAACTCTTAATCTAGACGTGGGATTGGTTCAGGTGTGGACCACTGGTAAAACAGGGCCAAAGGTTAAATTGATACCTGGGTGGTGACAGAAGATTTCTTCTGCAGATGTTGCTGTGTTTGGATGTAGCATGTAGTCTGCTCAAGCTACACTGAGTTTATTTTGCTTTTATTTATTTATTGTAATTTTATTGCTTTATTTGACACCTCCCTGGTTAGTTCTCATCCACATTGACTGTAGATTTTGGGATTATAAATTACCAAAGTATAGAGCTTGTTTGGTAACTCTTTATCCTCTTAAGTTTTCTTAATAACTTCACACATATCTGATATGGGACATTCCTTATTCCTTTGGTGCAGATGGGTTTGTTGTGCCTGGTTAGATGTGCATATCTGGAGTCCCCATCTCCTTCGTGGCGAACTTCTGGATCTCTTTGAGTGTGTGAGGGCATGTTTTTAAAATCCACTCTGTGGATTCACTTGTTTTATGTTGATGCTATGGTCTTGAGTCATCACCTTGTCAATAGCAGAACAGCCCTTCTTCTCACCAACCTGCTTTGTGAGAGCCATTCTGTTGGGCTCAAGTTGGAAAGGACCAGAGTTGGTTTTATACAACAGAAAACTAAAAGGAGCAGAATGGAGAAAATGAAAAGTGTCAGCATTGGCCTGGCCCTGATTATGTCTGTAACTGAACTTCTCAGACAACCCACGCACTTGTTCTTTCACTCAGGTTCATTTAAATTGTGCTTATATAATTTATGATCCAAGACAAAAAAGCAACTTATTGAGAAGGTTTTATGAAGTCTTCAAAAGAACTTTCTTCATGGAAATATGACAGTTGTTGAGACTTTAGAACAGAATTTTTATATAATTTGGTAAGTTTTCAGAGACTGAGTGCCAAAGCTGGAGGTAATTTTCTTAATCCAGACAGGTAGGACCTTGTCTGACAAGATTCCCTATCCAAATCTGTTAAAAAATAGATTGCTATGTACTGGGAGGCTTTACCCCAGAGCATGTCATTATTGGTTTACTCTAACTTGAAATACTAAGAAGATAGGACCCAGAGACTTAACTGGAATTGAGGAACTCTGACCAGTGTACCACCTTAGAACAGCCCCCTGGGGATAGTCAATGTTGATTTTAGGACATTATCAGTGCTGATGATAATGTGCTGGATGAAACCACTGAGCCAAAATTTTTTTTGAAGGGTGTGTCAGGATCAGTGAAGAGTACACTTGGATGCACAGATTCTCATAATTTTGTTTTGAGTTCATTTTCTAATTCTCAGTTTTGTAACTAAGCAAACTGGCGCACTTGTAGAATGTCTTCTCCTTCCTCCTACTTCTTTCCTTCCTATCTTTTTACTTGGGTTTTTTTTTTTTTTGACTTAGATTAGTAATTTTCAATTCAAATTGTGCCTATGTTTTATAGAAGAATATACCTGAGACCCATGTGGAAAACACAGCAAATACAGTTATATACATATTAGATAGGAGTGAAGACTTACAGAAAACTGGAGAAATATTAAAGGAATTGTACATTGTATTTGAACTCAATCTTCTTCTTTTTCTTTTCTTCTGGGACCAGGATTTGAACTCAGGGTCTTGATTGGTTTCACTCAATTTGTCTGGCTTCCTTGCTCATGGCTGGCACCCTACCACTTGATCCATGACTGGCTTTTTGATGGTTAATTGAGATAAACTCTCTTGGACTTTTCTGCCAGCCTGGCTTCAAACCATAATCCTTTGGACTTCAGCCACCTGAGTCAGCTAGCATTAGAGGCATGAACCACTAGCACCTGGCTGAACTCAATCTTACCCTCAAAAATACCAACAAGTTGGGTCTGAGGGATATAGCTTCATGGCAGTGCACTTATCTAGCATGCATCAGGCCCTAGATTTGATTTGCAGCACTGCCAAAATTATTTTTTAAAAAATCAACAAGTATATTAGAGACTTTAGTAAAAATGATCCCTTAAATACTTAAACTAAATGAATTAAATATTATTGAATACTTGCATGAGAAGAATCACATCAAATATTGAGAATGAAGTGAAATAGTTTGATTCTTTTCATTTAAGGAATCTAGTAAAGAAACAAACTCAATTTCTCAGACATGTGGAAGGAAACAGCTCTTACTATACTTATCTACACAGCAGCATATGACAATTATTTCTTTAGGTACCCATATCTTCCTTTACTACATCGGAAAAGTGCCTGAGACTCTCTGGTAGAGTAAGAACTTAATGAGTCTATATATTCTAGGTGTTAGTATAATTGTAATCTGTAATCTTAGTTAGAGAAAGCTGAGATCTGGGATATCTCAACTCTTACCATTCTGTGAGATATATTTAAATATTTATGACTGTGATCTATCAAAGAAGTGTTCATTGTTTTATTGTACTCACTAATCTAGGGGAAAAAAGTGATTCTTGGATGCCAGGCACTGGTGGCTCACGCCTGTAATCCTAGCTACTCAGGAGGCTGAGGTCTGAGGATCATGGTTCAAAGCCAGCACATGCAGGAAATTCTGTGAGACTCTTATCTCCAATTAACCACCAGAAAACTGGAAGTGGCACTGTGGCTCAAGTGGTAGAGCGCTAGCCTTGAGCTAAAGAGCTGAGGGACAGCACTCAGGCTTAGAGTTCAAGCCCCACGACCAACAACAACAATAAAAAAGTGATTCTTGGGAAGGGACTTTCACAAAATCCCATGGCAATTCTGACATAGTGCTTATGTGGTCCTTCTCTGGATTCCCAAGATGCCAGTTGGAAGTAGCAACTTAGTCTCTTTGCTTTCATTTTCCACCTGAAATCATGAAAGTGCTCATTGTGAAGTGACCTTTGAGCCATGTATTTACTAAATACATGCAAGTTATTTGCAGGTTCCTACCTGTGATTCTAGTGAAACATAAGTAGTTTATAGGCAGCATACTTGTAAAGGATTCCAGTATATTGCATAACACTTTTGCCCATCATTCAAGGCATTGTTTGCACTATTGGCCACTTCACTACCCATCTCTTTCATTTGTAATCAATATGAAGTTGAGGGCAGTAGAATACATCTTTTACTTTTCACATTGATGACAGCCCCATTTTCCAGAGTAATGTAATAAAAACAAAATGATTGGCCACTTTGAAAAAGAAATGTAAAGTGTTGGAGAGAATGAATTATAAAACATTTTGAGAAAGTTTCCATCAATTGTACATATTAAAAATATATTAAAATATAATTTTCTGTTGCATACAGACACTTCTTCTCTTTCTCTCTGAGCTTCTTTTGCTCAAGGCTAGCTCTCTACCAATGGAGCCACAGTGGCAATTTGGCATTTTCTGAATGGTTTATTGTAAGTAAGAGTCTCATGGACTTTGCTATCCATGCTGGCCTCCAACCATGATTCTCAAATCTCAGCCTCTTGAATAGCTAGGATTGCAGGCTTGAGCCACCAGTACCCAGCTTTGTTCCCTAGTTTCCCTAGTTGTTTTTTTGTTTGTTTGTTTTGTTGGTCTTGGGGCTTGAACTCTGGGCCTGGGCGCTGTCCCTCAGCTCTTCAGCTCAAGGCTAGTGCTCTACCACTTGAACCACAGTGTCACTTCTGGATTTTTCTTCTTATGTGGTGCTGAGGAATTGAACCCAGGGCTTCATGCATGTTAGGCAAGCTCTCTACCAGTGAGCCACCTTGCCAGCCCCTCATTCCCTAGTTTTAAAAGTGCAAGGTGATGCTTCTAATACCAGTTTGGAGTTTTGCAGTTGTAAATGTGGATGCCTTTTGGTACAGTTATGTTCCTTATTTGTATGTTATTTTCTAAACTTGTTCAAGGCAGTGCCCCCTCTCCCCTCAACAGCTGTGACAAAAATGCCCCACCCTGACAACGGAGGAAAGGGTCAAACTTCAGCAAAACAAAATTTAGTTGGCAGAGGAGAGAGGATAAGAGGCTTTCCACAGCTCTTTGGAAATGCTAATGAGGTTTCAACCTTGAACTTTGTTTGCTTTTTATCTGGGAAACTCTTTCCAGAAAGGACACCACTGGTCATATAAAAAGGAAAAGGGTCCAATTTAGAAGTTTATACAGTAGCAGGTTATAAGAAGAGCATGTTCAAATCCAGGCACTTCCTGCTTACCTGGGAGAAGAGCACATCTTGGGACCTTAGAGCCCATAGTCAATTTCATTATGCCCATAAATTGCTAGAGAGGCTTGGCAGTGTGAAGGCAGGCAGTGTTGTCAGCGTGGGTGAGATGCCTTTGCAGTGTGTAAACAGTTGACTCAGAGCTCTCATTTTGTTCTTATGAACAGTAGGTTTGAGCTTCCCTGACTTTTTTTGTCCTGTCTTGCATAGTTGAAAGGAGAGGAAAATATGTAATTATTATTCTATAGCTCACTTTAAACATCCATACTAAATCAGCTAAACTCAACCTTCAGCCTCATAACCCACTTCAGTAGCTGTCATGAATCTTTAACTTTCAGAGGAATCTTGTTTTGTGGCTATGTTTAAACTCCTTGTGCTCTTATGACCTATAACAGGGGGATTCTGTTCCAACACAAAGCACATGCAGGTTGAAAGCTGAGTTGCCAAGTGGTACTTCTCCTCTCACCCCCTCTGTCTCAACCCCTAGGAAGGAATCATTACATGGATGGTGCTTTTCTCCTGTGATTCATCCATGGTTTCAGTGACATGAGTCCCACAACTCAATGACCACCACAAACTCCCACAGTTGACACTCAGACTGTATGGTTTCCCTCATTTGTAATAATGAGAATATCTCTAGGATATTCTTAACAGAGGATCACAGTGGCTCAATACCTATGTGCATGTGACCATATAAAATGATGCTTATGGAAATGATCTTTAAGAACTGAAAACAGGAGGTTATTTTAGTGTACTGTTTGCAGTTATTTCTTTTTTCTTTCTTCCTTTGGTTTATTACCCTGTTGACACTGTTTTTGATTTCTGTGCCTATTGTCTTGTATATAAGTTTATCTGAGTTGGGGAAGAGAAGGGGAGTTTCAAAAATGGTAGGACAAAGCGTGAACCAATGCAGCAGTGATATTCACTAGACACTATATTGGAAATGAACTTTACAACTTGCGGGGTAGGAGTGTGTGTGGGCAAAGTAGGAGAAAATGAGGGAGGGGGATAACGCTGTTCACATTGAAATGTACTCATTACCTTACTTATATAACTGTAACCCCTCTGTACATCACCTTTACACTAAAATTAAAAAAAAACTAAACTATCTGAAGACTTCTATTTCCTCTTTACTGTTTCTAAGAGACTAGAAATCTTGAGGAAATGAACAATCTTAAATATTTTATGATAATTAAGTTAGTAATATTCATAATATGAATATGAATAATATGAATAATTATATGCATGCACTAAGTAGTCTCAGTAATAAAATGCTAAAAGTTATGTTTATGCTGATTTCCAAGTAAAGTGATTTAGGGACCAAGGCATAGTTTCATAATTAAGTCATTTTTTCAGTGTTTTTTTCCTTGCTTATGAGATGAATAATACATCAGTACATATTATATGATTGATTTATAAATAAACATACATACAGTGGGATTTGGACTCAAATTATTGTGCTAAAGTAATTTAAAAATTTAGATGTTTTGAAATCAAAGTTTGGTTCAAAGTTCTACAAACAAAAGAAAATAAAATGTTTGGGAATCACTACCTTAGAGAGTTGAGAAAATTAAAACTTATCCTTAGGAATTAGGTATACAAAAAGAATGTTTGATCTTCAGGAGGAGACATAATGGACAATTGTTTCTAGAATTGCTTTTATTGTAGAAAATGACCACTCTAGGTAGTACAAGGGTACAATTCCTGGGTAGAAATTATGGCTCCATGGCTAGAGAGGCAGCTTCATGTAAGCAAGAGAACAGGCTTAATAGTCGGCAAGATCTAAACCTTTGGTTCTGTCAGTCAAAGCTGTTTATATCTCACAGTCCCGGTTTTCTCATCTGTACTTAGGAATAGAAATACTTGCAGGAATGCTTTGAGGGTTATATTAAATGAGATAATGTATGTTTTGAACAGACTTTAGCACTTAGTAGGACACCATCAGATGCTATTTATAGCTATTGTTGACAGCCCCATTGAGGTAATACAAGCTGGATAGAAATTGATATCATGGGCTCTGAAGTAGATATACTTGGTTGCAAGCCTAGCAACTGTTCTATTGGACCAACAGATACCCATAATAACAGTATCTATCTCCCTGCAGTGGTTGTGAGGCATCATTGAGAAAATATGTACGGAGGTCGTTTTATGATGTTCATAATATACTTACCATATTTGTTATCTGCCATCAACATTTGTACCAGTTTTTTTAAAATGTGAAACAGTAAATGGAACAAGTAATATAGTAATGGGAACACCCTCTGTATTCTTCCACATTTCTTCCTTTGGTAACTGCTATCATAAATTTGGTGTTCATGGGCTGGGAAGGTGGCTCAGTGGTAGAGCGCTTGCCTTGCATGCATGAGGCCCTGAGTTCCATTCCTCAGCACCACATAAGCAGGGGGGGGGGGGGAGGGGAAGCCGGAAGGGGCACTGTGGCTCACAAGTGGTAGAGCTCTAGCCTTGAGCTGAAGAGCTGAGGGACAGCGCCCAGGCCAGAGTTCAGGCCCCACGACTAGACCCCCCCCCCAAAAAAATAAATTTGGTGTTCAGCATTTCTGTGCCTGGAGTGGTTTTTGGGGAGACTCTGTGTGTGTGTGTGTGTGTGTGTGTGTGTGTGTGGTATGATACTTTTTACTCTTATTATATGAATTATGTATCCATAAATAAAATGTAGGATTGTCTGCACAATATCAAATCTCATATTGTCCTATAGTCTACAAACTCCTGTTTGCTTAACATAAAAGATTTGTGCTTGTACCTGGTGTTGGTAGCTCACTCCTGTAATCCTAGCTATTCAGGAGGCTGAGATTTGAGGATTGCGGTTTGAAGCCAGCCCAGGGCAGGAAGATGTGTGAGATACTTACCTCTAATCACCAAAACACCAAAAGTGAAACTTTGGCTCAAATGGTCAAGCACTAGCCTTGATTTAAAAAAAAACCCAGGGGATAGTGCTCAGACCCTGAGTTCAAGCCCTAGGACTAGCGCGCGCGCACGCGCACATACACACACACACACACACACACACACACACAGAGGAAAGTATATTTATATAGAGTTAAAAATATGTATATGGGGGCTGGGAAGGTGGCTCCGTGGTAGAGGGCTTGCCTTGCATGCATGAGACCCTGGATTCAATTCCTCAGCACCACATACGCAGAAAAAGCTGGAACTGGGGCTGAGGATCAAGTGGTAGATCGCTAGCCTTGAGCTGAAGAGCTGAGGGACCAGAGTTCAAGCCCCACAACTGACAAAAAAAACCAAAAACAAAAAAATATGTATGTATGTATATGTATGTGTGAATACAACTTTATGTTACAGGCAGTATTATATCTTTGCAAAGCTTCCTCTCTCTTTTACATTTTAATGATTTTGAAATTGCCAGCTGTCCGTCAGAACTGTGCATAGAACATTTTACATAGTTACCATCTTCTGTGTAGATGGAGACTTAACCTTAGAAACTTAGCAATTCAGCCTTAGAAATTTGTGTGACCTGCTTGTCACTTTGCTTGACTTAATTACATAGTATCTTCAATACTTGTTTAAAATTCAGTCCCTTAGTATCATCTAAAATTAACTCAGAAAAGATTATGGCTTAATGTATATTGAAAAGATACCATATGCTAAGAATGGCCTGGAGCTAGAGCTATGGAATATAAATTTCTTACAAGGGAACAGAAGTTTGTCATTGGGAAACTGGTTTCCTGTCCATATTTTCATGATTAACAAAAACCACAAGTCTCCCAAGAGGGGGAGCCACCCATAAATACTTCATTTTGTCATGGACATGTGCAGAAAGAATATGTCATACGCCTGGAAATGTAATTAAAAGAAGTAGACATTGCCAAATACAGAAGAAATTAATACAACTATTTGTATATCATGTAACATTCAGGCACTGGCGTATATAAAAATTTTCTAGCTGTTATTCAAAGAAAGCAACCTCACTGCTAGTTATATGTGAATTAAGAAAATAAAAACAAGGGCTGGGAAGGTGGCTCAGTGGTAGAGCGCTTGCCTTGCATGCCTGAGGCCCTGGGTTTGATTCCTCAGCACCACACAAGCAAAAAGAAAAAAGCTGGAAGTGGCACTGTGGCTCAAGTGGTAGAGTGCTAGCCTTGAGCTGAAGAGCTGAGGGACAGTGCCCAGGCCCAGAGTTCAGGCCCCACGACCGGACCCAAAAAAAAAAAAAAAAAGAAAAGAAAAACAAATGTGGGCTGCAAATAATATTAGGGTGTTATTTAACGCCCCTAGCAATTAACCTGTTAATGCTAACATGGTAAAGAGGATGGCAAGTTTTAAAACAAGTGGAGTATCTCCATGTGACACCATGCATCATCACTGTAAGAAGTGATGGACAGCTGATGGATAAGCGATGCTCAAACTTTTAATATTGCACAACAGGTAGAATATAACTGCATGGGTAAACATATGCTGTTGTTGATTGGTATTTTTCTATGTTGGGAATGAGGCTTGAACTCAGGGCTTCGAGCTGGCATTCGCAGCTGGCACTCTGCTACTTGAGCCATACCTTCACTTTAAGCTTTTTTGCTGGTTAGTTGGAGATAGAGTCCCTTGGATTTGTCTGCCTGGGCTGGCTAAGATCATGATCCTCAGATCTCAATGTCCTGAGTAACTAGGAATACAGGCGTGAATTATTGATGTCTTGCTAGTAAAACATTTTTACCTATATTTACTAAATACATTGTTTCTTTTTTGGGGGGAATAAACTTGCAACAATATTGCAACATATTGATTGACAATGGATGGCATTTCAGAATTAAAGAATTAAATACCTTTTCTAGTAGTGGATTAGAACTCTTGTTTGTTGCTACTTGCTTTTTTCCTCATGAAATTCTACTGTATTCTAAAATGGATCAAGAACTACAGAAAAGGGATAGGGAATTGTCTTTACATTTCAACTGAGTGGAGACTATGAAAAGACCTGAATTGAATTTAGGGAAGCTCAGGTTGCCTTGTGAGTGCCTGGCTTGCCCTGTTACCTAGCAAAGGAATGGACCAAGCCTTGCAAACACGTTAAAATTGATTATCCTGGAATTTGCCTATCATTCTATCATAATAGAGACCATGCCAATCCTCCCTGGATCATCCAGTTTTAGAGATCAATAAAGCAAGCACTGGTATAATGATTTAGGAAGGTGACTTGATATTTAAGAAGATATTTATGTACATATCCTTTGGACAACTATACTTGATGAATAATAAACATGGCTGGTCTTTATAGAAAAAAATGGTTATCCAGGAGCTATCAGAGTAAATTCAGACCTTTGGGGTCAGTAGTCTTTGAAGAAGGACTGGAAATGAGGATTTGAGTGAGCCTTAGACTAGGGTAGAAGAGAACTCTTATCCTGGAATTTTTTTAAAACATTTTGTCTGTTCAGGCTTTGCTACATAGACAGGGCCATGCACTGTCAGTGGTGACATTTGCCAAAGGAACACAGGTTGAAATCTAGGCATGGGAACTCACCAGTGTTGGTTCCTAGTTCTTGTAGGATCTGAGAAGAGCCACATCATCTAGTAGTTGTAAATCTCTATGCCACCAGTGTTTCAACTTTTTTCTTCTCATTTTTTCCTTTCTTTTTCTTTTTTTGTAGTACTGAGGCTTGATCTATGGGTATTGTGCTTGCTAGACTAGCATTCTACCACTTGAGCTATGTCTCCAGCCCTCAAATATTAATATATATAAATATCATCCAAGGAGTCTTGTTATATGTGCAGATATTGGGGACTCAGTTCCAAAAATTATAAGTAAGTCTGAAGTGAGACTTTTAATCTGTGTGCACATGCACATGCATGCTGGCTTGAACACAGGGCCTGGGTGCTATGCTGTCCCTGAGCTAGTGCTCTATCACTCGAGCCACAACTCTACTTTCAGCTTTTTTGTGGTTGTTAGACAAGAGTTTCACAGACTTTCCTGCCCACGCTGGCTTTGAACTGTGATCCTCAGATATTCATTACAGGCATGAGCCACCATCACTTGGCTTGAGACTTTTAATCTTATTTATAAAAAAATGCCTTCAGATAGTTCTAATTCAGTTCACATTTTAGGAGACAATTTTATGCTTTCACTCAAGTGGTTACTTTTGTTGTTGTTGTTGGTCATGAGGCTTGAATTCAGGGCCTGAGTACTGACTCTGCGCCTTTTCATTCAAGGCTAGTACTCTACCACTTTGAGCCACAGTTCAACTTCCGGTTTTCTGGTGGCTAATTGGAGAGAAGAGTCTTATGAATTTTCCTGCCTGGATGCTTTGAACCATGATTCTCAGATATTAGCCTCCTGAGTACAGTAGTTAGGATTATAGGCATGAGCCAATGGTGCCCAGTAACTTTTTTTCTTAGCAGTGTAGGAATTTCTTAGCTACCCAGAATACAAATAGAGGTTTATAAGATAGTATCAAGATGATGCTTCCCCAAAGAACCTCATTCTATATATGTAATGTATGTATGTTATGGGACCCTACATTGAACCATGTCCTCAGTCCTTTTTGCTTTAGTTATTTTTTTCAAATAGAGTTTCGCATTTCTGCTCAGACCTGGCCTTGTGCCTCTACCTTTCTATCCATGCCTCTTGTATTGCTGGAGTTAAAGACATGTTCCACCATGGTTACTTGTTCTTTGAGACAGTATCTCAATAACAAAAGAAATTCATTCTCTGTAAAATCACAAAGTTACCATGGGTATCACATGCACTCAATTCCACCAGACATGAGAACGGAGGACACTGTTGTTCCCTTTGAACCTTGTGGAACCCTTGTTATGAGTGATTGTCTATTGGGATCAGTTACTAGGAGGGGCTGTTGCATGCCTAACAAGGTGTGACAAAGTAGAGCGTAATGCCTCATCTCCAACGCCAGAGCAGTGGGAGCTTTTGGGGGATGGAGCTGAAGAATGCTTTCACCAGTGGCTGGCTCATTAGGACTTCTTCCTAATGAGGCAGCATGTGAGTCAGGCTCTAAGGGAGATGGGAAGGGTAAAATCCAAAAAGGTTTTCAGGAGAAGAAATAAGAAATACTTTTGGAATCAAGAATCTGGACAATGGGGCTGGGAAGGTGGCTCAGTGGTAAAGTGCTTGCCTTGCATGCATGAGACCCTGGGTTCGATTCCTCAGCACCACATAAGCAAAAAAAAAAAAAAAAGGAAAAAAGCCGGCAGTGGCCTGTGGCTCCAGTGGTAGAGCACTACCCTTGAGCTGAAGAGCTGAGGGACAGCGCCCAGGCCCAGAGTTCAGGCCCCACGACCGGACCACCCCCCCCCCCCCCCAAAAAAAAGAATCTGGACAAGTGTTCGCTTTGGCAGCACATATACTAAAATTGGAACGATACAGAGAAGATTAGCAAGGCCCCTGCACAAGGATGACATGCAAATTCGGGAAGTGTTCCATATTTTTGAGACAAGACACTTTGAGTGGAACTGACTTTTTTCTTCTTGACCGAGAACCTAAAGGTGCTTCAGCTGCCACAGGCATCCCCTTAGAAAGTGATGAAGATAGCAATGATAATGACAATGATATAGAAAGTGACAACTGTATGTACACTAATTAATGAGAGCCCTAGAAGCCATAAAAGAGAGACTTTCCTGCTGGTGGTAACTATGGAAAACAAGTTACCCACCACACTAAAACAAAAGTGAGATGGGGAGTTTCAGATAGCTGAGTGTAAATCCTTTATCAGATTTTAACTTGTGCAGTACTTGAAGTGAAACACAATGAACACTTTAACAGAAATTCTCTCTTAATATATTTACAGTTTTGTATTTATAAGCTAAATATATGTAGGAAATCACAAATAAATACCTTTTAAGTTAAAAAAAAAGAATCTGGACAATTGGGGCTGGGAAGTTGGCTCAGTGGTAGAGTGCTTGCCTCGCATGCATGAGGCCCTGGGTTTGATTCCTCAGTACCACATAAGCAGAAAAAAGCCGGAATTGTGCTGTGGCTCAAGTGGTAGGGCGCTAGCCTTGAGCTGAAGAGCTGAGGGACAGCTCCCAGGCCCAGAGTTCAGGCCCATGACCGACCAAAAAAAAAAAAAGAATCTGGACAATTAAAACAAACATGCTCATAGTTTCTGAAAGGAAAGACTGTTCTTTCTCCAACTCCATCCCTTGATGGTAAGTGGCCAGTAAAGACTGATTTGTTTTCCTCAAGGGTGACTAATGGGAGAAGGCTCTGCTCTGCTTGTGGCTTGTTTTTATATCAGCCAGGTTTTCCTTAGCAGCTCCTAGCAATGTGGATGGTCTTGGAAACTTCTCCCTCTGGGTGTTTACCCCTAAAGCCTCCCTAACCCCCTCCTCAGACATCCTTTAGCACCACAGGGTCTGGAAACTTCAACATCGCCTCTAGAGGGCGCTTGAGTCTCTACCATGGAGCTAAAAGGTCTCACTGGTTTGGGATTTCCCCTTACCTTCCAAGAAATTCACAGGGATAGGCTGGTCAAGAGGGCCCTATCTGTATCCTATGCGCTTTCTCTTCTTCAGTGTTGAGATCAGGATTAGGTTCTTTCTTCCTCATGAATTTTCTAAAGTTACTCCTTTTGCTGGTTCCTCTCCCATGCTCCACCTGAAGGGTGTTGATGGTGGAACCATCACTTTCCTGGCAGGGCCAGTTCTCAGGGGTCTGGTGGTTATGGTAATTACCCTAATTATTTATTTCTATGTTGCCCCATGCAGGATACTGGACCCAGACGGGGCTCAGGAACTAAGGCAAGGTTGGATCTCAGAGTATCCTAAAGAAGATTTGCAAACAAAACCTTGAAATTTATCTTTGGGAAGCATCAGAATTTCAATTTCTAGGTTAAAATAACTGAAAAGAAGTTCCTTTATGTTAACTTAGAGAAAGGCTGTTTTGACCTTTTTGTCCTCAGCAGATTGTTAGCTGGAGCTAAGTAATGTGCACATAGAATAGCTGTCATTTAGCATGGTGACCTAAAGGTTAATATAGCCCAGGGAATGCTTTTCATTGTTCTGCATTGTTTGTTTCCCTTTTGTGAAATTCTGTGGCCAAGGGAACTGCATAGTTCCAGTATGAGGTCCAGTAGCTCATTACTAATTGCATACTTTAAGCAACAGACATTTGGTTTGTTTAGCCATACCAGGAGACCAACCCTTGCAGGGGGTTATAAAGTGTCAAGGTTATAAACTTCATGGGGCTTTCAGGCAAATGAAGAATTTATATTAATTCTTTAAATGCAAATGTCCAGTAATGTCTCCACCTGTCATACCCCCTGCAGAGCTCCAGGTAGGGAAGGATTGTGACCTGCTCAGTTGGAGGCCAAATGGGGAGGTAAGGTACAAATCTGATTATTCATCAGTTCTCTGGTGACAAACATTATAGCTTAGTATAAAAGACCCTTATCTTTCCCTGACTCTTTCCTCAATGAACAGATATTAAATGCAGATCCAAATCAGAGAAAATTTTCTTATTTATCCTCTTTATTGGAAACATTTTATATGAAGCTAGCAAGTACCTTGGCAGACATGCAGCATATCAGGTAAATTGTTAACTATCTTTTTTTTTTAACCACACCAAAATTGAGTTTGATATTAAAGCAAGACCTCTTAATTTTAAACCAGTGCTTCATAGCCCTACTTATTAGATGCCCTAAAATAGCTCTCTCCTCAGAACTTTTAAAAGTATGAATGTCAATCACCTTCATACTCTGGTCAAGGGTATATTGGTCTACCATGGAAAAGATCCTAATTCTGTCTTCTTGTGAGCAAGTCAGCACAGGACAACCCCAAGTATTATTCTTGACATGGTTTGTTTGTTATTTTTGTCTGTCGTGGGGCCTGAACTGTGGGCCTGGACACTATCCCTCAGCTGTTCAGCACTCTGTCACTTGAACCACTGTGCCACTTCCAGCTTTTTCTGCTTATGTGGTACTGAGGAATAAAACCCAGGGCCTCATGCATGCAAAAGCACTCTACCACTGAGTTACCTTCCCAGCCCTTGACCTGTTGTTTTTGATTATCATCTCTATCTATAATAGGGACCAGTAATTCTTAATCTATAGTTTGAGGGACTCTTGAGAGACCGGGGAATTAGAAAGGATTGTCTTGTCTCCATGTGAGCACTGTCAATTATTTACTGCTGTAGCCTAATAAGTCTTCTATGTGCATGTGCTCTATGAGATCAGGTGCCCCCCACATCATATATATGCAGCAATATATATATATATATTTATATATATGAATATATATATTTGGCTGTGGGGCTTAAACTCAGGGTTTGGGTGCTGTCTCTGAGCTCTTCCCTGAGCTCTTTCACTCAAGGCTAGTGCTCTGTCACTTTGAGCACAGTGCACTTCTGGTTTTCTGGTAGTTAATTGCAGATAAGAGTCTTATGGGCTTTCCTGGCTAGGCTGGCTTTGACTCACAATCCTCAGATCTCAGCCTCCTGAATAGCTAGGATTATAGGCATGAGCCACCAGTGCCAGGTACCATAGTGGTTTTTACTCACTTTTGTATTCTCAGTGTCTACCTCAGTGCCTGGTTTATATTATGTCTTCTATAAATAAGTAGCAAATAAAGAAAATTATGACTATGATTTTCTTTTTGGGTTTTATTGAGAAATTAAACATTTTATGGGGTATAGTGTGGTATACAATTGTATGCAATATACAATATAGCTGATCATATCAAGGTGATCGGCATTCCCATTTCCTTAAACACATACTATTTCTTTGTTGGAAACTTTGAACTCCTCTCTTCTGGATCTTTATATAATATATAATAAATTGTGGTTCTGAGAAGCATGGAAAAAGCAAAGAGAGGTGGAAATGCTGGAAATGTGGTGGCCCAATGTGGAAAAGGGATTTAAAGGGCTCAACAAAGTAGGCAGACCCAAGGGAAGGCACCACCTAAAGTCAGGAAATAAACCATACTGGGAGCCTGCAAATACATTACTAACCAAAGCAAAGGGTTAAGTTTGTGAGAACAGAGTACCTTCACTAAGAGGCCCATGGAAGCTTGCCTTCACAGACCAGTGCTGCAGGTCTGGAGGGAACAGCCTCTAGAGAGGCTGGCATGGGACACAGACCAACAGACACGAGGGCAAAAGAATCTCCTAAAGCCCATGAGCGGTATGTAGCCAGTGGTACATATAATTATTATAATAAGTGAGAAGGATATGATGGTGGTATTGGCATTTGATCTCAGAGCCTCATTCTTTCTAGGCAAATGCTCTAACACTTGAGCCACACCCTTAGACCTTTTTGTATTTGTTTTGATAGAGTCTTGCTCTTATTTTCCCAGGCAGCCTTGAACCATAATCCTTCTACTTCTTGAGTAGCTGAGATTACAGGCACGTAACACTATAACCTAGCCCAGTTGTCATGGTTCCTTTTTTCTTTTTTTTGGTCAGTCGTGGGACCTGAACTCTTGGCCTGGTGCTATCCTTTAGCTCTTTAGCTCAAGGCTAGTGCTCTACCACTTGAGCCATAGCACCACTTCCATCTTTTTCTGCTTATGTGGTACTGAGGAATCAAATCCAGGGCCTCATGCATGCAAGGCAAGCACTCTACCACTGAGCCACCTTCCCAACCCCTCATGGTTTTTAAAATAGATTTTAATGCTACCTTGGGATACCCTCAAAAATGACATGCTAAGGATTCTTATATTGTAGTATAAGAATAATAAATAATGCTTAGAAACCACTCATATTCATTTTCCCTAACAGTAGGTTAGCCAATGTTGGCAATTTTTGGTAACAGACATCATATTTCTTCAGGGAATGGTATGTTTCATTATTAAACAGATAAAAAGTGATATTCTTTGTACTTAGCTTAAAAATGTCTTCTGTATTTTCCTGTCTGTTGTAAATTTGCTCTAATTTGAAGAAACACAATCAGTACATTATAGCTTTTCCAGGGAACAGTCTCTGTTGATTGACATTTTTTTCCTTATTTAATTTTCAAAGAAATTTACTGTAAACTACAATCTTAATCAGATTTACCCTAAATTCCTCCTATTGAAATTTTTTTTCTTGGCAGTCCTAGGGCTTGAACTCAGGGCCTGGGCACTTCTTTTGCTCAAGGCTAGTACTCTACCACTTGAGCCACAACACCACTTCCAGTCTTTTCTGTTTATGTGGTACTGAGGAATTTAACCCAAGGCTTCATGTATGCTAGGCATACACTCTACCACTAAGCCACATTCCCAGCCCCCTACTGAAATTTTAAGTAGAAGAATTAAAAAATTCTGCTAATTTCTATCATTTCTGGGTATTGAAAGATATGGTCTGATATACACATGCTCTGCATCTGTGTACACTTCCTGTTTCTTCCTACCAGGTGAGTGCTGTGGTTTCAGTGTGTTCCCCAACACTGATGTGGAAACTTAATACTAGGAGCTTAATCCACAGTAGCTTAATGCTACTGTATTGAGAAATAGGCCATTTAAAAGGTGATCTAAGGTGAATGAATCAATGTCTTTATGCTGGGGATGGGTTCATTATAAAAATGAGTCTCTTTCTCTCTCCCTTCTCCTCCCCTAGTTCCTCTTCCTCCCTTCTCTCCCTCCTCTCCCTTCTCAATCCCCAGAAATTTAAAAAATTTCCAAGTCTTAGCATTCTGTTACAGAAGGCCAAAGTGGACTAAGATAGTGAAATAGCCATCCTGGGCCCTTCCTTTTCTCAGGGTTTCTCCATAAGAGAATTCAGTAAATGCATTGCTGGGGAAAGCTTCTCCACATCCAAAAGACTATACCCCAGGGTGACAGCACAGGCCTTTGCTTTCGCAGAAAGGCCCTGTCCAAGGCAGGGCCTCGCTTCTCTTTTGTCATGTAGTACTGATGAAGCACCACATACTATGCCACTCTTGACCTCTCTAAAGCAGCTCAGAGTGGAGGATTTCAAGTTCTCTCACACAGTCATCTTCAAAATACATTGATTGAATCCACAGTTAAATAACTATAACTTATATCCTTTCATGTTTCTCTGCACTTCCCCCTCTTTTCTTTTTCATTAGATAGTTGTGGTATTTATAAAATGAAACAATGCAAAACAGTACATTCATTCCCTTGACTATTTTCTCTTCCTCTCACTTTTTTTCTCTCTACTATTTTGCCTTGTGTTTAATAGACTATTGATATTTTCCTGTGATTTGTTGGTCTTTCTGATTTATCCATCTTAATTGAAGGTGAATATCAGTGTTCAACCAAATTCCTAGCTTTACGTTTTGATGAACAATTATTATACTCAAAACACAGTAGGTTAGTGCTAGGTCACAGTCGAATAAATGCCACAGGAAGGTCCATTACTGAGTGAAAGACAGACTAACAAAACAAGCTGGTTAAGAGATGCCAGTCCATTCTTGGCTGCCTTGTATGTTTCCCTGATTACCAGAGCCAGAATTAGCTATGAGTGGGAGACCAAGCTTTCTTTTTTCCAACTCCTACCCCATGTTGACTCACATGGGCATTTCAAAAGGATCCATAAGTCCAAGAGTATTTGTGGTGAACACAAATACTTCATTTCTAATTTTAGTCTTTTACTAAGGTCTACAAAGGATTTTTTTGTACTTGACAGTTAAAGTATTATGGGAACCAAAACTCTAAATTTGACTTTTTGACTTACTTCCAAAAGTCATTTTCTTAGACATAATGTCTTAAATTTAGTTCCTTGGAAGTTATTTTCACAGGTGTTCCATTAGCAAATTTTTCATACCACACTATGGGATCAACCTACTTTCACCTGGTTTTCTTTTTTCTAATCTCAAAAAAAAAGCCAAACCCCTAAAACTCTTGCTTCTTCTCATTCTGAATTTATCAGTAATATTGTCATTCTTTAAGGTCTTACTCTAAGAATTACCTGAAAGAATATAAGAAATATATATTTTAAAATATAAATTACATGAAAGAATATAAGAAATCCACATCGGTGGCTGATGCCTGTAATCCTAGGCTGAGATCTGAGCATTGCTGTTCAAAGCCAACCCAGGTAGGAAACTCCACGAGACTCTTATCTCCAATAAACTACTCAAAAAAGCTGGAAGTGGTGCTGTGACTCAATTGCTCAAGTTGCTTGTCTTGAACAAAAAGAAGCTCAGGGACAGAGCCTAGGCCCAGAATTCAAGCCCCAGGACCCACCAAAAAAAAAACCCCAAAAAAACAAAAAAAGAAATCCAAGTAGCTCTAGTTTGGAGTCTAGAGATGAATTTAGCTAAATTATTAGCTAGTGAGGCCTCAGAGCTAAAGGTCTTCCATAATAAAAACTGACGTAATCCTCCTTTACTGCCAGAAAGGGAACAAATTTGATTGCTTTTTAATAGAAAATAGGAAATTCTATTGTATTATACCATACCGACATCTCAATTCCTATCTCATTCAGCTTCCCCAGGAGAATTCTGGGACTTTTAGAAATGCCTTAGGTCATATGGTCTGTTTCTGTCAGGGCCCTTTGTATGAATGTTAGAATCTCAGTGTGCTTTTAGCCATCTCTTCACCATGTTAAGTGGCATTTTCTGTACAGAAGTTGATAGTGCTAATCTCCCTTCTTGGAAGCAGAAAACATTCCTCTCCTCTCTAAAAGCACTTGGCAAGTGTCTGCAGTACGGTATGTACATTTAATGTCCTTGGCATATAGAGGGCATATTACTGACCTGCCATTAATTGAGTATATATTTCCACTGATAATTTCTTCAAAAACAAAAAACATGGTGAGGAAGGGGAGTGGGAGGACAACTATATATAAAAGGAGACATGAAAGCCTTATCAGTTGTGTAACTCAGCTTTCTGTCACTGTAACAAAAGACTGGAGCTTAACCACTCATAGGGAAGAAGTGTTTATTTTGGTTCATGGTTTTAGAGTTTTCAATTTATTATTTGGTTGGCTCCATTGCGTTAAGACCTGTGGCAAGCAGACCAAATGGTGGATGCTCACCTCAGGGTAGCAAGGAAGCTAAGAGAGAGAAGGGGCTATGGTCTCATTATCTCCTTCAAAGGAACACTCCAAGTGACCTCACTTCCTTCCACGGTGCCCTACTTCCTAAAAGTTCCACAACTTCCCCAGAGGCTGGCAACCAAACTTGTAACATATGCATCTTTTGGGAGACATGTCCAACATACAGGATTAACAATTTATGATTCAGATATTGACTTTGTTTCAAACAATTGTAAAAAGTACTTTTACAACAACTGGAAAATTTAAACATGAACTGGGTACTAGATGATATTAAGAAATGATTGTAGCTGGGTGCCAGTTGCTCATGATTGTAATCTGAGCTATTTGGCAGGCTGAGATTGGGAGGATTGTGGTTTATTACTAGACCAGGCAGCAAAGTTCTTTAGACCCTTTCTCAACCAAGATATAGGTTCAATGGTTCATGTTTGTTATTCTAGTTCTAGTCAGGGAGCCTAAAATAGGCAGATCATGGTCTACATGCATGCAGGAAATGAGAGTCTATCTCAAATATAACCAGTATAAAAGAGGATCAGTGGTAGAGTTCCTACCTAGCAAGCATGAATTTCTGAGATCAAATCCTAATAACTGCCCCTCAAAAAGATGGTTGTATTTTTTAGATATGATTATTATGTTGAAGTTAACAAAAGTTCATTTCTTTCTTTTTTTTTTTTTGTCGGTCGTGGGGCTTGAACTCTGAGCCTGGGCGCTGTCCCTCAGCTCTTCAGCTCAAGGCCAGCGCTCTACCACTTGAGCTACAGCGCCACTTCCGGTTTTCTGGTGGTTTATTGGAGATAGGAGTCTCACAGTCTCTCCTGCCCGGCTGGCTTTGAACCGCGATCCTCAGATCTCAGCCTCCTGCGTAGCTAGGATTACAGGCGTGAGCCACCAGCACCCGTCTCTGACAAAAGTTCATTTCTGTTGATAGTACAAATAAATATTTGTATTTGATATGGTAATACACTTGATATTTACCTTAAAATATTCCTAATAAAATTAAAGTAAGATTGGCTAAATGCTAATGTACATTGAACTGAGCTTATGTACATTGAACTGAGATTCATTATATTACGTACTTCAAGATATACTCATAAATTTCACAAAATATAAAGATATTTTTGTATCTTATTTTTTGGTAATGAAAGACTACATTCTTCATTTTTCAGCATTATTTCACCATTATTTTGTTATTGCATTGTCCTAGCAAAGAGATGAACTATTATGTAACCAAGATCTTACCTATATTATTTTTAATAATGATGAAGTAATTTTATAGTTAATCAGTAAAGTAAAAAGCTATAATGGCTGCTTAATTTTGTTTTGGAGTGGTCATAATATATTTCAAGTTCTTTAGAAAGATTTTTGTAGTGTAGGCTATAGTTTTCTTTTGCCATTGAACAAATTGGTGGAGGCTTGGCTCAAGCAGTGTCGTACCTGCATAGCAAGCACAAAGCCATGTGTTCAAACCCCATTATCACAAAAATAAAAAATAAAAAAGGAATAAGTTAGCAGATAATGGAGCCTGAGATTTGAGCATATATCTTGTCTAATTCCCAAAAACATGTTATTTACAATATCTCATTCTGTTTATATCTAGGTCCTTGCTAAGTAGTAGCAATCAACTGGGTATACAGAGAGTTATAGGGAATTTCATAAAATCTAAATCTATTTCTCTCCAGTGCAGAAAACCTTCCAAAGACTTCCTATCTCATAGGTCAAGTCCAAAATATTTACAGAATCTGTAGTGCCCTTAATCACCTCTCCCCCGCCTCCTTTCTTTCAGCTTTCTCTTTATATCTGCATACCCCCATCCCCAGCATCTGAAGTGCTTTCTCTTAAATATATACAGCATCCTGCTAATGCCCTCCACTTGACATTCCGTTTGCTACTCTTCTCCTTGCTTTCATTTCTTTCAGTCTTTCTTTGTCCCAGGGCTTCCTCATCAAAGAAGACTTCTCCAAGCATCTCTCTATAAAGTAGATCTCCCATTAGTTTTCTCTTTCCTCCTTACCTGTCTTTAGTTTTCTTTCATAGCACTTCTCACTATTCAATATTCTTATGTATTTGTTTTTTTATTTCCCATCTGTTAAATATAGACTCAGTGAGAAAGGGCTTTATCTTCATCCACTGCTCTCTCTCTGGCATCTAGAATAGTACTTGGCATAAAGTAGTTGCTCAATAATAGTTGAAGTGTCACTGAATACAGGGCCTCATAAGCACAGAGAAATGGGTCTCTGTGCTAAGATGTGTGGGCCTAAAATCACTGATAAAGTTCTCTGTTTTATGATTTGGATAATGTGGAAAGATTTGCATTATAGGTCCATCAGTACTTAGTTACCTGACTCTGAGCTAACTTCTTAAATTCTTTTTTTTGGTCTTAGATTTGTCATATATAAAGTAGATATAATAACTACTAGATAGTAACTATCAGATAATTACAGGATTATTAGAAAATTACATAGAATATTGAGCAAGTTAGGTTTCCTTTTTGTATATGTAAATTGGAAGTTCTCCTCTCAGCTCCATAAACTTTGCTTCCACAGTCCCAGACGGCTGATCAACAGCCAAGAGCTGAAAGGCCTTTGGCTGGGGACTAAGGATTTATTAAAGCCAACATTCGTTTTTTCATTCTCTCTCTGTCTCTGTCTGTCTCTCTCTTTTTTTCTCTCTCTCTCATTAGAGCTGTAGATGACATGGAACAACCTCTCTGATTTATTGAATTAGCTTTTCCAGTGTAGCTTATGCTGCCAGATGCTCCCTTTCCAATTTGATAAGTCGCTTTGTAGTGAGAATTGGGGTAAAAAGTGACAGTGGTCTCTGCTGGATCTTTCACATTCTTGTTTTTTAACCAAAACTCTCCAGTATGCCAAAAGTTTTCACAAAGACTTATTGTTTTTCTAATTGTCTAGGACTTAATAAATTAGTTACTGTTATATTCTCAAAACATTAAGAGATATTGGCTTTGGGGTTAAAATATTTTAAATTGGCGCAATAATATGGTCATATTAATAAAACAATTTTTTTGCGTCCCACATGATATTTTTCTTTTCAGTAGAAAATGTTGTAACTATAGGATGTACATTAACAAAGCAATGAGCTAATTAACTAACACAAATGTTGTATTAATGCTTGAAAATCATGCCTTAATTTGTAATGGCAAAGGGAATTATTATTATTATTTATTTATTTATTTTGTCAGTCGTGGGGCTTGAACTCTGGGCCTATGCGCTGTCCCTCAGCTCTTCAGCTCAAGGTGAATGCTCTACTACCTGAGCCATAGTGCTGGTTTTCTGGTGATTAATTGGAGATAAGAGTCTCATGAACTTTGCTTCCTGGGCTGGCTTTGAACCATTATCCTCAGATCTCAGCCTCCTGAGTAGCTAGGATTACAGTTGTGAGTCATGGGTGCCTGGCTCAAAGGGAATTTTTTTTTTTTTTTTTTGGTCAGAATTCTAGGCCTGGGTGCTGTCCCTCAGCTCTTCAGCTCAAGGCTAGCACTCTACCACTTGAGCCACAGCACCACTTCTGGCTTTTTCTGCTTATGTGGTGCTAAGGAATGGAACCGAGGGCCTCATGCATGCAAGGCAAGCACACCACTGAGCAACCGTCCCAGCCCCTCAAAGGGAATTTTTAAAGGGAGAATTATTTGATAACAGGAATCTGTTATCAAATGTTATGTGTACATTTTACACAGGTTATGATAACCAACAATTTGTTATTTTTTTCCTCTGTAAGTAGAACCATAAAGAAGAAAACTCTTTGTCACATGTACTTCTTGATTTTAATACTTTGATATTTAGCTCACAGGATCTTGGAATGAGAAAAGAAGGAAGAAGAAGAGGAAAAAGAGAGTAGGCATATATCCATTGGGCACAAAGCTGAGGTTAGTGTTCTAGTCAGTTGGACAATGTGGAAAGGTTTGCATTATAGGTCCATCAGTAACTTAGTTATCTGACTCTGAGCTAGTTTCTTAATTCTTTTTGGTCTTTGTTTCATCATATATAAAATGGAGATAATAACTACTAGATAGTAACTATTAGATAATTATAGGATTATTAGGTACTAAGAGAGACAGACTGGCTCTGGTTTCTGGGTTGAATACCTAACAACAGGAAGCAAATAAGTACTGAACCACATGGTACCTTTTCTTTCTATCTTTAAACATAGTAACAATCCAAAAGCACAACGATGGGTCTGGTACATGAGATTGGGTTTCCTGGTGACTTTACTTTCTATCTTGGCATTTGGTCTATGTTTACAGTCAGTGCTGCAGACATGAGGTAATGAAGCAAAGATGTGAATACAAAATAATGACCATACCATAAAAGCACTGTTTATTCTGTGTTTTTTGGAAGCTAGAAGTATAGAGGAGTCAGCGGTACTGCATCTCCCTTGAGTTTTTCTGTGGCCCAGGCTTGCTCCATTCAATAGTCCACAGTATTCAGTATTACACCATAGCTACTGGAGGGCAGTGAGGGCTGTGGAAAGCAGGTGATGTAATTACCCTTTCAGGGATACCTGTCAGGACTGGATGATAATAGCTGAGGGCCAGGAACTTTTTGGTATTGGGCATAAATGTGTTCAATAAATACTCAAGTGAGACAACTCTTACTTTGGCTCTACTTATGGGTTCCATTTTTTTTTAATCAGTGTACCCTATGCAGGTTTGGGAGAATTGATAGATACTAATCTAGTCTTGCTCTTGTGTCCTCATTTTATCTGGTAGAGAGAGCAGAGACTGGAGATAGAAGTCATGGAGGAAGGCCATAACACATTCAAGGACATAATCCTGAGAGATAGTAAAAGAGCCCATGTGACATCAGGCATTCAAAGGACAGAGTTTAGGAGACAGTTCTGAGTGTAACTATATGTTCTTTGTCTAGTTCCTACTATAAAATTTGTAAGGTTTCTGGAAAGTGTAATTAAAAAGATTCGTTGAGCTAGGTGCCAGTGGCTTACGCCTGTAATCCTAGCTACTTAGGAGGCTAAGATCTGAAGATCACAGTTTAAAGCTTGCCCAGCCAAGAAGGTCTGTGAACTTTTTTTTTTTTTTTTTTTTTTTTGGTCATGGGGCTTGAATTCTGGGCCTGGGCACTGCCCCCTCAGCTCTTCAGCTCAAGGTGAGCACTCTATCACTTGAGCCACAGTGCCGCTTCCAGTTTTCTGGTGGTTTATTGTAGGTAAGAGTCTCAGGGATTTTTCTGCCCGGGCTGGCTTTGAACCCCGATCCTCAGATCTCAGCCTCCTGAGTAGCTAGGATTACAGGCATGAGCCACCAGTGCCTGGCTGTGAACTCTTATCTCCAATTAACCACCAATAAGCTGGAAGTGAAGCTGTGGTTCAAGTGGTAGAACACTAGCTTTGAGCACAAAAGCCGAGAGACAGTGCCCAGGACCTGAGTTCAAGTTACAGTTCCCCCCACTTTCTTTCTTCCTTCTTTCTTTCTCTCTCTCTCTCTTTCCTTTCTTTCTTTCTTTCCTTCCTTCCTTCCTTCTTTCCTTCCTTCCTTCCTTCCTTCCTTCCTTCTTTCTTTCTTTCTTTCTTTCTTTCTTTCTTTCTTTCTTTCTTTCTTTCTTTCTTTCTTTCTTTCTTTCTTTCTTTCTTTCTTTCTTTTCTTTCTGTCTCTCTGTCTCTGTCTCTCTCTGTGTCTCTCTGTCTTTGTCTCTGTCTCTCTCTGTCTCTTCTCTCTCTGTGTCTCTGTCTTTGTCTCTGTCTCTCTCTGTCTCTGTCTTTGTCTGTCTGTCTGTCTCTCTCTCTCTCTCACACACACACACACACACACAGATTCTCTGGAAGGAGTTATGAGATACTATGTATGCCAGCAAATGGAGATTCTCCTATGAGTTAACTCTGTGAGAAAGCTATTGCTTCGTAGTTCTAGGAAGTCACAAATTGAAGACAACTAGAGACATTGGTGTTAAAGAGCTTTGCCACTAACTAGGTGGTACCACAGCTGGAGGGAGCAGAGTGGAACATGAGACTAAAGAGATTGATCTCTGTTGGAACATCTTAATAAGGTCTAGAATAAGTCCAATAATGAATGGTCTGAGAGCAGAGAGCAGGTTTAAAACTGTTTCTGATGATGCCTGATGTGCATTGAGGACAAGACAGCTAGGAGAGCTTTTGTCATCAGGTAGCTGCTCTTGGAGACAAAAGTCACAAGAGATTCTGTAGCAAGGAATACAAGTAGAGTCAAGCAGTGGTGGAATCCAAGAGAGTTCTGTCATCCCTTGTGGAGAAAAGACTTCTAGTGAAGAACATTGGCAGAAGATATCCTGCTGAGTTCAGAAAAAACAATTTCTAAAAATTTATTTTACTAGCCAGGAGCCTGTGGTTCACTCCTGTAATACTAGCTACTCAGGAGGCTGAGATCTGAGGATCACGGTTGAAAGCCAACCTGGGCAGAAAAGTCTGTGAGACTCTTATCTCCAATTAACCACTAGAAAACTGGAAGTGGTCCTGTAGAGTGCTCACCTTGAGCTGAAGAGTGCAGGGATAGCGCCCAAGCCCAGAGTTCAAGCACCACAACCAACAACAACAACAAAAAAAACACTAACTAGCATTCACCCAGAAGACTTGACAGTATCCCATTTTGCCAAATATAATGCCTTGTTAACAGCTTACAACACTGATTGTAAACTAGGATTAAAGCACGTTAGTTTTGTGTCATTTATTGTTAATGTTTTATTTTATTTTATTTTACCCATTTCCTATTAGGACCAGTCAACTAAAGAATATTTGGCTGGCAGACAACTGGAAAATAGTGTACATAGCTATTGAAGATTTAGGTGCTACAGAAACCACCAGAGTCCTATAAAATCAAGGATCTGGTAATGACTTCCCAGTATTACCATGGCTCACTTAAGTAATCCTTGTATTGTAGAAATACCACCTGTTTATTTTTCTGTAGATCTGTTGGAAGACCATGCGTGAGAGCATAGGAGAGAATTTCCAAGGCAGATTAGTATGTGATACTATTAATAATACTTCACTTTATGAGATATCTGTTGGCATATTTTCCTTTCAGGCTTTTTAGGAAATGGTGAAGATTGAGTCATGTAGTAGAGATACTAACTGTTTTTCAGGATCATTGCTTGCCAAGGACCCTTTTTGCCTCAGTTCCTTGCTAAGAGTCACTAAAGGATCCAGGTGAGACTTAGATAGGACCAGTACTTGCCCGAGATAGGAAATCTCTTTGATGCCATGCTAGAAATGAAGAGGACCAGAAGAGAAAGAACAAAGGGTAGTCCAGCATGTCAGGAACTATTACCATGTTCTGAACTTCATGGACATTTGGTATGTTGTGAGTAGTCTAGAAGAATTGATGGGAATGGACTGAGGGAGAAGAGTAGCAGAAAGGTGGAGGTCAAGATTGAGAAGTTGTTAACCTGGTTAAACAAGCCAAGTTGGGTTTCCATATGACAGTCTGTTGCCTTTTAGTTTTCCTATATGATAACAAAAGATGATCCTCTACTTGTCCTAAATGAATGTGTGTTGATACGGTGGATGAGATGGAGGGTAATTTTTTTTTGTCAGTCATGGGGCTTGAACTCAGGGCTTGGGCACTTTTGTTCAAAGCTAACGCTATCCATTTTGAGCCACATAGCGTCACTTCTGGTTTTGAATAGTTAATTGAAGAGTCTCATGAGGACTTTTCTGCTGGGCTGACTTCAAACTGTGATTCTCAGTCCTCAACCTCCTGAGTAGCTAGGATTACGGGTGTGAGCCACCAGTGCCGGCTAGGACCCCAATTCTTATATGAAAGTTATTATAAATCAACTAATGTTAGCCAGGCAAGGAGGAAACAGGAAGAAAGGTGCCAATGACTGCAAGCATCTGGAACTTAGTTTAAGAACTGAAGACTCTTGAAAGATTATGATCTGAAGGAGGTGTGACTAACAGAACCAGAATAACTGGCCCTTGTGCTATCAATCTTTCCTCTTTCCAATCCGTCTTATACTGCTTTGGTTGAGTATGAAATGTATTCCCACAGACTCCTTGTTGAAGACCTTTTCCCTACATGGAGTAATCCATTGATGAGTTCATAGGTAAGTGGGTTATTAGGGTTTAGTTGCAGGAAGAAGTCACTGGGATGTGACTTGGAAGTATGTATCTTGTCCCTGACTCTTCTCCTCTCTATATCCTGGCTTCCATGAGGTGAGAAGCTTTCTTCTACGATACAGCAATTGTGTTTCTGGCTTGTCAAAAGCAATAGAGCCAGCCCACCCTGGATTGAAACCTCTGAAACTGTGAGTCAAAACAAATCCTTCCTCCAGATGCCAGTGTAATCTTAGCTACTCAGGAGGCTAACATCTGAGAATTGCAGATTGAAGCCAGCCAAAGTGGCAAAGGCCACGAGACTCTTATCTCCAATTTATCACCAGAAAACTGGAAGTGGGACTGTGCCTCAAAGTGG
Organism: Dipodomys spectabilis; assembly: GCF_019054845.1. Taxonomy (NCBI): domain Eukaryota; kingdom Metazoa; phylum Chordata; class Mammalia; order Rodentia; family Heteromyidae; genus Dipodomys; species Dipodomys spectabilis. Next base: position 8,188,605 of record NW_024870840.1, read on the forward strand.
TAGAGCACTGGGCTTGAGTGTAAAAGCTCAGGGACAGTGCCCAGACTCTGAGCTCAAGCTCCACAACTGACAAAAAAAAATTGTTTTCTCTTTTTAAGTTTCCTCAAGTTTTATGCTAGAGAAATAGTAACACAATTGTAGTTAGATTTTTCTTTCTAAAAAAGAATCTTGGTATATATTATTCCTTGCTCAGACAGGTTTGTATTTACTTTTCTGTTTCTTCACTTAGCATAATCTCATGATAAGTTTCCCAATGATTTAATGTCACTTTTCCCCCCCTTTGGTATATTATGGGGCTTGAATTCAGGACCTGGGCAGAGATCTCTGTCAGTAACAGAGATGACTCGATTGAACCTTATCTAACCTCAGTTGTGAACAAAAATAAATTGTTTTATGTCACTGACAGTCTGGTTTGGTTATGTGGCAATAGCAAACCAATGTGTCTGCTTACTTATGATTCCCAAATATAGACCCTTCATTTTGACCTTGCTTTGTTTGTGTTCTGGACTTGTATATTCACTTGACTACTTGGTATCTCTGCTCAATGTCTAACAGACATTTTAAACAATCAAAACATTTAAAACTATTTTCATTCTTAAATCTGCTTTTTCCTATCTAAGTAAACTATATAATCATCCTTCTACTGTTCAAGCTAAAACATTCTTTTTTTTTTTTTTTTTTGCCGGTTGTGGGGCCTGAACTCCGGGCCTGGGTGCTGTCCCTGAGCTCTTCAGCTCAAGGCTAGCACTCTACCACTTGAGCCACAGTGCCACTTCCAGCTTTTTCTGCTTATGTGGTGCTGAGGAATTGAACTCAGGGCCTCATGCATGCGAGGCAAGCGCTCTACCACTGAGCCACCTTCCCAGCCCTAAAACATTCTTTTTTTTCTCTTGTGTCTGACCTGGGGCTTGAACTCAAGGCCTGAGCACTTTCTCTGAGTTTTTTTTTTCTTTGTCAGTCATGGGGCTTGAACTCAGGGCCTGGGTGCTATCCCTGAGCTTTTTTGCTCAAGTACTCAATCATTTTGAGCCACAGAGCCACCTTTGGTTTTCTGGTGGTTAACTGGAGATAAGAGTCTTACAGACATTACCGCCTGGACTGGCTTTGAACTGTGATCCTCAGATCTCAGCCTTCTGAGTAGCTAGGATTATAGACATGAGTCACTGGTGCCCAGCCTCTTTGAGCTTTTTAGTTCATGGCTAGTGCATCACCATTTGAGCCGCAGCTCCACTCCTGGCCTTTTGGTGGTTAATAAGAGGTAAGAATCTCATGGGCTTTCCTGCCTGCTGTGGCTTGGAGCAGCAGTCCTTGGATCTCAGCCTTCTGAGTAGCTAGGATTACTGGTGTGAGCCACCAGTGCCCTGCTCTAAACCATTTTTTTTTTTTTGTCAGTCCTGGGGCTTGCACTGTCCCTAGCTCAAGACTCTACCATTTGAGCCACAGCACCATTTCTGGCTTTTTCTGTGTATGTGGTGCTGAGGAATCGAACCCAGGGCTTCATGCATGCTAGGCAAGTACTCTACTGCTAAGCCACATTCCCAGCCCCTAAAACATTCTTGATTTTTCTTTTCTTCACCTCTTGTTTGTTTTAGTGGCACTCTGCCTTGTCCTGGCCCCTAGTCATTCCTTCATCTTTTATTGAACCGAAATCCTCCAGATCTCTGTCTTCTAAGTAGGTAGGATTATAGGCATGAGCCACCACTTCTGGGTAGAGGCAGCTTTTTAAACAGTAAATCAAGCTGAACACTGTAATCCTAGCTACTCAGGAGGCTGAACTATTAGGATTGGGGTTCCAAGCCATCCCATGCAGGAAGTCAAGCTGTGGCTTAAGTGGTAGAGCACTAGCCTTGAAAAAAAAAAAAAAAAAAAAAAGGCTCAGGGGCTGGGAAGTTGGCTCAGTGGTAGAGTGCTTGCCTTGCATGCCTGAGGCCCTGGGTTCGATTCCTCAGCACCACATAAGCAAAAAGAAAAAAGCCGGAAGTGGTGCTGTGGCTCAAGTGGTAGAGCGCTAGCTTTGAGTTGAAGAGCTGAGGGACAGCACTCAGGCCCAGAGTTCAGGCCCCACGACCGGACCACCCCCCCCAAAAAAAAAAAAAGGCTCAGGGACAAGCCCCAGGACTGGCACATATGCTCACACATGCACATGTACACCCCCCAAAACAAACAGATCAATAACCCCCTAGTAAATCAGATTATGTGTCTTCCATCTAATTGTTCTCGTTATCTAGGCTAACTTCCAACTCCTACTAGGGTCTCATGTTCTGACTTCATTTGCTTTACTGGTCTTTTTGCTGTTTGTACTTCAGATAGTCTCAGATTGTTCTATTTGGGGAACATTTGACTTGCTCCTCCTTTTAATAATATCCTCTCCCACTTATTTACATATCTGCTGTCTTCTCACTGTGTAGTTATCAGCTTCAGAATTATCCCTTCACAAAGGCCTTCCCTGACCACCTTGTTTTATGTAGCTATAGCTCCGCCATCACATTTGGTAGCTGTACATGTGCTTTGCCATGCTACCCATGCCTGCTTAATAGAGTTCTGGTTGCTCCGGCTTCTGGGAGTGCTATTGGCAGACAGGATTTTGCTGTCAGCTTCAATAGGAATTACTTCAGCCACAGAGAACTGATTTACATGCCACTTCCTAGGGAGGCCCACATCCTGTGGCATACATAAGGACACTTGTCTACTTCTGGCCAATTTGGCATGACTCAGAATGGAGAACAAATTTCAGCATTCCTTGTGGGGTTGCCTGAGGCTGTTGTTGGCAGCCAGATTTCTCTCTGTGCTTACTTCTAGTTCCTTCTTCCTTCCACTAATATTGATCCCTCAAACATGCCTTGCTAATCATTGTGCTTACTTAAATTCTGTGTCAGTGTTAGTTTCTTAGTAGCAGCGAAGTCTTATTTCCTTTCTGGTGTAAAAAGTGGTTCAGAATTATTTTACTGATTTGTTTCTAGATTTATTGCTTGTTTCTCCTAGAATGAAAGCTTAGAGGGGTATAGGGCTTACCTGACTACTTCAGTCTTGTTTCTCCTTTGCCCTTAACAACCTGACACATCATTATCATCATCAAAGCACAAAATCAGTATTTGAAACCAGGCAATTTGAATCTAGATTTTGTAATTAACCACTCTATTAATGCTATATTTTAAAAATGGGAGCTGTTTAATGAATATTTGTTGAATGATTAAGTAAATAGGTGTAAGCTTTGCTCTCTCTCTCTCACTATCTCTCTCTCTCTCTCTTATTTTTGTTGGTCATGGGCTTGAACTCTGGGCCTAGGTGCTGTCCCTCAGCTCTTCAGCTCAAGGCAAGCGCTTTACTGCTTGAGCCACAGCGCCACTTCTGGTTTTCTAGTGGTTTATTGGAGATAAGAGTATCACAGACTTTCCTGCCCTGGCTGGCTTTGAACCACAATCCTCGTATCTCAGCCTCCTGAATAGCTAGGATTACAGTCCTGAGCCACCGGTGCCCGGCTAAGTTGTAAACATTTCTAATCTAGAGGGAATTCACCTATTTATTCACTTGATAAATATTCTTTGAACATCTTTGATATGCCATGCATGATGATACACATTAGGAAGACAGTGGAACCTCTGTCCTCAAGGTCAATTACATTGATTTTGTTCAATCTAATTGGAGTCCATAAACTATATATGAAAGTAAACATAGTATTAAAATAGTTACTTGCTATCATTCCTATCCAGAATGTTTGGTTTACTTTTCAGGCAATCAGAGTGATACTGATACCTGTTTGAATAATGTACATTGTTAGGTAACAGGACCATGATCACTGTATTTATTACACTCAGTGATTGTGTGTGTGTGTGTGTGTGTGTGTGTGTGTGTGTGTGTTGATCTGAGGCTTGAACTCAGGGCCTGAGCTCTGTCCCATAGCTTTTTCCACTCAAGGCTTGTATCCTACCATTTGAACCCTGGCTCCACTTCTAGCTTTTTGGTGGTTAACTGGAGATAAGAATGTCACAGACTTTTCTGCCCTTACTGGTTTCAAACTGCAATCCTTAGATCTCAGCCTCCTGAGTAGCCAGGCTTATAGGCAACCTCGGTTCCTAAGTCATTCCAGGTTATACTACAGAAGACTGGAAGGAATAGAGATTAGAAGGGAGCCAGAGTAGTTGTCCTTCCTGCAGACTGAACAGGTATGTGTCAAGAAAGAAATGCTTTGTATGATGACTAAGAGCATAGTACTCTGGAGTTCAGACCTGGGCCATACTACTTTTGCTATTTCTCTTACTATCTATCATACAGTGGCCTAGTTTCTTATTTGAACATTCCACTCATGTGAAAAGTGGGAATAATGGTAGTATCTGCCTCACAGATGTACATCCAGTTGTTGTGAAGATAACACATAGAAAGCAGTTCTGAGGGAAAACAATAGTATTTGTACTTCAGGGAAGTTTGGACATCTAAGTTTTTATGGATATTATAAACCACAGCATGGAGTTCTAACCCATCTACCCAGGGGAATTTAAAACCCAAGAAGTGGCGACAAAGCTAATTCAAATAATTTCATTCAAGACTTCCTTTGCATTATTTGTAGCTTGTTAGTAGCATGTCTCCCAGTCTGACATGTTACTGCTTGTCATACCGTTGTTTATGTTCTCTCCCCAATCAGGTCTCTGTTGGCTAGTGCTTGAATTGTGCTCATCTTCCTTCATTTTCCACCCTCTTTATTTCAAACTACTGGAAATAAATGCTGGATGTGTGGCATAGTGAAGAAATAGTTTTTCTTTGTAGAGTGTAATCAGGTTTCTTGCCATGTTTCCAAGATCAGTGTTTTTGACTCCTAGCAACAGTTACCAAAATCTGTACCCATTAAAAACTGCTTCTTAATGATAGATTGTTTGTATTTTTCTTTTGCCTTAAAAAATAAAATCAAAGCTGGGTGCCAGTGACTCCTAGCTACTCAGGAGGCTGAGATCTGAGGATCATGGTTTGAAGCCAGCCCAGGCAGGAAAGTCTGAGAGACTCTTTTATCTCCACTAAACTACCAAAAAAATCTTAAGTGGAACTATGGTTTAAGTGGTAGAACACTAGCATTGAGCAAAAGCAGCTCAGGGACAGTGCTCAGGCCCTGAGTTCAAGCTCTAGGACCAGCAACCCCCTCGAAAAAAAATCAAATCAACTTCTTTTGTTTTTATTATCCTCCTTTTCTTTATAAAGGAAGAAGTAGGCAAAGAAATAGTGGGCAGTAAACAAGAGGCAAGTCTTCTAAACTCTAGTCAGAAGTATATATGAGAATTTCCAGGTTGATTCAGGCAGGAGTGATCTTAGCATGCCTTTGGACCTAGAAAAGATCACAAGTACATTGGTCTTTCTGGAACAAAATGGAATAAAGACTTCCTTTACAACAGCCACATGTACTTATGGATGTGCATTTTAAGGCCTAAGGAATAAAATATTTTACAAAAATAACCACGTTGCATGTGATTGGCTGTGCTCTGGAATAGCAGTGTTTACCTAAGATCGAGAATCCCCAAACATCTGTAATCTGTCATTACTCAAAGCTTGAGGATAATTCACACAATCCCAGAATGATCTCTTTATACAATCAACTTTCAGTTCACAAGAATTTATGGAGGTAATTACAGGACTTTGGTTTATTAAATATACCAAGTACACATGGACAGTGCTAGAGTTTGGGCATGAGTGGAGAGACTTGAATTCTTTTGCAGCTGGAATGTGCTGGAACTTCCCAACAGCTTGAAAGAATGCCTAGAATTTCTTTTCTATTATGGTCACTGTTATTTCTCACAGAAGCAAGTGAATCTTCCTGAGCTACATGATAGGAATAGGAGAGCCTTCAACTCACTTGTAGGAAGCAAAGCTGGCTCCATAGCTTGGACTGGTGAGGAACCCTGATTTTTTCACAGATAGATCAGACAGAACCATTCCAAGAGAAAGATTCATGAGCACAACACAGAACAGGGTTCTGTCAGTAGAGAGAAGAAGGATTCTGCTGCTTCCCTCCAGGCATTGAAGTGTAATTAAAAAAACTCCTGCTTTGTGACCATTATATAATTATAACTACTTTCCATTCCAAAGAATTTAGTCATTTGTTGCTTTCAGATAGTCTGGTTGTGTGTTGAAGGGTGTGTTTAGTACAATCAGGATAATGCCATCTACTGTATTGTATTTGCCTTTTGGTGATGAAAAAGAATATTTCTTTTAAATCATTTCATGCATCAGGTGCTTGATAAATATGTCCACAATGTGGAGAAAGAACAGGGATTGTTATAATTATCCAATGATGTCTCCCCCCCACTCATCCCTGTAAAGCTCTATTTTGTGGGATTCATTGCTATAGCTTCAGAACCTGCCTACCACATAGGCAAGTTTTAGGAAGTAGGTGTAAGTGAATGATATAGATGCTAAGGAGGGAGTTTAGTGCTTTAAATCAACATTACATAGTTCAGAAGATAGGATCTGATGATCTCTATGTTTGAAAACATAGCTCTGATAGCTGTGTGGTCCTGGGAAGGTTTCTTTACTGCTTTTCATCTCACAGTCCTCATATGTGAAATGAGAAGATAGTACTTCAGAAATTGTTCTGGTGATTTGATTAACTGAGATCATGAATGCAATAGTGTTTGAAAGTCCTGGTACTTCCACTCCTATTACCCATCTCAGTGACATTGTCATGGGATTTTTTTATTTTTTTTGCTGGTCATAGAGCCTGAACTCTGGGCCTGGGTGCTGTCTCTGAGCTCTTTAGCTCAAGGCTAGTGCTCTACCACTTGAGCCACGTATGTGGTGCTGAGGAATTGAGCCCAGGACCTTATGCATGCAAGGCAAGCACTCTACTATCATGGGATTTATATATTGGACTACCTTTTCCATGAGAGAGTTAGAAAGGGCAAATATCTAGTGCCACAAAGTAGGTTCTAAACTACCCTTTATATGTAATGGTATTTATTATTTTCTTAAATGTTACTTTACTTTCTGTGTAAAAAAACTAAAAACATTTCATAAAGATTCTGAATCTTGAAAAAAATCAACTGTGGCCAATACAGGGCCTTATGCACTGCTTCTTAAATAGCCATCACCCAGTTCTAGGAGGCTAATCTTTGGGTTGAGTATGTGTAGTGGTTCTTAAACAATTTTGTTTTCTAATAAAACATGTGAAATTTGAGGGCTAATAAATTAAGTATACTTATAAATACTGTTAAAAAATGTCTTCTGTATTTTTACTTCAAGTGATTTAATATAACATTTACCAGAGGCAGAGCACATGCTGATAAAAATATCTAATTTTGTACTCTCAGTTATCAAAATCTCTCTAGGTCACTGAAGGGCAACTGTCCATGTAGGAGGTCAGAGAATCTCTGTGTGCAGGACAGAAGGGCTTCTGATATAAAGAGATACTGTTTACAGGGAGGCAAGTCATATATATTTTCTTGATTTTGATTTTTTCTTCTGTATCTAGCAAAGAAGATATCCTGTATTTTACTTCTTATTTGCAAGAATGAGAAAAGGAAAATGTAGTGTGCATGGTTATTGATATTTATTTGCATTTTGAATACTCATTTTTTTGAGTGAGGGAGTGAGGTAGTCTCTATGTTGGCCATTCCCAATGACACTACTTCACCCCTCTCCTTACTTCTTGAGCCTTTCTGGGGATGGTGGTAGTGGTGGTGAAATTGAGTATGTGAGCAGGACTGGCACTGCCTAAAGGGAAATTAGGAAGCTGTCCAGGCAGCCTGATTTATGAGGCATTGAAAGCCACATCTGACCAAAAATATCCTCTCCACTGGCCTGCCACCAATGCCTGAGATTCTCATGATTAGAATCACCCATTAAAGCTTTCTGTACACATGCATGGCTTCTTGGGGTCATAAAACATTGTGTATGGGGAAATTGGGAAGTAGGAAATGGGAAAATATCTCATTTGAATTATTTTATTTTTATCCATCTATCAATCCTTTGGTCTAGAGTAACATATTCATAGGTTAAGTTCTGTTTTATACCAGAGGGAAGTATTATTTAAGGATTATTTAGGTTTTGTTTGTTATCTTAGTGTGATTCCCAAACAATATTAAGCTCAGGACATGGGAGAGAAGATGACCCTAAGTGAATTGAGAAGTTAAGGCATCAAAGACAACTTTAGGTACTTAACAGTTTAATTCCAGGTTGAGAAATAAGTATAAATGTTAGAGGTATAGCCTTTCAATGTTTTCATTCTTTTTTTTTTTGGTTGTTGGTCACAGGGCTTGAACTCTGGGCCTTGGGTGCTGTCCCTTAGCTCTTCAGCTCAAGGCAAGCACTCTACCACTTGGGCCACAGTTCCACTTCCGGTTTTTTGGTGATTTATTGGAGATAAGAGTCTCACAGATTTTCCTGCCCGAGCTGGCTTTGAACCATGATCCTCAGATCTCAGCCTCCTGTGAGCCACCAGTGCCTGGTACCATTTTCATTCTTAAGTAACTTAAGTATTTCTTTTTTTCAGTGTTGGGGATTAAGCTATGCAAATGCTCTCCCATTGAACTATATACCTCTAGCATTGGTAATTTAGTTCTTATCCCCATAACAGGACTAAGAATTGTTATTCATGAAATTTGTGTCAAAGGTCAAATCGATTTATGACCAATTGGAGACATATTTGCAGGGACAGAGCTAATGGATAATTCTTTGACTTTATGGATCTACTGCAAAATAGTATCTTAGAGCAGGATTTCTCAGTCTTGTCTGTACTCCACCTGTATCTGAGTTGCCACCAATACTCATTAAAATTTTCCTCCTGGTCCCTACCCTGACCTTTATTATTTTTTATTTTTTTGGTGGCAGCGGTGGGATACCCTGACCTTTATAAATAGTCACCAAGGGAAGAGCCTGAGACTCCCTTACAGGGATTAAAAGGCCATGTTTTCATTAATAGTCCATGTCTGCCAATAATTACAGTACTACTTAAGAATAATTGATTTTAAGGCTGTATTAGAGCAGCTTTAAAGTAAAAAGTATAAATTGTAAAGGTAGATGGCTAGCTTTACCACTTAGTTATTTTATGACTTTGGGCAAGTTATTTGCCTTTTCCTGGCTCTGTTTCAGCCTAACTGACTTAACAAAGCTATTATTACAAAGCTGATCTATGTGAAGTTTAGCATAGCATCTGGCACATAATGAAAACAAAGAGTCATAATTATGATAAACATGTACATTGAAAAAGCTTTTTGGGCAATGTTACTAATAGTATTTTGTGAGTAGGCACTTTGTAAATGGCAAATTTAAAATTATATTTTTGTATATAATAAAACATTGTTTTTCTAATTTCCTACTTACTATTTATGTGAAGTTTCTGTATTATTTTGATCTGTAGCTTTTCTAGGTCTTCTAACACAGACAACAGCAAGTAAGTTAGACAGAAAAAATTTTGTAGTAAGTATTTAGAAATATCTTATATAAATTATGGTGCCAAACAATAGAGCACTGGTTTGCATATATATGTTACTTTTATTAACATGCTAATCGTACATAAGGGTTTACTGTAATATTGCCATACATGCATAGAATATACTTTGATCAAATTTACCCTTTTTATTCCTCTTTGTTAATTCTCCTTCCCCCTTTTAAAACAATTTTAATGGGTTGAATTATTTTATTTGCATACATACATATGAAGTACTTTGATCATATTTGATCCTTATAACTCTCTTTTTTTGTCCTCCCTTTTGGTTGAATGTTCTATTTTGAAATACTTTACATATTTCTAGTAGACTAAAAGACCTGGTTCCACTTCCAGTTCTTACTTTCCTTCATTCTTTATGTCTTTGTCCTTTATTTCCTGCCTTTTCTCATTGGACAAAGTGCTTAGATTCTTTAGTTTTCCTTTTTTCTGTTTCTTAGTCTCTTTCTAGTAGAATTCTTTCCTTCTTATTCATTTTGCAAGCAGAATTTCTCTACACAGCACAAGTCAGAGCCTAGAGAGACAATTGGAAGCCCTGTTAAATCTCATGATATCTAATTCATTGTTAATAAATTCAAAAGCAGCTCTTTTGCTCAAATGGATCTTCAAAGGCCACACTAAGAGAAAAAACAGTGGAAGGGGGGAAAATGGAGTCCTTTTTTTTTTTTTTTGCCAGTCCTGGGACTTGAACTCAGGGCATGGGTATTGTCTCTGAGCTTCTTTTGCTCAAGGCTCATGCTCTCCCACTTGAGCCACAACACCATTTCTGACTTTTTATGTTTATGTGGTTCTGAGGAATTTAACCCAGGGCTTCATGCATGCTAGGCAAGCACTCTACCACTGAGCCTGAAAAATGGAGTCTTAATAATCTCATCTTAGTATAAATTATGGCAAGCAGCATTACTCTAATGGTGATGTAACAGTGAGAAAGACAGCAGAAAATTATGTATTCAGGGAGCAAAATACTTTATAATTCTGAGTAAAGAAAAGGAAACCTGGGCTGGGAAGGTGGCTCAGTGGTAGAGCGCTTGCCTTGCATGCCTGAGGCCCTGGGTTCGATTCCTCAGCACCACATAAGCAAAAAGAAAAAAGCTGGAAGTGGCGCTGTGGATCAAGTGGTAGAGCGCTAGCCTTGAGCTGAAGAGCTGAGGGACAGCGCCCAGGCCCAGAGTTCAGGCCCCATGACTGGACCCCTGCCTCCCCCCCGCCCCCCAAAAAAGAAAAGGAAACCAGAAAAGACAGCCAGTGAAAAAAATAGTGCAGCTAGCATCACTCCCCAGGGACACTTTTCTGAATGTAAGAATTAGTCAGAATTAGTGTTTAAAAATATGAAGTATGTGTTGAATGCTTGGATTCAAACCTGGGCTTCATAATTATTAGCAAAGTACCCTTGAACAATTGTTAATCTTTTGTGCTTCAGTCCTTATCTAGAAAACAGAAATAGTAGTAGCCTGCCCCCCTTCCCCTCCTCTATGACTGCTTGGAAGGAGAATTACATGTGAGAGTAACACATTTAAAACACTTCAGAAATACATCACTTATAAAAGTCTTAATCATTGCCTGTTATTTTTTTCCTCATTTTTAAAATTCACTAATTTTAAATGTTTAGTGTCTTGAGGTTGTGAGCAGATCACAGTTGTAATTCTATAAAATTTTGCTAACACTGGTTATTTTTCTTTCTGGTAAGCAAGATTTCTTGCCTGGATGCTGTTACCTCTTGCTCAGGTTAATGCAATTCAATCCAAGGCTTTAGGCATTCCAGGTAAGTGTTCTACTACTAAGCTACATTCCTGTCCCTAAAACCTTCTCTCTATGGAACATGCAGCCTCACATTACAGAAATACCTATTTTACCCAGTGTATTTCTTCTCCAATGTTAAATCTGTGCTGGGCCTAGGGCTTGAACTCAGGACCTACGTTTTTGTTTTTTTTGTTTTTTTTTTAAACTCAAGACTAGTACTCTCTACCTGAGCCACAACTCTACTTCTAGCTTTTTGGTCGTTAATTGGAAATAAGTCTCACAGACTTTACTGACCTGGTTGGCTTCAAACTGTGACCTTCAGATCTTAGCTTCCTGAGTAGTTAGTATTGCAGGCCTGAGCCATTGGTGTCCAGCCATTCTGAATTTTTAGTTGTGATGCATGAGCTAATTATAAATCTTAAAATATATCATTTAAAAAGAATTGCTGGTTTCAAACATTTACTTTTTTTCATTAGATACAAATCCCAGAAAAATAGGGAAAAGTTAAAATTTCTTTAGTGAAAGTATAAAAATGTAAGGACCAGGGGATCATGTTCAAAAAAGTATTTTCAGTCAAACCATTTAGACAAACCATTCTCTGAGGGAATGATTGAAAAACAAACCATCAGTCATACCAGGCACACCCCTTTGCTTTTATTCCATTTTTATCATACCAATCTCCCTTGCAAAATTGAAGTTGTTGATAAACATTTTCCTCTCAAACTGTGGGAAATAAGTCATGAGTGACCCTGGCTCTTTGATAAGGTTAGGAGACTTCTGCTTATCATTGGAGCCATGAACACAAAGCAATTCAGTCCTGGGGCCTGTGACCAAACTCAATGGCCAATCAGTCTTGCTCACTAATATTATTCTCAGGCATTCCAGAGGAGTGGTAAAGGGGCAGACAGCACAAGACATTTTTAAGATTTTCCCTACCCTCTAGAGTCTCTAAGTCTCTAATCATTTAGAAAAGGATTTTTTTGCAAGAACCTAATATATCCCCCCCAAAACTATGTTTGTCCATACTAGGTCTTGTTCTGTTTAGTATAGCCAGATGGACACTGTTTTGTGACTTGTGGTCACATCCCCACAGATTTGACCTCACTTAGTGGACTCTATTAAAAGATTATCCTATTATTGAGAATTTCCATTGCATCAAAGACTAAATATTAGTAACATTCCTCTTCAGGGAAAATGATGTAAGAAGAGGCATAGACTATGTTACCCTGAGGCACATCATGTGGATAGGTATGTGGCGATTACACAACTCTCTGCTGACTAATAAAGTCTGATGGTACATGGGGGCAAAGCTCTGGGGGCAGAGACTTTCCCAGCAGTTCTCAAAGGAAGTATTTGTGTTTATATGAAGCCATAGATGGAAGTTTAATTGGCCTCTGTTGCCTTGGTACCGAGTTGATTATTTGGTAAGATGCTGTGGAGAAGGTATATAAGGAAGTGTGGTAATGTGATGGATGATGGAATGGAAATGGGGTCATGAGGATACTGACTCATACTGTTTGTTTGCTTTGAAAAATAAGGAACACGAAGTTTCTTTTTTTCTCCTCCTTCTTTCTGTGTCCTCACTTCCCTCTTTCTATCTCTCCTTTTTTTTTTTTTGGGGGGGTGCGGTCGTGGGGCCTGAACTCTGGGCCTGGGTGCTGTCCCTCAGCTCTTCAGCTGAAGGCTAGTGCTCTACCACTTGAGCCACAGCGCCACGTCCGGCTTTTTATCTTTTTGTTTACGTGGTGCTGAGGAATCAAACCCAGGGTTTCATGCATGCAAGGCAAGCGCTCTACCACTGAGCCACCTTCCCAGCCCCTCTCTCCTTACTTTGGAAGTGAAAGGTTACACAGGAAGTTTAAAGCTATAGTGGAACGGCTGCAAGTTAGTTCAGAAACAAAATGTTAAGAAATTATTGTAACGGGAACATTTTTTTCTTTTGAATGTTGCAAAAAAAAAAGTACTTGGAAAGAGGAACTCTAAAGTGGAAGATTCTGGTCACAGACTGGCTTATGTTAGCTTTCTACTATGGTGACAAATACCTGAGGTAAGCATCTTAAAGGAGGAAAGACATATTTTGGCTTACAGTCAGAGGTTTCAGTTCATGATCACTTGGCTGTGTTGCTTTTGAGCCTGTGGCAGGGCAGAATGCCATGGAGGGAGTGTATATGAGAGCAAAGTTGCTTACTTCATGGCAGCCAGAAAACACAAAGGAAGGGGTCAGGGTTCAATATTCCTTCAAGGGCACACTTCTTTTACTTGACTTTTGGTGGGACTAGCTTTTGAGCTTAGGACCTTGCATTTTCTTGTCATGCCGCCAGCCTTTTTCAAATTTCCAACAACAAACTTTGATTACTTTTAAAATTAGTTTATAAATAAATGTGCTATTAGAATTGTCTTATACCTGATTTAAAAAAAAGTTCATGCCAAAGGCTTCAGAACCTAAACCTGACTGAATTAGCTCCCACTCTGTTCTAAAATCTTAGAATAACTGGCAGAATACTGGGCCTTCTTTTTCTCCCTTAATTTACTTTCTTAATTTAAGGAATTTAGATTTAAGTTCTAAATTTAATGTTTAATGTCACTGAAAGAGTTGATCAAGAAATGAGACAAAAATCAGGTGATCATATTCCTTTATTACATATATGACATATAAAAACAAATTAACAAGCAATATATATATATTTTTTGCAAGTCCACAGGACCTCAGGAAACATAAATTCTGTATGTGAATTTAATCTTATGGCACTGTGGGTTCATGTATATTCAAATACAGAAGAAACTTTGTGTATAATGGTTACGCATGGGTTCAGAAGATGAAAAATTTGGTAAATTATCACATACATTGTGTTAAAAATAGTAAGTAAATACAGTGACCTTACACTGTTAATAAGGAGAAGGAGCAAAACTATTTCAACATTCAGGTTTAAATACTAAACACAAAAATAGAACAAATTCTGTGTCTACATTAATTGTGAAGTGTACACAAGTGCATCATGAACAGCTGAGATTTTTAAAACTTAAAGTCCACTTCCCCTTTATGCAAATGTATTTCTATACTTCAGACTTTTTTCTCTTATTTTAAAGTCTCATTGTATTTAATTTTCAAGCATATTACCATGGCCACTATGTTGGAATCTAGTCGCTAGCTCAAAGCTAGGCTTCATGTCAATATACTCTCTTTCTATGTTGTTTCTCACATAGTTTCTCCAAATGTTCAGAGTTAAATCATACAATTTCTTTTACATCGTCCCTTTGTCCACTTGGTGTGGCAGTGCTTCTGTTTTAGTAGGGTTTTCATACATACCCTCTTCTTTTCTTCCATCAACAGCAGTCTCCAACCATTTACAACACAAGTTGTAGGTAGTAAAGTGCTTTATACAAGAGAATACTATATACATATGGAGAGGCTCCATTCAACATTCTACAGACCAAAGGACACAACAGACAAGAGAAGGCTCTTTTTAAGAAAACCTTTCCTGATAGTAGGGTTGGGGATTCTTTAGAAGGTCCTTAATTACTTAAGTAGCATCAAAGCTGAGAGGAATCCTTGTTAGAGATACTGTCCTCAGTGGATTACTAGGTATCATACTGCTATTAAAATATGTCACTAGTTATGTCTTTCATTTCCATAGAAAACAGATCTCAAGATTTTTCATGCCTCTTTATGAAACAAAACTACATTTAAACATAGATCCAAGAGAGACAGGTTGGACAAGTCCCATTCATTGGAACATTTCTCTACATTTTGGCACTTAAAATTCCAGTCTCATTTTTGAGGTCTCTTTTAAATTACATTTTGTGTTTTGTACACAGAGAAACTTTATTATGTACTGTATACCTTTATTGCTACTTGCACTCTCTTTTTAAAATATCCATGACTTTTCTTCCAAGAGATGGTTTCCAGAGCTGGACAAAACTTTTCATGTTTACGATTAATTTACCTGTTCTTACATCCTCATGTCCGGCTACAAGGTACTCCAAACCTAAAAGAGAACAGAATTAGGAGCTACATAGTATTTTATGCTTTATTCAATGGAGAGGTAAGACTTCAGCAGTTTTATATATTTGTAATTCATAGTTTTATATAGTTTGGTTAAAACAGAAGAATAACACAATTTCCCAAGCAATTTTAGTGAGACTCTTCTGCAAAATAAAATAAACAGGGTTAGAGATGTAGTTCAGTGTTAGAATGTCTGCCTAGCTTTCTTACGGTCCTTAGTTCATCCTTTAGTACTACCAAAAATAAATAAATCAAAAAAGTATATTTGTATGTATGTATGCAATAGTTTTGGTATATAATCTAATATCCAAAATAGAAACATCCTCTTTTAAAAAATACAACAAGCTGGGCACTGGTGGCTCACGCCTGTAATCCTACTCAGGAGGCTGAGATCTGAGGATAACAGTGCAAAGCCAACCTAGGCAGGAAAGTCTATGAGACTCATCTCCAATTAGCGACCAGAAAACCACAAGTGGCACTGTGGTTCAAGAGGTAGAGCGCTTGCCTGTAGCTGAAGAGTGCAGGGACATCCCAGAAGCCCAGAGTTCAAGCCTCATGACCGACAAAACAACGACAACAACAATAACAAATAGGGCTGGGAAGGTGGCTCAGTGGTAGAGTTGCTTGCCTTGCATACATGGGGCCCTGGGTTTGATTCCTCAGTTCCACATAAGCCAAAAAAGCCAGAAGTGGCCCTGTGGCTCAAGTGGTAGAGTGCTAGTTATGTGCTAAAGAGCTGAAGGATAGCGCCCAGGCCCAGAGTTCAGACTTCATGACTGACAAAAAAAAAAAAAAAAGAAAAAAAAATTAAAAACACTACAAAGTTTTTTTAAAAAAAAATTCAAGATTAAGTCTAATTTTTAAAGAATGTTTATTGCAAAGGTGATGAAAGAGGAGTTACAGTTACATAAGTCATGTACTGAGTACATTTCTTTTTGAATAGTGTCATCTCTTCCCTCATTTTCTCCTAGTTTTTTTTCCTCCCAGTTGTTCCCCCTAATATTTTAAATGAATTTACTTAGAAACTATCAGTAGAATATATACTACAGGAATTTCCCATGAATTTAATGTATAAATATAAATGGTGATGAATAAATCCATAAGTTACAGAGCAACTTTATAGCAAATAGAATACAAAATAATGCTATCTTTTACATCTTTGCATACTGGAGTTTGAACTGAGAATCTGGAGCTTGCTAGGCAGGCACTCTAGCACTTAAACCACATCTCCAGTCTATATTTTACATCTTATTGTTACATTACATTTTTCTATCTCTATGCTTTGACATCTATATGTTTGAGAATACTAAGTTTTATTTTGTATACATAGAAAGGGAAAAATATATTTTAGTGTTAGTACTGGTATTATAAAACGTGAATGCTAAGTGAATGTTTTCATGATTTAAGAGATGCCAGATTTGCAAGGATACACACTTAGATTGCTCTCTTTTTAAAGTAGCAAAGGAAGCAAGTTGAGGTGTAAAGTTTCAGAGTTCTTATCAGCTTTCTTTCTTTGGACTTAGCTATTGAACTTGTAAAAATAGAAAGAAAAAAAAAAACAAAGTAAAATGAAAGAGTGTCTGGTTTTGCTTTGGCAGGTTCCAATCTTCTCTTCAAAGCAAGTAAACATGTTTTCAAGAATTCTTTGAATAATTGGGCTTATGTTTTCAATTGTGATGAACTCAGTTGATTCTTTGACTCTGGCAGAAGCCTGATTAGGAAATATAGTTCACTTCCTGGAGGGTGGCTCAGTTGGTCAAGCTTTTGTTTTTAATATCTTAACTGAAAAACCAAGCAGAGTATTTTTTTCTTCTTTTGCCAAGATAATAAAAGAGGAATAAGGAAACCTCCTAAGCACAGATCATTGGAAATAGAAGAACTGAAATTAATGATTCTTAATTTCTTATAATTTAAATCCAGGATTACTATTATTTCAACTTATTTTTGGAAACTACATATTTTTATTATTTAAATGTCTTTTCTCCTTTCTTAACATTAAAATGTAAACGAGTTAAATAGAAAAGAGTGTTAAAAAGTAGAAAAGAGTGTAGGAAATACTTAACAGTTGAGAAAACATAAAAACTTATTTATTATTTAGATGTTTGGTGGTATATTTTATCATTGCTAGTCTCTCTCTTCTCTCTTTGTATTTTGTTTCTTAAAATGCATTAATGGCTACAAAGACTTCTGATTAACATAAATGCGGTTTCCTAGCTCATAGAAAGAAGAAATTAAATCCATAACATAAATTATGCACCTGTTTCAACAGTACTGTTAAGATACAGATGACAACTATATAAACAAGAAAAAACAATACAATACATAAACTTGGAAATAGAGGACTTAAAAATTATTTGTTTATCTATAACCCACTCTCTCAGAATTACACTGCCATTATCTGGGTTCTGAGAAAGGCAAATGAGGATGCTAAAGTCAAAAACCTAAACCTTGTACTCAAATTGAAGTGAATAGTCTACAACACAGTTTGAAGAGTGTTCATATTCTTGTAGAGTGTAGAGCAGTAACATCTTTGTTCACAGGCTTCTTTTCACCCCTGCCATACATTTTAAGGTTCAAACAAAATTTCGCTCCATTGCAAGTTTCTCTAAAATGTATTAATTTTTTTCTGCTGTTTCTAATTTGAAACAAGAATGATCACTTAATGAAAAACAATATGATGAGAACTTGAGACTTGTTTCTATCCAAGAGAAACAGATGCTTCTCATGCAACAGTAAAATCAATTTAATATTATTTATACAGATGGGATTTTACATTTGAGTTTCCTTTGGGAGCTCAGATAACATGCTAGTGGCAGATAAATTCATGAAAGTGATTTCTATGCAATTGACACCTGGAACCAATCTAAGACTATTCTTTTAGGACAGAAAATATTAAATTACTGGGTTTTAAAATATTTTACTTATTTTTTCACACATACACGTATCTCCATTTTTATGATATATAGATATTTTTAATTTTATTGTGAAGGTGATGAGTTACAGTTACATAAGTAAGGTAGTGATTATATTTCTTGTCTAACTTGTGACCCTTTCCCTCATTTTTCTCCTCTTTCCTTTCCCCCCATCTCCAATCCCCGCCTCAAGTTGAACAGATCATTTCCAACATACTGTCTTGTGACTATTGCTGTTGCATAGGTTCCCCCTTTGTCCTTTGTCTCACCATTTTGTTGTTCCCCTTCCTTTCCCTAGTTCAGATATGTATATATAATACCCAGGGTACCAAAATCAAATGCAGTGACAACAGGGGTAAACCATAGGGGGAAAAACAAAAAAGAAAAAAAAAATCACATAGTACATTAAGAAACAACAACAATAAAGCAAAACCTCTGTGTCCATATCTTGGAGTTCATTTTGCAGTATTTTACTTCTATATAACACATACAAGAGAATTTTTTTTATGTCAATTCTAAGAATTCCATTTGAATTTTTTTTTTTTTTGGTCAGTTGTGGTGCTTGAACTCTGGGTCTGGGCCCTATCCCTCAGCTCTTCAGCACAAGGCAAATGCTCTACCACTTGAGTCACAGTGCCATTTCCAGTTTTCTGGTGATTTATTGGAGCTAAGAGTTTCACGGACTTTCCTTCCCTGGGCTGGCTTTGAACCCAGATCCTCAGATCTCAGCCTCCTGAGAGGCTAGGATTACAGGAGTGAGCCACCAGTGCCCAGCTCCATTTGAATTTTTCCAAAAATTCAGATGGTGGAAAGGAGAGATGCCCATAATGAGTTTACTTAGCTTGTGACCCAGAGAACATAAAACAAGTAGCAAATTGATGAGACAAGGTAGGTGTTAAGATAGGAAAGTCAAATGCTTACCAGGATTGAGGATTGGACAAGTGCAGCCTCTATTTGTCCATGATTCTGGATATAATGTTCGCTTTCCCCGTAAGATCTTTAGTTTGGTGGATTTTAAGACTTTCTTAATCTTCACATTGACCTCAGCATGGGACCCTTTATCATGAGCTGATAAAATCTTTATTTTTAGCACTGTAACAACATATTTCAAAAAGTCAAAATACATAGATTGCACCTTATTTCTGAAATTTGGACAACTTAAATAGGCATTTCAGAGTATAATAGAAAAGTGAATGTGGAAATTTACTTTAAAAATCATCAAGATCATTCATCTTTGCACTGGATCATTTATATTAATAATATTCTTAATTCTTGGGCAATTTCACTTTCTTCTCCCTCCCTTATCGCTAAACTAGGAGGCTATCAACCATTTGCCTATTGCAAATATAATAAATATATTCAGCTATCAAATCTATAGAGAAACAAGAAGAATTGTTAGCTTTTATTTAAAAATCGTTTATACTGTATGATGTTATGATAGAGAGCAATCTGTTGTGACCAGGATATATTCTAAAAGTGAATATCTAATATTATCAATCATTTACTATTCTTTTTCTACCCCTGCTATATAATGCAAGATGTCTAGGATTGATGGATCTGTCCTTGTGCATGATGGCAGAACTTGAGTCTTTTTATTTTTAAGACAGATTAAAACTATTTTTGAATTGACACAGAAAAATAGTACATATTGTTGGAAACCTACATGAATTTTAATATATATATATTTTGAAACAGAGTAAGCAGAATTACTCAATATTTATCATTTCTCTGAAGTGAAAAAAATCCTTTCTTCTAGTTTTTTTTAATATTCAGCATAATACATTATTATTATAGAGCTTCAGTATTCTGCTTGGCTTGTGATTCTGCCATTCTCTTCCACCTATGGAATGGATGTAGCTGAAGATTAAGCAACAAGATTAAGCAATAAATTAGAGTGGGGAAACAGACCTAAGGAACACTAGGAAACTATTTTTCATATCATTAGGTGAGTATAGAAGATTGTGTGTAATGAAAGAATCCTATCTTTCTTTCCTCCCTTCCCTTTCTCTTCTTTCCTTTCTTTCTTTTTTCTTTCTCCTTCCCTCCCTCCCTGCCTCCTTCCCTCCAACCCTCCCTCCCTCCCTTCCTTCCTTCCTTCCTTCTTTCCTTCTTCTCTTTCACAACCAGGACTCATACTTGGCATCTGATGCTTTCACTCATTGGCTGTCTGGCTGTACCACCTGAGCCACACCTCCAACCCCAAGAACCCTTTCTTGGTTGATCTTATATTCGGAGAGTAAGGTTGTATTCTCAGATTTTTATCAATAGTTTAGACTTGTAAGAAGTCTTAAGTATTACTCATCTCATCTTGTATATTTTAAGAAACTAAGTGTACAGGTCAAGTTCACTTGAGCAATTGGATGGTTAGAGGTAGAGTTTGGATGAGATGAACACATGAAGGGCTAGCATAGAACTTGGTCCTGTCTGATGCTCATTAAATGCTCAACCATGATTATCTCACTATCCTATAAGCTCAAAATTACAGGGACCTTATCTGTTCACAACTATTATACAATAAATATTTTATAAAGGAATAAACAAACCAAATGTTTTTTTCCATAAGCCAAAAGATTAGACAGGGAAAAACATTTTTTTGCAATGAAAATGTATGTACATTGTCTTTTAATATGTACATTTCCTTGAAAAAAGTACATTAAAAGATAAGCGTTTTATTACATCTTTTAGAATGATCAAGTTGTCTTCAGTAAAACATTAATACAGCTAATTTAAAAGATTGATGAGTTTTCAGAGCTTCCAATGTGATATTGAGAATCAACAGATATTTTTCACTGAGCTAACTGACTTTGGACTAAGTTGTCCTCTTTCTGGCTTTTAGAATTTACCGAAAGTAAATGCTATTCCCTGTGAACTGCCTTCTCTTTATTGGGCACTACGCATTTCAAAAGTTTTCTTCTATTGTTTAGCCAATTATGGAAGAGAGAGAAATATTTATGTAATTTTAGATAAGATTTATATGGTTCTTGCCACTTTTTAATCTTTTATAAGATTAAATACAATGTTATCAGGAACATAAATACAGTACTTGGCTTCAGAAATCTCTACTTTAAAAATTTCTCTTTATTCTAATGCATATTTTAGGCCATATAAACAATGGAGCAATAAAAAAATTTCCAGTGCTAATTAAGAATGTGTTAGCAAGATAAGGCATCTTGATATATTTAATAGCCAATATAAAGCCATTTAGAATTTGAAAAACCATCATACTTAAGGCTGTTCCATTTTCCTTTTTCTATATGATGATTGCCTGTCATTTTTGAAAAGCTCAAATTATTCAAAGAAGTTGGGGAAGAACTAGGTAGATATCTAGTCTTCACAAACATATATTCTTTTTTGGCATTTCTTAAGTATCTAGGATGTGATAAGTAAGGTGGTAATATCATTAGCCAGGCCACCCATTTCCTTAAAACTCCATCCTTCATTTGAAAGATAGAGAAACATTGGAAGACTTCAGACTTACCATATGAATATTTCATTCCACAGAAAGCCTTGGAGTTTCCTAACACTTGTTCCTTACATTCACATTTACCTATGGAAAATAGTGTCAATTATTTAGGAAGAAAGGGAAAGAGAAGAAAAGAAAAAACAATAACAAAAAAGGAAAAAGTCCACAAGTAAATCCAGATAGCACTCTAAACCTTGAATGATCCCTACAAATAAGCAACCATAAAGTCATTCAAAGGCAGTCACTTTCTGAATTGAATTAGTTACCATCTGATAAAGTACTGACCTACTGGAATTATAGAAAGTAGTAACAATGCCATACCTTCAGTGCTTATAATTGATGTTATAGGTAGCACCTTATAATAAGAACAAATAATTGATCTTAGGGTTAATATGTACCAGCTGGTACTGGAAGAAACCCACCATTTTGCTCCAAAAAAAAATGGAAAAAATTGGGGCTGGAACAGTGGCTCAGTGGTTGAGTGCTCACCTTGCATGCATGCGGCCCTGGGTTTGATTCCTTGGCACCACATATTCAGAAAAAGCCGGAAGTAGTGCTATGATAGCTCAAGTGGTAAAGCGCTAGCCCAAGCTGAGTTCAGGCCCCACGACCGACCCCCTCCCCCCCCCCCAAAAAAAAAAAAGTTTAACAAGTAGAAGTTTGATTAAAAGAGTGAGCAAAGACACTTAAGAGTGACAGGACAGACGTTATGGAAGAGTCAGTGGTCCAGTTGCTTAAAGGTATTGGCTGAGAGTGAGTGGTTCAGGTATTGACTGAGAGTTAGTGGTCCAGATACTGAATGAGAGTCAGTGCACCAGGTACTTACTGATTTGAGAATAATAATAGAGGGCATGAAGGAGGACCTTTATTGTTTCACTATTAGTGCTTAGCTTCAGTTTGTTAGATAAAGAGATTTTTCAGCTGGGCACTGGTGGCTCAGGCCTGTAATCCTAGCTACTTAGGAGCTGAAATCAGAGAATCGTGTTTTAAAGCCAGCCTAAGCAGGAGAGTCCGTGAGACTCTTGTCTCCAATTAATCACCAGAAAACCAGGAGTAGTGCTGAGGCTCAAAGTGGTAGAGCACTAGCCTTGAGTAAAAGAGCTCAGAGATCACATTGAGGCCCTGAGTTCAAGCCCCATGGCCAACAAAAAAAAGAGATTTTCTCTTTCTTTTCTCTGGGCCTGGACACTGTCCCTGAGCTCTTCAGCTCAAGGCAAGCATTCTACCACTTGAGCCACAGCCCCATTTCCAGTTTTCTAGTGGTTAATTGGGGATAAGAGTCTCATGGACTTTGCTTGCCTGGGTTGGCTTTGAACCATAATCCTCAGATCTTAGCCTCCTGAGTAGCTAGGATTACAGGTGTAAGCCACTGGCACCCAGCTCAAGAGATTTTCAAAGCTATCAGTTTGAAGGGGCTACTTGAATTAAAAATTACATATTTGTGGAAATTAATTATGTATTGGAAGGAGAGGAAAGGAGGTAGAGATCAATTAGGAGTTAGTGAATTCAATTCTTATAACAATAACTTGAATGATAAAATATGTCATGAAATAGATGAAGAACTTTAACCATATGATCTTATTTAATTTTTATGATGACCTTATGAGATAGGCATTATTAACAACGACAACAAAAAAGAATGAAGGCTCAGAGAAATTACCTGTATAAGGCATCATAGCTAAAAAGTAGAAAAGCCCTAAAACCTAATGGAACTCAGAATGGACTATACTGTTTCTCTTTAGCCTATTAGCCTTTTAGGAATACCTAAAAGGTCTTTCTTTGGCTGCTTTGTAATATCCATTTTTTTTATATGCTTAGAGATCAGATACTAAATTTGTTGGTCAAATCAGACTTGGTGACATATCCCTGTGGGCCCAGTGACTTAAGAAGCCTAGCATTGAAAAATAGTCTGAGCAACACAGTGAAAAATCATTCAAGAGGGGAAAACTTTCTTGTTATGCCTCAACCTAGAAATATTTTCAAAAAAAGAAATTTAGGAGGGGAGAAAAGTGCTTAGTTATCCTAGGTGCCTAGAACATTAATTTTTTTAAAAAAATTCCAACTTATTTTTATGGATTCAATAAAGAAAATAAAATACTCTGTAAGTAATCCTCTTGCCCTGGAAATGTTATTTTAGTAATTAAGTTGCAAGTTAGACTCAAATCACATCAAAAACATCAAGCCCTTGACCACTGCTTGAGTAAGTAAACATGCTTAATGGGTTTTACAAATGTATTTTTGACCAAGAGCAACTCTGGTGTCTCATATTCTGCTTATTAACCCCACTTACAAATTCATTTACTTCTGAAGCCATTGAATTTCCATTTTTTCTGGCACCTTGGAGTTAGGTGTTCATCCTGCTGTTGAGAATTACTCTCTCCACCTGTGTTCTGGATTCTTTTATTTTCAAGCTGAATTTTCTTACACTCCTTTTCTTTTTTTCTTTTCTTTTTTGTCAGTTGTAGGGCTTGAACTCTGGGCCTGGGAGCTTTTCCTGTGCTCTTCAGCTCAAGGTGAGTGCTCTGCCTCTTGAGCCAATAGCACCACTTCCAATTTTCTGGTGGTTAATTGGAGATAAGAATCTCATAGACTTTCCTGCCCAGGCTGGCTTTGAACTGTGATCCTCATATTTCAGTCTCCTGAGTGGCTAGGATTACAGGTGTGAGCTACTGGTGCTCAGCTTTAGAATACTTTTGAAAAGGAATATCATTTATAGTTCTGTGGTATGTTAAAGCCAGTTTTGTTATTTAGAAGGTAAAATTTCACATCTGGTGTTTTCTTTCTTACAAGAAATGGTAATAGTTAAGGGTACCAAGGGGATGGGTATATAGGACAGTGGTAGAATCTTTGTCTAGCAAGTGCAAGGACCTAGACTCCAGCCCTAGCCTCAAAAAAAAAGGGGGGGGGGAGCCAGGCACTGGTGGCTCACATCTGTAATCCTAGCTACTTAGGAGCTGAGATCTGAGGATCACTGTTCAAAGTCAGCCTGGGCAGTAAGTCCTGTGAGACTCTTATCTCCAACTAACCACCGGAAAACTGGAAATGGAGCAGTGGCTGAAAGTGATAGAGTGCTAGCCTTGAGCAAAAGAGCTGAGGGACAGCGCCTAGGCTCTGAATTCAAGCCCTACAAATGACAAAACAAAAGTCAGGGAAAGAAGAAAGGAGGGAGAAAGAGACAGAACACAGGAAAAAAAGAAGGGAAGAAAAAAGGGAGGAAAGGAAAGAAGGAGAGAGGGAAGGAAAGATAAAAAAGGAAGCATACATTTAAGAGTGCTTTATTTTTTTATTTTTTATTTTTTGGGGGGTCTGGTCATGGGTCCTGAACTCTGGGCCTGGGTGCTATGCCTCAGCTCTTCAGCTCAAGGCTAGTGCTCTACCACTTGAGCCACAGTGCCACTTCCGGCTTTTTTTTTTCTGCTTATGAGGTGCTGAGGAATCGAACCCAGGGCCTCCTGCATGCAAGGCAAGCGCTCTACCACTGAGCCACCTTTCCAGCTCCCAAGGGTGCTTTATTAATACAATACTTGTATTTATTATTGTACTTGTATTTTATATTAGTATACACTTGTATTTGAAAAGTTTTTGAATAGAAACTGATTATAGATCAACAGATATATATTACCTAGATTAGAGAGGATATGCTTGTTTATAACATGCTTAACAAACTGGTCATCAAGGCACCCAGGAGAACTTTCCTACACCCAAAGGGAACCTTGTTGTTCAGCAGGAAACTGAACAAAGTCTTCCTGTATCTAAAGCTCATCCACATGAATCTCATAGGCTCCCCAGGGACATCACAGACTAGCAGCTGTGGTAGATGTGAAAGTCTGGAGTCATTCTGATCTAGCACATTACTTGCTCTATTCTTCCAGTTCCCTCAAAACATGACTGATGGGCTTAGTGATGTGTTACAGTCCTCACAATCAGGTCTAGCAGGTAACATGGTGGGGGGATTATAAAGACGCATTGTTTCAAAAAAGTGTAAGTAAACTTTCAAAGTTAACATTTTTAAATTCAGATGAAGTAGCATTAAGGCAAATAAAAGGTAAAGATTTATTTTCTTTTTCAAATGCCTAAAAGATAAATATGGCAACTTCATATTACTTTATTTTTCTCCCACTCTTCTTTCTTTCTTTTTTTTATTATTGTGAAAATGCCATACAGAGGGGTTACAATTACATGGGCAAGATAGTGAGTACATTTCTTATCAAGCATTGTTGCCTCCTTTGTTTCCCCTTCCCATCCCTTCCCCTCTCCACTCCCTCCCACCCCCCTTTCACACCCCCATCCCCCCCCCCCCCCACTCTTCTTTCTTGTTCTAAACTGACCAACAGGGCACTGGTGGCTCATGCCTGTAATCCTAGCTGCTTAGGAGGCTGAGATCTAAGGATCACAGTTCAAAGCCAGCCTAGGAAAGTCTGTGAGACTTTTCTTTTTTGGTTGGTCATAATGCTTGAACTCTGGGCTTGGGCACTGTCCTTGCACTCTTCAGTTCAAGGCTAGCGTACTCCTCGGTTTATTGGAGATAAGAGTCTCATGGACTTTTCTGCCCTGGCTGGCCTTGAATCGTGATCCTTAGATCTCAGCCTCCTGAGTAGCTAGGATTACAGGTGTGAGCCACCAGCACCCGGCTGCTGTGAGATTTTTATCTCCAGTTATTTACCAGAAGACCAGAAGTGGCACTGTGGCTCAAAGTGGTAGAACCTGAGCAAAAGAGCTCAGAGACAGAGCCCAGGCTCTGAGTTCAAGCCCCACAACCAAAAAACAAAAACAAATCCAAAAACTCATGATAACCATTGTTTGTAATGGTAGAAAATTAGAAATATCCGAAATGGAAAAGCAGGAGAATAAAACTAATATATTTACTTAATAGAATAGGCAAATCAAAAAAACCCCACACATACTGAGATCAAAACTATTTTTAAAAGGTAGGTAATTTATATGCATGGACTTAAAAAATAACAATAGGTAATAAAATAATTAAAACATGAAGACAGAAAACAAATAAATTTATGATTGTAGTTATTCTGAGGAAGAAGGAAGTACTAGTGAGGTTGTGGTTTGGTACACTCAAATATATCAGTAACATCTCGTACTTCAGATGAAAGTTGGAAGCATATATGGGAAAGTGTGAGATCTGATAACACTTTGAACGTATTCTTGTATAACACTGTAGCTGCTTGTAAATGTTTCATAACACTAGCTTTAAAGTTTTATTTGTACTATTTGGTGAGCCCCAAGTTAGATTTCATGCCCACATTTTTGTTGTTGTTGTTCTTTTGTTTTGTTTTGCTAGTCATGGGGCTTGAACTCAGGACTGGGCACTGTCCCTGAGCTCTTTTGCTCAAGGTTAGCATGCTATCATGCTGAGTCATAGCACCACTTCTGGTTCCCCCCCTTATCCCGCCCCCTCCTGCTGGCAGTTAATTGGAGATAAGAGTCTCATGGACTTTCCTGCCTGAACTGTGATCCTCAGCTCTCAGCCTCCTAAGTAGCTAGGATTACAGGTGTGAACCACCAGAGCCAGGCTTCATGCTCACATTTGAGTTTGTGTTACAGAGCAACTTGGTTCACTAGGAGTATGGCTCAAGTGGTAGAATACCTAGCAAATGCAAGGATTTATGTTCAATCCCCAACACCCTCAAAGAGGGGTCTGGGGAGAACAGTTTGGTTCCTGAATAAAAATGTTTGACTTTCTACAAGTATGGACAGGTTCAATACAGAAATAAAATATCTACACCAATATCACAGTATGCTCATCCAAAGAGGAAATAGGATAATTGTGTCAGAGGAAACTACAGATTTGGACAACTTAAAAGAGCTAGATTTATGTTCTGAACAGTATTTCATGTTCAACTAATCTTGATTATTTGAATTTTACTGATTTTGCTACTTGGCTTATATTTATATCATTAAGTGACTCTTGTTTTCTAGTTATACAAAAGCTATTAAGATAGAGTTCACAGTAGCTTTTGCCTTGCAGTTATTAAGTTCGACTAAATCTGTAAGAATATTTTTCCTTTATTTTATTTTATTTTTGTTTGTTTGTTTTTGTCAGTCATGGGGCTTGAACTCTGGGCCTGGGTGTTGTCCCTCAGCTCGTCAGCTCAAGGCTAGCACTCTACCACTTGAGCCTCAGCACCACTAGAATATTTTTCCTTTAAATGAGTCTGTGCATTTCTAAACCTGATATATTCAGTCAGCTTTTAACTGTGTAATGAGTGAGTTTTAGAGAGAAGGTAATATACAAATTTTTAGCAGTGGGAAAATGAGATTTGGGGCAAGTTTTTCTTTTATGCGAGGTTTTACATTTTCCAAATTTTCTATACTAATGACTTATATTACCATAATAATCAGATATAGACAAAAGTGTATTAGAATACCTCTAGGTTATATTTCAGTTTCATATTCGTGGGGCTATTACTTTATTCAACCCTACAATAAAATCCCAGTGCAGACCTTCTAGTTTGTCACATTCACTGTTCCTCAAGACCAGACATGGATAATTAATCACTCAATTTAATTTGTCTTACCTGAATGTCGAAGTGCGGAAAATCCTTGCTCATCCTCCCATTCCCAGGTTGGTTCACTCTTATTGTGTATGGACTGGAAGTTGGGAATTTCTTGATACCAGTCTAGGTCTGTATTACTAATAAGATAGAAATGATTATTTTATTTTATTATTATTTTTATCAGGAAGATATGTGAGTGTTTATTTCATAGCCATGTTAAATTTACCATTTGGAAGCTGGTAGGGGTAAATGTGGAACAGCATATTTTCAATCAGCTCCTCTAAATGCCTGAGACCATAAACACTGGGCTTCTAGAATGTGCTTCTCTTACAGTTGATGATGCCTCCATTTTCCACATGTGGCTACCAATGGGAGCAAGAGGCAAGACCAAATTGATGTACACCTTTTATTGTTGCCATCAAAACTATGGTCAAGGTTTCTTTTCCAGTTTCATTTTCCACATGATTGAACTATTAAATAAGGGACAGAAGTAACTGCCAGAAATCTTTGGTTAGCCTCCATTTGGCAAATATTATATATGCCTATTTGGAAGCTGAGGTTGCCTAAGACATCATTTGCTTCACGTTCTACAACAGTTGAAATGATGATTTTATTGCAGAACATTTTTGAACTTATGTAGATATGAAGCTATTCCTAGAGATTAAAACCTTATCATCTATCTTCCAATATTTCCACTTTCCAAAAAGCAGCAGTGTTTTAAGAAATTATTTATTATGACAGATAATTTGTTTTGCAAAATGAACCAGATGACCTTCAGAATCTTGGAAGAACAGATTACTTGGCTTTGCAAACTGACAAAAATTGTTCAGAGATATGAAAATAATATATTTTCTAAATCACTTGAAAATCTTCCAAAGAATCTGCACTACACGTAGATGTGAGCAAAAGGCATGCACACGTACCTGCTGATGCAGTCTCCTGTGAGGGGGTCACAGTTCCCTGCACAGTCACAAGGTCTGCAGCCATAGTCTCCAAAGCCCCAGTATCCCACCATACACCTGTCGCAATGGGGTCCTGCCACCCCAGGCTTACAAGGACAGTCACCATTGCTGGGGTCACAGAAGGTCACTGAGCTGAAAGGAAGGATAGCTGATCCAACTGGATGGCAGGAACACACTACAATGGAAAGGAGGCAAGAATGGATTGTAGATCATCTGTGTAGAGATTAGGCCTGGCAATCCCCAAATGGGTTTTCTTCATCCCACACCTTTCTTCTGAGACTCCTGTTAGCCAGTTGGTGTATGGTCAGGTTAAGAAAGTCACTCAAATTACAGATAAATAAAACAGTCAGAAAGAGCATGTCTGCTACAAAAAGAACCACATAATGTATTAACTTTTAATGGCTTTTGGTTGAAGTGATGAAAACAGTGAAGAAAACAGAAGGAACTGTCATTGAGGAAAGAAGGAAGGAAAAGCAAGGAAGTTTTAAGAAAGAAGACAGCATAAGCTGTGTTAGATAGGTGTGGATAGGGCAAAGGAGAATGAAATTGGATATTGAAATGGTTTTCTGCATTTAACAACTGGAAGGCCATTGGTGTCCTTGAAGAACCATTTCAGTACAGTAGTGAGTAGAAATGTAAATGAGAGCTCAATTGAGAATGGGGGCAGAGGAGTTTATGCTGAGATAATTTCTGGCATAGAAAGGAAATGATAACTTCAACTGGATTGAGAAATGAACTCAAGTGAAGATTTGGAATTTTGCATTGTTTTAAGATGGAAGAAATTATAGCAAATTTGATGTGGATGATTGATAGGAATGATCCAGTAAAAGGGGGAGAGGGTTAATGACCAAAAGAGAGAGGAGGGAATTGTTGGAGAAATACTTGAATATATTTGAGTAGGGAAGGGGCAATGGAATTTGGTACAAGAGAAGTTTAGGGCAGGAGCATGACCAGCCACACTGACAGGACAGATACAAGTAATCGGGTGAATGCAATATAGAAACTAGATGGATTTCCCTTCCAATTGCTTGTATTTTTTTGGATGAAATCTTGATACTTCTCAAAGAATCAAATGAAAAATGCTGGAGAGAACTTAGTCCATACCCTTCTCTCTCCCTCCCTCTCCCTCTCCCTCCCTCTCTCTCTCTCTCTTTCTCTCTCTCTCTCTCTTTGATTGGTCATGGGCCTGGGTGCTGTCCCTCAGCTCTTCAGCTCAAGGCTAGTTCTCTACCACTTGAGCCACAGTGACACTTCCGGCTTTTTTTGCTTATGTGCTGAGGAATTGAACCCAGGGCCTCATGCATGCAAGGCAAGCACTCTACTACTGAGCCACCTTCCCAGCCCCATACCCTTGTCTCTTATTAGGCCTTTGATTCAAGGTAAGAAATGTACCTTTCCTGAACCTTTTTTTGTTTTGGTTTTACTACAAAATCTACAGCTTGTGATGATTTTGTAAGGGAAGTTTTTTCTTTTATTAATTTACTTTATTGTTACTCTAGAGGTGATGTACAGAGGGATTACAATTACATGAGTCAGGTAATGAGTAATTTCTTTCATATTGTGTCTTTTGTTCCCTCATTCTCTTCCAGTCCTTCCCTCCCATCTCCATCTACAAGTTGTATAGTTCACTTTCATCAATGTCCAATGAGCTCCACTATTGCACTTTTTCTACTCTTTTCCCCCCAGAGTTCCATGCTCTCCCTCCAATTCTTCCAAAGACACTACATAAAGTAAAGAAGATAGAATCATCAAAGACTTTTTAAAAACTAAAAAAAAGGGAAAAAAGAAAGAAAAAGAATGTTCTTGTTTCCATATGTTAGAGTTCATTTCAGCATGTATATTATATGAAAAGGAACTTAGGCATTGCACCTTTGTGGTTTTTTTCCTAAGAATATCCTCTCTTGGTCTCACTGTGTGTGAGCATTAGAATCCTGTGTAATTTATCGTATCCCAGTGCATTTTAGATCTAATTTCCACATACCAGAGAGAAAATGTACTGTTTGTACTGTTTAGCTTAGCTCACCTAACATGATTTATTCTAGTTTCATTCATTTCCCTGCAAATGACATTATTTTATTCTTTCTAATGGCTGTGTAAAATTCCATTGTGTACAGGTACCACATTTTTTGGGTCTGTTCATTTATTGTAGGGCATCTGGGCTGTTTCCATATCTTGGCTATTGTGAATAGTGCAGCAATGAACATAGATGTGTAGATGTCTTTATCATATCCTGGCTCATGATGTTCAAGGTAGATTCCCAGGAGTGCTGTGTATGGATCTCAGGGAAGGTCTGTGTTTAGTTTTTGAGGAACCTTCCGAATGCCATACAGAGTAGTTTTACTAGTTTACATTCCCACCAACAGTGCAGTAGGGTTCCTTTCGCCCATATTCCTGCCAACATTCTTGTTCTTCAAATACACAATGTTGGTCAATCTTACTGGGTGAAATAGAATCTGAGTTGTTTTGATTTTCATTTCCTTTATGACTAGGGATGATGAGCATTTCCAAGGTCAGTTATTTTAAATGAAACTCCAGCAAGGCATATAACACAGTGCATGATCTAGAATAGGCCAGTTTTCCCTGCCATGTCTAATCAACTAATATTCAGATCCCATTCTCTCCCTTTCCCTTTTCAAACCTTTATTTACTGAATGTTTTGTCTTTAATCTCAATTTGGCTTCACATCTCCACTTCTCAACTATATATGGTATTTCAGCGAGATAACCACCCTGTCATTTCAAGTCCTTTGCCTCTAAAAATGGAAATAAGAACATACTTATCTTTATATAGGTATAAGATGAAATGAGACAAAATGTATGAAAAGCTGTTAGTTTGTGCCTGGCACAGATTACTAGTAGTAAATTAATTAAGAATGCAATTAAAAGTTTTATGTAGATATAGTTTCTATGTATGAAAATGGAACTCACAGCCTTGTAGGGGAAACAGGAGTAAATGGAAGATACCACACAATGTGATGTGCTTGTTATAGGCATATATAGAGACCAATGGCTGTTTCAAGGAAGGCAAAGGAGACCTAGGCTAAGAGAACCACAAAGCCCTCACAAAAGAGGGCTTGTTTTGAATATGAGCCAGCTTGACAAGTTAACAAGGAAGGGAATGTAGGCACTTCTCATCCAGGTTGATTTTAAGATACTCCCCACATTGCAGTTTGAAAAATGTTTGCATTTTTAATTATGGTGAAAATAACCATAAAACTTACCATGTGGGCTAGTTTTAGATGTATGTTTTTGTTTTTGCAGTTTTTGTTCCTGTACTTTGTGGAAGGAACTTAGGTTCCTTCATTGCTCAGTGCTCGTGGTAATGTCTGCCTTTCCCATCTTGTCTTTTCCCCTACTTCCTCCAGTTAACTTCTCTCCTCTGTGTTGCCCGTTTGCTCTGTATTTCCTATTTTGTGTATCACAGTGCATTATTATTTTCTGTTTATTTACTAGTCTCCCTTACTCATTGACAGAAGGATCTTTATCTTATTTTTGTTCTGCAGGCCTCAGAGTAGTGTCTAATACGTAGTAGATGCTCAAGTAAGCATTTGTGAAATTATTTGAAGGACATTTCAGGCTGTGGGAATCGTGTAAGAAAGGAAATGACCTATTTGAGGAATGTGAAGAGAATGGGAAGTAGCTGAAGGGAGATGAGGCAAAATAAAAACTTGTAGAGTTAGGTTGGATTGTGTTATAAGTCCAGATTGTGGAAGGGCTCATTCCAAGAAGCTGAATTTTGTTTTATGGATATACTGGACAATGTTTTCATGACAGAAGAATCATGACAAGAGTTCCTTCCTTCCTTCCTTCTTTCTTTCTTTCTTTTCTTTCTTTCTTTCTTTCGTTCTTTCTTTCTTTCTTTCTTTCTTTCTTTCTTTCTTTCTTTCTTTCTTTCTTTCTTTCTTTCTTTCTTTCTTTCTTTCTTTCTCTCCTTCTCTCTCTCTCTCTTTCTTTCTTTCTTTCTTTCTGGTCCTGGGGCTTGAACTCAGGCCCTGGGCACTGTCCCTGAACCTTTTTATGCTCAAAACTAGTGCTATACCACTTGAGCCACAGGGCTACTCTGGCTTTTTCTGAGTAGTTAATTGGAGATAAGAGTCCCAAGGACTTTTCCTGCCTGGGCTGACTTCAGACCATGATACTCAGCTCTCAGCCTCCTGAGTAGCTAGGATTACAGTTATGAGCCACCGGTGCCCAATGTAATTTTGACAGGCACGTTGGTGGCACAGTGTAGATTAGACTTGTATTAGAGAAATCAAAGAAATGAGAGATAACATGGTCACGACAAAGGAAGTAAGTACATTTTGGAATGGGATAAAAGTGTGCGTATTAATTTTTTTATTTAAAGTTATTGTTGGGAGGTTTGGTGATACATCCCTGTAATTCCAGTACTTAAGAGGAGTTTGAAGTTACAGGATGTTAAGTTTAAGTCCAGCCTGGGCTACATAGCGCGATCCTGTCTCAGAAAAGATAGAGTTTTGAGACATCTAGAAAAGCTATAAGAAAATGTTGATAGAGAAAAACAGAAGTTGTGGAAGATTTCAGAGTTTCTCATTTAGGAAACTGAATCACTAGTATTTACAGACTTGGAGTGTAGGGCTAAAGGAACCTGAATAAAATAGAACCATATGGGGAGTGAAGGTATGGGAAAGAGCGGAAAAAAGGGATGAATTCAGACATACCAACTGAGCTACCTAAAAGATCTGTTAATAAGTCACTTTTGACAACTGGAAATCTGAAACTTAGGAGAAAAGTTGAGGTCACTGAATAGTTTTGAGAGTTGTTAGCTGATGGAGAAGGCTGGTTGATACCTCTCAGGGGTGGTGGTAGAGTGAGAAGGTAACCACTGAAGAATATCCATGGATATGAAACAGAGAATCAGGGGCCAGGTAGAGAGGGAGGAGAAAAATTAAGAAAGTTGTTATAGAAACCAAAGGCTGAGTGTCTCAACTAATTAACAGTGTCAAATCATGGAATGTTCAAGTCATCTAAGATTGATAATAGATCAGGAACACTGTCAATCACTGGAGGCTCTTCTGAGAGCAAGACATAGAAAGTATAGGCAGTGATGACATACTACTGTGTTTAGATTTCTCATCTTTAATCAGGAATTATTAAAGCATTGGTTCTTAAGCTTGCATTACTTAGGATGAAATTTGCAAAAACTCTTTTTTTTTTGGTGGTGGGGGGGGTCTGGTTGTGGGGCCTGGGTGCTGTCCCTCAGCTCTTCAGCTCAAGGCTAGCGCTCTACCACTTGAGCCACAGCGCCATTTCCGACTTTTTTCTTTTTGCTTATATGGTGCTGAGGAATCGAATCCAGGGCCTCAGGCTTGCAAGGCAAGCGCTCTACCACTGAGCCACCTTCCCAGCCCCAGCAAAAACTCTTTATGTAACCTCCAATCCTCAAATGCTTCCTTGGTTGAAAACAAGTATAACAGCAGTAAATGTTGCTTTTTCAGTAAAAGATATGAATTATTCTCTTGGGAAGAATCACATATTCTTCATTCAATCTACCAGCAATGATAGTTATTAATGATAACTAATATTTACAAAGCATCTATAGTTTAAAAGATGTAGTCAGTCCTTACTCAAATCCTTCAAGGCCTTCATAATATGACCCCAGCGTACTTCTCCAGTTTACCTTTCATTACTCTTTTGCTTATAGCTTTTATTCCAACTAAATAATACCATTTGTGGACATACCCCACTTTTTCCTGTTCTGTGCCTATATTAATTTCTGAAAGGGAAATTCCTTTTTCCACATCTGTCTTTCAAACTTAGACCTATTCAAGATATATCGCAACTGTCAGCTCTGAGCATTGTTTCAATTCATCCATTTGGAGTGGTTAGAGTGCTCAAGTATGAGTTCTGTTGGCCAATATCTTGTTAATGACATTTCATTACTCTGGCATTATTGGAGTTTGAACTCAAGGCCTTACTTGCTAGGCAGATGCTGTACTCTCTGAGCTGCATCTCCTTCCTGGCAAGACAGGACTTTGAAATTCAGATGTAATGATACCTAGAAGAGAATAGTGAGGTGCAGCACTCTTTGATCCAGCAGCCTCTCCTACCTCCCCAGATGAGAGCCCATGGCAGCCACTCTAGGGGCAGGTTCACCTTCTTTTAGAAATCATTCTTCATTCTAAAACAAGACAATATAATCCTGTCCTTTCTTTGGAACCTTCAGAGCTTTAAAAATAAAATTTCTTCTTATAGCTGTGATCATGTTCCATTTTGCACTCATATAGACAATGAATGCTTTCCTTCTCTCCCTCTGTCAAGCCATTTATAAGCTCCAACATGGGCCACAATCACCTATTCTCTGTATTTAGTTTATACATTAATAAGCCAACAGCTGGGAAGGTGGCTCAGTGGTAGAGCGCTTGCCTTGCATGCCTGAGGCCCTGGGTTTGATTCCTCAGCACCACATAAGCAAAAAGAAAAAAGCAGGAAGTGGTGCTGTGGCTCAAGTGGTTGAGCGCTAGCCTTGAGCTGAAGAGCTGAGGGATAGCGCCCAGGCCCAGAGTTCAGGCCCCACAACTGGACCCCCCCCCCCCAAAAAAAAAGAAAACCATTAATAAGCCAACAGTATAGAAATGACTTTTTTTTTTGTCAGTTGTGGGGCTTGAACTCTGGGCCTGGGTGCTGTCCCTCAGCTCTTCAGCTCAAGGTGAGCACTCTACCACTTGAGCCACAGCACCACTTCCTGTTTTCTGGTGGTTAATTGGAGGTAAGAGTCTCACAGACTTTTCCTGCCTGGGCTGGCTTTGAACCATGATCCCCAGATCTCAGCCTCCTGAGTAGCTTGGATTACAAGTGTGAGCCACCAGTGCCTGGCTTAGAAATGACTTTACTACCATTTTTTTGTTTGTTCTTTACTCCTGAATTTAGTCATTCTTTCATTTTTAATTGTGTTATTATTTTTTTTGTGTGTGGCACTTGGATTTGATCTTAAGACCTTGTGCTTGGTAGAGGGATGTCTCCAGCACATCTCCAGAAATGACTTTAAATGAAATCACATACAAAAGTTTTATGATTTTGAGATGACTAAATAAATAGTTACTATATCCTTTGTTAAGTCAGCTTGTTTTTTGATAGCGGCTAGGGAAGACTGATTGAGTCAGAGGAGAGATACTAGAGGACCTTAATCCATAATAGTATAATGGCATCCTGCTTCGATAATTTTTTACTAATAGGAAATTGAGTGTTTTTAAGAGTTGACCTCTCTGTAAGACCCTGTATTTTAAAACCTACACACATTTCAGGAATGGCCAGAGAAGAATGTGATTCTATCACATGTGCTAGTGGATTTCTGTCAGTGTGACTTTTTGCATAATTACAAGATGAAAATACCACTGGGAAACTATGCAGAACTAGCTCCAGGCAGAAGGTCTGACATCTTTCAGCCAGCACACTAAGACTTGCCTTGCATACCTAAGTCCTGAAGTTTGCCAGCAGTCAATATCTGATGTGTAGTTCTTATTTTCTCCCAGAATGCAAATATATTTTCTTCTTGCTTGAGCAGAGGAAGGCTTTTCTTAAGTTCTGGTTCAGTTTTGAGTTCCAGCATATACTTTGTACTGATTGTTGATTCAAACTGCAACTACAGCATGCACTTTTCATGAGGAATATCAGTTATGACCCAGAATGACATAAATCCTTGACTTCAGCTTTGTCTTCTTGTTATAGATATGAATCCCATTAGTAAAGACTGAACTTTATTCTTTTTGTTATAATTTTCATTATTGAGAAAATGTCCTTAGAAGCTGAAATTGTGCTTTCCAGTGGCAACCAAATATATTTAGGAGCTGTGTGGCCTATCTAGATAGCAAGTCATTCAATATTGGAGTCATCATTTTCCTCTACAACAGTCACCTTAAGCTATTCTCTCAACCATGGTGAGAAAGTGAAAATGTTATTTTAATGACCATCGATGTCACAACCATTCTTTAAAAGTGCAAATGACTTACACTGAATAGTTCAGGAGGTACTGTGGAAAGAATACTTAAAGGAATAATAAAAATTCAAAGCAGTTGAGATAGAGGAAATAAGTATTTTACAAAAGATTTCATAATTGGTTCACAATAAATTTGTATTATTTGCTAATTCAATTTCTATCTGCAGTAATTTGCATTAATACATTCAAATTAGATCTTCAAATTCTATTGCATTAATACATCTATGCTGTTTAATGCTGCCTCTCTTTGAAGCAGTTACATACAGGAAAAAGGACACGAAGCTGCTCTGAGGGCCTTCTAACAGGAAATACAACACTCAATCAAACAGCATGTGGACACATTTTTAAACAACCTTCTACATCCATAGGCTGTAAAGCTAATATTTGTTTCAATCACAAGGGCTAATAATAAATACAGCTGTTTGAAAATTGCTTATAAGCTCTCTTAAGACAGAAAATAAAAGAGGCAATATAATAAGCTTAGTACAAGCAGAAGCTTGGGAGTCAGACTGGGTGAGTTCATGTTCTGGTTTTGAGGGTTATTATAAGACTTAATGAAACCTGACAATTCTCAATTTTCTTACTAATGATATAAGAATAATGGTATCTTTGCCACAGGGTGCTTTGAGGTTTGAATAAGGAGGGTAGGAAATGATAAAAATTACCTGGGTCAAATAATTATTATTTATTCTTGTTGTGCCAGTATGAGAGCTTGAACTCAAGCCATGAGCTCTTACTTTTTTTTTCATTCAAGGCTGGTGTTCTACCACTTGGGCCATACCTCCACTTGTGGCTTTTCCCTGGTTAATAGGAGATAAGAACCTCACTGTCTTCTGCCTGGGCTGGCTTCTGTGATTCTCAGATCTCAGCTTCCTGAGTAATAGGATTATAGGTGTGATTACAGCTCTTGGCTCCAAACTATTATTTTAAAAATGCCATCTACCCATACATTCTTCTATTACCTCATCTGCTAATACCTTCACCAAAGAGTTCTTTCTGTTTCCCTCCCTTCCTTCCTTCCTTCTTTCTTTTTTTTTTTTTTGGGTCCGGTCGTGGGGCCTGAACTCTGGGCCTGGGCGCTGTCCCTCAGCTCTTCAGCTCAAGGTAGCACTCTACCACTTGAGCCACAGTGTCATTTCTGGCTTTTTTCTTTTTGCTTATGTGGTGCTGAGGAATCGAACCCAGGGCTTCATGCATGCAAGGCAAGCGCTCTACCACTGAGCCACCTTCCCAGCCCCTTTCTTTCTTTCTTTTTCTCTTTCTTTCTTTCTCTCTCTTTCTTTTTCTCTCTTTCCTTCCCTCCCTCCCCCTCTCTTTCTCTCTTTTCCTTTCTCTTTCTTTCTTTCTCTTTCTTTTCTTCCTTTCTCTGTCAAAGTGTTCTTGAAGTTTAGTTTGAACATAAACTGTTAGAAACTAAAAATACAAAAATAAATACTAAGACTAAAATCTCTTAAGAGGAGAGAGATGTACAAATAAATACAGGGCACTAAGTGTTATAACTATGCCTGAGAACACACAGGAAAGAGCAGTAACTGCCTTATTGCAGGTGTGGATTATTATTTCTTTTAAGGAAATAAATGATCTCACTGGCTTTGCCAGTATACTGCTTGCCTTATACCTGGGAGGAGTATGCTGGGAAACAGGAGCACAGGTTTGACTACTCCAAATTCTTTAGAATTAATTTTCATGTTCCTTTCCTGGGATAGAATATATCAACCCACTATTTCTCATTTTGTAGGCCAGTCTATGATGAGAAAAAGTAGAGTGTGATCTGTGGCTCTGCTGTGTGCAATGATCTACACAGCAGTGTTTTTCAGGACAAAACTTATAGCTGTCTACTTTCAGGGACATAGTAAATATATAAATTCAAGGACAAAATGCCAGGAACCTTTATGGTTCCCTTGATTCTGATGGAATTGCTAAAGCCTTCAGTGAGGAGGAAACCATTGCTGCCACTCCATCTTTATTCCCACATTTGGAGGAACTCTAGTTGTCTGAATGTTTTCCACTCTTTTACCAAGGTTGCTGTAAGAACAACCCCTTGGGCTTGGCAGATTTACCTCTAAATTCTCAGGACTCCTCAATATTACCTGATAGCGCTAACTTTTGATTCTCTGTTAGTAAAAGCTACATTGGGAGCAAAATACCCTGAAAGTATTTGCTACTGATTTAGCTTTTCTAAAAACAGAACTCAAAGTTCAAGGCCCTTAGCTGGGAAAGAGACCTTTCACCACCATCCGGTGGCCACTCCTTTAGCGGTGCCTCCCAGGCTCCCAACATCGTTCTCTCCTGAAAAGGCCAAGGCCCTACAGAACTTCTGATGGGAGAATTTTTAATAACAAATTCGTTTCAAAAGCTGACCAGCTGCTGGCTGAGCTTCTTAGAGGAAATATAACTGAAAGGAGATGAGTATGAAATGCAGCTCCAAGCAGAGAGAAGATAGTATGAGCTGTTATAAATATATTAAGTGTGAAGTTAAAGAGTAGATAAAAGGAGTCTTCCCTCTTTTTTTGTTCTTTTTTTTACTCCTTTCTTTGTACTATCAACTACTTCTGCTGGTAGCCGAACAGCCAGAAAAAAAATAAAGACAAAAATGATAAGTGAACTTTATTCTGTGAAAGGTAATATAGTTCCCATGGAACTTGTTTCTATTGATCCTGGAAATGTTACACATAGAGTGTTCAGTGATAGTTCTATAACATTCAAGGTATATTTAATTTCAATTTCCATTATGCTTGAATAACCTTACAAGGAAGTAGTAATCTAAATTAAGA
Source organism: Dipodomys spectabilis (assembly GCF_019054845.1). NCBI lineage: Eukaryota > Metazoa > Chordata > Mammalia > Rodentia > Heteromyidae > Dipodomys > Dipodomys spectabilis. The sequence continues at coordinate 8,228,348 of NW_024870840.1, forward strand.
TTTGTCTTTTATTTACTGAAACTCAATCTAATGAGTTGTCCATCCCACAAAAAGAGGAAAATTCATTTATGCATAAGATCTGCACAAATCTTACTTAATGCTTTTTAAAAAATGACTGTAATGCGGAGTAACATTTCCTAGATGTCTTCTTTAAAATTTTGAATATATAATGCAGATAAATACTAAAGTCATACTTTTTATCTTTAGTTCCTTACTAAGTGACTGCTGCTCAGACCTTCTTTTTGATTTTTGTGTCATTCCTTTCCTGTTTACTAGTTGTAACTGAGCCAGTTACTATTTATTCCTGGGTATATCTAAGCAATCTTATGTAGTTAAAAAATACAATTTTATACTCTTGGTTTGCTTCTTAATTTAAACTAAAGAAAACAATTTTGAGTATATACCAAATGTTATTGCTGGAAAACTTTGGATGTAATTGTTAACACTATTTTGTTTTGAAGAATTTGGTTATATCATGTCTGTTTAAGTTGTTATAACTGAAGAAATACTACCTCCTCAGCCTCCTGTGTTCTAAACCTACTTAGGCATCCCCTACCCACACACACTCATCTATGGTCATCCCGAACTTCTTTTTTCTTTGGAAAAACATCCTATTCTCTACTGACTTCATTGATCTTAGATCTCCCACTTTGAACAATATGGTTAGTCCTTGATATAATGTGTCATGGCACCTCTTCTCTTGCATATTATACATATTATAATCTTTAATCACTTATTTACTTGGGGGAAATTTAGCTGTAATCCACTTACATGGGGTAGGGACTCCATTTTATTTTATGTTCAGTGATTAGAATAGGCCTGGCACATTCTAGGTGTAAATAGGTTTAGTTTTTAAAAAACCAATGTCTGTGACTGTGTCACTTAATAAATATTTGATTTTTTTTTTTTTAATGATTTTTTTTCTGATCATGGGTCCTGAACTCAGGGCCTGGGCGCTGTCCCTCAGCTCTTCAGGTCACGGCTAGTGCTCTACCACTTGAGCCACAGCATCACTTATGACTTTTTTCTGCTTATGTGGTGCTGAGGAATCAAACCCAGGGCCTCATGTATGCAAAGCAATCACTCTACCATGGAGCCACCTTCCCAGTCCCCCCCCCCTTTTTTTTTTTAGGTTTTTTTGTTTTGTTTTGTTGTTATTGTTGTTTTGTCAGTCATGGGTCTTGAACTCTGGGCCTGGGTGCTGTCTCTCAGCCCTTTAGCTTAAGGCAAGCGTTCTACCACTTGAGCCACAACGTCACTATGACTGTTTTTAAACTAGCATACATTGGTTGGACAAGGGGAATTTCATTGTAATATTCCTACCTAGTAGTGTAATGTATCCCAATCATTCTTCATCCCTGTATCATTCTCCTTTACCTCACTTCCCCTTCTTAAAACAATTTCAGCAGGTTTCATTGTTCTGTTTTCATATATGCAAATAAGTTACCTTGGCCATATTCATCTTCATTTACCTTCTTCATTAGCCCTTCCTGATCTTATTTGTAGACCCTCATTAGAGCCTGATTTTACTTTCTAGTTAATTCATTTAAAAAATAAATATTTCTTAAATTTTTAACAAATTGATGGTGTTTGGTCTTCAGCCATCTCTTCACAATTTTTGTCTCATTTCCATCTCTGTACTGTAAGGCCAAGAAAGTAGAAGCCACATCTTTACATGTATGTATCTGTAAAACCCTAGGACCACACCTGACCCATATTACCAACTCTGTCTTTGTTGAATGAATGACCCTCTCGGTAAGTAACAACTGTGATTTTATGTTTTGTTAAAAACCTCTTGAAAGACCCGTACAAACCCTTCTATAGGATTTTTAGTCTTTCTTTCGTCAGTCATGGGGCCTGAACTCGGCCTGGGCGCTGTCCCTCAGGGTTTCAGCTCAAGACTAGCACTCTACCCACTTGAGTTACAGCTCCACTTCTGGCCTTTTCTGTTTATGTGGTACTGAGAATTGAACCTGGAGCCTCAGGCAAGCACTCTACAACTGAGCCACCTTCCCAGCCCTGGGTTTTTTAGTTTCTTTGCATCACAGCTCATAATACCAAGGTAATAGAAGCAGAAAACATACCCTCCCCCCATAAAAAAAAAAGATCAGAACACAATAGATTATTTTAAATCACCAGGTCATGACTTTCCTATGTTTAATGTTTCACTCAGTCAGTTTTATTTGTTCATATTTGTAATAAAAGCTCTGCATTTTAACTCATCAGGAGACATTCTCCATCTATATATGCCTCTCACCAGGAACAATTTTGTTTTCTCACATTAATCAAGTTGATATTTCTTTTCTTTTCCTTCATGTAATTATATCTAATTATAGCTGTTTAAAGATAGTACATTTTGTTTTTGCTATACTACTGCATGCTCTTGTACCTTTAGAGTATCTGTAGAAAACTTTTGCCTCCTTTCTGAGAAGTTTCTTAGTTAATTGAGTACATGTATTATCTTCCTCTCACAGTTCATTAGTATTTCTTTTACATTGGCCTATTGGGAATACCCCAGTCACCTCCATTTTTTGTTGTACTAAGATTCCTGAGGATGAATGCAGTTCTTCAATTTGGATTTTTTTTTAATGCCAGTCCTGGGGCTTGAAATCAAGCCCTGGGCAATGTCCCTGAACTTTTGTGTTCAAGATTAGTACTCCATCACTTGAGCCACAGCTCCACTTCCAGTTTTTTAGTGGTTAACTGGAGATGAGAGTCTCACAGACTTTCTTGCATTGGCTGGCTTTGAACTGTGATTTTTAGATCTTCGCCTCCTGGGAAGTTAAGATTACAGGTGTGAGCTACTGGCACCCACCTGTATAAAGTTGGTCAAACAAACCTGGGTTAGCACTGACTAGTTGTATGAACTTAAATAATCTTTCCCATCAAGTTGAGCCTTACTGTCTATCCTTCCTTATGTGTAAATTAAAAAGGCACTTGTAACTCATGGCCTGCTAATAGAGATAACTTACATAAATTGCCAGCATGTCTATAGTCATCACTCAACAAATGCTAGTATTATTTTTTTATGTCTTTCCTAATTTGTCTGATTTTTTGGATTTTTTTGGATTTTTTCCAATTCTTGATTATTTAATGCTTGTTCTCATCAAATATAGAATGGCATATTATTTATTGAATAAATTACATTTTCTGTTTGGAAATCACTGCAGAGAATATTATGACTTCTCCCACTTCTCTTCCCTACCTTGACTTTTATTAATCAATTTGAAAGGTTCTCCTTTTGAAGGATGAATTTTAATATGTGCTATTTAATTTTTTTCAGTACTAGAGATTGAACCCAGAGCCTAACATTACTAATGGAATCATTCTCCTCTCTCCCCTTGGTCCTTTCGTAGTTTTTTTTTCTTTTTTCTTGTGTGTGTGTGTGTGTGTGTGTGTGTGTGTGTGTTTATTTTGTATTTTTGAAATTGCATCTTACTAACTTTGTTAGAATGGCCTCAAACTCAAGAAGCTCCTGCCTCTGCCTGTCCTGTAGCTGAGCTTAAGGCATATGCCGCCATACCCAGCTTATTTGATGTTTTTAAAATGATTGTTATAATTATTACGTACACCTATTTTTTCTCTATTCTTTTCACTTCTTAACCCTCTGGTTTTGTTTCTTAGTTTAAAAGAAAAAGCTAAGATTAAGGTTTTCCAACTATTGCTGCCACCTCACTGATTCTATTTAAAGTTTCCTTTTCAAAAACATATTCATATTGATTCTATGCCGGAGTCACTCACAGTTGCTTTGAATATAAACCAAAGACAGCTATACTGTTTATATGACACAAAATGAACTCACGGTGCCTTTGCCAAAACTACAGTTTGAAAGAAAAAGTCCACTAAGTTACTATCTGAAGAGACTTCAGGGAGTTCTGGGAAAAGATGGACTGGACACAGACACAAGAGTAAAAAATAGAAAGTGCCCATGAGTTCCTAGATGTGGTGTGGTAAGGTATTCTGGATATAATTTTTACTTGTAAGAAATTGAAAGAGAAGGCTCATTGTACTATAGGGAGAATGAATAATTGTTGGACAGATATATGAGTTAATAATGTACAAATTCTTCCTGAGAACCTTGTGAGAAGGTACTCATGACTAGACTGTGAAGGATTCCCATTCAGGTACTTTCATTTCTATCACTTGAGAACTTTTCACCTAAACCAGAAAGAAGAAAAGAAGAAAAAGCAAAAAAGCAAAAGAGTTTTGGATGACAGATCCTTTTTTTCACAAAGATGCTAAATTGTTTTGGGTAACCATAACCAAGTAGTAAGTGATATCTTGGTAGATCTTACAATATTTAAAAATTATGAAGCTGAGCACTGGTGGCTTACTTCCTGAAATCCTGACTACTCAGGAGGCTGAGATCTGAGGCTCATGGTTCAAAGCCAGCCCAGGCAGGGAAGTCTGTGAGATCTTTATCTCCAATTAACCACCAGAAAACCAGAAGTGAAGCTGTGGCTCAAAGTGGTTAGTGCACTAGTCTTGAGCACAAAAGCTTAGGTACAGTGCCCAGGCACTGAATTCAGGCCTCATGACCCATGTATCTTTTTTTTTCTTTTTGTTTTATTGTGAAAATACTGTACAGAGGGGTTATAATTACATGGGCAAGATAATGAGTACATTTCTTATCAAGCATTGTAGCCTCCTCCTTTGTTTCCCCTTTCCATCCCATCCTCCCCCTGCCCTCTGACCCATGTATCTTGACATAGAAGTCAGGACACAGCTAATTGGCTGTGTACTGAAGAGGGAGCTAATTCTGTTCTGAAAGGCATTTCTTTAAATATCTCTTTAAAACATGTTCTACTAAAAAAGACATTTTCTACACAACACTGTCATGGAATAGTTATTAAAATTTCCTACTCAATTTTCTATCCATGCAGCATTTATCATATCCTTTAGTGCTAAAATGGAGAGATGGGGAAGGAGATATTTCATGATCTCAATGATTATTCAATAATTATTAAAATACCAGTGCCATAACATACCTACGAGAAGCTTAATGCTACATTCTAAAGTATGTCAGTGTGGAAGCCAAACAAAATGTCATTGTAATGGTCAACTAATTTTATTACATTACAATAACTCAGTTTAAAGTATAAGGTATTTATGACCAAATAAATTTATACATCATGAATAAGAAGGAGTTCTCTGGTTAGAATTACCAGGTATTTATTTTAAAATGGTTACATAGAAAACAGACATCTTAAATTTCTGCCATAAATGTTCTTGGAGAAAAACAGAGGTCCTATATCAGACATTGTTCAGTTGGAGAAGATAGCACACAAATGCTAAGCAGTATTTATGCTTATCAGTGTGTCAGAAAAAGTGTGTCTAGCCAGACTTTGGGTAATCCTTTAAAATTTTCTGCCAGAGATACAGCTTATTCAGTGGTAGATTAAGTTACAGATAATTGTTAGCATACAATCTCTCATCTAAGGATGGAAATGAACAGTGCTCGCCCCAGAAATAGAACTGGCATATGCATTTGTTCTCAGATGCCAGCCAGGAAACCAAAAGGCGATATTGGACATCACTAATAATGCTTGTAAAGATAGGATGATTTCTAGCCTTATGCTTTGATATAGGTACTAAGTCAGGAGATCTGGGTCAGGCCTTAAAGATTCCCTATGTTTGGTAAGTGCTCCCAAGTGTTTCTGATCCACATCCAGATTTGCAAGCCAGTGATCACAGGGAGCAGTGAGAAGTGCTTGAGTTTAGAGAAGTGGGCTATGGAAACGGAGGCTAAGCTTAGTCCAAAGGACAGAAGCCATCTCACTTGTACCTTAAGAGTCTATCTGGCTTCCTAATGAACAAAAATGGTCTAGTAGCTTAAAATTGACCATGGTGGGAATATTTAATCCATAGAAATTGGCAAATATTCCAGATTACCTCCCATCCCCTCATCCCAAACACTGAGTCACTACATCACTGTTTGGTTAAGTTTTTCTTACATTTTTAATATGCTTGCCATAGAAAAATCAAGTAGATTATATGATACCAAGGTCTTTAGAGATTTCAAATGCATTCTTCTACAAGAGACTATGCTATTTCAAACCAGGGATAATACTGCTTGAAGTACTTCAGTACTACTTGAAGTACTTCAGAACTATATTTTCCTTCCGTCCTTTGTCAGTTTGCTAATTTAAGCCTCCATTTCTGTTCTCAGCTCTTGTTTCAGCTGAAGAGATTCACATTTTCCCTTGTGTTTACAGACCTTAAATGCACTGTTCTTTAAAACACTTCTTTCCCCTTGAATTGTAGAAATAAGTTCAGTTTCAATGATCCCCACTTGTCTTACAAAAACAAACAACAATTCTGGAATCCTCAGAAGTGATATCTTGGCACGAAAATGTGTAGTTGATTGTCTGGTCTCACAGTAGACTCCGCTCATGGTTGAAATAAAGCGGAAATCAGAACAGAGATGATTTAATTGCCCCCAGGAATAAATTTACTGGCCAGTATATTTGGTTCAGGGCCTTGTTTATTCAGGTTTGATGAATTTATGATAATTAATGTGTACACATAAGGACCACCACATTTAGCACAGTACTTATCAGGAAAGTTATAGGGAAAAAACACTCTAGACTATGAATAGGACAGTAAGTTCTTGGCTTATTTAGTGGGAAACTACCTAAAACTGATTCCCAAGTTGTATATCGTTATATTTGTTGAATACATTAATAGGCCTAAATAAAATGTATCATTAATTCATTTTATTTTCTAGATCAACTCATTAAAAGCAGCAAAAGTACCACTTAGATTGAAAAGCTGTACAAGCTTTATGTTTCAGTACTTTTGGGGAAAAAAAAGCATCTCTCAAAGAAATATTTGGTAAATTTCCTCAAGGAAGTCCTTTAAACTGTCCCACCCACCTCCATACTCTCTTTAAGGCACTCGGTATCTTTTCAGTGATACTGACTTTCTGTAGAGTGAGGATCACAATAGTTTTTATATCAAAGCACCAACAAAACTGGAATGAGTTAATTGTCCTTTGGACATTGAAAGAAAACAATATTCATCTGCAAATGTATTCTAGTATAATAGTCATTATTGTTCTATTATTCATCATTATTACCACCTTATTGCACTGAAATAATCTACTACTGTCAAATTCTCCCAATGTAGAATGTAAGATCTTTTAGGGAAGACCTTATCATTTGAACAGATACCATGTACAACTCAGTGTCTGATAAAAAGGAGACACTCTAAATGTTTTCTACATTAAAATAAGCTGTAACATATACTTTACATTTTTCTGGGCTGCTTCTTCAGATTTTCAGTAGTTCCAAGTCTAGAGAAGATACAGACTGGAGATTGCTCAGGGCTAGTTAATACTATGTCATTATTTTATTGTCAGAAACATAAGATTTATTAATTTCTTTATTATATAACTGTAGCCTCTAATACATGGATATTAGAAATCAATATGCAGAACCTTCTAGAAAATGTCTCTTCAGACGAAATCTTCATATAAATATGGTCACAAAATGAGATTTATGATGTCTATCAACAAATTAGGCCCTGAGAAATCCTGAAGTAAAGCAACTTGTGATTAATTTATCATATCCTAAATTTAGAGACATGTAATTCCTACCAAAATCTGTTGGATGCCTGGTTAACTATGGTGTTCAAGTGAACAAAGTAGTTAAACAATTTAATTCTTGAATAAGTGCTAATTTTTTTTTTTAATGTGCTGGTCCCGGGGCTTGGCTTGAACTCTGGGCTTTAGCACCATCCATGAGTTTCTGTACTCAAGGTTAGCACTGCCACTGAAGCTATAGCTCTAGCATTTTGGTGCTTAATAGAGATAAGAGTTTCACAGACTTTCCTGCCCAGGCTGGCTTTGAACCATAGTCCTAAAATCTCAATCTCCTGAGTAGCTCAGATTATAGCCGTGAGCCAACATACCTGGCTCAAATGCTTTTAATCTTTGTTGAAAAGCAGCCTACAGCATTCTCAACATTGGATGTGAGAATTTTGTTAAGGTGCATATTTGATGTTGTAGGTCTGCCTTGAAATCACAGTTTGTACATTTCTAAACAACCAGACATGCAATGAGGCTAGTCTGTGGACCAAACTGAGGAGTAGTTACTTTTCTGCCCTGTTAAGAACAGTAGGACAAATATAATAAAATTATTATTTTAAATAACATTGTGAATGTTGGTGATGGAACCACACACTGAAATAGTTTAATTTTTTAAAAAATATCAACTTACTTTTCTTTATGTAGTTCAGGCTTCCCTCAAACTTGTGATCCACCTGCCTCATCTCCACTGCTAGGATTATAGGCCTGTGTTACTATGCTTGGGTTTTGTTCTTATTCTCTGTTTCTGTTCTCCTTACTTCACATCCCCTTTGCTCCCCTGCCCTTTCTAACAGGATATCACTAGGAAGCCTAAATTGGCCTCAAACTCGTGAAATTAATAAGGAAAAAAGTTTTAGCAATATCTCCATCAGTACCTTGCACAAACGTGTTACATTGTAAGTACTAAATATATGTTAGTTTTATTAACTTATATTTAATAAACTTTATTATCAGAGTTAATAACTAAAAACAATACATGGATATATTTGCTAAGGAATTAGTGATATGCAAATATTACTAGACAACAAAATGTCAAATATATTACCAATCAAGCAATATACTATGGAGAATATTTAGATAGAAGAATTGGATTGCTACCAAGTGTTGAGATCAAGTGCAGGCTCAGAAAAGGAAAGAAAAGGACCAGAGTAGTTTTCTGTACGAAGGTACCAGTAAGGAAACCCATACTAGGAGTGATTAGCAATGTGACTTATTAGTAGTTTGTAATTTTAAGTCTTTCAGTAGCCCACGTGTAGGTAATCTCAAGACAAGAAGCTGAGGAGCTCATCCAGAAAAATATATTACAATTACATTATTATGTTTCAGGGTTTTTGTGTACTTGTTTCTAGAATGTCTTCATATGGTGCTGATGAGTATATTGCAATGGTTTTGGTTTTCTGATAACTTGAATATAACCTGTAAATATCCACTTGGCGGTCCCAGTCAGTTATACCAAATGAAGGATATTGACTGGTTTTCAACTACTTTGGGTAGGTCAATGCGTGAATTACCCTTGTTCGTTTGCTGAGATGTCAGACAACTCTAGCCAACCACTCATGCTTTGCCACTGTTATGTTCATACTGCTGTGGTGCCCTCCCTGCTCATTCTTACCTTTGTGTCTATTCTTTTTTCCATTCCTTTTTTTAGCACTGGTGGTTCTCTTGCTGGGAGCATCCCTAACTCATGTTACTTCATACTCCCTTTGTGGAATTCAGAAGCCATTACTTTCTCCTCTGTGAAGTTAAAAATGTGTGGCTTGAACAACCTGGGTACTGTCCCTCAGCTCTTCAGCTCAAGGCAAGCACTCTAGCATTTGAGCCACAGTGCCACTTCCAAAAAATGTGTAGCTTTAAAGAGCAATGTTCGGTTTTTCTTTTAAAAACAAAACAGGCCACAAACTCAAGGATTTTTAATGTTCATTTTCCATTGTATCGCTCTCTTCCTGTCCCCATTTTGGGGTTAGAACATGGTTTCCTTGATAGGAAAAGGAAGAGCACGATAATCAATCTCTATTTGTACCCCTGAGTTGTTTCTGTTGTCTTATAATTTCCCGGCTGGTAGACATGTAAATACCAATGTAGTTATTTGAGCTGTTTATCCATTCAACATCAGTCAACCTCTGCTTTCACTCTTCATAGTCATGTGTAGCAGACCATGCATATGATTAGGTGGATCCCTTAAAATCTGTTCTTTTTAAAAATAAACTTTTTCTTGGAGTTATGCCAACAAAAAAGCTGTACCCATTCTGTAAGAGTTTAGTGTATGTGGGGAGAGCATGAAATTACTGGTAGACTCCAAATTAGTTAAGCCACAGGGAGGCCTAGGAGCAGTGTCAACCAAAGTACATTCATATTGAAACCAAAACCTGTGGGGTATTTAAGATGTCCAAGTTCCTCATAGAAAACAATGGTAGGATAACCCAGTTGCATATAAGCACTCTTTTATTAATTCCATTCCATATATTATCTAATTTTTATTCACTTTTCTTTAATCCTCAGATCCTCTTAAAACTTTCTCTTTTCTCTTTCTCTCTCTCTTCCTCCCTCTCCCCCTCTTTCTTCCCCCCTCTGCCCCTACCTCTCTGTCTCTCTGTCTCTCTCTTTTTCTCTTTGCTGCATTTGAATTCAGGGCCTGGATGCTATCCCTGAACTCCTTTTGCACAAGGCTAGCAAAGTGCCACTTCTGGCTTTTTTTTTCTGAGTAGTTTATTGGAGATAAACTACTTTATTGGGCTGGCTTGGAGCCATAGTCCTTAGATCTCAGCCCCCTGAGTAGTTAGGATTACAGGATTATACCTATTGGCTGCTGTTTTCTTTTTTCTCTTTTATTCATCATCTTGTTCCCTCAAATGTGATGCTACAAAAAATTATTTTACTTCATGGATTTTATTTCAATGATTTTACTTCATGAATAGTGTACTGTTTTTGCCTAATTGGGTTGAAAATTCTTATCCCTTATCAATGGAGAAATAAAACTGATATCTCTTATCTGAGAATTTCATGACCTCTCTCCTGTGGACCAGGAAAGTGAAGGAAGGAATGACTCATCTCTTTTGTATAAAACACCCTTTATTCTAGGGCTCATGAGCTCACTTACCTTTGCAAGCATCTGGAGCAGAGAAGGGTCTGCGGAGGTCACGGTAGAAGCCGGGCTTACAGCGCTGGCAGTGCTGACCTTCCGTGTTGTGCTGGCAGTTGTTGCAGACACCCCCGCTGCGATTCCCTGATGCCTCCCACACACTGATGTCAAAGTGACAGGTATCAGCATGCCCATTGCATTTGCAGGCTGCAGAAAAGAAGCAAAGGAAGGACACAAGGAATTAAAAATAGGATAAGATACCTTCTCCTATTAATCATATTTATAGCTTGTGAATAGTGTATACAGTATAGGAATAAAAATGTAAAAAGGAACATGATGAGAAGTCTAGCTTCTCCATACTCATTATCTTGTTTCCCTTGCCTTTAATAGATTACTACTCAATAGGGTAAAAAAGTTAGTGTTAGGATATGCAGGGAAGTTAACAAAGTATAATTTGTTTATTCAGGCAGGGTTAGTCTGGTTGTCTTGAAACTGTATTTTGGAAAGACTATGAGTAAGTAGCCATAATTTCTATTTGCTCTTTTTTTTTCCTTCTGTTGGTTGTGGGGCTTGAACTCAGGGTCTGGGCGCTGTCCCTGAGCTCTTTTGCTCAAGAAAAGCTCCACTTCTGGTTTTTGAGTAGTTAATTGGAGATAAGAGTCTCATGAGGACTTTTATGCGTGGGTTGGCTTCAAACCATGTTCCTCAGATCTCAGCCTCCTGAGTACCTAGGATTACAGGCATGAGCCACCAACACCCAGCTCTATTCCCTTTTTGATGGTAACATTTCACTACTTGCAGTCTTGCTATTTCCCAAGGGTCATCACTGTGGGTCTCCTGACCTTGCTAAGAAAAGCCAAGGCTATCTGGCATTATTTGAAAATGACAAATTATATGGAAGATCCAAGGCAGAATTCATGTTCACTCAAGAGCCTGGAAAGAAATGTCTGGGGGACAGGCATGACTACTCTTCTACAGAGTACTGCACCCCAACTGTTCTCATTTTGGTGACTATAAGGCAATTAGCTCTAAACACCTCACTTTCTTACAGAAGAGGCTTGTTGTGTTATGTAATCATTGCTCAGTTGCATTTCTGTTTGCTTGTTTTTGTACTGGTCCTGGAGCTTGAACTCAGGGCCTGGGCACTGTCCCTGAGCTTCTTTGGCTTAAGGTTAATGCTCCAGCACTTTAGCCACAGCTCCACTTTTGGTCTTTTCTGAATAGTTTATTGAAGAGAACAGTCTGGTGGACTTTCCTGTCTGGGCTGGCTTTTAACCATGATCCTCAGATCTCAACCTCCTGAGTAGCTGGGATTATAGGCGTGAGCCACCAGTGCCTGGTGCTCAATGGCATTTCTAAGATCATCAGTCAGTAGCATCAAGTGGTTTGTCTCTCTGTTCTATGTATATTTTAGATATGAAATAGACTTCTGAAGAAAGGATCAGAATGGCACTCCAGGAATTTTAGAGAAATACTTTAGATTCTCTTGATGACTGATTTATAGTAAGAATCTAGACTTTTTGTGGATGTCAACTGTATTTGAAAATATTTATGCTATTGTTTTTCATTGTTTCCTTGATGTGTTATGATATTTTGACCAGATTCATATCTTTAAAAACATGTATTGTAAGATAATTTAAGATTCATGCTTTGAGGAAATCCTTTACATTTCCTAGAAATGAAATAAATCAATTTGACTCGAAATTATGCACGGTAAGAGATTTCTCACAACTTCACCCATGGTACTTGTCTTTAAAAGTCCTTATAAAAAATGAAGCTTATGAATATAAACATTACTAAGGACATGTGAATTTCTCTCAACATTTAAAATTGCAAATAGAAAAGTAGTTTGTATTCGAATGTTTTTTACTTGCCTATCTAATCTCTAATCTCAAACCCAGAGTTAGTCCTATTTAAAAAAAAATCTCATTCTTAGTGATTTAATTTCAAATCTGATCCATCATTACAAGCATATTAAGTGAAAAGAAAACATGATGATATTATGGGAAAAGTTATCTAACTGGAGTCTTAAGACTTGGGATCAACAATTCCTGACTGTTTCATTTATTAACTTTGGCAAGGCACTTAATGAGCTTTAGTTTCCAGGTCTCAAAAATGGGATGAACACTACTTGCTTCATTGACTTGTTCTGAGAACTAAATTAAAAATAACCATTTTCTTTAGAGTTCCAGAGCTCACCTATAGTCCTTAGTTGCTCTTACGTCTCTCAGGGTTCCATTATATCAAGTTCTCAAGGAGAGTACTTATTTAGGTGCCACAAAGTATCTGAGCAAATAGATAACATCTTCTTGGCAAATCAATCCTATTAGCATCTTTGCAAACTATTACCAATGCTTGAAGAAATAATAGTGGTGATTGTATAAGTTACAGTCTCTGACACCCATTACTTCATATTTTGTTTTTAGAGATAACAATGGGTTCACAGGCAAGTTTCTACTACAAGAAGGCATTTGAGTATTATGATCTTGTTACTTACTTCTGCACTCATTAGGAGCCCCTGTTTTTCCATCAGCTGCCTCCCAGGGCCTGTCATTGTATAAGGGTGCGCAGTGCTGGCAGTTGCTGCCTGCTGTATTGTGCTTACACATGCACTTCCCATGGACCTGCAAACAACATTGAGAGCTGTGAGACAAATGAGGCCAAGAAGGGCATTCTTCCCACAATCTCATCCCATTGGTTGGCTTTAGCCATTGACATTTGTTCACTTTCCTGAAGAAGTTAGCTAGCAGGAAAATAAGATCCCCTAGCTAGTCTGTCTTGTTATTAATTAAAAAGATAAGTAATGCTTTTTTCTTGACTATAGGACATATGACACTAAGGAAGGGAAGGAAAAGGAAAGGAGGAGGAAAAGGGAGGAGAAGAGGAAGCAGGGGTGGAAAGGGAAGGAAAAAAAAGGAAGGAAAGAAGAAGTACTGTTAAGAAGTATTAAGTGAATATGCTAAAGATAAAGGCCAATAAGTGCCTCATACAGAAAACTTAGTCTCTGAGGCTGTGTCATGATGGGTATATAGGATTGTCTTTAGGGAGTAAAGGTAAGAAGAACACAAAAGGAATATTCAAAGGATAATCAATAAATCAGATGTATGCAATGGAGACATAAGTTCTGTCCAGATCTCTAAACTTCAGTCTCAAGAGGTCAGAATTTATCCTGTAGACGATGTTGATCAACTGAAGAGTTTTGAGTACGGAAATTATCAAAAAGTATGTAGATATACTTACTTTTCTTCATTCCAAAGCAAAATTCTACTTTTTGCCTATCTTGCCTATTATGATCTTCCTTCCCTTTCCCCTTTTACTGTTTCTTCTCTACATCTTCCTTTCCCAATAGCAGATGGTACCCACATGTATTTTTAAAATAACATTCAGAATCTCAAAAGGTTGTTCATTAATTATTGTTTACTGCCCTCTTCTATCTGTTGTACTTTAGGCTACTATTTATTGAGGGCTATATGAAGATAGATGTTGAAGAATATTGTTAGTTTTCTTTAGAGGAAATCAACTGCTGTCATAGCTTCAATTTATTAGGTTTGGTCTAAGGATGTCCAAGGACTGTTAGTAATTTCATTCCACTCATAGGTTCATCTTGTCCCACAAATTTCAGGCCTCAAGAGGTCACAGGTATTTGGGGTAACATCTCAAACATTCACATGTATCACAAGATAATGTTGAAGTGGTCAATTCCCTTTGGAATAAGGATTTTAGAGCATTCTCTTGCTCCCACATTTGAAGAATTGGGATGAACCTCCCAGGGTCTGAAAGATGCTATTCCAGCAAATTTTTCTGCATACAGAAAAATTCAAGGAGCTGTCATTTTGAGAATTACCAAAAATAGCTGTAAATCATTACCTACACAGTTTGAAATAAGAAATCCTTCCTCAGCGATACAACTGTTGCTGTTCAAGCTTGAAAGATCACCTACTATTTGATGCTCGTGAAAAATGTGCAAGTAAAACTAGGACTTCATTGAAAAAAACTTAGAAGTTAAACAGAGTGAGCTCTTGTTGAGTACAGAAACAAAAACTAGGTAAAGAACAGGAAAATGGGGTCATATGCTTAATATTTAGTTAAAGAAGAGTGGTATTTGGTTGTCTAATTGGAAAATAAGAAAAGTTAACAATGAAACTACAAGTATGAATTACCTAAGACATATTCTGGATATTGAAATAGTTCAGAAACACCTCGTTAATTCTAAGAATACTTTTCTGTTTTGATGTCGTTTTCATAGTTATAATTTCTTGAGTTTATTTTCTATTGATATTACTCTATTTTGCTAGTCTTTTGCAGCGCATTTATCTTCTAGAAAGGGTGTTTGGGCTAACAAAGGGTCTCTTACAAGCTTTGAAATTATTGAAGAAATTGCTGAGACAGTACGTTCACTTAGATCTATGCATACTTAGATCTATGCAGCTTTGTCAGAACTTTATTATATGTTCAAGCAAAATAGAGATAAAGGAAAATAGTATTTCTTTATACTTGAAGCTATTGACATAAGAATTTAAATGGGAAGCCGGGCGCCGGTGGCTCACGCCTGTAATCCTAGCTACTCAGGAGGCTGAGATCTGAGGATCATGGTTCAAAGCCAGCATAGGCAGGAGAGACCGTGAGACTCCTATCTCCAATAAACCACTAGAAAAACCGGAAGTGGTGCTGTAGCTCAAGTGGTAGAGTGCTTGCTTTGAGCTGAAGAGCTGAGGGACAGAGCCCAGGCCCAGAGTTCAAGCCCCACAACCACCCCCCCCCCCAAAAAAAAGAATTTAAATGGGAGAAAGATGAAGAAATTATTATCTTTTATATCCCATCATTGGGAGATATTCAGGACTTGCCTACAAAAGTTTTTCATTGTTGTTCCTGTCAGGACAGAAGACTTTTGGTAGTCAGATATCATGTCATTCAGGACAGTGACCATGACAAGAGTTTGTGAGAATGTGGTTACAGATAGCATCAAGCTTGTGCGATGGATATTCACTTATCAGGATGTTGCAGAATATTTAAATATTGGATGGATGATGAGCTTAGGCAGTCTTCATGGTGCTTTTGAGTCCTAAGGTTCTGTGATTTTAAGGACTTCTTTTATGTACTTTGGATACTATTATGTTACAGCCAACTATCTACAATTCTTTGTACTAGAAAAGATATGAATAACAGAGATAGCTCCTCTTGCTTTCTCAGCAGTGCAGAATGTTCCAGAATTATCTGACATCAAACAAGGGAGAGTCACACAATGTTTCTTCTTTCCCAATGTGACACAAACAGAAAGATAAATAAATACTAACAGTCTCTGAAGATAGACTTTTATTTTTCTATATACTGGTAATAATTAAACGAAAATTGTACTTCATTCATTTTTTTTCTTTCTGCTTTCTTCCCTACTTCATGGTTCCCATTGTTTGTGGCTAATCTCAGACTAAGTATTATTCTAGTTCCTCCTCTCACATAAAGATGTACTTTGTCATCTGGTGGTGATGCTCCCCCACATATTCACCACAATGGAATTTCAAAGCAGAAAGCAAGAAAAGTATTGGCAGATTCATGTTAGCTAGATTCTCTAAGGGAAATCTGGTAAAAATTTGCTTTCCAGCTGCTTTCCAAGAAAGATGGCAACAACTGGTGTTTGACTCTCTTGTTGTTTAAGTCTTACTAAAAATGATAACAAAAGGAGGTGGGAAATAAGATGTTTTTTTAGCTTAGTATTCAGAAATTTATGGATTTCATAAGTGAAATGATCACCTTGTATCATTATTGTTCACATTTACCTGACTTTATTTTCATTCATTATCATGCAACTTTGAATTCCAATGGAAAACAAATATTCTTTCTCATTCTCATTGAAAACTTTAAAAAAAGTTTTGTAAAAACAGGCTATAAACAGTGTTTATTGTATGAGGCAGAGGAAAGGGCCCACATGGGGACAGCGGCAACAACTAGTGGGCTTCTGTGTAGCTTAAAAAATGATTTAGAAAGTACAACAATGCTATGTAGCAATGTTAGACCAAATGAAAGTAAAAACAGATTCCTAAGGAGATAGTACGTTCCCTTTAGAGAAAAAGGATTAACTTCTAAAAGAATGAATTTCTTATGCATGAAAAGAGATAAATTCTAATAACAAGTTAATGTGTTAGATCTTGCTCTTCTTGTTCAGGACCAAAACATGCACAACAATACTACCTCAAAAACGTATGAATAGAAAGCATTGTGGGGAAAACATGTCTTTTCATTAATAAACATGACCTTTGCCCAACAAATATTTATGTGTTTTAATTTAACCAAAGTAAAAGTTCTGCTTGTGAAGATGAAGCACAATAATTGAGTTTGATGAAAATGGGCCATGAAACATTCTGTCAGAATGAGGCAAAACAGATTAAAGGCCAAGTATTCCAACTCTTGCCCAATAATCTAGATAGGAAGAAGGCAAGCAAAAATTAAAACCTTGAATTTTATTCTTTGGTCTATAATGGAACACTAGAGAAAACAGCTCTTATCAGAAAGCATGGTCAGCCTGGTGGCTCACACCTGTAATTGTAGTTACTCAGGAGGCTGACATCTGAGGATCACGGTCTGAAGCCAATCCAGCAAGACACTCTATGCTGCTCTTACCTCCAATCACCAAAAAACCAGAAGTGGAGCTGTGGCTCAAATATAGCACTAGTCTTGAGCAAAACAGCTCAGGAATAGTGTTCAGGACTTAAATTCAAGCATTATGACCAAGGGGGGGGGGGGTAGCGTGGTCAGTAAAATATAGATAGGTGTAGGACAAAAGCAGTTAGGACTACAGAATAAAAGTTGGCCAGCTGCAGGTAACCTGAAGTTCTTTTTGTAACAATTCCTTTCTTTAGTTCTAATAATTTCTCTGGTTCAGGAGATCTTCACAAAAATGCCCTTACCCTCAGGTGGGGCATAAAACGTATCAGCAGCCATTATCACCATCTGTTCTCAGTCCTACAACTGGACTCAGAATAGTCTGAAGGAGGAAGGGACTTGCTGGCATAGACAAAGGGAATGTCCTAAGGCAGAGAAGGAAAGAGCCAAAGACAAACTATGGCTACTTCACTAATTTGCCAAGAGCCTGCTCTGACTGACAGATCTGGGGAAAAAAAAAAGCATGAATGGAGCCAATGCAAATTTTGTAAGAAAGTGTTAAGCTTTTAGCATTCTGTATGGGAATCAAGTGCTTATCTGCCTCTCTCCAGTGGATTGTAAACTTTCAGAGAAGAAATGTCAATTTCTTTGAATTCTCAATAACTGACCTATAGAAGATTTTCAGTAAATATGTGCTAGTTTTTCATTCTGCTGATATTTACTTAGAGGAGCATTGAGAATTTAAGTTATTGAGATCAGTCCCATTTTAAAAAACTACTAAGAAGGCCACCAGCTAGTTTTGCATTTGAAGTGTGAACAAGATCCTTTCAACTGTTTATCACATTCAGCTTTGTTCACAGTACTTCCTGTAGAGGATGTATTAACTCATACCTAGTGTCTCCAGGAGATGGACTGGAAGCCTGAGGGATATGAGGGTCATGGAGATGATGAGAAATAACAACAATAGTAATAGTAATACAGCATTGCTTTACACTATCCTAGGCATTGTATAAATACTAGCTAATTTGTTCACACACACACACACAAAATCCTATAAGGTGAGTATAATTACTGTTAGACAATTTCACAAATGAGTAAACTGAGGCCCAAAGGTCTTAGTCATTCTCCCAAGGTCACAAACTCTACCAGTTTGACTCTAGAGTCCCCCAATTAATTACTGACCTATCCTTTTATATGACATTGGAGTGTGAATTTGAGGGGCACATTTTGACCAAGTCTCTCTAGGGTGACACTAAATGAAATGATGGGTATATCCCAAACTAACTTGTCCTTTAAGAGCTTTTCAGAATAGAAGCTAGTTTAAACTCCTGGAGAAGCCAGGCAGTTCTGAGGGTAAACAGTAAAGGGAAGATTGGTCCCAATTTCCTTCTGCTGACATGAATGAGTTCACAGCAAGTAGGGGCAGAGGATGCTTTTATATATTCATTGCTTCCATGTACAACTTTCCTATCTGCACACTGGAAATTCTGATGCCTCCTAGGGGAGTTTTCATGACACTGCAAGCATTAATAAGTCATAGGAAACTCCACTGAATAAATCGAAACTGCAAAAACAATGCAATTGAAGTCCTATTAAAATAGGTTCTGAGCCGGGCACCAGTGACTCACACCTGTAATCCTAGCTACTCAGGAGGCTGAGATCTGAGGATCTCGGTTCAAAGCCAGCCCGGGCAGGAAAGTCTGTGAGACTCTTATCTCCAATAAAAGCCACTAGAAAACCAGAAGTGGCACTGTGGCTCAAGCGGTAGAGTGCTCACCTTAAGCTGAAGAGCGCAGGGACAGCGCCCAAGCCCAAAGTTCAAGCCCCACAACCAACCAAGGGAAAAAAAAAAAGTGTTCTGTAGATAGCACCTCTGTTATGTTATCCCTAATCAGAATAGTCTGGAGAGGGATAGTAATATCATATGGGTGATGATTTTACAGTCAATTTTCATTGGGGTAATGAAGAATAATAAAGATTGGAACGGGTACTTAAAACTACTTTTGCTGAAAAATATTGACTATTTACTTTGGCCCATAAATTAATTAAAATCAAAGAATCAAACTAAATCAAATTAAAAGAAAAGCTAAGTAGTCCAGCTTCCTCCATTTTGTATCTGTATCCTTTGTCCTGAGACACTCTCTCCTGCAGTTACTTTACAGCCAGCCATCTTAGAAGCCAGGCAAGAGCAATAGGAGACTGAACCACTTGTTGAGAATCAAGGATCAAGACTCCTAGTATAGCAAGGCCCCACTTGGCCAATGCTGAGATAATGGACTATCTGCTGCCACATATGACCACCAGAACACATTTGTGACTGAGACTGCTTAACTATGCATAGTTTTTGCCTCCTGCCTCTAGTTCTTTGTCTATTTAAACCTATAGCTTGGGTCTGTACCCCAATAGCACTTCAGTTCCCTGAAGATGGACTGAAGTGTTATTGTCCTGTGGTTTCCTGTGCTTCTGAATAAATCTTCCTGTGTCCTTCATCATGTCTTTTTATTTGAAATAGAGGAGAGAATGGTTGGACCTGAACATGTGGAGCAACTGTAGTTTTGATGTGGGGTCTGAAACTCCAGTTTTAAGAACTCTGTGCAAAGCTAATGTTTCAGGTGCATTTTTTAGATGAGGATTGCTGGCTTATTTCCCTTTTTTTGCATGAATACATTTTGCATGTAATATATTTTGATTTTATCTGAGTGAAAGTGTATCTATCTCATTAAATATGCAGTTTACCATTAAAAAAATAGGAAATGAAGGGCTGCTCAGAAACACACACACACACACACACACACACACACACACACACACACAATGTATGCACTCCAAATTGTAGGCATTGATTTTCAAATCAATATGGTTTGGCAGAGTTTTAGTTTATAGTATCATGGCTAGAACTCATTAATACGGTAATTCTTTTTAAAGCCAACTGAGCCAGGTATTGATGTCTCACACCTGTAATCCTACCTACTAAGGATGCTGAGATCCAGGATCATTTGAAAGCCAGCCCAGGCAAGTAAAGTACATGAGCCAGGAAGATACATGAGACTCACCTCCAATTAACTACCAAACAAACAAACAGAAATGAATTTGTAGCTCAAGTAGTAGAGTGCTAGTTTTGAGTACAAAAGCTTAGGGACAGTGTCCAGGCCCTGTATTCAAGCCCCAAGACTGATACAAACAAAATGCCAACTAAGAGATATTAAAGTGTTCTCATTGATTTAAAATGCAGAATTGGCTCAATAGCACCTTTTTTGCAAGCAAGTAGTGCAGTATAAATGTTGAGATCCTGAGTACTTTTAGGTAGGAGTCTCTTTCCATTTAGTGAAATTATTTCTTAGAACAAAACAAATCTTTCCTTTTGTGGAGCCAGGAATAGAGACTACTTTTCTAACTATGGACTTAAAAGGTTCAAATATAGCACTTGCTAGGGAAACTTCATTAACCTTTCTTTGCATAGTTCCCTAATTATTAACATAGTATTCTTATAGCTGAGAAAAATCATGATATACTCTTAAAATGGGCAAAAGTATACATTTCTAGGCTATCTCTGTGTCTTATTATCATTTATTTATATCTAAGTTATAGCAAACTAATAGTAATGCAAATAATTCTTATCAAACTCACATCAGTTTTGTTTGCTAGAATGCACATGGCCCCTTATACTGATCTGATTTGCAATTATTTATAAATATATTTCAGCATTATTTGCTTATACATGTGTGATTCTTTGAATTTTTATTTGAATTGGTTGTAATATTTTACTGGTCCTTAGTAATAGATTAAATATGTCTGCATAGTATCTGTTAATATATCAGTGAGAGTCATGTCTTTTTCTTTTAAATTTTTATCCATTTTTATTTGTTTGAAATAGAGTCTGGCTGTGAACCAGGCCAGACTTGAACTTAATGATCTTCCTGCCTCAGCCTCGGGGATGCTGGCATTACAGGTGTGAACCACTGTACCTGGCTTTAAAATTTTATTCTTCAGCACTTCCATTTATTACCCTCCCTATGTTACCTAAAGATTTTTTTTTTCATCAGTTATGAGACTTGAATTTTGGGCCTGGGAGCTGTCCCTCAGCTCTTCAGCTCAAGGCAAACACTCTACCACTGAAGCCACAGTGCCACTTCTGGTTTTCTGAGTGGTTTATTGGAGTTAAGAGTCTCACAGACTTTCCTGTGTGGGCTGGCTTTGAACCGGGATCCTCAAATCTCAGCCTCCTCAGTAGCTAGGGTCACACGTATGAGCCACCAGCGCTCAGCTTACCTGAAGATTTTTTTTTGTTTCATTTAAAATAAAAAATAATTAAAAATTGACTTCTAAAAATGGAAATTTAACATGCTTTATATAGGTAAGTGGGTTTGAATACTTATGTTTTCTGAAGACTGATATAACTAGTTTCCTTCTTTCTTTACCATCAGGCACTTTTATCTTCCTTCTGGGAAAACATTTCTGTCATAAAAGTACAAATAACATTGAACTAAAAACTATAGTGCCCATAAGGCTCATGAAGATGGCATGTAGATAAGATTGTATGATGACTAATTTGAGAGCTTTCTTCCCTCCTTACCACTACTTCATTGCACAGAACTCTTTCTCATTTGTTCTTGATTTCCAGTGTGTGTGGGGGGGGGGGGGGCGTGGGGGCACGCGCACACATGCACGTGTGTATGCTCAAGGCTAGAACTCTACCACCTGAATTACAGCTCTACTTTTGGCTTTTTGTTGTTGAACAACTGGAGTTAAGAGTCCCATATATTTTCCTAACTCAGCTGGCTTTGAACCATGATCTTCAGATCTCAGCCTCCTGAGTAGTTAGGATTACAGATGTGAGCCTTTGGTGTCTGGCTTCCAGTGTGTTTTAAAAATTATTCTGACTACTGGGCTTTGAAAAATAATTTGGGTGCAATAGATAATTTATTACAAATGAATTGGGCTAAGATGTATGTGTGTGTGTGTGTGTGTGTGTGTGTGTGTGTGTATAATTTGGTTTCAGATTTACATGCATGTCATGTCAATATAAGAAAGCATGATGATGATGATGATGATGATGATGATTGTTGGTCCTAGGGCTTGAATTCAGGGCTTGGGCACTGTCCTTGAGCCTCTTTATGCTCAAGGCTAGTGCTCTACCACTTTGAGCAACAGTACCACTCCTGGCTTTTTCTGAGTAGTTTATGGAGATAAGAGTTTCATGGACTTTCCTGCCAGGGCTGGCTTTGAACCGGGACCCTCAGATCTCAGCCTCCTGAGAAGGACAATGTTTGTTAAGGCATTTATTTTAGTGTCACAAGGTGGTACATGCTTCTGTGTTTCTCATTGGCTGCAAGCAGCCATCTGCTGTGTAGATAATTTTCTAAGGCCCAAGAGTGATGTTATAAATACCTAAATGGTCCTTGACAGAAAAAAGGATCCTCACCCTTGTAAGTTAGAACATCATATTGGCTCCCTCCCCACTAGCAGCCACAATTTCTCCAACTGCAAATATCACTAGACTTTGTGCAATTCTTGTCCATTGGCAAATTTTGAGTCCCCTGTAATTCTGAGTTTCCTGACATAGTACACAGATGATTTGAATTTTCTCTTAAGCCAAATGGCTGCCTGATTAACTAAGCTCAGTTATGAGGACAGCTGCTACAAGGCCATGCAGTTTGCTCCAACTCTGCTCTTACATGTGACCCCCAGTTAGTTTGGTTTTCATAGTTTTACTTTGCACTTGACTTTTTATACACCAACTTGTCCAAGGTCACATAGGAAATCAGTGGCAGAATAGGGAGCAGAACTCCCAAGAGATTCCTAAAATATTAGAAGCTCCATCTTAGAACAGTGATGTCATCAAGGGAATGTTTAAAATTCTTCCCACAAATACCTAAAATAATTTCTTATATTGTAATCTTATTGATGGGGGAAAAAGGAATCATCTCAATTTTAATTTATTAATACCTGTTTAATTTTAATCATTAGTAAAAATAGTAAACATGGATTAACGATATTTAAGTGTTAAAAATCTTAATATGTTTTAAGGCAAGAACCTGGGAAAGTGGGCAAAAGCAAAAGCAAATAGACTCATTCGGTAGGCAATTTATCTGTTAAGCAGAGTTTGACATGAGAATGAAGGAAGGTTTTGTTCTGTCTTTTAGGATTTAGCTGAGTTTTTATAATGAGTTGGGGGCCAGGTAAATTCTATTAGAATTACTGTGGGGGTTGTTAAGTACTTTTCACCCCATTCACATTCACTTGCTCAATGTGTTCACATAGCTTTTGCTTATTTTAAAGGAAAATTCCTTTGCAAACTACTTTGCATTCTCTTACAAAGTTTTTTTTTTAGATTCATTCTAGTTCTCATTTCCAACTGTTTTCCTTCTCTCCTGACAGCTCTGTGCGACTGTCACTCAGTATTCTATCCAGTGTAGAGGGTATTACAAAAGTTGACTTGTTTAAGATAAATGAGCCCCTGATTGTAGTACAAGAAGCCAGTTGCTAGGACATATTTTCTTCCGTAGTTTTTTGTTGTTGAATTAATTCATTCAGATGATTCTCTTCACATTGGAAAATTGCCTGTTTCTAGGTGAGTCTTGTAAAACACAGTCTTTATCACTGAGCAGCTGATATGCAAGATCAAAGTAGAAATAACTGATTTATCAAAAAGCTGTGGGGCTGGAGGCATGGCTCAGGTCATAGAGCACCAGCCAATGAGCAGAAGCAAGCAAAAGAAACTGCGTTTGAATCCTGGTCTCAGACAAAAAAAAATCTGCTTTTTAGCAATTCTTATCAGAGTAGACAGCCATTAAGAAATCTGTGATCATCTGCATGTGGCCAGAAACAGCAATCATTGAAAACATCTATCTTCTTCAAAGCTCCTGTAACCAAAGATGTTGATTTTAAAACATTTTAGTGACCAGGACTTGAAAAGAAATATACTAATTCTTCAAAATTCCTATTTAAACAGTTTTTTTGGTTTGGTTTGGTTCATTGTTGTTGTTTTTTTAAACTTTGTATTTTCTTAATGAGATAGGATTCACATAACAGAAATTTATCATTTTAATCTTTTTAGTGTATTATTCATTGTATTATTCATTTAGTGTATTATTCAGTATATTTACTTCTGTATGATTTATTGCCAGGATATAGAAACAGCAGATTTTTTTCTTTTGTATTTTGAACATACACCCTACAACCTTATTAAACTTGTTTATAAGGTCTAATAGTTCTTAGTGGGGTTTTTTTCTCCCTATAAAAGATATATGTCATCTATGAATAAACACTATATTATTTCTTCTCCTCTAAGCTGGATGCCTTTTCTTTTTCTTGTTTAGCTGCCATGGTTAGAATTTCTGGTACAAAACTGAATATATGGTGCAAATAGGCATCATCTTCCTGTTCCTGATTATAGCATGTGGAGGAAAGCATTTGGTCTTGAACCACTAACTAGGACTTTTTATGGATGACCTTTAGTATTTTGAGAAAATCCTTTTCTATTTATAATTTGCTCAGTAATTTTTTCATTTTTTACAAAAGAAGTTGGGTTTTATCAAATTCTTTATCTGCTTCTCTTGAGAAGATCAGGTACTTTTTATCCTTATTTATGATTATGACATCAACATTGGTTTATTTTCTGATGCTAAACCAACCCCAAATTCAAAATATATAGGCATCTAGATTTTCATTGGATAAATATTTATGGTCAAAATATAATACTCTCTTCTTAGGAGGAAGTATACTCTTTCTAATAATTAGAAAACATAGTGAATAAAATGTATTAGTCATGACTAATTTAGTCATAACTAAGTAAAATAAAAATATTTTAAAGATTTATCTTAACTAAAATGCCTAATTCTACAGAATGATTATGTTAGAGGCTTTTTTTTAAAAAAAACTTGTGAAAATTTAATACAATAAATTGGAAAAACAGTATAATTTATCATGTTGAGGGAATAGCTGATATATTTGAGTCAATCTATGTCTTACGAGATACTTTTGTGTCTTTAGTTTCTGGGCATTCCATATAAGCAGGTATTTCTATGTTTGAATGGAATAATTTATTCCTAAAACTTGTACATTGTAAACTTTAAAAATTACCACTATTTAACATCTCAAGCACAAAGAGCCGGCCCTTGCTTCTCTACATCTGTGTTGCACAGTAGCAGTTTAATTCTCTGGCAAGGCTGTTTCTATCTCAGTTCAGAATCTAAGAGAGTAAATAGAGTGGAAGGTCTCAGATAAATTAAGAATACATAATCTCACACTGAAGCAAATTGGCAGGCCTTGTGTTTGGTTCATATTAGGAATATATTGTGTCACCATTGGTGATAGATTAACATATCTTCAGATTCTAATGGGAACAATGAAACAAGTAGGGTTGCTACTGCCTTTCAGTAGCAGCAAAAATCCAAAATGTTCTCTTCCTAATGAAGCCAAAGATATCCATTAGCTATCCCCCAAAAGACAACCACTTCTAAATTAGTTACTTGCAGATTATCTAAAGTGATTGCTTTCATTCTTTCTCATTTTCTTTCCGTTGGGCAATCCACTAATCATTGAATGAAGGACAAATGAAAATTAATACTAATATCTTGGTCCATAAGAAAATGTGGATGATGTGAATATATTGCCTATTCCTGTAACAAGAGGCTTTATTAAGATTTTTCTTGGTAACTACTGGGGTGACAATAGAAGTTTAGTAGTCAGAAGTAATGAGTGTGAATTATTGCCCTGTTACTGTGACTTCAGATAATCAAACTAGCCTCTCTACTTTGATTTCCTTTATCTTCAGAATAGGTATAAAACCATGTTCCTCCCAAGTCACGGTAAGGATTCAGAGCTGGGCATGGTGCTACCTATCTGTATTCATAGCACTTATCAGGCTGAGAAAAGAGTATGATGAGTTCAAGACCAGCCTGGGCTACATAGAGACATCCTGTCTCAAACCAAACCAACAAACCAAACAACAACAAAACCCTTTATAAAAGTTAGAGCAGCTAAACTTTGGTGATAAGAATTGTCTTTGCTCTTTTACATCCTTACATTAGATAAAATGGTTCATCATGACCTTTTTTTTTTTTTCTGCTCTTGGCATAATGTCATCCCTGTGTGGATCCCTGCCTTTCATAGCACAGCAATAAGAAAATGGACTTTGGTGTCTGGCACCAACACATAACTCTACCTTTATTAGCTTTTAGGAAGTCAGTTAACATTTGCAAGCTTCAGTTCCTCATCTATGAAAGAAAGTTATGAAACTTTATATAGTTATCATAAAGAATAAAATCAATATTTTCAGTATGAGAGCATAAGACCTGGCACAGTAAGTGGTTAATTATAATTATTTGTATTTGTAACATATGGCGGTTAAAATGTTCAAATCTATAAATTTAGACAAAACTAATTTATAGATGTTCATATCCAAACATGCATGTATGTTTTATTATATAGGAATATTAAAATTTTTTATTTAATGATCCCACTTAATAGCTTAGTAATTATGTTAAAATCTTCTGTTCTTTTCCTTAAGATTGTGAAGATTTGCCAAGCACTGGTGGCTCATACCTTTTATTCTAGCTACTCAGAAGGGTGAGATCTGAGGCTTGCAGTTCAAAACCAGCCCAGGCAGGAAAGTCTGTGAGATTCTTATCTCCAATTAACCACCAGAAAATTAGAAGTAGAGTTGTGGCTCTACATGCTAGAGTGGTACCCTTGAACAAAAAAGCTGAGGGACCAAGCTGAGGGACAGCACCCAGGCCCCACAACTGACACTGACAAAAAAAAGATTATGAAGATTCAACAGAGTTCTAAGTATACTTTGGTTTTTCAAAAAATAGTAACGTGTGTGTGTGTGTGTGTGTGTGTGTGTGTGTGTGTGCGCGCACATGCGTGCGTGCATGCATGCATGCATGCGTGTGAGCGTGCACCAATATAGAGCTATAACTCAGAGCCTGGGTACTGTCCCTGAGCTTTTATGCTCAAGGATAGTGTTGTACTAGTTGAGCCACAGAGCCATTTCTGGCTTTTTGGTGGTTAGTTGTAGGGAAGAGTTTTATGCACTTTCCTGCCCAGGCTGGCTTTGAACTATAATCCTCAGGTCTCATACTCCTGAATGGCTAGGATTACAGGTTTCCAGCTTAATGAATTTTTTAAAAAAGATGAAAATAATGGTCTTAAATATGCTCTGAAATTATGACACATAAAATATGTAAACACTAATACATAAATAAGTATACTGATTCAGTTGCTAAAAACTTTTGGAATAAGACAATATGAATAATTCTAAAACCTGCTTTAAATAGCCAGGTGACTAAATAACTATCATTAATTCCATTAATATGGTTCCACAGGTCTCAACGTTGACACTGAGATATAAAACACATAGTCATAATATTGACTCTGTTTGCTAATGAGTTTCTGATAACAAAAGAAAAGCCACCTTCACAAGTATAGCTCAAAGCACTTAAATTTCACATGGTACTCTGAGACCTCTGTGTAAGCCAATGGATATTTTAGTAAAACTCCAAAATGCTCCACATTCCTTCTTATTCCCATCCATTATCCAACAGCTGTAACATCACCAGCTGTTAGGAAACAGTTCTCCACAGCTGCAAAGAGAAGAACACTTAAAGTCTTTTCTTCACATAATTCCTGGGATCTCAACAGGCTGGAGTCAAAGTAGAGTTTTTCTTGCCACAAACCCCCTAATACTGTAAATATGTCAAACAGCACATAATCAAACATTTATTTTTGTCATTACTGGAAAAGAAGTGGATGAGGGAGAAAGTGTAGACAGAAGTGGCTAAGATATTAAATATAATAGTAACAGCAATGTAAGTTGCCTTTACCATAACCCAGACACTGGCCATCATATTTATTTATTTATTTACTTACTTTTGTGTTGGTCCTGGGGTTTAAACTCATGGTCTGGTTGCTGTCTCTTATCCTTTTTTTCCCCTCAAGGCTCTCTACCACTTGAGCCACAGCTCCATTTTCCAGCTTTTTGGTGGTTAATTAGAGTTAAGAGTTTCATGGACTTTCCTAATTAGAGTTAAGAGTCTCATGGACTTTCCTGTCTAGGCTGGCTTTGAATCATGATCCTGAGATCTAAGCCTCATGAGTAGGTAGGCTTACAGGCATAAACTGCCAGCACCTGGCTTGCCATCATGTGTTTGAATCTTCATAGTAACTACAGAAGTGCATATCCTTATTTCAGAAACTGTGACTCAGTGACAAGGAGTAAATGCTGGGATGAGTCACATTCAGGTTTGTGTGGCTTCAATACTAGGTTCTTAAGCCTTGCATTCTTCTGTTTTCTACAAGATAAAGAGGTAAAAAAGTAAAACTGGAAAAAGCTAAAAGGAATGATCTGGGAAGAAGGGGGGGGGGTCATGTAGAAGGTGGTATTATTTAAATTTTTAAATTTTTTCTCCCAAAGAAAGGAGCAAAGCCTAAAATCTCACTTAGCTTTAGAAATAAACCAAGTATCATTTCCATTAACTTCCTTAACTCACTATCATTAGCCATGAAAACTTCTAGCCCTTATTATATCAGATTTCATTAAGTAGTTACTCATTCCAGCAACAGCGTGAGCTGTGAGAACCAGCATAGGGTTCTCAAACGCTAGCAAGCATCTGAATCATCTGAGGAGCTTTTTACATAGATTGGTAGGCCCTTCATCTATACTCTTTGATTCTGTAGGTCTTCTGTAGAGGCTGAGAATCTGCATTATTTTTCACAAGCTGTCAGGTAATACTAAGCAACCTGAGGTGAGGCAGGAAATGAGGTTTTCATTCTATGGAGCCCTCTCACTCTTAACTTCCTTCAGAAATGGAAAAACATTTCATAATCCCCTCTACTTGGCTACTTAATTTCTTCTTAGAGGCTCACTTTATTGCTGACAGAATATTGTATAGAATAATTTTATTTTAAGGCTTCTACAAAAGTCTGTTGAACCTTGAGTGAATAATTATGCCTTACTGAAACTGTCAAAATAAAGAGAAACTTCTGGAGTTTTTTCCCCTTAGGAAGTATTGATAAGTCTTTGGAAGTTTATATTCAGAAAACTTATTAATTTTTTTAAAGAAATGACTTTTTAAATGGACACTCATGAATGTTTCATAAAGCTTTTTGACGATGCTGGCAATTCAGTCCCATTGATGAAAGCTTTTCAGGTTGTCATATAGGTCATTCATTCTACAAATATTTATAGTCTGCCTACTCTGTGCTACATTATGGTGTCTCTAGGAGTGACTTGGTCCTTTTGCTCAGGACTCTACTTTGAAGTGGTCTTATAAAGCTTGGATTATAAGAGACAGTTTAGGAAACGAAAGGCCTGTGTGTTGTACTTTCACTAATTCACTAAATATAATGGTGGAAATTTATGAGCAGCCTACTTGACACAAGCCTTTTAGTTTATAGACAGTATAGTAGATAGATCACGGGCTATTTTGAATTCAAACCATAACCTGAATGGATCAAGATATACCAAAAGTATTACAAACTTTGTTTGAGGCACTATTTCAAAGGTCCTTTGGTGTCTAGAAACCAGGGGGTATTTATTGCATGAAAGCTGCATTCTTTCCTACTTCAGAAGCCTGAAATTTACTTCTAAAAGTAATAGACTATTTCTCGCTTTGTTATTCATTACTTGCCTGCCTCTCCCTAAGACCATGACCTTCCTGAGGACAGAGACTATATGATTTTTGCATCCTCAGGACTTAATTGTCCTATTCATCTGAATTACCCCATCAATGCTAGTGATTCAGCCCAGCCAGCACATGTTGTCATGCTAGCTAATTGATCCTTGGCTCCTGGTAGTCCAGCCTATACCAAGATGGGAGAAAGAAAAATATGGAATCTACCCTTTAACAATGCAGCAAGGATACTCTGAGGCCTTTTTACTTTTCTGTGTGGGTTTTCTTTGCTCAGAAATGTCAAAACAACATATAAAATTAAAGGAGTAGAGTGTTATCCTAGTTACCTTCCCCTTGCCTAATCCTCATACATGGCTCTAAATGTGTCCCAACAAGACACTTGTTATCTGAGACCTTCTGTTTCTTTCTGGAAGATGATGAAATATGGACAAATAAATGATGATACTAACTTTTTATCATCTTCCTATTTCTCTGATGCAGTCATTCAAATGTTTGCTGACCTCCTACTTCTGGCTCAGCTAACACATTAAGTCTTGAGGATGCAAAAATCATACAGGCTGTGTCCTCAGGAAGGTCATGTCTCCAGGGGAGGAGGCAGGCAAGTACAAGTTCAGAGGAAGCACAAGAGAAGACAGAGAGGTTAACTCTGCCTTAGAGTTCAGGGAACTGGGGGTTCTTCACAGAGGATCCTTCTTATTCACGCTACTGGCTAGAAAGCAAAGAGACCAGGCATTAAGTTGAGGTTCTTTTTTTCTCTACTTCAAAATCTACTCAACAATGGTCCCTATTTACTGCCAAAGCTGGCTTCAGTGCAGTAATGCCACTAATATGATTATGCCTGCCTCTTGCTACTGATCACCTTACACTTCCTATCTGAAGGCCACAGTATTAAAAACTGGCATGGATGTTTTCCAAGGAATCTAGTTATCATGCTTGACTATGATTCTAAAATTGAAGCTTCAAAAACAAGTTATGAGGCACTTTAAAGGATGGTTGTGGCAGTAGAAGAGAGAAAGAAACAAGAAATGCTATGTTGGCATATAGCAACATTCAGGAAATTTAGACAACTAATGCCCAAAGCTGAAGGTAATTTGTGGTTTCTTTTTCATAGATTAGGATTTATTTTACCTACCACATGGAATGTTCCTGGGGCCTTGACAGGTCTGAAGCCATCAACAGGTACGCACTGATCAGCATGGCCATTGCAGAAACAACTGCCCTTGACGATGAAATCATAGATTGCATAGTGTGTAAAATGTTGAGGCTTTGTATTCAGGTCATTTCGGTGGCAGGGACAAGACTGCCGTTTTAGCAGCTGCACACGGAGGTTGGTGATCTTCAGCTGCTCCTGAACTTTGGCACTATAAGGGTTCTCCACATCATATGGTGGTGACAAAGCTCTGAAAATAACCTGTAAAGAGAAATAACATACCATGTGTGCACAGGACTGTATGCAAACCCCAAATTGTTTGCCCAGTGTACTCCAGTTTAGTTTTTATGTCTTGTTATCTGTGAGTGATGAGATAACATAGACCATAGTTACACCTGGAGAAAGACCCACCTTCTTATTCTAAGGAACAGATGTGTGGCCTGTGTAGATATAGACTAAGTATACATTTAAGTAGCCTGCAGAGATTTGGCTTCTTGAGAAGGCAGCCAGGTATAGATCTTGAAGAAAAACATTGTTAGCAGAAGGAACAGCAAAATTAAATGCCCTGCAATGTACTCAAGCTTGACTTGTTCCAGAAAGAACAAACAAGGTCAGTGTGAAGCCAAGTGTGGTGGTGCACAGCCTACTTGGAGATTAACATGGAAAGATCACTTGAGCCTGAAAGTTTGAGACCAGACTGGGCCACATAGTGAGACTCCATCTCAAAACAAAAATGAACATCACTGTGACTGTCTGTGACCGGAGATGGAGGAGCAAAAGTGGCTAGAACAGACAGAAAACATGTGCTAGGTAACATAAAGCAAACCCTTTAGTGGCTAAAGTTAAGAGATTTTCTAACTAGTGAAAACACTGGAAGGCTGTAGACAGAGAAGATATCAAATTTGAACCGTTGTTGTTGTTGGCTGTGGGGCTTGAACTCTGAGCCTGGGCACTGTCCCTCAGCTCTTTAGCTACCACTTCAAGGCTACCACTCTCCACCTGAGCCATAGAGCCACTTTCAACCATTGTATTTTTTAAAAGGGATACCTTCAGTTTGGGGGAAAGACTGGATTTTTTTTGTTTTATATTTATTTATTTTAAGAGTGATGTCAGAGAGGTTACATTTATATAAGTAAAGTAATGAAGGTAATGAGTACATTCTTGTTGAACATTGTTATTCTCCCTGTTTTCTCCCACTTTCCCGCCCCCATCATTGCTGCTCCCCGCCCCCCCCCCCCCCCCCCCCCGGTTGTAAAGTTCATTTCTAACATAGTGTCTTGTGAGTATCACTGTTGCATTGGTTCATCCTTTGTCATTTGTCTCACCATTTTGTTATTCCTTTATCCTTCACCAAAATGGATAAACATATATACAAGACACAGGGTACCAAAATCAAAACCAGTGACAACAGGGGATAAATCAAAGGGGAGAAAAGCAAAAGAAAAAAGAAATAACTTCTTTACTCTTATTTATTTAGGTGCTGAGTATTGGACCTAGGGCCACAAGCATGCTAAGCATGTGCTCTACCACTGAGTGCCCTTAGTTTTTGCCTTTTAGAATGCAGTCTGGATTCTAGGCTAGAATCCAGTCTAAGTCCAATCCCCAGCACCTAAATAAATAAGAGCAAAGAATTTAAACAGGTAGACTAGTTAAAGAGCAATTGCAAAATCAAGTTTAGAAACTTACATTTTTAAATGAAATATGCACTTTCAAATACTAACCAGTTATTGATTGGGGCTACACTACTACTGCTACAAACACCTTAAGGTTTCTAGAACTGTCTGATAAGCTTGTAGCACCTTTGTTCTTCATGTCCTTATCTATAGTAAAAATACTTCCCTTGAGGACAGATTTGGTTTCTGAAATAGTCAAAATCACTTAAAGTATAGGGAGAAAAGTGACTGTCAAGTTGGTTAGCAGTACTTCAATGCAAGGTTAATTATCAAAATTTCTTATTCTGCAGTTTATAGACTCTAAGGGCAATTTAAAACTGGTTCTGAGATGGAAACTGGAAGACTACTGGGAAGCTTTTGGGTATGTGTGAATTAATATATTATAGGAGGGTGACAAAGAAGCTCTGGGTTGAGTGGCACAAAACTCTCTAATGGATCTGTTATCTGGGGGAGCAAGGGTCTGGTGAAAAAGGAAATATTTTGATAAGCAAGTAGTATGAAAATAAAGTCATGATCAAATATAGAAAAAACGTTTTTTGAAAAACTTCCATTTAGTAAGAAGGTATCCAAAAGTAACTTACAGAAAAAAAATGATTTAGGAATAATTTGGCTATAAAAATTTTGTCACATAATATTTTTCTTCACAAAAAGCATTGAAAAGACAAAAAAACAAAAAATGAGAGTGTAGGATCACATCTCCAGATCTATAGGAAACAGAATTGTCCTCAGCAAAACATCATCGCAGGAGGTGGTAACTCAAGGTACACCCAGCCTCCATGAATAGCCAGAATGATTCTCTAGAAACAATAGCTGGATCACTTCATTCCCTTGACTCTCCATCTCCATTCCAACACCCCATTTTCTTCAGAATAAAATACTAGCTCTTCAAATGGTTCTGCCATATTTTTGTTCATAGTAGTACTACTTGACATTTTCTATGTAGTTGACTTTCCAGTATACAATTAAATTTCTTAGGGGCGATCACTGTTGTGTCCCAGGTTAGTGCTTGGCACACAGTAGATATTTAATAAATTTTTGGTAAGTGACTTAATCACAAATTTATTCTTGCTGCTTAGGTAATAGATAAGGACTCCAAAAAACTTCCTTATGTTCTACATAGATTGACACGCTGAGTTCCATGTTATAGTATTAGAAGGTGAGAGGTAATAACTTGTTTTGTGCAAACATTGTAATAATTAAACCATGTGTATACATTTTTATTTAGTTAGAAACATGTAAATCTTACTTAAAAAGCTACTTCTAAAATAATATTCACTACACCTATTTACAGGTGAAGTGGTAGAAAACAACATATTTGGGAATAAATTTTTCCAGCAAAGTAATAGGTCATGTATTTGAGAGTCAGTGTAGAAATCGTGCCTTTTTCTTGTAAAGATAGAAACCAGAACATGGTTTCATGTTTTCATATTTTGAAAGACAAAAAACTTGACTGCACTGTGGTTTTAACTGGGATTTATTTTTAAGATGCCATTGCAAACACTAGCATTTTTGTTAGATGTTCATGAAGAACTCTTGCCCTAAGTAGTATAAATGATGTGGCTACCCTACTGTTTTACCAATCATAGTAACACAAGGACAAAGGAAAGAATAACTCAGTGCTGACCAAAGAAGTATTCTGCTGAAAAGTCTATGGTGCACTTCTGTATGTTGTCTGCCCACCCTTTCCTTTTCCTGAACATTGGTGGCAGCTGTTTGGTCTCTTGGTTCCGGTCACATATTTACCCTTGACATTTACCCTAGCTCCCTCTCTCTCCCTTCCCTCTGACCCCTCCCTGTCTCTGGGAGTTGGTTCAGCAAAGCTGGAGGAAGATCTCTCAAGGTTTGGGACAATTTAGAAGCCCTTTTTGCTTCCTGATCTCAGCCTGTGGAGGCTGAATGGCAGCTCTGTCTGGGCGTGCATGACACCACAGTTGGCACGCTGCTATCAGTAGGGAAGGGACATCATGACCCCGGAGGCTGCCTGCTGGAAGGGATACAGCAGAGTGCCACAGACACAAAAGTCAACGGGAATTTAAACCATGAAATCTATTTTTTTTTTTTCCAGAAAGGAGACGCCTTAATCTGATACCCTGGGAAGTGGATCTAGCCTGGATCAGGAAACAAAGAAGCTTCTGGCAAGTCGCCCTTTGGGTCCCACCCAGGTTTTCTCCAAATGTCCCCAGAAGAAACCTGTGTGGCACTACTGAAATGAAGAAAGACAAAATTTAGAAACCCTCTATCTCACTTCAGTCTTTTCTGGATTTTGTCACCGTGAGGACCAGGATGTATCTATGGGTCTCTGTCTCGGATTGCTTCTGAACATACACCCCGACAAGGTATGTTTTAAAAGCCAAGATCAAGGTTTTCAGATGAGGATCAAGCATAGTTTGATACTTTTGTCCTGTCAGTGCTATTGGCTGAGACGTCACAATCCTGTCTCCTTAAATTAAGTAAATTTTATTATATTTTAGTAGTTACTGTTTCTTCTCAGTGGAAAAAATATCTGTCACTTAAAATGTAGAAGACAGTAGATACCTACAAGGTGATCCATCCCAAGACAACTAGCAATTCTAGTAAGTAGCAATTCTCAGTAACCTTTTCTTCTAAATGTCTGTGTCCTATATACACACACATGTTTAGTATCCTGTCAGCTGCTTTGTATACCTTTGTGAGTATTCTTTCAAGCTGATAAACACATCCCTACATCAGTGCTTCTCACAGTGTGGTCCTCAGACCAGCAGCATCCCTAGTGATCTTGTTAAGCACATTCTTGATGCACATTCTTGAATCCTATCCTAGATTAACTGAATCTAGTTTAACTCTGCAGGACTGACCCAGCCATCTGTGTGTTAACAAGCCCTCCAGGTGATTCTTATGCACAGTAAAGTTTCATACTATTCTTGGTATTAGCCAAAAGTTCTGGAAGCTGTAGGAAAGTCTGAGAAACAACGTTATATAATTTTTGACACACACACTTAGAAAACCAGTGCATGGAAATGACATAATTTATTTAGCCAGGCTGCAATCAGTAGGCAAACTGATGAATAACATTTAGCTCAAATGTGGACACACATAGTAAAGTTCCAAATGTGAAATCAGTTCATCAAAGAAAATGTATAATAAATTTAAAAATATTTAATCTTTTGAATGAATCATGGACCCTTTGCTGCTTAGTTTGTAGAATCTTCACATTTTCCTGGTATGGCCTGACTTCTCTGAATGTAGGTTCCCTCAAACTTCACCTGAGGATGTGCATTCTACCATTTCTTATGCCTTATGCCCTGGTTTAATGAAGCAGTCATTTGAAAGTCCTAAGTAGGTTAAAAATACTTAGGTTGACTTTCATTGGTAGAATTTACACACATACACATTAAACAGTATCAGTACAGTCTGGACAGAATAAAGAGTAAATATCAAGCTAAAGGCATGGTTTAATAGTAGAGTGCCTACCTAGCAAGCTTAAGGCCCTGAGTTCAAACCCCAGTACTGTAAAAAAAAAAAAAGTAAAATAATGAATATTAGGTACACAGAATCTAAGGAGGTCATACCTAAAATTTCATTGCCTATGCTGAATCATAATAATTGAAGAAACATGGAATTGGGGATTATAGCTCAGTGGTAGAGTGCATGCTTTACATGCACAAGGCCTTGGGCTCAGTCCCCAGCACCAAAACAATACAAATTTAAAAAAAAAAAGAAAAAGAAAGAAAAGAAAACCACACAAAATGTAGTTATCATGTAAAGAGTTCCTTTTAGCTACTATCTTGGGGAGCAGTTCAAATCCAAGTTGATTATCCATTCTATGGATACCTTTGGAGTTGTGCTTTCCATGCTAGTACCTGTACACTCACCCATTATGAGTTGCTATTTACTTGGCTGTGTCTCTCATTAGTGTTTAGAGGGCAGGGATCTTGCTTGGTTGCAGCTGTATCCCCAGCATGTCTCATAGTCTCTGGCACATTGTAGCATTTCATAATTACCACTAAGATGTATAAAATATATAACTGTTCTTTGGATTTCATTTAAAAGACGCAAACAGAGAATAGAGTTAGAAGAACTAAGAAAGCAAGATGCTCTTATCACAAATCCTGCACTCTGGAAGAAAGAAGCTTATGAGCCTCTCAAAACAGCTCCATGGATTCTTCATGTTCTTAAGAAGGATCAGATAGATATGAGCAAACAACCAAATAAATACAAACATTGCATCTTTCCCATGGCTTCTGGACTCAGTTTCTTATTTACCAAAAATGGGGCTTTGGGAACATAACTGCATTTGTCCTTTTGTTCCTTTATTATTTACTTTCTTCTGCTTACTTTGGATTCCTATAACCAGTTTCTTGAAATGGAGCCTTAGATCACTGATTTGAGACCTTTCTTTTCCCCCCAAGTCATTTTTCAGTTGCATTCTTAGCTTTTGTTGTTTCGCTTCTTTTCACCTTTTATTCCTCCTCTCCTTTTCCTTTCTTCTTGGTGGTACTGGGATTTGAACTCAAGGTCTTGATTGCTGGCAAGAAATGGAGCATTTGAGCCACACCCCCAGCTCTACTTCCCACAAGTGTCTTCATCTTTATTCAGTTGAAAAATTGTTACAAATTTTTCTTTTGATTTTGTATTTGACCTATAGGTTATTCAAAAGTATGTTAATTTCCAAACATCTAAGAATTTTTCTGATTTTTTTTGTTGAATACGAATTCAGAGGAAATACTTTGTGTGATATGAATTCTTTCACATTTATTGATACTCATTTTGTGACCCAATTCATTATCTATCTTGATAAATGTTCCCTGTGCCCTAGGAAAGGTACTGAAATCTCCAATTATAATGACCAACTTATATATTTCTTCTTGCACCTTTTGCTTTATTTATTTTGCAATTGGGTGCATTACATTTAAGGTTGTTTTATTGTCTTGATAGGTTGACTCTATCAGTATGAAGTATCCCTCTTTATTGCTGGTAATTGTCTTTGCTCTAAAGTCAACTTTAAATGAATCAGATAACCACTAATGCTTTCTTTTGAAGTGTCTTTGTATTATAACCTAACACCATCATTTTAATTGAGGCATGCAATTATATTTAAAGGGTGTTTCTTATAGATAGCACAGTTAATCCTTTAAAACATTTTATTAATCTGATAATCTTTTCCTTTAACTAGAGTGAATTTTTCTGGGTTTTTTTTTTAATTGATCCTGGGGCTTGAACTCAGGGCTTGCATCCTATCCCTATGCTCTTTTGCTTAAGGCTAAAAGCTCTACCACTTTGAGCACCACCCAGTTTTCTGGTGGTTAACTAGAGATAAGAGTCTCTAGGACTCTTCTGCCTGGGCTGGCCTTGAACTGTGATCCTCAGATCTCAGCTTCCTGAGTAGTTTAGGATTACAAATGTGAGCCACCAGTGACCAGCACTGGACTGTTTATATCTTTTATATTTAATGTGATTATTGATGTGGTTATGTTTAACTCTGTTATGATATGTTTTTTCTTGTCTTCTTTTTTTCTGTCTTCTTTTGGACTAATTGTGTGTGTGTGTGTGTGTGTGTGTGAGTGTCAGAGAGAGCGAGATACTAGGGTTTAAAATCAGGATCTCAAAAAAAAAAATCAGGATCTCATGCTCACTTAGCTTGCTTGCTCAGCTGGTGCTCTATCACTTTCTTTTAGTTACATTTAAAAAATTATCCATTAGTAGATGCAAAAAGGATTTACCATCCACAGTTTCATTTTTCCTAACATGCTCCAAGCTGGGTTTCTGCTTTCCTGACTAGGTAATCTCTAGAAACATGTATGGGGTTTCTGATGTTTTTAAAGTGTTGTAGAGAGTGGGGATTCTGATTTTCAAGGAAGGAGAAGGCTGGACAAGAAGAAGACGCAATTGACATATGGGTGTTCTTCTGTGGAGCAGCTGGCTGGTTTAATTTTAGAATATATGTCCTTGACTGTACCACTTTAAGTGAAGCACCTACTTGTCTTGGAGAAGTGTGTCTGTCTTTTGCGCTGCACCTTAATCCTCTAGCTCACACTCCATAGCCTTAGGCACCCTGTTTCATCAGATAGCCCACTTTTGAAAATAGGGGAGTCTTATCTCCTGAGATAGGACAGTAGGACCCACTAAGGCTCTCATTGAAGCAGCCTGAGGAATGCAGTGTACTCAAGTGACTTACTTGTACGGTAATAACCTCGAGTTGTAAGTACACAAAAGCCTCTTTGCATGTTTCAAGGGCATATTTACAGTTTTAAACTGATGAAAAGACTGCTTTTTAAATATCTTCAAAGGGAAGAAGAATGACAGAACTGCAAGGAGGAACAACAAACAGCAGAAGATCAAAATAAAAATAAAATCTAAAATTTACCCCAAATGTATGGAATCCTAATGTTTCCTTTGCCTTTGGAGTCAAAGGACATGAGTGTCAGAAGTCTCTTTGCAATCAGTGATCCATACCAACTAGGGGAAACTGAGGCACATTAAAGTAACCTGTCAAAGGCCAAGCAACAGGTAAAATGGAATCCAGAAACTTCCAGCCTAATGGTTTTTTTCATCCTATTACACATCTGCTTTGCAACTAGTCATTCCTGGTCCAAATAAAATTTAAAATACAAGATTAAAGAAAATATCACATATGGTTCATCCTACCTGTACTTGTGATTCTAATAAACGCATGAGATTAATGGTATCCTTTGAAAATGTAATGATACTGATTCCTCCTTGACACACAAAGATGCAGGAAGTAATTTAAAAACAAATCACTGAGATAAATCACTGTAACAAATCACTTAAAATCTTAATAAATAAATTGGCTGGTATGTAACCTTTGCCTGGGCACATGTCTTCTTGCTTTCTTTAGGATGCAGCCCAATCGCTGAACTGAGCTCAGGGGCTGAATTCATTGACAGACCTCTTAGATGCTGATTATCAATCTGGGTAACATCCCAATAATGATGAACTTGATTTTTTAAAAATTAACGTGCTTGGCCATATCTTGGATAATTGATACCTTGTGTTTGCTTGCTGTGTTTTAGAATTGCATATATGGATCTACCTCTTTTACCTGCCCATCCCTTGCTGCATTTTTCTTTTCTTTTCTTTTTCTTTTTTTGTTAGTTGTAGGGTGTGGGCCTGGGCGCTGTTCCTTAGCTCTTCATCTCAAGGCTAGCCCTCTACCACTGGAGCCACAGTGCCACTTTCAGTTTTCTGGTGGTTTACTGGAGATAAAGAGTCTCATGGACTTTCTGCTCAGGCTGGCTTTGAACCGTGATCCTCAGATCTCAGCCTCCTGAGTAGCTAGGATTACAGGCATGAGCCACTGGCACCTGGCTTCCTTCCTGCTTTTGTTCCCACTCTTTGTACCCAACTTCCCACTCTGACCACAGTATCTTCTTGTTCCTAGAAAACTCTGTGATGCTCCCTTCCCAGCCCTTGTCCTCCATATGCCCTTGAACACATTTCACACCATTGATGCCCAATGCCTCATCCTCTGACTTGGCCATCTCAAACTTCCTGGGTATCATCTTAGATGTCACTTTGTTCAAATTTTCTTCATCATCCTTCTTTTTCACAGTCTAGATTAGATTCTTCTCATGTGTTATTTCAAGCACCAACACCTTTATTTCTTCCAAACTCAGAATTGTACCACATCTATTTTCTACTTGCTTAATTGCTTTTATTTCTCTGCAGATTACAAGCTCCACAAATGCAGGTGACCTTGTCTGCTTGCCCACAAGTGCATAGCCAATGATCAGCACATATAAGAAACATAGATTTGTTGACTTTTAGTCACATTTCATAATGACTTCTATTGGTCAAACTGCTTTTATCTTTTCTTGTTCCATTCTTTCTTTTTTTTTTTTTTTTTTTTTGGGTCCAGTTGTGGGGCCTGAACTCTGGGCCTGGGCACTGTCCCTCAGCTCTTCAGCTCAAGGCTAGCGCTCTACCACTTGAGCCACAGCACCACTTCCAGCTTTTTTTCTTTTTGCTTATGTGGTGCTGAGGAATCGAACCCAGGACCTCAGGCATGCAAGGCAAGCGCTCTACCACTGAGCCATCTTCCCAGCCCTCTTGTCCCATTCTTAATCTATGGTGTATTATTCCTTCTCATCTGAGAAGGAAACTCTGAGAAAATGTTAATTTATTTAAGATCATCTCATGAGTAAGTTGCAGAGCTAATATTTGAACAAAGGTTATTGGAGTCCAATTCGGAGCTATTACTGTACATCACAGTTGACTTTATTCAGTTATAGAATATTTGAAGAAGCTCAGGTGGTCAGAGGACTGAAAGTTCTCTTCTAGAGCATCAACATGGCAAAGAGGAGAGCAGTGCAGACAAGGAGAGATGGTGCTAAGGGGAAGAACAGCTCACATGAGAGGCAAAGGAAGCAATGTGAGAACAAAAGCTAACATGAAAAGCCACACTTTGGGGTCTACCATGGTGATATATCAGAAAGAAGAGCCTGAAAAAATACAAGAAAGGATCAGTAAGCAATGCAGGAAAACAAATTTCATTATTGTAGAGGCACAAAAAAGAAGGGTGTAAAGAAAGAAACGTAATGTGCAATTAAGAAGAAAAGAAGACTGAAAACCATACTGAGTTTAGGTAGATAGAGATAGCTTTGGGACCTTGGAGGGAATAAGGGACAATTCATAAAGGTTTCAGAAAAAGCACATGGACGAGGGAACCAACCATTCAAGAATTGAGAGATTAACCAGGCACTAGTGGCTCATGCCTATAATTCTAGCTACTCAAAAGGCTGAGACCTGAGGATTGTGGTTTGAAGCCAGCCTAGGATAAGAAAGTCTGTAAGACTCTTATCTCCAATAAACTACCAAAAAAGCAAGAAGTGGAGCTATGGCTGAAGCCTTGAGCAGAAGAAGGTACAGACAGCACCCATGCACTGAGTTCAAGCTCCAGGACTGGGGGTAGGACTGGGGGGAGGAGAAAAAAAGAAGTGAGAGGTGACATTTGAGTTGTTTATAGATTTCAGCTATTATGAATGAGAGTGATAAGAATATTCGCATGGGAGCCATTTTGAGGACATAAGTTGCCACTGTACACTGGTGCTGAGGAAAGGAAGCACTAGGTGGTATGTAAGTAAAGGTTGATAAGGAGCTGCCAGGCTTTTTTCTAAAGTTGTAGTGCTCTACTGTATTTCCACGGATGGTGTATATAGACGGTTCTAATTGTTACACATCTTCACTATCACTTAGGAATTACCATTCTTCTTAACCCTAGCCTTGATAGTGAATGTGAGCAGTATCCCATTGTGATTTTAATTTTAATTTTCTTGTTGACTGATGGTGTTGAGCTTTTTATTAATGTTTTTTCTAACTGAGGTATATTTTTTTATAAATCACTATATATAAATATATGTTAGGCATGATTTTTAAATGGTTTATCCCAGTCTGAGGCTTTAAAAAATCTTAACAGTGTTTTAAAATGGTTTAATGTTTATGAAGTTCTGTTTATCAGTATATACCTTTTAACAGTTTGTGTTTCTTATGCCCCATCTATGAAATTTTTGCTTGACTCAAGATCATATCTGCTTTTTTTTAGGAGTTTTACAGATGGTAGCTCTTACATTAAGTCTAAAGCCCAGTTTGAATTAATTTTTCTGCATGTATAAACTAGCTATTTACATGTGATTGTCTAATTCATTCTTGTGCCATTTGTTTTAAAAGCTACTCATTCTTTGAATCCCCTTGACAAGTTTGAGATGCATTCCTTTCTGTTTCTTTTGTTTGCACTTTATTGAACTACTTAGATTTTGTGGATTGATTATTTCCATCCAATTTGGATTTTTTTCCTATTATTTTTCCTTCTTCAAATTGTTTTTGACCTCTGCTTCTTTTAGACTATGATTATGTGGATGTTAGAACACTGAATATTTTGCTCTTTCTCTTTGTACTTCCTTTGGAGCTTCTATTGGTATGTTCACCAACTTTTCTTCTGTACTGTCTAACCTGCTGTCAACCTCTTGTGTTATACATTTATTTCAGATATTATATTGTCGTGCTTTTCATTTATGGAAGTTCTATCCCTTTCCGTGTTTTCTCTTTTTTTGGGGGGGCTGGGTCCAGTCATGGGGCCTGAACTCTGGGCCTGGGCGCTGTCCCTCAGCTCTTCAGCTCAAGTCTAGTGCTCTACCACTTGAACCACAGTACCACTTCTGGCTTTTTCTGCTTATGTGGTGCTGCGGAATTGAACCCAGGGCCTCATGCATGCAGGGCAAGCACTCTACCACTGAGCCACCTTCCCAGCCCCTGTGTTTTCTCTTTTTAACATGTTTGTGTTGAGCATGTGGAACATACTTATAATAACTGCTTAAAAAAATACACTTATGGGGCTGGGAAGATGGCTCAGTGGTAGAGCGCTTGCCTTGTATGCCTGAGACCCTGGGTTCGATTCCTCAGCACCACATAAGCAAAAAGAAAAAAGCTGGAAGTGGCGCTGTGGCTCAAGCGGTAGAGCGCTAGCTTTGAGCTGACGAGCTGAGGGACAGCGCCCAGGCCCAGAGTTCAGGCCCTACAACTGGACCCCCCCCCCCCAAAAAAAAATACACTTATCTGCTAATTCTACCAGTTGTGTCATTTCTGGGTAGGTTTTTGCCTTTTCTTCCAGTTCCTAATCAGAAATTGCTGGGTGCAGTGACATTTGCCTGTATTTCCACATATTTATGGTATGGAGATTTGAAGGATCATGATTTGATATCAGCCCAATAAAAAAGTTGCTGAGACTCCATCTCAAATAAGCCAATGTGATGATGACGTATACTTATAACCCCATCTATAAGAGTGGTATAAATAGAAGAATCATGGCCCAAGACAACCCAGGCAAAAAGTTCTAGATTTTATCCAAAATTTAGGGCAAAAGTGTTGGTGGTTTGGATCAACTAGTAGAGCTCTTTTGCCTAGCAAATGTGACACTGTGGACATTAGGAACTGTGAATGGGTAGGTTCTTGCTGGCTAGATTTTTAAGTGCTTCTTTAAGAAAGATTACACTGTGTTCTGATATGTAATTGATTTCCCTGGGATAGGATGATCCCTTTGAGTAATGTTTTTATGGGTGTTTTGGGTGTGTGTGGGTGTGTATGCACGTATGCACACGCCTCTTGTGTTTGTGATGTAACTCTGTTCCACAAGGCATGTGCTGTAAAAATCCTGGTCATCTCTGGACAAGATAGGATAGTTTTTG
Source organism: Dipodomys spectabilis (assembly GCF_019054845.1). Taxonomy (NCBI): domain Eukaryota; kingdom Metazoa; phylum Chordata; class Mammalia; order Rodentia; family Heteromyidae; genus Dipodomys; species Dipodomys spectabilis. The sequence continues at coordinate 8,272,250 of NW_024870840.1, forward strand.
CCAGTTTTTAATATTTGTTATGATGAATCAATCCAATCTACCCTTTACTCTAGAGTGACAACTCTACTGTGAGGCTTTTTGACATCCAGAGAACATTATTGAATGCCTTTCCAGACTGTATTGTGGGGAAGATGAACTATTTCTAGTCTATGAGAACACTAGGGATTATTCAACTTTACTTTCTGGGGACTTTTTTTTTTCCATTTTTGGAGGTTTAGCTCACACATAGTCAGCTTGATATTCAGCCCAAACTTTGAGAAGACCTTTGTACAGACCTCTGGAGTTGTCTCTTTGGGTAGCGTCCCTCCTCTCTAATGTTCTAGTGTCTTATAACTGTCTTGGCTTCTTTGAGCACTCAACTCTGTCTGCTTAACTCAATGGACCAATGGAATCTGGGTTTATTTTCTCATTCTACATCTTAGAACTGTCACATCAGCAAGCAGAGGCAATTATAGAGCTTGCCATGTTTCTTTCTCCTTTCTCAAAACTCAGTCTTGTGATACTGTTTCCAGTGACTAAAAACAATTATGTTATAGAATTTATCTGACTTTCTAGTTTTAAATTGTGGAAATACAAATCTATAGCAGTATTTTCTCATGACAGATGCAAAAACCCATTTCAAATTCATGGTTTTTAAGATGGTGCATCTTGTGAAATATCAGGAATGGGACAAAAGATATGTTTGAATACATAAATGTAATTTTTCTTTCTTTTCCTGTCCATCATCTACCTCCCTTTCCTCCATAAAGTGTTGTGGTGGTTGATCTTGACAGTCAGACAGTCAACTTGACTGGACTGAGAAGCACCAAGGAGATTACAAAGCTGTTCTGACTGTATGTCACAATTAAGGGTGAAGACCTATCCTACAAGCAAGAAGCATCATCCTATAGATTGGGGGCCTGGATAGACTAAATCAGGAAAAAGAAGAAAGCACACTGGACACCAGTGGCTCATGCCTGTAATCCTAGCTACTCAGGAGGCTGAGATCTATGGATCCTGGTTCAAAGCCAGCCCAGGCAGGAAAGTCTGTGAGACTCTTATCTCCAATAAACCACTCGAAAACCGGAAGTGGCACTGTGGCTCAAACGGTAGAGCCCTCACCTTGAGCTGAAGAGCGCAGAGACAGCGCCCAAGCCCAGAGCTCAAGCCCCATGACTGACAAAAAAAAGACAAAAAAAAAAAGAAGAAAAGACAAAAAAAAAAAGAGAAGAAAGCAAAACACTGTTTCTCTCTGGTTTCTTGATGTCATAATGCAAGCTGCTCTGCCTTGCCACTCTTTGCTTGCTATGATGGATGCAAACATCTGAAATGGTGAGCCAAAGTAACTCATTTTTTTCTTTAAGGTGTTAACTCAGATGTCTGGTCACTGCAAAAAAGAAATGACTTAGAAAAATGGTACAAGAGAAGGAAGATGTTGCTGTGTTTAGAAGCCTTTAGAACTGTTTCATGGGAAGAGTTTACCAAAGGTTAGAGAAGAGGGCAAGAGGAGCCCTAGAATGTTGTACACAGAGCATGAATGTTTCTTGTGGGAGCTCAAAGATCAGAATGCTGATAGGAAGGTAGACATTAAAGATTATCTTTAGAAGATTTCATATGAAGACAAGGGACTCCACCTGGAATTGTACTTGAGGCCATTTGTGTGCATTGTGGCAAATAACTTGTCTATATCTTGTCCATGTCCTGAGACTTTGTGGGAACTTGAGTTTAAAGGTGACAGACTAGGTAGTATAGCAGAGGACATTTTAAGGCAGCCCAGCATTTAGGCTGTAGCATGGGTTTACTGGCTGCTTTTAGTCAAGTTTACAATGAGACTTATGAGCAAATTTTACAAGAAGTGCTTGTAAAGTTAAAGCCCAGGCCAGAATGGCTGCTGAAGAAATCAGATCCATTAAAAAGAAGCCATGTATCAAGGCTCAGGAATTGGCTGTCTTCCCCTCCACCCCCTAGACTAGAGACACAGGGCAGGCTTAGGGATGTAAAGAGGCCTATAGGCCTGATTTTTGCTCAAGTTGGCATCATATCTTGGTTTTATCCACAGGATGCTGGTTTTGCAGGCATGCGGAAAATAAGAGTTACAAGAGATCTTCAGAGAGGTTTTCACACAGACTTCTAAGGGACAGTTGGGGACCAGGCAATGTGTGCTAGAATCAGATACCTGCACGCTTCCTCTGAGAGGGCAAAGTGTGAAGCTGTGAGAGAGAAGCTGAAGAAATAGTAGAAACTCCAGGCTGTCAGACATGCCAAGAAAGAGGAACATCTGCTGAGGAAAGCTGCAGGCAATGAGTGGCACAGGCCAAGAGAGAGGCCTGTAGCTGCAAACACCACAGCTATAGGGCAGGGGCTGCCTAAGACCCTTTGGCGCTCACATCGTGACACCATATGCTCTTGATGCTGGACACAGATTTCTAAGATTTAATATTTGCCTTTCTGGGTTGTTGTTGTTGTTGTTCGTTGTGGGGCTGAACTCTGGGCATGGGCGCTGTCCCTCAGCTCTTCAGCTCAAGGCTAGTGCCCTACCACTTGAGCCACGGTGCCATTTCAGGCTTTTGTCTGCTTATGTGGTGCTGAGGAATTGAACCCAGGGCCTCATGCATGCACTCTAGAGGCAAGTACTCCACCATTGAGCCAAGTTCCCAGCCCCCTTGCTGGATTTTAATCTTGATTTGGCCTCACTTTTCCTTTCTCTTGCCCTAGCCTTCCTTTTTTGGAAAGTAATATTAATGCAGTGCCATTGGCTCTTGAGAGTATGTAACTTGTTTCCAGATCTTCATAGGTGTTCACAGTTGAGTTGACTTTGGACTTGGGCTTTTGGACAGTGTTGGAATTGTTAAAAGTCTGAGTACTCTTGGAGAGGGACTTGAATATATTTTGCATTCTAAGATGGACATGGGCCATTTTAGAACCAGGAGTGAAATGTTATGGCTTGAGGAGATTTGTTTGGGTAACAAGTTAAGAACAGTACCTGTGGTGCTTTATCTTGATTGTCAACTTGATTGGTGAGAAATACGTAGGAGATTAGTGAAGCACACCTCTGAGGAAAGTGTATCTCTGATGGTATTTCTTGACAGGATTAACTCAAGGTAGAAAACCTGCCCTGAATGTGGGAGGCACCATCTTATAGGCTAGGGGTATAAATGGGAATAAAAGGGGAAAAGGAGAAAGCCAGGTTATGTTCTGTTTTGCTTGCTTGCCACCACAATGTGAATTGTTCCATTCCTCCTTGTCTCACCATGATAGACTGAAACCTTGGAAATCATATGACGAAACAGGTCTTTCCTAACTCTAAATCCTTTCTCAGGTTATTTGTCACAGCGATGGAAAAGTCTGACCCAAGTGTAGAATATTCTACTTGAGATTTTTTTCTCTTCTGCAAAGTACAGTTGCAGGCATTGTTTTCTATATAATTTGTTATATTAGGAGATATAATCAGCATCTAAATAGCAGGAAATAGATTATTGGAGATATTATTTTCCTTGAAGTAGAGGAAAACTACAACTGCTTCTAGAGTGTAAAGTTCCTAGGCTTTCATTTTGGCCTTATTGTCATTCAACATGATCTGAAAAAGCTATTTCTATACTCTGCTATGTCTCAGCTATGTAATTGTTACATCAACATATTTTAATGAAGAAAGTAAAGACAAAATTTGCTGAGACAGGGCAATGAAGATATTCTTTTAAATGAGGTGTATGAAGAGTCAACTTTGGTTTTCATACACACATATAATGTTAAAAACGAACATTTCCCTGAGTACTATAGAAAACCACAGCTGGCCTTAATTTTATATTAAAAGTAGCTTTCCTGTTGAACATAGGTTGTGCCTTTTGGGGATTTCCATAATGCAAACTTCTACTAGAATGTGATTTCAATTTTTATACAAGAGACTTTATCAAGAGCAAACAGATGTCTTGATTAAGGGTTTTGTTTTCTTTTCTTTTCTTCCTGTTTTTTTTTTCTTTTCTAAGTATTAAACACTATGGAGAGATCCTGGCTACCAAACAAATAGACTTCAAAGGGACCTCCCACCTTGCACTAAGCCACAGACAAATATTTGCTATTACTATAGAACTAGGTAGGCTAGGGCCACTCTGCCCTTCACTTGTAGGAGACCTTGAGTAGCAGTATTAATTACCACTATGAAAAGTTTTCCCAGTAGAGATTAATCTCACATATCTTTCCCATTAAGTTTCAGTCTGAGGTATGAGGATTTGTTTCAGGAGTTGAATTAAGGAGAACTAAGAGCTGAATCAGGAAGAAAGATGTGTAAAAATAAAGCCTAGCAATTAGTCTCTGAAAAGTTATAGCATGTAATCTGTTTTATTTACATGTAGAAGATACCAATGAATATATTTTCTAGACATTTTTCCCCATACAATGTCAAGCAATTTCTAACCTCTACTTCTGAATATATCTCTTTCCAATTACATCCTTTTTTTTTTTTTTTTTGGTCGTGGGGCTTGAACTCTGGGCCTGGTCGCTGTCCCTCAGCTCTTCAGCTCAAGGCGAGCGCTCTACCACTTGAGCTACAGCGCCACTTCCGGTTTTCTGGTGGTTTATTGGAGATAGGAGTCTCACGGTCTCTCCTGCCCGGGCTGGCTTTGAACCGCGATCCTCAGATCTCAGCCTCCTGAGTAGCTAGGATTACAGGCGTGAGCCACCAGCGCCCGGCTCAATTACATCCTTTTTGATTCAAGTATGTTTCAGAGGTTTTTCTATAATCCAAGCAATATTCAGACTTTAAATGTCATAGTCTTCCAGTATAGTTAACATAGTTGACTGAGTGTAGTGGAGACAAAGACACAAGAAGGGAAAATGTATTGAGACTCTTTGAGGTAGTCTCTTACACAGTCATCTCTACTGTGGGTAAAAGGATGCAAGACTGAAGATCCAGTGTCATTATGGGGAAGTGTAAGGGGAGGGAAGAGTCACTTTATATCTGAATTACAGTGTAATGATATCATCTGTACTCTATTATTTACATCATTTGAGGTTGCATGACAACTGAAAGGGACAGGGAGACTGGCAGGTAAACAGGCTAGGCTGAGTTAATCAAGGGGTGGAAGGGTAGAGAAGCCACAGAAGGCTAAATACTCAGTAGTTACTTGTGAAACAGACTTGGCACTCCCTGTTCCCTAAAAGCAGTAGGGCTGGACAATGACCAAAAGGTTAACATGGCCTTTGAGGATGACAGTACCAGGTCCACCTGCATAAGCCACATTCACAGCATCAGCCAGACCATCTAGAAGTAGCTAAGTGCATCACTAAGCATCACTAAGTTCTTAAGGGAGGACAGTTAAAAAGAAGCAGAAATAACGTATCTCTGAACTCCTGGCTATGAATCTCCACATGTGCTTTGTGTATGTTTTATAAACTCCTTGGAAAACAGGTGTGTTTGAGTTCTGGCTACAGTATTTCAAAGCGATAATTCTTTAAACATACTGTAACTCCCTAACTTGAATAGGACCTTAAGAAAGATTTTGAAAAGCATGTTTTGTTCATCCCCACAACAAGCCTGTCATATAACATTACATAAAAATCCTTAACAAACAAATAAAAGCAAGTCTAGAGGGAACCTGGAGAGGAGGAAGACCAGAAACCTCACTCCTTGCTCATGCTAAATTCACTACAGAGCACCCCCTAAACATAATCACTTGGAAATTCCTTCATGAATCTGAAATGCCAGCAAGGTGTGGGTAGATGCATTTCTTTCTGTTTTGATAAGATATTTTAGTTTAAACTCAGGCTTTTATCTTACATACCACTGTCATCTAAATATATCTTAAAAACTTAGCTCCTTATCTTGTACCTAACATTCATAGTGCAATTTTAAAATAATTCATTCATTCACAATGTATACAACTAAATACAGACAGGAGAGACACAAATTGTCCTTTTATATCAAATATAATCAGTTCTCTCCAAATTTAACACTTCCTGTTCTCTTCTTGCTTATCTAGGAAAATGGTTTGGGCCACTGTTATAATAAGATGTATGTAATTATTTACATTGACTTTAATATTAAGTGGCCAGTATTGATGTTTTTCTCTAGCCAAATGTCTGTTTGAAAGCACTGAGTAAAAATTGTAGAGCCTTGCTACTGGATAGCATTGACAGGAGAATACAGTGCAGGAAGTCCCTAACTTATAACTACATTGTTTTTCAAAATGTACTTTTAGGTCAGTTGTCTAGACATTAGAACCATTTGTAAACAGAACATGTCTATTCTTTTTACACTATCCCCAGAGCCTGAGAGATTGCTAGATGCATAGTAGGCGCAAATATCTACTGAACGACCAAATGAATCGGCACAGTTTCTACTTCAGTGATAATGCAACATTATATTACTAGGAGTTAGAACTTATATAGTACTTAGCCATTTCTAAACACATTTCCATATGCCTCATTTTAGTCTTTCTACACTGACCTAATTTACAAATGAAGACTCTAAGATCCTTACAATAAAGTCAGCCACTTAGGCTACTTGGTGGCTCAAGTATGCCAGAGAGAGTTGGAACTGAAGTAGTGCAGGGGAGGTAGGGAACTGATGTAAAAGCTAGAACTGCCAGAACCAGGGGACCAACCCATGTGGGAGTCTAACTCCTGTACTCATATTGTCATATAGCATCTGGCAATATTAGAAAATATAGATAAAATGTAGGCATAGTGGCCCTCACTTGTAACTTCAGTGAGTGAGAGGATTTCAGTCTGAGGCTAGTCATGGGCAAAAACAAGAGACCCTACCTGAAAAAATAGGTATGGCATGGCTCAAGTGGCACAGCGATTGCTAGTTCAGGGCCTGAGTTTAAACCCTAGAACTGTGAAAAAGAAAAAAAATAGATATACTATCATCATTCAACACAAAGTGCTCAGAAGATATTCATTTCCTTTTTATTTCTGCCTTTCCTTTTTCTAGCTGTTAAGTGACTTCCTTATGTTTAATTTTTAAGAAGAAGGAAGCTTGGCATGGTGGTACACACTTATAATCCCAGTATTAGAGAGGTATAGGCAGGAGGGGCAAGAATTGGAGGCCATCCTGGGTCATATGCTGAAACAATGCCAAAAAAGAACAAAAACAACAACAACAACCTCAAAACCCAGCTCCTTTCACAGTAGCAAGAAATGAGGTCTTTCACAAATATGTACTCCAAAATTTAGGGCGCTTGCCTTGCTAACAGGAAGACAAATAAATCTAGCTGTGGTAGTGCTTGACATAAGTCCTCTGCTATGAAAAGATGAACATGAAAGATGTCTTTATTGTGGTGTTTGAACTCAGTGCCTCGAGCTTACTAAGCAAGTGTTCTGCCACTTGAGCTGCACCTCCAGCCCAAAGATTCCCTTAAGTCATAATTTGCATATTCAAAGTTGGATAAGACCTTTTTAAAGGACTCTGAGACAAACCTCTGATTTTGCACACAAATTCTCTAAAATATTTCCCAAAGTAAATTTCTTCAGCTTTTCCTGAAATATATCATAGGATGAGAAATGGAAGAGTGTTCACTTTGTCTTTGGATACATTGAGCTTTTAGAAAGACTTACTTTGGTCCTACTCTGGCCTTCTGAAAGCATCAGAGTCCATTTAATCCCTCCTCAAACATCTGAAGAATGCTAGCAATTCTTGGACATCCATAAATCCTCTCTCATAGGGGAAATATCCTGAGTTAATTGTTAATTACATAACAAAGTTTCTAATTGATCTCACCAGTTCTGCTCAGCTCTCTCTAAACAGGAATATCTTGACCTGAGCATGACATTCTTGCTATGCTTTAACTAGAGAAGAGGACAGAAGGACCATTCTCTTCTTTGTTTAGAAAATGGTTCATCCACTAATGTGCTCTAAGGCCACATTAGCTTTTTTTTTTAGGCAGTCATGGTAAGTTGTTAAATCACATTGAAATCACAGTCCACTAAATTGTTCAGGTCTTCTCCACACATGCAGCGGTAGGTCACATCTCTCTGGTGATAACACAGCAGGTATTTGAAAGGAAGAATTTGTATGTATTGCTGACAGGTTTATTCTCATAAATTCTGCTTAAAGATCTTCCATGTGGGGATCCCTGTGGTTCCTTTCCAAATGTGCTATTATGTTATTCCTGCCCAGTTGTGCTGATGGACCTTTCAACACTACCCACAGCATCAAGTCCAAAGTACTTGGCTTATTCAGCACTGAGCCTTCGGGGCCAGCTTCATCAACCTCTCCTCTCAGAGCCTCTTCCCCCACTGCTCATTGCACCATACTGCACCATTCTGCAGATTAACTTTCTTATTCATGGACACTATTTTCTTTTGTTTTTGTCAGTAGCAGGATTTGAACTCAGGGCATGTGCTTGCTCAGTTTGCTTGCTTGCTTGGCTGGTGCTTTACCATTTAAGCCATGCCTCCAGCCCTACTTTTTTCTGCTTAATTAGAGATGGAGACTTCTAGAATTTCCTGCTTGAGCCAAATTGGAATTACTCACAATCCACTAGTGGTGTGAGCCACTAGTATCTATCCTAACAGACTTCACTATGGAATTCCCTTCTCCACCTTATCATCCATGCTTTTAAGAGAGAGCAATTTAAAAGTCTTAACCAGATCAAATTCCTTAAAGACAGAAATATACTTCAGTGAAGTACAGCTAATAAGGAAGATATTACAGCTTAGAAGGTTTTTTTTGGTGGGAGGTTGGCAAGAAAATGTTGTTTTGCGTTTATAACAAAATGATCTTTATACTGCTTTCTTAAAAAAATTCTGTTTGGAAGTGGCGCTGTGGCTCAAGTGGTAGAGTGCTAGCCTTGAGCTGAAGAGTTGAGGGACAATGCCCAGAGTTCAAGCCCCACAACCAACCAAAAAATAAAATAAAAAAGAATAAAAAAAATTCTGTTCAAACAAGTTTCCCCTCCTTGCTCTAGAAAATCAGGTGAGTTGGAGTTGGTTTACTTAAAAGAGCAGTTCTTTGGGAGAGAATAACTAGCTTGTTAGTTTATCTGATTGAAACAAATAGCCACATAGACTGTCCATAGACAGTGTCACAAAGCGACTGTTTCGAGAGTCACAAAACAAAACCACCTTTGGGTCAACACCAGGCTGTAGCAAGAGCCCAGCTGGCAGTACTATAGAATATTAGCATGAGACCTTCTTCCCAATCACTTGCAATGACTTTGATGAAAAATTGAATGAAATCCTAACCAGCCTTTACAGGTACCTTACATTGTTTTTTCTGAGAGGTGGTGATAGGGGTGAACCTTTCTTTGTTCCAGGCCTCTGCTGATTAGCCACAGAGCCTGTGATTGAAGTTTGCAAAAGAATGGAACCCATGACATCATCCTTGTTGAAAAACTATACTTGACAACAGTCTGCCTGAGGATCAGTCATCCTAAATGGCAAACTTAGGAGACACTTGGCAAGTTGTCTCTCAAAACACACTTTTAATGTGCCCGTATACCCTGTCCACTGCCATAAAAGTGACATCAATCACAAAAAGCAATGAAAAGATGGCTTCCCTGATATTAAAAACCACTTAGCTTCAGAGCTCATTTATTTGATAAACATGTATTTAATATGCCAGGCAGCAAGTTAGATGCTAAGGGAATTGTCTCAAGGTGTGGCCAACACTTTCTTAGGGAGCTCACATAAGCATGTGATGACTACTGGGTAGTGGTGAAACTAAGGGTGCACACCTGTGACACACCATTACAGTGCACCTAACCCAAAATGTTGGCAGTAGGCAAGGTCTAAGAAAATTCATTAAGGACAGATGGGACATATCTGTGGATTCATCCATCCATCCACCCACCCACACATCCATCTGTTTGGCAACGTAGCTACATGAATGAGAGGTAGGACTAGTGGGAAGGAAAGAGCCGAAAGCCGAGGAAACAGGGCAAGAAAGAGCATGACATCTAGAAATGATACAAGTAATTCTAGACACACTGGAGGCTAAAGCATGAAGAAGAGATGGGAGTGAGGCCAGGTGGCACTCAGTAGGGACTCGTCATGTCACATTAAAGAAGGAGACATTATTATGAGGAAACTGGGGAGTCAGTGGAGACTTAAGCCAGGAAGTATCACTTGGTATTCTAAATAGATCCTTCGGTGTGCAGTATAGGGAATAGATTGGAGAGTAACCCAGATAGACGAGAGAAGGGCAGGGAGGAAGAAAGGAGGAAGGGAGGGAGGGAGAGAAGGAGAGAAGGAAAGAAAATCAGGACCAGGACCATACTGTAATATGTGTACAGATGAAAAATAATGATGTTTTGCATGACAATAGTGGCTGTGATGAAGAAAGGCATACATACTCAAGAGGGACCCAACTATCAGAAACAGATAAAACTTCACTTGAAGTGAACTGAAGGAAAATAGGAATGGAGAATGAATCTCAGCTTTCCATTTTGATGAGTCTTAATGAGCTAGCTGGTGAAGCCTCCTTTCAGGTTGAAGATTATCAGAATGGAAGTCCACTGAGGGTGCTTTTGAAGAGGCCCTGGGTTCGATTCCTCAGCACCACATAAGCAAAAAAGAAAAAAAGCCAGAAGTGGTGCTGTGGCTCAAGTGGCAGAATGCTAGCCTTGAGCTGAAGAGCTGAGGGACAGAGCCCAGGCCCAGAGTTTAGGCCCCACGACCGGACCCAAAAAATAAAAGAATAAAAAAATAAAGTAGCAGGCAAGCTCTTGATCTAAGTGTGAGCAGGAGCTTGAGAAGGACATAAAAAGAAGAGAGGATGAGAAGGCTCATTGTAGGAATGAAAAGGAGGTGAGGAAAAGATTTCTGGGCAAGTTTTTGGGTCGAGGTGAGTGAAAACAAACTGTTAGAGACATCTCTTGCTATAATTGTTATTATTTCCTCCCAAAGAGTTCAGCAATCTAGTCAGGGAAGAAAAAGGCAAGCAGCCAGATTGATCTCATATTGGGATGTGGTAGAGACAAAGAGCAATGGAGTTGAGGGCATTGGTAAAAGGTTCCAGAGAAAAAATCATGGGGGTGATCTTAACATGATGTCCATTTTTTCAAAGAGCCAGAAGAAAGAGAAAATAAGTAGTCTACGGGGCCATAACAAATGCTTTGAGAGAAGAGGAGTAAACTAGAAAGAAAAAATGTCCAAAAGTGTCAAGCAGAAATGAACAGTTCATAGGAAGTGAGAGTTGAAAAGCGAAGGTTGAAAATTACCCACTGTTTGTTTATTTTTTTTGTGAACTATACATTATTTTTACAAACTTCCCTCTTCAAAAGCACCCTCAGTGAACTTCCATTCTGATAATCTTCAACTCTGATAATCTTCAGAGAGGGAGCTGTTGGTTTTATTCATCGTTTGGTATGTTGAGATGGAAACAAATGATGGTTGTGGAGAATGAAGTGTCTGGTTTTTTGAAACAGCCATTGTTTGATGTGTCCACGTTTACCTTTGGCTTTGTTTGGTGCTAGAGACTGAACACAGGTTGGGCTCTTCCATTGATCTACAAGTTCCATTCTGTCTTTGTGTGTGTGTGTGTGTGTGTGTGTGTGTGTGTGTGTGTGTGTACTGGAGCTTAAACTCAGGCCTGGGTACTGTCACTGAGATTTTTCACTCAAAGCTGGCACTCTATGGCTTGACCCACATGTTCTATTAGTTTTTTTGCTAGTTAATTGGAGATATAAGAGTTTCTTCGGACTTTCTTGCCTGAGCTGACCTCAAACGGAGATCCTCAGTTCCCAGCCTCCTGAGTAGCTAGGATTACAGGCATGAGCTATTGGCCTCTGGCTCCCAGCCTATCTTTAGTTTTTATTTGGAAGTAAAAGGGAAATCAGAAGGCTATTCATTGGGACATAGGCTATGAGAGAAATGTAAGCATCAGTAAAGCAGACTAAACAATACAAGAGCATAGTCATATTTTCTTTCTTTAACTTATTAAAACAGAGAAAGCTTTTTCAGAAGCAACCAAAAGACAAATGGACATGATGTCATGTAGGAAGCATTAGAATATTTTTCATAATTATTTTTTCAACACATGAACTGTGATTATCAAGTGTAAAGTAACATCAACAAACATAAGTTGAGGCCTGGGGAGAGTTCTGCTCCTTTGCCAGTGCAAAAGGATGTAGAAGAGAAAAGAAATATGATCTAGAAAGAAGGGCGTTGTTTTTCTTTTTCTCCTCATTAGCTAGAGAAAACATCCAAGGAAATAATTTGTATCTTAAAGATAAAATGAATACACACAAAATAAGCACACACAGGGGAACTTTTCTCTAACAATCTCTAAGTGTTAGTTTTCTATTCTCTTTAACATTAATAAGCTGTGTGTTTTTTAAAATATGTACACAAAGTAAAACTGTGAAAATGTAAACATTTTTTCTTAAATTATATTGTCTAGCCCTCTGCTTTAGGTAGATGTTCTTCAATAGATCAAATTTCCTAACACACTAGCCTGAAGACGGTGGCTTACATCTGTAATCCTACCTATACATGAAGCTGAGATTTGAAGATCGTGATTCCTAGCCAGCCAGGACAGCAAACTCTGTGAGACTTTTATCTCAAATTAACCACCCCAAACATAGAAGTAGAGCCGTGGCTCAAGTGGAAGAGAGTTAGCCTTGAGCACAGAAGCGCAGAGACAGCACTCAGGTCCTGGTTTTAAGCCCCAGGATTGGCACGTGCACCCATGCGCGTGCACGCACGCGCGCGCGCACACACACACACACACACACACACACAATTTCCTAAAATACTAAATAAAAATGTGAACAATGCTATGCTTTAGATTTGTCTCTCAAACTGTAATTACTCAAGAGGTGTTTCCAAAAATTGCTACCATACCGGGAGTTTTGAGAGTTGTACATAAAAGGATATAAAGTTGGATAGTTTCAAGTGAAACAGTCAGGTGCATGCCACAGTCCTCAGAAATTTGAGACCAGCTTAAGCAGCCATACCAGACCTTGTCTTAAAAGAAGCAGAAGCGGAAATGGAGAAAGCAGAGGAAGAAGAAGAAAGAAGAGGAGTAGGAGGCAGCAGGAGGAAGAAGTAGAAGAATGAGATCATTAAAATCTTAAATTCCCTAAAAATTAACATTCCTCTTTCAGCATGGCATTTTCAGAGATGTTTTTCTCCTCTAATATAATTGATTTGAACTATTCTTCTTTTCTTTCCCCTCACCATTGATAGTATTTTTTCTTCTCTTTACTTTTTCTGGTTCTTCTTTCAAAAACTTAAAATTTGCCACTCCCAACTTCCCCTTCTCCCTTGGCATTTTAGAATTTATACCTATCCTGAAATTTTCTCATTGTGGTAACTCAATGGCATTTAATTCACATTGTTGCTTAGCCATTGGGCCCATAACTTAGACTGGCTGTTGTGTATGCTTTAAAATTTTAAATGTTTTCAGTAATGGCAGCATCAATAGACAAAGTTTAATCCTCCAGGCTCAGTTCCTAGACCTTCCTCTTTTCTACACCCACTCCCTGGATGATCTCATCCAGTTTTGTAGCTTTAAATATCATCTCTTGCCAAGGCAACAGTGATACTCAATAGACACTATGTTGGAAATGAACTTTACAACTTGGGTGGGGGAATGAAGGGGAGAAGGGGGGAAAATGAAGGAGGGGTTAACACTTCAAAAAGAAATGTACTCATTGCCTTACTTATGTAACTGTAACCACTCTGTACATCACCTTTACAATAAAATTTTAAAATAAGTAAATAACATCTCTTCACACCAGCCACTGGTGGCTCACACCTGTAATTCTAACTACTCAGGTGGCTAAGATCTGAGGATCATGGTTCAGAGTCAGCCTGGGCAGAAAAGTCCATGAGACTCTTATCTCCAATTAACCACCAGAAAACTTGAAGTGTTGCAATAACACAAAGGGGTAGAGCATTATTAGTGCCTTCAGCAAAAGAGCCCAGGGACAGGGCCCAGGCCCTGAGTTCAAGCCTCATGACTAACAAAAAGAAAAAAAAATCTCTTCCCCATTGACTCCCACATTCATGTATTTCATCCAGACTTTTCTAAACTCACAGACCCATTTGTCTTCTTAGTATCTCCACTTGGGTGTGTAATAGGGAACTCACAATTCTCTGGTATTCCAGGACAAACCTGTTCCCCCCTAGTCTTTCCTTCCCATCTGTGTAAATGGCTATTCCATCCTTCCATCCTCAAGCTGCAAACATCTTTACTCTTTTCTCCTATATCCTATATCCAGCCTGTCAGTAAATGTATTGTCTCTTTCTAGAAAAGACATCCAGGATTAAACTATTTTCCTCATTTCCATGTTGCTGCCTTCTATCCATACACCATCAGATCTAGCCTGAGTTATTGCAACAGCATTCTTACTAGTCATTCTGCTTGCTGACTTGCCCTCTTTGCCTCTTTGGTCTTAACACACAAGGCAGTTATCCTGTTAAAAACAGATTATAGCACTACTCTGTTTAAAATATCCAGCAGCTTCCATTACGACTCAGAAGAAAAAACAAATGCCATTACAAGTTTATGCCCTTAAGGAACTTCCTTAAGAGGGAAAGAGCACCAGGTACAAGTGGCTCATGCCTGTAATCCTAGCTATTCAACAAGTTAAGATCTGAGGATCGTGGTTCAGAGCCAACCCAGGCATGAGACTCTCATCTCCAATTAACCACCAAAAAAGCTGGAAGTGAGCTGTGGCTACTGTGGCTACACTGTGGTAGAGAGCTAGCCTTGCACCAAGAAACTCAGGGACTGAATTCAAGCCTCAGGATGAGGCAGGGAGATGACTGAAAGAGGATGTTTAAAATAACTAACTGGCTTTAATTGAACTAGGAATAAATTTGTCCCATTCTGGAGCATCTTGAAATTTTGTCCCCGTCACCTCTTGGATCTCACCTATTCCTCTGCCTCTTTCCTCTTTCCAACTGCTTCGGCATCCTCTGCTTCCTGTCCTGAGGATACCTATAGGCTCTTTCCCTACATATGTCCACAACTCATTGATTTTCTTCAGAACTTTATTCTTGAGAATTTCCATGGAAGCTCTATTTAAACATTAATCTTCCTTCCCAGATCTTTTTTCCCACTTTCCTGTTTAATTTCTTCTTGCATGTATCACTATACATATATACATATTTTACTTGGTTAGGATCATGCATTGTAGAAAGTAAGCAGAGGGCAGGAATTTTTCCCTTTTTGTTTTGTATCTCCAACTCATGACACATAGGAAACACTCTACAAACATTTATTTTAAAAAATGAATGACTCATGACTACTCTGAAAGGATCAGCACTTAGTATCCAACAGTCAGTAGTTACAGTATTATTACTTTATAGTTATCTTCATAGAATTCAGTTCAACAATGTCTTATGGACAGTTGCTCCTTAGAGGGATCTGTCCTGGGTGCGGAGGTTGTGGGGCTAAGAACCCCAGACTGAATACAGTGATAACAGGGACTCTGTCCTTCAGGGAGCAAACTCTATGGGGACATCAGGGCCAGTGGACATGACATATAATTTCTTGAGTAGCCAGGAGTGCAGAGGGAGAGATTATCCCAAGTTTCCATACACTTCTGATTACTGATCAGAAGCATTTGCTTCCATGTTATCTGATGTGATTCATCTTCCTCATCTGCCATAGTTCCCAGTCCTCCATACATTCCCATTCTAGTTTATATAGTTTATAGAGCTCTTTATTGCTTGAAGCTCTTATCCCTGAGATACCTAACTTCCAGTTATCTATCCCTCATCTGTTCATCATCACACCTTAGTTTTTCAATGAGTCATCAGATAACTCAACACTTTATAATTGCTCAAGGCATCCAGAATATTTTGGCCAAGTACTACCGAAGTTAAACCATCAACTAAAACAAACACAAAGCAAACAAATCCTACGCAGACTTTTAAAAATAGTTAGCAAGAATACATTTTGGGAAAAAAAATATACCCTTTGGAATCAATGAATCAAATTGATTGGACATCTGGGCATTACTATGTAGCTTCTGTAAATAATTATAATGATAACTGCTCTGTGGGTTTTCTTTGAATGAAAGGCATTTTTAAAGAAAACATGCTGCTATAAATCTCTAGCTGCATCCCCTAAAGGAAGAGAGTAGTTCAAGGCTGGGTATAATCACACTACTATATGTAAATATACAGAGCATTTTATTTTCAGGGAAGTACAACAAAATTATAGCTGAGATTGTGCTTCAAGATGATACATTAATACATTAGATGAATAACTTAAAAGTAGTTATTCACTAGATAAAAGTATTCTCTTCCTCTCTAAAAACAACCTAGTCAAAAAGCATGTGAACCTAGGAAAGTTGAGATGGATGGGAATGAGATAAGTAAGTGTGCATGGGGGAAATGATTGAAAGGATGATTCTGATCAATATTCATTGTACACATAAGTGGTCATGTTAAATTGAAACAACTATTTGAAGATAACAAAAAAGGGTAGAAAAAAACTATGTGAAATGGTATTAGAGAATCATGCACTTGTTCCTATATAGCTTATTTTAAAGGATAATGGGTAATGTTAAGTGCAAATAGTCTTTACTTGTTACAGATAACTTTTTCTACTTAATGTAAGAAAATACTAACTTTTTTTTTTTTTTGGTCTGGTCGTGGGGCCTGAACTCTGGGCCTGGGTGCTGTCCCTCAGCTCTTCAGCTCAAGGCTAGCGCTCTACCACTTGAGCCACAGCACCACTTCTGGCTTTTTTTCATTTTGCTTATGTGGTACTGTGGAATCGAACCCAGGGCCTCATGCATGCAAGGCAAGCACTCTACCACTGAGCTACCTTCCCAGCCCAGAAAATACTAACTTTTATGCAAAGTATATATAATCTTCTAGGAATCATCCATTAAACTGTAATATGC
Source organism: Dipodomys spectabilis (assembly GCF_019054845.1). Taxonomy (NCBI): domain Eukaryota; kingdom Metazoa; phylum Chordata; class Mammalia; order Rodentia; family Heteromyidae; genus Dipodomys; species Dipodomys spectabilis. The sequence continues at coordinate 8,289,034 of NW_024870840.1, forward strand.
ATACCATTCCTAAAAATTATCAGAGTAATTTGGTTTTACTTTTCTCTAATTTACATTTTGAAGTAATAATAAAGCCTATCCAAATGAATAATTTTAAAACAAGTTAATTATCCCAGCATATGTTAGTTCATCATCTATTTGGTTCTGACTGAGTTACTTTGATTTACTAAGTCTCCATTTCTATGTCTCTAAAATGGAGTTTATTTTCCTTAATCAACGAGGTTCTTGTGACAATAGGGGATACAGTACCCTTACAGAATGAGTGGCCCCTGACTTAAGACTGCTGCTGCTGAAGACATACACATGAGCAGAAGTCAGTAATTGAGGAAAACAAGTGGTTAAATGAACAGGGTTTACAAAGCATTGTACTCACATTACTTTGTTTTATCTTTTAAGTTAAAAAAATTCCAAGTGTCTGCTGGGTGCAGTGACTCAAGCCTGTAATCTTAGCTACTTGTGAGGCAGGGATGGGGGTGGAGTAAGGATCAAGGTTTACTTGTCAGTCTGGGGAAAAGAAAAAGTTCACCAGATTCCCATGTCAACCCATGCCCCAGACACAGTGGTGTCATCCTAACAATTCTGGGAAACACAAATAAGAGGATCACAGTCCAGGGCCAGCTGAGGTGTAAAGTGAAATTCTATCTCCAAAAAACCCAAACAATGTAAAAGGGGCTGGAGATGTGGTTCAAGTAGTTGAACTCAAGCACCCTTCCTCCTCCCCTCCCTCAAAAATCTAAGTATAGCTTAACATATAAATGTAAATACCTATAAAAACCTGTTTAAGTCATTTAGCATTTTCTGTATGCTGTGACATACTGACTTTATCACTGTGTCTCAAAACTAAACCTAAAGAGATTACTAAATGCTTAGATCTTGAAAGGCATATTTTATACACAACATTATTTGGGAGTATTAATTGTGTGCTACCTCTTATTATTTAAGGAATCAGTCCATAAATTATCACATTAACTGTCTTACCAGTAAACTGTAAGGACTGTGAAGGAAAGGAACATACAGTTTTTGTCTTTCAGGCTACCTGCTTTGGCACAAGGCAATTTGAATCTAATATATTTAGCCCTGGGCTCGAAGCACAGTTTTTAGCTATGCTGTCATAGACAAGTCACTTAAACTCTATTTCAGCTTCAGATCACCCATGGATAATATTCTTTTCCATCCATAGCATTAAGATTACTTTTTTAGCTGTGCACAGGTGACTCGTACTTATAATCCTAGCTACTGGAGGATGATAGTTTGAGGCCCACCTGGGTAGCTTCATGAGTCTCTCAAGATGGGCACAATGTCACTTGCCTGGCATCTCAAGCTATGTGGGAGGCTAAGATTAAGAGGACTGCAGTATCAGGACAACCTGGGTAGAAAAGTCCATGTGACTATCTTCATAGAGGAAAGCTAGACACTGGTGCATGCCTATGATCCCAGTTACAACAAGAAGCCTAAAAGTTCCGATTTCCAATGTGACCTTTAATTATAGACATTGTTCATCCATGAACACTTGCCACTACTCAGTCCTTTTTCTGTCCATTCTATAAATCACAAATCCTTTAATACATTTTAAAATAGCACACTCCCATGTTGTCCTTCTCCATCCTCTAACCTCTTTTTGTTGTTATTGTTCTTCTTACTATTTATCACATTCTAACATATGGTATATTTTTACTTATTTCCACTCCAGTAAGAAAGTAAGTTTAGTGGGGACAGATATTTTTATGTTTGGTTTATTGCTATATCTCTAGAACCTGGAATGGGATCTGACACATAGCAGTTCAAAACTTATTTGACTGAATAAGTGAATGAACAGTGTTTAAAATTCTTTATTAATTGTCTTTCCCCAAACTATAACTTGTCTAATGTTCTACCAACTCAGTTTCTCTATGTTAACAAGGCCTTCCGCTCCCATCATTAGGTTTATTCATTTCTCCCTTTCTGACATGTAAGGATATTCTTCTACCTTTTCCCTACAGGTTATATCATCCATCCATTCATTTACTTCCAGATTTATTGACTGCTTATGTGATCCAAACCATGTGCTAAGTGCTGGAGCTGAGACAAGACTAACTCAATCCCTACCCTCCTTGTCCATTCAAGGATTGCTTGAGAATCCTTAAAGTACTGTACTCCCTTGGCTCTTGGCTTCTCTTACCATAACTCCTGGGTTTACTTTGAAACTGTGGTTGGTTTGGTTGCTATCCAATTTTGAGTTAAACTCTTTTAATAGTAAGTTAATAGAGCAAAGAGCAAGGGATGCTCACTTCCAATGAATCCATATCTGCATCACTTTTCTGTTGAGCCAGTAGAAGAGGTGCTTATTCCTGAACAGTGATAGTCAAACTTCCTGATCCATAAGGCCTGAATGTGCAGGACCTAAGATGGACAACTTTTAATTGACAAAGTCTGTTTTGGTTTTGTTTTTGCGGGACTGGGGTTATTATGCTGAACTTAATATGACTGCTGAACCACACCTCACTGGTAGTTTTCACTGGTTATTTTTAGGATAGGTTCTCTTTTCTTGTTTGGGTGTGCCCTAGAGCTGCACTCTGACTTCTTTAGGTTTCCTGTCATTGCTGGGATCGCAGGCATGTGGCACTAAGTCCAGCTTTCTTCCATAGAAATGGAATTTCTTGGACTTTTGTGCGTAGGCTGCTTTGGTACCACAATGCTTGCAATCTTAGCCTCTTGAGCATATAGTGATGACAAAAGCCTGCCACTGAGCCCAACTATGGGTTAAGAAGGAGTCTCATGAGCTTTTCTGGCTTCAAACTGTGCAACTCTCCCATTCTCAGCCTTCTAAGTAGCTAGGATTATAGGCATGAGCCCCTGGCACTAGGCTGACAGAGAGTCTTGAAATCATCCCATGCTCATGGCCCTAGGTTTGTCTGTACCTTTCACCAGAAATTTGGGAGCACTTAGTTCCTGTACCTAAGGATTTCCCCCATTTTGCTCTGTGGACCTTTTAAATTCCTGAGAGTCACTTGGAGTTCTGCAAAGAGAAAATCCAATGGCCAAATACCATCACCTATTTATTTCTCCCTTTTGGTGATGCAAGATAGACAATTAAAAATATTGGTGTATTTGCAAATATTTAACTTTGTTATATCCAGTTGCAATAGCTTGAATGAGTCTCTCATGTATTTCTCTTCCAGCAGTTGTGGAGGAGATGGTCAGTAACAGAGAGAAAACATAGTTTTATGGAACAAATATAGACTTCAGGAGGTCATAAAGCTAGTGACTTAGTCACTAGCCTTCGGTCACACTGCTGGGCAAGACACTTTACCTCTGAACCATAATGTCATCTCCTAGGCTTTAGGAGAACCATTTTAGGATAGGGCCATAATTCCATTCTTTGAAACTTCTAGTCAGTTTAGGAAGTTTGTATATCAGGTTTAACTGGTGTTGAAAGTGGTCTTTTGGGTGGTGGTGATGAGGGAGGCATAGCTCAATGGCTTAGCCCTTGCCTACTATCATTGGGTCCCTAAGTTGTATAACCAGTACTCTTGTCTCCAAAAACATGGTCTTCCGGGTAGTTTTTGGACCTATGTTTTAAAATCTTCTCTCAGGGGCTAGGAAGGTGGCTCAGTGGTAGAGCACTTGCCTTGCATGCCTGAGGCCCTGGGTTCGATTCCTCAGCACCACATAAGCAAAAAGAAAAAAGCCGGAAGTGCACTGTGGCTCAAGTGGTAGAGCACTAGCCTTGAGCTGAAGAGCTGAGGGACAGTGCCCAGGCCCAGAGTTCAGGCTGCACAACTGGACCCCAAAAAAAATCTTCTCTCAAAAGAGAAGACTGATTACTCAAAAATGAAGCTACAAGATCTCAAAATTCAAAGCTGGAAATGAATTGTGTCCGATATGTCTTTATGGTAGCCTGACTAGTAGGGTAATACCTATAGAAGTTATAAGCAGTCTAATGCAGGAAAAGACAAGTCTCTGATTTATAAATAAGCAATAAATGAAATTTGAGGCTTTGATACTGGGTTTGAGCCCAGGGCCTGGTTTTTGCTCAGCTTACTTGTTCTGCTGGCACTCTACCACTTCAGACTGGGATCCTCCAGATATTAGCCTCCTGAGTAGTTAGATTATAGGCACAAGACACATGCCACCAGTGAAATTTGAGACTTATTATTTGAAATGAGATTAATTGGCTTATTTTTTGGAGTACTCAACTTCCAAAGATATAGGCAGATGATACCATAGCTATAACTGCTAACTTAATTTGCTGCTCAGCACTAATTTAGATCCTAAAGTGGCAGGATAGAGGCAGGTTAGCAACATTTCTGGGAGGCTTCTGTGGTCCTTAAAGGAAGATTCTCTTCTACTGACGAACTTTGAAAGGAAAGATTAATTCCCAAACTTATCCTATGAAGGAATGAAATTCTGCTATGACTTAATGTATGCTTATGGGGGGAAACGAAGTGGCACTGGATGCTATTCTTGCCATTAAAATGTAAATCTGGGGCTGGGAAAGTGGCTTAGTGGTTAAGTGCTTGCCTAGCATGTAGGAAGCCTTGAGTTCTGTTCCTCAGCAGCACTTAAGCAGAAAAAGCTGGAAGTGGCATCAAGTGATAGAGTGCTAGCCTTGATCAAAAGAAGCTTAGGGACAGTTCCCAGGCCCTGAGTTTAAGCCCTAGGACTGGAAAAACATAGTAAGTCTGGCCCAATGCTGGTGGCTCATGCCTGCAATCTTAGCTACTCTAGAGGCTGAGAGCTGAGGATCCAGGTTCAAAGCCAGTTTAGGCAGAAAAGTCTATGACAGTCTTATCTCCAATTAACCAGGAAAATATTGGAAATGGAGCTGTGGCTCGAGTGGTAGAGTGTCAGCCTTGAGCAAAAAACAAGCTAAGGGACAGTGCCCAGGCCCTGAGTTCAAGCCCAGTATCAGCACACAAACACACACACACACACACACACACACACACACACACCATGAATATGTTGAATTAGGAACTAAAATGAAAAATATTTATAAACTGGATGAAAGGGTATGTTGTAATAACTAACAAATTTTGGAGTTCTTAGACTCTGATGTAGGCAATGATGACAAGAAGTCATCAATGTCTTTAAAGGAGACACAGTTTGCTTCCAATAGGTTAGATAACTGCTTCTTTATTATTGTAAAGTAGCTATTGGACCGTTATGATCAGTTCAATTTGGTATCTGCTAAGTGAGCATGCCTGCCATCTGGTTCTCAAAACTGTGTTTTTGCTGCTTCATCGATGCACACGGCCCAGTAGCACTGCGATGTGAGGAGCCAACACACATTTGTGGATCAATTCCAAAGCAATTTGAGAGTTCTAGCCACTCACTTGTTTTCCACACAAACTGTTCTCCACTTAAGAAAACAATGGCTCTAACTTATTGTCTCTTTTCTGTCCTGGTATCTTTAAAAATGTCCATCATGACAGGGAACACAAATGGGCTCTCAATATTAAGCAAACAGGGACCAGGAGCAAAGTGGCAACCATCAGTGTGCAGCTTGTGTGTCTATGAAGTAGCAAAAATCCAGTTTGGGCAACCACATGGCAGGCATGCTCACTTAGCAGATATCCCATTGAATCAATTATATAAAAGTCCAGCAGCTACTTAAAGATGACTAAAGTAACAGTTGTCTAACCTAGAGTGGAAGCAAAATCTGCCTTCTTTTAACTACCTATTGTCATCAAATTCCAAGAAGGCAAAAGTCTAACATCTTGGGTCCTTTCTTGGTTTGGTGCCAGCAAGCATTGTTCTTGGTAGTCTTGTCAGGGTGCACAGAGAGCTACAGGTAGCTGGTACAGGTCTGTATGTGTTCATGGGAGTGGAAGGAAGAAGTTTCCAAAGCAATCTTTTCAGCAGATCCCTGGCAAGCAGTGCTGCCCCACAACCCAAGGCAGAATTAGCACAGAACACAGTGCCTGACACATACCAGGAATTCAATGTTTAGTAATGACAGCCATCCAGGAAGTTTGTGAATAGTTATATAAATGACTGTTAGAAGAGTGCTTATCTTAGTGTCTGTAGCCATTGTAATTTGTGCATTGGACATATGCCTAATGCCTAGTCCAGGCTTCTCAATCATAGCACTATTGCCATTTGGGGCTATAGATAATTCCTTGTTGAGAATGGAGGAGGGATACTGTCTTGCTAATGCTGAGGGTTTAGTAGCATCCTTGGCCTCCACCCACTGGACTCTCATTTTCTATGCCTCCCTCCCCCCCACCCTTCCAGAGCAAAAATATCTCCAAACCTTGCCAATGCCCCCAAAGTCTGGGTATGTGTGTGAAATCAGATACCTAGTTAAGAACTACTTATTAGTCTGTATATTAATGACATACCAGGGTTAGAAAGAATATTGCCTCTTCTTTGTTTCTGAATCACTATTTCTTGGTCTGTTTACTGAAGGTATTAGAGTCTGTTAATCTGCTTTCATCCACTTCCCTCTGAATGTTCTCATATATCTGGGGAGCCTTTTAAGGTACCTCCACTTATGTTATTAAAAAGGAGGGGGCCCATTTATCCCTTAGGAAATGGAAAATATTAAGCAAAGACAAAAAAGCTTACAGATGATTACAGTTTTGCAAAATGAGTATGGGCTGCAATGGGGTCAGGGACAGATCCAAGTCCTTTATATGTTGGGACCCATGTGTAGGTGAGTCCCAAAAGAAGCTTGTGTTAAAAGAAATGACTCCATTTCTTGCTCTGAATTCTTGGAATCTCAATGATAAAACTCTACTGTCACACAAAAGTATCCTTCTGACAAACAGACTTTTCCCCTCTGTTGGCATTGTTTTTATTTACTTCCTTTTTATATGAAAACAGTATCAGAAATATACCACTGTGGCTCCAGGAACAAACTTATCTCAGTAGCTCTCCCCCTTCAGAAACAGTATGTAGTCCTGCTAATTGAAGAAACCAGTAGCCTTGTAAACTTCTAAAGCAAAGTAATGATATGTGTCTATTCTTCAGTTAAAAAAAATTAGAATCTTAGAATTCTAACTGAAACCCAGGCCAATGGGCAGTCTGCTTGAAAATGACTGCACATCCTTGTCACAGGGTGAGGAATAATTTATGACAAATAAAGCTCATGAAAAATTCTAATTTCATTCATGTTGCTACAAGTATAGCTTCATGCTTTAAAAAAATGTGGGCTGGTAACATTTTTCTAGCTTATTTACTTACAGTGTAGAGTTAAACAGGTGTCCTTACCTCTCCTCCAGTGCACGGAAATGGGTTGGAGTATCGAGAGGTACAAATGGCTCCCTTCTTGACAACATCATCTTCCAAGCCAAAGGTGGCTGAGCAGTTAGTTGCAAAGTACTTGTATGGCTTCCATGTCTTTCCAAAGTCCTGGGAGCGGTCTAACACCATGGCTGCAGGCCTGGGAGACTTGAACACCATAATTAGGTGAGTGAAGTAGAATTCAGCTTCCAGATCTAACTGGATCTTTTCTCTGTGCACATCCTCTGCAGACTGCCACCATGTGCGGGGAAATCGGAAGGATGAGTCTGCCATGGCAGATGGCAGGTGAGCCAGGTGAGGATGGGCAGCATTGCACTTGTCACATTTGGGCTGCCGGCAAGTGAGATCTACATTCTCGCTGTAGAAGCAGTACAGCTCTGTAGCGTTCTGACCACAGGTGGTGTCTGCCCACAGTTTTCTCCCTAAAGCCAGATTCCCCATACGAGGGTTGCAGGCTTTTTCACAGCGGGAACTTGCTCCAGCTACTCCATTCAGTCCTAAGGACAGAAATGCATATGTCATTCAAGACCAATCCTTTGGGAGCTCAGTCTATCTGCAACAATCAAGGTAACCCCAAAGACCCATAAGGCTTTCCATAAAGGGGAAAGCCTACCAAACTTAACCATGAATAGTTTCTGCATTTGTATGTACAAGTGTGTGTTTGATGTTCACATATAAAATTCACAAAAGAGAAAAAAATCATTTCAGATAAAGGATGAGGGAGGGAAAATGGAAACATTGGGGTGAAGAATGTTGGCCTAATAGTTTCAAATACTTGGCATCCTCTTCTTTTAAAAACATGTAATTGTTTTTGAAATAATGACTGGAGCAATATAAAAAGTAATGTGTTTAAGATTGCCTAAGTTAATATTTCAAATATAATTGAGTCAAGTTGAATTTGGTTTTGTTTCTATCTCATATACTCATGAGAGTATATACTCACATGCTCTCATATGAGAGTACATTTAGGAGGAAAGTAGGAACCTATTTTCTTTATATCTTTAAACCAATGAGGAGGGATAAATCCCTGAAGAAAAGCATTATGAGATGTTTAACACATAGACAATAGAATGTCACTGAGGGAGGTAAAGCTAGAAGCCTGGATCTTAAATGTGCAAAATCTATTTCTAATATTAAGTAAATATAATGTGAAAAGGCTGCCAAATGACAGCTTCTTGAATGCTTCTACCTATGACAGGTTTTGTAGTGGTTGGTTACCTGTTTGCTTAACAGGAGAATGTTTACAGTCTGGCAGCCACTAAGAGTGCCTAAATATTGTCTGTGAACTAAATAAAACACCTTCTTAAAGAAACACCCTTCCTCTCAGACAAAGGTCCAACAGGCCTTAATGTTTCAAAATTGCTTAAAATGATAAACATTATCTGTTCATTAACGTTCTGACTACATACCGTAATCTTTTAATTTGAGTTTGTCATTTTAATTATGAACACCTTCAGCAAAAAAAAATCACTTATTTTAAAAGTTAAAGCAGAGAAGCAAAAGAAGGAAAAGGAAATCAAACCTCAAATTCTGCCTAATTGAACGTTCCTGCTTAAGAGGGAACACTTCTGAACTGTTATCACTGTAGTGTTGGAAGGAGCCAAATGACAGCTTTAGCTGGAAGGAAGGTTCACACACTGGCAGAATCACCACCCCCTCGGCAGTATTGTAACCAAAATAAAGGGGTTCCTTAGATGGTATTTTTTAAAACGTCAAATTAAAATGTGCTCCATGCCTCGGCTCTGTTTGCCATTATTCTGATTACCGAGGGCAAGGGCTGCCTGTGGTCAGAATCACACAAGCACAGTGTGCCATGACTCACCTGGGAGGCATTTTTTTTTGGGGGGGAGAAGAAGAATACTGCCTCTACAAGTATTTTTTTATTTGAAACGCTTGCCTGGTGATAGTTATTTACAAGAATTGATTGCTCACTTTTTTTGCTGCTGAATTGTTTGCAACGTGAAAAACTTTATTAAAAGTTCACTTTTTGACTGGGTTGCACCTAAGGGAATCTAAGTGAGCAGAATTAAAATGTTAGACCTTTGACAGCTTTCTGAGAACAATTACTGAGTAATTATACAATGCCCCTACACGAATATGTCCCGGAAAATTAATAATCAAGAATAAGAACAATAAAAAAGAAGAGAGCAAAATACTTGGAAATCTCTACAGCAGTGGCCGAGCAGACCAAGCCCGGTGTCGGATGCTGACTCTTAACCCTAAAGCCTGGATTTTCCTGGATGCCAGGGGCTCAGCGCCCCAGAGGGGAAGAAACTGAAGTGGGGAGGGCGAAACAGGGAGAGAGGAGAGAGATACAGAGACAAGAGACAGACCAGAGAGATGCATGCAACAATACTCTAGACTCGGAGCCAGCCACGTCCTCCTCAGTGGCTGGATGGCCGCAGACAGAGTCCCTTACTCCTCCCCCCCCCCCCCCCCCATTCCCCACAGTTGCATTTACTATCTGGAAAGCAGGTGACCTGCAGGAGGGAGGGCGAGGAGCAGAGGGGCTCCCGAATTTAGAAACAGCGAGCTGGGAACCGGTGGCCTAGCGGCCCGTCCAAGGAAAGCCAGGACGGGGGGGGGGGGGGGGGGGGGGGCGGTGCTGGTTATCTGACGCCGCCGCCCGGCCAGTTGTCCAGTAACGCACGCGGGGAGCGGACCCGCCTCCGACCTCCCGCAGGGCCCCGGCCAGGGTACCAGTTCCCCAGGGGCGGCCAGGCAGCTCGGTGCACACACCCTGAGTGATCGCAACCTGCGGATCCCAGCCCAGGGGCGGAAGGGGGGGCACTGCGTGGCGGTCCCTCTGCCCTCCCTTCCCCCCCACCAGGGGAGAAGACGCTCAACCCCGCTCCAGGTGGCCCTACCTGGTCCCCGAGTACCAGGGAGCGAGGTCGGGGGTGGGGAGGGGGTCCGTCGGGGATGGCTGTACACGCGACACCGGCCCCGGCCCACGCGCGCGCAACCCCCGGGTCTCCGGGCCACCGCGCCCTCCTGACTCCTCAGGCCACGGAGAGCCGGGGATGGCGAGCTGGGTCCTTTGTTCCCTTACCAAGTGCAAAGCCAAACCCTGGTTTGAGTAAGACCCCCCCCCCACACACACACACACAACCACCACCACCACGCACACACACCCAGGTCTCTGGATCTCTGGCGGGACGAACCCAGGATAGCGGGTGACCCAAGGGCCGCGGATAGCGTTAAAAAAAACAACAAACTCGATAGTATTTGAAACTGAGGCGCGGGGGGGGGGGGGGGGGAACACGGCCATCCCCGTGCCGAGTTCACCCTGGAGCCGAGTTCTGTGCTTCCTAGCCCCGGCTCCCCAGCACCCCCCCCCCCCGCCCCCCGAGTCCCGAGCCGCGGGATCGAAGGAGCGGGGGAAGGGGGGTGGGGGCCCGGCCGCGTCTCCACCCACCTGCGGCCACCGCCGAGCTGAGCCAGAGCAGCAGCAGCCGCGCGCGGCTCCCCATGGCCAGGGAGAGCCGGGAGGCAGCCCGGACCTCTCGACTGTGGGCTGGAGCGCCAAGCGTCCTCGGGAGAGCCCGGGGCTCTTTATTTCTTCCTCCTCCTCCTCCTCTTCTTGCAGCGCCAGGCTCGGGTCAGTGGGCACCGGCTGCACGGAGCCGCGGGCCGGGGCCGCTCCGGGTGGCGGGGTGACCCTCGCGCACCGGCCTGGAGGGGCGCGGGCACCTCGGGGGTGGCGGGAGCCCCGGGATCATAGCCGGCTTGCTCGCCCTGCCCTGGCGATCGGCGGCCCTGGGGGCCGGGGTGGCGGGGGGGCTCAGTGCCCGTCGCCGCCGCTGAACTTTGCGAGACCTTTCACTTCCCCGCCGCCGCCTCCCGGGCGTCCTCCTCCGCCTTCGCCACCTCCTCCGGCTGCCGCCGCTCCGTCCCGTCCTTCTCCACCGGCAGTTCCATGGGATGCATTTTTATTGCAACGCCGCCGCTGCGGCGCTCCGGTGCCAGCCCTCCTCCTCCCCTCGCACCTCCACCCCTTCCTCCCTCCCGCCCGCCGCCCCCTCCACCCCCCCCCCCCCGCGCGCTTGACAGTCCGGGCGGACCTGGTCGCCGCCGCCGCCGGGGGAGGGGTCTTCCCCGCCGCGACCCGCCACCCCCGCCAAGACGGGGGCCGCCTGCCCACCTCCGGCCCGGGCGCGCGTGTACGCTGTCCCACGGCTCGGGCGCACGCCCAGCATCTCCCCGCCCCGACCCCCCGCGTGCTCTCCAGCATCTCCCCGCCCGACCCCCCAGTGCCCTCCAGCATCTCCCCGCCTGACCTCCCCGGTGCTCTCCAGCACCCACAGGCCTCCCGTGGGAAGCGCTCTCCCACCTTCTCCTGGAACATTCCTGAGAGCGGTTGGCTCTGCTCAGTTCAGGTCAGGGCATGCCAAGGGGCTTTATAAAAAAGGAAGAAGAAAAAGCAAGAAAGAAGAAGGGCGGCGGGGGGGGGGGGGGAGCCAACCAGGCCAGCATCTATTTTCCACACCCCCCAGCCAAAAATAAAATAAAATAAAAAAGCCCTTCTTCCTCTCCTGCCACTTCTCCCAGGCCCACGACCCAGGTTGCAGAACCCTAGCTCAGCCCAAGGTACTGGAATGCTTCACTAAGTAGCGTTAGCTGCTGCCCCAGGGGGCTGGGGGATGCAGCCTAGCTGCACAATTACTGTCTACAGGGGCTGAGGATGGACGTATTGTAGGATGAAAGGTGTTTCCGATCAAATTCAGTGTGCTGGAAGGCAAGGCTCAGGGACTAGCTAGTGGGCAGTTCAAGATCACCCTTGGCCAGAGGCAGGGGCTTAACAAAGAGACCGGCAAGTCCCTTCCAAGCACTCTCCTGTAGAGTATGGTGGTGTGCTGGTGAGCGATAATGTTATGAAATAACTTATTCAGAGCAATTTAGTGGCAACCACAAGCAGCTAATTGTAGATAGCATTGCTCAGGGCTGGTGTTTATGGGAGGAAATTAAATAGCACTTGAGACTGAAACTTTTGTAACTTCTGTGAAAATGTAATTCTGCTTACACATCCAGGGAAATTGGCAAAAGTTAAGTCAAAGGCAATTTCGTTTTGCAGCATTTAGTGAGTGCCTTTGAATAGTTTCCAGAAAAATAACTGCTTTCCAGATACCATTGAGTTATTACAAGTCAACAATGTCACTGGTGGAGGTAGTTCAGAGCCCTGCCTCACATGTAGGTATTATTTATCATGAACTAGCCCAGAACATATAACAAATTTTTTGTCTCTCAGGAGGAAGTGGGTTGAGGTCGGAGTAATCTACCCAATAGACATCAAAATGATTCTTTTGGCCAACTCTGGGAAATGGGAAATGGTACAAGCTGGCAATTTATGTAACATCACTACGTTAGAAATCATTTGAGTTTTCAAACTTTGACAAGGTTGGCGCTCCATCTCGCACAGATAGGCTCCTAATGAAGCCACCAAGAGTCACCTCTCCATCTCTGAAGCACTTCAGCTTTTTATATTAAGTAAACAAAAGAAAATTGTAGCAGCTGAGGTTCTTAGCACAATTATCAACCCTATAGCCACAGGGGGAAAAAGAGAAGATACTTAATGAGTCTACTATGTTTAGGCTGAACTATTTCATGTCTCATTTCAAATAGCAACAGCAGTTACCCTCTTCACCTGTCATACATTTATAACATACTTTCCTTCATTGCTCTATAATTTGTCTCCTTTAACAAAATGGTAAGCTTCTTAGTGATAGAACTCTCTTTGCTATGTAGTTTATACAAAACATTAAAATATTGGGTTTTGTTTTTGTTTTTGTACCTTATATTTCTTGTTGTTCTCAACTGAGAACACTTGCCACACATGCAGTAAATGTTCATTAAGTATTTTTGATTGTATTATGTTAAAATTGTTGTATACTGAGAACAGGGACTCAGAGGAAAGCCAGTGAAATCAATGATTTTTCATATATAGTCATCTTGGTTCATATATTCCCATTTTTCTAATCAATTTCATATGCTTAAGCTCTATGTAATTTGGACAACTTATATTTTCATTTTGAAGAGGATAGTTAAGGAAAGTTTACTAACTTATGGAAAATCTTGCCAGTGGTTTATCATTGCCTATGATTTTGTGCTTCAAAAAATTTCTGTAACACTCAGAACTTTTTAAATATTATAACTTAGGAAGTTTAGCAAACAGAAGTTTCAGCACAAGTTTTCAGAGCCACATAATTTACAAATTAAATCTAGAATATTCCTGATGAATTGGAAGAATGCTAAAGGGGCTCTTAATAGCTGAAAATCGATAACAAAATGTTCACACACTAAAGATACAATGCATGAGAAATCCCTGGGCCTTCACTGAGATTGTTTGTGCAATTATAATACAGTTGATCATTGTGATGGTGAATCTTGGTTGTTAATGTGATTGGACTGAGAATCACCTAGGAGATTAGTAAAGCACGCCTCTGGGTGTGTCCAGGAGGATGTCTCCTGAGAGGATTAGTTAATGAGGACTCTGACCTTAAGAAAAGAATTAACCCCTTCAGGGGAGTCGTAATAAGATGACATTATTGGGAAGTGGTGAAAAGCAGGAGGAGGGGCCTACTTAGAGAACTAACCCTCTAGTGTTAAATCTTCAATGCTTTATCTTGCTTTGACTCATCCTGTATCTCTTCTTTTCTCTGCTTCCTGGCTACCATGATGTGAAGTGCTCTATTCTGTCAAGCCTTCCCTGCCATGATGGACTGAACTTTCTGAAACTTTCTGAAATCAAAATAAATCCTTTCCCCTTTACATTGCTTATGTAGATATTAAAATTGTCACAGTGTTGAAGTCATATCTTTTTGAGACCACAGCATATTAGAGGTCACCATTTAGAATGGAGCAGGACTCTGTTAAAGGCAAGGGGAGAATTGAAGCAATCTAGCAATAAAGAGAATAATGAAACTACAAAGAGCATAAAAAAGGAAACCTCACAGCAGTTGAAGGCTTATCAGTTCAGAGAGAGCATCTCAGGCTATGAAGGTGCCACTCTGTTATAACTCAGTACAATAAGTGAGCTTCCTAGGGTTTGGAGGACATTCAGAATCACACAAAACCATCACATCCAACTTCCTACTCCATTGTAGCCCTTCCCCATGAAGTCTCTATCCAATGACCACAGTTTCTCTTTTTGTTCTTAGCATCCCAATAAACAAAAGCCCCCAAAGCCGCACTGCTACTTAACTGTGACATCTCTCCTCTTAACATTTTCTTTATAAAGCTGGGTGCCAGTGGCTACTCAGGAGGCTGAGATCTGAGGGTTGCCGTTCAAAGCCAGCCCAGGCAGAAATGTCCGGTGAGACTCTTATCTCCAATTAACCACCAGAGAATTGGAAGTGGTACTATAGCTAAAGTGGTAGAGCGCTAGTCTTGAGCTGAATTGCTGAGGGACAGAACCTCCAGGCTCTAGAGTTCAGACCCCACAACTGACAAAAAAAAAAAATTCTCTTTATAGCTTAGTCATCTGTGACTGTAGAGAGTAAGTCCAGTTTCTCTGCTGCTAAGTATTTAAACATTTGAAAAGCCAGGTTTTTTTCCAAATATATTGTTATTGCTATTCTTAAGGTGTTCTCTGAAGGGTGAAATCAAGTTTTATTGCTTCTCATAATGATTTTTCTTCTCCATGAGTGTGTTTAATCATAGATATGATATCCAGACCTCACCGTCTGTGTCATTCCTTTAAGGATACACTCTAGTTTCCCTTCCATCATGTACTGAGAACTCAGCTCCAAGTCTGACAAGATACTTGAATATGACAAGATCCTTGATCATTTAATTTAGATCTAGGACTTGTAATTCTGCACCTAAAAATGCACTAGCAGCTTCATGGTGGTGGCTGACATTATGCTTGATGTCAACTAAAATCTTTTTCATGTATTTATAGCTGGTAGTCATAAATAAAAGGAGAAATATATTTTGTGTAACCACAGGAAAGAGTTACAATAAAATACATTGTGTATCTTAACCATTTGCTAAAATGCTGATTTAAAGAATAACTTGACAAATTCAAAACACTAAATTTAAAAGCTGGCTAAAATTGTAAAAAGAAACATTGTGTTTAATGATTCTTCAGTAATATCATACATATGTGGCATTGTTATACATTTCCAAGGGAAGACTTTGAAAATAGTGATGTTGGCTGGGTGTGGTAGCTTATGTCTATAATCTAAGCTACTCCGAAGGCTGAGGTTGAGAGGGTTGAAGTTTGAGGCCACCCCAGACAAAGAGCTGTGAGACACCATCTCAGTCAATAAAAGCTGAATGTGGTGGTACACACGTCCTCCCAGCTACATAGAAAGTATAAACAGAAATGCAGTCTGAGTCTAGGCATAAACATGAAACTATTTAAAGAAGGAAAAGAGCCAGGCACCAGGGGCTCACACCTGTAATCCTGGCTACTCAGGAGGCTGAGATCTGAGGATTGCAGTTCAAAGCCTGCCCAGGCAAGAAAGTCCATGAGATTCTTATCTCTAATGAACCATCAGAAAACCAGAAGTGGCACTGTGGCTCAAAGTGGTAAAATGCTACCCTTAAGCAAAAGAGCTCAGGGAAGGTGCCCAGGCCCTGGTCAAGCCCCATGACTTGATAGCACAAAAGGACTGGGTGTGGGGCTCAAGTGATACTAGAATGTCCGTGTAGCAAATGCAAAGCCCTGAGTCTAAACCCTAGTGCCACAAACCAGAAAAAAAAGAGTGATATTTTTAATATACCTGATATCCTTCTTCCTTCATGGAACTATAAACATTATCTTATTATCCCTATGGCACCAGTGTGTGGGTAGGAACAGGAATAGTCGTGATCACTTACAAAGGGAAAGTGATAGGAACCATGTAAGTGCCAAGCTTAGATAGTAAGTAAATGCATACATACTGCGGAGAGAAACTGGGTTTGCAGATTTTAAAAAACAAACAAACAAAAAACCCACACCAAACCCTTGCTTATCTACCGAGCTGTAAAAGCTTCTCTCACTTTTGGACTGGAAGCCCATTTGGAGATGAGCAAATGGGGCAATGCTTCCATTGAAAGAATCCTGCATTCTGTATTCTACCTGGCCCATGCCCTTCAAATGCCCTTTACAAACATCATCTTGGGAATTTCCTTAAGCTTTAATCTAAGCCTTCTGCCAATGGCACTGTTCCTTGCTGCTGTGCTTCCTGGCCACAGCTGCTCATTCCTAGGAAGGGAGTGAGGCCTTTGGAAACACATGTGCTCTTCCAGGAAGGTAACCAGTACTTTTCTTTTTTAAAAAAATGCACACATGTTCTCTCATGTTCAAATTAATTATATGGAGCCTAGAAAATTTAAGCAAACAAGAAGAGTTCTGTTGTTATTACAGAGATAGTTACTACTGGCAGCAATATAGCCATCTACATGGTGAGCAATGGTCCTGTACATAGCTGGCAGCTAAAATTTTCTACACATATTGCACTTTCTGGCATTGATTAAAAGATGCTCTGAGACAAATTACCACTTTTTTTAGTGTCAGGAAGTAGAGAATAGTATGGCAGAGATTCTTTTTCTTTCTTTGTTTTGTATGGCAGTGTAGTGGTTAATGTCTGAATTATAGGGGGTCTCATGTCTCCCTTCTGTAGCTTACTAGCTGTATGAGTGTGGATGAGTTTCTTAATCTCTCTGTGTATCCCTTCCACTTTTGCTACTGGGAATAATATGTCAAATTCATAAGGTCGTTATGACTATTAAATGCATTAATACATATCAAGTGTTTTAGAAAAGCATAAAGCATCTTACTTTGTTAAGTCCTTCATGTACATATAGTTTCTTTTGAACTACTGCCCTGAGATTCCATCTTCAAGTTATAGATCAGTAGATTTAGTGAACATTTGCTCAGGGGTGGCTCTGGATTAGCTGTTTTCCATTTGTAAAAGGGAGGGGAGGAAAAGTGTGAAGCAAGCAGTCTTCTCTAGCTGGAAGGAAAAAGGGATTCATACCCATGGGCACCTCTAACTGTGACTCTTTAAGGTAGGCATCCAACCAGGATGGGTGAACTGAAGCTCAGAAGAACAGAGTAACTGAACGTAGGTTGTGGAGCTAAGGAAACAGACAAGTCAGAATTTGAACTGCTGTGTGGCTGTGGACAGAGCCACATCCTGGCCTCAGACTGTGATCCTTTGGTCTCTATTTCCTGAGAAGTTGAGATAACAGGGATGTGCAACCATGTCTAGTTTCTAATTTATATGATAAAAAAACAGCATAGAAAAAGATACTAGAAGTTATTTAATCAAACTCCTTTATTGATACAGAAAAATGAAGGCCCATTGAGATGACACATTTTAAAGGTATTATTCCATAGGCCCTAGCCTAGTTAAGTTTATACATAGCTAGCTGGGGTTATGACTAAGCTGATATTGCAGATTTAGCCATCTCTGTGCTTGGATCAATACTAAAGAATATTCTTTGCAGAATACTCATGTTCAGTGATATATATATATACATATACATATATATATATATATATGTATATGTATATATATATATCCTGGTTTTTGAGTGAGCTACTCAAAGAATTATAATATTAGGTTCAACAAAGTTACATAGAATCTCCCAGAATTTTAAATGCACTATGTCAGGTGTAAATGTCTGAGAAAGTAATATATAATTGTACTAAAAAGGATTGCATTCAATTGCATAAACGGAAACACAGCCCCATAGTGTAAGCAAATTGAGATGGATTTTTCTCACATACAAGAAGCCAGAAGTTACACAATCTAATATAGTAGGACTGCTGTTTAAGGAGTCATCCGGATTTTTGTGGTTTTCTTCCTCATGGTCACAAGGTAGCTGCTACACCTCTAGGATTTGTGTTCCCATTTTAGGCCAGAGAAATGGAAAAAGAAGGAAGACAGATACAGCCAAGTGAGCCTTACAAAGCTTTCCTAACAGCCTCATGCCTTTGTTTATATTTAATAGTGCATAATTGTGTTAGATGGTCTCGTCAGATCTCAGGAAGATCTGGGGAGCACATTGCCACCTTTAACCAAGATGGAATTCTACTAGAAAGAAGGGGAAGTTGATATTAGGAAGACAGCTAGCTAGATATATCATCAAAAGCTAGTAGTTTCTCCAATGCATTTGGGCCAACACTTACTAACATATTCCATGGCTCCTCCTGTTAGCAGATGGGTTTGTGCTGTTTGGCTTGGCATGCAGGCTTTTCGTGCCATACCAGTTCTTGCCTTGGGCTTCTCGCCACCACAGTGAACTTCCTGCAGTCTCTGAGATGGTCAGCTGCCTCTTCTTTCCTTCTGGCTCACTCTGGTAGGTTGGAGATTAAGTTCTATCCATGACTGCTACGACCACTTTCCTTCCTTCTCTCTTCCAGAAGGGTGAGTTCCCCTCCAGTAGCCCATGGCACTCCCTGCCCCCCAATTCCTTCATAATACCAAGCTATGTTTTTGTTTTTTGTTTTTTACTCATTTCTGGAGTGGGAAAAAAACCCAGGGAACAAAATTGAGTACATGCTTTCAATTGTATCTAGGGGTAACATACTGATGAAGAAGGAATGGAAAGAAATATATCAAACCTGAGATGATTTTTTTTCTCTAGCAATCGCATATACTAGACATAATTACATTTTGCTTTAAAAATACAACTTAAGACAGGATTTTTGTTGTTGTTGTTGTTAGTTGTGGGACTTGAAATAAGGACTTGGATACTATCCCTGAGCTTTTTCTGCTCAAGGCTAGTGCTCTACTACTTCTGAGTAACAACACTACTTTGGATTTTTCTGGTGGTTAATTGGAAATAAGAGTCTCAAGGCCTTTCCTGCCCAGGCTGGCTTTGAACTGCCATCCTCAGATCTCAGCCTCCTGAGTAACTAGGTTTACAGGCATGAGCCACCGGCACCCAGTAGGGAGGATATTATTTAAAAGCATGAAGCAGTGGCTGAAGAGTGACATGTTAGGTAGCGATGGAACATGATGAATCTAGAATGGAGAAGCTACATGGTAGGAGAAGACTTTAGCTGGGCCCTAACAATGGCAGGAGTGGATGGAAATATGAATATAAGTGAACCTTCTAGGTGATGGGCACTTCAGGGCTTAGATGTGAAAATGTGAGTAGAGATTTTTAGGAAATGCAGGAAGATTAGTGTAAATGGGGGGGGGGGGAGAGGGAGAGGGGAGAGGAGTAGAAAGGGCCAAACAGATGAAAGTTTTGGTGAGTCAGGCCATTTTGTGTTAGGAAGTTCTACAGTATAAGCCTTCACTATCTAGAAATGACCTGTGTCATAGATTGGATAAGAGAGGGGAGGCTGAATGACTACACTATAAGGTACTTGAATCTGTAAAAAGCCCATGATCTCTTAAAGCAGTAATTCAATTAAAAACCAAAAGTTATCCCTAGGTGGAATTTCAAAATATATGATCTAGTACAATGTCTTTCACACTGTTTAAAGCTAGAAAGGCTGCTAGCTTGGTTTTGCCTCCAGGTCTTTATAACCTTAGATATTGTCTAATTCTAAACTTGTGCTGCAAACACAAGCATCTTTCTGAATTTTTATGTCAAATCTCACAAGATGCAATTAGAAAGCAAATTATGACACAATTGTCTTTAGCCCTAAATGGACCTCATTGTCTAGAGGGCTTCCTTTTCCCAGCTCTCATTTATTGATATTGAACTGTAACAGTGCCTCCAGAACTCAAGGTAAGAACCTCAAGTGTGCGTAACATTTTGAAAATCTGTAAATAAGGTGTAAAAGAAATTAGAAGTCTATAGTCACTCAATATTACAATAAAAAGAAGTTCCTTTATAATTTTTTTTTTTTTTTGTCGGTCATGGGGCTTGAACTCTGAACCTGGGCGCTGCCCCTCAGCTCTTCAGCTCAAGGCTTAGCACTCTACCACAACCACAGCGCTACTTCTGGTTTTCTAGTGGTTTATTGGAGATGAGTGTCACGGAAGCCGGGCGCCAGTGGCTCTCACGCCTGTAATCCTAGCTACCCAGGAAGCTGAGATCTGAGGATTTCGGTTCAAAGCCAGCCCGGGCAGGAAAATCTGTGAGACTCTTATCCCCAATAAACCACTAGAAAACCGGAAGTGGCTCTGTGGCTCAAGCGGTAGAGCACTCGCCTTGAGCTGAAGTGCCCAAGCCCAGAGTTCAAGCCCCACGAGCTTAGATAATCTACCTTAGATCTTTTGTACTCCGAAATGCTGTTAATCACACAGATATTCCTTACTCAATTTGAGGAATTGAAACCCTAAAGCCAAAGTCAATACAAAAACATTTATTGCTCTGAAGTCTATGCATGTAGCTTTTCCCTCTGATAGAATTTATAGATGTTTACTTTGTAATAAAGGGAAAATACATCATTGCACTTTATACTCTCCTTCAGGAATGTTGGAATCAATATAGGGAGAAGGATTCTGCTTTAAAATTATTTACTATTGTCAGGCACTGGTGTCTTATCCTATAATCCTAGCTACTCAGGAGTCTGAGTTCTGAGGATCATAGTTCAAAGCCAATCCAGACAGGAAAGTCCATAAGACTATCTCCAATAAACTGCCCCCCCAAAAGTTGGAAATGGAGCTGTGACTCAGGTGATATGGTGCTAGCCTTGAGCAAAAGAAGCTCAGGGGCAGTGCATAGGCCCTGAGTTCAAGCCCCAGGACAGGCGCACGCGCACACACACACACACACAGAAGATTTTCTATTGTTATAATCCATAAGATGCATTCTAAATATTATGTATATATTATTTCTATTATGGTTTTGGTAATGAAATCAAATAGAGTTATTTTAACACTTGTGAAATAATGCTAAATTTCATATTGAAAGGAGTCCTGCTACCACAAGGGATTTCTCAATCCACTCATGACCCCATAGGAATTTAGTTGTGTGGATTATTTTATTCTCTGGTCTCCCATCCACCCAACAGAAGGACAAATTACTGTCATTTATTTTGGAAAAGAAAAAAAAAACAACGAAAACAACCCACAATCAAGAACTACAAAATTGAGGAAATAAGTAGTCAAAGTCAGTAGTTTTGAATTCTTTTCTCTTGTTTTATTATCTTGCCTTGGGCATGGCACTTGTAAATACACTAAGAGTTAAATACACTTACAGTTTCCCAGTGTGTACTTTATATATGTATAAAATTTAATCGTCTCTTTGTGGACACAAAATACCAGAAAGCAGTATATAAGTGTGTAGAATTTGTTTAAATTAACTTTGTTTAAAGTAATTAGAGTCCTGTCTCAAAATAGACACTATGTCAATCTGGGTGACATTTTCCCTTATGTGCTCACTTGATAGGATTTTTTCCCATTATAATCTGTAACAATACCTAGCATTAAATAAGGATTCAGTACATGGAGGACCCTGTGCCGAATACTCTGTATACATGATCATCTTCAAACCAGTCACCCTGGAAAGAGACCTTAAACCACCATCTTTAGTTTAAAAAAGAGAAAGGACACTCACAGCCACTGAGCTGAGGCCCAAATCAATGAACTCCAAATAAAGTCCATGAACAAAACCATCATATTCCCCAGTGGAAGGGTGTTGGGGAAAATACAGAGATGCAGTAAGAAGGGCCAGCCCATGCTCTGAAGAAACCAGGTCCCTTCTGATATATTTCCTTCTTATCATACACATATCCATACAATGTTTGTTCTATTCTCTTTTCATTATTAAGTTATTACAAATTCCATGAAGACATCTTTGTGTGTGTGTGTGCATGTGAGTGTGTGCTGGTCCTGGAGCTTGAACTCAGGGCCTGAGTGCTATCCCTAAGCCTTTTTTGCTCAAGGCTAGCACTCTAGCACTTGAGCCACAGTTCTACCTCTGCCTTTTGGTAGTTAATTGGAGATAACAGTCTCACAGACTTTCCTGCCTGGGTTGAACCATGATCCTCAGATCTCAGCCTCCTGAGTAGCTAGGATTACAGGCGTGAGCCAGCCATCTATTCTATTGAATAGATATACTTTGCTCTACTAATGTCATACTTATTGATAAGGACACATGGGCTGTTTTCAGTATATTAATAATACTTTTTATAGCTATCTTTATGGATTAAATGTTTTCATATTTTGTGGTGGTGTCCTTATAGTATGTTAAAATAAAAATACCAGGTCAAAGGAAAGGTACACTTTAGCCATATTACAAAATTTCTTTCTAAACAGCTAGTATCCATCTATACACTTATCATCAATATTTGTTATCTATTTTGCCTCATTAGATACTACTTTTTAAAATATCTAGTTTCCTAATTTGGTATGTGAAAAATGATCCTTTGATTTGCATTCTTTATCTGGATTGCACTTGAAACTGAACTTTTTTTCTGAGCATGCTAATCAATATTATTTCACCTTTCCCACAAACTACTAAAGGCCAAATTTTGTAACTGCCTAAGGAGGTTAGACCTTTCTTCTTTTCTAGTATGTGCATCTAACCCTACCAATTTCTTCTAAACACTGCTTTTTCTGAGCCATATAAATTTTCCATTTAATTCAAAGTGTGTGTGTATGTGTGTGTGTGTGTGTGTGTGTGTGTGTGTGTGTGTGTGTGTGTGTGTGTGTGTGTTCCATTACTGAGGCTTGAAATCAGAGCCTCAAGCTCTTGATCATTTTTAAAAATCATATCTGGTGTTCTACCAGTTAAGCCAGGCTTCTAGTTCCTCCTTTTTGCTTGTTAATCAGAGGCAAGAATCTTATGAACTTGTCTGTCCATGCTTGATTTCAGCCTCATTGTAGCTATCATTATAGGCATGAGCCATCAGTACCTAGCAAATTCAAAATATTTTTAAGTTAACTCTTGAGGTTTCTTATTTGGGCCGTAAGTTATTTAGAAATATGTTGATTTGCACATATTTGAAGATTCTCCAACTGCTTTAATCCCATTGTGGTTTAAGAAAAAAACTGTATGGTATCTGTCCTTTTAAGTATCTGAGGTATGCCATAAACTAGCATGTGATTTACCTGGCTGTGTATTTCATATACAGAAGAATGTCTGTTACACCTTTGTTGATGGAATATCCTAAAAATTAAGTTACACTTAAAAGTATATACTGTGAGAAACAGATTTCTATGCATACTTTCCTCACAATTTTTAGTTTGTCTGTCATCTCTTTCTAACAATGAAGAGGATGTGTGAAAGGAAAAGCAGGGTGAGAGGGTGAATCAGAAATGCAAAGAAAATGTGGGGAGGAAACACCAATCACGTCACTAGTCTGAATTTTTTCCATATTATATGTGATATTTTTATGTCTACTTAAAAAAAAGGATATTGACAAGGGATTTTTATCTACATCTGTATTCTTGAGGATTCTTATTTTATAATGCAAATGTAATATCACAACCCTTACAAACAGCATTTATAAAGTCTTTTGCTTTGATTTTTCTTTTCACTGTACAATACCAGATGCTCCTAGTGATACAGTTGTTAAGAGTAACTATAGTATAGAAAGGTTAACTGATTACATAGTGTTTTAAGAGCTGCTTCAAAAGTAATCAGTCTATTTGGAAAAAAACCTTTTCATAGCAAATGTGCTCTTCCTTTAAAATGTAAACATTGAGTCAGTCTTGCAAGCAAACATTGACTGCACAGTTGGTATAATTACTCTAGTTATAACAATGCCAAAACGTGAAACATAGGTTTACTTTTTAACTCCAACACTGTTCAAAGATCACTTATTGGCCTCTGAAGGAACAGGTGGCATGCCAGTTACAGTTTAACAAGTGGCCTTAGGGTGAGGTATAGTCATTTAGATACCTTTAGATGCTTTCGATGCTCTCATGTGTGGCAAGGTGCACTTGCTAAAACATTTTCTTCTAGATTTGGAATCCTATGTCAGTATCCCTATTAGGTAATAGGCAGGTATTCCAGACTTTGTTTCTGAGTCATGGAGGAAAATTTCAATCTTACAATTGAGATAGCAATTTCTTTTGCCAAGAAATCACACTGTTAATCTTGTAATGTTGACATAAATATCTAGTTCTTGATAAATAAGATAGCTTTTTATACATACACACATATGTATCATATTCATTCATCTTCTTTATCATACAGTTTTATATTTTTTCTAACAGAAATGCCATTAAATTATAGTAGGCTCCCCAAAGAGGTCAACTCAGTTGCTATCCATGGACATATCTATTGGGTTGAGTTGGGTTGGAATTGTATTACATTTAGGGTTAATTTGAGAAGTGTTTATATCTTTAGGGAATTGAATTCACATTTTTACAAACATGATATAATTCCTCATGTAATTAGGTCCTCTAAAACATATGAATTCAGTTTTATAATATTCTTCATAAAAATCTTAACCAATCTTTCATTAGGCACATTTCTAGACATATTTTGGTTATTTTTATGAATTATATCTTTTAAAATATAGTATTTTCTGCTTGTTGTTGGTGTATGGAAATGAAATTTTCTATATATCAATAGCATATTCTGTAACTTTACTAAATTTATAAATCTAATCATTTGTAGTCTTAGATTTTTTCCATATAAATACCATGTACAACTAAGTAAAATTTGTTTCTTCTCTTCCAATATTTGGGGCTTTTCCTCCCAATTTTATTTGTTTTTCTTTCCTAATTACATTGGTTAGAACATTTAGTATATTTTGAATAGTCACAATATTGGAGAACTGGTGACATTTCAAATTGTTTTGTGAGGTAAGTGATGTGTCTGAAAGTGTTTGGTTACCCAGCACTAGATTGTTTTATTTTTTTTGTTCAATCCTTGGGGTTGAACTCAGGGCCTAGGCATTGTCCCTGATTTTCTTTTGCTCAAGGCTAGCACTCTGCTTGTTGATCCACAGTGCAACTTCCAGCTTTTTCTGAGTAGTTTATTGGAGATAAAAATCTCAGAGACTTTTCTGCTCAGGCTGGCTTTGAACCTCAGTCCTCAGATCTCAGCCTCCTGAGTAGCTACGATTACGGGTGCCACTAGCACCCAGCTAGTTTTTTTAAAGTAAATATTTTTGTTGTTATTATAAAGGTGATGTGTACAGGCATTACCATTTCATTTTTTAGGTAATGAATATCTCTCTTTTCAGACAATGTCACCCCTTCTTTACATCTCTCCCAGTTTTTCCCTCCCATCCCTATCCACAAATTTTGCAGCTCATTTTCAATGCAGTGTCTAGTGAGGACCACTGCTGCATTTGTTCACCCTTTGTCCCTCCATTTCTGTGCCTCCGCTGCCACCTCCTCCCAACCCCCAACAGATAAATGAACAAACGAGACAAAAAGAAAAGGAAAAAACCCTCATTTCCATTTCAGCACTAGATGTTTTGTACTGAGAGAATTTAAGCTGTGGGAGCTGCACTGTTTCTAGAGTCATTTCCTGTCTTCAATCTTTTTTCTGTATCTTTACTTTTCCAACAATTTGATTTGCTGACTATACATTTTCTAAGTTCATGTTTCACATTTGTTATTTCCAGTGACAAATGTGTGAGTTGAAAATTGTTGTGAACTTCCTTCCTGAGAAATTATCTTTCCAAATACTGCCTGATGCAGGGCTGCCAAATATACAGGTTGCTTCATGGTATGGCATCAAGGGCATCATTCATATCAGTGTTTCTGTTAGTGGCATGATCTTGAATGGCCCAGGGCATGACCCACAAAGGTGAACCTAATTTCTGTCTGGTCTTCTTTAATTAGGACTATGGGATTTCTTTTAAGCAAATAGTGAGAATCAGCTAATGTTTGACTCCCAAACAGCTATAAATGTGTTTTAAAACAACCTTTTTTACCTTGGCTGCAAGGTAAAAATGTCACGTCTGGGAGATACAGCACTATAATATAACTTATACCGACAACTTCCTTTTTATCAGAAATCAAGTATGGATTTGATGTTCTTTGGTTTAGTATTATGTAATTAAGCAAATGTCACTTCTATTTATATAAATACAATAAGGACAAGGTTAAAGATGGAAAAAATGGGGAACTTCTTCAGAGAAAAGGGGATATATGTATATAAAATACAATTACAAAAAAATCTCAGTAGTTGTGTTGATAATATTGTTATGAGATATAGTAAGGTGGTAATGATATTCATAATAATAGTAATAATGACAAACCCATGAATTCTAGTTGTTTGGCTTAGTTACAAGTTTAAATTGCATTGAAGCTTATTTCTGTCATAAAAGATCTCTTCAGATAGAGAGAAAGAGAGAGAATTATATATCATAACTGCTGTTTCCTTAATAATAAATGTCACTCTTAATGATATAAGCCAAACTTAAAATGACATCAGATTCTGTTTTAAATTTAAAAGCTCCATCCCATGCCTAAGCAATGTCAAAATTAATTTGTTCTGATTAAAATCCTAAAGATCAATTTAGAAAGGTAGGCTTTGTATTATATACTAAAAAGGACAAATACTATAGCCAACTTGTCTTTGTAGCTACATATCTAGAGCTTTAAGATACATGTATATATACTTATAGAGAGAGAAAGATATATCTCTCTATATATACACATTCACACACATAACTGAATATGTTTTACTACAAGCAAGATATCTATTGGTCTATGATCTGTGTGTATACTTATGTGTATGTATATATATGTGTGTATACATATTCATGCATATGTATACACAGATATGTACATACATGCACACACATACATTGTTGTGTGATATATATACACAATATTTATAGATTATGAAATACTTTACCACTCATAATTCAGTATGCGTAGAAATGCCACAAAGGGAATAATTTAGCATAATGTGCGAAGTATATACATGTAACTCAGTTACATAATCAGAAAAAAGTACTGAGGTAGCTAGGGATATAAAGCTATCATGAGCACGATAGAAAAAAACAAAGTTTGGATGCTCTGAAATAATGCTTGAATGAGAGCTAAACAGTTGGCGAAAAAGGAGACAGTTTATAAGAAAAAGTGATAAATATTCAAGAGTTAGAAAGCAACTTACAAAAAAAAGTAGTCCCAAAGGATAAAGTACATGAAGCTTGTTGTTGCTACAAAATGGCCCAAGGCAGCAACTATGATTAATTCATCTTTCTAACCAGTTCCAGTTACTGGTTGAGAACTTACTGAGACTACTAAGTTCTTAATAAATATTTGTTTTAAGTAAAGGAAGTGATCAGTGAGATAGCTTTGTGGCCAACTTAAAAATATCCCAATTCATCAGTGTCATGTGTGGTTAAGGAAAATCTGTTTCTGAGTTGTTTTGTGGGTGTGGTTGACAGTCAACAAGGGTGATACAGCAGGGAGACAGTAAACAGATCAGAACAGCTACAAAAGTGACCTCACCATGGGTGGGCCTGGGAAGTCAGTTCTTGTGCCCGCACATTAGTTCTAGAGAGCTCTCCTAACACAGAGGAGAAGCTGACAGAAACAGAACCAATTTCATCATGAAGCACACAGAAAACATTAAGTAGGTAGTGGAAAACGTTGAATGAGGAGGAAACTTTTTTAGATGTTTTTGTAACTTTCTGTACCTTTTATACCTCTTCGACTGAATTCTTTCTACCTCTACCTTAGGAACACAAGCAAGACAGGGATGTTGCTCTGTAATCCACTGAAAAACCAAACTCGAAAGCTCCTGGTCATAATTTCTACACTAAACTAGATTACATAGTAATTATATATGACAGCCAAGAAGCAAAATGGCTTCAAAGTTTTGTTTTGATTTTTATTCAGTCATGAAGCAGCGATTAGCCTTCTTCTCAGTCCTAATTAATGATTGTAGTCTTACTTGCCAGCAAAAGCCATCTAGAAGTTTCTGAACCACCCACTGGCGTAATATACAAGAAAACATAAAATATCTAGGATTCTGTTGGAATAAGGAACAGAGGTGAGAAAAGGCAGGGTACATGTGTTTCCTCCCCCCTTGATCTCACTCATAAAATAGATAAAAAACAACAGTTACTTTATCAAGCTGTGGTAAGGTTAGGTATCATCAATGAAAGCCCCTAGAACAATGTTTGGCACATAATAAACACTTAATAAAGGTTAATTATTATTTATATTTATCTTACCAGGTACACCAGTTTTCCTTTAAATTTTTTTCACTAATTAGCCTGTAGAAAATGTCAATATTGAAATTTTATTGTGTCTTTCATTCCTGTAGCCTGAGAAAGTAATTTCTAGCAAGGCACTTATATTTCTGTAAAGTCTAGATAATTTATTTGGATGTATTCTGTATTGCAACAGACTAACCTACCATAACTTGCTATATAATTGGACATTCTAATTGCTTTAATGAAAGTGAATTACATGATTATCAATCATGTTGTCAAAACAGAATGGAGAAATGGGTCTGAACTCCAGTGTCTTGACTCTAGGCTGGAATCCTAGTCAACAGCACAGTGGTTTGGGACATGTAATCTACCCCCTATGCACCGCACCTTAGTTTTTCTCATTTATAAATTGAGATGGTAATATTATCTATCTCATGAAAATTAAATGAGTCTTTTACATGTAAAGTCCTAGGAATTAGGCCTTGCACATGATATCACATACATGTGAGCTACTTGTTTGGTGTTTTTTTTTCTTTTTTTTTTTGGTGGGGGGGGTCCGGTTGTGGGGCCTGAACTCTGGGCCTGGGCGCTGTCCCTCAGCTCTTCAGCTCAAGGCTAGCACTCTACCACTGAGCCAAAGTGCCTCTTCTGGCTTTTTTTTCTTTTTGCTTATGTGGTGCTGAGGAATCGAACCCAGGGCCTCAGGCATGCAAGGCAAGCGCTCTATCACTGAGCCACCTTCCCAGCCCCTGGTGCTTTTTTTCTACATTGAAAAAATACTTTTACCAACTGATATTCATAAGCTTATCATTAAAACATTCGTAGAGAAAAATTTAAATTTCTCCACACTAATTACCTCAAATATATTTACTACCTAGTTAAAATCCAAGCTTTTCTCTCTAGTTTAAATATATTGTAGTTATTTATCACCTTAATTCTATTTTAATACCAGATTCATTTAGTTAGGGTCATTACCTTTTATTATTATTTCTTTTTCCAAACTCCAAACATATGTTTAAATTACAATGTTTATAGCCAACTCCCTAACACCATAAACTATTCAACTATAACAAATGTAATACATACTTAGAATATTTTTATTTTTTCACTCAGACACTGCTAAACATCATAAATCATAGGGCTTAAAATATTTTAAAGTACATGTTTGTGTATTTAATCTTTATGCTTAACTACTGTTTATGAAGTACTGAAATTAACAACAGGTTCCAATCAAGCAGTGACATATACTAGTGACTCATCACATTTTAATGCTGCTGAATTTGTGGGCTTCCTGTGTGAGTTAGCTAAGAGATACAGCAATTCAAAGAAGAATGACAAAACACTTTTCTATTTCCGGCTGAAATTTCCTTTTAAAGAAAAGTGTTTTACAAATAATACAACTCAAGAACAGTTGGTAAAAGAAAGCCTGGGAATTAGAATGCTCTTAACAAGCATCTTCTAGAGCTAAAATTTTGAGATGAAGAAGCAAATGACTTGAATATCTTGAATATATATTATCGTTATAAGAAAAGATGCATCACTTTTTTTTTTTTTTTTGCCAGAACCACTATCTCCTAGAAATTTTCCAAAAATGATGCACATAAGGCAGGCTCACGCCTGTAATCCTAGCTACTTAGGAGGCTGAGATCTGAGGATCACAGTTCAAAGCCAACCCAGGCAGGAAAGTCTGTGAGACTCTTATCTCCAATAAACCACTAGAAAACAGAAGTAGCACTGTGGCTCAAGTGGTAGAGTGCTCGCCTTGAGCTGAAGAGCTGAGGGACAGCGCCCAGGCCCAGAGTTCAAGCCCCACGACCGACCAAAAAAAAAAAAAAAAAGCATGTAGGGAAAGAGGAGAGGTGCCTGCTCTGTATTTACTTTGTCTTTTGAAACTTGGAGTTGTTTCTTTGGCCACATACATGAGTTGTGGCCACAAATTTGTGTATCTGCAGGAAAGATGATATTGTAGACATCAAGGGAATGATGTTGTTCAAAAAAGAACACCCTATTAATGTTTCCATGGCAAAATGAGATAGCCTACAGTGTTACCCGGCATGTTGTTGGCATTGTCATAAACAAACAAGTTAAAGACAAAGTTCTTTTTTGGGGGTGGGGAGGGGTCCGGTCGTGGGGCCTGAACTCTGGGTCTGGGCACTGCCCCTCAGCTCTTCAGCTCAAGGCTAGCACTCTACCACTTGAGCCACAGTGCCACTTCCAGCTTTTTTCTTATTGCTTATGTGGTGCTGAGGAATCAAACCCAGGGCCTCAGGCATGCAAGGCAAATGCTTTACCACTGAGCCACCTTCCCAGCTCCTGGGCAAAGTTCTTGTGAAGAGAACTGAAAAGAAAAAGACATGTTTTTTTAAAAAATTAAGAAAAAGAAGCCAATGGGATCAGCTGTCCTACTCATAATTACAGGAAAACTCTGCAGACCTGAGAAAAATGAGCATTTTCAAAGCTGGGAGAGATTTCTGGAATACATGGAGGAAAATGATCAGAAAAAAGAAGGAAAACAAAGAAAAAACTTCTGAATTCAGTGAAGATACCACGATGCTCTGACCAGAGCAGCATACTTTGTGAGAGGAGCTGGGCTGCTGGAACCTTTTTCCAATGGACTCCTGGTATAATAAGTACAAAAGAAAGGCCTCTGGCCTATGAAATAAAAATGCAAAATATAAACCTCTGCAGTTTACATAAGAACAAACTCTTCATCCATTGTTGTCTGTGTCAAGATATAATAACATCTTGTTGAATCTCTCAGTCTGATCTTAATGCCTAGCATCAAAACATACCTATATACCAGGTGTAAGTGACATGGGGCCACACATCAGTGATAAGAGCACCATGAGAAATACAATAAAGAATGTATTTGGGTCACTTCCAGGAAACTTTCAGAGGCATAATAGAAAAAAAAAAAGAGAGAGAACAAAACTTCAAAGGCTTTTTAAAGTTAATTTATAAAGAAGCTGAAGTGTCTGGTGTGGTAGCACACTACTGTAATCCAAGCACGTGGGAGGTAGAAGCAGAAGGATTATGAGTTTGAGGCCAGGCTGCGCTACTTAAGGGAGAGACAGCCTTGAAAGCAAACCAAACCAACCAGCGAAAGAAGCCAGTGTGATCAGCTATCCTACTCTTATTTACAAATAAACATTAAACTTATATTACTTCAACTATGTCTTCTCAGCAAACTGAGTGTTTTCTTCTATTTTGTACTGGATTTTAAACAGCACTTGTTTAAAATCAATGGACTATTCAAAAATGTGTCCTGTTCTGCTTCTATTCTGTGATTTATAAGGAATTAGCATTAGCACTGCTTTAGAATGTAAGTTGAAAAAAAGCATTTTACTTTCCACCTCAGAGTAATTTTTAAGCCACATCAATTATTTTTCATGCGCAGCTGTTTTTTATCCACAAATTATTGCTTGAGGCATTATTGCTTTACCACACATTTCAGAAGAGAAAGAATGAAGGGGAACCAGCTACTCTACAAATGTCTTACATACAATAGATTGGCCCAATAAAAAGGGGGAGATATAAACCAAAACTTTTAAAACTTTTAAGACTATGTAATCTACTTCTCTTGAATTTACTTAGCACTAATGAGTTGATTCCCAACTTGACCCTCCTCTACCATTTATTCATTCAATAAATACATTCTAGGAAACACTGTCTCCTTTGACACAGGATTTGCCCATAAACCAAGCATCATGACCCATGCCTCGAATCCCAGCACTCAAAAGTCAAAGGCAGGAGGATTATAAATTCAGGACCAGCTTGGGCTACAGAGTGAGATAAAATAATGAGATAATACTACAAAGCAATAAAACACATTGCCTAGATGGTTAAAAAAAAGTTGAATGGAGATGATGAAGTGGTTTGGCCAGGTTAATAAGTGGCATAAAGACCTTCTAGAAAGATACATAGAAAGGCTGTGAGATACTGAATGTTAATGTTCTATGGGATAGTCCTGTCATATGAAGGAACAAAATTTAGCAAAAATTTAGCAAAAGAACAGAATTTTGTGCTGCATAACAGCTTAAAGTTCTTCTAGCCCAATCTTTCTGAGCATGCAAAATTCTTTTACAACAGGACAAAGAACCACTTAGCATCTACCATCATTATGATACCTGTTTGTTCAGCATTACACTTTGTTCTTCGTGCTGATCTAAAAGATTTAACAAGCATTAATTCAGGTAGTCTCATAACAACCTGGCAGCACAAATATTATCATTCCCTCCACGTCATAGAGAAGGAAATGAAGCGAGGAGAGGAGAGTAATTGCCTCTGGTCACAGAGCGGGTATGTGGCTGAGCCAGGACCTTCCTGCAGATGGTCTGCTGGCACAGACCATACACACTCTGAGCTCACATTTCCCAGGGTAGATGGCCCTGCCCTTGCTGGCCAGCTTCAGTGATAAGATGAAGTTGAAAAGTTTCAAAAAGTTTTCTTAATTTTCAGCGCTATTTGTGATGTAGATTTACTATGTACAAATTTAGATTTCATTCACAAAATATCGTGGAACTTTAAGGATTTGAGTATAAGTGATTTAAAGTGGCCACAAAGTATAGTCATGTAGTACTTGCTTAATACTAAAACCAAATGATGTCTGACAAAAACTTCTCTTAAAACCAGGAACGGTGGTATACAACTATAATCCCAGCACTTGGGAGACTGAGGCAGGAGGATTGGGAGTTTGTAGCCAGCCTGGATTACATAGTGAAAATCCATTTCAAATAAAAACAAAACCAAAAGCAAACAGATTCTCTTAAAATAAGTAAAGCAAACCTAATTTGACCAATCTAGTGATTCTGTACATAAAAACAAATATATTGTGAAAGTTTTTAAACAACAGAATAGCTCAGATTAGTATAAAATATATATGAACCAGGCAATTAAGGACCAAATTTCTCCATTAATTTTAAGAATGTTTACAATTTAGAAATTCCCATTGGTGTTCTTTAAAAAAAATCGCTGTGTTTAGGGGAGACTACAAGGAGTGCAATAATAGTTCTGCCTCCAAAGCCAGGTTCATACCTTCCTTAATGTTGGCTTTGCCATCTCTGTGGATGATGACCAAACATCTCTTATGGCAACTCCAGGCAGATGCCTGCTGTCACACTTACATTTTGGAGGGATGGTAATTTAACTGGGGTAGCATTCAATCAGGATATAAATGTATTTTCTGTTTTGCTAAAATCATACTATATTAAATTCCCTCCTACACCCAATTATTAATATTGTGTTGTCTAAGAAGGAGAAAAGGCTACAAGACTTTCAGATGTGCTCATATGCTCAGGTATGCCTGAGAAAAGATGATGTAAGTCGACCCTGGAAGCAAATCACACTTCATTTAGAAGACCATGTTGTCTAGTCCTCGTAACAGGTGGAGGCCTTAGCTGAAATTCTAGCTATCATCTGTGTGGACACAGAGAAAGCTCAGGCGAGACTGGGGTTGAAGCTTATCAATAGAACATTGGTTTAGCATGTTCAAGGCCCTGGGCTCCATCTCTAGCACTATTGACACCAACCCAAGGAGAAGGCTCAGAAAAAGCAAATGCTTTAGCAAGGATCCTAATCTGGGGTCCATGCATGGGATTTAAAGAGAGCGGCAAATCTGCAGAAACTACATGTCACAACTTCCGTGAATTCATAGGAAAAATTTCAGAGTTCACGGCTATTAGGATCATATTAGGTGTTTATTTCCTTTAACAAGTTACAGTTGTTGGTTTAAGAAGTCTTTATTTGTTCAAAATCCAATGCTTCATAAACTGAGATATACCGTTGGGGTAAAAGATCTGAAGCTGTCTCCTCTTCATTGACTACAATGGAGCTTTGCGATGAGGGCTTTCAGCATCTACCTGGAATCTGTTTCACACACCTCGCTGCAATTCCAAATGAAAATTTCAAACATCTCTTGGAGTCCCTGGTATCTTTTGTGTATTCAGTTGCCATGATTTCTACCACCCCATTATGAGCTGCAGATGCCAAGGCCCAACAGACATGTTTCCCAACTTCTGGGTGTATGAGTAGTGTAGAACACCCTCAATTTTCTTTATTTTCAGTATCAACTTGGCAAATCAATAAAGCACATCCAAATTCATCTTATTCCAACCAGAAAGAGCTCAGATTTAGATAGTTAATACATGAAGTAAAGTGACATCTAGTGTTGGTTAAGTGACACTGAACTCTAGTTAAGATCGGGGATTTTACATTGTTTGGTGTTATATGGCCAGCTCTTACAGATATATTTTTTGTTTTTGTTGTTAATGCTTGCTTTTTTTTTTTTTCGTGTCAGCCCTGGGGCTTGATTTCAGGGCTGGTGCTGTCCCTGAGCTATTTTGCTTAAGGTTAGCACTCTACCACTTGAGCCTTAGCTCCACTTCAGCTTTTTTCGTAGCTATTTAGAAGTAAGAGTCTCACAGGCTTTCCTGCCAGGGGTAGCTTCTAACTGTGATCCTCAGATCTCAGCCTCCTGAATAGCTAGGATTATAGGATTATAGGCCCGAGATACTGGTTCCTGGTTTGCTTTTGTTTTTAAGAAACAAAACACACTACAAACACACTGTAAAAACACAGCTCAATGTTCTGCCTTAGAAGGAAATTGAGCCCAATGGATCCTGCTAGAATTTGTACCTGAAAGGTAAGGAAAATGTGAATTCCAGGGAAAAAGTCCTTGAGACATTAACTAGTTAAGCAAAATAGTCTGGAAAATTATTTTTTCAGAATCTATTGGCAGCACAGGAGTGGTATCATCACGGTGGTTGTATAGTGGTGGTATTGCAGTAGGGGTAATGGCGGTAGGTGTAGTGGCAGTGGGTATAGAGAGAGTGTAGTAGTGGAGGGTATAATTGCGGCGGTATAGTGGCAGTAGTGTAGTGGTGAAATAGGGATACTGGGTCAGGGCTGGGAAGGTGGCTCAGTGGTAGAACGCTTGCCTTGCATGCCTGAGGCCCTGGGTTCGATTCCTCAGCACCACATAAGCAAAAAGAAAAAAAGCCGAAGTGACGCTGTGGCTCAAGTGGTAGAGCGCTAGCCTTGAGCTGAAGAGCTGAGGGACAGTGCCCAGACCCAGAGTTCAGGCCCCACGACCGGCCCTTCTTCCCCCCCCCCCCCCCAAAAAAAAGAATACTGGGTCTAACCAGTGACATCATGGCCACGTGGTGGATGATAGAGAATTGGGTTCAATTGGTATCATCTACCAACTGGTAGAGGCAGGAAGTACCACCCTAGGTGATGGGTGTGTCTGAATTACTAGAGGCAGGGGCAGGGACATGGACCATAGGTTACTGGACCTGTCAGTCTTGTGCTTCCAACTTGAGAGACTCTTAGTTTACTGTGACCCTGCCCTCTACCCCTGATGCTATTTAAGCCCAAACCAGCTCAGGTGCCATTGTACCATGCTAGTGTCTCCTGGCTCCTGGCTAGCTCCTCCAGTCACCATGGCGTCCCATTTCAGCTCTCCAGTGGAGTTGATCTGGTTTGTTGGTATTGTTTTTCTGCTCTGTCTTTGCTTTACTACTGTCATGGCTCAGTTTTCTAACAATGTTAAGTGTATTTGGGACAGGAGTCCACCTGCAGTTGCCGGCTTTCCAATAAAGACTCCAATGCGAACTCTTAAAATGTGACTTCTCTGTTTCTTGCAACTGAGTTCCAGTACAACAGTGGCAGTGGCAACAGCAATGGTAACAGAGTGGAGCTGAAGAATTCTAAAAGCAGCAGGGGGAGGAAAAGATGGAGAGCAGAGGCAATGGACACAAGGGACCACAGAAGTATAGAGAAGGGGAGAGCAAGGAGAGAGCCAAGACTGAAGAAAGGTAGTGAAGAGCTAAATATGAGCCACTATAGAACCTGACCACAGGGGAGCTATCAAGTCTTCAAAAGCTAAGGGTCTTCACACCTAAGGGCTGAGAGCTGCAATACTAACCACCTTTGACAGCTAAGGTCCCAACATCTTAGGCCCAAGAAGTTATAACACTAGGTGCTAGTGGGAGCTGAGGGTTTCAACACCAAGGTGTTCCAGGAGATACAACATTAGCAGACCCCACCTGCTTCATCTGGAAGTCCAGAAATAGAATAGTTGTCACATGCTGGGGCCACTAGTGTTTAAGGCCCAGCTAAATAAACTTCCAACCTGAGTACCTAGAGCCATAGGTGTCTAACTTCTAAAACCTGAAGCAATAAGCCCCCAGCTGGTAGGCCCTGGAGCTAGAAGCTGCTGTGCCTGCCCAAATAGCTCCAAGACCTTAGGCACTCAAGAGCCTTGACTGCCCAAATTAGAACAGCTTCTCCTCACCTCTGCATAATTTCTTGTAGCAAAAAGACCCACCCAGCCAGTTGGTAACAATAGCATGTATAATATTGTGAAACCAGATCTTTCTATTTTTCTTCTTATTCTCAAGTACACAAAAAGAAGTCATCAAATGTTCCATAAGGAATTAAAGTGTTAAACTTAGGTTCTTTCCCAAGTCTCCAGGGATGGGGAAACTACTTAGAAAAGACATCAGTGGTCTGTAGACAAATGAATATCTTCTAGAGGTGCCTTTACACACTGACAACACTCAGGCCTCACTTTAGAACATTACCTTTGAGGCATTGTATTTGGCTCTTATTTTTAAATGTTGTTTTCAGGTGACTGTAATGAGCATCTAGGGTTAAGATCACTGTGTTAAGATGAGAAATACTGTGTCAGTAAGTGGCTCTTCCTCCTTTACAAGGAGGAAGAGGAATTTAGAATTCTTTTCCCCAGGGAAAGTGTTTTCCATGTAGAAGAATACAAAAAAAGTCACTCTCATATCCTCTTCCAAATGTAACCTTGCTTAACATCTCCCTTCTTGCTTAGCTTTCAGCGTTTCATGCAAAAAAAAAAGCCCTATCTATCTAATAGTTTCTAATCTTCACCTGAAGGCGCAGGTGGCTCATATCTGTAATCCTAGCTACTGTGGAGGGTGAGGATCACACTTCAAAGCCATGTCAGGCAGGAAAGTCTATGAGATTCTTACTTCCAATTAACCACCTAAAACAGGAAGTGGAGCTGTGGTTTGAGTAGTAGAGCACTAGCCTTGAGCAAAAAAAGCTCAGGGATGGTCCCCAGGCCCTGAGTTTAAGCCTCATGACTGACAAAACAAAACCAAAAACCATTTGAGAAAACATTTTTGTAGACATAGAGCAATAGAACTATTTTCTTTTTTGCTTTCCACAATGCATTATAGGTTGCCTTAGTTAACAAAGAGTGAGCATATTCTAAATAGATTCACTGGAGTCTGGCTTCATCTGACAAAAAGAATTATATTTATTCCCTGTGTGAATAGAGCTCAGAAGCTCATTTGTGCAGACGGAGTAGGGAAGTAAAAGAAGAGAGAGCAGGAAAACAGTAAGTACGTATCTTCCAACTGTAAAAGGATATGAAACAAGCCTCTTTTTGGGAATGAGAAGTGCAGGTTATAGCTGTGGATTGGAGGTTTTCTTTATGCAGACTCAAGTGCAATCTTCACTGTTGCGTAAGATAAGACCCAGGGGAGGTAAAGTGTTTAGAGCTCAATCTCTCTCTCCCTCTCCCTCTCCCTCTCCCTCTCCCTCTCTCTCTCTCTCTCTCTCTCTCTCTCTCTCTCTCTCTCTCTCTCTCTCTTCCTTCCTTCCTCCCTTCCTTCCTTCTTTCTTCCTTTTCCTTTCTTCCTTTCTTTCTTTTCTCGGTCATGGGGCTTGAACTCTGGGCCTGGGCACTGTCCCTCAGCTCTTCAGCTCAAGGCAGACACTCTACTACTGGAGCCACAGCGCCACTTCCAGTTTTCTGGTGATTAATTGGAGGTAGGAGTCCTGGACTTTCCTTCTTGGCCTGGCTTTGAACCATAATCCTCAGATCTCAGCTTCCTGAGTAGCTAGGATTACAGGCATAAGCCACCTGCACTAGGCTAGAGCTCAGTTTCTTTCTATTACATAAGAGTTTGGGGAATCATGTTGGTTTCATGGCTCTTACTTTACAGCTAAAATCTGGCTGAGCCTTTCCAGGAATTCTGGTTCTAGTCTAAGGCCATGATCTGCCTATGAAATGTTCCTAGCTTTAATTTTCTTTTTTGAAAAGAAACAGATTTTTTTCAAGCACATTTTATGAACAGATTATAATATTGACTGATTCCTCAACATTTGGAAACACACAAAAAAATTTAAAAACATAATTGTATCAGCCAAAAGGAGCTACATTTTGACATTTCTCTCTAGGAAAAGGGTAACAAAAAGGCAGAAATACATATGCAAATTAGGAATGGGGTAAAATGGGATGCATGAATAAAAGCAAGTAGGAGAATATTTATTAATTTGTGAAAATAAAACAAGGGATGCATGACTTGGAATGAACCATAATTTACTACAAACAACCCAGGAATACATAGCAGAAAACCTAAGCAGACCAAAATTAAGAAAAAGTTAACATACCCAACAAAGCCGAAATTTTTGTAGAAACCTTCTTCTACAGTGGATATCATTATGGTCATCATTTTATAGAAGAAGGAATCTTGAAATGCCACACAAGTCATTCGTAGAGCTGGGACTTATCAATAATTTCTATGACATCATCTCTAAATAGATCTGTCTCCAGCAAGAAAAAGTTCAATCAGTGGTAGAGAACTCACTTCACAATCAGTAATAAGCATCTCCTCTGTGCTTGGGTACTGTTCTGCATGCAGGGAATGTGGTAATGAATGTAATGAATAAGACACAGTCCTTGAGTTTAAAGAGCCTCTAGTTAAGTCATGGGTTAGCAACAGTCACATAAACTCTATTGTAACACGTTTACTGCCCTAACAGAGGTAGGAAAGTGTTTTTGGAACCCAGATGAAGGAGCAATGCCTTGGAAGACTGGGTATAGCTCATTTTGACATACTATTTGGGCCTGCTTTAAAATGGGAGATAGAGGAGAGAGAGGAAAGCATTCCATGCAGAGGAAACAGTGTAGGCAAAAGCAGTGTATTTTACATAATCTATACATCGACATCTTCCCTAGGTCCCTTTTTAAGAACAGTACAAAGAAACACTCTGCTGCTCTTGATGGGCCACAGATCTCAGCAGCATTCTCTTCTTCCTTCACAGCAAAAACTATTAGGTCACATTAAAATGATAGTGATATTTGGCAGAAACCTACTGTATCCTTCCCTAATGAGTTGTCAGAGGTTCTGCCATGCCATTTGTCTTCCGAACAGGTTTTTATGAAGGCTGTCAGTAATGAGCAAAGATGGGGATACACAATATATTCACAAGTCGGCAGGAGGCTGAGAATCTGTTCATTCAGAGTCAGCAGGGGACCGTGGGAAAATGTCTATTCTTGAAGCATGCCTGTGAAGGACTCCCATTCAAAGGACAGGGTGGGGTTTGTCAGAAGCTAAGAAAGTCTTGCTCTAATTTAAACTCCTAGGCGTTTCTGTGGGCCCTCTGTCTGCTTACAGGGAATGAAATACAGCAGAGCAGACATTCTAACTTAGTGATCTTACTTTTGACTACTCACCAAACCAAATTCACAAACAGACAGATGAATGGGATGCTATGCAGGTCATGTGCATATGCAATTAAGATATGACTGCATATCCACTTGGGTAGCAACATAGGAATGTCACTGTCTTACTGTGGCAATTACCAAGTTTGTGTAAAATTAAGAAATAAGGTGGTTTCGGGTGGTGTACTTGTTTTATTCCAGAAGTGCTTATAATCCATTAGAGGATCTAAGGAGCAAAGTTGGGAAGCAGACAGATACAGATTCTGTGGCTTATTGTTTGTGGGATGCTGAGCAAGTCAAATGTAGTTAACAATCCCTTCTTAACAGGATTGCTGTAAGGATTAAAGGAGGCAAATGCATGTAAAGTGTTAGCAAATAAGTGCCCAATAAATGATAGTCATAATGTTGATGCTTCAGCAGAATGTGATTGTAATGTAGCAGTGTAGGCTTTCCTCAATCAGAATGTGTAATTATAGAGGCATGAAAACTTTTATAAAATCTAAATAACTGTGGACAAATAAATTATATATATATTTATACCAAATACATTTTATATTTCGAACAGATACAAATAAAATCTAGCCTGTTATTTCTACTCAGACAGAAAACAGAACTAGTTTTTATTCCCCTTCTTTAATTTATTGTCTTTCTAGGTATTGTGTTAGAGCTGGGATGGTCCCTAATCTCATTAATGCAAAACTAAGGTCTGGAGAGGTCAAAGATAGCAAAGAGGTCAAAAGACAGCAATAGTACCAAGTTTAATATTTATACATTTTTGCTTTGAATTACAGCAACTAGAAGAAGTACAGCTTGATAAATACTAAAAATAAATAATAGAGCTTACGTTTGATGTAGGATAACACTGACTTTTCCTATAATTAGTGTTTTTCCATACCTAAGGACAAATATCAATTATCTAGAACACTGTGAATAACATTAAATACCTCCTTTCTGTACTCTTTGAAGGAATAACCTACATCACTTCTATAATGTATGAAAAAGTATCATAAAAGTTAAAAGTTAAAGAACAACTCACGATCTCTCACTGTAGGTGTCATATAGCATTAAATGCAGAATCACATGTGACACTGGAAAATCTTAGTTCCTGGCATGTAGTTGATACACCCGTCAAGATGGTCTATGCTGTTGTGTTCAACGTGGACTAAGTATATAAAGGTCAAGGTGAGATACAAGAATTCTCGACAAAAGATTCTATATGCAAATAACACAGATATGTTATTTTTTGCAAGTCAATGTTACTCTATAAAATGTGGTAATTATGGCAAAATGAAAATAAACTTATTAAACCTTTTAGTTCAATAATTTTTTTCAGTCATACCCATTCAGTCATGCATAGAAAACTGTCATCTCCAGTTTAGACTATTTCTGATTAGTCAGCTATTCTGAAGCAATGCCAATCAGAGTAATTATGTCATCATTATTCCGACAGTTAAATACTCCATTAGTTCACTGCTGAATACACAATTGGTCTGATACTCAGTCAAGATACCATGTCTAATATTAGCGACTGCTCACAATGTGCTTTTTCTAAGTTATTTCTTAAAAGTTTAAAAAAGTAACTCACAATGAAAATTTTGGTTAATTAAACAATGTGTCAGACATTTTCAGCTGAAGATCTGTTTGTAGATATTTGTAATAATGCTTACTAAAACCAGAAGTGAACACATAGCTCATAGGAAATTGTCCTGATACATGTATTAGAGACAAACGTCATATTAGTTAATAGAAAGTTATTTTTCTGTCAGTCCTGGGACTTGAACTCAGGGCCTGGGCACTGTCCCTGAGGTTCTTTTGCTCAAGGCTAGCACTCTATACCACTTGATCCATAGTGCCACTTCTCATTTTTTCTGTTTATGTGGTACTGAGGAATTGAACCCAGGACTTTGTGTGTACTAGACAAGCACTCTACCACTAAGCCACATTCCCAGCCCAATAAGTAAAAAGGGAATTGAAGGCATTCTTTCGAGATTGACCAAACTAAACCCAAAACTCAAAACATCAAATTAGTTAACAGTTTGAAGAAAATGCTGGATTTTGAAAAAAGATTCCTTGATGATTGTCAACTGTCAGGGACACATTTCAACGAATCTTTGCACTGGCATTGTACCATCCAGTACAATGGGTTTGATGACATAAAGAACACCAAAAGGCACTGTAACAAATAATGCTGCTTCAGGAAGTCAGTGGCACCTAAATTTCAAATTTACCAGCAAAAACTTAGAAGTGGAAGATTGGCTCAAGTAGACTGCTGTGAGCAAAAAGCCATGTGAAAGCACAAGGCCCTGAGTTCAAGCCCCAGTACTATTGCAGACACACACACACACACACACACACACACACACAGAAGGCAATGGCTAGTAAGTTTGCTGTGTTAAAAATAATCGACTGAGGTATATCCTGAAATAAATGTCTATCCACTGGGAAAAGTGAAATGAAAATTTTCTCAAAGTAAAACACTATAAAAATAATATTTGGATTTGACCCACAGAGAACAAAATCTTCCCCTTAAATTAGTGAGTGTCAAGACATTGACTATGCCTATGCCTCCCAAAGGACACTGGGCGATGTTCAGAGATCTTTTTAATAATCAGGTTTGAGGAGAGAGAGGAGAGATGCTATTGGATTCTAATGGCAGTGTCCAGGAATGCTGTTAGATATTTATAGACCCCACTACTTCCCTAACAAAGAATTATTCAATTCAAAATGCCAGTAGTCAAAAAACATGCTGGAGACAAGTAGTAGGATGATTGCCAAAAATGTGTGAGTTTACTTAATGCTAGTGAAACATACCACTACAAATGTTAAACTAATAAATTGAATATAGTATATATTTTTAGCACACATGTACACAGACATACACATAAAATCAAATGCTGAGATTGAGAACCTAAAACCATTGAGAGTCCTTCAGCAAAGTATGTACTTTGGTACTGCTAGACAGATCAGAAGGTACTCTGTACCTGGTAAAATGACATTTAACAAAACAACTTTTTTTTTCTTATAAACTGTATTTCTTCCCCCCCTTTTTTTTTTGTCAGTCATAGGGCTTGAACTCTGGGCCTGGGCTCTGTCCCTCAGCTCTTCGGCTGAAGGTGAGTTCTCTACCACTTGAGCCATGGCTCCACTTATGGCTTTCTGGTGGTTAATTGGAAAGAAGAGTCTCACAGACTTTCCTGCCCCAGCAGGCTTTGAACCGCAATCCTCAGATCTCAGGTTCCTGAGTAGCTAGGTTTACAGGCGTAAGCCACCAGTGCCTGGCTTTCCTTTCCTCTTGACTTGTTTCCAAACTTTAACCAGTTATGAATGATCCCTAACAAAAGTCTTCTCTCCTGCAAGCCTAGTGCTGCCATAAAAATGGCAACATTATAATTTGGTTTTCTGGCTCAAACTAGTGTTTGAAAAACAGAGGCAACAAGGAAGCTTAGACTGATACAGCCTCCACCACAGGATAAGACAGGTGACTTCCTTGACAGACCAGCAGACCCATCTGTGAGATAAAACCATACCTCTCACAAGCACAAACCCCAGTGTGGGGTTCTGTCAGGTCAGTGAATTCCCTAGCACAGGCCAACATCACACAGGTCAGCCTTTTGTTCTGCCTATCTCAGAGAGGGGCTATCTTGCGGGAGGTCCTCCTGCTTGAGACTGAGGTACCCAGAGCATCAGATTACATGGGTTTCAGGCAAACCACCTGCAGCCAGCCAGGTTCAGAAACTTGAGACACAATTGGGATTGGAAACAAAGAAATAATCAGTGAACAGTGAAATCTGTAGCACCCAGTGAGTGTCCAGGTAGCCAACAGCCATCAGAGGTAGACACAGATAGGAAGGATTGACCTTCTCATTGAGAACAACTTCATAATCCCAAAGCTAACCATTCTGGAATACTGAAGTCCTGGCCTCTACTGGTAGAAGCATGATTACTGAGTGATCAGTTTACACTGATTGCAGGCAGGCAACCTGCAGCCAGGCAGGCTTTGGAACTGAGCCACAACACAGAAATGGAAATTAAGGAACATCTGGTGACCAGAGAGAGCTGGGATACCCAGCCAGGGTCCAGATGGCAAATTTCCATCAGAAGTGAACATAGGAAGGAAGATTCTTAATTCAGGCCAGAGTCTTCCGACAACTTCATTCCCTGAAAGCCATTTCTGACAACAAAAGATTCAGCCTTTGCTAGTAGACAATCCACACTACAGAGAGATCAGTTTACATTGATTGTGAACAGCCTGTGGCCAGACAGGCCTTGGGACTGAGCCATAACTAGAGAATTTGGCAAACAGAT
Source organism: Dipodomys spectabilis (assembly GCF_019054845.1). Taxonomy (NCBI): domain Eukaryota; kingdom Metazoa; phylum Chordata; class Mammalia; order Rodentia; family Heteromyidae; genus Dipodomys; species Dipodomys spectabilis. Next base: position 8,333,025 of record NW_024870840.1, read on the forward strand.
TTAGGGACTTCTGGGTCATCCAGCCACAGTATTCCCATGGAAGACTGCCATTTGAGGCTGAGAGTGAGAGAGGTAGAGTTTTTGATTCCAACAAGCTGAGGGCTCCCAAGGAGAGCTGGGGAAGCTGTTGGCAGCCCCACCCTGCTTGTGAGAGCCAGTTGATTAGCTGAAGGACCCTTCAGAAAACCAGAAGCTCACCTCTGCTGGTGTTAGTTCACATTTCAGGAGCTGTCAGCTCCTCACAGGCAGTCTGCAGCCAGGCAGGCCTAGGTTCTGAGCTGCATGTACCCTGGAAGCTTGGCGATCAAGGAGAGCCAGAGAAGTAGCCTTGGAGAGGGAGGGATTAGGCACAGACAAGTTGAAAATTCAAATCAGCAACAGGAACACGGGCAGTGAAAAACCTGGGAGTTGGAGACTTCACCCTTCCTGGCTATAGTAAGTGCCAATGCCTAAGGACCACTGTAACAAAGTACCAAGCCCATGGTTAGCAGAGTATGCAGAAACTAGGAGCAATCTGATGGCTTTGGGAGCTTACTACTAAACCCAGAGCTAACTGGATAACCCCACCCAGTCTCAGCTTTACCACAGGGTGGCAAACTTGCTGATGGGCAGGTTCTGAAAAAACCAATACTTTCAGAAGCACTTGAGTTCCTCAGATCATCACTTGTGAAGAACTCAGTGAGCTATTTATTCCCTTGTACATGAAGGGAACACTGGGAGAAGCCCATTTGCTGCCCCAGTGGACACTCCTGTGTAGCAAGTAGGGTCTTAATGGATTTATAGTCTAAAAAGTACTCAGTGAAGGCAGAGTTCCAGTAAAGGAAGGAAACTTCCAGGGTGGAAACAGCACAGACAAACAACCTTCAATCAATCACACCCTCAACTCACATATAACACCAACCCAAACACATGGAAATACAAGAGACTCTAGCTAGTTTCGTCTATCTGAGTGGTGTAGAGGGTCTAAGCCTGGCACTGTGAGCATGTGGGCAACAGCCTGAACACTAAGCTATTCCTCCAGTCCAGTGGGGAGAAACTACACAGTAACTCTTCCAACTACACAGTCCTTCCTGAGCAATAAGTACACTTCATCTTTAAGACTACAAGTGATTAAAATATTCACCCAATGAATTGACCTCAGTCACATAAATCTTACTGTAGCAACACAAAGTTCCATAACATCTTCAAAGATTAACCATCCAAGAGTAGCAGCTGCCAAAGATACTGAAGAAGAAAGCCTAAACAAAGAAATCAAAAGCATGATTGTAATATGCATCACTGAGAGGTTGAGTGTGTGGCTCAGGTGGTACAGTGGCAGCCAATGAGAAAAAGTGTCAGATATGAGTCTGAATCCCAGTCTTGGACCAAAGAGAGAGAGAAAAAAGAATAATTAATGAAATGAAAGGTGATATGAACAAAAATCTGAATAAATGCAAAGAGGATGTGGACTAATACCAAAACAAAGGAAGACAATCCAGAATACCTAAGAGGAATTCAATAAAGATACAGAAGTCCTGAAAAAGAATCAACTGAAATTCTGGAAATGAAAAGCTCAATAATTCAAATAAAAGAACTGAAAAGTCTCCCCGATAGAGTGTATCAAATTTAAGACAAAATATCAGGGGCTCAAGGATAGTATAGATATATTAGAACAGTCAAATGAAAAATTATGAGGGAAAATTAAGAAATATATGTGGAACACGCAAAGTTGGCTACTATTAAAAGATCAAACCTAAAACTCATGGGCATAGAAGAAATAAAAGTGGTGAAACCTAAGGGAATGGACAACATACTCAATAAAACAATAAGAGAAAAAAACAACCCATGTTTGAAAAAGCAGCAGCCATTCAGTTATAGGAGGCCTTTAATCTACTAACAGACTAGACCAGAAAAAAACCCATTCAAGATACACATTAAGTGTGCAGAATAAGACAATAATATTGAAGTGGCAAAAGAGAAGCATCAAATCACACACAATGGTAAACCCATCAGAATAACAGTAGATTTCTTTCCTGAAGCCTTAAAAGCAATAGGGCATGGAATGATGTGCTTGAAGCACTGAAAGTAATCTGATTAATTTAGATTTATCTGTCCAGCAAGGTTATCATTCATAACTGAGGGACAAATAAAAATCTTCCATGATAAAACAGAAACAAAAGCAATTTATGACTACTAAACCAGCACTATGCAGATACTTGGAGAAATCCTACACACAGAAAAAAATAAATGTCAACATAAAAATAGAGGAGAAAATAAATCCTACCACTGAGCATATAAGCAAGTAAAATATGAAAGAATCCAACAAAAACAATAAAGTGGCTAGAATTACTGTGAAGCTTTCAATAATAACACTGAATGTTAATTATCATCTCAAGTCTCTAATCAAAAGGCATAGAATTGCAAGGTGGATTAAAAAGCCAGACCCACTCAGGGCCACATTTATTAGTTCTGAATACCCTGAGCCTCTGAGCATCTTGTTGGGGCAGATGGCAACTGAAAAAAAAAAACCAACAAAAACAAAAAACCACGGCCTGGTCATTTATTGCCTACAAGATATACAATTTACTGACAAAAACAAATACTAGCATACAGGGAAAGATTGGAAAAAGACTTAGCAAGCAAATGGATCCCCAAACCAGGCAGGAGTAGCTAGCTATATTCGTATCTTATAACCAACATCATTCAGAAAAGACAGAAGGTCACTTCATTTTAATAAAGGGATCAATTCATCAAGATGAAATAACAATTACTAACGTGTTTATGCCAAATGGCAGGGTGCCAATTTCATTAAACAATCACTACTAGACTTATTTACACAGCTAGAACCCAACAAGATGACATAGTGGGAGACCTCAATACTCTATTCTTAACCACACAAAAAACCAGCAAAGAAATCTTATAATTAAATGACATTATATAACAAATGGACTGGACACATCTGCGAGTACTTTATTCAACAATGCCTAATATGTATCCTTCTCAGCAGCTATATAACTTGCTCTAAAATAGATCATATTTTAGACATAAAGCAAGTAAGTCTTAGCAAATACAAGAAAATTGAAATAATCCCATGTTCTACAGAATAAAACTAGAAGTCAGCAGCAAAAGAAACTATAGAAAATATGCCCCCAAGTTCAATCCTCAGTTCTAAAAGAGAGAAAGAACAAGAAAGAAGAAAGGAAGGAAGGAAGGAAGGAAGGAAGGAAGGAAGGAAAGGAGGGAGGGAGGGAAGGAGGGAGGGAGGGAGGGAGGGAGGGAGGGAAGGAGAGAAGGAAGGAGGGATGGAGGGAGGGAAGGAGGGAAAATATTCCTTAAACTTGTTAGGGAATTCTTCTGCATTCTTGTTTGCACAGCTAATTTTTTCTTAGCACTTTTTATTTTCAGAGAACAATCATATATTCAGCTCTAATGAATTTCTATAAATTCCAAATTACTCATTTATATTGTGTACAGTATTATAATAAATACTCCAGAAGAAATGAGTAAGAACAGTGTATCTACTTTTCTCCAGAAACCTAAAAGTATATGAAATCATCTTATGAAGAAATTACCTCCATTGATCTCATATAAATTCCTGTATTTGTCATGAACTAAGACACCAGTATGTTTAGATATGTAAATACTCACTATTGTGCTATAGTTGCCTAGAGTATTCAGTACCAGTAATGCAGTGCAGGCTTATAGCCTAAGAGCAAATAGGCAATACTTCATAGCCTAGGTGTCAATTAGGCTATACATCTACTTTTGTAGAAGGGCATTCTGTTTGTATAATGCAACAAGCCTGGAGATGTATTCCTCAGAACACATTTCAACATTGAGCAATGCATGATTGTATATAGAACAGATACTAGAGACAAAAGATCACTAGATTCAACCTTTGCATTTTTTTCAGTTGAGGAAAATGAGAGCCAATGTGTTAAAAGATACCTATTCAAGGATGCAAAAAGTTTACTGAGTAAATAAAAGCTGGAGCCTCAGTCCCTTGGTGCTACTCTACCTGTTTAGAAGGAATTTTATTATGTTTTCGTCACTAATATCAATTATCTGCTTATTTAGTTATTCAATCTCTGACTATTATCTTCCATCACAGTTTTCTGCACTTGTTTTCTCTACCACTCCCTACATTCTGCCTTAAACCATATGGCCCTTTTCAACCCTCCCACTTCCTAGAATGTTCTTATAAAGATCACAAATGACGTCATTGCTCAATCTAGTAGACAGGCTGAGTGTTTCCAGTCTTCATTCAGCAGCAGCAGCATGACAGCATGGATTACTTTCTCATCTTGAAGTGCTTCTTCATGCGGTTTCCAGCAAATCACTCTGTCTTAGTTTCCTCCTCTGTTGTAGATCTACTTCCCATACTCAATACTGAAGTATTTCTAGATTCAACCTTTGACTATCTTCTCTTTTTAAATTAGTGCCTACTTTCTATAGCAAGCATGTTTTTATGCCATTAGTAGGGCTACTGTATTCATCTGTACAGGTGGTAGGTAGGGATCACCTTCTATGTGCACAATACTAACCTAGCCATGTACTCTGTCATTAGGCTCTATCAACCCCAAAGGAGGGATGCTTTCCTTCCTTCCTTCCTTCCTTCCTTCCTTCGTTTCATTGGCTGTGGGGCTTGAACTCAGGGCCTGGGCACTATCCCTGAGCTCTTTTGCTCAAGATTAGCACTCTACCACCTGGCCAAAGTGCCACTTCCAGTTTTCTGGTAGTTAATTGGGGATAAGAGTCCTTCAGACTTTCCTGCCTGGGCTGCCTTTGAACCATGATCCTCAGATCTCAGCCTCCTGAGTTGCTAGGGTGCAGGCACGAACCATCTGCACCTGGGTGAGGGGTGCCTTTTCTTAATTTCTCCACTTAGAGGGAACATCCTTTTCCTTTTGTGCTCATAGCAGTCCTGCCCCTTAGTGAGATGGACATATAATGTAGCATATCTACATGTATAATTTAAGATTAAATATAAAAGTTATACTGAAATGTGAGGCAGAAATAAATAGAAATAATTTATAATAAAAGTAATAATTTGGTGGACAAATGTATAAACACTTCTATGCTAGCAAGTATCATGAAATAGTCATCAATCAAAACCTATAAACAGGGTTATGGTGGTTACACTAGTCATTCAGGCAAAACTTGGAATGTTGGCATCAGTTTCCAAAATAGTGAACATTTTTAGCTAACATTCCAAACAAAATCAAGTACAATATTCTTTGTATTTACATGATTTTTTTTTAAATTAAAGAGTAGAGGGCTGGGAAGATAGCTCAGTGGCAGAGTGCTTGCCTTGCATGCATGAGGCCCTGGGTTCGATTCCTTAGCACCACATAAGCAGAAAAAGCTGGAAGTGGCGCTATGGCTCAAGTGGTAGAGTGCTAGCCTTGAGCTGAAGAGCTGAGGGACAGCGCCCAGGCCCACAGTTCAGGCCTCACATCCAGAAAAAAAAGAAAAAAGAGTAGAATTTTTGGGGGGTCGTGGGGCTTGAACTCTGGGCCTGAGTGTTGTCCTGAGCTCTTCAGCTCAAGGCAAGCACTCTACCACTTGAGCCACAGTGCCACTTCCAGTTTCCTGGTGGTTAATTGGAGATAAGAGTCTCATGGACTTTTCTGCCTGGGCTGGCTTTGAACCAGAGTAACTAGGATTACAGGCATGAGCCACCAGTGCCCAGCTGACAAGAATTTTTATGAAAGATAATGATAGACACCTGAAATCTCTGGAATATATTATGTGCTATGTAAATATTGGCTGTTGTTATCTTATGTAACCCTGTGAAACATTTAACCCATTTTATGATAAGGAAATAAACAATACCTAGTGACAGAGATTCCTGATTGCCTGCTCCAAACATCCTACTGGTATTTACTACCCTTAATTCTTAGCTGGGTACAGGGCCTCCTGTCCTGTAGCAATCTGTATTCCAGCAGAGTGGCCATATATCATGTTCTGGTCAATACTCTATGTAGCAGAAGGATTGTGCAGTGGCTTTTATAAAATTTCCCTTAAGGACGGTGGTGCTTGCTCAGCTCGCCCACCTCCTTTTTCTGTTTAGTCTTTACAACACATATGTGGTAGGTAGAGTTCCTGTTTTGGATGATGAAGATGAAGTTTGGGCCCAAGGAGTGACAACAGCCGGGGACAATCAGCGCATCCGAAGATTTCATTTTCTTTTCTTTCTTTTAGGTCTGAGACCAAGATTTGAACTCAGTACCTGCTGCCTTTTTGCTCATTGGTTAGTGCTCCAATCCCTAAGATTTCATTTTGAAATCAATTAATTATTATTTCCTCAGAAAGGCCTTCTCTGATTTCCAGAAAGCCAATTCACTAAATAATACATTCTGAACTATGCATTTATTTAGAAATTTTGAGTATAAAGCAGCTTGTGGCTGCTAGGATATCTGCCATTTCTGTGGATGGATTTCTGTTAAAAAAAACTTGTGCTGTCTTCTCTATTTTGAGTTGGAGCTGTGGTTCTCCCTTTGGTGATGACAGTGAATCTAGAGGATTACCTCAAAACCTGCTTTGGGTATATAGTGGGTGTATGGCAGTTTTTGGTGTATCTGTCATTTAGCAAATTGATCTCTAGGCAAATTTTGACGAAGCAGACATACTTAACTTACTCCAGGTGGTCTTGGAATGTACTATGTAGCCTAGGTTGGCCTCAAATTCTTGATCTTACTGCCTCTTCCTCCCCAGTGCTGGGATTGCAGGTGTGAGCCATCATGCCTGCCTACACCACCCCAGTATCCATCTTCTTTCTCAGCTCCCTTCCTTACAGCAATAGTAGCTGAAATTATTTACTTTCTGACAAGCACCTATATCATCCTTTCCTTTTGAAGCTTTTGTGTCCACAGCACCTAGAATAGTCACCTGCACATGGTAACACTTGAGGAAATATTTGTTGAATTAATGAATGTTTCTTTTTCTTTTTTCTTTGCTGTTCATGGGGCTTGACCTCAGGGTCTGGGTGCTATCCCTGAGTTTATTGTGCTCAAGGCTAGCACTCTACCACTTGAGCCACAGTGCCACTTCCAGCTTTTTCTGAGTAGTTTATTGGAGATAAGACTCTTACAGACTTTCTTGTCTGGGCTGGCTTTGAATCACAATCCGCAGATATTAGTATCCTGAGTAGCCAGAATTATAGGCATGAGCCACCAGTGCCTGGCTCATGAATATTTCAAGAAGAAAAACAAATCTTTTAGTGCTTTAAATATATTATAATTGCGTTAATCATCACAGACTTTGGGAGATAGCATTGTTGGCTACCTCCCAAATTCAAAGTCAGGAAGCTCATGGCTGCTTAGATAGGAATTAGAAGAGACTGAATTCTGAATTCATACATTTAATTTCCACACTAATCTTCCTCTAGTACAACAGAGATGTTCATGCTACAAAAAAACTCACAGAGATGTGTAGACAAATAGGAAAGAAATAGCATTGTATAAGCTATCCCTACAATGATGTTTAAACCAGCAGCAAATCAAGTCACTATTTTAAATGCCAAATACTTTGGATATAATATCTAAAGTATATTATGTAGCCATTAAAATATTACTGGAGAGGGCTGGGAAGTTGGCTCAGTGGTAGAGTGCTTGCCTTGCATGCGTGAGGCCCTGGGTTCGATTCCTTAGCACCACATAAGCAAAAAGAAAAAAGCCGGAAGTGGCGCTGTGGCTCAAGTGGTTGAGCACTAGCCTTGAGCTGAAGAGCTGAGGGACAGTGCCCAGGCCCACAGTTCAAGCCCCACGACTGGCCAAAAAAAAAAGAAAAAAGAAAAGAAAATGCAAATGTTTACTCCATTAGTATTATGCAAACACTAGAGCACAAAATGTTATTTCAATTATATTAAAGTATATGCAAATGTATTCATAGAATAAAGAAAAAATAACAAAGTGTTAACAATGGTTATTTCAGCATTCAAATTAAGCTGATAAAAAGATAAAAAAGATGATTAAAACTTGATAAAAATATCAGAATAGAGCAGAAAATAAAATGAAAGAAATTAGAATATAAGAGGACAAGTAAAATTATAACAAGTAACCAATCTAATTATAAGTATGGCAGAAAACATTGTCCATATTTCTCTTTCATCCTGAGCATTGCTAGACTATATTTCTCAGCTGCCATTGGAGTTAGGTGAGGTCATATGACCATGTTCTATACAAAAGAATGTGGAAATTGATGGGTGCCCATCAAATCTCCCATGGATGATCCTCTATGCTTCTTGTTCCTTCTGATGTGATGCAGAAAAGTAAGGTGACCGTAAAGCATATGCTGAAGAAAACCTGGAGAAAGTTATACCTGGAACAGGAACACCTTTTTTGGACACAAGTGGAAAATAAATGTCTATTTGTAAAGCTATAGATGCTTTAATTAGTATATCAGGTTATGATCTCTAATGCAATATAAAAGAAAAATAGGTAAATAATATACAAGAAATAAGCTAGATGACTATAAAAATACAAAAGTATCTAAAATATGCTCATCACTCAAGTGTGTTAAAGTGAAGTTTGAGGATTATTTATATACACGTGGTAGATGATATGGAATTATCAGTTTCATTTCAAAGTACTGTGAATAAAAGACACATTAGTAGAGTACAGAGCACTAAGCAAATATGGTAATAGATAAAATCATAAAGCCTCTGTTATACCACTCTGCTTTCATAAAAGCAAGTAATTCTCTTTTCCATACTCTGTGTCCAAATTAGCCTATTCTTCTGAGTAAGTAGGGTGGATACTCTGCTCCCTTTTAATTTTTGTATCTATTCTATATATTTAGACCTATAATATTCAACTTGGCATAACATTTTCAAGTCCAAATCTATTAATGCATTTATTTATTTATGGTGAAATTTGCAGCCAAACATGGTAGTACATGTCTACAATCATAGTTCACAAGTTCAATGCCAGCCTAGACTACATATAAAGTTTGAGGCTAGCTAAAAAACTAAAATACTGTTATGTGATTAGGATTCTACTGCATGCTAGGCAATTACTAGTAGAAACAGTGAATGAGTTAATGAGAAAAATAATATTGAAATAGATGTGTCATATCTGGGTAATGGAGAAAAATGACCCAAGGAAGTCCATGAAAGCTTACTAGAGGCTGAGTGTGATGCTCTACACCTGTAATCCCTTCTATGAAGAAGACACAGTAGGAGCATCTTGGTCCTAGCTGACCTTGTGTACGTGTAACAATGTGAGATCCTAGCTAAAAATAACTGAAGTTAAAAAAACAAGAAAGACCCAGGAGCGAGCAGTTGCCTAGCAAGCACCAACCCCAGTACAGTCTTCCCTAAAACAGGATTAAGCAGGACCATGGAGGTAAGATGAGGAAGAATTTTCCAGGGAAAATACAGCAGAAGAAAGAGACTCCTGATTGGAGAGAATCTCCTGTCTGAGTACCTGAATTGTGAAAAGAGCATGATTCTTGTCAAGGTCACAGGCAGGCCTTCTGGTCTGTGGGACAGAAAGGAGAGAGTTGAAGGAGTTTCTCTCAGGCTGTTGCGCAGGAGAAATTGGCCAAAGGTTGGAGAGTAACCAGGAATATGTCCAGATTCTCATTTTGTTTTGTAGGAGAGGAAGTGTGAGATGCATCTGGGCCATAGGGTAACAGATGAAGAAGTAGAATAAAGAGCTTCACTTTTTATTCAGCAGAGACTGGATTCAGTGGAAACATCTGAGGGATGAGGGACATGGTTAAGGTTGTGGGGAAAATCCCACGGGGCTTTGTTTTATTCAGTATTAAGTTCTGAGGGCAGTGAAGTCCTCAGTGAGGCTGATCATCTTCCAAGTGCGCTTGTGGCTATTTGAAAGTTGACTCAAACATCACACTGGAAACATGGCAAAGAACTAAACTGAATTTAAAGTCAGTGTTCAACACTGGGCATTGGCTGAGTGGTCCTCTCCAAATTGAATCTAGAATCTTAAAAAAATAAAAGTCACCAGTAATCCAGAGTAGCTAGGTATCTAACATAAATGTCCAATTTTAGTTGTTTATTTAATGAGAATGGCTTGCAAAGCATCCATAGTACCTGCGGTATCTATCCAGATCCAGGGCCTTTATTTACAAACCACTGTTCTCCAGTGGTTCTCAACCAGGGCAACTGAATTCCCTAGAGAGGCATTTAACATTTGTTGGGCCTCACAATTTAGGAATGAGGGAATTCCTACTGCCACCTAGTGGGTAAAGCCTAGAAATGCTGCTAAACCTGCAACATCAGGCAACTCACACAAGAGTATTCGGCCCAAATGGCAATAGTATTGAGGCTGAAAGTTCTGTTTTAGTCTAATCCTTTCACAGTATGAATGAAGAAAAGAGGACCTAGAGTAGTGAAATGACTTTTCATTTTATTTAACGGTTTTTGATTAACTTTTAACAAGGCAATATAGTCAAGGGTTCTAAGAACAGAACATGAGGTATGCAAGACTTGAACAGAAATTTCTCCAAAGAAAATACAGCACAAATGGCCAACAATCACATGAAAAAATACTTAACAGCACAAGATCTAAACCACAATAACATACCACTCCACATCTATAAAGTTAGCTCCAATGAACAAAAGCACACCTCCACAAATATCAATTTTCTTCCTACATAATCACTCTAACATATCAGATATATCTTTACCGTCTATTCTATATTTTTATTTTTTAATTTTTTGGTCTGTCGTGGGGCTTGAACTCTGGGCCTGGGTGCTGTCCCTCAGCTCTTCAGCTCAAAGCTAGCACTCCACCACTTAGCTACAGAGCCACTTATACCGTCTATTCTAATACATCATACCTTCTTCCTAGTTTTCTCCTTTTCCATATTTGCAAACCTTTGTCTGGTTCCAATTGTCACGAATGTGTTGAATCCAGTAAGACATCTCCCATCCTGCCACTGTCCTTCCACTGGGTTCCTCCCTCACTTCATTCAGGTTCTGACACCCTGTGCCAGGTTATTCTTCCCTTTGGACACTCTCCTGTGTCCCTTAGGCTCTAATATTCCATGTCAGGTCCCCCAAAGCCTGCTTCTGAGCAGCCCCTAGACCTGCAAGGCCACCAACACTACCTCCTCGTCTTTCTGCTCAGGCTTGGACATTCTACTCTGAGACATTCCTATCCTCTAGCACAGATTCCTACTTTGCTAGGCTCCTCCTAATTATGTTCTAAAATGTCCTAGAGGAGGAGAGAAGCCTTTGTATTAACAGCATTCACTACCACTCTGGGAGGAAGTGGTTAACTCTATGTAATGGGGTGGGGGGAGTTAGTGAAGGCAAGATAGTCCATGTCTATTTTGTTAACCTCAATAAATAGTTCATGGATAAATAGTTCATGGTCATGAACTATTTATCTTGAATGATAAATTCATGCTTAGACGTTTGTCTACCACTGGAATTTTGGGAGTACTGGTAAACTCAGTTCTTACCATAAACAAAGCAGTGGTAAACTCAGTCCTTACCACACTATTCATCTTAATTAGAAGCTGTTTTCTCTGTGTGTTCACATTATATTCTATCTTGTATTCCAGTTGTTCTGATGGATATTCTATTCAACCATTTGTCAACATGACAATACTTATTAAAGTCTTTGGAAATCATAATGCCCTTTAATCTAGGAATTTTATATTCTAAGGATTTATGGGTAAGAATCAGTATACACTTAGGGATAGATGTACAAGTATGCACAATACCCATTCTTCGTAATAGGGATGGTAAAAGCATATAATTACTAATTACATTTGCATAAGTTTAATGGAGATGTTAAATCATATTTTGGAGGATTTTTTAATTATATTAGTTTGCTCAATATAAAGTGAAGAATATGTTACCAAAGTAAAAAATCCTACATGTATATTTATAGTATACCAAATAAATAGTATATATAGTACAAATATATAGTATATGTAGTATATATATATGTGTGCTACATATATATACTACATATACTATATATAGTATACATAAAAAAAAACACAAAAACTTAGTTTTCTTTGATTGGTGAGATTACCCCTTACTTTAGGCTTATTTTTTTTTACAAGTTTCTATATTTTCCACAAGGTATATATAGATAATATAATACTTGCAATTAAAAAGATATGAATAGTCTTTTTCCCACTTAACTAAAAATAAAATATTTAATATTTAACATGAAACTACTTTAAACACAACTATCTTCACGTAAAATGCTGTAGTACTTTGATTCACTTTATTGAGAAAACAGCTAAAGATACAAGTCAGATTTCTAAAGTATATTTTGAGGTTTTGAGAGGTCACTTTCTACAGTGGAAAAAGCAAAGAACTTTTGGGTTGAATTTGAACTGTGCAGCCCTGATTAAGTTATAAGCTGGACCTGTATCTTATCTTTAAAATAGGGCTGTATCCCAAATTATACAGTAGTGAGATTTCCAAAAGGATTGTTAAGAGTACACAACAAAATCCACATCAAAGCTCAAGATTCATAAAATGATTGACAAACTAAAAGAAAAACCCACTGAACTTTATAGTAAGTAATTACAAAAGCAGGTATAAACTACACACAGAATCTTACTTTAAAAAATTAATGAAAGAAAAATTAGCCAGTTGGGCTCACATCCATAATCCTAGATACTCAGGAAGCTGAAAAGTATGTGAGTCTCTTATCTCCAAATAACCAGCAAAAAGCCAGTACTAGAGGCATAGTTCAAGTGGTAGAGCACCAGCAATATGTGCAAAGCTCTGAGTTCAAGTCCCAGAATCTGCAAAAGGAAAAAAAAAGGTGTTTGTTTGTTTGTTTGTTTTACTATTTCTGTGTTTCCCAACATTTACCTGGGCAATATTAAGATAACAAGTAACTGGGAGAGAGCCAGCGAGGGATGTGGTGACATTGTCCAAAAAGAAATGTACTCATTATGTAGCTGCAACCCCTTTACATCATCTATAGAATAACAATAAAAAGAAAAATAGTAACAACTCAAAAAGGTAACAGTTAACTCACCAACTAAGCTTTTATTTGGCCAAACACAATTCTAGACACTTTTACAAGATTTACTTCTCCCAACAACTGTGGGAATGGTGACGATTTTACACCCCTGTTACAACAAAGGGGTTAGGCGACCATCCAACACCATTCCACGTGACAGACGATGACTGGAGCTCCAGTTGCCACCAAAGCCTTCCTACTCCAAGCCCCCAGACTGACATCCAATGCCCAATTCTAGGTCGATCTCCTCAGGGCTACAAAGAAGCCAGTTCTCCCCGAGTGTGCACTGCCCAAGAACTGCAATCGTATGTCGGATCCAGTGAGCCGATCACCTCTGCAGCGAGGCTGAGAAAACCACGCGACCACGGTGGTCCCTCCGCGTCCCACGCACGCGCCCGCCACGGCGTAGAAGCTGCCCACGTCCTGAACTAAAAGCCCGCGCCGGGTCTCGGCTGGCGATTCGCAGCAAAGCCCCGGAGCAACTGCGAGCCGGAGGCAACCTGACCTGGTCAGAAGTGAAATCTGCGCCCGACCTGGGGTGCGTTTCCCTCCCCAAGCCTTTCAGTAGAAGGGGGCCGAGGAGAGCCCCGAAACGCGGGATCCGTGGGGCAATGGACATGGCGAGAAGCCATGTCTGGAGTACTCGGTACCCCAACCCCGTTCCATCCTGGACCCCGGCAGCGTCGCCGCGCCGCTCAGGACACTAGAGCCCCGTAGGACGGCTTCCCAGAGGGCTGCGCGCCGGGGGGGCGGAGCCTCAGTGTAAATGCCTTCGTTGGTTGCTAGGAAACCCTCCTTCCTCCAATCAGCACTCATCTCTTTGGGCCCAATCGCAGAAGCCGAGAGAGTGGCGGTGAGAGGTGAAAGGTGACGCGGTGCTTTGGCGGCCATTTCTCTCTCGGCTCAGGGGTGCGGGCTCGCAGCAGCGGCTCCGGTCACGAGGGACAGGCGGCGGCGTGGCGGTCGGCGGCGGGGAGCCTGTGGTATCCGCCCGTGTTCGCGATGGTCAGGAGAAAGAGCTGGCGGGGAGGGGAGGGGAGGAGCGGGAGGGGAGGCCGGTCTCGCCCGGGCTGGCGGCGGCGGCCCCGCGCGGTTCCCATTCATCCCCGCGCGGCGCGGCCCGGCGCGGGCCGCCGCCCCTTTCCCTCCGTTCTGGCTCCGGGGTTCCCGGGGCCCTCCCACCCGCCCCCCGAACCCCGCTTCCTCCGCCTGAAGCCTGCGGGGACCCCCGGCTGGCAGCACTCCGAGGCGGGCTTTTCGCCTCCCGCCTGCCAAGCCCAGGCCGGGAGCCTTGGTTTCCTTCGTGGAGCGCCCTGTACCGGTCTGTAGCTGTTCCTGGGGGCCAGGAACTTGGGTTACGAGGTCTGTGCTCCAGATGGACTCCTTGCTGTGTGGATCACAGCAGACCTTTGGAACTGCTGGGGAGAAGGCAGGCCGGGGGCCGGGAAGGGAAGGGGGCGGCTCGGTACTGGAGTGCTGCTGAACGATTGCCGCCCTAGGTAAAGCGGGGTTTTTAGTCTGAAACCTAAGTGACAGGAAGAGCCGGGAGAGGAGAGTACCAAGCAGTCGGAGAAACCGCAGCCCGAGCCTTAGGCTGCTTCTAGAGTAGCAGCTACAAGATGGAGGGGGGAGGACCTTTGAGACCATCGTAGGAAGTTTTGATTTCGACTGCTAGTGCAGTCAGAAGCTATTGAAGCATTTTAAGCGGAGATATGCATGGTTTGATATGCGCAATAGTACTTGCTTCAAGGATCATATAGTTGAGATGCTGGAAGGTTCTGTAGTCCTTAAGTTCTCAAGATCACTCTTGAGCATGCTGATCTTGATTCTTTGGAATGACTTGAGTAGATGGGGAGGGGGATCGAGTGGATCTCACTGGGTTCCTTCTGCAGTTGTGTAGTTGAGACTCTCAATACTGAATTGTTTATGTGTCTTCTAAGATAGACTCTGTGCTTCAACACTCCTCTTGCCCTTTGGAAATAACTGTCATCCATTAGAGCCGAAGCATTCCTTACTTCAGGGAGCCTTTCTGGTTTTGTTTTTCCTCTGAATTAGTGCATCCCCATATATGCATTTTGTAGTCTTCTCATAACATCTTGTAATATACACATTATGTACAAATAAAGCATTGCATATTTGTAAGATGCAGTGTAATTATTTATATACCCCCCTCCCAGGAGAACAGATGAGATTGTCATAGCATCTTTTTTAAAATGTCTATATCTTTTTTTAAATTTTTATTTTTTATTGTGAAAATATCATATAGAGGGGTTACAATGACATGAGCAAGAAAATGAGTACATTTCTTATCAAACATTGTTGCCTCCTCCTTTGTTTCCCCTTCTCATCCCTTCCCATCCTCCCCCTCCCCCCCCATCCTCCCCGTCCCACCCTCCCCACCCCCCCCCACCCCCACACCAAAGTTGTAAAGTTCGTTTTCGACATAACAACTTGTACATCTCATTGTTGCAATGGGTCCACCTGTATCCCTATTTAAACGATTTGTTTTTTCCCTTCCCCTCCACAAATTATACCAACATCAAATTTAGTGAAAGCAGGGGTTATACCGTGGGGGAGGGACATACAAAGCAACAAAGAAATAGCTTATAAATATGTTAGAAACAATCGCATGAAAGAAAAAACATTTGAGGGTTGGGAAGGTGGCTCAGTGGTAGAGCGCTTGCCTTGCATGCCTGAGGCCCTGGGTTCGATTCCTCAGCACCACATAAGCAGAAAAAATAAGCTGGAAATGGCGCTGTGGCTCAAGTGGTAGAGTGCTAGCCTTGAGCTGAAGAGCTGAGGGACAGCACCCAGGCCCAGAGTTCAGGCCCCAGGACCAGACTCCAAAAAAAAAAAAAAAACATTTGAATCCTTATCTTGGGGTTCATTTCACCTAACATCAACTTATCTGACCTTTTCTGCTTGTCTCAGACATATACTAATTATTGCAAATAAGGGAAACCATGGGACCTATGTTTCTTTTTGCCTAGCTTACTTCACTTAATACAATTTTTTCCAAGTCTTTCAATTTCCTAACAAATGGGCAATGTCATTCTTTCTGATGGAGGCATAGAATTCCATTGTGTATATATACCACATTTTCTTGATCCATTCATCTACTGAGGGGCATCTGGGTTGGTTCCATATCTTAGCTATAGTAAATAATGCTGCAATAAACATAGTTGTGCTGGTAGCTTTAGTATGGTCTTGTTTTTAAGGCAAGCACTCTACCACTGAGCTACCTTCCCAGCCCATAGTATGGTCTTGTTTGTGATCATTTGGGTAAATGCCCAAAAGTGGAATTGCTGGGTCTATGTGGAGTCTTTTGAAGAACCTCCATACTGATTTCCAAAGTGGTTGAACAAGTTTACACTCCCACCAACAATGCAGTAAGGTTCCTTTCAGTTCACATCCCTTCCAGCATCTGTTGCTATTAGAGTTCTTGATTATAGCCATTCTAACTGGGATGAGGTGGTATCTCAGTGTTGTTTTGATTTGCATAAAAATATCTTTATTTCTTTCGCACTTGACAGTGAGTGAGAGAGGTATTCAGTGTCTCTTAGGTGAATAATGAATATTTCATTTTGATAAGTTGAAGATGAAAATGGATATTTAAATTTCCCCGATGCTTTTCAACATATATAAGTGAAAATTACCAGGCCCCAGGGGCTAACCTCTGAAATCCTAGCTACTCTGGAGGCTGAGATCTGAGGACCACATTTGGAAGCCAGCTTGGACAGGGCAGTCCATAAGACTCTTATTTTCAATTAAGAACAATAACAGCAACAAAAAAAACGAGGAGTTATGGTTCAAGTAATAGAGTGCCAGCCTTTGGCATAAAAGCTCTAGGATAGTACACAGGCCCTGAATTCAAGCCCTAGGATCGTTACCCCAAAAAAGTGAAAATTATATAGTAAAGTAATAGGGTAACAAAAGTTGGGTATTATCCACAGTTATAGTCCCTGCCCTCTGAGGCACAATTCAAGAGTTCCACACAAGCCTGGGCTATAGAAGAGACCATGTCTCAAAACTATAACAAAAATTAAAAATTTGCTTCATTTGAATGTGATAAAATATTCTCTGATAATTTGACAGAGTGGAAAGTAAACTAAGCAAGAAGGCTCAATTGAATACTTCTTTCTTCCTACAGAGTTTACCTCTCAATCCCAAACCTTTCCTCAATGGACTAACAGGAAAACCAGTGATGGTGAAACTTAAGTGGGGGATGGAATACAAAGGCTACCTGGTATCTGTAGATGGCTATATGAATATGCAGGTAAGCTCAAAAGTTTAAGGATTATAAAGTTGTATTTCTTTTCCTGCTGCTTATTCCACAGTGCTATGTGTGACTAAGAAGAGTGTGTATATATATATGTGTATATATATATATATATATATATATGTATATATATATATATATATATATATATATAAAAGCTAGGTGCTATTGGTTCAAGTTACTAACTTGATTAGCTACTTGGAAGGCTGAGTTATGGAGGATTGCAATTTGAGGCCAGCCTGGGCAGAAAAATCCAAGATTCCATTTCAATGGAAGAAGCTGGGCATGGTGGTGTATACCTATCATCCGAGCTTTTTTGGTAGTTAATTGGAGATGACAGTCTCATGGACTTTCCTGCCCAGGTTGGCTTCGAACCATGATCCTCAGATCTTAGCCTCCTGAGTAGCTAACTAGAACTACAAGCATGAGCCACTGACACCTGGCTTAATCCTAATAATTCTTATAAAGCATAGTTTTAGTCTGAACAGGACTCATTTACTAGGCTATAGAAAAATCTGAAAACTTTAGCTAGTGTTTTGAAATATTCTGGAATTGATGATAGTTACACAACTATATATGGAAAAAGAGTCAACTGTACAGTTTAAAGTGAGTTTTATATTATGGGACTTGCACTCAACTAAAAAAGAATGATGCATGTATTTGCTTTTTGGATTTATGTCGTTTCCTAGAGTTAGAAAATGAACCTTTAAGCTGGGAACTGGTTGCTCACGCCTGTTATACTAGCTGTTCAGGAGGCTGAGATCTGGGGATTGCAGTGGAAGCCAGCCCGGGCAGGAAAGACTGTGAGACTCTTATCTCCAGTTAACTACCAAAAACCTGGAAGTGGAATTAGGGTCAAGTGGTAGAGTGCTAGCTTTGATCACAAAAGCACAGGGACAGTTCTCAGGCCCTGACGTCAAGCCCCAGAACTGGCACACATACAAAGTAACTCTCCTCTCCTTCTTCTTCCTCTTCTCCTTTTCCTCCTCTTTTTGGAGATAAGGTCTCACTAAATTAACATAGGATGGCTTCAAACTTGTGATCTGCTTGCCCCTACCTCCCAAGTGCTGGGATTATAGCAGTGTACCACTAGTCAACTAAACACCTTTTAAGAACCCTTTCTTTTTTTTTTTTTTTAAAGTTTATTAGTACATAAACATTTTTAAATAGTTATTGTTCTGTTCTTTAGCTTTGTTGAGTAATACATTTTAGCCATAGCTTTTGTATAGCTGTTTGAAGACCTCAGAATGATTTAATTTACATGAAAAAATGATTTCAGTTCTTTAGAACCGAATTTTCAGAAAACCTTTTTTTTTTGGCAGGTTCTGTGATTTGAACTGAGAGCCTAAACTAGTTGCTAAGCTGAATGTCTGCCACTTGAGCTATACCTCCAGTAGAATTTTTTGTTATTGTTGGTCATGGGGCTTGAACTCAAGAGCCTGGGTGCTGTCCCTGAGCTCTTTTCTCAAGCTCAAGAGACACAGTGCCACATCCAATTTAGAGGCTGCCTTTCTCCACACACTTTATATATCTACTGGAAATATACAACTTGAAAGGTGTAACAACTCACATTGAAACAAGCTTTATTGTGTATTTACATTCATAAATGTTATTTTATACTGAATGTTTGAAACAAAAGCATTACAGTAGTAATAGAAGCTGATCTTGTGTAGCGTAGACAGATTTGAGTTGTTGGCATAGAGGAGACTCAGTTAATATGTTCTCATCAGTAGGTATATTGTTCTTTTCATGATTAAACTTACATGTATTTTCTTTTTAATTTAAAGCTTGCAAATACAGAAGAATACATAGATGGGGCATTGTCTGGACATCTGGGTGAAGTTCTAATAAGGTAACATAACAGGAGTAATATATGTAAGGTCCTACTGATAAACATTAGAAATGATTGTATAAATAAACAGTGCTTCCGTTTTGGAATTATTTTTTAAAAAATCATTATTTACCAAAGTGCTCTACAACAAAAGTCTTTGAAGTTGTTAAATCTGTCATCGGCATAGTTTGTCATTAAAATGCCATGACAAGCACATGTTATAAGGTAAATGCCACACGCTCTTTAACAAATCTATATAAAACTTAAGAAATAATAGAATCTAGTATTCTGCATTTTCATAATCAAGAAAAGCTAACACTGGTAATACAGATCATAGATGGTTTCAAGTTGAAACAATAAAATGGACTGTTTTTCTGTTTACAGATGTAACAATGTCCTTTATATCAGAGGTGTTGAAGAAGAAGAAGAAGATGGGGAAATGAGAGAATAGCCACTTGGGGGATCTTTTTTATATATATATTTCTAGACAATATTTTTTTCCAGTCCATCTTGTGACAGAAGGTATTGAAAAAAAGATGGGAAATGAAAGAATGGCGCCTTTTTGTGGGTTTTTTTTATATATATATTTCTAGACAATAAAAATTTGTCAGTCTGAATTGCTTACTATTCATATGTAGGTATTTACATGCAAAGCTCATTGTTGAAACTGTATACTGTTGACACATTCTTTTTTTTTTTTTGTAAGGTTAATACTTTTTCTGTAAGAAGCGAATATATCCCTTGAATGGTGTTATAAAAGTGAATTTCAGCCCTTATCTATTAAATGAAACCTTTTAAAAGCAACTACTTTAAGGTTTTTAAGCCACTTTTTACATGTATAAAGTTCAACATTTCTTATTAATACATACTGTATTACTTAGCAAACTACATGCATATTCTGTATCAGTATATGCTAAGCAAATTACATAGTATGGCTAAAGTTGAAACCTCACCTAGAAATTACAGTGTGGAGATAGGACAGAACAGAAATAGTGACCTGACATTTAGGTTCAAAGGGCTGTGCTTTGTTCACTTGAGAGAAACTTTTCTGAACAGAACTTAATGTGAGATGAAAACAGTCTTAGGGGTATGTTCTGACACCATTAATTATCAGAAAAACTCTTGAGACTTTGAGAGTTCTGCTCTGTATCATTCCAGTTTTGGTGTATGTGCTGCTTTGTACACTCTTAATGTACATTCCATACTGTTAAGAGCATACTATGAACTTCCCTTTAGTCCAGTTGAGAAAATAGTATTTAAATTCTCATGTCAGAGAACCGGCTGTTATTACATCTTAATGGTCATTTCCCTATATATAGGTATATCCCCAAGTGGGACAACTCAAAATAGACAAATGTTTAGCCGTATGGAATAGTACTTAAGAATAATAGGAAGCTTCAACAAAAAAAGGAAAATAACTCCGATCCTAAACCTTTGCAATAAGGGTCTGTCTTCCTTAAATTAGGATAGTGTATGTGGCAGGATCTGCCATTACTCAGTCAAAATCTATGAAAACATTTGTAATAAAAATCTTGTTGCTCCTTTTCAACTAAAAAAATACTCTTCCTCCAGTGATTTTGCTCGTGAGTCAGTGACTAGAACTATTTCCTCTTTGTTAGAAGATAGAGGTTTTGAGCGGTAGACGAGTCGTCTTCCCAACTGAAACAAAAGGAAAACAATATTAATACTAATAGCTAGCTCTGTTCTATTGAGGTACATAAAATGTTAATGTTGACTTGGTTTTTACATGAACAAAACTTTAAAATACTACTCACAGTTCCAAGGGATAATCTAATGGATGTCCAACATTCTAGGCAAACTTAAATGGCAAATTGAAAAGGGAAGATCTGGGTAAAGTCAAACATGCTCCAGATAATGGCCAGTCTAACACCATATTAGAAACTAACATTTGATTTCTCGACAAGTGCCATAAGTGAGTTTTCCTTCCATGATTGAGAGAGATTAAAAACCACGGAAAACAGCTGGGTGCTGGTGGTTTATACTGTAATCCTAGCTACTCAGAAGACAGATCTGAGGATTCTAGTTCGAAGCCAACCTGGGCAGGAAAGTCTAGGAGTCTCCAGTTTATCATCAGAAAACAGGAAGTGGCCCTGTGGATCAGAGTGGTAGAGTGATAGCCTACCACTGAGCGGAAAAAGCTCAGAGATAGGGCCAGGCCCTGAGTTCAAGCCCCACAACTGACCCTCCAAAAAACCTCAGAAAACCAAGTACTTTCTTCAGATGAGCAACTATAGTTTTGTCATACCAGGAAGTTTCTTTGTAAAAAAAAAAAAAATGGTCCCATTACTGGGGCTTCACCTCAGGGTGTGGGCACTGTTCCTTAGCCTTTTGTTTAAAACTACCACTTGAATCACAGGCCTACTTCCAGCTTTTTTGGTAGTTAATTGGAAATAAGAAGCTTACAGGCTTTACTGCCCAGACAGGCTTCGAATCCATGAACCTCACATCACAGCCTCTTGAGTAGCTAGGATTAATAGCTAGTGTTGGAGGTTTCCCTCCCTCCCTCCCTCCCTCCCTCCCTCCCTCCCTCACTTCCTGTCATGGAGCTTGAACTCTGGGCCTGGGTACTGTGCCTGAGCTCTTCAGCTGTAAGTGCCACTTCCAGTTTTCTGGTGGTTAACTGGAGAATAAGAATATCATGGATATTCCTGCCTAGGCTGGCTTTGAACTGCAATCCTCAGGTGCCAGCCTCTTTGGTAGCTAGGATTACAGGCATGAGCCACTGGTGCCTGGCAAGGAGGTTTCATTCTTGACATGTGCACATACATATACAATATTTTCGTTTAGATAAGTTATAAGGTGTTTTGATTTTGCATCACAGAAACAGACCCTTGAATACTGTTGTGGCTAGACTCAGTGAGCACAAAACAGACCTTTTTCTTTGGTTGTGCTACGGCTCTTTCCAGAGCAGCTCTTAATCTTTCCTCTTGGTGGCGTTGTTTTTCTCTCATTTTCTCATCACGCAGCCTGTCACAGGAGGGAAGGAATATTTTTGTAAAAATTCTTAAATCCACAGAAATTTTAAAGAGTCTGCATCATTCATATTTGATAACGACCTATCTAAATGTAGGGTCTTCTATAACAATCCCACTTTGAAATGGGAAGGAGTTTCAGTATCATTTTGGAAGAAAAATATACCCACATATTAGTCAAAAATATGAGCAAGTCTTGTCACTCGCAACCTAGCATTTTCTGTACCATATTAACTTTCAGTTATTTTATACATACCTGTGTGTATGTGTGGTGAAATATATATTTTTAAACTTCTTTAAAAGTAACAGAAAAATCACAAGTGTGTAGCACAATGCATTTCCAGCAAAATGTACGGCTCATCTTTTTGAATGATATCCTAAATTCCAATAAGTTCAAGTAGTCTTTTTTAGGGATGTTGTAAGGGAAAAAATAATTGATGCAAATTATCTAGTATAAGATTTGGTGCAGAATAGCTATTCTATGGTCCTTTATTATTATGTCTTCAGTATAAAAGTTATAAAGGGTGGGGTGGGGGGAACCAAAGCTTTTTTTTTTTTTTTTTAGTAGTACTGTGTCTAGAACTCAGAGGCTCATAGCTTGCTAGGTAGGTGTTCTATTACTACCACTTGGGCCATGCCCCTGGGCCCCCTTTGGGTTTAGTTCTGTTTTTCAGATAGGATCTCATGTTTCTGCTAGGGGCCAGCCTCAAGATTGCTATCCTACCTATACTCTCTGTAGCTGGGATCACAGGTATATGCCACCATGTCCAGCTTAAGATAGGGTGAGGTGTCCTACTAGCTTTTGCCCAGAGCTACCTTTAAGCTGTGACCCTTTCAGTTGTTGTTTTTGTTGTTGTTGTTGTTATTGTTGTCGGTCATGGAGCTTCAACTCTAGGCCTGGGTGCTGTCCCTAAACTCTTCAGCTCAAGGAAAACGCTCTACCACTTAAGCCACAGCTCCACTTCCCATTTTCTGGTGGTTAATTGGAGATAAGAGTCTCATGGACTTTCTTGCCTGGGCTGGCTTTGAACTGCAATCCTCAGCCTCCTGAATAGCTAGGATTACAGGCGTGAGCCACCAGTGCCCAGCCCTTCCAGTTTTTTGAGTACCCATACCCAGACCCATATCCACATTTTTAGTGCAAGTCAGTATACTGAGGACACTTATGAAGAGAACAATCCTCTTCCAGATATTCTTTTTTAAGTTTGTTTTATATTCAATAGAATTTCATCAGATCTTAATATATTCTGATTTCATTTCTACAATATATGGGAGAAACTATCCCCAATAGTAATATAGTAAAGAAGTAACAAACATTAGTGGCTAGTATCTCAGACTTTAGTATGTGCTGAGTGGTTCCCTCCCTGCTTTTACATGGATTAATTTTTTTTTTTTTTTGGTCAGTCATGGGGCTTGAACTCAGCCTGGGTGCTATCCCTCAGCTCTTCAGCTCAAGGCAAGTGAGTGCTCTACCACTTGAGGCACAGCGCCACTTCTGATTTTCTAAGTGGTTTATTGGAGATAAGAGTCTCATGGACTTTCGTGCCTGGGCTGGCTTTGAACTGCCATCCTCAGATCCCAGCCTCCTAAGTAGCTAGGGTTACAGGTGCAAGCCACCGGTGCCCAGCTATACATGGATTAATTTAATCCTCACAACAATCCTGTGGGATAAATACCATTATCACTGCCATTTAACAGATCAATGGAATGGCCTGCCTTATGCCACCTACCTGAAGTCTCCCAAAATAGTAAATAGTTGAGCCCAATAGGCAGGTTTTATGTCCATGCTTGCAGTTGTACTATCCTGCCCCTTATGTTTTTTGCTAAAGCCTAGACATCCCACTTCAAAACTTGACCTGTACACCACCTTGTTCTAGTGATTATATTTGTTATAATCATTGTTCCAAACAAGATACATAATGTCTTTGTTTAACTTGTAGAAATCTAGATACCAGTGTATTCTAAAAGACCCTGATGAGGTATGGGATGGGGTTTAAGGAATGATGACCCGCAGGAGATTGTCTTGAGGAATAAAAGAGTCAGTGAGTAAATGCTCTATCAGTGTTGCCAGTTTGGCACCTCCTTGTGTGGCTCTGACTCTTAGGAGTTTTGTTTTTTTGTTTTCTTGGGTCCAGTCGGTCGTGGGGCCTGAACTCTGGGCCTGGGCGCTGTTCCTCAGCTCTTCAGCTCAAGGCTAGTGCTCTACCACTTGAGCCACAGCGCCACTTCTGGCTTTTTTCTTTTTGCTTATGTGGTGCTGAGGAATCGAACCCAGGGCCTCCGGAATGCCAAGGCAAGCACTCTACCACTGAGCCACCTTCCTAGCCCCTTTTAGGAGTTCTTTCATAGAAGGGGGTCTCCCTATGTTTCCCAATGAAGGGCTCCTGATGCTATGCTTCGGGACCCTGAACGTAAGTGCAGCCCTTGTATGTGCTAGCTATTCAAAAATGTTGCTATAATGAGAGTTCACACTGAAGATTTATGTTACCAGGCTAAAGGGTGAATTCACCTAGCTCTTATACTGTGTTGGTTATCAATGGTAATAAATAACACATTCTTTTCTAAGAACATTTGATGAGCACATACTAAAGAATAGCCCTCTGAGGAGAGCACCACCGCCTCCCTCTATGGCAATCCTTGCCATCCAACCAACTGCTCAAGGTGGAATCCAGGCTAAAGCAGCCACGCATGAGGTCATTCACTACACTTCTATGAAAAGACATTGACAGTACTTTTGCCGTCTCTCCTTCTGCTTTATCCTCTCAATCGCCTCCATATTTTCTTTGGGAATGGACTCGATGAGATCACTCAGTTCCACCAGGCGATTCTCTACTTTGACCAGTTTCTGAACTGCTGTCATGCTGCCAACCTCAGCTTCTCCAATGCACATAGTGTACACTTGATTGATTTTTTTACTAAGTGACTGTATCAGCTTTTCCTGAGATAGAGAAGAAAAGAAAGAGCAGAAAATAACTATGTCACTATGCTCACTCAATAAATGCAAGATTCCATTTTATTACGTTACAATGAAAAGTTCTATAGCATTAAATGCATCCTTTTCTTTTGGTGCAGGAGGTGGAACCTGTATGTTAAGTGTACGTTCTACCACTGAGCTCCACCCCCAGCCTCCTAGATGTTTCCTTTGAAAAAGAAAAACTTTAACATCATAAAGATCAGTGATAAGTGGTATTTATGTCATGGTTTACACCATGGATTATTTTCTCAAAACATTGAAGTGTTAAGTATAAGAAGTAATGGAAGCTGGGTGCTGGTGACTCACACCCGTAACCCTAGCTACTCAGAAGGCTGAGATCTGAGGATCAGGGTTTGAAGCCTCATATTTCCATATCTTCAGTTAACCAGCAAAAAGCCAGAAGTAGACTTGTGGGCTCAAGTGGGAAAGTACTAGCCTTGAGCAGAAAATGCTAAGGGAGATCATATGGCCCTGAATTCAAGTCCCAGTACTGGCACATACACACACACAAAAGGTAATGGTAATAAGACAAAACCTTGTGGCTCAGACATTTTTATCTGACTACCTAAACATTCAAGCACAGGCCATTACACATTTTAAATCTATCTGTGCCACCCACGTCATGTGTGAGCCCCCACTTTTTAAAATTCTAATGGCTAAAACTATAATGATTCTGGGTGATGGTTATTTGCATACATGCCCTGTCTTTCTAAGCACCTAGAAGAAAAAGGCTACTTGTAATGTTCATAGTTACACCCAAAACAGTGCATTGCACATAGCTACACACTTAATAAATGTTTGCTGAATAAATGAAAGTATTCTATTAGAGAAAACGGTAAGCAAAAGAATTTCCAGGCTGGCCTGTGAGAGCCTTTAAAAAATTTTCATGGCTCTCCATTGGAAATCCATTCTAAAGAGGTATTTGGGCCAAACCTTGCTGATCCCTGTACCTCGACAGTGTGCTGTTTAAACTGTCCATGGAGTATCTTGAGTGTGGAAGTAACATGTTTCGGGACCATGAAAACATTCTCATTCTCATTTTCATCCTCGCTCTCGTTCTCATAATCCTCTGTAAAACTGGTGTCAGATGCTAAGAGGGTCTCAAGAAACTGCTGGGCAAAGCAAATTGTTCTCCAGGGAATATTCTGCCCCACTTCCTGGTTCTGCTCAAGAAGATGAGAATCACCATAAAGCTGAGAACAAACAAACACCCAAGACCTCCATGATGCCTACTTCTGTGGACAGCCCATTCTGGAACCACACATGCCCTCCAGAGGCACCAGCATTCAATGAAAATCAGGATCTGATACCAAGAGTGGATTTCAACAGCTTGTCTCTTCCCCGCCTGCCTTACTGAGCATTCTTGTGGTTCTATTTATCATAAAGTTCCTTTTTTCTCTCTCTAAATACTTAGTGTATTCCCTATTAAGAAAATCTTGGAGAAATATGAGAAAAATCTTGAAATATAAAATAATACGTAAAAAAAAGAAGTCTTATTTGCCATTAACCCCCTCAAAATAACACACATTTCCTATTTATATAACTACATATTCCTTTTAGAAACCTTGGAGATCTATAGAAAAATAGAGGAAAAAAAGTAAAAGCCCAGTGGGCTGAAATCTGCTATATATGGCAAAACACAAATCCTTAAAGCAGGAACAAAATACATGGCAGTTTTAAAATAGATATTCAATACTAGTTTTGGGGAAAAGCAGCTTAAATATGAAAATGGCTGTGTTGATGGTGACTGGTTAGAGTTTTAGAGATGAACAGGCAGTAACTTTTCACAATATCTTTTCTCTATCTTCCCCATCTAAAACATGCTTCCTTATCAAACAGGAGAGGAAAAGTTGTGGCATTTTCTTCAAATAACAAGGTAGAAATAACATTAAGTTAGTGATGGGAACGAGATTAAGGAAGATAACTTATGTGTAGAAAACAGATGTGACCCAGCAAAGCTAAAGGACAGAGAAAAGAACCAGGCAGAGACCAACTAGTGACAGCAGGCAGAGAAGCGTGAGGCTAGATATCTGCTCTTGCCACCAGATGGCAGGCCTAGCCCAGAGCAGGGTGGAGGCGAAGCTGACCTGGACAGCTGCAGAGCAGGACTATGGATTAGAACAGCAGGGTGAGAACTCCAGCCCAGCAGTAAAAGGCAGATGATGTGACCAGAGCACTATTTTAGACTGAAGAGAATGCCATCACAAGTTCTTCCCAACCCAACAATTCTGTAATGCTACTCCACACGTCCCAGACTTCCTGGCTGATGTACAAAGGACTAGAACAAGACAACTGAAGCTCCATTTCATGTCCACTGGAAACCAACTGGAACCAGATGGATGAAGCTCACAAATGGTGAGAGAAAGGAGGACACATCACATGATTCCATGTCTGCAAAGTTCAGCGGATGGTAGGAGAAGCCAGGATGGTATGGTAGTCACCTCTGAGGAATGATGGAGACTGGAAAGGGGAAAAAGGAAGACTTTTAGGGGCTGCTGATGATAGTCTATCCCCTGTTGAATGGTACATGACTATGTTGAGAAGTACCCTAATTGTTTATGTATGTTTTTAAAAATTTGTGATCCTAGAGTTTGATCTAAGTCCGGGTGCTCTACCACTAGAGGCACACCTCAATGCTTTTTGCTGAAGTGTTTTGTTTAGTTATTGTTTAGTTTTGTATTTTCAGTACTTAGGTTTTAGCTCAAGGACTTGAACTCTACCATTTTGAACTATACTCTTTGCCCTTATTGTTTTTGTTATTTTTCAGATAGGTTTTGATTTTTGGCCAGCAGCTGGACTGTGATTCTCTTATGTACACTTCTTGTCCAACTGGGATGGCAGGTGTATACCACTGTGTCCAGCTTCTTATTGGTTTGAGATGGAATCATTGGCTTTTTGCTGGGACTATCCTTTTGATTTCAGCCTTCTGAGTAGCTACAAGCCACTGTACCCAGCTTATTTGTTTTTCAGATAGAGTTTTGTGATGTTTTGCCTGGATGGGTCTGGATTACAGTCTGTGTTTTTACACTTACTGAGTAGCTGGAATTATAGGCATGAGCCACTAGATCCAGCCTAAGTTTTACTTTAAAATAAAGGGAAAAGATGCAGGGATTAGGTACAATTAGAAATGTGACCATTTTGAAAGAATGAAATACTTGTAATTATCATAGCTCCAAGTAATCATTTTTTATGAATATCAAAAATAGGTACCTCGGGGCTGGGAAGGTGGCTCAGTGGTAGAGCTCTTGCCTTGCATGCATGAGGCCCAAAAAAAAAAAAGCCGGAAGTGGCGCTGTGGCTCAAGTGCTGTAGAGCGCTAGCCTTGAGCTGAAGAGCTGAGGGACAGCGCCCAGGCCTAGAGTTCAGGCCCCATGACTGGCCCCCCCCCCCCAAAAAAAATAGGTACCTCACATATATCAGTAAAGATAGAAAACAAAAAAATGAGTTGTGACTGTGTATTTGCTGACAAAGGATTATGTTTTGTATATTTTGAGATCTGAAGGGATTGGGTTGGAAATTGGTAGGAATTGGTAGGGAAATTGTAAGAAAAGAATCCTGTGCTCTTCTGGGCTTTTTTTTGTTTTTTCGGGGTCCAGTCGTGGGGCCTGAACTCTGGGCCTGGGCGCTGTCCCTCAGCTCTTCAGCTCAAGGCTAGTGCTCTACCACTTGAGCCACAGCGCCACTTCCAGCTTTTTTTCTTTTTGCTTATATGGTGCTGAGGAATCGAACCCAGGGCCTCAGGCATGCAAGGCAAGCGCTCTACCACTGAGCCACCTTCCCAGCCCTTCTGGTTTTGTTTTTTTTTTTCAACTCTACTTTCTCACTCTATGCTGAAGAGTTCTGGAAGACTATAAATTATCAGCCCATTGTCCAGAGTGTATATATACATTGGGCATAACTGTGACCAAAATTTTAATGGCTAGCCTTCAAAAGGTAATTTTCTCTTCTCTAGGGATCTGGTGGCCTCAATGGTGAAGAGAATTAAAAATCCCACTTTCTTCCAAAGTTGAATGAAAGGGGCTCACTTTAGTGGAGGTTTGGTAAATGTCATAGATATTTACCTTACATTTCTTCAGGTCAGTCAGCTTCAGAATTACTTAAGATACAATTGAAGAGTGCCATCAACTGAAGAATGGGTACACGAAATATGGTAGCTATGATCGAGTATCACTCAGTCTTTTTTTTTTTTTTTTTGGGTCCGTTCGTGGGGCCTGAACTCTGGGCCTGGGCGCTGTCCCTCAGCTCTTCAGCTCAAGGCTAGTGCTCTACCACTTGAGCCACAGCGCCACTTCCAGCTTTTTTCTTTTTTCTTATGTGGTGCTGAGGAATCGAACCCAGGGCCTCAGGCATGCAAGGCAAGCGCTTTACCACTGAGCCACCTTCCCAGCCCTCACTCAGTCTTAAAAGGAATTCAGTTCTGATACATGTTATGTATCAGATGCAGTTATGTAAAATAAGCTAGACACCAAGGGTCAGCTACTGTATAAGTGCACTCAGGTGTTACCTAGCAGAGCCAAATTCCTAGGGATGGAAAGGATGGTGGTTGCCGGGGAACAGAAGAGGAAGGGGGAGAAGTTAGTGGTTCCTGGAGTTTTGCTTTTACAGTATGGAAGAGTTCTGGAGATTAGTTGCAGCACAACACAAATGTACTTAACACAACTGAACTGCATTTGTAATCATTAAGATGTTAAAATGCATGTTGAAATTTTGATGAAAACCTGGAAAAGATAGTAGTGATGGTCATGCAACATGGCAAATATACTTAATGTTACTGAATTACATTTATAATAGGTGGTTTTATACACACACACACACACACACACACACACACACACACACACACACATAATCTGGCAGTACTGGGAATTAAACTCAGGACTTCATACTTGCAAGGCAGGTGCTCTGCTACTTCAGCCACACTCCTATTTTGTATTAGTTATTTTCAGAGTAGAGTCTTGCTGTAAACCTAGCTCAGTCTGGGCCAAGATCCTTCCTCTCGTGCTTCTGTGTCACTGGGCAGAGAGGTGCACAATGCTGTGCCCAGCTATTGTGTTTCCCCTACGCTGGGATAACAGGTGCACGCTACAACACCCAGCCATTGGTTGAGATGGAGTCTTGTAAACATCTTTTCTCCCCCTGGGATGGCCTCAACCTGTGATATCCCACCTCCCAAGGATCTAGGATTACAAGCTGGAACCACCAAGCCTGGCTCAAATGTATGTATATATGACTATAATTTTTAAAAAATGGTTAAGAAAGAAATCTTGTTATAGCTCTTGCTACAGTTTTGCATGAGTCCAGCTCATGCTAACTCAGGTTGTAATGCCCTAGGATGAGAGAGAGAGAGAATTTAAACTGCTTCTGCTTGTTAATCTAGTAGGCAAGGGGGGATAGTCATCTTTTTCTGATGAAGTTCCTAAAATCTATCTGAACTCAATCTGTTTGAAAAATCAAGTGCATGGCCATAAATATATTAGCCTCAAAGATTCACATTGAATTGTTAGTTCATTTGAGGACATCCAAGAAAAGTAATTTGAGATGGAGGTCTGAATATTAACCTCAGCATTCATTCAGCAAACATTTATTGAGCACCAGATTTATGAGGACATTAAGCAATAAGGCAATCTTTGCACTCAAATCCCTGCCAATTTGAATTTTTCCAGTCTAGTAAATTGACCATTTACATCCTGGCAACAATGATGCTGGTTTTTCTTTGGACTGGCGATTGGTTTAAACTCCTCAATTCTAATGCTTAGGCAAATGATGATGATTATCTTGAGCCCAAGTAACAGGCATTGGAAAAACAACAACCCAAAAACAACAACAACAACATCATTACCTGAGTATCTGAATTAAATTCTCCAAAACTGAAGAGCCTGGATCTCAATTCCAATTCTGCTGCTTTTTCCTCCTCTCTCACACACTGGACCTTGAGCATTTCCTTGTGCTCCAGCAAGAAGGAGACATTGGCATTTCTATTGTAATAGAAGAGAGGGATCCTCGTCTCTAAGTTGCTTTAACGAGGAAAGCAGCAATCTGGAAGCTTCAGCCCTCTTTCAGAATGCATCATCACTCGCAACTAGCAAGTCAGACAGGACTTTGTTTTGGAAGACATGGCCTAAAGTGCTCAAGTTACAATGAGGAAAACAAACAACCGCTGCCTTTTGCTTCCATCAGGAGTCATTTTCCCCTGTCTGCTCTTACGGTTCCCTGAAGATGCCCAAACACAGAGCAGCAGAATGGCAGCTTCAAGAACTCAGGCTGTAGTGTGTGTTCTCAAGCTAGGTATGTGTTCTCAGATCTGGCCAATTAGAAAAACCTAAGGAGCAAAGGAATCCCTCCCTTACCCAGAGATTAGATTCTTGGAAAGAACCTCTGGGTCACAGGGCTTACCTTCTTTTCCCTATCTGCCTACACCTGTCTTATCCCAAAAAAGTATGGGGGGGGGGAGGGCAGGCATCACACACTATAAAGACTGAGAATAATACAGGATTCAAAGGACATGTAGTGGTAATGGTGGCTGGGTTTTGGACAAATTAATTTGTTCTGAAGATACGTGTAGCTTGATTCATTGTAAAAAAGATTTCCATCTTCTGGCAGGAAATGGTTCTCAATGCCTGGCTTATGAAATCGTAATCCCTTTGCACAACACAGTAATAACAATAAAATTATATTTAAAAGTTTTACCCATTTTTTTCCTAATGGATAGAAATAGAGATCTATTCTCTGCGGCTATTTGAATCTCTTTTGTGAAACAATAATAATATAAAATTTTAGAGTAAGTATGCAGCCTCCTTCCCCTGACATAAGTCTTGATATGAAATAGCCCTGATATAAAACGGTATAAGCCAGGCGCCAGTGGCTCACGCCTGTAATCCTAGCTACTCAGGAGGCTGAGATCTGACGATCATGCTTCAAAGCCAGCCTGGCCAGAAAAGTCCATGAGACTCTTATCTCCAATGAACCACCAGAAAACTACAAGTGGTGCTGTGGCTCAAGTGGTAGAGCACTCACCTTGAGCTGAAGAGCTCAGGGACAGTGCCCAGGCCCAGAGTTCAAGCCTCATACTATTTTTCTTGTTATGGTACTGGAGTTTGAACTCAGGATCTCACACATTCGCTTTTGTTATTTTCTGATAGGGTCTTGTGTTAGTTTTCCTGGTTGGCCTAGACTTTGATCCTCCTATTTACTCTTCCCACATAGCTGGTACTATAAACATGCACTACTTCACTCAGCCATGGTTTCACTAGCTTTTGCCCAGGATAGCCTCTTACTTCCACCTTCTCGATTTCTACCCAAGTAGCTGGGTTTATAGGCATGAGCTACCATGCCTGGTTTAAAAGATTATACTACTAAATAATAGAAAGTTATTTTTCTGAGAGTCACAAACTAGAGAAAACGCACTTATTAACACCCAAAACATGACATGATTTAATTACAGAAATGATACCTAGCTATGTGATGCGGTAAACATTATACTGGGAAAAAAATTAAGGCTGTAGAGACATTGTCTTATTTTTAGTCTTCTAAACTATCGTTATTACTAGCTAGGAAGACATGTTCACAAGGAAAAGGAAGCGGGCCAGGCTATTCTATGCAAGTACAGCTTCTCCCTTTCACACCCATAGAGTAAACTATTATTAATTTTAAAACATCCTACCCACATCCTGAGACGTCATGAGCAAGAGCCATCATCAATGAGCTGGACATAGCTTCTGGTCAGGAATTGCTTCATAGATTAAATACTGTTGTTTTTAATGACTTACATCTTATCCTGTATAATTTTTTCTCTTCTGTTGACCTCATCAAGATTTTCATCTATTTCTTGGGAATACTGGACCAGATTAAGATTTTGCTCTTCCAGCTCAGTGAGGACTTGAAGTAACTCTTCTGGTTCCTTGAAGTAAATCTCAGGCTCCTAACCAATAATGAAGAATGCAAGTCATATATACATATACAGATACATACATACACATACACACATGTAACTCATCTGGAAAATGGAGTAAAGTAACACTGGTGCTAGCCAGATTGCCATCATTGTGACAAGAATACCTGAGATATCAACTCACAAGGAGCAAAGGTTTGATTCAGAGTTTCAGGGGTGTCAGTCCAGACACTTGGCCCATCACTTCGTACTTGTGGTGACACATCATGGTAGGAGCACATGGTGGTGGCAACCTGTTCACCTAATGGTGGCCAGGAGGGAGGAGACATGGGCCAATGTCCCAGTAACCCCTTCAGGGGTACATGGCCAATAACCTAACTTTCTTCCACTAGGCCCCACCCCTAACTTATCTTTACTACCTCCCAAAGCATGGGCCTTTATGTGAACATTCTTTGGGTGACCGTAAGATAGACAGGGAGAGAATTGATGGGAGCCTTGCATATTTCCAAGTGGGAGATGGCTCTTTGGAAAAGGACAATTTAGGAATGAAAGGAGATCAGAGACACTAGATAGAGTAAGAGAACACACAAAAAAAGAGTGCAATCAGGAAAAAAGAAAAAAGAAGGGGTATAGCAGACAAGAAATCAAGGACAGACATTATGTCGAAAACAAACTTTACAACTTTGGTGCGGGGGGGCGGGGGGGGGGAGAGGGGGAGAAGGAAGGATTGGGGGGGGCAGGGGGAGGATGGGAAGGGATGGGAAGGGGAAACAAAGGAGGAGGCTACAATGCTTGATAAGAAATGTACTCATTATCTTGCCCATGTAATTGTAACCCCTCTGTACAGTATTTTCACAATTAAAAAAAAAAAGAAATCAAGGACAGAAAAGAGGGAAAGGGAACAGCAAGAAAGAAGAAATAGAAGACAGAGGTTAAATGAAAGTGATTTTCTCCTCACCTTGCAATTATTTTCTTTCATATTTTCCAAAGTTTTAAGAATAGTTCGTATGACTTTAAACATTTTTTACAAAAATGACTTGTGTGTTCACATATCTATTTTCATCATTATTGACAAGGAGCAGAATCAACCTTGATGTCTATGGATGGCTGAATGGGTATTAAGAATGGAATAGAGGAAATGTAATGCAGACATATAATGGAATATATTCAGACTTTAAAAAGGAGAACTTGTTGATGGCTGAACTTTGGGGAAAATGTTATATGAAAGAAGCTACCTATAAAAAAGACAAATACTGGGCTGGGAAGGTGAGTCAGTGGTAGAGTGCTTGCCTTGCTTGCATACATGAAGCCCCCGGTTCGATTCCTTAGTACTACATAAGTAGAAAAAGCCAGAAGTGGCACTGTGGCTCAAGTGGTAGAGTGCTAGCTTTGAGCTGAAGAGCTGAGGGACAGCGCCCAGGCCCAGAGTTCAGGCCCCACGACCAGAAAAAAAAAAAAAAGACAAATACTATACTATTTGTATGAGTTATCTAACATAGCCAGTCTCTTAGAAAGAGCTAGAGAAGTTGGGAGAGGGGGGTGTTCAATGTGGGCAGGGTTTCAGTTTTGCAAAAGGAACAAGTTGTGTAAAGATCTTTTCTCAACAATGTGAATAATTAATGCAACTGTGCACTTAAAATGCTTAATTCTGTTTATAGGTTCACACAAAACACAATTGTTAGCTGGGTGTTGGTGGTTCACACCTGTAATCCTAGGTACTCAGGAGGCTGAGATCTGAGGATCATGGTTCAAAGCCAGCCCAGGCAGAAAAGTCCCAAAGCCAGCCCAGGCAGAAAAGTCCCCATGAGACTCTTTTTTTTTTTTTTTTTTTGCTGGTCATGGGGCCTGCATTCTGGGCCTGGGCACTGTCCCTCAACTTTTCAGCTCAAGGCTAAAGCACTCTATCACTTGAGCCGCAGCACCACTTCCAGCTTTTTCTGCTTATGTGGTGTTAAGGAATTGAACCTAGGGCCTCATACATGCAAGGCAAGCACTCTACCACTGAGCCACCTTCCCAGCCCTCCCATGAGACTCTTATCTCCAATAAACCACTCAGAAAACTGGTAGTGGTGCTGTGGCTCAAGTGGTAGGACGCTAGCCTTGAGCTGAATGCTGAGGGACAGCGCCCAGGCCCAGAGTTCAGGCCCCATGGCTGACCAAAAAAAAAAGCACTCCGAAATACACATGTATGCTTTTCACAAAGCACATTATGTAAATTGAGAAATAACACCTGGTTACCAGAGCAAAGTTGATGTCATTATCTAAAATGAAATCCAAACTGTCTTCAGAGCTGCTACTCTCAGGCCGGCTGTAAAAGAAAAAGAATTCTTTGTGACTTTTCTGTCAACATATTGGCTTTCATTGGGCTCCAACTGAAACAGTTCTTTTCAGCAGCCTACCAGTTAGCCTGTTAGGAAACTGCTCATTGCAGAAATCAGTGTGGTGGGGCTGGGAAGATGGCTCAGTGGTAGAGCGCTTGCCTTGCATGCCTGAGGCCCTGGGTTCGATTCCTCAGCACCACATAAGCAAAAAGAGAAAAGCCGGAAGTGACGCTGTGGCTTAAGTGGTAGAGCGCTAGCCTTGAGCTGAAGAGCTGAGGGACAGCGCCCAGGCCCAGAGTTCAGGCCCCACAACTGGACCTCCCCCCCAAAAAAGAAATCAGTGTGGTTCCTGAGAATTCAAAAGAAATTTGCTTAGCATCATCTTAGCATCATCTACCTAGATATGACCATATTAGATGATGCTAAGTGAAATGAACCCCAAGATAGGGACACAAGCGATTTTTATCTTTCTTGCTGTTGTTTTTTAATGTACTTATAATCTACTATGTGATTGTACAGTATCTGTACAATTATATATATATATGTATATATATATATATATATATATATATGAGAAAATTGGGTTCAGTTCCAGTAGAGGGTGTGGCTACAAATGGGCCATATAACAAGGATCCTCTATGGATGTTTTGGATTTGCTATGTCTGTGTCAATTTGCTGACTGTGGCATTGGGCTACACTTTTGTAAGATGGTGTGCTATTGGGAGAAGTTGGGGCAGTGGAACATGGGATCTGTCTGTACTATTTTTAGAATTGCATGTGAACCTATAGTTAGCTCAAACTAAAAGATGAATTAAAACTCTAGTGATGGGTGAATGCTGCAGAAATAGAGTGGCTTTGGGGCCCCTAAAATTCAGAGTCAAGTGTCTGAGTAATCATTGTGGGCACTGTAATGCTGCCTCAGAGCTCTCCTTCAGGGCTAGTAACCTAGGCATACTATATTTTCTTAAGTCTCCCTTGTCAAAGCCAGAGTTGAAAACGAGCCCTTTTACAAAACAAGTGTACATGAATCAACAGTCCAGACTACTGTAATAAACCATAGGACAGTGGATGGTGAGAGAGGAAAACCCCAGAGGCAGGGGACTGGCACTTTCTACAAATCAGACTTGCAGGTCCTTGTCAAAGAATTCAGATGCCAGAGAGCTGGGTCACCTCAGGAGCACACAGAAGCAGCTCCAGTATTTGTCCTGATATCTGGGACAATCTGAGATGGGGGTCTCTGTGTGGGGGGAAGAGGGCTAACAAGAGCTACTTTCTAAAACTCGCTCTCAGCTTCAATGCAGGTGACTAAGTATGTACTGTACCTGAATGATTTCTTGGCCTCTGGGATTAAATTGGCCTTCTTGAGGTGCTTTCCTGTTCAGAGTGCCCGGGGAAGTCGTCCCATTGTGATGGTATAGGGAGAGAAAGAACGTGGCTTTAGAAATTAGTCTTTGCCATTTGGGATGAGATATTCAATTTCACTTCACATTACTGTTTCAAGTTGTGATCGTTTTATCGTCAGAAAGATAATCATATGGAAAATGGAACTTCTACTGAAACTGGGATCCAAGAATAAGTATAAAATCAAAGGCATTTTGGCTGCGATGGTGGGGGACATGATTTGTCATAAGCATGTTGTAACTACTATTGGAAGTCACAAACTAGGGACCAAAACTAAGAAATGCATGTTAATAGATATATATGTGTGTGTGTGTGTATATATATATATATAACTAGTATATACATGTTCATGGGTTCCTGTTTGTATATGTATATGCACATATGTGTATGAAAGAGAAATTAGATGTGTTATACATGTATGTACACATAACACACACACACACACACACACACACACACACACACACACCCCACGCTCACATCCACACCTGATAGGGCAGGTACTTCCAAAATGGGGAAGTTCCTAGCTTGAGCCCACACTACAGATCTTGTGGTTTTCATAGGAGGATGTTGATTTTTAAATGTCCAAAAATCAAACAAGGACAACACACTGGAGCCAATTTCCTGGCCTGTGGTTGTAGGGGCCTGTGGAGGGAGGAGGGGACCATCCATCTAAAGGGGATCATGGCCTTAAAGAAAGTTCTGGAAGTTTCTATGCTTCCCAAGAGAGATTTATCTAAGTCACAGACCAATGGCCATCACTTGATTGCCCCTGGCCTGGTGTCCTGGACTGTAGCTAGGCCTTCCTTTTCTACTTGGAGGAACATTCTCCAGTTTTCCTTTGGGGAATTAAGTCACACTTCTCAACTTTTACCTTTGTTCACTTTTACTGTATAATGTTCATCTGATGATGTTTTTTCAGATCCATCCACCCGGTGGTGTTTTTTATGTGAACTTCCCGTGCTTTCTAAAAATGAAAAAAAAAAAAAAAAAAAAGGAGGAGGGAGAGGAAATATTTTGTTTGTTATGTTTTTAATGTAGAATGCCTATTATAGAAGTTAACAGTTTTTATAGATTGCGATGAGAGTGTCTCATCATCAGGGGAGATTATTTTTTGTAGAAACTTTCAGACTCTGAAATACAAGATGGAGATCTCTTATTCTGCAGGTGATGAAGGTTGGTCTCTGGCATAGGCAGAATGGACTTTGGGAGATTGAGGGGCTCCATTGGTCCTATCAGTCTGTCATTACCTGTGAAATTCCAGTAATTGCCACTGACACTTCTTGACTAAGTGGGTTCTGAGCATTCCTCTATTTACATATGCGTCTAGGAGGACTAAGTCTTAAGCTGTCAAGTGCTTGCAAGTAACTTCTTTATTTTGATTCATATTTCCCTCTTGCTCCATTTTTCTTTTTCCTTTTCTTTCTTTTTATAGTACTGGCATTTGAATTCAGGGCCTTGTGCTTGCTAGGCAGGTGCGTTACTGCTGAGCCATGCTCCAGTCCTTTTGTTTTTAGTTTGTTTTACAGATAAGGTCTCATGCTTTTGCCTGGACTGGCTTCAGATTGTGATCCTCCTATCGCTACCCTACCTATAACACCATACCCGGTCCTACTTGTTCAGTACCCTTTAGTGAACTGTGAGCAAGTGTCAGTACACACACATACATACACACACACACACACACACACACACACACACACACAGGAGAGATGAGTGGTAAAATGAGTAAGGTAATCATCAGTGGTATCCTGGGAAATGCTTAACAATCAGCTCTCTGAAAAACACAATCTCCTTTACTTGTGCTTTGCTTGTGTCTGTGATGTAAATGCTCATCTCTCAGCTGGGCTCCACTGTGGCTCTCTGTCTTTTGGGACATCCTGGAAACACCCTAGGAAGAAAGCTGTTTGCTTCATTGCCCTCTCTTCTCCCAGGGATTACTCTGCTTGGTGCTTGGTGGGCAAGGTCTGCAAACTCATATTTCTTACATTTAACTAGCTTTCCAGAATGTTTTTCAGGTGGGAACATGTCTAGTCCTAATTACCACATGTTGCTGAAGTCTTCCATTTTTCTTTCTACCTCCATTTTTGATCACTGATGAAAGTGTTTATAGAATGAGATCAATTTCTAGTCCATTGAGTTGACTTCCCTACCGCTATTCTGCTTACTGAAATGGCATGACATTGTAGTATATAATATGCTAAAGGAATAGTAACTTCCTTTATTACTTTCTCACTTCAAAGTATTTGTTTCTAGGTAACAGTAGCTCATGGTTGTAATCCTAGCTACTTAGGAGTTGGACATCCAGAGGATGACAGTTTGAAGCCCCAGACAGAAAAATCTTTGAGAATAATAACCAAAATAACCAACCAAGTCAGGATGGAGGTGCAGCTCAAGTAGTAGCGTTCCAACCTAGCAAACGGGAAGCCATGAATTCAAACTCCAGAATTGGAAACAAAACAAAACAAAACAAAAAAATCAGTACTTGTTCATATTTCTTTGGGTAACATGTATACATTCATTTCAGGAAAATTGGTAACTTTATAAACTAATCTTCCTATCTGAAAACATAAATCTTTCTGTTTGTCAGACTAGCAGGTCACATACTTTAAGGGTTTTTTTTTTATTTAATTTGCTTATATATTTATAGTTAATAAGATCAGCTTATTTAAGATAATAGGTTAATAAAGTATATAAAGATATAAAGTATATAAAGATATAAAGTCAATTGACTTTATATCTGTTGACTGTATAGAAAACTTTATTATATTTAATAGTTTTTGAGACCTTTAGAAGGATTTCTATGCTATTTATTTCATCTCAAAATAATAAGTTTCTCTTTTCTATGTATATATTTTTATGGCTTTACACTTGCAATGAACCTGAATTTCCAAATGAACCATTTATAGTAAGAGGTAGTAGGAACCAGGCACCAGTGGCTCATGCCTGTAATCCTAACTACTCAGTAGGCTGAGATCTGAGGATCGCAGTTCAAAGCCAGCCCAGGAAAGGAAGTCTATGAGACTCTTATCTGCAATTAACCACCAGAAAACCAGAAGTGACACTGTGGCTCAAGTGGTAGAGTGCTTGCCTTGAGCTGAAGAGCTCAGGGACGGTGCCCAGGCCCAGAGTTCAAGCCCCATCACCACCACCAACAACAAAAAAGAAGTAGTAGGAATCCTTGCTCAGGTTTGTTTGTAAAATTCTAACTATTCAAATAAATACCACCCAATTGAAGCAGAATATTTCAGAATCAAGGCTATTTACTTAATTAAAATTAAGACTACATGACTTACTTGGTACTATTTTTGGAAGAACAGTATTACTTTTTTGCGCCTGCTCTTTTTTTAGTGTTTGTTGTATTTGCCAGTGTTTTGGAGATAATTTCAACAGAAAATATCCATATTGCATGTACTCCCTGAGAAGGAATTCTGTTTTTGTTATGTCACTTCAAAAGAAACAAGAATATGGTTAGTTCCATCAGTATTAAAGCATATAAAATACTTAAAATTAATTCTCTTGATAATATACTTATATAACAACGTACTCACAAAATTAAAAGTGTGACTATAAACATACAGGCTTCAACAATGTATGATTAGAAAGATACCTATAAGGCTGTTATCTGAATAAAATATGCTAAAACTAGCTGGGTGCCAGTGGCTCATGCCTATAATCCTAGCTACTTTGGAGGCTGAGATCTGAGGATTGTAGTTTGAAGTCCATCCAGGAAGAAAGGTCTGTGAGACTCTTATCTCCAATTAATCACAGAAAAAGCCAAAAGTGGCATTGTTAATCAAGTGGTAGAGTACTAGCCTTGAGCAAAAAAGGAGCTCAGGGACAGCACCAAGCCCAGAGTTCAAGCCCCAGGACTGGCCAAAAAAAAAAGTTAAAAACTATAATTTTCCTTTGCTTCCTTATTTCTGAATGAAGCATTGTACTGTATTAAATTTTAGACACGGGAAGAAATTAAATAGAATAAAAGACAGTACTGACCCGAGGGGAAGAGAGAATACTAACACTTTGTGATAACCTACCATGTACTGAGGGGATCATTTTATCCCTCTCACATCGTACAGGTAGCTGTTCTCACTTCAGTCTTTTCTTTAGAAGAGATGGATGCCTTGCAAAGTCATCCTTTGAGTGTGTAATAGAGTCAACACTCAAGTGGGACCATGTAATTCCCTAATGCTTAAGATACCTGACAGATATCTGGACTGAAAGGTTTCCACCCTTGCTCCACAATGGTTGAACCCAATCACATTACAAAGTAGACCCAAAGGAATGCAGGTCAGGAAAGCTCAAGTGAAAAGGCGCTCATCTTTCTAGGTCTTCCTTATTAAGATCCTTGTCAGTATTCTTACTGCTATTATAGCATATCAGTGTACTCAGCTTCCATCCTTGATCTGTTAGGCTCTTCCTTCAGCTCTGGTGAGAGCGAGGCTGTCAAGGGCTGTCTGGAGGGTGTCACTGGGTGGCCACTGTGCAGAAATGTAGAACTGTACACAAACATAGAGGCTGCTATTGGGAGTCTACATATATTCTTGGAACAGACAGAATCATCAAAGTATATCACAGGGTGAGAGAGGGAAAGGAATTCTTTATGCTGAAGGACTTTCAATGTCACAATCCTTAAACAGAGGAGGAGGCTTCTGTGGCCAGGATCTCTTGTGGGTCCTGTAATTATTGTCCCAGGATGGTGAATCTTTATGGAAATTTAAAATCAGTTCAAGTGAGTTTCCTCGACTATAGAAGAAAGAAATATGCAGGTTCAAAAGACAGTGGCAGAGCCAAGTGCTGGTGGCTCATGCCTATAATCCTAGCTACTCAGGAAGCTGAGATCTAAGGACTGAGGTTCAAAGCCAGCCCAGGCAGGAAAGTCCATGAGACTCTTATCTCCAATTAACTAGCAAAAAGCCAGAAATGGAAGTATGACTCAAGTGACGTTCTACTAGCCTTAGCAAAAAAACTAAGTGAGAACACAAAGCCCTGAGTTCAAGATACCCCTACTAGCATGCACATATGTGTATGTACACACCTACACACACACACACACACACACAACCGCACATACACAAAGTGGCAGATGATACACAAATAAAAATATAAATCCCAACTCCTGCCCTTGTAAGTTTTTTCATTTTACAGATTAATTGCAATGTGAGATTCTACTTAACTGGAAGTATAAATTGATTAAAAAATCGTAAGGCAATTGTAAGAGGAATCCCAATTACAGAGAGCAAAATGTAGGGCAAAAAATGTATCTTAAAATGAATAAAAAAGATTCATTATTTAGCCTGACATTGCTTTGTCTTTCAACCCATTTCTGTATCGGCAAGTTAGAAGACTTTTCCAGACAGAAGTCATGTACTACTGATACCCAGGCAAGAATAGTCCTTGATTGATAGACTAGTAGGACTAATGAATTAAGTAGTTAATTGGAGATAAATGTCTCATGGACTTTTCTGCCCAGATTTCAAATCTCAATCTTCATATCTCAGCCTCCTGAGTAGTTAGGATTACAGGTGTGAGCTACCAACCAGCTCTTGATCAGAATCGTCATTGCCACATAGGTCTTCTTGCTGAGCATCGATAGGCATCTTTATGGAATGTAAGAATCTAATGCTAAAACATCTGTAGGTTTTATTATCTAAAGGGGAGCAAGTGGCCCAGACCTCACCTTTTTATCACCTGCATCTCCATGTTTGCTTTCTTCAGCTCGGCTGTCATTTGGAGTTTGTTTAGAGTTTCTTGAGCTGCACTGCAAAGTTGAGAGAGCTGGGTTAGCATGTGCCATTGTGGGTTCTGAGAAGCGAAAACAAAGCAGCAGTAGGGGAGGGGTTTGGCTAGAAGGAAGACACTGACACTTTGAGAGCGTCTACAGATCTCTGGTCATTTTCTCGAAGGAACTCTTCAAAGGCCATCGCGTCCTCCTGAAGCTTTTTCTCTGCTTTTCTCAGTTGATTCTCCTTTGTTGTTATACATTTATCAAGCTTTTTAATCGTGTTTTTTTTGGTCGCCACAGCATACTGGGAATATTGAAAATGAAAGTGCATCAAGAACATTAGCACACATTTCTAGAACATTCCAGCAGTCTCACAATAAAGAGGAAAAAACGCTATACAGGAAGGGATCATTTGTGTTCAGAAGTCATAGTAGGAGGACATCTTGGGACAATGGCTTAGCTTTTAGTTCACAAAGGAATGTGACCTTGAGGGGTAGGGAGAAGGGAGGTGAGGTCCTCTAGCTTACTTGTGGGAGGAGAGTCAGGGTTGTTGCAAATTGGCTCTGCACGACCAATCAAAGAGCTATGAAGCTGTGAAGAGTTACATAACTCTTCCAAGAGCTGGGCTATCTGCTCCCAGCATGCAACACCCTCCGTCTTTCTTTCTAGGCCTGCGTCAGCTGGGCTGTCTGCAGCCTCCACGTCTACCAGCTTCTTCTCCAGTAGGAAAGGCCAATGGAGAAAGCAATTTCTACTCCACCCTGCCAATGACACATTCTTCTGAGCCATTTAGGAGAGGCCTGTTTAGACCCCTAAGTACAATTTCCACATCTACCTACGTGTTTTTAGGACAGAATGTAAGAATCTACTTGAGTTTTTAATGTTATACATGAACAATAAATGATAAATAAACAAAGCTACATCCATTACAATGAATTTAAAGCATAGAAATGACAGCTGGGTGTGGTGGTGCATGCCTGTAATTCCAGCACTCAGAATGAGCAGGCAGGGACAAACCTAGGCTATAGAGTGAGACCCTGTCTCAATAAATATTTATGGGTCAAACATAGAAATGAGATAATTTTAGGAAATTACAATCAATAATTGGCCCTCTGAGTTTATAACAAAAATATTTTATGTATTACTTTATTCCCCAAGTGTTTATTGAATGTTTGCTATGTGCCAGGTCTGTTTTGAGTGGTGAACAAAGTAACCATGATTGCTTTGACAGAGTGTCTAGTCTAGTCAAAGAAGAGTTGATGATATCCAAAGGAATGGGTTACCAGTGGGCAAAGGTAAGAGAAGACTAGCCAGTGCAAAACTTTCTGATAAAAATTAATCGGAAACTGGACAGAAGAAAGGAGCCAATCATGTCTCAGAGACAGCTGTGTGGTTCACTGACCAGTGCCTCTACAGGGAAGAAAGAGAATGTGTGGGGTATTTCAGAAACAGCCTGGAGGCCCTGTGGCTGCAACACAGCGAACAAGGTGAGGCAATGGGAAGAACGAGCTCACAGACAGCCAGGGACTAGAGCAGGTTCCTCCAGATCTTCAGCAGATGAGGGACTCAATCTTATTACTGTGCAGAAGAGATTGGCTGAAGGAGATCAAAGCAGGAACAGGAGGCAGGGTTTGGGGGGTGAGAGCAACAATTTATATTGTGATATACTTTGGTGTTCTTGAATGTGGATGGTAGGGAGTTGAAAATAACTCCCAATATTTTGGCCCAGTCAACTAGGAAAATGGAATTATTATTCACAGCACAGGGAATCTTGCATGAACTATGGATCGCAAGCACAGCAAAGAGTAAAACAAAAGCAAAATTTTGAAAATGTTAAGCCTGAAATGCCTACATATAAGTAGAGATATTAGGGGATTACAGTTGCATCTCTGAGTTCTAGAGTTGAGGCAGAAGGACCAATTTCAAGAAATAAATTTGCAAGATTTCAGCCAGGAGACTGGCGAGAGTGTGGACAGAGCAGAGAGGGAGGACTATGCATTAGGGCATTGTAACAATTCAAGAGCAGGGAGAGGAAGAACTATGAAGGATATATGCAGTATCTGGCAACCAGTTCCTGGAGACCAACTAATGAAAATGTTTCCAGAAAGATAAGAGTTGAGATGTGGTATGATGGATCAGGCCTATCATCCTAGAAGGACAATCCTGGGGTTCAAAGCTAGTCCAGGTAAAGTTAGCAAGACTCTATCTTTCAAAAACAAAAATGAAACAACAGGGAATATAGCTCAAGCAGCAGAGTGTTTGCTAGCAAGTGTGAGCCCTGGGTTCAATCCACAGTACTAACAACAACAGAAGCAAAAGATAGAGTCAAATGGGTCAACTTTGACTCCCAAGTTCAAGGAAAAAGAGTACTGACAATTTGGTGTGCAATCAGAAGTGATGTTGGCAAAAGCAGTGTTGGTGGATGATGTGGACAAAAACCTGATTGGGGTTAAGAGAGAATAAGAAGAGAAGTAGAAGTGGGAAATGAAGACAATTCTTGGAAAATTTTTTGCTTATCCAAAGG
Source organism: Dipodomys spectabilis (assembly GCF_019054845.1). Classification (NCBI taxonomy): domain Eukaryota; kingdom Metazoa; phylum Chordata; class Mammalia; order Rodentia; family Heteromyidae; genus Dipodomys; species Dipodomys spectabilis. Next base: position 8,377,905 of record NW_024870840.1, read on the forward strand.
AGAACACCAGATTGAGACAGAAGATGGTAAGAAATCTGAGAGCTAATGAAAATTTCTTTCAAGGTAAGTAACAAGATGTTTGTATGTTTGTGACTCTAAGGGAAAACTAACCTTAACAAAAGAGAGACAGACTGGCACTGATGGCTCATGCCTGTAATTCTAGCTACTCAGGAAGCTGAGATGTGAGGATCACAGTTCAAAGCTAGCCTGGGTAGAAAAGTGCGTGAGAGTCTTATCTTCTTTTAACCACCAGAAAACCAGAAATGGAGCTATGGCTCAAAGTGGGAGAGTGCTAGCTTTGAACAAAAGAGCTCAGGCCCGGTGCCTGGGCCCTGAGTTCAAGCCCTATGATTGACAAATAAAATAAAAGATAAGAAAATTCCTGGAAAATCATTACCTTCGCTCTAGTTCAATTGAAGCATAACTGATGTTTAACAACTCCACATGCTCAATGTACATGAATTGGTAAGTGTTGACATAGGTGTACACTTGGAAAATCATCGCCACAGTCAAAATAGAGAATAAATCCTTAATGCCAAGAAGTTTCCTCAGCCTCTTTGTAATACATCCTTTTTTTTCCCCTCTTTCCAATTTGTTGCCCTGTCAGCCACTGACATGTTTCTGTCTTAGAGACTAAATAGAATTTTCTAAAATTTTACCTAAATGAAATTTAAGTACAAACTATTTTGCTGACTTTTTAAACTTGGCATAATTAGACTCATCCATGTCATTGTGGATAACCACAATATATTCCATATTACTGTTGTATAGTTGTCTATCATGTTGAAGTATTGACTTTGTTTACTTATTTACCCACCCATGGATGTTGCATTGTTTCCTGTTTAGGTCACTTCAAATAAAGTTGCTATAAACATGTTTGCTTTTTCTTGGTTAAATACCCAGGAGTAGAATGGTAGTGAGTAATTAGGGCCGGGTGCTGGTGGCTCACGCCTGTAATCCTAGCTACTCAGGAGGCTGAGATCTGAGGATTGCGGTTCAAAGCCAGTCTGGGCAGGAAAGTCCGTGAACCTCTAACTACAATAAACCACCAGAAAACCTGAAGTGGCACTGTAGCTCAAGTGGTAGAGCACTAGCCTTGAGCTGAAGAGCTGAGGGACAGCGTTCAGGCCCAGTGTTCAAGCCCCACGACTGACAAAAAAAAAAAAAAAGAATGGTAGTGAGTAATTAATCTTTGGCCCAGAAATGTGATGTCTCCTACTAAAATGTGAAACTTATTTCTTAGCTTGCATCTATGGTGGTATTTCAGAGCCTTCCTAGCTCTTGATATCTAGTTTTAGTATTCTACCTGTGGATATCCAGTTTTCCCAGCACCATTTGTTGAAAAGACTATCTCCAACATACCTTTTAGACTCTCTTTAGCCATCTGTCAAAAATCAAATGGCTGTTGGTTTGTGGATTAATGTTTGAGTTTTCTAATCTGTTCCATTTGGTCTTTGTGTCTATTTTTGTGCCAGCACCATGCTTTTTTTTTTAAATTACCATAGCTTTGTAGTATAATTTGAAGGCCAGTATTGTGATATTTCCAGCATTGCTTTTTTTTTTCTTTTCAAGATTACTTTGGCTATTTGGTACCTTTTGTACTAGTTGGTGACCATTTTGTGCCTTCTATCTAAATGTAAGAATTGCTATTTGGGGATTTTTATGGATATTGCTCTGAATTTGTAGATGTCTTTGGGTATTACAGTCATTCATGATATTGATTCTGCCAATTCATAAGCATAGGAGGCCCTTCCATCTTCTGGTACCTTCTTCAATTTCTTTCTTCAGGATTTTATAGTTTTCTTTTCTTTTTGGGGGAGGGGGTCAGTTGTGGGGCTTGAACTCTGGGCTTGGGCGCTGTCCCTGTGCTCTTCAGCTCAAGGTGAGGGCTCTACTGCTTGAGCCACAGTGCCACTTCTGCTTTTCTAGTGGTTTATTAGAGATAAGAGTCTCATGGACTTTCCTGCCCTGGCTGGCCTTGAACCATGATCCTCAGATCTCAGGCACCTGAGTAGCTAGGATTACAGGTGTGAACCACTGGCACCTGGCTCAGGATTTTATGGTTTTAATTGTAGAAGTCTTTCAACTTTTTAGTTAGGTTTATTCCTAGGGTTATTTTTGGGGTTTTTGTTTGTCTTTGCTGGTCCCAGGGCTTGAACTCATGGCCTATGCACTGTCTCTGAGCTTATTTTGCTCAAGGTTAATGCTTAACCACTTGAGCCACAGCTCCACTCTCGCATAGGTAGTTTTATTGGCAATAAGAATCTCACAGACTATCCTGCTAAGGCTGGCTTTGAACTGTGATCCTCAGATCTCAGCCTCCTGAGTAGCTAGGATATAGGTGTGAGCCACTGGTGTCTGGCTGGAATTTTGTTTTGTTTTTTTGTTTTTTGTTTTTGAGGCTTCTTTAAATGGAACATTTTCTTCTAATTTCCCTCTCAGCCTGTTCATTGTTGGTATACAAAAAAGATACTGAGCCGGGTGCTGATGGCTCACACCTGTAATCCTAGCTACTCACAAGGCTGAAATGTAAGGATCACAGTTCAAAGCCAGCCCAGACAAGGAAAGTCTGTGAGTCTGTTATCTCCAATTAACCATCAGAAAACAGGAAGTGGGGCCTGAGCTGAAGAGCTGAGGGACAGTGCCTAAGCCCAGAGTTTAAGCCCATTACCAACCAAAAAAAGATACTGATTTTTGTTGATTTTACTTCATACTATGTTGCCAAGGGTATTTATAAGATGTAGGAGTTTTGAAGTAGAATCTTTAGAGTTCTTTAGATATAGGATCATATAACCTGCAAATGGGGGTAACTTGACATTCTTTCCCTGTTAGCATCCTTTTATTTTTCTTGCCTTATCACTTTGACTAAGAAGTCCAATATTATCACATACTTGTCTTAATACTGACTTTAAGAGAAATTATTTGCTTTTTCCCACTTAGTGTGATATTGGCTGTAGGTTTGTCATGTATAATCTTTATTATATTGGGGTACATTCCTTCTATTCTTATTTTTTTCAGAGCTTTTTTTTTATCACAAATGGAATTTAAATTTGTCAAAGGGTTTTTAAAAAATTAGTTGAGATGATTATGATTATTGTTTTTGATCCTGTTTCTGTATTGTATTACACATTATTGATTCACATATATTCATGCTTAGAATAAAACCAATTTGATCATGACATGCAATCTTTTTGATATGTTGTTGAGTTTAGTTAGCAAACATTTTGTTGAAAAAATTTTCATGTATGTTCATCCGAGATGGCTCTATAGTTCTCTTCGTTTGTTGTGTCCCTTTCTGGTTTTGGAATGACATAATACTAGTTTTATAGAATGAGTTTGATAGTGTTCCTTCCCTTTCTATTTCATGGACAAGTTTTTGAGTAGTTCATTAAAGGTCTTGTAGAATTTTGCTATGAATATCAGATCATGGGCTCTTCTTTGTCAGTAGATTCTTTATTACTGTTTCAATCTCTTTATTTGTTATAGATCTATTAAAATGATTTATATACTCTTGGTTCAGGCTTAGTAGGTCAACTTTATCTAAAAACAAATCAATTTCTTTTGGAGTTCCCAGTTTATTGTATAAGTTTTCCAAGTATTTCCTAACGATTGTGTGGATCACATCACTAATTTTTTTTAACCTAGGTTAACCTAAAATTATGATCCCCTACTTCTGTCTCCTGAATATCTGGGATTACAGGTATGGGCTGGGCACAAATACATTTTCACTTACTCATTAGCATCAGAGACTTTAATAGATGCAGGCTGTCTTTAGATGATTGATTACATACTTGACAATAGAGATTTAAACAACGCTCAATTAATTATTTTCATAATTATCTTCCCATTGAGATACTAAGTGAATATGTGTAGTCACATCAAGATACTAAGTGAATATTGAATATTCATATAGAGATACTAAGTAATCACATTTTCAGTTACATGGACTGGTTTCTCATTAAAGGTTTTTGGTGGTAGGATAAAAGTTTTTTGTTATTTTCATCAAATGCTGAAACAAAGATATGGGTTAGATTTCAGAATTCTCTGAATTTCCAGTGTGCTTTGATTCCCACCATATTCAACCAAAACTTCAAGAAGACCTAAATTAAATTGGATTTCTTGAGTGTCACCAAGGTTTTTGGGGGAGAGAATTGAAAAAATGGGAGATATCCTCAAAAGTAATTTTCCTAATAGATTACTAGAATATAAACTCCCCGAGGAATGTGTGTGTGTGTGTGTGTGTGTGTTCACTACTTGGCACATGGTAAACATTCAATAAATATTACCCAAGTAAATGAAGACAAGAATGAACCAATTCATTCAGCCAATAGACTTGGGACATGTTGTGAAAAAATACTATGTCAAGGCAAATATTTGGCAATGCAATACAAGATGTTTTCTGTTCAGCTAGTGGAAGAAAATTTATCTTTACTACCTCAAGTAGAAACCTGCTTCTCTGGTCATTTATAAAGTCAAAGAGAGTCTTTTTTGCATCTGCACCTGTAAAGAATATTGAATATTGTCTTTAATGTTCATTATCTTTCAAAGATGCTATATGGAAGAAGAATAAAAAAATCATTACATTCAGCATGTATCTAGACTTAATTTTGGTGTCCAATTGTATTCTAGAGAATTCATTACTACCTATTTGGGTCCTGAAGTTTAGCAACGTCAATATCTTTGCATAAGTCCCTTCAAGTCAGACAAGGGGAGAGGAGGAGGTTTTTTCTAAGCCTGTGCTGCAATGGACAGGATGAAACTGCTTAAAATCATAACAGATAGTCAATCTAGACAGAAACATGGGGTCCTCAGGCAACATGTTTTTTGACACCACAGCTGAATTTGTATCAGGAAAGGAGAAGATGATCATTCATTTGATCATGTAGAAAACAAGACAGGAAATACTAAAAAAAAAACTATGAAAAGTTTTTTCCCCCCAGTTTGGAAAATTATACACATAAATCACTCAGCGGCGGTGAGGTGTGGCCACGCAGTCACATGGACACAATCTCTGTTTCTTCCAAGCTGAAGCTTTAAGAATTACTACCCATTTCTCTCTGGCTCTCCTTTTGCTGTACCTTCTGCAATGTACCAGATAGGGATTGTTGCTTTAGGAGGAGGAAACCAAGGGGAAAACACCAAATTTGAAAGACAAACAATACTTATTCTACCTCTGGCTTTTTAGAAAGCTTCTGAAATAGAGACTCAAAAGTTAGCCTAAGTAGTTTATGACTTGGTTACATGTGGTATTGGCAGAAGGAAATGAAGCAATAGATTATAAAACACTCAGTGACTTCTTAATAATTGTTAGCCACTATTATCTAGACAATACAATTAGAATGTGCAATCATTTCATTTTGCAGGCCATTATATAATGGCAACAACAATTGTACTAGGTGGTAATCACTATTACTTGGGAGGTAACAACAAGCTTTGGAGTCAGACAGGCCTTGACTTGACTTCTGTATCCACTTAGAGCTTTGGGGTGACTCAAACTCACTGAACTACATTCATCAGGTACAAGGAAGAGGCAAACACATCTGATGGCATTTTGTTGAGGATTAAACTATATGCCAAAGTAACCAGCCCATAAAACATAGCTCTCTTTTAAATCTTAAAAAATATTATAGCTGGGCACTGGTGGCTTACACCTGTAGTCCTAGCTACTACTCAGAAGGCTGAGATCTGACGATCATGGTTCAAAGCCAGGCTGGGCTGGAAAGTCCATGAGGTTCCTATCTCCAATTAATCACCAGAAAATTGGAAGTGGTGCTGTGGCTCAAGTGGTAGAGCACTAGCCTTGAGTGAAAAAGCCCAGGCCTTGAGTTCAAGTTCCAGGACTGAAAAACAACAACAACAAACTTTATATAATGGAAATCATCAATACTGATGAAAGAGGAGAAGCATCTAATGGACCCCCATGTATTTGGCACCTACTTCAACACTGTTTGGATCATTTTATCCATCTTATCTTTTGTCCCTCTCCTCCATTTTCCCTTTCTGGAGTACTATATAGAAAAATCAGAATCCTTGGATCATTTTATCCATGAGTGCTTTTGTATATAATTCACCCAGACAAGGCAGTTTCAAAGCATAAGTATACTACCACCTTCACCTCTAACAAAACTAACAGTATCAGGGCTGGGAATGTGGCTTAATGGTAGAGTGCTTGCCTGGCATTCATGAGGCACTGGGTTCGATTCCTCACTAGCACATAAACAAAATAATAATAATAATAAAAAAAAACCTAACAGTTTCAGCTAGAAGCTGGTGGTTCATGCCTATAATTGTAGCTATTCATGAGGCTGAAATCTGAGGGTCATGGTTCAAAGCCAGTTTGGGCAGGAAAGTCTGTGAGACTCTTATTTCCAATTAACTACTCAAAAAAAGCCAGAAGTGGGGCTGTGGTTCAAATGGTAGAGCACCAACTTTGAGTGAAAAGGCTAAGGGTCAGTGTCTAAGCCTTGAGATCAAGCTCCCAGTGGGAGGGGAAAGGAACCAAGTCAATTTCCCTCAGAATTCTTTCTCAGATATATGACTTGCTATTTTAAATGTACTTGATGACTTTCAGCTCGCCATTATATGTGAAGTCAAACTGAGACATAAAGATAAAACCCACCTATAATCAATTATTCTTTTAATTATTGTAGCTACTTTTCATTAGCATCTTATAATATTTTAGATGCTAAAGGTCAATAAGATCAGGGTTGTATTTGATTTTGTTTTTGCAATAAAAGGCAAGCTTATTTAATTCCATTAGCTTCCTAGTTCTATGAGTTTTTAAGCATGAGCAATCCTAGTTTCTCCAACCTTAGAAAATTTCTATATTTCTACATCTAAAACTCAGTAGGAGCTGGGTGCCAGAGGCTCACACCTTAATCCTAGCTACACAGGAGGCTGAGATGTGAGGATCACAGGCAAGGAGGTCCATGAGACTCTCAGCTATAATTAACCCCCAGAAAACTAAAAGTGGCTCTGTGGTTCAAAGTGGTAGAGTTCTTACCTTGAGCAATGAAGCCCAATGGGTGGCACCTGGGCCTTGAGTTTAAACCCCATGACTGACAAAAATAAACAAAAAACAAACAAACAAATCTCAGTAGGGATAATCAGAGTCTTTAGTTTTTTAAGTTACCCCGCCCCCACCTTTGCCAGTGAGTTTCCTCTTAAAAGATGTGAAAATCAGTTAACCTTTTTGTTGGAAGGGTATGTTTCCTTATTTAAAATAGACTTCTCTCCTGCCTCTCAACATCTAAAGACTCTCTCCATCACTGCGAGACAGCTGTTTTTCTCACCTCCAGAAAATTCCCCAAATTACTTAAGGTAATATTCAAAATCATGTTGTCCAAGAAGTAGTCATTCAGACTTACCTTCTGTCAACCTGAGAATGAGAGTCGGATCTAGCCCCATATTTTCCAATGAACCGCCTGGGTCAGAGTAAAAAGTCAGCTGGTTCAAGTGTGACCGGCTCTTCATTCGGGAGGAGAACGTCGTCTTCTGGTAGACTTTCATGCTACGGTTCAAAACTTTCTCCTGTCCAAGTGGAGAATGACATTAATAGAATGATGCTTTATTGAGATAGTGATCTTATATAAAACTAGTCTTTATAACATAGGCTATTAAAAAAAAAAGCAATTCTAAATTCTCACCTTTGAAGGAGTGTGCACAGTTTTAATTTTAATTCAGTTTTTAATTTTTTCCCCCATAGGAACCTGAGCAGAAATATTTCTAAAAATTAACTGGGCACTGATGGCTCATGCCTGTAATCCAAGCTACTAGGAGGCTGAGATCTGAGGATGGCAAGCCCCATAATGGAAAATCTGTGAGACTCTTATCTTGAATTCACCACCAGAAAACTGGAAGTGGTAGTAGAGCACTAACTTAAGGGAAAGAGCTCAGGGACAGCACCTGGGACCTGAGTTCAAGCCCCACAACTGACAAAAATAAACAATAAAAATTATATATATATATATGTATATATCTTTGGAGTCAGGTGCTAGTGGGTCACATCTGTATTCCTAGCTACTCAGGAGGCTGAGATCAGAGGATCATTGTTCAGAGACAGCCAGGGCAGGAAAGTCCATATGAGACTCTTATTGCTCCTTAGCTACCAAAAAAGCTGGAAGTGGATCTGGAATTCAGGAACAGCGCCCAGGCCCTGAGTTCAAGCTCTAGGATCAGCACACACACACACACACGGAGAAACTGAAGCTTTATTAAACTTTATTTCACCAATATGGGACTTTTGGTTTTTTTTTCACATCTTGTCCTACAGGCAGGCCAAACTTGTAAACTCTAAGGAAGGACTGGTTCTACAGAACTGAAAACTTGAGAGGAAACAGACCTCCAGAGTGGAGATATATTCATAAACTCCTGAATTTTATTAATATTCTTTCCATTTAATTTTGGGTTCAGTTCAATGAAACTATACAACATCTGCAGAAAAGTGATCACACCCAGAGGAATCACACAGAGAAGAATCAACTGTTAAGCCTTTCTTCATTCTATTTTCTTTCCCTTCTAATCAAGGCTGAGAAAGTCTTGTTGAGCCTGGCCTCAGGGAGGAAAGGAAGAAATCTCTAGAAATGTGAACCTACCCATGACATCAAGGACCACAGAAATAGTGAGATTAGTTGTGCAGATACCACAGGAATGATTGCCTCATTGCAGATGTAGCTTTATACCAAATATTTCTAAAATGATACCCTCTCCTCTACTTTAATCCTCCCCCCCACCCCCCACTGCCAACACACACAGAGACTTGTCTTATCCCTTTCAGCTTGGTAAATTTTGACTTGTTCTTAAACATTCAGTTCTAGTTAGCTCAGTGAAGCCTTTATGTTTACCTGTGTGTGTGTGTGTGTGTGCACGTACACACAAATACCCTTCCTTCTGTCTTTTCACCAACAAAGATAAGTATGCCTTTCTCTGTTTCCTGTGCATGCCTATGTTATTATAGTCTATCAACTCTAACATGCCATTTATTTTATGGCTCTTAGAAAGAATAAAGATGTGTTGTTATTTTATACAGGGACAATGATGGATGACACTGTGGAAGCCAGACTCAATTTCAGAAATGTGAAAATGAATTGGATGCCATTAGTTCACATCTGTAATCCTAGCTACTTAGGAGTCTGAGATCTGAGGACTGGAGTTCAAAGCCATCCAGGCAGGAAAGTCCTTGAGACTTTATATCTCCAATTAACTACCAAAAAGCCAAGAAGGGAGGTATGGCTCAAGTGGTAGAGCACCAGCCTTAGGCAAAAAAAGCTCTCAGTTCAAGCCACACTGGCATGTGTGCCTCCCCCCCCCCCCCCACACGCACAAGGAAAATGTGGATGCAAGAATCAGGAAAGTGGGATGCACCATATCTGTCACACTGGATTATAACAGTATCTGTCTCCTCTCATTAGGTGGCAATCTTCACAGGTCTCTGCATTGCACTTGATGTTATTATGCTGTTGCTGCGCATGGCTGTTCCCCAAACAGCGTCCTCCACATATGACACTCACTGTGTCAATATCTGATACCATGTCTTAACACATAAAAGCTCAAATAAGAGCAAATTATTCTACCATTAATGAGGATTGCAATTTTCACACACACACACACACACACACACACACAATCATACCTTTTTCTTGGCCGCCAATTCATTTTCTTTAAAAAGAAACAGATCTTTGACAAAGACCTTATAAGGCTTGTCCTTGTTGTCTGAGTCATGTTTTCCTTTACCTAAGAGACAGAGAGAGGTGGGGGGAAAAGGAAGGAGTCAGAGAGGGAAGGAAAGAAGGAAAATGGGAAATTTTCTTTCAAGATTAACCAAAGAATAATTTCTTCCTCTTTTTCTTTTGGCCAGAAGGGTAGAGCTCCCCCTAGCAGCGGCAGAGTGAGAGGCATCGTGGGGTGTGTGAGACAGTAGCATGCAGAGACCTTGCCTCCCCAGGTAACGGAAGATTCAGGTCCCCAGCTCCCAGGCACAAGGCACAGACCTTCTGTGGCACCAAACTCAGTATTTGTAATGCTCCTGAGACCCAACTCCATAAAACAAAGAGGTCTTTAGCAGAGTAGATACTATTTTGAGAATGGCTGGGATTACAGAAACCCCAGACACATTTCTTTTGGTAGATCTATGAATTAGAGAGAAAGGGGGCAGGGGGGGGGGGGGGGGGGGGGAGAAAGCAGCAGACATAAACAAGAAGGTAAGGAATTTCCAGGTCCCCACAGAGGGCAGGCAATCAAACTGTTTGAGTCTGTTTGTGTGTTCATGGAGAAGAGCAATCTACTAGATTGCAGATGAAGTAAATTGTAGCTGCTCCAGCTGACAGATTAACCAGGTGGGGACGCTTCTCATGAGATGGGTTCACATCAGGACAAGAACAGGAGAACTTACTTACTAGGCTTTTGGGGCTCTGTGAGGCTTGAAGATGTCAGGGAAGTACTTGACATCTTAGGCCTGGATGGAGAAGAGACAGCTGAGGGTGAGTCCAAGCAGCTGGGTTTAAGGATAGTAGGAGTATGGAAGAGCACAAGAACATGGCCAACAGAGGTTCAGTACTCAAAGGGTCCTGGGACTGGGTGGCTATAAGGGTTAGTGTTAAAAGTGTTAACGTGTCTAGACTAAGAGGTGCCCACATTAGACACTTTCAGAAATCCATCAGCTAGTTCATGAGCTCTTTGTCTCTCATGCTTGTGGTGTAGCATTCTTGTTTATATCCTTACGAACTGTGGGGCCTAATGGCACTAGGTACAAAGCAAGAACTCATTGATTGATTTCCTTTTACCTCCCAAATTCAATCTTGATGACAATAAATGTGATGACATTTTGTCTCCTAGTCCTGTCCAAACAAAAGGAAATACATTTTAGAACAATTCTGTAGCTATTGCACAAAGAGGCTAAATTCAAGTGCTAACCTTTCTGGTTTTTAAAGGAATCATACACACAGTCTCTATAACCCAGTGATTTCAGTTCTAGCAACTGATCCCCAGAAAAAGAATCAGATATCTAGGTAAAGAAAAAAAAAGCATAATGTTCATTCAGTGTCAATAAGTGAGAATTGAATAACTGGTATACCTGTAAAATAAATTGTCATGTGGCCCTTTAAAAAGATTCTATAGGGGCTGGGAAGGTGCCTCAGTGGTAGAGCGCTTGCCTTGCATGCATGAGGCCCTGGGTTCGATTCCTCAGCACCACATAAGCAAAAAGAAAAAAAGCTGGAAGTGGCGCTGTGGCTCGAGTGGTAGAGCGTTAGCCTTGAGCTAAAGAGCTGAGGGACAGCGCCCAGGCCCAGAGTTCAGGCCCCACGACCAGACCCACCTACCCCCCAAAAAAAGATTCTATAGTCACTATTTGCCCTGCCTACCACATATTATAAGTAAAAAAACCCACTATTTCAAAAGAATGGAAATCATATGAGTAAAAAAACAACACATGCAAAAACCTGACGGGTGTATGAGAAGCTATTTTCCAAACATTAAGGTGATTACCTCTGATTTGGCAAACCTCTCCTTTCATTCCGATCAGGTTTACAATTAGGGTTAGGGGATTGAGGTGCTCACCTTCGTTGTAAAATTTAAGCAACTGTCGTCCTCCTTTAAAAAAAACATGAAAGACAAACATACACCTCAAGAAAACAGCTCAGTTATCAACATAAATAACATGCTAATACAGTTATTCCTAATTAATGCAGGAGAAATATATAATTCATATTATAGTTTTGTTCTTGAATACCCCTCAAAGACTGATTAAAAGGGGTTCCCAGCTGGGTGCTACTGAGGGATGGTGCCTACTGAGAGGTTTTTAGGTTATTCTAAATGTGCTTTTGGGAGATTCTGGGAGTCCCGTTTTTTTCCTTTTCCTCTGTCTTCACTTCCTGAGTTTGTATTGATGTGACCCCCAAAATCCTCAGCCTGAATCTAGCTCACATATCTTGTCTTTATTTAAACACTTGATATTTTGCTCATTGTGTTTAAACATTATGTTTTGCATTTTCAAATAATGCATTAAGAGTATTGCTTATTTTAAATACTGGGTTTTTTGCTTCCTTCTTAAATGTTATATCTAAGCCAAGCCAAGCGTCAGTGGCTCATGCCTGTAATCCTCACTACTCAGAAGGCTGACATATCAGGATTGTGGCTCAAAGCCACCAGGCAGGAAACTCTGTGAGACTCTTATTTCCAATAAACTATCAAAAAGCCAGAAGTGAAGCTGTGGTTCAAGTGGTAGAGCACTAGCCTCGAGCAAAAGCAGCTCAGGAACAGCACTGAGTTCAAGCCCAGGAACACACACACACACACACACACACACACACACACACACACACACACACACACACACACACACACACACACACACACACACACACACACACACACACACACACACACACACACACACACACACACACACACACACACACACACACTCCTGCATAGATTCTCTCAGACCCAATGTCTTTCCATTTTTCTCCCCACCTCCTCCCCACCCACCTTGGACAAATACTGGGAGGAAGGGCTGTGCACTGTGCCCTTGGATGGTGTGGAGACCTCAGAGCTAGCAGATTTTTGTTTACCTGAAAGTCAGAGGCCACCAGGTCCTTGGCCTGCTCCCTGACCCACCTCTTCTGATTAGATCAGGAGCTGAGCACAAGGATGAGGAAATTACTTTCAGCCTGACCTCTGTGGCTCTGCTGGCGTCAGGTTTGCTGTTTGGTATGGACTTTCTGTTGACGTTTCTGACTAGAAACTGGAAAAATAGAACTGGAGGTCAAATGGCAGGAAGTATAGGGGAAGGAAGTCGGAAAATGTAGTCAGGTGATGGGGAAAATACTTTGCAAACTGACAAGATCAACAGGGATGTTAGTTATTACTAAGGAAAAATTAGTTATCCCCCCTCTGTCCGCCCCCCTCCCCACCTATTCAGCAGTAACTATTGAGAGAAATCACGCTTAGACATCCTGCTTTGCAAACCTCTTGTTTGCAGGTGCAATCAGATGCATTCACTTCACCTACAGACATAAATGCTCATGGAAAAGAAGGATGCTTTCTGTAGATGAGCCAAAACTTTGGAAGCTACAAGAAGAGTGTGTACTTAATATGTAATACTTCTCTGAAGTGAGGAGTGGAACCGGTACTACTGTCTGAAACCAGATCCTTAACCCAATTGGCCAGCGAGACAAACAGCAGGATTAAAACAACCTGATGGAAGCAGGGCACCTGAGGCTCACTTTTGTTGTTTTGTTTTTCTGTTGTTTGTGGGGCCTGAACTCTGGGCCTGGGCGCTGTGCCTCAGCTCTTCAGCTCAAGTCTAGCACTCTACCACTTGAGCCACAATGCCACTTCTGGCTTTTTCTGCTTATGTGGTACTGAGGAATCGAACCCAGGGTCTCATGCATGCAAGGCAAGCACTGTACCACTGAGCCACCTTCTCAGCCCCCCCAAGGCTCACTTTTGTATTCCTAGCTACTCAAGAGGTTGAGTCTTGAGAGGATTATGGTTCAAAGCCAGCCCCAAGAAGGAAAGTTTGTGAGACTCTTTATCTCCAATTAACCACATTCACAAACAATAACAACAACAACACCAAAACTCCAAGTGAGAGCTGTGGCTTACGTGATATTGCTCCAGCCTTGAGTGCAAAAGCTAAGGGACAGACTCTGAGTTCAAACCCCAGTACAAGTGCGAGTGTGTATGTGCACGCACACACACACACACACACACACACAGAGAACCTAATGATGATGACACTACTTATTACTCATTTAAAAGTAAGCATTGGCCTAAGTTATTTACTTTTTTTTTTTTTCATTTAAAGCTCAAACAAATCCAGAGAGCAGAAACAATTATTCCAGTAATAGGGACAAGAAAACAGGCTTAGGGAAAGCATAATAACCTGAGCTCAAGTAGCGCATAACAAAAGCAGCAATCCCCTAAACCTTCCTTTATCCCTATAGTTTTAACCCATGCTTTATATCAACAGCTGCACGAATCTGCAACTGTTCTTATAGTGGCAAAATAAGACAGATTAAAGTCAGCAGAACATTTATATTTAATATTTCTCTGTGAATCAGTGGTAGCATGTGTTTCTATTTCCTTTCGTTCTTTAAAACTGCATAAATACACAGAGGCTTGTTATTTTGTGCTTAAGGGGGGGCGATCATTTTTGGATTTTTCCCCCCTATGGTGTCTCTTTCCATTGCATTATTTCTTTTCAGTTGTTTTCCTTTCTCTCTTTTCCCTGGCCTCTCTTTTTTTAAGGTCCTAATTGAATGTGGTTTCTTTTTAGATTTCTTTCTCTTTTTTTTTTTTTTTTTTGCCTTTTTTGTGTATTTTTTATTGTAAAAATACTGTACAGAGGGGTTACAGTTACATGAGTAGGGTAACGAGTACCTTTCCTATCGAGCATGGTTTTAGCTTTGTTTTTCTGAGGGAGTTTTTGCTCTTGGCTCTGTAGGATTTGTTGGTGGGGTTGGCAGTGGTTAGACAGTGTCTAACCCAAAGTAATTAAGCATTAACACAACACCAGCCCGTGTTTCCTAGCAATAGATGGAGAGGGAGAGGAAGAGGAAAAAAGGTGTGAGATTCACAGAGCATCTTTCTTACGCTTGAGGAGAGTATACTCTGGGGTACGGTTGGGATGGGTGGGGCGGACCCGGCTGGGGCTCGGGCTGCGGCCTGCTTTACCTCCGCGAGTTTGGGCCCAGGTGCAGCTCCAACCTAGCCTTCAGGAAGCGGTAGGGGCGAAGTGGGCAGAGGCGTCCGGCGAGGATCCGCGTGGTCTCAGATCTATCCCCCCTCACCCGGGTTCCCCTTCATCTTGGGGACGCTCTGGAAGCGAATCCTGGAGCAGAGCTGACCAACCGAAAAGTGCGGGCGCCCGCCGCGTTCCTCCACGCCGCGCGACCCCACGCATCTCCCACACGGCATCTCCTGCCCAGGGCAGCCTCCCACCGCCCCGCTTCCTGTCCCCCACCTTCTCTCCACTGCACCTCTCCCCACGCACCCCTGTCCACACGGTGACCCTCGCGCCTCCTCCCTCAGCTCACCCCCTTCCCAGTGGGTCCTCTCTGCGCCCCCAGATCTGTCCCCAGCTGCGGATTCTTCCCATCCTCTCCCCTCCTGGAACTCCATCTCAGGTTCTGTTCCCACCCCGCCCCCGGCCGCTACTCTTGGACAGACTGACAGACACACAACACACACACGTGCACACACCACACACATGCGCACACACGCACACACACGCAGTGCACATATACACATACACGCATATACAGGCGCACACGAGTGTGTGCACACCACACGCGTGCACATGCACGTGCACACGCATGCACGCACACATACACACATGTACATGCATAAGGCACACAATATACACCTGCACTGCACACATGCACACCTGCACACACACAGGCACGCGTGCGCACACACAGGCTGTGTCCACTCCCGGGGGGGGGGGGGGGGAGCTCCTTTCCTGTCTCTCGATGTCTCTCACTGTCTGTCCCCGTCTGTTCTCTCCGGGTCCCGTCCCAGCATCCCCCATCCCGGCAGAGGTCACCCCCTTTCCCTGGCTAGGTAGGTGATCCACAGAGCCCATCATCTTGCTCTCTCCAGGTGACGCATCTTCGATTCCCTTCTCTGAGAAGTGGGGACACAATCTCTACCTCCCTTAGCCCCATGCGTGTAAGAGTGACACAGGAAAAGACCGGAGGCCGTGGCCGAGCGCATGGCGGATTGTACTTCTCGGTGGCACTTGTTATTGTCACCTTTTTCCCGCGTATTGTCCGCCCCCCTGCCCTCCCCGGCGCCCGAGGGCAGCGGCTGCCAGTGCCCGCCCCGCCCCGCCCCGTGCTCGGGATGCTGGAGAGGCCCGCGCTGGCCCGCCCGGCCGCCCGCCCTCCCGCCCTCCCGCTGCCCAAGCGCGGCGGCCTCGCGCCCGGAGGAGAGCCGGGCCGGCGCCATGGCGGGCGGCCACCGCCTGCTGCTGCTGGAGAACGCGCGCCAGGTGGTGCTGGTGTGCGCCCGGGGCGAGCGCTTTCTGGCCGGGGGCGCGCTGCGCAGCCTGGCGGTGCTGGAGGGCGCCAGCCTGGTGGTGGGCACGTAAGTGGCTGGGCGCGCACGGTGGCAGACAGATGGCGGCGGGGGGCGGGAGGGGGCGGGGGGGGCCCTAGTCCTAAAGACTAGGATAGGCTTGCACCTAAACACCCGAGGCCAACACCATTGAGACGCACCCCGCCCCGTCTGGCTAACCATCCATTCCATCCATTCCGGTATGGCTTGGGGTTTTTCTTTTTTCCCTTCAGTACTGGGATTTGAATTCGGGGCCTTGCTAGGATGTTGTTCTATCACTTGAACCCCAACCCTCACCCCCCACCTCTATTTGCCTTGGTTATTCTCTCCTCCCCTCCCCTCACGTCCTCTCCCCTCCCCTCCCCTCCCCTGCCCTCCCCTCCCCTCCTCTCTCTTCACGTCAGTTCTCCTCCCCTCCCCTCCCTTCTCTGCTCCTCTCCTTTCCTTCCCCTTCATTTCCCTTCAGTTCCCTTCCTTTCCTCCCTCCCTCTTCCCCCCTCTCTCTCCTCACGTTCTTTCATTTCTTCCTTTGCTTCCATTTCCTGGCATACCTATCGTTTTGGTTAGCGTTCTTTTATACGAACAGAGGCACCCAGGCATTACCCGTTGTGTTCCTCCCCTAAGAATGTTCTCCTTTGGTCTCACTGAGTGTGAATGCCTGCAGTCCTGTATAATTGATCATATCCTGGAGTAGTTTAGGTCTAGCTTCTGCTTATTTATCCGTCATTAGTCTCTCTGAGTTTGGCTTACCTCAATATGATTTGTTCTAGGTCTGTTGTTTTGGTTATTGTACGAATAGGATATTACATCTGTGCACAGTCTTGACTAGTTAGGCTTTTCATGTAGTTAGGATGAGCTGCTACCAAACCCAGCTTTTATTGTGTGTGTGTGTGTGTGTGTGTGCGTGCGCGCGCGCACGTGTGTGCACGCACAGGCGTATGCATGCAGGTCCTGGGGCTTGCACTCAGGGCCTATACACTGTCCCTGATTTTTTTTTCTCTCTCAAAGCTAGCTCTCTACCACTTGAGCCACATCTCCACTTCTGGCTTTTTTTGGGGGGTAAATTGGAGATAAGAGTTTCCCCAAACTGGCCTTTCCAGCCCAGGCTGGCTTTGAACTGTGATCCTAAGATCACAGCCTCCTGAGTAGTCAGGATTACAGGTGTGAGGCTCAGCACAACCTGAATCTTTATAGAAGACCTTTCTTGTACCTTGATCTGCACACTCAAACCTGAGAACTAGAAAATGCTTACATGGCAGTGGCTTTGAATGATGAGAAGTCAGGATTTAACCTGATAACAAGAGTTTATTTTCAGTTGTTTCCTTTTAACCTTTGGAGCTTCCTGCCGAACGTGAATAAGAGAACAGCCAGAGTTTGCTAGGGCCACTTGGAGTAAGAGTGGGGATTGGATGCGGATCCCCATGCCAGACCTGTGGGGCTCCAATTGCCTGGGATTTCACAAACAGACCAAGGCTTATCTGAGACTGCTTAGGGTTGCATAATAGCCTAGTGTTTAGGGTTTGTTCTAGTTAGCACAGGGCAGAAATAGTTTCCTACTAAAAAAATGTTAAAATAATAGATCTGATGAGAAAGCTGAGAAAATATCTACCTAGTGGTGGGAAACAGAATATCTGTAGAAATGATAGTAATATAGCAGACATGAAGTCCTAGGTTCTAAGACATGTTCTCTATAGCCATGTGCTCATTAGGACCACATAAAATAAGGAAGAAAAAGGACAGAATCGACTTGTGGGCTGGAAGATCACTTTTTTCTTAATTTGATCGGCTACATGGTTCTCAGAGTTTGTTGGGTTTGTTTATATTAAAATGTATTTGCAGGCTGGGAAGGTGGCTCAGTGGTAGAGCGCTTGCCTTACATGCATGAAGCCCTGGGTTCTATTCCTTAGCACCACATAAGCAGAAAAAGCCTGAAGTGGTGCTGTGGCTCAAGTGGTAGAGCGCTAGCCTTGAGCTGAAGAGCTGAGGGACAGTGCCCAGGCCCAGAGTTCAGGCCCCTTGACCGACAAAAAAAAATTAAAAATTATATTTGCAAGAATATTCAGAATTTTGCGTTGCTTTCAATTTACCTACTTATTCATTATTTTACATGCTGCCAAGTAATTATCTGGTAATGTCCACATTTACACTTTTTTTTGTGAATGTATGTGTCAGTATTGGGGCTTACACTCAGAGCCTTATACTCTTGCTTTCCCCCTTCCCCCCACTCCAACCTATTACTCAACCACATGAGCCACATTTTCACTTCCAGCTTTTTACTGATTACTTGGAGATAAAAGTCTCAGGCTTTTCTGTCCAGCCCGACTTTGAACTAGGCTTTTCAGATCTCAGCCTCTTGAGTAGCTATAACTCAGTAATATCAACTAGTAGCCAATTCCTGTAAGCTGTAGATATAGAAGATGGGCCCTGGAATAAAAAGTGCTTTGGGAGAGTCTAGAAACTTCTTTCTAAAATTTTAAAATCTCAATGCTTACCTGTCGCAGGGCATTGCATTTATTCATTGAGATCTCCAAGTCTCTTAAATTAAGCTGTGTGTGGGAGGGATTATAGATAACCTTAAAAAAACTTCTGACTCTGCCACCAAGAGATGACAGAAGAGAATCACAAACTATCACCCCCTTTACAAGTGTCCCAGCTAAAGTCTAAGAGCAAATTGAAAATGTCTAAATGAACAAAAATAATAGGAATGCAAACACAGTTTCACCCATAAAAACTATTTGAATGCTTCAAGGGAGCAGCCAAAATGGACTGACATTTTATCATCCTTTTTGAAGGCCAGTGAGAGTCAGGTAGACAGCAAACCTAAAAGTGTAGACTCTTTTTATCCACTCAACATAGATGAACTGAACAGTTAGGGAGATACAAAAATGATTAAGGCTGGTTCTGTCCGGAAGAGCTATGTAGTGAGGGACAAGACATAGGAAAAGATAACTGGAGCACAGAGTTATGAAGTGCAAAGCTAGAGAGATCTGTGCTGGATGGAGCTGATAAGGACCACACAGAGGGCTGCTGAAATGGATGGGGTACATGAGCCGTAAGAGAAGAGCAATATTAAGGATGATATACATAAGAAGAAACACATCATCTTGCTATGCTAAGCTGGACCTGAGGTGTATGTCTGTATTCCCAGCACTTGGGAGGTTGAGGTAGGAGGACTGTGAGTTAGAGGCCAGCATAGACTCCAGAGTGATACCTGAACAAGCAAATAACATAGTAACCAAAATGTCTTCCTTAAATCGCCCTCCCTGCAGTTTTCATGGTAATCACCCTGTAGCTTCTAGGATTTATTTGGGATTGCTGATTAGCTTGACTGCTTCCAAAAAATTATGTGGACTTTTCCTTCCTAAACTGTTCAGAAATTAAACAAAGAACAGCATATCCTTCTCTGTCCTTCTCCTCTCCTTAAAAAAACTACCTGTGATGATGGGCATAATGGCACATGTCTGTACTTTTAGCTGAGAAAGGAAAATTGTGAGTTCAAAGTCAGCATGAGTTATATAGTGAGACCCTATCTCAAAACATTGAAAGCAAAGGTCTAGCGGAATGGTGTCTGGGACAATTTAGGGTTGGTTTGTGCTGAGTGGAAGGTCTGAGAGCCCCTCACACATGAGGGGCTATTTATGGTGAAGTTTGTGAATGGCAGGTTGTGGTGACATAATAGTTTTTCAATAACAGTGTTTCCACTGCACGTGCCCATTTGCACAAGGCATTTTGTTGTGATGATATGGATAGGTAGAACAAAAACATGAAGGCTTACCTACGGTTCCTTAAGGACAGCCAAGAACAATGTCCACATGTGCCACTTAAGGAGGGTTCCTTTCTAAGGATACCACTTTTATTAAGATGTTTTGATGACAAAATTACCACCTATGGAGTGGCTGGGGTTCTAGGGTTGGAACTTGGGTGATAGGTTTGCACCTCTTCTGAGATTTCTACCTACTTCCTTACTTCACAACCTTGCTCTACTGTGCACGATCCATTTTCTCACAGTCCTTCCACCATCCAAGATGGCTGCTCCATCTCTAGTTTTGTCTCCTTTCCAGCCAGTGAGAATAGAGAGTGAAAACAATCCTATTGGCTAGAACCTCATCACATGCTTCTTCTTGGCTGATGGGATGAAAAAGTAACTTTTTTCCTGAGTGGTCACATGTCCAGCTAAAACTTAAGGGGTCTAGTCCTGTAGGAAGGGAGAATGGCCATGTTGGGGAGCAGCTAGCAATCTCTACTACACGTAAGTTGGCCTTTTGTCTTTATGGTGGCTACAGTCACTGTCTCAAAAACTCAAGTTCAAGAGGGAATCACAGTTAAGTGTTGGCTGGTTGACAGTATGGTATCTGAAGACATTTTAGATCATTAGCTTTCTTGCAAGAAATATATTAGGGGCATGGTTGACCAGCAGATGGGCTTTTGGGAAGTGATTGGACCTTAATTCCTAGATGGCATTATTGGAGGTGGTGAAGGGCAGGAGGTGGGACCCAGTTTGAGGAAGTAGGTAACTTGGGGGGGGGAGGAGACTTGTCCTGCAAGCCTCTGCTTGCAGCATCTTCTGTACCATGGTGGGCTTGCCCATCTGAAACAGGAGCAAAATCAATAGTTCCTCCTTTTAAACTGTTCTTTTGGGTAATTTGGTCACAACAATATAAAAGTAAAACATATGGTTTCCCACAAAATTGGTAACTATTACTTGCATTTTTCTCTAGTGATGGGCTCATAAAAGCTATCGGTCCTGCTGATGCTATCCAGCGTCAGTTTTCTGAAGACACTTTTGAAGAAAGAATTGATTGTTCTGGGAAATGTGTCCTACCAGGTATTTACTTCCTTCCCCTAAAACAAACAGCTTCGAGAGCTGTTTTGAACAGTCACTCAATGAACGTAAAGAGGGAGAATAGCAACTTGTTTTAGACAGGTCTTATAATGTATGACAAATATTTGTGGGTCCATGTACTAAATTTCTCCTTTCGAAGGTCTGGCCTTTTCACAACCATGCTTTCCCCTGCAAGGTTGATGCATTAGTCTGTCCTCCTTCTTCATTTGCCTTCTCCTTCTTGACCTTCATTGATTGCAGGTTTGGTGGATGCACATACACATCCTGTCTGGGCTGGAGAAAGAGTTCACGAGTTTGCAATGAAGGTAACCTCAATGCATGATGGGATATCAACATAGAGTACAAAGATGAAGTCTACCGAGTTCATCAGCTAGCAGACTTTGCCACATTCAGCAGTCTTGTGTTTTTCTTTTCCTTAGCGCTAAGTAGTTGTACAAAGGGGTTGTCATTCAGCAAAGCAGCTTACTAATACAAAGCATCCTGATCAATGTCACCCATCCTCACCCCTCCTCCCAACCCTCTCAACATCCTCACCCCTCTCCCACGCCACCCCTTCCCTCACTTTTCTTAATTTTGTAGGGTGTGCATTGAATTTTTTACTTCATTCTCCCCATCTACATCTTCTTAATGCATATTTTTACTTGCTGGAGTATAGAAAGCAAATAGCGACAAAGCTAACTTATTTATAAATTCTACCAACTCAGATGCCCAAATATGGACCTGTAAAAGCTGCCTTCATTCCCCAGAGATTCAGATGACTGTAATGAGATTCCCTGAACTCTTTTCTTACCTTTCGTGTGTGTGTGTGTGTGTGTGTGTGTTGTACTGGGCCTTGAACTCGGGGCCTATGCTCTTGCTTAATTTTTTCACTCAAGATTGGCACTCTGCTACTTGAGTTTTTGACTTTTTAGTGGCTAATTAGAGGTAAAAGTCTCACAGAGGGCTCAGATGTAGCTCAGTGGCAAAGCCATTGCCTAGCACGTGCAATCTCCTGGGTTCAATTCCCAAAAAGGAAAAAGACAACAACAACAAACTCTCACAGACTCCCTTCCCAGGACTGTCCTTCAATAGCTATCCTCTGATCTCATCCTCCTGAGTAGCTGGGAATAAAGGTGTGAGCCACATGTGCCCAGCTATTTTGTGTTTTTTGTTTGTTCCCCCTCTCCTTGTCCTGGGGCTTGAACTCTGTGCCTGGGCACTGCCCCTATGTTTTTGTGCTCAAGGCTTGTGCTCTACCATTTGAGCCACAGCCCCACTTCTGGCTTTTTGTGGTTAATTGGAAATAAGTGTCTTACAGACTTTCTTGCCTGGGCTGGCTTTGAACTGCCACCCTCAGATCTCAGTCTCCTGAGTAGCTAGGCCAGCACCTCGGCCTATCTTTGCTTTTTAAAACATGTTAAGGGGCTGGGAAGGTGGCTTAGTGGTAGAGTGCTTGTTTGGCATGCATGAAGCCCTGGGTTCAATTCCTCAGCACCACATAAACAGAAAAAGCTGGAAATGGTGCTGTGGCTCAAGTGGTAGAGTGCTAGCCTTGAGCAAAAGAAGCTCAGGGACAGTGCTCAGGCCCTGAACACAAACAAAAACAAAACCAAACAAAACACGTTAATAGGAAGTTTTGGGGCCGTGGGTTGTTAAATACTGAGATACTCCTGCACTAAGATATTGCTGTCCTGAGATCCTCAGCTACCCATCAATGCCCATCTCTGCCGTCCAGTTCTTTCCTGGGACCCCACCCCCACCCCGGCCTCCATCCCACACTATCTAAGTAAGAGCAGAAGAGTTGGAGAGGTAGGGGCTTTCAGAAATAGATACATCCATGCCAGTACCCGGTCGGTGGGTACTGGAGCTGACGGCTCCTTCATCACCTCTTGCTCTCACTCGTGGAGGTAGGTCTGTAGACGCGTCTGCAGCCCTCCTGAGGGGGCCGTGCGTTCAGTTGGCAGGAGCCACCTACATGGAGATCCACCGGGCTGGAGGGGGCATCCACTTCACGGTGGAGCGCACGCGCCAGGCGGCGGCGGAGGAGCTGTTCGGCGCCCTGCAGCGGCGGCTCCAGTGCATGGTGCGGGCGGGCACCACGCTGGTGGAGTGCAAGAGCGGATACGGCCTCGACCTGCCCACGGAGCTCAAGATGCTGCGCGTGATCGAGCGCGCCCGCCGGGAGCTGCCCATCGGGATCTCGGCCACCTACTGCGGGGCCCACGCAGTGCCCAAGTAATGCCGGTGGAGGGAGGGATGGGGTGAAACTCAGGCATGGCTCCCCGTGGGCGTGGAGGTGCAGCAAGGAGACCCGCAGATCACCACCCTCGGAAAGATGTTCTAGTTCTTCGCACGGCCAATCACGTTGCCCATCTTGTTGTTGTTGTTTTTCTCTTTGTCGGTCATGGGGCTTGAACTCAGGGCCTGGCTGCTGTCCCTGAGCTTTAGTGCTCAAGGCTAGTGCTCTACCACTTTGGGTCATAGCATCACTTCTGGTTTTCTGGTGGTTAATTGGAGATCAGAGTCTCACGGATTTTCCTGCCTGGGCTGGCTTTGAGCCATCATCATCAGATCTCAGCCTCCTGAGTCACTAGGATTACAGGCTGGAGCCACCAGGCCATGCGCCCTATCAGTTTTTCTAGACATTTAATGATGAAAGAAGAGGAAAGGTGCAAGCTCTTTGGGTTAGCAAAAAAGCAAAGGTCCCCCTTAGGTCCTTTCACATTTTACTCATTTGAGTGATTTCCTGTGCTAGTTAAGTAGCACAAAGCATTGTAGCCATGGTAATACTCTCCGCCGGATGATCACACCTTATCATCTAGGAAGCTCAGAAGGGATATTTTGTTTTGTTTTGTTCATATATTTACTTTACTTCAAATGCTTGATCATTGCAAAGGGTCTTGTTTGCTTATTTAGTGCTGGGAGTAGGGCTTGAACCCAGGGCCTTGCAATAGCTTAGCTTTCTCAACACAAAGAGTGATGCTCTACCACACTTTCACCATATCTCCACTTCCAGCTTTTTCTAGTTAATTAGCGGTAAAACTCTCCCAAATTTGTCTGCTTAGCCTGGCTTTGAACATGGGATCTTCAGATCTCAGCCTCTCAGCTAGCTAGAATGAAGTATCCAAACTTCCTGGGGTGGTGGGACTTCAGACCCACCATCAGCAAAAGGAGTCACCAACCCTTAGTCAACCAGGCTAGGAATCTTTATTATAAGCCATGACAGCTGCTCTCCACTGTCAGGGCAGTGAAGAGCTGCAGCCAAGCTCTCTTGCAGCAAGGTTTTAAAAGGACAAACAGGCCACACACAGGTGGCAGTGTATGTGAGAGCAAGCAGGCTTACAGAAGCAAAACTAGCAGTTAGTGATCACAAATAACGATTACAATTTCAACAAGCAAAGCAGTAAGTCATAGAGGCAAAAGTTACACTTCCAGGCTCCCCCTTCATTTCATTCCCGATCAGGTTTTAGCTGACATTTACCAGAACACATTCCAGACTTCTTACTTATCACATTCAAAATCAAACTACCTTCCAGGTTTCCTGGCTCTTTCTGAGCTTCCCTATTATTTAACACACTTAGCGTGTCTAACTCCCTAATTTTCTCTGAGTCTCTACTTCTGAGAATTTCCCTTAATAATGAACCTGGAGTTTCCACAAAGAGGTCCTGCCTTTAATGCTTGCCCTATTCTTACAGTATGTGTTGGCAGTTCAGATGGGATGCGACTAGAAAATAGATTTAGAAAATGATGGATGATATTAATTGGGGTACACCTGGGAGCTTGCAGACTTACATAGGCCACTAAGCTCTGGAGTCACACACTCCTCCTCTCCCAAGGGAGGGGGCCTCAGGGGAGAGAGTAAGTTCCCTACAGCACAAAGGACAGCCAGACAGCAGGAAGGACTTCCTGCTAGTGAGCAGTAGCTCAGATGCCCTAATTTTGATGAGGGTCACTTTAAGCGTAGCTAGGATTACAGGTGTCAGCCACTGGTGTCTAGCTCCATTACAAAAGGTTTTAGTCTACCCCTTTATCTAAACCGGTTTCTCCTACATGGCTTTACACGGCTTTACTCCTTATGCATACCTGCCCAGAGTCCTTTTGATCCTGGAATTTCTAGACAGAAAAGACCGTGGTTCTAGAGCACAAAGATTTAAAAGAGATCCATCTGAAAGAGATGGAGCTGCAGCATTCAGCATCGATGACAGGTGTACATATGCTATACACTTACAAACATTATTTGAAAATTCAGCCATTTAAATTTATTTTATATTTTTACTTCTGTGATCTTCTAAAAGTATAACTTATTTATTGGAGATGTGAAATTTGCACATATTGTGTACAACATATTTTGCGATGTGAAATGTGGAATGTCCTTAATTATATGTATCGCTTTATCATTTCTTTTGGTGAAAACATAAGAGATTTATTCTTGGAAAAGAAAAAGACAGGCTTCAGCCAACTATTTGTTGTCACTTCCCAATTTCAAGTGAAAACTGATATACTTAGGTCAGCAAAATGAAGGATGTATAAAGTATAAAACCATTGAGAATTGGTAGCTAACACCTATAATCCTAGCTACTAAGGAGGCTGATAATTGAGGATTGTAGTTCAAAGCCAGCCTGGACAAGAAAGTCTATGAGACTTATCTCCAGTTAACTAGCATAAAGCAGTTTGAAAAAATATAGTACACTATTATTAACTATATTCACCATGTTCTAAAGAAGTATAAAAGTTTAATGCTAATCTCCATTTGCTCTCCTCAATCAGAGGAAGTAAAAAGTTATAATATTTCAGATTCACAAAACTAATTCTGTAGAAAAGAAATAGAATGTGTATGATTTCCAGAATCTTTGTCATACATTTTATCATGTGTATTCCTAAACTTATTAAAGTTTAATGCTATATTGGGACTCAGCCTATCTACAGACAATTGTAGATGTTTTCGAACAAAATATGAAGTGTATTTGAAGTGTATATATGAAGCCAGTCTGCTTTTCCTTTTCCTTTTCCTTTTTTTTTTTTGATAATGAAACCTGGATTTGATTCCATTTAGCTACTTCCAACTTTGAGTGTGGGATATAAATATTTAAAGCATGAATTATGCATCTGTAATATAGTGCTCCCTAACATCCTACTCTATATGACGGTCTTAAATAGAAATCATTCTCATAAGTGTCCTCCTCATTGCTTCCCTCCACCCATCCACCCACATAGTTTCCCAGAAATTTTCTCCAGCTGCCAGTCAGTGTCTGAGATCTATATCTTGGTTCCTCTGATTAAGCACGCCATGCAAATCATTGCTAAATGATGCCAAAGATATGGAACCAGCAAGAGGTAGAGCTCTTTATTCATCTGACTTTTACAAAAGGCCCAGCTCCAAACTGGGAGTGTGGCTTAGTGGTAGAGTGCTTGCCCAGCATGCATGAATCCCCGGGTTCCATTCCTCAGTACTACATACGCAGAAAAAGCTGGAAATGGCACTGTGTCGCGAGTGGTAGAGTACTAGCCTTGAGCAAAAGAAGCTCAGGGACAGCTCCCAGGCCCTGAGTTCAAGCCCCAGGACTGGAAAAACTAAAGCAACAACAACAACAACAACAAACCCAAGCATTCAAAAGGTCCTTTAAAGTATCCAGGGCACAGAGCTTTAACTCTGCAGGTGGGTGGCCTTGGGGGCATTCCCAAAGACAATACTGGGGTGCTAGGATGGTGGAGCAATTTACATCTCTACAGATAAGGTGGGAGCAGAAAAGAACTCTTACTTTTGTTTGTGGGTCATGGGGCTTGAACTCAGGGCCTGGGAGCTATCCCTCAGCTCTTCAGCTCAAGGCGAGTGTTCTACCACTTGAGCCACAGTGCCACTTCCAGTTTTCTGGAGGTTAATTGGAGATAAGAGTCTTACAGACTTTCCTGCCTGGGCTGGCTCTGAACTGTGATCCTCAGATCTCAGCCTCCTGAGTAGCTAGGATTACAGGAGTGAGCCATGGGTGCCCGGCCAGAAAAGAACTCTTATGGATACTTCCACTATGTAGGCTTAACCCAGTTAGGAGTTCTGAGTTTTAGCTTTGATTCTTGTCTTTTCAAGGCTTGAAGTCATGCTTTCTCTCTCTCTCTCTCTCTCTCTCTCTCTCTTTCTCTCTCTCTCTCTCTCTCATTTCTGGCATCAGAGGGAAGACTGCCACTGAAGCTGCTGCTGACATTGTCACTAGCCACCTCCCAAAGCTGCAGGAACTTGGCAGAAACGGGGAAATACAGGTTGACAATATAGACGTGTTTTGTGAGGAGGGTGTCTTTGATCTGGATTCCACCAGAAGGATTCTTCAGAGCGGGAAGGAGATGGGGCTACAGATTAACTTCCATGGGGATGAACTTCACCCCATGAAGGCTGCGGAGGTATGATGACCTTTGTCCTTCCTGTGTCAACACATACTTGCACATTCCTGCAATGGGAAACGTCACTCCTTTGTTCTAGGTTAGCATAGCCTTCTGAAAAGAGAGCGGACTGGGAGGACAGTATGCAGCTGGGTCTAATGGAGCCTGGGAAATTCTCATCTCTATTAGAAACCTTGTGATGGTTTTCCTTTTTCCTTTCTTCCTTCCTTCCTTCCTTCCTTCCTTCCTTTCTTTCTTTCTTTCTCTCTCTCTTTCTCTTTCTTCCTTTCTCTTCCTTCCTTCCTTCCTTCCTTCCTTTCTTTCTTTCTTGCTCTCTCTCTCTCTCTCTTTCTTTCTGACTCTGTCTGTCTGTCTGTCTGCCTTTCTTCCTTCCTTCCTTTCTTTCTTCCTTCCTTCCTTTCTTTCTTTCTTTCTTTTTGTTTGACCATTTACTTTGTTGCTGTTGGTTTTTTGTTTTTTGTTTTTTGGTACCAGGAACTTGCTCTTGGTAAAACTACCTGATTATTTGCCTTGATTAGTAACTGCTCACAATGTGAATAGAAAAAGAAGCATATCTATGATCTTATCTTCTAAATTCATGGTGTACTCTGGTTGCTACACAAAGCTATATACTAACACAATGTAAGAATTTTACATGTATCTTTTTGTCACTTGTAGATCAATGTTAGTAAAAACACACCATTATTAGCCACAGGGCAGTGTTTAAATGTATGTTCAGTATGTCCTTCCCACACTCACTTATTCACACTTGTAGTTAGTGTGCATGTGTGTGCATATACATGTGTGCACTAATCTTATGGCTTGACTCGGGGCCTGGGTGCCATCCCTGAGCTTTTTTGCTTACAGCTGGCATTCTACAACTTGAGCTACAGTTCCACTTCCTACTTTTCTGTTTGGTGGTAATTAGAGATAATACTTTCATGGACTTTCCTGCTGGCTTTGAACCATGATCCTCAGATCTTAGTCTCTTGAGTAGCTAGGATTACAGGCATAAGCCACTAGCACCCTGCTGCTCATTTATCCTTTTAAGAACATTTGAGCTGGGTGCCAGTGGCTCACGCCTGTAATCCTAGCTACTCAGGAGGCTGAGATCTGAGGATCGTGGTTCAAAGCCAGCCTGGGCAGGAAAGTCTATGAGACTCCTATATTCAATAAACCTCTAGAAAACCGGAAGTGGTGCTGTGACTCAAGTGGTAGAGTGCTTGCCTTGAGCTGAAGAACTGAGGGACAGTGTCCAGGCTGTCCTATGACCAACAAAAAAATAAAAAAAGAACATTTGAGTACGTATTGTGTGCTAAGTGCCATTTCAGATATTAAGAATTCAGTAGTGAGGGGCTGGGAAGGTGGCTTAGTGGTAGAGCGCTTGCCTTGCATGCCTGAGGTCCTGGGTTTGATTCCTCAGCACCACATAAGCAAAAAGAAAAAAGCCAGAAGTAGCGCTGTGGCTCAAGTGATAGAGCGCTAGCCTTGAGTGAAGAGCTGAGGGACAGCGCCCAGGCCCAGAGTTCAGGTCCCATGACTGGACCCTCCCCCCAAAAAAAAAAAGAATTCAGCAGTGAGTAAGAAGGTCTTTGCCATCATGAGTCTAGATGTCTTTTCTCAAAGCTTTATCTGAAGGTGTTGGTAGAATAATTCTTTTCATATAGCCAAGGCCTCATGTTTGATCCTCAGCACGCACACTCACACACGTGCATACACACACACACACACACACACACACACACACACTTGAACAATTACTTTGGGTCATAAATATAGTTACAGACTACCTACGAACATCTCAAGCATGTGTCCAACTTGGTGTCTTAATACCATTTCCAACTTTTGTTCTCTTTTTCCTGGGCCATTACATGACAGCATCATCTGTGTGTGCTAAGTCCAAAATTTGGACATCATTTCAACTGTTCTCTCTTTATCTACCATGTTTGAACCATTAAGTTCTTCTTCCTTTCTTTCTAAGAAGTTTGAAAAAAAAAAGTAAAACTCTACCTGAAAAGTAGCTAAAGCAAAAAAGGGCTGTGGGCAGAGTGTAAACCTGCCTAGCAAGCATGAGGCCTTCAATTCAAACACCAGTTACAACTACTCCCCTCCCCCACAATGATTAATTTTAGAAGGAGCATGAGATGGAAATGCATCTCTATTTTTTCCATTTGGGAGATTATGCTCCTAAGAAGTAGTTGGTAAGAAATCCTAATGGAGAGCAATTGCTTTTTGAAGGAAAGATAATGTCATAGTACTTTATTGATCGTCATTTATTAAATCTTGTCCTCTGTGCCCAATGTGCCTAGCTGGGGGTTGAGCTGGGAGCCCAGGCCATCAGCCACCTGGAAGAAGTGAGTGATGAAGGGATCACTGCCATGGCCAAGGCCCAGTGCTCTGCTGTCCTCCTGCCCACCACGGCCTACATGCTGAGGTAGGCTTGCTTCTGACCCTGAAATGAAGGCTGTAAGGACCAAGTCCTGAAACACACAGATGGAAAATGGAAGTTTAGATGCTGCGAAGATGCCAACTCTGCTTTGATGCTCATAAAGGAGTTACCCAGTGTGAATGAGCCATTTTCTACAAGGATGCTGCTGGAACCGTAACTGAGTACCAGTCCTGGCATTGTGGGGGTCTGGGTGGGGAAAGAACTGAGGTCATATAGAAAGTGTATTTTGTCAAATATCCCCAGCGATTTTGCTGTAGGCTCCATATGAATTGACTACACCTCGTCTATCTTTTGTAATGGCCATTGTTCTAATTCGGCCAACTAGGAGATCTGAGGTTTTGCCACCCTTTCCAGTACACAGTCCTGTGATGGCTGCCAAGGAGTCTGTAGTCTAGAAAAACCAGCTAGGGCTAGATATTGGTAAGATACATGGTCTGCTGGACAGCAGTTCTGCAGTTAAAACTTTAGGGTGATTTTGTCCCTCAGAGGACAGTTGGAAACATTTCTTATTTTCACTATCTAGGCAGGGAGGGGTGCTACTGGCATCTAGTGGGTAGTGGCCACAGATGTTGTTAGAAATCCTTCAATGTATAAATAGTACCCCCCCCCCATACCCTACACATGCAACAAAGAGTAATCCAGCCTAAGATATGAATTGAGAAAGGCTAGACTTACACTAACATTTAGAATATTCAATTGCTTTTAAACTCTAATTTCACACACACATATATACAATATAATACAGTTTTATTATTAATATTCTTTTCATTTGAGTTAGACACAATATAGGCTACATGCAGGAAATCAGTAGATATTCTTGTTCTTGGTATAACCAACTACTTTCCTTACACATCTCAATAGTTATCAGTCAGAGCCCTCAATCAGTATTGAATTTGGAGACCTTTCCACCACTCAAGAAGCATGTTTTGCCAGGTGCCAGTGACTCGCTCTTGTAATCCTAGCTACTCAGGGGCCTGAAATATGGAGTATCAAGGCCAACCCAGGCAGAAAAGTCTGAGAGTTGATTTCCAAACTAAGGTAGGGCTGGGATATCAGCTGAAAATCCTAACACTACATAAAAGTAAAAGGAAGTAGAAGGTTTTCTTCTACTTTCCTAAAATCTCTTAATATGGAACAAAACCTGGAGACTTTATGCTACTGAAGGGCAGTAGCCTTGGAAATGAGAGCTGCCATTGTCACAGAAGGCTTCCATCTTGTTTATATGACCAGGACAATAATAACAGAGGCTTACTCTTCCTCTGGCTCCTCTGGTTCTATATTTTTCTGATTTCTCCATCAAGAATTACCTCTGTTCCCTGAATTCTCTTGATTAACTCTGTAAGTTATTCTGGTTTCCAGGAAAGACATTTGAAACCATCAGAGAGAGAGAGAGAGAGAGAGAGAGAGAGAGAGAGAGAGAGAGAGAGAGAGAGAGAATTGAGAAATGGATAATGCTTTATGCATTATTTGTTGGTTGTTTAACTTGGAAGCCACAAAAGAGCTTATTAGAATTTATTAGAATAGTTTCTCAGTTTATTCATGCTTTGTAAATTCTGAATTTCTCCCTTAGCAAGAAGCTCTCAGAGAGAGAGAGAGAGAGAGAGAGAGAGAGAGAGAGAGAGAGGAGAGATTGGCCAGAGAATTAAATAACAGCCAAGTAATTCCCCAAACAGTATGAAAACTTGAGTCCCCATGACCCTATGTAAAGCTCTACCCAATCCTAGTGCTATCCATTTAACCTTGAGTTTTGTTTCTTCTCTTCCATTTTGGTCACCTATTCTGCAAAAATTCCAACTCCTAGAGACTCATGTCTTTTTCTTCATTCCTTAGGTTGAAGCAGCCTCGAGCCAGGAAGATGTTAGATGAGGGAGTGATAGTCGCCCTGGGCAGTGATTTCAACCCCAATGCATATTGCTTTTCAATGGTAAGTATTAGCTCAGATGTTTTTCTGCAGTTTTAACCAAGCATAGAAGTAACTTAACTTCACTAGCTGCTAAAATATATAAGAAATCTAAAAGTATTTCCCTGTGAAACAAGATTTTTAAAAAGGTGTGGCTCATAGTATAATTGGATCTTTCTTTACCACATGAATGCCTCTGGACCTAAAGAGAAGAGAGAAGCTTTTGTTTGCATCATCACTTGTTGGTTTAGCCTTGAGCATTATGGTTTTACATTAATTCATTTTCACTGGAACTCCATAATAATAAGTAAGGGTGGCGGTAAGCTTCATCATACACAGGGTCTTGAAAAGTCATGAATAAATATTAAATTACACAATCTTGATATTAAAGGAATTTTTCCCCAAAGCATAAGAATCCTTGTTTTCATTTTGCAAGTTTTAAATTTTCTTTAGTTGTACAAAGGGTAATGCACCCCACCCACTTCATTTGTAAGTTGAGATTTAGAAATTTAGCAAGTCTTACCACCTGTACATTTTTGGAGTCTGCTGAGATTAAACCCAGGTCCTCATGAATGCCAAGTCTGAGCTCAACCATGGAGCTACATCCTGAGCCCCACCACCTTAATAGTTGTGCTGTTTGGAAAGCCATCCAAAGTAGCTGTTGCTGTTCTGCTACTTT
This sequence comes from Dipodomys spectabilis, assembly GCF_019054845.1. NCBI lineage: Eukaryota > Metazoa > Chordata > Mammalia > Rodentia > Heteromyidae > Dipodomys > Dipodomys spectabilis. Next base: position 8,410,183 of record NW_024870840.1, read on the forward strand.
CCTCCCATGCTTTCCTCTTCCCATCTTAGCCAATGGTCATGCATCTAGCCTGTGTAAACATGAGGATGTCTATGCCTGAGGCCTTGGCTGCTAGCACCATCAACGCAGCCTATGCACTGGGAAAATCTCACATGCATGGATCTCTGGAGGTTGGCAAACAGGGAGACATCATTATCATCAATGCACCCAGGTGAGCGTTCACCTAACCTATTATTTTATGTTCACTCCCACATGGAGACAAGGTTCCGGGCCCCTTTTCTCTCTTAGCGTCAGACTCAGTCATTCATATCTAGACTCAGACAATAACCAGTTCCCTCTAATGTCATCCCTTTCCAACCAGAAGGTCTATCTCCAGATTGTACACTAGGACTAATCTTGGGGTCCCTTTCTCTGTAGCCCACCTTTCATGGATCTCCAGGTTCCTGCTCTATACTGGGACCTTTCATTTGTGCTTCCTGGCCTGTGTTTTTGGTTTTCTGCTTGGCCCTGACCTTTTGCTTGTTCTCAGCTCCAACTTGTCACTCTGGTTCTGATTCATTCCGTCTCCACCCCCACCTCCTTGACTTGGGATACCAATTTGATCCCCAATCTCTTTACGACGTGATCCTGTTTCTTATTATTCATGCCCAGTCCCCTACCAGATGGATATCCAATGGGACAATTTGGATCTTGTAGTTCCAGATCTAGAAGTTGTAAATGCTGTCCTTCCTTGACCCTTGTGAGCCTGCTGCAGGCCTCCGGCATCATGTTCATCAGAGAGAAGCAACTGTATGCTTCTGTCTCCATGGTCACAATATACTCCCTCCACTGAAAATCATGTGTTAACTGTTCATGTATTATGTCGTGAAGCCAGTATTTAAGATCAAGTACTTAAATATTTTTAAACATTTGGTTTATCATGGGCCATATCATAAATGATATCCATAATGGCCTAACTAACAATAACTATAGATAAATATTTAGAAATTCATTTTAGATTTGATTTTATTGTTATAGTAGAGATTTTGACTTCTTTGAATTGAAAAACAGTTTTGATTTCTTTCTAGATGGGAGCATTTGATTTATCAGTTTGGAGGCCATCATGAATTAATTGAGTATGTTATAACTAAAGGAAAAGTCATCTATAAAAAATGATAGATCTGGAAGGATCAAATAAGTTGATACAGTTATATTTAAATAAAAACACTTGGGTGAGTTGCCAGAATTATGTATCTTAGAGCAAAATACATTTCTATGATCTTTTAGTCTACTTGAAAAACCCCATGGATTGATTTATTCAAATTGAACATGTATACTTGGATAGATGAATGTGTAAACCTGTTGTGAGGATCATCTCAAACCATCAAATTGTTTCACAAAGATTGGTTACAAATATTCTGAAGATTAATATGAAGGGTAGCTCAGGGATGCCCTTGTGGGAAAATGGACTCCATTTTGCTTTTGCATCTCCACTTTCATTTTTTAAACTATATTTAGTAGATATAAGGAAAGACATCTTAACTGACAAGACCCAAACAAAGCTAAATTATGCCCTTTTATAAAAAGCACACAGCTTATCTTTGTCTTCAGATGCATTAGTGTCCTTCTGTGTTTAATGTCTTTCAACCCTAAAAACACAACTAGCTCTGTTGCAATTTCAAGACGTCATCTACACAGAGCAACAGTCTTCCTGCAGTGAATACATTTAGACCAATACCAGTAATGTAGCTTTAAAAAATTGTTTAAGGTTTTGATTCTTCCTATCACAAATCTATTAAAAAAGATTTGAGTCATTATTTACTGTGATTACTACTGTTGTTTCCTTATAGCTCTGGAAATAGAGCATCAGTGTTGCCCAAGATTTTTGAATGAAGTTGAACAGAGCATACAATTATTTGCAGAGTGAGCAATTATTTATATAAATTGATGCTTCTAGAATTCGGAAATGGTTTTTATTGTTTTCATTATCTTCAAAAATGTAATTGTATTATCAAACTTCATCCTACTTACAAAAAGCAATTTGTCAAGTATACAGTCATTATAAAATGATCACCAAGTTGAGGTTAATAAGTCTGAATTAGGAAGACTTTCCTGTATTCAGTGGATGATATCAAGATGCATTGTACTCAAAAAATGACATGTTGAATTGAAACTCTTTGTACAACTACTTAAAGAGAATAAGAAATAAATATAACCAAATCAAGATTCATGTATTAGTCAGTTTTTTACTATAATAAGATACCCAAGTCAAACCTATTTATGAAGAAAAGAAGCATATTTAGCTCATGAGACATGCTCTGGTCAGGGCTTCTTCCTCCTCTCCCTCCTGTGTATGTGGGAGGTAACTGTCACAATTCTATACAAGAATCCAGAGAGGAGGCTGGGAAGGTGGCTCAGTGGTAGAGCGCTTGCCTTGCATGCCTGAGGCCCTGGGTTCGATTCCTCAGCACCACATAAGCAAAAAGAAAAAAGCCGGAAGTGGCGCTGTGGCTCAAGTGGTAGAGCGCTAGTCTTGAGCTGAAGAGCTGAGGGACAGTGCCCAGGCCCAGAGTTCAGGCCCCACGACAGGAACACCCTACCCACCCCCCCCCCCCAAAAAAAAAGAGACGCCAGAGAGACACTGGGTGGGGCTAAGAGCTGGCATTTATAACAATGGTCTCACAGGATCTAACCCAATCCCAGGAGAAAAGCCTCCCCAGGACACACAGACACCTGGTTGATCTCAGGATGTCCCATGGTACTTCCCCTCCTGAAGGTCCCATCCCTTATATTTCCATCCTGAGGACAGAGCTCCTAACATATAGGCCTTTGGGGACAAAGCACACCAAATGGTGGCATTCCTGGTTGTTGGAAGGTTAAAGATAGCACGGCATGGCATGATCACTACGTCAGGGTCAGCAATCCGGTGACTGGTGAAGGAGGTTTGTGGGCCGTGGGAGGAGGACGTGATTGCTGTGAATATAGAAGAGACACAAAACCCAGATCGCAGTGTTAAGTCTGCCCAGGTCCCAGGCCACCACGGGCTATGTCCTCAGCTATTACTCCAAACATGTCTTTTTGTATGGTAGCAGAGGAGGGTGCCCACCCAACCACCCCACCTCCTACCAGTCCTCCAAGGCCAGTGCATTCTGACACCTTGTGGCTCATGGGAACTTAAAGCATAGAACTTTGTTTTTTGGGGGCATGTGTGTGTGTGTGTGTGTGTGTGTGTGTGTGTGTGTGTTATCAGTCGTGGTGCTTGAACTGTGGGCCTGGGTGCTGTCCCTCAGCTCTTCAGCTAAAGGTGGGTACTCTACCACTTGAGCCACAGCGCCACTTCCAGTTTTCTGGTGTTTTATTGGAGATAAGAGTCTCATGGACTTTCCTGCCTGGGCTGGCTTTGAACTGTGATTCTCAGATCTCAGCCTCCTGAGTAGCTGGGATTACAGGCGTGAGCCACTGGCACCTGGCTCAAAGTATAGAACTTTGACCTCAACTTAGACCTGCTGGGTCAGAATGTGGAGCTTCTCCTGAAGCTTGCAAATGTGCCACAGGCCTATTACTCTGAGAAGGTGGTGTCTAGGCCCTGGCTCGGGGATGTGGCTTCACCCCCTACCCCAATACAAGCTCTGGCAGCACTGTCCCCTGTGCACTCAAGGCAGGCGCTCCCCCTTGTCCAAGCCCCCCAGTGGATGCCTGCAACCACCAGTAATGCTAAGCCCTACATAGACAGGCACTAGGCTTTCTCTATTACATACATACATACCTATGATAAACTTTATAAGCCATTTGCTTATAGGCTTTATATCAATGATAAATTTTGTAAGCCAATGACTCATGCCTAGCTATTCAGGAGGCTGAGAGATGAGGATTGTGATTTGAAGCCAGTCCCAGCAGGAAAATCTGTGAGAGTCCAGTTTCCAATTAACCAGCAAAAAGCTATGGTTCAAAACACTGTGGTTCAAGTGGGTAAAGTGCCAGTCTTGAGCCACAAATCTCAGGAACAGTACCCAGGCCCTGAGTTCAAGCCCTAGTACCTACATGCACACTCACACACACACACACACACACGCACACACACACACACACACACATGTTTATTAATTAGACAGATATTAACAGTTACTAGCAAAATAGGAAAATCATGACACTGTACCATAGTAAAAGTGCACATAGATGGTCATTTCCTTCTGAAATATTGTGCTGTACCCACACTTTGTCAAGAAAGCACTTGATGACTTTTCTTTGGCATCTGAATAGCCAGCATTGCTACCTTTGTATTTGGGGATGATTACTAAGAGCAAGTACTGCCTAACCACCAAAGGCACTCTGCAACCAAGATGCTACTAAGAGCTAATCAGCAGGTAGTGTTTCCAGCGTGGAGATGCTGGCCAGATGTATGACTCATACTTCAGGTGGGGCACAAGGAGAGGGCTTTAGGTTTCATTGTGCTACTCAGCACAATACACCATTGAAAACTTGGAAGTTATTTATTTCTGGAATTTTCTATATAATAATTTCAGCCCATAGTTGAACACAGATAAATGAAACTATAGAAAAAAAGAAAAAAAGCCATGGCTGAAGGAATAACTGTACTTCCCCTCTCCTCTCTACATGTGAGGTTGTCCCTCCTCTAGGCTCCCACATATTTGAGATAATATTTACAGTGCCATAATTTAACTTTTCCCCATTCAGTTATAAGGTATTAGAGAATAGGGTCCTTGTCCTGTCCCTAGAACCAATATGGGGACTGGTTGATTAGTAGATGTATTAATGAATAAAAAACACATAGGGATGTGAAAGTTTTTTTGTTTTTATTATTTTTATTTGAAAATATAAAAACAGAGGGGTTACAGTCAGGCAAAGAATTCATTTCCCTTTGGATAATGTCACCATTCCCTCACTCTCTCTCAATGATGTGAAAGTTATTTATCAAAACACAATGTCTCTGGGCCTGGAGGTACAGAGCTGTAATCCCAGCATTTTTGAGGTTAAGACAGAAGGATCAATAATTTGAAGCCAACCTGGGCTACATGAGGCCTTGTCTCAAATAAAACAAGATAAAATTAAACAACATTGCTAAGCAAACCAATCCAGGATGCTGTACAAGTTCTTATTCTGTATTTCAGAAGGAGCATATGAATTTATTACTTAGCCCAAGGATGATGCTCATGGGAAAGTTTAACTGTAAAACTAAACAATTGTAAGGCAGGTATGCTGTTGTGCACATATAATTCCAGCCAGGAGGTGTAGGTAGGATGATCTTGGTCCAAGGTTGGCTCTAGACAAAAAGGACATGAGTTTTTTTTTTCTTTTGTTGGTCATGGGTCTTGAACTCTGGCCCTGGGAGCTGTCCTTCAGCTCTTCAGCTCAAGGCAAGCACTCTGCCACTTGAACCACAGCACCACTTCTGGTTTTCTGGTGGTTAATTGGAGATGAGAGTCTCATGGACTTTCCTGCCCAGGCTGGCTATGAACTGTGATCCATCTCAGCTTCCTGAGTAGCTAGGATTACAGGCATGATTTTTTTTTTTTTTTTTTTTGGCCAGTCTTGGGGCTTGAACTCAGGGCCTGAGCACTGTCCTTAAGCCTTTCTGTGTTCAGGGCTAGAACTCTACTACTTGACCACAGTGCCACTTCTGGGTTTTTCTGTGTATATGACTGAGGAATTGAACACAAGGCTTCAGGCATGCTAAGCAAGCACTCTACCATGAAGCCACATTCCCAGCCCCGGACATGATTTCATCTGAAAAAAAAATAAATAAATAATGAAAGCAAAAAGGGCTAGAAGCCTGGGCTAATTTGTAGAGTGCCTGCTCAGTATGCACAAAGCCTTGGGTTCAAATCCCAAAACAGAAAAGGAACAATTGCAGCTTTGAAGGTTGGGAAGGTTTTTGAGGAAGTAGAACATCAAAAGGCAGAACTTCAAGAAGTTTTTAGGAGGTGCATGACATGTTCCTCCAGCGCAGAAGACTCAATGGGGAGCTAATGCTGTAAAACTGGGCCATTATGGTTGCACAGTGCTTTGAACATCAAGATCACTAATTCAAACTTCATTCTTAAAGCCAGGGGAACCAGGGAACAGTTTTGAAAAAGGCAGGGCCAGGACAAGTGTGTTATAGAAAGAGTAATGAGGCTTCAGTGAACACAGTAGGCCCTCAAGTATTTGTTAGGTGAATGGATGCTGGCAAGACATGTATAAAGCTGACTGGGTCCTTTGGTAGAGCAGGAGGTGCCCAAATCTAGAACGAAAACGCAGTGACTCAGGAAACTGAAAATCCCTACTGTGTGTCCCACTGAATCAGATCCACACTGATTTCCCAGCTTTTGAAAGCTAGCAGCTATTTCAATAGAAAAATTACATTTCCCCTAAAAAAAAAAAGATTTTGTGAATCAGGCTTTAGAGAACCACAAACTACTATAATAGGCTCATCAAGAACAATTATCTACTCCCCTCTGGGAGCCTGGAGAAGAGTACACATTATTAGCTGCTGTGACCGTCAGGCAAGCTGGTATCACACTAAAGAAAACACCTGTAGGCCTTAATTCCATCTTAAATTCTTGAGGTATATATCTGAAAAATGTAAAGGGTGGGTTCCTTTCATCTCTGAAATGCTATCTCTAAGTTGGACACTGCCTTCAGGAAATTTATAATCCAACTAGGCAATAAGATGGATTTTTTTTTTTTGGTCGTGGGGCTTGAACTCTGGGCCTGAGTACTGACTGCACTGTTCCTCAGCTCTTCAGCTCATGGCGAGCGCTCTACCACTTGAGCTACAAAGCCACTTCCAGTTTTCTGGTAGTTTATTAGAGATAAGAGTCGCACAGACTTTCCTGCCCAGGCTGGCTTTGAACCGTGATCCTCAGATCTCAGCCTCCTGAGTAGCTAGGATTACAGGTGTGAGCCACTGGTGCCCAGCTTTGGATTTCTTTTAAAGTAGAATCTATAGTATGAAGAGCTTGCTCTCTTACAAGAAATTACACTAATGAGACACATTCATTTCGTTATTTAAATCAGTTTGGCCAGATTTTCCCCTAAGCATGAAGCTCTGGGTCTCTTAGTAAGCCTTTTTTCTGCCTGATGGAACGTTATTTCAAATTATGAACCCATGTGTTTTCCAAGGGGCTCTACAGAAACCCTTATGGTCATGGCATGCCTGGTACCCAGAAGGTGGAAACTCCTGAAGTCACAATGATCTACCCCACTCATCCTAAGATGTCAGAGTTGTGTGAACACTTCCAGTGTTTCTTCCCCTACTGTACCTTTAGCACAAACTTTTGCTTTTCATGACTGCCCCTTCCCCAGTCTGCTTTCCCATAGTGTTTGCACACATTGCCATGGTTTCCTCCTCTGGTCCAATGCCTGGAATATGAACTGTGAGGGCATCTTAGTTCCCATATATTTAATGATGGAAATTGGTCAAAACAAGGGTGGTTCCCTGACATGAATGGCTTCCAGCATGGATTATCATGGCATCCAACATGGCAGCTCTTCTGTCTTCCTCTAGGGCACATGTGTTGGTTGTGCAGTAGTTGTTATAGTATAGTAGATGGGAAGAGCCTAAATACAGAACTGCATGACACAGTTGATAAACTCCAGTCCTGGTACAGCCCCTCCTTGACAGTGGCTGGATCGGGTAGGATGCTAAGAGCAACAAGCATCAAAAACATGGGAGTCTTTGCTTATCATCGCCACCTCAGAGGCAGAGTAGGTGCCAGCTTAGTTTATCTAAGAAGCTCAATGGAGTGGAAGAGCCAGATTTCTTCCCTCCTCTGCTGCCATCCACAGTGGCCTAACTCTGGCTGTCAACAGGCGTAGCTCTGTGTCTACCCATTGAGGTCAAGGAAGAAAGGTGGCTTCCTGTTCTCAGGGCAGAAAATACTTTGCCAGAAACCTCAAATAAATCTCTTCTCTGTCTCACTGACTTAAATTGCAATCTCAGCCTTTTGTTGTTGTTTGTTGTCATGGGGCCTGAACTCAGGGCCTGGGCACTGTCCTTGAGCTTTTTTACTCAAGGCTAGCACTCTACCACTTTGAGCCACAGTGCCATTTCTGGTTTTCTGGTGGTTAATTGGAGTTAAAAGAGTCTCACAGACTTTTTTGCTCAGGCTGGCTTCAAACAGCAATCCTCAAATCTGAGTCTCCTGAGTAGTTAGGGTTACAGGCATGAGCCACCAGTGCCCAGACCATCCCTTCTTGAAATAACCATGGAACAACAACAACAACAAACCCATCTTTAATCAGGCCCACACCTCCCAGTATTCAAATGGTCTCCATTTCTCTTTCTCTTTGTTTTTCCTTTGGTGGGGGGAGATGTACTTCCAACATTCACATTTGATAAACTAGTACCTTTAACGCAGATAACAAAAGGGCAAAATTGTTTTACTGCACATGGAATAACATGTTTAATAAAAAGATAGGAATACAGTGGCCAAAATGATCATAGTGTTGATAACTATACTATTAATAAAAAAAAAAGATAGTACAGGAAGCAGACCCGGAAACAAGAAGTTTAAAGCAATTGAAAGATATCTTCTTTTTTTTCCCTTATCTAACAGCTACAGATCCTGCCAAGGCACATTCATGCCTTGACTGCCACTAGGAGTGTCCTGTGGCTTGTTGTTACTAGGACATCAGCAGAGCTGGCACAGCAGAAGCATGAAGAGTCCTTGTTTGGGGTCACGCCCTCCCCAATTAACCTGAGACAGATGAAGAAGCCAGGTGAGTTCTCCCTCAAGAGACCTGATGTGTCCAATTCTTTCCCTGATACTCAAGACAAAAGAGGGAAGAGTACACCGGGTCCATCGAATTTTCTAAAAGACATTATCCATTGGTGACTGTGTCTTTCAGAAACCCGATGACCTACCTTTAAAATAGCATTCCTTAAAGAGCTCTTAATCTTTAAGCCAAGTGTGACAGCGCACACTTGTAATCCCAGCACTTGTGAGGCAGAGGCAAGAGGAAGATCTTGCATTCAAGGCTAGCATGGGTTACACTGTGAGACCCTATTTCCCAAAAACTTCAAACAAAAATCCCAAGGACTTGAATTATAGGTCAGATAGTAGAAATACTTACCTAGTAACCATGAGGCTCTGAGGCCAAACCCCAGCATTCTCAAAAACAAAATCCCCAAAACTGTTCAGAAAAAAATCCAACAGGGACTGGGGGTACAGCATATACTTAGCACATACAGAACTCTGGGCTCAGTCCCCAGCATCTAAGGGAAGAAGAAATTCTAAGAATAAAGTGACAGCAAGACCATTGGGATATACAATTTATTTCATAGTTATCTTGAAGATAGGTGATATAAACTCAATAACAGAGCAGTATAGAAAACCCCCATGACCAAGAGTCATTGTGTCCTACAGGAATCTAATATTGTCCAAGTTGATGGGAAAAACAACCACCTGCTAGGCTTCAGGAGCTCAGCTGCACTCATGTGTAAGAAGGAACCATCACTACTTGTGTGTGTTCAGCCAGCAAAGGATGGTGCTGCCAAGAACCACCTTTAGATAAACACGTTCCTCAGCCCATTTTTCCCCTTTATGATTTGCTGTCTCCAGCAGTTCTCACTTGGGTGAAAGGTTTCACCTTTCCTGTGGACAAGGTACATGTTAAAGGGTGAAGACTTGATTGTGAAACATGATGTGGTGCCCATGCTAGGCTGTGGTCAGTAAGCAAATGTCTGTCCTTAGGTTGACCAGCTGCAGTCTTTAGTTTCAGCTTCCTGCACATGGAGTGCTTTGCCCGTACTTGCCCAGAGTCAGCCTTGGGAGGCTTACAGGTCACGTGACCCATTCTTCTCCCGAACAATTACATTTGAGCCTACCCGTAGGATCCTTTGTCTCTTTTTTGGGGGGGGGGGGGTTGGGGCAGGGGAGATAGATTAGGCAATACCTTGTAGAACCCTAGCTGACCTGTGTCAAAATAGTTCCAAAGATTACCATTACAGGGAAGGAACTGGCCAACCCACACAGATTCCTGATCTGTGCAGTGAGGCTGTTTCACAGGGTTATTATAAATGTAGACATCATCATGCTCACTGGAAACTCCAACTCTTAAACGTGTTGTTCAGCATGACACAGTTCAGCAAGGATCACCCAGATACCCATAATCCTCTTCCTCCTCCTCCTCTTTTTCTTCTTTTGGTGCAGTATTGAGATTAAAGTAAGGATCTTGCACTCTGGTTAGCTATTTGGCTTAAGGCTGATACGCTATCACTTAAGCCACATCTCCACTGCTGCTTTTTGCCAGTACATGGAGACAAGAGTCTCTTGGATTTGTGTGCCTAGGCTGGATTCAACTGGAGATCTTTACATATCAGCCTCCTGAGTAGATAGGATTTAAATATCAATCTTCATTCTTTAACTCCTTACCACATAATGCTTTTGTGCCTTTTAACTACTTCTGTATTGAAGGCATACTCATGATTCTATACTGTGATTCAATTATAAAAGGAAGGGTGGCTTCAGGACAAATTATGACTGAAAGCGGTTATTGACAAAGGAACAATTGTAGTATTAGGGCATAGCATAATCTGCCAAAGAAAGTCAACTAGCAAAAGAAAAAACAAAGCCAGATCCAGGTGGCTTGCATCTGGAATCCTAGCTACACAGAAGGCTGAGATTTGAGGATCATGGTTTGAAGCCAGCCTGGGCCAAAAAGTCTGTGAGACTCTTCTCTCCAATTAATCCCTAAAACCTAGAATTGAGCTATGGCTCAAGTAGTAGAGCACTAGTCTTGGGCAAAATTGCTCAGTGTTAGTGCCCAGACCCTGAGTTCAAGCCCTAGGACCAGCACCAAAACAAACCAAGAAAACAAAAAAGCAAAATCATAAGGTTCACAGAATTCAATGGTTGTTTTTTTTTTTAAGAAATGAATGCTAGCCACCTGTTTCCACATTTTAAAGAGGGAAAAACAATAGATCAATGCAAGGGTGATTGTTAAGAATGAGTAGCCTGATGATACTAAGAAATAATAATAATAAAAAACCCCCTCTAACCTGGAGACACTTTGTACCTCTCACCAGAGCAACAAGAATCCAACGCTGGAATTGCCACCAGCCTAACCAAAGCAGGTTTTAGAGAAGCTGTGTTACATAGTGGGCTGTCCCCAGGCCTCTCTTTCAGCACAGTACTGTCTTGGAATCAGCTAAGTGACAACTGGCATGCTCATCTGGAACACAATGTCCACTACAAGTCTTCAGACTCTGGGATTTTGATGGATTTCTTGCGTAGGGATTCCAAGGAAAAGGCGGTTGGGGAAACAGGTCTTGATTCTGGAATATGCTCCATTCTGTACTTTTCAATGTATGGTTCAGCCACTTCCCAAACCTGGAGAGCAAGGATAGAACAGAGTTGAGAGGGCCACAACCTTGTTTTCCTGTCCTATCAAACATGGACTTCACCCTAAGCGAAAACATCCTCTTCATCTGATTAAACACATAGTGACAGTTTGCTTGTACTTATTGGAAGCTACTTGACACATGATGTGTGTCAATTAGTTTCTGGGTGCATTAAAGGCTTTTTAAAAATACAAAGTTCACGGAGGTGGGGATGTGGTACAGTGGCAGAGCACTTGTGTAGAACTCACAAGCTTTAGGATCAATCTCAAAAAAAAATAGTGTGGAAGCTGGGGTGGTAGTGCATGGATATAATCCCTGCTATTGGGTAGGTTTAAGGCAGAAGGATTGTAACTTTGAGGCCTGCCTGGACAACTCAGTGAGACTCTGTCTCAGAATAAATATTTTCCAATAGGATAAGGATGCTGTGGTACAGTGTTTGCCGACTGCCACAGTCCAAATCTGTTCTAAGGTATTGTTTTCCCTTTCAAAGCAAAAGAAGCAAATGCACAAGAAACAGAACCTAGAAGATTCGGTATGCACAGAGTTAAGGATGCTTGGTTCAAGGGTCTGATATGATGGTGTGCTTTCTAAAGCAAGCCTTGAATGATAAAGGGCAACATGCTGGATTTCCCCAGGGCTTGATTTCCATGCCATAAGCGCTCTGTACTTATGAATGCTTGCCTCTTGCTGCTGAAGCGTGACCTGTGGTCTAGCCCTGTAAATCCTGCCTGGGATGAATCACAATCTCAGCATCCTTCCCCCCCGCAGCCATTTACCCTATCCCAGATCTACCGAATCCAAAGCTGCATTCTCTCAAGGTGGCCAGGAGAGTTACAAACACATTACACCTGAGGAACGTGCCCTGGACTCCTGGTTTTGTTTTGCTTTTGTATTTTCCCCACCTCTACCCATCAATCTCTTTTATTGAAGGCTTAATAAAAAAATAATAGTAAAATCCTCTCAAATTAAGTTTTTAGGATTAAAGTTGCTTTTTTTTTCTGTTGGCCCCTGCCACCCAGGGAGATCTTTCTTTCTCTCGGGACTTACCTCCGAGACTGTATGTTTTGACCAGCTAGCTCCTCCCACACCTTTCTATTAGCCCCAGAGTTGGCAGCAGATAAGTACCTTTTCTTCAACTGAGAGGTTAAGATCAAAGAGAAAATTGTTTCCCTTGAGCAGAGCAACATTCCTCAGAAGGCTGAGATCTGAGGATCATGGGTCAAAGTCAGCCCGGGCAGGAGAGTCTGTGAGACTTTTATCTCCAGTTAATGAGCAAAAATGTGGGAAGTAGAGCTGTTGCTCAAGTAATAGAGCACTAGCCCTGAGCAAAAAAGCTCAGGGCCAGTGCCAGGGGTGGGGAGGGGGGAATCAAGTGATTCTAGACAACATGATATAAATTATTTGAAAGGTTTAAGGTGCATGTGTGCGCATGTGTGCATGCACACACACAATACAAAAGATATTTTATCTTTTCATAGCATATAATATGCACTGTATATATAATGAACCGGCATACTAAGCACTCGTATCATTCAGTTAACTCTATGCTCATAAAATCAGAAGAAAGCCCATACCTCCCCCAGCCATATAGGGGACAGGCTACAGCAGAATATTAGGTGGACTCAAGGTCCTTTGGAGTAAAAATGCCTGGTAATTCCTTGTCCCCAGGTCTATGCAGGCATACACTTTGTGGTGGTACTGTGCTAATGTCACTAGGAGAAAGTACTTGTGAAAGAATGAGGCCATCTTGCAGAGAAGGAATCTGAGAAGCTTTCATTCATTTTCTCTCCAGGAATGCCTATTCCTAAATTCCAGCTACAACTCACTTCAACTTCCAACCCCTATCTAGGCAGTTAGACTTCTTAGTCACGTTGCTTTTGTACCTTTGTGTTTACTTCCAAGGACCCAGAAGGCAATAGACTATGGCAGCATTTCTTCACCCGATTCCCACTTTGATTTCCTATAATAACCCCAATCTAAGAATTAAGCAAGTAGCCATCTTGCCTTCTGCTCAAGTAGCAGCCTGTGTGCCGCCTCAATGTCCGGGGCCATGAAGCGATCTTTAATCCAGGGCCTACGAAGAAAGTATATCAATCATTCAGGTGAACACTGAGCTCTGTCAAGGTTCTTGGTTCTGATATGGTGTGACACCCAGGGACCTGTTGACTTTACCTTACAACAGAGCGCACCAGGTCGTAGACCTTCTCCAGTGGAGTGGTTGTTTTCAGGGGGCGTAGAAACTCTATGCCCTGGCAGGCTGCGAGAAGCTCGATGGCCAGCACTAAAACAAAAATGACAAGGCAGTAGTTGATTGAAGTCTGACTTCATGCTTGAGGAACAGAAAGCACACAAAGTTGCAGCTCTCGTTCACCAACCAACGGATCGCTAGTTCTCTATTGGTAGAAGAAAGACGCCTTGGTATCCTGGCGGCTCTTTGGATCTGTCTTTAATGGTAAGAAAGAGAAAATGGAGACATTTACCCTGGAAAGAATAACAAGCTCCCTAACCATCCTAGGAAGCTGTTCTTTAGGCTACCCTAGCAAAATCTTCCAGTTCCTCCCATTCAGATCCTCCAATCAAAGTTTGTTGGCAGGTTTGTAAATATGAGTAAGGAAGGAAGTCAGCTCAGTTCTGAAGCCCCAGCCCTCTTAACTAAGGTACTTTCTTGCTCATAATTTCCAACTCTGTGTACATGAAGTGAGGGCATTCCAGATCCACAATGGATTCTTCATCCTCTCCTCCTGTGACTTTCTATACTCACCAGAATTCATAATGTGCTTCACAGATTGAAAGACAAGACATCAAATAATTTTACACTTGATTTGAGTTCACCATGTATGTGGTTTAATCAACTTTAAGCTTCTAAAGTATTTCCTTGGAAGCTGGGTGCTGGCGGCTCACTCCTGTAATTCTAGCTACTCATGAGGCTGAGATCTGAGGACTGTGATTCAAAGCCAGCCAGGGCAGGAGTCCGTGAAACTCATATCTCCAATAAACTACCAGAAAACTTGAAGTGGCGTTGTAGCTCAAGTGGTAGAGTGCTAGCCTTGAGCTGAAGAGCTGAGAGCACTCAGGCCCAGAGTTCAAGCCCCATGACACCCCTCTTCCCCCCCCCCCACAAATTTCCTTGGCAAATAATGGAATCCAGAGTGGTTCAATCTTATCTTAAAAATTCTTTTTTTTATAATCTTAAAAATTCTTAATTGCTTAGTATCAAATGTAGAGAAATGTCCATTTTAATAGTCAAGTATATTGCAAGGTATGGTACATTTAATAAAAGTTTTTTTTTAAAGCAAAGGAAGACTATCTAGGTTGCTCTATGGGGAAACAACAGTTGACAAGGTACTAAGTTCTAGAATTTCAGTTCTAGTGGATTTAATGACATGAAATGGTCATTACAGAATTAGTTCCATGGTAATCAGACATCCTTGCTCATTCATTGGCTCATTCCAACTTTAAATGAGGGCAGGTCTCTCAAGCCAAAGGGAATATCAGGTCTAAAAACAACTCACAATTTACATAAAGGTAGAAATAGGAAACAGTTACTTACCTAAAACTAAAGTTGGGCAGGAGTTTGTAAGGGAGAAAAGATTTTTTTTTCACCTACAGCCACTTAGATGATTGTAGTAAATCATAATAAATTGGCAGATTAACTACCTCATTGGCCAACTTCAGGGGCACTATCATATCTGACTCAAATCACACTCTTAAGTTACAGAAATTACATTCTGAGACAGCTGGGACAGGGGCACATAGAAAACGGTCCTGTACATGGAGTTGTAATGAGGCATAAGATGGGGACAGGGGTGGGGTGGGGTGGAGAGACTTGAACCCATTACCTGGGATTAAACCCCAGCACTGGTATTAAAGCTTTCTGGTACATTACATTACAGGAACCTGTGCTTTGGGTATCTGATCTACAAAATGGAACAACAGTCCATACATTCTGGGGTAATGGTGCAGATTAAAGGAGTTATAAGGTTGCCCACAGAGAATTCTCAATGTGTTAGTAATATGTTGCAACCTCAAAAGAGGGCAATCTGACAGATTATGCCAGAGACAGAAAAGACTGAGAGGTAAATATCTACAAGAGAAATATTAAATCCCCAGGTTACCACATCTGTGACCGTTTGCTCTCCATAGCCAGCAGTTTCCCCTAAACTCCCTAAACTCATTTACTGGGACTCAAAAACTGCACACTTCATTATTATGAATACAAAGTGTGCACTGCATTTTTATTTAGCTGGATGCTTTTTCTGTGGCTTTTATTTTGAACTAAGCTGATACCTTGTGGCCTAATAGCCACTTCAACCATCCAAGATTTTTGTTTTGTTTTGTTTTTGTTTTGCTTTTTGGTGGTAATGGGGCTTGAACTCAGGGCCCTTACACTTGCAGTGCAGGTGCTCTACCACTTAAGCCAAGCTCCCAGTCTCTAAGATATTTTTTAATGCATTGAAAATATCCAAAGAATCATGGAAACATCTTCCCCCCTTACATAATTAATTCTTTTCATCTTAACAGCGTAACTCACACGAAATAACCATGCTGAACAAATAAATAACGTTACAACGTAGATATAGTGCAAATATATGTTTGACTCAGATACACTGCAAATATATTCCCAAGTTCTAAAATTTGGATTCTACTTATTTTTATCTTCTTAGGGGGCTAATTTATACCTGTGTTTCTCCCGAGCTTTTGGGTATCTGTTGTTGGATGTCCTCTTGTGAGGATCTTCAACTCAATTTATTTTGTGCCACTGTCTTCCTTTTCCTTGCAAAATTAGTACTCTGTGTGGCGTGTGTGTGTGTGTGTGTGTGTGTGTGTGTGTGTGTGTGTGTGTGTGTGTGTGTGTTGTTCAAGCCTTTACCTAAGACTTCCCTTTGGAAATGCCTTTCTGGTCCCTCCATACTAGATCTGACTTAGTTATATTCTCTTCTACTTCATTCCTTAAAATTTTATCAAGTGCTATAGAGTTACCAAGTTGTCATACAACCTCTGCTTCTCTGTCTAGACTTTAGTGTCCATGAAAACAGAAGCCAAGCACCTCTGATCTCATTCCCTGTTCAATCCACTGGGATCAAATGGTAGATGCCCTTCTGCCCCAGCTTGGTGGATTAAGTCTCATGAAGCTCCCATATTCATTACCAATACTATAAACAATCACTAGTTGCTAGGATAAACAGGTTCTTCATCTTATACTTTATAGCTACTGGATTCCAAGATTTAAATATCTGTAACCAAAGCAAAAGTGGGTAATGAATATGGCAATTGTTTTTAATCGTTTGTTGCCAACTGCACTCTCCTGATATAAATGAAGAGAACAACACGTCATGAATCAGATCTATCTATCATCTTGATGTACAAACATTTGTCACACAAACATTTGATCAACAAGTTTGTGCCAGGTCCTGTTCATATGTTTCAGGCCCATTGAAAGTTGTGATTAAGACAGATAAGATCCCTGACTTTATGTTGGGGCATCTGTGGCTCTCATCTATAATCTGAACTACACGGGAGGCTGAGATCTAATGATAACTGTTGAAAACCAGCTTGGGCAGAAAAGTCTGTGAAACTCTTATCTCCAATAAACTGCCCAAAAGCCAAATGTGGAGCTGTGGCTCAAGTGGTAGAGCACTAACCTTGAGTATAAAAGCTCAGTATCTAGGCCCTGAATTCACACCCTAGACCAGTAAAACTTCTAGGTCAGCAAAGCTCAGGAGCTTCCCGGGGAAAGGAGTGGGAAGACCTTGTAGTTACATAGAGAAGATACATGCTATACCGAGAGCAGGTGGCTCACGCCTGTAATCTTAATTACTCAGGAGGCTGAGCTCTGAGGATTGTGGCTCAAAGCCTTCCCAGGCAGGAAACTCCATGAGACTCCAATCTCCAATTAACCACCAGGAAACAAAAGTGGTGCTGTGGCTCAAAGTGGTAGAGTGCTAACCTTGAGTAAAAAAGCTCAGGAAGAGTTTCCAGGCCTTGAGTTCTAAATTGATTGTGGTGATCATAACATAATTCTGTGAACATATGAAAATCACCAGACTATACAATTTAAATGAATGTTAGCCTCATATGATGGTGCATGCTTGTAATTTCAGTATTTGAGAGGTGGAGGCAGGAGGACTGAGAATTCAGTTAGAGCCAGGGCTGCAAAACAAGTCCTCATCTCAAAACAAATAAACAAAAAACAACCAAGTGAATTGTATCTTGAAATAGCTGCTTCAAAGCAAAGAAATGACATATTTCTCTTAAAATGGTGATATTCTTCATTCCGCAATATTTATGCATTGTTCTTAGACATACTCAGAAACCCAGAGGACCATGTTTAAAGGAAGTCAAGTTCTCTTTCCTTCAAGACAAAAACAAAACAAAAAAACAAACAAACAAAAAAAACACAAGCAACAAAGAAGTCAAAGGGAAAGGGAATTAGTGCAACTCTCTTCGAAAAAAAAATGCTTTTGTCAAACAGTTGAATCTACATCTTATCAAGTCCATCGTCCATTTCAATCTATGAGAAATACTCAGAACAAAATATAAATTAAAAGTGACACAAGAAAGGCAGATGCTGATGGCTCAAGCCTGTAATCCTAGCTAATCAATTGAGGTTCTCAGGAATGGTAGTTTGAAGCTAATCCAGGAAGAAAAATGTGAGACTCCGTCTCCAAAAAAAAGTAGCAAAAAGCATAGCTGGAGGTATGGTAGTAGAGCACTTGTTGAGCAAATAAAGGAGCAAGCTGATCAGGGGAAAAAAAAGAAGTGACAGGAAGAACTTATTATTCCAGAATGTCAGTTTGCTTATAAAACCAAAAAAAAAAACTTTGATTTTCAACTAGTCAAATAGTTTCAGTTTGAACCTTGCTGACTTTCTTTTTGGCTGGGGAGAAGAAACTTGGCCATTTACGTCCTTGCTCCTTAGGAGTGTAGAACTCCTAGGACTTGGGTCAACAATATGGCATTACCTGGGGGGGAGAGGGAGGAAAAAAAGTCTGGGACTGTTCTAAATGAAAAGCATCATTATAATCAAAGCATCATTATAATCAAATTTTGAAAAGAGGCTTCAAGATGGGTGCTTATGGCTCATAGATTCTTAGCTGCTCAGGATTCTGAGATCTGAGGATCCCAATTCAAAGCCAGCCTGAGCAAAAAAGTCTCTGAGACTTTTATCTTCAATTAACTAGCAAAAATCTGGAAGTGGAGATGTGATTCAAGTGTAAAAGCCAAGAAAGAGCTGGAGGCTCAGATTTCAAGTTGTGGAAATAATGCACTCAGGCACATGTGTGTGTCACACACACACACACACACACACACACACACACACACACACACAGTTAAGTTTGAATCCTGATTTGACCCAACCCACTGCAAAGGACTCAATGTGGAATTTTGTTGGGTGTAGTAATGGAGCCCTGTTAAAAAAGAAAACACAAGTATTGAAGACAGAAAAGTAGGTAGGGGCTATTGGGAATTTGATTCAAATAATTTGGAGGGAATAAAAGGTGAATTAGGATGAGGTGTAGGAGGTTGCTGGTACCCTCCTCCCCAATTCTCAGTGTGTTTTGAAAAAACAATTTTCATTAAAAAAGTAAAAGGGCGGGGGGAAGCCAGCCAAGTGTGCCAGTTTAGCTTTTCATAATCCCCAATTCTTAGTCCTCAGCAAGCATCCGAAAGGCCTGGCAGACTTGCTCTGCTCCCCTCCCTAAGGTTTCTAGCTCAGACTTGGGAGGAGGCCCAAGAACCTGTCTTTTGAATGAGAATCCCAGAAATGGGGTGAGACAGGAAGGTCCTCCATCCCTGCCTCACTGGCTTTACCTTGTTCCGCGTGCTCCACCACTCTGAGGGCCTTCCTGGCTGCCCATCCTCCCATGGAGACGTGGTCCTCGGTGGCAGCGCTGGTGGAGAGCGAGTCCACGGACGAGGGGTGGCACAGAGCCTTGCTCTCTGAAACTACAGGAGACCATAGCAAGTTAGGGAGCCCTGGGGGCTGGATGAGCATTTCTAGCTTCTTTCTGTCCAGGAGCTCTGGACTGGACCCAAGCCCCTTTTCCTTTGGGGAAAAGGAAGCAGGTTGATCTCCTTCCCTCTCTGTCCCCTAAGTAAGAAGGGCTGCAACGTTCTATGAGCTCTGACATCAACCAGGGCTGAGGATCTGAAGTCTTCTGATTACACACGGGAGACATTAGACACATTCAGCATGCTGGGGGAGATTGGGAAAGAGAAGCCATCCTGGATGTGCAGCCGGTAGTCAGGAACAACTTGCTTACGTAGGCGAAATGGTGGGATTTGAATTCAGGTGTGACATTGGAGGACTGAGGCCAGAGCTAGAGTCAGCAAGATTTAGCAATTCACACTGTCCAGCACAAGTAGGCGTTTCATGTTTAAGCAAGGGCTTGTGATCATGACCAGAGATCTTACACCGAGACCTCTCGGATTTGACTATGTATATCAATGTCTCAGACATCTTCTTATACTGCCTTACTGATCTTGAGGTGGGGCCTGAGAGCCCATCCTTCTAATTAGCACTCAGGTGATATCATATTGTTGGTTGAAGACTTTAAGTAGCAAGGACTCTAGAATGACAAGTTCTTTCTCCTCTGCTTCAGAAGACTGCAAGGTTCACACTCAAAAGTCTTTTCTCCTCTTCCATCGACCTTGGGTTCAGTTTGGTACTTTTCTGTGCCATCCAGGACTCAGGTTGAAACTAGGGTGATCAGGTGGTTGTGGGTAGTCCAGTATTTGATAAATTCTGGCATTATAAGTCCCAAGTTCTGTGGTCCTAAGCTGAGGGTTATAATAACCAGCACCCTGTAGAGTAAGATGGCTCTTTCTCTGTTGAAGAAACATCTTAATAAATAAACAACTGGGCAAGCAGAATATACTGGACCAGAAAAGAAAGTGAATATCAAGTGGTTCTCTGGTAATTCTTTGAGTTGGGGGTCTAGTGAGATGTTAAGGTGAGAAAAGGTATAAGAATAATATTATTAATAATAATCAGTACCTATTGAGTGCTCATGATGTACTAGGCACAGTTCCAAAGGATGTATTGATTTTATTTAATCCCCCAAATAGCCCCAGTAGATAAATTTACCATCATCATTTTACACAGGGGTTAACTGAGCATCAATAGGATTAAGAAACTTCATATGGAAATGTCAAAATGAAACTCCTTAATTTGTTCAATTAATATACGCTAAGTGAAAAACAAGCAGGGACCTGATGTGATAGTGTTAGTCAATAGCAGAACTGGATTCAAATCCAGCCCGATGCTTTCAATTAACCACCTGCCATGCTGTCCTGCCTTTTGAGGAAGGATCGTTGAAGAAAATGTAGGATGCCTAGATGAATTTGGATTTCTGAGAGAAAAAAAAATCTACCTAAGTCATTTTCTAGTAATTTTTATTGTCCCAGATAATTCAAATGTAACTGGCTTCCTGTATTTTTCCTTATTAAGCTTGGCAACACTGTTATAAGACCAAGTACTGATTATAGTGAGCGCCTCAGTCACTGACGTGAGAGTATAGGTTTGGGAGCCAAATTGTCTGAGTTTGAATTCAGTTCTACATCTGACTGGTTGTGCAATATTAAGTAAATCAATGGCTTTCACAGGTCAAGTATTCTTCTGTAAGTCAAGATAGAATAGCACCTCTCTCCTGGTATCTGTTGTCATGATTAGGTGAGTAAGCACAAGCCATACTCTTTCTTTGTGTCTGACACTGTTCTGATCCTTACTTATGTATCCCTGGAAACTCTGATTCAGAAATCAGCTATGGTGAACTGCATATTGCTATTTATTGACTCATATTGGGGTTTGAACTTGTGAGGTAAGTTATCATTTGAGCCACATCCCTAACCCTTTTTCCTTTCGTTATTTAATTTTCTTCACACAGTCTCATGTTTTGTGCTCAGATTTTCCTACTTACACTTCTTGGGATTACAAATGTGTACCAAGCCCAGATTGTTCTGTAAGACAGATCTTGCTAACTCCCACTCTAACCCCTGAGCGTTGAATAATTCCCTTATCTCTACTTTCTATGCATGACCAGCCACACCTGGTTAGCATATTGCTTCTCATAAACATTTTTCATATGTTGCAATAACATCTTTTTTTTTTTTACTTATAGGTATATTTATCAGAATGTCTTCAAAGTTTAATTGTTCAGGCTGGTTCATAAGCATTTTTGTTTTTTCCCTTTTAATAACTTTCACATTGAGTTAATTGAGTTAGGAAAACAAACTATAAAGATGAAGTCCACACACAGCTGGGTGGTCTGTGTGTGTAATCCAGCCTGGGCAGGAAAGTCCGTGAAGCCTCATCTCCAATTAATCAGAGAAATGCTTAACTGGAGGGATGGCCCAAGCAGTAAAGTGTCAGAGACAGGAACAAGAATGCTAAGTGAATGCTTTGAGTTCAGGCTCTAGTACTGGCACAAAAAAGAAAGAAAGAAAGAAAGAGAGAGAGAGAGAGAGAGAGAAGGAAAAGAAAGGATGAAGTCCCTATACATCGTTAAATTGCTTTCCAAAGAACCATTGTCCATTTACAACCTCATAATTGTATTGTAATTTTTCACTATTGTTGAGGGTTTTTTTCCTCCCCCCTGAAACATGTTAAAAGGGTCATCCTGCTCCATTAGTACTGACGGAGGTAAGAGGGTAAAAATAAAAGTGGAGATCTCATTCAAAGTCAAAACCAGACCGGCCTTTAGCTAGACAGCCTTGTGTTGTGGGAGGAGGGAGAGGCTCTTACCGAGGGCCGCTGCTGTGCAGTGGGCTATCATAAACCCAGAGTTGAGGCCGCCTTCAGCCACCAGGAAGGCTGGCAGCTCACTGAGGGAAGGATTACAGAGCCTTTCGATTCTTCTCTCACTAATTGCAGCTAGCTCATGGACACCAATGGCCAAGTAGTCCAGGGCCTGAAAGAATGCTTCAGTTTAGTTGGCCTATCTTGGATTATGCATTCAGGACCAAGCACATTTTTGAAAAGCTTACTTTGGCTGGGTATTCACCATGGAAGTTTCCTCCAGAAATAGTTTCTCCTCTACTGGCGAAGACCATCTTTCAAAACAGGTTAAGGCTTACTGGCCACTTCAAGTGTTGGCCCTGCCCCACCTGCTTGTTTTGCATAGTGAAGTGGCATTCCTTGTACAGACATGGGGAGGGAAAGGGATGGGTCTTTCCCTAAGTAGTCGTCGGCATAAAGAAGCCCAAAGTAAAAAACAAAATTAAAAATTAAAGGTAAATATATACACCCAAATGGAGACTGATGGAGCACGGAACATGAATTACTGTTTACTCTTCAGATTAGTGATCCCCAAGTACCTTAACTATACTAACCTGGTGATTAGCACCGGAACTCCCAAGTACCGGAACATCTGTTTGAAGGCAAGTTTTGTTGCTTCATTGGGCACTCTGAGTTTGTGCTCCAAAGAAGAATTTGTCAAATAGAAGATGGTGTCTGGTGAATAGCCATTATAATGTCAGGGAATAAGCAATGCTGGGAACATTTTCAGAGTCTGCTCAGTGATCCTGTACAGCATTCAAGGATAGATGAGGGCTGGGAAGGTGGCTCAGTGGTAGAGCGCTTGCCTTGCATGCCTGAGGCCCTGGGTTTGATTCCTCAGCACCACATAAGCAAAAAGAAAAAAGCCGGAAGTGGTGCTGTGGCTCAAGTGGTAGAGTGCTAGCCTTGAGCTGAAGAGCTGAGGGACAGCGCCCAGGCCCAGAGTTCAGGCCCCACGAACAGACCCCCCCCACAAAAAAAAAGGATAAATGAAAGTCACCAAGTTCTCACAAGTTCATTTAAGTAGGAGGCAAATTTAGACTCACTGAGATAATTTTAGACTCAATGATAATCCTCGTCTATCTTAACCTTTACTTAAACCAGCAGGCACCCAGGCAAAGGCAGTAACGGAACCTTCTTCCTGGTTCCAAAAAAATGCTAGTTTTAATTTATTGGTCTAAAGAAGAATTGACTTTCTATAGCCATGGATTTTACATTCATGGCTTCAACCAATGTGAGTTTGAAAACATTCAAGAAAAAAATGTGTCTGTACTGGACATTAAATTCCTTAAGTAATATAGTATAATAACTACTTCCATAGCATTTGTAATATATTAGGTATGACAAGCAATCTAGAGATGACTTAAAGTGTATGGGAAGAAGTGCACAGATTACCTGCAAATACTATAGCATTAAGGAATCAAATTCTCCATCCTTATGAAATGGAAGCATTCATGCTATGCTTTGTACAAATAGGGAAATGCTGACTGGAGTCGAGTTCATGTCAGAAATAAAACTTTGGATGAGGAAGATCTCTCTAAACACTTTTGTAAGCATTGGAATGTTGCAGGGAGGCTGCATAAATAGAGGCCAACCCACCAGGCTTCCTTCAGTCCCATTTGTGACTCTACTGCCAACCTTAGCAGTGGGTCAGTGTCTTCTTGAATCTCTTCAACCAATTCGGGAGATGCCTCTTTTAATCTTCCATGGGTCACTTTTGAAAACATAACATACTGGATTCAGAACCACAGAGCTGGTTCACAGGTCTGCTTATCAAGAGAGTTACTTAGCCTAGGCTTCAAAGACTAATTCATGGAAAAACAGAACTGAGATGCTAAGAAAAAAAAAAAAGATTACCTTGCCAAATCCTAATGTGACCAGCTAGAATTGCATCACTGCAAGTGAGTAGACATTCAAAGGATACAGGATTATCTGTTGCACTGTTCAGTTCTGTGGTAATGATGTCCTTCACAAATGCTATTGTGTCATTCACCACCCCATGGACCTAAAACACAGCCCAAACAAAGATATATGACTAATTGAGTCTGGTAAAGATGACAACATTCTTAGCAGATAACATCTTCAGTCTTTCTCCAGAAATTGCTTTGCAATTAGGACCACAAAGAGTATATTTAACTCATTTAAGAATACAAAGATAATTTCAATGAATTTCCTAGATTCTCATTAACACAAATTTGAATAAATTCATTATAATCTGAATTAGATTGGAATTAGATTAGAACAGGACTTGCTATTTTAGATAGATAGATAGATACGTGGGTGGATAGATATGTAGATAGAAAGAAGCATAGACAGATATAATATATCCTCTCCAATTTTCTGTCATACTCTAGGTTAGAAGCTGGCGTACGTTGATACTTTGTTCCTTGGGATACCTTTTGGGAAGGGTGTGATACTGCACTTGATCTTAGGACCTTGTGCTCTCATTTATCTTTCTTACTCACTGTTGTTTTACCACTTAAGCCATACCTCCACCCAGCTTTTTGCTGGCTAAATGGAGATAAAGTCTTTCCAATTTTTCTGCCCAGCTGACTTTGAATGTTGATCCTCATATTTCGGCTCCCTGAGTAGCTAGGATTCCATGCACAAACTATACCAGTACCTGGCCTTGGGATAGCTTTTAATCTTTCCATCAGTCCACATAATCAAATAGTATACAAAATGGATGCCGAACATCAATTCAGCTTGCCTACATTTTAAAAAAAATTTTGGGTGTTGGTCCTGGGGCTTGAACTTAGGGCCTGGACACTATCTCTGAGTATTTTTTGCTTAAGGCTACTCTCTCCCACTTGAGCCACAGCTCCACTTCTAGCTTTTTGGTGGTTAATTGGAGATGACCATTTCATGGGTTTTCCTGCCTGGGCTTGCTTCAAACTATGATTCTCAGATTTCAGCCTCTTGAGTAGCTAGGATCATAGGCATGACCCACCAGCATCCAGCTTACCTGCATTTTTATATGAATTAAGCCTCACAGGTTAGCTGATAGTAATTTATATCTGATAAAAGTGCAGGCATAGATAGACACCAGAATTTTGAAAGATAGAATGAGACTGTCCTGGAATATCCCTGATGGCTGGCTCTGTTTTATCAATAGGGATAACTAGCAGGACTCTCAACCCTAGCCTTTGCAATAAACCAACATAGAGAGTTGTCTGTGGGACCCTATAGGAGGTTAAGCAAACCAATTCAAAAGAAAAGAAATAATTTGGCATATAGAGTAGAAAGTTTTTAATAACTGAAGGAGTAGAGGTACCTAATTTTAATACAGGCATGAAAGAAAACTGGATTATAATTGGCCATATCATGATTTTCTAACACTTTCCATATATATATATATATATATATATATATATGTACATACACACATGTATATGTATATATGAGGAAAGTGTTAAAATATATATGTGTATATATGTTAAAATATATATGTTTCCCCTCTGAACTTGGCAAAGAACTGCTGTTGTTGGTTTTCTTATTCCCTGTTTTTACCTGGGGACAGCAGCGTAAGGTGTACGCATCCTGAACACGATCGCAGAACCTGTGGCTCTCTGTGGAACAGTGGGAAGATAACATGGAACAAATTACCAACCTTCCCACAGAACACAGAACCAAATGAATTCACTCATATAAACATGGTCAGACCTGCAATTTCTGATGGGTGATGATCTGAGTCCAAGAGCGACCGGAACCGAAAAGCAACTTCAATCTGCCCACGCTGAGGGCGGACGGCATGAATGTCTAGCATTGAGGGAAGAAAGGTCTCAGAAATCCTGATATTAAGGTGAACTACTGTTAGAAGACCAGCCAAGATTCTGACACAGGCTTCAAAAGTCTCAGGGGCCCCTAATCCACCACTCAGAATTGAAACATAATTCCTTCTTGACTATATTCTTTCTACTTCAATTAGCTGAGTGCATACTGTGTGTTTCATACACTAGGACTTGAACTTGAGACATCAAACTTACCCTTGAAGGAACTGGACTGAGGCTAGCTCAGATAGTGACCTAATTAAATTCATTTTTGAAATAGCTTTCTACCCTACTTCTTACAGTACTGGGTCTTAATAAGCTACCTCTATAGTTTCCTTCCCCCCCCCCCCTTTCCTAATCAGGACAATTCTAATCTTACTCTAGGTACCAAGTCCTGCAAAGAGACTTCTAAAACAGTACTGTACTTGACAGGACCAGATTGAGAAGTGATCTGTAGCAGGTCATCCGCTTCTCAAGGTCAGTGGATGTCTGTCATATGGTTGTTGGCAGAATAAAGTGTGGCAGAACTTGATAGATGTAGCTGTACTGGTACTGGGCAAGCCATGGATTCCCAGGTTGTCTCTTTCTTCTCCACCACCTACCCCCGCCACCACCACTCCTGTGCCTAAGGATCTCAATCGACTGCTCACCAACTCTGGATGAATGGACAAATGCACAGAAGCCCCGTGCTGACCTGTATCGAAGGCTTTGGTGGTGCCCTTCAGCACCTCAAGGGTCAGGGCTGCCACAATGTCAGCCTGCCGGGCAATGGCACTGGCTCTCTCCACAGCTTCACAGCCCAAAGAGGTGATCATCTGTGTCCCATTGATTAGTGCCAGGCCCTTTGGGAAGAGAGAGAAAAGTTGTCTACCGTATTTATTGTAATTAACCTACCTACAAGTGGATTTCATGCCTTTTGCTTTTGTAAGAGAAAAAGCAGCCATTCAGCGGAACTAGGGCTAGCCTGTTTTCTCAAGTACAGGGAAGTGGGCGCACGTGAGGAGCAATGCTCTGATAATGGAGTTACTAATACAGATCTGGAAAATGCATGTCTTGAAGAATGTCTCTGTTCTCAGGGCAGCCATGTAACTGGAGAGCAGCTTACACAGGCAATCTTTAATTACTCCACTTCCTTTCTTCTTTATTTTCTCCCCACTATACACAAGACATTCTAAAACAATCTGGTCAATACTTTGTGGTGTGGGGCTTTTTATTTTTATTTTATTGCTGGTACTGGACTTAAACTCTGCCTGGGCACTGTCCCTTAGCATTTTTTACTCAATGCTGATGCTCTACCACTTGAGCCATGGCTCTACTTCTGTCTTTCTGCTCGCTAATTGGAGATGAAAATCTCACAGACTTTTCTGTCCAAACTGGCTTCAAGCCACAGTCCTCAGATCTCAGCCTTTTGAATAGCTTGGATTATAGACATGAACCACCAGCTGACTGGAACATCTTAGTGGCCCTCGGCGGAGAATAGCTTGCTGCGCTCCTCAGAGAACTGGATTTGAAGGTTCAGTTCCTAAGAGAGCCTCCAAGCATTTGTGCCATGAAGAATCTTTGAAATGCTCATGGAAAGGGCCTTTGTTCAGTGAGCAACTTTCTATAAACATTTAAGTCACTTTTGTGTCAAGAATGTAGTAAGACTGTTAAGAATGAAAATAGTACATGAATAAAGACTTCAAAATGTACCAAAATTTTCTTGAATTTCTTTACCTCTTTTGGTTTTAAAACAACTGGTTTCAACCCATGAGCTTCTAGGACCTGTAGAATGATTTTTTAAACAAAATATAAAAATTAGTATCAAATGTTATACTAACCCATTTCTGATTCCTGTGTCATTTAATTAAAGATTTTCTAAGCCAAATGGCCATCTTATAAAAGATTAGAACCACATACATTGATTCTGATCATTTTCTAAAGTCAGAAAGCATATTTAGTTTTCAAATAATGCTTGGGCTTAATCCAGGGCTCGTCTTCTACAGAATCAATCTCAGTTTTGAGTTCCTTTACATTCAGTTTCCACTTTCGTGACTCACCTCTCTGATTGCTAGTTCTTGACACACCTGTGGCTAGATTAAGGCTAGGTTCCTAGCTGACTCTAGAGCTTGACTTAGAAAAGTCATCCACCCTGGTATCTGCTTTTTCTATCACTGGCAGAACTGTGGACCAAGGCTTTCAGGGCAAATGGGCACACCAACAAAAAGGGTAGGGGCTACAGAAACCCCTCAACTGGGTTGAGTGAGAATCCTGAGGGGAAAGAGGCAGTAGAGTCTTCTTCTGAAACAAAAGAGGTTTAAATGAAAAAGAGACTCTATATTAAGGTTCCTCTAGCAAAGAAGGAAAGAGGAGTTACAGTAAGAGAAAGACAGAACGAGTCCCTCTTCACTATGTCCATTTCTCAGGGGGATTTAAGTAACTATCACTTACCAGTTTGTCTTTGGGGTGTTAGGGTGAGGCTGAGGGTGGGAGGAAGGGAGACAGAGGAATCCTATGTTGCAAGACTGAGGGTGAAGGAGGTGTGTTGGGCACAAATAGGAAAATAATCACATAAGCTGCTCAGAGATCGTGAAGGGATTTGGGGGGAGGACAGGGTCAGGAAAAGGCCCAAAGGAGCAAGCAGCACAACTAGAGGACTTTTCAGAAGGAAAGAAAAGCAAGGCAAGAAGAATGTGCTCACTCTGGGCTCTCTGCCCAGCCATCAGCAACCCCCAGATTCTATACTGGAGAGCTGTGGACAGGCAAAGACAACTCTTCGCCACATTAAGTCTGCACTTCATGCTGAGGACAATGGGAAACATTTCAGAACACGCCTGGATTTGCCATTGACTCAGGTCAGGCTGAATGCTGTGTGAAGGTGGTTGGGAAAACACTGTCGATAGAGAAATGATCAAAATCAGGCTGCAGGACAGAAAGATGATCAGGGAGGCTGTCCCTCTAGAAGATGACCTAGTCCTTGAACTTTTTCTCCTCCTTGGCCCTCTGCCTCTTTCACTTCCATTAGGGGTCCTCTAGCACGTAATTCTGATACTTTATGTGATGCTTTGGGACCGGGAATTTGGAGGTTAAAGAAAAACATTAAAACTTTATCACAACATTTCTGATTAGCTACCAGGGAAGAGCATGAAGAAGCTGCTTTTCAGAGAAGACAGAGAGAATGCTAGGAACCACAGCTCTGCACAGGTTAAGACCAGTTCCTAAATCCAATTTGGACAGTGTGAAACCCCTCCCCCAACATGCCCACTGGCAGTTGATAGGTGCCAGATCAATTCCTGGGATTCACACTCCCAGTCGTACCTTTGCACTGAGGTGATACAAAAATCCTGGAGGTTGGTAGTCAAGTATATGCAAGATGATCACCTTGCCTAGTTTGACTTCCAAGCTCCAGTTGTCTCATTTCTAGCTTAAGGATAGGAGTGGCTCCCTCATTGGGATGTTATAACTATTCAGAGACATAACGCATGCACTAATATGTGGGGCCCAGCCTAGGAACGTCACCATCATCTGATCAAGTGGTTATGAAAGTCTTACATATTTCGCATCAGCCCAGCCACTCTTTGGGGACCACATCTTCCCTTCTCCAATTAACCCAAGCGCAAGATGAGCGAGCGGGGCAAGGTCTCCACTGGCACCAACAGTTCCTTTCTCTGGAACGTACGACAGGCAGGAGGCTACGGGAGAAGTAGAAGTAGGTACCAATTACCTCTAGACTACTTATGTCAGTGTGGTTACTTGCTTTGAGTATGAACACTTTCTCCCTCTCCCTCCCTCCTACCAGCAATAGCACCATTCTGTGCTGTAAATACCCGAGGCAGGACAATTCCTAAAGCACATTATTGTTTAAAAGTTCCAGCTGAGCTCCATGGGTAGAAAGAGAGAGGAATGGATGGAGAAGGGGAAAGAGGAAGGAAGGAAGGAAGGAGGGAAGGAAGGAAGGAAGGAAGGAAGGAAGGAAGGAAGGAAGAAAGAAAGGAAGGAAGGAAGAAAGAAAGGAAGGAAGGAAAGAAGCAAGCAACCAAACAAGCAGGAAGAATAAGGAAAGGAAAGAAAGGAGAGAGGGAGGAAAGAAGGATGGAAGTGAGGGAAGGAGAGAGGAAAGGAAGAATGGAAAGGAGGGTGAGAGGGACAAAGGTATGAAACAAGCAAGCAAGTATGGAAGGAAGGAATGGAAGGATGGAGGGAAGGAAGGAGGAACAAATTAAGAAAAAAGGAGGACCTCTCCCTCCAAGTAGCAAAGACTGTAATCTGATCAATACTTCCATTTCTAGAAATTCTAGCTATGTACTTCAAAGCCATAATCAGGACCCAGCTGATGCTCATTACAGCCTTGTTTAGAAGAACATACAGTTAGAAATTATCTAGATATGGAATTAAGGGTCATTTGTGCAACCAAATCATATGATTTTGTCATTAGCAAATGTCTGAAAACAGGTAAATATTGACCATTTAAAAGTAACGTGAGATGGGCTGGGAGGGTGGCTCAGTGGTACAGTGTTTGCCTCACACCCATGAGGCCCTGGGTTTGATTCCTCAGCACCACATAAGCAGAAAAAGCTGGAAGTGGAGCTGCGGCTCAAGTGGTAGAGCGCTCGCCTTGAGCTGAAGAGCTGAGGGACAGCGCCCAGGCCCAGAGTTCAAGCCCCACGACTGACCAAAATAATAATAATAATAATGTGAAATACTTGAGAAGAACATGGCGCACTGAAGTGTTAACACCAGTTCTCTGGGGGTGGTGAGTTCATAGGCAATTTGGTCTCACTATTATTGTTTGTTTGTTTGCCTGTCATTCAGTTAGTCACTTATCACCACTTTTAAGTGACTATGAACTGTTTTATTGAATTTCCCCTGAAAAGTTACCAAAAAAATGTTTCTAAAATGAAATCAGACTCCTGATAGTGATGTTTTTCCCAACTGTTAAGTAGTGTTAATAGATTGGGCATGGTGGTGCACACCTTGTAAGAACCAGCTCTTGGAAGGTGGACAGGAAGACTGAAAGTTTGAGGCCAGTCTGGGGTATATAGTAAGACCCTATCAATAATAGTAATAGTAGTAGTAGTAGTAGTAGTAGTGATGATGTTGATGATGATGATGATGATGATGGTTTGAGTAGTATAAAGCAGCTTCATCTATGCACAGGCCAGCTTCCAGACCACAGTTTACTTTGGGGTATTCTCAGCATAATAGGGAATATAGACTCACCATCAAAGCACAGGGGAGTTCAAGGTTGGAGTTGTACTGTCTGGGATTTAAGGCTTATAGAAGGACAGACTGGGTTGGATGTGCAGCACAGCTCTATCAAGACTGTAGGCTTATATTCAAACTTCACTGGTTGGCCAATCACATGTATGAGTCACGTATGTGCCTATAGCATCTGGAGTGTGTGTGTGTGTGTGAGTGCGAGTGCACATGTGCATGTGTGTTACCAGTCATGGGACTTGAACTCAGGGCCTGGTTGCTGTCCCTGAGTTTTTCAGCTCAAGGCTAGCCCTCTACCACTTTGGACCACAGCACCACTTTTAGTTTTCTGGTGGTTAATTGGAGATAAGGGTCTCACTGAGTTTCCTGTCTGGGCTGGCTTCAAACCACAATCCTCAGAGCTCAGCCTCTTGAGTAGCTAGGATTACAGGCATGAGCCACTGGTGCTCAGTATAATGTGTGTCTTGTCTATGCTGCTGCAAGGCCCTGCTTCTCTTCCCACTCCTTTACCCATGAAGCTCCTGAGCTAGAAGTTTTATCCTTATCTTTGAGAAACAAACAGTGCTTCCCAACCCTTGTCAATCTCTCCTCTTCTAAGAAGAAAGCTCCAGAGTTGAGTTGTATAATGTCCCACCACAAGAATGATTTTATAATTAAGCAAATAATTAACCTCATTATACATTCCACTTTTGTAAGAATTTGGATTTCAGGGTGTGAGTCTAGCTGGTCTATCAGCTAGCAGGCAGCCAGACATACAAAACTAGGCTTCAATATAGATGCCACCCAGCAATCCTTTCATTCTCTACCTACTATGGGGCAATTTCCCTAATCATTTATGGATATCACTGAATGGAAGGTTGTCGAGGCCTGAATTTAAGAGCAGGCTTAAGAAGGGCTCAGTCTAATTTTCCTTTCTACTGTTTTATTTTTTATTTTTTTTGTCCACGTGGTGCTGGTATTTGAAATCAGAGCCTCATGCTTGTTTGTTATGCCACATACTCAGGCCTTTTTTGCTTTAGTTATTTTTCCAGATAGGACCTCAGTTCCAGATATCCTACTACTAACCTCCAATGCCAGCCCCAACTATGATCTTCTAACTATGCCTCCCACTTAGCTGAGACCACACAAGTATACCACCACACTCATCATTTTTGGTGATCTAAAATCTCACTAACATTTTGCTCAGGCCTGCCTCAAACTTTGAACCTCATGATCTCTGCCTCTTGGTTATCTGGAATTACAAGTGTGTACTCATTCTACTCTTAGAGATGCCAAATGTTAAAGTGAGGGTACTATAGGCTAGGCTAACATTCCAAGAAATACTATCTCTGCCTCTCACACCCTCAAACCTTCTTCTAGCTTGTCCTCGCCAAGCCCATTTTCCACTCATCTCAATTAATCTGTCTTCATATCTCAGCTGATATCTTAACATCCACAATGTCACTCAAGTCTACCTTGTAGAATGTACCCAGGCTCCAGGAAAAGTCAGCCTAGGAATCCATTGTCTTACCATTAAATACATCAATGACTTGTTTGAGGGTCTCCAGCGAAATGCCACTGTAACCTTTGGCTAAGACATTGATCCTTAAAGCCAAGAGCATCCGGCACCTCTCAGGGCTGAGTGGTTTTCCAACACCTACAAAACACAATTCATATTTTTTTCTCCAAGAAAACCAAGTATTTTACTACCTTTTGGCTTTGTCCACCCCTCAACTCTTCTCCCAGTACAGCCCAATCTCTAAGTGGCTTTCTACAGTTGCTTCGATCACTCTCCCTGCTACTTGTCTTGCTTCTCCAAAGGCTTGTCCAGACAAAGGTAAGGCCCAGGATTCCCTTCTCCATGCCCCGTCCCTTGAATTCTTCAGTGAACCCCCTACCTTCCAGAAAACCTTTATAATAGTGAAGAGACTCCTCTGGGTTTAATGGGGCCTGCACCTTGACAGATTTTCCCACTCATCTGGCTAACCCTCAATAATTCTCCCCATACTTTCTTCTCTGAATGCGCCACTATCTCTACAGGATGGGATACATGCTTCTATGCCAACCTCACCCCTCCACCTGGAAAGGTGGTCCCGCCTGATGCCATCTGCTGCCTTTTGGCCCCAGCACTCAGTTTCTGGAATGCACTTGGCACAATGACTCATTGTAATATGCTTTTTCATGCAATCAAACAAAATCTGTTGAATCAGTTACCTGAAGAATGGGAACGAACTAGGTTGACCTGAAGCTCCCTGGAAGAAAAAGATACACATCTTACTTAGTAACCTCTGGTTAAAAAAAAAAATCCCCTAGCTCGGGAGAGGAGAAGCATAATTAAATCTTTGGGCAGCCAGCCAATCTGTTTTCATTTCCAATTCAGATATAAGTGAACCCAAGCCTTGCCCTAGTTATCTGTTCACTGGGCACAGGCCAATGACTTGCCTTGTTGAATAAAATCTCAAAGATAGAGAGCTCTGGGACTTGAGTGTATGTGTGTTTGAAACTTACTGTAGCTTATTGACAGGAATTACGGTTCTGGCAAATTTCCCAAAACCTGTAGTAATACCATATACAACTAGAATAAAACAAACAGATATTCCATAATTAGATGTGGCAGATTGCATTTGTCTATAAAAGAATTAGATGGCACCAAGAGTACAAGATACCTGTCTGTTCTTTGATGATGCTATTTATGACTTCTCTGGACTGCTGTACCTTCTTTTCAGCAGTTGAAGTGAGCTGGGAAAATGGTCATCAGAAGTGAGCACATGAAAGACTTCCATATCGGGTGAAAAATGGCCACAGGGCATCCTTCCTTCCCTCTCTCTCCCAATACCTTTATTTTGTAGTGTCCCTTTCCCAAGTTGACCAGGTCTGTGGTGGTCAAACTGTCCCCATCTAAGGCGATAAACTGCACAAGAGGAGAGAATCCCAGTGAGTATGGGGGGCTTCACTGCTCTACTTAATCCAGAAGAATCAAAGTTGACACTTGATTTTACTATGGTTGTAAAATAATACTGTGCTAACAAAAACAGACAGCTTGCTGAAGAGACTATACAAGGAAAAGTTAGAGATGTAGACACTCCATGCCTTTCCCAGCTCCTTTCTCTATGACCCAGGACGAGGCCCTGTCCTAGAGGATAGAGTTTACTCTGAGTGTTGCTGGCTTTCCTCCTCCACTTCCTCCTTAAATGAGAAATGTGACTTTGTTTTCCCCACAAAAAGGAAATGATTTGCTACGTACCTTTTCCGGCTCTTTATATTTGCTGTATCTGATGTCAGGTAAAGGAAAATTCTGGAAGTGTGGGAAAGCCCCAGTCTTAGCCCCGCAAAGGTGGGTAGAACCCTTGGAACTGACCAAAAAGACAGCAGGAAAGGATACAGATAAACTCCTTCTGGTTGTGAGGGAATGAAGTCAGGGGACATTGCATCTCCTTCTATGACTGAAACAAGAAGGCAGGAGACAGCTCTTAGAAATCACAACGTAGAGCTCCACATGTGGATTGTGCTGCTAGATCATCTATCCATTGCCCTTGAATTGTATGGAAATGGCTGCTTCATAATGACTTCCTGTGCTTCCCCATGCCTCAGCATCTTCACACTGGACTCTCAGGCAGAGATGTAGCCAGGCGCTGGTGATTCATACCTGTAATCCTAGCTACTCAAGAGGCTGAGATTTGAGATTACAGTTTGAAGGTAGGAAAGTCTGTGAAAGTCTTATTTCCAATTAACCACCCTCCCCCAAAAAAGCCACGAGTGGACCTATGGCAAAAGTGCTAGAGTGTTTGAGTGCCAGCCTTGAGTGAAAAAGCTAAGTAAGGGGCAATGCCCAGACCCTGAGTTCAAGTCCCAGTACTGGTACTCGTGTGCACACATACACACCACACACACACACACACACACACGCTCGCATGCGTGCACACACGCACACACACACGGAACCATAGACATGAGTTTAACTGGAAGCTTAAGACCTAGTCCCCACCTGCACCTCCACCTCCACTTTGCAATGTTGTCTTTTAAGTCTGAATTCCTGACACCTCTGGGCTGCTGGAAGGATACATTTTTCTTCACAGTGCCTGGGTGATAGCAAAGGGATCCAAACCTGCAATCATGGGTTTCAGTTTGGACCTTGTCACCTACAGCTGCCTGGCTTTGGGAAGTCACCACCTCTGGGTCGGTTGCTCCCTTTGGTGTGAGGACTTGGTCGCTGAGGCTTGACCCAAGGCAAGCACACCTAGCCTCATCTTTTCTCCTGAAACGAGGGTGACCTGCCCAACTCCCTCCAGGCCTGACGGACAAATCTGCGCCACCCCACCCCAGTTTGCCCCCACTTCCTGGCAGCCACTCACCCACTTCCACGAACTCATTGTCCTCCAGCGCTACCTCCAGCAGATCCTCGTTGTCCAGCAAGCCTAGACCTTTGCACCTGCGCACGAGGAAGCGCACGGCGTCCACCGACTTGAAGCCACCGTTGTCCGGCTTGTTCTTCATGTAGCGCCGCACGGCCTCGCGGCCCAGCCAGCCCACTGTGAGCTGGGCATCCTGGCAGGGCACAGCCAGCCATTCTCCGCGCACGTGCACTGTGTACCTGGGCATGGCTCTTCTGTAGGCGACCCCGCTGTCAACCAGGTGCCTGCACCTCCCAGAACACAGTCCCAGGAAGGAAGAGTTTTTATCCAGAGGTGACTTTTCTGGGTGTGTGTGTGAGGGGCGGGGAGGGGGGAAGAGGTTAGGAGCACGAGGATGGACTTTTCAAAACACACCCCTTCTGTCTCCTTTACTCATTCATGCGCTGGACAAATATTTATGGAGGTTTCATGGGGGTGGGGGTGGGGATGTCCTTTTGGCTTTTTCCAGTTGGGCTAGAAGAGGCACACACACACACACACACACACACACACACACACACACACACACACACACACACACACAGAGGTGAGTCACCTGTTTACCTGCAATGCAGTCCTACCTGGAGTCTCACATCTGCAAGGCTCAGCCCTTGCTGGTATCTGCGGTTAGCCCCCTCTGGCT
The DNA here is from genome assembly GCF_019054845.1 of Dipodomys spectabilis. NCBI lineage: Eukaryota > Metazoa > Chordata > Mammalia > Rodentia > Heteromyidae > Dipodomys > Dipodomys spectabilis. The sequence continues at coordinate 8,446,241 of NW_024870840.1, forward strand.
AGGGCCCCCTGCCCCTATTCTCCTCCATGGAAGGCAGCTTTATAAACACTCTGTCCCGGTGACTTTATTGAGAATTACTCAATTGTAAAATACACCCTGGCTAGCCAACTGTGACACCCAGGAGTGGGAGTTTGGCAATTTTCATTCATTTGTTTATTTCACAACCATGTATTGAGCAACTGTTCCCTGCCACCCCAGAAGTGCTGTTAAAGCTCTTGATCCACAAAGGAAGACTGCAAAGGCCAGAGATCATTTTTCCCAACTCAAGGTCATCTGGACCAATGAACTACCAGGGCTTAAAGGATCATTCTTTATTGTTCTTGAGTAAGAAGAGTTATTCGCTTGTTTCTGCATTCAAAGGTGAATGGGATAGCCAACCACTTCAGTAATTTGTAGACAGCCCCTGATACTGGTCCTATGATTTACCAGCTGTTTGACCTTTGGGAAAATTAGTTGACTTTTTTTGGGGGGGTGGGTAGTAGTGGGGCCTGAACTCTGGGCCTGGGCGCTGTCCCTCAGCTCTTCAGCTCAAGGCTAGTGCTCTACCACTTGAGCCACAGTGCCACTTCCAGAATTTTTCTTTTTGCTTATGTGGTGTTAAGGAATCAAACCCAGGGCCTCATGCATGCAAGGCAAGCACTCTACCACTGAGCTACCTTCCCACCCCTAGTTGACTTTTCTAGGCCTCAGTTTCCTCATTGGTAAAACGGAGCTAATGATAACAGCTATTGCAAAGCGCTTCAGGGAGGACAAAATGAATTCACATATGGGAAGCCTTGGCTTCCCCAGCAAGTTGGAAATGCTCTGGAAGTATTTGGGATCGATATCATCAGGACTTTAACACTTTATCACCTCTGGTTTGTGCATATTCTTTCATCATGGTACCTGGATATCCCTAATGCAATTATTCTTTTCCACCACAGATAGCTTCCTGAACCCAATTCATTGCCCGTAGCATGAAGGAACTCTGCGTAGTATGGGAGAAGTTCTCAAAGAAATGCATGTACTCTTTTCACTAAGCACTTTAGCATTAAGCTAGTTTTTAGAAATTGGATTATTACAATAGAAAATCCTGAAAAGTCTCTATTACACCAGACCTCATTAGAAATAGAGACAGACAGTCACCCCACATCCACACCCAGAGGCTCTGTCTACTTCATGCAATCTAATTGAAATTTGCAACCCTAGACATATGCCTACGTGTGTAGGGAAACACACAACCTGGGTCCTCATAAGAAGCTGCAATTTCTGTTTCCTTGAACAGAAGTCTACTGCAGAAAGTCCAGTGATCCATGCATGTCTCCACCCTTTGACCTCAGTGAGTCTCCACACCTCTCCTCAATACACACCCATCCATTTTTTTTTTTTTTGGTCAATTGTAGGGCTTGAACTATTGGCCTGGGTGCTGTCCCTGAGCTCTTCAGCTCAAGGCTAGCGCTCTACTACTTGAGCCACAGTACCACTTCCGGTTTTCTGAGTGGTTTATTGGAGATAAGAGTCTCATGGACTTTCCTTTTCGAGCTGGCTTTGAACCATGATCCTCAGATCTCAGCCTCCTGAGTAGCTAGGTACAGGCGTGAGCTGCCGGCACCCGGCATACACCCCATCCAAGTTTGAGGTAAGCCTATCTCCCACATCTCTGGAAAACTGAAGCCCTCAGATGTGAACTACCTTCACTCCGCCATCCTCCATCTATTCATTCAACAAATCACTATGGGATGATTACCTGTTATGTGCCAAACTCCATCTGAGGCGCCAGCGATGAAGTTAAGACAGTCTCTGCCTTTATGATGCTTCCTGTGTAGCACGATGGATACAGACTTAAAAGACTACAATGTCCAACTACCCCCTAGGCCAGGAAGGGACCTCAAACCACAAGATGACCCAGCTGACAAACCTCAGCTGAGCCCTGTTAAACTGTGAAGTTGAATTTAAGTGATCGAACTCACCTAATGCTATTTGAGGACTCTACACGCAGGCCCTAGACATTGTGGAGATTTACTAATACGATTCTTTCGGTCATATAGTTCCCAACTTCCTTTTCTTGGCTAGATAATTCTTGTTCTTGAAATCTCAATTTGTGTCTTTTCCAAACAGCAGTCCCTAAACCTTTCAGTTGACAGCTTTAGTAAGCCTCACCCTTCTTTTAGAATTATCTACAAATTGCTTATCTTTGTTTGGTAATCATGCGTTCAGCTTTAGCTGACAGTCAGATACTCACTGTATGCTTATTAGCTGAACAGTAAACTCTTCGGCACCCGCCCTAGGTAAACCTAGACAGGATGTTGGTCTCTAGCGCCCTCTACTCTCAATAGTGCCCTCCTACATGACTCAGTACCACCTATTAAATGGCATTAGTTTGTCCTATAAGCTCACAGGGCAGAAGCTTTAAATAACATTATTTTGGTATGTGGATTTGCACTAGTCACGTAGGACATCCTTCTATGTACCAGGGTTTGTTGAACTCTTATCCTGGTAATCTTGGGAAAGAAGGCAAATGAAACCCGAGCCTTGAAAAACAGAATCACATTGCAACACAATGTCCAAAAGAATAGAGCTGCAAGGAGAGAGGGAGCAAGAAGACTCAGGATTCCAGGAATAGGGAGGAGTTGGTTCCTCTGATATCTACCGTATCTCTGGCTGTTCACATCTATCTAAAACAGGAACTATATGAATGACTATATTGATAATGATACCACCCACCCAGACTTCAATTCCCACAAAACTCCTGTTTGTTCATTTGGCAAAGGTGTAACCAATCTGGGTCTGAGTCTCACCTGAGAACTGCCAGGTAGAGATGGAGGGTGTGCAGGCTGGACACGGACTAGAGACACAGAGGACACAAGAGCTGGCGGCTCGGTAGCCCACTTCTGTCAAGTCCACACTTTCTTCTGAGATCCCCACCTCCCCCAGTCCTTATATTCTTTAAATAATCTTCCTCTTCTCTTGTTGTTTTGGGCTACACTGGTTCCCAAACTGTGGGCCGAAGCTTCCTGGGGCATCACACTGCATGCACCCGAGTGCTTTGTTGTACTTGTCTTTTATTTGGTGTTTTTATATGCTATGTGCTCCTTGTGTGTGAAAAGGAGGCGATGAGGCAGACTTGCTGAGGAACTGATGAAAGGCACTGAGGTTCAGTGTGGCCATCTAAACCATGAAGAACAAACCAGGGCAAATCCAGCCGATCAGCAGGCTCCACCCAGGACTGCAGAGCAGAAGGCTCCCGCTTGTGTGGGCATGTTGTAGGGCTTGAACTCAGGGCCTGGGCGCTGTCCCCGAGGTTTTATACTCAAGGCTAGTGCTCTACCACTTTGAGTCACAGGGCAATTTTGGGTTTTGGGTGATTGATTGAAGATTAAAAGTCTTATGGACTTTCCTGCCTGGTCTGGCTTTGAACTGCAATACTCAGATCTCAGCCTCCTAAGTAAATAGGATTACAGGTGTGAGCAACCAGTGCCCGATAGTGTAGGTACTTTGGAAGGGAGTCCGTCCCATTCAGTAGGTGGATAGTAAAGCCAACTAAGTGTTCATTTAGAAGGTTACTTTGAAAGCAAAATGCTAATCATACTAAAATTTTGATTTGCAGCAGATCTGGATAAATTTCAATAAAACATAAGGGAAATAATATGTTTATATTCTTTGTGAACATACTGAGAGACAATTAAGTTAATTGAAACATTTAAACTGGGCTTGATGGCATATGCCTGTAATTCAAGTACTCAGAAGGCTAAGGTAAATTTGCAAATTTGCAGGGAATGTGGGCTCATAGTTAGACTCTATCTCCAAAAAAAAAAAGTTTTTAGATATGCAGATCAAGATTTTTAAAGTTTACTACAATTTACTTAACAAAGAATATACCACTATTTGAAAAGGTAGACAAATATCATAAAAAGCCAAAACTAAAGATACTTTTAATTATAATGTAAGGCAAAGTTTCATATTTCTTCATGACTTTATTTAAAAATAAAAAAACAATGAAGTTTCTGAAGCCATCAACAGATAGGTTCTTAATCGACATTTAAGTCTCTCCCCACCAGCATCGCAGTCACGGGATGCATACTGGCTTTGTGCTCTTGGTAGGTACGAATAGCTTGATCGTGGGATTTGTCAAAGGCAGCAAGATCCCTGCCAATGGGAGGAAAAGAAGAAAAGAAGAAGGAAAGAAGGAAAAGAGAAACAGAAAGGGGGAGAGAGAGATGGAAGGGATTGGAGAACAAGAACATAAGTCAATACTTGAGATCAAATTTAAAATAACAGCATAGGAGATAGCTAAGTATCAGACAAAGCATATATCCCAGCCAATCAGGTGCTCTGTATCAATCTCTGTATGAGCCCTTCAACTAGTGTGTCACAGATATTTTAGGCACTGCAGCACCACTTCTGGCTTTTTTCTTTTCTTTTCTTTTTTTTTTTTTTTTGCCAGTCGTGGACCTGAACTCTGGGCCTAGGCGCTGTCCCTCAGCTCTTCAGCTCAAGGCGAGCACTAGACCGCTTGAGCCCACAGTGCCACTTCCGGCTTTTTCTGTTTATGTGGTGCTGAGGAATTGAACCCAGGGCCTCATGCATGCAAGGCAAACACTCTACCACTGAGCCACCTTCCCAACCCTGGCTTTTTTCTGTTTATGTGATACATGGAAGAATTGAACCCAGGGCTTCATGCATGCTAGGCAAGCACTGTACCACTAAGCCATACTCCCAGTCCCATTGTAAAGTACCTTAACAGCAAATATGTGTAAGAGGTATCTTCCCATTTTTTTTGTATAAGTAAGAAGATTTGTCTTACTTGAATAAGGGTCGTGTGAACTTCATTCTTCCTTGTTCAGTTGCCATTTTGAGAGCCAAAGGAATCGCTTCCTCCCACTTCGATTGAATGCAGAGTCGTAACCATCTGAAAGGAGAATTTTAGGAGGTGTGGAAGAAAACCAAGAGAAAGGAAATGAGTATCACTATCAAGATGAAAAAATCCATTGTGGTGGTTTTGTACTTTACTATGAGAATTTTGAATGTGGACATATACAGTTTAACAACTGGAGAAGAGAAGGAAGAGGAGTTTTGTTCTTGAAAAAGATCATACTAAAAGATCATATTAAGTTTTAAAAGTTTGGGATTATGGAGGTGCTCATGGGCCTTATGAATTTATGCAATTTCAGAAACTAAACTTTGGTTCAAACCTTAAGCTACCAATTTGAAGTAAGAAAAATTAAGATATAACAGAAGCAAAAGTTTCTAACTGTTCTCATTTCAGATTCGATATGTCTGGTTGTGAAAAGGCCTATTTACAATTGTATCCTTCATTCTAATTTTTTTTTTTTCAGTCAAGAAAGCTTAAACCCAAACTAACAAAAGATCAATATTACCATCTTACGGACAATGCAAGTATTCACTAAACAGACTTCGATGATTTATGTAAACGTAGTAAACTTGACAAGGGTTTCTCACACTCTGCTTTCCCTTTCTCCACCTTTTAAGCTATCGTTCTGCTTTCTTCCACAGAGACAAGTTAAAATGATGTACCTGAATCGTATTTCAGAATTGTTAATGGCATTGAAGTTGTACACCTCTTGCATTCGCTTTATGTGCCCCAATGGAAGAGGTGCCTAAGAGCAAAATAAAGAAGTATAATGTATCATTTCAACAGGATTCCTTGGAAGAAAGGAGCTGGAGAGAAATTCTTAGCCAAATTAAAATCCTATGTATTTTATAATATAGAAATGTAAGATAAAATAAACAAATGTATTCTAAAGTAAGTCTTTTGCAAACGTATTCTGGATAAAGATGTTCTATTGGGAACAGTAATTACCTTTTAAGGTACTACAAAAGAATTAAAGGAGAATTGCTCTCCTCACATGTTTTCGATACTACCTTCCAGACACTTTGCAGAGTATTTCAAGTTCTGCCTACACCTTCTATATAGCTTAAATGTATCCCAGTTTCAGATTAAATCACTGTTCCTCAATGTCATCAATGATTGTCCCTGGCTTTATCATTGTACATTTCCTCTGAAATCTCTTATAGGACCCTTTGAAGCCTGATGAATAATATGAACTTTCTCCAGGGGGCAAACTGCATTTACAATATTAATACAAACTTCTGTGTACCATTTGAGGGGGCTCATGATCCTCCTGTGTTCATGTCAGCCCACACTACAGGGAGGAACAGGCATGGATGAAGGAAGGAAAGGAGAGGAGTTCAGTTTGGACAGGTAGAGTTTGAGATGTCTGCAGAGATTCCACCAGGGAGACGGTACCTCTCCTCTCCAGCCACAGGCTCCTTACCTTACAGGACTCTCACTCCGTGCGTGTAACCATCTCTGCTCTCACTAGCTGCTAGTGTACACTCAACATTATTGAGTGTATCTGCTCTGGGGAGGACTCATTCACATCCAAGTCCACTATAGCAGGCCAACTGGTTACCTGGCTTTCTCCAGGCGTTGACATACCTAAGCCCCAGTCATCCCTTTAGATCTTCTCTCTTCCTAAATCCAGAAATTTAGGAACTTGTAGACTGATGCCTTCTTACTAAAATGAGGTCCCCATTGCCGCAAAATCCTATGCTTTATTTTGGCATTAATTCCAAAGGAATTTCCAAAGGAAATTCTGCTTAAAATCTTCTCTATCCCCCCTTGAGGTCTTTAAGCTGAAGAGTGTTCCCTTTACTGTAAAACTTAAAGAGCCAGTCATTATTTCCCTCCCGTGCTGTCTTGTGCATTCTCTTATTACTGCATTTGAACTTAAAATCTGTCTGGACTTTTTCCTGTTCAGCCCCAAACACGGTCAACTACAAAGCCCTATGCTTTCACTCTGTGCAAACTTGCTCATCAGGCCTAGGCTTGCCTTCCTCTCCTGTGCACTCCCTCACCACCCTCCTCCCACCCCCAACTGAAGCCATCACATCACCTGTAGTTTGAATGAGCCATGACCCACAGATTCATCAGATGATTCCCTTCTTTCTAACCAGAAAAAGATCTAAACTTCTTGCATAGCATTCAAGGTGAATCATGGCTGGGACTCACAGTCTTTCTAGCGATCCCGTCATTGTTCTCCGACACAGCCTGGCTGTGCACTCAAGGCTGGCTCATTCCATGCCCACCACTTCCTCAACTTACTCCTGATAATAGCAATCCGGCCTCAGCAATGCAGCCTTACTCTTCCATCCCCGCCCTAAGGACTCCAGTTGGGAGGAAGTTCTTTTATTAAGTAGTTTTCCAAATGATACCTAAAGTACAATCCCTTTATTGATAAATTTCACATATTATTTCCTAGTAGATTATGGGCTTTTTGAGAATAAAATTCATTCTTTATAATCCAACATAATGCTAAATATAATAGGTACTGATTAAAAAATTTTTAAAAGAATGAACTGTCTAAATTACTTTTTCCATGAGTTCCTACACTAAGATTTTCCTAAAGTTGGGTACCAGACACATACTGTGATATTGTGCCAGAGTTCATTTCCATTGGGTTGAGCTAGTACTTACTCTCTGGAGCATTTGCGCTAAAAACTCGTTTAACTGATGAGAGGAGAGATCTTTCAGATCTGCAGCATTGAATGAACTTAAATCTTCTTCTTTGGCCTGAAATAAACATTACCTAGTTATTTCTGTTCATGTACCAGTTAATAGCTAATATGACATAAAAGCAAAAATGAAGAAGATGACAGAAATACATGCATGAATAACATCATTATATAAAATAAACTTGGGCTGGGAAGGTGGTTCAGTGGTAGAGTGCTTGCTTTGCATGCATGAGGCCCTGGGTTCGATTCCTCAGCACCACTCAAGCAGTAAAAGTCAGAAATGGTGTTGTGGCTTAATTGGTAGAGCACTAGCCTTCAGCTGAAGAGCTAAGGGACATCACCCAGGCCCAGAGTTCAGCCTCCATGACCAACAAAATAAATAAATAAATAAAAAATAAACTTAAGGATGAGGTAGTTTATGTAATTTGAGATTACTATTATCTAAAAAGCTGCTGACTGCTAAAATAAAGCTATGTTACTAAGAAAAAGATGATTAATAGCACAAATGAAGGAACTGCCACTTTTACTTTTTTCACATAATTTGTAGCATTCAAAGTATAGTGATTCCCAAAGCAAAGAAACACAAAAGCATGGCTAACTTTATGAGATAATTAAAAAAATACATAAAGCCACATTTTTAATAGACTAAACGAGAGGAGGGAGACAATCCCATATGTTTTCTATGTACATATTCTTCTGCATTTTGTTACTATTTAAGAAAACTAATTGAGAACTAATGTAAGAAGAGGAATGCACAACATTGCATGTTCCCTCTGACACTGAGCTAATCATCTACTTTAGCTGCTGGGCCCAAAGGAACATCTGAGCCAAAGAAGGTAGCTTTACCTAGTACCAGGCAAGGGGGAATATATTGTTTAAACTAAACAGAGGGTTATAACAGATTCATGTTGTTAAAAGACTCTATTTCTTCTTTTTTTTTAATGTCATTTATTGTATGTATCTTTTCATCTTTTTTTTTTGGGGGGGGCGGGGGGGGGGGTCTGGTCGTGGGGCCTGAACTCTGGGCCTGGGCACTGTCCCTCAGCTCTTCAGCTCAAGGCTAGTGCTCTACCACTTGAGCCACAGCGCCACTTCCGGCTTTTTTCTTTTTGCTTATGTGGTGCTGAGGAATCAAACCCAGGGCCTCATGCATGCAAGGCAAGCACTCTACCACTGAGCCACCTTCCCAGCCCCAAGACTCTATTTTTGATAGACAAATCACATACTTTTCCCCTTGATACACTTGTAAACTACACAAACAACATTCAAGATGCAGGTAGAAGAGCAAGGCATTATCTGTGGTAAACTAGGTTACCAGGTTTCTGTTCATGGATAGGAATAATTAAGTCTAAGTTAGTTAGAAGAGCACACAATTAAATCCCAATTCTTCATAGGGTGGGTATGAGGCAGCTGACCTCTTTCTACTTCATTTGCATCATTCTCATGCTTCTCATTACCTACTGCTCCTATTAAGGCTACTTATTATGTCTGCTTTCTTAATTACACTATAGACAATCCAAAGGTTAGGCCATTTCTGTGCTATTCATTGTGGGAGGCAGATCATTTTGTATGCAGAACTATGCCAAGAAATATTGCATATTTCAAAGAGCAGCATCAAAATTTGCTGTAATAATTGAAGTAAAATTATTGCGATTTTTGTTCTCACTTTCCATTAAAGAATCACTCAGAGCTGGGTACTGGTGGCTCATACATATAATCCTAGCTACTTGGGAGGCTGAGATCTGAGGATCAAGGTTCAAAGCCAGCCCATGCAGGAAAAGTCCATGAGACTCTTGTCTTCAATTAACCACCAGAAAACCAGAAGTGGAGCTGTGACATAAAGTGGTAGAGTGCTAGCCTTGAGCAAAAAGGACTCAGGGACAGTGCCAGTGCCCAGGCCAGAGTTTGAGCCCCATAACTGACAACAACAAAAAGAATTATCCAGGGTATATATCTTCAGTCTGCTTCCTTTAAGGAAGTCTTGTAGAAATGAACAAAGCTAGCAATAAGCAAGTCCTAGGGCTTTCTATCCTTAATAGCTGTCATTAGCACTCACCCAAGATTTAGATTCATCTGGTTTGGTTTTAATAAACACCAAATCACTGCTATATTTGATTGCATATTGTACATATACAAATATTATATTGTACAAGTAATGAGGAAAAGAAAACAGGTAGAAAGAAAATATTTTCTCTACTTTTTTTTTCTTTCTTATTGGTCATGGAGCTTGAACTCTGGGCCTGGGCACTGTCCCTGAGCTCTTCAGCTCAAGGTGAGCACTCTATCACTTGAGCCACAGTACCACTTTGGGTTTTCTGGTGGTTAATTGGAGATAAGAGTTTCATGGATGTTCCCGCCCAGGCTGCCTTTGAACCACAGTCTTCAGATCTCAGCCTCCTGAGTAGCTAGGATTACAGTGTGAGCCACTGGAACCTGGCTTATCCCTACTTTTTATTTAAGAGTTGAAAAAAAACAAAAACAAAAACAAGAAAAGGCAGAATTAATGCCATCAGCATCTATTTTTCCCCTCCTCATAAAACTTGATTTTATATACTGAGGGTGAAGACAGTATCACATTGGACACACTTAACTTGTAGACAGCCTTTTCGGATAAAATTGTTTATGACATAAAGACACCCCATGAGTGGAGTCGTATGGGCCTAATTCACTAAGGAATCAAATATCGCACATTACTACTCACAGTAATCCATCTTTGGCTTAAGGCAATACAGGCATTTGTCAGAGTCATGTCATAACTGCAAAGATGAAAGAAATTAAAAATCAAAGTCTATAAATAAGCACATGTTTTCATATAAGTACAATAGGTAAAGCTATCGAATGTACTTGCATTTCAAAATGTCTTTTAAATAAAGAGCTTCTGAAGAAATAGATATAGGAAACCTTTTACCTGACTTCAATATTGTGGCCTCATTTAAAAACTCACAAGTCCAAGGATAGCCATGAGAACAAACCCAGGCCGTCCTTCAGAGGTGCCAACCACTCACCACAAGGTGATCCCAATGTTCAGCGAACAGATGACAAAGGGAACAGGACCTGAGCACACTGAGTGTTCATTTTCTGGCAGGAACAGCTCTCTGAACCTAGGGCAAGACACCTGAGCTAACTAACCCTAATTTGCCTCTTCTGAAGACAGGAATCGTAACACTTTTGGGATGACTAATATAACACTTATAAATGAAAAGTACAGCAGCCTGGACATGACAATATCATCTAGTGCAGAAAGTTAAAAATTACTTGTAATAGATTAACTAATTCATTACAAGTATGTTTATAAAGGAACATCTAAGAATGCTGCTCTCATGGCTATCTAGTAACAGCTTAAGGAAGGAATAAAATCCATCCAGATATTTTGAAGGTTAGGATTTAGGAATGAGAGAGTGAATGAGTGGCCAGTAAGTACTTACTTGGGTTTGACAGGAGGCAGGCCAGGAGAATAGAGCCAGGCATTCCAATCAACTTGGTTAAGAACATCGACCTGAAAACAGGAACAACACCCAAAAGGTGAATGATCTTGCAAACTTGTAAGAGTCCTCAAGCCTACAATTCTGTCTACTCTATTAAGTCAAGGTAATTTCTAATGCTTTTTTTTTCTTTTGTGGTAGTAGTAAGGCTTACACTTTTCTGGATAGGCTGGCTTTAAACCATAATCCTCCAGATCTCAGCCTTCTAAGTAGCTAGAGTATAGATATGAGCCACAAGTGCTCAGCTTTTCTGTTTTTATTATTATTTTTTAACTGACAAACATTATTATTGAATTTATGGGGCACAATGTGATATTTTGTTATATGTATATAACATGGAGTGAGTAAACATAGCTAATTAACATCTCTCTCTCTCTCTCTCTATATATATATATATCACAACACCTAAGTCTCTTCTAAAATAAATTTATACTCATTACTAGTGTTCTGTTAGGTAATATAGAAAAATTAAGACCTAAAGCAAAAAATCCTGAATAAATACTTCCATTAAGTCAAGTTAGCCTAACAGCCAATAAATAAAGATATTTTGAGCATTACAAATAAGAAAATGTTTAAAATCCAACCTTATCTTTAAAGTGGGAATATAGGAAATTCTTCCAGTCATCAGTGGTTATGCTCTTGTAGGAAAATTTCTCAACATAAGCCTTTAAGAATCCTAGGAAAACCTCTACGAGAGAAAATTTTAAAAGAAAGAAGAAAAAGAAATCAATTCACAGAAAGGTAATTATTTGACCTTTAGTTGTGGTTCATATCGGACTATTAGCTATAGAGAATAAAGAACAATCCAAAGAACAAGGAAACCAATGATGAGGGCTTTGGAAGAATGTTCAAGAAAGGAAGATAGACTAAAGCTGAACTTTAAAGAGTGTATGTAATTTGGAGGAAGAGAGATGAGAAATCCTATTTACAGGTGAGGAGATGACACAATGAAGATACAGAAGAAGAACACACAATGTAAATTCGACAAGACATTACCTCATAGAACTAGAAAGGAAGAAAATGAGATCAGACAGGCAGAATGGATCCAAGGGAAGGAAGGCCTTCAAAGTCAACAAACGAGAGCACTTCCATGCCATAAGTAAGAGAAAGTCATGACGACATAAAGTGAGATGGTATGAAGGCATTAAAAAGTATGACACACACTTCAGACTGGAGGTATGGCTGGAGGTAGTGCACTAGTTATGAACAAGAAAGCCCACCAGAGCATGAGGCTCTGAGTTCAAACCCCAGTACTGAAAAGAAACAAAAGATACTAAAGTGAAACTATTGTGGTTTCTTTCTGAAGCTTGTAATTGTTAAAAAAAATAAAATAAAATAAGGTGTGGACTGGATTTATGTGTACTGACCTAGAAATGTGAATATTCAGTGAAAACACAAACAACAACAAACAAAACCGGATGCAGAACAAATATATTATACTGTAATAGTATCCTCTTAAGCGTGCGAGGGAGATTCCAAGACTCTTAAAGGATGCCGAAACCAGACTGCACTGAACTCTAAGTGGACTACATATTTATCTACATATAATACTTATGATAAAATTTAAGTCATGAAATTAGCAATGGCAAGGACTAACACCTAAAAAACAACATAGAGCAACCATTACACTATAGTAAAAGTTTTGAGAATGTGATATTTCTCTGCCTCAGCATTCTGAGAGTATTTCTCAGTAGCCATACTGCTTATCAAATCAACTGTGGTATTATCACAGTGTTTCTGTTCAAGTAATTCTTGCTTTACATATTCATGGCCCCAAAACAGAAGCAAAATGAGGCTGGTAATTCAGATATGCCAAAGAGGAGCCGTAAATGAAAGGATGGAAGTACTTGACTTAACAAAGGAAGAAAAAAAAACTGTAGGCTGAGATTGTTAAGATCTTCAGTGAGAGTGAATCTTCTACCTGTGAAATTTTAAGAAAGGGAAAAGAAACCTGTACCAGTTATTCTGTGTGCTGACAGCTGGAACTCAAATTGAGGAAAGCGGATAAGAGCAGATGACTAGACATACACTTGTGTTCATCTCCACTTAGAAAACATACGTAACAATACTTGTTAGCCCTGGGGAATTGACCAGGGACTGACAGCCTCTCATATATTACTCTTGTGAACTGCTAAAACCTCGAAATGGTTTCAATGAGTATGTATTATTTCCTGATTATTAAAACACTAATGAGATTTTTCTTTTCACAAAGTCAAACAGCATTATACCTCTCAAGAATTATTTTAAGAGCAGAAGTAAAATTAGCAAACAAGAGATTTCTCTGGCAGAATGAATTAGAAGGATAAAATGAGCAAAGCAACAATTTAGAATTCATCTCTATTCTTCCTATTACCCTCAAAAAGAAAACAAAATTAGAAAATGCAAAGTACTTACCTGGGCCTCCAAGGAGTTGTTCGAGGTAAAAAAGCAAAGCAAAGCCCTTCTCATAGGGAACTGAAGAATAGGCTACATCAGGATCCACATCCTTCAGATCAACCACAAGTTTGGTGAAAGGATGTGTCTCCCCAAATGTTTTTATCTACAAGACACAAAGTAAGATATATGCTCACAAATGAAGATGGGTACCACCATGCCAGGAATCTAGTAAGAAGTATTACTTCAGTCAGGGGCATGACTTTGGAAGAATCCAGAATGGCTAACTCTCACCCAATAATTAGGCTTTATTCTTATCAAGGAATCATGAGAACTGATCAACTGCATCATTAGAAAAATGATTCAAAACTTGTTCAGCAATTTCAGTTGTTGTCAGGAGAGCCTTTGAAAATTGCTATGTATACTAAATAAAATTCAACCAAATAACCACATGTATTAATAGCAAAGACCTGGCTAATTCTCACTGTCCCAATCTGGACCAGGTCTTGAGTGACAGGTGCCAAAGAGTACTACATATCATCTGCTAACTCACCTATACCTCTAAAAGTGATTTCCTCATTGCTTGTTAGTGAAGATACTTTATGATCTAAATTTTATAACAACCATACAACTTTGGATGAGCGTGTGTGTGTGTGTGTGTGTGTGTGTGTGTGTGTGTGTGTGTGTGTGTGTGTGTGTGTACCATCCATTAGCTTTTTCACTCAAGACTGGTATTCTACCACCTGAGTCACATCTTCCCTTCCAGCTTTGTGGGTAGTTAAATGGAGATAAGAGTCTCATGGACTTTCCTGCCCAGGCTGGCTTTGAACCACAATCCTTAGATCTTAGGCTTCTGAGTAGCAGAATTACAGGAATGAGCCCAATTTACAGCCAGAGGCTGGTGGCTCATTCCTGTAATCTTAGCTACTCAGGAGGTTGTGATCTGAGGATTGCAGTTAGAAGCCAGCCCAGGCAGAAAAGCGTATGAGACTCTTATATCTCCAACTAAACACCCGAAAACTGGAAGTGGCACTGTGGCTCAAAATGGTAGAGTGCTAGCCTTGAACAAAAGAGCTCAGGAAAAGCACTCAGGCTCCGAGTTCAAGCCTCATGACCAACAACAACAAAGAAATTCCAGTTTATGGAATTTGAGATGCTGAAACAGGGAGACCGAGAGTCCAAAGCCAACCTGGGCTACAAAGCAAGACCTTGCTTCAAACAAATGAACAAAGAAATAAAGAGAGAAAATCCTAATGTATTTTACCGAATTCTGTAGCTCTCCCCATCCTCCCAGAGCATGGAAATGTCTGAACTTCTCACCAAAGAGTCGTCCACAAATGTGGCGCTCCAAATACACAGTATGTCCTTCATTTAACCTGAAAGAAATAAGAAGCACTTCACAGCTGAGAGGCAAGGCATTAAAAATATTATATATATATATTACATATGTAACATATAATGCATATTAAATAAGAATATGTATTACATATGTAATATACGTATGTTATATAGGCTTTCCTGTGGGGGGCAGCAATTGTAAGGCATGACTACAGCAGTCTCAGTCCCCTGCCTAAGTGACTTTCAAACAAACAACTAAGCAGTAGGAAATCCAGCCCAGCAGATGGCAGTAGAGACAAGTAAATATAGTTCCAGTTTTAGATGTCCATGTATTAAATGTGACCATGAAGCCAGGCATGGTGGTTCACATGTGTCATCTTGGGAGGCTGAGGCAAGAGCGTTTCCAAAGTTTGAGAGTCCAGCCGGAACTACATAGGAAGACTCCATCTCAGTAAAATAGAATGAGCTCTCTATGCTCTTTTCTAGCTCTTTCTCAGCTCTTTCCTTCTCTTCTCTTTCCCAGCTCTCTTTTCTTTCCTAGCTCTCTCTTTCCCACCTCTTTCCCAGCTCTCTCTTCTCTTTTCTAGCTCGTTTCTAGCTCTTTCCTCTCTTTCCCAGCTCTCTCTCTTTCCCAGGCCTTTCCCAGCCGCGTGGAGTGCCAACCTTGCCTGGTCCCAGCAGGTCTACTGAATAAACCTACCCCTTACCTGAATACCACGTGCGTGCTGCTGGTCTTACTCGGCTACCTTTTTTTAAAAAACCTAACATAAATGGTGCCGTGACTCGGATAAAGGGCTTAAAGTCAGGATAGCTGGGATTCCTCTCTGTTTTTTTTTCCTCTTTCTGTTTGTTCTTCCCTTTTTGCTCTGAGGAATACCCACAGTTCTGACAGCCTTTTGCGAACCTGTCTGTCTTGCTGCGGACACAGCGCATTGATACCATTGCTGCCTTCACATCCATGTCCACACCACTTCTCTACTCTGGTGAGTGCAACTACTCTCTACGGCTCTCTGTTGCTCAGTCTCTGTCCAGACGTGGCGCCACGCCAGAGAGCTCCTACAGCCTTTAGCTGAAAGGCCGGTCACCTCTGAAGCCAAGGATGCTTGGCTTTGGGGGCTTGGCCGTTTCTCTCTAGAGGGCTCTGGGGGAAGTTGGGACGCCGCTTCTGCCTGGTCAGCTCTCCTTCACTCACCAGACTGACTCTTCTACTCATTTAATGGGGTGCTGCGAATCACGCCTGAGCCGTGAAACCCTTTTGAAATGCCTCCTGCCTTCCCTGGAAAGCCAGAGTGCCCAATTTTATGCCATTCTCAGAAGTACACAGTTTTTGCTACTGCAATGGTAACACACAGAAGTGTGTTTAATTTCAGGCTCTCTTTGCTCTCTCTCCGCCATTCATGTCCAACTTTCTATCCTTTTTTCTACAACTTTTTGGCTTGTGCCTTGAAGAGTGTGACGCAGTCTGGGTCCTGGGGACCCCCCCCCCCCTCTAGGTTCCCTCTCAAAGGCTAGCCAATGTAGGCTTGATCTATTTGTTCAGGGTTTCTTTGCATTTTTTCAGAAATTCACCATCTTGAATTCGCCATCTTAGCCACATGGTGAGTTAAGGGTTTGGCCCCATCTGACGCTTAAACTTCCACTAAGTTTACTACTCCATCCATCTATTCTAAGGTGCCTTGCTAACAAGTTGCTCTTTTCACAGGCCCTGGTAAGTGAGGCCCAACCATCTGATGTGCTTTGTTAGCAAAGATGTCTACACATTGTTGTCAAAATTTTAGGTTTTGAGTTTTGCCTTTTTTGTTTTGTGTTATGTATTCTGGTACTAACTACGTGACTCTAAAATATTGGGCATATCTGTGCTAAGATTCTCACATCTAAGAAGTTTTGTCATTCCAGAATATTTGTTGGTCAATTCTTGATAAGAACCAGGTAAACTCTACTTATTCTACTTGATCTCCTTGTTGCTTTAATTGGAAATAATAAAGGGCTTTTGTGTCAAAGATTGTAGTTCAAAGCCAGCCCAGGTTAAAAAATCCCTAAGACTCCATCTCCCAACTAACCTGCAAAGAGCCAGGCTAGAAGCATGGTTCAAGACTCTTTTCTCGAACCAGCAAACACTGCAAGTGGTACTGTAACTCAAAGTAGTTCAGTGCTGGCCTTGAGCAGAAGTGCTCAGGTACAGTGCCCAGGCCTTGAGTTCAAACCTTGAATACCAACTGGGACAAGCCATCCCAGCAACGAGCACCTAGACTCAGCCAGTCTGGGGAACAAGGGAACATGGAGAGGAGTAAGAGGAGATGATGTCACATCAGCTACTTTGTGCCTGCCCTTTCAAAATTAACCAGACCCGGGAGGTCAGTAGAAGCAAGAAGCCTGCCCATCCAATGTCTATACCTGTCTACCTACTAACTGAACAGGAATTTATATTCTTGCCTTTGTCACCTGACTTCTCTACCTAGTTGCCAGATGTCATAGGTAGCTAGGGATATTTCTACCAACAATTTCAGCCCCCAGTCCTTCCTCTTGCCACTTATTTGCTCTCTAGTATTTTTTTTTTCCAGCCCCTCAATGTTCATGAGACTTTCTCCAGACTTCATCTAAGGACTCAACGCCACCAAGGGACAGCTGCTGCTCACTGCCTTCTCTGGGAAGGGACCAAATTCCAGCCTTTTACCCCTATTGTCGACGCCCCTTGTCAGCAGGAAGTAGCCAGAGAGAATCCGCGCCCTATTTCATGATTATTAAAAGGCTGGATATAAGGTCCTCTCCTGGATGGCGAGCAGACTCCACCCTCCTCACAGCACCTTCTCCCAGTACCTGTGTTACCTAGGCAACTGAGACACCTGGAAGAGGTCACATCTGCATCCGCTGAGGTCACATCTGAATTTGATGTGGCCGCACCTTTCTCCGCCCATACCCTAGATAAGGCCTAGCCCAGGCCCAGACACTCTCTCTTCGCTCTTTTCTAGCTCTTTCTCAGCTCTTTCCTTCTCTTCTCTTTCCCAGCTCTCTTCTCTTTCCTAGCTCTCTCTTTCCCATCTCTCTTTCCCAGCTCTCTCTTCTCTTTTCTAGCTCGTTTCTAGCTCTTTTCTCTCTTTCCCAGCTCTCTCCCTTTCCCAGGCCTTTCCCAGCCACGTGGAGTGCCAACCTGGCCTGGTCCCAACAGGTCTACTGAATAAACCTACCCCTTACCTGAGAATAAATTAATTAATTAATTAATTAAATAAAATAGAATGCGACTATGTCAGGAACTATAAGAAGCATAAACCAACACCTAGACTGAATCTAACACAGAATTTAAAAAACAAGCAAGCAGAAACAAGCTGTCTACTCAGATGACTATAACAAAGAAAAACAATATTCACACCAAAAACAATTAGTGGTGGGAGGCAGGGAAAGAGATCAATCATAACAACTAACACGCAAATAATTTTTTTTTAATCATACCAAAAGTGGTCCCAAGTTTTGTTGGTCACTAGATTTCCTGTCCAACTATGAGATATTTCATGTGCAATAACCTAAAGGAAAGATGGGTAAAATTTATTACCTCAACCTAAAAGGTGTTACTTAAACACTTGATAGCTCTTGAATTTAAAAAAAAAGAAACATACTTAGATTGGGGGAAAAAATAATTTAATCAAAGACCAAAGAATTATGGCATACAAACAAAAACATCAGAAAATATTTGATTAAATAGGTAGATTACTCCTTTCAAAATACATTATAAACATATGATAAAATCAAACCACAAAATTTCTTATGTCTGTTAAGTTGTTCGCATAAATGATATCTTATAAGGAGAAGCGCCAAGTTATCTTTTTTGTTTGTTTATGATGATACTGGAGTTTGAACTCAAGACTTGGGTGCTGTACTTTAGCTTTTCACTCAAGGCTGGCATTCTACCACTTGAGCCACAGAGCTCTACTTCTGACTTTTTAGTGGTTAATTGGAGGTAAAAAATCTCATGGACTTTCCCACTATGCTGGTTTTTAATTCTGATCCTCATATCTCAGCCTCCTGAGTAGCTAGGATTACAGGGATGAGCCATTGGCACCTGGCTTCCAAGTTATCATTTAGAAGCATATCTTCAATACAACAATACGATGGGTATTGTAAAATTGTTTACTTAAAACTTCTTGGGGATTGGGGCTGGGAAGATGGCTCAGTGGTAGAGTGCTTGCCTTGCATGCATGATGCCCTGGGTTCAATTCCTCAGCACCACATAAGCAAAACGAAAAAAGCCGGAAGTGGTGCTGTGGCTCAAGTGGTAGAGCCTTGAGCTGAGGAGCTGAGGGACAGCACCCAAGCCCAGAGTTCAGGCCCCACAACCGGACCCCCCCCAAAAAACAACAACAACAACAAAAACTTCTTGTGGGTAAACTGTTAAGAAATTTTAACTTACATTTGAGAGTGACTTGTCACCTGCCTATAAAAAAAGAGAAAGAGAGAAAGAAAACCCTTAGTATGTCAGCAGATAAATGACAGACTACAGATGAAAGACTACCTCCCTCCCTATTAAATATAGTAGCATTGGTGGCCCATTGGGTTTCAACTATGGCACTTCACAAAGCTCAAAAGAGACAGATATTAAGAAAACAAAGCAAAACAAAACAAAAAATACAAGTATGAAAAAGTTTATTTATTGTAAAAATGTTGTACGGAGGGGTTACAGTTACATGAATAGGGTAACGAGTACCTTTGGTAGTGAACATTGTTACCTCCTCCTTTGTTTCCCCTACCATCACTTCCCTCCCAACCTCCCCTTACTTATTTATTTTTGACACTGTTTTAAGTTCAAGGCTTTACACTTGCTAGCCAAGTGCTCCACAACTTGAGTTATTCACCTACTTTGTTTGCTTTTTCAGATTATTTCTTAGACAGGGTCTTCCACTTTCTTCCCCTAGGGCTGGCCTTGGATTGCAATCCTTCTACCTATGCTTCTTGTAGAGCTGGGATTACAGGAATGTGCCACTGTACCTGACCAACATTATTCTTTTTCCCTAATCCTAGGAAGTTTTCCTAATACTCGGAGGGCCAATACTCTTGTCTCTAACTTCAAAAAACATTTTCCCCTAATTCCATTTTGTATATCTACACCTATTACTTTCTCTCCTTATTACCCACAATATAGCAAAGTTGGTAGAATTCAATATGTCCTGTGGTACATTTTACTTTATTTACTTAGTTGCTAATCCATTTTACTTGATTGATTCTGGTAGGGATTCAAGGTAGCTTGCAAAGCATATAAAATACAGCAATACACATTGGCCTCATCCTTTCTCATACATGGTGCACTGAGTTTGGTACCTATATATCAATTGAAAAATGTAGTTGCTTTGTGTGAATATATAATTCATCAATGGATTATTATTACCCAGTGTCCCTACTCTTAACACCCCAAAACACCCTCAGCAAAATATCCTTTTTCACCAAATGGCCAGATCATTTTCCTTGAAAAATGAAATGTTGGTCTCCACAACTAGTAATAAAATTAGAAACAAAGGTTCTATAAACATGGGAAAGTACTTTATAAATATTACTAAGCGTCTAAATTTCTTTCTACTGGGGCTTATTTTTGAGAATACCTCTATTGCAAATGAAAAACAAAACAAAACAAAAAAACCAAGTATACACTTACCAGCAGAGTAGGAGTTACAAAAGTAAGGCAAGGATTCTCCATGCCACCATAAGGGAAAGATGGCGGCAGGACCAATAGGTCATACTGCCCCCATACATATGGGCCGCCCAGATCTTCTGCGATTTTGAGCATAGATTCAGTCTGAAAAATGAATGCATATATATACATATTTATTTACTTTATACTTTTTCACAATAATTTCTTAAAGCATATATTACTGTGAAGTAAGTCAAGAATGACTCCTAACTTATATACTTATTTTTTAAAGGATGCTTATTTTAAATGAAAATGATAATAAGATAGGAACTGCAAATTTACATAAGGTATACTTGATTTTTCACCCCATTACTCCGACCATCACTTGTTACCCTCAAAATCTTAAATCTACAGTCTACCAACACTGTTAGAAAAGATAACTCTAGGACCAACCTCAGAAAATTCATAAGCAGACTTTTCCACTTGCTCTTTTTCAGACCAAACCAAAGTTCTTGGGCCTATTTGCCTGCAAAATTGAAAAGTTTAATAAAAAAGCAAATCATGGCAAACTACTCATGAATTCCTAGGACAGACTTAACAAATGTCTTATACCCAAACTTGTACTAAGTAGGACTGGATTTACCGTGTGCCCGCGGGGTTCAATGGTGTGAGATGCAAAGCTGGGGAGATGCAGCTCACTAGGAAGGCACAATATCTGGGTCAAAGGAAAATTAAGACAAGTGCTCCCTTGGAAGTGGTGCTGTGGCTCAAGTGGTAGAGCGCTTGCCTTGAGCTGCAGAGCTGAGGGACAGTGCCCAGGCTCAGAGTTCAAGCCCCATGACCAACAAAAAAAAAAAAAGAAAGAAAGGAAGAAAGAAAGAAAAGAAAAAAACAAGTGCTCCTAAAGGTTAGCTTACTGGCCTTGTTTGGTAAGACCTCCAGGGTTATGGGTTCCCCTTTCAAACTCACAATTGCAGAAAGTCACAGCTTGAAATAGATTCATTATCCCAGAAGAGGAATAAAGAAACATTTGTCTATGCACTTAAAATGTTTGATACTTGCATATAAGAAGCATAGACAATTCAGGCACCATGGCACATGTTGTAATCCTAGCTTCTTAGGATGCTAAGATCCAGTGGATCAAGATTCAAAGCCAGCCTGTGTAGAAAACTCTCCAAGACTCCATCCCAAAATAACCAGAAAGAACTTAGGCTGGAGGATGCCAGCCAATCAAATGTGAAGCGCTGAGCTCAAACCCTGTACCAGTAAAACAAACAAACAAGCAAAAAACACTCAAAAGAGAGAAAACAAAGGAAATTCCTTTACATGCTACAACACAGATGAATCCTGTGGATTCATTATGCATTATGAAATAAGCCAGTCACCAAAGACAAACACTGTATGCCTCTACTTATGAAGTTTCGAAATAGCCAAATTAATAGGAACAGAAAGTAGAACAGTGGTTACTAAATACTGGGGGGAAGAGGAGTTGTTTAATGGGTATGGAGTTTCAGTTCTGCAGATCTGTTTCACAACAGTGTGGATATATTTAAGACCACTGACTGGCACACTTAAAAAAGTGGTTATCATGGTAAATTATAATGAAAAACCACTTGTAATTTTTAAAAAGGGCAAAATTGGGGCTGGGAAGGTGGCTCAGTGGTAGAATGCTTGCCTTGCATGCATGAGGCCCTGGGTTCGATTCCTCAGCACCACATAAGCAAAAAGAAAAAAGCCGGAAGTGGCACTGTGGCTCAAGTGGTAGAGTGCTAGCTTGAGCTGAAGAGCTGAGGGACAGCGCCCAGGCCCAGAGTTCAGGCCTCACAAACGGAACCAAAAAAAAAAAAAAAAAAAATTAAATAAATAAAAATAAAAAAATAGTAAAAAGGACAAAGTTGAAGAATGGTAAGTATATCACTTACATATGCTAGAACTCTAAAACATCTTCGACCTGGGGGTATAGCTCAATGGTAGAGCATTTGCCTAGCAAGCACAAGGTCTGTGTTAAACAAAAAAACACGCTTTTCATCCAAATTTCATGTTAAAATTTTTATGTGGTATCAACCCTAAGCAAGATTTTTGCCTTGGTAGTCAGTAGTCTCCAGAATAATTCTTCTGAAATTTAATGTGCATATAAGTATCTGCAGAACTCATTAAAATATAAATTTAGATTTAGTAGACTTGGTAGAGGGCCCAAGACTTGGCATTCCTAACAAACTCCCAGGTTAGGCCCAAACTACTGGTGTGCAGATCACATTATGAGTAGTAATGGAAAACAGTGCCATCCAATATAAATTTAATAAGAGCCACACATAAATGCAAGTTTTTGTACCTGAAATTGTAGCCACATTAAAAAAATTACTTTTAATAATATTCACTTGACCAATAGATCTAAAATGCTATTTTAACACATTACTAATGAAATACTATTTCCATTCAATCTTTAGAAATCCACCTTGCATTTTGCACATCTCAGTTTAGGTGGGTTACATTTCCAGAGCTCAGCAGCCATGTGAAGCCAATTAGTGTAACTGGTCATTAAACAGCACAGGACTAGTCACACGGGGTCAAAGTAATAAGCCCTAGGCTTGGGCCTACCTGAGGCATTTCCAATCTGTATGATTGAGCATGTTACTAAAACTCACTGAACACCAGTTTCTTCTTGATAAAATAGGAATAGATAAGCATACCTACTCCACCGAGTTGAGGATTCAGTGAGATAAATGCACACAACAGAAAAATAGCTTCTTGGTGTCAGCTGCTGTGTCAATCATTATTTATTGAGTACTTCCGATAGGCCAGGAGCTTTACATGTGCTAGGTCCATTCATCCTCAGAAAAACATACTATTTGTTTTCCAGGTGAAGGAAGTAAAACCCAAATAGGGAGTGCATTACCTAAAGATGTTGCTAGAGATTATTGTAGCTGGAACCTGCCTCTAGATTTGCCTGATTTCACTACCATGTCCACATTTCTAGTAATTAAAGAATGTAAACATTCTTGATTTCTGGTTGTTTACAAATAAGAACACTCTAGTTAGTGGCAATACTCTAACAAAAACATCTTACATTTCTGTACTATTTATAGGCTCCCAAGTGCCTTAACATTTGTTTCCATTTGTTTTACATACCTACCCTAATGGTGTTGAAAGGGGGATTTGTAATTTCAAGGATGAAGAAATAGAGATTGTAGGAAGTCACTTGTTCAAGCTTACTCTAGAATCAAGACTTCAAAGTAAAGCAAACATGCTCATTCTGTAACACTCAAGAAATCTAACAGACAACTGGCAAAGATTGTTTTTAATTTAAAAATTAATTTGCTGCCTTTGTTTCATTATTATATTGGAATTTTTCTAGAGCTGTCAGCTTGGTATCTTGAGAAATGATTCACCCACCAATCCTATCAGAGGTGCAATATAGCCTACAGTTTGACTTTTTTCACAACCCCCAAATTTGTTCAAAAGTTTACCTGCTTTCTAAAGCTCCAACAACTAAAGCAATCAGGTAGCAGGGTATTGGAACCTAAAGAGAAAAACACACATACCACATATATTATTTTCTCATAACGGTGCAGAGTCACACGACTCATATTTACAATTAAAACTAATTTCCTTGGGGCTGGGAAGGTGGCTCAGTGGTAGAGCGCTTGCCTTGTGCCTGAGGTCCTGGGTTCGATTCCTCAGCACCACATAAGCAAAAAGAAAGAAGCCAGAAGTGGCGCTGTGGCTCAAGTGGTAGAGCGCTAGCCGTGAGCTGAAGAGCTGAGGAACAGCGCCCAGGCCCAGAGTTCAGGCCCCACGACTGGACCCCCCCCCAAAAAAACAAAAAACAAAAAAAAACAAATTTCCTTTTGAATTTCCTTTGATTACTTCCCTTTTGTACTTCTCAAATGGGTCTCAATTTAAAGAGGACAAATAGTTCAAAACTATGATGCAAAACATCTGCAACCCTCTAATTGCCTCTCATTCTACACAGCAGGAAAGCTTCTGCCACAGGAAAGGCATTACTGTAACCTAAAAGCTACACTCCGTATTTCTCCAAAAGTATCCTGTAAGAAAGCAACGTTGCTTTGTCTTTATGGGAGGTTTTCTCAACTTTTGAAGCATTTTCCAAATGCTAAATTCCTTAACATTTAAAATCACCAAGAAGTGGATGCCAAATTTATGACCGTTTGAAATCTGAGATGTCAAGATGGGAGCAAAATTGTCCATTATGAGATTATTAGTAAAACAAAGACAAAGTTTTACTCACCCACATATGGACACATGTGCATTCTGTTCATTAAAGGTCAAATATTCAAGTCGAATTACTGGCTACAAACGAATTTTAAAACAATGCTTTTCTGCCCTAAGTTATAAACACTAAATCACTCACTTGTCCACATGGCTACAGGGCTAATGAAGAAATGACCTAAAAGAATATGAAGCCTGCCCTGCTACTGACTAGAGTGAGAGAAATGGAATCTGGGGACTCTCTGTTTTGCCTATTCAACAACTTTCTTTCTTCAGTACTCTCAGTAAATGGAACACAAAGAAAATGAAACAAAGAAAACAAAAAAGAAGAGCTGTTTAAAACAAAACAAAACAAAACACCCCTGAAATACCAAGAGCTAGTGTGCTGTCTGGATGGGTACAGCTATTTGTAGCTTGCCATCAACTGAAACAAAATCTGGACACTATGACCTTACTTTTTGATTAAATTTGTATATTTTCCTGCTTGGATCTTCTGGGTCAGGTGCATCTCCATCTCGAATAGCACTCATAAGTGCCACCAGTTCTTTAGGGACAGACACCTAATCAAGAAGAAAAATCACTTCCAGTTATAAATAAAAAGGTCCATGCATCTTAAACTACAATGATAAAATAATCCCCTTAACTATTCTTGATCACCTATATAATAGAATATGAACACAAAACCTATCAGTAAAATTTGCCATAGATAAAGCTGGTTTCTTTTACAGTGAATATCAAGCAAGGTGCTGGTGGCTCATACCTGTAATCCTAGTCAGGAGGCTGAGATCTGAGGATCGAAGTTCAAAGCCAGCCCAAGCAGGAAAGTCTATGAGTCTCTTGTCTCCAATTAAAAACCAAAAAGCCGAAAGTGAAGCTGTGGCTCAAGGGGAGAACTCTAGCCCTGATCAAAAAAGCTCAGGCCCTGAGTTAAAGCGCCAGACACACACACACACACACACACACACACACACACACACACACACACACACACACACACACACACACACACACACACACACACACACACACACACACACACACACACACACACACACACACACACACACACACACACACACACACACACACACACACACACACACACACACACACACCAAGGCCAGTCCAGCAAAAAATGAGACACTACATCTCAACCAACAAAGAGCTGGGTGCAATGGTTCACACTTGGCAACCACAGCTACAGAGAAGCCTAATTCAGGGATAAAAGTGTGACCCTACCTCAGAAATAACCAAAATAAAAGGGCTGGAGGATGTGGATTAAGGGGGAAGGCACCTGCCTAGCAAGCTGAAAGCCAAGCATTCAAATCCTCAGTACCACCAATATAAAACAAAACCTGGACAAACAGTAACAACTGAAACAAAGCCAGAAAATGGCCTTAAGTTCTTGGTTTTAGATCTAGAATTCTGAAGTCCTTTTTAAAAATATAAATGGGTTTCATTTCCTTCTTTCATATTTATAATGTTAAAACTGCCTTTGAAGTGGATGTTTAATGTCCTCACTTTTTTAAAAACACATTTCAGGTAGAATTCCATGAAACTATTTCTAGTTCTAAAACTAAAACTATCATCTCTTCTTAACATGCCTGCCATATTTACTTATTATTCGATACAGTTAACAATCTGTGACATTTACCTCTGCACTGTAAGTTAATTTCACAGAAGGAGTGTCCTGGCAAGGAAGAATTGCTCGGCAGTGAATGGCCTGAGAGAGGGCACAAGAAAAAGAAATTGTGAGTCCCTTTCCTAAAAAATTGAGTCATGAAGAAATCATTAAGACATTCTTTCCAAAACTAAATACAGATTTCCTCTTATAATCTACAGTCACCCTTCACATTTCAGTGAAGCAGTAAGAAACTTGTTAGGCAATGTTGCTGCTCTGAACTCTGCCTAACAGTAGCACCCAGTAAGCACTAGGAACTAGAGTGAGCTCCAGGCTCTCAGAATCCCTGAGGAAGATGGGCAATGCACTGACATAAAGCTATGGACCACCGCGTACTCCATCCAACCTGGAGAGTCGCTAGGAACACCAGCTTTCTGAATGATCTAGAAAGACCTACAATGAAGAAACCTGTTTAATTCATCACACGTATTTTAGCATGAAACCTGTTTTTCTCTGGTGAGGTAAAATCTAATGTAATCTCAGTGTTCTCAGGAAAATAGCTTGAGAAATGTTCTTGTCGTGACATTTCAATCTTGCAGCAAAGCTTGAAAGTAAAAATGAGGATGGGAGGGAGGAAATAGACACTCTCATTATTCATTGTTTAAAAATTATTAATGTAAATTAGTTGCACAAAAGGGCTGCATTGTGCTATTTATCCCATGCATATAATGTATTGGGATCAAATTTTCCCTCTCTCCTTCCATCATATAATCATTCTTATAAGATGTGATATTAGTTCTATGTTCTCACATCAATTTGTCATAAACACAGATTCCACCAAAAAGAACAGCCACAATTTCATAAGCCAAACTATTTATAAATAAGTCATCCCTAAGAGACAACAAAGCCCAGCTTTGTTGAGACAGTCTACTGCACTAAAGCAGGTCTGACACTAACATCATCAGCACCAGTCTCTGTGAAAAATCCTAGCCTTCCTTAAAATTCTTAGACTTCAGCTCCTTTCTTCAGATCTAGAGGATTCCCCAAAGACATAGGCTCCCAGATATCTACTGGATGAAATAAGCAGGACAACAAGAACCATGTCGATCTCTCCAAATTAGGGTTCTCAGTTCATGACTCCTGTGTTCTTTATTGATCTATGTTGTAGGTAGGTGATTGGGCAGTGTCAAAGGCATTGTTACATGTATTTTATTGCAAAGACTGAGGCAAATAAATTTGTATAACCAACATATTCATCAAAAAGAATCCCGTCTGTTTACTTGCTGTCAACTGCAAAAATTATTTAGCTGAAATTTATTTCCCCATATTTCAATAACTGATACCAATAAAAAAATAGAATAATATACTTAAATTTTACATTCTTAGGACTCACAAATATTATATTCCCCGTTAACTTTAGCCTACAGATATTCCAGAGAAATACTGAGTGAAAATCAGCTACTGGTAGAGAACAATGTATATATTCTTGCCCAGAACATTTTACATCTTCCAGATTACTGAACTAAGTTTTCTTAGATTGAAAAGATATTCTAAGTGACCACACAAAGTAAATGTGTTTATAAACCATGCTTTATTATTTCTAATCTTTAACTTCCATTTAAACCTAACATGATAGTTATCACATAACAATATTTAAATGATTAAATATGCCTGGTAATATAGTCATTTTACTAAGTTGACAGAACTATATCTTTCTTTTTTCAGAAGAGTTTGACACTTACTATTCCTTATGAGAGGCTGTCTCTAATTGTATGGTTTTTTGTTATTGGTTTTGAAATGAAAACAGAAGTAATTTGAATAATACCATTTGGGTTTTTTTGTTTTTTCCTTCAGTCATAAGGCTTGAACTCAGGGCCTAGGCACCGTCCCTGAGCTCTTCTGCTCAAGGCAAGCGCTCTATCTATTACTTTAAGCCACAGAGCCACTTCTGGTTTTCTGGTGGTTAATTGGAGATAAGAGTCTCAATGACTTTCTTGCCCAGGCTGGCTTTGAACCAACAATCCTCAGATCTCAGCTTCCTGAGTAGCTAGGATTACAGGTATGAGCCACTGGCACCCAGAGAACAGTATCATTTTAAAGTATACTTAATGTATTAAATAATATCTCTACATAAGTAAGCGTGTAAGAGAAATCTGAAAAGCTTATACTCCAAACTCAATGAGCAATGCTGTCTGAGGAGGTTTAGGGATTTGATCTTTCACTTTCCTCTTTTTTTTTTTTAAACTGCAAATCAGTACATATTATTCCTGTTGTACTAAATTTTTCCTTGCACTTTATGGTCATTTACTGATCTTTACTCTATGGCAAGTTCTATGCTAGGTACCAGGGTGTCAATGAGAACCTAAATACTCCAATGAAGGTGTACGATTACCAAATTAAAGGGGACTTATTTTTGAATACAATATATGAATGTATTAAGAGCAAGAAGTATATGTGAAGTTTTATAGAATATAGTTTTATACCGCTTTATAGAATAAATGAAAATAGTATGTTACACAAGATTCACATGAGGGGAAGACCCCCCATAAAACCCCCATGTGATAGTGGTTTTCTTTATGCATCCCTCTTACCTGGCACTGACTAAAGAGATATGGGTGTTTCTTCCCAGAAGTCTGTTCAGGAGTAAGCCACTGAAGAGCAGATGATTTTGGGGATGTCTCAAAAGAAATTTCTATAACAACCTCTTGATTCCTATATGAAATGAACATATCAATAGAGTATAATTCCAGCTACCTAATATTCAATTCATAATACAAACACTGAATAATATAAGCAATACCATATGAGATCTCAGTACCAATTGAGTGAGCTCTAAGGAAGCATAGATCAACAGATTACTTCAATGTGCCTTTTGCTTTCCAATCCGCATGCTAGCCTGTGGGTCTTGTTCGCTCTATTGCTCTACTATGCTAGTGAAGAGCAACCAGTGTTCACTGTGATGTTGATTAACCTTTTTCTTTTTCTTTTTCCCCCATTTCTTTGGCGGTACTGGAGATTAAATCTAGGGCTTCATGCTTTCTGGATAAGTACTTAACCACTTGAACTATGCCCCCAGTCCATTTGATTTTATTGTTTTTAAGAGAGGAGCTTGTTAACTTTGTTTGGGCTAACCTCAAACTTGCAATCCTACAATTAGTCTTTTACGACAGGGGGAAGTGGAAGAAATAATTTTGGAACTTCTATTACCATGGTGGTGGGTGCCAGCGCGTGGGATAGCAGAGTGCTGACGTGCAAAATGTTCCTAACCAAGAGGAAACATATTTAGAAACCAAGAAGAAGTATTCAGAAATTTGTAGAGTTAATTTTATGTCTGTTATATCTAACAATAAGAAAACAATATATGCTTGTATTTAATCTCTTCTTATTAGCAATTCATACTTACGGTATTTTACAAAAGTATTTGTGTATGATGGACTGGCAAAAGCAAAAACTGGTCCTTACCCCAGTTACTCTCAAAAGTACTGAGAATAAGGAAGTGGCAAAAATTCTGAAGACTAGCAGCCTGGCTTGTGAGAAGCAAAGTACTGGGCGCCCCTATACCACAGTTTCTTCATGTGAAAAATGGGGATAATGGTGTTGAGTGTTTCTTCCCTCTCTCCCTCCCTCCCTTCCTTTTTTGAGACAGGCTCTTGTTATGGAGTCTGGGTTGCCCTAAACTTGTAGTATAGCCCACTCTGGCCTCAAAATAGCAATCCTCCTGCCTTCACCACCCAAATGCTGGCCTGTACCACCAGCACACCCCTCCTTTTCCTCAAAAGAGAAGAGAATTCGTGAAAACCCTGTCTACTTAAAAGTGGCATCAGAGCACCCTTATGCAGGCCTCTGCCCCTCTTCAGTGTATCAGGGGATATGATGATTTTGGCTGCAGAATCACAATTTTTCTTGAATAAATAACTATTTCTCTGAGAGTTCTTCATCTGAACCTGGTTACTATAAGGATTGAAGAATATATCTAACTACTTATCCCAACATTGGATCCAGTTAACACTCCTATGATTAGCACTATGATTATTATTCCATTAACAACAGCAGCTGGCCTCTGGGGCAAAGGAGAAGGTGCAGCTTGTAAACACGTCTCAGGTTCCTCCTGAAATACCTCCTTCATCATGGAAGATAGCAGTAAAATGATGAGTAACCAAAGAAGTCACAGTTACCCCAAGTTCTATTCTTTTTTTTTTTTTTCTTTTTTGCCTGTTATGGGGCTTGCACTCAGGGCCTGGGCACCATCTCTGAGCTTCTTTGGCTCAAGGCTAGTGCTCTACCACTTGAACCACAGTGCCACTTCAGGCTTTTTTCTGTTTATGCGATACTGAGGAATCAAACCCAGGGCTTCATGCATGCTAGGCAAGCACTCTACCACTGAGCCACATTCCCAGCCCCCAAGTTCCATTCTTAAATGTTTTCTTTAGTATCTTAAGTATATTTCACTTTTACTGTAAATCTAATCAGATCAGAGAACATGCCAATTACTACATTTCTCCATTATTCAAGTATAAAAGGGGAAGACAGCATTCATACTTGCTCAGCGCGATAGGAAGTGAGATTTCCATCGGTGATCCTTTGTAACTTTGTCTTTCTCCAAGGGTGTATTTGACTTCTTGCCCATTGATCACCACTTTTTCTATTGTAAGGTCTTTTGTATCTAAAACCTAAAATCAAATGAGTATATTAAATAATAAGAAAACAGTTCTATATACTGGAAAAAAATAGTATTAGGTATGGGTTAGCTACAAGGATTACAGAACTAGCTGGGTACAGAGAGAGATTACAGGAATGAAAGGAGTTAAAATGGTAGTCAAGGACTCGTGGCTTCCTAAAACATTTTGTGTTCTAAGATTTGAATATATACTGGGATAGTTATACAAGTATTAGACTCTAAGTAAAAGTCAATCTATATTAAAATGTCTTTCATTCTGTCTGCTAAACATGCTCTTCAGTTATAACTTAAAATCTGACTTGGGCTGGGAAGGTGGCTCAGTGGTAGAGTGCTTGCCTTGCATGCATGAGGCCCTGGGTTCGATTCCTCAGTACCACATAAGCAGAAAAAGCTGGAACTGGTGCTGTGGCTCAAGGGACAGAGCACCAGCCTTGAGCTGAAGAGCTGAGGGACAGTAGCCAGGCCCAGAGTTCAGGCCCCACAACCAACAAAAAAAAAAAAATTAAAATCTGACTCATCAATACATCTCACCATATATTTCTTCCTAGAATTTATATAATCCAACTCTGATAGTGTATTGTCATGTAAGTATACACACTTAGTATACTCTTAAGATATACTTTCCTCAAATTTTTATCGAAAAATTAAAACAAGCTTTGGCACTTGTGAAGCAAATAAGCAGAGTGGGTATTACCATCATTATGTATCTGGATAAAGTTGAACCTTGTAAGGCAGCTGGTACCGAATGGCCCAGGAGAGGAGATCATATGTACCTGCCATGGCCACTTAAGGATGACTGCTTTGGGCAGGAAGGAGTGGCATCCAATGTCTGAGTAGTTTAAACCCAATAATCCTCTTAAAATCGGACTCTTTCATTACCCCATCACTAATGTCTTATTCTAGAATATTCAGTTTTCCTATGCCACCCATTTCCAATCTAAACAACATTCATTCAGTGTTACTTAATGATTCTTCCCTGTTCTCTTTCCCTCTCTCTGTCTGTCTGTCTGTCTGTCTCTCTGTCTGTCTAGTGCTGGTACTGACTCAAATCAGGGCTTGGGACTCCTGCATGGCTTGGCTTTTTGCCTCAGGGCCAGTGCTCTTCCACTTCTAATCCAACACTGCTAGTTAACTGGAGCTGACTTCAAACCAAGATTTGCAGACCTAAACCTGAGTGGCTAGGATTATAGGCATGAGCCATGGACACCAAGCCTCTCTCCTTCCTTTTTGAAACCTTGAGGGCAGTATCTTCTATGGCTGCAACTTTTACTTCCTCATCATTACTTTTCCTTCCCTTTAATGTGACTTGTAGCTACTTTGCTATTCAAAATGCATTCTCCCAGGGTCTACAAGATAGCATAGCTCTGCTGTGCAATAACCTTGGACTTGTGAATTTGAACCTTGAACTTATCAACTTGAATTTGTGAGCTGTGCTACTTGGCTGAATCCCCTTTACACATAAATGGTTCTCCTATTTGTCTAATGCTTCTTCCTTCCTCATCTGTTCTCCAGTTGGTCCTTTGATTTTCTAACCATATTCTCCACTCCCTAGCTCATACCATGCCCTCATATTCAGCTAATATCAGTAAAGATATCTATTTCTCTCTCTTTTTCTCTTTCGTTCCCTCCCTGCTTTTCTCCCCATCTCCCCTTTCTTTCTTTTTGGTTTTCGGAGATAGGGTCTTACCTTGTGACCTGGGCTGGCTTCTAGCCTCAGCCTCTAGAATGTTGGGATAATAAGCACGGTCCAACTCTACTAGTGTATTTCTGAAATGGTATCCCTGCCCATAGTGGTTAGCTGGACATCTGTTCAACCTTTCCATGGGTTGTATAACCTCATAGTCAATAGGCTATAGAAAAACCAAAGTCACCATTATGACTCCTAAGTTCACTTCCTTTTTTGATTTCCAGATTCTGCTACTGGAATGCCTCAAAGTACCAAAGATTTGATTGAAACAATCAACCCACAAGTTGGTTTCACTTCCCAGCTCTAAGCCATTATGTTTGTTCTTCTACCATTACCCTGGGTTTAAAAGCCTGGACAGTTAGAATTCTGCTCTAGCTCATCTCCCTACCTCTATCATCTTCTTTTTCTCTCTCTCTCTGATCTGGCCTGGAACAGTATTAGGATTTAGAAAAAATACACACACACACACACACACACACACACACACACACACACACACACAGAGTATTAGGATTTAGAAAAAATACACACACACACACACACACACACACACACGTAATAACAGCCATTTCCTGGTCACTTCTCTTTTGTATTAGTAATCCATGGATGACAAGCTCACAAAAAGTCACAAGGGCAATCACTGAATTCTATTCTCATCTCTCTGGAGCCCACAATTTTTGTTTGGAAAAGAAATTTCATCCTATCTTAATTTTCTTTGTTGTTTCTTAATTTTTCTTTTCTTCTCTAAGAGCAGCAAAATTTGCTATGAGTATCCCTTGCTTCACACCTACTGGACAAGTATTTCTTTCAGGTTACTTTCTTCTGGGGTTACTTTCCTCAGCTATTACTCTAATTAGAACTGGCTTATCTTCCCACACGTACAAATTCTTTCATAATTGAACACTTATCTTGAATATCTAATTTGTTTTCAGAATATACTTTGAACATCTATGATTTTAACAACTCATTCTCATATAGACCTTAAAACCACAAAGACAAATTCATTAGGTCATTTCCTTGTAGAACATATTCTATTTTCTGTATTGTCTAAACTTCATACCTGTTCAGAATCAGAAGAGCCAATTATTGTAATGATGATTTTTTGTCACTCCAACTTCAAATCCATTTGTTACTAGTCCTCCACTCTCCCCAACACTTACTGTACTGAATTAGAATGACTGTTTTCTCCATTACACTAAGGATGCATAGACAGAAAATGTTAACTTACACTGGCATTCCAAGGCAAAAAGTTTAGCACAGTACCTGGAAAATACTAGATGTCAATTAATACAGGAAGCAAGTTCTGAATGAAAAGAAAATAGGAATGAAATTTTTAAGCTATATATCTCAAACTGTCCTCAGCCCTCATTTCCAAGAAATATAGTCCAAGATACGTACAGATGATTCTAAGAAACAGCCTTGCTTATGGTAGGAAGTTATTTTGGATATACTCTAGGATATCTCACAATATCTCCTTTGAACAACATTCTAAAAAAGGTTGTACTTCTATTCAGCCAGCTGCCTGGTCAGTTGCCATGGTCAGATGTCATCGAGTATATAATGGATTGATTCCCTTTTTGTGTACACTGCTAGAAAGTTCCATGTCAGCTCTGCAGCAAACTTCTTTATACTATCTTTATTCTCTCTTCCCCTAAATTCCTTAATTATCTTATTATACTGTATATGCAATTGTAAGCAATCTCAAAATCTTACTGGAACAAAGCAGGGTTTGAAAGAAAAAGTGCTTATTCCTGGGTACAATGTGTCTGTTAGTTCTACTCCTTATCTACAGTCAGCAGTGTTGGAAAAAAAAAAACTCACAGCATGCATGATGGAACTAAAACTAAAACCAAAAACCAAGAAACACACCTTGCTCTGACTTCTAGCTCAGCCATTTTACTATCTAGTCAATGCTAGGCACCTGCTGCTTCCCTGTGTCTCATCATGACCATGACCCTAAGACCATATGCCTTCTCTGAGCCACCAACAGAAAGAACAGCTAAGCCAAACCGGAATTTCAAGAAAAGGCACAAATGCTTTCAAGTTGTCATCAATTCTGAATATTAACCTTCAGTGTAAATACCAAAACTTGAAAAGGATTATAGAAAGCTAGGAATTATTCCTTTTAGAGGTTTCTTCAGGCTTCCCAGCTCCACAACTTGAAAAATGGGGTGGAAAACCTGATGTCTTCCCCCTACCCCACACCTCCCACTCCCCCAGGTCTTCTGCTGGTGGTGATGGGCATGATACCTTAGCACCAGGGAGCTAAGAGCACTATCATCAGTGTAATCCATACTACGTTTGCAGGGCACTGCTTTCTAATGCAATGGATCTATTAATTAAACTTCTGAATGTCTCTATTGGCCACGTGCTATATTAAGAATCTGGGATATAATAAGACATGAGACATCTTCAAGACTCTCTAGTAGAGGAAAGAAACTAAATTCAAATAAATATAAACAAGACTATGCTTTTGATGAGTCATAAATAAGCAAACAAGTATAAACATACAAATCACTCTCCTTGCATAAAAATTGACATAATTCCAGCTAACTTACTAAAAAGACATGCCAATCGAACATCCTAATTTAAAGGTCTTAGTTTTGTGAAGATCTGAAGAATGTTAAAACAATGGGTAAGATTCGGGTATTCTTTTCAAAATTTCAACCCCCTGACACTTCCTAACATGGTACAGAAGTTTTGTGTTTGTTGTTTTACTTTTACAAAACAGTGAACAGTGCAATGTCACATTATGCACTGATAAACTAGCAACATTTTTGTTTTAACAAAAAGAGAGAAGATTGCCTTGAAACAGAACCTGCTGGAGAACTTCAGCCCTGCTGGAGAAATCTGTCAAGGCAATAAAAGATAGTATCCTACTCCCAAGCCCAAAGTTCAAGCTACCAAGGAAGAACTGTCTTCTTGCTTACAATGCTTTTTTTTTTTTTTAAGTACATTTTTAATAACTGCAAATCAATACAAGAATAAGAGAGCTAAGTGCTTTATGAGTTCATATTAATAGGCTTAAAATAGATAGTATACAAATAGGAAAAAGACAGACAAAAACATCCAATTGTTACCTGCACTTGGGTAATTCTGCCCAGTTATTTGACCCCACTGATTTCCTTCCTCAATAACTGATCACAGTGCTTATTTAGCTGTGCTTCCATCCATACTACCTCAACACACGGTGAGACACACAGTATGCTTTCCTGTCCGGCCTGGGAGGCTGAACACAGTTGGTCTTTTCATGTCCATCTTATTTCTAAAGAACAGGTGTGACACGAGTCAGGTAAAATCACTGAATATAATTCCATGATTCTAAACAAACTGTATGCAAATGATCAGAAGTACTACTCGCTAGAAGCGCCATAATTACTTGCTCTTTGGAACTGTACAGTCATTCCTAGAAAGCTTGACTGTCCCACCAGTCCTTAAATTACAAGGAAGCGATAAGAAAGGGCAGAAAGAACCTTGAGAAATCACTACACCTAGACTTCAGAGAGCAGACACTGGAAACTTCAAAGCCGGGTTGAGAGAAAGGTCTGGGGCTTGCAAATGACCGCAGGGAAGATCTAGGGAGCCAGGCACAGGACTGGACCCACAGGTCCGTATCCCACAGACTTGTGGGTTGGAATAAGGGCTCCTGGGTGGGAAGAGAGCTATCAGGATCCACCGGATGTGGGATGAGGAAGGTGGGCTGGAAGAAGCGTGGGGCCTGAGGAGGGGGTGTTGGGAGTTGTAGCCCAGGAAATGGGGGGGGGGGGGGCAGATGGCGCTGCCTACTAGGATTGGGGGGGGGGTGAGGGACTTTTGCTAATTTGAAACCTGAGCCCTGCGTGAGGGATGGGGCGCTAGGACGTGCCCAGGCACTGGGGAGGGGGCTTCCGGGAGGGCCGGGTGGAAGGGACGCGGAGGCGCTAAGCGGGGTTGAAGAGGGGATGGAGAGAGGGGGATGGAGAGAGGGGGACGGGGGGTGGGGGGCAAGGAGAGATGAGTGGGGGCGGGAGCGGAGGTGCAAAGCCCGCGGAGCAGCGGCCCCGGGCGCGGGCCGGGAAGGGAGATGGGGTCACTGGAGGCCCAGGAGGGAAGGGGACACTGGACAGCCCCCCCCCCCCCCCGTACCAGGCTGCGCAGATTGTCCTCCCGAGACTGGACGGTGAGCGCCGCGGTCCCGGCCAGCACCCGACGAGCGAAGTCGACGCTGCAGCGGAGGTGCAGGTGCTTGGTCTGACAGACCGAGGCGGGAGAGGCCAGAGAACACGAATCCACGACCGCAGGCATGGCTCTGAGAGACCCGATGCACGGAGACACGAACCCCGGCACTCGGCGGCCCGACTCCCACTGCAGGACTGAGAGACAGAGAGAAGGGGCAAAGAGAAGCGGCCTCGCGATGCACGCCGGGAAGAGAAGTTTCTTAGAGCCGAGGAGCGCGAGCAGACGGGAGGACCGAACTACTAATCCCGTGATGCAGCGCGAGCGGGTGAGCGCAAGGACAGCTGGGAGTGTGAGTTGGAGAGCCCGGGGAGGGACACGGGGAGGGGGCCGCCGGGAGGGGAGTAGGGCTCGGTTAAAGAAGGGGTGGGATGAGGGAACGGTGCAAAGTGCTGCGGGGTGGGCAACACAGCATTTTCATTCTCATTCCATTTGATGGAGGAGAAAATTACCTGCTAACAAAAGAAGCCAAGCCTATTGGCCGCTGTCAATGCGGCAGGGGCGGGAGGGTGAAATAGGATAAAAGCTGTATCAGAAAGCTTCCCCGTGTGCAATTCCTCGTTAGTATAGTGGTGAGTATCCCCGCCTGTCACGCGGGAGACCGGGGTTCGATTCCCCGACGGGGAGGCATTGGATCTTTTTTCATTTTTCATTCCAAGAAGATTGTTGTTGACTTGGTAGCAAACAAGCTGCTTTCTGTCCGTTGTAAGTATCTTCTGCGAACATTTTCTAGCCCGGGAAATCCAAAACAGAGTCATTCAATCGTTCTTATTTGAGGAATTCTAGCAAAGAATGCTGTGATAGAGCTGTGCACTGACCCTGTGGCAATGTGGAGCTGGGATTTTAGCTCAGCTGTAAGATCCTCCAGGCAGAAGCTGGGAGAATTTAAGAATACCTTCTTTTCGGCGGAGCCTCATAGTAGGAACTGGGAAAATTGAGTGAGATAGGTTTCAAAGAACAAAATGTATGCATGGGCACAACGTTGAAGAATTGTTAACGCGGGGCAGTGGCAAGAATGGACAGGTGGATATTATCGAGAAAGCACGGTTTTTGTTCAGAGAATTAAAAAGATCAGGAAAAGAAAGAGAATTAGGGAAGTATTAAAATAGTACAGGGGGAGGAGTGGGAGAGAAGGAGGGGGAGAAACAGAGGGAGGGATCTTAGGAAGTGAATTCACAGATTGAGAGGAGCCTACCAAGACTCTTAGGGTTTTGTTTTTTGTTTTATGCCAGTCATAGCCTCAGAAGACTATATGGAGAAGACAGAAGGGAAGACGTTAAGTTCCATTTTGGACATACAGAGTTTGAGAAACTATGGAAGTCAAAACAAAGATGACCCTCAGTCACTTGGACTTTCCAATCTCTAGCTCTGGAAATATGCCAGGTAGATATGAAAATGTTCCATAATGTGGATTGACAGCGAGTAAGCATAAGCCAAGAAGAGTGATCCAAGAAGAGCCAAGAAAGTAAGTTGGAATTTGGAAAAACAGAGTTTAATGTATATACAAAGGGGTAGACGAAGCAAAAAGTACTAAATCAACTACAAAGAGCCAACCAACAATGTCAAATGCAGCCCAGCCATCAATCCAAGAAGTGAACATTCGCCTTTGGATTTGGTGGTAAGGTGGGGATGAGGAAATCCACAGGTTTGTGGACCTTTGCAGAGTTCTGTGGTTTGGTTGAAGTGAGAACCAGAGTAGCAGACTAAGCAGTGAAAGCAAGGAGAAGGAACATAAGTCACTCTTTCAAGACCCTTGGCCAATGTGAGAGGGGAAGATAAAGAAACAGAAGAAAGGCAGCATTGAGAAAGTGGTTTTTACATTTTGAGAGTGAGAGAAACTGTGACATTTTAAAAAATAGAGGTGAAAGAGTTTCTTAAGAAAAGGGAATTGAAGATTTGAGAAATGTGGGAGGGTTTATGGACTGAGCATGCTGATATAGAACAATTCTCTATCAAATGTGGTCTAACATGGGATGGAAGTGTGGCTCAAGTGTAGAGCACCAGTCATGATTTGTTTGAAACCTTGAGTTTAGCTCTGAGTATCTTTATACACTAAATGCTGTTCTAACAATTAAATGCAGCCCCAGCAACAGGAAAAGATGCTAGTTGTCTATATTCCCTGCCAAACCAAAAGAAAACAGAAACATTAAATACCTCACACGCGCATACGTTTTAATTTCATAGAGTCCATCCACCTGTGCTGCAGTCAACATTTGCAAACATTTCCAAGGTCACTAAATCTAAGGTGACAAATATGATATAGTCACGTCAATGTAATCAAATAGTACACAATCAGATTTTATTTCATACTTAGTACAGAGAAATGACAGATTGTTTTAATGAATTTCATTGTTATCATCAATGTACTGTTGATGATCAAGAACCCACAGGGTTTCAATGCCTTTTGTATTCAAGAAAAGATATTCCCCCCCTTAAGTAAAATGGACTCCTCAGTTGATTAATAGGTGTATCAAAAGATAATTACACAATAAGAATCATTTTCTAAGATACCACTCACCCCTCTGCTATACAACATACAAAGTTACCAATTCACACATAAATAGAATGTTTTTATATCCACTGACGATTGGAAATGGTTTAAACAACTAGAATTTCCACTGAATTTTTAAAAATAAGTATGATAGGAGAGTCTATCTACTAAAGGGACTTTTTATGAGGATGAAAGAAATCATCTATGTGAAGCTTCATGAAAGGTCATATTACAATACCATAGAAACAGAAAGTATTGTAGCCTCATCATTCCTGAGAAAGTTGCTTGATCTGACATCATCTCTGGATAATTGAGATACCTGTGTCTCACAGGGTTGTTGAATTATACCATGAGGTGAAGTACTTAGCACTTCTCTTGACACAGAATAAGCTGTTAGCTAGTATTAGTATTACTGCTGGCTTTTATTTTTTTTCTATTTTGACCATTTTAGTGGTTTCCCTCCCCCCCACCCCCCACCACCATACACACCTTTTCTTTATTAGCAAGAGCAAAGGAAAGAAGAAACAATCAATGTTTATTCACCAGAGCAGGTCACACCAAATTAGGCTCACATTAGACCCACAACAACATTAACCAGGACTGTATGTTTTTAAATGCACTTTACAGAAACTTTTCTTAAAAGGGGTATAAGACCTTCACCTTGTTTTACCCTCTTGCTTTGAATCCTCAGTGTAATTTGCAAGTATTATAGCTATTAAGTGCATTCTATTGTTCTGTGCTGCCTAGAGGAGAGTGGTGGAAAGCCTTGCCTTACCTAATAGATAATTTACATTCTTAATTCCCAGAAGCAGCAATGACCTAAAACAGCATGGTGTTAGGATCAAAGCTAAGGCCCTAGGTACACTATATGTGAAGTCTATTCTTTGGGAAGGGTCAGGAATGACATAGTGGGAACTATGGCATTTGAAGCAGGACTTGAAAAGTCAGCAGATTTTCATAGGAAAAATGGGAGAACTGAGCATGGGGAATGAGGAATGGGGAATGAACACAGCTGGAATCAAGTCATGGGGCCAGCACAGCAGAGATGGGTTTGGGAAAGAACACTTCTACTAGTTAATCCAAAGCCCTTACACATGGTTCACGGATACACCTTTCTTATTTCACCATTCGGCTTTCTACTGCATGTGCTTTCTGCCTCATCTCACAGAACTGCCTAACATGCTTTGGACCAAGTTATTTAAGTCACTCACTCAGCTTTCATATTCCATATAATGAACACCACCCATGCAGTATAAATCCCTCAACCTATTTCTACATATTGGTCAACAGGAATGTTTATTGTCCCACTGTAACAGAAACACGGGAGACTTTTGGTGCCCATGAAGCCCTTTAGGACCTCCTTCTTGCTTCATCCTTCTCCCCTTCTGCCTGCTCCTTCAGGCTGTCCCAGCTCATGGGTAAGCTTCCTCCTTTAGGTACTCTCTTAGCTCTCCAGGAATGCTGTGATCCTCTTCCCTGCCCCTAAATTTGGCCTGGAAATGCCCATTCTGGCAACTTCAGATGGTAATGAGAGGATATGTGGTGTAGGCATGGAAATGAACAGAACAGGTAGGAGGGCACATGAGTGGAAAGCCCTATTTGCTTTGAGAAGGCTGCAAGAAGATGTTGAGGATCTTAAAAAGATACTCAGGATGGGGCCTGTTGCTGTTAAACAGAAACTCTTGCCCCACAGCTTCTCTGAAATAAAAGTGTTTACTGAGCAGTTACAGATGTTAGCAAGGCCAAGGCAAGTTGCCTAACTTCCAGTAGCAGAGCTAAGCAGCAGTAGGAAATGCCTATTATAGAAGCCAAGAGAATTTTTATAATGAAGGTTGGGGAGGAAACTGAGTTTGATATGGGAGGGAAGTCCACAGGCTGCGATGTTGCTTCTGGACTGGCTTTGGTTAAACATCTGGGAAAATACCATGCCCAAAGCAATCAGTGGTACCTGAAGCTCAGAGCCAGGGACTTCAAGTTGAGGTTATAGCTACAGGCAGGAGTATGGAACCGTTTTTTATGACACAATAGGTGTGGTAATTTCCCTTATCTTTTCCTGGCCCCCTCCAGCCTTTGTAATAAAATGTAGGGCATTTCAAAGTTGGTTTTATGGTAAAGGTGATGGACAGAAGGGTTACAGTTACATAAGTAAGGTCAGGAGTACATTTCTTTTTGAACAGTGTTACCCCCCTCTTCGTTTTCTTCCACTTCCACCTGATGCCCCTCCCTCCAAGTTGTAAAGTTCACTTCCAACATAGTGTCTAGTGAGTATCACTGTTGCATTGGTTCACCTTTGTCCCCCTGTTCCTGTGATTCCCCCTTCCCTTGCCCAAAGCTGACAAACTTACATACAAGATGAAGGGCACAGAAATCAAACACAATGATAACAGGGAATGAACCAAAGGAATCAAAAGAAACTTAGAAACGAACGCAAAAGTTTTTCATATATTGCCCTTTAGAAAGGTTTCTTTCTGGGAGCATAGACAAGCTCAGGGGAAGGGTATGGAGGGGGAAATTTGGATGAGAAGAAAGAAACTAAGATTTCAAGTTGAGCTCTCCTAGTGTCCTTTTTTGTGGTTTCTGTTGCTTTACGCGTTTTGAGAGTTGTTCTAATACTTGCCAAGGAAAACAGAGCAGTAGGAACCATTCCGAGGTGAAGGATGGTGGTGTCGCTCACTCATTGGTCGCACAGGTAAACCTTGACTCTTTTGGCTTGCAAGAGATGAGTTCAGACAAGACTAGAAGCATAATGCAAACAATGTGTACG
Organism: Dipodomys spectabilis; assembly: GCF_019054845.1. NCBI lineage: Eukaryota > Metazoa > Chordata > Mammalia > Rodentia > Heteromyidae > Dipodomys > Dipodomys spectabilis. Next base: position 8,488,249 of record NW_024870840.1, read on the forward strand.
GCAGGGGAGCAGTGGGCCTTGGTAGCTCTCCAGAGCCCCAGGCTTTGTTTGACTGGGCTTTTATTCAGATCAGAGTTAAGTCTTTTGAGAGAGTTCTGATGGTCAGTTGACAGGTATAGCTTATGTACCACATGTGCGTCTGCAAGGGCCCATCACAGGGAATGGCTAGTCTCCAACTGAGCTGCTAGGCACCATGGAGCCAAGAGGTCACTGCAGAGTCGTCTCTTACTCCTCATACTGGTACACTAACTGGGGTTCTACTTGCCTGCCAGGACATGGCACCAGTTCATCTGGCCCCAGGAATTTTATCAGCATCCTTATTTAAATGGTCATTTGATGAAACATTTGCTAACCCCAGGTGTTTCCTTTTTTTTGGGGGGGGGGTCCGGTCGTGAGGCCTGAACTCTGGGCCTGGGCGCTGTCCCTCAGCTCTTCAGCTCAAGGCTAGCGCTCTACCACTTGAGCCACAGCGCCACATCTGGCTTTTTTCTTATGTGGTGCTGAGGAATCGAACCCAGGGCCTCGAGCATGCAAGGCAAGTGCTCTACCACTGAGCCTCCTTCCCAGCCCCCCAGGTGTTTCTTGAAGATCAGTAAAAGTACTTCTTGTGGGCAGATCTACGTATTGGCAAGGTAACTATGCCCATTGCCCTGGCAACCAGGGACCTAATATTTGCTTCCTGCCTCAGGAGTCAACAGATATATTGGTAAGATGTGGCCAAATATAGCTTGATTTATGAGGCACAGCTGCTAGGACTTCTGGGAAAATTAGATACAGAGTAGAAAAGAAAGAGAGGAGTCACAGATGATGCAGACCTTTAGGCCTGAGAAACAAAGAGAATGTAGTTTGATTAACCAAGATAGGAGCCAGATGTTGTAGAAAAAGGGAAGTAGGGTGGAAAAAAAGTAAGTCGGGAGTTCCATCTTGTATATAGCAAGTTTGTGGCATCTCTTCACCTGTGAGGGGAGATACTAAGTCAGCAGTTAGATACATGAGTATTGCTAACTGAAGGGAGCTGAAGACACCATAGCCACATTCAAAAGCTTGCAGCGCCCGGTGTGTGGATCAAAGGAGGGTGTGCTTTCCTAGCATGTGGGGTGCATCATGACTTCCATTTGCAAGGTTAAACTGGGAAGGACAAAGAGGACCAAATGCACAGGTATCTCCCGTACTTCTCAAAGACACAGAAGTGTGATTTCCCCACATGCTCTCAGGCAAACCATTTGGGAATGGCCCACAAAGGGAGGGCCTCAGTTCTTGCTACCTGGTAACCCCACTCTATTGGACAATTTAACCCCAAATCCCAATGGATTTAATGTACACAGCCCTTATCCAACTGCCTGCCTCACTGAAGCCTAATTCTACTTTGCTAATACATCACTGTGTGCTATCTTCTTACCCTTCATGGTCCTTTTGCTGCACCAGAGGAGTGTCCCAGTCTTAAGACATTTCACCCAAAGAACTGAAAGACATTTGGAAACATTTTTTGTTTTTTTTGGGGGGGGTCCGGTCGTGGGGCCTGAACTCTGGGCCTGGGCACTGTCCCTCAGCTCTTCAGCTCAAGGCTAGTGCTCTACCACTTGAGCCACAGCGCCACTTCCAGCTTTTTTCTTTTTTGCTTATGTGGTGCTGAGGAATCGATCCCAGGGCCTCAAGCATGCAAGGAAAGTGCTCTACCACTGAGCCACCTTCCCAGCCCTTGGAAACATTTTTTGGTTGTTTCTTTTTTTTCTTCTTCATAAAGAAGGAAACAAAGTCTTCAGTGGAGAATGAGCTAAAGCACTGGAAATTCCAGGGGAGAAGAGAAGATATGAAGTAGCGATCAAGGAGAAAAGGAGGCTGAGTGGATTATTTGGGTGGACAGGTACCTCTAAAAGTCCAGTGAAGGGTCTTGGCTATAGATTTAACGAGCCAAGCCACCATGATTGGATGAACTTTGTCTAGTCAGGTATGGTTGCCTGAGCATAGTTTGGCCCCATGGAGTGTGCAAATTGGGGAAGAAGAAAACACTGGAGTTATGAGAGACAGTGAAGAAATAGAGTCAAAAGGTAGCTAGAGTCAGGATTAATGATCTGGAGAGATAAGGGAGTCCAAGTGTGAAAAATGCTCAGTTAAATGACTGTTACTGTTTCCCGTAAAAGAGGAAAATATATTAAAGTTTCAGATATACCTACATAAAATATTTCTGGAAGGACTCTCAAGAGCCCTTGTGTTAGGGATGCTGGCACATGCTTATAATCCCAGATACATGGTGTAAGAAAAGAAAAGACAGAATCAACAGTCTAACAGGCGTTTATTTTATTTTGTTTAGTTTTTGTCTGTCATGGGGCTTGAACTCTGGGCCTGGGCGCTGTCCCTCATCTCTTCAGCTCAGGGTGAGCGCTCTACCACTTGAGCCACAGCACCACTTCCTCTAACAGGTTTTACTCAGGCTGAAAACCTGGGAAGGGCTACCAAGTCTCTCTCAGCCTGGCTGAAGAAGATATGGTGCACCCCCCTTCCCCAAAAACTTGGGGTCTTTTTTATTAGCTAGAAAAAGTGAAGTCAGATGGACATGGGGTGAGATGGGGGTTGGGTGGAGGGGCGATCTTGTCTTGAGTAGAGGGTTTCAGGGTTTCAACAGCTTCTGTGTCCACCATGGGCACTGGATGTGGCCTTCCAAGACCACTGGGTGCATTTGTCCAGGGGGAAGGGGAGGGGAGATGGCTTAGCTGGGTGGGTAGCCAGCATGGTTCTAAGTTAAGGCTGCAGGGGGTGGGAAGAGAGGTGAGTTGTTTCTGTTTAAGTTGTTTTCCATTACAGGGGAGGTAAAGTTAGGAGGACTGTGGCCTGGGCTAGTCCTGGGCCAAAGGTCTAGACCCTGTCTTAAAACGAACTGAAGAATGTACACTTATACAACCACTTTGGAAAGCAGTCTGGAGGGTCCTCAGAAAGCTAAAGATGGACGTCCCTTAAGACCCAGTCATACCACTTCTAGGCATCTACCCTGAACAACAGGAACCAATATACAAGGACACGTGCACCTCCATGTTTATTGCAGCACCATTCACAATAGCTAGGATATGGAAACAACCCAGATGCCCCACCACAGATGAATGGATCCAAAAATTGTGTTATCTATACATAATGGAATATTATGCAGCCATTAGAAATGACAAAATAATGGCATTTGCAGGGAAATGGATGGAGCTAGAAGAAATCATGTTGAGCGAGGTAAGCCAAGAACAAAGAGACAAATGGTACATGGTCTCCCTGATAAGTGGATGTTAAATCCAAAATGTTAGGTATACGACAAAATTAACAGTACTTAAGAAACAAAGAACTTCCACTCATATGGTCGAACCACTACTAAGTATCCCCATGCTGCTGATCACATGTATGGTGTATATGTGTACACCGATATATGTTATAGACCATGATAGACAATTTGCTCCAGGAAAGTTAGAATGTGTTTGTGACTTTAAATGAGCATCATCTGGTCGAATCACTACTAAATAACCACATGCTGCTGGTCACATGTGTGGTATATATGTGTACACCGGAGGAAAACCAGGAAGACGACACAGAACTAGAGGGAATCAGGGAAAAACATATAACAGCAGGACCCATTAGCTGCACAGGACATTGACCAAAATGAACTAAGCAACTTAATGGCAGTGATGGGAGGGAACAAATGGGAAAGAGAAACTGCTGATGCTATGGAAAACAAAAGAAATGTACATATCACCCAATGTGGAAGAAATAACTGTATCGCAAAGCTCAAAGAACTCATAAATGTTATAGACCATGATAGACAAATTGCTCCAGGAAAGTTAGAATGTGTTTGTGACTTTAACTGAGCATCACTATCCCACAATACTGTGAAATTTGAGAAATTATGTAATCACTTAATCACAATTTTAAAAAAAGGAATGGGAGTGTGGCTCAAATGGTAGACCACTCAGCACAAGGTCCTAAATTCAAACCCCAGTGCTACAAAACAAAGAAAAAAGAAAAAAAAAAAAAAAAACCACAGGAAACTCACAGGATCATTTGCTTGTGGGATAGAGAAGTAGAATAGCTCAAGAAGTCAAATTTTGATGTAAGTGAATATAGGTTCTTGTTCAAAACATTTATTTTTAAAAGTTATTTATGTGACATGAAAAAAAAAATTAAAGGTCACCCAAACCCAGAAACACAAAGCTCAAAGGCAAACACAACAGGTCTGTCTGTGCTTTCCTGTTTATGTTAGGCTTTCCCCAGTGGGTGGAGGGTGGAGGTTTCAGCCAGCTCTGCAGCCTCCACTTCAGGTGGCTCCTCAAACTCTACACCAGGGGGCTGAACTCAAGTCGCCGAAGCCTTCTCTGCTCTTCCTTAATTAAGCCCGCAGGCCTCTGTGCTCCACCCTCCCTCCCAGCCTCTGCCAGGCCAGCCTCCTCCTCCTCAGGCCTCCCTCCCTTCAATGTGGCTGCAGCCTTCTAGAATCTGCCCCTATGGAGACAGGAATGGGGGATCCTTTACTTCCCCCATGGGTAAGGAAGTGGAAGAAGTTATTTCAGCCACCATTTTTGTGTTTCATTTAAAAATAGTCAAGGCAGCCCTGAGCCAGTGCTCTGTTTGTCCATTTCTGCTTGTGCTGCCTCTTGCAAGAATTATATATATATATATATTTGAACAAAGAGAATTATATATATATATGTGTATATATGTATATATAAAAAATATATTTTTTTGGCCAGTCCTGGGGCTTGAACTCAGGGCCAGGGTACTGTTCCTGAACTTCTTTTGCTCAAGGCTAGTACTCTCCCACTTGAGCCACAGCGCCACTTCTGGCTTTCTCTGTTTATGTGGAACTGAGTGTTTCATGCATGCTAGGCAAGCACTGTGCCAGTAAGCCATATTCCCAGTCCCAGAATTCTGTATTTATTTGTTTGTTTGTTTTTTCTTTTTTTATTTTATAAAAGTCGAGTAAGAACAGCACCATGCACGTGGTATTCAGGTAAGGGGTAGGTTTATTCAGTAGACCTGCTGGGACCAGGCAAGGTTGGCACTCCACATGGCTGGGAAACAGAGAGAGCTGGGAAAGGGAGAGAAAAGAGCTAGAAAAGAGCAGAGAGAGAGAGAGCTAGAAAAGAGAAGGGAGCTGGGAAAGAGAAGAGAAGGAAAGAGCTGAGAAAGAGCTAGAAAAGAGCAGAGAGAATTCTGTATTTATATTCACACCTCCCGTCTGTGCTTTATGTCAAGACAAAGGCATTGGCCACTATGGGGGTGGGGGTCAAAAGTGAAAAATGCAGAAGACTAAGTTCTGCCAATTTTGCAAAACAGCATATGTGCGTGACCTCCATGCCCCCACCCAGGTCCCATTCCACTGTCCCATCCCACAGTCAATACCAAGCAAGATCTGGAGAATCTCTCCAGCCACCTGGGTCTTTGTCCCCACAGATCTGCCTTTTGTTTCTCTCTGCTTGTGCCCACGGAGAGAGTGACTGGAACACAATAGATCGTCAGGCTGTTCTGGGTTGGAGTTGGAGACACTGGTCACTTGACCTTTATTTCCCCATATAGTTTCCTGGAGGATCAGCAACATCAGAACCTTCTAGAAGCCTCACAGGAAATACAGACCACAGAAAGCTAGAATCTGCATTTTAATAAGATCTCTAGATTGTGTGTGTGTGTGTGTGTGTGTGTGTGTGTGTGTGTGTGTGTGTGTGTGTGATTTAACACTCCTGATAGATTCAAAGGATACTGTTAGGATTGGAGAAAATTCAGCACAAAAGTTAGGCATTTCAGGATTCCCTCTTTTGGGGTCCACTTTTCTGAATTCCACCCCTCATATCAGTACCCCATAAATACACTAATGTTATCCCAACAAAGCAGTCCCCCTACAAGAAGAAGCATTCTTAATCCCAGCTATAGCTTCCTTGTGAGTTTGTTGGATAGATGAGTGTTCAAACTTGCAAAAGGATAGATGAAGAGATTTCCTTTTATCCAATGCCTGGTGGCTCGGTGTTGACACTGGCAGAGACAGCCACTCTTGAGCCCTTTCCTGCCTTCTTCAACCACCAGGCAATCTTTTTTTTGTAGCACCCAATGCCTTGGCTACCCTCTTACTAATGGTAAATACCTCAAGACATTTTCACTGACGCACATTATTTGACCTACTCTATTTCCTGTTGTAACAAAATACCGGATGCTGGATAATTCTAAAGAAGGAAACTTTAGGCAAGGTGCTGGCTCACACATGTAATCCTAACAACTCAGGAGGCTGAGCTCTGGAGGGTAGGCAGTTCAAGGCCAATCAGGCAGAAAAGTCTGCAAGACTCCACCTCCAAAATAGGCTGCAGGCATGTGGCTTAAGTGATAGAATGCCAGCTGAGCAAGCTTGAGGTGATGAATTCAAACCCCGGTACCATAGTTTATTTTACAAGAGACTAGGAAATTCAAGAGCATGATGCCAGCCTGATGTAAGAGAGCCCTTTTATTGTACCAAGCATAGCATGCCAAGACAGGCCAAGACAGATCAAACATACCAACCGAGGTCTCTCTTCCTCTTCTTAGGAAGCCATTCACAAATACCTTCTTGGAAGATCCACCTTCTCTTCCTCTTCTTAGGAAGCCATTCACGAATACCTTCTTGGAAGATCCACCTTCAAGACTTCATTTAATCCTGGTTAACTCCCACAGACTCCACTCCCAAATACCATTAACATATGAATTGAAGGATTACATTTCCAACACATAAACTTTTGAGGGATCCCCTCAAACTATGAAAGGCACATATAATCAGTGTATGTAGCTCTCTGAACTTTCTTTTTTTTTTTTTTTTGTTGGTCATGGGGCTTGAACTCTGGGCCTGAACGCTGTCCCTCAGTTCTTCAGCTCAGGGCTAGTGCTCTACCACTTGAACTACAGCACCACTTCCGGTTTTCTGGTAGTTTATTGGAGATAAGAGTTTCACGGACTTTCCTGCTCAGGCTGGCTTTGAGCCATGATCCTCAGATCTCAGCCTCCTGAGTAGCTAGGATTATAGGCGCGAGCCACCGGCGCCCGGCTTTCTCTGAACTTTCAATTGAGCACATCAGCTTAGAAAAATATATTACCATCACTGCTCACTGTGCTCCAAGTTCTCTTCCAGTCTCTGTAAGTCCCATCCTTAGGCCTGTGGATTTGCATATTACCTTAACCTGTTTTGCTGTTTATATTTTTCTCTTTATGGAGATGGAAACATGACATGTATTGTCACAATGGCACAAAGGCTCCTTTGCTTTAATATTATGTTTTGTTCATTGTGTTTTGGACACTATGTTGAGGAGTTCTTCCATACTGCTGTGTGTAACTCTAGGCTGTGCATTTTCACTACTATATAGTATTCCATGGGTAGATATGCCACAATTTCTTTATCCATTTGCTAGGGTGAAAGTTAGGGTGATTTCTGGTTCTGAATTAATATGAATGGTAGTTCTGTGGACATTTTAGTCAGGGTCTGTTGGTGAAGGCATTGTAGCCAGATTTTGCTGTGCTGCTTTGAAATCTGGACAGCAGAACCCATGTGTAAGGCCCCATTCCCATGGCTGCCCACACACAAAGTCCTTCATTGTAGCAACTTGGCTCTGTACGTGTGGTTTTCCTACATATCAGCCAGCCTCCCATTTTGTATAGTGAGAAGGGTTGACCTGGGCTGGGAGGGAAGCTGTTTTTCAAGTTCTAAGAAAAAATAATTAAAAAGCCTTTGCAGGCTGTAAGCTGTTCTGTATCTAACTCTTCCTGGATGTTCCTTTGTGATTTTCTTTCTTTTCTGGCTGTGCTGATCACAAGCTCAGCTATGTTGTATGGGGTTTTGTTTCTGCTCAGTGAGTGATTCACACTTGTTCATGGTTTTCCTATTAAATAGCCAGTGATATTTCATCATAGCAGAAACATATACCTTTTGTTCCAAGGGCCTAAAGCCGGATTTGACTACGGTTTGACACATGTCTGCAGGATTTTTATTTTCAGTAGTCATTTCTCTGTCTCATGTGCATTGGCTTGAAACCCAATTTCTACTGTTTAACCCAGAGCAGGCTCTTTCTACTTGCTCATGAGTTATGTTTCTGTGAAGCCCAAAGAGCTTCCTCCTCATTGCTCTTTTCCTACACAGTTCCATGTTGGAAGAGCTACTACTCAGTAATTTCTTCCCAAAGTCCCCTCTGACCTGGGACAGAGTTGAGAAAATCTAGGAGACACTCAGTCGGCCTACTCTTCTCTGTCTCCTAGTGGTATCTCTGATCTCTCTGTCTCTCTGTCTCTGTCTCTCTCTCTCTGTCTCTCTGTCTCTCTCTCTCTCTGTCTCTCTCAGATTGACAGATGGTAACTGTCCATAGTTATGAGATACAAAGTGGTACTGTGAGTTTTTACTAGAAGATAGAATGACCAAAGCAAGTCATTCATCACCTCCATCAATTAATGTTTTCTGTGTCAAAAATATTTGTGATCTCCTTTCTCAGTGACAGAAATGTAATAGAAGGAGGAGGAAGAAGAGGAAGAGAAGGGGGAGGAAAAGTGGGGAAGAAGAGAGAAGATGAAGGGGGCACAGGTAGGGGAGAGAAGGGGGAAGAGAAAAGAGGGAAGAAAGAAGGTAGGACAGGGAAGGGAAGGAAGGAGATGACCAAACGTATTTCCCATCTAACAGGCGCTTTGTAACTGTTTTGAGCCATGGACTTTCATCTACCTCCGGCGGTGGCCTCACCTTCCTTCCTAGCTTTCTAGCTGCTTTCCCTCAGCCTCCAGAGCAGTTTCTCCTCGGCCAGACACCAGGCCCCACTCAGGTCATGGTCCTGGGACATTCTTGTACCACTTTCTCTTACCTCTGTTCCTTGATCTATTCTCCAGAAGCATTTTTCCAGTGTATTTCCTTTCCTTTGGCCCTTAACCACACACACACACACACACACACACACACACACACACACACACACACGTCGTCAACACTTATTACATAGATTAGTATACTTGCTGAAGCTCAGTTGTTAACCTCCAATTAATACTCACAGAGCTTTCAGGCTGTGAACATTTTTGAGTTGTCCAAGGCACACAGTTTCAGCTGACGTCGAACAAGCAGACTCTGCCTTTTGTTTTCATGTCTTTTTTTGTATCTTTGGCTTTTTGTTGGTGATTTCATGTCTGAAATTCCCCAGCTAAGGGTGGAGGTGCTAGTGAGTGCCACTGAGATGCAAGAAGGCTGTGGCATGCTTTGGGGAGCTCATCTGTGTGTGAGATGAGCGGGGTTCAGGCATGAGCTAGGATGTCCATCTGTGAGTTCAACATTAATGAATCAATTGTGTGTTATATAGAGTGAATAAGAAACAAATATAAAACAAGATTCTGGGTGAAGAACCTATTGTATTTCCCCTTGGAGGTATGGTCCAGGATCCGTGACTTTGCTATTTACTGCATCTTTGAGGAATATAAACTTCTGTGGATAATGGGAACATCGCAGTCTTGTTTGGGCTAGCCTGTACCTCAAACCCTTCCACCAAATTCCCAAACTGCCTCTGATTATTTATGTATTTATTATGGCAGCAACTACCCCTGAGTTTCTGATTCTGATCAGGGCCTCAGAAACAAAAGAAGGGACCGCAGAGGGAGCCCCCGCCATCTTCTAGGAGCATACATAAACAGTCATAAGCAGAGTGTTGCCAAGAATTTGGAAGGAAGGGCTAGCTATCCTAATGAAATCTTAGATGAAAACGAGGGACATGTTACTAAACAATAAATAAAAGTCTTGTTGTAAAGTGGAAAAGAATTTGCTGAATTGTGTGCATATTCCAGTATTTTGTAGAAAACAGGACTTGCTAGCTACAAACTTAGATGGGTAGCTGAAATAGTTTCTTTTTTTTTTTTTACTTCATTATTGCAATTATTTATTTGCCTTCATTGATTTCCAGGGTTTTTGAAAGCACAGATCTAATCATGTCTTTTTTTTTTTTTTACTGTAAAGGTGATGTACAGAAGGGTTACAGTTATATAAGGTAATGAGTGCATTTCTTTTTGAACAGTGTTACTCCCTCCCTCATTTTCTCCTGCTTTCCCCCTCCCTGACTTCCCTTCATCTTAAGTTGTAGAGTTCATTTCCAACGTAGTGTCTAGTGAGTATCACTGTTGCATTGGTTCACCTTTCGTCCCCCCATTTCTGTGATTCCCCTTCTCTTGCACAAATCAGATAAACATATACAAGACAAGGGGTACAGAAATCAAAACCAGTAACAACAGGGCATAAACCAAGGGTGGGGGGGAGAAAGACAAAAGAAATAACTGCAAGCAGTATATTTTAAAAACCTCTTGTTTCCATTTTTTGGAGTTATCATTTTGATAAGCTTCATTTTATATGCTCATATGCACCTAGCTATTGAGCTATTATGAGCTGAAGCAATTTCTAAGTGCAACATTGAAGGAGCAGTTTGGTTCCTGACAAGGACAATAAAATGTGACAAGAGAGAAATGAATTAAAGACATTGTTAAAGAGACAAGTAAAAAGGAACTAGAACTTAAAGACAGAAAATTCTCAGCCCATCTACAATGAATCCACCAAGAGTGTGGCTGACTTCCCATTTCATAAAGAGATTAATATATGTGTGTCATATCCCTGTTCACCCCCCCCTTTTTTTTTACTGGTCCTGGGACTTGAACTCAGGACCAGACACTGTTCCTGAGCATTTTTACTCAAGGCTAGTGCTTTACCACTTGAGCCACAGCTCCACTTTTGGCTTTTTGGTGGTGGTTGATTGGAGACGGGTTGGCTTTGAACCTTGATTCTCAGATCTGAGCCTGCCGAGTCTCTAGGATTACAGATGTGAGCCACTGGCATGGAGCCTGATCAGCCTTCTTCAGAGGGATAGGGATGGGACGGTAGCTCCATAGCAAGCTAAGACTAAAGTAAATGGGAGCAACAGGATGAGGTCACGTTGTTAACATTAGCTATCCTTCAAGAAAGGGATAGAAACAGCCTATGCGCAGTTTAAGGATCACCAAGGCTGCTACCTGATCTTGGGATCACCGCTGCCTCCATCTCAGTTCCGAAGGAGGGGACTGCTACCTGGCAGAGCCATGCAGAAGGGCCTTCATGGAGTGTGTGCCGTGTTCACTTCCCCAGAGCATCCAGTAAGCCAAAGAGGATTTCTCTCCAGCTTTAAGGTCTAATGGAGTTTCCAACTCATTGAGGTGAGACCCAGAGTTGAGTGTTGATGTATGAATGAGATCAGGCTTTTGCAGGAGAGATGTGTCTTGCATACAAGAAAGACAGGAATTTGGGAGGAACGGCAGGGCATCATGGACTAAATTTTCGTTTAGTTCTCCTACTTCAGTATGTTGAAAGCTCTCTCTCTCGCTCTCCCAAATGGTGATATGAAGTGCCAAGGCCTTTTAGAGCTGGTTAAGTTTAGATGAGGTCCTGAGGGCAAAAAGGTAAGGAAGTATTTAGAGTACTGGAAATAGGAATAAAAATAAGAACTGAAAGATGAACTCAAAAGAATAACAGGTTTTATTTGGAATGAAAACCTGGGATGGGCAACCAAGTTCCCTTCAGTTTGACCGAGGAAAAAGCGGGTGTCCCTTACAGTAATGTCTTTTCTTATTAGGCAGAAAAAGTGAAGTGAAGCAAGGTAGATGGCAGCAGGTGTGATGGAGGTGGGGGGGGGGGGCAGTGTCATGGTGAGCAGGTTTCTTGAACATCTGTGTCCACCAGGCACATCCACACCAAGCCTGGGGCTTGAACTCAGAGCCTGGGCGCTATATCCCTGAGCTTCTTTTGCTTAAGGCTAGCATCCTACCACTTGATCCACAGCACCACTGGAAAGATAGTTTTGATTCTCTCAGAATATGGAGCCTTGAACGTGACAGGTCACCACTTCTACCATTTTCTTGGGTTACACAGGCCAGCCCTAATCCAACTGGAGGTGAGCCAGGAGTACCGGGAGGTGGAAATCCTTGGGGTGTTCTTGAAGTCTGGCTACTCCGTGAGTTAGTTATTATTATTGTTGTTGTTTTTCTTGATTCCTATTTTAGGAAGAAGAAAGTAAGGTTCAATAAATCAATCCAAGTGTCTCAACTTGGAAAAGGCAGAGCTGGGGCACAAATCCAATAAGTGGCCCCAGAGCCATACTCCTGCATTGCACAACCCAGTACCCTAATCTTACCCCAGACCCCTCTATTTTCCCTTCTAACTTCCTCTCTTCCCCCATTGCATGAAACATTGCAAATGAGATTGTTTCTTTTTTCCGTAGACCATTTTGAAAGTCATTGTTACTTAAGGGTAGAGGTTGGAGGGTTTCCAAAGAATAAAATATACGGAGAACATCTGGCCAGTCCCTCACTACATAACCCAATTAAGACAGTGTCGTACACAGACTAGGAATAACAGGACCACAGACCCAGTTTCAGAGCCTGGCATTTACAAACTGAACACAAGGCAGAGCAGGTCCTGTGCACATTCTGTTACCTTCTCCACCTGCATAATTGTTTGGGTGAGTGTGTGGTTTCATGAGATCCAGTGCACTAAATTATGCAAGACTGCTAAAATAAGTCTGCAAGATTTGTCCTTAGGAAATGAAAGCCTGAAAGAGAAATTTCATTTCCTATAAAATGTGGAACTGTAGAATAATAGTTTAATGAAAGTATGACTGGATAGAGGGCAATTTATATGTAAGGAGGAACGAATGTATTTATGATACATGATGTTACTCATATAGATGATCACTAGGAGGTAAAATTTTGTGGTTCTTCTGATCTGTGTGTGTGTGTGTGTGTGTGTGTGTGTGTGTGTGTGTGTGTGTGTGTGTGTGTGTTCATGGCACCAAATAATTGGAGGTGAAAACATCTTTTTTCAGAGTTTTATTGAACATGTATTATACATTGTCTTGCTTTTAACATTGTTATTTCAATGAATAATGAGTAGACTGAGGGGGAAGGTGAATACAGCTATGCAAGCCTCTCTGTGTGACAGAATGAGAGTTGTATAGGCAAATGGCCTCTGGAATTAATTCTGACACCATCCACACTCTCCCTGCCAATGCAAGTGGTATTCACCTGAGGAAAAACGCAGAATGAATGAAGACTAGCTTTGTGATCCTCCTTCTCTGCCTTCTTCTTCTGTTTTCTCAGTGACTGAAGCCTTCTGCCAGGAGGTGGAAACTTTAAACCACATTACAGTGAAGCATTCATTGGTGACCATACTTATTTTACTTTTTGTGTCTATTTAATGTTTTTCAATACTTCCTATGTCCCAGGCCTATTCTAAGTGTTTTAAATATATTGGAACATTTCACTTAGGCCTAATGAGAACCCTGGGAGATAAGTACTATTGCCCCTCTTATTTCCTTCTTTCCTTTATGCCTGACTGCCTGCCTGCATTCCTTCCTTCCTTCCTTCCTTCCTTCCTTTCTTTCTTCCTTCCCCCTTCCTTCCTTTCTTCCTCTTCTTCCTCCTTCCTCTCTCTCTTTCTCTAGTTCTACTTCTTTCTCTCTGACTGGGTCTCTTTATGTATTCCAGGCTGGCCTTTTAACTCAAGATCCTCCTGGCAATGCTCAGACATGTACCACTAGGCCCAGCCTACTATTCCCGATTCATTGGGTGAGAGAGGCCTGTACACAGCGCAGTTAAATAACCAGCCAAGACTGAATGGCTAATACATTTCAGAATTCAAATGCAATTCAAACCAGTTACTCTGATTCCAGAGCCTAGCTTTTAATCTGGATTTTTGCCTGGCATGAAAAGTTCATACTTTTTTGTTATTTTGTTATGCCTTCCTTCATCTTCTCTCCCCTTCCCCTGCCTACTTCACTCTCAAGTCAATTCTACTTAGACCCTTGTGTGATGTGTTCTCAAAGTCTTGCTTATACTGTGGAGACATGAACTATTTTTTTTTCTAGGAGAGGGCTGGAGGATTTCTTTATACTCTTAAGTTCACAAAACAAACTCTCACATAAACAAACTGGAACCTAATTTAGGAATATATTTTTGTAACATAACTAAATTCAGCCAATCACAGCCAGCGAGCAGAATAGGCCAGGCTCAGAGAAGGCAGGTGCTTCTTCTACACTAAGCCAAAAAAACAAACAACAAACCTTTCTGCTGCACTGCTGAATGGAACTCTCTGAGTCTCTTATGATCTAAGTGCTGCCCAGTTGATGAATCATTCTTTGCTCTCATAAATCCAATTCCATTTAAGTTATCCAAAGTTTTTCTTTTAACGCTGGCTTCTAGCCTCCTTTTCTGGCCACAGAGCAGGGAGCTGTAACCCTGCTGCAGGCAGCTACGTGGTTCATGTAAAGTCAATCAGGACACCCGGAAGCTACAGTCCGGAAGTAATCAAGTGACTGGTGACTGTCTAATTATGGAGAATCCTGAAAATGGGTGGGAGAAAGAAGTATGAGTTTCCTCTGTCAGCCGGGAGCTGTTAGCAGTCTTGTCTTCACATGCTACCTGAGGATGGAGCCAACATGAACAGAGCCAGGCAGCAAAGAGAGTGAGAAAATATGCTAGTAACCGTCTTTCATGCTCTGGATTATGTGTTCCCTAAGTTCAAGACCTGTTCTCATATTTTATTCACTCAAAAATTTTAGCTTATGCCAATTTGAGTTGTCTATAGTTTTCAAACAAAGAGATATATGATAGATAAATAAATTTCATTACATGTCTATTCATTATATGTCTACCAATGTGTCTCCCTATATAAAATTAAAAAAAAATTTTTTGTCAGTCATGGGGCTTGAATTCAGGGCCTAGGCGCTGTCCCTGAGCTCTTTTGCTCAAGGCTAGCACTCTACCTCTTTGAGCCACAGCACCACTTCTGGTTTTTGAGTAGTTTATGAGAAATAAGTGTCTCCTGGGGGCTTTCCCCTCCAAGCTGTCTTTGAACCTTGAACCTCAGTTCTCAGCCTCTTCAGTAGCTAGGATCAAAGGTATGAGCCACTGGCACCCAGCTTTTAAATAAAATTAACTGGATGATGTTTTGCAGGGCATCCCTACAGAGAGGAAAATAAACTTGGTTGATTCAAGACATAATCACAGGACTCAGTCAGATTGAAGGGTGAAATTGAAAGGAAAGGGACAGATGCCAAAGAAAGACAGATTTAATAAGTCAGTGATGTAGAGTGTGTAGACTAATCATTGAAATGTACTGTTACCCCCAATCCATATATTATCTCTGTGTGTTTTACTAATAAGTTTCTCTTTAGTAGCCAGTCTAACAAAATTTTATTGTACCAGATGGTTATTACCCACTTATATCATCCATCTCTGCCAGTTCATCACACATAGAAAAGTTAATGCTAGAGAATGGGAGGTTCACATATAAACATATAAGCAAAATGATCACATACACATACACAGAGAGCTTTATTCACTATGTGTTCATAAGGCTGGGGCGCAGAGTTTAGAGGCCCATTTAACTCAGCTTGTAGTGAAGGCTGATTCCCAGGACAGCTACAGTAAAGGCCTTGAATGAAATAGAGTCTAGCAGATAAACTTCTGCTTGCCTTCTCTAAACACCAGCCAAGAGGAGGCTCCTAAAGAGGACCATATGCCTCCAGTGACCAGCACCAGGATTCAGTGGAGGGAAGAACAGAGTTGATCCTTCTTAGCTCCCTAGCATCTCCCATTTAAAACAATATAGCCAATTTCTACTTTAGCTCCACATTTCTCCTCTCAGTCTGTCCTTGAGATAGGTTGGGAGGAACGGACACCATTTGTTTTACTGTGGGATTCTTGCAGTTCTGCTCTCCTACTGACTGACCCTGCAGACTCCAAGAACAAGATGGCGCCTGGTTAGGCCATCAAGGCAACCGTCCCTTTCCCACGGAGGCCCTGAGTTCCTCTCCACGGCCTCAGGTAGTCATGCAGAGCCCTCCCCCCACTCCCCCGCCCAGGCTTCACAGCCTGCTCCCAGGACACTTGCACTGTGAGCAATGCGCTGATTGGACCCCAGAGAGGAACCCTGGAATGGGTACTCAGTCAGAAGGTCTGAAAGACTGGTGCAGAGCTTGTGTAGGCTGTAGGGAGTCTCTGATTGGATCTGGAGAATGATATGGCCCCAAGATTGTCCAATGACCTCGAGTCACATAGCTCTCTCTCTGTTGCACTTCGTGAACCGCAGCACAATCCACCCCAGGCAAGTTACCCTGGGAAGAACTCCCATCTAGCAGGGACTCTGCTTATTTTTTTTTCTTAATAAAACAAAAAACAAAAAACCTTTGGTATTATGCTTCTCTTAATTCGTCGGAGGATTCATGTTTTCAAAACCAAGGAGACAAAGAACCTGATTGAGGTGTAGAAGTTTTTCAGTATCAATCCCAGACTGGACCAGGCCTAGCCCGACCTCATTCTCCAGGACAAGGGCTGTATAACAAGCGAGGGAAAGGAACTGCTGGTGGTGGAATGTTTTATATCCATGCTCATGGGACCCTAATAGCCACATGTAGCTACCAAGTGCTTGAGTTGTGGCTAATGCTCAGAGGAACTGAATTCAAAGGTAATGTTACTAGCTAAACTTGAAACAGTGTTTTGGATTTCAACAAATGGAACAGTGTGGCATGAAAGTCTGTGTTTAAATCTCTCTTCCCATTCCTGCTTGGCCTTCTTATTTCTCTTCTGTCCTTCTCTCTTGCAGAAATGTTCCTGTGGACCATGGACTCTATCTGAGTTTGTTTCTCTATTAACTTTTTTTTTTTTTTTTTTTGTCGGTCGTGGGGCTTGAACTCTGGGCCTGGGTGTTGTCCCTCAGCTCTTCAGCTCAAGGCGAGCGTTCTACCACTTTAGCTACAGCGCCACTTTCTGAGTTTGTTTCTCAACTGAGCAGATGTACAAGGACCCGAGTCAATGTGGCCTGCAGTGACCAAAGAGAAAGATTCTTGACGGTGAATGAAAACCAGAACCTGCAAGGAATCAAATGGTATCCTACCATCTTACATTATAGCCCCTTGAAAATCAGTGACATCTTTGTAAAAAGAAAACTACATAATCCTCAAGGGTGATGAATATATTTGTAATAGAGTCCTAGAACCTTCCCTGGTTCAGGAGCTGACTCGTTAATTTCTCTGTATCTCTATATCTGTTTGTCTCCTTCTTTGTAAAATAGAGGTAATACTTATTCCAGAGGATTGAAAGGATGCTTAGGTAATCTGTCTATGAAAAGCATGGAGAAAAAGCATGTCTATGAAAAAGCATGGAGACTTGGTTCACATGGTAGACTATCTGCTTGGCAAGCACAAGGCCTTGAGTTCAAACCCCAGCACCAGCAAAAAAGAAAAGAATACGAAAGCATGTAGGGGGCTGGGAAGGTGGCTCAGTGGTAGAGCTCTTGCCTTGCATGCCTGAGGCCCTGGGTTCGATTCCTCAACACCACATAAACAAAAAGAAAAAAAAGCCGGAAGTGGCGCTGTGGCTCAAGTGGTAGAGTGCTAGCCTTGAGCTGAAGAGCTGAGGGACAGTGCCCAGGCCCAGAGTTCAGGCCCCACGACCGGACCCAAAAACAACAACAAAAAAAAACAAAAAAACAAGAAAGCGTGTAGGATGAAGCTCAGTATGTAGTAAGCTTACATGCCCAATACTGCCTTCTTTACCTGTCACAACGCATTGCACAGAACAAGCACTCAATAGATGTTTAGATGAACAAAAGAACCAATGACTGTATGAAGAATATTGCCACCAGGTGGCAATAGAGCCCCAC
The DNA here is from genome assembly GCF_019054845.1 of Dipodomys spectabilis. Taxonomy (NCBI): domain Eukaryota; kingdom Metazoa; phylum Chordata; class Mammalia; order Rodentia; family Heteromyidae; genus Dipodomys; species Dipodomys spectabilis. Next base: position 8,505,926 of record NW_024870840.1, read on the forward strand.
ATGTAAGGACTGACCAAAACACTGAACTCCTTTATTGAAGCACAGATGAGCTTGTGGGGGGACTTGAACTGCGATCCTCCTACCTCAGCCTCCTGAGTTACCAGATTATAAGTGTGCACCACCATGCCTGACTCCCTTCAACCTTTGTATGGATGTTCCAAGACTAATTTAATTGTTGGTTCACTGAACAACTCTGGGGGCACCGTTCACATCAAAGTCAGCGTTAGATTCATAGTTACTGTGGCGATGCTGAGAGAAATGGCAGTAACCTGCCTAGAGGAAAGAGGCTTTCTGAGTCACACATGGGTGCTGGCCCCTTCCATTTCCCTCCGTCGTCATCCTTTTCTCCTCTCCATTATTCATATTCTTCAACTTTTCTCCTTCCTTATTATCCTCTTCAAGCTAAACCCACTCTATGTCCATAAAGAGATGATTTTACTCAACCATCACGTATTTTTCTTTAGTACCTTTGGTGGGCCTGCCGCTCTGTGGGTGCCAGTGATTATTATTTATGTCTTTTGCTTCCATAGCTCTTTAAAAAAAAAAAAACCCACATGCAATTGGATCATAGGGTCTAAATGGAAATGCAGTTGTCCATGCATGCAAAAGGCTGGCTAATTAGCAAAAGCTATAGGTGTTTACCATGGGACACTGACCCCCATTTTGGGCAAAGTAGCAAGGGAAAATTCTTTACTCCATGTTCATATAGTAATAGTTACCCATTTCAGAACCATTTGACAGAGCAGGGAAAGGGAATTTATCTTTCACTTCCTCAGAAATCAGTTTCTATGTTCAAGCTAAATCTCATCTACCATTTCCTGCCAACATTCGTACTATGTCAGGTTTACCTTTGTCTGTTCCATCTCCGCCCTCAAGGAATTTAAGAAATCCATTACCTTCCATTTCTCCAGATTTAAGTGAAACATTGTATGGAATGAATCCTACAACATAGTGTTATTTTGGGCCTTTTTCCCCCCCGCCCCCCCCTAGAACATTCCAACTGTCCTCAATCTACTATGGCTGCATGCAAAATGTAAAGGTTACATAAGTGGAAGCATCTGAATTCTAAAAAGTAAACTCAAGAAAGAAAAGAAAACTGATAGAATACCTCAAGCTAAGTGGAAGAAAAGAATTAATTTTGCTCAATGATTTTTTAGAACTTGTTAGATTGTCATTTGTTATTACTTTCTGTGTCCACTTCATCAGCCCAAACAACTAAACCAAGTTCTAAGCAAATCAAATCTATTTTTAAAATAGATGTATTCAATGAACTCAATAACTTAAATATATGTTAAACTCAAATAGGGGTGAACTTCACCCCTATTTGCCATGGTTTGGATATCAATTAAAGTTTGGTGTTTTCCAGCTACTGGAAGAAAGCCCTTGGGAAGAAAATGTGAACTATCCATTCAAGAAGCCTAATGCTTGGAAAACACTCTCAGTTTACCTGTAAACCAATTACTTCAATAATGAAAAAAAAATCTCAATGTTCCTGACTTCACTGACATTTCTATAGGATTTTGTAAACAACAAAAGCATTTCCTCTTCTGGGTCAGAATATTCTTCTTCTCACCATGTAGAACCATTTCCTCAGTTCTTCATTCAGGAAACAGCTTGTGCAGCCACCAAACTACAGCTTGCCATCTCCCTACCGCCCAGCCAACTAGGCATTGGTAGGAGTTGGAGGGCTGTATAGGATCAGAGGATATGTTTTTGGTATCAGACTCTCCAGAATGCTCGTATCTAGAACTGAGCTTGGCACATAGTACATACACAACAAGTGTTTATTGAGTGAAAAAACCACTTTAGACTCTAAATACAGTACTTTTTTGCTATAAGACTTAAAGAGGATTACATGTTAGGTGTTGGGCTAAGGAATGCATCTCACGCAATCCTTGGAATAGCTCTAAGACGTGGATAATCATATTAGCTTCGTAGAACAGAAAAATGACACAGTAGTGTAGTGACACAGTGCTAATAAGCCACGAAGGCAAAGGATTTTGTACTTTGCTTGGTTACTGTCAGAAGGTAGACCACCTAGAACACTTGGGTTCCAGACACATTCATGAGTGTTAAGAAAACGAGCGAATTTGTACATTGAGGATAATCTGGCAGAACAACCATTTAATAACATGTCTGATGTTTGGCTTATTGTTGTGTCATTGTATGTAGCTGATGGTGTCACCTGCCCTGACAGCATCACCTTGGTGGTCCTTGTAGAATGGCTTTGCCCTGGCATCTCTGTTTTCCAAATATTGACTCAGGGAAGGAGCATATTCATCCAGCTTCAGGGTAAGATCCTGATTGAGCCGAGTCTATAGGTCTCAACTGAAGGAGATCTGGCAATGTCTGGAGATATTTGTAGTGGTCACATGAGGCAGGAGGATTGCATTACTAGGGGTAGAGGCCAGTGATGCTGCCAGATGTTCTATAATGCTCCAGACAGTCCCTGGAAACAAAATAGTCACGGACAGAGGTGGGGAACTATGGTCTAAGTCCATCATGATGGTCTCATTGCCCAAGCGGTTAGTAGCTTCCATCTGATCGTGGTTAGTAATTCTGACCAGCGAGCTATGAACAGAAATCGACTAGGAGAATGTGACACAGAGTGTTCATTTCCTCCCCTTGTCATCTTCCCTGTCTTGCAGTAGATGTATACCTCCAGGATTGCTTTGGCACATGCCCAACTACAGACGACAGTTCTCAGACTCCCCTACTGCAGGGTTTGGCCAATGAGATGTGAGAACAACGATGAGGCTAATGTTCAGATCCTATTTTTTTAATGGGAAGGATTGCTTATTCTTTACTTTCTCTACTATTCCTGTGTGTGTGTGTGTGTGTGTGTGTGTGTGTGTGTGTGTGTGAAGCAGGAGGCAATATTAATAATCCAACTTTAAGTAGGGAAATAAGACAGGAGGACATACATTGGGATGGCACTTGTGAAGAAAATGAACTTCCTTCTTTGAGATATCCAGTTTTAGTCTTTTTGTTTTTAAAATTTGATCTGTACTCTGATACAGGAAAGCATTTTTTTCTGTGATCACACACACACACACACACACACACACACACACACACACAGATTGTCCAACCAAAGGGTTATGTGTGTTTCTATGGGATGTCTGGAACAATAACTGCTATTTTGTAACCATGAGGGGAGATGGTCTGAGCATCAAGGTTGACTTGTCAAAGGAGAAAATTTACAAAAGCTCAAAACTTTCTTGACATTGTTGACCTGTTGAATTGGCTTTCTATCAACCTCATCTGAGGAAATTTTGTTAAACAAGACAATACATTTTCCAATATAAGCTATTTGAGAGGGCCACCCCCGCCCTAACTGATAGCCATACCCTAACTGATCATTTTGGATGTACTCAAGCATAAAGAAATGACACCACACGTCAGCACTTAACATATGTCCAGCCTGTTTCCTAATTCTTATTGTTTTTCTCCCTACTTTTTACCCATCTCCACCAAGTTAGTCTGCATTTGAGGGTTTCACTCTGTTTCCATTGATATGTTTAGGAATTTGAGTTTGTTAGAAAAACACTATCCCCACTTGCAGGAATGAAGGTGAATGGCGCATGGGTAGCTGCTGGTCCCTCTACTGCTTCCTTCCTTGTGACCCTCTGAAGGATTACATTGAGCAGGTGTAGTGAAGTTGAACCAGAGACTCGATTTCCAAAAAGTCAGGCATCATCAAGCTTCCAGGAAAATGGCGTGGGCTGTGATCTGCAGGGGGAGGGGAGGTCTGGCTAGTTCCATTTGCATGTTGATGGCGCCCCCTAGTGTTCAGTGCCATGCCTCGCTGAACCACAGGAGGTAACCAAGATTAAAGAGTGCTCACGCCCAATCTTAAACCAATTTCTTCATCTCCACTGCTTCCACGAAAGCCTCACCCTTAACCCTAATCAGGTATGCTGTCTGGCCGCACCTTAAAGCCTCTAAGCTCACAGGGACTGGTTTGTGCAGCGAGCAAACTCCTTAGCTGTTGTGAAAACTTCAGTCCAGTGAAACTGTTCTGTAACTTAAAATGCAAGCCAAGCCCACTCCCTGGAAGGGATAGCTCTCCTCTTTGCTCCCTTTTTGAAGATAGAGGCCTTGGCTCTCTGCTACTTCATCAGTGTGCCCACTGCTTACGGGCCAGGCACAGGTGGATCTTTCTTCACTTCCTGGCTGCAGCTGGCTCCTACTTGTGGAATCATCTTGAATTGTTTCCCAGACCAGCCAATTTATCTTTTCCCACACTTCCTGAAGCATCTCAGGGAAGCAAGATCATAAGCAGTCTACACTATCTCACTTGGAAGCTCTGGGACTCTAAATGTTCACCGTGGAGCAGAAGCTCATTTGCACATAATTCATAAAGAACCCCCCCCCCACACACACACACACATACATCAGAGCCAAAACAAGGATCAAGGTAAGAGTATTCAGCATTCAAAAACAGATTACAGAGGGATACATACTTTCAAACAGGACTTACTTTTAAAATACAAGGTTTCTACAAAGGAAACATGGTAACTCTATTTTTCTGACACGCTTCCCTAGGATGCAGACACAGATCCTCATTTGTAGATTTTTTTTAATATAAAAACCTTACAAAGCTATATATAAAAAAAAGATTGTACTTGTTATCTGTTTAACGGAGTATCTGGATTAACAAGGGGGAAGGTTACAGTAGTGGATCCTCCATGCCTCAGACCTGGGACACCCTAACCCTCCAGGCTGACCAGAGAATCTCTTTCTGCTCTATTCATGAAAATACCAGCTGGGCCCCTGGACCCAGACATTACACCTTCAGACATTCCTGCTTGATGCCCAGTTAAGATGTATCTATTCAGGTCATCTGTTCACATGCTGTATCTTCACTGATGATGGAGCAAAAGCCTTGTAGCTCCCATCAGGAGCACAGGAATGATGAAGAGATGTATAGAGGTTAAAAGTGAACCCATGGCTCACGCCTATACTCCTAACTGCTCAGGAGGCTGAGAGCTGAGGATCACAGTTTGAAGCCAGCCTGGGTAGAAAAGTCTATGAGACTTATCTCCAATTAACTACCAAAAAAACCAGAAGTGGGGCAGTGGCTCAAAGTGGCAGATCACTAACCTTGAGCCAAAAGCTTAGGGTCAGCATCTAGGCCTTGAGCTCAAGCCTCTGCGCGCGCGCGCGCGCACACACACACACACACACACACACACACACACACACACACACAAAGTATTTGTGGGTAGACAGCATGTAGGAGGAAGGACAGGTACTTGTGTTTTTCCACATTTCTGGTTGTATCACTCCTTTATTGGATCCTGTGGTGAGTCCCTAGGGAAACAAAAAAAGGAGGAGACTCAGTTCCTTTTATTTTGTTTGGTTGTGAGGGCTGAACTCTGGGCCTGGGCGTTGTCCCTCAGCTCTTCAGCTCAAGGTGAGTGCCCTACCACTTGAACCACAGCACCACTTCTGGCTTTTTTCTGCTTATGTGGTGCTGAAGAATCAAACCCAGGGTCTAGTGCATGCAAGGAAGCACTCTACCACTGAGCCCATTTCCAAGTCCTTAGTTCCTTTTGGTGGGAGAGTAGTCACACAGTGAACCCCATTGTGGACAATAGGCAGGTGACAGGAGCAGCTCATGTTCTCAGGGCTGTTGTACTCCCATGCGTTCATTCAAGTGGAGCACCTGGCACATTGGACATAATACCCAAGGATCAGCTATTACCCATTCCTCATCCCCTCCCCTCCTCTGTCGGCCTATGCCGGCATCATTCATACAAGTTTCTCAATGAAGGACCATTACTTGGTGCCAGGTGGCAGCTCCAGTTGTCTCCAGCCAATCTTCCTTTTGGTTTGCTCTTTTTCCTGCATCATTTACTAAAAGTCAGCTCAGCGATTGATTCACAGAAGTTGCACAAAGTAGGTGGGGTGTGACCCTTGCAAGCTTGTGCCCAGCTAAGACGCTTCTGGTTTTATAGTGATCTGGGGAGTTCTGTCAGCAGCAGAAGAATAGAGGAGGCGGGAACCCATGGGGACAGAAAAGAAAACGGCTAGCCAGGCACTGGTGGCTCACGCCTGTAATCCTAACTGCTCAGGAGGCTGAGATCTGGGGATCGTGGTTCAACACCCTCTGGGGCAGGAAAGTCTGAGACGCTTATCTCCAATTAACCACCAGAAAACTTAAGTGATGCTGTGGGTTCAAAATGGTAGAGCATTAGCTATGAGCAGAAAAGCTCAGGGGACAGCACCCAGGCCCTGAGTTCAAGCCCCATGACTGACAAAAAGAAAAGGAAAATGCTGCAAGAAGCTGCAGGAAGTAGAACATCTCCAAGATGGTTGGTTCTTCTGGAGAAGAGAAAGTCTTTGAAGGAAACTTCTTCTAGAAGACAGGAAATGGTCTAGGAGAGAGAAAGGCACCTCCCCAAAGTGATTCATGATTTCCTCTAAACCCAGAAACTCATGGCCCAGTGGGCAGAGTTTGGGTGCCTCTTCTCTTACTGTGTTTCCCAAGCATGTTTCTATAAGAAGCGTCAACTCTTCACACCATGCCCTCTTGTGCTCAGATGACTTCTGTGCCCGTTCAGAGCTTGCCAGCTCCAGCTGCTGTCCCTAGCAAATCCTGTCCCAAAGTGCACCCCCCCCCCCTTTCAGAGGACCGTGGACCCTGCTCACTCACACACCTGGCTTCCAGGAGCGATTTATTTGCATAACTTTCCGTTTTACCAATCACCGAGAGTTGTGCTTGTGCGTTGGCCTCGCTCAGAAGCTCCTCCTCCATTTCCTCATTGCTCTCTCTTCTTCCTCCTAAGGGTAAGCACCCTACTTTTGAAGTCATCATTGCCATGCTGCTGGGGTCTGGTTGCTCACTGAGTGGGGGGTTTTCTTTACAGTGGGGGAGGATAATGAAAGCGTTACAAACCTGAATCCCTGTGACAGAGATACAGTGTTACGAATGTGTTAAATGCCTCTAAGTTATCTATTTGAAGATGGTTAGTTTTATGTGATGGGAATTCCACCCCCTTCCCTCTCCCCTCAAGAAAAAAAAATGGAATTGCTTTTCCCCAGCGAATATTGGCCCAGATCTCAGACAAACAGGTTCAGGACAATGAGGTGAGTGAAGGAATGAGGAAATTCTAGGGGGAACTACTGAGGTTTGCTTTCCTTCTCCCAGTCCCTGGCTAAGACCAGGCGAACAGCAAAGAAGGAATCAGGGGCACTGGGCAGATGCTTTTCAACAGTGTACACAGTGAGTTGAGTTGGCGCTTCCTCCAGGGGGCAGCAGGCTACCATTGAGCTAAAGCCACCTGAAGCCTAATGACTATAGAGTAAGTGACGCTTCTGTCCATGTAAAATCCCTTTGGCTGGGTTGATGACAACCCAGTCCCGGGGCAGGACTTGCTGAAGGTTCTCAGTGTATGCCTTATCTCATAGGCACACAATGCTACTGTCTGCTTAACAGCCCCTATAGCCCCTACAAGAGTTGGAAGGCTAATTAGAAAGAAAAGAAGTGTTCTGCCTCCTGTAAAGCTTCTGGAAGAAGCTGTAGGATTGTTAGAGAAAAATACAAGATGTTCTGTTATTTGAATTTCAGGTACAGAATAAGTACCTTTATAAATTTATTTTTTTCAGTTATTATAAAAGTGATATTCAGAGGGGTTACAGTTACAAAAGTGAGGCAATGAGTACATTTCTTTTTGGACAATGTCCTTTGCACTCTCCTAGTTTTTTTCCTCTTGTCCCCTCCTACAAGTTGTATAGTTCATTTTCAGTGTAGGGTCTAGTGAGTAGCACTGCTGCATTTGTTCACCCCTCCTCCCTTTATTTCTGTTTCCCCCTTACCCTCCCAAATGAATAAACAAGATAAAACACAGCAAACAAAAACTACAACAAAGGAAAAAAACCCACTTCTTTCCATTTCCTGGAGAACTATTATTGCATATGATCAGAGGCACATAGGCATTGCAGAACAAATAATTTTAAAATTAAAGTATTTATAAATGCAAGTAAAGCAATTATTTTGCTTCGACCTCCCAGGTTCTGGAATTATAGATGTGCACCACCACTACATCTGGTTCAATCTATCTTTAATGTGATAAAAGAGTATATTTTTGTGGCATACCACATAATATTTTTGAAATAAGCAGAATTTGTGCATGGGAGTGGCTAAGTCAAAATAACTAACAAATATATAGTCTCATGTATTGATCATTTTGTGGTAAAACACTATGATTTTTTTCCTAGTACAAAGTATGTTGTGATTATCTCTAGTCATGGCGTTGTACAATTCTTCTCTTAAACGTTTTCCTCTGGTCTACCTGAAATTTTGTCTCCTTTGACCAACAGTTCCATAAATTCAGCCTCTGGTAACAACCCTTCTACTCTGATGATGATGATGATGATGATGATGATGATGATGATGATGATGATGTTTCCACACATTATTATTATTCCACTGTGGTATTAGTCTTTCTGCGACTGGCTTATTTCACTTAATGTAATGCCCTTTATGTTCATCTATGTCACAAATGATTGGATTTCCTTATTATGAATACTGAGTCATTTTTTCACTGGATGTATGTGCCACATTTTTTTTTATCCAGCCATCCACTGTTTGCATTTCTTAGCTAATTGTGAGCAATGCTCTAGTGAGCACAGCAGTAGACATTTCCCCATCTGGATTCCATCTCTTTGGCATATGGGCCAGGCAATGGGATTGCCAGGTTCTAGGTCTTTTAGCCTGCCTGTGTTTGACATTGGGTAAATGATAAAGAGGAGACCTGTATTTGTTTATAGTTCTGGAGGCTAAAAGTCTAAGATCCAGGGGCTGGTATCTAGTCTCTGTTGAGTACCTCTCTCTGTTTCCAACATGGCACCCAGGTGTTCAGTCCTTGTGTATTGAAAGCAGCCCTTACCTGACCAAAGGTCCACCTCGTACCTTGAGATGTTGTTCTGCTTTGCTAGGAAATCCCTCTGCTATCATCTCACTCTCCACGGCTCTGTGGCTACATCTGGGACAGCAACCTCATCTTTACCCCCGAAGAACCAAAGGCCATCTGAAACACCCTAAATTTTAGTTACAAACTCTGTTGATTTGCAACCCCTGGATGATGACGGGCAAGGATGGTTAAGGAAGAGCTTCCTTCCAAAACATGACGCCTGCCATTTGGCCTGGCCTCCGTGCTTCACTTGCTTCAAGATGTGAAGGAAGAAAATGGAGAGGCTATTGACCGTGGTGACAAGAACCACACCGAGCCCATCTACCCAAGAATGTAGAAACAAATCCCCGCGGGTCTGGGATGACAGTCTTGTTGTCCACATCCTAGTGGAGGCAGTCTCCCGAGCTCCTGAGACACACAAGGCATTGGCTTCTGCTCAAAAAAACCAACTCCCTGCCGACAGTGTTCCTACCACCCATCTCTGACCACCCTTCCTGGAAAATATGAGGGAGATGGTGGTGTCTGCCAACCCCAACAGCACCTGGCCTTGGGAGCAGACCTGGATGCTGGCCCGGAAGCAGCCCTGGCCTCATGCACAGACAGCTTGTGGGGACGTGCATGAGGCTGTACATCCTTCTTCTCACAGCCTTCACTTCCTGAGGAGCTGTGGAGTCACCTTTGTTGGCTTGGGTCTCTTTGACCTTGGATGACCTGGGAAATGGAGGCCAGTGGGTGACACTGGGAGGCTGAGCTCTGTGATATGCCACCATCCGGCATGGAATGGGACACATTGTCCCTGAGGAGGGAGGGTCACTTCCTACAGCCACCCAGCCTCAGCACAGACTTTCCAGGGCAACAAGATGCACCCCCCACACACACACAACCCACCTATCTGTTAAAAATATATACCTCATGCTGTGGACCACTTGCTATCGGAAGGATTCTGAACTTGACTGAAGAGCTAGCACACAAGTCATTGTCCACTACTCTAGGAAGTCTTACATCTTTCCAAATAGCTGAGTTTGAAAGATTTGAGGGGAGGGCATGGGTGACACAGAAGCATACTTTCAGAGGAATGCTTACTAAACATTGTTTGTACTGAAACACAGAATGCTGGAAGCTGCGAACTTTCAAAATGGCACCCTCAAACTAATTTTTACTAATTCAGAAGCCTGGGTGTGGTGAGACATATCTATAATCCCCACACTCAGGAGGCTGAGGCAGAAGGGCCACAAGTTTAGGGATCTTCCTCAACTACATATGGGGCCATCTCAACGAACAAACCCTATCAATACAAGAAACCCTATAAATACAACACATCCTTCTCAAACCATCCATTTCAAACCAGGAGTGATAATAGCATAGTTGCCTCTTCAGATACAATACCTGTTCATATCTTCCAGATCACAAAAGATCAAGAAAATGTTATTTCGCTTTCCTTAGTATGGTCCTTAACAAGAATTTTGATAGACCCAGAGGAAGAGCTGGAATTTCCACTCACACACTGCATTCAGCTTACTGATGTGACATCAGAGGGATGCTAAGGTCCTTTCTGTAGTTGCCACAGCCAAGTGTCTTCTTATCTTGAGGTTCTCTTATACATTAGTCTTATGTGCAGGAAACTTCAGATCTTAGTTTTATTTTCTATCTATCTGTCTGTCTGTCTGTCTGTCTATCTATCTATCTATCTATCTATCTATCTATCTATCTATCTGTCTATCATCTACTGACTATGCCCAGGCTAGCCTTGAATTCTGATCTCTCTAAGCTGTGTCTCTTGACTATCTGAAATGACAGACATGAGCCACCACTATGCCTGGCAGAGATAACATTTTTAGTCATGGTTGAACGGGTAATTTGCTTCAAACACTGCAGTGTAAGAGAGAAGTAGGAAAGGATACAGATGAAACAAGACGGATCAGACATTGGTGATCCGTCCTGCTGGGTCCCAGGCCCTCGGAGGTTCATTATACTTTCCTACGTTTGCATTTACTTGAACCTTCTGTGTGAAGAGTTTTAAAGAAAATAGATGAGATGAGATGTGGGGCCATGGTTTCTTTTTGTACAGTGTATCCTGTCCAAGGGTGGCAGGCCGAGGGGCCAGTAGAGGCTGAAATTTATAGCATAGTTTCTTCCAAAGGTACATGCATTTTCATAGGCTGATGAAGCCATTCATTTCTGTCTTTCCTCTGTCCTCCCATTGTAATTGGCATACAGGGAGGTTTTAAAATGCCTTTTTGTTGTTGTTGTTGTTGTTGGTGGTGGTGGTGGTGGTCATGGGGCTTGAACTCTGGTCCTGGGCGCTGTCCCTGAGCTCCTCAGCTCAAGGCAAGTACTCTACCACTTGAGCCACAGCGCCACTTCCTGTTTTCTGGTGGTTTATTGGAGATAAGAGTCTCACGGACTTTCCTGCGCCAGGCTGGCTTAGAACCACCGAGATCCTCAGATCTCAGCCTCCTGAGTAGCTAGGATTACAGGTGTGAGCCACCAGTACCTGGCTTAAAATGCCTTTGCCTAACAAAGTAGCAATCGGATGTCAGCGCTGTCTGTTACAGGCTGAGTAATGGCCCACCAAACATGTCCTTCTAATTCCTGATGCCTGTGAGTATCATTGCGCATAACAAAAGGAACTTGCAGGTGTGATTCAATTTGGGATCCAGGAATTAGGAGAACTGTCTTTAATTCTCTGATTTGGGCTCAATGTAATCATAAAAGTTTTTACATGTGAAAAGAGGGAGCACGGGAGGGCAGAGAGGAAGAGGTGCTGCTAACAAGAGCAGAGGTTGGAGCACTGAGATGATGGCTTGAAAGATGGAGGAAGAGGCCGTGAACTAACTAATGCTGTTTCCACAGTCTCCACAACCCTGCTTATGGCTTTGCAATGCCATTCTTCCCTAGAGAGCCACAAGGCCCACTGCCTTGTTCCCTCGTTTTGCTCAACTGTTCTTTTCTCAGAGCAGCCTGGTCCCTAACCACCATCTTAAAGCTAGCAACCTCCCTCTATTCCCCTCAGAGCCCCAGCCTTCTGGGGCATATACAATTATTACATATCAATCAAACTGTAATAATTAAGATTCAGGGAGTGTTTCTCCCCAAGTAGCACTCCGTATGGCCTCCACAGACCTAGTTTTCTCCAGATCACTTAGTTATGTACAAGGTTTTTCTCCCACTTCTTTCTTTGCTCCAGGCTAATGCTCTATTACTTGAGCCACAGTGCCACTTCTAGCTTTTTTTTTTAATTGGAGACAAGATTCTTATAGATTTTTTTGCCCTGGTTGGCTTCGAACTGTGATCCTCAGATCTCAGCTTCCTGAGTAGCTAGATTACAGGCATAATCTACCAGGACCCAACACGTGAAGTTATTTATGCAATGTTGTCTTGGGTCTTTTCCATGAATTTGGAGGTTTTTCCTGTTTGTCCCCAGTAGTATGTCCATTATATAAATGGGTACCCTGACATAAAATATGTGTTCAATGAATACTTGTTGAATGAGTGAGAACAGCAAATGAAAGATACTTGTGGAGTTATTGGATGGGTGAGTAAATTGCAATTGTGCCATTACAGGTGCACCATGGTGTTGTCTTTCCCACTAAACTCCTCATCAGGTAAGAATATTGTAATTTAAAAATGCTCTTAATACACCTAACCCGATGAACCTCATAGCTCATCCCAGCTGACCTTGAACAGGCTCAGAACACTCATGAGGACTGCAGGAAAAAAATCACCCATCACAAAGCCCATTTTATAAAACAGTATTCGTGATGACTGAGCACAAAGTGAACGATTTGGTGCGGACACAGACATACTTCTGCTCTGTTGTGAAGTCAGAAACTTACCATAAGTTGATCGGGGATCGTTTGTGCTTGGAACTCAACTCTGCTCTTCTTCAGTCAAAACTTGTCCTCTCCCCCATGCTATAGTCCCACTGGATCCATTCTTCATCCTCCAGACTGTAGCTAGACTTAGCTTCACATCTGGATTATAGATTCAATCTCCCAACCTCCAAATAAGATCATATTGTGACTGATCCCTGGCAACACCAGTCTTGTTCTCTCTCCTGCTTTCTGCTCCACTTCCCTGACCCTCTACCTTCCCAAACACTTCTCGAATACATCTATCAAAATCCTTCAGAGTCAGGTTCAAAATTCATTCTCCTTCAAGGTAGCTGTGACCACCACCAGAAGGCCACTTTCTGGTTCCTACGACCAGATAAATCATTCCTAACTTGTATGGCCTTCATTAAGTCTTTTGCTATATTAGGAAATCTTGCCAGATGATGGTGGCTCACGCCTGTAATCCTAGCAACTCAGGAGGCTCACGATTCGAAGCCAGCCCTGGGCAGGAAAGTCCATAAAACTCTTATCTCCAATTAGTCAGAAAAACCAGGAAGTAGTGCTGTGGCTCAAGTGATAGAGTAATAGCCTTGAGCACCAAGGAGCTCAGAAACAGCACCTAAGCCCAGGGTTCGAGCCCAAGACTGGCCAAAAAGAAAAAGAAAGAAAGAAAAGAAAGACAATTCTGCCATTTTGTATCACCCGCTTATATGGTGGCAACACTATTGGTGACAAACTGGTGAGATCTGTGGATTCATAGAGCATATTCTATTTATATAACACGATCATATAAAATACCTAGGATATAACTAAGGGGTCCAGAAAAAAACCAGTTACACAGAAGCAATCGTACATACATATGGGAAGATTGGGACTGGGAGGGAAGGACAGGGAGGCTGCTAGTTTGAAGAGGGCAGTCAGGGACCAGGCTGTGCTGAGAAAAGAATAGTTGAGCAAAACCCTGAGGGAACAAGGCAGTGGTCTCCATCCGCTCTCTAGAGAACAGTGTTCATTGCGAAGCCCTCAGGGAGAGCTGTGCTGGGTCTGGAAGCTGCAGAGAAGCCAGGCATGGCTGAAGCAGCAGCCTGAGTATAAGTAAGTGCATGATGATTCGCGTAGGGGTCAGAGAAGGCAGCCCATATTGAAGGGAGACAGGAAAGATGGGCAGTTCCCCCATGGTGGGTCTTTCTGAAAGTCCTAGAGATTTGTTTTTGTCAGTTGTGGGGCCTGGGCGCTGTCCCTCTGCTCTTCAGCTCAAGGCTAGCACTCTACCACTTGAGCCACAGCGCCACTTCCAGCTTTTTCTGCTTATGTGGTGCTGAGGAATCAAACCCAGGGCCTCATGCATGCAAGACAAGCACTCTACCACTGAGCCACCTTCCCAGCCCTAGAGATTTTTTTCTTTAAGTACTTAATTCTCTCTCTCTCTCTCTCTCTCTCTTTCACCCCCACCCCCCCAAAGCTCATGCCAAGCACACGTTCTACCACAAAGCTACACCCTCAGTCCCTGAATGCTTATGTGTAAAGTACACATTTTATTGTTCCTTTTTTTTATTTCAGCTTTATATTTTCACGCATTCATTATAGGATTACTTCTTCTAAACTTTTCATGCGAAGGAGGTCATTTCTGGCTCGTTCTGGGAGTATTTCACCAGACTGCTCCTGACAGGAGCTTGAGGTCTCACAGGGCTGAGAGTTGTAGAGAGAGATCCCAAAGATGATTGCAAGGACAGTGGATTTGACCCTGTTGGCGGAAAGATGTGAGCAGAGTTGAGCAGAGGAATTCCCTGAGCAGACTGAGGGTTTAAGCAGACCCTGCTGGCTGCTTTATGGAGGACAGACTGGAAACAAAGGCAGAGGCCAGGGGACCAGGGTCAAAGATGGAAGTGGCATGGATCAGGCTGGTAGGAGTTGAGGGAGTGAGAAATGGTCTTCTCCTAAAAGATAAGTTGAAGGTGGAGCCTCTAGGATTTTCCAAAGGATTCATCACAAGTAGTGAGAAAGTAATAGAGAATGATCGCTTGAAAACAACAACAGCGACACAACTGAGCAATGAAGAATGCAGGTACTGTCTACCGAGCTAAGAAGACTGTAAGTAGAGTAGGTTTGGGGGAAGGGGAGACACTGGAATTTACTGGCAGTATTTTAGGCATCAGGAACTCTCAGAGGTCTGAGGGAGTATAAAGAGTCCATCAGGCCTGAGAACAAGGCCAGCAAGGACCAGGTTTGTTGACATGTAGGATTCCTGCTAGACTGTGACCCTCCACAGTCAGTGAGCATGGAATGGGGTCTTGGCAGGGACGTTGGACTCTTGGCAGTTCTTCGGCAGGGACTGTCACAGATATTATTAACAATATTTAATGTCTGTTTCTTTGCTTCTTTGGGGCCTGCAGAAAACTGCACTTCTCGGTATTCAGCCATTAAGTAGAGCCATGTAGTTAGTTCTGTAGAAGGAAGTGTGAAGGAATGTAATGTGTGACAGTGAAGAGGTAACAGGCTAGAACAGGTAAGTCCTTGTTGGTCCAATCTTTTGACTCTTCTTTGAAGTGATATGGGAGACCCTGGTGGCTTTCGAGCTGAGGAGTAACATGGTCTGACTTACAATTTAAAAGCTTATACCTGCTTCTGCGTAGGTACGAGACCATAGGAGAACAAGTTGGGGGAAGAAGGCCATTGTACTGTCCTGCTGGAAGATGATGCTAGAGTGTTCCCATGGATAAGTGAGAACGGTTAGATACTAGACATGTTTTCTGTCGGAGTGAATAAAACTTGGTTTAATTTTTGTCGTTGTTGTTGCTGTTAGGGTCTCATGCTTACTAGGCAAGCCCTCTACCACTTGAGCTCTACCTCTAGCCCTTTTGTATTGGTTATCAGATAGAGTCTTTATTTGTCCTCAGACTAGCCAGAGCTTCCGTTCTCCTACTGGGCTTCTAGCTTCTCCCAAACAGGCCACCTCACACAGTCACTGATTGGAATGGACTCTCAAACTTTTATGCCTGGACTGGCCTCAGACCATGAGCCCCCTATTTCTGCCTCCTAAGTAGCTAGGATGACAGGTTTGAGCCACCTCACTGGGCCTGATCTCATTATTTCTAATTGAGTGGTTAAGCGAACGAAGTTGCCATTTACTTTATTGCTTTATGGAACCATAGTTAGATTGTCCTTTTTTATAATGACCCCAGAAGATTCTATGTTAGAAGCCAAAGGCGCAAGGCACTGAGATTTGACAAAGTATTATATCCAGATCTAGGGGCAGGTTCTCACTGGCTTCAACCAATCACTGCCTGGTCACTTCACTGCTGCAGTGATTGCTTTGGGAGAGGCCCGAGTCTTTCATTTAATAAGTGGGGAAGAGATTCTTGCTTTTGCTAGAGATGAACAGGGAAGTATGTTCTCTGGGATTTCTAATAGCGTTCCTGCTCTTCTGGGGAGAGCTAGCCTTAGGATGAACTTGACATCATGGAAAGCAGAGGAGGAGAGATTAAAAGCAAGCCAGGTCTTTTGTGACATAGTTGAGTCCCAACATCCATCCTCACCTGAAATCTATCCAAAGAGAATTCAGTCGTATGAGCCAATCCACTCTTCTTTATTACTTACGCCAGTCTGGGCTCTGTGTTTTCATTTAATTGTCGCCAAGCACATCCTGACTGATAAAAGACGCTCTTGTGTAAATGCTGTCCACAGTTCTCAGGCAGCATGCTCTTACCACCTCTGATCTCAGAGCAAGAGGAAACAGTCACCCCAGAAAATCTGCAAACCATTTGGGGCTGAGCACTGGTGAGTTACATCATCCTCTGGGAGGAAAGGCCACCTTCTAAGCATGTGCTATCCAAAATCCTGGAGGGAATGGATCCCAGGAACTGTCAGAGCCGCACACATCAGCTGGCATCTGACCATCTCGGCTGCTTCCCCAGCAACGAGAGCCAGAGTTGTTAAAGCCAAGGGTCATTGGCAACTTGTTCCTAGACACAATTCCTATGCACTGATTCTGCCTGCAGAGTCTCTAAGAACACCAGCATTCAACTTCAGCATTGGCTTTTTTGAGTCCTTTGCCCACTTTTGCTCCTTACAGGATAGTTCTGGTTCCATATGTGCAGGAGAAGCTATGGAAATCAGACTGCCTGGGCCTGCCTCCTAACTCGGTCAGGACTGGTAAGCCCAAAAGGGGTTGTGGGACTGAGATCAGCTGGCAGATAGAAGTGCTGCCCCTCAATGCCAACAGTTCCTCAGCACAGGTAGCCCCTTGAAACCTTAGGGGATTGTTGGCCTCTTAGAGCCTGTTCTCCTCCGTTTTCTTAGTGGTTAAGAATATCAACAGTCTGCAAATAAATTGTTGTTATTTGAGCCTAATATCCTCTACCTACAGACCACACATGTTGCTTAACTTCCCCGTGTCTCAGTTTCCCTCTCTGTAAGGAGAGGATAAAAAGGTATCCATTGCTGGCTGTGGTGGTGGTTCATGCCAATGAGCCTAGCTGGCTCCAAGCCAGCTCAAGCCTCTATGTGAAAATAAACTAAAAGCAAAAGAGCCTTGGGGGCATGGCTCAAGTGATAGAATACTTGACTAGCAAGCAGGAGGCCTTGAATTTAACCCTGTAGCAAAGCAGATGGGATGGAAAGAAGGATGGAAGGGAGGAAGGAAGGAATGAGGGAAGACAGGAAGAGAGGAAGGAAGAAAGAAGGAAGGAGAAAAGATAAAAGCCAAGAAAGAAATATCTGCTACAGCTACTAAGAGGATAAATGAGATACTCCACCTAGTCCTAGGACAATGCGGGCACCGTCTTTTTTGTTTTTTATGAGAACATGTTATAGACCAATTGCTTAACCAACAGAAAGTTATTTCCCACCATTCTGGAGTCTGGGAAGTCCCTGATCAAGGTACCAGCCCATTGTCTGGTAAGGACTGGCTTCCTAGTGTAGATGGCCATGTCTTCCTTGTATGGTGGAAAGCAGACAACGTGGTGCTGCTATCACAGGAGGACTCCATCACCTCTCAAGGTCACTGTCTCCAAATACCATCACACCCGGGAGTAGGTCTCAAGAATGAATCTGGTGGAGAGGAACCACAAACGGTTCAGTCTGTAACAGGTACTTGAAAAGTACAGAATGGTGCTAAGGAGCAACACTGTGGAGATGCCACAGGCAAACTGGAGTTGGGAGACAGGAAGAGAAATGCATTCTCAACGTGGTGTGCTGTTTAAGATCAGACAGGAAAGGGGATGGTCAGGTGCCTTTCAGGGCGGCTCAATCTTTGCTCTCCAGCCAGGGTGGAGTCTGAGCGGGAGCCGGATGGAGAGACGGAAGGGGAAGTGCAGCCAGCCCCTTCCTGTGGCCACTGGCCTTTGCTGGGGTGGCCCGTGGGCCTTTTGCTTTTTCTTTTTGTGATGCTGCGCAATGCTTTTTCTAATGGTAATAAGCATTTCTCCCTTTTAATGTTGCTTCATGTTTTCAGATCCCCTCACCTCCTTCCTTCCCCTGAGTCTCACAACAGATTCAGGGAGAAACTACAGTGTGTGCCATTTTACAGACAAGGTAGAGTCAGGCTGGAATTATTCTTCAGTTTAGGTAAGATTCCCACACATGCCATACGATGGATTCTTTTTCTCTCCTTCGTTACCTTATTTTCACAGTTCAAAAAAGAAAAAAAAAAGATGGCAAATTCCCTTCTCCTTTTCATGTGCATGGTCCTAGGGCTTCAATTCAGGGCTTGGGTGTTTTCCCGTAGCCTCTTCTGTTTTTTGGTGCTCTACTACTTGAACCACATCACCACTCCTGGCTTTACTTTCCCCCTTGGTTCATTGGAGATAAGAGTCTCCTGGACTTTTCTGCCTTTGCTTGTTTTGAGCCACAATCCTCAGGTCTCAACCTCCTGAGTAGCTAAGAGTACAGGATGTCTGGCTCTCCTTGTTTTAATAATATATAACTCATACAGGACATCAACACTCACCAAACAGTTTCAAGAGCTTCTTGTGTATTAAGTCATTTACTTTTCACTGCAAGCCAGCTAACTAGCTATGATCACTTTCCTCCTTTTATGAGCAACTATACTAAGGCCAAGTGACCTGCCATCAATAGGTTAGAACTCAAGAAGTTGACTTCCACATCTCCATTTACACTAGTTAATGTGTTCCTGGTAGAATTTTAATAACATCAGCAAAGCACAGCCATGTTAAAAAAAAAAAAAGGTACAGGGGGTATTCTTGGTTGTTGTTTTTCTTTTCTTTCCTTTTTGTCTTGCTTGTTTATCTGTCTTTGGGAGGGTAAGGAGGGGGCATATATGGAGGGATGAAGAGTGAGCAGATGTAGCAGTGGTACTCACTCACCACTATGTTGAAACGAACTATACCACTTGTGAGTAGAGATGGGAGGGGAAAAACTGGTAGAGAGCGAGGGAAGGAATGGCACTGTCCAAAAAGCAAACTCATTACCTGACTTCTGTAACTGTAACCCCTCTGGACATCACTTTTATAGAAACAATAGAAATTCTAATCGTAATAATGGCAATTATAATACTCAGCTATCACTATTACTTACAGCTGGAGGTTATGAATGGCTTCGAATTAAGTATGGGATAGAGTGAGAGGAAGGAACATATATCAAAATGACCAAGGAGCATTTAAAATATGTGTATGCTTGAGAGCTTTCCCTAGGAGAAAGCACAGGTCTGAGGATTCAAGGGGAAGATCACAGACATTTGTGAGATACTCACGAACAGCTTCTGCTTTGCCTTTCTCTTCTCACTTGTCCCATCACTATTCTGGTGGAATGCCAGATTCTCCATATTACCATACATAAATATACTCTTGCCAATGACAAATCAATAACTAATGCATAGTAGTTAAAAAATGCAAAGCAAGCAGATGCTGATATATAATACGATTACATTTTATTGTGTTTTTTTTCTTATCTTTTGAATCAGGGCTCACTATATTGTCCAGACTGGCTTAGAGCTCACTAGCCTTTCTCCTGAGTAGTGCTGAGATTATAGGAATATACTACCATGCCTGGCTTATGGTAAAATTCTTAATAGCTTGGGTTTCTTTTTTTTTTTTCATTTTTGTCAGTCATGGGACCTGAACTCTGGGCCTGAGCACTGTCCCTCAGCTCTTCAGCTCAAGGCTAGCCCTCTACTACTTGAGCCACAGTGCCACTTCTGGCTTTTTCTGCTTATGTGGTGCTGAGGAATCGAACCCAGGGCCTCACGCATGCGAGGCAAGCACCCTACCACTGAGACACCTTCCCAGCCCCAGGCTTGGGTTTCTTACTCCATCTCAAGACACATTAGCCAGGTGTCTAGGTTGGAACCTGATGGGCCTCTAACTACTCCCGGCCTTTGCTGTTTGGAATCAACAGTGTGCCTCGGTGATAGAGCACCAGCCTTAAACAGAAAAGCCAAGTAAGAGTGCAAGGCTCTGAGTTTAAGCCCCAGGACCAGCACAAAGAGGAAGGAAGGGGTGGGAGGGAGGGAAGGAGGGAAATCCTCCTTTGAGTTTGTGGCAATTTAGTGAGTTGGAATGGCCAAATTATGGCCCAGCCATTTTCCCCAAGAATGTTGTGTCCAGAGACAACCCTGTGCCAGGGTGCTAGGAACCTTCTCGGGCTCCTTATGTTCTTGCTCAGTGCTACAGTGCATGATGGGTAGAAGAGGCTGGAGCAAGCCTGGAAGGTGTTGGAGTTCAGGAGGCAGTGGGCGCTCCAGCCACAGCAAGGGCCCTTCACATTGGCTGTCACCATTGTTCCCGCCCCCTGCCCGTCACTGTCTACAAGCTGTGGAGCCTTGTCCATGCCCCTTGGCCTCTTTCCACTCAAGTTCCTCAACTACCAGTGAGGCCGCGATGGCGCTGACGTCCCAGCCACCCCGAGGGCTTCCTCGGGCCACCCATGGGACCTGCTCAGGGAAGGGTCGCAGACCTCTAAAGATCCAGAGACTAAATACTTTCGGCTATGTGGGCCATAGAGTCTCTGCCACCGTAGTGTAAAAGTAGTGCTGGGGGCTGGGAAGGTGGCTCAGTGGTAGAGTGCTTGCCTTGCATGCATGAGGCCCTGGGTTTGAGTCCTCAGCACCATATATGCAGAAGTGGTGCTGTGGCTCAAGTGGTAGGGTGCTCGCCTTGAGCTGAAGAGCTGAGGGACAGCGCCTAGGCCCAGAGTTCAAGCACCATGACCGACCAAAAAACAAATTAGTGCTATGGTTTGGCTATTAGTGTCTCCCTCCACCCCAAATATGGAGTCCCTTATCTCAAGGTGATAATATGGGTGGTGGAGTTTTAGTGCATGTGGCTAGGGCCCTCGTGAATGTAATTAGTGCCCTGATAAAAGGGATCTGTGGGAGCTGTCCGGTCCCTTCCATCATGTGAGGACATAGGAGGAAGGTGTTGTCTACAGTCTCAGAAGCCCTTATGAGCTAATCTACTGGTGCCTTGGCCTTCCACTTCACAGCTTGCGGAGCTATAAGAAGTAAATTTTTTTTTTTGTCAGTCACAGGATTTATACTCGGCTGTCCCTGAGCTCTTCAGCTCAAGGCTAGTGCTCTACCACTTTGAACCATAGCTCCACTTTGGATTTTCTTGTGGTTAAACGGAGATAAAGTCTCACAGACTTTCCTGCCCAGGCTGGCTTTGAACAGTGATCCTCAGATCTCAGCCTCCTGAATAGCTAGGATTACAAGTGTGAGGCACTGGCACCCAGCAAAGAACCAAATTTTTGTTGTTTGTAAGCCACTTGGTAGATGGCATTCATCTTTTATTATTATAAAGATGATGTACAGAGGAGTTACAGTTACATAAGGTAATAAGTACATTTCTTTTCAGACGTCACCCATACCCTCTCTCTCCCAGTTTTTCCCTCCCATCCCACCCACAAGTTGTATAGTTCATTTTCAACATAGTGTCTGGTGAGTACCACTGCTGCAGCTGTTCATCTTTTGTCCCTCCATTTCTGTACCCCCTTACCCTCTCAAAGACAGATAAATGAACACACAAGACAAAAAGAAAACAACAACAACAAAGAAAAAAATATCTCTTGTTTTCATTTCCTGGGGCAAATGGCATTTTGTTATAATAACTCAAAGAGCCTAAGATAAGTAGGCACAGACAGTACAAAGAGTGAAGGTGGACATACACCAGTGAGATTTTATTTATGGGCACTGAAATTTGAATTTCAAATACTTTCTGTGTGTCACGGAGCAGTCTCAGTCTTTTCTGCAATCATTTGAAACTGATAAAAACAAAACACAAAACATTCTTAGCTCCTGGACTGTACTTACAAAGCAGGTGCAGGGCTAGATTTGGTCTCCAGGCTCTCATTTGCTGACCCTTGGTTTACAGCATTGCCTGGTATACAGGAAGAGCTTAACAAGTCAGAGAGAAGCAGCATGAGGTTGGGAGATGAGGCGGGGCTTATGAAGTCCTGGGATACGTGGATGAAAGACTTGTGTCACTGAAAGAGATTGGGGTTGAGGATCCAACATCTACTGAGCACTGCTGGCACAGCCCACACATCCTCCCACTGGGTCCTCACCCCGTAGCTCCGTCTTACATGAGTTCACAGAGATGAGCTAGTTTTAGCAGAATACCTAGCAGTTAAGTGGCAGAGTCCAGTTATCAACGTTATACCATCTTTCGCTGATCAAGGATATTGTTCTCAAGTTTATGATATCCAAAGCACTCTATCAGATTTACACAGTGGAATAAAAAAGATTTAGCTTTTACCTCATGGGGTTTAGAGTATATTAGGAAACCAGACACTGAGTGAGCAACTCATAGTCAGGGTGACAACTCCCACAGGAGAACCCATGGAGGGGCTCAGGGTTTATAGTTCTAGTTATGCTTGAGACATTAGAGAAAGCTTCCTGGAAGAAGCCACAGCTGAACAGAGACTGGAGGTCAATTAGGAAGGACAAGGGTCAGTCAGGCAATGAGATAATAACATTAACCTGCAATTCTTTGCCCACTTAACCAGCTTACCAGCTGGTGCCCCTACAACTTGGAAGTCTGAGCTGTGATTCCTTGCCTTTGGTGGTCTGCTACCCTCCGTAGGAGAGCCTCTATCTTTGATCCTTAGCAGCTCTTTTCCTCCATCTTCTCATCTCCTCGAGTGCTCGGATTCTTGCCCCACAGCTCCCAGAAGGCAGACTTTAACTCCTTCTCTGTTTCATGCTTTCCTTACTTGAAGTATTCCACAAGAGGAGCTAGGTAAACTTCACTCTAGATTTTGATGGGGGGGGGCGGTGTTCCAGGGAGGGGTCCCTTACTGGAGCACTGGATTTCCGCCCTCTCTTGGCCCCCCACTTCCTCCCTAGAGCTGCAAACAAAATCCTTCCTTTGTCTGGCTAGGAGTGTCCCACCCACCTCTGGCCAGAACGTGTTTACTACTTGCATTTTGAGGTTATTTCCTCCACAAAGATAAGCTACTAAGAGAAATTTGGATAAATACAAAAAAAAAAAGTTCTTATTACACATCGATTGCTTCTTCTGATACTCCATGCAAATCCTTGGAGTTGGACTTTTGGATGCAGCCATCATGACTGTATCCATAACCCACACAACAGACTTGGGAGCTAAAGGGAGGACTGTCTGAACCCCAGACCTCCTTGCTTAGCCCGTCTCTGTTCTTGCTATTCGGATCGAGTCTAGGGTAGTTAGGGATATGGGACAGCCTGGGAGGGAGAATTGAAGGAAGAATGTCATCAGCATCTGGGTCCATGGGAAAAAAACAAACAAAAAACAACACTTCACTAGAGACACTAGTTTCACCTCCACAATCTGAAAGTAAATGTTTTTATTTTTAAGGTAAGGTCATACTATGGAGCTCAGGCTGGTCTATGATTCCTGTCTTGGCCTCTCAAGGTCTGGGATTACAAGCATGAACCACCATATCCAGCTTTTATGTATATGGACACATATAACATATACATAATACATACACATAGTCTTTTATATATACATTATACATAATGTGTATACATATGTTACATATACACATATAAACATATGTGTATACATAATATGTGTGTATGTGTATATATGCATATATATGAGAGATATATTAGGGGGACAGTGTTGGCCTTCAAACTCATGAACTTGCTCAAGCTACAGAAATGTTCTATTATAGAACTGCATCTACAGTCCTTCTACGGGTAACTTTTTAAAACTTTTTCTTCCAGAGATAATTTTGGGCAAGCTTGGCTAAGTCACCAACATTTCCCCCCTCCACCGCCCCCCCCCCCCCCCCCCCCCCCCCGCCCCAGCCTTCTTCAAACAGACAAGACTTTAAGAGGAACACAGTTGCCATCAAAGTCAGGGGTATGGTGCACGTTTTGGGAAAGGACCTGGGGCCTATCAGATCACACCAGCTTGGAG
The DNA here is from genome assembly GCF_019054845.1 of Dipodomys spectabilis. Taxonomy (NCBI): domain Eukaryota; kingdom Metazoa; phylum Chordata; class Mammalia; order Rodentia; family Heteromyidae; genus Dipodomys; species Dipodomys spectabilis. Next base: position 8,530,040 of record NW_024870840.1, read on the forward strand.
TTGAGTTCCACTTCTCAGCCCAAGAACATTCTGGAAAGCAGCAGTACAACTCTTTAATAGCTGAGCAGTCTCTAAGGAGACAGGGAGAAGAGGAAATAGAAAGTGAGGAGAGAGAAACAGAGAGACAGAGAGAGAGAGGAGATATTCTGGATTCAAAGAAGGCAATTTTTGATTCAAAATGGATTCTGCTGTTGAAATCTAAAAGTTACAAAGTTCTCACAGGCTAAGGTTTGGGGTTGGCTTTTTAGAGGCTTGCTTCTCAATCAGAGGAGTGAAGTTGCTGGGAAGGAAATGTCTCCAACTACATACACATGGAGGCCTTGTTTCCAGCCTAGGATTTGGGGACATTGTCCCTAGCAGTCTGGCAAGTTCTGATCCTCTACGTGTGGGTGTGTGAACGCCTGAGCTAATGTGCACCCAGAGGAAGGCCAAAGAACTGCAAAGAACAGGAGAGCCCCACCTTCAGGAAGCCATGAGCAGAGAGCAGCAAAAATCTGCTTCCTCTTCCTCTCTCTAGCCCTGAAGGTCACTGTGGGCTGACAAACCCTCCCCCACGCCTGGGAGCAGCTCAACCTCCCTCACCCCACGCCTGCCCTCCTCAACCCCCTCCACTGTCACAGTAGCCCTATAACCCACCTCTCCACCAGTCTTTGTGCGTGGCTCATGAAGACGAGAGAAAACCAAAAGCCAAGGTCTCAGTGGTTGTTGCTGGCTTGACCCCAGACTATTCTGCTTGTCACAGTGGGCAGCCCTGGATGAGGGAAATCCTCTTTAGCATTCAAGTAAAGATTGCTTGGAAGACTGTCTGTTCCATCATTATAAATAGCTGGACAGCTGTTGGCTGAATCTCCAGAGTGAGAGAATGAAGGAAGGATTGAGCTGAATGGAGCGTGTTTAACAGGCAAAGGTGTAGGAATAGCTTTAGCCAGGTGTCTTTGTGGCAATGTGAGTGACCGGGTGAGTGACACCTTCGTGTGAGCAGTGGGAACAGTCTGTGGGGTCAGGCTGTTCAGGGGCCTCTCTGCCTGGCTAGGTAGGGTGCGTGCGAACTATCCTGTAGGCAGCATGACTCTGTAATGAAAGCATCCTTTGCCTCTTATTGATTAAGACATGGTGCAGTTGAACTTGATCTTGGTATTTAGGGATCTATAGTTCTGTTCTTTTTTTTCTTTTTCTCCTTCCTTCTCTCCCTCTTTTCCTTCTTTTTTCCCTAACCCACTTTCTCTCCCTGTATTTTTCAAATTCTACGATTTTGTCTTGTTCGTGAAGTTAGTAGCTAATTACCAGGTTCTAAGAATCTTCACAGAAAAGAGAATTTTCCTCCTCCTCTTTTTTCTCCTTCTCCTCCTCTCCCTCCTCCTCTCTCCTCTTTCTCTCCCTCCTCCTCAGCCTCCTCATTCCTTCTCTTTCTCCCCCTCCTCTTCCACCTCTTCCTCCTCCTCCTTCTTAGTGAGATTAACCAGCAAATTATGCTCTATGCAAAATGCAGTGTCTAACATCTCACTTTTGAGCTTGTCTGATCCTGCCAGATACTTGATTTATGCTGTTAGGGCTGCCACAGAAGACTGCATATGGGGCTCTAATTTGAGATGCATGGATCCTATACTTCCCAATCTGTGGTTCCTGATTAGGGTTGAACTTTGCCCCTCAGGAGACATTTCCAGTTGTCACAATCCCAGTTGGAGAGGTGCTACTGGCATCTAGTTTATATTTTAGGTCTAGTATCCACCTATGGCCAACATGTGACCTTTGTCCTTCTGAGCCTGGCTTACTTCACTTAATATGACAGTTTCCAGATCCATTCATTTCCTTACATTTTAACGAGCAAGTGCAGTCTACTTATTTTTAACTAGCCCCGCCCCCCATATTAGTAATCAGTATTTTGCCCCTAGTGAGATATTAATTCAGCCCAAACTCACCAGAAGCCTCCCTCCCCCACCCCTTGTCCAGTTGCAGACTCCTCTTGGGGAGTTGCTGATGTACCTGATGCATTCACCAGTATCAGTTCTGAAGTCTGTCAGTAGGACCTGAAGTCAAGCTGGCTTTCAACCCTGCCTACTAAAAGCATCGAGGACCCCTTCAAGTTTTGATTTCTGATGTTTGTCTTGGAAAGAAGGAGTCATCAGCCATTTCTACAAAAGTGAGTTTATAATCAGTTGTTACACAACTGATTACAACTAATTTCAGCTAGTTACACTATAAGTTTATTTATTTATTTATTTTGAGACAAGATCTCACTATATAATCAAGGCTGGCCTTGGATTTAAATCCTCCTGCTATACCTCCTATGTACAGATGTATGTGACCACACCCTGCTTATGAATTTAATTTTATTTATTTTTTGTTGTTGTCGTTAGTCGTTGGGCTTGAACTCTGGGCCTGGGTGCTGTCCCTCAGCTCTTCAGCTCAAGGATAGCGCTCTACCAATTGAGCCACAACACTACTTCCGGTTTTCTGGTGGTTTATTGGAGATCAGAGTCTCATGGACCTTCCTGCCTGGGCTGACTTTGGACAGCGATCCTCAGATCTCAGCCTCCTGAGTAGCTAGGATTACAGGTGTGAGCCACCAGTGCTCAGCTACTTTTATTAGTTTTATCAGTGTAACTGAAGTATTCAAGAATTTTCCCTTTGTAGCCAGCTAATTAATGCAGAAGTTAAGAGCCAAAACCTGGACTTTGAGGGCCAACATTGTAGGTTCAGAATAATAATTCCAATATTATTTTGTTTGACTTCATGAGAATGACTTGGTACCTCAGTTTCCCTGTGTTTTAAATGGGAGTGATAAAATATGGAATGTTTGCTGTGGGAGTTAAGTACACTAATAACAGAAATTACTAAGGACAATGTCTGAACCTGGTGGAGGCTGTTGTACTGTGACTGAAAAACAAATAGATGGACTTTATCAATGCAGTTGAAAACCTTGAACGCTGTTTCAGTCTGAGTAAAACGAATCCTTAAGCAAAGTTTCCCATTAAGATTTTCTCTATTAATGACACAAGATTTGGGAAAGTGAAACTTAAAGGTAAAACCAGGGCTCTCCATTTGTTACTCCAATAAATCAACCATTCCTTTTTTTGAAGACCTGGAAATAATCTTTTTTTTTTTTTTTTTTAAATAGCATAGTTGTTGCCTGGGAAATTAGAAAACCCACAAAAGGCCAAACTAATGTTCAAGGAGCTTTAATGTCTACTAGTTTCCTGGGGCTTTTGAGAGGACTGTGAGTGTGCAGGGAGGAGGGGGTGTCCTACAGTGGGTGTGGTCCTGAGCTCATGGCTCCTCCCACTCTCAGCTGAAGTTTAGCCGCTCTTCCTTAGATGAGTTAACTCTATTGATAGTTTTCAAACTAAGATTATAGTTTCTGGGGAGAGGGGCTTTGATCTAATAAACATTCAAAATACCTTGTTTTTTGGACTGGGAAGGTAGCTTGGTGGTAGAGCGCTTGCCTTGCATGCATGAGGTCCTGGGTTCGATTCCTCAGCACTACATAAGCAAAAAGAAAAAAGCTGGAAGTGGCGCTGTGGCTCAAGTGGTAGAGTGCTAGCCTTGAGCTGAAGAGCTGAGGGACAGCGCCCAGGCCCAGAGTTCAGGCCCCACAACCGGACCCCCCCCCCCCAAAAAAAAAAGCAAAAAAAACAAAAGCAAAATACCTTGTTTTAGTTGAATGATTTTCTTTTAGTTTTTGGAACCCCCTAAGGATCATGTGTTTTTGGTTTTTCTTTGTAATAAAGTCTCTGTGTAAGTGCAGGCTGGCCTCAAACTCTCCATTTTCCCGAGTGCTAGGATCATAGGAGTGCACCCCATGTCCAGCTTCTCATATATCCTTTAACCAAAGCTCATAGTATGAAACTCCTTATTGGACAGTCATAAAAGAGTTGGCCTGTGAATTCTAATGGTAGGCTCTGTGGCAGACCCCAATGCCAGACTAGAAAGGACTCTCTTATCACACAAGTGGCTGGCACACTCAGGAGGCAGTACTTCCTGAAGGAATGAGGATTATAACTGCCCTGAGTAGCACTTGCCAGTGTGAAGCCATAGACAGAGCTTGTTGATTCTTTGATTTGGTTTGATGCTAACTTCCCATCAAATCCTCAACTTTTTGTTCTCAAGTGCAATGTGGATAAACTTTTCCCATAAAGGTATAGAGAGCAGGCTGGGCGAGCGCCTATGGCTCACGCCTGTAATCCTTGCTACTCAGGAGGCTGAGATCTGAAGATCGAAGTTCAGCCCAGGCAGGAAAGTCCCTGAGACTCTTATCTCCAATAAAAACCACTAGAAAACCAGAAGTGGCACCGTGGCTCAAGCAGTAGAGCACTCACCTTGAGCTGAAGAGCACAGCGACAGCACCCAAGCCCAGAGTTCAAGCCCCACAACCAACCAAAAAAACAGAAAAAGGTATAGAGAGCAAACGTATTAGGCTTTGCAGTCTCTATTGCAGCTACTCAGCTTTGCCATTTTAATTGGAGTTAAGAATCTCACAGACTTACCATCCAGGACTGGCTTCAAACTACAATCCACAGACCTCAACCTCCTGAGTAGCTAGGATTATAAGCATAGCTACCAGCGCCCAGCAAGTTTTATTATTTTTATTTTTTTATGGAATAGGGATTGCACATAGGGCCTCATTCTGGGTAGGCAGGTGTTCTGACACTTGAGCCTCACCCATAGACCTCATCAACTAGTCCTAATGGCTCCAGAGAACACAAGAAGGATGGAGGGAAGCGGGGGGAATGTGGCTTCCAGATGTCATGGGCATGGCCATGTTCCAATAAAACTTTATACAAAAACAGGTGATAAGTTAGACGTGGCCTGCAGGTAGTAGTTTACAGGAATACTTCTCAAACTCTGGGACTATGAGATTATTGCTCAATAGATGATTATTCTCTGCTTAATAGATGTTGGGTTCAGTCATGTGACTTGCTTTGGTGAAAGGGCTTGTGGGATTGCAGTTCTCTGCACTTCATCATTCAATGAATGGGATGCTAGCACACATGGGACTGGAAGAGGCTTTCAGTGTGCTTAGAGAGTTAGGCTTGCCCTTATGTGCCTTGAGCATTATAACGAGAAGACCTCCCACCAAGATGAACACACATGGAAAAGACAGAGCTAGTGGCTTTATAAGAAGACTAGAGACCCAAGCTGGCGTACTGGCTCTGTCTCAGCATGTAGGGCCTTTACCATGTTAGGTTCAGCAGGAAGGCCCTCACCAGATGTGACCCTTGATCTTCAGAACCTTGAGACAAATAAACTCGTATTGTTTATATTACTCCTTCCTTGGTATTCTGCTAGGCCAGCAGGAACTGTTGAAGCCAGAGTTATATTATGAACACCAAAACTAAAAGCTAAACTGTCACTCAAGAGTCTTGAAGCATCAAATTGTTGTCATTGGACTGTGTGGTTAGGACTTGCCGTCTCTTGGTGCTCTGCTCTGAGCTTTGGTGGTGAAGAATCCCATAGACAACCAGAATAAGCCAGGCATTCCTTCCTTCCCATTCACCCGCTTCTTCAGCTTTTTGGTAGTTAATTGGAAATAATCTCACAGACTTTCCATCCAAGGCTGGCTTGAAACTACAATCCACAAATCTCAGGCTCCAGAGTGTCCAGGATTACAGGCATGAGCCACCAGTGCCCAGAAAGTTTTATTATTTTTATTTTTTGTGGTATGGTGATTGCACTCAGAACCTCATTCGGGCTAGGCAGAGCCTCACCCCTGGACCTCTAGTGCTAATGGCCCCAAGAAAGATGAGGGGGGTAGGAATGTGGCTTCCAGATGACATTCACTGCTCTCAATGCAAGCAGAGTCAAACCAACACAGCTGAGATTCTGAGAAAGGCCAAAAGTCAAAGATGATTTTTTTTTTTACTTTTTAGTCTCAATTAGACAGGACAAAGTGCACGTTCATGGTATCTAGAAAGAGAACTGCAAACGACTGGAAGGAAGCACACAGCCCAACATCATCACTTCTTGAAGACAAGTCATTAATACTCAGTCAACACACTGCCAATGACCTGACCATCAGCTGATTTGCCACGGGTCTGGCTTCCTTTTCTAGCAGCTGATTAATGACATCACCCAGACAGTGCCACTCAGCTTGGCCAGTCCATCTTCATCTGAAAAATCAATACAGAGAGAGAAAGGCAATATTCACCAAAGTAGGTGTCCACAGTTCTCTAGGGGAACATCAGCATTGAGGATCATGCAGTTTGCCCAATCTTGGAGAGGCTTCTGCAGAAAGAAAAAAGAGTAAAAAGCAACAAGTTTAGGTCTGAAATGAATATTTGCAAATTCTCAAATGCTGACAGATACCACACACACCACAATAAATCCATTCAAATAACACAGTATTTTCTTTACTAATTAACAACCTGAAACTCTTGAAAATTCTCTCTGCCATTTCCTCTCTATACTTTTCACCTCTCCCTATGACAACACTGTGATGAAGTACTTATTTATAGAGTATAGAAAGATACTCCCAATTCTTCCCTTGCATGGTTTTTATTATTTCTTCTTTCAGTTCATGTTGGTGGTTTAGAAAAGCTTCCTGTGGCTCAGAACTTTTAAGAGCAATGTATATGCTTCTTCCTTAAGTGTCTTTATGGCAGAAAAGAAAGAAATGGACTCCTTGCAAAAAGTATAGCCAGGAGCCACTTTGCTCCTCCTCGTTAGGGTGTGCTTCTGGTTTGATTGGTTGAGCGGTGGACGTAGGATCTTTGGAGTCTCCTGATTGGATCCCCCATCTTGACTGAGTCATTTCTCGCCTTGGTGAGTGATGCACTTTTCTAAGTCATTCCCCTCATGCATTTTGCTGAATTATCCTTCTCACCCTCCCTGTGTCAGTGCTGAGTCATTCTCCCCACCCTTCCTGTTGTTGGATCTGATCCTGGCTACCATCCTATACCTAACTGGGAGGCCTAACTTTCCCTCATCATGTTCCCACTAGTCCTAGAGTGGCCAGGGAACCTGACGGTAGTACTCTCTAAGCAGTGACTAGAATGATAGCTCATTTAAATCCTTCTTGTTAGGATCAATGTTGGAATGTTGGAATGTTCCAGCAGGGTCCACTGGCAGGTAGATGCTAGGTAAACGCTTAGCTCTAGGATTGGTTCCATGCTTCCTATGATGGGCTCTGCAGCCCTGGGGGGGGGGACTCTTGGAGCCTCAGAAGGAGCCAAAGCTTTCAAGGAGGCCCTCCTTGAAAGTTCAACGCTATTCATCTCTCAGCAAATCCTCCTTTCCAAACCCTCATTGTCATGAGCTGACCGTAGCCAACAGAGAGGGGACAATTACAACCCATTTCAACGTTGCCCACAGCATGAGGACACAGAGACTATGCTCTGGTGAGAGAGAAGGGATGCAATTGCATTTACCATTTTATTGTTATTTCAGTGTCTTTCCTCTCTCTCTCTTTTTCTCTCCCTCTTCCTGTCTTTCTCTTTGCAAATCAATGTACAGACATACAATGATATAATACTTCAGATACTACCTAGAAAATGTACATAAGTCAAGATTAGTACTTGCCATTATGGAACTCCAGAGAAGCAGACAATTTTGATTAAATGCCTTGAATACACGCAGGTCAAGAGTAACCTAGAATGATTCCAACACAAGTTATTCAGCATCACTGCCAATAAGTAAAAGGGAACTCACTCTGATGGTAGTAGCTAATATGTATGTGGTGCTTGGTATGGGCCAGGTACCACTGCGAAGTTGTAAGTAGTCCTCACAGGCTCCCAATGAAAGAGGACCATATATTACCCTATTCGACACTCAGTTACCCAGTTGGACACCTGGACTCTGAGTCATGAAGTATTTTTCCCCTGGTCATTCAGTGGGTCTGTGCTGTTTGCTACATCATGAGGGGCTCATTTTCACTCACTTTGTATCCTCTCTAGCTCCCTGCATATGAAAAGACACACTAAGTTCAATACACTGCACAGCACTGTGTGTGGGGTGAGATTTTTTTGTAACCAGTTCTGCAGTGGTCTTCATTAAGTCCCTGTTAATAAGTCTCTCAGTGTGAGTGCATGTGTTGTGTGCATTGTATCTCTCTATCTGCTAGCCTATCTGGAACAACATATATATTTTCTATTGAATGACTAAAACCTAACCTAAAGGTTGTGGTGTCACAAATGGTAATATCTTGTTAGGAAAGCAATATGATTAAGGTTACAAAGGTTAAGATAATAGTAGCTTAAGCTGATGGACATTTGTATTTCTTTTTTTTTAATAAGATTTTTATTGAGAAAATACTGTACAGAGGGGAATGTTTGTATTTGTCCAACAATAGTCAAAGCATAAAGAGTCCAAGGCTACTCTGATGTCTCCACAACAATGAAAATCCAAGTTTCCTCCATCTTGATTCCCCATTACCCTCAATAACAGTCTTCTTCCTTCCTGCAGAACAAGGAAAAGGATGAGATGAAAGATGGTATCTTTTCCTTTTGAGGTCATGGCTCCAAAGTGGTACCAATTGCTTCTGCCTGACTCTCTTTGACTTCCATCTGTCAGAACTTCCTCATTACCTCACCTAAGTGCAAGAAAGGCCAGAAAGTACAATCTCAATTGGGGACCATCTTGGGTCTGGTGGAGACTCAGGTTGTATTAGCAAAGGAAAATGTGAAGATTGGCTGTTAGGGGACAAGCAGCTACACTACCCAAGAGACAGAAAACAGTTACAAGGACCTGCCATAGAGTTCTTCTTTGGTAACTTTTATTTACTTTTGAATGTGCACCATGTTTTTAGTCCTATCAGTGATTTTTTTTTTTTTAACAGTTTTAAGCACTTTTGAAGAACTCCAGGGTACTAGTGGTTACTGGTGCTCATGCTGTAGGAGCTTGTTGCCCCTACAGCACTAGACAATGATTCCAATGAATGGAGTTCTTTTCTGTCCACAAATCAATAAATTCACTTCAAAGTGGGATGGATTTATTTCTGTACAATGCTATAAACAGGAGGATCGCATTTCCTTTTCCAGCTTCCCGCCAGCCATGCTTAAATTCAAATGTTTGGCTTCAACACTAGGAGAATAGACTCTTGGTACAAAGAGCACACCCCTAGAGCAAATTGAAAGGCTGGCACCATTTCTTCAGTTTGTTTACTCTGGTCTGAATGACAGGGTTCAAATGACATCAGGTATATGTCAGCCAGCTCATAAAACAGCACTATTCTAACAGTCCAGCCCCTACAAAGCCAACTGGATGACCACCAGCACGACAGAATTTATAGGTTCATTTCTAGGCTAGCTGGAGTAAAATGAATACTATAAAATTACAAGCCATGTCAACATGACCCTAAAGCCACCAGTCACTTTGATGAACCAATAGATGAAAATACATGAAATGGATCAAAACAGCTTATATCGGCCATACCCTGAAACAACTGATTTTCCATCCCTCAGCTAATTAGCTAGTTCTTGTGAATACACAGGCAGAGTAAATTTTATGAAATGGGAAGGTACAAGAAGTCATTACATCTAGTCTCTTGTCTGTGGTTAGGTCAATACTTAGTATATTTTTAGCAAACCTGAGTAACAGAAGTTGAGCTGCCTTTCTCTGAAGTCCATTTCAGTCAGGTCCAGTCTGGTCCAATTAGGAATGCTTTCATATTCACAACCACCCTTACACTGCAATCTCAGCCCATTTCCTATAATTTGCTCCTTCATTGAGATGGAGAGCAGCTGTGGCCATTTTTCTCCTGGTGATCATCTTTCTGACATTCAGAGATAGTGGATACAGTCTTCGTGTTTCCACGTTAACCAACCCAAACTCCTTTTGCCTGTCTCAGAATATCTTTTTTATTTCCCAGCTATTATTATGGCTTTCCAATGGACCTCTCCGTATCTTTTTTTTTCTTTCCAAAGCTCAACATTGAACAGTTGAAAATAGCCTTGTTCAGTCTGAGGAAAGCTAAAAGACCCCACCTCAGTCTTCCCACCTTCCATTCTGCACCACAGACCATGCTAAATGTGAGTCCTTCATAGCCTTGGGGTCAGTTCCATGACCCTTCCTTCTCACCACATTTTCCCCAATAAAGATTTCATTTTGCTTTTGGAAAACTACTCCTCTTGTTTGTCCAAAAGATTTATGACATTATTTCCATCCTCTAATGCGTTACTATGATCATCAAGCTTGAGGTCTTCCGGGACCAAGACACAAATTCTGAAAGAAATAACTAATTCAGCATCAGATAAAGGTTGTTAATAGTCCTAAACCAATAGTTGGCCAATCTACTTTTCTCCTCTAACTGTTCATGGGAACTACTGCACACAGGCAGCTGGGTTTTCTTGACCTCGTGCCTTCACATACTGTGGAAGGAATACCAGAGACCCAGATTTGGGCCAAGTCAGGGGATCTTAATCTTGGCTTGTTGAAATGTAAAGCTTATTGTGCTTCACTACAGGTAGCTATCCTGTGCCTTTTAAGATGGACAGACTGACAACTTATAATTCCTGATCATTCTTTCTTATAGGATGTAGATCCTATCTTGTAGGGACTCTGTTGTCTTCATTTTATTTATTTACTTTTTTGGGTGGTGCTGGGGATTGTTTGTTTGTTGTTTTTTTTTGGTCCAGTTGTGGGGCCTGAACTCTGGGCCTGGGTGCTGTCCTCAGCTCTTCAGCTCAAGGCTAGCACTCTACCACTTGAGCCACAGCACCACTTCTGGCTTTTTTCTTTTTGCTTATGTGGTGCTGAGGAATCGAACCCAGGGCCTCATGCGTGCAAGGCAAGCGCTCTACCACTGAGCCACATTCCCGGGTGGTGCTGGGGATTGAACCCAGGGCCTCACACATGCTCTATAAGCACTCTACCACTGAGCTACATCTTCATCCCTTGTTGTTGTTTGTTTCTTTTTAAAGACAGGCTTTCACTATATATCCTAGACAGGTCTTCAACTCACTACATAGCCCAGGGTAGACTTGAACTTGTGATCTTCCTGCCTCATTCCCTCTAGTGCTGGGATTCCAGGCATGCACCACCACTCCTGGCTAAGAAATGTGTCTTTAAATAAAATCTAATATTAGTTCACAGAGGCGACTGAGTGGGAAACCCCAATGGAGAATCCCTACCAGGGCACTGACAATTTCTGGGTTGACATTATTTGTATAGATGGCAGATCCCTTGTATGTCTTTAAAAAGCTGTTCTTCCCCCTGCCCCTGCCTCTGGTGTTTCACTTCCCCTTGCCTTGTCTCTACTTTATCATCTTTATCCCGCTGTTACTGTCTCTTCTTGTACCATCTTTATACCTGGACCCACTTCGCCCTTGGAGCACAGCACGTTGGCCTGCTAGAATCTTCATAATCCTTTGTCCACCGTTGCCAGCAGCAGGGGGGTTAGTCATTCAAGGCACTTTCCCATGTGCTGTCATATTTCATTCCTGCCACATCTGCAAAGAAGCCTGGGAGGGGGGATCATTGAGATGATGATAATGGGGCACCGGAAGGCTCTCGGCTGTCCAGCTGGTAAATATCTAGGAAAGGCCTATAAGTAGGGTTAAGCCTGCTGGCCTCTTCCCTAGAGCTTTCTCAAGGAGACATCTGCTTTCCCTTTCTTTCTTGGGGTGCATGTCAAGCCCTTCTGTAGCTTGATACTAGCATTGCCTGGAGCCCCTTCCTCCAGAGCTTCTTCTTATCCACCTGGTCTCCCTGGTCCATCTCACTGGCCTGAAGGGAAAATGGGAAGAGCTGTCACATGTGAGCTACACCGCCCTGCACGCAAGGAAGGCATGCGAAGATTTTACATATGGCATGGAAAGGCCATCCTGTTCACTCACACCCTTTGTCCCTCCCATTTTGTTCCCATTGGACTTTTCTTGCCAAGATCCTGAGCTTATAGAAGTGTGATTTCCTGCAGATCATTTTTTTTTATCTTGCTGATTTCTCTCCTTCCTTCCTCAGCTCCCTGAATGTTATCATTTCTGTGGTCATTTCCACCAAAGATCTGGGGTACTTGTCTTCCAAAATGGGAGAGACGTGGTTATGTTTAGAATCTGAGAAGTACTAGGGAGAGAGGAAAAAGGTAAAGATAGAGGAGACAGAAAGAGCAAAGTCCAAGAAGAGAATAAAAGATGGTTTCCAAGTATAGGAGCAAAGGCCCTATGAGATGAAAGAATTAAGCTAGCTGTGATGAAAGCCAGTGGGAGGCAGGGAAGAGGAAGCTAGTGGGGTGTTCACCTAAGTAGGAAGCTTAGTGAGGCTGGGTATTGGTCAGGCTTTGGTGGCTCAGCATCACGTGGTAGCCCACTGGGAGAAGCAGGTTGCAGGTTTGGAGGGCAGGTGTGAAGAGTGATCATGAAGGAGCAGACCACACAGAAAGGAATGATGACCAGTGGAATCCACGCTGGACGGGAAAAAAGTAAGGATACATGGATTGAGTCTTCACCAAGAAAGCAGAAAGGCTAAACATTTGAAGGCTTAAGGTGAGTTCAAGATTTCTGATTTTCATAGAGTGGGTAAAGTCTTGTTCCCATGCCATATCTCAAGAAAATGTCTTGAATGACCTGAAAATGTCTTGAATGACCCAAAATGTACTTTGCTCCATTTCCTGCCTCCTCTGCCCCCACCACTGACTTTACCAGCTTCAAATACGTTGCCTCCTTTCTTCAATGTCTTGCATATTTCTAGTCTACTTTCAAACAATTGCTAGTCCGCTGTTTCTCCACCTTTTCCAACACTGATTCCACCTTTGCACCCTGGTATGTCCCAGCCGCCCAGGTGAATGGCTTTTATCCAGCTGGTCTTGCCCTTGGGGGAAGGGGATAAGTTTCACAGACATGAAATCTCCTCATAAGCGTCAACCATTGGGATGGAGGGGGAGACTGGAGAGCAAGGTCTCAATGAATGTGGGGAGATAATGGCATCATTCCCCCCACTTATATTACAATCCCTACAGGAACGAGGCAAGGACATAAACAATCCAGTGTAACATGCTAGAGACCAGTGGAGAAACGTGTTCACTCAGTGTGAAGCAAGAACCTCTCAGCTCCAAATCATTTCCCTATAGGGATAGGGGCTCACTGATGCCAGAGCCTTTTCTCATTCAGGAAAACCCAGAAATCTACATGAATCTCCCGATTTTCAGGTGAGACTTGAAAGTGGAACTTGTTGGCCAAACCATCATTCACGGTTGGATTCTGTCCAAATCTTGCTAGTTTATCTGAGTAGACACATGATCATGGCAGAGGGGCACTAGGGAAAAGTTTGTTTTCTGGGCTACAAGTGGGGTAGGAGGACTGGGGCTGCATAGGCCAGGGAAAAGACTGACTATGGTGTTTTCATTCACCCACTTTGACTCAATCTTTATTTTATTTTACTTTATTTTTCGCTGGTCCTGGGGCTTGAACTTAGGGCCTGGGCTCTGTCCCTGAGCCTCTCTGTGCTCAAGGCTAGTGCTCTACCACTTGAGCCATAGCACCATTTCTGGCTTTTTCTGTGTATGTGGTACTGAAGAATCAAACCCAGCACTTCATGCATGCTAGGCAAGCACTCCACCACGAAGCCACACTCCCAGCCCTTAGACTGAAACTTTAACAAGACATGTTAAGTTTTGAGCTATGCCCTCCTCCTCTTATTTTATTTAATATATTTAATAGTAATTTTTAGTCCATTGGAAACATCAGATATAGATAGATAGATAGATAGATAGATAGATAGACAGACTTGGATGATGCTATTTTGGAAAATTGAAAGATAAACTACTAAAGGAAGGAACACTGCTCTAGAAGATTGCTCCTTTGAGTCAGGGCTGTATATGTAGCTGTAGTATGTTGGGGGTTCCATGGGCAGGGTTCCATAGGCTGGGAGGACCAGGAGGAGGGACAGCAGAGAGAGTGAAATGGAAAGCACTAACCATGTCCTAACATTGCTGATGATGCCCTCTAGGGAGGATGTCCATGACCTCAGAAGTTGGTAGAGCTGACAAATGGGAAGGTCATCATTGTGTGTTGCTGGGTGAAAAGGTAGATCACAAGGAAATATTACACATGGATCTCTTTTGTAAAACAAACAAACAACTATTTATATGACAACACAGTTGACCTCTTTCTTCCATTCAGGATTTTGCTTTCTACAGTTTCACTTATCCTAGTCAGAGTCAGAAAACCCTACATGGACATTTCCAGAAATAAATAATTTGGAAATAAATAATTCCACCATTCTGAGCAATGTGGTGAAGTCTTACATTATTTCCATCAGTTCTGCCCCCAAATACAAATCCTCCCTCTGTCCAGTGTATCCACGGTGTATATGCTATCTGCCTAGCATTAGATCAGCTGTCTCAGTGCTTGTGTCCAATAAACCCTTATGTGGTAGTCTAAGGCTCTAACACAGTGTCTGTCCTTTGCCTCTTTTTACCCTATCATGTAAGGATAATCACTTCATGAGTATAGTACAATAAAGCCATTTTGAGAGAAAATATCTTTTTATTACAGTATATTGTTATAATTGTTTTCCTTCATTATTATTCCACTACTGTGCCTAATTTACAAACTTTCTCACACATGGGTATGCATTATAGGGAAATCATTTTATTTATGCATATATTCTGGACCATTGATATATGGTTCATTTTCTCCTGAAGATTTTGAAATCCACTATGGGTTTTGGAAATGTCTCCCCCCCCACACACAGTTAAAGGGGGACTGGAAGAATTGGAAGATTGGAAGAATATATGTAAAATATGCAAGGTGGTTATTACTAAGTTGAGGGCTGTGAATGGAATTACAAATGATGGTAACATGGTTACCACATACACAGTATGTGCAGACTGTTTAATGGTATTGTAGAAGCAAAGCTATCATTCTTTTTACCGACTTTTCTGAGCACTTTGTATATACTAATTTATATGTATTCAGTATGCATGCATCCAGTTTTCTCCTCCTTCCCTCTCCCTCACTTCCTCCCTCTCTTTCTCTCCTTTCCTCTTCCTCCCTTCTTCACTCTTTTTTCTTTCTCTCTCTCTTTCTTTCTTCCTGTCTCTCTCTCTTTCTTTCTTCCTCTGTCTCTGTCTCTGTCTCTGACTCTGTCTCTGTCTGTCTGTCTGTCTCTCTTTCCTGTGCTAGTAGCAGGGCCTGGATTCATGGTTTGCTTGCTCATGGCTGATGCTCTGCGCTTGCATCATACTGCTAGTCCAAGGTTCAGAGAGAGAGTCTCCCAGGCATTTGTTTTCCCTTGGGCTGGCTTCAAACCATGATCCCTTGATCTCAGCCTCCTGAATAACTAAGATTATTTGTGTGCCAATATATGGTGTGTCTCAGTGCCAAGCTTCTGAGGACTTTAATGACCCACTTTATGCCACATGGTAAATGGCACAAATCTTTCTGGAATTTTTTTTTGTCAGTCACAGGGCTTAAACTTGGGGCCTGGTGCTATCCCTGAGCTCTTTTGCTTAAGGCTAGTACTCTACCTCTTTGAACCACAGCTCCATCTCTGGTTTTCTGGTCATTAATTGGAGATGAGAGTCTCAGGGACTTTACTGCCCCAGCTGGCTTTGAACCAACAATCCTCAGATCTCAGTTTGTTGCTTTGTATAAAGAGAAGAATTGTCCCCATATATGATCATGTATTTGAAAATCTGTGGCATATACTGTCTTGCTTTTCAGGTGGATGTATGAAGCTTCAAAATTTTTCACCTGAATCTGACCTAACACAAGCTATACACTTCCTGAGAGTGCATTCTAGAAGACTCTATTTGCTTTCTTCTGCCTGATAGTCTAGCCTCCATTCTTTATTTTCACTTCTTTCCCAGTCATTCATTCTGCACACTTCTTATTATGCATATTAGGTGTGTTGACTGACTCCTACTTCTTTTTTTTGGGGGGGGGGTCTGGTCATGGGGCCTGAACTCTGGGCCTGGGCGCTGTCCTTCAGCTCTTCAGCTCAAGGCTAGCACTCTACCACTTGAGCCACAGAGCCACTTCTAGCTTTTTTTTTTCCTGCTTATGTGGTGCTGAGGAATCAAACCCGGGGCCTCATGCATGCAAGGCAAGCCTCTACCACTGAGCCACCTTCCCGGCCCTCCTACTTCTTTTATTCTGTTTTACCCCAATATTTACTTTTTATTAAAAATAAGAATAGGTAAAGATTGTGTTTCTGCTATATATCAGGCATTACATTAAGCACTCTTCAGGTCATATTGTGTTTAATTCTCACAACACTCTTACCAATCAGGTGTTCACATCAGCCTTCAGATGGTAACTGTGAAGCTTAGAGAGGTTACATCACCTAGCCTCTGAATTAACTTATGTCACGTGGAACAAGTATACTGTAGAGCCAGGATTTGAATCCCAGTCGGCCTGACTTCAGACCTTTTGTATTGTACTAACACCACCCTCCACTGCTAGCTCTACTCACTGGCCAACCTAGTAAGGGAATGAACAAGACTCCTTTGTTCTGGTCCTCAGAGTCAGCATTGACATCCGTGAGGCATAAGGCTACCTCCTTCCCTTGTCGGGCTCTATTACTTTTGGCTGAACACCATGGCAACCTGGAATAACCTAGGCCCCTCTGGCCCACATTCTTGGCATGCTTGCCAGACCACGATGTCTCACACTGATTATTATGTCACTGCCCTGTCCTGAGTGGAAAAGTCGGGATTGCTCTCTTCACATTTATGTGCAAAATCTTTTCAGTTGCTCAGTCTATCAACGTAAGTTTTCCTTTTTTCTTTCTTTCCCTTTCATTCCATTCTAATAACTTCTCAGGGCTCTTCCTGAGCTTGCTTTCCTTTGTTGGCTTGGAAAACCCACAGTTGCCTTTGTCTTGACTCTGTCAGTTCGCTTGGCCCACCAGCCCGTGCCTCAATCCATTCTTCCCTTTCTTTGGGACACGGGACCCTTTTATTTGCTGCCACATAGCTATTGGGGAATTGGAAATATTCTTCCCGAACAACTTTCCAGAGGACACAAAAGATATGCCTACTTCTTTCTACTCAAAAACTTAATGTTTTTTTTTTTTTTCTGGTGAATTGGTCTAGTAAAGACCATTTATCCTATTGGCAAACCTGGAATGGTAGACAATTCATATTCTGAATAAATCCATGGACTCAGAAATGGATAATCAGAGATACTCTCCAGAGAGAGAGAGAGAGAGAGAGAGGACAGCCTATTTCCACACACACACACACACACAAAGCCTCCAGCTTTCTGTTCTTCTCTGATAAGAAGTTTATAATCTCACACAGTCTCCTTTCAATAGAGGAACAATTCTTCTTCATTACACTGTCCTAGATCCTAAAGTCCCACCTCTAAACCAAGAACAACTTGAAACAGTGGGAAGAACAACAAAGTTGTAGGCCCAGAGCTACTGCTTAGTGGTGTGTTTTGTGCCACCAACAAATCTTCTGAGCCTGAATTCCTTTCTGTGTTAAATGTTAGTGATAGTCCTGTGTTGCAAGGTCAAGTTAATTTAGACAGAATCAACGACAGTGTTGATGTAACATTACTGCAGTTCCCTCAGATTTCCAATCTTGAAGGCCAATGCAATAAAACCTTCCAGACTGAAACCCTTACTTCCAGGAGGAACATTAAAATGCTTAGGTGGTTTGATTTCAGGATTGAAGAAATGATCATGGCAAATTAAAAAAAAATCTCTCCATATGCTTCTCAGGGAAGAAAATGCTTCCAAAAGCCCTAAGTAGATTTTGACTTATTTTTCATAGCTCAGACCTGGGTGACATGCCATCTCTAGTCCAACCGTAAGTCAAAGAGTAAGAGCTTCCATTATGATCCATGCCTGGATCTCTGACTGCAGCCCAAATGGCTTCTGGGTTTAACAATGGGCAGTGTCAGTCACAACGAAGTAACCCGAATGCTGGCTTCTAGAAAACAAGGAATTTGGGTTAAGTGGAAGCACACATTCTTCAAATGTAAAGTAGATATATGTTTTATTCATGAACTAGAAAATAAGAAACAAATGCATGAAAAGATGTCCTACGATTTAGTAGGAAGGGAGTACATAGATCACATCTGCAGGCCCTGAGCTTGTCTGTCTCCTTTGAACAGTTGAGACTTTTAAGTAGGTGAAACCCTCTGAGGTGGAATCTGCAGAGACAAGTAAACTGACCCCTGGTGACATGTTCTATTGAGAATCCTCTAGAGAGCAGAATTGCCTCATCCTACTGTCAGGTCTCTAAGAGGAGTGATCACTATGGTGGAATGCAAGTGTCTGCCAGTAGCCATTTCTTTGAAAACCTTCCCTCCCTTACTTCATCCCTCCATCCATCCATCCCTCCCTCCCTACTTCCATCCTTCCTTCCTTCCTGGCTCTGCTTTGCAGACAATCCCAAAGGCTACAAAATCACAGTCTCTGGAGTTAGCTCAAGAGACTTATTTAGACCAACTGATTCTCTCTTCTAGGCATGTGAGCCTGGAACAGAAACAGAGGGACAAATGTAGTTAGACATTTCTGCTATGAATATTCCCTGTCTGCAATCATTCCCAGGGCTTAAAATCTTAGCTCTTCCTTTCTATTCTTTTATTCACCCCATGAATGTTTTTGAGCATGACACATAGCTGAGGACTGTCCTAAGTTCTAGAAATAGAGCCAGAAACAAGAATAACGTTTCTTGCCCCAAGCAGTATGCAGTCCAATGAGGAAGATGGATGACAAACAAGTAAACAAGGCAGTTACAGACCACACAAATGCTGTGAAAGAAGTAAGCTGGTGTGGTAAAGGGAAGCTGGAAAGACCACATCAGGTAGAGTGGCCAAGGAGAACCGCCAGGAGCTAGCCAAGATCCTTTCAGGGATCATCCCTTCTTGCTCTATGGAGATGGGATACATTTCTGTTGCTTGAAACCCAGTCCTCTTAACAGACTCCTGGAACAAATTCATTAGGCCTCTGGATCATGAGCCTGTCTTCTTCTTCTGAATTGATAAGCTCAAATAATCTCTTGATAACTAATTAGATTTACCAAGAAATAAAGCTGAGATTGTATTAACATGCATGGGCCATCCATCTAGGGACAGGTATTCTGGAGAGCAGATGAATGTTTCTTGCTTCTGCTTGCTAATGAAAGAGCTTTCCGGTACAAATCTGACCTGTTCGCATCTGGGCTCTATGAGTCAGTTCTCTCAGGACCTGATGTCATTCCTGGATGCGATGATGGCTACAGATAGACTCAGCCGAGAGGCCAGAGCTTGTACTAGGATGTAGTCAGGTACCATACATAGCTCATGACATCTGGCTTGGGGAATCTACACATCTTATCCACCATCTTTTAATGCTGGAGGTTAATTCTGAGGTTTTCTAAGCCTTGTGGTATTAATAGGCCTGAAGTAGTGAGGTGATCAGGGGCTGGCCAGGGGTCAGGTAAATCACTGTATTTGGTACCTGTCTTAAATTCAGGTTGATAACATAGATACAGCCTGGGTCACAAAGCTGCATGGTTTCATTTGGGGCCCTGGCAATGAATCCCAAACTACAATCATGGAACGCCATATAACCAAACTTAAAAAAACTGTTGCATGCATGGTAGCCAAGGTCTAGCACAAGGTGGGAAATGGATGAGAAAAATTATTTGAGGCCAAATGATAAAGAACAAACAACTGGATGAAGGGTGTGAATGTAGTTTTAGTCTCGTTTACTGCTAGCTGGTAGCAGAGCATGGACTTAGACATGCAACCCTGGGCTACAAGGCCACAGTGTGTAAAGCCACAAGGAGGAGATGCTATTTCTCAAGGTCCTACTGAGAAAAATCAGTGGAAATGAAAGAAATAGACCAAGGGTGATGTAAAGGGAAGTTGATGGGTTGGAGGATAAATGACTGGGTCAGAATAGAAATAATCATCATGAATTTGTCAGGGGCAGTGGCTCATGCTTGTAATCAGGAAGCTGACAGTTGAAGGATTGAGGTTCAAAGCCAACTCTGGGCAGAAAAATCTACGGGACTCCCTCTCCAATTAACCAGCAAAATGCTGGAATGGAGACGTAGCTCAAGTGGTAGGGCACCACCATCTGTGAGCAAGAAAGCTAAAGGAGGCCTTGAGTTCAATCCTTACTACTGGTGCACAAGTGCTTGTGCATGTACACACACACACACACACACACACACACACACACACACACACACACACCACAGAAATGGCAGGAGAGAGTAGATAACAGTGAAAAATGGACAGAGGGTAAATGAAGACAAGGTGGGAAATAGAAGATATGTGCAGAAAGTACATTGCTCTCACTCAGAAAGGCAGAAATCTATTTTCAGTGTTTCTTCTCCATGTCTCTCTTAGAAAGACTTGCCTTACTTAGTATGTCTTAGTATGTCTGCATCCCTCCCAATAGTTTGGGTGTAATGGGGAGCGCGTCTTATGGACCTCTGGGTCTTCATCAATAGCCTTCCAAAAGACTTGCTTCCACCTTCCAAAAGTCTTTTGGGCAAATGTGGAAGGTATATCTTAGATGCATATCAAACCTCCTCCTGCTATTTTTCTTTATCGTTCTTCCTCCTTACCTTCCTTTTTAGTTTCCCAGGTCAGAAGGGCAGAACTTCCTGTCTGAATTTTAAAGCCTCTGTCGCCTTGATTTTGTTCCTGGCTCAATGGAGATGAATTCTGAGTTGAAGACAAACAATTGTGCCTTGTGAACAGTCACAGCATGCTGAAAAGATTCCGGGTGCTTTTTTGAAAACCTGTCTAGGGACAATTCCCAGTGGGGGAGGAAGGGAGATTCAGCTCCATCCAACCGCTCTAAAAATCTCATTTTCGAGGTCAATTTATAAAAGACAACAAGTATCTAATAAAATGGGAAAACAAAGATTGCAAAAGGAAAAAAAAAACAGCATATCCCCCAAAGATCCCAAAAGAATTTTTTTTTAATTAGAAAGATGGCTCACATACACTATTAGCCATGGCTGGCAATTTGCACCCATAATTATGGGCTCTGATAAATGGTGAAAACTGAGGCTTAAGAGGTTTCTGAGTAAACGGAGGTAGGGATGTGTAGGTATACTGCATGCTTAGCCTCCTACATGTGACTTGAGTAAGAAACACCTTCTATGTTTACTCTCCTGATTCTGTGGAAAAGCAGAGATCCCGAATCTGAATCTAGGATGGTGTTTGCCTCTCCAAATGTCAGGAAATGCTCACACGATGTTAGCCACACTGAGATAAACATTTCCTGGATACTGTAGTTCTCTCTTTGTTGTTCCTGCCCAAAACAGACCCAAAATACTGTAGTCATCATTAACAGCCAATGGTTATAGAGCACCTATTGCATGCCATCCAATGGGAGCTAGCCATGCAGTGTAAATTACTTTTTTTTTTTACAGGTCATTTAATATTGGGGGGATTCAATTTTCACCTCCTTTCACCTCTGATGTGAAGTGTACACAAGCGGATATATATGAGTTTTCTTTGTAGACTCCATATGCTTTAGCAATGGTGTCAGGACAGTGCTGTATCACGCTGCCGCCCAGCATGCTGCCCTTTTTATGCATGCCTCCATCATGTTTACCACAACCAGTGTTGTGGTAAACTTCCACAAGGGGTTACACCAGCCAGAGTAGCCCCAAAGCTGTCCACCCCAACCTGAGCACCTAGTAGCTGAGCTAGTAGCTGAGATGCTAGGAGATTCAACCAAGATAATACCTTCTTCAAAGAGGATTGATTTTCAGTGGGAAGAGAAGCCATGTTTAAAGAGGTAAAATATAAAATCATTAGAGCTGAACTGAGTGCTCGTGTTGGGAGCAAATGGAGGGAATGTGTAAGCAGTGTCCCCATGGGACTGGGGGGCATTTCTTTCAGCACAGACAGCATGACAGGCACTAGAGATGGTAGGAACAAACCTTGTCACCTATTTAAAGAGAAAGCAGAGAAATATTGTAGAAAAGAAATTCACAACTCTCTATTCCTTTGAATGAAACTCATCACACATTGGAAAATAGAATTCACATTTAAAAAAGTGTTTTGCCATCCCTCTGTGCCTTAAAAATTATTTTGATGCCAGGAAGACACTAACTAGTATAATTGCCAAAGCCAGACACTGGGCTTTGAGTCCCTGTTCTCTATTTTCTGGCTATTCCCGCTCTCCCATCTCTTGAATCTCAGGTTCAGCATCTGTGAAATGGGGAAATAATATTTACATTGCAAAGTTCTTAGGCTATGAGAAGAACCATATGAAGAACTCAGCTGTGACTAGTAAGTGCTTGGTAAGTAACAACTATTACCAGCTTTGATCCATCCCCTCCCGCTAGAGGCCCAATGAGCTCTGGCTGATTTTTAAGTTCATGTTGTCCATAGTTCAGGCCAGGTTTGGTAGGATAGCACACAAGCTTTTTCTCTACTTGATTAATGCCTGGGCATATTTTAAAAAGGCAAGAATAAAGCATTAAAGGTTTGATTTAAATTATATAATGCTCTGATTTCTATAAACACGAAATTATAACCAAACTCTTGAATACTCTTGAATTTAGAAAACAAAACAAGAACCTCTGCAGAGCTAGGATGGCTCAGAATCACAGCAAGAATGTGAGAGATGGGGTCTGGACCAACACAAGGAAACTACCTCCCTGCTGCCAACTCTTTTGCACTTGATACCCAATCTCTACACACACTTTTGTTTGTAGAGCATTCCATGATGCCACTTGGCTTCCATAAGCATCCCCGACAAATCATTTAGGAATTAAGTCCATCCATACTCTTTCCTAATGATCCTAAGATAATTACAGTGCAAACACAGACCCAACATTGGAAATACCACCCTGTTTATAGGATTCATGATCTTAAGCAATCTCAGGACAGGCTAATAGTAACTATGTTATGTAACTAAGGCTATGTCTGAAATGTATATACAAAACTCACCCCATTTTGGAATTATCTCAGCAAACTCTTATACATTTAAGAACTACAGACCTTCCTTTAAGAACACTAATGTGGGGCTGGGAAGGTGGCTCAGTGGTAGAGTGCTTGCCTTGCGTGCATGAGGCCCTGGGTTCGATTCCTCAGCACCACATAAGCAAAAAAAGGAAAAAGCCGGGAGTGGCGCTGTGGCTCAAGTGGTAGAGAGCTAGCCTTGAGCTGAAGAGCTGAGGGATAGCACCCACGCCCAGAGTTCAAGCCCCACAACCGGACCCCCCCCCCCAAAAAAAAGAACACTAATGTGCTAGGTGTATGACTTTTACTATCAGGCAGTGTGGGTCAAATTTGGCTTTACTATGGGGTACATTTTGGATTGTGGAGGAATTCACTCATTCAGTCATTCAATAAATACATCATGAGCTCCTTCTATGTTCCTGGCATTTTTCTAGACATGGCAAATAGAACTGGATATAAGCAAAACAAGATGACTGCTTTCTGGGGTCATATATTCTAGAATCTAGTAAGACAGATCACTTCAACTGCTCCCCACCCCAAGCTTCTGTATCTATGAGGCAGGAATAACAATTGGCCCAACTGGAGGGCTGCTGGAGAGGGCTTGATGGAAGGAAGGATGCTTGGAAGGAATGCTGAACTGACCTGTTTCCCTGCAGCTCTATTCTCCATCCTTCTTACCCTGGCCAAGACCTGGCATGTTTATCTGTGCAGAGATGGCGGGACCCAAGCTTACTCACCCTCCAGCTTTTATTGGGCTCAACCATTAAGCCATTCATGATAGACATCAAAGGTAGCAGCATGGGAATAGGAACCACTTCCTCTGGCTCCTATCTTACTAGACTTCTGGAAGGCAAAGACTACTTAACCTGGTACAAAGTCACAGTTCCTGAGACTTGACCATCTCCTGCAGCTTCAGCACCTACCAGAAACTCTTTTGATCAGAAGGTGTCAGCTGCGGCTAGGTCCGCATGCCCTCCCCATATCTTCCTGATTGCCTTTCACCATCCCCACATCTTTGCAAATAGTCTCCTTAATCTCTCTCTAGTGACTCCTCTTGAATGGATCACGATTTTTCTGCTGGGCTTCTGCTTCTGAGTCACACACAAAGCAGGAATTTCATCTCACAAACTTAAACGTACAAGGAGGGTCAGGCAGCCAGCTTCTGTGAAGCAGAATTAAATTCTCCTTCACTCTCTCCTTGCATTGGAGGGTGGCAGGAAAAGCCCAAACCCATTCTCCTCTGTGGGGTTTCATTAGAATGTAGAACTGTACTCTTTCATGTTCAGCAATTCTTGGCTACCTGCAGCTTCCTCCTTGTCCAGGGCCATCTCTCTGCAGGTCAGGTGCATCACACCATACAACAGGGCCTCCTCCATTAGGGACACATGGAAAAGGTGTATGAGATGATATGGCAGGCACAGAGATTCCAGGCCTGTCACTGAGGTCCTTGGGCAGGGAGGTTCATACAATATGTGCACATTCAGAATACACACACATGCGCTCTCTCTCTCGCTCTCTCTCTTTCTCTCTCTCTCTCTCTCTCGTCTCAACATCAGTTAGGCTGGTGCTCATAAAGACTCTGGAAAGATCTACCCGGTTGAACGGAACCTACTGTATAGTACATGTGTATCAGTTTAGGCTGCTATAACAAAGCAGCACAGACTGCAGGGCTTAAACGATGGAAATGTATTTTCTCACAGCTCTGAAAGCAGAAAGGCTAAGCTCAAGGTGCAAGCAGGGTTGGCCATTTCTGGAGCCTCCCTCCCTCCAGGTATGCACTGGTGGCCTCTGTGCTGTCTTGTGGCACAAATAACACCAGTGACATCTGTGTCTACCACAGCCCTGATGTCCCTGTGTGGCCAAATTTCCTCTGATAAGGAAGTTCTCCTGGGTAGATCTTTCAAAAAATGTTTATGAGCAGCAGCCCTAACTGGTGTTGAGACTCCCGAGAGAGAGAGAGAGAGAGAGAGAGAGAGAGAGAGAGAGAACGCATGTGCATGTGTGTGATGTTGAGACTCCTTTGAGTGTGTGTGTGTGTGTGTGTGTGTGTGTGTGCGCATGTGTGTGAATTCTGAATGTGCACATATTGTATGAACCTCCCTGCCCAAGTACCTCCCTCAGTGACAGGCCTGGAATCTGTGCCTGCCATATCATCTCATACACCTTTTCCATGTGTCCCTAATGGAGGAGGCCCTGTTGTATGGTGTGATCCACCTGACCTGCAGAGAGATGGGCCTGGACAAGAGCCTCCCTAATGGCTTAATTTTTAATGTAAACTACCTCTTAAAAGGCTTTACCTCCAAAATCAGAGATTCTAAGATACTATAAGTTAGGAACTTCTGACATAGACATTTTGGAGAACCCAATTGAGCGCTTATGTATAACCTACTAACTTAATAAGTTAATTTACAGGCTGGGAAGGTGGCTCAGTGGTAGAGTACTTGCCTTGCATGCCTGAGGCCCTGGGTTCGATTCCTCAGCACCACATAAGCAAAAAGAAAAAAGCCGGAAGTGGCGCTGTGGCTCAAGTGGTAGAGCGCTAGCCTTGAGCTGAAGAGCTGAGGGACAAGCGCCCAGGCCCAGAGTTCAGGCCCCATGACCGGACCCAAAAAAAGAAGACAGAAGAAAAAAAAAATAAGTTAATTTACATTGAGGAAGAAGGCAATTTTTTTTTTCCTAATTAGCACAAAGAGATCATATGGGTAGTGGTGGCCCAGCTGGTGGTCTCTTGAAACTCAGCGATTCTCTGGCTTCTGTGTCAGGTGTGGATAGAACCCTTACAAGGGCTAAGGAATTTAGTACCTGGATCCAGTCTCATGCTAGACTTTAAAGGTTTTCCCCCAACTCCTGTTGAAGGGGAATCTCAAGCATCATTTTGGGTGTGTGTGTGGGGGGGGGGGTTAAGATAATGAGGGCTCTGCATTCGCAAGTGGGCTGACAGCACTGTTATAAAATGAACCCAGCCCCTCACGGTTTTCTCTCACACATTTGTTTGCTGTTCTGTCTTCCCACAATGGGCTGAAAGAGTCTGAAGTCCTCATTAGATGCTAGTTCCAGGCCCCTGGAGTCCTAGCCTCCAGAACTGGAAGCAATTTCCCTTAGAAATGGCCCAGTCTCAGCTGGGCAGTGGTGGCTCAGGCTGGGCATTTGGTGGCTCATGCTGTAATCCTAACTACTCAAGAGGTTGAGCTCTGAGGATTGCCATTCAAAGCCAGCCCAAGCAGGAAAGTCTGTGAGACTCTTATCCCCAACAAACCATGAAACATAGCTGGAGGTGGAACGATGGCACAAGTGGTAGAGCGCTAGTTTTGAGCAAACAGAAGCTCAGGGACAGCACTTAGGCCCTGAGTTCAAGTACCAGGACTGGCGTGTGCGTGTGCAATACACACACACACATATACACACAATGACCCAGTCTCAGGTATCCTGGTATAGCAGAAGAAACCAGGTTATATCACTGATACCATTCCCCTTTTTGAAATCTCACCAGAAACACAGAGCCTTTCTTCTCTCATTACATCCTGCATGAATCTACCCAAAGCCTTTCTGACCTTTGCCCTCACCTCAA
This sequence comes from Dipodomys spectabilis, assembly GCF_019054845.1. Classification (NCBI taxonomy): domain Eukaryota; kingdom Metazoa; phylum Chordata; class Mammalia; order Rodentia; family Heteromyidae; genus Dipodomys; species Dipodomys spectabilis. Next base: position 8,556,410 of record NW_024870840.1, read on the forward strand.
TGGAGGACTTGCTGTATTTTTCCTTTTTTCTTCTTTTACCTCCCTCTCCTTTCCTTTCTCCTTCACCATGAGACCCAGCATAATCTAGACTGCTAGACTAGCTTTTGTTCAAAACCAAGTAGATAATTTGCTTTCAGTCAACTTTAGCTTTCAGTCTGTAAAACCCTTTCCTAATACATGCTAGATTACCTCCCACCAATACCCATGAGCAAGTCGACTTCTCAATGAATTAACCTGCCAGACACAGAGAGCTTTAATACATGGTGCCAGGCAGCCCAAGGACTCAGTAATGGGGACCTCACTGCAATTACTTGTGTGTCAAGAAGTTAATTCAGTCTATGAGCACCAAGACTCTGGGTGAAATCACAGTGTCCCACGGAACTTTCTGCCATGAAAGAAATGTCCTCTCCCCTCTCCCCCTTTCCCTTTCTCTTCTCTCCTGTCCCCTCTCTTTCCCCCACTCCCCCTGATCCTGGGCTTGAACTCTGGGCCTGGGTACTGCCCCTGAGCTTTTTTGCTCAAGGCTAGCATTCTACCACTTGAGCCACAGCTCCACTTCTGGTTTTCTGATGGTTAATTAAGAGATAAGAATCTCAAGGGCTTTCCTGCCTGGGCTGGCTTCAAACCACATTCCTCAGTTCTTAACCTCCTAAGTAGCTAAGATTACAGGTGTGAGCCATTTTCTCTATCATCCAACAGGATAGCTAATTGTCAGCCAGGACAATTGAACACTTGCAATGTGGTGAATGAAATTGAGAAATAGCATTTAAATTTTGATTTAACTTTAATTCACCTCATTAAATTGAAATGCAGCAATGCAAGATTACTTGATAATTCAGATCTGTAATTTTCTTTTGGTATTTTTTGGGGAATTTTTTTTGATAGCAGCTGGCAATAGAGATTGAACATTTTTTATTCTAAACAATATGGCAGTTCCCACTTAATCCTACCCTTGGCCTGGGCCCAGACTTCACCCTTTCAATTTCTACAAGGCAAAACTCAAAACAAAAGCCAACAACAACATTTAGAAGAACATTTAGAATTTCTAAAAAATAGATTCCCCGTTCATTCTGCATAGGAGAAACTTCATGGAGTGATGCCACCCTCTTGTGACTTTAGTTTGCAGAAACAAATTTTATGTGGCTGCTTAAACATATATATCAAAGTAGAATTAAAGTTAACATTGTTTTTGTGCATTGGTGCAGATCTTTGTGGCTTCTTCTTCACCATCCACCCCCCTCCCCCGCCGCCGCCCCCTAGTCCTCTGACATATCTAGTCAGCCTGGGAACTACATATTCTATGCCATGTCCCAGCTGCCAAGATCTATGGAAATCCTCTGAGCACAATTATCATTTTTTTATTATATGCCTTAATGGTGTGCCCACTAGAACTGTGTACTTTGGCACAACCAGGCCTCCAGGCTCCTGTCACCTTCTTACTGCAACTGGAATTGGCATCACAGCTCCTGGAAAATGGGCACCTCTCAGCTTTACATTCTCCATGAATTGCCTCGTTCTGTGGAGGAACAGGGCTTGCCTCAGATGCCCGCAGACATAACAGACAGGCTGCTTTTCCCCGTCAGACTTTTCTCAGGGGCTGGAAGAGGGCCACAAATCTCCTTCCTTGAGCTTGCTGGGATTTTTTTCTCTCCTCATGCTCTGCCCTTTCCAAATTATATAATTTCTATGGAGCCACGTGTGTTTTCTCTCTCATTCACACACCTTCACAAATATTCTCAAGTAACATGTGTGGGTTTTAAAGGTATACTGGGTAAACACGGAGGGTGGATGAGATCTGATGGCCTCTCTGTTTTGTATATTCCTCTGACTCTCCATTTCTCACAGGATCTAGTTCAAGCTCACCCATGCTAATCAATGAGGTCCTTTGTGGTCTGGGTCCTGCTGAGCTTGACAACCCATCTTCTCTGCCTGTTCGACAGCTCCAGCAATACCGAGAAGCTTGCAGTCCCTCCAATAACCATGCTGTTTTATTCCTCTGTGTATTTTATTTGCCAAAGAGCCCTTCTGTCCTAAATCCACTTTGGGTCTGTTTCTCTCTGACGCTCAGGCCATCAGGCACGTATGCTGAGTAACTTTCTTTTCTTTTCTCTCTCTAAGAGTTACTCTCTCTGCCTATGTCCTTTTGATAGCCTCTATCTCACACGTTTCTTGTGCCTCATCTATCTTCCTGATGTATTTTGTCTCATTGTCTATCTTTCTCTCATCTTCCTCCGTCCCTGTGATTGTTAAGAGGTAGAGCTATGTCTTTTCCATCAGAACTTCCAGAACCAATCATAACACTGGGCTCATAACAGCCAATTAGAACACGTTGTTGAAATAAATTGCAAGGAAGATAGAAAAATTTGATACACGAAAGCTGGACATTTCTCACATTACCTATTCTCTTCTCACCAAAGTTTTGTTGAACTGACCTGACTATACTTGACTTTGGAGGTAATTAAGATCTGTACATTTAAAGAGAACCACATTGATTACCTAAGAAATAACCTTATGCTAAAGCTCAACAAATGAAACAAAGAGTAGCAAAGGAGGAAAGAAGACAGGTAAATACATGAAGAAATATTTATTCAGGACTTATTTTGTGAGCTCATACGCCAAAGGACATCCTGAATTAGCCCATATCTCTCCATTCAGTTATGCTTAGCTGGTCAGATCCTATTCTTGTTCCCCTGGACATTTTCTCCTGTTTCTACCCTGTTTTTGTCCCCTCAAAATTCAAAAGTTGAAGCTATAATTCCAGTGGAATAGTTTTAGAAAGTACAGCCGTTGAGAGGTAGATAGATATAGGTTACATCATAAGTATGGAGCCCCTCATGTGTCTATATAAGAAAAGGAAGACATACCTCAGCTCATTTTCATACTGAACCAAAAGAAGAAGTCATGACAGCATTCAGCAAGATGGTGGCCTACCCCAAACCCGAAAGAGAACCCTCACCAAGAACCGAGTCATCAGTCTACCAGCGTCTGATCTTGGATCACCCAGCCATCACAGTTATTCTATAGCCACCAGAGCTGCCTGAGACCTACCCTCCTACAGTGGATCCCTCACCCTGATGCCACAGTTAATTTTTATAGCAGTCACATCAAGCCATATTGCCATAAACTTCCCCCACTGAATTCTTACCACATCTGAAAATCACCAAGCCTTCTTTTCTGCCTACAAAGACCTTGTGGTCCAGTTGCCACCCTCTTTCTAGAATTTTGTCTTAATACTCTCTCTCTCCCTCTCTCTCTCTCTCTCTCTCTCACACACACACACCAGGAACATCATTGTCTTTTAGCCTCTCATAAGCTAAGACCTTCTATGTCATTGACCAAGTGACCATCCTGCAGTCTTCTAGATGTCTACAGCTTCCACGATGCCTCCTCACTGAGACCTTCCTTTGCCAGTGTCTGAAGTCACTCATTAGTCACTGCTGGTCATGCCACCTGTTTTGTTTTCTTCACAGCACATTTGAGAACCTGATAGACTCCTCCCTTGCTAACCTGGTATTTATTTATTCTCTGTTCATTCTTCATTGAGAATAGAAACAAGACCCGTTTTGTCCACCACTTTATACGTGGCCCCTAGAATAGGATTGGCTTACACAGTTCCCAGAAATGATTAGTTGAATGGCTAGATGTGCTTGGCAGTGGTGGACCATGTTCACAAATAGTATTTTTATGCAATCATGTCCAGATAGGTTTCTTGCAATAATTAGTAGCGGGAGGGGGGGGGGCAGACTGTCAATGATTTCCAGAATTTTGACATACCTACGGTGAGTTCATTCATGATTCGTTTCTTTGAAGTAGAAATGAATCAGTGTGTGACTTCATACTGAAGCCCACATCAAAGTGTTTATGGATGAATGAAAGGGCAGCAAAATTTAACACAGCCTTAAAAAATGGAAGACGTAATACAAGGTAGTGAATGATGACAGCACCTCATGCAGTCCACACTTCCATTCTCTGGCCTCCCCACCTGTGACCCACTGATCAACTGTATTAAGGGTTACCCAACTGCCTTCCTACCACTTAAAGTTGGATGGAATTTCCAAGACTTTAAGCTTCTCTCAATCAAAGTTTACCAGAAAGGTTAAGTTGTGCTTTTAGGAGAATAATACTGTGCTATCCACCTTGGAAAGTGGTTATAAAAGTCAGACTCTGAATGGCTCTGTGGGGAAATGAAAAACTGCAAGGCATCATGCATTGTTCCTTGTCACCATAAATCCCAGCCAGATCCACTTCCTGTAGATTCAGAGAATGGCAAAATATTAGAAACTATTAACTCAAATCTTTTTACCTGATGTGTCTCTCTCTGTGTATGTGTATTGCTTTTTGCAGAGGAGAAAACAGATTAGGTGAGGTTAAATGTCCTGCCCACAGTCACATAGTTCTTGAGTTGTAGAGTCTGGGCTCAGACTTAGGTCTCTGATTAAAAGTCTGGTGCTCTTTCTAAAGCTGCAGAAAATTGCAGATTTCAAAGAACAATACTCACCTAACCTTCCTCTTCTGCTAAAGTTGTAGATGAAGGCTTTCAAATCTCAGATTTTCACTTTATCACTTCTATTAGCACAGTAACTTTTACCTTACTTGTGGGGGGCATCATTTGCTTTTTAGGAGGCAGATTTTCGCAAAATTAAGGGCAAGGAAACAGTCCCATAATGATTTAAACACAAGTGTCCATAGCATGGTGCTGATGGAGAGTTTCTCTGAATCAGTGAAGCTGCATAACGCATGAATAAGAAATTAACATTTCTGGAGCTGGGTGCTGGTAGCTAACACCTGCAATCCTAGCTACTCAGGTGGTTGAGATCTGAGGATCATGGTTCAAAGCCTAATGGGGCTGAAAAGTCCATGAGATTCTTATCTCCACTTAACCACCAGAAAACCAGAAGTGGAACTACGGCTCAAAGTGGTAGAGCACTAGCCTTGAGCAGAAAAGCTCAGGGACAGTGCCCAGGCCCTGAGTTCAAGCCCCATGATTGACAAAAACAAAAAACATTTCTGTTTTCAAAATGTCTTCTGAAGATATATGAGTGTGTGTGTACGTGTGTGTATGTGTGTTTGTGTGTGTGTGTTTGTAGATAGATAGTAAAAAAAAAATCTAGAACATTCTTCTCTTCTAAAACCTTAAGGCTAACCTAAGGTTAAGCCTTAACCTTAATTTTAGCCAGTCTTCAACTCAAAGAGATGGTGCCACAGTGAAAGTTCAAATGGTACTCTTAATATACTTGATCAGAAAACCTTACATAAAAGTTAGTCTTGTCATTTGGTCAGGGACCTGCTTTGTTTCTGTTACTAGATTGCTTATGTTGTCATGCAGAATGCTTTTGATGTTTGTTCTTCACATTGTTTTAAAGCTTCTGGATAATTTCACCATTTAAAAAAAAAATCCTGCCGGACTCCAATGGCTCACATCTATAATCCTAGCTACACAGGAGGCTGAGATCTGAGGATTGCAGTTCAAAGCCAGCATGGACAGGAAAGTCTGTGAGACTCTTATCTCCAATTAACCACCAGAAAACGGGAAGTGGCACTGCGGTTCAAGCGGTGGAGCACTCACCTTGAGCAGAAGAGTGTACGGACAGCGCCCAAACCCAGAGATCAAGCCCAACGACTGCCAAAAAGCAAACAAACAAACAAAAAATCCCTTCCCTTTAGCATGTATTTTTACCCCCAGGTAGTGGCACACTGCCATTGTGAAAAGCATACAAAAATCCCTGTACCTTTACATACAGTTAATACTTCAAGCTGGATAGAATTTTTCATCACATTAGGGTCCATGATGATGATTGTCATGATAATCATTCTTGCACTTTTGCAATGACTTTCATCTGAGACTATAACACTTTATAAACATGTATTAAACCTCCCAAGGCCTCTGGAAAGTGGAGAAGAGGAAGGTACAATCATGAGAATTAACAATATGCCCAGTTTGTGACATGAAGCAGGAGTGATATTGCCACTTGATGTTTTCCATTTTCATCTTTACAGTGCAGACAAGATCAGAGAACGCTGGCACTAAAGAATGATCTCATTTTTCTACACCCTTTCATCTCCAGTTGAATGCTTGTAGCCCTCTGGATTCCTCTTTAGCCTGCAGGAGAAGCCTGCAGGCTCCATCTTTTACCCTTCTCCCTAGTGATGAGGAGGGCCAGCTTCTCTGGAGTGGTCTAACCATACCAGCCATATGGCAGGAAAGCAGTGGAGAAGGGATGATCTCATACAAATAAAAAGAGGGATTCCAGCCAGCCGCTGGCCTAATCTGGTTTTGTTACAGGATCCTGAGCATCCCTAATCTGAAAAATCCAAAATGCTCTAGAATCCTCAAGTTTTTAAATATCAATGTGTTAGTTTTTTGAGATCAACAAAGGAGAACACTTTCATTTGGGCTCATGGTTTTAGAGGTTTAATCCGTGGTCCCTTGGCTCTGTTGCTTTGGGCCTGTGGCAGCCCAGTATATCATGGGGGGAATGTGTAGTAGAGGAGATATATTCGGCTCACTCTGTACTAAGTCTCACCTCTTAAAGATTCTTATACCTTCCAATAACACCACAGGCTGGCAAACAAGCCCTTATTTTATGGGACTAGGAGGAGCATTTATCTGTAGTATTCCTTGTGTTGACAGTATTGCTTTTGTTCACTGTTTGAGACAGTTGAGCTGTTCCATTGTCTAAGGTACTTTGTCAACCAAACAAAGAAATAGGCATATGACCCAAGTTAGGCCAATCAAAGGTCTGTTCCTAAGAATTTGAATCTTGAATAGAAGAACCAAAAGATTGAGAGAGGTCCCTTGCTTCTTAACAAGAGGAATCCTCAAGATTATACTACTCCTTGACTTTTCTTTGTCTTGGTAATGGGCTGGATTTTTATATTGTATGAGCTACTAATGTATGGATGGAAAGTTGTCTTTCTACCTAGTGGAGCTACTTTGCTTCCTATCAGCATTTTTTTTTCTTAGATTCTTACAAGGGCCAGGCACCATTTGTGTGGATGATGACATTATTATTTTTTTTTTTTTGGTCGGTCATGGGGCTTGAACTCTGGGCATGGGCACTGTCCCTGTGCTCTTCAGCTCAAGGCGAGTGCTCTACCTCAAGAGCCACAGTGCCACTGCTGGTTTTCTAGTGGTTTATTGGAGATAAGAGTCTCATGGACTTTCCTGCCTGGCTGGCTTTGAACCACCATCCTCAGATCTCAGCCTCCTGAGTAGCTAGGATTACAGGCATGAGCCACCGGCACCTGGCTGATGACATTATTTTGTCTTTGTAACAACTTTTCTTTTTTTTTTCCCCCATTTGAAAGGTGGAGATGAACCTTAGAAAAATAAGAAATATCAAAGTTTATATAGCTAGAAAAGCATGGAACTGAGTTTCAAATTCTGCTAGTCAAACTCTGGTCTTTAGCATCTACTCTCAAAATAGGAGGGGATGCTGGAGGACAATTGGAAGAAACTGAGGAAAAATGGTCATTGTTTTCCATAGTAAAATAATTGAATCTGGGGAGATGATCTCTGACACTTAAAGTAGATTTCAAGATCCTGGGATTTGAAGAAAGCCACAGTTATTAGGAAAGCAAGTTATTGTACACATGACTTCATGTCACTAATGCAGTCAAAACAAAATAGCACACGAAGAAATGAGTGCTTATTGGTAGCATATAAATTCAGGATCAGTAATGATGGGGATGGCAAATAAAAACCACAGGTTGCCCACATGTGGCTGAGAGTTCAGAGTACACAAACTTTGTTTCATATGCAAAATATGTATCAGGTTGAAAATACTGTATAAGATGACTATTAGGCTATGTGTATAAAGTGTATTATACTTAGACTTACATCCTATTTGCAAGGTAACTCATATATGATATATTATATAAAATGTATAATATACTCTGGGTGCCTGTGGCTCACACCTATAATCCTAGCTACGCAGGAGGCTGAGATCTGAGGATCATGGTAGCCTTGAGCTGAAGCGCTGAGGGACAGCATGCCCAGGCCCAGAGTTCAAGCCCCATGACTGGCAAAAAGAAAAAAAAGTGTGGGCTGGGAAGATGGCTCAGCAGCAGAGTGCTTGCCTCGCACATATGAGGACCTGGGTTTGATTCCTCAGCACCACATAAAGAGAAAAGGCCAGAAGTGGCACTGTGGCTCAACTGGTAGAGCACTAGCCTTGAGCTGAAGAGCTCAGGTTCCATGACCGGCAAATATAAATAAATAAATAAATACAATATATTACATATTATGAAAATATATATGAGGCAAGAGGCAATCTATGAGTACATCACATGGACTCACTCCTGGAGCCCTGTGGTTTCGTAGTCTAAGGTCCCTCATCATGGAAGAGCAGTGTGGCTCCCCATAGATTACCATACCCCATAGATTACCATCGATTATGATTAGAGGGGCTTGAGGTAGGGGGTGAATCTTAGCCATTGTTGTTGGTTGGGGAAAAGTTTGAGTTGGAAAAGTTGAGTCAGCTTTCAACTGTGGACACAAAAGGCTTGCGCTTCCATGGCTGGAGGCCCAAGGCTGCCACTCTCCTTTATGGAAGCTTATAAACCTCATAAGATATTGCCCATTGGGCTGACCACATGGTTGAATCCAACTTCAACACAGACAAATCTGGGGGTACACACAGTTATTATTTCTTATAAATGAGAAAAAATAGCAACAGTTACCTAGTAGTTCTCTAGATGCCCAAGGACAAAGCAACAGTATTGGCCCTGTGCATGAGTCATACACAGGCTCTGTAAGTGGATCATGGTTGGACTGTAAAGGCTGAATTTACCCAGGTCCCTTCAGATCTTACCCATCACCAGTTTGTCTTTTCTCTTGATTCTTGAAGTTCAAGACAGTGTGGCTGTTGAAAAAGTTAGTTCTAACTCCAATTTCTGCCAAATGTTTTGTCCTTTCTGTGAGCCTTTTCCATTTCCCTAAGGAAATCAGGAAAATACTCTTCCTGAGATATATCTATATGTCTATATATCTATATCTATGTTGTAACATCCTTTCTCAGAGCCAGGCAACACAGAAGAGCCAACTTCTTCAAAGGATGTAGGGGGTACGGGGAGCCCCAAGAACAGAAGACAAATATTGGGGCTGTGGAGTTAGAATGTGGAGGTGTCAAAATGCTTTCTTCTTATAGGACCTAACTTTCAAGAAGTAGTCCCAAATTTGATTGTTTCACTGGGGGTGAATACATCCCAGATGTACCTCTATTGTACTTCTGTATCTGGAACATCAGTTGGGTACCCCAATGTAAGCACTAGGGTTGAATGGCTCTCATCAAACACAGCCAAGAAGGCAGAATTGCAGGGAGGTCTGGGAGAAAGGATCTCCTCATTGGCACCGAGGTACCACAGGGAAGATTATGAGCAGAGGGCATAAGGAGCTGAGGTCCCAGGTAAGATGAGATGGTAGCGTGGACTCCTTGGTTCAAGGAATGGCCCTGGGTTGAGGATGGTGTGGCTTATAGAAATCAAGACCCTGGTAGAATAGAACAAAATTGCCTCTTCTGACTCTTGTTGCTCCTGAGCACAGTTAGAAATGGATTGTGTCATGACTCCATCTAGCAGTTTTCCTCGTATTATGTTCCAAGCTGAAGTGTTAACATTGAATAGAAAAGTCCATCTGTTTACTGTGCCCTACATAATGTCTATATTTAGGCTTTACGTACAGACAGTAAGTAAAATGATTGCTTTTGTCAAAATATGATTATCTGGGGTTATTGTCATATGAAATGCATCTAGACAGACCCTGATTCTTGTCCCTAAGGAGTGAATTGCTTTGACTAGGTTAAGTGGAAGATTCTGGGTTGACACAACTAGGATTCTTTTTTTTGGGGGGGAGGGGGAGTTGTGGGGCTTGAAGTCAGGGTCTAGGTATGGTTCCTAAGCTTGTTTATACTCAAGGATAGAGCTCTACCACTTGAGCCACAGCTCCACTTCTGGTTTTTGAGTGGTTGATTGGAGAGAAGAGTCTCACAGGGGCTTTGCTGCCCAGGCTGGCTTCTAACTGCAATCCTCAGAGCTCAGCTCTCAAGTAGCTAGGATTACAGGCCTGAGCCACCGGTGTCTGGCCACACTAGTATTCTTAAGAAACTCACTTGGCTTCTGCCTGGATCCTCTACTTCACCTCAAACTTATACCTTCAGGCAGATGTGAATGGCAACTGATTTTTGACTTATGTGGAACTCTTGGCAAAGGATTTTACTTCTCCAAGTCTCTAGGCTACTGATGGCACACAGGAGTACACACAAACACATTTGCACAAACACCCATAAACACATACCACACTCACAATGTGGAGTCGATCAAGGTTTGCAGTCTTCAAAATCATGTTCCAAATGGATGACTGGGGCGCTGAAGTGTGCCTGAGATTCTGAGAGTCAATGCACAATAGTCACCCGCCTTTCTACAAGTCCCTTTTTCAGTTTCATTCATTTCCAAATTTGAAAGATGCCATTCCTGTTCAGGCAGGACATATTGGTTGTGGGGTGAGCGGAAATGCCCTGGACCTCTGGTGGTAGCGGATACATCTGAAAAATGGAATTGAATCAACGTTGCTCCCAAGTGGGACAGGTGGAGGACTCCCATTTCCTGCTGATTCAGTTGGAAACAATGAGGAGAGAGGAAAAAAAAAAAAAAGGAACCCTCCCTTCTCTTTCTGGCCTTAGACATGAACTCCTGATAAGATCCTGGAAAACAAGCCACATTTTTTTTTAAACAGCCATTTGCCCTCTTCAGCTGAGAAAACTGCAAGCGCCAAAGCTAGGAACAGGGGCCACCTCTATTGTGAATGTGGCCAGGCGGACTTATTGTCACCAAAGAGCAGAACCCGAAATGACAGAGATAAGAAATATAATAACATTTTCACATGAACCTTGCATTCTTACCTCTTCTATAGGAGAGGATATCCCTGCAGGAAGGAGGAAGGTGGGCCCTGCCCATGTCCTACCACAGGGCTAGGACGACATTGTCCAGGCCTTTGTGGGGACTCAGGAAGAGGGTACGGAAGTTTCGACAGGAAAACAGAGAAAAGTTCAAACGTAAACAGCATCCAAAAAAAATTTACCAATAGCAAACTAGATTTCCTCTCTGGGCCTTCCAGGCTTGCACGCATCACTGGCCTGGCAGATTTTAATCTTGGGTTCTGTTCACCTTGGTAACCTCCAGTGGGGGTGATTATGCTGTTTCTCTCCTTAATAAGTCAAGAGGATGTGTTTTCCATAGCATGGAGACAAAAACAACCTCTTTCCAGAGTCAGTATCCTGGCTTGGCCAGAGTCTGCTCTGTCTTTTCCATTGGTCATTTCTGGGGAGGGCACACATTTCCTTGAAGTCCTGGGTAGGACAGGGTGGCTGCAACAAATGCTGAACATGGCTCCTTCATTGCTTCCCATCATAAGGCAAAGGCTCTCAATCTGGCTCCCTAGTTTGGGCCAAAGATGTACTTTGAGAATCTCACTCCTGAAAGGTGCCAGGAGACCCTCTCTTTCCCCAAGTAACCAGTGAGGAATTGCCACTGTACCCTCTCCAGCTTCCAGGGCTTAGGGGAAGAAGTTGCAGCAGGAATCCCTTTTGCCTAGCTTGGAACCACACCACTCTGGGTGTAGATTATGTATAACAGGCATTCACGGGGAGCAGTAATTCCATTCTCAAAGTGGACAACAAAAGAAAAAAGACCAGTATGAGAAGAGAGAGTATCTTTGGGTGATCCCCTCTCTGTAGGCATAGTCCTGTTGTACTACACCAGAATGGCTCCCTTTAAAAGCTGTAAAGATTGCTTTAAAAAGTGATAGAAAAGTGTCAGCAGCTTCTCTACTAGGAAGCTTGAGGGATACACTCATTTCAAGGACAGCCTATGGCATGTAGGGAGTTCCTCTGTGCTTTCCCCGCTGATGGTAAACCTTATAACCCTGCCAAAGAACTGTAGAGCTTCTTCTAAGCGGGCTCTAATGGGGGCTGCTAGGCACTAAAAGGAGCATCCTTTAGTCTCAGCTGGGGCCAGTCACACATTTCAGAAGCAAACAGTAACAGGTAATAGCCAGACTTCCTAGAAGCTGCCATTATGGGCAATGAAAGCCGCTCCTGCCTTCCTCAAAATAGCTCTTAAGCCCAAGTATCTTTCACAGCCCATCTAAGCAGGGAGTTCTGAGTGGCATGCCTGCCATCGCTTTTGTAGGGGATATCTTATTTTGATTGCTTTTTTTTTCCTCCCCAGAACAAATGACTTCCATTATGCTCAGCCAGGGACCAATTCTTCACCTAAGTATGTAAAGCAAAAATAGGTCTTCTTCTCCGGATGTGTTACTCACAACAGAAAGCTTTGTGTGTGTGTGTGTGGGGGGGGGGGGGGAAGGGGGCTGCCCCAGACAGGGGATTGAAGGGTGCTGTATTAAAGATCAAATAGAACTAAGAAGGTGACCTTGAGTTTCGAAACAAATGTAAAAATGCTAGTTAAGCTGAATCAGAAAGCTCTGCTGTACGTGAGGGAGACCTGAATTTTCAGAAAATGAGAAGACGAAGAACTTATTCCTGACGCACATGTGTTGAACCACATTCATTCGTGTAAGCATTATTTTGAGTCAGGTACTGGGCACTGGCTAGGCACTGGCCAGTATAGCTTTCAGTACTTTTCTCAGCAAGGCATTGGTCCTAACTCATCCAGGAGGACCCTGGAAACCTTTGACATTCTGGCTGCAGGTCCCCATTTCTGCCAACCTTTGTGTCACTTGGGGCTTTTGATAATTTAGTAACCACTACTGATGTATAAGAATGTGCCAGCTAGCCACATCCTTGAATACAGTGATGGGTTAAACAGTCTCCCATCTCCACAAACCCACCACTAGGGCCTGCCAGGAGGGCAGTGCTGGTCCCCTACCACTAAGCTGGACCCTCTGGCCCCTTGGTGGTCCCAGAGCTTCTCAGAGCCAACCAGGGTCCAGATTGAATATGTGGTGGAGAGATATGCTGGGTTCTTCCAAAGCAGAGTCAGGACAATGTGAGTATCAGGTGTGACTCCCAGGGGAGAGGAGGGATCTCAGCGCACCTGACCCTACAGCCAAGATTCTCCCCCCCCCCCCAGCAGCCCCTCCCATCCCCCCAATTTTGAGAAGGAAAACCAGCTGGGTAAAGCCTGCGGGAAAGGGAAGGAAGCAACTTTGATAGGAATTCTCAACTTTCAATGAGCTGCTTATTTGGGGGAAACAGATTGTTTTAAACCGGAAGAAACTGTTACCTTTCAATAGCAACTTTTAAGTTTCTCTCCCTACCCCCAGCCAACCCCACTATCAGCAGATGAGTGCAATTAGAAAAAAAAAAAAAAGACAAATTCTAAATTAACTATCTTTTTCAAAACTTGATCTGTGATATAACATTTCTGGCCCGCTGGATTATGATTACTGTGAGTCCCATGAAGGAAAAGTCCCTAGTGCTTTGAATATATTTAATCAGGACATGTAACATAGACTGGCAGGCAGCCCGCAGGGACAGCCCCTAGAAGGAAGTGAGGCTGTGGCAGAGAGTGGAAAGAAGGGTTAGATAGGCAGGAGGGGGCACAATAAGGCCCCAGGAGGAAGGGGCTGGGCCAAGAAAGGAGAGGGCAGAAGGTTAGCTGGCCTGGAGGTCCAAGTGAAGAGGGAGGCAGAGGACAGCTTTTGGATACGTTGGTGGTCCACAGCACTTTTTGGCCCCTGTTAACAGTTATCTGGTTCCCTTTACCTCTGTTTAATAGACTTGAAAATAGCAACACAAAAATTGTGTTTTCTCTGTCAGGACAACAGGGAAATCACTTGAGGTTAAATAGAGACCACAGGCCTAAGGAAATGGTATGGAGGCCAGCTTGGGTAATGGCACAGCCCATAGGTGCCGAAGTCCACACCTGCCTTCTGGGTTTTCAGGCAATCTTATGCCCAGCCAAGATTCCTAGCTCTCTGCAGGGCTGGCCTAACGGGGCTGAGTCACAAGAAGAGAGAGGAGGAGGCAGCAAGGGATAAGAAGATAGTGCGCTCCTGGTCAAGCTCTGGAGCTTCCCATAGTGGCATCTGGATTCCATGGACACTGTCTATAAAGTAGCATCTCGGAGAACTCTCCTGAACAGGCTGATGGCTCAGAATCACAGTAAACTCAGACAGAAAGGAGCCTAGAGTGTGTAGAACACCCAGGCTTTCTCTTCCTCTCTGCAGCCAGTCTCTCACTCCATACCCTCAGGACACTGGCCTGGACTATCTTTTAACAGTTCTTTCTATTCCTGCTCCATCCTCCCTACATTATTTTTAGCTACTTTTAGAAAATAAATCAGATTGCATTTGTCCTCTGCATAAACACTTTAATGGATCCTCGTTTTGCTTTTAATAAAACTTGAGGTTCCAACATGCCTGCAAGGAACCCCTCCCCCGACCCCCAGCCCCCAACCACGCCCCCGCTACCTTTCAATGCTATCTGATCCCATTTGCTTCTTATACTCTTTTGATATCTTCCATGTGTCCATACTTTCCTGAAATCTCTTTTGGGCTTTCCATGCCTAGTTCTTTCTATCATGAAGCCTGATCAGTGTCTTCTATTGTGACATCTCCCAGGAATTCTAGCTTATCGACCCATTTATTCCTGCCATGGCTTTTATTCAGGCTATTTTCTTGTGCATTTGTTTATTGTCTGCGCCCTTCACTAGAGTTTAAATAACAGAGTCTAATATATGGCTAATAACAGAGACAAATGCAATCAGTACCACTAATAGAAACTCCAAAAGAAGTCTAGCAGTCTCATTAAAGCATACTGCTTTTGATGGGGGAACTGAAAACATTTCCTAAGTCCAAATTTAGTTCAACAATTCTCCTGGAGCTTGGATCTTGAGTGGCCCCCATCCCCCAAAGCCCTGGGAGTTAAAGACTTGGTCCTCAGTGTGACACTATTGATTGGTGGTGGAACCTTTAAGAGGTGGGACCTAGTGGGAAGTCTCAAGGTCATTGAAGGGGATTAAAGGATCCTGGCCTCTTCTTCTTCCTCTCTTTGGGCTCTCTGGTCATACAGTGAACAGTTTTGTTCACCACAAGGTGTTGACATGACACAGGACCAATTGATCAGAGATTGGAAGCTGCAAAACTCTGAGCCAGATAAGCCTTTTCTCTTCATGGGTATTTTGGTATGACAGCAAGTTGACTAACATGAAGTTCAATGTGCAGTAAATTAGGGCATTAACCACTGAACAACATCCTGGGCCTGTAAAGATGAGTGACCCTTGGGCCCTGCCCACGCCCTGCACATAGCCTAGCAGAGAACCAACCAAAGAGGATTTAAATTCTCTGAAGTGGCAAATAGGAGAGAAGTCAGGCAGAAATACATAGGAGAATTGAGAGGGATAGTCACAGGAGGCCCTGGCTTCACCTGAGAGGGTGAGACTGACTTCCTGAAGGACCAGATACAAGTCAACCATGTTCTGGAGGTGGAGATTGTAGCAAGCTAGAAAGGCCAGGGTGAGTGAAGGCAGCTAGCAGGTTTAAATGGTGGAGGTGTGGTTCTGCATATGTTGTTTATAGCATCCTGTAAGGAATTGGAAATTAGGACTACATAGCAAGTTGGGAATCCTAATCATGGAGCATGGAGCATGGAGGATGCCAGGTAAAGCTAATCAAGGCAGGAGGAAGAAGACAAGATCTACACTCTGGAGTCAAGGGTGATAGCCAAGACTGGAGTAGTGGCTGAGGTCAACCAGTAGGGAGCAGACAGCTATGGGGAAAAAGCCTTGGGAGATGCCAGGATTTACAGGGTATATGGAGGGAATGAATTGAAAAAGGAATGGTCAGAGAAATAGGAGCTAGAGTCTAGGACATTCCATCTCCAGAAACCAAGGAAAGAGAGGCTGAGGTTTCCCCAGTCCCGCTTCATTATACCCACCCCAACGGCCATCACCTGTTTAGTGACTGCCCATCCTAGGGAGACAAGAATTGTTTCTGATTTATTTATTGCTACATCTTCTGTACCTAGACTAGGTCTTGCCTGTAGTTGAATGATTGCTTGAAGGAACGATCAAATAAATACCTTTTATTTGCTGTAAAGAATTGAAAAGGTTGAAAGTTTTATATATGCATATATATATACATTATATATAAACATTTTATATATAATATTATATATAGAGAGAGATTGGATTTGACAATTGCACACAAAAGTAATGTTTGAGATCTGTGTGACATGGTTGCTATGCTGATTAAGTGAGCTAATCCAGAGCCTGGATGTCGTTTGAGCTTAATAAACTTTAGATGATGATGATTATTTCTTCTAGCCTTTGCTTCCAGATGCTATGCTCGTGAATAAATTCTTCATAGTGGTATTGCCTCTAATAGGTTTACTTATGACCCTTCCAAGATATATGTGAGATATGTTGTCATAAAAACAACCACAACTACAAATCACTGATGAAATGCCTGTAGCAGAACTCCATGAAGTGAGATCTGGTAGTCAGATCTGCCTATGGCCTGGTCGGCTTCTAAGGAATCTGAAAATGGAGTGAAATCCTTTCAAGGAGATTCATAAACTAAGATAGCTCCTAGGGTAGCTGCAGCCAACCTAAGAAGCATGGTTCTAATGCTCTGTTTCTAAATGTGTAATTACATCAGCTGTTAATTCAAAAGAGGAAATGGAAGAAGTAGGGTGACTCAAAAGCTTGGCTCTGTTACTAGGCGTGGATGAAGAAGAGAGAGAGGCTGCAGGAGGAATGAGTCCTTGAAGGTATGAAAACTTTGGACTGAAAGGTGGGAGAGATGTGCACTCCCATTCTGGATGTAACACCAAGTCTCTCTCGATCAAGACAAATTGCTGAGCTATGGACCCGTGAGCAAATAACAGTTACTGCTCACAACCACTTGGTGGTGGTTTGTTACACCGGAACAGATACTTTATACATCTCCTTTTTAGCTGGCATTCTCTAAATTGATTGTAATTGCTTAAAAAAAAAAAAGAATCAAACTCTATGCTCTCTAAGTTGTGAGTCAGGGTTTGCTTTGGATAGATTCCAACCATCAAGTGGTCATTCTGATACTAATAACAGCCTACAATAAAACTATCACCTATCTACTACACACCAGCCTCTGCTTTGGTTTTGCAGAAATAGTGAAAAGGATACAAAGAATCCACCTATGAGAAACTGACATTCTTGGGCAGACAATATATGAGGAATCAACTAAGGTAAGAAAGTAAGCAGGATAAGGGGATAGAGGTGTCAGGGTCGGGTGACAGTCTATGTTCAGGAAAAGCCTTTTTGATAGCACTGTGTGTGAGCTGAGTCCTGACTGGTAGGGAGCCAATAACCCCCTCCTGAGGAAGAAAGAAACTTACTTGAGAAAGAGAGGGGAGGCCTAAGGCCCATGTGGAGGGAGCAATGAGGTGAGAGGCAGGGGGTGGGGAGGGGGGGGAGAGAGAGAGAGAGGGAGAGAGGGAGAGAGAGAGAAAGAGAGGGAGAGGGAGAGGGAGGGAGGGAGAGAGAGAGAGAGAGAGAAAGAGAGGGAGAGGGAGAGGGAGAGAGAGAGAGAGAGAGAGAGAGAGAGAGAGAGAGAGATTGAGGTTGAACACATGCAAGGGAGGCAAACTATGTCACCACCAAGGCCTGGTACTGGGACAATTCTGGAAAGGTGCTGGAGAGTTCTAAGTAATGTGACTTCTTTTTTTTTTTTTTTGTCAAATTTCATTTTCTGTTAATGCTATTGGGGACCAAACTCAGGAACTCATGTTTGCTAGGAAAGTGCTCTACTTCTGTGCAATATCCCAGCCTCGCTTCTACAGTAAGGAGGCTGAATCTGAGAAAGATGATACAGGTTAGTGGCAGCATCAGTATCCTGGTTGCCCAGAATTCCCTTCCTGTGTTCACTTGGTCTGTCTGTCTGTTCTTCTTTCCTTCCAACCATCCATCAACTCACCCACCCAAACTCCCATCCATCCATCCATCCATCCATCCATCTATCCATCCAGTAGCCCTCTGTTATAATACAGCAATAGAATAACACAAAAGACTTGGATTTATGTCCGAAAATCTGGATTTAGTCTTAACCCTATTATGTATTCACCGCGTGACCCTAAACTCAAACTTTTAACATCTTTGTCAGTTGTGTCAAATGTAAAGCAGGGTTAATAATATTAGTGATCGGTTAAGTTTATCTATTTAACAGAACTTTCCAGAATATAGCACATTCCTTAAAAAAACACTTTTGCTCCAAATATTCATGGCATTTATTCAAATAATGTCTTGCTCTGGGGAAAAGGGGGTGATATTATCTAGAGCTACCCTCTCATGAGCATTGGCTGACAATTCCAGGGAGAAGAGGCTTTTCCTTTCATTTGTCCAGCCTCTTTATCCATCCTCAGAGATCTTACAGTGGCCTATAAGAGTCAGTTAATTTAAGAGTCAGTTAATTACCTGAGTCTAATAGTATGACAGCATCCTAGCCTCTTATTCTTCCAAACCACAGCCAGTGGCTCCTGGATGCAGCCTGCAGAGTGGTCCTCCTCTTCACCTCTATTAGAGTAACTTGATAGGCTCAGCAGCCTGTGGGTGCATGGGAGGCTTGAACATAGCAGATGACCTGATTATAATCTTGTTTAAATGGTGCCAGCCCAATGCTCACTTCACTCTCACCCCAACACCATCTTCTCTACTTCTTTCTGAGTTCCAAGGCATAGCAAGCAGATTCCATGCCAATGTGGGGAAATGTCTGCTCCTCATCTCTGTTCTGGACCCTAAAGGGAAGAAATGCCTGGATCCAGATAATGTGAAGTTGCACAGAAGAATAGTTTCTTTCCTTTTGATTTGGTACCAAAATTACCCTTGCTTCAGCTTCCACAAGCAAGCCAATCAATCCATATGAATAAATATTTTCCTTTCCTTTCCTTTCCTTCCCTTCCCTTTCTCCTTCCTTCCTTCCTTCCTTCCTTCCTTCCTTCCTTCCTTCCTTCCTTCCTTCTGATCATGGTGCTTGAATTCAGAGCCTGTGCGCTGTCCCTGAGCTTTTTTCACTCAAGGCTAATGCTCTACCACTTTGAGCCACAGCACCACTTCTGGTTTTCTGATGGTTAAGAGTCTCATGGACTTTCTGGCCCAGGCTGGCTTCAAACTATGACCCTCAGATCTCAGCCTCCTGAGTAGCTAGGATTATAGGCGTGAACCACTAGTGCCCAGCACAAATCAATTATTGATGGAGAGGGCTATAATAATCACTAAGTGCTTTGAATTTCCTTTTTTCCTTCCTTCTTTCCTTTCCTTTTTATTTTTTTGAGACAGGGTCTCATATACATTCCACACTGGCCTTGAACTCAAGATCCTCTGGCCTAAGCCTCCTGAAGGCTGAGATTACAGGCACATGATACCATGCCCGGTTTGGCTTTCTATTTGTTTCAAAGGAACTAGATAGTTTGGGCACACCAAGAGGTGACATGCAAACAGAAACAGATGAGTATAGTTAACCTAAGCATGTTGGGAACTGAGAGAAGGTATTCTATGCAGCCCATGGGTCAGAAAGATATGGGGGAGGCAGGCTGGACTATCTATCGCAAATTGCCTGCAAAGTTTGAACAGAATGTTTTCCATCAATTTCTAAGTCACCAATAGCTGGCTGATGAGTAATACTTACAATAGCAACAACAACAATTACAACTCTATTTCCTTTTCCATATGCGGACACAAATTGTTCAATTAAAGAACCTGACCTGTGGGGACCAACTGTTCAATTGGTCCTCACCAAATTCAAACATGATATTGTGGGACTAGGTAGAATGGGCCATACACTTCATTGGAAGAAGCATCTTGGAAGGCTCCCTACAGGAGGTTCGATTTGAGGGGAGTCTCAGCAATGGGAAAAACATCCACAAAAGCTTCTTAGGAGGGAGGTGATCTAGATGGGGCTTTGAATAGACAAAGAGTCCTGGGCTCAACCTGAGATGGGCAGAAGTGAGCTCTGAGGTATGGGACAGTGATGTGCAATGAAGATTGGGAACCAGCAGGAACCAGCAGGGGCAAAGGCTCAGATTTGTTTGGAGACAAGAAGGAGAATGTTGGAAAGCCATCTCAGAGTCTGGAACTTAGAGCCAGCCATTTTGTTGTTGTTTTATTGTTGGTGGTGGTGGTGGTGGTGGTGGGACTTGAGCCCCGGGCCTGGGCACTATGCCTGAGCTTTTTGTTCAAGGCTACTGCTCTACCACTTTGAGCCATAGCTCCATTTCCAGCTTTCTGGTGGTTAATTGGAAATAAGAATCTCAAGACTTTCCTGCCTGGGCTGGCTTTGAACCATGATCCTTAGATCTCAGCCTCCTGAGTTTCAGGTGTGAGCCACCAGCATCTGGTAAGCCAGTCATTTTCTACCCCTTCCCAAGACCAATTTGGGATGCTAAGTGAAATGAACTCCAAGAAACGGACACAAGAGGTCTTTGTTGTTGTTGTTTTTAATGTACTATGTGATTTTTTTGTTTGTTTCTTTTGTATGTTCTTCCCCCTATGGTATATCCCCTGTGGTCACTGTACTTTATTTTGCTACCCTGCATCTTGTATATACATTTGTCTAATTTGGGGAGGGGAAAGGGAATAGCAAAATGCTGAAACAAGGACACAGGATGACCCATTGCAACAATGATACCCACAAGACAGCATATTGGAAATGAACGTTACAACTTTGGGGGGGTGAGAGAGGTAGGGGAGAGGAGAGATAGTGAGAAAACAACAAAGGAGGAGGTAACAATGCTCCACAAGAAATGTACTCATTGAGCCGGGCACCAGTGGCTCACGCTTGTAATCCTAGCTACTTAAGAGGCTGAGTAGGAAGTGGCGCTGTATGTAGCTCAAGTGGTAGAGTGCTCGCCTTGAGTTCAAGAGCTGAGGGACAGTGCCCAAGCCCAGAGTTCAAGACCCATGACCGACAAAAAAACAAAAAACAAAAAGAGACTGAGTAGGCGCTAGCCTTGAGCTGAAGAGCTTGAGGGACAGGGCCCAGGCCCAGACCAAAAAAAAAAAAAGAAAGAAAAAAAGAAATGTACTCATTGCCTTACTCATGTAACTAACCCCTCTGTACAGCATCTTTACAATAACATTAAAAAAAAAAAAAAGACCAATTAGGAGGAATTAAGTGATGCAGGAGGGGCTGACTTCCTTTGAAGATGTAATTTTTGGATGAGAAGTTTGCAAAAGATACTAAGATTTTCATCCTATGTGACAAGTAGAAACAAAGTAGAAACAGAATACAGTTAAAAATCCAAATCACGAGATAATTGTGGTTTGAGGCCAGCTGGGACAAAAGTTAGGAAGGCCCATCTTAATTAAAAAGCTGGGAGGTAAACAGTGGGAGGGAATCAGTGGGAAGATCATGGTTGGAAGTTGGTCCAAAGCAAAAACACAAGACTCTACCTGAAAAAAACTAAAGCAATAAAGGTCTAGAGGTAGAGTACCTACCTAGTAAAAGCAAGGTCCTGAGTTTACACTCTAGTATCACCAAAAAAAATTCTTTTAAAGAAAAACAACATTCTTTTTCACTTGAAGGCCATATAGAAGCAGGCAGTGGGTCTATGGGCTGCAGTTTTTGCCAATCTCTGGGTTATGAGTGGCCAGTTTGAGGGCAAAAAAGAAAATGATGGTCCAAATCAGTTCTCAAATATCCTAGTGACATCCCTCTAACACCAACCACAAGGTGGGGAAATGCCAACCCTGCGGGGGTCTGCTCTAAGACTCCAGAATTCTCCGAAATACTCCTCTCAGTGAAAATTCACACTTTCAAATCCTCTTTTGTAATGCATGTTCTATTCATGTAAAAATTAGCACTTACTGTAAAAATCAGTGAAGAATGCCTAATCATGCTCAGTGAGGGGGACTGACTTCATCAGGTGGTTGTGCACTTGGGTCCCCAAGTTTCCACATGAGCCAGCGGGCTATGACTGTCCCTTCTCAGCCTTAACCTCATCTCACCTCTGCGACGCATTTCCAAAGTCATAATGGGAAAATAAGGTTGTCTATCCCCCAAATCATCAATTCATGAATAAGAGTATTCATTCCACTGAGCCTTCAGATTCTTTTCATTAGAACTTATTTTCTTCTACTTTATACTTTGTCATCTATCTGTAACTTTATAACCTGTAGCCTGTTCTACATGAAGGGATATTAAGTAAGGAAGGGCTTGAGATTTTTTTTTATATGCCAAGCCTCCATTTTCTCTTGTGATGGATTGTATTCCTAGTTCAGAATTCTCCCTTCTCTCTTGGTGCTTCTCTCCATCTTATTGACCTAGTTAGACTTGGCCATGTGAATCCCTCTCCCAGTGAAATGTGAGGGTGCTAGTTCTGTGTGGAGGTTTTAATGGTATATTACTAGGGTCACACATTTCTCTATAGCTTCTCACTGCCCTAGAGAACACATGTCCCTTCACACATTTGTTCCTTCAGCCTGGGTGCTCACATAAGAAGTCATGTGTATCAGATATATTTTCAGCCTGCAGATTGGAGTTACACCCAGCCAAGGCCAATTCAGCTGGTGCTGGAAACTTCTCAATCTTGGAGGTGATTGTTACTCAGCAGTATCTTAGCACAGGCTGACAAATACACTCCTTTATTTTGGAACCAGGGCTTTGGTATTTTTAGAGACCCAATCCTCTTCTGCTCCTCATCTTTAGGGTTTAGATGGGCCCCACTGTACCCTCAACTTATTCCACTGATTGTCCTTCTTCTAACACAAAGATTCCATGTATCATATCTGGTTGAGCGTTCAGCTATTTTCATGAAAGTTGGCTGGCTGGCATGAATGACTTTTGCTGTTGATTTGCTATGAAGAACTCCTGAAGAAATATTCCTCCTAAGCCACATGATTCCCTACTCTGGACCAGTTTACAACAAAGGTATAGGAGAGCAGAGTGGACTGTGCAATGCCTGATTCCACACTTCTCAGCTGTTTTTGGTGGTGGGAGGGAAATCATGGAAGATCAATGGCAGTTTCACTTGACTGCCCAGGGTGGGGCTGCAGACACTTGGAAGTGCCAGCCATTCGCCCGGGCATTGAGAAAGAGTGGTTTGGACTTCCAGTCACTCAGATGAAAAGCTGGGACTCCTGATGTAGACTATCCAAGGCACCCCTGAAACTTCTGGGCTGGGAAACCCTACAATTACCCCCTAAGTGTTTCAGAAGCAATTTTAGACAATTAAAAACAATGAGAATTTCTTGAAGAAAACATGTGTACCATTACATGTTAGGATTCTGCAACGATGTATTTTTAAAAATAAAATGAAAAACATACCCACTGACTTCAGATATACTTATGTTTGGCTTCGGCATGCACTTCTTTGAAAATACTTCATTGTTCAAACTCTATAGAGGATACTGAGATTTTTTTTCCTCCCACACCCATTGTCCCTACACAGATAACCTCCCCATCACCAATAAACTCCCCTCTGCCCCCCACCAGATACACACAAATGGTGAATCTCACTGACCCAACCTCATACTGAACCCCTCAAGAGTTCCCTCCTGATGCGCACCTCCGGGGCTTTGACAGCTTTGCCAATGTGGTATATCATTGATCGACTAACAAAGTATCATATAGTAGAGACGTCTTACCTAGAATCCCCTACTGTGTCCATCCCTCTCTCTCTCTTCTTGACCCTGACCAGATCTTCTGACTCTCTCCAGAACGTTCCTTTCCAAGAATGTCAGAGAGTTGGAATCACGCAGGATGTAGCCTTTTTAGATGGGTGTCTTTCAGTCATATACTTTCTAAAATAAAGCAAAGGGGGTTCTTAATTGTGTGTGAGTGCACGCACATGCCTGTGTGATTCTGAGGATACCATTTACAGGCAGCTGGGTGGTGTAAGAATTCAGCCTGAGTTCTGCTGAGTGACAGAAAGCCCACCAGGAATTTAAAACAGGAATTCCCAAAGTGGAAAATGAGCTGTGGAGAATCAGAAGTTGATAAACCGCCCTCTTTCCCAAACTTTCTCCTCTGCCCTCACCATCCTATCTTGATCCATACCTTACATTTTTCTCACACCTTCTCAGAGGTCTGGGAACCTTGTCTGCCCAACTGGGTTATTCCTATCTGTCCTGGAGCAAAAATGAAAATGCCCCGACCTGTTAGGTGCTCCTCTAGGTGACTAGGGGCTGGTGCCAGCCCTCCCTTTGAGAAGCGCACAGTTAATAGTAGGGAGAGACTTATACACAAATAACATTTCAGTGAAAATGCAAAAATAGAAACAAAGTGGTGGAAATTCTAGAATGTGGTTCTTCTGAAAGGACTCAAGCCTGGCTCTGGAGATCTGGCTTAATTGGTCTGGGTTGAGCATGTTGTTGGATCATTTTCAAAGCACTCCCCAGGTGATTCTAACGTTAGCCAGGGCTGAGAAATACCCCAGACATACGGAATCAGGGACTGGCGAGGGGGGGGGGGTGTTTGAAGCCAGCAACCGAGTGTTTTAACGAGCCCCCCAGGTCACCATGCTGCACGTTCTAGTTTGAAAACCACTGGTGTGCAGCTCTAAGGCGTGCAGGCTTGGGATGGGAAGGTTCTGGAAGGTTGGCAATTTTGTTTCGAGCGCTGAAGCTGGGCTGGGAGGCTAGGGACTGGTCAATAATCATCTTCCTCCAGTTGTCCCAGGCCAGGGCCTTGCAGAGATAGCTATCCAGTCAGAGCCCGGCCAGACTGCTGGAGGATGGGGAGACCAGTCTTGTCCCACTGAGCCTTCCTCTGGAGCCTCAGTCAGTGGGCCTCTCCTCGCCAACCTAGGAGGCCCTACACCGGCGGGGAAGGCTGAGGCTGCGCTGCCCACGGTGAATCTTTCCTGCAGTTCTCTTCCTGGTAGATTTTAGTTTGTGGCTCCTCATCCCTTCCCCCCAGCCCCCCGCCCCTTTGTATAAAAATATAAAACGCCAGCCAGGAACTGTTCAATCCCATCATCAGGCAGAAACGGCCTCCTCCTTCTTTCCCATTCTGCATCTTGTCATCCTAAACCCTCCTCACCCCCCTACCCACGCTAAAAACAATCCTTGGCCCAAAGCAACCCCAAAGCCCGAACCCCACTCCCGAACCCCACTCATCCCCCCCTCCCCCGCCCCCAACTCTCCGATCCCAGATCACCGACCACCGCGCAGTGGGCCTCCGCACACCCAGCCTCCCCTCCCACGAGCCAACTCAGCAGGGCGCGGGGCACCCCCCGGGGTGGGGGCAGAACGGGTCCCCTCCCCCGTGCCCGCAGCAGCGCCCCGCACCGGGTGGGGGCGGCTTCTCCGAGCTGCCTGGCGGAGCAGTCCCCCCCTTCCCAGGACGGGGGGGGGGGGGGACTGCGGGCGCTCGGAGCGGCGTCGGGTCTGGAGGCTCCTCCCCTGGGGTGGCCGGGCAGGAAGCGGGGAGGGCGGCGGCGGCGGCGGCGGGGGCGCGGCCCGGGGGCGCGCGCGGGGCGTTGTGCGTGCGTGCGTGCGGGGCGAGCGGGCGGGCGGGCGTGCGGGGCCCGGGGCGGCGGAGTATGCACGGGGCCTCGGCGGGCAGCCCCGGCGCACAGCCGCGGCCCGGGCGCGCGGCGCGGGGCGGAAAAGCCTGTTTACACAGACTGCACACCGCCTGGGGAATAATGCAGTAAAGGAAGTGAGCCGGCTCGGCCTGACTGCTCCAACTTCCTGCTCTCACACACACCCGAGGAGGGGAAAGAAAAAAAGAGAGCGGAGAGAAAGAGGGAAAAAAAGAAGGGGAAATCAGGATCTCATTACAAGAGCAACAGACCGCCGGCAGACGCCTGTCAGCATGGAAAGTCGGGGGCTTTCGCCCGGGTCCTCCTAGAAACTCCTCCCGGAGAAGGATCGGGAAAGCCGCCCACCCCTCCCACCACCCCCACGTCTGGGTAAGGAGAACCGGGCTTCCCCGCCTGTTGCTCCCGACACTCCCAAAGTTTCTTCGCTGGAGACGATTTCCATCTTTCTCTGCTTTGGCTGGGGCGGGGGGCGGCGCGGGGTGGGCTGCGGGCCCCCGGGGCGTGTGTGTGCGGGGGTGGGGGGGTTAGGGGTGCGTCGGTGCGGGCGGAGGGGGGGCGGCTGCGGGAGGGGTGCCGCCGGGATGCTGCTGCTGCTGTTGCGCCCGCACCGCCGCCACCGTCCCCACCGGAGTTGGCGTGCCCACGCGCTGGGAGACCCTCTCCTGCGGGGGGACCCTGCCCCCGGGGGGGTCGATGCCCTGGGGGGTAGGGAGGGGCTGCCCCTGGAAGCTCCCTGCGCTGCGGGGGACCGTGTCCCGGGGGGGGGGGAGTGTTCCCAGTTCTGGGAGGGGGGGCGGGCTCCGTGTCCTGGGTCTGCACCGCCAGTCCTGGGAAGGGGCATCGGGTGCGACCTGTAGGGCGCTGTTGGAGACGGCGGGACTCGGGTCCCCGAGCCGGCTGTGTGCCTGGAGGCTGGACCCCCTCAGCTGGGGTTGCGGGGCTGGACGGGGGCTGGGGGGGGACTCCGGGGGTACTCGGATCCAGGGGGGCGGGATGTGGGGAGAGGGGAGACCAGGCATCGGAGTGGGGGGGGGAGCTGCGTCCACTGCCCCTGCTGGGCAGGTGACCCCCGCCCGGGTCACCGCACGCCCCACCTATCGGACCTTTAAAAGCCGGTAGTCGCCTGGGTACGATTTGGCACGGGGGGGGGGGTCCCAGATACAGGGGGCCGATCGCGACTCCACCGCCTCCTTAGCTTCGTACTGAACGCTGGCCTGCAGTGCTACTGTAACTTTGGGGGGGGGGGGAGATGCAACTGGGGGGAGGGGGAGTTAAGGAAAATAAAAGAGATGGGTTCTGTCAACGTTTTCGGAACGGAATCATCCCGGGGACGAGCTGCCGTCGGCGGCGGGTGGGGGTAGGAGCAAGAAATGCTATTTTAGAAACTGCAAAAGGGGCTTTTTAGAAAGAACGGGGGGGGGGGGAGGAAAAAACGAGTGTCGGGAGAGTTTCTGGCTTGTCTGGAAACGGCAAGACTAATTGCCATGCGCTTCCGCTTTGAAACGGGCAGCAGACAGCATCTTGAAAATGACTCACTGAAGGAGCTCACAAAGAAACTGTGGTTTGCTCCTTCTCAGGTTTATGTATTTGTGCCTTTTACAGTTTCCTTTGTAGTGTTCCAGGGTCCCCCCCCCCCCCGCCCCGGCTCCTTCCCACCCCCCCCCCCCCCCCCCCGCCAGCCCCCTACCGCCCTCCCTGCTTTGAAAGTCCCTGGCCCCAATTTAACTCCCCCTCCCCAGTCTCCTGGGCCAGCCCGAGTGGGGACAGACAAGGGGGGCGGTGGGGAGGCCGAGTTGTTTTTGGAGTTGGCTGGGGAGAGGGTTAAAGGGATTCTGCTGCTGGAGGGGGAAAAAAGTTCCCTGAATTTTCCACTAGTTGCTTGCTGCAGGAAGAGAGAGACCCTTTAGTCATTGCTAAGTAATGTCTGCACACACACACACCAACTAATCTCATTAGGAGTTTCCGCTGCTCTACACGGGAGGGGGTTTGTGCAGCCATGGTCAGCCTGTGGGGAGCCCAGCCCTGTGGAGGGAGAAAGACCAGTTACTGCTGCCTTATTGACTTAGAGGTGCTTTCTATTTATTTAGTTTTATTAAACACTCCCAAAGATCCCTTGCAGGGCAAGAGTGACAGAAACTTTGAAGTCACTTTGGCCATTTTGGATTTCAGATTTATAGGCTTTTCATGTGTGTATGTTTTGGATGCCCAAGCTGCTGAACGCCCTCCCCCCCATCTTTTCCTATCTGTGCTTTGTCTTTGTTGGGGAGGGCAGGGAGGAGGCAGGGAAGGTGGGGGGGGGGGGACGGTGGAGAAACTGAGAAGCCCCTGCCTGTTCCAGGCATCTATTAATGAGCTTAAATCGATTTCTGAGCCTTATTGCCCAACAAAATACCCTGTGATCTCTCTCCTCTCTCCCTCTCCGTGGCACACATTTATTTGGAAAAGGTCAGTTATGGGTTTGAATTTATGAGCATTGTAAAATTACAAATTGTGTTAGGAGGACATACGGGTCAGACAGTTAAGGAGACTGTCCATAAGTGTTCTTAGAGTTTCCAGTAATGATCCTGCTGCAAACCCCCTGAGTTAGAAAAGTGATGGCCTTTCTATGCCAAATATAGCAAAGGCCTTCTTGCCTTTTTTTTTCTCCTCCTTTTTTTTTTTGCTTTTAAATATTGCCCAGAAATGTGTAGAAGTTACTAAAAAGGGCAAAGAATTTTAAGGAACCTTCTTGGAACGATGAGGTCCCTTCCTTGACAAGGACATGTCGCCTCTCTTGAGGGTTTCTGAGGTGTTGGCATTTCTTCCACGATGGCAAAGCGTGTCCTAAAAACAGTGCATCCAGTCGGACCAGGGTATGAGTCAGTGGGCAAGAGCACAGGGTGCCCCTCACACCCTCTTTGGAATAGAGTAGGTGCTCAGGAAATTGTGACATTGAAACTATGAGTAAGACAACAAACCTTAGAATGACAGATGGGCTTTGAAGAGCTCCCATCCTTCTGCATGAGAGTTTCAAAGGTTAAGGTTGGAGCTTGTAAAATGGTCTACTCTCAAGTCCATTTCCTTGGACCCAGGGGAGATAATGAGTCCCTCCTTCCAACAAGTTGTTTGGGATATGTAAGGTTCACTTTTAGCTGTGTTTATCTACTAGGAATAATTTTGTCTTCCAGATTTTTTTAAAAAAATTGTTATAACTGTGCTACTAGCCCCAAACTAACAAATAATGAGGATAAAAACTCTCCCATACATTTGTGCAATGAGTAGGGCACACTGATTGCACTTTATATGTACATATATATTCATTTATATTTATATGTATGGATATCTGTGTATATACCCCTCACATGTACACTGCCATGGGGCTGCTTTCCTTTTGTGAGCTAAATTACCCATCTGTGGACTCCCCCCCCCACCAGTGTTTTTATGCCCTTCACACTCAGATCATTTAGATGGACAGTCCTGAACAGGTGCTGGACCACAGCTTTCTAGCCCCAGTTGAATTTTGCAGGTACTTCAACATTTTGAAGACCTCTTCCTTTCCTTATTCAAGAAACAAAATAATTCAGAAACTGCTCGTACTCAGTAGATATTTGAGATTGTGTATTAAAATTTACATTTGTAATAACTTTGTGGATCTTGCATCCTTTTTTCTTCCCCCCCTGAAAGTGGTTTCAAAGAACTTCCAGGCAGTATGTATAAATGAAAACATTGCTTCTTAGCGGTCAGATACTGGATTTTGTTATTCTGTGCCATCTAATTATATTTATATATTTGATCAGTTCAGAAGACCAGTCTAGGGCTATGAAATGCAACAAAACATGACCTATTAACAAATCCAAAATGCTTAATAAAAAGTTTTACCAAAGGGGGTGATTTCCTCGTGTAGTCTTTCTCCATTAGTCTTACTAATGGCTATAGTTTGCTGTCTTCAAACCTGGGGAGTTGACAGTCATCTCTTGAGTTTCCCAGGTTCCTTGTTGCATGTTGGGTAATGGCTGTTTATTTTTATTTTGCCCTGGTAACTAGCTTCTGGCCCCTTATGACCTCCCTGGGACCACTTACCTGAGTAGGAAGGGTGACTTATGTGAAGGACCCCATTCCTGTCATCCTCCTGCATGTGTCAGGGGAAATTTTTTCCGGTCATAGTTATCCATACTTCCTTTTTTGTCTTCATAGGTTGATTTATAGCATACTTGGAACCACACTAGCCTAAAGGTGTTTTTCTAAAGGTTGTTTTTTCCTGTTGTGTGAAATGTCAGCACAAATTATCCTTAGGAAAATATAGAAAACCACCATGGAAAAATAAAATAAAATAAACAACTATAATCCTACCATTAACATTTTGGTGTGTATTTTTCCAGTCTTTTGAAATGCATACGCGTGTCTATACACAGAGAAACATGCGCACGTAAAAGTTTTATTTGCAGTCACACTGTGCTTACTGTTTGGGAACTCATTTTCACATAACACACCGTGGAGCACGTTAGAATAATGTGTCCTGAGACCAAATAACCACCCAGAGCGCTTGTATTCATTGATCTCATAAATGGAGTGACTCAGTGATGCATTGACATAATTTCTACATGGGCATGTTAGGTGTTTTTGTCTTTTGTGGTCCCAAGTCATGCTCAGAGAATGCTGGCCTCTCTCGAAAGACTGAATTCCTGTGTGCTGTGAAGTTGGGATTTTGATGAGTTTCTCTATGATTTAAGAATGAGTCATGCTTCTTAGTAGAGTATCAAGATGTAGTAACAGGAAGTGCAAGGCACTTCAAGTTGAATGGTAAATGATGAAAACTGAGAAACAGAGTTAAACCAGAAAATACACCTTGGGTTTACCTGACTCTGAAGGCTACCGTGCATTTGTACATACTACAGACAGTTCTGCCTGCTGTTCTTTTATCCCTAGAGTTTCCAAACTTTGACATTGGTGTTTTAAACTGAACGTTAGTTCAATTACAATTGCCCATGGCCAGTTGGAATTGAGGTCATTTAATGGTTTGGTTGATACCAGGGCAGTGATGAGACTATGAAGAGTCTGGATTTACCTGCACACTGAAAGTACAGCCCAGTGACCAGAGTGTCTGTGAGTTTGTTTACACTAAGCACTAAAGGCCTGCAAAATAGTCAGTCTTCAAAGTAACTCTTCTTTGCAGAAATTTAACTGTCTTCTGATTCTTACCCACAACTGAAATGAAAATACCTGGCCTCCAGTGTTGGCAATTAACATTCACATCAGCAGTTTTCAGTTGCACTTTGAAAGTGGTCATTTCAGCGAATTGTGATTTAGTTTGCATTGTCACTTGGAATGAACTCTGCCTACTTTCTTGCTAGGTGTTCCTTTACATTTCCTGGAAAGTCTTAACTAAAGTTATTCTACAAATTAAATGTAGTTCATTGATAATTTGGCTGTGAGATAATTTTGCTTATATGCTTTTAAAGAAATGAAGTTGATGGTTTGCTAGTTTGAATTGGGCTAAAGTGAATTTTCCCACAAAGAGGACCAAAGATCCTAAGTGGATCAAAGGTTCCTAGTATCATAAGCATTTTTAAATGCTGCACTATGTCAGACCAGCTCCTAGTTATCTAGCCCCTAAGTATCCGGGTATTATATGGAAACAATGGAATAGGCATAATATACTCATATCTGGCATAATATACTCATATCTAGATATTAAAAGACTGCTGAGTTGAGGGCTTCAAATGTTTGACACATTTTTCACTCATTTTAAATGACATGGAGCATAATTTAGACATACAAGTACATAAATCTTTTGTCTAAATCTGCGTATCTCTCTTCCCCCATAAGGAATATTTCCATCACTTTGAAATATTTTTTCTTCCTTTGTTGCCAGTCCTGGGACTTGAATTCAGGGCCTGGGCACTGTCCCTGAGCATCTTTTGCTCAAAGCTAGCTACAACTTGAACCTCGGCACCACTACTATTTTTTTTCTATTTATGTGGGACTTCATGCATGGTAGGCAAGCACTTTACCACTAAGCCACATTCCCAGCCCTATTGTTTTTTTGTTTTGTTTTTTTCTATTGTGGCAGTTTCATGATTCCACCAAGTAGGTTTTTCTCCTCCCAACCCCAGGGCTGAGGATTGAACTCAGCCTTTGAATTCTGGTCCTCAGATCCAAAATTGTAGTCCTTTTTCTTTATTTTTCAGATCGGGCTTAGGGTAGGTATCAGAGCCTACCTCTACCTCCTGAGTAGATAGGATCAAAAATATTTCAAGGTTGTAATTCCAAATCCATTCCCAAACCCCAGAACACCTTGATAAAATATTGCAGGATTTTGCCAGGTGCTTGGTATCACATGTTCGTGTAGTTACTCAGAAAGACTGAGATTATAGGATTGGAATTCCAGTTCAGACATAAAGGTCCATGAGACTTCAACTCCAAAGTCACCAACAGAAAGCTAGACAGGAGGCATGGCTCATGGAGTAGAGCACCATCAGAGCATACAAGGCAAGTGAGTGCAAGAACCTGCGTTCAAACTCCAGTACTGGAAAAAAAAACACACATACACATATATACACTTACAGATAGCAGTTTTTAAAATTTAATTTGTACAGTTAAAAATAAATTATCAGATTGTATAGATTTCCTCATCATATGATGAAAGGGAAAATCTTTTCCACATAATTCATTATCCTATTTTCTTAAAAAGTGCTGAAGACCTGGGCACTGCCCTGAGCTTTTCTGCTCAAGGTTAGTGCTATACCACTTGAACCACAGCTTCATTTCTGGCTTTTTGGGTGGTTACTTGGAGATAAAGAGTCTCACAGTCTTTCTTGCTGGGGCTAGCTTTGAACCTCCATCCTCAGATCTAAGCCTCCTGAGTAGCTAGGATTACAGGCATGAGCCACCAGTGCCCAGTTTAATACCCAAATTTTATTTAACCCCCAAATAACATGTATACTATAGGGAGAAAATAATGTTGTATTCCCTTAAAACTAACTGAGTTGAATGGATATTATTACTTCATCTTTCTGGGCCTCAGTTTCCTTGGCTGGATGGTCACGTGGCAGAAGTGAAGAAGCTGGCATGATACTGGTCAGGTCAGAAATGCTATTTGTATAACTACCTTTCTGGAGTAACGAACTTGACTTCTACAAGCTGTGAAAGTGACATGTGAAGTTCTGCTGTTTTCTCGGACTTAGAAATATATGCAGTGATTTTAACAGAAACTCTACCGGTTTACAGAGGGAAAAGAAGATTCTCCTGACAGTTTGTACTTAGGTCTCAGTTGGCCCTTTGCTGACTAAGGAAGCCCCCAGTGGCTAGGCATTGCTACCTGCTGCACTTGCTTTGGCCTTCTTTGAGGCTGGAGCCGGGTAGCGCTTATTTCTAATGACCTTGGGTCTTCAGGCATGGGTAAGTCCACCACCAGGCTAAATCTCTCTTCCTTCCCTCAGGTCATCTTTTCAGAAGTACTCTCCACCACCACCCCTGTGTCTTGAGGGCGCCACTGTTCCCTCTCATCCCCCGGCAGCCCCTTCTCCATCAGGAATAGAGCAGTCTTTGGCAGACACGCATTTGATCATCCTGAAAATCTGCTGGTAGCTCCAGCTTAGGCTAAAGACTGACATCCTTAATTGGTCCTACAAGCTGTGACTGGGACCACGGCACTGCCTTTCCTCAGGTCCTCTCATGCTTCCTGCATCCTCTGCCACTGGGCCTTTGCCGAGACGGTTCTCTGTCCCAGGACTGCCTTTCCCAGGGGATTTCTTCAGCTACCCTGTGCCTGGTTGTTCCCAACGACCTGTCACTTTCCAGAGAAGCGTTGGCTGCCCCCAGATGACATCCCCTTCCGTCATCCTTGTGTGGCCTCTAGAGCCCTTGCTTTCTCTAGTTTTATTTCCAGCTTTCCTCGTCACCCAGACTCTCCTTCTGCAGATTCTTAGCCCCAGAACCCAGGAGATAGACAGTCTCTAGTCATTACTACTCTTTATCCCAAACTTAGGATCCAAGTCCATGTGGTAGCCTGGAATCATTGTTTAAACCTGTGGGGGATGTGTGTGTCATGGCGGCCTTCACATCTGTGGTGCCCATCCGCCCTGTGGGCTGGCGTCTGGTTTTCTCATCTTCATGTCCATCTCAGCGCGCTGCATAATGCCTGGCACTCAGTGAATTAAAAACAAACCAATGAGGGGAACTTTGTCAAAAGCCTGCCTTCCTTGACTCCTAGACTTGCCAAAGCACTTTGTTGCTCTGCTTCCTAAGTCTAATGCTTTCCTCAGCAGTAAACATCTTGGGTTAATACCAGGCACTTCTCTTGGTTAAACCATAAAGACAGCCATTTCCCATGGTTTTGGGGGTACAGACTTCTCAAAAAAAGTAAATGTAGGGAAATCAGGTTAGTTTGTTAATCTCCGAAAGGACAAATTCTAGTCCTATTATGGTTCATGTTATCATACTGAGAATGACTAGGTAGTGACCAAGTAATTCATGAGATAGGATAGTTTGGGGAAAAAAATCACAATACGAAGTTTTGGGTTTTTTTTCCTTCTAATGTTAGACTCAATCATGTCAGAGCAACCATCCTTAGGCCTGGAACCTGAAGGCTTCAGTTAGTCAAGTTTTCAAAGTTTCCTTGGATATTCAATTTTGAGTTTTGCAGTATTCATAGTTGAACATCTTTGCATGTGAGGTACAGTGGCTCACACCTGTAATGCTAACTACTCAAGAGGCTGAGATCTAAGGATTGTGATTCCAATCAGCCAGAGCAGGAAAGTCTGAAACTCCTTTTGCCAATTAACCATCAAAAAGCGGGAAATGGAGCTGTGGCTCAAGTAATAGAGCACTAGCCTAAAGTGAAAAAGCTAAGGAACAGCACGCAGGCCTGGAGTTCAAGCCAGAATTGCTGCATGCGTGCACGTGTGCACACACACAGACTTCATTTATACGAAAAACCTTTGTAACTTTTGTTCATAATTCGTTGAAGTGAATGTTGTTCTCATTGGCCTTTAAGATAGCAAGGACTTCATGTGTGGTGAAAAGATAAAAAGCCAATACCTAAATTGCTTTTGGTGAGGAACGACCAGTTACGTTAATTAGTTCCACCTAGGTTTTGGCCAAGCAGCAATTTTTGGTCATCCAGCCTTAATTAATCAGAACATACGATTAATCAGATTTTTTTTCTCTGTGCACAGTTATTAGAATAAAGGGACAGAAACAGTAGTACCCACTAAATAAGACCTGGGACTTCATTCTGAAGCATGTCTTTGGGACACTGAAGGATTTCTTTGTGCATAACTGTAGCATACCATCTTCAGAATAAAGGCTTGGAGGCCCGCCCAGGAAGAGGGACTGCTCTGTTAGGCAGTACTTTTGAGCAAGAAGAGAGAATTAATATTAGAATAATTTTCTAATACTAGAAATTAAGAAGATCGCTTCTTTGATTGATGTTCCTTGAGTAGCCTCTTGGAGTTTGCAAGCTTTGCCTTTTGAGGTTGAAATAGGAGCCCTAGTGATTCGATTTTAAGAAATGACAAACTGGTTTGCAGCAAGAGTGCATGCACGTGTTTCTGTGTGGACCTGTGTTTACTCATGTGGCTAAAAGCTTTAGGAAGGATGCATGAGTCTAAGAGAGTGGGCCCCAGTCTCTGCTGCTCCTCTATCTGGAGCAACCCTTCCCATGATTTGAGATCCTGAGACAGGATCTCACTATGTAGCCAGACTCTATGTAGCCCAAGCTGGCCTTGAACTCACAATTGGGATTATAGGCATGTATCACCGTGCCCAGCTTAAGCCCTAGTTTTTTTTTGGGGGGGAGGGGGGTTGGGTCGTGGAGCCTGAACTCTGAGCCTGGGCACTGTCCCTCAGCTCTTCAGTTCAAGGCTAGCACTCTACCACTTGAGCCACAGCGCCAATTCTGGCTTTTTTCTTTTTGCTTATGTGGTGCTGAGGAATCGAACTCAGGGCCTCATGCATGCAAGGCAAGCACTCTACCACTGAGCCAGCCCCAAGCCCTAGTTCTTTACAGGTAGATACATAAGAGTTTTTACTGATGGGCTGGGAACATGGCTCAGTGGTAGAGCGCTTGCCTTGCAGTTATGAGACCTTGGGCTCAATTCTTCAGCACCAAATAAGCAGAAAAAGCTGGAAGTGACGCGGTGGCTCAAGTGGTAGAGCGCTAGCCTTGAGCTGAAGAGCTGAGGGACAGCGCCCAGGCCCAGAGTTCAAGCCCCATGACCGGCAAAAAAAAAAAGAATTTTTACTGAGTTTCTCCATCAGGAGGAAGGTCATTTTTCATTGTGAGAAATATTATCTCCTTTTCAGGAAAGGAGAAAGCTAAGATTCCTGATAATTTCAGTAAGTCTCATAAACCTTCAAATATAGGAATAAACCATTTTTATTGATGGTTGGAAGGGTATCTGAGATGTACTGCCTCAGTTTTCCTGGATGATCTTGAACTTGAAAAAGCCTCTAAAATCCAGAAAGTGTGGGTGTTGGTAAGGAATTGATTTTGGCCAATGTCCTTGACTGTTACCCAAGCCAAACTCCAGGTCCTGATCATTTAGACCAGGGGGTCATTGGATGTCATTTTAGTCTTTTCTCCCCTTTTCATTTTTTTAAAGCATTTTAGAAAAGTGCCTTAAAATGCAGTAAGGCAGCGGTATGTTACTTGTCTGTTCTAACCATCCAATCCAGTGCAGGAACTACTATCGATGGACCTACTTCACGCTTGACAGTTGAGGTCAAGACAGAAGTCAGTCAGCCACCTGCATCTCTGGGCCTTGCTGGATGCCTTCCGTTTTTTGATTCACTAATGATTAATTCTGCATGTTAATTTGTGGACAAGTAGAGTAATTGAAGTACTGGGATTTTCTTTAAGCTAAAGTGAAGTACTTTAGCTAGAAAAGCAGATGCAGCTCGGAGATGTCTTCAATGGAGGAAAGTATACTCTAGTATACTCTAGAGCCCAGTATACTCTAGTTCTGCAAAGATTGGGAGTCACTGCTGTCCGAGGCTCATTGCCTCGCTTTGATTTCAATCAGAGCCGAGCTACAAGAACAGCATCGTCCTTTAGCCATTGCCACTTCCTTTGTTGTAGTAAGACTTAGTAATATGTGTGTAAGAAAGGCAAAATTACAAGACTTTGTTGTAGAAGTTGATACATAAATTCACTTATCTGAAGGGAAGGGGAATGACAGATACCTAAATCTGGATTTAGCTGTTCTTTTTGCTCAGTAAGTATATTCCTGCAGAATAATTAATTGTCAGAAGAAAGCTGTGTATGACATTTCCAGAAGAGCTCAGCCACAGGGAATGAAGGGCAGGGGTGTTGCTTTGGGGTCTGGATCTGAGTCTCGCCGCCAGTACCACCAGTTGTCCTATCTTCGTGAGATGTTTTCGGTAGCTTTTGTACAGCATTCATCTGACATGAATGAACGAATCATCAGCCAGCATTTATTCAGTGCATTAGGCCAGGTGCTGGTAGCTCATGCCTGTAATCCTAACTACTCAGGAGACAGAGGTCTGAGGATCATGATTTAAAAGCCAGCTTAGGCAGGAAAGTCATGTAATTCTTTATCTAATTCTTTATCTCCAGTTAACCAGCAATAAGCCAAATGTGGAGCTTTGGCTCAAGTGGCGGAGTGCCAGCATTGAGTGAAAAAGCTCAAGGACAGTGCCCAGGTCCTGAGTTCAAGTCCCACCACAGACATCCCTCAAACAAAATTTATTTAGCTGATTAATTGAAAGTATAGGTAGGAAGCACCGAACAAGACTGGTTTAGTTCAGAAATTACTATGCATTGTTCAAGTTTTCTTAGAAATAACAGATTCTACTAGGACTGGAAGATTTTTTTTTAAATCATGTTCTACTTTCTGTTTGTCTACAAGTCAGGTATGGTTTTATATAGACATGCAGTTGAAAATCTAGAGACCCTTTGCTTGCTTTTATGCCTTGACTATTATATTTCACATTGTGTTCAATGGACTTCCTTAGAAGCTAGTTCCATTTAGAAGAAACTCTGTTATGTGTAGCTGAATGTGGTCTCCATGGATGAAAATGTGAGCAAAGCACGCCTTTGGAGGACAAAGCCAAAGTGGGGGCAGTTACCACCTCAATGGCTCTAGATACCCCGAGGACCCCCCCCCCCCCCAGCTGCCCACCATGTGAACAGGTGATGATATATTGAGGACTCCACGCTGACTGGCTTCTTTTTATAGATCTCTTTCAAAGCGAATACATTATCACACCAGATTTATGTAGAAATGCACATGCCTAGAATTTGCATTTCCTAAACCATGAAAAAAACAACTTTGCTGCGAGAGCACCCCCCGCCCCCCCGAAAGAGCTTTGAAGCTGAAGAGACCCCAGAGGCAGAGTTGGGAGAGTCTAGTTCCTGGCTTGGGTATTTCATTCTGTGAGGGGTTCTGTGTCTCGCAGAAATCTAAACACAATGTCACAAATGCCTCTCCCCTCCCCCCCCCACTCCTCCCCCTGCCCCCCTGCCCACTGCCTGCAGTACAGATCCATGTTTATGAAAATATAGCAGGACCCAGCGAAATGTTGACAATGCCAGGAACTGGGGACACATTTCGACCAGTGTTCAATTTCAGAAAAAGAAGGAAAAAAGAAAAGGAATCTAAATAGTATTTGCCCTTTGTCAGTGTCCAGTAGTTCAACTATGTTCTATAATAAAAAACATTCATTCTCATCCAAGCAAAGATGAGCTAGCTAGTATCTTTTTCTGGATGTGTGCACCTTTTTTTCAAATCATTTTAGGAGGCTCATTTCAGGAAGTGGTGGAGGGGAAGGGTAACTTTCCAGGAGAGCTGATGTTGAGGATAGATTTGGTTTTGTGTTTTAGTGATGTGACCATCCCAGAGTGGTTGAAGAAGTAATACTTTATTAAGTTCTATGGAGAAAGACAAAGTCTTCAGGATCCCAGAGCTCCCAGGGCTCTGGAAGGAGAAGGCCAAGGGTTCCTGTTGCTCTAACTCCTTCTCAGGAAACTTGTAGCCCTGTGGGTCATGGGTGCAAGGCATTGGTCAAGAGACATATTTTGGTGATGTTAGTAAGTGGAGACAAACAGAAACAACTGGGTTAGGAGACTCCCAAGTAGCCTTGGCAGGGCATGGGGGCCGCAGTAAACCTCCTACTGGAGGGTATTTGGGGAGATGAGATTCCCCAGGAAGACGAAAGGCTCAGCAACTGTCCTCGGTTGCTATACAGATGGTGGAGGTAGCCTGGACCAGGTGCAGCCAGGCCAGGGGAAGGGGAAGACACACAGATGGCCGGTGGGGTACCCGCTCTGCCAGGAAATGCTGTCTGTGCAGCAGGACTGGGAAGCCAAGCACAGCTGTGCACACTTCCCGGTCCCCAGGGCCCCTTGGGGATCCTACTGAGAGGAAAGGCTGGTGTCACAGCTCCTACCCAACCCCACCTGGCCCGTCTTCCTCCCCAGGCCTGCACCATCCTTCCTGATCTCCTCCCCCCAATGTGGCTCTGTGTGTGTGTGTGTGTGTGTGTGTGTGTGTACATGTGCAAGTGAGGGACAGGGCAAATGTGCCTGTGCAAGTTGACTTGTGAGCAGAACAGAAAACAGGCTGCTGCTGATGGAAAGAGGGCAGCATCCGGATTTCTAATTTCGCGAGGTAACACATTTCTTTCATTAAACATTTTGTCTGGCCTTTTTTTTTTTTTTTTTTTTCTGATATTTCCACTGGGTGGTGCTGCAGGAATTCCTACCTTTTGCCTTGGATCTACCCTTCCCAGAAAGACGCCTCTCAAGCATAATAGGAGGAAGTCCTGATTTAGAAAGATTTTACAGTTTCAACACAATAGAGGGGTTTGGAGGATGCTCTGGCAGGAAATGTCTCAGTTTCTGGATGTGGAAAAACCACCGTCATTTGGTACCGTGCAAATGTGTTTGCGCTGCACTGGGTGTACATGGTGACTTTGACCGGCTTCTTCTTTAACACAGTGAAGCTGTCAGGTTTCTCTGCAAAATAATGCTTTTCTTCTCATGCAAGGGCTATGTAAAATTGCCTTTGTTCTGATTTTTTTACCCTTTCTAATGATAAGACAGTCCATCAACAGATGTAAGAAAAATATCTCCATTCAGGCTTCCTGTGAACCAGAAGACAGTATTCGATCTAATTTTAAAGATCATTCTCACAAAGTATTGATCAAAGGAATTATTATTATTTATGGTGCTTGGGATGAAACTTAGGGTCTGGAGCCTGCTAGGCAAGCACTCTACCACCCAGCTACATCCTCAGCCCAGATTACATTTTTTTTTTTACCTTCAAAGCACTTACAAAAATAAAATCTTTCAGTTTTGCCAACACTTCTGAAAGGAGATTGTTGAGTCTGCCATGCTAGCTGCCGGAGAGAGGAGACTGGAAAGGAGAAGTTGACAACCCCATCTCAGATCACACAAATTCAAAGGCTTGGCTGCCATGAGAATTTGCATATCCTGACTTGAAGCTTTTTCCTGAATGCACAGGATTGTGTTTTATTCATGATAATAGAACAAAAATCGAGGTAAAATGTTTTCCACTCAAACAAAGGCTTCTGAAATACATGAATATAGGGAGAGAGTGTCATGGGAAGAAAGTGCCCACTGGGGCATTAGGGAACTTTTAAAATGGAAGTTTGGTGGTTCACTACTGTAGTCCTAGCTGCTCAGGAGGCAGAGCTCAGTGTTGAGGGTTACCTCTCAGAGCAGGGAGGTGTGCACACAGACACAAAGTCTCTACCAGGTAATGTGGATTTGGCCAGGCACTAGTAGCTCACACCTGTAGTTCTGTAGCTACTAAGGAGGATGAGATCTGAGGATCACAATTCAAAGCCAGCTCAGGCAGGAAAGTCCACAAGACTCTTACCTCCAATTAACTAGCAAAAAAGTTTGACTGTAGTCAACTTTTTTGAAGCTGTGGCCCAAGTGGTAGAGTGCCAGCTTTAAGTGAAAAAGCACAGCAATAGTACCCAAGCCCTGAGTTCAAGTCCCAGTACATACACATGCATATGCACATGCATATATACATATACAGAGACCAGATGTTCCTAGATATGAGTGTCTGTTTGTCCTTACCATTCCTGTGGCTGTGAACATTAGATTTCATTTTTAAATCCTGGTGGGCACAGTGACTGACAGCATATTTACACAGTCTTATAAAACACTTACCACAATGCTTGTTAAAGAATGTTTGCACCAAAGAAGAGAAAAGTGGAACTTTTAGTCTGAGCTCTGTTCTTGAGAATTCCTGGGGATCAGGCTTGCTGGTGGTGGAGGATGTAACCAGCATTTCCTTTGAACCAGGGCTCTTGATTTGGAATTTATAAATCACCTATAGAGTTGTACAAATGCAGCTGGGTATAGTGATACACACCTGTAATTCCAGCACTTGGGAGGCTGAAGCAGGAGGATTACGTGTTTGAGGACAGCCTGGTTTACATAGTGAGTTCCAGCCCAGTCTGGATTAGATAGGGAGACCCTGTCTCAAAAACTCCCTGGAGAGTTTTAGATTCTCAAAACGCTCCATTGCTCCATAGACCAAATAAAAGAAGATCCTGTCCCAGGGCTGTCGTGTGTATTAATTTCATGTTTATGATTGGGTGCATGAGATTGTTGGTATTTAAGTTTTACTCATAAAAACAAGCATTTCCTAGTTGAACCTAAGAGCGGTGCCACGGTTAAGGAACATCATTTGAAATAGTATCATAATGAGATGGGTTATCATGAGATAGGATTAGAGTTTATTTTCCTACGCTGCTTTTCAAAGCCTAGCACATTAAAAATTCATCAGGCAACTGTGGACTATTAGTAATTACATTTCTGTACAATAACTCTGGCTGTGTCCTGTCTTACCAAGTCAGTCTGAATTCTCACTGGAGACGTAATGGTCGCTTTATTACATTTAATGAATCCTTTTTCTTCTGATCCAAATGGCTATTTTTAGAAGAATATACTTGGTAATTATTTTCCTCTGATGAATTCATAGGGTTAATTGTCTTGAGTTTTCTTCTGCACATGCGTGTTGTTTTAGAGCAGTTTGGCCTTTGTCTCGTTGGGGGTTAAAACAGAGCTAACACACAAGATCAAATGAAACCAGAGCTGCAGTTACAAAGTGGGACAGATGTAGGAGGCCAGACTTCCTGTGGCCCATTTTCCAGTTTCCTGCCTGCAACCTGTAGAAGAAGAGGAAGCTGAGTGTGACCAAGCATGAGAACCTTCTAGAGGGGGACGTGTAGCAAGTCAGAAATAAGATTCATGCAAACAACATGGACAATAGAAACAACTGCAAAGAACCTGAGTGTTCAGGCCGGGCGCTGGTGACTCATGCTGGTAATCCTACTACTCAGGAGGCTGAGATCTGAGGATCTCAGTTCACAGCCAGCCTGAGCAGAAAAGTCCGTGAGATTGTTGTCAACAGACTACCAAGAAGCTGGAAGTGGAGCTGTGGTTTTAATGGTAGAGCATCACCAGCCTTGAGTGTAAAAGCTCAACAGCAGTGCCCAGGCTCTGAGTTCAAATTCCAATACTGGTGTGGGTATGTATGCATGAGCGCATGCACACATACCCATCTCTTCCCCCGGCCCCAGTTCAGGTTTGGATCCAAAAAAAATGTCTGGAAAGAAACAACTCTTGTATTTAAAAGAAGTGCATTGTCATCAGAGCTTGTACTTGCACTGAAGACACTGGGGGTGGGGGGAGGGGGAGTGGCGGGGGGGGGGGGGGGTCGGTCAGGTAGGATAGGGAGGAGCTGTCTGGGCTTGTAGGAACCTCTCTTTTTTACAGCCCTACTCATCTTTCCAGTACACGGACTGCTGTTATAACACAGCTGGGTGTCTGAAAGGATCATCCTGCAGCATTCACAGCTTCCAGCTGGGTTTCCTGGGCATATCGATGGTGGGGGGAAGTGGATGTGGTTAACCCAGTGGCCTCATTGAGAAGGCTGGGTGGCCACTCACTGCTTTGATCTAGCAGGCCTATGTTTCTTTAACTGCCCAATAAAAATTTCATCTGCTGCTTTCAAATCAGAGATTTAAAAGGAGGTATATGTATCTGGCGAAGAAAGAACATGGCACCCTTTTGCATGGCTACCTGGAGAACCATGTGCAGCCGGGCCCTGCTCAGCTCAGCCAATCAGAAGTCACTGGAGAAGCAGACCAGCCCATCTTTCTCCTGAGGGGGACACTTGGTGAACATTCAGGTTCTTTAGTTCATTTCAAGAGAGTCTATCAAGTCCGTACAATCACACCTGAGGCTCCCCTGAGAGCCAAGGAAACTGGGATTCGTGCTGTAGCTTTTGTCAAGTCCTTAGTAATTTGTGCTTTTTTTTTTTTGAGGTGCTCATGAAAGAGTGGCTAAATTAGTAGCTCTGTTTGTGAAAGCTTTGTTGCAGGTTTCTTAAAATGTAGGTAGGAGGGCATACGTGAAATTTTCACAGTGTGTTACAGTGCATGGGACACTGCGCCCAGCTTTATCCAGGCATCAGCTTACTTAAATTGATTTGCATCTTTGAGGTGCCTGGAATAGATGTGCGCTTCTGGGACCACTAGTTGTGTATTTGCCCTGCAGATGGACCATTGCTTCTCAAGGTCCAGAAAGGACAAACTCAATGCCAGGAACCTTAAGAAGTTTTGGGAAGTTGCCAGATGGAGATCAAAGAGGCGCCCATAGGAGGCAGGCAGCCTGGGGTGAGAACAGGCCCCTTCTGTCTTGTTGTGGGCCTGCTGGAAAACGGGGATCAGATAGGGCTGGGTTGTGCCAGCCTGGGGCGGGGTGGGAAGTAGCATGAATTTACGGATGTTGGAGGAAGTTGAATGGCCCAAAGACCCTTTCCCATCTGTACTCAATG
Organism: Dipodomys spectabilis; assembly: GCF_019054845.1. Lineage (NCBI taxonomy): Eukaryota > Metazoa > Chordata > Mammalia > Rodentia > Heteromyidae > Dipodomys > Dipodomys spectabilis. Next base: position 8,599,710 of record NW_024870840.1, read on the forward strand.
TAGCACTCCGTTTGGGTTTCCAAGGAAAACTCAAACTTACCCAGATGGCACAGAATTGTTGGAAGGAAACAAAGGTAGCTCATACATTGGATAAGTTGTGAGAGTGGTTGTCCATAATTTCTTCTGATATCAGTGTTGTTCTCTTAAAGTTAATTATTGCAAACACAGCTGGGTGCTGGTGGCTCACACCTGTAATTCTAGCTACTTAGGAGGTTGAGATCTGAGGATCATGGTTCAAAGCCAGACTGGGCAGGAAAGTATGAGACTTGTAGTTCCAGTTATCCACCAGGAAACTGGAAGTGGGGCTGTGGCTCAAAGTGGTAGAGTGCTAGCTTTGAGCAAAAGAGCTCAGGGACAGTGCCTAGACCCAGAGTTTAAGCCCCATGACTGAAAAAGAAAATACTGGAGTAGCAGTCCTATTACCCTTTTTCTAAATTTTCAAAAATGATCAGTAGACACCTATCAAATACATGAGGATACAGATGTTCACCAACTGATGAAAAGAACCGTAGGAGACATGAACTTGGCCTTTTGCAGTTAAATTTTTTTCTCACCATGCAGTGTTTTACAACCATTGAAAGACTTTTTGAAAGTACAATTTAATAATCTTTCACCTCAGAAAAATACCAAAGGATTCTGTATGTATAGGGTTGCATATTTGCCAAATTATCCTTATTTGCCTAGTGCCTTCATTCTGTGTTGAGTTACTGCAGACCCCAGACAATACAGATACCAGTTTCCAGTTCCCTGACTTCCACCCTGGATTTGTTTTATGTGATGAAGGGGCTCTGCCATTTTCTTAGACAATGATAATATAATGATACTGAAACCCTTTCGTGCTGCTCTGGATCAAGGAACTGAATTCAGGAGAAGTTGTGTAGTTCGCACTCATCTTCATTCTTCTAACTGTGCAGAACAGGACAGATGCTCACAGAGCCCTATTGTATGTCCCTTACTAAAACTGTTCTTTCTTCTGTTGGGCTCTCAATTTTGACTTCTATCTCCTTTCTTTCTAATAAGCTAACTTCTTAAATTTCCCCAATATTTAAGCTCATGAAAATCCAAGATGATCATTTTGCTCCCCTTAACTGCTACCTGAAAGCTCCTTTAAAAATGAAGCTAGACACTGGCTTGCCATTGATTGGTTGGGTCACCATTGATTGATCCAGTCTCAATTGATGGGAAGAAGAAGAAATGATGGTTACTTTCATGTCTTAGAAAGCCTAAAGTAAGGCTAGTCTGTGCCTACAGCTCACAGGAGGACGTCTGGCGCCACCTCGTGGCAGACAGAAAGTAGATTGGCTTCCAACAAGAAGAAAGCCACTTTGGGAAGAAGGAGGCTGGTAGATGGGGGTTATCTGTAGCTGAGATAGTGTCATGTGATCTGGGAGCTCTAAGGTAGTTGAGGGGAGGCGAAGAGTATATTCCATCTGCCCAGATTAAAGAATGTACTAGGGAACTTTTTTAAAGGCAAGAGAGAAAAGACTTAAGAGGAATATAAAGCTATTTCATATTATTTGCATTCTTTAAAAATAAAAAGTTAGAGCCAGGCATCGGTGGCTCACACTTGTAATCCTAACTACTCAGGAAACTGAGATCTAAGGATTTTGCAGTTCAAAGCCAGCCCAGGCAGGAAAGGCCATGAGACTTCTATCTCCACTTAACCACCAGAAAACCGGAAGTGGCGCTGTGGTGCTGTGGTAGAGTGCTCACCTTGAGCTGAAGAGCTGAGGGACAGCACCCAGGCCCAGACTGGAACATAGGGGCAAAAAACAATCAGAATCCACAACAGGTCTGTGGCCAGTCTATTTCTGTTGGGCCTCCTCTGCCCTTCTCTCCGTGGATCTGTGGCTCTGACCAGCTGGTTTAGCAGCAGAGGTTGACACTGCCCCCAGCATCACGAGCAGCCGTGGCATTGCTGTCCCTTTTGCTTCTCTCTCTCCCATTTGACTCTTCCTCATCTCCAGAGATACAAAATGTAGGGACAGAACTAGTCCAGGGATGACACCCAGGGACCCGTGTGCTGCGGTCACACAGCATCTTAAACAGTGTTGCTTTGGGACCTGTGTTATCTGCAAGAACTTTAAAAAAAAAATGTGTTTTCCATTCTGTTAATTTTCTGGAGTAGAGGTGGGGGGGGGAGGGGAGGATAAGTATATCCAAATCACCTGAGAAGCAACAGATTCCATATCATTGAAAGTTTGCCCTGTTCAGTGCCTGTATTGGGGTCTTAGCCTGATGAACAGAGCCAAGGTGTATCTAAGATCTGGATGGTGCCTTTGAGCCAGGAGGAAACTACAATGTAACATTACGGTCTATGGAGAGGCCTCTCTAGTGCTTAAAAAGTAACAGTATCAGTTAACATTTAATGGCATGCAGTTACTCTGTCACAGGTGTAGTTGTAGTATTATTGGCTAGGACAATCTCATTATCCCCGTTTTATATCTGAGAACACTGACACAGAAATGGTAAGTGACTTCCTCAGTGTCTCACAGCCATATAGGACTAGGGCTTATATCTGAACCCAGTTATTCAAGCTCCAGCATCTGTTCATCTCAAAGTAGTTTCTCCTCTCTGTGGCTTCAGGGTGGAGAAAATAATCCAGATGCTTTGTCTAGACTCTGGGGAAGACCCCTCTGGCTGATTTTATGGGAGCTAATTATAGAGATTAGGGGAGCTAATTATAGAGATTGGATGGGAAAGCTGTTCTCATCTGTAGAGAGGCAAACTCTGTTCTAATAGCGTTTCATTGAGTTCCCTCCTTAGGTTTATTTGGATGTACATATTCATTTCAGCATTTCTAACCTCTAATGCCTCGATTATTCAGGTTCTTTTCCTTATAGTTACCTGGATGGTTACTAGTAGAATAACATCTTTGGCTTGTGTTTAATTTTACATCAGTAGGGCAGTCTAAGAGTTCAAGCTCAGTACAGGCAGGTGTGCACGTGTGCAAACACACACACACACACACACACACACACACACGATGTGCTCTGCAGTTGTAATTTAAAACTTTTTCTTTTCCTACATCCCAGAGAGTAGACCATGTAGCAGGCAGAGAATGGTAGAACATAGTGCATGACTGTACGTGAAAACAACTAAGGTGTGAAACTTGATTTCATCATAATTAACCAGTGGGCTGAAAAATCAAAGAAGCACAGTTTGTGGCCTGGAAGGGACAGAGACAAGAGCATGTGGCTCTGCCCGAGGGGTGCCGGGCAGAGCGCTGCCTCTGGCTCCCCCATTGTTCCAGAGTGACTTGTACTGAGTGTAGAACAGGTAACCAGCCTCCAGCCTTTGTGGGTGGGGTGAGAAGCTCAGAAGAGAAGTGTGTGCTGCTCCTCCCTGACTGATGTGTGAGCTGAGTTTCCAAGAGTGAATCTGTGTGTGACACAGGGTCACAGAAACAGGTGCGTGGTGTATGGTAAAGGAGCAGCTAAGAAGGGAGTCAGGGCCTCCACGCATCCCACATGGAGGTGGGCTGCTCTCCCCACGCAGTGGAGCTGAGTTGCTTACCAACAAGCCTCTGAGTAATCATTCCCCAGCCAACCAGCATCCCAGCCTAGGGAATCTGGTACTTGGGGATGATTCTGATATTTCTGCTTCCTAGTTTCTTACCCTCTCTTGGCCTGTTTCTTCTTTTCCAGAAATGTGGGAGCCCTCGAAGTCAGGGGTCCCCATCCCCAATGTTTGCTCCTCTGTTAGTTTCTTGCTTCCTTGCACATTGCGTGCATGTACGTATGCGTGTGTGCATGTGTGTGCATGCATGCGTGTGTGTGTGTGTGTGTGTGTGTGTGTGTGTGTGTGTGTGTGTGTGTTGGTCCTGGGTCTTGAGCTCAAGGCCTAGATGCTGTCCCTTAGCATTTGACCTCAAGGCTGGCATTCCACCACTTGAGCTGGCATTCCACCACTTCCAGCTGTTTGGCTAGTTCATTGGAGGTAAAGAGTTTCTCAGCTTTGCCTGCCAGAGCTCTAGTTTCATTCAGGAGTCTCAGAGCTCAGCCTCCCGAGTAGCTAAGAGTACAGGTGGGAGCCTTCCGCGTCTCGGCCCTTTTCTGCTCTTTCCCATCCACCTTCTACTTCGGCCTTTGCCCTCAGCTCTTGGTCCTCACATCATGGCTGCTACTCAGCTCATGTGTGGCCTCTTGAGTAAAGACCTGATGAGTCTGTCTGATTTTTTTCTGTGTAGATTCAAAAAAAAATCATTGTGCTTGTAAGCTGTTGAATGGAAAGATATTTGGCAACTCCTAGTGAAAGGAGAGACCAATCCATTGGGCCTTGTTATAGCCAGCTTTTGTTGCAGTGCTACTGTGTAACAACTGGTCCCGTGGATGTATAACAGCATACATTTTCCCTCACACTTTAGCCCAGCAAAGCTGCATCAGATATGGCTTGGGAGAAGTTAACTCTGAGCTTTGTGTCTGACTCATCACTCTCTCCAATAGCCAAAATTAAGCCAATTGGCCAAGCCCAAGCTGGGAAGGCAGGACTGATCAAATCTTGTATCTTACTGTACCATCCCTTGGACAAGGGAAGGAAGGACGAGTCAAGAACATTTAGCCCACCACATTTCCATATGTTATGTGCAAAGAACAGTCTCAGATGTACAGAGTGAGAACAGAGTGCCGTGAAGCGTGAGAGCGGCTTCTGCTTCCTGCGCCATTCCCTGCGGAACATTCTGACTCCTGCCAGTTAAGGGTGCAGGGTGGCAGGCTTGCCCACATTCTCACCCGGCATATGAGCCCAGCAGTTCTTCCTTCCTAACTTCTCAATTTGCTGGAAGCTTTCTGTCCTTTCAGGGGCACGGGGCGGGGATTCTGAGCACCTCACTAAAAGGGCCAAAGATAACATAAGAGTTCACTGCCAAAGACACCAGGAATTTGAGAGGACTGTTAGCTGCTAGGGCAGGTTTGCAGCTTGGAGGAGGAGGAGAAGGAGAAGGAAGAGGGGGGGGGGAGGAACTTGAGCTGCTGAGCTGTTGTCCGAATTAGATTCTGGGGTGCAAGCGGGGTTCTGAGCCAGCAATGGGGTGATTTCCTGTCTCATAGATCAGGTGACTGTTGCAATGAATATCAGCGTTGCTCCCTTAAAGAACCATGCGTGAAATACCCAGGGGGGGGGGTCGTCTGCGTTGCTCCCTTTTCTGCTCTCCTTTAGCTGAGAAACCCACAGTCTTAATTGAGAAACAGCCAGATGCGTTGTGACCAAACATGGGAAAGAAAACAGGGAAGTGAGTTCTGACCGGAGGGCTCAGCACCTGTCCCTGTGTGGGGAGGGAGAGGATGCTTGCT